>NC_088375.1:137315000-140275000 GCF_037993035.2 Macaca fascicularis
CCAAATCAACAGAATATACATTCTTCTCAGCACCACATCGTACTTACTCCAAAATCGACCACGTAATTGGAAGTAAAGCACTCCTCAGCAAATGTACAAGAACAGAAATTATAACAAACTGTCTCTCAGACCACAGTGCAATCAAACTAGAACTCAGGACTAAGAAACTCAATCAAAACCACTCAACTACATGGAAACTGAACAACCTGCTCCTGAATGACTACTGGGTACATAACGAAATGAAGGCAGAAATAAAGATGTTCTTTGAAACCAATGAGAACAAAGATACAACATACCAGAATCTCTGGGACACATTTAAAGCAGTGTGTAGAGGGAAATTTATAGCACTAAATGCCCACAAGAGAAAGCAGGAAAGATCTAAAATTGACACTCTAACATCGCAATTAAAAGAACTAGAGAAGCAAGAGCAAACACATTCGAAAGCTAGCAGAAGGCAAGAAATAACTAAGATCAGAGCAGAACTGAAGGAGATAGAGACACAAAAAACCCTCCAAAAAATCAATGAATCCAGGAGTTGGTTTTTTGAAAAGATCAACAAAATTGACAGACCACTAGCAAGACTAATACAGAAGAAAAGAGAGAAGAATCAAATCGACGCAATTAAAAATGATAAAGGGGATATCACCACCGACCCCACAGAAATACAAAGTACCATCAGAGAATACTATAAACACCTCTACGCAAATAAACTGGAAAATCTAGAAGAAATGGATAATTTCCTGGACACTTACACTCTTCCAAGACTAAACCAGGAAGAAGTTGAATCCCTGAATAGACCAATAGCAGGCTCTGAAATTGAGGCAATAATTAATAGCCTACCAACCAAAAAAAGTCCAGGACCAGATGGATTCACAGCTGAATTCTACCAGAGGTACAAGGAGGAGTTGGTACCATTCCTTCTGAAACGATTCCAATCAATAGAAAAAGAGGGAATCCTCCCTAACTCATTTTATGAGGCCAACATCATCCTGATACCAAAGCCAGGCAGAGACACAACAAAAAAAGAGAATTTTAGACCAATATCCCTGATGAACATCAATGCAAAAATCCTCAATAAAATACTGGCAAACCGGATTCAGCAACACATCAAAAAGCTTATCCACCATGATCAAGTGGGCTTCATCCCTGGGATGCAAGGCTGGTTCAACATTCGCAAATCAATAAACATAATCCAGCATATAAACAGAACCAAAGACAAGAATCACATGATTATCTCAATAGATGCAGAAAAGGCTTTTGACAAAATTCAACAGCCCTTCATGCTAAAAACGCTCAATAAATTTGGTATTGATGGAACGTACCTCAAAATAATAAGAGCTATTTATGACAAACCCACAGCCAATATCATACTGAATGGGCAAAAACTGGAAAAATTCCCTTTGAAAACTGGCACAAGACAGGGATGCCCTCTCTCACCACTCCTATTCAACATAGTGTTGGAAGTTCTGGCTAGGGCAATTAGGCAAGAGAAAGAAATCAAAGGTATTCAGTTAGGAAAAGAAGAAGTCAAATTGTCCCTCTTTGCAGATGACATGATTGTATATTTAGAAAATTCCATTGTCTCAGCCCAAAATCTCCTTAAGCTGATAAGCAACTTCAGCAAAGTCTCAGGATACAAAATTAATGTGCAAAAATCACAAGCATTCTTATACACCAGTAACAGACAAACAGAGAGCCAAATCAGGAATGAACTTCCATTCACAATTGCTTCAAAGAGAATCAAATACCTAGGAATCCAACTTACAAGGGATGTAAAGGACCTCTTCAAGGAGAACTACAAACCACCGCTCAGTGAAATCAAAGAGGACACAAACAAATGGAAGAACATGCCATGCTCATGGATAGGAAGAATCAATATCGTGAAAATGGCCATACTGCCCAAGGTAATTTATAGATTCAATGCCATCCCCATCAAGCTACCAATGAGTTTCTTCACAGAATTGGAAAAAACTGCTTTAAAGTTCATATGGAACCAAAAAAGAGCCCGCATCTCCAAGACAATCCTAAGTCAAAAGAACAAAGCTGGAGGCATCACGCTACCTGACTTCAAACTATACTACAAGGCTACAGTAACCAAAACAGCATGGTACTGGTACCAAAACAGAGATATAGACCAATGGAACAGAACAGAGTCCTCAGAAATAATACTACACATCTACAGCCATCTGATCTTTGACAAACCTGAGAGAAACAAGAAATGGGGAAAGGATTCCCTATTTAATAAATGGTGCTGGGAAAATTGGCTAGCCATAAGTAGAAAGCTGAAACTGGATCCTTTCCTTACTCCTTATACGAAAATTAATTCAAGATGGATTAGAGACTTAAATGTTAGACCTAATACCATAAAAATCCTAGAGGAAAACCTAGGTAGTACCATTCAGGACATAGGCATGGGCAAAGACTTCATGTCTAAAACACCAAAAGCAACGGCAGCAAAAGCCAAAATTGACAAATGGGATCTCATTAAACTAAAGAGCTTCTGCACAGCAAAAGAAACTACCATCAGAGTGAACAGGCAACCTACAGAATGGGAGAAAATTTTTGCAATCTACTCATCTGACAAAGGGCTAATATCCAGAACCTACAAAGAACTCAAACAAATTTACAAGAAAAAAACAAACAACCCCATCAAAAAGTGGGCAAAGGATATGAACAGACATTTCTCAAAAGGAGACATTCATACAGCCAACAGACACATGAAAAAATGCTCATCATCACTGGCCATCAGAGAAATGCAAATCAAAACCACAATGAGATACCATCTCACACCAGTTAGAATGGCAATCATTAAAAAGTCAGGAAACAACAGGTGCTGGAGAGGATGTGGAGAAATAGGAACACTTTTACACTGTTGGTGGGATTGTAAACTAGTTCAACCATTATGGAAAACAGTATGGCGATTCCTCAAGGATCTAGAACTAGATGTACCATATGACCCAGCCATCCCATTACTGGGTATATACCCAAAGGATTATAAATTATGCTGCTATAAAGACACATGCACACGTATGTTTATTGCAGCACTATTCACAATAGCAAAGACTTGGAATCAACCCAAATGTCCATCAGTGACAGATTGGATTAAGAAAATGTGGCACATATACACCATGGAATACTATGCAGCCATCAAAAAGGATGAGTTTGTGTCCTTTGTAGGGACATGGATGCAGCTGGAAACCATCATTCTTAGCAAACTATCACAAGAACAGAAAACCAAACACCGCATGTTCTCACTCATAGGTGGGAACTGAACAATGAGATCACTTGGACTCAGGAAGGGGAACATCACACACCGGGGCCTATCGTGGGGAGGGGGGCGGGGGGAGGGATGGCATTGGGAGTTATACCTGATGTAAATGACGAGTTGATGGGTGCAGCACACCAACATGGCACAAGTATACATATGTAACAAACCTGCACGTTATGCACATGTACCCTACAACTTAAAGTATAATAATAATAATTAAATTTTTAAAAAAAATCAAACTCAGAATTAAATAAACCAAAGAAATGTGAAGTCTTGGATGTAGATAAAGATTTCAGAAGTATCAAAGAGAGATAAGGCATCTTATTAAAAATAGTGCAAGCTTATGTTCCTCCCCTAAGGTTCTTTACTTTAGAGGTTATCCAGAGTGGAATGTCCTTGGTGTTACATGTTACACAAGCCTCAAGACATTGTAGATACCATCTTACCAGCATCTTAGACCTTATCAGTGTCAACATCTTAATGGGCAGCTGTGGTAGATTTTCTCAATGTCTGGTGGATTTTCCACTACCTTGGCCTTCTCCCCAGAATGTCCACACTCATTCCACCTCTTGTCATTTCTAGGTAGATGCTGTGCCCTGTCAAAAAACAAAATAGTGACTGATAGTGGTGAGGTTTTGGGGGAAGGGAGCATTTTCAGTTTTTATAAATGCAGATATCTCTTTGGAAAATTAGAGATTAAATTTGTTATAACAACTGTATTATAAATATAAAACTTTGTGTATATATATTTATATTTATATTCTATTATAAAACTGTGTATATGTGTGTATATATATACACATATGCACACACATATATGTACACATATACACACACACAGAAGTTTTAATTTGTGTAATCATCTCTAGCAAAGGCTGATTTTGTGATTTTTGCCCTTTCTTTATTTGCTTAGGTTAGCCTTTTCTACCTTGATAAGATTATATCAATGTTTACCCCATCTAGTTGTTTTAGGATTTTAATGTTTGTATTTTACTTGAATTTCTTTAAAATTGTTTTGCTCTAAAGTATCAGGTACAGTTATAACTTTATTTTTTTTCCAAATAGACAGTTGTTCCAAGACCTCAATATCTGCATTTTAAAGGGATCCCTTTCATCTCTCAAATTGTGATTCAGTGATAAAAATGTACCATAAATTGCATCATTTACTTTATATTCAAATTGTCAGCCTCTCAAAATGTTCTAAAACTTTTCAAGGGCAAATCAAAAATGAATTAGATAAGGTTCCAATAAAGATGGTCAATCTCTAGAAAAAAGTTTTATGCCATAAGTAATTATTTGTCCAATAATAAACAATTTTTAAATATTTATAAATGGAAACTTCTAATTAAATTCAAAATTCTGGGTTCTAAACTCCTTATTTAATTAATACCAAAACCTAAGATACCCCTTTTACACTTCTACGAAGCAAAATTCTTTCTTGTCCTGCAGTGTTGATCCTTTACTTTGAAATATGTGTAATATGATTCCTTTTTCCTTCTGATATTAACCTCATGGAAAAGGTAGGGGAAGGTGGGCCTTGAGAAAATCACTGAGTTCAGAGAGCAGCGTGTAGCCTCATGATGGAAACTGAGGAACAGGTTGGGGAAAGTAGAAAAGGATTGAAAGAACATGTTAGTGTCTGTATTCACCTCTCTGCTTCCTTCTCTTTGTAAAATCTTTCTCTATGATAAATCTAAACTTTTCCTACACAATGACTCAACTCTTCTCCATCCCAGACTTATTTTCTGTGCTTCAGACTTGTGTCGCTCTATCTTAGGGTCACCTCCACCTGCATCGTCTGAACAAAGAACCCAGTAGCCATCATATTTAGAACTAAACTGATTCCCATTCCTTCCAAGCCTGCTCTTCCTCCTGAGTCCTCTGTCTCAATGAACCCCATCTTACCTAACTCAAAAAGCTGCAGTTCAGCCTGGATGTCATCTTATTACTCATCCTATTCACAAGCTAGTCAGCAATGACTATTGTTCTTATCTCTTACATCTCCCTCCTCTTACATTCTTTACATACTGCTGAGGCCTCAGTGTGTTGCTTACGTATTCTTTCCTGGAACTCTAAAACATTCTATTAACTGTCCTGCTTTCTTTTGTCCTCCTTATCTAATCCATTCTCCAACTATTATGAAGGACTCTTTTAAAAATGCAGGTCTGTTTGTTTTAGCCCTTGCTTAAAATTCTCCCATCATAACCATAGTCCTAAGGTAAGCTCCTTAGCATAACTTTCAGACCAATCACATTTTAGCTTTTCCTGTCCCAAGAAGCAACTTCAATGGAATGATGAAAAGTAGAATCCAGGAGGTGATAATTTGAGGAATGAATGAAGACTGAGACAGTAACAACAAAGTGTGCAGAATACACTTTTGGTAACTTGAGAAAGGTCAGTAAGAAAGGGATAAGAAGAGGAATGGAATAGAGGAAAAGACTGTTTTGTTTATATGAGAATGATCCAGGCTTGCATATGCTTTCATATGTTTGGAAGAGAGTAGCTGAAGCTGCCAGAAAGGGCATGATTAAGGAAACTACATCTTTGGCAAGCAGAGAGGGAAAGGAGTCTAAACAATATATTAAGATATCTTGCATAAGAGGAGATACGTGTCATAAAGCTGAATTTGGACTTCCCAGTGTCATTTTAGCAAGCAGACATATTTAAAGAAAGTGACCATAAAAATGTCTTCAGAAACTATTGCCCTCATTGAAATACAAAGCAAAGTTTGTAAAATTTTAGCAGATTATATTTATGGTGAAGGAATTTCCTGAATTAGGCATGGGACTACTCTGTCACACTGCCTAGGTTCAAACTATGGCATTGCCATTTCATAGCTGTGTGAACTTGCCTCAGCTAACTAATCTGTGAAATGGAAATAATAAAAGTATCTGCCTCATAGAGTTATAAATTAGATGATGTGTGAAGTGCTTTTAGCATGGTGCCTGCACCAAATATGTCCTAAATAAATGTTACTATTAGCTATAATATTTGAAATGAATAGGTTGAAAGAAATCCATGTTAAGATGACTATTCATTTCCATTTTGTCCAATAAAATGAACTGAAGAATGAAAATAGAAATACATAAAGCTCTGGAGGCCAACGAAGTTGGAAGGTTTGAAGAAGCTTATATATTTTTTAGGAAATCTTTATTGCATACCTGCCATGAGATAAGCAATGCACCAGGAATTGAGCATCTGCAGGGCAATAAATAAAACATACACAACTTCTGTCCTCATAAAACATACAGAATATAGAGAGATAGATATTAAAGAATCACACTAACAAGATAAAATTATTTTTTTATATGAGCTACATAGAAATGATGCAAGATATATAGAATCTGTTTTCATAGTGAGACCTAATTTAGATTGAAGGGGCCAATGAAAGCCTCCTTGAGGAAGTGACATTTAAGGAGCCCTACAGACTAGGTAGAGATTAGAAGGAAATGGGGAACTGAGAGTATTTCAGATATGCCATAATGGGGTCATGGATTTGGTAATTGGCCATGGTAATGGAAACAGAGATGAAATTAATAAAGTGTTATTAATTCTTCCTCCAAGAGTCAGTGATTCTCATTATATTAGGCATAGGTATAGTAAACAGCTGATAATAAGAGGACTAAGATGTCCAGCTTTTTTATAGTTCTGCTGAGATAAGAAAAATAAAAGATAATGAGTTAGGGTTTGATGTTAGTGTTTTAGGTTGAGGGGGTTTTGGGGTGTAGCATGAAAAACTTAGATTTGAGTGTATTGAAATTGATAAACTCAAAGGAATTATGGGCCTATGCTGGAGGATATAAAGGAGAAAGAACTGACATTTCCAACGCCCACTGTGTTCCAGACCCAAGATAGAAACTACACATGTATTTTCTTATTTCTTACTTAACCTAATACTCTGTGAAGGAGTAGGGAGTTCTGGAGGAACAAATCTGAAGAAGCGATCAAAGAAAGAGAAGGATAACCAAAATAAAATGATAGTGTAGAAGAAATCCAAAAAGGAAGTCTTAAGAATAGGAAAGTGGTCCACAAGATCAGAAAGCACTGATTGTTTTACCAATACTTTGTGTTGTTTCATTTTGTCTCACATATGCAATCAATGAAATTCCACCTCTAGTTGGCAACGGTAGTCAAATTCATGCATGTATGTTTCTTCATTTATCCAATAATCTTTAATGTGCAACCACTATGTTCCAGTACTGTAACAGTCACTGGCACAATCCAGTAGTGAAAATCCCAGCTCTCATGCAGCTCACAATTTAGGAGGGAGGAACAGACAATGACAAATAAACAAATGAATACATAATATGTCAGATGGTGACAAGTGTAATGGAGAAAATAGAACAAGCTTAGGAGAATACAAATTACTAGAGAGACTGGCCAGGGAACACCTGCCTATTTAATGGCATATGGACAAACACCTAAAAAAAGTGAGGGAATGAATGATGTGGGTATCCGGGGGGAAAACATTCCATTCAGAATGAACAGAAAGTGCAAAGACCCTGAAATAGCAAAGTCCTTGGCAGGAAACCAGTAAGGCTTTTAGAAAGGAAGACTGATATGATCTGGCTTATTTTTGCAAAGGATCTTTCTGGCTGCAGTGTTGATACAGTATGCTAGAGGGACAAGGGCAGAAACAAGCAGACCAGTTAGAAGCTATTGTAACAATCCAGGCAAGGGACTGACAGGAGGGAAAATATATACTGGATAATGTCAGAAGGCCTCAACTCCATTGTTTTAAATGAAAAGATGTGTGTGAAAGTATTATACACAGCACAGCTCTATTCAAATGCTAGGAGCCACAGTTATTGTCATTTTTATACAAGTCCTTGCCCTTTTGCCCATTATTTCAGACCCCATCTGGATGATGTGGCTGTGTGGTTTTTCAGTTCACGTTGATATTAACGGCCACATTCCCTTTAAGAGTCATTTTCTGTCTGCACATGCATCAGACATTGCTTCTTGTCCTTTTATTGTGGTGGTTGTTGCTGTTTTTTAGCACACACCCAGGCACGCCATGTAATTGCTGCTACACGATTACTTCAGTGTTTCCCCTAGAGTGTTTCTTCTTTCTTGACATACCATTTTTCCTACTTCCCTTTTTCCTGGAGGACCTGGGTTATCTGTTTTCATGCTTTATATTTTCTCTGTCCACCCATCTGTTTATTTTAGCTTGTTTCTTCCCTCCTCTCTGCTGGCCTCTTTATAGATTCCTCTGTTCGATAGTTTAAACTCCATGACACTGCTTTGTTTATCCTCTCAGCTTCCGCAGTACATTATTCCCCATCTGCTGTAGAAAGAACCCCAGTGTCCCACAAAGTTAGCTAAGCCCCTCTTGTCTGAACAAGTTTTTCAGTCGTGCATTCAAGTTTCTAATCTACCCCGTCTTCCCTGGTTAGGAATGCAACAATAATATTTCTAAGCAAGCTATGCTCAGTAGATCTCATCTTTTGTTCTTTTTTCTTTTCAAATGCCTGTTCTGACTTAACGTTCTGTTTCTTCAGAGGTAGGCAGTTTCACTATCAGTCCATTGCAAGTATGTGTTTAGTATTTGCTATGTGACCAGCAATGTGCTAAGGACTGCAGGAGATTCAAAAAACAGACACTGCATGGTCCAAGGCTCAGGGATGTTTGCAATTTCGATGGAGATGTAGTGCTAACATATATTTATTATGCACTTGCTGCAATCCAGAAATTGTGCTAGAAACTAGGAATACAACGTGAATTTTAAAAAGAAAGACGTCTATCCTTATGGAGCTCATAGTCTAGCAAGGGAGAAAGACACATGTTAAAAAAATTATTTACAGTTCAATCAAATATGTACAAAATGCTCTGGGAAAACAGAGGAGTGAAAGGGATTAGTTCTGCCTCGGGTAATTATGGAAAGCTTCACAGAGATGGTGATATTTAAAGTGGAGTTTAATAAATTAGTGTTAATTAAGCAGAGAATTAATAATAAAAGCTAATATTTATTGAGTACTTATGAGGTTTCAAGCATTGCTACGTGCTTGCGAATTAGCTCATTTAATCCTCACAATAACCCTCTGCTATTATGGAGTAAGCAGTTGATAAACAGAGAGGTTAAATAACTTTCCTAAGGTCACACAGCTAGGAAGATATCAAAGCCAAGATTTGATTCAAAAGGGTAGCTCTAAAACGTGGGCCTTAAGCACTGTCCTCTGCTGTCTCTCATGAAAAATAGAAATAAAAAAGAAAAGGAAGGTGGCATTTCAAGCAAATCAGTATGTTTGCAAAGCACAGTATTCAAACATACTTGTAATAACTGACAGCCATGGGACCTTAAATCCAATACACAATCCTTGGATCAAGCAGATAGTGACATCAAAATGGTAAACTCATTCTTTTGTTCAATTGGAATTCATAGAAAGCACAGAACTGAGAAGCAGTAATGAGGAAAATACCTGGGTTTTATAAATCAGTATTAATAACATAATATAAAAAGCAATGGGGTCAACTGATTAAACTGCTATGAATTTCATCTGAACATCAAGCGTGGTTATGCCCAGTGTTATCCAGGGACTAGAGGGTCCTTGAGAACCAGAAATCTTTGCTAGACAATGTACATCCTGATTCTCCTAGCCCCTTGAAAGGAAAAAGGGAAAAAAAAATGGCCTCAGAGGCCCTCCATCCTACCCCTGGGAATGATCTGGGACCGCGGGGACAGCCTGGCATCTGCATGATTCCCTTTTTATCAACACCATATCTTCATTTCCAATTCATGATAGCATAGCATTTACCATGCATATTGCCATATTATGAAGCTACCAATTCCATAAAGGAAGCAGAAAGAAAAAGATTCTGAGGAAGAAGAGGGTATCAAAAGTACTGGAAGGCTGATGGGGAAGAATGAGATAAAAGAAGAAAAAGAAACCTGGCCTCCTGCAATGAGTATAAAGATTTCCTTCTAAAAGATGAAGAAGGACCTTCTGAAGAAGCTCCTGACATATTCTACAGGTTCACCTGTGCTAGAGAAAAGAAAACACACAATGCCTCCTACAGGAGGCAGTTTCGATTCCTCGCCGAGAGAACTGAAGTGACAGTGTGCACATTTGGCCCAGTTAAATGAGAAACGTGCTTTATTCCCAGGCAGCATATAACAGAGACTTGAGAGTCTGCCAAGACTTATAAAGTCCCCGAATGCTTTCCACTTCTGTTGATATATATGAGAATGAATTCTCATTCTCTTTATGAAGCCAGGAATGTATCTCTAACGTCTTTGAATTTCTGGGTAGGAAAATGAATGGTTTAGGGGCACTAGTGATGTTTTCATGTCTTCTTCCTGCTGCTTCTAGTAAGAGATGGACTGCATCTCATAAGACTGGCAAGACAGTGTTGGCAGGACACCAGTCAGCCTGATCGAGTGCTTTATTATTTCAATTGAATTGTGAAAGGAAGGAGAAGAGTACCCAGATAAAACTGTAAGACCGTATTAGATACTATGGAGCATAAACAGGAGGGAACAGAAAGAAAAATAGTGGAGGACTTGCCCAGCAATTTCCAAAAGGTACCAGAGAAATGGGCAGGGAACAACGTTAATATTCTCAATTGTCCCCTGTACCAACAAATAGCAGATGAAAATTATCAAACTGAACTTTAAAAACTGAAGAGAATTTGGTAAAATAATCCCTTAAGTCTTATGGGGATTTGTAGAAATGTGATTCCTGACCAGATTATGGCATGGAAAGGTGTATCTTGTTTGGAATAAATAGGTCTGATGGAAGGGTTGGGGGAGAAGCAGTATCTATCAAAAAAGTATACATACGCATGGAAATTCACAAACCTGAGGGTGGAGTATGGAGGAAGCAGCTGCAGGAGAGTGAAATGAAAGAAAAACAGAAATGTTACCCTGGGACTGCATCAGAGCCCTTGTAACCAGATGGTTAATAGGGACAGGCAAGACAGAGGAGCGATGAAAGCCTTTGCAAACTTCAGATGGAAATCCCACTCCACTGAAGGCAAAACATCGGAAAAATTATTGAATTGCCTTGTTGGAAATTTAATCTCACAAAAGAGAGAGAAGCAATGAGGGGACTTGCTGCTTTGGCTTATTTCTGGCTGAAAATGTCTGTTTGAGGAAAATGGCAGCTAAAGTAATCTTCAAGGAAAGTAACCATTCCACGTTAACTTAGAGTTTATTAGGCCAATGAAAGGAAGTCTGAGCTTAGAAATGCAAGTATCCCACCTTTAGTAAACCTAATTTCAGGAAGTTCAGAGAAAACAATAGATATTATCTTATAGTCAGCAACTGTAACCTGAAGATGGATCAGGAAAAATGAGAAGCTGGCAAGTACAGATTTGATGACATGATCACTACGTTTTCTAAGAAGTGAAAAAAAGGTTATGCATTTAGATAACTCAGTGTTTGGTGCTCATATGAGAAAAGACAGATCATATTACCAATGATGAAAATAAAAGGGTGGCATCAGGATTTAAAGATGGGTCAGAAGTGCTAAAGCCTCAAATGATCTGAGTTTGGAGAAAATATTAGGAAAAACAGAGATATATTTTGTCTATTAATACTCACTAGTTAGAGCAGGTGGTGCACTGTTAAATTATAATTAGAGAGAACTGTTTCACTCCTGTTATCTTTCTAGAATCCCGTAAACAATGTTATCAGAACTGAAAAGAGTAAATATATTTGAGAATTAAAACCTAAGATACCTAAGGATATTGTAAAAACACACTTACCTTCATTAAATGAATTTAAATCCAAAGTGTCTTGCAAGACATTACTACTTTAAAGCCTGAGCTCATCCCAGATAGAAAAAATACAGTGATCAGGGCCACAGATATGTACTGAACCAACTTTGCTCCCAGCCAGTCCTTACCCATCTGACTCTCTCACGAATAATCTCCCTCTCACCCAACCCTCTCTCACTACTTTAGTTCCAGGAGTCTCACTTGCTTCTATTCCATCTCTTGATTTACTTGCTTCTCTCACCCTTACTGGCCAATCTACTACTTCATTTTCTGGATCATACTTTGTCTCTGCCCTCTGTTCTCAGCATATTCAAGCTGAGTCCTTAGTTATTAGAGTTCTACCAAATTTAAACTCAAGATGTCTTTTTCTTACTCTACAGTACCTGTCTCTGCCTTCTGCTCAGAGGGCAGATGTAGAATATCCACAATAAAGTGCCTGCTATATTTTAATTGCTTTTGTAAGAGATCACTATACTACACTGATGAAAAAGAAATGTTGCTCCAGGTTCTTTACCAAAGAAAAAGGTGGATATGGTAGGGGTAGTAGGGAAAAGATGGAAACAAACCAGAAAGGTTGAGATTTAACGGCAAAGGAATCCTACAAAGGTCATTCAGCTTTTGATTTGGGATCATTAGTAAAGGAAGAAGTTAAAAATCAGCATAAATTCAGTAAGAGCAAACTAAATTATCTCATTTTTCTATTTTGAAAGATTTATTAGGCAAGAAGTGAATATACCATAAAAAGATACGACATTGGTAATGGTACAGATAAGGAAATAGTTAAATGATTAAATAGCTACATCCAAATAATGTAAATATTGAATGTTTTCAATATTTAGAAGTCATAATGACTGCCCACAGCATGCTGTCCTGGGTCCTGATTTTTGAAGGACACTTATTTGCAGAAATTGTGCAAAGTGCAGATGGTCCTGACTTACAATGGTTTTTCTTTTTTTTTTTTTTTTTTTGACTTTACAATGGTTCATCTTATGAACTTACAATGGTTCATCTTATGATTTTTTTTTTTTTTTTTTTTTTTTACTTTACGATAGTGTGACTTACAATGGTTCATCTTATGACTTTTTTTTACTTTAAGATACGGCGAGAGCCATAGGCATGCAATAGAAAGTGATATGATACGTGCTAATCAAATATGAAGACTTGAAGCTAGAAAGAACAGCTGACATGCCAGATAATCACAATTTGAAAATAATTCCATCAGCTATTAAAAATAGGCCAAAACTAATAAATTAATATTAGTCATAATAAATTCAGAATGAAACATCAGGGATGGAATCAGGGCTGTCTACTTCCTCACTCTTTGGCCTTAAACTTTTATATCAAACAGAAACATTGACTAGTCTATTAAAAAAAAAAAGAAAGAAAACTTGGCTGGGTGCTGTCTGTGGCTCATGCCTGTAATCCCAGCACTTTGGGAGGCCAAGGCGGATGGACACAAGGTCAGGAGCTTGAGACCAGCCTGGCCAATATGGTGAAACCCGGCTCTACTAAAAATAAAAATTAGCCGGGTGTGGTGGCCTGCGCCTGTAGCCCCAACTACTTGGGAGGCTGAGGGAGGAGAATCGCTTGAACTCAGGAGGTGGAGCTTGCAGTGAGCCAAGATCACACCACTGCACTCCAGTCTGGGCAACAGAGCGAGACTCCGTCTCAAAAAAAACAAAACAACAACTTTTAATTATTTCAAACAAGTAATAAATTGATAATAATGTGATCTTGGAATTCTGTAGTACTTTGCAACGTCAGTTCCTTGAACACCTAGATTAAAATTAAATGTTATCATCTATAATTTAAAAGATTTAACATAGCTTTCTCCACATACATATCTACATATAAACATTTCCACTAATCCAGGATGGCTACAACATACTGCTAAACCTTTGTACATCCAAATGGATGTAATCATGAATTGGAATGATAAATATGGGTTCCCTGATCTCCACAAATGGGTGTCCAAGAGGGACTGGAGACTACCCATACGTGATTTACTGATTTTATGCATGTTTCAGCCAACTCCAGATTCCAAGATGTCTACTCAAGGGTGTTTATAAGCTGGTAGTACTACCTGGAGGCTTTGGGATTAAAACAAATGTCCACATTCTTAGCCACCTAGAATAATTTTTTTTTTTGCTACTCTTTCCCAAAATGATTTAAAATAGTTGTCACTATTTTGTGCTCTTCCAGATGAAGAAATAAATATAATTTTCTTAAAAAATTGCAATTAATAAGGGATGAATTGTTAACACCATGTGCTAATAACTTCTGGAGGCTCCACAATGGTTTGACATTAAACAATGATGTTTTAATAAATGACAAAAGCATATCTCCGATATAGAGGAAAAGGCATATTTAATGTACACAGAATGTGGACTTGCTCCACATAAAATTTCTAAAGTGTATACAGTGTTTCTTTTGAAGAAGGCTTATACACTTGTTGACTGCCTAGGGAGTTTCTTGTACAATCGTCTTTTGAATACTTATTGATGATTTTAGTCATCATGATCTGATTCAGTGAAACAATTCTTTAGGTTGATTTATTTACTAGGTTTAAAAAATTATTTTCGATCACATATAAATGGCCTTTTACAGCCAGACAGTGACCTCTTGAATTTATTATTTTAAAATAGTATGGGGAAATATTACACATATCCAGATACTTTGACTATGATTATTTTGTATTTAAAATACTCATATCAATAAAAATGTTCAGTAAAGTAGCTATTACTTCATCCCACTATGTACCTACTACCATATTATATGTTTAGTGTATAGATACATAAAATTTGTATTTATTTTACAAATATTTGAGTACCCGTTGTGTTTCAGTGATCTCCAGAAACACGATACACCACATGAGATACAAAGATGAATAAAACCTACTAAGAGACCACAACATAGGAGGCTAAATGTAGAAAATATCCATAACATGCATTAGAATTTGCTAAATAGAGACTAACAAATGAGTCAGCATAGCAGAGTGCTGATGATCATGGTATTTAAAGTCAGGCAACACTGGTTCTGAATCCCTGCTTCATCATTTACTTAATTATATACTTTAAATCTCAGTCACATCATCAACTATTAAATGCATGAGGTTTAAGTGAGAAAATGTGTAAAAAATATGGCACTGGCCTGAAATATATTAAGGACTCAAAAGTTATCTGCTGTCATTAGTTCCACATAATAGATATAATACCATAGGCCATCAAAAAAAATTTTTAAGAAAGAGGATGTGGAGGAGAGAGGGCAAGGAAGGGAGGAAAAGGGGAATAGGTGAGAAAGAAGAGAGAGAAAGAGGAAGAAAGAGAGATCACATCCTCACATTTGGTTAGGAAAGAAGGAAGGATTAAGGAAATCATCATGAAGTAGTGGCATTTGAGATGTCTTTGAGGGATGCTTAGGATTTTGCAAAGTGGAGTTAGGAATGAAAGGTATTTTAGACAGGGGACTTAACCTAATGTTCGACCTCAGATGGGTCAGTTGAAAAGTGTGTCCTCCAGTGTAGCTGAAGTGCATGGTGTTTGAAACTGAGAAATAAGACAGAAAAAGACATGTTTGCAGAAAGTCTTAAATGCCAGTGTGGTAAGCCTGTGCCTAATTCAACAGATTTTTGAATAAGGTAGTAAGAAATTTAGTCTGTGTCTTACATTCTAGATTAAGGTGGCGGCATTGCACAGGGTAGAATGGGAAAGGAAGAATGTGAGGATGAAACTTATCAAGTAGTCTCTTACAATTGCATCAAAAATAATGAGAAATTCATTAATAACGTTTAAAGATGGCAGTAAACATGGAAAGGATTCAAAAGACATTGCACATCCAGAACCTGGACTTGATGACAAATAGGAGATACTGGAGCAAGTTGTGTAGTGAAATTCCAAGACTCCATGATTGGAAAAATCCTAACACTATTCACAAAACTAAAGAAATACAAAGGAAGACCCAGTTCATGTTGTTGATGATAAGTTCAGTGAGTAGGGAATTTGAAGTACCAATCTCTAATGACAATGCTCATTATGCAGCTGATAAATGTAGATCTTGAGTTTATGGAAGCATTTCAAAATGGAGATATTGATTTGGATATCAAGTGCCCACCTACAAACAGACTGCAGTGTAGTTGAAATAATGACTTCAACACATTATAAAGAAAATAGGGAAGACAATATTGGAAGTTTTCCAGCATCTTATCACTTGAGAGATACACAAAGGAACTGTATAAAAATGTAAACTTTGTCTCAGTTTGAAATTCCATTATAATGAGTATATTGTAATTTAGAGATCAAATAGAAAAAAAAAGTAAAGAAGAGTAAGCAAGATTATAAAAAGAAGGGCAGAAAATGCAATGCCAAAGAGAATATGGAAAGATGATTTTAAGTAAGAGTCAAACCTCCTTGAACATGGACCTTGAATTCAAAGAAGATTCTCATGTTAATAGTTAAAAACAAAAGCAAAAATCTTGACAGCATGCTAATTTGACATTGCTACGTTCTTTTGTTTTGTTTTATGAAGCAAAGTGTTTCTTATCGTTGATGAAACATATTCTGTGCTTAACATATTAAGCACACTCCCAATTAGTATGAAGAACAAAGCAATGTGTAACCACATGAAAGATCTTCAATGGTGAATGAAGAAAATTCCAGTTCTTTAAAAGTAAAAGAGCATCTGACTTAACTATTGGATCAACCTAATCAATTAACATAAATTAGAATTTTTAAATAGTGTTATATACTCTTCAAGACATGACAGGTGAGTATTCTATCAAAGCACTTTTTAAATTAAAATCTAAAATCCACATACAGTGAAATAAATGCATAACATTCACACTCGTATTCCCTTCATTATAAGCAGTCTAATTTTCTAGCATAGTGTATTACCCTTTGTCACTTTGCATTACTTTTTAGTCCTTCAAGGTCCAAGAATGAAAAAAAGTAAGCCATAACAACTCAAACAGGTGTCATTTATTCTTTCTGTCCACAGAAATGCTGTTTTCAATTATCCAGTCAAAAACCTATTGAATGCAGTTAATTAGGTCTCGTATTTCTAAGCTAGGCATGCATATTGCCCATCTTTCAGAATACAAACATCTAAGCTATAATTATCATAAAAAGCTTATCTATGAGAATTATGCTATCCAAAGTCTCCCAAGTTAATATAATGCAACATTGTATAAAAACAGGAAAATGCTGAGTGATATTAATTATTACATGAAAATGTTTTAAAATGAGCTTGCTAAGTAATTCAGTGGCTATTTTTAGGATGTAATAGGAAAAGCACTGCAGTACCTTGGAACATTTGGTGAATTGAGCAACGTAGAGCAAGTTGTGGCTATGATCGATGAAGAAATGTGTATTAACTGTGGTAAATGCTACATGACCTGTAATGATTCGGGCTACCAGGTAAGAATCCTGCTGGAATTAGCATGCTATGAGACATGTTTCTTCCGGTTTTTGTGGCAGAAAGCATTTTCTGTTGCTAAGTGTGAAATTTAAACCGGTGGTGCCAAATATTGCTCTTCTGCAACAGTACGTCTTTCTGTCCTGTCACCCTTGTACTATGGTCTTTTTTTAAAAGGAAAGTTGTAATTTTTACTAACTATGCCAGCATTTAATGCACAGAATTATTTTTATATCATTTCATCACCCACAACATTAGAGAGAAAAATCCAACTGAAAAGAGAAATGCACACAAAATTATGAATACTAGGAAAGCATTATGCTTTAACACAGAAGAAAGGGAAAAGAATGACCATTTATGGCCATTACTCTGAAAGGCTATGATTCCTTTTGCCAAAAGAGAGTTCTCTTCCATTCAGTATTGATTAGGCTTTTACTACAGTCAGAAAGAAGCACGTTCCCACCAACTAGTTGTGTAAGTTGGTCCCAGGAATTCCTGTGAAGCTAGAAAAGCCAAGGAGATGTATTCTTCCCTCATGAAGAGAGCCATAGCTACTTTCCAGCTCCTCAGTCCTCAGCAGAGCGTCTACCATGGAGGGGAAAAAAACAAGAAAAGAAAAGAAATTGGGGATTTGACTCCTTCTAGTGGGTTATTCTCTTGAAAACACATTCTGTGAATTTCTCTTTGACTTATAATTTGCTTCTTCATTTACTTCCTATATATTTATAACCTGCTGGTTTTTAAAGAGTTTGGCACAACTATGACTTTTAACTAGTTGAATTTTAGAAATGGATGAAAAACATGATCATAACAATGCTTTTAAACATAAGTTTCTTCTCAAAACCCTGACTTATTGTGAAAGTAAAAGAATTTCTTATGATGAAGAGTTTGGAGAAAGACAATTTTAAAGTTTTGGAAAACTACTAAACTGTTCAAAGTTGCTAAAAACTATACAATATTATTTTCATTGTATTTTTCAAGCTATAAGTAAAAACAGATCTTTTTAAGAAATGATCAATGGAATGTTCTAAATTCATAATGAAATGTCCCCATTTTAAAAAAGAGAAGTTTATGTACCTTATTCAACTGAGGGGCAGATCCCATACTGCTCATGGTGGTATTTTGCATATTCTTATGACAGACATATTTTAATTTTTAAAAAACTATTAATTTTTCTTCCTAGTTTCCCAGTTCTGCACCAAATTTTTACTCAATTCATCACTTTTTTTCTAGCTAACAGGTGTCTTAACAGTTGTTTTGAAAGTGCTAACCATATCACATTTACTTTCATGTCATCTTTCTAATTAACCAATCAGAGATCAATCAGAAAGTCCTATAACTGTCATAGCATCAGCTCTCTAATGTCTTAAATCTTAGAACTTATGGCTCCCACTGTGGAATTCTAGACTTGGTACAACTTTAGTAAAAACCTTCTTAGTAATAAGAAAGAAAATCACAATTATGGATGTTAAAAGACTTAGAAAGTTCTTTGATTCTTCTGTCTCAGAAGATAAAAATAGAAAACCAAAATTTTTAATTGAACATAAAGTTTTATATGTTTGCAGATTTTCAAACTGTATTTCTAAGCATTAGTCTTAATTTTTATCAGTTACTTCATTGAGTTTCCATTTATATGAAAGAGTACTCATCCAAACAGTACCTTAAAATGTTGTTTTACAAAACATAACACCAATTTGTGTGGACAAATATTCTTATGACTTGCTATAGCTATAGTTCTTATTGAAATATATGTTTATTTCCTTAAAGATCAGACTTTTAAAAAATATTAAGCAACTATCATGATTTACTGTGAAAATATTATTTTCATTTATGTGTGCATAAAAGAGGAAAAAATATAGTTGCATGTAGCTTCATTTGGAGGAGGGAATTTTTTAAACAACTATATATATATTATATATATATATACACACACATACATATATAATTGAATTACAACATTAGAGAATGAGACAGGAAAAAAAATCAGAATAATGCAATTACTTGAAAATGTAAGATTTGTAGACCTGGCCTCAAGGGGTACCTTGGGGGTGGAGAGACACTTAATGTCCCTTATAATTTCCTCAGCCCCAACTTAGTCACTTCAAAGTAGTACACAGTCTGAGTAAAACTCTTGTTGTTTTTTTTTTTTTTTTTTGGCAAGTGAGACTGCCGGGCAAGTTTCCTAAATCCCCTCCAACACCATGATCCACCCCTACATGGCTGCCCTGAAATCTGTCCTAGATAGAAATTCTGTAACTTCCGCTGAGGTCTTACATGTCGTTTTTCACTATTGAAATGTGTCTCTTTAATGGGAAAATAATCATCATATCTTTTTTTTAAAAAATCTCAATCCTGAATTTCACACTAGGTATTTTTAATTGCTTATTCTACATTGCTTCATGGAAAGAAAGAGAGAGGAAGGAAGTGAGGAAGAGAGGGAGGGAATAGAGGAAGACGGGGGAAGGAATATTGTAAAATTTCTCAAAATCCTAAGCCGTTTCAGAGCTGGAGGCCTGGCTGTGGTAATCTGGGCTCAGTAGTGTCAGGGCCAGGACTGGACTCCAGTTTTCCTGGCTCTCCATTCAGTGCTTTTTCCCCTTCGTGGTGGACAATGACTAGTCAGCTTGGAAATCTTCAAAACTCAAAGCTGACTGTTAAGCTAATTTTTTTCTGCTGCTTTCTTCTAAGAACTACATGCATTATTTGAAATCCAAACAAATGTATTCATTGCCTCAGAATCTGACAGTAACACTTTTCCGCTGTCAAGAACAAAGAGTGTGAAGAGGAAGAGGAGGACGTGTGAAAGTCCCCCAAAATCCACAGGTAGAAGACGCCCCATCCTGGTAGAACTGGAAAGACCCGAACGTTGCACAGAACAAAGAAAACTAGAGAGTGACTATGTTATGACATATTTTCCTCACACAATGAAGAAAAATACCCCTAAGGAATTTTAAACATTGCGTTTTTAATTGAAAAGGATTTCTTTTCTGGCTCTTTTTTTGCTCCTCTGTCAGCTCAACTGTTGCTATAGTTGCACCACAGAGCTGGACGTCGTTGTCTCAGTGCAGCTCCACTGCGGCAGAGAAAAATGTTGATGCTAAAATGGGGACATTCTTGACCTTTGTGGTCAGTGACATCAATACCCTCTACTTCTGTTTGCAGGCTATACGGTTTGATCCAGAAACCCACCTGCCCACCATTACTGACACTTGTACAGGCTGTACTCTGTGTCTCAGTGTCTGCCCTATTGTCGACTGCATCAAAATGGTTTCCAGGACAACACCTTATGAACCAAAGAGAGGCGTACCCTTATCTGTGGATCCGGTGTGTTAAGGTGATTTGTGAAACAGTTGCCGTGAACTTCCATGTCACCTACATACGCTGATCTTTTAAAATCATGATCCTTGTGTTCAGCTCTTTCCAAATTAAAACAAATATATATTTTCTAAATAAAAATATGTAATTTCAAAATACATCTGTAAGTGTAAGAAATGTCTCATGTCAATGACCATTCAATTAATGGTCATAAAATAGAATAATTCTTTTCTGAGGCTAGTATTTAAATAACTGTGGCAGTTAATTGGATGTTCACCGCCAGTTGTCTTATGTGAAAAATTAACTTTTTTGTGGCAATTAGTGTGACAATTTCCAAATTGCCCTATGCTGTGCTCCATGTTTGACTTCTAATTGTAAATGAAATTAAGCATTTTGAAACAAAGTACACTTTAGCATACAAGAAAATCTATCCAAGGAAACATTTTATCATTAAAAATTACCTTTAATTTTAATGCTGTTTCTAGGAAAATGTTATTAGCTCCATAAAGTACAAAGGAAGAAAGTCAAAAAATTATTTGCTATGACAGGAAAAGAAAGCCTCAGATTGGGTTTGTAGAACTTTATTAAGTAAAATCTCCTTCGCTGAAATTGCTTCTTTTTGGTGTTGGATAGAGGATGGTGAGAATATTCACTAACTAAATACCATTCACTACTCATGCGTGAGATGGGTGTCCAAACTCATCCTCTTTCAATGGCATTTCTCTTTAAACTATGTTCCTAACAAAATGAGATTATAGGATAGAGCCTGGTGAAAGCCACTCTTTTGCTGTGCGCACACCTGCCCTGACTGGTTTTAATAGTCACCTTCATGATTATAGCGACTAATGTTTGAACAAAGCCCAAAGTATGCAATGCTGAATCATGTGCTTCATTATTCAAGAATGAAAAATATAATATTGGTAATATATATTAAATGTGCCAAATCAGTTTGACTACTCTCTATTTTAGTGTTTATGTTTAATTTCAAAAGTAATGGAATAAAAAAGAAATATATTTTCTGTTATTATTAGATAGCATTTTTGTATTTCTCTATTTTCGTAATCAGTAAATAGTGTCATATAAATTCATTTGTCTCCTCTTCATGGCATACTTCAATATGAATCTATAAGTAGTAAATCAGAAAGCAACAATCTATGGCTTATTTCTATGACAAATTCAAGAGCTGGAAAAATAAATGTTTGATTATGCACTTTTAGAGATGCATAGTTGCCACAAAACCTGTGGGATTGAATAATGTCAAATAAAATATCATAAAGCATTTTAAACATGGTCTTTTGCTGCCTCTTTTGCAAATGCAATTTCATATAAACCATTTTGATTTTGAAATAGAGCAGTTTTGGGTTAGTCCTATAGAGCATTCCATCCAAATATAAAACCCATGATAGTTTAAGTAAAATGAGGGTGAAGGCAGTGTAATTACTCAAATGTTTCACTTCCTGTCCTTCTTACCCAGCTTTACCTACTGAATTAGATTTTACTCTGCCAAAAGGCATCTTTTACTGGGAACAGGCCAGGATTCTTGCAATGGCCCATGGGCAGGGACAAATGGAAAGTGGAAGCCTGTCTGCCTGCCTGAAAGTGCCAGTCTCACTATAGGAAGTACACATCTCACTTAATATTACTGCTTAGATAGTTATGTGATATTATTGACTCATATAAACTGACTCTCTTTGCATTCTTGTCATGGTGGGGGATTTTAACTTTTGGAGTTGGCAACACTTAGAAAACAGTTCCAGTAATCTAGAAAAGAGATTTACCAGGGGTACGTGGATGCCATAATGTCTTACCCCCTACCTCAATCTGATGAGAGTTTTTCACTCTGGGAGTTTAGTAGCCTTCTGGGAATATTATGAAAGATATCCCATGCATGTACACACCTGAATCCTCTTCAAGATACTGAATGCCAAATGCCAGGCAGAAATTTCCTTGATTGAGATTAAAGAAATAATTGTGACCTTTGCATTTGTTTCTGAGAAAGAAAGGGCAAAATGCTTTAGCTGTTTTCTTTAACTACTTTGGGGAACTACAAGTGACCAGTGTTAGGCCATGGCAATCCATGATTTTATACAAGTTTCTTCCTTACACACATTTCTTTCTGTTGTATTCACTTTCTACTTCATACCAAGAAGTGTTTCTTATCCATGTTGTTTGTAGAAAACATAACTCAATTTTACATGTGTTGTTTACAGAGAGACTCAGAATAAGGAAGAATGAAAACCATATTATTCCCATCCAGCAAGACACCAGGAGCCATTGACCCTAGCACACACATTCTCATGGCACTTTACCTGCAGACATGACTGGGGACATAAGACCAGACCAGAGAGTGTGGTTAGTGAGCACTTCCTAACGAATGTCTGAGAAGCTGTACTAAATGTTCTACATATATGATAATTAATTGTATGTGTCAGCTTGGCTGGGCTGCAGTACCCAGACACTTGATCAAGCATTATTCTTCATGTTTCTGTGAGGGTGTGTGTTTTGGGGTTAGATTTACGTGTAAATTAGTGAACTCTGAGTAAAGTAAATTGCCCTCCATAATGTGGGTGGGCCTTATCCAACCATTGGAAGGCCTGGCTAGAACAAAGGCTGACCTCCCTCCATCAGGAAGGAATTCTTCAGCAGACTGCCTTCAGCCTTCATCTACAACACTGGCTCTTTCTGGTTGTATATCAGACTGCCTTTGGACTTGAACTATAGCTCTTTTCTAAGAGGCCAGCTTGCAGGCCTCCCCTATCAAAGTTGGGACTCATCAAGCTTCCAAACTTATGTGTGTTCATTCCTTAAAATAATAAATGAATTTTTAAACTAACTAAATAAATAAAATGTATCAGTCATGTTTCTCTGGACAATCATGACTAATACCACATGACTAATACTATTATATTTGAATGTCGTAAGGATCACAGGTAAGTGCTATTTTTTTTTTCCATTTAAAAATGAAGACATAGGGGCTTAAAGAGTCTAACTTGTTCCAGGTCATATAACTGTTTAGATATGTTTGTAGATGCCCTTGGTTATGTCTAATGTGCTACGTGCCTTCATTCTTTTGTTCAACGAACCATTTATTCATTCAACAAATATTTATGAAGCAACTGTTATACAATGAACCAAGCACTGGACTAAGGACTGAGGATGTGAACTCGAATGATGAATGCTCCTTGTCTTAATCTGTTAAGACTGCTATAACAAATTATCATAAATTATGTAGCTTATAAACAGCAAAAAAAACAAACGAACAACAACAACAACAAATATGTCTCACAGTTCCAGAGGCTGGGAATTCCAAGATCAAGTTGCCAGTAGATTTGAGGTCTGGTGAGGGCCTGCTTTATGGTACAGAGATTGGACCTTATGGCTGTGTCCTCACATGGTAGAGGGGTGAACAGGCTCCCTTGGGCCTATTTATGAGGGCACTAATCTCATTAAGGAGGGTTCCACCCTCATGACTTAATCACCTCTCAAAAGCTCCACCTCTTAATACTATCACCTTGGATATTGAAATTTCAGCATATGAATTTTGAGGAGACACAGACATTCAGACCATGGCACTCCCTAGCTTCAAGGTGCTTAATGTACAGGGGAAATAGTATGTAACATGCGTTGAATGCTAGGAAAGCAATCCCGAGAGCAGGGACATCAAAGGCATACTCTCTTAACCAAGTGACAAGCCAAGTTTTGAGCTCATAAAGGAATTTCCTAAATAGGTAACAAGAGAAGGACACCTCAAGCAGTGAAAACAAGAGAGAGCACAGAGATTTGAAAAGTCTGGAATGTTCGGAAAACCACAAAAGCTTGACTTAGCTGGGACAAAAGGAACATGTGGTTGGAAGTAAGGCGGAGACAGAGAGACAGGTTTGGATCACACTAGAATCCCTCAGGAAATCAGAATCAGCACTTTGTTCACTCATTCAAAAATATTAAGTATCTTCCTTATGCCAAGCACTTCCTAGTTGATAGTGATTCAACTATGGACAAGACAAACGTGTCTCCTGCCTTACTGGGAGTGCATCTTAGTGGATGATACAAAAATCAAGCAAATAAATTAACTGCAAACTATGGTAAGTGCTCTGACAGTAACAACAACTCCTGAGATGGAGCGGAGGAAGGCACTTATTCCTCCTAGCATGGGCAGGTAAGTCCTGATGGATGGGAAGGAACCAATCATGTGAAAAATAGAGAGTGTGTTCCAGAGATGAAACAGCAATTTTAAAGGTCAAGAGATTGGAGAGCCTGAGTTACTTAAATGACTACAAAGGTAAACTGAGGTAGGATAGTAAAAGACAATAGTTAAAATCTATAGGAACCATGAACCAGAAGCAATCTGCAAGATGTTCCTTGAGATGTTTCCCCGTCTCCCACTCTGACTGGTGTTATCACCTTTTCTGTACAGTTAATGCCAACATCTATACCTTTAAGTTAGACTTCTGAGTACCTGAGCACTTGCTGTATTTAAATATTTTTAGCTTATTTCCAATATCAAAATAGTTATTTCCCTACTTTTTCAGTTCCATACCCACATCCATTTAGTTACCATGTCTAACAATTTTACCTCTAAAACATCTCCTAAGGCTTTCTCCAGTTTTCCATTGTACACACTGCCATGATTCATTCTTCCATTATGCATTATCCAGCTCTTGTAGTAATATCTCACTCCCACTCATGCCAGCACTCTCCTAGATTGCTTGCCAACATGCATATCCTATCATATTTCTCCATGTTATAAAACCCTCGAGATTTCTCCATGTTTTAACAAATTAAAATGGAATTCAAGACCCTCCTAGGAAGGCCTCTCACTACTATTCCAACTATATGTGACCTTTCTTACCCCCAAAGTTTGAGGATTAGTATCTACTTGGAGTTTGATACCCTGCTTCCACTTAATTGCTTGTCACCTCAGACATCCAAACCTCAACTTCCTAATCTGTAAAGTGGGTATTAAAATAGTTTGTACCACCTAAGGTTAAGGTTATTGTGCAGATAAAATGAAAATAGTGACTCTCAATGAATAAGTATTCAATTACTATTTTTCTTATTTAAAAACATCCTATAGTGAAACACTTTAAAAAAATGTTTTGAATATATTTCATATTTTGTCCCATGTATTTTTAAGATTAAAAATGTTCATACTGGGACTATTTGTAAATCTTAACGGCTCCTTCATTAATAATGAGTTAAATACAATTTTTAATATGTATTCAGTTAAAAAATGTTTTATCAGAACTCATCTAATCAAATTATACTTTATAACAAATAGATAGTTTCAATAATAAGAAAACAGTAACTAAGATGTTATATTGTCCTATGACACCATCACAAGTTTATCTTATAAAATACTTATGGTAGAGCTTTGTCAACACAATGAAATGGCTTAAAATGTTATGCTAACTTTGTATAATGTCAAGAAATAAATTACTTGTAGATACTTGAGAATTTTTATATAAATCCTATGTTTATAATGCAGAAAAAAAAATCTTCTAGCTTTGTTTTAAAACTTCATTGACCAAAAAAAAATGCCGAAATTGAAATGTAATGAAACAGCTCATTTAACTGCACAGAAATGTAGTCAGGTAGAGATTATTAGCCCCATTTCACAGACGAAAAAACAAGGCTTAGGAATTTCTGTGATTTTCCCAAGACCATACATTGCCAAGGGCAGAGTTTATACTTAAACCTGTTACTACAATCACTCACTATACAGTCCACAGTACATGATCCCTGTCTTCACTGGAGTCTCTTAAAACTTCCTACTAATATGAAAATAGTTATTCACCTTACACACAGGAGAGTAGAATCCATATCTGTCACTTGCTGACCTTGGATACATTAACTACAGTGCTCAGGCTCAATTTCCTCATCTATAAAATGGAGAAGATAATAGCCATACACTTAATAAGTTAGATATAATTACTGCTGTTCAGGAGCATAGAAATTTCAAATACAAGATAAAAAGTTAGTGGCCTTTAAAAGATAAAGGCCACTAACTAAAATCTACATTTGCTAGACTCAAAGTCAGATGGTCATAGTAGTAACTGATAGTATGACTTCCTAGACTAACATTTGTAATGGCAATCTGGAAAAAAAAGATTTTCATTCCATGCAATGACAAGATCAAGACTTTTTCTAAGAGTAAGTTAACTGGCCAGGCGCGGTGGCTCACACTTGTAATCCTAGCGCTTTGGGAGGCCGAGGCGAGTGGATCACGAGGTCAGGCACTCGAGGCCAGCCTGGCCAACATAGTGAAACCCCATCTCTACTAAAAATGCAAAAATTAGCTGGGCGTGGTGGCACATGCCTGTAATCCCAGCTACCTGGGAGGCTGAGACAAGAGAATTGCTTCAACCTGGGAGGCGGAGATTGCAGCGAGCCAAGATTGAGCCACTGCACTCCAGCTTGGGCAACAGAGTGAGACTCTGCTTCAAAAAAAAAAAAAAAAAAGCGAGTA
The DNA here is from genome assembly GCF_037993035.2 of Macaca fascicularis. Classification (NCBI taxonomy): domain Eukaryota; kingdom Metazoa; phylum Chordata; class Mammalia; order Primates; family Cercopithecidae; genus Macaca; species Macaca fascicularis. The sequence continues at coordinate 137,342,180 of NC_088375.1, forward strand.
AGTTAACCAATTCTGTCAAAAATAAAAGAGCTTAGTAATAAAATATAACATACATATAATTGAAAAGGTGAATGTGATTAAAATGAACATATTTATTTATATATTCGTATACAAATATGAAAATATATAAATATTAAATGATCTCATTTTACCTCCATAATTCTATAAGCTGGTTCTTTCTATATTTTTAGAAAAGGATATTAAAAGACAAAGCAAATAAATGACTTACATAAATTGGCATGTTTAATTGGAACTGTATTTGGAAATGAAGCTAAGTTGACTTGATTTTCAGGCAATGCCCTTTGTCAGATAATCTTTCTGAGCATTAGATACTTTGCTGTAACATGGATATTTGGAGATGCGTTTTTCACTTTTGCATGGTCTTAGGTTACCAGCAAATGGGCTGGCAAAATCATGTAATAATAGTGTCTGAAAGGTACTGCCCTTAGGAATGAGTATGTTACCTGGCAGGATCTGGTCTGCTTCTATCCTATGAAGTTAATCCAATTAATAGGAAAGCCATTAGACACACTATTATCTACCCAAAGCTGTAACATTTTCCACTTACTCACATATGCGCACAATTCAGCAAACTGCCTGCTGGGTGAAAATTTGAACTGGACCCTTAATGGTTCTGGGAAGTTCCTGTAGTCTGTAGTTTTCCCCTTTATTAATTAATATGGTAGCATTAATTAATATGACACATCTTTTATTAATTAATATGGACTTTCTGCTTAAATTTTTAAAATTACCGATGACGTCTTTAAATTGGATAGTGCTATTTGCATTGGAAACAAGCATGGCTGATTGTCTTGTTGAGTGTGTTAACCTTTCATTAGCTGATCTAGAGCATTTATAAACTTTGATACTGTCTTTCATTTACTATTCTTCTAGTACGCACTATAAACTTCTACATGATAAAAGAATCCAAGTTATTTTGTCACTGGCAAATAGTCTATAGTAGTGAGTCATATTGATTTATGAATCTGTGCAGTTATTTGTTTACAGAATTTATATCGTGCTTTTTCATATGCTGTATTCTGCAAGCACCAAGAGCCTTGGTGTTTGTTTCTGTCTGTTTCTGTCTTTCTGTGGCCCTGCCTTCCTTATTCCACTACCATTGATGCATTCAACTTTATACGCTGCTGGCAGTTTTCAAAGATTTGCATTAATCAACATATGGGTCAAGACCTCCTCTCTCACCAGTAATTTTCCTTTATGTGTTTCTACTGAAAATGAGATCTACCTGCCTACTAATCGTGTTGGCTTATTCATCTTTCCTGCCTTCTATGGTAGCCATCTCTATGAAACCTAGGTATTTGGTCAATAATAAAAAACCAAATATATTAATATATATGCATATACACATCCATGAGTGTGCATACATACATGTATGTTAAAATTTAAGATGAATGAAAAGGTTAAGTCTGCATATTTTTTCTTGGAAGCACAAGAACCTGAGTGGAAGATAAGAACCTTTCAATTTGATTTATGTCTTCAGGCAGGAAACTCAAAGATGCTTATTTCCTCAATTTTAGAAGAGCAGCTTTTGAGGAAAATAGGTAGAAAGGGGGATTTGGGATAGGACTGTAGAAAACAAATCATAATATTTTTACACTCCACTTCAGTTTTGCAACATTTGGGAGACCACATCTTGCTTTTCTTTTTTATTGGCTAGGATGTTTCAATGAGACTTCAGCCAGCATATGTGGTTGGAGTGGGGGGAAACAGTAACCTCATTTTCTCTTTCTCTTTTGAGACTACGAGCATGAGTAATTTTTATCACACTACACAGTCTTGCCAACAATTATGGCCAATAACAATGCTTTCCATCACAGTATAAATATGAGCTAACCCTTAAAACTTTGAAAGTTTCTTAAAGACAAGAATATGATATCTTTATGTTCTCCTCTGCTGAACATGGAAGTATAGGAATCCAAGGATCTAGAAAACCAAGAACACCATAGATAAAAACATACATATTAAAGATAAAGGGAAAAATATTAGACGTTCCCAAATCTTTCTTTCATCCTGACTTCTCTGAAACCCAAACCTATATGTATATATTTGAATACAAATGCATATTTTATTCAAATACAATGTATATTCGTATACAAACCCTAAACTCAATATGTCTAAAATTTACTCTATCTCTTCCTAAGTTCATATCTTCTCTGCCTTCTACATGTATAACCGCTTCAGCCTTCTCGCATTTGCTTAGGATTGATCATTAAATTTGCAATGAACTCTTTCTTCTCTTTCCCCCCTACCTCTTCCTTTTCTTTCCTGCCCCATATCAGTAAGGATGTTTGATTTCAAGTGACAGAAAACCAACTCAAACTGGTTTAGGAAAAGAAAAAAGAATTTTATTGCCTCACATAACTTAAAAGCCCAGGAATAGAGTTCACTGAAGTTTTAACTGAATTCAGAATTTCAAACAGTGGCATCATCAGAACTGTTTCTCTTCATCTCTCTGTTCTTCTTTATGCGGCTTTATTTTCAGGCCACATGTAACCCCTGTAGCTGAAAGTTCATATTATCTTTATTGTTCTGCATGGTAGACAGAATAATGCTCCCTGCCCCACTGCCCCCAAAGTTACCTATCTCCTAATCCCTGAAACCTGTGAATATATTAAATACCATGGCAAGGGGGAATTCACATGGTGAAATCCTAACCAACAAGGTGATGGTATTAGGAAGTGGGGTCTTTTAAGAAATGCTTAGGTCATAAGAGCAGAGCCCTCGTGAATGGGATTAGTGCCCTTATAAAAGAGGCCCTAGGGAGCTTATTCGCCCCTTACAAGGTGTGAGAACACAGCAAGAAGTTGCTATCTACGAACCAAGAAATAGGCCCTCACCAGACACAGAATCTACAGGCAACTTGATCTTGGACCTCTCGGCCTCCAGAATGGTGAGAAATACCTTTCTGTTGTTTATAAGCCATTCAGTCTATGCCACTTTGTTATAGTAGCCTGAATGGACCAAGACAGCTTCCTTAAAGAGGATGTTCATGATCATAAACAGACCCACATGGAACTTGTCATATAGTTAAAATTTTAAGATGACTTATTTGGTACAGCAACAGTAAAAAACAAACAGATCATATTTTGCATATGACTATCAGGTCAGCTATTTTTACGTTGGTGTTTACAAATCAACACTCTTCATCACCATGCTTTAAATAGCAGAGAGAGTTCTACACTCAACAAATAGCAATTATTAAGGACTTTCAGGTGGCAAGGCTGCCCAAATTATCATGAAATTATTGGGCTATATGTATAAACATTTAGCTTTTGGATCAATTTTATCAGCTGGGAAACTGTAGATTCTTTTGGTTGCACAGAAAAAAGACTCACTAAGATTATTTCATATCACCGGGTATGGTGCAGGGTATGGCAGCACAAAGTCTAATTAGGATGCTGTTACATCTGCTCAAGCAAGAAATTTTGAGTGCCTGGACTAATAAGGCAGCAGTAATAGGGTTAGGGAGGAGGGAATGGATTGAAGAAATATTTAGCAATAGGGTTTAGACTAACAACGTATATTTATTAAGAGCCTACCAGATGCCAGCCACTGTGTAAAGGGAAAATATAGAAATACCATGTTCTACACTTCTAATAAAATGTTGAACGTGCTGCTATGAAGGTAGAGATAAAGCCATACTTAAATTCGTCTGGGAAGACAAAGGATGCTTCACAGAGGTTATACACCATGGTAGCTGAATCTTCTGGAGGTGGTTCAGAATGCAGATTCTGGAATCAAATTCCCTGTGTTTGAGTCCTGACTCTGCCTCTTAGCTGTGTCTTTGTGTGGAAGGTACTTAATAATTTAAACTTCACTTTTCTCTGTTGTAAACAGATGTAGAAAGAAAATTATTGATAACAGCTAACACTTAGCAGTCACCAGGTCAGGTACTATTCCAAATACTCAACAGCCAATAATTCATTTAGCCATCACAACAATCTTATGAAGTAGGTACTATTATTAGATGAGGAAACTGAGGTACTGATATGTTAAACAGATTTCACACACCACACTGCTGGTAAATGGCAGAGCTAAGATCTGAACCCATGCAGTTCAGCTCCCAAATCCATGCTGTTGATCAATATGACACTTTCCCAAGGATCAACTGCTCAGCATTATCATGAGATCTAAAGGAGATAATGCATGTAAAGTGCTTAGCACAGTGCCTGCATGTAGAATTTGCTTGATAAGTATTAGCTTAATTTTACACTCATAATGTAACATTAAATATTAATAAATATTGACTCTTCAGATTAGTGTCACTGAATGGTAGGATCTGCTGGTTAGACATTATAAAGAGTATGAAGGAGGGAAAAAAGCAGCTGTCCTGAAGCAGAAAGCCAGGACCTCCATTTCCAGCTTCTCTAGTTGTAGGCAGTGGGATTGCCTATGCTCATGCCTATGCTTCATGCTTCTTAGCATGGAATCTTTGAAATAAACAGGCAGGAGAGCATGGATTTATTCAAACAATAATCATTTTCCAAGGTCCAGCAATGGGCCAGGCCTTGGGCCAGGTTTCACGGGAAATATAAAACTGAAATAATGCCTTCAAAATAAGATTAGTGGCTGAGAGTTCAGGTTCTGGAGACAGATTTTCCAGGTTGAATACTAACTCTGCCAATTGGCCATTTGAGACTTTGGGGAAGTCACCTTACCTCTCTGTGCCTCATTTCTCTTGTCAATAAAATGAAGAAGAGTAAGCAGATCTTATAGGGTTGTGTGCAGACAAAGAGAGGCAAGACCTGTAGGAACAGGAAGAGGCTCTATAAATATGCCCTTTGCTTATTCCCAACTCTCCACACCATCCCACATGTGTGACCTCAACTTGCGTCCTTGCCACCTTTCATCAATACTAAAGCAAGTGCCCAACAAAGTGCGTTTAAAAGGGATTTTCCTTTTTGTAGCATAGATTTTTTCAAAACTAAATTATATCAAAATAAATGTATAAAATACCTCCATGTCTTAGCATGTGCTACTTCCTCATAATGCATTGCTCTTAATCATGCCACACTTGGAGGAAATTTTTTTTTCAAATATTACCTCAAGCAGCTGGTACCTCTTCTCTGAGGATATCCCCAACTGCAAGAATTAATCATTTCCTCCTGGTAATATCTCTACTCCTTGTGCATATGCCTATTAGTGCATCAGGTTACAAGCAGTTGTCATATTCATCTTTGCATTCCCAGAGCCAGGTGCAGAGTCTGGCATGTAGTAGCCTAGGTACATAATAAATTATCCTTTATAACAGCTTTATTGAGATGTAATTCATGTAACAGCCATTTAAAGTGTACAATTCAATAGGTTTTAGTGCATTTAGAGTTACGCAACCATCACCAGAATCCATTTTTATGACACCGAAAAAAGAAAGTCAATTAGCAATCACTCCTCATTCCTTTCTGCCCAACCCTAGGGAAACACTAATCTGCTTCTGATCTCTATGGATTTGCCTATTCTGGACATTTCAAAAATGGAATCATGCAGTATAGTGTGTATATTACCACTGTACTTTGTGACTGGCTTCTTTTGTGTAGCATACTATTTTCAAGGCTCATTCATATATTAGCATGTATCAATAGTTCATTTTTTCTGTGGCTGTATAATACTCCATTTGATGGATATGACGTATTTTATTTACTCATTCATCAGTTGATGGATATTTGGGTTGTTTTTACTTTTTGACTGTTATGAATAAAGCTGCTGTGAACATTCATGTACAAATTTTGTTATGGACATTTGTTTTCATTTCTGTTGAATATATACCTAAAAGTGAAATTGTTGAGTCATGTGGTAACTCTTTTTAACCTTTTATGGAAGTGCCAGACTGTCTTCTAAAGCAGCTACACCAACTTACATTGCCACCAACAGGGAATGAGTGTTCTGATTTATCCACATCCTTGTCAACACTTATTATTATCTGTACTTTGCATCATAGCTATCCTAATGACATGAGATGGTATCTCATTGTAGCTTTGTTTTGCATTTTACTGACAGCTTATGATGCTGAACATCTTTTCATGTGTTTATTGGCTTTTCTGTCCATTCTTAAGACAAATGTCTACTCATATTGACTGCTTATTTTTAATTATATTTTCTTATTATTGAGTTGCAGGAGTTCTTTGTACATTCTAGACACGAGTCCCTTATCAGCTATATGATTTGCAAAAACGTTTCACATTCTGTGGGTTGTCTTTTCACTTTCTTGATAGTGTCCTTTGAAGCACAAAAGTTTTTAATTTGATGATGCCCAATGTATATACTTTTTTAAATTGTGTTACTTTTATTTTGGGTATAATTTATCTAAATAACTATTAGCTAATAAGAGTTCACAAAATTTACACCAAGGCTTTCCTCTGTTTATATTTTTACCTTTACATTTAGGTTTTTGATCCGTTTGAGTTAATTTTTTTTAGATGGTGAGTAGGAATCCAACTTCATTCATTTGCATGTAGATTTCCAGATATACCAGCCCATTTGATGAAAAGACCAATCTTTTCCTCATAAGAAAATTTAGAATTAAACTCCATACTACCCCGCCTCTGCCTTCAGGGAATGCATAGTACTGTGATGGAGACTGGTAGATACATGAGAAAGTGGCAATGCAACATAACAATGTGTGAGCCCGAAAGAGTGCAAGAGCTGGCTAGGAATGTCTTCTTCAAGTTTCCAAACAGAGCCCTGATATTGAACATAGAGTTACTACAAACAGTGATTCTCTCTTCCTATGATATATAATTAAAATGACACCTGCATAATGCCTGTAGTGTCTCCACTCATATGCAATTCTCAATAATTAATAGACATCAAGAATAAAAGCACAGAGGAAGATGGAGATTCCTCCAATTAAAAAAAGGAAAATCTTAAGTGTTATTAAAAATAAAAAATAGCTAGGAAACTGTCTCTCTTGAAACACAAGTCCCATTATCTTTTATGATATTATCCTGGTCATAGTTAAATTAATTTTTTTAGCTTTAAATAAAAAGCCACCACGCTGCCCTTTTTTACTCTTCTATCTTGTTTTCCATTCTGAATCTGAGTACCTGGCTTCTCTGCAGATATTGCTGAAATCACCATACTCAATTAGCAACAAAGGCCTACACTACCTAACTTCAGATGTCTGGCAGAAGGTGTCCCAAAGGCTATAAGGAAGGCTTAAGAACGAGCAGAGCTTTTCAATCACAGCATCTTATTTCAGCATCTGACCCAAGCTTTGAGCTTGGTACTTCTAAGATGATAAAGAAAATACTGACATGAAATGACATTATTCGTCAATATTTTGCCGTTTATCTCTAAATTACAACTTATTAACAAGATACCCCAGAATCATTTTCTTTCTTTACTCTGATAATATGTATATGTACATGCACAGAAGCATATGTGGTATTCTGCAATTGTGTTTTTCCAGCAACAAAAACAATCAGCATAATTCTTATTCATTGAATAATATGGAGGTTTATAAGTTCTCTAGAATTTTTTTCGTAAAGATCTGAAATATTCTTTTGTTGCGTAAAGGAAGGTACTGGGGTTATCGTTTGCTTTAATGTGGAGCACCACTTTGCTGATGACCTGTGGAAGACGTTTTCCCTGCCAGCATCTGGCTACCTGGCAGACTCCATAGGCAGCTGGGAAAGAAACTTCAGAGCTGCTTTTGGGTCTTCTACATAATTAGCCTGTTTATAGGCCATCTGGGTTGCTTTGATTTCACCATCGCCATTTCTCTTTTCTGAAGATTTTCTGTGTCTCTCTTCCTTTGGGACTAAAATCATTAATAAGTCCTTCCTTAGTTAGGGATACCAGTTTCTTTAATGTGTCTGGCAACTCTCTGCCCCTCTGGATCCATCTCATTATGAAGCACCCTACAGACCAAGGAAGGGTGGTGTTTATATTTGATTATGCTATCATCAAATTAACAGGCCTCATTAGAAGGAAATTACAGATTTGGGGCTCCCTAATACAATAGATTCTTAGAAAACCTCATCCAAAGAATAACAAAGCATAGTTAAAGCTATTGCAAGAAGGGCTGGATTTTAGTGAGGGCTGCTCAGATGGATAGAGAAGCTGAACTATTGGTGCTGTGGTAATCAAACAATGTCAGTATGAATTTAAGCTAATTTAAATATCATGCTATTCATCCTTCTCAGAAACCCTCCTTTCTCCTCTTCAGTTATCAAACCCTACTTATCTTTAAAATCCTATCAAATCTTACCCGAAGTATGCAAATTAGTTGCAAATGAGGTCATAGAAAGGATTTTGCTTGTATCAGACGACATTAAACATGTTTTCATTCAACATGTTAAAATCAAGATATTTCACATCACAATCTTGACTTCTAAATCCCTTTGAAAACCCAGATCCAACAGCCATCAGCTCTAGAGCAGAGGGTGGAAAACTATGGTGACCACACCATGGCCTCTAGTTTTTGCAAATAAAATTTTACTGGAACACAGTCACAGCCGTCCAGCAATCATGTGGTCAGTGACTGCTTCCGTGGGAAACAGAGGTGCAGAGCTGAGTTGCAACAGAGACAGCAGAGTCTTGAAAAGAATAAATATTTGCTACCTGTCACATTACAAGGAAATATTTGCCAACCCCTGAGCTAGGCCGGAAGCAACTGCCCCTTTAAGTAGGACGTGAGTTCTCCAGGTCAACCGACCATCCCACCACCTACACAAAGCCTTCGTCATAATCTCCAGTTGCCTGCCTGTCCCCTGTAGACCTGGACGTTTCCTCTCTGTTTACAGTTTTTAGAATCTCTTAACATGTCAACTCATGCTTTTCTTTCTCTCTCCTTTAACCGAGTTAGACCCAGATTCTCCCCCACTGTCAGTCAAAACAACCACATTTATCTGCCCTGGTTTTGCTGCAGAAATGTTTCCTTCCTGTGCAAAATTTGTTAGATTTGTCTCTCCAGGGCAGGAACATTTCTTTGCTTCTTTTGCATGCCCCTAAGGCTGGTGCAATGTGGATAAAATAGTAGATACTTAGTAAATATTTTTTATTTGACTTATTGTTGTCAACCTGATGTACTCTAACCTCAGAAACAAATAAAGAGTATTAAAATAGATGTTTTTGCTTCAGAAAGAAAAACTCTAGTAAAAGATGCACAACAAGAGGAGTCACCTGTTGTCTGCTTCACCTGACCACCTATCTACCCTCTGGAAGCAAGGGCAGGTTGCTTCAGGAGAAGCCATGTCTGCCTGCAAAAAGTCCTCTCTGGGTGACAGCCTCAGCCTCTCAGTTGTGAGGGCTTGTTAGCACACACACACCATGACTAGTTCCCTGCCTTGGGGCAAACTCTGACTACCTGAATTCACAAACGTGGTTATATAAATAGAACGTGAAACAAGAACTAGAACAACCGAGGAGCTTGGATTCTTACATCTTCTGACCAGTGTATTTTTTTCCTCTAGGCAGAAAAAACACAGCAATAAAGCAAGGGAAATTGGTTAGATGGTTTGCTGACATCAGTTTCAAAAGTCCAGAACACTGAGGCTGGCAAGTCACCTCCCATGACCAAGGTTCCCTTCCTCCATGGTATTTTAACAATTTCTGTCATTTGAAATTATTTCTGGGATTTCATTACTAAATGAATGCCCTTCCAGTGTGATATTTCTTTTGTAAAACATGTCATTGTTAGCATCCATGCCTTAATTAGGCCTAGGAAACTTCTGTCTCTTTACCATGGCCTTATATCTCTGGTTTGATCAGTAAATACTGATCTTCCAACCTAAATCTCAGAGGTATTTAATTTTGAAGATGAGCAGAAAGAAATGTCAGAGAGTCACCCCAGAGCTGTCCCAAAAGCTAGCTGCATAACTGAAGTAGGACAAGGTAGAGTCAGCACACTAGGACAGCTAAACTGAACACCAAACTGAAAACCAGAGAGAGAGAAGAAACCAAATCTCCAACATGCAAAGGCCTGCTGGAACCAAAAGTGCTAGGTCCATGGGCTCATAGTCTAATTTCACTGGGGAGATTATCCTTCGGTTTGAATTATAATCATCCAAACAGTCTCTAAAGTTTGACCCTGGCTTCAAAAAAGTAGGAAGGGACTGCTTTCTCTAGTGCAGAAAAAAAAAAAGTCACAGTCTGTCATGGCTGTTGACCTTGGTTCAATGGCCTTCCTTTTCTCTGGGAGCCCATCAGGGCTCTGTGTAGAGGTGAAAGACGATGCAGGATTTTCTGCTTTTTAGCTCAGTTAAATCCAGGATCTTGTCTCAAGACCAGGAAGAATTAGGTACATGGACACATTGAAGGGTGAGGAGGGTGGAATTTATTAAGTAAAGGGGGAGCTCTCAACAAAGAGAGGGGTCTGGCCAGCAGCCTCCCATCTCACAGTGGAGTGCTAGGACTTTCACATATGAGCTGAAGAGGCTAGGTTCCTCCCCAGCATAAGGTGTGAATTCCTGGTAGCTTTACCCTATTCTCCCAGTGTGCATGCAGGCACGCCCAGAGAAGTCATAGGTAGTATAGAAAAAGGTAACTTTCAATTGGTTGAAAGGGACTATTCAGAAAGAATCAGTCGGGAAAGTGCAAGCAAACAGGGGCAGTTCTTCCTCTGGGTCACAGGTTTCATCTGGTCTTTCAGCCTTCAGGCTGTTTTAGGCTTGAAGGTGGGGTTTTGCCGAGGACCGTTACCTATCTGCCTAGGCATCTGTCAGGGACAGATGCCTTCTACCTCTATCAGGGACAACCTCTCAAGGAGAAGGCATTCAGAGTTGGAGGCTGGAGGAGGAAATGATGGTGACACTGGGTCTGCTCACATTACTAAACAAAGTAAATCTGTGAATAGGTATAGTTCTTAATTCCTACCCACAAAGCTTGGGGCCACATGGGTTTCCAACTTCAGAATTTTTCACACTTTAGGGAAAAAAATGCATATGCTTTACGTTATATATACCTCCGGTGGGGTCTAGGGGAGCACTCCATATGCAATGTCATTGATGCTTCTGAATCATTGCATATAATATTCACTTTAAGGTTAATGAAGACTGTACAGTACACTCACATCAGTTCAGATTTTGCCCCCAAATGAGTGCTGGTCAAGTTAGTTTTACTGACAAATGTCTGCCCCTACCCCCAAAAACCCTCTTTATTTTTGGAGTTCGTTAGATTTCAGAATTGTGGAAAAGAGATCATGGACCTATACTGCCAAATAAATATGTAAATTGATTATCACCAACTTTAGCTCATCTTTAGTGCTATCTCAGCCCAGTGGGAAACACTGTTGTGCCTCAGGACCTTGGCTCAGGCACAGACAGGTTCCCATGGCACTTGTTGCCTCCAAGTCGCAGGCCCAGAAGGCTTAAACTGTTTTCCTCTACTCCTTTAGTGAGATTCAACATTCTCTAATGTTTGAGGATGCTTTCTCCCAGAAGGGAAATGCTACCTTTTGATTTTCTTCAATAATGAAGAGTGAGCATTGTTGATTTTACAAATTTTACTGCCAAACATTATGGGGACCCGGAGGTGAATTGGTGAGATATCAGTAATAGTAATAATGATAAAAGTGGGAAATAATAGCAGTAACAGTGGTACTAATAGTAATAATAATTATTAATACTTATTCTGCCATTATGTGTCAGCCATTGTCCTGACAGCTTTATTTACATGATTTCATGGAATTGCAAAATAAGTCAATGACATAGATACTAGGATTATCTCAATTTTATAAATAAGGGTATTGAGGTAGTGATAGGTTAATTTACAAATTTACAAGCTTAGAAACTTAAACAAATCCTGACTTTATTGGTGAGATGGTAATGTTACAGTTGGGTTAGACTTTGGTCCCAGCTTATTGGTTTTTAATTATTGAAGATAGAAATCTACATCACTCCTTCTTCCCTCCAAGAACTCTCTTCAATCATTAAGTTTTAGAGGAAACTATAGCAGAACAATAGAAGCCACCTTTCCCCAAGTGGTTGATTGACTTATTCCAGCAATTTCTAACCATATGAAAAACATTTGTCTCCCATTCAGAGTTCTCTTATATAGATCTAAAACAGACAAAGTTCACTGGTGGCTCCACAGACTTTCTATCACTGTTCCCATCAACTACTGGATGAAATTGGAAAGTGTAAGAAATGTCCTCTTGCTTTAAGGAACTTTATAATCAGTTGCCCTATAAAAGGACTAAAGCAGTGACCATGAGCTAGCCAGCAAGCTAGCTCTAAACCTCTAATAAAAAGGTTTAGTAAATGTAATAGGGCAATTTATTGATCATATTAAAGGATTACCCTAGTTCAATTTAACATAAGTTAACAAGCAGTTCAGAACTCACCAATAGTTAGACAACTCTCTTGTGTTTCCTAGAAACATGTTTCTGTCTAGAAAAGCTAAACATTATGAGAATTTTTTATGTTTGTACTCAAAAAAATTTTTTTTCCTGCTCCAAAGTCATTACCAAATGTGTTAAGATACATATTTCCACCTACAGGTAATGATTTATCCTCAAAACGGAAGATAGAAGTAAAATTCAGAATGAAACTAACACTTGCAAAAATTCTCACCCTGTGGAATGCTACCATAAAATTCAAGTAAATGTGCTTTAATCTCCAGTCATAAATGCTTAACATGCAAAAATCCTGCCCTTCAAATACTAGCTTATAAAAAAAGACATTCCACTACTAAAAAGGTAGACAATGTTCAATTTATCCAAGAGTATTTCTCTGCCCCTCATTTCTTCTATTTACACACAAGTGGCTAGGTAACTAGAATGTATCTGCTGAAAGAACAATTATTTTCCTTATTCACAGGTCTTGAGACTTCTTGCAATCACCGTTTCTATTGGTCCTTATTAGAAAAAGGTTCAAACACAGTAACCATAGCTGAAAATATCATACTCAGTTACCAAACATAGTAACCAACAAAAATATATCCAATATTTTGGAGTTTATGTTTCACAGGAAATTATTTAATGGTATCATGAGATTGGAGCCAGAGAATGAAATCATTCAATTTGATTATGTGTATGACACTGTTGTCCTGATTCTAATGACCAAGTAATACATATGCAACATCTATGTAAAGAATGATTGTAGTCGTGCTAATAATTAAGATAATCTTAAGTGACTTGAGATCTGATCTGACCACTTCTAATAAAAAGGAAAATGTTACCATGCCAGGCAGATGACTCAAACTCTACTTTTATTTAAGATAAGCTCACCAAGAAAAACATAATGAAAAACTTTTCATCTTCCAGACTCCTCCCTATACCTCTCCTTTTAAAATTCATCAGCTCTTCAGAGACCTCAGAATAATAGCCCACTTGATTCAGCCATTTCAGGCAAAAACCTGTGTACAGACAATTTATTTGAATTGTTCATGCTGAACCCTAATAAATAAGCCAAAAAATCATTGTCAAATAAATCAATAACATTACTGGGAAAAAATATCATGCTAAGAAATACAAGACTCAATTATAATCTCTTCATTTCATTCATTGACACATTTTTCAAGTAGCTAGTAAGGCATTATAATAGGAATAGACAATAGAGAGATTATCCAACTATAAATTACTTATTTGCGAGATCTGAGTTTCATATATAATTTGCATTCCCAGTACCCAGTACATTCCTCTGGCACATAGTAGGTTTTCAATTAGTATTTGCTAAATAAATTTGACCAAATTGTATTGTGCACCAGCTCTATCAGATACTGAGAGAGTCACCAGGAATACGAAGATGAAAGAAAGACACATTAAGAATATCAACAAGAGGAAGAGTATCACTTAATGATATATATACATATAATTATTATAATGTTATTCATGCATCATATATAATATTTTTTGAATTATAAAAGGAATTAATGTATATTATGGAAAGTTAGGGGAAAAAAAGAAAATTTTAAATGAACTATAATTATACCACCTAAAGGTAATCACTTTCGTTACCCAGAGGTATTTACCATGTGTACATCTTTCCAGCTTTTTTCTGTATTTCAAAGGGGTGTGTGCATGTCTATGTTTTACTTTTTACAAAAATACAATCACATAAAACCTTCTTATTTTTAAAAGAAAGTATTAAGAAAGTAAAGAGGAAGCCAAAGACAGGGAGAAAATATTACATAATATTGAGTGATACAAACATAAAACAGAGAACTTATTTTCAGAAAAAAAGAAAAATTCTAAAACCTTTACAACTCTAGAAAAAGGAAAATTAACAGTGGCCAAAGATTTAAACAGACATTCACCAAAAGAAGATATAAAATCACTCAATCACTTTAAAAAACAATTTGACAGTATCCTGTAAAGTAATCATATACTTTCCAATTGTTATAGGCTGAATGTTTGTGTCTTCCCAAAATTCGTATGTTGAAATTATAACCCCCCAATGAGATAGTATTAGGAGATGAGGCTTTTGGGAGGTGATTTGGTGAGGAAGGTAGAGCCTTTATATTAGTCCGTTCTCATGCTGCTATGAAGAAATACCTCAGACTGAGTAATTTATAAAGGAAAGATTTAATTGACTCACAGTTCTGCATGGCTGGGGAAGCCTCAGGAAGCTTACATTTATGGTGGAAGGGGAAGCAAACACATCCTTCTTCACATGGTGGCAGCAAAGGGAATTGCTGAGCAAAAGGGGAAAAACTCCTTATAAGACCATCAGATCTTGTGCAAACTCACTCACTGTCATGAGAACAGCATGGAGGTAGCTGCCCCCATGATTCAATTTCCTCCCATCAGGTCCCTCCCATGACACATAGGGATTATGGGAACTACAATTCAAGATGAGATTTGGGTGGGGACACAGCCAAACCATATTACTCCTTTCCTGGCACCTCTCAAATCTCATGTCGTCATAATTCAAAACACGAGTATGCCTTTCCAACAGTCCCCCAAAGGCTTAACTCTTTCCAGAATTAACCCAAAAGTCTAAGTCTTATCTGAGACAAGGCAAGTCCCTTCCAACTATGAGCCTGTAAAATCAAAAGCAAGTTAGTTACTTCCTAGATACAATGGGTAAATACACCCATTACAAATGGGAGAAATTGGCCAAAACAAAGGGGCTGCAGTACTCAAGTAAGTCCAAAATCCAGTGAGGCAGTCAAATCTTAAAACTCTGAAATGATCTCCTTTGACTCCATGTCTCACATCCAGCTTACACTGATGCAAAAGGTGGGTTCCCATGGCCTTGGGCAGCTCTGCCCCTGTGGCCTTGCAGGGTACATCCCCCTCCCAGCTGACTTCATGGGCTGGCATTGAGTATATGCAGCTTTTCTAAGTGCACAGTGCAAGCTGTCAGTGGATCTACCATTCTGGGCTCTGGAAGAAAGTGACCCTCATCTCACAGCTCCACTAGGCAGTGCCCCATTGGGGATTCTGTGTAGGGGCTCCTATCCCACATTTCCCTTCCACCCTGCCCTAGCAAACGTTCTCCTTGAGGGCTCCACCATCACAGAAAACTTCTGCCTGGACATCCAGGTGTTTCCATGCATCCTCTGAAATCTAGGCAGAGCTTCCCAAACCGCAATTCTTGACTTTGGTGCATGCAAGTTCAACACCACGTGGAGGCTGTCAAGGTCTGGGGCTTGCATCCTCTGAAACCATGGCCTGAGCCATACTTTGGCCCCTCTTAGCCATGGCTGGAACAGCTGGGATGCAGGGCACCAAGTCCTAAGGCTGCACACAGCACGGGGGCCTTGGACCTGGCCCATGAAGCCATTTTTTCCTCCTAGGCTTCCAGGTCTGTGATGGGAGGGGCTGCCATGAAGACCTGTGACATGCCTCTGAATTTTCCCTGTTGTCTTGGTGATTACAATTTGGCTACCTGATACTTATGCAAATTTCTGCTGCTGGCTTGAATTTCTCTCCAGAAAATGGGTTTTTCTTTCCTACTGCATCACCAGACTGCAAGTTTTCTAATTTTTTATATTCTGCGTGCTTTTGAATGCTTTGCCACTGAGAAATTTCTTCCACTAGATACCCTAAATTATCTCTCTCAAGTTCAAAGTTCCACAAACCTGTAGGGCAGGGGCAAAATGCTGCCAGTCTTTTTGCCTGGCAAGAGTGACCTTTACTCCTATTCCCAACAAGTTCCTCATCTCCATCCGAGAGTACCTCAGCCTGGACTTTGTTGTCCATATCACTATTACAATTTTGGTCAAAGCTACTCAACAAGTATCTAGGAAGTTCCAAACTTTCCCACATCTTCCCATCTTCTGAGCCCTCCAAACTGTTCCAACCTCTGCCCATTACCCAGTTCCAAAGTCGTTTCCAGATTTTGGGGTATGTTTACAGCAGCACTCCACACCCC
The DNA here is from genome assembly GCF_037993035.2 of Macaca fascicularis. Lineage (NCBI taxonomy): Eukaryota > Metazoa > Chordata > Mammalia > Primates > Cercopithecidae > Macaca > Macaca fascicularis. The sequence continues at coordinate 137,358,457 of NC_088375.1, forward strand.
AGTACCAATTTACTGTATTAGTTTATTCTCATGCTGCTATGAGAAAACACCTGAGACAGGGTAATTTAAAAGGAAAGAGGTTTAATTGATCCACAGTTGCAAAGGGCTAGGGGGGCCTCAGGAAACTTACAATCATGGCAGAAGGGGGAGCAAACGTGCCCTTCTTCACAAGGCAGCAACAAGGAGAAGTGCTGAGCAAAAGGGAAAAGTCCCTTATAAAACCATCAGATCTCATGACAAGTGACTCACTATCATGAGAACAGCATGGAGGTAACCACCCCATGATTCAATTACCTCACATCAGGTCCCTCCCACAACACATGGGGATTATGGGAACTACAATTCAAGATGAAATTTGGATGGGTACACAGCAAAACCATATCAGCCTTCATGAATGCAATTTATGCTCTGACAAAAGAGACCCCAGAGAGACCCCCTTGTCCCTTGCCACAGCAAGAAGATGGCCATCTACAAACTAAAAAGAGAGCTCTCACCAGATACCAAATCTATTGGTGTCTTGATCTCGACTTCCCAGCTTCCAGGACTGTAAGAAATAAATGTTTGTTTTTTAAGCTATCCAGTTTATAGTATTTTTGTTATAGCAGCCCAAATGGACTAAGACACCAATCAACTGAGCAATTCCACTCTTACATATTTATCCAGGAGAAATGAAAACAAATGTCTATGCAAAGACTTGTACTTAAATGTTTATAGAAGCTTTATTCATGATAGGCCAAAACTGGAAGTGACCCAAGCATCCATCAACATGTGAATAAATTACTGAATGTCCAAATCGAATGCTACTCACCAATAAAAGTAAAGGGACTACTGGTACACAGGACAACATGGGTGAATCTAAAAGTCATTATGCTAAAAGAAAAAATTCAGACACACAAAAAAAACATGCTTTATGGTTCCATTCATATGAAACTCCAGGAAAAAAAAACCCAACCTATAGTGACAGAAGTCAAATCAGTGGTTGCCTGGGGCCAAGGATGAACATGAGGGAATAGCAGAAGGGAATAGCAGAACCTTTGAGTAATGAAAATATTCTATATATTGATTGTGATTGTGGTTACATGGTAGTATACACTTTTTAAAAAACCATCAAACTGTACTTTTTAAATGTCAGTATTTTATAGTATGTAAACTACACATCAATAAAGTTAATTTTTTAAAAATTGAATCACCTTGAATATACTGATTTTAACCCAATAATAACCTTAAAAGAGAGCAACAAATAGTTTTTATATCACTACATGTGTATCTCTAGAGTGGTATATAATGACTTGATATTATGACTGTGCTACAATTTCTTTGTGGAATATTTTAATTTTGACCTTTTTAAAAACTATTATATATAAAGCAATATATTGCTCACCCTTGAAAATGTGAGTTAAATTTACAACTACAAATTGGAAAACATTACATGGAAAAGCAAAAAGAGACATTCAAAGTAAAGGACAGACAGCTATAAAACGATACAGAAATTGTAAACATAATGCCCATTCAGAAAACTTCAGAAGGTCTTTTTGACTAGAGAGCAAGTGGGGCATCAGGGGAGATGAGGGTGAAGTTGCTAAGGTTCACGTGAAGCCTCTTCTAAGCCATACTAAGAACTTTGGATTTTTCACAGACAGGAAAGGGAGGAAATCTAAAAGATTTTAAGAGAAAGGACATGATTTCACTTATGTTTTAGAAAGATTACTTTGACATTTGGCTGGAGAATGGATCGGAGGCCTGTTTGATCACAGTAATCCGGGAGAGAAACGGTGAGTACCTGAGCTAAGAATATAGAATAGAGTAAAGAGGACAGTTCTCATAGAGACCTATGCAGAAGGGAGATGAGGAAGACAAATAAATCTAGGTCACCTTGCAGGGCCAAAAAGAAGGTAAGGAAGAGGTTTATCAATGAAGCTGAAATATTACATGAGTCTTTATCAGAACCTGAAATTCATCTACAACCTGGGTTGGATTACTGGTATAATACATTTGGCAAATTGCAGTGGACCTATAAACAACATTAATAGGCCTGTAGAACAAACTCTGCCACTTACAATACTATGTTCTAGTGAGTTTTTAAAATTGAATTATTTTTGCTGTTGTGTTGCTGTTGATAGTAGCAGTGATGTTGTTATCCCAAATATAAAACATTTCTACTTACTAGCTAGAAAATAATGCATTTGATAATTACCTTGATATCTTATTCAAACATATTCTATTTTTTAGGGTTTCACTCAGAGTAGGTTTTTATTTTGAAGGAGCATATATTTACTTTTCAGATCCCCTCTTAACATTGGACATAGGTAAACTTCTTTTATAAGGTTTATAATGTGCAAACATATATTCCTTTTTATGCCACTGGTCTATTTATTGGATTAACTAAAAGGATTTGATGTGAAAGCTTAGAATGATATTGAAAACACATCACTTCTATTGTAGCTAAGAAAATCAGCTTTAGAATTAGAGACCTTGTATTGGGCATTATGTGTAGACCTTTAGCTTTTTATCACAGCTGTTCTTTGTTGCCATGACAACAGAATTAACCATTTCATTAATATCAGTGAGAAAAGACACGTATTTACTCATGTCTGACTTAGAATGTAGTCCCTGTTCAGATTTCAAGACCTTTGGCGTGCTCTTGGACTTGTTTTTATTCCTTAATCTTTTGCTTAATGTTTCTACAGGATTTTCAAAGCAAAGCCTTATATTTTTAAAATTAAATTTCTATTGGCTGCGTTGGTTTGGCTGCTTTTAAGTGTCCCCTGAGTGGCGAAATGAGCTTCAGAATCTGAAGCTAGTGAAAGCAATAGGAAAGAAAATTTAGTACAAAAGAAAACAGTTACCTGTTATAAGAAAAGTCAGTTGTTTGTTTTTTCCTTCTTTTCGGCCCCACTTGGTGAAATGGGTGTTACTATAAATACTGAAGAGTAATCCCTCATCAAAATGGGTGATCCAGCTGTTTCTGTTGCTGCTGAAAGCAGGTAGTGTGCTGATTGCAATTGTGATGAAAAGGCAGAAAAAAGTGTCCTACGACAAGTAAAATCCATTATTTTGAAAATAATGCCTCAAGATAATAATTTTGCCCATTCCCCAAAAGCTACAATGGTTCCCTACTTGTTTGTATCTAGCTTTTCTTTTGAAGGAAAAAAAAAATGATTCTTAATAAGGAACTCTATAAATATTCATACTTCTAAAGACCAATGCAAAAATTCCCCAATTAACATTGAAATGGTTTGAGGAATCTGTTAACTCTGTTTTCTGTTCATGCACTTTAGCTAAATAAGGATTATCTTTAAATAAATTGAATTATTTTCTTCAAAATTATTATTATTAATTTCTATATTTTTTGAACACCTATCATGTTTAAGCAAATTTGCAAAGTACTTAAAATATGTTATTTCATTTAATACACAAAACGACAGTTTTACGAAGAAGGTACTGCTATCCTCATTTTACAGCGAAGGAAACTCACATTCAAAGAGAACTTGTACAGGATTTCACAATGAGTAAGTGGGATTTGAATCTTAATAGATCTGATCCCAAAGCCAGTGCTGGCATTCATTAGGGAAAAGTACCACCCTCGACTCTTTGTTTCTGCTCATATAAATATTGTAACAACACTTAAAATATTTACATTCCCTCCAAGGCATTTTGTCCTGGGAAGGGGGGGGAAGTCTGAGAGAAGATTATTCATAATAATTAAACTCATAAAACAAGAATGCAGGTTTGAATCAGACATAAAATCTTTAAACCAAGAATGGTTTGGTGAGGCTAACTGCACACATACGAATAATTTTCAGTACTGAATAAAGACTTTGTAGCAACCATTGAAATAAGGAAAAGACTTTTTACAGAACACGGTAGGTTTTTATTTTTACTTTTTTGCTTATTTTTAGTTTTTTTAAATAACAGCTTAACTGAGATATAATTCTAATACAATAAAATTCACCTAAAGAGTACAAGGTAATGGTTTTTAGTATATTCACAAAATTGTACAACCACTGCCACAATCAATTTTAGAACATTTTTTATCACCTCCTCTCTAAAAAACCTTCGTGTTCATTGTCACCATTTTCTTCTCTTCCCCTCTCCTCCCCTCCTCCGTCACCCCAACTCTAGGAAATCGTTAATCTACGTATCTCTATAGAGTTGTTCATTTTGGACATTTCACAAAAATAGAACCATACATTATACACCATTTGTGCTTGGCTTTTTTCACTTAGTGTAATATTTTTCAGGGTTCATGCATGCCATGGCATGTATCAGTACTTCATTTCTGTTTACCGCTGAATAAGAACCCATTGTATGTATAAATCACATTTTGTCCATTGACAGACATTTGGGTTTTTTCCATGTTTTTGCTATTATGGCTATTATGAACAGTCCCACTATGAACTTTTGTGTACAAGCTTTTGGGGGGACACATGTTTTCATTTTCCTTGAGGCTCTGTTTGGTTTTAGGTTATCCTTATCTAATAAAAAGGTGGGGCTCAAACATACTCTGGTGACTAAAGACCTTATGGAATTCTAAACTATAATCACATCAGAGCTTTACTTTTATATTCTGTGAGTTATACATTAGAGACAGAGTGATTAATTCAGACACCATTGCTCAGGGTTCTTAGCCACTCTTACAACTTTCACAGGATATTCAACTCATTATTGAAGCTCTTTAAAACCCTAAATTTAAAAAGTACAAGAAAGCATTTACATAAAATAACACTTATTATTAAAGTCTCAGATAGAATAATCTATCTTACCTATCAAATATACATTTTTGAAATACTACTTCTTCAATTCAACTAGATGCTTAGATAGATAAGACCTAAAACAATAGAAGCAAGTGGTACTCTATTTTTCACTTTTCAGTGCTAACATTGTGAAGGATTCTTCAAGTTTCTTCTCTTCCAACGGTGACAAAGCCAAGACCTAGACTTCAATAGACGGCAAAGGAGTGGGTCTGGTTTCTTTTCCATTAAGTTATATGATTCAGTAATAGATCAGAATATTTTGTAATTAGAAATAAACACATCATTTATTTGTTGAGAGCAAAACCCTATAGGCTGTTCCTAATGGGGAGCTGTTTCCTTGAATTGAAGGTGAGAGTTTATCTCCGTCTAAATCACACAGAGGAACCATGAGAACCATAATCTCTGCTAAGGTACAAAGAGTCCAGAGGAAGGTTAAGAGTAAATTCTTGATATTTCTTAATGATGACTTGTACCAGGTTCCAAGCATAGCATTAACTTCCATTTTAGAATCCAGCAGAAATTGCATCAGCTAATAGGCTAAATGAGGCTTTTTAACAGTTGCTTCTCATCTCTGCACAAGAGGGCAGCCTTTCACCAAAACCAAGGAAACCTTGGGCAGAACTGTGCTAATGTATATAGAGACCCCTCCAATCATAGAACTTCCAGGAAGAGCTCCCTTGACATAAAGAATGAAGAAATTATGAGATAGTTAATACCATGTACACGTGTGCTGTCAATCCCAGAAAATGTCTGACCTCAATATCGCCACACAAATGTTTGCAGTTTCAGTGATATTTTGCCTTTCACGTTACATAAATATTGTTGGAATTTCTTAAACTACTGTGGACAATTATGGACTATTGAAATTAATGATGGGGATAGTACATTTTCTAAATTAAAAAACCTATTTATGCAATTAAATCACTCAACCCTAAAATGAAATTTTTTTTTCTGTATCTCATGAGAATGTTTTCTTAGTGGTTATCCATTATTAGATTTCAAGGTTTTAGAATCAAATTGCCAAAATCAATTCATATTGGTACAATTATAAATTTAAATTGTAAAATACAGTCAAAAAGATTTGCCAAGAAATTAAGAGAAGCCAAAGAGAGTTCCCATATGCATACACTTTCAAAACAATTAACCACATTTGACAGGAAATACATAATTTAAATGTATCATGATGAAACTAAAATGCGATTAAAAAGGGGGCTAAAGTTAATTTGTCACACAGAAAGATAAATGTAACTGTCTTTACATTCAAAGCTTTGGAACAATATTTTCATGAAGTATAAAGTAACCACAACCCTTTTTTCTCTTCAAGTTTATAGAACTTTCAACAAAACATTTCACAGGAAATTACTGTCTCCAAGAATATAAAAGGTTTATATAAAGGATGCTGATCAGTTGTTCTCCATGGACATAGAGGTGCAAACAAGCAGAAATTGGTTTAATAAAGCAGGAGAGATTTCAATTGGACACAAAGCAGAACTTCTTGACTATCATGGAGATAAAGAAAAATGGGGGAATCTTTTCAATAAATTTTTAAAGATAAATGTAAAAAAATCTAGTGAAATGGATAAGAGATGTCTTTACTTTTATTACTCATATTTGCAAAATCGAGTACTAGACAGAAAATAATGCGTACACAATATTATTTCAACCATTTTATTTTATTTTTCAATAAAGTAATACTTTCATACTAATAAGCTAATAGGGTAAACAAGGAATAGCATTTCAATTTCCTTCAGGTTTTTGTTTTGTAGATAGAAACAAGTATATTTTGTCATATATTTTTTTTTTTTTTTTTTTTTTTTTTGAGACGGAGTCTCGCTCTGTAGCCCAGGCTGGAGTGCAGTGGCCGGATCTCAGCTCACTGCAAGCTCCGCCTCCCGGGTTCACGCCATTCTCCGGCCTCAGCCTCCCGAATAGCTGGGACTACAGGCGCTGCCACCTCGCCCGGCTATTTTTTGTATTTCTTAGGAGAGACGGGGTTTCACCGTGTTAGCCAGGATGGTCTCGATTTCCTGACCTCGTGATCCGCCCGTCTCGGCCTCCCAAAGTGCTGGGATTACAGGCTTGAGCCACCGCGCCCGGCCTATTTTGTCATATATATTGTAAGAACTGGGCTTTCTTTAGACAACATTTACTGGTGGGGAAATACAAAAGACAGCCAATGTAGATAAAAATGTTTTTCAACTCTTACTTGCTCAACAAATTTTACTAAACTGAAAGCTCCTTAACTGTAGGGACATTAGGTGCCAAGTACTCTGTTTGGCACATAGTAGACTTTCAGTCTAGGTTTATTGAATTATGTTTCCATAAAATTACAGTTTTTTCTGTACCATTATGAGAATCAAACTCTAAGTCTTAGTTTCATTTTCATAGACTGCAAGGAGGATTGGAGAGAGAGCTAAACTGGAGATATGTACAATGGTTTATAAAGCCTTTTCACAATCGACATGAACCCGTACTACTTTCCACTTGCTTTTAAGCAAACCATACTAACCAAATACTTACAGTCTTTACTGAAAGTAAACATTTATTCAACAACAAACATTTATCTGAAATTTATTAGGTACAAGACATCATGCCAGGTGCTAGGGATGTAGCTGTAAACAAGATAGGCACTGCTTCTGCCTTCCTGGAGCTTCCATTCTAGAAAACGTAACCAAATTAAGTTGGCAAATAAGCATTTCATTACAGGTGCTGTAAGTGATACAAGGAAGAAGTCCAGGGAGTTACGAAAGAATATTCACAGGACCTACTGATGGGAGGGAAAAGAATGCCGTTACAGGATAGAAATCATTGACATTCAGAATTGATGTTATAAACAGAGCTTCAGAGAGCTAGTAGGAGAAGTTAGGCGGGGAGTTCATGGAGAGTATAGTGGGATGATGACATTTCAGAGGAAAGAACATAAGCAAAGACCTAAGTCAGGGAAAAGAATGGCACCATACAGGAAAGAAAATGAGGCAAAGTTGTCAAATGTGGAGACGGAGAGGAAGTTTCTCAGCATGATCAAAAGAGCAAAAAAGGTATAAGAAGATAAAGATGGAAGACCCAATGAAGACACTACCTGCTGGAGAGAGACTCACTTCCCGTTGGTCTTTCCTTTATTCAATCCCAAAACGACCTTTTGTCGTTCTTCTGCAACTGATTTCTATACACCCCACCACTTTCCTAACCACGTGTCAGTTCCCACTCTGCAGAAAAGATAATGTGAACTCTAGTGCAGTTGCTTTTGCCTATAGAAGCATCCCTTTGAGGATTTCATCATAATGTAGAATATTCTCTATCGGTGCCATGCTGAAATGGGAGGCATAAATGACGCATAATTCTTGAAAACTCCATTGTAGACTTGGGTCTTTATAACAAAATAAAAGCTCCATATTAAACTATAAGGCATTATGCTTCCATAAAATAAATTAAATAAATGGCCAGCAGGGGTGTTTTACACAATTTATTGGTGCCCTCTGCAGTCAATGCTACATCTCATTAGTGTCTCTGTCACTCATGAAAAATGTGGCACCCATCAGCATCCTTCATTAACTTAAAGCATGTGCCCACACATCAAATATATATTTTTTAATTATGGGAACAAGCTATAAAGCAGATGTGTGTGGGGGGGTGTGTGTGTCTGCCATGAACAGCAGGGAGCATTCAAAACCCTCCAAGGCTCTTTTTGTTTTTGTTTTGTTTTGTTTTGTTTCTTTTTAACCAAAATGGTGAATAAGATACTGTCTCATCCTTTTAAAGTTATTTCTCTCTACTGACTTTTCCTGCTTGCATTCATTGCAATAATCCAGACTTTGCCAAGTTTTTTTCCTTCTTGACATTTCATTTTTAATTAAAAATGACATTTTAATTAAAAGGAAACATATGTAGAATAAACAGAATAACTCACCAACAGCAGAGAGCTGGGGCTGTCCTGTCAGCTCAGTTTTAACCTTTCTGGCTCACAAAAGCTGTGCTGGGCTTCTCCAATGGTTGCCAAAGCACATTCTTGACAGAGAGAAAGAAAAAGATGGCCCTCAAACCAAGATCCACCCACATTCAGAAAACCCCGAGAATTGCAAAGGGTGGAGAAGCTATAACCACTCCAAACTATATTATTTGGGACTTTCAGACCTAAAATACTAGTTTTTCTTCTGTTCAGAATATTAAAACTATCACTTTGGTGAAAGACCCCGGTTTTACAACTTTTCATGTTTACAGATGGCCTGATTTGGCAATCTTAAATGTTAAGGGAGTTAGAAATCTGGCAGGAGGCAAGCACAGCCAAAAGTAAAGAATTACAAATAAAACAAACTACCCTTCTATGAACATCCATAACTTAGAATACTTCGCACCTCTCGGGGTTGTTTCCCCTCCTATGTCAGAGCTGGTGCTGGTGGGGTCCATGGGCAGCTGGACGCCTCTCCTCTCCCTGAAGTGAGCTGGCTCCTTGCACAAAAGCATATTGTGGTGTGGTGTAGGAGGGAGTGCAGCAAGACTGTAAAAAATGACAAAGAAAGAAATCAGCAGTGGCTACATACTGCATGAGGGGCAGACCGATGGTTCTCTAAGCAAAATCACCAAATAGCATTAAAAAGCCCAGGTTCTCCGAAATCACCTGCCAGTTGATGAGGATCAACAGGTAACTGGGTGACCCAATTTTCACCACATTGCGTGCACACTTTCTGACAAGCATAAAGGCACCGGGATAGACAGAAATCAGTCATGAATAGTCACTGTAATTATAACCCAGCATGAAGAAGGAAGGAAAGGAATATCATTTTGTGGCACCCACTAGGTGCCAATAATTTGTCATTCTAGTTCAAAAGTGAATCCTATAAGTCAGTGTTATAGGTCGAATTGGTTCTCAAAAATAGATACATGAAAGTACCTCAGAATACTAGTACCTCAGAACGTGACCTTATTTGGAGCTAGGCTGATTGCAGATGTGATCAGTCAAGTTAAAACAAGGTCATAACTGGAGTAGAGTGGGCCTCTAATCCAATATGATTGGTGACAATGTAAGAAGATGGCCACATGAAGACAGACACACACAAGGAGAATGCCATGTGGTGGCAAAGGCAGAGATTGGAGTTATGCAGCTGCAAGCTCATGAATGCCAAGGATTGCCAGCAATCTATCAAAAGCTAGGAGGAGGCAAACCTACAGGTTTCAGAAGTAGCATGGTCCTGCGAACAACTTGATTTTGGACTTCTAGCTTCCAGAACAGGAAGACAATAAATTTCTGTTTTTTTGAACCACCCAGTTTGTGATATTTTGTTACAGCAGCCATAGGAAACTACAATTAATGTTAATGAAAGAGGTCACTACACATTTTTTTAACCAAAAAAAAAATTACCTCCTATTAAGAATAACCACAAAGTCATCAAACTGGATTCTTTCAACATGTATTTAATAAGCTCCTATTGTCTGTTCTGCAGCTAGTAAGCTAAAAACTGCTTTCAAAGGTTATTCAGCCAATCACGGAAAATGCCCATGTAAAATACAGGTAAAGCAGTGCCCTAGAGTGTCATGGATAGTTTTATACAGTTAGGTACCTGAAGTAAATGGGGGATCAAAGAGTTGTGCATGGAGAAGATCACAAATGGGGTTGTATATAAATCACTGTTAGGTGTTCAAGGTAAGTATCATCCAATTAAATATGTCTTAAAAGGAATTTTTATTAGCAATGATAATTTGTGAATGAATTCTTCTAACAAATTGCAAGAGAGGTCTAATGTTATTAAGGCTTAAACAGTGAATATATGAAGCAAGTGTACATTCGCATAGCCATCAGCTGCCCAGTTGTTTAAAGCAAGTTTGTAGATAAGGAGAACACAAACCATGTACCTCCACACACAGATTGGACATTGTGTGTGCTCAATAGATACATGTTGAAAGAATCCAGTTTCATGATTTTGTGGTCATTCTTAATAAGAGGTAATCTTTTTGTTGTTGTTAAAAAAATGTGTAGACACCTGTTTCATTAACATTAGTTGTAGTTTCCTATGGCTGCTGTAACAAAGTATTACAAACTGGGTGGTTCAAAATAACAGAAATTTATTGTCTGCCTGTTCTGGAAACTAGAAGTGCCATATCAATGTGGATGGCAACTATCCACTTCCACCTCCAAACCTAACTTATGCTCAATATCAGCATGACTTTTCTATTGTCATCATTATTAAGACTTTACAATTCCAGGAGAATTTAGTTCAGACAAATGACTTGATTCTGTATGAGAAAACTTTCTGGAAGCAACTAAACTCTTCAATGGAAAGTATCAACGGTTTGTACCCTAGAATTCTTTAAATTCCTTCCATCAAAAATCCTCACCTTGCTGTTTCCACCAATCCTAAACAGCTGTATGGTGACCCTTACCGAATCCTAATCAAGTCTCCACATTAAAACACCCATCTTAAACCAAAAGTCTCAACATGTTCAAATTTTGCTTTCCCACTTCCCAGACACTGCCAAAGTTCTATCAAGGTGGTGTTCTCTCTTACTTTGGTAAATAATGAACTGAACTTTATATTATCAACACATTGTGCTAGTGATATTTGGGGAGCAAGTATTCAATAATAATCACGAGCACAGGATAAGGGAAAAGTTTGGAGGGAAATAACAACGTTAGGGACACATTGGGATTCATCAGGGAAGCCAAGGGACCCATGTAGAGCGAACAGGAACAAGACAGTACAGCCACCCATCTGGGATTGGTGTGCAGGCAATGGAGGCTCCCCACTGTAGGGAAAGGGTGAATGAGCGAGAGAACCCAGAGACCTACACTTCTGCCATGGACCTTTGCAACCCTGGGCACAGGAGATACCTCCTAACTGACTCTCCCTGGGATCTCCAGACTGAAACGAAGAGCTGGATAGAGTCTGGGCAGAGCTGCAGCACAGGCCCACGTACAGCCCCAAGGAACTTGGATCCCTGAGCACCCTGGCACCCGTGGCCATAGCCCTACCAACAAGGGAGGCCAGGCTCTCATGAACACCCTTAGGACAGAGGCCACATCCACAGTGCTGAGGAGTGGACAGACTGCAGGCCTTGCCTCCACTGCATCTCCCCAGGGAAAGGCCACTGCCCTAGAACCCCAGCACAGCTACTCTATCCCCTCAGGGCATGCTAACTAGTTGCAGCTCAGCATTTCTGTGGGTTGGCGCTCCCAGAGGTAACCAACAGGACTGCAGCCTTTGCTGTTGCTGCTGCAGGCCACACCCCTACTACCATCAGGCTGGGGAGGGAACAGAAAGGCTAAAAACTATTATTTTAGGCCTCCAGCACACTGCAGCTGCCTTACGGAAAAGTGGCCAGACCGTTTTCCATGAGGGTTCCTGCCTCTGCTACTCTTCAATGGGCAGGACCTCCTCACCTGAGCCTCCAGCCCAGTTGCCCTGCCCTCACCTGATAACTTCAGTTGGTGGCAACTCTGCATTTCTCTGGAGTGGAATACCCAGAGAAAACCCACAGACTTTCTCTGCCATTGTTGCTGCAGTAGTACCATCCTTGCTGCCCTTGGGTTGAGGAACAAAGAACCTGCTTGCTTTGCTTGCACCTCCAGCACATTGCAGCCACCGTACAGACAGGAGCCCAGTTTCTCTTTCCTGTGAGCCCCTGACCCCCTGCTCCAGCAGGTCCACCCCTGGCTGAACCTTCCTATTGGCAGTCCTTCTGTGTCTCTCTGGAGTGGAGTTCCCAGAGGCAACGGATAACTCCTCTGCCACTGCTGCTGCAGCAGTACTGGCTCTTGCTGCCCTTGGGCTGGGGAAGGAACAAAGAGCCGCCGGTTCTTCACTCATACCTCCAGCACATTGCAGTCACCATATGGAGAAGAGGCCAGACGGTCTTCCCCATGAGACTCCCATCCATCCTGCTCTTCACCAGGCAGGGTCCCATAGCTTGGGTTCATAGGACAGCTGCCCCACCCACAGCTGATCATTCTAATTGGCAGTGGCTCTGCATTTCTCTGGGGTGGAAATGGTGTCCCAAGAGATAACTGAAATGTCCTCTGCTATTGCCACTGCAAAGGTCCCTGACCCTGGTGCCACCAAGTTGGGGAGGAAACATAAAGCCTTAACTCACCCCAGGGATGTAGTGGAAGCCTGGGAGTGCCAACCCTAGATCTATGGCCAGCACTTCAGTGGGAGAGGAGCCCACAATTTCAGAGCATTTAGAGGTAGCATGGATGCAAACACAAGAAAATACAGAGGAGACATGGGGCTGAGTAAGAGTCTTTCTACTGGCCTTTATGCTGAAGCACCATCCACTGGACCACAGTCCAAACTTCAACACCAAAAATACATTGCTAATATATGCATCTGTGAAACCAAGGACAAGAAATCAGCCACAAAGATCCTGCACAAAGCTGTGGCCCTCTGAAAACATCCAGAAACAAAACCAACTGACTATGCTCAGATGTCACCACAGTTAATGGAACATGAATCCACTTTGATGAGAAGTAACCAGTACAAGAACTCTGGCAACTCTAAAAGCCAGAATGTCTTCTTAATCCCAAATGATCACACTAGCTCCACAGCAATGATTCTTGACCAGAATGAAATGGCTTCAGAATGATTCTTGACCAGAATGAAATTACTCAGAATCTGGATGACAACAAAGATCCTCAAGATTCAGGAGAAATTTAAAACCCAATACAAGGCATGTAAGGAATTAGTAAGATGATTCAATAAATGAAAGATGAAATAGCCATTTTAAGAAAGAATCAAACCGACCTGATAGAGCTGAAAAATTCATCACAAGAATTTCATAGTATTATTGAAAGTTTTAACAGCAGAATAGATCAAGCTGAGGAAAGAATCTCAGAACTCGAATATTGGTTCTTGGAAGTAACTCAGACTAAAGTAAAGGAAAAAGAATTTTAAAATTGAACAAAACCTCCAAGAAATATGGAATTATGTCAAGAGACCAAACTTATGACTCATTGACATTCCTAAAAGAGAAGGAGAGAGAGCAAGCAACTTGGAAAACATATTTGAAAAGGCTATCCATGAAAATTTCCCCAACCTCTTTAGAGAAATTGATATTCAAATTCGGAAATTTAGAGAACCCCTGCAAGATACTGTATAAGATGACCATCCCCAAGACACGTAGTCATCAGATTCTCCAAGGTAAACTTGAAAGAAAAAAATTTAAAAGCAGCTACAGAAAAGAGGCAGGTCACCTACAAATGGAACAGTGGACCTTTCAGCAGAAGCCCTACAAGCCAAAAGAGATTGGGCCTATACTCAGGAACCTTAAAGAAAATAAACTCCAATCAGGGATTTCATGTCCAGCAAACTAAGCTTCAAACAAAGGAGAAATAAAATCCTTTTCAGACAAGCAAATACTAAGGGAATTTGTTACCACCAGACCTGCCTTAGAAGAGGTCCTTAAGGGAGTGCTAAACTTGGAAATAAAAGACCATTATCCACCCACACGAAAACACACTTAAGTACATAGACGATTGACTGTAAAGCAACTACACAATCAAGTATACATAGTGACCAGCTAAAAACATGACAAGATCAAATCTGCACATATCAATATTAATCTTGAATATAAATGGGCTAAGTTCCCCATCTAAAAGGTGCATAGTGGCAGGTTGGAAAGAAAAGCAAGACCCAACTCTATGCTGTCTTCAAGAGACCCATCTTACATGCAAGGACACCCATAGACTCAAAGTAAAGAGATGGAGAAAGATCTTTCAAGCAAATGGAAAACAAAAAAAGAGCAGGGGTTGCTGTTTTTATTTCAGACAAAACAGAGTTTAAACCGACAGTGATTGAAAAGGACAAAGAAGGGCATTACATAATGATAAATGGTTCAATTCAACAAAAAGATTAAACAATGCTAAATATATATGATCCAACACTGAAGCTCCCAGATTCATAAAACAAGTTCATAGAGACTTACAAAGAGGCTTAGATAACCACACAAATAGTAGTGGGAGACTTCAACACTCCACTGATGGTGATAAACAGATCATCAAGGCAGAATATTAACAAAGATATTTGGGACTTACACTCAACCTTTGACCAAATATGCCCAACAGACATCTACAGAGATCTTCATCCCCACAAAAACACAGAACATAAATTCTTCTGATCTGAACATGGCACATACTTTAAAGTTGACCATGCTTTCAGCCATAAAGCAATTCTCAACAAATTCAGAAAAACTGAAATCACACCAACCACACTCTCAGACCATAGCACAATAAAAATAGAAATCAATACAAAGAAAATCTCTCAAAACTACACAATTATATGGAAATTAAACATCTGCTTCCAAATAACTTTTGGGTAAACAATGAAACAAAGGCACATATCAAGAAATTCTTTGAAACTAACAAAAACGAAGATACAGGATACCAGAATCTCTGGGACACAGCTAAAGCAATGTTAAGAGGAAGGTTTACATTGCTAACTGTCCACATGAAAAAGTTAGAAAGATCTCAAATTAACAACCTAATATCATACCTAGAGGAACTAGAAAAATGAAAACAAAGCAACTCCAAAGCTAGCAGAAGAAAAGGAATAACCAATATCAGAACTGAAGTGAATGAAATGGAGGTAAGAAAAAAACATATAAAAAATCAAGAAAATCGTAAGTTGGGTTTTTTTTGAAAGAATAAATAATATTGACAGACTGCTAGCTAGACTAATAACGAAAAGAGGTGAGAAGATCCAAATAAACACAATCAGAAATTACAAATGGGACATTAAGAATAATTTTTAAAAATCCTACTGACAAGATAAAGCCATTGACCAGGCAGATTCACAGCTGAATTCTACCAGATATATAAAGAAAAATTGGTACCAATCCTACTGAAACAATTCCAAAATTCAAAGAGGAGGAGCTCCTCCCAAACTCATTCTATGGGCCAGCATCATCTGATATCAAAACCTGGCAGAGACACAACAAAAAAGAAAACCTCAGGGCAATATCCCTGATGAACATAGATGCAAAAATCTTCAACAAAATACAAGTAAACTGAATCCACTAGCACATCAAAAAGCTAATCCATCACAATCAAGTAGGCTTTATCCTTGATATGCAAGATTGGTTCAACATACACAAATCAAAACATGCCATTCATCACATAAACAATACTAAAAATAAAGACCACTTCGTCATCTCAATAGATGCAGAGAAGGCTTTCAATATAATTCAACACCCTTTCATGTTAAAAACCCTCAACAAACTAGGCACAAAAGAAACATACCTCAAAATAATAAGAGCCATCTATGGCCAACCCACAGACAACATCATACTGAATGGGCAAAAGCTGGATGTATTCACCTTGAGAACCAGAACAAAACAAGGATGCCCATTCTCACCACTCCTGTTCAACATAGTACTAGAAGTCCTAGCCAGAGCAGTCAGGCAAAAGAAAGAAATAAAAGGTATCCATATAGGAAGAGAGGAAGTCAAACTATCTGTCTTTGCAGACAATATGAATCTATACGTAGAAAACCCCATAGTCTCTGCCCAAAAACTCCTGGATCTGATAAATAACCTCAGTAAAGTTTTAGGATATAAAATCAATGTACAAAAATCAGTAGCATTTCTATACACCAACAATGCCCAAGCTGAGAGCCAAATCAAGAGTGCAATCCCATTCACAATAGCCACAAAAAGAATAAAATACCTAGGAATACAGCTAACTAGGGAGGTGAAAGATGTCTACAACAAGAATCACAAAACACTGCAGAAAGAAACCGGAGACAACACAAACAAATGGAAAAATATCCCATGTTCATGGATGGGAAGAATCAATGTTGTTAAAATGGCCATTTTGTCTAAAGCAATTTATATATTCAGTGCTATTCTTGTCAAATTATGAATGGCATTTTTTTCAGAATTAGAAAAAAAAAATCTAAAATTCATTTGGAAAGAAAAAAAGAGTCCAAATAGCCAAAGCAACCCTAAGCAAAAAGAACAGAGCAGGAGGCATCACATCACCCAAGTCCAAACTATATCACAAAGCTACAGTAATAAAAAGAGTATGATATGATACAAAAACAAACATATAGGCCAATAGAAGAGTTTAGAGAACCCAGAAATAAAGACACGCACTTAGTATGTCTCTGATTTTCAACAAAGCAGACAATAACAAACAATAGAGAAAGGAATTATTCTTCAAAAATGGTGCTGGGATAACTGGCTAACCATATGCAGAAGATTGAAACTGGACCCTTCCCTTTCATCATACACAAAAATCAACTCAAAATGGATTAAAGACTTAAACGCAAAGCCTATAACTCTAAAAACTCTAGAAGAAAACCTAGGATTCTGGACATTGGCCCTGGCAGAGACTTCATGCTGAAGATTCCAAAAGCAACTGCAACAAAAACAAAAATTGACAAGTAGGATCTAATTAAATTGAAGAGCTTCTGCACACCAAAATAAATTATCAACAAACTAAACAGAAAACCTACAGAAAGGGAGAGAACATTTGCAAACTATGCATCCAACAAAGGTCTAATATCCAGAATCTATAGGGAAATTAACAAACAAAAAACTAACAACCCCGTTAAAAAAGTGGGCAAAGGACATGAACAGATAATCTTCAAAAGAACACGTACACGTGGCCATTGAGCATTTGAAAAAAATGTTTACTATCACTAACGAAACCACATTTCACTAATGAAACCCATAACATCACTACTGAAACCAATATCACTAATGAAAACCCCAATGAGATACCATCTTGCACCAGTCAGAATGGCTACTATTAAAAAGTCAAAAAATAACAGATGCTGGCGAGGTTGCAGAGAAAAGGAAACACTTATATAGTGCTAGTGGGAATGTAAATTAGTTCAGTGACTGTAGAAAACAGTCTAGAGATTTCTCAAAGAACTTAAAGCTACTATTCAACCCAGCAATCCCATTACTGGGTATATACCCAAAGGAATATAAATCTTTCCACCATAAAAACATATGGATGAATATGTTCATCACAGCATTATTCACAATAGCAAAGACATGGAATCAACCTAAATGCCCATCAATGGTGGACTGGATAAAGGAAGCATGATACATATATACCATGGAATACTAGGCAACCTTTAAAAAATAGTGAAATCATATCCTTTACAACAACATGCATGGATCTGAAGGCCATTATCCTAAGGAAATTAGTGCTGGAACAGAAAATCAAATATCACATGTTCTCACTTACAAGTGGGAGCTAAACTTTGAGTTTCTTGACAAAGAAGGGAGCAGTAGACATCAGGGTCTGCTTGAGGGTGGAGGTTGGGAGGAGGGTGAGCACTGAAAACCTACCTATTGGATACTATGCTGATTACCTGGATAACAACATTATTTGCACACCAAACCCCCATGACATGCAGTATACCCATAACAAACCTGCACATGTACCCTGTGAAATTAAAATAAAAGTTAGAAAGAAAAGAAAAAAATATTTTCAACATATCTAGAAAACTATTACCATTCTTTATCTCTTTAGATGGTTTCTGGTTAGAGAAAAAGAAGAAGCAAAGAGTACTCAAATGTTCAATTCTGCTTTGCTGTGTTTTATTTTCTTAATAAAGTATGTATTTTATTTTTGAAGTAATAAAGGGACATCATTATGTAAAAAAAAAAAATCCATGACATTAGGTTTTAATATGCTGAACTTTAGATGTCTAAGAAACAACAAGGTAGAAAAGTCCAGTAAAGGCAGTTAAAGGGAGCTTAAGAGAAAGATTTAAGCAGAAGAACTGGGTAACTTTGGAAACTGAACAGTGACTGAGGCAAATTTCAATCAATTAGAGGTTAATTTTGCCAAGGTTGAAGACACTCCTGGGAAGAAGAAATGCAAGTCATAGCAGGATGTGTGACCAGTGCTTTTTCAAAAGATGGTTTTAGGAGCTTCGATATTTAAAGGGGAAAGAGCAAGCAGGAGGAGAAGAAAAAAAGGAGAGTGGGTAAGCAATGAGACAAGTGGTTACATTCTCGTGAGGGTCTGATTAGCTTTGTGAATCTACATTTTACATGTAAAAGAAAGGAGCAGAGGAAAAGTCAATTTTGCATTTGTCTGGCACTCAATAAATCTACACTTTACATAAGATGAAGTAAGCATGTGAAATTACAGCTATTTGTTTGAGAACAAAAGGAAGGCAGTTTATGCATGTATGCATGACTTAGTTCCCAAGCTTAACTTTCCCTTTCGCATAGTGACTTTGGAGTCCTGCGAGTCTATTTTTCTTTTACATCTTCATGGAGCCTACTCAGGGAACATATGGGGAGGGATAAAAAAGGGGCCTGGGGCAGAAACCTAAGGAGTCACAGTAAAGAAATGGGGCAAAGGTGAGAACACGGACTCTCTCTCTCTCTTTCTCTCTCTCTGTCTCTCTAACTCACTCAAGATTATTTGTGAGACTCATCACAATGTGTCCTTCATAAGAAGTGCTAATTAAAAATATAATTAATCATGAACGGACCTTAAACTCTTCAGGCCAATTTTGTTGTTTTGTAATATACATAAACTTTGGGGGCAACATAATTCTGACTTCTCAGGAATGAGTAAACCCTAATGGATACAAAATACAGTAATTTTCATCAAAATAAACAAAAAAATCATCTAAACTGTATGATAATAGCTTAGTTATAATTTTTTAAAAGTAGACATCAGTTTTCCTAGAGCTGTTTACACTTGTTCCACTCTATTACTTTACACCCTGATGAAAATGAGACAACAATATGATTTTCCTGGATTTCATAATCATCCATTAAAACAGGGGGATTGATTATGCAAGGCAAGTTCTCACCCCCAATTTCCCACAAGACTCCATGTGGTACATACCTGGTTGCTAAACAAATGTTTTTCCCTTAAAGTCACTTAACTTTCTTTGGTTTTGTTTTTAAATAAAGGGATTCATCAGGTTCTGACTTTCATTTCGATTTTGAAGTATCATCCACATCATCAGCTTAGCTATGCTCAATCTGATTTTAAGCCACAGCTTCCTAGAGAGGTAGGACATTATCTGCATGAATTGCCTTCTATGACCAAGACAGTTTTGGTTTCCTCAATTTTTTTTCTCTTCCCCTGGATTGGCAAACATAAAGCAATCATGTGAATTTAAATATTAGATTGCTTGATGGTGGGTAGCATCATATACACATTGCCTGCTTTACTGAATTTAAGAAATAATTTTGACATGAGGTCAAATCATCTTTAGTGACCCTGGAACATCAAGACTTGTTTAGATGTAAATTGAACTCAATGGCAACTACCTAAGATATCTAGCATTCATTAGAGTTTGATGAAAGAATAAATCAATCTAACTGATAATCAAAAACTCATAATTGCCATGAGAAAAATGCCAAATATAAACCTTAACAAAATGAAGATTTCCCAAAAGGCCAATCAAATAATAATTTAACTAGTATTTTGGGCCACTCATTAAGCCCAAGGCACTGTATTGGTGGGAAGGGAGATGTGAGGATGGAAGAGAAGTGCTGTATACGGCAGTTCTTCCCAGAAAGGTTTAGAATTTGAATAATCTGGGACAACTGTTAGTTTGGAGCATAATACTAAGTTATCACAAATATGATTATGTTATGCATTTTAAAGTTCTATGTGCAATATTTTGTGCCTGTGAACATATGTTTAAATACCTAAGACACACATGCTAGAGAACAAGAGCCTTGAGGTAATGAATTCTGTGCTCTATTTTTCTTTGTATCCAAAAATGATAATCCCAATGCCTAGCAACTAATAATTACTCAAAAAGAGTTTGTTGAATGAATGAATGATTGTATTAGTACATTTGTGCTGTTATTTTGACATTTATGGTAGAAATAGAAGAGATACTGAGAACAATTAAACAATTGATTGTCAATTACCTCCAGGAGGGGAAGTAGAGGCCAGTATCAATAAAGCCACATCATTGCTTTTTCTTCAGATACCATGGCATGTACATGATGACTAAAAGGATGATAATAGCATTTTTCTCCCAGGAAAACATTTCTTTCCATTTAGATTCTGTTCTTTCTTTTTTTTTTGGATGGAGTCTTGCTCTGTCCCCAGGCTGGAGTGCAGTAGTACTATTTCTGCTCACTGTAACCTCCAACTCCCTGGTTCAAGGGATTCTCCTGCCTCTGCCTCCTGAGTAGCAGGGATTACAGGCACTCGCCACCATGCCCAGCTAAGTTTTGTGTGTGTGTGTGTGTGTGTGTGTATATATATATGTGTGTGTGTGTGTGTGTGTATGTGTGTGTGTGTATATATATATATTTTAGCAAAGACAGGATTTCACCATGTTGGCCAGGATGGTCTTGATATCCTGACCTCATGATCTGCCCGCCTCGACCTCCCAAACTGCTGGAATTACAGATGTGAGCCACTGCGCCTGGACTAGATTCTGTCTTACATTCAGGAAGTTGTCAGTGGAGGTGCTACTAAGAAGCCTTATTGGAGAGCATTTTTAGACTGTATAAAATAGTCCCACTTCGAAAGTGCTGAGAGCTATTCCTGCTGAGGTGTAAGCCATAGTAAAATACTTGTGAACAATTTCTAGATGTCATTACACTAAAAAAACATAATTTTTAATAGCACTGTGAGGTTTATACTTGCCTTACACTTTCAATTTTAAGTACAAATGAAACAAATATAATGTCTAAGAAAATACTAGTAGGATATGTAGAATCTATTCAAGACCATGCTTTTCCTCTTACCCCTCTGTTATTTTAGGCATGCCACTTAACATGTTTCCTCAACTATAAGACAGGATAATAACATCTGCTTCACAGGAGTCTTGTGAATGTTAAATGAGATAATGCATGTCAAATCTTAGTTAATTGTGTTTAATTCATTCAACACTTTACTAGGTGCTGTGTTAGAAGCTTTCTCATTCCTGAAATGTGTCATTATTAAGTTAGACGGGCTCTAATGCCATGTTTTCACAAAGTTAAGAATAATCAAAGGTATTTGAACCATAATACATATAAAGTATTTAAGTAATAGAGGAGATTGTTTGAAACTACAACTCTTGTGTTTTATAATATTGATTGGAGGAATGTGTGTGTGTGTGTGTGTGTGTGTGTGTGTGTGTGTGTGTGTGTGTGTTTTAAGACTCTCTTTGGTGAAAGTCCAGGAATTTTTTTTTTTTTTAAGTCCAGGAATCTTAAAGATTGCCAACAACTTCTTCAGGAAACATTGACACGATATTAAAATGGTCTACACATTGAAAAACTTAAAAAAACTCTTCTCTTAGATTCCCTGAAGATTTTCCCTGGGTTCACTTCTTTCTTTATCTTGGTCATTATCTCTTTTCCTTTCCTCTGTGGATCATTATAAAAAATAAAGTTGATCCTTTGGCCACCTGACAACTCTCAGCTGGGAAGATGACCCACACACCATATGGACCTTCACAAAATGGTGATATCCAACCAATGTAATTAATCAAAAACCTGTATTTTTGATCAGTTTTCTCTGCTGCCAATAGCTTAGAAGGTATGCATATGATTTCATAGAGGATGATTTTATCTTCAATCTCTCTCCCTCCACTGACTTTTCTCTGATGATCACTCTTAAATCTACTTCATGCTTATTTTGTAAAGCTCTCCTTCTACTTTGTTAATACCCAAAAACTAATTTCATCCCTACTCCCTTGGCCCTCAAGATCAAACTTCTTAAAAAAAAAAAAAGGCTTCAAAGACCATCTTTAATTTTTTATGCCCTAGTATTTCCTTAACTAGAAACAATCTGGAAATAACTTCCATGTCCTACTACTTCCATTTACCACTTACTTAATAACACCATGATGTTCTAATTATCAAAAAAAAAAAAAAAAACCTTTTTGGAAAATCCTTCTCTAGACTCCATGATCTCTCTAATCTGCAAAAATTCTTTCTCATGGTATCATGAGTTTTGTGGCTCTCCCCTCTTCTACAACCTCATCATTCTTACATGCAGCAGCTACTTTTCAGCAACAACCCTCCATCACGGAAGTAACGCATGACAATGCTGTGGTCAGTTACCTACCTCTGAGTTACTTAACCATCTGCGGCTCAGTATCCTCTCATGTAAATTGGGGATAATAATAGTGCCCACAGCACAGGCTTATTGTGTATCATAAATGAGTAAATTTATGTACAGTGCTTACTTAGAACAGCTCCCAGCACATAGAAAGTGCTATGTACGTGTTTGCTATTATTTTGCTGCTATTATTCACACTGCATATGTGTATATTGGTTCTAAGTCTTATTCCAGTTTAATTTATATCATGGTTAAATAGGTACATGATAGACTACATTAAAAATTTCTTGAAGACTAATACAGTGTCTTATTTGTACATTCCCCATAATGCCTTCGGCATTGTAGGCCTGCAAGTACTGTTATCTGGATTGTTAAACTGCTTACATTGGTGAAGTTTTACTTTCTATTTCTACTGTTTATACTTCTTGCTAAATTTTACTCTCGTAGGCTCAAATGTAATCCATAGATTAGTATTACCTATAAAACTGTTGATTCTTGAAAATTCAGCATAGAAAGTATTTTAATTTTACCATGAAACCAAGAAGCTATGTCATTTTTTTTTCCTAAGAAATTAATTCTGCATTTAAATGAGAGGTTATCTTAGTGTGTAGTGTGGTTTCTAGACCACTGATGGCCCAAGAGTGCCCTCTGACTGGTCTTCAGGCTCATCACTTGTAGTTTGCAGGTTTATAAGACACCATCTGTGCTTTTGTTGCTGCCATGATTTCATAATCTATTTATGATGGTCAATAAAATCCAAATATTACTTCAAGGGTACACCAATCATGCTGTTAATTCTAAAATATATTTTATTCTTATACTGAGAAAAAGTTGGCTGATGAGGGGGTTCACTGGATTTTATGTGTAGCAACTGACCTGAGATTGATGAAGTGTGATAACCATTTCTTTGGATAGTCTCTGAGCAGAAAAGGTTGCAGACTCTTCAAGACTTTTTCACATAGTCTATCTAATCACAGACCAAAGCTTTCCTGTTGACCAACTGCATATAATTATATCTTTCTCTTTGAATCAAAGACAAAGCTAGACATCAGCCATCAGTAATAAAGGACAGAAACAAATAATGGAGTCATCTGAGGCCGCTGACATTTTATCAAGACATAAACTGTATTTTCAGTTCTAAAGAACCTATTAAAATAACTCCAACTAACCAATGTTGCGCCTAGTATTGTTTATTTCACCCATTTCAATATAAGCCCCAGTTACTCTAGAAAGCAGCTTGACAATGCATAACTTCTCCATTAGGAATATTTTTATGGAGCCCATAGTTATGAGTTCATTTGCTATTCACTGTAATAGCACATATCATAATGAATTCATTTAGTATTCATGTGGATAATGCAAACACCATTTAGTAACTGGTTAATGAACTGAGTGGAGTTCTTTATCCTTCCTGAATTTTATAAGAAACATGCTCATTTATTTAAATCATCAACTTCTTTTTAGCTTCATTTTATACATGCTAGCTTTTTGTTGTTGTTCTCTAAAGTCCAAGTAAAGAGCTGGGGAGCAAGGGACAGCTCTCTCTGGATAATGGAAATTCAACAACAAAGAGCCATGAGGCAAGAAGATACAGCAATTACATGTAATTATGTACAAGTTTATTACAGGCTAGTTTTGACTGTTTTATTCTGACAGTTAAAAATCACCGAAGCAATAATACATCTGCATCAATCTATGAGCTAAAAATACTATTTTAATGCCCATTTTACAGATTACAAAACAAGATCAATAACTGAAATACAGAAGGATTAAGTAATTTGTTCAAACTCACATAGTAGTTAAATGAAAAAGCTAGAGCTCAAACCCAAGTAGTCCCATTTCAGAGTCCATGGCCTTCACTGTTATACTAAACCACATGCCAGTGTCTCAGCTCTTCTATAAAATAATACTATATGTGTATCTTGCTTAATAAAGTATTATTATAAAGTGATCAAAATCCTCTTGAAGCATTTTGAAAAATTAAAATGCCAAACAATTTCAATAACCTACAGTAAATTACTAAACCAAAAATTAGCATGATCCAGTTACATTGTGTTGGTAACTAGGGTTGCAATAACTAATTGCTTTTAGGTAGGGCGCACACACAGTCCTCCAGGAAGAATTTTGTTTGGAACTCATGTCCACAAGGTAAAATATGGCGCATTCCAGAGTAAACCAGACAAAAGAAAAGAGAAATACAGAAAACATTAAATAGAGTTCTCACCAGCAAAGTGAAGACCATGAATAGAAAGAAATAATGTATGATGTGGGGTACGAGTTATCGCAGTAGATTTGCTCTTCTTAAATAATATCTACAAGCCAAACAAAATCTACATGCAAAAATTAGAGGTCACGATAGGAGGAAGAAGAAAAGACCCCCCTTCCCTTCTATATATGTGCACAAATTATTAATCAACGATTTTGCCATGAGAGATAAACAGAGCCTAAGAAGGGATGTGAATAAAATGACATCTGAAGGAAATATCTGAGTGCTAAGCAGTTAATCAGAGGAAGAGATGAGAATTATTTATTAATGTATATTCTTAGTTTTTCTACAGAGGATTTAAGGTAGATATTATAAAATCGAAATCTGAATAAATTTGGTTTTGGAGTTTTTTGGTTCTATTTTTATTTATTTATTTATTTATTTATTTATTTATTTATTGCCTTAAAGGATTTTTAAAAGAACAATTTTAGGTACATAGCAAAATTGAAAGGAAGGTATAGAGATTTCCCATATGCCTCTCCCCCACACATGCATAGATAGCCTCCCCTGTGATCAACATCCCCCACAGGGTGGTATATTTGTTACAACTGATGAACCTACACTGACACATCATAATCGCCCAAGTTCCATAGTTTACATTAGGGTTCACTGTTGATACTGGACATTCCATGAGTTTGGGCAAATGTATAATGATATGTATCCTTCATTATAGTACCATAATGATTATCACCTTAAAAATTCTCTGTGCTCCATCTATTCATCCCTTGCCCTACCCTCACTCCTAGAAACCACTGATATTATTACTGTCTCCATAGTGTTGCCTTTTCCAGAATCTCATATATAGTTAGAATCATGCTGTATGTAGCTTCTCCAGTTTGGCTTCTTTCACTGAATAACATGCTTTTAAGTTTCCTTTATATCATTTCAAGTTTTGGTTGTCCACTTCTTTTTTGTGCTCAATAATATTCCATTGTCTGGATTAACCACAGTTTATCTACCTGTTGACCTATTGAAGGACACTTTTTTATTCCAAGTTTTGGCAATTATGAATAAACCTGCTACAAATGTTGTGTGCAGGTTTTTGTATAAAGGAGTGAAACAGAAGCTTTCAACTCCTTTGGGTAAAATACAAAGGAGTATTATTGCTGGACTGTATGGTGGGATTAGTTTTGTAAAACAATGCCAAAGTGTCTTCCAAATGTCTATACAATGTTGCATTCTTATAAGCAATGAATGAGAGTTCATTTTGTTCCATATATCTTGTTCCATATATTTGCCTGCTTTTGGTGTTGTCCTGGATTTCAGCTATTCTTTTTTTCATTTATTTTTTGCATGTCATTTTTGTTTTTATTTTTAATTGAAAAATAACAATTGTACATATTCATGGGGTATGTAGTGATGTTTCAACACATATAATATATAATGAAAAGATCAAAGTAATTATATCTTCCATCTCAAACATTTATCATTTATTTGTGTTAGGAACATTCGATATTCTCTTCCTAGCTATTTGAGTCTGCATAATATGTTATCATCATCCTGCAGTGTTATAGAACACTAGAACTTATTCCTCCTATCTAGCTGCAATTTTATGTCCTTTAACTAATCTCTATCTCTCCCTTCTTCTTGCTCTTCCCAGCCTTTAGTATCCCCTGTTCTGCTTTTTATTTCTTTGAGATCAATATTTTTTCACTTCCACATATGAGTGAGAATATGCAGTGTTTACTTTCTATTCCTGGCTTACTTCACCTAATATAATGTCCTCCAGTTCCACCCATGTTGCCATGAATAATAGGATTTCATTCTTTTTTACAGTTGAATAGTATTCCATTGTGTATACATATCACATTTTTGTTATCCGTTTGTCTGTTGTTGGACACTTAGATTGATTCGTTATTTGGATATTGTGAGTAGTGCTGCAATAAAGTTTGTGGGCACAGGTATTTCTTTGATACAATATTTTTATTTCCTTTAGATAAATGCCGATAGTGGGATTGCTGGATCCTATGGTAATAATACTTGTAGTTCTTTGAGGCACCTCCATATTATTCACCATAGCAACTACACTAGTTTACATTTCCATCAACAGTGTATAAGAGTTCCCTTTACTCTGCATCCCCAGCAGCATTTTTTTTTGTCTTTTTGATAATAGCCATCCTGCATGTGGTGAGATAACATCTCATTATGGTTTTGATTTGCATTTCCCTGAAACATCAATAATGTTGATAATTTTTTCATGTATTTTGATCATTTGTATGTCTTCTTTTGAGAAACGTCTCTTCAGATCATTTGACTATTTTAAAATCAGATTGTTTGTTTTTTTGTTGTTGTGATGTTTGAGTTCCATGGCCAGGCACAGTGGCTCAAGCCTGTAAACCCAGCACTTTGGGAGGCTGAAGCAAGTGGATCACCTGAAGTCAAGAGCTCAAGACCAGCCTGGCCAACATGGTGAAACACCATCTCTACTACAAATACAAAATTAGCTGGGCCAGGTGGTGCACGCCTGTAATCCCAGCTATCTGGGAGGCTGAGGCACGGGAATCATTTGAACACAGAAGGCGGAGGTTGCAGTGAGCCGAGATTGTGCCACTGCTGCACTCCAGCCTGGGCGACAGAGCAAGACTCTGTCAAGGAAAAAAGAAAGAGATGTTTGAGTTCCTTGCATATTCTGAATATTAATCCCCTGTTGAATGAGTAGCTTGCAAATATTTTTCTCCCATTCAGTAGGCTGTCTTTTCACTTGGTTAATGATTGTTTTCTTTGCTCTGTGGAAGCTTTTTAGTTTGACATAATCCCATTTGTTTATTTCAGCCTGTGCTTTCGAGGTCGTATTCATAAAATCTTTTCCTAGACCAATGTCTTGAAGTGTTTCCCTATGTTTTCTTCTAGTATACAAACTGGAAAGAAGAAAGTCAAATATATATATAGCAAAACCAAAAGACTCTAGCAGAAAACCTCTTAGAACTGATATTCAGTAAAGTTGCAGGATACAAAATTAATATACAAAAATCAATAGTATTTTTATTCACTAACAATAAACTAGCTGAAAAACAAATTAAAAAGGCAATCTCATTTACAACAGCTACAAAAAATACAATACAATACAATACAATACAATACAATACAATACAATACAATACAATACAATACAATACAATACAATACCTAGGAACAAATTTAACTAAAGAAGTGAAAGACCTCTACAAGGAAAACTACAAAACACTGATGAAAGAAATTGAAGAGAATACAAACAAATATAAAGACATCCCATGCTAATGGATCAGAAAAATTAATATTGTTAAAAAGACAATACTATCCAAAGCAATCTACAGACTTGATGCAATCCTTTTCAAAATACCAATGCCATTCTTCACAGTAATAGAAAAAAAAAATCCTAAAATTCAAATGGAACCACAAAAGACCCTGAAGAGCCAAATCAATCCTGAGCGAAAAAAACAAAGCTTGAGGCATCACACTACCAGACCTCAAAATACACTATAAAGCTGTAATAACCTAAACAGCATGGTACTGGCATGAAAACAGATGCAAAGACTACTGGAACAGAATAGAGAACCCAGAAATTAATCTACATATTTACAACCAACTAATTTTTTGACAAAGCTGCCGAGAACAATTACTAGAGAAAAGAGAATCTCTTCAATAAATGGTGCAGTGAAAACTGGGTGTCCATATGCAGGAGAATGAAACTAGACCTCCATCTCTCACCCTATATAAAAATGAAATCAGTTTCAATTTTCTGCCTATGGCTAGCCAATTCTCCTAGCACCGTTTATTAAACAGGAAACCCTTTCCCCATTGCTTGTTTTTGTCAGGTTTGTAGAAGATCAGATGGTTGTAGGTATGTGGTCTTATTTTTTAGTTTTCTATTCTGTTCTATTGGTCTATGTGTCCATTTTTGTACCTGTACCATGCTGGTTTGTTTACTGTAGCCTTGTAGTAATGTTTGAAGTCAGATAGCATGATGCCTCCAGCTTTGTTCTTTTTGCTTAGGATTGACTTGTCTATTCTGGCTTTTCTTCAGTTCCAAATGAATTTTAAAATAGTTGTTTCTAATTCTGTGAAGAATGTCAATGGTAACTTAATGGAAATACCATTGAATCCATACATTGCTTTGGGCAGTATGGCTATTTTTATCATATTGTTTCCTCCTGTCCATGAGCATGGAATGTTTCTCCATTTGTTGTATACTCTCTGATTTCTCTGAGTAGTGGTTTGTAGTTCCCCTTGAAGAGGTCCTTCACTTCCCTTGTTAGATGTATTCCTAGGATTTTATTCTTTCTGTAGCAATTGTGAATGGGAGTTCATTTATGATTTGGCTCTCTGCTTGCTTTTTGGTGGTGTATAGGAATGCTAGAGATTTTTACACATTGATTTTGTTGTTTATCAGCTTAAGATGTTTATCAGCTGAAGTTGTTTATCAGCTTAAGATGCTTTGGGGCTGAGACTATGGGGTTTTCTAGGTATAGGATCATGTAATCTACAGACAAATACAATTTGACTTCTCTTTCTATTTGAATACATTTTACTTCCTCCTCTTGCCTGATTGCCCTGGGCAAGACTTCCAATACTATGTTGAATAGGAGTGGTGAGCGAGGGCATCCTTGTCTTGTGCCAGTTTTCAAGAGGAATGCTGCCAGCTTTTGCCTATTCAGTGTGACATTCGCTGTGGGATTATCATATATGTCTCTTATAATTTTGAGATATGTTCCTTCAATACCAAGTTTATTGAGAATTTTTAACATAAAGGGATACTGAATTTTATCAAAGGCCTTTTCTGCATCTATTGAGATAATCATGTGGTTTTTGTCTTTATTTCTGTTTTTGAGATGAAACACATTTACTGATTTTTGTGTGTCAAACCAAACTTGCATCCCAGGGATCAAGCCAACTTGATCATGGTGGATAAGCTTTTTGATGTGCTGCTGGATTCAGTTTGCCAGTATTTTCTTCAGAATTTTTGCATTATGTTCATCAGGGATATTGGCCTGAGGTTTTTCTTTTTTGTTGTATCTCCGTCATGTTTTGGTATCAGAATGATGCTGGCCTCATAGAATGAGTTAGGGAAGCGTCCCTCTGCCTCAAATTTTTGGAGTTGTTCCAAAAGATTCCTTCTATTCCTTTCCCTTTCAATATTTTGGAATAGTTTCAGTAGAAATGGTACCACCGTCTCTTTGAATTCTACCTTTGGTAGAATTCAGCTGTGAATTTGTCTGGGTCTGAGGTTTTTTTTGGTTGGTAGGCTATTATTGCCTCAATTTCAGAACACATTATTGGTCTATTTAGGGATTCAATTTCTTCCTGCCTCAGTCTTGGTAGGGTGTATTTGTCCAGGACATTGTTCATTTCTTCTAGATTTTCTAGCTTATGTGCATAGAGGTGTTTATAATATTCTTTGATGGTTGTTTGTATTTCCGTAGGGTCAGTGGTGATATCTCTGTTTTCATTTCTGATTGTGTTTTGTTTATTTGATTTTTCTCTCTTTTCTTCTTTATTAACTCAGCTAGTGGTCTTTATTATTAATTTCTTCAAAATACTAGCTCCTGGATTTGTTGATTTTTTGAAGGGTTTTCATGTCTCTATCTCCTTCAGTTTGGCTCTGATCTTTGTTATTTCTTGTCTTCTACTAGCTTTGGGATTTGTTTGCTTTTGATTCTCTAATTCTTTTATTTGAGATGTTAGGTTGTTAACTTGAGATCTTTCTAGATTTTTTATGTGGGCATTTTGTGTTATAAATTTCCCTCTTAACACTGCTTTAGCTGCATCCTAGAAATCCTGGTATGTTGTCTCTTTGTTTTCTTCAGTTTCAAAGAACTTCTTGATTTCTGCCTAAATTTCATTATTTACCCAAGAGTCATTCAGTAGCAAATTGTTCAATTTCCATGTAGTTGTGTGGTTTTGAGTGGATTTCTTAATCTTGAGTTCTAATTTGATTGCGCTGTGGTCTGAGAGACTGTTTGTTATTATTTCAGCTCTTTTGCATTTGCTGAGCAGTGTTTTACTTCCTATGATGTGATCAATTTTAGAGAAAGTGTTGTGTGGCAATGAGAAGAATGTATATTCCATTGTTTTAGGGTGGAGAGTTCTGTAAATATCTATCAGGTCCCCTTGATCCAGAGCTGAGCTCAGGTCCTGAATATCTCTGTTAATTTTTTTGTCTCGATGATCTGTCTAATATTGTCAGGGGAATGTTAAAGCCTCCCACTCTTATTGTGTGGGAGTCTAAGTCTCTTTGTAGGTCTCAAAGAGTTTGCTTTATGAATCTGGGTGCTCCTGTATTGGGTGCATAAATATTTAGGATAGTGAGCTGTTCTTGTTGAATCGAAACTTTTGAGGTAGTCTTCTTTGAGTTAAATCTGCTTGGTATTCTATATTTTTCTTATACTTTGATATTAATATATTTCTCTAGGTTTTAGAAGTTCTCTGTTATTATCCCTTCTACTGATATCTGTTTCTGTACCTCCCCTTTAAGGCTAATAACTCTTAGATTTTCCCTTTTGATGCTATTTTCTAGATCGTGTAGGCATGCTTCATTGTTTTTTCTTTTTTTTCCTTTGTCTTCTCTGAGTGTGTATTTTCAAATAGCATGTCCTCAAGCTCACTAATTCTCTCTTCTGCTTGATCAATTCTGCCATTAAAACACTCTAATTCATTCGCTATGCCAGTTGTATTTTTCAGCTCCAGAATTTCTGTGTAATTCTTTTTAATTATTTCAGTCTCTTTGTTAAATTTATCTGATGGATTTCTGAATTCCTTCTCTGTGTTATCCTGAATTTATTTGAGTTTCCTCAAAACAGCTATTTTGAATTCTCTGTCTGAAAGTACACATATTTCTGTTTCTCCAAAATTGGTCCTTGGTGCCTTATTTAGTTCGTTTGGTGAGGTCATTTTTTCCTGGATGGACTTGATACTTGTAGATGTTTGTCTGTGTCTGTCTGGTCTTCACAGTCTGTGCTTGTTTGTACCTAGCCTTCCTGTGAAGACTTTCCAGATATTCAAAAGGACTTAGGTGTTGTGATCTAAACTGTATCTGCTTTAGGGGGTGTCCCAAGGCCAGTAACACTGTGGTTCTTGTAGACTAATAGAGGTCCCAACTTGGTGGTCTTGGACAAGATATGGATGAATTCTCTGGATTACTAGGCAGAGACTTTTGCTCTCTTCATTTTCTCCTTAAGAACCAAAATCTCTCACTCTGTTCTGAGCCATCTGGAGCTGGGGATAAAGTGACACAAGTATTTCTGGGGCCACCACCACTAGGACTGTGCTGGATCAGACTTGAAGCCAGCACAGCACTGGGTCTCACCCAAGGCCTACTGTAACCACTCCCTGGCTACCACCTATGTTCCCTTAAGGCCTGAGGCTCTACAAGTAGCAGGTGGCAAACCCAGCCATGTCTGTGCCTTTTCCTTCAGGGCAGCAAGTTCCCTCAGTGCCCAGGCATGTTCAGAGGTGCCATCCAGGAGCTAAGAACTAAAGTAAAAAACCTTAGAAGTTGACCTGGGTTTCTATTGTACTGTGGCTGAGCTGGCACTCAAATCACAAGACACGGTTCTTCCTACTATTCCTTCCCCTTTCCAAAGTCAGAGGAGCCTCACCCCATGGCCACTGCCACCACCAGAACACAGGGGAGCACTGCCAGACTACTGCTGATCTTCCCTTAAGGTCCAAGAGCTAAGTCAGCTTCCAGTGAGTGCTGCCTGGCCTGGGATTCACCCTTCAGGGAATCCCAGGGGAGTGGGCTCCACTCTGGCTCAGGGCAGGTCCAGAAATGCCATCCAAGAGCCAAGTTCTGGAATCGGGGACCTCAAGGGCCTGCTTAGTGCTCTACCCCCAGTGGCTGAGCTAGTATCTAAGGTGCAAGAAGAAGTCCCCTTTACTTTTCCCTCTCCTTTTCTCAAGCAGAAGGAACCTTGCCCCATAGCCACCACAGCTGGGAATGTGCTGAATCTCACTTGAAGCCAGCAATTCTCAGAGTCTCATTCAAGGCCCTCAGTGCAGTCTGTTAGTATTACTGCTAATTATTCAGGGCCCAAGGGCTCTTCAGTTAGCAGGTGATGAATCTTGCCATGACAGAGTCCTTCTATTCAAGACAGTGTGTTTATTTCTGGCCTAGGGCATGTCTAGAAATGTCATCTGGGAGCTAGAGTCTGGAAAGGGGGCCTCATGACTCTGACCAGTGCCCTATCATGCTGTGACTGAGCTGGTATCCAAGATGCAAAACAAAGTTCTCCCCTCTCCTCTCCTCAAGCAGAAGGAAGAGGTCTCTTTTGGAGGCACAAACTGTGAAGCCTGGGGGTTGTGAAGGGGTGATACCTGCACTCCCTTAGCCGCCCCAGCTGATATCTCAATAGGTCATGTGTCCCCCCAAGTTCACCGGTTCTGGGCCCAGTTCAGCACTAGGATTCACATAGGAGTTGCAGTCGTTGTCCCCTAGACTGCCTTTCAAGTTTATTAGCCCAAGGTGACAAGGTTTGTGGGAACTCAAGTTAAGACTACTGGGATCAGCTGGGCACGGTGGCTCATGCCTGTAATCCCAGCAGTTTGGGAGGCCAAGGTGGGCAGATCACCTGAGTTCAGGAGTTCAAGACCAGCCTGGCCAACATGGAGCAACCCCACCTCTACTAAAAATAAAAGTATCAGCCGGGCATGGTGGCAGGTGCCTGTAATTCCAGCTACTCAGGAGGCTGATGCAGGAGAATCGCTTGAACCTGGAAGGCAGAGGTTGCAGTGAGCTGGGATCATGCCACTGCATACCAGCCTAGGCTACAGAGTGAGGCTCTATCTAAAAAAAAAAAAAAAAAGAAAAAAAAAAAAACTGCTGGGATCAGTGAGTCCTCTGACTACAGCTGTTTTAAATTCTCCCTCTGTGAGTGGGCATCAGCTGAGTTGTTCTGGTTTTGCTTTCTGCTATAATGGGGCAGCACTGAGTTCAGTGCTTCTCGATTGCTCTGCGCTCCCTCTCCTGCTTCCCAGAAATTGTCTCTGCACCATGTTGCCACTGCCAGAGGATGCGGGGAGGAGTGGCATTGGCGATTCAACACTGTTTTTCCAACCTCTTCAGTGTCTCTTTCAGTGATACGAAGTTAAAAGCAGGTACTGTGAGTGCTCACCCGATTTTTTTGGTTCTTATGAAGGTGTTTATTTTTGTGTGCAGAAAGTTGTTAAATTGGTGTCCTTCCAGAGGAGACAGTTGGCGGAACCTTATATTTCACCATCTTGATCTGCCTCTCTCTGTAGTTTTGTTTTTTTGGAATGTCTTCGCCTAATTTTGGTATTGGGGTAATGCTGGCTTCATAGAATGAATTAGGAAAAAAACACTCTTCTCTGAAAAAGATTGTAGTAATTTACATGTTTTTTCATTGAATGTTTGGTAGAATGCACCAGTGGCGTCACGTGGTCCTGGTACTTCTTGTTTTGGAAGCATATTAATTGTTGACTCAATTTCTTTAATAGCTATAGGTCTACTAAGATTGTTCATTTGTGTGTGAGTGTGAGTTTTGGCAGATTGTATCTTTTGAGAAATTGGTCTGTTGGATCTAAATTGTCACATTTGTAGGCATAGAGTTGCTCTTATCATTTCTTTACTATCCATTTAATGGTCATAGGGCCTGTTGTGATATCCACTCTTTCATTTCTGATATTATTAATGTGTATCCTCCTTTTTTTCTTAGTTTTCTTGGTTATGGGCTTATAAATTTTATGGACTTTTTGAAAGTGTCAGGTTTTGGTTTTGTTGATTTTCTCTATTGATTTCCCATTTTCAATTTCATTGATTTCTTCTTCAATTCTTATTCTTTCTTTCTTCTGCTTAATTTGAACATAATATGCTCCTTTTTCCCTAGTGTCTTAAGGTGGAAGCTTAGGTAATTGATTTTAGATCTTTTTTCTTTTCTAATATATGCACACAAGACTATACATTTCCCTCTAAGCACTTTCACTGAATTCCAAATTTTGATAAATTGTGATTTTATTTTTATTTAATTCAAAACATTTTTTTCTCTAGTGATTTCTTCTTTGACTCATGTGTTATTTAGAAGCATATTGCTTAATCTCCACATATTTTGAAATTTTTTAATTATACTTTTGCTATTGATTATTATTTAACTCCATTGTCGTCAGAAGCAGACATTAATTTTTATGCTTTTAAATTTGTTCAGGTGGATTTCATGGTCCAGAATATGTTCTACTTTGGTGAATTTTCCATGTGAGCTTGAGAATAATATATATTCTATACTTGTTGAAATAAATAGTCTATGGAAATCAAATTATATCCAGTTGATTGATGATGTTATTGAATTAAACTTAGTTTTTACCTATTTTCTGCTTGCTAGATCTGTCCATTTCTGATAGAGGAGTGTTGAGCTATCCAACTATGATAATGGATTCAGCTATTTCTCCTTGCATTCCTATCAATTTTTGCTTTATCTAGTTTGATGCTCTGTTGTTAGGCGCATGCACACTAAGAATTATGTTTTTTAGAGAGTTGGCCAATTTTTCATTATGTAATGCCCTTCTTTATCCCTAATAACTTTTTTGCTTTGAAAGCTGCTTTGTCTGAAATTAATGTGTCTTCTCTTATTTCATTTTTATTCATGTTAGCATGGTATATTTTTCTCCATTCATTTACTTTTTAATTAGTATGTGAGTTTATATTGAAAGTACGTTTCTTATAGACAACATATAGCTGGGTCTTGTTCTTTAGTCTATTCTGACAATCCTTGTCTTTTAATTGCTGCATTTATATCATTGCCACTATAAATTATTATTGATATAGTTTGATTAATATCTACCATATTTATTACTATGTTCTCTTTATTGATCTTATTCTTTGTTCCTAGTTTTATCTTCCACTCTTTTTCTGCCTTTTGTGATTTGAGCATTTTTTCCATTTTCTATTTTTTCTTGCATATTAGTTTCTCCTCCTCCTCTTCCTCCTCCTCCTTCTCTCCTCCTCCTTCTTCTTCCTCCTCCTCCTCCTCCTCCTCTTCTTCTTCTTCTTCTTCTTCATATTTTACTTTTTTTGTTGGCTGTCCTAAAGTTTGTACTATACATTTACAACCAATTTAAATCTACCTTCAAATAACATACCACTTCTCAGGTAGGGTAGTGTGAATACTTTATAATAATAAAATAATCCTAATTCCTCCCTCCCATCCCTTGCATCATTGCTGTCATTTATTTCACTTCTATGTGAGAACATATATATGTGTGTATATTATATTAGTATATACACACTCAAGATATATATGTAAGCATACATATTCAAATACATTGTTGCTATTATCATTGTGAACAGTCATCTGTAAGATCAATTGAGAATAAGAAAAATGAAAGTTTTCATTTTACTCTCATTCATCCCTTCTTTGATATGATTTCTTTCTTTATGTAGACTTATTTCTGACTTATGTTACTTTTCTTTCTCTCTAAAGAGCTTTTAACATTTCCTTCAAGGCAGATCTACTAGGTAACAACTTTCTTCAATTTTTGGTTGTCTGAGAAAGTTTTAATTTCTCCTTCACTTTTGAAAGACAACTTTGCAGGAGACAGAATTCTAGGTTGAGATTATTTAAAATAGCTTGCTCTATATCTTCTTCTTCACATGATTTTGAAGAGAGGTCAAATGTAATTCCTGTGTTTGCTCCTCCCCTAAAGGTAAGATATTTTTTCCTCTGGCTTTTTTCAGTATTTTTCCTTATTTTTTGTGTTCTGTAGTTTGAAAGATATATGCCTAGGTATAGATTTTCTGGTATTTATCCTTTTGGCATTCTTTGAGCTTCTTGGATCTATGGGTAAGTGTCTGACATTCATTGAAAAATTAACTGAAGATTTTAACAAATTAATGTCAGACATCTACCCGTAGATCCAGAAAGCTCATGTATTAGCATGAGCATTAGCATATCTATTAAACCCATGTATTTATCATTTCTCCAGCAACCACTGTTCTGCTCTCTATGATATCTAGTTTTGGGTTTTTTGTTTTGTTTTGTTTTTTTACATTCCACATATGAGTAAGATCATGCAGTATTTGTCTTTCTAAGTCTGGATTATTTTAATTAACATGTTATCCTCTGTGTTCATTCATGTCGTTGCAAATAACAGAATTTCAATCACGTTATGATGGAATAGTATTCCATTGTGTATACATACACCACATTTTCTTTATCCATTGTTGGATTGCTGGACACTTGTGTTGATTCCATATCTTGGATATTGTTAATAGCACTGCAGTAAACATGGGAGTGCAGATACCTCTTTGACATACTAATTTCTTTTCCTTTGAATATATACCCAGTAGTGGGATGGCTGGGTCATATGGTATTTCTGTTTTTAATTTTTTAGGAATCTCCATACAGTCTTCCATAGTGACTGTACTAATTTACAATTTCACCAACAATGTGTATGTGTTCCCTTGTCTTTCACATCCTCACCAACACTTGTTTCTATTGTCATTTTTATTATAGCCATTCTCACTGAAGTGAAGTTGTATGTCATTATGGTTTGGATTTGCATTTTCCTGATGAATAGTCATGGCGAGCATTTTTTCATGTACCTGTTGGCTATTTGAATGTCTTCTTTTGATAAATATCTATTGGGATATTTTAGCCATTTTTAAAATTTTGTTGTTTATTTTTCTGCAGTTAAGTCCCCTAAATACTTTGGAATTCTGGGTATTAACCCCTTGTTAGGTATATAGTTTGCAAATATTTTCTTCCATTCTGTAGGCTGTATCATTACTGTGTCATTTCCTTTGCTGCACAAGGATGTTTCAGTTTGATTTAATCCCATTTGTCTATTTTTGTTTTTGTTGCCGATGGTCTTTAGATCTTATTAAAAAAATCCCTGTCCAGTCCAAGTCATAAAGTGTTTCCCTATGTTTTCATCTAGTAGTTTAATAATTTGGGGTTTACATTAAAGTCTTCAATCTATTTTGAGTTGATGTTTGTATTTGGTGAGAGGTAGAGGTCTAGTCTCATTCTTCTGCATGTGGATATTTAACTTTCTCAGCACAATTTGTTTCAGGGACTGTCTTTCCCTCAATTTGTGTTCTTGGCACCTGTGTTGAAAATCAGTTGACTGTAGGTGCATGCATTTATTTATGGGCCGTTTATTCTATTCCATTAAGTTACATGTTTGTTTTTACACAAGTACCATGTTGTTTTGGTTACTACATCTTCGTAGCATATTTTGAAATCAGGTTGTAGGATGTCTCAAACTTTTTGTTTTTTATTCAGGTTTGCTTTGGCTATTCAGTATTTTTGTGGTTCCATTTGAATTTTAGGATTGATTTTTCCATTTTTGTGAATGATTTTTTGTCTCTATTTTGTTTATTTCTGCTGTGATCTATCCTGGAGAATGTTCCATATACAGTTGAGAAGATTGTGTATTCTGAAGCTTTTGGATAGAATGCTATATAAATGTCTGTTAAGTCTATTTTGTCTGTTTTGAATATTATGTCTGATGTTTCTTTGTTGATTTTCTGATTAAATGATCTGTCCATTGTTGAAAGTGGGGGGATTAAATGATCTGTCCATTGTTGAAGTTTCCTAATATTATGGTATTTCCCTCTATTCTTCCTTTTAGATCTAATAATATTCACTTTATGTATCTGGGTGCTCCAATATTTGTGCATATATATTTATAATTATTATATTCTCTTGTTGAGTTGAGCCCTTTATCATTATATAATAGTCTCCTTTGTCTTTTTTTATAGTTTTTACCTTAGAGTCTATTTTATGTAAGTATGAATACTCCTGTTCGCTTCTGATTTCCATTTGCATGCAGTATCTTTTTCCATCTCTTCACTTTCAGTCTATGTTTGTCTTTAACAGTGAGATGATTCCTTTGTAGGCACCATATAGTTGGGTCTTCTTTAAAAATCCATTCAGCCACTGTTTAACTTTTAATTGAATAACTTGATTCATTTGCAATAAAGGTTATTACTGAGGTTATAACTTTGTCAATCCTTTTCTGGTTTTTAAAGGATCTGTCTTTAGATCCTCTGTTATTATTTATATCTGTGGTTTGGTGATTTTTTTGTGTGTATGTGGTGCTAAGCTTTATTTCCCTTCTTTTGTAATTTTTTATTGATAGCTAAGCATGATGAACCAGTCAACAGAAATCATTGTACATAGGCCTTTAGTAATGTGGTGATAAGGTATGGGCAAGGGGAAGCATTCTATAGTTTTATAATCAAGTCTCAGTATTTTATGAGCCTGTGTCTCTGGTCTAGGCACTTTACTAGTGATTCTTCATTTCCCATCTCCCTTAGGTGGGACAGGATGGCTAAAGTGGGCTAAATTTGGGTATTTTCCTTTCTAATGTGAAAAGTTAAAGCTGACTGGAGTTGAGTACGTGCCTTCCCCCAGGTCAGTTAGGCTCTGATAATAGCCCAGCAGGTTGGGCTCTGATTAACTAGTTTCCCATGTGGGCCTTATTCAGAAGAATGGAGTGCTCTGGCATATTTCAAAATGGCTGCTTTTCCCTTTCCCTTCGAGAAGCACAAGGACATTTTCTCTGATATTTACTGTGAAAACCTAGTTAAACTCCTAGAGGTAAAACACAAAAACGTTGGAGGGGGGTGGCCTTGGAGTTTTTGACTCAAATTTGTCCACACTAAGCCTCTAGCAATTCACAAATTACAGTTCGGGTTTTCTTACTCTAGATCTTGTTCCCATGTCTGTTTCCTCTCCCGAGTCTCTTTTCTGACAGGCCTTGACGGCCTGCATTTGCCTGTCTCTCTAGTCTTGGGTTTAGCACTTTGCCTTGTGTCCTCACCTCTCTGACGGACCTAAGAAAAGTTGATTTTTCAGTCTGTTCAGTTTTTTACTTGTTTTTAGGATAGAGTGGCAACTCTAAGCTTTGTATGTATGAAACCAGAAACTGGAAATCAATGAATTGTTTTTTAAACTCCAGGACCAGAGATATTAGAGTACAGTTAGCCTAAAAAGACCTCTTCAATGCCTGTGGTTAAGATTTGAATTTGACTCTGAGCTTTCTGGATTCCAGTGTGAAATAGTGAAATGGGTTTCACACCAGAGCCACATTCAATAATGTGGTTAGAAAATGTCCTCAATAATATTCCTAAATAACTAATACGATGATAGTATTTATAAACCTTTTCTTATAGTCTTACCGTAATGAAAGGGCCGAGGGCATGAAACACCAAAGCATGTTTCAATTAAAGATTCACTCTGACATGGTCCTACCACTATTATTCAGAAAAGATAAAAGTATCTAGTCCACCTCTTTAATTTTAGACATAAGAAAAGAGAGCTTTAAGGAGTTTAATTTGTTCATTTGCTTCTCCGGTACCCATGAACGTCACATGTTGAAAGATGTTATTACCAGAAAAAGTATAAGTTGATCATTTCCCCCACTTTCTCTCTTTTTTAAAACCAAAGACATTTATAACTCCTCATCAGAGATTCTGATCAGCATGAACCAGACAGTTTCTCTATACTGAGTTGACCTAATTGGAACCAAAAGAAAAGAAACAATGAAGTGCTATTGCAGATCAATTTAAGGCTTCCCTCAGGCTCTTGAAATAATTAAAAATCCATAAGGATTCCCAATATAGTTAATTATTTGAAACTCATTGGATTAGGTCACAGGAAATTACATGTATATATGGAATTTTGTGTCTTGCTTGCATTTTATAAATTTTTCTGGAGTATTTCACATAAAATAAGGAAATAATTTCATGCATTTTATTTAAAGTCAGGACATCTTCTGGGCCAAATAAGTGACATTTAGAAATGGAGTTAGGACATGATAATCTGATTACATATATATCTGTATATATGTAAGTGTGTATACTCTGTCTTTATTAGAGGAAGAAAGAAAAGACTGGAGACAATAAAGAACCAAAAAGAAAATAA
Source organism: Macaca fascicularis (assembly GCF_037993035.2). Taxonomy (NCBI): domain Eukaryota; kingdom Metazoa; phylum Chordata; class Mammalia; order Primates; family Cercopithecidae; genus Macaca; species Macaca fascicularis. Next base: position 137,399,320 of record NC_088375.1, read on the forward strand.
AGAAGAGTAGGAGGTAGGGGGAGGGAAGGAAAGGAAGGAAAAGACTTAAAGAGGACAATAAGGAGAGGGAATAAAAAAGATTAAAATAACTTTTCATTCACATAATGTAGCCAAGACTACCTATTCTATGTAGCACTAGACTCAGTGCTTTGTAAGTACAGTCTCATTTATTTTTCATATTTGCACCAATGTAGAAATGAGGAAACTAAGGCACAGAAAGGGTAAGTAACTTGTCCAAGTGTATGCAGCAAGTATAGAGCCGAGATTTCAATTTCTGGTTAGTCTGAGTCCAGGGTGCTTTGATACACAACACTATGCTTTTCCCAATAAAATAAATGAGAGAAAAAAACTTTAAAAGATGAAAAAGGAAAAATATATATATATAGAGAAACTTGAAAGAAGGTCACAGGAAAGGAGTCATGGGTATGCAGGGACAGGTAATATGAAAAGAAGCTGAAGTGGCAGCCTTGCCAGCCTCCAGTTAGTTTTATTGTGTCTCTACCTTGTAAAAACATAGAGGTTTTCATTACTATTGGGTAATTGATGGCAGATCATATGGGAATGAACACAAGATAAAATGTACGTATAAAAATAAATATGGTAAGAGGTTTTTGAAACCTGTCTTGCTTCTTAGCTCAGCATACTTTAGATTTGTCTCTCATTTGGGGCAGACTATCATGTCCTAACTCCATTTCTAAAAGTCACCTCTTTAGCCCAGAAGATGTCTTGGTTTTAAATAAAAGATATGAAAGTACTTCCTTATGTGAAAGACTCCAGACAAAATTTATAAAATGCAAGCAAGACACAAAATTCCATTCTTAAGGTAAACCTATAATGGAGATATATAGGATTTATGAACACTAAAGGTTGCAAATAAAATCTGTCTCCCAACTTTGTGGGGTGAAATAATTCTCTGGCTTGTTTTGTTCTTCATAAAAGCCAGAGTTTCAAAAGGTTTATTGTAGCATCAGTGCTGAAAAGAGCTGTGAAAGATTGCCAAAAATAGAAATAATCTTTAAATAAAATAAAAACATAACCACTGCGCAATTTTTTATTTTGAACATATAAAAGATAGACAGCAGCATTGATATTTGGCTAGAAAGTTACGATAAAAAATGTAAAATCAAAGGCAAGTTGACAGGATTGGAAATGCTCCACCGTGGTGAGTAAACATAGCAATGAGAGGTATATGGTAGCAAAGCCTTTGTAGCAGGATTGGTAGCCTTTTAGGAAATCCATTCTCAGGCAAACAGATAATATTTTGTCCCTAAATACTTCAGTCTCCTATGAAAAGAGCTGATGCAAAAGTCAGGCCACACCTGGGTCAAAGAGCCAGTTTACTCACTGTCTACCTTATGTCTCCAGAGTCTTGATAGCTGAAAGTAAATGGTGACCACAGTTTGCATTACCCTACCTTACAGATATATTGCTCTAATTAAACAACAACAACAAAAATCTTCTGTTCATCTATGTAATGATGCCTATTTATGAGACTGACAAGATAGCTGATGAGCTATCTTGCTGTTAGGGGCAGAAATGTGTCCCCCTAACCCACACTAAATTCATATGTTGAAGCTTTAACCTCCAGTACCTCAGAGTGTGACCGCATTTGGAGATAGGGGATTTAAAGAGAGGATTAAGTTAAAATGAGGCCATTGGACTAGACCCTAATCCAATCTGAGTTGTGTCCTTATAAGAAGAGAAATTTGGACACACAGAGAGATACCAGGGGTGTGGGCCAACAGAGGAAAGACCATTTGAAGACTCAATGGGAAGGTGGCCATCTGCGAGCCAAAGAGAGAGACCTCAGAATCAAACCAACCCTGCTAACACCTTGGTTTTGGACTTCTAGCCTCCAGAACTGTGAGAAACTGATTTCTGGTGTTTAAGCTACCCAATCTATGGTATTTTGTTATGGGAGCTCTAGAAGACTAATAGACCTGCCTTTTTCTCTGGAGTGTTTGGGCAAGGGTGAAGAAGAGAGTCCTCTCCCAATCTCTGTCTGCCCTAATAGGTTTGTAGGGGGTAGACAGCTGGCAGTCTGACCCTTCTGTGGTTCTCTTCTTTCTCTTCACACACCCTGTCCTTTGCATCTTCTTATCCCTTTGCCAATACTCTAATAACCATTTGTTATTTTGAAGACAAAGTGTTCCTTGTTTTTCTATTCCCTTCTGTCTACCATTGTTGCACTCTTTTGCATATGGAGAGATGGTTTTCAAGTTTTCCAAAAGAAATAAACTATTCCACAATGGATGGAAAACCTTTAGTTTGGACATAAGTTTCTAGCTGAACCCTAAGTCATTATTTGCAGGAGGTAAAAAGGTATGTTTTTGGGAATTTTTATCTCCGTTATAAAGACAGTCTGGAGGCTCCACCTCATCTCGTATGTTCTTGACATAATAAAAATTAGAACTGTACTTAAGTTCTTCCTAAAGTTCTTTTCTGTCCTATTACTGAGGGATTTGGTAAAAATGTGTTTTCCTTGGAGTTGGCTATGTAATTCTTGAAATATTTCCAAAAGATGCAAAGGGTCAGACTCTACATTCAAATCAGTTCCAAATAACACATAATTCATTGCTTCTAGATTTCCTGCCCCTGTCCTAGTGGCTAGAGCACAGAAGAAAAGGAGCCTGAAAGTTCTTCCTGAAGGACTTGGAAGGAAAGTGGGACAAGGATAAAACTAACCAAGAGTGTTTTTTTTTTTTTCAGGGTGGCAACTTCGGGAGGGTGTCTATCAGCTAGAGCATTTATTTAGATCAATTACAGTCCATGTAAGCACACTTCATTTCTTGTCAATTTTGCCCCCTTCTTGCATTTGTCTCACGCTGTCTCATCCTTCTGCTCCTTGTTTTCCCCATATATGCCAGCTTGTCCTTTCAAGCTACTAGGACAGCCTACTATCACCAAAAATTAGAGATTATATTTATTCAACATTAAATTGCTTTTTCAACTTTCTGTACAAATGCACATTTATTCCCAGGTGCAAGAAACATTACTACAAATTAGCCCTAGTATTATCATCACGTTCCCAGAGTTCATGCTAGACAAAAGAGATTTGTTAATATCAAATATAAATCTACATGTAAAGCATCTTTTAAAAAGAAGTATTTGAGCTAAAATTGTTGATGTTCATTTTTCCAAATAATGGGGTTTGTTGCTGCATGTACCCATCCCCAGCACAACACTATTTCTCACACTCACTGAAGCTGGTCAGGAAGAAAATCTTCAACCTGACTTCCACATATTTTCAAATATGTGAAGTCCCAAATGTAAATGTATTTTTCTCACTTAATGCAAATAAAAAAGAATGAGAAAGAAATTTCTCCTTCCCATCTTGGTTCTAGTTCAATGCTGAAAATGTGACCTCTACAAAATGCAAGCCTTTTTCAATGACATAATTCCTAAATAGATGCTTATCCAGAACGATCTTTTACTCAGCACAACTATAGCAATGTAAGGCAACTGTAGCTAGACCAGTGATATTTCCCAGTTGCAAATTTCAGATTCCTCTAAGAGCTGACCCAGGTCTACATCTTAGAATTGTTTTACACAATGTCCTGTGCATACTAATTCTATTTCTCTCCTTTTGTTAAAATGTACCAGGTGACAGGTACAGCATCAAAAAACTTTGACAATTTAGTCACTGAACTCTGCATGTACACTTTCATTCTCTGCTTAAAGCTATCTTAATCATAGTCCTGGATTCTTCCAGAAGTCATTCAGTTGAAGGCCCTAGCTATTCTAAGATAGGTGCTTCTTATTCCCATTGGCTCCTCATTGCAAGTTTATCTCACTTTAAATGAACTCATCTAAAAATCCAAATTAACGATAATATTATTTACTTCACAATAATGTTACTTTTCCTGAAAGACATAATGAAATTTTTCCATATAATTACCTATTTATTAAATTAACAAAATTCAATTTGCACACCATTTTCCCAGTATATTATTCTAATTGTATAAAGCAAGAAATACATTTTCAAGCCCCCTGTCTAATAGTTACCTCTATAATTTAATGTTAACTTCAAACAAATAAATTTAGTTGAGTTTTACTTTTCTGCAAAGCAGTATTGTCTATTCATCACCCTGTCCCTTCTCCTGGGAACTTCTCCATTTCTATTCCATTCACATATTTCTATGAGACTGACATGTTTTCACAAATGATCCTATTTCTCCATCTCAAGTCACATTTGATTTATTCTAGGGGTGGGAAATTAACCCAAGTTAGGTCAATAAAATAAATTGCCTTGGATTTTTTAACTTGACATCAAGACAATGACAAAACTCTCACCCTCTTGTGATAAGATGTAGAATATAAAACTTGTAAGCTATGGTCATTCATGTTTCCTGCCATTTGAAGAAAGTGAGTTGGCAGTAAGAGAAAATGAATGCAAAGAACAGCAGATTAGAACCAGAGGGACCTATCAGTGCTTGCTTCCTTGTCTGAGTTGTTCCTGAGACCTCCTGGCCTCCCTGCTCCTCCCACGACTTCACTATTCAGTAGTTCTTTGGACACCACAATCTAATAAATTTGTTTTCTTCCTTAAGATACTGCAGGTTAGATTTCTGATATGTATGAAAAGTCATTATATCCTTGAAGCCTCAATAATATCTTTTTTAATTAAACATTCTCTGAAATTACAATATGAGATTAAGTTATTCTGGAAAGTAGGCATAATATTTTTAAGAATCCAAAATCAGGCTATCAAACTGCTGAAATGACTCCAGTGCTTACCAGGAGGACTGATCGTTAAGACTGGATCGATGTAGTTGTAGGTCAAGAGCAAGCATCAAGTACTAAGGGAAGGCACATCCTCTCCTTTAAGGAGGGATGCTCTCCTGATTAGAAAGGACCAGTGTTAGAGAGTCACAATCTGATGGTACAACATGGCCATGCTCATCTTCTCTTCTCTTTTTTACCAAGCCAGGTAGGAAAGAAACCCAGTGTCTTTTAATATATAGCAAAGCAGTATTGCCAAATGGTTCATAGACTGGCCTCTCAAACCAGACTGCAAATGGGCTCAAATTATAACTCAGCTGCTCACTAATTGTGTGATCTTGAGCAAACTCCTTAGCTTCCCTGTACCTCAGTTTTCTTAACAGTAAATGAGAACAGCAACACCTTCATCACTGGGTTTTGGTAAAGGGTAAATGAGTTAACTTGGCCTAATGCCTATACAGATTTAAGCTCTTAATGAATGTTACCTATTTATTCCTAGTATAATCATCATTATTATCATTATAGTCTCCCTCTAAAACATAGAATATTAGATTACAAGAACATGGGACACTTGCTATTACAAAAAGAAACTTGTGGTGAAAGAGAAACTCTAGAGAATCTTAGTTAAGGATTATAGGACCATGAGTTTACCTTGATTTTTGAAAAATTGAATTTGAATGCAAATGGTACATTTTTCTGGGGAAGGGCCCTTTGCTTTCATCAACTACTCAAAAATCCTGGCCTATAAAAAGTTAAGAAATCCTGCTAACAGAAAATAAGACATACAGGTTTTAAACTAGAAATTGAAACTAGAAACCTTAGAGCTGTGAAAAGACCATATATAAGTTTTTGGGTTTTTTTTTTAAGGCTTAATTTTTCTACCCCATCTCAAAGAGTTAGTGGGGGAAATATAAATAATGCTAACTGCTGAGAGTTCACAGGGGAGGGGAAGGAAGGAAGGGGATGGGAGAGGAAAAGAACAAGAGGCAGTGCAAAGAAAGGAAGATAGTGAAAGGGAAAAATTTTACAAAAGCAATACAGACCGCAATTTTGGCCATTTCACTCAAGGTATTTATGTCCCAGAGAGAATTGAAGGTGGAATGTGAGAATATGAAAATTTGTTCCTCAAGCCAGCCCCAGTTCTCACGTGCCCCTCATCACGCAAGTATCTGTGTTATGTTGACTCAGATTCTAGTGTTTAAAAATATGTATTTCTCATACTTTATGGCCCTAAAGGAAAGGCACCTACTACATCTGGTGCACAGAAATATGTACTGATTTATCAAACCTGGGAATAAAACTGGCAGTGTAGGATTCACTGAGAGATTGTCTCAGTCTTCAATATGGCATCTTCTTGAGATTTTCAAGGGTCATTTTGATGGCATATGTCTTTCATCCTTCATGATTACTGTAGAACTTATCACTTAGAAAAAAACCTCCTGTGTCCTGACTCTGCATTTAGCATGCCACATTTGAGAATAACCAAGAATTGTTATGGCATGTTCTCTATAAGTTTATGTACAGCTACTTCCACACCTGAGCCTCAAGGAACCCGTTTAGGCCCCTCATTTCACAGTTCCAGAATGTCACAGGTGGTGGTGTGTCATCTCCATCTCATAAATAGTTGTATTGTATGACTCTCATAGACTCAACAGTCCTAGAACTGATGGGACTCTTTGGGAGGGGATGTGATGATAGCACATTATTCTGTGAAGGGTCCATTTGTCATTTTACTTTTTTTTTCTTGACATCTGGCTGTGGCAAGATCTCACAGTGACACCTGTCTACTGTTTTCATTGCGGTATCCATTGACAACTTAACCTCTGGCAGAGAGGCTTTGAGCATGTAAGATTTTCAAAGCCTAAATCTGAGGAATCCAATGTTTCTCATCCGGCTTTGTCTCCCTTCATATAATCGATCTTAGTTTTCTTTTCATTAGTCGATCCCAAAGACCAAATATAGTATGTAATCTGATAGACTACACTGGAAAACAGAAAGTATTTCTCCATAGTATAGAGTCAACATGGAACCTGCCTGCATACACAGTTCCTTTAGTCAAAATGAATACTCGTCTCCTGAAGCATATGTTTATTGTTTTTGTCCTAACTTGCTTTAAGAATAGGGAAGGCACTTGATCAATACACAAATGAATTGGTGGTTCATATAGTCAACCAAGAATTCACTGTTAAAGAACTTCTCTTTTTAACAGTGTCTTCTTGTGTCCTCTAATTTTTTAAAGAAAATGTCCTATCACTATGTATAAAACTAAAAAACAAATGTGAAACAAAAACTCACTAAAATCAGTATCAGTGTGAAGCAGAAGTGACTTTAGAAAAGTTACTCCTGACCAGGCTTGGTGGCTGGGTGGAATCCCAGCACTTTGGGAGGCTGAGGTGGGTGGATCACAAGGTCAGGAATTGGAGACCAGCCTGGCCAACATGGTGAAACCCTGTCTCTACTGAAAATACAAAGAAAATTAGCCTGGTGTGGTGGCACACTCCTGTAATCCCAGCTACTCGGGAGGCTGAGGCAGGAGAATGGCTTAAACCCGGGAGGTGGAGGTTGCAGTGAGCTGAGATGGCGCCACTGCACTCCAGCCTGGGTGACAGAGCAAGACTCCATCTCAAAAGAAAAAGAAAAAGAAAAAGTAAAGTTAGCCCTGAAAGTGTGTACTTAAAAAAAATCTATTACTCATTTGAATGTGATACATAAAATTTATGTATGACAAAAAATAGAAATGCTATGAACAAATTAATTTTTCAATGCTAACATCACTTAATCACTACTGTCCATCAGTAGTTCACACAATAATACTATGCAACATTTAGCCTGACCTCCTTCCTTTATGTGTAATTATTGCCAGAAATGAGATATACCTGTGTCAGTTCACAATTTCAAATTACCTCTATGTGATAATTTATGTTAATAGCATAATAGCATAACAATGACGGATAATGTGTACCAACATTTACAAATCGGTTGCAATGCATTTCAATTACAATTCTCTTCCTATCTCTGATCAGCAGCAAAATCAAATTAACAGTGCAACCATTAGTTACTGAATTATCCTAACATGTAGAGCCTTTACTTGGACACTTTTTCATTTGCAGAACTACTCTAGGATTCTAAGTGCAGCCAAACAGGCAAGAGAATCAACCAAATCATGCACAAGTGCTGCTAATGATTTTGTATGGAGCAACAGAGAATATAATCAGGAGGGGACACTAAAGGACTCATGGTCTGGTTAAGGCCAAGAAGGAGAGAATGCAGTTGATACTATACCAGAGTGAAGTGGCTTGTGTTATATGGAATAATATGGTATGGATCGAAAACAAATGAACCAATGGCTCACCTCCCTCTTGTGTCCTAGCCATGGACCAAAGTAAAGTCTGTGCAAAGGTCCCCAAGGGTAGAATTTAAACTGGTCCTCAATTCATTAGGACTCTTGAGAATCTCAATGACTCAGTATTTCCTCAAATGCTTGCCACAGATCAGAATTCAGGGGCATGGAAGACTTGTTCCATTATTTATGAGGCAGGGCTAGGCCTGATAGGAGTGAATCAAAACACTCTACTCAAAGGAATCCCTTGAAAATCCAGTCCTTAATCAAATGCACCATGCAGCGCATTTAAAGAAAATGTCTTATAACTTTGCATGTAGCTTGAAAATGTGATGCTCCACTTCCTCTGATAGGAAGTGTGACTGACTATTGGGAGCACTACATTCCTTTTGGGTGGAACCCTATTTCTTTCTTAGGGAAAGCTTGGAACTGTGGATGTACCCATTTTGGAAATGCCTATCCTACCACAGCCACGTGTTAAGGAAATCTTTATGCTCATACCATTTACAATTTGCAGTTCCTTCACGTGCTCTCAGTATGTTACCCATTCAGAATAAATTTTTTGCTAAGGGGAAATTGTGTAGCTACAGTAGACTTAGAATTTTCCCCAAATTAAGGAATCCTGCAAGCTGTTACTAATCAGGCAAAGAAACCTAACAAGCCAGGAAGTTTATGCATCAGAAATCAGAGGGTCCTTGCTTCTCTTCTGGATTCACCTAATATTGAAAAATTCCCTTACTGCTACTTCTACAAAAAAAAAAAAAAAAAAAAAAAAAAAGCTGTCTCTCAAAGTCTATGGGCACAGAGAGGTTAAAAGCACTATGCCTGGAATAGGAGTGCCTGGGTCTGTTTTCCTCCTACCACTTACCAACTGTGTGACCCTAAGAAAATCACTTAACCTTGCTGTGTTTTAGTGTCCTTGTCTAAAAATTAGAAAAACAGTAATGTCACTTCATAGGACTGCGTGATGATTAAATGGACGAACACATGTAAAGCCCTTAGAACATGCTTAGTCATAGTGCTCAGTAAACCCTAATTCATCTATTGTTCTACCAAAGAAATGCACAATATGCACATATGTAGAAGGACAACTGAAATATTCCAAACCATAGCTGCATTATACATAATTACTGGACATCACTTGGTCAGAAGTTGCAGACACAAGGAAACCTCATGTTTATGGCAGAAGAGGATCATCAATCAATCATTCTCTTCTATTGTTATACTCAAATCTAGAGTTACTTGAAATCCAGTTTGGCAGTCTCTAGGAGCCTTGGTAGGAGATTGTCTTCCATAAGAGATAACACAATATTCTGAACTGTCACAGTACCTAATGTGAAACAGGAGTATCTTGAATGATAAGCCTATGAATCCTAGCTCCATCATGATCTAAAGAAATCTTGAGTTGGTGAACTGATCTCATTCCTGGCAGACTAATATAAGCATAGTAACATATAAAGTTATTAAAATGGTATGCACAAATCATACACTTGTTGAAGGCTCGCCAATTTTCATTATGTGCATAATACATACAGTCTGAATCCTTTAAATTTTGCATGAGAGATTTCAGAGGCCAACAAAAGTCCTTAAGCCAGTGAGGATCAATTTTTAAAGCATTATGCTTGTTGAGTAAAAGGTAATGTGTTTTTATACAGTCTAGGAAGTACTGTGAAGCTCTCCAAGCTTCCTTCATTTATTGCTCTAATCAGCAATCCAATGTGCACAAGACCAGATTCCAAATAAAGAATATTCCTTAGAGTGAACCTGTGATGCTACTTGAGAAGTTGTTATCAGGATGGAAGAAAGATCTTTGGTTTACAAATGCTTGTGATTGAATTTTGGTGATCATTTGTTCTCAAACAGGAAAATTTGGTATTTCTATTCATGTAAGAAAAAGATTGTTATAATTGTGTTTTCATCGTGTTTCTCTCTAAATGTGGTGCATTGGACAGGCCTGGAGGAAAAAAATCATATTTTTAAAAGCAAGCATGGAACTACAAGGAGGCACACCAGAGCTGCCGGCGACGCTGCACGTGGATGCTGACAGCTTCACCCAATCTCCACACATTAGCTGGTACAGCCAAGTGAGTGATGCTGCATAAATATGAGAACTGGTGTTGTTAGGCATCACAGCTACCATGATATAATTAGTTACCCATTCTGAGTCCCATTCCCCAGTGGGAAGAGAAACCAAAGGGACAGAAAAAGAAAAATATTTCAGATTCAGAAACAATGCTTGTCGTTGACAGGGTTTTGCTATGAGGAAGCGCTCAACAATCTCATCCCCCTGACACTGGCAAGCAGCCAGCTGGCATTTCTGTGGGCTGCACTGAGAACCAGTGAATACCATGTGGGTGGTTGTCAACATTAGAAACAACAAAAAAAAAATAGAGGGAAAAAAATGCGTTGAGAGTTATAGCATCAACTTTCAGGGCCTTTTTATTTCTATCCAGATGGCACAAATATTCCTAGGTATTGGTACCCACACAATAGGCATCCTGGGATAATAATCATAAGAGCTTTAAAGTTTAGAAAATGCTTTTACATATATAGGCCAAGAACTGATGTGGTAGTAGTCAGGTATATCCACACAACTGCTGTTTTTGTAATTTTTATTTTTGTAGTTTGCATATGGATCAGAGTTATCCCAACTGGTGAGAAAGTCCAGTAAAATGGAAGTACTATGTTCTTGTCTTGAAGATGATATAACAGGTACTCATGTGATACAGCATGTGACAGGTTTACCACTAGCTCACATTAGAATGCAACGTTCATTAGTTATATACAAGTATCAGAAGTATTTTAGCGGGGGCCTCTTGGCCCCTAGATTACTGGATGATGTATCACCTTACACAAACCTGGCTTTAAGTCTGAATATTCCACCTATCATGGTACAGTTTAGGATCGCTTATATTTATTTTTCTCATTTTTGACAGGAGGACATGTCATTCTGATACTTATAAAGCTGATATTTATGGATCCCTATGTGCCAAGTGTTTTTTCTAATTTTTTTGGGCTGTGTTTCCAAATGTAGTCCATGAAACAACTCTGTGCAGTAGGTATTCTTGTTTTCCTCACTATTATTATTCCATATTAAAAAATCAAGGCAAAAGGGGGTCCAGATCACACACTTGTAGGTGATACTGCCAAAATCCCAACCCACACAGTTTGGCTTGAGATCCTGGGTCCTAACCACTCTATACATGGCCTCCCATACCCTACCTCACCTGTGTCTAAGATAGCGCTTGTGAAAAAATGAACCCAGTAACCCAGTAGGTAAGAAAATATTTAACAAGTGTTATCTATCAAGATTATAATTAATGTTATTAATGCCATGGTAATTATTAGCCTTTGCCTTATACTTTGTTTGGGATACTCAGAAAAGGAGACTTCATTTGTTTCAAGAAGAAGATAGACTCCACAGAATCAGCAACTCAAAACAAGTCAAGTATGACAGTGGACCTGTTGACACCTCAACAGAGTGGGACTTGTATATTATGCTGGTGATGGCAAGAAGATTGGTTCAAATCCATCTGCTTGGAAAGACAGCATCCCTCTCCAGTGACGTGAAATAGAGCACGTATTCACACCGTCATATCTGAACACACTTAGAGAAGATGGATATGTGAAGTAGAGGTAAACATGGATAGTACAAATGGAAGGAAGGAAATGAGAGTTACATGCCTTAAATGTCGCCATATCATAAAGCATGAACGTGGCACAAGGATGGTGAAAACCCCAATAGACAGATGGAAGGATATTCAGGCCCGGATCATAAGTTATTGGGAAGAAACAGTAGAAAGTAAGTGGTTTTTGTTAGTGTTCAGTCAGAGGCAAAGGACCTGTAATGTCATCCCTTCTCATGCATTCATGTTAAACCATGAAGTGACGAAAGAATGGGACTTTCCTTTAAAAATATCAACCTGGATGATGTGCAAATAGTGTCCTCACTACTCCTTTCATGAAGTACATGGGAGTGTTGGCAGGCCTGCCTTAGTCCCCTCTGTACGGACAACCCTGCATATGTCTAAGAATTTCATACTCAGCAGCATTACACACCCTCCAGGCCAGTGCAGTCCATGGCCATTTTTCCATTTTCCTTAGGATTATGATGAAGATGAAGGGACAATAAGTTAAGCTTCCATCCTCCCAGCCCCAGCTATTCATGCAGTGGTTTCCAAAAGAAACAAATGGGAGGTATATGTTCTTCAAACACTTAAGTTGCCAAGGGCCAGCTATGACCTGGCACAAAAGCACCATCTATTTGCTGTAACTCCATCTTTATCTTCACCACAGCCTTCTTTTGTGAATGTCAGACTAACATACCTAAAATCCTACCCATTCTCTCCATTTAGATATCTAACAGGCATCTCAAATTTAGTATGTTCCAAATGGAACCTTTGATCTCCCTGTCACCAAACGGGCTCTCAGAATCTTACCCATCTCATTAAAAGGAACTTCCCATCCTTTTTAACTATGCAAACATATACACTCACACCTCCAGTTGATAGAGGAAAAAATAAATTTTAACCCAATCTGATAAACTTAGTCAGATCCAATAGTTGACTTATTCTCTTTAGATAGCACAACCTCTTCTGATCTAACAGTGTCTTTTCAGGATTTTGAACAATCTTATCCTTTCCCTGCTACTTGTTAAAATGTTGTCATGTGGAAGAATGTAGCTAATGTGACCTAATGCTGGCACTGGGGAAGCAGAGTCTATAAATTCACCCAGTGTTTTCTGCTACAAATGGTGTGGTGAGCTTGTGCTGTAGAGGTATAATGTTTCTATCCCACATTTTGCTGAAAGTGAGATTCTGGTGTTTATTGCTAAAGTTCATAATCCCAACCATTTAAATTCATTTCGTTGATTCCCATCTTGGGATCCTGTGGCCTCTGTAGTTCCTCACCAGGCCAATTCCTCCAAGCCTTCCACAGGCCAAGGAGAGCCAGGAGTGCTCACTCAAGCTTATTCCTCAGAGCCACAGCACTATCACTCCTAAACCAATTTGGGCTATAGCAAAGATCAGAATTGTTGTAAGAGCCTGCACTCCGCGCCCCACATACCACACCACTAGCACTCACATTCTCAGAATCCCAAAATTATGTGGATGATTCTAAAGTTCCTGTGTGCCAATGAGATGCTGACCAAACCAAGGGGCAGATAGATCTCACTACCCTTTGTCTGTCTGCCTCTTCCCCACATCCTCCTGGAACAGAAGGGACCAACTTCTGGCTTTCCATTTCCATTTCCTCATGGTCTCCTTCCATGCCAGGGCAGCAAGCCTCATGGCCTCACTGTTAGAGTTAGAAGAGCAGTCCTCTTTAAGTAATAAAAGAAACATCCTGCTTAAAATCCTCTATATTTGATTTTTGAAAAGATAAATGAGAAATAAGAGAATGGAGGCAAAACAAAGCAGTTTTATCTTAAAAAAAAAAAAAAGAAAGAAAGAAAAAAAGAGCCTGGATTTCAAAATAACTGCTGTGAGATAAAGATCACATTTAGTTAACTATGGTGTCTTGGACTGACTGTTATGCAACCATTTATTGAACACTTTCTGTGGTCAATGTGTGTGAAGTGTATTTTGTAATAGGACAAGCTTTACATACATTATCTTTTTTAAAATTCAAAACTACCCTGGAAGAAAGGCATTTTTCTTGTTCTCATTTCACAAGTAAGGAAACTGAGTCTCAAAGAAGATAAGCTGCCGGAAAGGAATATATTTAGCAAATATAAGAGCCAGAATTCAGACCTAGATCTGTGTGTCTTGTGACCAGTACACAATGAATAGAATATTTAAAAATACATCGGTGAGGCCGGGTGTGGTGGCTCACGCCTGTAATCCCAGCACTTTGGGAGGCCGAGGCAGGCAGATCATGAGGTCAGGAGATCAAGACCATCCTGGCTAATGCAGTGAAACCCCGTCTCTACTAAAAAATACAAAAACTTAGCCAGGCGTGATGGTGAGCGCCTGTAGTCCCAGCTACTTGGGAGGCTGAGGCAGGAGAATGGTGTGAATCCGGGAGGCAGAGTTTGCAGTGAGCTGAGATGGTGCCACTGCACTCCAGCCTGGAAGACAGAGCAAGACTCCGTCTCAAAAAAAAAAAAAAAAAAAAATACATCAATGAGATTTTTGTTCTCGTTCTGAAAGTTCAAGATATTTCATCCCTCAAATTGTATCTATAACAGAAAAAGACAATTTAGTTAAAATTATTGATCACATAATACAAAGTAAATGCAGAATAGAAAAGGAAGGAAGGAAGGGAGGGCAGGAGGGAGGGAGGAAGGAAAGTGCATAGTCCATTGTGTAACTTCCCAAAGACAATTACACATTTGGTAGTCATTATTGTGATTTTCTAGTTCTCTACATATATCCAGACTTCAAGAAATCAACATATGTTACACTTAGATTAAAACAAACACACAAGTTTTTTTGAAGACAGTATAGGTTATTAGACAAGACAGGGCTCTGGAGTCATACTGCTGGGTTTGCACAATACTTGTGCTCAGGAAAAATTAGCTCTCCTTATCATTATCACTGATAGCTTTCTTAAACACATCTAATCACCTCCATGAGTTCACCACCTCTTTCTGTAATAAGAAATAAATAAATTTTATTCCTGCTAATGAATGCAGCTTAAATCATTTATTTAAAAATACCTTAGGTAACTGTCTCTTTACAAATAATCTTTCAGATTCTGCAGCAAATATCTAGCAATATAGAAGTTAAGTGACTATACCTACACTATGATTACAAACACACAATGTTAATCAAATGAAAAAACTCTAAAATATATATCTTAAAAGACAGAAAAAGCCAATTGTGAAGATGACAGGATTACTGATATTATTTATTTATTTATTTATTTATTTATTTATTTATTTATTTAGTGAGACTCTCACTCTGTCACCAGGCTGGAGTGCAGTGGCGTGATCTCAGCTCATTGCAACCTCCGCCTCCGGGGTTCAAGCAATTCTCCTGCCTCAGCCTCCCAAGTAGCTGGGACTACACGCATGTGCCACCATGCCCAGCTAATTTTTGTATTTTTAGTAAAGACAGGATTTCACCACATTGGCCAGGATGATCTTGATCTCTTGACCTTGTGATCCACAACCTCAGCTTCCCAAAGTGCTGGGATTACAGGTGTGACCCACCGTGTCCCACCAATATTTAATTTTTTAAACTGTTTTCATAACTCTTAAAGGTATATTTGTTTTATAATTTTAAAAATTAATTAAATTGCCACAACAATTTCCATCCTCCACCCCATCACAGATACACAAACACAAACACATATACACAGAAAATGCAGAATTCTTATTTAAATGCTATCTGTCTTTTACTAAATAGTAAACTCCTGAAGTGCTTTTTATTCATCTTTATATTCCTAGCACTCAGCCCAGTGTCTGGCAATAAGCATCTGTTGAGCCTTTTCTAAAATATTAACCAGAGCCCTAATTGGTCTGTTCATAGCACTTAACCCAAAGAAAGTGCACATAAATTGATCTATTGGTAGTGACACAGATGACCACTAGAAGCTAACATTTGATGTGTTCCGACTCCAGGTAAGGTGCTGTGTTCACATTTAACATGTGTTATCTCATTCAGTCCATCTGATTACCCCATGAGTTGGTGCTATCTTCTTTATTTTCTATTTCCTTTTTTTTTTTTTTTTTCTTTTGACAGATGAAGAAAAGGAGGTCCAGAAAATTTGAGTTACGTGTCAAGGTCACACAACCAATGATAAATTGCAGAGCTGGAATTCCACTCTGCCTGGCTCTCAGGCCCCATCAGCATTGCATGTGCTTAGGTTCCCTACAGATAATTCACATGCATAATAAGTAGATTGTTGATGACTACTCTTCTCTGAGTTGTGACAGTAGGACTGTACTGTCCTATACAGTAGCCACCAACCACATGTGGTGATTGAGGGCTTGAAATGTGGCTGGCTAAACTGAGATGTGCTGTGAGAGTAAAACACACACCAGATTTTAAATGTTTGGTGCAAGACAGGGGATGTAAAGTATCTTAATAATTTTTTGTGTTGATCACATGTTGAAATGATAATATTTTGGATCTATTGAGTTAATTATTTCACTAGTCCAAATAAAGTCTGTAATGTAGTTAAGAATATTGGATCTATGATGATTTCTTAGTGTTGTTAACTTTGCCGTGATTATGCAAAATGCTAACATTAAAAGAAGCTGGGTGAAAGATATACTAGAACACCATACTATTTTTGCAACTTTTTAATGTCTAAACTTACTTCAAAATACAAACTTAAAAAAATTACTTCCACTTATTTCTTTCTACTTTTTAAAATGAGTCTTCTAGAATGTTTAGAAATGCCATGTGTGTGGCTCATATTATACTTCTATTGAATAGTGCTATACTAGACCATCAATCTGCAGTAAGAACCAAAGTAACATCCATCCAATTTTTCACTATCAATTGTAGCCCCAAGTTTAAAGGTAGTTTAGTTTACCTGCAAAGCAGTTTTATTGTTGGAAATCTAATGGAACCATCAGTTAATGAAGCCCCATAACACCACTAAACCAAAATGAGTAACATTTGGATTTGTAGGTCCTCCAGTCAATCTATGATTCCAGGCAGAAATACACTAAAACTTTTCCTAGAAGACAGTCCTGCTCCTCAAAATCTCCTGTGGACCTTTCCACCATCTTCCTTAGAAAACTATTTCAATTTTTCATTATATGAAAGTCAGAAAATTTTTCCTCTTGACTGTAATATTAAATATGATGATATTTACAGGTTTTTATTTCTTTTATATCTCCTGGGGTTGTGAAGTAGGCAAACTACACTCCCCACCTCAAAAAGGAAAAAAGAAAAAAAAACAGTCTGAGGGCAGAGAATAGGTTATACATTATACACGTGCTCAGAAATGCTGTGAGTTAATGCTCATGCTTGAAAAATTATATTAAGCACGGTAAAGTTGTAGGGGAATAAGAAAAAAATACATGAAAAAAAAAACAACAATCCCTCATTTATACTTTTGTGAAGACCGTAATAAGTAAGTATAGATTAAACAAAATTAGTAACTCACATTAGATGACCTCTTACTCTGTATTTATAAATGCAGTATGGAAAACTGATAGGGCATTTAATCACCCCTGAGTCAGAAGACCTGCATACTAGTTCTGCCTCTAAAAAGTCACCCAACCTCATTAATCCTTAGCCACCTCATCTGTAAAATGAGTAGAGAGGATTAGACTGGTATTTTTCAAATCACAGTGTTATGCCATTGGTAGGTAATGAAATCAATGTCATGGGTCAAGACAAACTTTCTTTAAAATGAAACAGAATAAAGGACTTCAGAATTCAACGCACAGATTAAGAGTCAACATTGTTTCATAAAACTTCCAGTGTGGATTACCACAAAATTGTTTGAGAATCCCTGTTTAAATGTCTAGAGTTCCTCATACCTCTGAGATAATATGCTCAAAACAAGAAACAAACCAGTTACAAGCAACAAATCCAATTCCAGTCCTCCTCAGTCCCTACCGAGCAGTCCAAGAGGCATCTATGAGGCCTCTAAAAATAGCCACCAACAGTTCTTTCCTTCCCTGTACACACACACTGCTCATTCATCCCCTTAACGGTGGGGATCTATCCCTACCGCTACCTATCTCCCCTCCCTTGAATCGGGGCTGGCCCCATCACTTGCTTGAATCAGTACAATATGTCAGAAGTGATGTACTGGGACAAGCCCTGGCCTTAAGAGTACTGGAAGCTTCTGCCTCCTCCTTCCTGTAAGCCACCACCATGTAACACATCAGAACTCTCTGAGACCATGCTCTCCACATGAAGAGGGCATGTAGTGCCAGACGTGTGAGTTAAGAAGCCATCTTACAGGTTCCAGCCCCAGCAGACACCACAGAGTGCAGAAGAACAGTATCACTAAGCCCAATCCAGATTACAGAATGATTGAGAAATAATCAACTTGTTTTAAGCCATTGAATTTGGGGGTAGTTTGTTATGCAACGTTAGATTACTAAAACAATGCCCATGGAATTGTCATAAAATTGCTGTGGATCATGGGAGGCTAAATGTTTGTTCATTTGTAACAAAACCTCAGTTTACTCTGAAGGGCTCATTTCACAGCGCCCAGGATCAGTATTTACCGAGTATTTCTTGGGAACACTGGCAAATCGTGGAAAATGTAATGCAAATTGCAACACTGCACTAGCAACACAGGGAATTTACCGGATGCAGAGTGAGGTTGTAAGATCTGAGGAATTATATTGGATTCATGTAAATAAAGGATTTCAAACATCTCGAGATTTGTCATGTTGTTAAATTTGCTGAAGTGTAGATAGAAATATTCTGGCAGGCAAATGGAGAAGGGAAAGCTATGCTCTTAGACTTTTCTTCTGACACACAACTCTATGGACAAAAGTGAAAACTGAAACATAGCAAATTATTTGCGAGTGACAGCCCTTTCATTTGTACCCACAGCTGCTGTTGAGGACCACCGCTGCCTCAGCTTGATCCAATTACGGCACTGTGTACCTTATCACACAGCTTCGTTTTGTTCCTCTCCTGTCCTAGGATCTGTAGCTCATTAAGATAAGATCTGACAGGCTCGGTCAATGCTGAGTTAGAGCTGGTGGCTTCTCTTTATTTGGGCACCACCGTAAGTTTCATGGACTTATGTTCAGTCACACAAATGGGAGGGTATCCTTTGCTGGTGAGATTTTCATTTACTCTGCTGTTATTTATCCCAACCCAAGCATTTAAACAAGTAACATTTTCCAGACTTTTCCATCAAAAATCTCTTTTCTGCCCTCCTCCCCGCCACATCCTTTTTCTTGAGGGTGATGTGCTGCCTCTTGATTAGAAAAATATCTCTAACGAGGAGGCTATAAATTCACATGCTGTTTTGTGACATGGGTCAAAATGTTCTTTATTTTAGTATTCTAGCTATTCTCCCAAAGAGCCATAAATAACAATAAATGATAATATAGGCTCTTGTCAAGAAAATTCATCTCCTTTTCCTTTTGTGAGCTTGATTTCCTTTTATTCTGACAAGGACTCCATTCCTGATTGTCTGCCTTCATTTATCCCTTACGCTTTAGATCTGTCTTTTTCACTGGCTCATAGCATAGTCCATATGGAAATTAAATACACCCACATTTGAAATGAGCATGCCTTCCCTCATTGGTATTTGTTTCCAATATGATATATTTATTTCAGTGACAAGGTCCAGTGGGTAAAGACATAGTCAGACCAGAGTTACATGAGCAGAAAAAGGATTGAAGTGATTCCCTGGTTACTCAGGCAAAAGTAGCAGAAAGAGAAAGGGGTCCCAAAGGCCTGGTAAGTTCTGCCTGAATTATCCAGATAATTGCTTCAACCTTTAACCTGACAATGGAGACCTGGACGAAAATGACATAAACCAAAGGAAGTTTATGTAACTTATTTTTTCACGTTCCACTAATAGTGACAGAAATGAAAGTGAGTGGAGAAGCCTGTCAGGATTTAGGTAGAGAGCTCTAATTCCACGACTGTGATATTTGTGGGGAATTCGTAAAATGTTGTAGAAGTATATTCTAAAATGAATGAAAAGGAAAAAGGAGGAAAAAAATTCCAGTTCAAAAATGCTGAACTTTGGAATGCTGAAGGGCTGCAGACGAGACCTTATCCTCCTTTTCATCTACTTTCTCTCCTTGAATAATCTCCCTCCAGCCCATCATTTTAAATACTATTTGTACTCCCAAATGTATAGCTCCACCTAAGACCTCCCCGGAAGTGCACACCATGTACCACTGCAGAAATCACTGCTTATTTCAAATCCTATTACTGCTTCTTCTACCACCAAGAGTTAACATTTCCTGAGTGCTTTCCATGCCAGGCACTGTCCTTAAACACTTACAGGCATGATCCCCTTTAGTTCTTACAGGTTTAAGCAGTGAAATTTATGTATCTGTTTTTTACAGATAAAGAGACAAAGGCTTGGAGAGGTTATATGAGTTGACCAGTGTTTCAGCTAAAAAGGAATGGAACCTGGACTCAAGGGCAGAGCCATTTGATTCTCAAACCTCTGTTTATGATGTGCTGCTTCTCTACTGTGTTTGCTCTTCCTACCACACATTTGTAATTTGGCTTATGCTACTTTGAATTACTATCATTATGAGGATTATCATTTTATTCTTAAGTCCTTCTTCTTCCCACCCCAATGCCAGCCCTGATGACAGGGGCCTGTCTGATGTCCTCTGTACATTATCACTAAATATTGTGATTGAGCTTTCACAGAAAGTCAGCATCACAATTATTAATAATAACCAGGCTAGAAGACTACGTCAAGAGGTTTTAAAGAGCATCTTCAGTAATCGTGGCTTTAACTGGTTACCCAGGTCTTTAAAAAACTATAGAATGTGTTGTCTGTGCTGTACCTGATTTGTAGAGGGATAATGAAATTCTGTGGCTCCCTCTCCAGAATACACTTTGTGGAGATATATAGGAACTAAATATTAAATGCAGGTCAGATTCCTTTAACTCTGCAAATTATACTTTGGAGGTCACCGGGCCAAAATCTAGGAGACCAGCCTAGAAAGCCTTTTGAGGGTAGGGATTTATTATTCGTGGGACAAAAGATGTAATCAAAAGACTTGTCCCTAACACTACTGGGGATCAGCCTCTTGTCTTAAGGACTGATTTTTTTCCTGTTTTTAGCTTTTGTCAAATTGTTCTGTCATTTAGTGTCAAGTGGGGCAAGTTCTCTTTCCCTTTGTAACTAATCATTGCTGACATGTAGTTAAAAATCTTTTACTCCAGAGAATCTGCCTGTGGTGTTTTGGGTCAACCTCACCCCGTGTGAAAATACCATACATGGAGTCTCTGAGTCTGGGATCTAAAAATACAACAAGCTTGTTGTATGCTGACACTTTATAGTACATTAGGCGGGGTCATCTTTCACTGAGGCAAATGTGCTATCCAACAGGTCCACAGCAAGTGTATCACTGGCTTTGTTCAAAGTGTTCCTGGATGCTGCAAATGAAAGAGGACAATAACTCTCCACCTCTTGCCCATCCTTTGGGAAAGACTTCAGCATGATAACTCGCTTTCTCTTGACTTTTTGACGTAGTTAACTCAAAAAGTTCAGCACTAAAAGCCATGCGGCTTTTTGTTTGTTCTGATATTTTATTTTTGTAGCTGTTTATTGTTTTATTTAAAAAGCTATTGATTTTTTAAAAATCAGCTTTATGGAGATATAATTTTTTTTATTTTTTTGAGACAGAGTCTGGCTCTGTCTCCCAGGCTAGAGTGCAGTGGCGTGATCTTGGCTCACTGCAACCTCCACCTCCTGGGTTCAAGAGATTCTCCTGCCTCAGCCTCCCAAGTAGCCGGGACTACAGGCACAGGCCACCACGCCGGGCTAATTTTTTTGTATTTTTAGTAGAGACAAGGTTTTACCATGTTGACCAGGCTGGTCTCAAACTCCTGAACTCAGGTGATCTGCCCACCTTGGCCTCCCAAAGTGCTGGGATTACAAGTGTGAGCCACCGCACCTGGCCAAGATATAATTTATATATAGTAAAATTCACCCTTGTTGGTGTATCATTGCATGAGTTTTGACAAAGGTATGCAATAATATAACTACTGCAGTCAAGGTGTAGACCGGTTCCCTTTCCTGCAAATATTCACTTGTGCCCTTTGTAATCAACCCCTCTCCACAACCTCAGTCCTCAACAGCCACATCTCTGTCTTTATAGATTATCCTTATGCAATTATACCCTATATAGCTGTTTAAGTCTGATTTTTTTCACTTACCATAATGCATTTGAGTTCATCTACATTGCTGTGTGTATTTGTAATTTGTTCTATTTCTTGTTAAATAGTCTTCCATCGTAAGGATATATCACAGTTTAACCATTCACCAGTTGAAGGATAATTGAGTAGTTTCCAGTTTTTGGCAAATATGAATAAAGCCACTATTAACATGTGTGTACAGGTTTTTGTATGACCATGTTTCTACCCCCACTTTGGGTAAATATGGATTGCTGTTTAAATATGGATTGCTGTTTAACTCTATAAAGCTAAACACATATGGTATGTGTTTAACTTTATAAAAAAAAAAAAAACTGCCTGTGTAAATGGCTGTGCCTTTTGTCATTCCTAACCAACAATATATGAGTCCTGGTTGTTCTTTATCCACCATGGCATTGGGTACTATCAGTTTTTGCTGGCTTTTCTTGGCAGGGGAGGGGCGTGTTTACTTTTTAACCATTTTAGTTGATGATGTCCCATTGTGATTTTTATTTGCATTTCCATAAAGACTAATGATGTGCATCTTTTCATGTGCTCATTTGCCATCTTCATATCATCTTTGGAAAAGTTTCAGTTCAAATCTTTGGCCCATCTTTTACTTGAGAGTTGGTTTTATCATTATCAAATTGTTATGGTTCTTTATATATTCCAGATACAAGTCCAAGACAGTTAAGAGACATTCAAAGAGATTAAATTATATCTGATGTTTACTGTTGTAAGGGCCAAAAGGTTTAATACTTTTTCTCACCCATCGTAAGGGTCATAGCCAAAACTCCCGTAGCAAAAAGCAAGTTAACAAGAGAAAAACATAACAGATGTAGTTAATCAAAGTGTTATGTGACATAGGATCTTTTAGAGTTTCAGAAATGAAGATAGGGCTTTTAGATCTTCATTTCTGAAGGGAAAGCTGTCGATTCTTATGCTTAGATTCAATGAAGAATGAACAGCTGTGTAGAGATGTGATTGCACAAAAAGGTATGATCTAGTGCTAATAGACTGAGGAGGAAAATCTAGCAAGACCTGTCTGTTCAGATTCTCCTTGACCTCCTTGCATAGCATTCCTTCCTCTCAGGTGTGGGGCAGGATGCCTCTGGAATAAAGATCTTCGAGGGAGGAGGGAGAGGGTAACCTTTGTAGACATTATGGTTTGCTTTGAGGGAGAGGAATCCTAATTTCTATGACCTCCATTGGGGAAAAGGAATTCTGGTTTCTATGTCTCCCTTTTGGGGGAGAAGCAGGGGCAGGAGACAGAAGGGCAAGAGAAGGTCACAGTGACCTGCTCATAAGGCTTTCTAATGTCCTTAAGTTTAAAGTACTCAGCATATCAAAATGCCATACTTTGGGGTATTGTGTTCTGAGTCCCATTACAGACTCTCTTTCAGCAGAACCCTGGCAAAAGCAGGAGGACTTATACCTTTTGCAATTACAAGGCCAGAAAGTGATCAAATGTAGATACGGGCTCTTTTGAATAGTGCTGCTTTTCCTTTAATCTTCAGGAGACATCATTTAATGAAAGTAAACTCTTCCAGGGCTCAGCCCTTGGTGCTGTCTTCCCTGCCACACATATTTCTTGGTGATTTCATCCAGTCTGTAGCTTCAAATGCCATCTGTATGCAAGCTATTTCCACATTTATATCTCCAGTCTGACCTTGTTTTCAAACTGCAGTTTCACATCTCTGACTGCCTACTTGACATCTCTACCTCGAATTAAATAAACATTTTAAAATATAGTATGTACCAAATGAACGCCTGATCTTCCACCTTGAATCTCCTCTACTTCAGTTCCCATTCCTACTGAGGGCAACTGGATTCTTCCAGTGGCATAGGCTAAAAACTTTGAAGTGACTTTTGACTCCTTTCTTTCTCTTGCACCCTACAGCAAGTCCATCTGCAATGCTATTGTCTCTACTTTGAATATATATCAAGAATATGATTACTTCTCAAACGTTCCACTGCAACCATCCTGATCCAAGCCATCGTCAACTCTCAACTGCGTTACTTACTGCACTTTCTGCCCGAAAGGTCTTTCTGCTTCTCCCTTACTTTCCCCTTCCCACCAGTCACAGGCTACTATCAACACAGCAACCAGAACAGTCCATTAAAAAAATTAATTCAGATCATTTTACACCTCTTCTTACAGCCTTGAAGTGGTAAAAATCAAAGCTAACGTCCTACAATGGTCAACAAGGCTCTGAGTGACCTGTTACCTCCCTCATTACCTCCAAATCCCTTTCTGAAAACACTTTAGGACCTGTTATCATCACCAAATTGCAACATCAAATTTTCTATGTAACTTAAACAACTGCATTATTAATGCCAAGTATACGGTAAAGTCAATGGTCAGGTTAAAAACAAAATGTAGCAACTTGCCCACTTCTAATACTATATTCTAACTAGTAGATATTCTGCCTTCCCAGAGGTGATCATACTCTTGTTAAAAGTTAAAAATAGCCAAAAATTATTAATTACTTCCTGTTCGCGAAGTGCTTTTCTTTAATCTTTACAACAACCCCACGTGGCATATAATTGTACCCAGTTTTGAGGGGATGAGCCTGCACTCAGAACTGGAGAGAACTCCTTCAGGCCACATCGATGACAAGTAAAGGGTAGAGGAGAGTGCAGGTGGGACAAGCTCCAAACCCACCTCATCACTGCCTTATCCTCTTTCTTTTGCCAAAAGCAGGTCAAAAATCAAAGAAAAATACACGAAGATTATTTCTTCTAGGTTTCTTATAAAAAAGATATCAAAGGTAAACTTTTTTTGCTTTGTAAATATTCTATACATGCCTCCTTCTTCCTTTATTATTTTTTTCTTCTTCTTCGCCCATGCCCAAGTAGGTGGCAAAGGCCTTGTAGCCTTGGGAGAAATGCTGCCAGTGAAAATCCTGAAAGCGTAAAGAGAATAGTGAATTTATGGGAGATGAATCAAGTTCTCCTACTCTGGAAACCAGCCAGCCTGATCGATATATAGATCTACTTGGCTTTATGCACTAAATGTTCCTGAAAAGTTGTCTATAAGATAAATATTTGTATACAAAAATCATGTCGGCTCACTGCCTTCCTTTGTGATTTTAGAAATGTGTTCCCACACACAAAGAAAAATATTTACCCCAATATTACAAAATGATGCTGGTGAAACCAAACATGTACTTTCAGGAATATTCTGACTTTGTCAACACCACTCATGCAAGAAGTACATCAAACCGACAACCAATCCATACGATCACTGCTACTCCTGTAAAAGCACAACTATGTCAAAACATACAATCAATCCTCTTTCAAATATTTAAACAGCCTTCTTAGGCCTTGCTGCTGGATGTTTAATAAAACCCAGCAGAAATATATAAAAATACTTTCAGAGAAGTGGTTAGGCGTCCCCTGCTTTGCAGTTAACAGTTAAGCTGCTACTATGCCTTTAACCAGCCACACATTCCTTCACTAATCAATAAAAGTTTGCTAACCTTAATGAGTATCTAATGGATAAAAAAGAGATTCTATGTCTCTTCCCTGATAAGAACAATTATGGCATCACCTGAGATAAGAGGAATCTTCTTGCTACTTCTATATAACCCTGAAAACCTTAAAGTGAGATGTCAGATCTCACTCAGTAACCCACTAAATAACACACTGAGGGCAAAATCAGAATGTACCCTCAGTGTGTTAGCTACCTAGGTGCCATTCTGTGCACATTGGAGGACTGATATTTGGGAGAATCTTGATTGCCTTCTCTATAAAAAATATGCATAGTAATATCAACCTTATAGAGTCATTCATAGAATTAAGTATTAACTTACTGACAGGTATTATCTAATTTAACCTTCATCAATCATGCAGTAAGGATTATCTATCACAATCTGACAGATGTAGAAACTGAGAGTTGAAGGGTTTAAGTCACTTACTCAATGTTAAGCAGCTCATGAATTAGGTCTTTCTTGAGACAAAGACTGTATTTTCCTTTTTAACAGAGCAATAATCTTATTGTGGCCCTCAAATAAGTTTGTACATTTAATGACAAAAGCATTAATAAGCAAATAAGTAGTTGTTGAATAAACAAATGTAGTAAGTGTGTAAATGTGCATGCATGTGGACTACATAACGTGTATGCAAATTTACACCATGGAAACTCTCTTACCTATTACAGCCAGTGGAATAGAATGCATCCCGAATAGAATGTTACCATCCATAACCAATTACGAAATAATTATAAGAAACAAAAACACATAAGCACCACTAGCTCTATGCTAAACATAGCTTCCCTTTTCTTGGAATGAATTCAGAAGTTTTCCAGACAAATTTTATCTATTTAAATAAGAGCTATTGACTTTGGAAGATTTTCATCAAGCCAGGCTATTCAGTGCAGAAACAAATGCATTTGTGCTTAATAATCATACTATTTCTGAAAAATAAAGCTATCACAATTATAAATATGGGCAAACATTGTCAAATTTTCTGATATAATGTGAGGAAATGCTTATATTGTTACTAAAACATTTGAATTTTTAATAGATCTGTTATTAAGTGTGTTGACATTTTGGTTGATTTTTCAACAGCCCTTAATAGAGCAGAGTTTTTTGTATTCTGGTGAGGTTAGCAGGTCAGTTCACAGGTCCCAGTCATAGAGACACAAAAGCCATTATCAGCCAAGGCTGCAAATTCCCAATGAGGGACACTTCGTTGCCACCACTGGTGGCAGCTACTGTTGCCAGTCTCCCTAGCTCAGGGACTCCCTAACAAGGTAAAGACTGAATTAAATGAGAAGAACATAGCTCTTGGGATCAGGTGTTCTTGGCTTCAATCCCAATTTCTTTATTTATTCTTCAATTTAATAAATATTTATTTTCATTAATCGGACACTAACCACTTTCTTAGGAGTTATCAAGACCAGTGACTAGGTGATGCAAAACTCCAGCAGCCTTCCTCTCTCCTCACTGGACCCTTCTCTGTGGAGGGGGTGTGGGAAGCACTTTCATTTTGAAAATCACACCAGCAAGCTGCGTGGAGTAGTTTCTGACCAAAGGGAAGGAGGGTTCTCTGCCTTTCTGGGTCACTGACCAGTAAAGTATAAAAGTGCATTTCTATTCATGTCTTTGAATAGGGGCACAGCAGATGGGGAAGCGAGTGTCCTGCCCATTCCCCTCCGCTGAGGCTGTGACTGTCCTAATAGAAGCTATTGGTGCCTAACCTCAACTATGTAGGGCTCTGCCCCAAGGTCTGGTTTCTAACAGAGGGCAGGGTCTGCCAGAAATGCTGGGGGAGTTAATCCTTCCTGGAACAGCACTCAATAATAGAGGAGGAGAAAAATGGCCACCTTTCCCAGCCCTTGCGTGACAGCACTTGAGTGACACCTCTGTGGTAATTTCCTCAGTCTCCCAGGGTTTGGGAGGAGAGGGAGCCCTGCACACTTCGTGGCTTCCTTTCATCCTCTTCCAGACTCACTTCCTCATTCCCCTGTTAGTGTTTCCTGAGACCACCTTCCAAGTGAATGAGTTATGCTCCGATCTTTGTCTCAGGGGCTGCTTCTGAGGGACTCAACCTAAGACTAAGGTTTAGTGTCTTCAGTAATTTTTTTCGTAAGACGAAAGAACATGTGTTAAACTTCACATGCACTCTCAAGTCACAGATCCCACCCCACCCTCCTTCAGTAGCACGGCCTCTACTGCTATCTGGTGAAAACTGACCTGTGAGTCCTCCTCCCTGGTCCACCCACAGTCCTGTGTCAGAAAGAAATTTGGGGACTAGAAAAAAGAAATTTGGAGTTGGTGCTATTTATGTGAATTAATCTAAGGAAATTTAGAACTTCAGAATATAATCCAGGCAGGAAGGGATCAAGTGTGTCTTTAACAAATAAGGCCAGGAACATTCTCAAAAACAAAACAATATACCAGGGTCAAAGGTATGTTGAGGCTGGGCTCACACCTGTAATCCCAGCACTTTGGGAGGCCAAGTCAGGAGGATCACTTGAGGTCAGGAGTTTGAGACCAGCCTTGCCAACATGGTAAAACCCCATCTCTACTAAAAAGACAAAAATTAGCTGGGCATGGTGGTGCACACCTGTAATCCCAGCTACATTAGGCTGAGGCGGTAGAATGGCTTAAACCCTGGAGACAGAGGCTGTAGTGAGCCAACATCCCACCACTGCCCTCTAGTCTGAGCAACAGAGCAAGACTCTGTCTCAAAAAAAAAAAAAGTATGTTGAGAAAGAGAAATATAAACCTGCCACAAAGATTAGGCACGGTGTCTTACAAAGGAAAGCATCTGAGAAGGGTAAGGAAGGCAGGCAGTGAGGGGAGGGGGAAGTGCTTTCAGCAGAACCATCAGGCTCTACATGAAAGTTTATTCTGTAGGTTGGGAAAGACTGGAGAGAAGGAGAAAGCCATGATAGGCAGGAGAGACCTGAGACCCAAGGTTTTAGAATTTGCTGGACACATCAGGGATACTATGGCTCCATTATTCTGGCAAGGGTGTTGAATTTCAAGGC
This sequence comes from Macaca fascicularis, assembly GCF_037993035.2. Classification (NCBI taxonomy): domain Eukaryota; kingdom Metazoa; phylum Chordata; class Mammalia; order Primates; family Cercopithecidae; genus Macaca; species Macaca fascicularis. The sequence goes on from NC_088375.1 coordinate 137,427,650, forward strand.
CTATTGGAGGAAAATGGAAGGGGATAGGAATGATGCTGGGAACACAGATGGAGAAGGGCTTTAAAGGGATGGGTACAGAGAATGGGGCGAATTAGTGAACAATAAGATGTACACTTGGAATATCTTGAAGGCCTATGTGCAGTGCAGAAGCGCCACGATTTCACTGCCCTCATCTCCTGACTCTGTGGTTAGAGAGCAATTACATGAATGCTTCAACAAAGAGCTGCTGAAAACGTTCATCAGCGTATTTGTTCTGGAAGTCAATGAAGCAGACATTGCAGTCAGCCACACTGTGGACTGGCCGATGAGGAAAAGGATCTACCCTCTGACAACCTGGGAAACAGCCTGGTCCATTGGATGGAGACAGCTGAACACCCGTATAGGAAGGGCCTAACCAGCTGTCTCCAACATTTCATTTTCTTCCTTTCTCTTATAGAGCTCACGCACTTCAAGGTAAGAATGTTGCCATCCATCTGCCTCTCCATCCTACCCCAACACATGTATATACATTTCCATGAGTTAATTCAAGGAGGCTTGAATTTTTACTCAAAGAGGCATTTGGGGGGATGGCAGTGTGGCTGTTGTTATTGTATATTTGAAGGGTGTTGGGATAGAAAAAGAGAAAGCAGAAGTGGTGGCATGGTAGTCTTTGGGTCTCCCACTCATTTTCCTCTCACCACTAGTCTGGTGGATATCAGTCTGGAACACAAAGAGAGGGAGACTTTAGGACAAAAAGAGCTTTATTCATAGATGATGTTATGCAATTCTGGGCCTGTATTAGTCAGGGTTCTCTAAAGGGACCCTGACTAGTAGGTTAGATGTATATATGAAAGGGAGTTTATTATGGAGAACTGACTCACACTATCACAAGGTAAAGTCCCACAATAGGCCATCTTGCAAGCTGCGGAGCAAGGAAGCCAATGGTGGATCAGTCTGAGTCCCAAAACCTCAAAGATAGGGAAGCCGACAGTGCAGCCTTCTGTGGCCAAAGGCCCGAGAGCCCCTGATAAATCACTGGTGTAAGTCTAAGAGTCCAAAAGCCAAGTAAATCGGAGTCTGATGTTCGAGGGCAGGAAGCATCCAGCACAGGAGAAAGATGAAGGCCAGAAGACTCAGCAAGTCTGCTCTTCCATCTTCTCCTGCCTGCTTTATTCTAGCCTCCCAGCAGCTGATTAGATGATGCCCACTCAGATTGAAGGTGGGTCTGCTTCTCCCAGTCCACCGACTCAAATGTTAATCTTCTTTGGCAACATCCTTACAGACACACCCAGGTACAACACTTTGCATCCTTCAATCCAGTCAAGTTGACACTCAATATTAACCATCACGGGGCCGAAATTAAGTTACTCTGGAACCCAGGTGACAAAGCACAACAGAGATTTGGGGAGAAGGCCTTTTCTTTCTCCACTAGTGAGTCTCCAACCCCACTCCACCCCCATTATTGTGCAGCTCAAGCCCCCTAAAGGCTACCAAACTACAAGACTACTGCTGAGCTGAGCAGTCTTCCTCCTCAGGACACAGCCAAGGCTAGGGAAACACCTTGCAAAGAATTTGAAAGACTAAATCCTACGTGTCTGTATCCCAGGGTGGGCCTGCACACATAATTAGAGAATCAAGTTGGTGGGGGGTGGGTAACTGGGATTCCCAAATGAGCAAGAGGTGCCTCTGAGCTGGTGACGTTCAGGTAGTAGTCTTGTTTATGTGCCATCATGTGGACGACCTAGGGCTTTCATGTGATATGAGTAGTTAGGCACCCAGAAATGTGGTGCATAAGTAGTTGTCACAGAGCTCACTGCTGGCTCTACATTAGTGAAGATAATTCTGCAGAGCCCATTTGGGGACAACTAAGATATATGGAATGGATGCCATAGCCTTTGAAACATTTCCTAACTCTCAGAGACCAATGAGAAAAAAACAGGGCTGTAAAAGAAAAGGAATGCCAGGATGAAATCAGAAATGGGAGTCAAATCCATCTTGTGTTTCTGAGTGTTGTAAAACTTACTATCAGAGAGGCAGCTTCACCTCTCTCAGTTCATTAGGAAAAAATGCATGATTCTAGAAGCAAAGAGAAAGGGAAAAAATTAAAATCACCTTTTGTTGATTTCACCTGTCATTCTGGTTGTCATTTAAATGTCTGCTTGATTTCTGGAGAAGGACCTTTGAACAGTTGTATTTAACTTTTCGCTTGAGTTGGTTGCCCATCTTTTGTTGGTAATACGGTTTGGCTGTGTCCCCACCCAAATCTCATCTTGAATTGTAACTCCCACAATTCCCATGTGTCATGGGATGAATCTGGTGGGAGGTGATTAAATTATGGGGTGGGTCTTTCCTGTGCTGTTGTCAAGATATTGAATGAGTCTCATGAGATCTGATGGTTTTAAAAATGGGAGTTTCTCTGCACAAGCTCTCTTTTTGCCCTGCTGCCATCCTTGTAAGATGTGACTTGCTCCCCCTTGCCTTCCGCCATGATTGTGAAACCTCCCCAGCCATGTGGAAATGTAAGTCCATTAAACCTCTTTCTTTTGTAAATTGCCCAGTCTTAGGTATGTCTTTATCAGCAGCATCAAAATGGACTAATATAGTTAGGCCTTGTGAAAATGCATCACTTTTACCGATCATTAGAGAAATGTAAACCAAAATGAGATACCATCTCCCTCTACTCAGAAAGGCAGTTATTAAAAAGTGGAGAAACAATGGGTACTGGTGAGGCTGTGGAGAAATAGGAAAGCTTTTACACTGTTGGTGGGAATGTAAATTAGTTCAACCATTGTGGAAGACAGTATGGTGATTCCTCAAGGATCTAGAACCGGAAATACCATTTGACCCAGCAATCCCATTACCAAGTATATACCCAAAAGAATTTAAATCAAGATACATGCACACATGTATTTACTGCAGCACTATTTACAATAGCAAAGTCATGGAACCAACCCAAATGCCCATTAATCATAGACTGGATAAAGAAAATGTGGTACATATACACCATTAACTACTACACAGCCATAAAAAGGAATGAGATCATGTCCTATGGAGGGACATGGATGAAACTGGAAGCCATCATCCTCAGCAAACTAACATAGGACAGAAAACCAAATACAGCATGTTCTCACTCAAAAGTAGGAGTTGAACAATGAGAACACGTGGACACAGGGTGGGGAATAAGGCCTGTTAGCGGGTAGGGGGTGAGGGGAGGGAACTTAAAGGACAGGTCAATAGGTGCAAAACACTGCCATGGCACACATATACATATGTAACAAACCTGCATGTTCTGCACGTGTATCCTGGAACTTAAAGTTAAAAAAAAATACAAAATAAAAGTGTCACTGAAGGAAAAATGAATGGAGGAAATAAATCACTGTGCAAGGGAAAGAAAGGTGTGATGGCTTATCAAGAACTAACCTCCATTTGAATAAGCTAAAATTAATGACTAGCCACAATTATGCATCCTGTAAATCCCAAAGAATGAAAACCATCTCATTCTATTAAATTGGATGGCCCACCACTGCCCATTCGCTCAGCACAGCAGTGGAGACAGATCACCCCCTGATCTGTCTTGTATCTAGAAGGCTATTGAAATGACCACTGGACTGACTTGAGAATGATTTCATCAGACAATTGGCCAAACAGTCAATTTAGCAGTCCTTTGCTTGTTAGCAACTTGCCCTCCTTTCACCTGCCAAGGAATTGTTTAATTAACTTGATTGCCTAGATTAACTAGGTCAGTTGTTTTATGAATAGACACTGCCTTCAAACTTGGATTCACAAATAATTTATTGAAGATCGTGCTTTATTCTGAGATACAGAAGGTACAACACTAGAGGTCAGTAGTTCAAGGCTCTTCTCCTTTTTGGTAACTGAAGAACTACGAGACTTTTTATGTTTTGGTGTCTTCATCTGGAAAATGGGCTGAGCAGTGACTTTGGGGCTCCAAGTTGCTGTTAATATTCTCTGATGCTTCAATTCTGGTAGCAAAGCAGAGAAATGCATTTGGAAACTCCCATGATGCATTTTACACCGTCACAGGAAGTTTTATGAGATATGAGACCTTCTCGTGGCACAATTCACTTCTCCATAGGCAAGAAATTAGTAATTGGTTTCCTCAGTGAGCTTGACCTAATTCAACCTACACATTCTGGAGGGCAATTGGGCAGAAAAACCTCAGAAGCTATATAGCCAAATAAAACTTTCTGACTTTAGGAGTTAGGTAATATATTTTCAAAACAAAGAGTATACTTGGGAAAGTTCCTTTGTGACATTCAACATGGAATAACACAAAGTTAGAACTTGGGGGCTTTGACTAAGAAAGTGTACACAGGAAAGACCAGGCTGGAGAAAACACTGAGTTGAAGGCAAATATGGATCATGAAGATATAAGTTGCTTGGTTCAGGCTGGGTCTGTGATGAGAGACTACTATCATTACAGACATGTTTTACTTGCATTATCTCATTCCTCTTTACTAAAATAAATAAATAACCCTCTGAGGTGATTACGGATCTTATCTCCATTTTGCAGATGGTGAAATGAGGACTCAGACCATGCATCAGCCATTGCTTAAATCCAGGTATGTCTGACACCAAAAGCTTTACCCAATCTTTTAGGATACATTCAGCTGCCAAGTAGGCTGGTGCTTAGTTTTGGAGATACAGGTCCATACTGAGTGGTCAGACCATACATTTCCTCATAAAATCTCTTGTGGTCACATTGGATGCCAGTCTGATGGCTTGGGGTTACTAGGTCATGTCGAGGTAGTATGCAGAAGTTGAGTTTAAGGAAAAAGGATGATTAAAATCAAAGAGCATATCTTTCAGATTGAGTTGAAATCCTGAGACTCCCCTCCCATCCACTTAGGCCAGAAGGGAAACAGTGTGAAATTGAACACAGAAATAATGTTGAAAGGGATATATATTAGAAAAAAATAACTCAAGGGGGTTCAATCAGAAGCACCTAATCTTATCTCACCAGACACCCCTTCACATAGTCTCAGCTCTGGTCTTCACATCTCTTCACTGCAGAGGGAGAAGTAAGATCTGCCCACTCTGCCTCTCCAGCATGCTGTAAAAGTAAATGAGGCCGGGCATGGAGGCTCATGCCTGTAATCCCAGCACTTTGGGAGGCCGAGGTGGGTGGATCACCTGAGGTCAGGAGTTCAAGACCAGCCTGGCCAACGTGGTGAAACCCTGTCTCTACTAAAAATACAAAATTAGCTGGGTGTGGTTGCACATGCCTATAATCCCAGCTACTTAGGAGGCTGAGGCAGGAAAATCACTTGAACCCGGGAGGCAGAGGATTACTGATATTATTTATTTATTTATTTATTTATTTATTTACTGAGACAGGGTCTTCTTACTCTGTCACCAGGCTGGAGTGCAGTGGCGTGATCTCGGCTTATTGCAACCTCAGAGCCGAGGCCGCACCATTGCACTGCAGCCTGAATGACAAGAGTGAAACTCTGTCACAAAAAAAAAAAAAAAAAAAAAAGTAAATGAAAATGTGTGAAAAGTGTTTAAATCTTATTGAAATTGTTTAAATGAATTCAGGGAGCTCTTTGTTATGCATTATTACAAATTATCATTGGTATCATAAGTATCAACCATTTAAGAGAGCTCTACCCTATCTCCATGCAGAGACTTTTTTCTGCCACCCACTCAGTGGTTTTTGATAAAACAGATCTTTCTGTTGTAAAGAAAACCAGCAGCTGGCTATAAAACTATTTGTTTGGGATGATCTTTTAAATGACACAACTCTAGCAAGTTCCCACTCCATAATATACTTTTGAGCTCTTCCTTTAACCCTTTGCATAGTCTCGTCTCTTTCCTCTGTGTGTGTGTGTGTGCATGTGTGTTTACGTGTTTGTTAAAGCCAGACTCCCAGGACTGAGACAGAACAAATGAATGCATCCTCAGGGGAAATGCTAAATCAGTGACATGAAGGTGATTTAAAGGTCTTGAGGGTCATCCAATAGTATTAAGCTTAAAGCATAGCCCTGACTTCCGAGGAAATAGAGCCAGCTGAAACTAGCATCCTCAAATTTAAAAAATAAAATAAAAAAGAATGTTGTATTACCACAACTCCCATGTTAAAATAACTCAAAAAGAGAAAGACATTTCCAGAGAGAAAATAATTTTTTCTCTAGATTCATTACATAGGCGAATTCAGTGCTTTTCTGAAAAGCTCTGTGCAGGATGCTTTTTAACTCAATTTAGTCCCCACTTTAAATTCTGTTTCTCAGGGCAAGAAAGCTTTTTTTAGAGCAGAGCCAGGTAACAGTCAGCCTCCTAGATAGTCTGAAGCTTATGAAAGTCATACTCATGCCTTTCATCTCTCCATAAAACTGTACACTCTCCTGATTACCCCAAATTACAATGTTTGCTACTACTCTCTTTAATCAGATTTGAGCAATTCTGTTTAGTTAAAAAAAAAAAATCAAATGGCATTTCCCTTTCATAAGGCTTTACACTTCATAAGAGGAGTGAATTCTGTTATTCTTCATAGCTCCCCATGAGAGATTTTTCCATTAATGTTTTGAAGCCATGATTGTTGTATATCAAGATACTCAGTCTTGGCCCCATGGTGGTGGATTGGATTACTTTGCTGATTTCTTACCTGCAGTGTAAGACTCCCATGTAGATTAGGACATGGTTTAAGAGGAATTATCTCCTTTTTTTAATAGATCACATACTGAGCCTCAAGCTCCAAATTCAACAGAAAATCAAGCTAATTGTTCATTTCTTCCAGGATATCTCTGAAGGATAATTGACCTCTGCAGAGCAACTTCTTAGTAGGAAACTAAATAATTAAGTTGAAGGAAATACATTTCTTGTTCATGATTCCAGTTGTAAAGGGTTTTTTGTATCTGTGATGAGATCATAACCCTGCATGCATTTTATACAAAAGATAAGCGCACGTGTTTCCCCAGTCTGATTGAACTAGCTATTTTAAGCAGGACACATATCCAAATAACTATTATAGATAAAATCTATACCTTTTAAGGTTATTGAAACAAAATATTATCACTTAAATCAGGCCTCTCCTCATCTAATCTGCACCAATTGGGTTAATCCTTACACTAAAATCACACTACAAAACGATCTGGAAACATACAATATAGACAGTTTTATTAAATAATAGGTTTCATTGTTTTCCTCAACTGGCACGTTTATATTATTTTAATATACTGTGCCTAAGTGCCTATCCTATACATTTGCAGCAGTGGCAGTGATTCATACTTCCCAAACAATAAGAAGAGAATGCTATCCACAAACTCCTAATTCAGTAAGTGCACAAATCAACAGTCCTGATGAGGCACTTGTACTTTTGATGCTGTTTACAAGCATCTCAGCAAAAAACATAATATACCGTCTCAAAATAAGAGCACACCGAAAGAGACCTGGTATTTGCCCCAAACTCATTAAAAATTACTCTTCAATTACAGAGGCCTTGGCATTTCCTAGAATCAATTCCAATTTAAATCAATTCGGTCAACGTAATTTTAACTTAACAGTTATAACCTCCAAACAAAGTTTTGACATTAAATATTTCAAGGTGCTAGAGAAAAAGGAAATGGTGTTCCCCAGCACAGCCTGAGGCATGGGAAGTCTGCCCTCAGAGAGGACAACTTTGCTAGCTCACTGCACATCCTAACCACCCCCAAAGTCTCTAATTTGTAAATTGCTGAATCAGTTTGTGCACATTTGGAAAATTACTGCTTTCCTGCAATTTTCTGTAAGCTATTGCTAAATTGTTCTGTTGAATGTTAGTGAAAAATTATATTTTTAAACCACCTCTGAATCCTAAAAGCCCATGGCACAGTGTTCTGTTTATGTGAGCAATTTAGCTTTATTAAGCAGCATGACATAGACTGAGCGAGCTAAGATAAGCTTGGTACAGTATGTGCCCCAGAATCATTAGCCAGAGAAGCTAATCAGTCTCCATCCTGATTTTGAGAGTGGAATGGACACCCAGCAAGGAAAGGGGTTCTCTTTGGGCTGCTCTCCAAATAGACCTGACTCCCTAGTTCGCCTTGGATATTATTAGAGAAATTGTCCCAGACAGTGGAAGTTTGGAGAATAGCACTTTCTAGACAGCATTTATTTCTGAATTTCTCTGTATTCAACCTTTTACCAAACCACCAATTATAGGGTTTGCTTTGCTCACCTTGGGCAATAAGGTAATATGATGCCCAAAAAGAGTTCAAAGTACTGTATTCCAAAGGCAGAATTTGTCCATTCACTGGAAAAATGGATTAAGGTAACCCAGTTACAACTCCAAAGATGAGAAAGACACATTTAAAGTTATCTGTTAGCATACAAAGTGATTGTAGCTCTGCAGACCAAGGCAACAGAAATGGTTACTGAAATCTGTTAGTCCGTTCATGCCCTCCGACTCATCCCCTGACTGGAAGTTTTAGAAAGGACGTATTGAAAGAAAACTTGCAGAAATTCAGTGAATCGTCCTGTGATGTGCTCTTATGTTTCACTGTGAGAAGTAATATTCTTGCTGAGCAGTTTGTTCCACTATAAATCTTTAGATATGCAGCCTTCTCTAAGATTATTGTATGAATTTAGACACACCATTCTGGAAACTAAATTAGCCCGCATTTACTGGGAAGTTGAATGCAGCCAGACTAATGGTAGTGCAAGTGTAATTGGTTCCCACCATGTGTCACTGTGTATACGTCTCAAACCCCAGAAAAGATGCATTATGGGACTAATTTTTAAATGTTAATGGATATTGGACACTTGCCAGACACCCAGCTGTGCACAAAACACTGAGATGGTAAATAGCTCATGATCTGTTTAGAAACAAATGATGATGGTTTTAGGATTCCATGGGACTGACGACATGGCTACTAGCTCAGACTTGGAGGCTGACCCCATTAATGGCATTGAAGGGAAGCGTTCTGATTTTTACCATCAAAATTAAAGAGCAAGGGCGTTGTGTTAAAGCCTAAATTATTTTTGATTAATATTAAGGAAAGTCTAGTCTCTCACACCTATTAACCTTACCTGTGTTAACATAGCTGTTTGACAAGTGCTTTTGGTTTGTTTGCCTGTTTTCCATGGGATCGGGTCAAAATGAGAATGTCTTTATCAATTAGCTTGGGTGTGAAAGCTGCAGTCAGAATGACCTGCTCACTTGTGCTTGCAAAGACAGCCTCGCTCCCCCACCACACGCCTGCCACAGGGCTGACAGAATGGCAACAGGTTTCCTTTCAGTTGATCTGTTGCTCTTATTTTAATTGAAAGTCAACGAAAGGAGCATTTTCTGTGCATTCTTTCTCCAAAAGGTCTTACTAATTGTATACACTCTGTCGGCCAAGTCTACTAGAAATGGCTTCTTTTTGTAAAAAAAAAAAAAAAAAAAAAAAATTGATGATGAGCTGTTTTTGATTAAAATACCATTAGGAAGAAGTATCATTCTTAGCATAAACATAGGAGAGAAATGGAGGCAGGGCGCTGCAGCCTACTGTTCCTCTGGAAAGAGGCACAACAGGCTGGTGTATTCTGCATCTAAAATGCCATCTGAGGCTATCAGCATGGCTTAAATATTTCATCAGCCAAGGAGAATATGAACATGAGCCGAGCTGGTCTGACATCATTTCTGGAGATGTGTGAGAAGCACTAGGGGAGCTCTAGTGTGTTGGCAGTTCAACCACTAGCAATTTGTGTAGGATGAAAGCAAGAGAAAATGACAAAGGAGGGAAGGTGCTGCCATCTGAATTCAGCTAGCACAAAAGTAAGAAAGTTTGGATTGTGAGGATTTTTGGCAATGATGCTACTCTTTTAGAAATTAGTAAAGATAACTACTTCAGGAGGTGGCTTTATGTTAGAAAACTTTGTGGATGGATCTTCCGAGTAGCCAGCTTTCCTATTTACATCTTGTATTATTTTATAGTCCTTAGCAATAAGAGGAGTCAAGCTGTGGTGTTGGTCCATTTTCTTCAAGGGCAGTTTAGACCAAAAGACTCTGATGACTGAAAGATACAGATTCAAATCCTGGTCCTGCTGCTTACCAAAAACAGTGTAATTTGAGGCACATTGCAGCCTCTCCAAACTCTGCTTCTGTAACCCTGAACAGGATTATGATTAAAGGCATGCAAAAGCACCTAAGGCACAAGAGTACTCATAAATGCCAATAAGTAAAACTTTGGTCATGTCATGTAACAAGAGACAATACCATTTTGAAGCTCTTTATATTTTTTCCTTATTTTAAATTGCAAGAATATAGTATTAAAAATAATAAAAGAAAAATAACATTTTTCTTTAAAACTTTTTCCTTTTTGATAGAAGCTTACTGGAGGGTGTATAGTAGCAACTGATTTTTGGGTCTCTTCTAGATATTTCACTCTTTTGCATCTTATAATTGCATCTTTAGGAGGGAGAACCTAGGACAAATGACACAGAAAACATTAAAAGGATAGGAATTATTTTTCTGCAAACCCAGTTTCCCCAAATCATCAGAGACTGAAGGTCTGAGTTCCTCACTTACTAAAATACAGATTTTAAAGGCTCAAATGGAATCTGAAATGGACTCTCTCTTCTTATTTGAACTACAGCTATAATTTGGGTTGTCCTACAACCTGGTTTGGGGAGTCAAGTATTTTATTAGAGACTATTGTCAAACCATGGATTCAAATATTACTTTTTGAAAAGAGCTTTATTGAGATATAATTCAAATAACCATAAAATTCATCTATTTAAAGTGTACAGTTCAATGGTTTTTTGCATATTTGCAGATATGTGCAACAATCAACACAGACAATTTTAGAACATTCTTGTCACCTTAAAAAGAAACTCAGTATTAAAACTCTGCTATCCTCTCCCCCAAGCCCTAAGCAACCACTAATCTACTTTTTGTATTATAAATGTCCCTATTCTGTGTTTTCATGTGAATAGAATCATGCAACATGTTTCTCTCACTTAGCGTAATGTTTTCAAGGTTTACCCATATTACAGCAGATATCAATACTTCATTCCTTTTAATGGCCAAATAATATTCCATTGTCTGTTGTTTATCTGGTTGTCAGTTCATGGACATTTGGATTGTTTTCCTCTTTTGTCTTATAAATAATGCTGCTATAAGCATTCATATACAAGTTTTTGCAGAAACATAGATTTTCTTTTCTTTATTTTTTATATTTTTATTTTTATTTTTAAGATGGAGTCTTGCTCTGTTACCCAGGCTGGAGTGCAGTGGTACTATCTCAGCTCACTGCAGCCTTTTCCTCTTGGTTCAAGTGATCCTCCCATCTCACCCTCCTGCGTACCTGGGATTACAGGTGCACACCACCACATCTGGCTAATTTTTTGTGTGTTTTTAGTAGAGACGGGGTTTCACCATGTTGGCCAGACTGGTCTCAAACTCCTGACCTCAAGTGATCTGCCCATCTTTGCCCCCCACAGTGTATACTTTGGAGCGGAATTGCTGACCATATGGTAATTGTTTAATCATGTGAGGAGTTGCCATGCTATTTTCCAAAGCAGTTGCACCATTCACATTCCTACCAGCAAGAATAAAGGTTCTGATTTCTCCCTATCTTTGCCAATACTTACTGTTATCTAACTTTTTGTTTTTAGCCATCCTAGTGAGTTTAAAGTGGCATCTTGTGGTTTTGATTTGCATTTCTCTGATGACTAGTGACGCCGTACATCTTTTCCTGTTCTTGTTGACCATATCTGAATCTTAATCGTTATTATAAGGTAGCATCGAAGTGAGTAGACTTTAGAATCAAATAACTAACTGCAATACCTTATTAGCAAATGGCCATAAAAGGAGAAGTTTATTAATACTGCCCAAAGTTCTGAACACTGAGCTGTGGATAAGAGTAAATGAATATGTGAGTAAACTTGTGTGAAAGCAATAGCATAGGATACTTCCCTACTGAACTCACTATTGGCTTTGCCAGTCAAAAGACTTTTGTGGCAAGGAAAAGGGATGTATACTTCTCTTCCCATCTCAGAATATCAGATCTAGTTGAAGCCATCGATGCAAAATGTTATTTTAGACATAAGAAAACTGAGGACTAGGGAGTTAAAGTGACCTGCTTCAGCCATTTAGTGACAGCACCCATGTCCCTGGCCCTGACCTGTCAACCCTTTGACACTGTTTCCTCTCCCCTGCTCCATCCTCCACAGGCTCTAATTCTACTTCTCATCCGTTCTTGTAAGCCCCTGGGAACCCTTTAGACCCCAGATTTTATAATAGGCCCATGTGATCTCCTCGTGTTAGCCTGCTGTCCAAAATACCTGTGATTACTTTGTGTGCTTAGGTGTGTGTCTTCGTTTTGAAATATTTTGTTTTTCAAAATGCCATGAGTTCAGCATGATACATTCGAAAGTTAATTACCTAAGTGAGTAGGATCACAAGGATATAGATTTGAATGGTTCCACACAGACCATCTTCAAACTCTTCTCCCAAAGCAGGCAACCTCCTGCGACTGCCTCTGACAGATGGCTACCCAGCCTTATCTGGAACACTTTCTCAAGAACTTGTAACTTTCAGATGTAGTAGAACTCTAGTTGTCAGTAAGTCCTCTTCTATACTGAGCAAGATCTGCCTCCCTAACTTTCCCCATTGGTCTTAGTTCTGTCTTACAGAGCAACATCCAATAGAAACGTAAGTTCCTTCCTCTTCTAAAATTCAGACCTTCTACTAGTTGCAATCATCAAATAGTTTCCCTTCCCCAAGGTTTCTCTTCTTCTGATAAGTCTACTATTGAAGGTCTTTAGAGATTCTTCATACTTGCCTGTATTCCTCTTTCTTAGTTTGCTTGCCAAAATGCAAGCTCCCTCAAAGCAGAGAGTTTGTTTACCTTATTTAACACACAGTATTGCATCCCCAGCACCTAAAAAATGGGCTAGCACTTAGAGTGCAAGAAATGGTTTTTGAATACATATCTGTTGAGTGATTGAATCCCAGTTGCCCTCTGAGGATGCGCAGTAATTTGTGATGTCTTGTATCCAGAATCATATCATATTCTCCAGAGAATGTTTGACTAGTATTAAGTAGAAGGAGATTTCTCCCTTTTGTAGAAGCTTAGATAACTAATTTCATAACCTCATGCCTCTGTGCCTATAACTCTATAAACTAGTAATGAGGAACTTCCTTGCTTTGAAGGGCTATAATGAACCACTGCAAGAAAATTTTATAAATATAAATGTGCTACTGATGACAATCGAACTGATAACCTTTTATAGTTCATGTTACCATTTCATTCACACTTTTTCAAGTATACTGTAATGACTTAAATGAAAGTAAATGCCCATGTGGCTTAAAGAATTTTAAGACATTCTAATGATGTCAGGATATCTAGCTGAACAATATGAGATCTAGGGCAATGGACATCTCCATTCTTTCTTGGAAAATGAATACCACAGTCCCTTGGTATTCATGGAGAATTGGTTCCAGGATCCATGAAGATGCTCAAGTTCCTTAGTTGGCCCTTATTATTCACCAATTTTGATTCAGAACCTGCAGATATAGGGGCCAATTGTATCCTGAAGAAGGCTTGTATGGGAAAGACAAAGCCCCTATATTTTATAATTCCATTAAAGTTTCACCCTTACGAAAATCATAACAGTGTACAATGAGTTTAATGTCCTTTAATGTCCTTGAAATACCTGCTGAATTGTAATCTTCTCCAGGTGAATTGGTTTCTCTCTTTAAATCTTAATGATGTCCGGATGTATTAGGCTGTTCTTGCATTGTTATAAAGAAATGCCTGAGACTGGGTAATTTATAAAGAAAAGAGATTTAATTGGCTCACTGTTGTGCAAGCTTTAAAGGAAACATAGTGCTGGCATTAGTTCAGCTTCTGGCAAAGCCTCAGGGAGCTTGAAATCAAAGCAGAAGGTGAAACAATAGCAGGTACTTTACATGACGAAAGGAGGAACAAGTGAGAGAGAGAGTATAGGGGGAGATACCACACACTTTCAAATGACCAGATTGTCAGAACTCACTATCTTCACCATCCAGAGTTCTGGATCACAAAGACACCACCAAGCTATGAGGGATCTGCTCCCATGATCCAAACATCTCCCACGAGGCCCCACCTCCAACACTGAGGATTATAATTCAAGGTGAGATATAAAGGGGACAAATGTCCAAACAATATCACTGGGAATGAGGTTATGATGCTGGGGTCTACAAGGAGAATACAGGAAAAGTCCCTATCGAATAGTATGAATAAGTAAAATAAAAGCCCAATCTTGCCAGCACTGAGCATAGCAGGAAGAAAAGAAGTAAAATAGAGAGTGCAAGTGCATCGAGATATGCAGACAACTCTCCTCCTCTGCCCCCTTCCTGTCATGGAGTCACATCCCAAGAGGGGATGATAACTTAAAACTTACAGTTATAAGGGAACTCAGGAACAATGGGACAAGTGCCAGCATGCTATTCGAGACTCCAGGTCTCTAGGACATCCTCAGCCTTTGAAACCAAACCAAGTCCCCATGGTGCAGGATCAGTAGCACAAAGGCAGCCCCAGGGAAGAGGCCAGATGGATGAACCAGAGGCTGAAGTGAGACTGGTTAAAGCAGAGGTGACTGCTATCTAGTTAACTGGCAACTCGAAGTATTCAGGAGAGAGGGGGCTCATAAAGGAGACTCAGACCAATTACAGAATACAAAGACACACATTGTCCCAGCATATGCTAGTGTGGTTTGAGTACATTCGTGACCCCACTACTAATCTACAGGGAGTGGCACATGGGGAAATCCATGTCAGAAGAGATGGGAGATATCAACCTGTCACTGCAACGCCTACGCTACACCAGGAGATCTGAGTCCTTAGAGTTCTCCCAACTTGTCTGCGTGACTCTCCCACACTGTAATATTCTACTCTGCATCTCCATGCTTAGGTCTTTCTCCCATATCAGCACGAATCCAATAAATTGTAACAATGCCCTGAACAAGAGATATATATATTTTTTTAGAGACAGAGCCTTGCTCTGTTGCCCAGGCTGGAGTGCAGTGATGTGATCAGCTCACTGCACCCTCTGCAGGATTCAAACAATTCTCCTGCCTCAGCATCCCAAGTAGCTGAGATTATAGGCACCTACCATCACACAGGGCTAATTTTTTTTTTCATTTTTGAGACGGAGTTTTGCTTTTGTTGCCCCTGCTGGAGTTCAGTGGCGTGATCTCGGCTCACTGCAACCTCTGCCCCCTGGGATAAAGTGATTCTCCTGACTCAGTCTCCTGAGTAGCTGGGATTACAGGCGTCTGCTGCCGCGCCCAGCTAATTTTTTTTTTTTTTTTTTTTTAATAGTAGAGACGAGGTTTCACCATGCAAGTCAGACTGGTCTTGAACTCCTGACCTCAGGTAATCCACCTGCCTCAGCCTCCCAAAGTTCTGGGATTACAGGCATGAACCACCATGCCCAGCCAATTTTTTGTATTTTTAATAGAGACAGGGTTTCGCCATGTTGGTCAGGCTGGTCTCAAACTCCTGACCTGAGGTGATCCACCTGCCTCAGCCTCCCAAAGTGCTGAGATTACAAGCATGAGCCACAGCGCCGGGCTAGCAAGAGAGGTCTTAAATGTCACCGGGGTGGGAGGAAGGGAGGGAAACATTCTGGGCTCCAGGGGATACAGGGTTCTACCAGGGCAGCAGATAGAGAGATGCAGGGAAGAGGTTTGCGACAGCACTTGTTCAGGAGCGCCTCTGATGCCTCATCATTCCCTGCTTCTTAAATGAAAATCCCAGACCTGCTCTCTCAGTTCTCAGCGAAGCCACACTACATGGTTTCGTGTTGAGTTTGTGGTTATAATTTTGGACAAGAAAGCACTAAGCTCTCTGACTAAATAGCTTTCATCATTTTCTTCAGTATTTATAAGGTTGTGCATGCAGATACTGAACAAACAGACACAGGAGTGACTGTCTAAGAGAAAAGTACATATTGCAATTGTTTGTTTTGGAAAAGTAATTTCCTCTATCAGTTCATTTTCATCAATTTTATCAATTCACTTAAGTCACCTAATCCAAATGATATGCCACATATTGAAGCAGAAATGGGAAGGGTCGAGTGTTTCAAATCTCTTTCAGTCCTCCGTATTCCTGCACTGAAAATCCCAGGCATTGCCAGCTACAGACTTGACTCCATTCTCAGAGCTCTCAGTTTGGGATTCACGAGCCTATTGTGTTACTGAGCTGCATGGAGAGGAAAAAGCCATGTTCATCCCTTCAAGCTGTCTGTAGTCGTTATGTGATGTGATGTCTCACCCAGGTTGTGTAACAATATGTTGCACAGGAGTTCCTAACAGGAAAACAAGTGAAGCTTTCCTGTATGCTGCTAGAATTGGTGAATATTCCCAATATTTTTTTTAAAGCAAGGTATAATCAGAAAATATATGATTCCCTTTCTTGACAGATTGATACCCAAAGCAGATTTCACAGATATACTAATTTTAACAAATCCATCACTGGAAATTTTTTATTTACAGAACTCATCGCAGCCTCCTCTTAATGTAATGAGATTTCATAATGAAGTCCAAATACAATCTGGTAGAGGAAAAGGGCATGTAACACTGATTCTAATAAGCCTGACTAAAATCAATAATGTTGTTAGTTTCCCTGAAACCAGCCTGCATTGGCTCACGGAACCATGTTCTGCCTAGAGCACAATATTAGTGGTTTATGTTGTATCAGGCAGATTTCTTCCATAGTGGGAAAAAAGAGAGAAACTTAAAGAAATTAAGAGGTGTTTTAAAATGTGTCTTTAGGTTTCAAATGACCACAAATTTGTTGGCTTCTCTCTTTTAATCCATGCTTGCTTCTGTGGAAATCACTTGATGACATCCTTGGCACCTGCTGGTTTCTCTGTGCCTATTTCTTTATCATCCTTACTGCTGTCTCCTTTCCCACGTTCGAGGTCTCATGAGTAGGAGGCTGCTTACAAGTGTGTTTTGAGGAAGGTGTACAGAGAGAATCCTGTATCTAGAAATCACTGTTAGAGACCAAAATCTCAGCAATACAGACATTCTTTCACATGAAGGCATTGTCTGGTTAAAATGCAAACACCCATGGTAGAGTTAGAGGAATTTAAAACGAAACAGTTAAATTCTGACTGTGGAAAGCAAAGAGAGAGGCCTGGAGGTCCACCCGTCACTCAAGAAATGTTTGGCAGAGGGTTCTAAACATCCGGCGAGGGTTTACAGGCAGGAGGGCAGCTTCCTGGGCACAGGACAAATGTGCAAAGAGGGGAGAATGGGAGAAGGGAAGTGAGAGTTGGATTCATCTTGATAACAGTATTGAGTGTTGTCTATCTATGATGCAATTGTCCAGTGCTTTGCATCTATTAACTCACTAAACCTTCAAAAGGCTCTATGGGGTAGATACTATCATTGTCCTCACGCTACAAATGAAGCATCAAAGACCAGAGTCACATCCGTGGTTAAGAGGAACTGTAAATTGGTGATACTCTAGGTTCTATCTCCAGCCTTCCCCTCTGTATGGAATTTCTTGCCTTCATGGCTCATCTACTCTTCTGGTGTTAATAGCCACCTCTGTGTTGTTGACTTCCAAATCGGCACCTCTCTTTCTAATCCAAGCTTCAGAGGCTGTGCAGAAACAGTAACAAAACAGAAAATTCTTGCTGTCAAGTCCAATGACCCCCTGCTCCTGATAAGATTTATAGGCAAGTAAAATCAGGTTTATTAAGTAAGTCATAAAGAGGGCTGTGTCGCTTGTGGGGGGCTCTGGGATGGGCATAATGAGTACACATCTTGGTTGATTCTTTGTTTGGAAATATTCCTCAAACTTTATGTCTTAGTTAAATTTATCTAAATAGAAATCCTCTTTTGCCCCTCAAGGCTGACTCTCTGAATCGCTATCCCACTGCATAGAGTTCATAGCTCTAAGCAATTGCTCTAATTTTCCAGGCCACCTGGGTTTGCCTCAATCCCAGTCTTGCCAAATGGTGCAGTGGGCAAGTATCTGAGAAACTCCCGTGTTCATAAAATTTGAGTAGAGCTTCTCCTTGTGACCATTTCATCTTCCAAGGGCCAGCTCACATCTTATGTCTATTTGTGCACTGGACCTCCCATAGAGCTTATTTATCTGATGCATATAATGCACCTTAAAAGTGTTAGCCAATCGTTCATATGTACTCGACATGTTTCTCCAAATACATTGTGAGTACATGGACAAAAAGCACTACATCTTGTATACTTTGAAGCAGCTAAAATGGAGTAGTACTGTGGAGGTGCTCAAAAAGGGTAGATTAATTGGCTGATTACAGAGTGGGTCCAGGATCCTGAAACAATAGAATGAGTCTACTGATTCTGATTTTCTCCATCTGTGTGGATGTTAGCAGAGAGTTAAACAGATCAGAAAAAGCTATCTGGGTTCTGGACATTGTCCTGAACCAGAACAGTGGAGTCTGGTTCAAATTCAATTAAACTTAACACAGGAAAATGCCAGAGAGAGAACAAAGCCAAACAGCCCAAGGTAGCTCCATTTTAATTTCATTTTTAAGCCTAAAATCAAATCAGCTGATGCCGAGTGCCTACTGTGTACAAAGAAGCCTGTGCAAATCGACAGATACCTGAGAGAGCTGCCTTCGCTTAACCCAAACACCTTTCACGGCAGAGCATCGGACTTGGAGACAGAGCAATGGGCACCATATTCCACACATGCCTCAAAATCCAGGAACAAATTATTTAAACTCTCTGAGCCTCATGGAATTTTTGATTTGTTTGTTTGTTTTATGATGTGCTTGCATCTGAGCAGCAGGAAAGACTAGAGCCATCTTGCTTCCATGTGGAGCCAGAGAATTAAACCAACCCTGGAACTCAGAGGTGGTGCACTTCAATTTGACACACCAGACTTCTTTAGTCTTTGCTCTCTTCAAGAGCCTGTGCTAGACCCTGTGTTGTATGACAACGTGACTGCGACCCCCAAACTGCTGCAGTTAACTTATGACTATGAAGACCCAAGCTGAGGATGAATCAGTGCCCTATAAGGACAGCAGAGCAGAAATATGACAGCTAGTGCTTATACTGAGGACATCATTGTGCCCCAGAGCCGCCTATGTTAAGCTTCTCGTTGCGTGAGATAAATATTTTCCTTTGTGTTTAAGGCATTTGGATTTGCCCAACCCCTGCCTTAACACTGTCTGCAAAAGAGTAGAAAAAAAAATTCTCCTATCTAGAGTATTTCTTCTTTCCTGCCTCTACTTAAATTTTTTTTTTACAAGTATGTACATAGAATTTAAAAATATGTACACAGAATACTAAAAATGTGAGGTAATAATAATAACATGTTTCTCAGAGGGATGGTGTGAGGATCAGTAACATAAATATGCAAAAAATACTGTAGCCTCATTAATAATTTCCTTTATTATCTTCGTCGTCACACCACCAGACTCCCTTCCTTTGCTCTCTTCCCAACAACACTGCCTGCCGTCAGTGGCACGGAGTCAGGCAGGCAGCGCTACAGAGTCCCTTCAGAGCTAAGACAGCAGGGATGGAGAGAGCTAAGTGCTGTCAGTTATGTTGGCTAGTGAGGAAGAAGGGGGTTAGCTGCTTCACTCACAATTTTGGAACCCTGTAGCTATTCACCCTGTTTATGTAACAGATGCTAAATAGAAAAGAGATGTCAGCTTGGAAAGCAGAAACCCATACTAACCAACTCTGAAGTGAGAACTCTAATGAAAGCCAAAAATAACAAAGTTCTCTTCTCTGTGACAAGAAAGGGGTATTAAAAATTCAGGCAACCTGAAACAATCCATTCAAAATGGCATAAATCTTCCTGTAACAGTTTCCCATATTCCTGAATGCAACTTTTTCTACACTCACTCAGGCATGATTGTGATGGAAAGCAAGATGGATGCTATTTATAAACCAATGATTGAAAAAAAAAAACATTCAGAATTCTGACCGATCAACCAATGTATTCTATATTTTTAGTGGAAGCCATAGAAGGTATAATTCTGTAGTAAAATCTGTCATTTCAGTGATACGCAGTTTACATTCATGCTTTTATTTTTTTAAATCACCATCTATTTCCATAGGGTCTAAGTCCCCACTTCCCCGCAAGAAAAAGATAGAGAAAAATCACAAACATCCAAAGTTAAAGATGTGTATATATCAATATATAAATATAATTAAATGCCCTGTAAGTTTTCCTTTCTGTAAAAACATTCTCACAATTTATATTTATGTAACCATCATTCAATAATGCTAATGTATAAAAATATTGCAAGGAACTGTTTCTTGCCAATGATCTGGAGATATTGCTATTGGCTTTTATTGGTAAGTTTCCTCTGTAATATAGACTGTAATATAACAGTTAGTATATATACAGTCCATTGCATCTTTGTTTTGCACATTCTTATTCAGGGCAATAAAAAAGGCCAAATTCCTTTAGTTAAACTTTTACAATAATATTGTGGCAATATATTTGAAATATTTGTCACTCTCCAAGGAATTATACTGATCAACATACAGCAGACTTTCAAATAAATCTAATTATTTGAATATGTTCATGATGGTTACTTAAATAATATTTAAATATGTAAAGATATGGCTACTTAAAAACGTTGCAGTGTTCCTGTAAAATCAAGGTTTGTTCAACATTGATCAGGTCTCCTAAGAAGTTCCTACGGCAGTGGCAGTAGCAGAGCCAAGGGCCTTAAACATTCTGAAGCACCTCTTCCGTTCACCGGAAGATCTCAGGCATTCCGGATACTGTCTCTCTGCTTTGGAATCCTGCTGAAATGAGCATAAGTGTTCATGTGAGGCAAGTCAGGAAAGTTCATCTTATTCAGAAGTGTGGAAAGGTCTGTGCGGATTTGTTTTAATAGACCCATCCTGGACATTGAGAGAGTGCTTTGAATTGGATATTGATATTTTCATTGAAGCTAGAGGAATCTGAAATGCTCACTGGGGTAAAGGAAAGAGATTATGTTGTGATAGCAACAACAACAACAAAAATAAGAAGCGGTTTCTCAGCCGGGCAAGGTGACTCACGCCTATAATCCCAGCACTTTGGGACGCTGAGGTGGGCGGATTATCTGAGGTCAGGAGTTCGAGACCAGCCTGACCAACATGGTGAAACCCCGTCTCTACTAAAAATACAAATATTAACCAGGCGTAGTGGCGGGCACCTGTAATCCCAGCTACTCGGGAGTCTGAGGCAGGAGAATCGCTTGAACCCGGGAGGCGGAGGTTGCAGTGAGCTGAGATGGTGCCACTGCACTCCAGCCTGGATGACAGAGCGAGACTCTGTCTCAAAAAAAAAAAAAAAAAAAAAAAAAGGAAATGGTGTTTCTCACTACTGTGGCTTGTGATGTAATGAAAACATGGTTATTCACCACCATGGCACACGTTTACCTATGTAACAAACCTGCACGTCCTGTACATGTATCCTGGAACTTAAAATTAAGTTAAATTTTTAAAAAAGAAAATATGGTTATTTATCATACGGGAAAGACCGTAATGTGTTGACTGGTGTGCACTAGTTGCTATTGCCCTCTGCTGGACAGAATGAGCATTTCACCAGGAGGGCTGTGGCTGGGCTGTCTCCCTTGTTACTGGCAGTAGGGATGGATCCGTATTTTTCCAATTCAGATGCTTTTGTTGTAGGACACACAGCACACAGCATCTCCCTAAGGAAAAAAAACCCAAACTAAAGACAAGATACAGAGACTAATTCTTACTATGTGATTCTATTAGGAATAACGGTTTTCAATTTGCATAACCTCTGATAATATTTTCTTTTTACTTACACTTCCTGCCTTCTTTTAAACAAACCATATAAAACCCTTTACACTGAAATGTATTCCATGGGAACTCTTCCTATTCTTTTTCTTTCACTCTCTATCTTGGACATATTATCTAAAACCTTTCTTTTTAAAAGGATGTATCTTATACATATTCTCTCTCTCTATATATATATATATTTAATATATTTTCTAGTTGTAAAATGCATCAATATAGTGTCATTTCAAATCTACGCAGTAACCATGACATTGCTCACCTCAAAAGGCTCCAGTTTATCATAAATGATCAGTAGCCGAGAGTGTGAAATCAAAGCTAGAGAAACATGAAAGACCTCCTTCTGGTGTCAAGTCCTTTGAGGCCAGTTCGGACCAGCAGTCCAGCAGTAGGAAACACAGCAGTGGAGGTGTGCAGAGGCTTGTGTGAACAGTTCACCGTTATTCACACCCCTTGAGTTTGGTTGTTGAATGGAAGGTTGAAACATATTTCCTCAACTCAAAGCAAAACTAACCTGAAAACATAAATTGGCCCATTTGGGCTTCAAACTTGACTCAAATGTACAAAAAGGGGTTCACAAACTTCAGGGAACCTGATTCAACCTTTTAGTTTGTTAAGAAACCCAGAAGAGAGGGCCTTTATAGTTATCAAAGGTCTGCACGTTACCTCGCCAATGGAAGTGTGCTGTTAATAAAAGCTGCTCCCCCACGTGTCGGGGGCACCAACCCACTGTGCCTCAGAAGTCCCCAAATGTCTGGCGTGGTACCAACCTTTTTTTTTTTTTAGGCTAAATTTATACTCTATCCAGTTAAACTGTGACGAGCAGAGTGTCAGTTACTTCAGTTAAACAAATAGCTAATTCTGAAAATAAAATTAACTTTGATAAGGTTATAGATATAAAAACTGAACATACTAAGGTATTCTATCATTGTTCACTTTATAATAATAATTTCAAAAACTTACAGCAAGGACACTAATGTATTTCATGTTTGCTTTGTATTTTTCTTAGATATATTTGAAAATGTTTGAAAAATGGCTTATAATCCTGTAGCATCTGCTAAATGGTCTCGTAAGTGTCAGCACCTTCAATGTCACTTGCTTTCTATAAATAGCTAACATGCCTGAAGCTTCTCAAACATCACTTACTTTGTTCCTGGGGGTTTGTTTCCCCTCTATGTTGGAACAGATTTTTTTCTAATGTATAGGCAACGCTAATACCATTGTTCTATTTTTCATACTTGGATCTCTTCTTGCCTTTTGTCATATCTGATATTGTTTTAATATGTGGAAATCAGACAAAAATGTCAAAAGGAGAAGAAAGCACTGGCAGAGATGTACTATAAATTGAAATAGTTTATATCTACAGTAAAAAAAAAAAAAAAAAAAAAAAACCTTTAATTTTAAAAATGCCAGAAATGATTCAGTCAGTATGAAAATAAAGATGTCATGACTAAATAAGAATCTTCAGTCTCTTAGCTGTCAATAATTAATAGATTATTTACACTGGCACACTCACATTTCCCAGCTTTCAGGATTCCATTTACACTTTGATCCTTTGCTCAGCAACAAATTTAGCATCATTGTGACCTTCCTCTGCCCAACACCATCCGCCCATCAGACAGGGAGAGAGCATCATCTGATATGTGCATTTATTAAGGCAGCAAGCTCCAAATATTGGAAAAATGACAAATGCCAGTGTTTCCTATAATAAACTGGAAAAGAAACAGATTGTTCTTAAGGAAAAATCAATTAGCAAACCCTCTCTACAATGCTTTTCTTAGGAGACAAGATGTTTGCATCCTATGGTGAAGTATAGCTCTTAAAAGATTGTTTCTGATTAAAATCCTGCAGAATTTATAGCACTTTTGTGGTTATATAATTTCTTCATACAGAGGAAATCTTAATGTTAAAGATTCACGATGTCTTGTTTAATTGCATTGCAAACAATGGTTTAAAATAATTGAAGTATCATTAACACCCTGATCTTAGAAAGCCTAGATTATGATGAAAAAATGTACATTTAAGGGTTTGTATCTTAAAAAATAAAATGAAAACTTATTTAAAAATTATGCCCAAGAAACATATTGTGAAAGTCCACACATCATATTAATGGTCCAAAAAAAGCAGTATGAAACCATGGAATCTTAAAACTGTGTAGTAATCAATGTGATAACATTTGGTGTAGATGCACAAGACCGTTAGTGGGGAAAATCATTTTGAAGCTGATTTGTCCTTTGATGTTGATTCAGGTTTGCATATTAAAAGATTTTGAACTAGGCCAAAATGATGTGGAGCTCCAATATGCAGTAAAGATATAAAGAAGAGTGAAAAATACGCACTGTGGCTGCTATGTAAACAAGATGTCAAATATTATTTGTGGATTTCCTTACTAGAAAATGGTTGTGCAGATAATGTGTCAACATTTGCATTAATGATAGCACTATTAATAATGAAACTGTGCAGGATGAGGCTCTTGGTTCCATGTTTCAGCTTGGAATGTATTAGGGGAGGGAGAGGTGTATTTCACCTCTCTAAAAACAAAGCCTTCAATATTAAGAATATATTACAAGTACAGTCTTCATGGTGAGTACGCAAATATCATCCTTCTTTCCCATGGCCTCTTTTTAGGCCATATTCATTCAGACTCAAAAAGAGAACAAGGGTTTTTTTAAGGTTATATGAGATTGAAGTGACACCTATACTGCTTTTGTGTCGATTTGGAAATTCTAAGCTCTTTTCAACTGCTCCCTGTTAAGACCAGTCAGCAGGCCAGATCTGCTTTCACTTCCCTTGAAAGGCTCCATAGACAGACAACCTTTTTTCAGCCAGTGTAGATCTGGTTTTATTGTCACTATCTCACTCTATAGCATCTAACCAACAGTTAAGATAACTAAAATCTCTAGAATTTATGGAGGGCTTTTATTTCAATGAAAGTACTTTTATATCTATTTTTATTAAAACATGAAAACTTAGGGCTCAAAAGGAATTCAAGTTCTCTGGCCCATTTTTCACCTAGAGGTTCACTCTCATTTGATATGATTCTAAAATGCTGAAAATACACTTTGCCTAAGAAATGAAGGGTTAGATATCAACCATTTCCAAGATCCCTTATCACTATGATGTTTTCTTTCTATGATTCTTCTTATGTAAGCTTCCAAATGAGATATTCCAAAAAGAACTTTGAGAAATCTCTGGGGTTTTCTTAGCAGACTACACTAATGGAAAGTTCTTCCATTAATCTATCTTCTATTCCTTGCCCGGAATTTTATAAATGTGTTCAATTACCATATTAATTACAAAGCCACATGTGGGTGTCTAGAACATTCCAGACCCGAAAAGTATTTTCTTCCAACCGAGTGTAATCATGACCTGAGCACCTGATCTCGTTTACTTTTCTCTCCAGAGCTGTGTACTTGTCCTCTTTCCAGCCTGACTGTGACTCACAGAGGGAAGAAGAACAGGGCAGGTTTTTCTAGTCCAGGCTTTTTTTTCTGCTGTGAGTACGTATTTTTATTCATTGTGGTAGGTATTCAGTACCCCAGCAAATTACATCCTTCATGCAATACCACAGCATAGCAATTTCCTTTGCAAAATTCCTTGGCAGGAAATACTACCAAATGCTAACTTTGTCCCAGAAATAACTGCATATTGGACCATATGAAAGATTCTACACAATATACTTTAACTGTGCTTAAAGAAATGGTGATGCCAGGAAAATCGCAAAGTATGAATGAAATTTGAAGCTTAGGATAACTTTCTGCCACAAGTTTCTATCCATATGGCAATAATCTTGGGGGGGAAATTACCACTGCATTTAAAAAAGACATCAACGACTATCTCTCTGAAAGATATGCTTTGCCTTGGAGGCAGAAAGATGAATGGTTAGTAATATTCTTTCTTATTAACCTGTTTCACAACATGAAATTATCTTTTTACCAGTGATCTGTGTATAATACAGGATTCTACCCAAATGCAAGAAACCCTAGTGTTTCAAGATGATTACGGATAAATAGCAGAAAAACATTGCATAAAGTTTATTTATTACCAGGCAACCCTACAATATTTAGACAACTAAAATAAACCTAAGCAGCATTCCATTTGTGACACTGGCCAACACAAAGGTAAGGAGTTTTCACTAGAAGTGAATTTTCAGCTTGAGCTATGACCTCTGAAGAAATGAGATTTGTAATGTAAATGCTAATAGAGCCTCTTCCGTAGCAGCTTGAACCCACTGCTATGAAAACACAGAATTACAAGCATCTTTCAGCTTCTTCAGTTTAGTTTTAATTACTGCAGAACAGCCTTCTTCTGCTTCTCTAGTCCTGCCTCTGTCAACACTCCACTCTGAACCTGGATTCTCTGAAGCTTCTGTGTTCATAATATAAGCTCGCTCTTTAAGAAGGCTTTGTTTTGCGAGATTCTTTTTAAATCTCTATTTTCAGCTGGATGACTGTAATTCCCTCCCACCATTTCCTATTCACTCTTTCTTTAAATTCTGCCCAGAGAAATAGATTTCACTGTGTTCAAAACACTAAGTTCAAAAATTGCAGTTAGAAAAATGACTCTCGAAGGAAACGCACATCCTTATCCTAGGGAAATCCAACGTTAAAATTGGTGTATTGGGTATCCAAGATGTCTGCAGCCTTTCATTGCACTGAAACTACTTAAGGCACATACTACGACTTGATTAGCCTGCTTGTCTCTCTGCAAAGTCTGTTTTCCCAACATTCCAACCTTCCCTCATTGGTTCTCTCTTTGTATCATCTACACCAGTGGTTCTCAAAGTGTGAAATGCAGAATCTTAAGGGTTCCTAAGAACCTGTAATGGTTTCAGGGCATCTGCAAGGTCAAAACTTTTTTCATAGTAATACTAAAGCATTTACCTTTTTCATTTTGTTGACTGTTTGCATGGATTGTGCAAAAGCAATGGTGGGTAAGACTTCCGGTGCCTTAGCAAAATCAAGGCAGTGACATCCACTGTATTACATAGTTATTGTGCTTTTCAGTTGCTTCACACAGTTTTCGCAAAATCCCATTTCACTTAGAAATATCCTGATAAAAGAGTAAAAATCATTAATTTTATTAAAACTGAATCCTTGAGTACAATATTTAATAATATTATTATTTATTTTTTTTATTAGAGACAGGATCTCACTATGTCACATAGGCTGGAGTGCAGTGATGTGATCATAGCTTACTGCAGCCTAGAACTCCTGGGCCTAAGGGATCCTCTTGCTTTAGACTCCTGAGAAGCTAGAACTACAGGCATGTGCCACCACGCCAGGCTAAATCTTTTCTTTCTGTTTTTGAGAAATGGGTTCTCACTATGTTACCCAGGCTGGTCTTGAACTCTCAGTATTTAATAATTTAGATGACAAAATAGGAAGAAGACATGCAGCACTTTTGCTGCACATAGAGATACAAGTTTCGTGTCGAGGAAAAGCATTTGTGTGATTGTTTGAGTTGCAAGCTCAACAAGACACTTTGTGGAACACTATTTTTACTTGAAAGAATAACCGACAAGCCATGATTACTCAATCTTGTGTATTTGGCGGACATTTTCCCAAAAAGAAATAAAATAAGCCTAGCACGTCAAGAAAAGCAACTGACAATGTTTGCTGCCATTGATAAAACTAAAAGTTTTGAATGAAAATTGAAATTTTGGAAACTTGTATCTAAATGATAAGCTTGCTGCTTCCCAATACTTGAAAATTGTTTAATGAGATTGATGGTGATATCAATGAGTGCATTCTTTATATTGTATAATGAAATACGTCAACATTTGGAAGATCTGCATAACTCCCTGAATTTATATTTGCAAATGACCATTGAAAAATGTTACAAAAGTCATGCGAAGGCAAAACAGTTACTCAAAATTAAAAGCAGACCAAGAGATTTTAATTAACAAAGTATGAAATGTGATTTCAGCTTTGACATTGTAAGTAACCTTGAATAAATAACCACTTGCTAACTTTTGGTGAAATATCAAAGAGGAATATACACAGATGATGATCTTAGCAGACCATTAAAGTACGCCCCCTTTTCCACTACATAGCTGAGAACAGATTTTCCTCATATGCTTTAACAGGAGTAACGTATACAAACAGATTAAAAGCAGAATCAGACCTGACAATCCAGTTGTCTTCTATGGAGCCAGACGTAAAAGATACTTACAAAAAAATGTAATATAATACCACTAGTCTTTAACTTTTCTTGTCTTTGAAAATGTGCTGTGTTTTGCTTTGTTTTTTTTTTTTTGAGACAAAATCTCACTTTGTCGGCCAGGCTGGAGTGCAGTGGTTCAATCTCAGTTCACTGCAACTTCCGCCTCCCGGGTTCAAGAGATTCTCCTGACTCAGCCTCCTGAGCCGCTGGGATTACAGTCACCTGCCACCATGCTGGGCTAATGTTTGTATTTTTAGTAGAGGCGGGGTTTCACCATGTTGGCCAGGCTGGTCTCGAACTCCTGACCTCAGGTGATCCTCCCGCCTTGGCCTCCCAAAGTGCTGGGATTACAGGCGTCAGTTACCATGCCTGGCCTGTTTATGTTTTATAACAACATTTATGTTAGCATGTAATGGGGTTTGTTATTGTAATTTTTGAATTAATAAATGTGTTTAGATTTATCAGTTCTAATTTCTAGTATGATAAGTGTAGATTGATTTAATCCACATAAACAAAAAATCAGGAGAGTTCTCAATAATTTTAGAAAGTATATAGAGGTCCTGAGATTAAAAGGTTTGAGAACTGCTGCTGTACACCCATTCATTGTCATTGTATACTAGTAGGCTCATTATTCCGCTACCTTGTTTTCTTTTAGACACAGGGTCCTTAATGTGGGGTCCTGAGTGAATTTTAGAAAGTTCACAAAACCGTAAAACTTCACAGAATTTCACTCAGGTATATTTTTTTCTAGGGCAAGAGTCATGAATTTTATAAAGTTCTCTAAGTCATGAGGAATCACTGCTTTTAGCTAAAGTCAGGGAGTGAGTGTATCTTCTCCAAACTCTGCCTAGACTCCATGGCACCTGGGGACAAACAGTATGGAAGTCACTGGGTTCTCTGGTGTTACAAAAGAGTGACTTAATTCAATAAAATTAAATACTAAATTGATTTACTTGTTCATACTATGCACAGTACTCCATCCAGGAGTGCAGAGCGTAAGGAAGGGATGAGGTGGATAGGATGAAGCTCCAATCATAGGAACTCTTCCTTTAGCTTTTCTCACTTTCCTACCACCTTTCTTCCAGATAGATCGGATACCTTTCCTTTTGCTTCTCTAATGCCCTCTCTGCACATCCTATGATGCAGCATAAGTTCATGATTATCTTCCCTGCTGGACTGTGAGTCCCTGGAGAGCAGGAGCTATGCCTACTCATCTTGGCATCCACTGTGACTGGCACAGTGCCTGGGATATAAGAAATGCTCAATTATTATCTTTTTTTATGCTGTTCGTTTACAGATGGAAAGAAGGAAGCAGAACACAAATAACTATCATAGTAATGTAAACAATGTGTCATAGTGGCTTAGAGTATAGATTCTAGATTTGGATCTCCTGGATTCCAAGCCGAAGTTCTGCCACTTAATACTTCAGTGACCTTGGACAAACTATTCTTCCTCTCTGTGGATCAGTTTCCTCATCTGTAAAGTAGGAAAAATAATAGTGTCTCCCTCATAGCATTGTTCGGAGGTAATTTTTATGAGAATAAAAGAGGTAATTCTTATAAAATTCTTAGAACAGTACCTACACATAGGTAGGCCTCTCTTGGTAAAGAAGATGAAGTCATTCATATCTGACTAAATATGAAGAATCTTTAGAGGTAGGCAACATATGAGTAAAGTGCATTTTTTTCCAGTATCATTTTAATTATCATTCACACTTTTACACATGTTTGATGATAAATTTATAGAAGTCAATATCAGGTAGTGATCAGGGGTTCATCACCTTTTCATTTTATATCTGGTTAATCTCTGATAACTTTTCTCAAGTGACGTGGTGTAGCATCATAAGGCGTTGCGCAGTATCAAATGTTATGCACAAATAGGTACCTAATGGTGGGTTTAAAGATGTTGCAGCAGTCCAAGTTCTTTCATTTTCCTGATTATAACTGCATTTGCATAATGTATGAATTCAAACATTATTGCTGTTAAATAATGCATAAATATTCTCTCATGCTGAAATATGTCTATTTCCTCTCCATGAATTCTGTTGAGTATATCCTTCAGTTGTTGTTCTAGTTATAATGTACTTGGAGATCCAAATACATCAGAACCATGACTGGGGGAAATGTCATAGCCAGAAAAATGCATATTCTCAGAACTGTAAATGAAGTATACATTATTAAGTGTGCCAGGTTTTTCCCTCTTCGGGGTGCATTATATTCGGAATCTAACGTTTTCTATTTTAGAAAGGGCAAATACTTCCTTGATCACCTGATAATTAGGAAAAATTTGCATGTCTAATACAAATGTCCTGGAAGTTCTCAGAAAAAAAAAAAAGACAATTTTTTCTTTGTTTTCTTCTGTTTTTCCAAAGCTAAATATAAATATGAACATGATCATGTACTTTAGAGATTTTCTTGCATACTAGGAAATACTACCTAAATTATTAGAGGCAATGATAATTGGTATGAACTCCCACTTCAACTTTACAGCCCTCAATTTTCCATTTAGTGTACACTCTATGATTCTCTTATGGAAACCACAGCTGCTTCTTTGTTTTATAAAATATATGTTTAAAACAAAATATGAGTGTTTATTTCTAAATATATTGTCTATTTTTCTTTCCCAAAAAGATGACTTGCCTTTCCAATTCCCTTTGACTTGTAAAAGAGATATAGTCTAGGACTTAATTTAGAATCGACTACAGTAGATTCTCTTGTCTTAGTCTATTTTCTATTTACTGCTAGTATGAAATAATCAAGTGATCAAAACAGACCACATTTTAAAAATTGTATCTTATTTTATGATTCAACATTATGATGCCAAAAGATATCTATCCCCATATTACGATTGCTGTAATGTTACTCACACACATGCAATCACATACACATATGAACAGAGTCTATTTTCTCTGTCAGATGGATTTTCTGTCACTTCCCTATTCTATCCTCTACTTACTACTGCTGATAAAACGGTGTGATGCATTCAAATGTCTAATAAAAAAAGGATGTGCCTTTAAAAGAATGCATTTTAATTCTAAGTATTTCATTACAGAAAAAGATAGCTCTGAAATGCATCATAAGAACTTCAAACTTTTAAATGAAAACTTCAAATATATTTTATTTGAAAATTGAATATACCTGTACAATAAACAAAATAAAATGGACTGTGACATTGCTTGTCAGTTTCACACATGGAACTCCCAAACAAATATTTGCTAAAGAAATCAATTTCATATACAACAAGGCTGTTCATTAAATATTTTCCACTTTGCCATAGATTGTATGCAATGGAGCTATCAAAGCATGAGGTAAGAGCTGCAGAGCCCTAGCTCTGGGCACTTCAGACTTAGAGAGCACAAATTTTCAGCACAAAAGCTTGAACCAAATTTGTTTCTTTCTCAACCTCCTTAATGAGCAATTCTAAAGCCCATGGAGCAATTGATTTAAAAACAACAACAACAACAACAACAATAGGAAGCAGAACACTGGGCATGGAGATCCAAGGACACCTTCCACTGGGGAGATTGTGGCTACAATTTGGAAGCTTTAAACTCCTGCCCATTTCTCTGCATAGTTTATACTCGTAGGAATGTTACCTACCTAAATCTTAGTAAACAGAGGGAACTGCTTAAAGCTGCATGCTCAAACATTAGATTATCTTCAATGGAAAAGAGGTTTTATAAAAACTTCAACCCAAACTCCACTTGCAAACCCAGGGAAAGAGAAGACCCAACATCCACCACATCCTCAGATCCACCGGACAAACCTCCAGCATTAAGTGGCCAAAAGAATTGGGACTTCAGCATTTTACTCTTTTTTTTTTGTGGGCTGGATCTCACTCCGACACCCAGGCTGAAGTGCAGTAGCACAATCATGGCTCACTACACCCACAAATGCCCGTGCCCAAGCCATCCTCTTGCCTCAGCCTCCTGAGTAGCTGGGACCACAGGTGTGCATTTTACTTTTATCAACTATAAAAACTTGATTCAACTAACCAAATGGCATAAGACTTGGGGGAGCATTGTATATTAAATAGTACAAATAAGTTTGAAACTCAAATTGCTTCTGTGAGAATGCTATGGCAACATGGGGAAGTTCGGCAAGCTTTGTAAATCTTTTATCTTGGGTGTTCCCAGAACCTTGAGACTGTTTTGTCAGCCTCTCCACATTCATTCAATTTGGTGACATTTTCTCTACCTTGCAAAGTCCCTCAACCAAAAGAGCTTATTAGTAGAATAAACCTTTTGAAAGACACTAAATTTCCTCAAGGTGCTAGAAAACCACACATAACGTGAGTCTATTGATTGCAAAATTACTCCGTGAGGTCTGAATATTGTGCCGGGCCCTAATGTCCCAATTGCCTGCACTGACAAGTATTCCTGACTCAAGGTCTTGGGAAGATCAAAGCCCTGGTGACACTTGCACTCCCCATGCTGTCTCCCTTCTCACCCTGACGATAGGTCCAATCTCCAGCTCTTACTCATTTAGGCAGTTTCTCTAAGGCTGAGACAAAGGAGTGTTTAATCAGAAAATGTATTAACTAATTGGTGAAGCCTATTATAAAAATCCCCCTAATTACTCTGTGGTGTCAAGAAAAAGGGCCTGTCAAGAGAGTATCAGTGCTACAACAGTGACAGCAAAAAGCAACATTTGGAAGTGCTCCTCCCTTGGGCCTTTTCTTTGATTTTTGCCTTTAATACTGATAAGAAGTGACAGTAGTTGGATAAAACAATCAAAACTTGAGTTGAAGAGCTTATAAACCTTCTGACACTTCAATAAACCAAAAGCCGATATGAAACTAGCAAAATGGTTTTATTTTAACTCTGGCTAGCCACACACCACAGACATGACATCCATTTGCAGAGCTCTGAGCTATCTCCTTGATATAATATTTTACTAACTCTCATTTCACATCTTTTAAATAAGAAATAAATGCTAAATTCTACCAAGAGAAATAAAATCTTTTATAATCTTTTAGACAGTTGTTGTCATCCCTCAGGAGAGCTTTATGCCTGCTGCTAAATGTCTACAAATCAATATTTAATATTTTGAAACATGAAGTCTTAATTATCTATCTCCCCTTTAAGCGTGAAACCCATACTGAGTGAAAATAAGGCCATTTGTTGGCTGATGGATTGATTGCCACTTATTAGCACTTTTTTGATCTGCAGGTCAGATTACAGGGCTTCATTCCAGACACATACTATCATACCTTATCATTTATGCCTTGACGTATGAATGAGTAGAACAGAATATGGTAACTCAGGGCTGTGTGAAGATCTTTTTCACTTTGGTTTATTGGAGTAACACTGACAAATTAAGAAAGAAATAATCTTCAAGTCATAACCATTATTTGTGTTCCAGACAGACTTTTACTCTTAGGTACAATAACAATACAAATTCTGATGCCCTATGTACAAACTAGAACATAACAGAGAATTTTGTATATCTCTCCCTACCAAGGAGGAAGGGGGAAATTGTATGATCTTGATCAATGTGTAATATTACAAAAGCCCCAATTAAGAAAGGGGGAAAACCCATGGGCCTCTGTGTACCTTTCACCTGCCCACACTTGACCAGAAGCCTTAACTACAACAGAGCTGAACCCTGAGCAGGTCTTCTGCCTCTAGGAGTAAAGAGGCCACAACTAGATTGGTAATAAGCTGAATTTTCTCGGTTGTATTTGTCCAAAACATAAGCAAGAGCTTTCTGAAATGAAACACATGGTTAAGTGAGGAAAG
This sequence comes from Macaca fascicularis, assembly GCF_037993035.2. NCBI lineage: Eukaryota > Metazoa > Chordata > Mammalia > Primates > Cercopithecidae > Macaca > Macaca fascicularis. Next base: position 137,461,272 of record NC_088375.1, read on the forward strand.
GCTTTGTCCTGGTTCCAGAACCTGCGAATGTGACCTTATTTGGAAAAAAGGGTCTTTGAAGATGTAATTAAGTTAAAGACCATGAGATGAGATCATCCTGGATTATCCAGGTGGGCCCTAAATCCCATGATAAATGTCCGCATAGGAGTCACACAGGGTAGACGCACCCAGGGAGAAAGAGGAGAAGGTCGTGTGAAGACAAAGGCAGAGGCTGGAGTTATGCAGCCACAAACCAAGCCATGCCTGGAGCTACCAGTGGAGGAGGCAAGGAAAGATTTCCCCCAGAGCCTACAGAGGAAATGCGGCCCACTTGACACCTTGATTTTGGACTTCTGGCCTCCAGAACTGTGAGAGAATAAATTTCTATTGGTGTAAGCTATAAAGTTTGTGGTTATTTGCTGTGGCAACCCTAGGAATACCCATGGCATGAACACAAGAAGACTTAATGGGGAGCTTGTGAGGTAGACAAGCCCAGTGACAAATGAACTGTACTGACTGGTCCTGAATTCAGCTGGGATGAGAGTTCAACAAGTGTTTAGAGGCTTTCCTCAAATTACATCTTTCTTGTTTACCTTGATTTCTCTATCATTACCACTTTTTGGTCCTTTTTCCGTGTAAATGCACTACATGCCTATACTATAGAATACTGTGATTGTATAGCTTGGGTTTGCACATCAGTTCAGCCACTTAACCTTAATCATCACTTAATCACTCCGAGCCTGTGTTCTGTTATTTATAAGAAGAAGATAATAGTATCTCCTTACAGGTCTGTTGTAAGATTACAGATATATTTGTAAAGTATTTAATACAGTGCCTGGAATACAATCAATGTGCAATAAGTTACAGAAAAAGAAGCTGCTTTTTCCTCTACACAAGAACAGTAGTGTGTATTAAATTTGGACAGTATTAAATGTGGACGTCATTCTGGTTATAAACTCCAGAAGAATGGGAAGCCTATCTTTTGGATGTACCTAGCACAAAGTTGGTGTTAACAAATGTTTTTAAATGAATGTTGTCACCAAGCTTGTGGCAATTTCTATGTCAAATTACATTCCTTCCCACCCTTAGAACTCTACTTGTCTCCATTATAGCATTTTACACAATTGTTTGGTTCCCATCATTCCAAATTAATTCCATTAAGCAAGTCCCTAACCTTACAATACAGTGATGAAGGTGGATCTTATCTTCAATTCCAAATTCATCCAACCTCTAAATCTTATGCCATCTCCAATTTAGGACCCTATAATGGAAACCACATTAATTCCAGCTCTGTCTGGCTCTCTCAGCCCATGTGCTTAGTTTATTTTATCTCTTACAATTTCAAATCAAGAAATATTAGCTTCTATTAAGCAAGTCCCTTTACTGCCTCCCCAAGTCTAGCCTCTACCTTGGCTTAAGCTCTTTGTCATATTTGATTGATTGCCTTGTTCCTCCCATCTACCCATCAATCTCCATGCAACTGAATGCCCCAATCAAGTCATCCCTGATGCCTCCATTCATATTAATCTCCTTTTAAAAATTTCTTTTACAGTGTCTGCATGGCATATTGCACAGATTATAGTTCTTTTCATGATAGTACCTCACAATTTAACATTTAGTTTTATCTGCATGTGATATACATATAATTCCAATATAAAATCTGCTGCTAATATAATTGTATAGATAGATAGATATACACATATTTTTACATGTATACACACACACACACATATATACACATACACACATGTGAGTGTAGCTTGTCCAGGTAATCATACATACTCTCTTCAGAAGCAGTCCACATATTTAACACTCATTAATTTTGTATTACATAGTTCATAACATAGAATATTAGGCCCTCAACAACTATTTTTTGATTGATCCTAGATCAGACACAACTTTATTGTCCAAAAAAAACCAATAGAAACAAAAAATTGAATTGTATTTGCTTAATTTTTAAAATCAATTTTCCATCTTTAGTATTTTACGAGTTATTTTTATTTAAGCAAGTGGGAGAATTTTCCAATGCCAACCCATCTGTTCCTCCTCTTGACTTTGAAGTGGTCGTCAGGCTAAATTGGTAACATCTTTCATCCTGTGGCAACGCCCCCATGTTGTTGCAGGCATGCAATTCCGATTTCATTGCCCTATTGAGCCAAAGGCAAAGAGAGGCAACAAGAGATAAATCCCTTCAAAAACTCAATAAGTTTTAATAATAGCTAACAGACACAGAATACTACCCACCATAGAAATGCTTAATTGCTCTTTGTCATTAAGTTGGCTCTAATGATAAAGGCTCTTTGTGAAGGTCCCTTCCCCTTTGATATTAAACTGTGAAGAAATGGACTGGAAGGGCCTTTGAATACACACCCACCCCCAACACACACACACACACACACACACACACACACACACACACACACACACACACTCTTTCAGCTATCACTGCCCTGAAATATTATAAACAAGGAGGAAGCCAGTCTACTTACAAAGTTCTCAAGGGAAGGAATCTCAGTCATTCTAGATAATACACCACAGTGTTTCAAAATCTTCATCTGAGTCAGTTTTACCCTATGTCTTCCAAATCACTCCTGTTTCACTTTAAATGCAATTTGTCTTAGGCTGCCCTCTATGGAGACCAAAAACAAATTAACAATATAAGAGTGGGCCTGAAAGTAATAGAATAGGAGACCATTGCTTCTCTCGGGGATGTTAAATTTATTCCTACATTTCATTACAATATTCAAGGAAAAAATACAAGTGAATTTACAGAGAGGATTCACTTGTGCTGTGGTCATTACAGTAGGTTTTTTAAAAGCTCTTTTTCTCCCAGAAGAAATCTACTAACTGAACATAAGGACAGCAAATGATTTTTATCAAGTTGAAATGTGGAGAAGAATTAGAGAATGTTAAAAAAGCATATATTGGAACATAAAATGATAGAACCACATTCATATTTAGCCACTAATCCATGTCCACTAACTTTCTCTTGCTTCTTTATTTTCCTCTGGAAATTTAAAGGGGGGGTCACACATTTGACAGCAATTTTCCTATGAATTATGAGAAAACTGAGGCAAATATGTGGGACAGAGGCCAGATCTAGGAGAAGCTACAACACTATAAAAACATTGTTTCTAGTGCTTCTCTTTCCTCCCTCTCTACCACCTGTTAAAAGATAAACTAAGACACATTAAAATTTTAGAGAGTTTATTTGAGCAGACAGCAATTCATGAATCAGGCAGCTCCAGACTGTGGGCCATTTTGAGCTCTACTGAAGAAGCAGCATGAGGGGTAGGCTCTTATAAACTAAAGCAAGGTAAAGAAAATATTTGATTGGTTGTAGTGGAGCAATTGCCTTATCGGGATCATTCCAGTGGAAAGTCCTTAGTCAGAGGTTAGTTGGCACCTTTTGATTGGTTAAGCCTAAATAGTGGAAAGTCATTAGTTAGGGGTAATTAGTGGTTCTAATTGACCTAGAATATGAAATCTTATATTGATTTGGGTTTCACGTTGCTTACTTAACACAGGGCACTAGAGCTGCCCCAGTCTAATGGTCTTTCAACTAATTATTTTAGCATACCTCAGACTCTACTCAACATTCTCATTACTTTTTTGGAGAAATAAGTAAGATTAAGTAAGAGTTCAAAGCTCATACAAAGTGCCTGGCTTTAGTACCACTCAATTAATACCATTTTTCAGATTATTTTCTTAAATCCTTAAGCCTACTCTGTGAGATAGATACTATTATTAGGCAAGTTTTACCAATGAGGAAAATGTGGCTCAAAGAGGGTAAGCAACTTATCTAACTCACTGAGCCAGTCAATGCTTTACCTACCGCACTACATTGACTCTATGGCAAAAAGGTGCCAGAATACTCTAGCCTTGTTTCCTTCTTTGTTACCTAAGGTGGATGCAGTCCCATGAATAGCTATAGCCTTGCTTCAGAAACTCTACCTTCATAATTGGTTTGCAAAGACTGAGGTAGAGATGGAGATCAGCTCCAATGACAAAGAAATATAGAGAAAGTCCTTCCTTTCCCTGCCTCACCTACATTCCTGCTTAGCACCATGGTCGCCAGAACCAACCAACAGAATCTGGTAAGCCAACCACTTGGTCAGATTCATCAAACCACTGAAACTGTGGGCCTTCAGGCAGTCCCATCAGTTTGTAGAGTTAAAGAATATTAAAACTAGGAGGCACCTTGGGGGACAAATAATTGGACTTCCTCATCTTACATATGAGAAAACAGGCCCAGAGCTTAAACAAACCTCCCACAATCCCAGAACCAGTATGTGGAAGAACCTGGTCTTGAACTCAGGTTTTTGGACAAGACTCAAAAGATGGACTCTTACTTTATCATATCTGTAGTAGCTGTGGTCTTGATTTGTCATCCCCCTGCCATCCCTCGATAGCAAAATGATCATAGCTTCTACTTACAAAATTCCTTCCACTTCAAGCCAAACATTATGACATCATGATACTTTTCTAGAGTTGTAATTCATTGTAGACGCATTTGTGTTTCTGCTATATATGTTCATTACTTTTCAACATTTAAAAACCAACTAGGATATAAGTCCTTAAAGATAGACTCTGTGTCTATTTTTCTCTTTGTGTGTTTTACTCTTTTCCTCACCCTATAATATACTGCAGTTCTCAAATCCACCCAGCAGGCTATTCAAAGACACCTTGCATGACAAGATTCTCCTTTTATAAATATGAGATCTGAGACTTGTGTAAAAAATTACAGTTTTTCATGACTAGAGGAAATGTTTGCTTCCATGGACTTTTTTTTTTTACTAGTGAAATAACTTTTCAAATTCTATGAACAAATTTAAAACCAATGAAACAAAAACACACCAGCATTCCAAGCTGCTGTGATTGAATGCTTATGTTCCCCCTACATTCAAATGTTGAAGCCTAACCCGAACGTGATGGTATTTGGAGGTGGCGATTGTAGACGTGGATTAGGTTATGAGGGCAGAACCTTTATGAATGGAATGAGTGCCCATATAAAAGTTACCCTAGAGTGTTCTCTCCTTCCTTTTGCCACCTGAGGTGACAGCAAGAAGACAGCTGTCTATGAATCAGGAATGGGTCCTCACCAGACAGCAAATCTGCCAGTGCCCTGATCTTGAACTTCCCAGCCTCTGGAACTGTGAGAAATAAATTTCTGTTGTTTATTACCACCCAGTCTGTGGTAGTTTATTATAGCAGCCCAAAAAAAGACATGATCCAAATGTCCAAGACAGCTACTTTTCCCAAAGGCCATTCATATTAGTGAATCATAACTGTCAGAATTACCATCCATTAACATTTTGACCATTCATTTGGTGTGAGGCTCTGCGTATTGCTTGCAGCCACCACCACTATCCACTCTACGGTATCCCAAGCCCCATAATCAGTCTCAGGACCTCTTAAATAGAACACGATTCTACTTTAATCATAATCAGCAGAGAGAGTTTGGGCTCCACAATTACTTTTAATGCCATTTTCTTGACAAATGTGCATTAAAGATTTGTTTAAATTTTGCTGTGCAAACAGCTCACAAATGAACATGAACTTGCTTAAATATCAAGAGTTGGGGTTGAATTTCAAAAATGGGCAATGAATAGGGGAAAAAAACAGTGATTCTGTACAGTGATTCTGAGAGCAGGAAAGGCATGCCATAGCTAAATCTTTTGCCATAGGGCAAATAAATCATTATTTGTTATCAATACATGATCATTAAATATAAAATACCTCTCTCCATTAGGTCTGAGTCTTCAGAATATAATTTGATCCTTTTAAAAAAAATCACATGAAGCCCTTGGCTAACACAGACATGTTTAATGCCTGTTTTGTTTCAGTTCTCATTACAAAGGCTACTATTGTCAGAGACATAATATAATTCCTACCAGAGGACTTAAGAAATAAGATTCAAAACAGGCCAGGGACTTAGTCATCCATATCAGATTTTCCAAAATGTCCAAAAAATTAATCAGTTCATCCTATACTATAAGAAGAGCATCAGTACTAGCTCATGAATTATGGAGCAGTTAGTCCAACTCTCAAAACTGAAAGTTTCTGGGGCAATTCATTAAGAAAAAGATCAATTTGTAAAATCCTGGAGGTTATTAACTTGTTTGGAAGCAGCCCACAAAATTTGTCATGTCAAACCAATTCCATTTTCTTCTTCAGCCGGGGGAGGTGAGAGGTGGCATGAAAGATGCAAAGGAGATGGTTTACTCTATTCTTAATAAGGCTTTGGATAAATCAACATATTGACCAACAACTAATATGTTGTTTGGTTAAATTTAGGGACAACCAAACCACCGAAAGTGATACGGTAACAAATAAGAGAATCAATCCTTCGCCCAATATTTATTGAGTTTCTGGAATGTACAAGGCACCCTGCTAAGCAATGTGTGGGAGACAAAGAAAGTCAGACAGCTGCTCTACACTCAAGACGATTAGCGTGTAGCAGGAAAGGCAGTGTTCATCAACACTACTAGGCATAAGGCCCTGGAGATAGTTAGGCATTATAGAATAAGGTTAAAAACCTGGACCCTTGAACCAGAACATCTAGGTGTGAACCCTAGATCTGTTATTTACTAATAGCATGAACTTTGGAAAGTTTTATGACTGTTGCTGTTTAATTTCCTCATCTGTCAAATAGTGGTGATGACAAGGTTATGTACATGATAGGGTATGGTTAGTATTAAATGAGTTATCACACATAAAACACTTAGAATAGTGTGGGAAATTCAAGGAGAGACATTATTTGCCATGGTAGATAGTTTTGAAAGGGAGGAGGAGGAGAAGGATGAAGTAAGCAAGAGGAATAAGAAAGACATGTTGAAGATGCAGCATTTAAGCTGACTCAAATAGGTAGGACTTGGACATGCAGAGATTGAGATAGACAAAGGCTGTGGTTTACATAAATGCTATATTTGTTTAGTAATAACAAATACACTAATGTGTAAAATAGATTTCTGTCATATCACTGAATAGTCCAATTTTACCACATCATAATGTCCATAAAAGACAGAAATGACACACCAGGGCCTGTTGGGGACTGGGGGACTGGGGGAGGAATAGCGTTAGGAGAAATACCTAATATAAATGGTGAGTCGATGGGTGCAGCAAACCAACATGGCACATGTATACCTATGTATCAAACCTGCACGTTGTGCACATGTACCCTAGAACTTAAAGTATATTTTAAAAAAGACAGAAATGAAAGACAAAAATAAGGACTCATTTACATGGACATCATTATGAGGGCCTGGAAATCAAGGAAAATTAAAAAGAGAAAAAGGGTAAAGAAAAGAGAAGGGGTACCCTGAGCAGCTCAGAAAAAGAAACACACACACACACACGTGCGCGCGCGCGCATGTATAGCAAGAAGATGGAAATTAGAGTAGAAAGGATTATTTCTATTTCAATTTTATACTTATTCATTTTTCCTTTGTTTAATAATAAATGTCTGACTTCCATCAAAAGATAACAGATAACAGATATCCAGGCTGGGCGCAGTGGCTCGTGCCTGTAATCCCAGCACTTTGGGAGGTCGAGGCGGCCATTCAGGTCAGGAGCGTGAGACCAGCCTGGCCAACGTGGTGAAACCTCGTCTCTACTAAAAATACAAAAATTAGCTGGGCATGGTGGCACACCCGTGTAATCCCAGCTACTTCAGAGGCTGAGGCACGAGAATTGCTTGAACCTGGAAGGCAGAGATCATGTCATTACATTCCAGCTTGGGCAACACAGCAAGACTCCATCTCAAAAAAAAGAAATAAATAAAGATAACATACAAACTAGTATAAGCCAAAAAGGAAAGTTGATTCTTAGAAAAGAATTGTAATCCAATGACTCCAATGGCAAGCAGTGCTGCCAGGCTGCAGAAGGTGAAGTGCTATGGGGGGCGAAGCGTGCTCACTTATTCTGTCAGTGATACTTCCCTTTCTTCCCTCGCTCTCTCAGAGCGAGATGGCAGTCTCCAGAGAAGGTGTATGTGGACTGGTCAGTCACCCCCACGGATTCCGTAAGGTCTACCCATCTGTTCTTCCAGCCTTGTACAAAGCTGGACACCCAGTAGACCAGGAGTTGTTGCTGGAGGAGATCACTGCAGGATTTGGCCCCTGCTTGTTTAGAACCCTCCCCTGCTTCCACCTTGTATCTAGAAATAAACTTGGCATAAATTGCCTACTCAATAAACGTTGAGAGACTTACAATTTATATGGAAGCCTTGGTTTACTCCAATTCTTGACATGTAATCTTTAAATGGGATGCTTTTCTTTCTTCAATATGAGAAATGTATATGTTTGAAGAGGTAGTTTTCTTGAGTTTAAGGGAAACCAACACCTGTGTTATAAGTCGGAGATAGCTAACTTCTTCAGGAAGTATGCCCCTATGTCAGAGGTACACTGTAGGCGCTCTTTCCTGATTCCACTCCTCAGATATACAATGTTTCAACCACTTACTGTTCTTACATAGTCCATATTAGAAGCTGTGAGATCTTTTCTTTATCCCTATCACAGATTCTATGCTCAGATTTTAAAGAAAAGAAACCCTCTTCCCACTAGCAAGTCACATCTACCACCACAGTAACACATTTCCCTCATGCTGCCTGAGGAAGTGACTGAAGCAATATTGAGGTGGCCACCATGACAGTCAAATGTCAGCAGTCACTGTCTGCACATTCAGCCAAGTTCCTGCCGGAAGATCCAGCTGAATGGGCAGGTTCACCCGGCCTGTGCAACCACGAGCAGTCAATATTTAAATGTACCTAATTTCACTGCAGGTACAGAGAGAAACTAAATTATGAACCCTCAAAAGCAACACAGATGGCAAACTCTTACAAAATGCAGGTTTCACCATGCTAGTTGCCTTGGTTAATACTGAGTGTCAACTTGATTGGACTGAGGGATACAAAGTATTAATCCTGGGTATGTTTGTATGGCTGTTGCCAAAAGAGATTAACATTTGGGTCATTGGGCTATGGAAGGCAGATCCACCCTTAATCTGGTTGCACAATCTAATCAGTTTCCAGTGAATATAAAGCACGCAGAAAATCGTGAAAAGGAGAGAGGGGCCTAGCCTCCCAGTCTACATCTTTCTCCCATGCTGGATGCTACCTGCCCTCAAACATCAGACTCCAAGTTCTTCCGTTTGGGGACTTGGACTGGCTTTCCTTGCTCCTCAGCTTGTAGGCAGCCTACTGTGGGACCTTGTGATCATTAAGTCAATACCTAATAAACTCCCCTTTATATGTATACACTATCCTATTAGTTCTGTCGCTCTGAGAGAACCCCGACTAATACACTAGTTCTTTACACAACGTTTAAAGTGTATTGTTCACCTGAGTCTGAACACTCTTCATTTCTGTATATTTTGCCCTCTCAAGGTATCCCACATACATATACTACCTTAAAATCCAAGCTAAGATGTCTGAAATCACACAGAGAGTTTATCTTTGTTTGACTCCTTTTGCTCCAACTTTACATCCCATGGGAGAAATATATGCTGATGTGAGGCGCTACTTCAGCACATTGAAAACTGATCTGGAATTTTTCTGAGCTTTGTCCTGCCCTTCACAATAATCAGGCTTTCTGTTGACAGCTCCTTCTTCACCAATACTCCGCAGCTATTGAGACTCCTTATTCTATGTACTTCGCTGTCTAGAGCCCTATTAACCTCAGATTTATTAGCTTTTTTTTGTCAACCACTTACACTGCCAGCCTCCCAAGAGGAGAACACATCACAAAGCAAAGAAACTCTAAGAGACACATACATAGAAAAATATCTCAAATAGCAAACATTTACTGAAAGCAGGAAAGTCAGATGATAGCACTTGAATAACCCTTCTCCCCCACAAGAACATTCTATAGATACACTCATGGAAGTTGTGCAAATAAATCTCATTATGCTGCCGAAGTACAGAATTATTGTCTCTCTGAGAGTACTGAGATGAAGCTGAGAATCTTCACAAATTTACTGGTCTGGCTCCAGACACATGCTAGATTATATTTATCAAAATGAATGGATTTTAAAGTGAGTCCAAAATAGATTCTTTCAAAAATCTAAGACTTTGCCTCAGAGGGGCTTCTTTTTTTAAATTCTGTCCTGTCTCTGGCTTCAAGAGAGGAGGCTATGAGGGAATAGTTATTAAAACAAAGAGAAAAAGGTAATTTGACTTAAGTTACTGATCCAGAGATCTGCCAGATGTCAATAGAGGCAGCAGAGATTACTAGCAGCTAGGGACCAGAAATAGAAATTAGAGCAAATGTATCCATAGAAAATGTCTGAAAAGTCCATTTGGAGTGATTTTGAGATCCCTAGATGGAACCTCTCCTGGCTGACCAGACTAGGCAGCTGCTTCTTTGGTCGGTTCCACAGACACATTCTTCGTAAGTGTCATGTTCCTAATTATTCCACTTCAATATATCAATCTGATATATGCAGCTCAGTTTAACCATAAGACCAACCAAAAGGGACATAAGCGAACACATCTTTCCACTGGATTCATTTGTCACCCAGCTCATACACAAGGTGTTTACACACACACACATACACACACACACACACAGTGAATACTCAATATAGCTAATATTTCTTGACTGCTTACTATGTGCCAGTGCAAACTGGCACTGTTTGATCTCTTTTAACTTCTCTAAGTTTTAGCTTATTTAACTCTCAGAAGTTCTGTGTGACAGGTAATATTATTGTCCCCATTTTAGAGATGAAGTAACATTTTCTAAATGAATGCAAAGAGGAAATAAGTAACTGGTCCAAGCTCAAATAGTAAGTAATGGAGGAAACTTAGAAAAACAATTAGTCTAGCTTTAGAGTTTGGGCTCTTAATTACCGTAATTGTCTTCCTAAAATAGTACTTAACAACGAAAAGTGTCCACAGTATCACAACATGTGCCTTAAGAAAGTAAAATTTTAAAGTTATTTTATCAGGTTCTGTGCATTTGTAGAAAGACAAAATATAGAGTCATTTAACTACAAGTTCTTTGTTTCTATATATTTTTTATCCTCTAGATCTATATTGTACAATACGAAAGCCATGCTGAATTTCAAAGACTGAGTACCAAAACTGAGACCATAAAATACTTCGTTAATAATTTGCATCTGGTTATATGTTGAAATGATAATTGTGAATATCTTGAGTTAAATACAATACCAATGTAAATGATATTCATTTCTGTTTACTTTTTAAAATGTGGCTACTAGAAAATTTTTAATTCCATATATGGTTCATATTGTAGTTTTTCTTCTGTTTTTAGAGACAGGGCCTCACTGTCACCCAGGCTGGGGTGCAGTGCTATGATCATAGCTCATGATCCTGAGCCCTTGAACTCCTGGGCTCAAACTATTCTCCTGCCTCAATCTCCAAGTTGCAGGGACTATAGGTGTATGTTGCCATGGCTAGCTATTTTTTTAATGTTTTGTATAGATGGGGTCTTACTGTGTTGCCCAGGCTGATCTCAAACTCCTGGCCTCAAGCAATCCTCCCACCTTGGCCTCCCAAACTGCTGGAAGTACAGATGTGAGTCATCACACCTGGCCATACATTGTATTTTTAATGGATAGTACTCAATTTATGTAGGTAAATAAGGATATAAATAAACTCTGTCTCAGATTCATCACATAACCTTGAAATGGTGAAGGCTTAGTGGCTTATTTTTATAACTACATCATTAATTTTTTGTACCTCAATAACATTTTAGTTCCTACTAAGATTTTGAAAATTTAGTTATAACTGTCTTTATTTGCAGACAATATCATCTTTACATAGAAAATCCTAAGGGATTTATAAAACAAAGCTAGTAAGTACATTGACCAAGTTCAAAGGATACAAGGTTAATATGCAAAGTTAATTAAATTTTCATGTATCAACAGCAAATACTTGACAAGTGAAATTTAAACTGATTCATTCCATTTAAAATAGCACCAAGAAATAGAAAATAGGAATAAATTTACCAAAAGATATCTAAAAGTATACATCATTTCTGACAGAAATAAAAGAAGACCTATATAAACCAAGAGATATACTATGTTTATGGGTTGGAAGACTAAATATTATTACAATGTCAATTCTCCTTAATTTGATCAACACGATTTCAATAAAACTTCCAGTGAGCTTTTTAAAGTAGATACCACAAAGTTGTTTCTTAAATCTATGTGAAAATATCCTATAATAGCCAAAACATTATTGAAAAAAAAAGAAGAAAAAATTTCAACTCACACTGCCTGATTTCAATGTTTACTATGAAAAGTATGGTATTGCATAAAATTTTTTAAAAGATCAGTGAAACAGAATAGAGAGTCTGGAAACATATGATCAAGTATGTGGATTTTTTACAAATGTCCCACAGCAATTCAATGAGAAAAGAATAATTGCTTCCAAAAATGATGCAGTAATTAGATGGGGAAGAAATTAAGTTTAACTTCCACTTCACAGAAATATTAACTCGAACTGGCTTATAGACCTAAAAGCAAAAGCTGAAACTCTAAATCTAGAGGAAAACAGAATGCCTTTGTGGTTCAAGGAGGCAAAGCTTTCATAAAGATGAGACAAAAAGCACTGATCATAAAAAAAAAAATTGACAATTGACTTCATCAAAATGAGAAACTTCTGCTCATCATCAAAAGACATGGTTAAGAAATGAAAATGCAAGCTACAGTCTGGGAGAAAAGATTCACAGTGCATATATCTGACAACAGACTTGTATGGAGAAAAAATTATACCAGATTGTTTATAGCAGCTTTATTCATAAGAACCAAAAACTGGAAACAACCCGAATGTCCATCAACATTTGAATGGATAAACAAATTGTGATATATTCATACAATGAAATAACGCTCAGCAATAAAAAGGAATGAACTACTGATATAACATGAATGAATCTCAAAAACCTCATGCTGAGTGAAAGAAGCAAGACATGAAAGAATGTGTACTCTATAATTTCATTTATATGAAGTGTAAGAACAAGCCAAAGCAATCTGTGGCGATAGAAATTAGAACGGTAATCTCTCCTGTGAGGTATAAACTCAGTGGTAAAGTGCACAAGGAAAAATTCTGGAAATGTCCCGTAGTTTGACAACAGTTGTGCTTAACACAGGTGTATATATTTATCAAAACTCACTGAAATGTTCACTTCCTATCTGTACATTACATTACACTATATATAAATTTCACTTCAATAAGAGGTCTAGTTACATTGCTCAAATTTATACACCTTTCACTAAATATTTAGTTTACAATGCGATTAAAGTCATCATGAAATGTGCACTACACAAAGGCAGGAATTTTTTTTTTTAACTACTAAATTCTCAATGCCTGGTCCTCTATATTTGCCAATAACAAATAAATATTTGTTAATGGATGAATTATGGAACACATCACTAATGTCAGCTAAGGATCTTAACCTCAAGTTATATATATTCTTGTGTTTCCAGTTATGTGTTTATAGAGATATATTATTTTAACTAAATAGAGCATCTCGAATTGTAGTGTGCCTAAAACAGAAGATAGAAATTGAGTAAAGAATTCAGGCTGGACACGGTGGCTCTCTCCTGTAATCCCAGCACTTTGGGAGGCGGAGGCGGAGGCGGAGGCGGGCGGATCATGACGTCAGGAGATCAAGACCATCCTGGCTAACACGGTGAAACCCGTCTCTACTGAAAACTACAAAAAATTAGCCGGACATGGTGGCGGGCGTCTGCAGTCCCAGCTACTCGGGAGGGTGAGGCAGGAGAATGGCATGAACCCGGGAGGCGGAGCCTGCAGTGAGCCGAGAGGGCACCACTGCACTCCAGCCTGGGCGGCAGAGTGAGACTCCATCTCAAAAAAAAAAAAAAAAAGAAAGAAAAAAAGAATTAATTCAGTGGTTACTTCAGTGGTTATAAACGTAACCAGCTTAATAACTAATAGCTAAAATTGTCAGCCCAAATTCTCCAAGCGTTTCACCATTCATGTAGGCACTCAACAGTAACTAAGAGATTTTAACATTAAACATGATGAAAGGTGTGCTAAGGTTATCTAAACAGATTAAAAAATAAACTTTTGAGAAATTTATGACCAATTCCTAGGGGTTTGGAATATAGTTACACATGTGGTTCACATAACTATTCCTCTGCAAAGCATTAGGGTAGAATTAAATTATTTCCTAGTGAGTAGCCATTTTCTTTTCTGAGATATGATCAAAACTAACCAGACATCAATAAGAATTCTATGAGTGTACTATGTAAAGGAGGTCAAGATCTTTTAGTATTTTACGCTCATAGTTATACTATGGAAGCTCAGTTTATTCTTATGTTTTATCAAATATTCAAAAAAAAATTTGGTTAAAAAATGACCAGGGCTTACATGTGGTAGTCTATTATAACATATTTTTAAAGATACGTGTCCCTGCGATCTCCAAAACAAAAAAAATCTCCACTTTTATACGGTGACATCAAATTTTTTCCAGTACATTAAAATCTAAGAGAAAAATTAGAAGAATCTTAAAGTAGATGCACATTTATCATCATTGAAGAACATTATTTTCCTGTGGCTAATATTTAATTCCATGAGTTAAACAAGTAAACTTAGACTTGGCACCTCACAATGGCTGTACCTCATGAAATCATTCACCTCAGGGAAAACCAGTTACATTTTGTTTTACATCAAGTTGAGATTTTCTGATTAATTTTGGGTATGATTATCTCAGGAAACTATCGCAGAAAGAAGTATTCTAAAAGAAATACCACATGAAACGAGGTTGTGTTGGCCATATAGTTCTGTATATTTCAGTTCTGAGATGTTATACCTGGTTAGTCTCGAGAGAAGAGAGAGAAAAAAAAGAGAGTATGTGTACAGTAGAAGAGAGGAAGTAGGAAAGACAAGTTGAATGAAGGTTTGTCCCTGAAGAAAACATAAAAATTATCTAACCTATGCAAGTAATTTATACTTTTTCCATTTCCCAAGCACCTAATAGAGCTTTTAATGCTTTTTCTTATTTTTATAAAACAATCTAGTTTTGAACAGGTTTGAAAAGTAATATACCTGCATGTAACAGAATATTCATGGCCATTTTTGAACATGCACACACACACACACACACACACACACACACACACACACATTGTACATACAATTTGACTTCCATAGTTCTATGAGAAAGATTATTTCTGATTGGGTGACTCTGCCTCAGTGGTTGCTAGGTAGTGAGCTTTTGGAATAAGTGCATTTCCTACCTCCAAATCAATAATCGTACAATGTTAATTTAGAACATGATCTCCATGGTCACCAACAATTACTATGAGAATTTGCTTTTCACGAAACAGCATTTGCACAAAACTTGTCCCTGCCAATGTATTCTTGAGTACTTACTATATTTGACATTGGCAGCTGTAAGTACCATGGCTTGCTCTTTGCTGTTGGATCTATTGATTGAAATGCCATTCATTTTGTGCAGATAAAAGAAATATGGCTTAGCTGGCTTCTGTTTATTAAGACGTGGCCAAGTAGAAATTTCATTTAATTTTAAGAAGCCATGATATCATTTTCCTTCCATCTTTGCTTCTCACAAAAATTATTTGAAATTCGGGAAAGAATTTGAAACCATTCACATGCTGTTTGGAAAAAAAAAAAAAAAAAAGCCTTTAGCTTCTAGTAAGTCTTCTACTAACAGCCTTTATTTCCACCACAAAAATACTTTCACTATGAAAGCAAACTGTCAAATAGATGTACTTAAAAAAAAAAAAAAAAACAGAAAGAAAGAAAAAAAAAGCATCCACTCTGAATGAAGACAAAAGTACTAATGAAGATGAGTGGAAAAAAGAGGATGGGTCTCCATAGAGCGGCTCAAATCAACTTGTAACAAAGCACTTGTTTGCAAGTTTTTCTATTTAAATGGAATGATTTCACAAAAGAAGAAGGGAAGGAAGAAGATGTTTGGAGATCAGTGTAAATGTATCAAAATGTAAGTATCTATATTAGTTTGCTAAGGCTGCCATAGCAAATGACCACAAACTAAGTCGTTTAAAACAACAGAAATTACTGTCTTGCAGCTCTGGAGGCTGGAAATCTGAAATCAAGGTGTAGGAAGTGCCACTCTCTCTCTCTGAAGGCTCTAGAGGATCATCCTTGTTTGCCTCTGCCTAGCTAGTGCTCGTTGTCAGCAATCCTTGGCAAGAGGTCTGTGGAGCTTAACTCCAATCTCTGCTTGGACGTCACATAACCACCTTCCTTCTGTATGTATCTGTGTCCAAATTTTCCTCTTCTTTTGAGGACACCAGCCATTGGATTAGGACCCACCCTAATGCAGTTTGACTTTACAATGACTTGATTATATCTGCAAAACTTTATTTGCAAATAAGGTCACACTTTGAGATTCTGAGTTGTTGTGAACTTTGGCAGGGACATGATTTATCCCAGTACTGTTGGCTACCTTGGAAGATTAGATTGTGTGCTACATGAGAGTAAGGACTATCACTGACTAACTTCTGTATCCTCAGCATCTAGCATGAAGTCTAAGTACCATGTAGATACTTAATAAATGTTTGTTTAATAGGGTAGATGGATAAATAAATAAGAAATGAGATAATGACTCAGTGATGAAAAACCAATAAATTATAAATGTTAAAAACAATGAATGTCGCTTTGTGTTGCATTATATTTTATGCTATTTACCTTTAGGTTTCTGTTTGGGAACAGTCCAGTCAGGATCCAAGACTCCCACTGTAGCCTGGATCAGAAAACACTATCATGCCCCTCAACCTCTCTGGACTTCTATTTCCACATCATGAGCTCTAACATAGAATAACTGTGTTAAAGCACCAATGAAGATCTTTCTAGTTTAATCAAACTATGCTGCTCTTCCTTGCAGTACATGAAAATAAAATAGAGCTTCTTATAAAACAGCATATCCAATTAAGGCAAAAGACAGAACAGTAAGCTGTCTTCATTTTATGTCAGCCTCTCTTGGTTCTTTATATACTATTTTTCCAGAAGTCTTGAAAAATGTGTCAGAAGATTTTTTCAGATTTCTCTTGCTTTAGCAAAGCTATGACAGATTATAAGGTTAGCTCTGCCATTTAAGAGAGAGAAAGACATCTCCTTGTCTTTATTAAATGGAAGCAGTGACCAGAATTAGTGTCCTGTGCTATGAGGATACCACTATATTCTCATTTTACAAAGGTGTTAGAAGTTTGGCATCCTAATCATGAGCCAAAGGAATACAAAGAGAAAATATTGGGAATCATTGAGATGTTTATCATTTTCTTTGGTGAGAAACCCTGGGAAAGAATCACAGCTTTAAAAGGCAACCACGAGACAGTAACAAAGCTTTACCATCATCCTACCCCCTTAAACCTTTCCTTGTTCCTATTATTTTGTTTCTAGAGCAGTTGAGTGGCATGCTCACGCTACCATTAACTAATAGCCTCTATCAAAAATATCAGAAATTATAACTGCTTTTCTGTAAAGCTCCAAATTTGTGTACCATTTGATAACAATATGCTGGTATTTCAGGAACAGGAATTGGACCCACTCCCCAAAAATATTTCCCCAACCACCTTATTTCCAAAGTCTGAAATTCCATGATCAAGTCACCAGGTATTAGGTAAGAGTTTCTCCTACTGTGGAAAATGCAAACACCCCTAGAAATTGGTCCACATTAAAGACTTCCCTCATAATATTTTATCAGGATCCAGAGAGAGGGATTTTTGAAAATTTAAAAATGTTATAGCACCAGTTATTACGTTGATTTTTAACCTCCTTTACCAGGAAAAGCTAAAGAAAAACAGACTCATGCTGAAATCTAACCAGCCATGCTAGCGGAAATCACATTTTTCCTAGTGTACCCACTTTCCTACTCTCTTACATGATAGCTTTTCTTTACTTAAACACCCCACATCCCATTTCCTCTCTTCATTGTCAGCCGATGACCTTAAATCTTATTTCACTGAGTTATCAGAAGTTCTCAGAAGTACCACATGCCCCTACCACATCCACCAATCTACCTGCCTCTGTGCTGGCATCCTATGCCTTCCCTCTGGTCGCTTTCCATGGTCCTAGGGATGGTCAATGCTTCCCTGGGCTGCCCCTCCGTGCACTCTCACCTGCTCAACTGTCCTCCACCTGCATCATCAGTTTCTCCTCTCTATTCATTCTTTCCTATCAGCCTCCCATTTTTAGAAAAGATTTCCCTTGAAATATGATGTTGTCCATTACTATACCATTGTATTGCCTCCTTGATAGAAATCATTCCTAAAAGATGTCTATACTTGCTGTCTTTACTTCCTCCCCCACATCACTCTTGAGCTTACCCCAATCAGTTTCATCTTCACCATGCCACGTGCTGCAAAAACTCTTTTCAAAGTTATCAAAATCTCTATATTAAAAATTCAATGGTTCATTTTCAGCCCTATGTTTTTCCCCCTACCAGTTGCATTTTCATTCTCTGTTTCTGGAAGTACTTTCTTCACTTGACTTCCTGTCTCCACTGGAGACTTCCTGTCTCCACTGGTCCCTCCTCAGCTGATCTTTTCCTCTGTTCTCCAATGTCTAAATACCAATGCACACCAAGAACCAATCTTTTGATGACTCCCAACTTGTATTTCCAGTTTTGAAGTCCAAACTTGCATATCCAACTCTTTTTTATACTGATACTCAAGTGCCCAATAGGCCACTCAATCCTAACATGTCCAAAGATATCATCCTTATTCACTTCTTTGAACTTACTCTGTCCCCAGTCTTACTCATCTATGTAAAGATCAACTCCAGTCTTTCAACTGCTCAGGTTAAAAATCTTGATGTTATATATGAACCTTCCTTTTCTCTCATACCTGATTTCCCCTTCATCAGTCATCTTCACAGGTAGACCTTCAAAATGTACTCACAATCTGACCCCTTCTCCACCTCGGCTGCTACCATCAGGTAGGATATTTTAATAGCCTCTTAACTGGTCACTCTTCCCCATCCCTTATTTCCTTCCCCATCCTCAACAGGCAGAGCAATCCTTTCAAAACTAAAGTCAGATCACATCACGCCTCTGCTCCCAAATCCTCCAGTGGATCCTTATCACACTTAGATTAAAAACCAAATTCCTCAAATGTTTGCTTATGGTTTGGTCCGCATCACATCTCTGAACTCATCTCCTATTTCTCTCCAGTTTGCTTCCTCTGCTCCATTTTATTTGCTCTTCTTCCAATATTGTAAACACATTCTCACCTAAGGGTCTTTGGGCTGGCTACTCCCTGTGTCTGAAACACTCTTCCCCACATAAACACATGGTTGTATCTTTTATTTTCTTCAGGTCTCTGTTCACATGGTACTTTGCCAGGGAGGTCTTTTCTGGCCATCCCATATTAAATAACAATTCTGCCACCAGAATTCCCAACACCTATCATTGCTAAATATTATATGTATATATATATACACACTTGTTAATTTGTCCATTATCAAGCTCTTCTTCTAGAAATTGATGCCTATGCTCCCTAGACAGGGACTCTTGACTGTTTTATTCATTACTATATTCCTAGATCCCAGAACAGTACCTGGCCTATAGTAAGTGCTCAATATGGTTTTCTCAAATGAATAAGTGCCCCCTTTTTAGCAACTTCATTCTTACTTCTCCCAACAATACCTTCTTCTCATTTTCCTCTCATTGACGTGATTAAACCAGATCAAGAAACTGCCATCTGCAAATGATACTTAGAATTCCTCCCACAGACAGAGTTCCTTGAAAACTAAACCAAAAAGTAATAGAAAGCTGTGGAAAATTTTAATATATTTATTTTAGGTTAAAATTATAATTTTTACTAGGCCTGCACAGCATGATTTATTTTAGGAAAAACATTTGTGAACCAAAGGAGGAAAAAAAAAAGAAAAAGA
Organism: Macaca fascicularis; assembly: GCF_037993035.2. Classification (NCBI taxonomy): domain Eukaryota; kingdom Metazoa; phylum Chordata; class Mammalia; order Primates; family Cercopithecidae; genus Macaca; species Macaca fascicularis. The sequence continues at coordinate 137,481,118 of NC_088375.1, forward strand.
AAAAGAAAGCAAGAAAAGGAGGGCGGGAGGGGGTTAGTTAACTGTCAGATCTTTCCTAGTTACTGCAAAGGTTATCTACGAGGATCAGATGTGTGTGAAAACACTTTGTAAACCGCACAGTGCTGCAAACCCAGGTTGTTTAATTAAAATCATATTTTCTTGTTTCATTTTCAACCAAGTCATTTTTGTTTACAGATCTATTTTTTAAAGCCTTTCTAAAATATTCGGGTAACACTTTCTCCCTAAGTGGATATAGTACTGCATTCTAAATCTTGTCTTCTATAAAAAGAGAAAGAACAGTGTGGTAGGCGGAGCGATGCCCCCACCCTTCCTAACTACCAAAGATGTCCATGTCCTAATCCCTGTAACCTGTGAATATGTCAGGTTACCTGGCCAAGGGAAATTAAAGTTGCAGATGGAATTAACATTGCTAATTAGCAGACCTTAAAACAGGGAGATTAGCCTGGATCAAGTGTGCTCGATATAACTACAAAGGTCATTATAAGGGGACATCAGAGAGACCCAACAGAGATAGTGACATGAAACCTGGTAAACGTTGCAGGTTTTGAAGATGGAAGGGGGCCAGGAGCCAAGGAATGTGACTGGCCTTAAAAAACCAGAAAAGGCAAAGAAGTGGATTCTTCCCTAGAGCCTGCAGAAGGAATGCAGCCCTCCTTACACCTTGATTTTAGCCCAGTGATACTGGTGTTGGATTTTTGACCTCCAGAACTATAAGATGATACATTTGCATTGTTTTAAGCACTGAGTTTGTGGTAATTTTTTACAAGAGCAATAGATAATGAAGACAAACAACAATGTGGCAAAGCATAGGCTCCCACACCAAACAGACTTGAGTCTTAGTTCCAGAACCACCAACCCCTGCCAGCCTTTCTTCCTCATCAGTAAAATGAGAATCATGATAGTGCCTTCTCCCTAGGAATAGCGTTAGGATTAACTATGATGGTGTAAAGAAGTTAAAACAGGGCCTGGAACAAGGCAAGTTCTCAATAATCATTAGCTTTTAGCTTTTAACTGATCATTTTCTTTGAATTTTAAGTATGAATTTACCATAGAAGTCAAGGGCATAGTATAGTAAACTGCATATGTATTGGAACAAGAATAAAATTTGGAGTTGGAAGAAAGCTATCATAGCGATGTGATCTTGGACAAACCATTTGACCTTCTTCATCTGCAAAATGAGATAATCATGACTGCCCAGTCTATACCAAATTAGGTGCTCAAAATGAAAGCACTTTGGAACTCAAACTCATGCTGCAGGAATTTTTGCACATCTTGTAAATCCTTCCTGTCAGCTTCTTTTGTTGGCATTTGGTTTTGTAAGTGTGGTATAATGAAGAAAGTTTCTCTAGCTATTGCAAGGTTATAGTTAGTTGGGTTTTGGTTATGATCATTTTTTCACTAGATAACGAGGTCGTTGAGAGATAATATTAGCCAAACAAGATTTTTCTTTAAATGTAATATGGGTCATAACTATGTCCCAGAGAAGAATCAGAGAAATTTTTCTAAAATCACCATAAAGAATGTGACATTTCTTTCTCTGTATTGACTCTTCTTGAAAAATGCTTATCTTAAGCTCAGCTCACCTTCATCACAATTCTTTTGAACAGGCTGAGTGTCTGAAGACTAGATCACATCTGTTTTTGCATAGAGTAGGAATCCTGTCATCACAAATGCAGTGACCCAGGCAGCCTGGTCCCTCATTTTCTCTTCCCTTCTCCCTTAATCAGATGTTACGTGTGAAAAGTCCTCGATTAGCTGTAATATACCTCGGTTGGGCTTCCACTTTAACACCATTGTTGTTCTAGATCTTTCTCGGTCTTTTATTACCATTATTACTATTATTATTATTATTATTTATTCACCTTCCTCTTTTTCCCACTTGTTTTCCTAAATTCAACCTCTTTCCTCTCTGTCTTAGGTATTCTGTGATGCAAATGAATAGAAGCCCACAATAATAAAACTAAGGTAATAGGATGGAAAATGTGGTGGAATGGGTTAACAATGTATCCCCAGCATGTCTAATACAGACCTCTTGCTCCACGGCTGCTAGTGTTATGTAACTCTAGGGTTCCTGCTTTCAGGGAGAATGCTAGGTTAATGTGCACCAGATTTCTTTATTGCAGGCTTCTCTGGGCCTTTAATATGCTAGTATACATTGGACTGTAGCACCTAGTGTTTCAGACTTGCCTGCCCAGGAGTTCTTTTTTAAAATGTGGAATATTTGGGAAAACTAGAGTTCTCTGGATCACTCATAGGTAAAATCCAGGTTAAATATCTGCTGGGAGCTGGAAGGAGGGGGTAGGAAGCACATTTGCTAATGGCACAAGGTGCATGCCAAGACAGAAAGTTCCAAAATATTGTTTAGGTGTCTTTTAGGCTAACACAATATTGTGCTGTATTAAAGAAAAAAAAAAAAGCCCTATTCTAATCCCTTTCTCTAGAGGAAAAAAGTCCACTTAATTAATTTCCTTTTTTCCTCACTCACTTATTTTTCTTTTCCCTTCCTTCCTAAAGGAGGAGATGTATTTCCTTAATTTTTCTCCTTTATCTATTTTCTTCTTTCTATTACCCTTCCACCCAAGTCAAGATGGGAAGACATAGAGATAACTTTACAAAGCATCCAGATGTAGTTTTTTTTTTCCTCAGTGGAGAGATAAATAGGTTATAGCAGAAAACTTTTTATTGATCTTTTATAACTAAAATATTTAAATAATCAGGAATCAATTACCATTCAAATTTCTCTGGCTTTGAGTTTTTGTCCCTTTTCTAAAGCCTAAAGCTTACCATGATCACACCTTATTCTCAACAGCAAATAATCATGTACTTGAATTTTACTATGATCCTATGTCCCTAGAGCTAAGATTGGAATGTCAGAAGAGATCTTCTTTACATTTAAGAAGTACATATTCTGCCTCTTTGATTCTTACATACTGCTCAATAACTAGGCAGTTGTCATTTATTCAATAAAGATGTATCTAGTGCCTGCCGGGCGCAGTGGCTCACGCCTGTAATCCCAGCACTTTGGGAGGCCGAGACAGGTGGATCACCTGAGGTCGGGAGTTCAAGACCAGCCTGACCAACATGGAGAAAACCCATCTCTACTAAAATTACAAAATTAGCCGGGGTGGTGGCGCATGCCTGTAATCCCAGCTACTCAGGAGGCTGAGGCAGGAGAATCGCTTGAACCCGGGAGGCAAAAGTTGCGGTGAGCCGAGATCGTGCCATTGCACTCCAGTCTGGGCAAAAAGAACAAAACTCCGTCTCAAAAAAAAAAAAAAAAAAGATATATCTAGTGCCTATTAGGCTCTGTGCAAGGTACCAAGGATTCCAATGTATAGTTTATATTTATAGTTATTGGTGGTGGTGATGACGGTGTAGAAGATAATGGGGTCTCCTCTATAAGGTGTCTGCCATTATATGAAAGGTCCAGTAAAGTGAAAGCTCCCAGCATTCCAAAAAGATTAGCATGGGGTCAGCTTACAAAGAGTAATTATTATTGTTGGTTAGTGGCTTATTGGACCAATCTGTTGTTCTGGATCAGAGGTTCTGAACTTCAGCTGCAAAATAGAATTCTTCAAAAATATTGATGCCTGGGTCCCACCACAAATCAACTGAATTAGAATCTCTGAAGGTGGAGTCTTTGGACACTGCCATTTTATAGAAAGTCTGTTGGTGGGTATAACATCGAGCTAGTGTTGAGAGCCATTGTTGGAGATGAAAGCAAGAAGGGGATTGTATGAGGCAAAAATATCTACATTAACAGTAACTAAATTGAGAAGAAGATCAAAAGAAGGATTATTAATTCTACACAAATTAACTAAGGATCTCAAAAGTTGGGCATGCCACAGAATTATGACCAAGGGTCATAGCACCTAAGAAAACACGTAAGCCAGATCTTTTGTTTCCGAAGCAACTCCATTTCCTTAGACTATGCAGAGAAAGATTGTGCTATGGAAGAGATTCTAAATTTCCAGGGAACTCAGCTTGTAGACTGGTTACATTCATCAAAGTTAAAGTTATAAATATTGCACATGGTCTCAATACTCAGAGATAAACATTTACATAGTAGATTTTATTAGCAGACAATTGTGAAACCAAATAATGATTTATCTGCAAGGTTACACACATAAGAACAAATACAATTTTAAAATAAGCTGCTCAGTTCTTCCCGTGGAAAATGGGGAAACAGATTTCTCTCCCCTCCTTTTCCTTGGAACATTTAAAATGCTTCTCTTTGAAATGTAAACCTCAAGGGAAATAGCATCTATCGTTTAGCTTTTGTGGAAATGTAAGTGCCTAACTTCAGTAGGCGCCTTGCTCCAAGTTACAAATCTACCTCCTGTCATAAGAATAGAAGAAATGTGTTTTTCCTCTGGATAAAGCAAACTAACTAACACATATGATCACCCCAGTTATTAGGTAAAATTAGGATTAACTAATGTGACAATTCATACTGTTGAGTCCTCTTACTTGAGTATAGCTATTGTTTATCTTGAAAACGTGTATGTAATGAGTTGTATATACTTGGCTTAAGGGGATGAGATTTCTTTCTGTCTTTGCAGCCTCTTAGTGGATTGTCTGTGATGTGCATCACATTCTGGTTTTATGCTTGTTTAATAATAAAACTGTTTTCTCTTTAAACTACCTTTGTGGAGAGGTTTCCTGGGCTGGGAGAAAAATTTTGGTTTTAATTATATTTTCCCGGCTGATATGGTTTGGATATGTGTCCTCACCCAAATCCCATGTTGAATTGTAATCCCCAGTGTTGGAGGTGGGGCCTGGTGGAAGGTGATTGGATCTTGGGGACGGATTTCCCCTTTGGTGCTGCTCTCGTGATAGTGAGTAAGTGCTCACAAGATCTTGTTGTTTAACAAGATCTAGTTGTTTAAAAGGGTGTAGCACCTTCCCCTGCCCTCATCCTGCTGTAGCTACATAGGACATGTCTGCTTCCCCTTCACCTTCCACCATGATTGAAAATTTCCCAAGGCCTCCCCAGTCATGCTTCCTATACTGCCGATGGAACTGTGAGTCAATTAAATCTCTTTACTTTATAAATTACCCAGTCTCAGGTATTTTTTGTAACAGTTCAAGAACAGACTAACACACCAACACACAGGAGTTACTTACTTAGGAGTGGCTTAATAAAGAGTAAAAAATATTTTCTTTTTTTCCCTCTTTTCCTTCTTATCTCAGACACATATCAGATATAAATAATTGATATATTATAGTCAGATTTTGAGTTCCTTTTAATTATCACAGGTCAGAGTAAACACTTGAAAATTCATTGTTAAAATCTTTTTTTAAATTTAACCAAAAACCATAAAAGTTTCTGAGAATCCTCAAAAAATATTTGCTGCTAAAAAGAAAAAAAGTATCCATTTTGGCAATGATGAGTGGCCATATTTCTCTGAACACTGCCAAACAAATGGTTGAAAAAAAAAAAACTAGGATTAAGGAAAAAAAATCTTACAATTCTTTCCTGCTTAGTGTCCACTTATGCTCGGGACAGTCTAAGGCAAAGATCTTCACTGAAAAGCAAATTGCATCAAGGTAGGCATTGTCACTCTTCCTCTAGGAAATCCCTTGAAGAAGTAAGCCTTTATTTCTATGGAAACTATGGAAATTCATTACATGTCCATAGTTTCCTGATACTAAAAGTATTGTTCAACAAATGCAAAGTGCTTGTTTCAGAAAAAAAGTTTAATTTAACAAGTTAAATTTTTTTAATTTAAAATTTGTTTCACAAGTATTTATTTAACAAGTTAATTTGTTTAAAAAGTATAGAGTGGCTGGGCACGGTGACTCATGCCTGTAATCCCTGCACTTTCGGAGGCTGAGGCAGGTGGATTACCTGGGGTCAGGACTTTGAGACCATCCTGGCCAACATGATGAAACCCCGTCTCTATTAAAAATTTTTTAAAAAATTAGCTGGATGTGGTAGTGCATGCCTATAATCCCAGCTACTGAGGACGCTGAGGCAGGAGAATCTCTTGAACCCGTGAGGTAGAGGTTACAGTGAGCTGAGATTGTGCCACTGGCCTCCAGCCTGGGAAACAAGAGCAAAACTCCGCCTGAAAATAAAGAAAAATTTTTAAAAAGTATACACTGCTAGAGGAAATCTGTTTTTAGTTGATTGTGCTGAGAGTTCTGATGAATCGCAGGTTCTATTGTGTCCTGTAGAAGCAGAACAACCACACCCAGACAAATACAATCCCACTGCCAAAACGATTGGGACATAGCCATTATCAGAGCACCATTTAGACAAGCTACACTAGGGTCCTGGGCTGATCAGATGGATGGCTAACTAGAAAAAAGAGCAGGAAGACCCCGACAGCTAGTGCAAAAAACATCCCCCAGATGTTCAAAACAAGGAAAGCTGAATTTGTCCAAAAGACATTTTCCAGAGCCTGGGACTTGGTCGTTGTAGACCAGCAGTAAGGAGGAAGGTGGGGTCATGCTAGATGGTATCAGCAAATTACCAAAATGAGCCAGAGCTCCTTCACTTAGCACAGTGTCTAGGATGTAGAAATTGTGTAATAAATATTGAGGAACTATTATTTTTATTGAGGAACTATGTAAAAACACAGGGGAAGCGAGTTTAAGCACTCAGTGAAAGTTTCAAATCTATACTGGCATTAGGACAGGGGTCCTCAACCCCCAGCGTGTTAGGAACTGGGCTGTTTTTATTGAGAAAGACATGAGTAAAAGTGTCTTTCTGTCCCATTCTTTTTTTAAGTACCATTTGTTTGGTGCATGGTAACCTTGCTTAAATTCCTAAGGACAAGGTGAACACGAAACACCTACTTTAACTCAGTCTGTGGGTGGCTCATATCTATGCCCTAATGCAATAGTCCCCAATCTTTTTGCACCAGGGGCTGGTTTCGTGGAAGACAATTTTTTTCACAGGTGGGGGGTGGGGGGCAGGTGTGGTGGGAGATGGTTTCAGGATGATTCAAGCACATTACCTTTATTGCAAACTTTATTTCTATTATTATTACATAATCACCATAATGGAGAATCAGTGGGAGACTTGAGCTTGTTTTCCTGCAACTAGAAGGTCCCATCTGGGGATAATGGGAGACAGTGACCGATCATCAGGCATTAGATTCTCATAAGGTGCATGCAACCTAGAACCCTCGCATGCACAGTTCACAATAGGGTTCATGTTCCTATGAGAATCTAATGGCGCAGCTGATCTGACAGGGGGTGGAGCTCAGCTTCACTCACTTGTCTGCTGCTCCCTCCTGCTGTGCAGCCCAGTTCCTAACACGCTGGGGGTTGAGGACCCCTGTCCTAACACCAGTATAGATTTGAAACTTTCACTGAGTGCTTAACCTTGCTTCCCCTGTGTTTTTACTGTAAGTGAACAAATAATTATCCCTTTAGAAGCAAGTTATTCTTTGGAAATTTGATCTAGTGATTATTTAAACAAACACGCATACCTTATTATTCACCTAAAATCCACCAAAGTGCCCATATTGTCCAATTTCAGCTCCAATTTGCTGCCTCCTCTCAGCAGAATTCAAACTCAGTCAAAAAGTTATTTTATTTTATAAACTAATAGTTTCTTCATCCCAAGCCTGAAATAAAAAGTGTAATAAATTAAATGCTTAATGAAGAAAATACACGAGTGAGAAGTGCTACTTGATCTATATTTAAAGTGAAAGCATAAAAACTACACTTTTGATGCAGATATTGATCATTAGAAACAGGTTCTTAAATTAAGAATATAGATCATGTCACCTTTTCGTAGATCTTATTTTGGCTCAGAGTCTGAAGAAATTCTCCTACCCTCAAATGAAAACGATGATAGAACCATACACAGGAAAAACTGACAGCAGCACCAATTGGTTCCTCCAGTAAAATCATATCCTCCTTGATTAATATGAAATATTCAATTGATAACACCTGAACATAAATGTATGGAGTCAAGCTATCTCATGAGATTAAGTCAGTCATATCCTCTCAGAGTAAATTTATGCTTCTTCTGATATTTGTATTTTTACATAGTAATAAAGTCTAAGTGTAAAAATGAGCTGAAAAAAAGATTAGCTTTGAAAAACAGCAACTCCAAGGCAGCCAGGCGTTCTGTTGGTTGCAGCCAGGGCCATTGCTTCATTGTTTCTCAGAATAATCCCATTGACCACGTCAATGAGAAAGCTGTTGCCTGACTTATAATGGCCTCCAAACCCTTCACGTAGAACCTGGGTGGCTTCAAGCTGGGTGGAGAAAGAGTGAGATCTTAGCAAACAGAAATAGCATCCAAAGACCTTGCTGTCACCACAGAAGCCAACAGCCCCACACGGCCTCATGGTAGTTCGGAGGAAGTGCACTTAAGGAGCATTTGTTGATTGGTTAAATTTACAGGGACAACTGAGCTTAGTGTGCACTTACTAAATTCACAAGTTGGAAAATTAAGAAATGAAGTATTAACTTGTGCCAGGATGAGAAACCTATGTATTTCATGGATGACAGTAGATTTTTTTTTTAATATTTCTGACTCACTAGTAGTATGGATACACCAATGCTCCAGGAATGTTCTAATATTTAAAATCCATTTAACACCTACACCTCAAAAGCATTATGTACAATTCATATGCTAAAAATAAATGTCTCAAAAACCTAGTCTTCACTGTTCTAGATGAGAGAATGGAAACACTGGGTGGAGGGGGGTTCTTCTTGGGATCAGATGGATGGTCGAGTGACCATGAAAAAAGCAAAGACTAGGTATCATAATTCCTGCTTAATTATTTTTATGGTAAAAATTTCTTTCATAATAAAATATTACTCAAAAACACATTAATAAAACTACCACAGTCAACCAATTCACCCAACTAGATAATTATGTTATTGCAGTGTTTTTTAATTTTTTTTAGCCATAAGCAATTATAGCACTACATTCTACATGTAGATATTCTAATAGGTACCTTGTCATTTCAGCACCTTTCTGATGCACTGATATAAGACCAAGTCCCAATTCCCCAGTACCCCTCGTCCTTCAGTGTCCTATTACCTTAAGCAACCCGACAGAGGTGATATTATTTCAAGACATATCTGAAAATAACTTTCTTTTTTTTTTATAACCAACCACCTGCATGGCAGGAAAATCACAGGAAGCCAATAACCATCCCTGCATGAGTCACTGTTGCCAGCAATCTCACAAGATAATGAAACCAATTCCACACTTTGCTGGTAGTCTGCAACTGATGGGTAAAAACCAAAGAGTTTTGACATCCTGAAAGTGAAGCCCAGAAGAATTCCTGAATTTAAACAAAGAAGAAAGGTAGATATCCCTGAGTTCATTGTTCTCAGCTATTTAATTGTCCTCCTGATTCAATGTTCATCCAGGTGCATGAAGCACTACTGGACATCTGGAGACCAAACTGAGCTCAAATGAAGAAAATCATGACCAAGCAGAGAAAAGCTATGATTAGATCTGCAGGAAGCTGCAACACAGAAATTTGAATTTTGAGTTCTGACAAACAAGTTCCTTCAAATTCACTAAAGAAATCTCCTGAAATTTTTTCATCCATGAGCAAGTCAAAAGGAGTTCTACTCAACTGCTGGGATTCTGTAAAAATTCAAACCCCTGTCTACATAGATGGTAATTAGTGTGCCACACCTTGAAATACTAAGCAGAATATGTAATTTGTGAGGTTCTGAACAGGATAAGAAACCTCTTCCCTGGTGGGTTGGGCAGACTGGGGTGCATCCAGAGATAAACCAGCAGCCTAATATGCTTACACATTCTGTTTTCCCAAAGCCAAATCTAATGAGAGAATTGGGAGAATGAATTTTCTTTCTTGAAGTCTCCCTTCAAGTTTCAGCATTTCAGACAAGATTCAATAAAAAATTTTAATCTAATTTTTGTGCCTGTAAAGCCTATGTAAATCAGCACAAGCCCTGAAAAATGAAGAGGCACTGTTTTTTATTGAATCCATAAATCTAAGAACTTAGCACTTAAAGAACTGTTTTAAATGTTTCCTTGTTTCTTTCTTTCTTTTTTCTTTTTTTTAATAATTAGTGTTAGAACAGGCAGGGAAACAGAGCCCAAGAGTGTGAGAACCTTATTCAAATCTCAGAAGGAAGAAGTATTTGTGAAACAAACATTGCCTAAATAAAAAAAAATACCTGAATCCAAACTCAACAGTTCAATGCCTTTTGTTTCAGGGAATTTTGGTTTGGATTTTGGTCACCTTCTATCTGTTTTAAAGACCTAGTAATAGTCATGACAAGAAGGAGATTCTTTGAAATTCACTTAGTTTTCAATGGAAACACTTATAGAGATTGATTTTTAAATTTACCATAAAAGTTAGCAAAAAAGCATAAAGGGGGAACTCTTAAGTGGCATTATTCAGATTTCTCTCCTCTAACAAGTCTTTTGATCAATTCAGCTTGGATTTGTATAGATAGGGTTGCCACCTGATTCCCAATAACAAACCAAGAATAGCATATATCTATATACATTATATTCTTCCTGTACTATAAATCACTGCATTGTGTGCTTTTTTTAATGTCAGAAACAACCTCTTGTTTGCTTCCCTGAAAAACTTCCTAAAGTGTGACACAGTGTAAAGCATATGTGTATCTAGTAGATTTAGGTTCTAATGTTTGTTCTGTCATCTGTATCTGTCCTTACAACTCTAAGTGTGGCCCAGAGAGCAGCAGCATCAATATTACCTGGGAGCCAGTGAGAAATGCATAAACTCAGGCTCCATCCAGACATAGTAAATCAGAATCTGCATTTTAAGAAGATACTGAGAAATTAATGTGTACATTATTAAAGCTTGAGAGGCATTCTTCTATGTAACTTCAGCACACTAATCTTTTGTGTTCCATTTTTCTTACTGGTAAAATGAAGGGGATGCGCTAAGTGTTCACTAAGATCTTGTCCACAATTTATAACTTATAGCAAATGCAAGCTGGAAAACCCCATTTCTTAGATATTGTATCATCTTGAATTTCCTGTAGAGCTTCCAAGTACAACACCATCTATATTTGGAGACTGAGATTAAATGAGCCTTTGCTGCCTCTAAGTTTTCTTTATAGAAACAAATCAAGCCAAATGTTTCATTTCATCTGATTCAAAATTAAAGCACATTAAAGAGTACCAGGGAAAGAGAAAGAAGGGTACTAACATATACTGAACTGTAATAAACACTTTAAATCATCATGCATTTTAATTTTAACCACAAACCTGTGAGGCGGATTCAATAAAACATATTATAGATGAGAACATAGTCACAAAAATCTTAGATAATTATTCCGGGTCACAAAGCCAAGTGGTACAGAAAGAATTTAAGCTTAAGCATCTCTCATTCCAAAACCCCTGAAAAGCAGAGTTGCTTTAATAATGTGCTGACAAATTCAGTGGTATTAACTTCTTTCATTATTTCTGATTTTCTGTGTAAACTAAATCACTTTGAAGTCATTTAAATTCCAATTAACACAAATGGCACCAAAATGCCTTACTTTGGACTCTCTTTCAAACCACCCTCTCTAACGATACATCTATAATTCTAGGTTTTGCTTTTATTTTTCATATGCAATTGGATCATCTCTTTTTAATTGGCATATTTAATCCATTTATATTTATTGTGATTACTGATTTCTTTAGACTTATTTATGCTACTTTCCTTTATGTTTTCTGTATACCACATTTTTTCCACTGTTTCCTTTTACACATTTTCAGCCTGTTGTTTGATTGATAAATTTATTTGTTCTTTCTATGTTAATTTAGAAATTATCATTTGTATTTCTATTCTTTTAGTGGCAACATTAAAATTTTTTGCAATCCTACTTAATTTGATATTTTTCTAACAAAACCTAAAGTTTTGCTATTTCTCTCTTACTCCTAAATGTTTTTGTTTGTTTTATCCTCCAAACACTTTTTTCTAGGATATTGTTATTCCCAATAATCTTAAGATAATTAGTGACTATTAATATTCCTTTTAGAGTCAGTAATTAGGCTGCATCATATTCCAATGATATCTTCCTAGAGATTCACGAATTCACTAGTTCATCATTTCTTCATTCAGCAATTACATATGGGCAATAAATTCATTTAATCCTAGTACCTGAAAATGGTATTTTGCCTTTACTATTGAATGATAGTTTAGCTAGTTATAGTTACATGTTGAGAGTTATTTTCCCTCTCTGACAACTTATAACATCTATTGTTGCTCCTTAGAAGTCTATTGTCAATTTAATTTTACTCTTTTTTAGGTAGTATGTCATTTATCCTATGTCAGCATTTAAAATTTTCTATTTCCTTTTCATTGTTTACAGGTTTTTTTTTTTGGTTCTGAGTTTAATTGGATTTACTTTTATTTTTCCCTTTCAGCTTGCAGTGTGTATTTTGTGACAATAAATTTCTTGCCTTCAGTTCAGAAAAACACTAAGCTATTTCTCTTGAAATGCTACTTCTTTGCTATTCCCTCTTTTTCCTACTTCTGGAACTGTTATATGTAGTTTTGGGCTCCTCGGTCTATCCTCTGTGATTCTTAATTTTACTTAGATATTTTCCATCTCTTTGTCTATCTCTCCTGAATAACAGGTCAAACTTTCAGATATTTCCTCCAGTTAACTCTTTCTTTTTTGGCTATATTCAATCTACTGAGTTTGTTACAGTGATTACATTTTTTTATTTCTCAAACCTATACATTTAAAAAAATCATCTCCTGTAATTGATTCAGAATCATCTATATTTGTTCATATCTTGCTCTTGCTGTGTATTTTTCCTATATGATTTTGAGGATTTTAACCATGTACATTTTAATGTCCTGTTCAGAAGATTGTAATTTTCTGGGTAATGAATTTTACCATTTATGAAATTTGTTGGCTATTATGAGTTTAGTTTTCATTCATAGAATTTTAGTTGCAAGACCAAGTTAACAATTTCCTTGTGTTTTATTTTAACTTTTTTTTTTCCTATTTCTCTCTCGGCACTCACTTCTATATGTCTGGTCTTTTTATAGTTGCCTCTATTTGGGTTACCCAAGTCTCCAGTCAGAAACAAGTCTTGTATTGGCAGCTCAGAATTACCATTCTGGGAGCTGTAACAAATTGAGGGTCCAAGTCAACATATGGCTTGAGCCATATTCAGCTGTCTCTGCTTCCTCCTGCCATGCCATCCAGCACTACAATATAGGCTATAGTCCCTGAGAATGATTTTGGCTTTTTTCCTACTCCAGCTTCTGACTGGAGTGTGGAAGACTTAGGTTCTACTTCCCCACAGAAATTGAAATCTTAACTGCTTCTTTGTACAGTAGATCTCTAGCTTCAGCCTCCCTGTAGTGCAGTAGATCTCCAGCTTTAGCCTAACTTACTGCGGTTTGGTTTTGTTTTCCTGTTTTTATATAAGAAACATTTATATTTTTTTTCCAGAGCAACAATGGTTCCATAAATATTATTTATAGCTATCATTGCTATACGTTTATAGTTGCAGGGAGGTAGTTTCATACATAAACTTTCAACCCCACCTCAATCAGATCACTGCCTCTCTAGTCTGAGTTTTAAATCCAAAGAATGGAGTGGCACCACAGTTAGAATCCTTAGAAATATAATTATCTTTTCCTGTGGTCAGATGAATTGTTTAAACAATCCCCATCCCCCTATACACCCCTCAAGAAATCTTGAAAAACAAAGTCATAGAGTCTTAAGAGCATGGCTGACCAAAAAAATGCCTCCTACTTGGCATCTGTTTTTCTATGATGAGTTTAAGGCAAACTGGACCAAATTTCAATCAAATAATGAGGACAGCAAAGTTGATTTTCTTCCCCTCCAATTAATCTTTTCTGCCACTTTTATTTACCTACCACTTCCATGTCTACCACTTCCCCAACCTCAGATATATCAAGCTATAATTTCTGCTTTGTCTCTTTTCTTTTGGAATACTAGAAAAGATTTAGTAACAGCCATTGGAATTTTTTGGTTTATTAATATAGCATATTTTAGTGAGTAAATTTCAGACATTGTGTTATTTGAACAGTGAATAGTTTATAGCTAATTGGAAATTAAATATTTTGTTTTCTGTTAAGGAATTTTAGTTAGTAAGCAAGCAAAATGTGATTTGTTCATTCCACGAAGAAAGCTCTTAATTTCACATTAGACCAATTTGTTGGACAAACCATGAAAACACAACAGAGCAGAGGGAGAACCAGAAGGCACAGACTATGATCTCGCTACGCTAGATCGGGAGTCGACAGATGATGCCTGTGGGCCAAATCCAGCCCAATGCCTGAGTTTGTATGTAAAGTTTAATCAAACCCCTTACACATGGCCTCAGTCTATGGCTGTTTTCACAGCAGCAGAGCTGAGAATTTTCTGCAGAGACAATATGGCCTGCAAAGCTGAAAATAATTGCTATATGGCTCTTTATAGAAAAAGTTTGCAGTCCCCTGCCCTAGATGGTCTCCCTACTTTGTTGAGAAGGAAAATTAGCAACTGGCACAGCAACCAAAGGGAAGTCTGAGAGTCTTTGATGAAAAAAAGAACCTGTGTCCATGTTATACCAACTTCTCAAAGATATGAGTCTCTCATGCCCTGGTTCTGTTTTCTCAATCTTCCCTCTATACACAGGTATACCCACTTTTCCACCAAACTGTTTCCTTCCTCCAACTGAGCCCTTCTTTTTCTCTATACTAAAACCTTAGTGCCTAGGAACATAGATTATATAGCACGCTTTCATTTTATTCACAGTTAACTATATTGTGCCATAATTTTTTTTCATCTGACATATCCCTTTGTATTATGTGTAACCAGCATATTACACAAAAACATAGGGAGACAAAGGAGTTCATGGCCCAGAAAGAGAGGCAAACAGATCAACAAGCACATACAATAAACTGTTACAATTGAGTTTAATTTGAGACCAAAATACAGCGATGAGATCAATTCCACCTTGGAGGAAATGAGAAAATTTGTGAGGAGGCCTCTTGTGCTAATAAAAGTATTATTAGTGTGCATGTCCTAAAAGTCCTGAAGAAAGTAAGATTTTTATGAATTTGGTATAGTAAAATCCATCAAAATATAAGAAAAATTATTCTAAGAGTATATCACAAATATACTTTTCTCAAATGCTTTAAAGTTGTTATAAAAAAAAAAGTGAGGCAACATGAATTTAATTAAATATAAATAGCACATGATTAATCTCCTGCCCTTAGGAATTCATTAACTCTAGCTGATTGGATTTGAATAAATCAGAATATATAGAGTTACCTTCACTGGAGGTTGTGCTAGAGTACAAGCTTCAGATAGAAACATACCTAAGAGAAACTGTGGATAAAATAGGCAAATAGTTGGATGGAAACTTTATGTTGGTTTCTGATGATAACAAAAAGAAAATGGAGGAGGAGGTGAAGAAAAGGAGAGGGAGAGAAAGAAATACCCTCCCAATCAATTTGGAAATTCAGGCGGCAGATCAGAAATTTTAAATATCTGTTCTCTACATGAAAAAGGAGACACTGGCAGTCAAACTGTCTTGATTTGGAAATTGATCAAGGCAACTAGAATTGACCCTTCTAAACCCATTTTTCCACTTGATTGGGAGCCAAAGCAGTCTAGCAACTCTGTTTTCTCTGGAGACGAGCTTCCTCTTCCCCTGCAGGCAGCTCTAGAAGAGCACGGGGATAAAACCTCAGTACCACGGGCACTTAAAGAAAAGGATTAAGGCTGAAATTTGAAGACTGGCCTGTTATAAAAGAACTAAATTCCCGGCCGAGCGCGGTGGCTCACGCCTGTAATCCCAGCACTTTGGGAGGCCAAGGTGAGCGGATCACGAGATCAGGAGATCGAGACCATGCTGGCTAACACGGTGATACTCCGTCTCTACTAAAAAATACAAAAAATTAGCTGGGCGTGGTGGCGGGCTCCTGTAGTCCCAGCTATTCGGGAGGCTGAGGCAGGAGAATGGCGTGAACCCGGGAGGCGGAGCTTGGAAGGTTTCAAGTGGAACTAGAACTGTTTGGAATGATGTAGATTTTTTTTTTTCCTGCATCTGGAGGGAAGTGTAACCACTTATATACCCTTTTAGGTTCGTTATACCTCAGTGATTTTATCCAATGGATGCATTTGATAAGCCTATAAAAGTTTATAAGCCAGAATCCAGGGCAGAAAAGGTATTCGATATAGATCTATACAAGAATAAGAAAAATCACACGGATGGACGGACAGAAGGAAGGAAAGAATAAGGAGGGGAAGGAACGAGCCAGTTTGTCATTTCAACCAAGTGGGATCGATGCAGTCTAAATCAAACAGATCTGCTTTGAAAGGACTTGCCATTTACTAACATGTAACTTTAAGGGAAACTACTTAGTCTTTCTCTAAGGCTTAATGTTTCATTTATAAAATGTGGATAATAGTACCTATCTCATTGGGTTGTTTTGAGGAACAAGTGAATTGCATATAAACATGTATCATACTTCATAGCAGATAGTAAACACTCAGTCTGTATAACTTTTTTGATATTCTTATCATTGCTGTCATCCATATCAAAATGTGGTATATTAAAATTGTGAACTGCATTCTATCAACCAACATCAGAACTTCAGGAAACCTCTCAGCAAGTCAAGATAGAGGTGTGTACATCTAATAATTTTTTCTGCAGCTAACTTTTATAATAAGAGCCCAGATGGTATCCCTATCATATTTTCTTATTTTAGCCGTTCAGAGTTATAGAATTTTGAGGGGACGGAGAGGCAGGGAAGCCTGTGTTTTCTTTCATTATTATTGGCATCTCTTCAGTCTGCTGGCAACTAAGGAAAGCAGTAAGTCACCACTCAGTTATGTGTGGGAGGATTTAAACCACATCAATTTCAAAGTGTGTCTAGCACAAGAAAATATTGCTTCTTTTAAAAAGACTAATGCAAATCAGATGAAGGGAGTTAAATAGAAATAAACCTGTAAAGGTTACTAAGGTGCTGATAAGCTTTTATAGCTGTAAGACAAAGAAGGGTTATCTTTTATATTTAAAGGAAGACTTACAGAGTCAGCATTGATTAAGGTAAAAGAACAGTAACCCAATAAAAATCCAAACACGCCGGAAGATGTCTGATCCTTCCAGATCTCCAAAAGGACATAAATTCCATAACAAAGAGTGTGTTTTTCCTTTAATTGACAAGTAAAAACTATATACGTTTATTGTGTATAACATGATATTTTGATATATGTATACATCATGGAATGGCTCAATCAAGCAAGTTAACATATGCATTACTTCACACACTTTTTTGTGGTGAGAACACTTATCATCAATTTTCAAATATACAAAATATTATTAATTGCGGTCACCATTATGTAGGATAGATCTCTTGTGCTTATTCCTCCTGTCTAATTGAAATGTGTTTTTTGGCCAACAATGCCCCAATTCCCCTTCCCCCACTGCCTTTGGTAACCACCATTTATTTTACTCTCTGCTTCTATGAGTTTGACATGTTTATACTACACATAAAAGTGAAATTATGCAGTATTTGTATTCCTGTGCCTGAATTATTTCACTCAGCATAATGTCCTCCAGATTCATCCATATTGTGTCAGAAGACAGGATTTCCTTCCTTTTTAAGGCTGAATAGTACTCCATTGTGTATATATATCACAATTTCTTTATTCATTGGTAAGAAGTTTCTTAATCTATGATTCTGGAGAATGTTTCCTCCATTCCTGAAGCACCTTCAATATTTCCTTCCTTCTGCCAGCAATCGATAGGAAAACTTATTATTTTTCTCAAAGAATTTTTTTCAATCACTTCACATACATATTATTTTTTGTGATGAGAACATTTAAAATCTAATATCTTAGCAATCTTCAAGTATACAACACGTTATTATTAAGTAGAGTCACCATGCTATACAATAGATCTCCAAAAGATTTTTATCCTGTCTAATTGAAACTTTGTAGCCTTTGACCCATATCGCTCCATTTCACCGACCTCCTCACCACCCACCTGCTATCACCATTCTACTTTCTGCTTCTAGTTCAACTTTTTTAGATTTCACATATGAGTACTGTAATGCAGTGCTTATCTTTCTGTGCCCGGCTTATTTCACTTAACATGATGCCCTCCAGGTTCATCATGTTGTTGCAAATGACAGAATTTCCTTTTTTAAAAAAATTATTATTTCATTTATTTATTTTATTATTTATTTATTTATTTATTTTGAGACGGAGTCTCACACTGTCACCCGGGCTAGAGTGCAGTAGCATGATCTTGGCTCACTGCAACCACTGCTCCCAGGTCAAGCAATTCTCGTGCCTCAGCCTCCTGGGTAGCTGGGATTACAGGCGCCCGCCACCACTCCCAGCTAATTTTTTGTATTTTTAGTAGAGATGAGGTTTCACGATGTTGACCAGGCTGATCTCAAACTCCTGACCTCGTGATTCGCCCACCTGAGTTTCCCGAAGTGCTGGGATTACAGGCGTGAGCCACCATGCCCGGCCTAATTTCCTTTTTTCAAAGGCTGAACAATATTCCATTGTGTATATATAACAAATTTTCTTTATTCATTTATCAATGAACATGACATTTATTCCATATTTAGGCTATTGAGGGTTCTCTTTTTTTCATGATTGTCTAATTGTTTCAACATTATTAAGACTATCCTTTTTTTTCTGTTGAATTGTCTTTGCACCTTTTCTGAATATCCATTGAGCATATATGTGTGGGTCTATTTTGTGAACACTTCATTCTGTTCCATTGATTCATATGTCTATCCTTTCCTAATACCATATAGTCTTGATGACTATTGCTTTATAGTAATTCTTTTTTAAATTTTTTTATTATACTTTAAGTTCTAGGGTACATGTGCACAACGTGCAGGTTTGATACATAGGTATACATGTGCCATGTTGGTTTGCTGCACCCATCAACTCATCATTTACATTAGGTATTTCTCCTAATGCTATCCCTCCCCGGCCCCCCAACCCCCCGACAGGCCTTGGTGTGTGATGTTCCCCACCCTGTGTCCAAGTGTTCTCATTGTTCAGTTCTCACCTGTGAGTGAGAACACGCTGTGTTTTGTTTTCTGTCCTTGTGATAGTTTGCTGAAAATGATGGTTTCCAGCTTCATCCATGTCCCTGCAAAGGACATGAACTCATCCTTTTTTATGGCTGCATAGTATTCCATGGTGTATATGTGCCACATTTTCTTAATCCAGTTATAGTAATTCTTTTCTTTTTTTTAAATTTTACTTTAAGTTCTGGGATACAGGTGCTGAACATGTCATTTTGTTACACAGGTATACGTGTGCCATGGTGGTTTGCTGCACCTATTAACCTGTCCTCTAAGTTCCCTCCCTCGCCCCCCACTCCCCAACAGGCCCTGGTGTGTATTGTTCCCCACACTGTGTCCGTATGTTCTCACTGTTCAACTCCCACTTGTAAGTGAGAACATGCGGTGTTTGATTTTCTGTCCTGTGTTAATTTGCTGAGGATGATGGGTTCCAGCTTCATCCATGTCCCTGCAAATGACATGATCGCATTCCTTTTTATGGTTGCATCATATACCATGGTGTATATGTGCCACATTTTCTTTTTCCAGTCTATGATTGATGGGCATTTGGGTTGGTTCCATGACTTTGCTATTGTAAATTGTGCTGCAGTAAACATACGTGTGCATGTGTCTTTATAGTAGAATGATTTAAATTCCTTTGGGTATATACCCAGTAATGGGATTGCTGGGTCAAATGGTATTTCTGGTTCTAGATCCTTGAGGAATCACCACACTGTCTTCCACAATGGTTGAACTATTTTACATTCCCACCAACAGTGTAAAAGCTTTCCTATTTCTTTACAGCCTTGCCAGCATCTATTGTTTCTTGACTTTTTAATAATCACTATTCTGACTGTATGAGGTTCATTGTGGTTTTGATTTGCATTTGTAATGATCAGTGAAGTTGGGGTGTTTTTTTTTCTTATGTTTGTTGACCATTTAAATGTCTTCTTTTGAGAAGTGTCTGTTCACATCATTTGCCCACTTTTCTGATGGGAGTCTTTGTTTTTTTCTTGTAAATTTGTTTAAGTTCCTTTTAAATTCTGGATATTAGCCCTTTGTCAGATAGATAGATAGATAGATTGCAAAAAATTTCTTTGAAGAGTTTTTAAATATTTGAATTGAAATACATATGAGCATTTATCCACTGATTTCCCCCCCACCACCACCACCCCCATCACGGGTTGAGGGTTGCCCCAAGGCTGTTAACTTTTCCCTGACTTCAGAACCTACAGTCTTTGCAGGAAAGCTGCCAACACAATGAAAGTTTCAGTTCCCATGGAACTGTGCACCATGGCTGCAGCTGAAATCAGAGATGGTAAGAGAGGATATGACACTGGGTACCAAAGGAGTCTACTGTGGTGCCCAGTGTTATTTTTAAAAGTCTAATATGACTGTGTGTGTATATATATATACACACACACATATATGTAAACATGTATTACACATTACACATGTATGATGCTATCATACTATATTATACATTATACATGTATCATACTATATTATACATATATATGATATACAAATGGAAAAGATAGTGAGCTCTTAACAGACTCATCCACGGAGCATGACCCACCATATCTTATTTTGCTTGGGCGGTACTGATGTGGACAAAGGAGGATATGTGTTCACACAGCTACTGAAATGACAAAACCAAGGGGCAATACAGAGATTTTGCCTCTGAGCATTAACTTTTTGTATTCTCTCCTCCCTAAGCTTTACCTGACAAAATACTCTCTGCTCCTCAAATTCATCTCTCTAGATGGCTTCTATTCAGTAAGATTTGTTTCTGTCCTTTGACACCATTTCTTATTCCAAGAGAATTTCTGGATGCTTCTTATCAAGCCTACGCCCTCATCCTCTTCCACAGTTTGAGTCTAAGACTATCCCTCTTCCTGGGATCCTTTCTAGTAATATCCATGCTCAAAGCCTTCTGTTAGTCTAGGTCTACACATCTCTCTTCCAAAACCATTCCTTGATTTCTCCAGTTAGATGCATCTTCTATTTTACGGTCCTTTTCACTTTCTATCTTGTATTATAATTATTTATGTGCCTATTTTATCTTAGATAATAAAAATCCTCAGCAGCAGGATCCAAATCTCCTTGAGCTCTGTATGTCTCACATCATGTAGCACACGGTATGGCTTGTAGGAGGTATTTGATGGACATTTATTGCCTAAATAAGCATAGAGATTGAATTGTCTGCTCTTTGTAGGTAGGAGCTGTGGTAACTTCTATGTGGGTTCTCAACATTGTCTTGTGCAGCACTGGACACGTGGCAGAAATTTTTATGCACTCACCACACCCAGTTTCCTTTCCCCCCTGGCACATATCTGGATTCCATGTCATGTCTTTCTTGCAGTTAGGTTGGGCCATGTGACTGAGTTGGCTAGTGGAATGTGAAAGCAAGCGATGTGTACCACTTGAAGGACTGGTTGGTAAGTGTGCTGCGAAGTTGTCTGTGCTCTCACTTTTCCCTTCATTCAGAAAATCTAGCAGAGGATATCCCACCCCAGAGGATGGGGGAGCCCCCAGATGCAACAAACATAGTTCCCTGAAAGGCTGCATGGCAACGGGCTCCCCTCATCCCTTCTCTGACCCATATGAGGCTGGAACATGAGTGACACCTAAACCTCTGGTAAGCAGCCACTGAGACATCCTGGTTATTTATTGTGGTACTAAAATACTCTGACTAATACAGACATTTAGATGTTTTTAACTGATTTTATTAACTCTAGTAAGAAACAGAAGTACCGTATTTCTTTGAATTTAAGACATCATCAAATGTAAGACACATCATTATTTTATGTTTCATAAAATAAAAAGAATGAGTGCTGCTAATCAAGCTGTGACAATCCATTCTAATTTCTGAGAAGTTAAATGTGCAAAAAAGTGAATCTTAGAACTAATGAAATACATGAAATACAACAATTTACATGTAAAATACTTCGATAAAATATGAAATTCTTTAGCGAAATATTCAATGTATTTCTTCAACATGCATTCATTAATCACCTCTTTTATGCTTAGTATTACGTTTGGTCCTGAAAGTAAAATGAGAATAGAACATAGTCCTTGCCCTCAAGAAATTCACAGACTAGTAGAAGAGACTAATATGTTAAAATAATTAAAATTCAGTTTAGCAGCAATAAGAATATAGCTAATATGTACTGTATATGATATGTACTAGATACTGTCAATTACACATGTTTTCAAGCATGTGTCAATCCCATGGGAAGAGTATTATTTTATCTATTTTATGACCGTGCTGTCCAATAAGTATACTGATGGAGGTCAGTCTATCCAGTCCAGCAATGGCATTATAAAGGGAGTCACTAAGTGCATGATGGAGATGGGCTAGGGTAGGAGGTACAACACCCACAGGGTCAAGGACCATTTTGTAGAGAAGATAGGGCTTTAACTAACTGTGTCTTGAAACTAAAAAATGGTGTCCAGAAGGGCAAGCAAACATTCCAGAATAAAGGAACAGTGTGTGCAGAACCAAAAGATAATGAATAATTGCAAAATGCTGATGTATACTATGTGAGGTTATGGGAGGTAAAGAAAGTTGAGTAGGGGGAGAGTAGTGGATAGTTCACAATGAGCTTCATGTATGATGTTCAAGTGTTTGAACTGATTTATAGGATGATGAGAATTTTAGAGAGGTTTTAGGGAGGAGTGGAAGTAACAGTGGACATTCCTAAAATAAGGTCAAAAATGACCATTTAAAAAATACTTCTTAATACTGTCTACATTTGTAGAAATTGAGATCAAATTAGCAAAGAAATAGGATTATTTATGTCTCACTATCAGTCAGTCAACAAGAATAAAAGGTAAATAGTGAGATCCATTAAGATGGCAAAAACATCAAGAACATTTATTACTGAAATTCATTTGAATTGATTTCATATTGCACATACATAAAAAGATAATTTTCTATTCCTTTTGCAGTTTTGTGAGTTATTACCTTAAAAAGAAGACTTTATAGCAATCATCCACAAATCCATTCAGTTCACTTATTACCTCTGGAATATTTTCTTTTAAAGAATATTTCTAGGAGCAATTTTAACCAGCCCAAGTTTCAAGCTTTAAAGAGTCACTATTTTGCATACACAGTAAGTACTTTTTCTGAAAATTTTGTTATAGATTCATAATTCTCAGTGGGCTACCCCTGTTAATATGCACTCACAGCTGCATGTAGCCCTAGGAATCATTATTATATTAAGAATAATGTAAAGACACTTAAACTTATTCTGAATCATCATGCATATTACCAAGTGTGTGCCATTATGAATAGCAGTCATAGCACACCGCATAATGGTATGTTAAAGACAATGTTGTGGTGTAAACTAAATGCATATTAAGAATACACAAAATCTGCTAAATTTTAATCGTCCTTATTCATAGGACACAGAGCTCTAATGATCCTCAAAATGCGTGTGATTTAAATAAGCCATCTTTATTCCATTCCATTTAAACCCTTGGTGTGAGTTAATCGGCTTTGGTGGGCTCATTCCTACTGATGAACATGAAAAAACCTTAGCTCACACATAGAGAAATGTACGGCAAGTGGTGAACAAATAAAGTGAATCATCTCTAATCTACCTCACCAAAAGCACCCTACTCACCTCCAAGCCTAATCCTAAAGTTAGATGAATTTAGAAGGGACTCCCTAATTGATCTCCCTTTCTGAAAGCTGATTTCCAGAAGATTTGCTTATAAAGGAATTACAGCTAAATAAGAATGTTGCCAAAGTTACTCTAGGAGTGCTAAGGAAATATGTTATTGTTGCTCTGATACTTTATTTAAGAAGTAGTAGATGCAGACAACTTCAGTTTAGGAAAGCCATAAATTCTGGGTCCTTTTAGCTTGCATAGACTAGTTAGTCTCTTAGACTCCTCAGGATTATAATTCTAACTCCATTCATGCCGTGATTGCATCCTGTAGCCTTTCTGAAAACCAAATAAATAATGCTGGATGAAGCCTACAGTGTCTTCTGAGTTTGTCTAAACTCAAGATCAATGCTGCTGTCAAGCAGAGACGGCATAGCAATCACAGAACAGATTTGGCTCCTACACCAGGAGGCTAGTAAACATAATTATGAAGAGTGTTCTTCCTTTGAAAATATGTCATAGATTCCAAACAAAAACTTTCCAGTAAAATCTGATCAGACTTCAGTTAATTTTGAAGAAGGAATTGAGGCTGCTTATGTCTCCCATATTTCCATATCTAACTATTCACCAAGCAGGCCTATTCTATTAAACTCTTGTCTTGAACCTATTCTGTCCACTGTACCCTCACTTCCATTGTATTGGTTCGTAAGCTAATCATTTCATTTCTAAATTAGTTCAATAAAAGGAGAATTGAATTTACTGTCTTCTTTCTGTCTCCCCTCCTACCAAAGCATCCCTCACACACAAGAGTGATCTAAAATAGTATACAGGCTATATACTAAGGAGCTAAGTCTCTTTCAATTGTCCTTTCTAGTCACACATTCTATTGCTTCAAACACACACACACACACACACACACACACACACACACACACACATATACAATTTACATCCATCCATCCATGTTAGGAGGCTTGCCCCAGTTCATCACTGTCTATGACCATGGGGATAAGTCTGTATAATTCTGGAGATTGGTCAGCAAGCCTATAGTAAGCTACATTCTCCAACTTGGCATGTATTGGTTTAAAAAATATATTTCTTTTCTCTGTCTGCTACTCCATTGTCTTTTTTAATGATTTGTTCCAAATCCCAGATAGAGAAGAATGATGCTATAATTGGCCACTTCCAAATACTCCAATACCCTTACGCCTGAAATATGTACCTGTCTTCCACCCTTGCCATTCTCTGTCTTACCTGCAAAACTTAGTCTAAAGATCTCTGCCTCTATAAAGCCTGTCCTGACAGTCAACGTATTAGAGTTTAAGGATGCCAATTACATTTTTTCTTCAAAACAATAGGTATTAGACACATGAGTGAAAACAGGGCTTGAAATGTTCAGTTATTAGTGGTAAGGCTGGATTGGAGAATTGAGTAGAGCCTCGTAACCACTGGCTACCCAGACACATTCAAGCACACACACTAGTGACAGACAAAAAGACAGAAGAGTCATCTCCCTCATCCTTTCCCAGAGCTTGATCTACTGAGAATCTGACCCCCTGGAAATTATAAGGAAAGTATGTGTCTTCCAAAGAAACCAGTTGTAGAAATCAAGTGTCTGCATCATACATAAACAGTTTATCAATGCCAAGTGGAAAAGTGAGACCCAGAGAATGTCAGGTTCTTACCAATCTCAGTAATGAGTTAATTCAGTTGAGAGAATAGAGAAGGGAGAGGCTTCTATAATGGCAATTTCTGATGTCAGCTTGACTAGCTGAGGAGTGGTAAAACATTATTTCTGGTGTGTCTGTGAATGTGTTTCTGGAAGAGACTGGTATTTGAATCAGTGGACTGAGTAAAGAAGATCTAAGCTCATCAATGTGGTTGGGCATCATCAAATCCATGGAAGGTCTCAATAGAATAAAAAGGCAAAGAAAGAATGAATTTGGTCTCTCACTGTTTGAGCT
The DNA here is from genome assembly GCF_037993035.2 of Macaca fascicularis. Classification (NCBI taxonomy): domain Eukaryota; kingdom Metazoa; phylum Chordata; class Mammalia; order Primates; family Cercopithecidae; genus Macaca; species Macaca fascicularis. The sequence goes on from NC_088375.1 coordinate 137,506,705, forward strand.
AGGATATTCCTCTTTTCCCACCATCAGAGGTCAGTGCTCCTGGTTCTCGGGCCTTCGTATTAGTATTGAATTGTACCACCTGCTTTCCTACTTCTACACGTTGTTGACAGTAGATCTTGAAAGGTCTTGTTCTGTATAATCACAATACAAATATATATATATAAGACATAATATATGTATATGTCTATTTCCTATTGGTTCTTTCTCCCTGGAGAACTCTAACTACTAATATATCTCCCTCCCCATAACTTCCTCAAGAGACCTTAATTGTTAGAGGAAGTTTATTTATGTATGAGTAAAGATGGGAAACAGGGAAAGAATAATTGTCTCCCCTAATATTCCCCAACTTAATTTTCTTAACCCCAAACTCTCCTGCCTGCCCCATTAAGTTTACACATTCCTCTATTAATACACTAATTGTTTTTGCTCTATGTGTATCTGTATTTATATGTATGTATTTCTGGAATATTGGATTTTTTAAAATGTAAGTATTTGTCTATGTTCCAGTGTTCGGCTAATACTCGTTTCTCAGTAAATATATACTGCCTGAATGGATAAGGCAGAATCGTCAAATATGACAAATAGAAAGGGATGTTAGAAATTATCTGCTTTGATTTCACATCTAAAGCCAAGAATCTTACAGACAACATCCCTGAGCATCGACTAGTCACTGTTTGGACACTTCTGAAAACTCCACAAGTTTTATCTAGACATAGAGAAGATAAAAATATCACCTCTATGTATTCAGAAATATACAACATCATTTCTTTGGTATTCTTGCCAAAAATACAAAGGTTTATTCCAAGAATGAGAAAATATTAGACCAAAAAAAAAAAAAAATGGAAGGACGTTCTACAGAATAACTTACCAGTATTCTCCAAAAGTGGAAAGATCATGAAAGACCAAGAGAGACTGAGGAACTGTTGCAGAATGTAGAGACACAAGACATAACAACTAAATGCAATGTAGGATCCTGGATAGGATCCGGGAACAGAAAAAAAGACAAATATTGGGAAAATTGGAAGTTAAAATAAGGTATGAAGTTTAGATAAGAGCATTCAATCAATAATTTCCTTGTTTTGACAATTGGATGATGGTTTTTTAACATGTTAACATTAGGGGACGTGAGATAAGGCATATATAGCTACTCTCTGTACTATCTTTGCAAGTTTTCTATGAATCTAAAATAAGTTCAAAACAAAAAGTTTTTAAAAATCACCTCTATAATACATATAGGCATGCGGGTTTACAATAGTTTAAAATCCTCCCAATCTTTTGGTCTACTCAGCACAGTAGTGACAGCCATAAAATTGTATGTGGGGTACAATTACACTATCAGGCATCACAGCAAGTTAGAAATCGCTCAATGTCTGTGGTTAAGCAGCACATGGTATACAAGCATTTCCATAATTCATTTTTGCTAACTAATCTGTCTCTTTGCATGGGTCTGAACTCCAGAGCTAAAACAGCTCTCTTATATTCAGGATTAATTTGTGATTGAGAAAAGTCAGGTAGCAGGGTGACGCAAACATCTGAAATGGGTGCACAGGAATTTCCACTCTTCTTGCCTTCCTTTCTTAAGAACGTAGTATTTTCAGTCCTTACCCCCAAGCCTTCTGCTTGAATTACACTAAAATTCCCTTGCATAAAGTCTCCATGTCACCTCTGTCCATTAACTGATGTCATGAAGACAGTATGTGTTTCACATAAAAGATAAGATGAAGGCCTCTACTTAGAGTGGTAGGAGATGTCATGGGGCACGTAGGCTCACACCAGAGGAATTTAATAGATGTGGTATTGATTCCTTAATTCATACAATATCAGAAAATGAAAAATCTCAGAATATCAGCAAATGCCTGAACAATGTACGTGATTTCAATTTTATTAGAATCCAAGATAATGTTAAATTCAATTGAAAATAACTATGCTTCATCCCCGATTATTATGTCTGATGCTTCTTCAAACCTTTACTGGGCAGCCTAATATGTCCCCAATAGGCCCCTCTTGTCTATTACTCCACATCCTCTGAGCCTCAGCGGTATCTTTCTCAAGCTCCTGGTCAGTGATGGTTCTACATGGACCCTGATCTGCTTCAGGGAGGAGCATTTTGACAGCACCTAGCCCAGGCCTGTGCTGTATGTCTTGTCCTCTTACTCTGGGGTTCCTGGGTTGATACTGTGGCATGTGACATTGCAGGAACCTAGTCAGTGTTCACACACGTACAACCAATGGGTTAATGTCCCATGGGTTAAACTTTTGACTAATGAGAGATGGGAACTAATTTACACTAGATGCTAAGACACATTTCATTTTGCTTCCCAGCTATCAACAAGATTGATCAACTTGTCACCATAGTTGAGACCAGCTCCATAACCCCTCTTTGTAATGGCTCTCCTTCCTTTCTTGCTTTGGACCCTGCTATCTGAAGGCCCCATCTAAATAAAGCATAGGTTCCAGGCTCTACTTTTTAGGGAACCCAATAGAAGACAGCATCTTTGCATATTGCAATTAAATTGTCCTATCAAAGAAAAAAAGTTAAAAACTGGCAAGAAAAGTATAAAACAAAGTTCCTAAAAGCATATATGTTAAATTCTGGGGAGATTTTCAAAAAATCTGTCACTGAGACTTATACGTTCATAAACATATTCTTAGATTACACATATACAATACCAAAAACACTAGAAAACCGTAAGAACAACCTTGACTTACTCACAATATTAGTCCTTAGCCATGATATACATGGTAGCCTTTACAAAATCTAGCTGACCAAAATAATGCGTCTCTCCCTGCTTCCATATGCTTGCCACTTTCTACATATTCAGGGGCTATGAAAGTCAACAAACAATGTTACCAGAAAAAGATGAGAACACTCAATGGTGTACAGCATTGTCAGAGAGGTAGGCACCTCGAAAAAACGTGTACCATGAGATGCTGGGACATGAAGATTAATGGGACAAGTGTACACTGGCAGGGATTAGTCTCCCCTATCCTAAACTTGTGCCAAGAATTGCTGTCTCACCAGCAAAGGTAGAGATCCCAACCACAGAAAAATCTCACCTCACCCCAGTAGACCCACCCTGAAAAAAATAAGTGCTAGAAACTAAATGTAGAGATTATTCAAACTAATCTGCCTCTAAGGTTTAAATCTGAGGAGGAATTTCCCAACAACCAGTAGACATGGAGGGTTGCGAAAAATACATCCCCATGTCATGTCTACAGACATATGTGAGACAGAGAGAGTCTTCTCCCCAACCAAAGAAAAGTAAACAACAAAAAGCAACACATGAGAAAAGGAAATGTATGCTGAAAACTCAGGAAATCATAAGACCATTTTAGAAGAGTGTCTATTTGGTGCTCTCAGAAAGATGTAAAACAAGGCCTTCGTGAAACAGGTCGCAAAGCATGATGAAAAACACTATTAAATCAGGGCCAGGCAAAAATGAGGCTGATGAAATAAGACAGGATTTTAATGAGTCCTAAAATATAGTTTAAAATCTAAAAAAATAAGCAATATAAAGCAAAGCTACACTATGTAAAATCAAATATTTGAGGAAATGGTTCAACTTGAGATGCTCTACTAGAATTTGAAAAGAATGACTTTGATACAGGTATGAATATGAACACAATATGATATAAGATAAGGGCTGAGATCCAAGCTAATACACATATAGGTCCTAAAGAAAAACATCAGAAACCTAGAACCCTTGAGGAGACAGTATAAACTAGTGACCTAGTGCTTAGGATTTGGAGTGAGGCATTTGGGGTTGAAACTCTGCTATTTACTGACTTAGAGGCTTGGAAAAGTTAATTAACATCCCTGACTTTTGTCTGCTTCTCTTTAAGAGAAAAAGAATAGTAGCTATTCTTATGATTACATTAGATAATGCATATACATTTTTTTACATAGGCATTTTAAGCACTCAGTGAATAACTGTTACCAATACCATTCTCATTGTCATTGAACACAGTAATCAAAGATGTTTTCAGAGAAACTTTTCCTGAGATCAAAACCTGTGTTGTGAAACTGAAGGAGCTCACCATATCCCAGACATGGTTAATGAAAAAGGTACACACCTCACCACAGCTCAGCTACTAAAACCAATTATGCGATAACAACATTTCTGCAAATACCAAAGCTTCCTACTTAGAACAAACATCAGGTCAGCCTCTAACTTTTCCTGCAACACTAACACCTAAGAAAATGAAATAAAAAGATGTTCCCAAATTATGCCACTTACAAATCTCCCTAGAAAAAATTATTCAAAGATCTTCTTGATTACTAAGAGCTAATCAAAATTTAAAAAATCAAGAATGGCAAAGTTGCAAAATTCAAACCAACTAATATAACTTCTGCAGATACTTTTACAATAATTACATTAAAAATTATACACAAACACACCCACAATAACTCTACATTCAGCCTTCAGCAATTACACTAGGGAGAAGAAATAGAATGGCATAAATTCCTCAGTACATAAAGGGAGTGTCATTTCTATTTGGCTCTTGATTTTAATAAATGGAGAAATTGGGATTATGCATTTATTTGATAAGTTAAAAGCAACCAAAGGTAGAATTTAGAATAGAGTATATTCTGGCTGCAATATTAAAGAAAATAAAAAAAATAAAATATTCTTATGAGAAGAGAAAAAGAAACTAGAAAGCACAAAACACTCTGAAAACGTAAGATATTGAAACTGACAATACACTTTGGGAGGCCGAGGTGGGCAGATCACTTGAACCCAGGAGTTCAAGAGCAGCCTGAGCAACATGGCAAAACCTCGTCTCTACCAAAAATACAAAAATTAGCCAGGTGTGGTGGCACATGCCTATAATCCTAGCTACTCAGGAGGCTGAGGCAGGAGGATCACTTGAACCCAGGAGGTGGAGGTTGTAGTGAGCCAAGATCATGCTACTGGCACCAGACTCCAGCCTGGGTGACAGAGTGAGACCCTGTCTCAAAACAAAACAAAACAAAACAAAACAAAAGACAATAAATAAAAACACATTATATGCTGTTTAAACAGCAAAGATAAAGCTAAAAAGAAATAAGAATGATTAAATACATATTGAGCAAAAGGCAAAAACATAAAAGAGAAGGCAGGCCAAAACAAAGCATTAAATGGGGCAGATAATATAAAATTATAAAGGAAAGCTGTTTAAAATTTTCAGGAGAAATGGACTGTATTTAACTATAGAAGACTTTCATGAGCCACTGTCCATCTGTAGAAAACTCGGCTGCCAAAATTGTGATATTCATGGTTCAAATAATAGATTTCATAAGATTTATTAAGTAATAAGATTTACTAATTATTTTAAATATATATATAATTTTTTTAATATCCATAGGACATTTAAAATCATTAAATATGTATTAAACCATTTTTTAACTCAGCAAGATTCAAATATAGAAAACTTTTTTGAGGGAGGTAAAGAACACATAACATGAAATCTATCCTATTGTATTTTTAAGTGTACAGTACAGTATTAACTATATACACTTTGTTACATAGCAGAGTGTATACTTTGTTATATATTAGGTTGGTGCAACAGTAATTGCCACTTTGCCATTGCTTTTAAGGACAAAAATCGGCAATTACTTTTGCACCAACCTAACAGCACTTTTTCATCTTGCATAACTGAAACTTTATACCCACTGCATGGCAATTTGCATTTCCCCCTCCCCATCGTCCCTGAAAATCAACATTCTATCTTCCGCTTCTACAAATTTGACTACTTTAGATGCTTTCCATAAGTGGAATCATGCAGTATTTGTCTTTCTGTTACTGGCTTATTAGTGCTCTCAGATTTCATCCATGTTGTTGCGAATGACAGGATTTCCTTCTTTTTAAAGTCTGAATAATATTCCATTGTGTGTATGTATAAAATTTCTGTTAGCCATTCATCCAACAATGGAAACAGGTTATTTCCACCTCTTGGCTATTGTGAATAATGCTATAATAAACAAGAGTGTGCAAATATCTCTTCAACTTCCTCTTTTCAGTTCTTTTTGGTAAACATCCAGAAGTAAAATTGCTGGATCATATTGTAGTTCTATTTTTAATTTTTTGAGAAATCATACTGTTGGAAACAAATGCTCAGTGCCACAAAGAAAAACTGGCACTGAGACAAAGGATCTCTCAGCAAGGCAAATTTACCTCTGCAGAAGAGTGCTTCTCATAGGTTGGGTCGTCAGGAGAGCACACGGAACAAAGGAGGGAAGGGGTTTTATTCCTAACACAACTTGTCCCTGCTACTGTGTCCTGCCTCCACTGGCTAGAGTTGGACCACGTAATCTAAGTTGAACCCAGTTGGCTAACTTGAAAATGCAGGAATGCGGTTACCCTGACAGGAGGACAGTTTCGGTGGGAAGGGCCATTGCGATGGGAGGGGTAATTCACAGAGTGGGTAACAGATGTGGAACGTGGGCTCTATAGATAAGGACTGGTGGGAAGGTTGTTTACCAGAATAAGGGGACACAAAGAGTAAAGAAATCTGGCCTTGATAGCAGAGAACAAAGGACAAGGAAACTTAAACAAGCTAAACCTTTGAAGAAGAATTTCTTACTGCATCTAGCACATACTATTTTCCATGGCAGCTACACCACTTTACATTTCCATCAACAATGCACAAGGGTTCCATTTGCTCCATGTCCTTGGCAAAATGTGTTATTTATTTGTGTATTTATTTATTTATTAATAATGGTCATCCTAACAAGTGTGAGGTGAGATCTTATTGTGATTTTGATTTGCATTTCTGTGATGATTAGTATGTAGAGCATTTTAAAAATACACCTGTTGGCCATTTATATGTCTCCTTTGGAGAAATGTCTATTAAAGTCCTTTGTCCAATTTTTAACTGGGTTTTTTGTATATTTTTGTTATTGAGTTGTAAGAGATTCTCATGTATTTTGGTGATTAACTTCTTATTAGATATATGGTATTCTGTTATTATATTTTTCAGCTCCAAAATTTCTGTTTGGTTCTTTTAGATATTTTCCATTTCTTTGTTAATAGTTTCATTTTGTTCATACATCATTTTCCTAAGCTTGTTTACTATCTTTATGATAATTATTTTCAATTAGTTGCCAGGTGATTTGTATACTTCTGTTTTGTTAGGGTTGGCTTCTGGAGATTTAGTTAGTTTGTTCCTTCGTTTGGACCATGTTTCCCTGTTTCTTTATGTGCTGTATTACTTTGTGTTGGGATATAGACATTTGAAAAAACAGGCACCTCTCCCAGTGTTTACAAACTGGCTTTCTGTAAGGAAAGACTTTCACCAATAAGCCCCATTAGAGATTCTGACAGACTCTCAAATCTTTTCTGTGGATGATTCTTCTCTGACTTACATGTGTAAATTCCAAATTAGAGTGGTTTTGCAGAGTTGCTTTTTCAGCAGCTTGCAATCTCTTGCACCCCCTAGTATCTCTCTTGAGTTCCCTGGGGCTACTGTAAGATCTCTCTCTCTCTCTCTCTCTCTCTCTCTCACTGGCAACCTGGCATCTAGAGTATGCTGGTTTTGTCATGCCACCAGGCAGGTAAGATACTATCCCTCAGGCAATGCCCTTCAGAAGCCGGAAAGTAACAGAGAAGCTACCAAGCTGTATCAGCCTGTATATTATACTATAAGTCTTTTGAAGCAGCAGCAAGCTTTCCAGCTCTTTTTTTGTTCTTAGAGTGCCCCAGGCATGTAAAGTCCTATAAGCTCTCCTAGTCAGGCAAGATAGTAACCAGTCCTCAGGCAGCCACTCCCCTACCCCAACAAAAAGTTAGAATGTTGGACACGTGTTCCAACTCTTTCTCTAACCAGGAAGAAGCCACGACTTGGGGGTTTTCTCCTGCTGACTTTGCACTGAGCTAGGGGAAGGGGCAATGGTGAATGAGTATGTAGCTAGTTCACATCACCTTTGTTCTCAGTGGCCCTCAACCTGACATTCATTTCTGTCACCACTTAGATTCAGGTAAGACAGAAAAGTTTCATATTAGGTGTACATTCCAGTCTTTTTTTTCCATTCCCAGGAGAAGCTGAGAGATGGAAGGTTCCTCCTAGTCACCATATTATGCCAGAGATAGGGGCTCTGGAGAATGAGTGCTATGAATTTTTCCACCAACCTGAATGCAACTGTTTTGGTGCTCCCCTGGGTATACAAGAGCCTCTTAACTGGTGTCTGGATTTCTCAAAAAGGAGATGGGCCCGTGAATTATTGTTGAATCAGTGTTTCCATGGGGGAAGCAGGGCCTGGGGCTTCCTAGTCTACCAACTTGCTGATGTCACCTCGCCCATATAGAAACCCTAATGACAGTTTTCTCCAATTACAGTGAAGTTAAACAATTAATATAAAAGTTTTAATATAAATCCTAAACAACTGAATTTGAAACATACTCCATAAACAGTGAATGGAACAAGCAGAAAATAAAGATACAGAATTAAATATTTTTAAAAATAAAAATAAAAACATACTAATTTCTAGCTAATTTCATATACCTAATGGTCATTAAATCCTGATTTATTGGTTTTCAACTCAAGGAATAAGAATAAGCAACATTACCACAAACAACAAATAAGCCCCAAGGAAATAAAAAATATAAGGTAAAAGAAAATAACATAAATGAATTATTTTTAAAATAGAAAAATAGAATTAATATGTAAATCTAAAAACTCAAGCTTTCACTCAAAAAGTTAAAAAAAATCATGAAGTTAACACCATGGAAAGTAAAAATACAAATAAACACAAATAATAGTATAAATGAATTATTTTAAAAACATAAAAAATGAATTAATAAACCTTAAAAGTTTTCTGCTGTATAATAAATGAATAAACCAAATCAATTTATTAAAAAGTCAATGTAGAACAACAGAAGGAAAGAAATAAGAATGACAAATGAGAAAGAGGACACTGAAACAAATATAGAGTGTTTATTATAATTATTATTATAAAAGAATGTGAATACATTGGAAAATCTCAATGTAATAAATAATTACCTGGAAAAAGACGTGACTAACATTATTAAAAAAATCATTGTAGTATTATAACTGGGAGTACATATAAAATGATTAAATTTTGCATATTTTAAAAATAAGTGATTTCAACAATTCTGTGAACTTATCATAAGAAAATAACTAAGAATCTGTCAAAGCTGTAACCACAAGAATCTTCCTTGCTTCAGTATTTGCAACATATAGAATTTGAAAAACCTTGAAACAACCCAAATATATTACAAAGGAGATTCGTAAAAACATTCAGGTAAGAGAATATCATGTAGCTACTATAAAATTAAATATTAAAAAAAATTAGATTTCAATCCAAAGGGTACTCTGTGTGTGTGTGTTTTGGAGGGTGTTGGCGATGTGGTTCTGTGCATGTGAGTGAGTAATAATTAAGTAAACCCATTATATGGGCCAAGCAATTTTCAAAGCAACACAATAGTTAACTATCATTGACTCTCAAAAAAGTGTCTGGAATGACCACTGGGTAAATAACTAAATTAAGGCAGAAATAAATAAGTTATTTGAAACCAAGGACAACAAGACACAACATACCAGAATCTCTGGGAAACATGCAAGGCTGGTTCAACATATGCAAATCAATAAATGTAATCCATCACATAAACAGAACCAATGACAAAAACCACCTGATTCTCTCAATAGATGCAGAAAAGGCCTTCAACAAAATTCAACACCCCTTTATCCTAAAAACTCTCAATAAACTAGGTATTAATGGAACGTATCTCAAAATAATAAGAGCTATTTATGACAAACTCACAGCCAATGTCAGTATCATACTGACTGGGCAAAAACTGGAAGCATTCCCTTTGAAAACTGGCACAAGACAAGGATACCCTCTCTCACCAGTCCTATTCAACATAGTTTTGGAAGTTCTGGCCGGGGCAATCAGGCAAGAGAAAGAAATAAAGGGTATTCAGATAAGAAAAGAGGATGTCAAATTGTCTCTGTTTGCAGATGACATGATTGTATGTTTAGAAAACCCCATCATCTCAGCCCAAAATCTCCTTAAGCTGATAAATTCAGCAAAGTCTCAGGATACAAAATCAATGTGCAAAAGTCACAAGCATTCCTATACACCAATAACAGACAAACAGAGCCAAATCATGAGTGAACTCCCATTCACAATTGCTTCAAAGAGAATAAAATACCTAGGAATCCAACTTACAAGGGATGTGAAGGACCTCTTCAAGGAGAACTACAAACCACTTCATAAGAAAGTAAGAGAGGACACAGACAAATGAGAAAACATTCCATACTCATGGATAGGAAGAATGAATATCGTGAAAATGGCCATAATGCCCAAAGTAATTTATAGATTCAATGCTATCCCCATCAAGCTACCATTGACTTTCTTCTCAGAATTAGAAAAAAAACTACTTTAAATTTCATATGGAACCAAAAAAGAGCCTGCATATCCAAGACAATACTAAGCAAAAAGAACAAAGCTGGAGGCATCACGCTACCTGACTTCAAACTATACTACAAGTCTCCAGTAACCAAACAGTATAATATTGGTACCAAAATAGAGTTACAGACCAATGGAAAAGAACAAAGGCCTCAGAAATAACACTGCAAATCTACAACCATCTGAACGTTGACAAACCTGACAAAAACACGCAATGGGAAAGGATTCCCTATTTTATAAATGATGTTGAGAAAACTGGCTAGCCGTATGCAGAAAACTGAAACTGGACCTCTTCCTTACACCTTATACAAAAATTAACTCAAGATGGATCAAAGATTTAAACGTAAGACCTAAAAGCATAAAAACCCTAGAAGAAAACATAAGCAATACCCTTTAGGACATAGGCATGGGCAAAGACTTCATGACAAAACACCAAAAGCAATAACAACAAAAGCCAAAATTAACAAATAGGACCTAATTAAACTAAAGAGCTTCTGCATAGCAAAAGAAACTATCATTGGAGTGAACAGGCAGCCTACAGAATGGGAGAAAAATTTGGCAGTCTATCCATCTGACAAGGGGCTAATATCCAGAATCTATGAAGAACTTAAACAAATTTACAAGAAAAAAAAATGAACAAGCCCATGAAAAAGTAGATGAAAGATATGAACAGACACTTCTCAAAAGAGGACATTTATGCGGCCAACAAACATATTAAAAAAAAAAAGGCTCATCATCACTGGTCATTGGGGAAATGCAAATCAAAACCACAATGAGATTCCATCTCAAGCCAGTTAGAATAGCTATCAATAAAAAGTCAGGAAACAACAGATGCTGGAGAGCATGTGGAGAACTAGGAACGCTTTTACACAGTTGGTGGGAGTGTAAATTAGTTCGACCATTGTGGAAGACGGTGTGGCAATTCCTCAAGGACCTAGAACCAGAAATACCCTTTGACCCAGCAATCCCATACTGGGTATATACCCAAAAGATTACAAATCAATCTACTATAAAGACACATGCACACGTATGTTTATTGCGGCACTATTCACAATAGCAAAGACTTGGAATCAACCCAAATGTCCATCAGTGACAGACTGGATTAAGAAAATGTGGCACATATACACCATGGAATACTATGCAGCCATTAAAAAGGATGAGTTTGTGTCCTTTGTATGGACATGGATGCAGCTGGAAACCATCATTCTCAGCAAACTATCGCAAGAACAGAAAACCAAATACCGCATGTTCTCACTCATAGGTGGGAACTGAACAATGAGATCACTTGCACGCAGGAAGGGGAGCATCACATACCGGGTCCCGTTGTGGGGAGGGGGTAGGGGGGAGGGATAGCATTAGGAGAAATACCTAATGCAGATGACAGGTTGATGGGTGCAGCAAACCACCATGGCACGTGTATACCATGTAACAAACCTGCATGTTCCGCACATGTGTCCCAGAACTTAAAGTATAATAATAATAATAAAACTACACTCAAATGAACAATTTAAATGTGTTCAGTTTCTTAAAGTAAAAAAAAAAAAAATTGTCCCAATTTAGATATGTCATTTGAACTTCACACAATAAGTAAATGGATGAAGCTGGAAACCAACATTCTCAACAAACTAACACAAGAACAGAAAACCAACACCACATGTTCTCACTCTTAAGTGGGAGTTGAACAATGAAAAAACTTCTACTCAATGGTAACAACAGAATTTATAATTTGAAAAATAATGACACCAAATTTAGCAAGGTTTAAAATTGATATATTTGGGTGCAAAAGTGCAAAAAGAGAGGTACTTGCATTACTAGCAAAAAAGTAAACTGGCACAAAGTTTCTGAAAGATTTGGCAACATTTATGTATATGCAACATTTTATAAATGTATCCACATACAGCTTCAGAATGTTTTCTATCTTTTGACCCAATAGTCTACTAAATGGCTTTTATAATTTAAGGATGCTTAATATTAAAATTTAAATAACATAGAAAAATTAGGGGAAAAAACTAAAAATCAAACAATACGAGAATAATGAAATAAAATAATATATAATCATTAAAATCATGTTTTTAGAGTATAATTATAAGAATTGGGGGAAATTCTTATTATAATAATGTGAAGTATAAAATGTAAGATGCCAAATTAAATATACAACGTGATTCAGCATGTTTATATGTGTGTGTGCACAGATAAGTTTTTATACATGTGAAAAAATGTACCAGAATGTTAAAGTGGTTACAATTTTTATAGTTTCTCTCATGCACAATTATTCCTTTATATGCAAAACAGAAATGATTATATAAGTAAATCAAAAAATATGTGTAAGCTTCTTTAATGGTTGGCAAGAAATGCAATCCTAAATACAGTGTCTAGAATCGGTGAGAAGGGCAACCTTATTGATCCCTAGAACACTTTTCCAAATGTTACCACATAGCCTTCCCCATCATCAACTTCTTACCAATAAAGAAAAGTCCTGTTTTTGGCAGCTCATACCACCTTGATTCTGCTTCAGTTCCATTTTAGGTTTCCACTGCAGCCTGCACCAAGGATACTGATGATTAGAAGCAGGAGTACACAGTGTCATCGTTTCTAATATAAATAACCAAAACTTTAAGAAGAAAAAATTTACACAATGTAAAAACTGACCTGCCCTCATGTCTGGCGACCAGTGATCATCCTCCCCAAGTGGCAAACGTTTCCTCCCACGAAAGTTCAAGAACAAAGTTCACTAAAGAACTCTGTTCCTACTCCTATACTTTCAGACATAGCAGAAGCACACTCTAATACCTGAGAGGGGTAAATTGGGACACTCTTTCGAGAGTCACGATAGTTGACTATTGTGTGTTGGAAATGTTTAACACAGAGAGCCTTTGTAACAGATGCTGCTAACTACCTGTCTATATCCATCCTCCAAACTAACAGAACCCCCAATGTTCTTTCAGTGGCAATGTTCTCAATGGCAATGTGCCCAGACTTTGTGTGTGTGTGTGTGCGTGTATGTATATGTGTGTGTATACATATGTGTGTGTGTGTGTGTGTGTGTGTGTGTGTGTGTGTGTGTATGCCAGTCTCCATTGCTGTTAGAGTTTGTCTTGTGAGACTATTTTGGTCAATGAAGCATAAACAGAAATCCATGGGAGATTCTGTGAGTTTTGTTTTCCTGATATAGACAGAAATCCTTCCCTTTCCTCCTTGTCACTGCCTCCCACTATTTTCCTGTTTAAAATGGGAATGCAATGCTGAGAGATGAGGCAGCCTTTTTGCAATTGCAAGAAAAAAGTTGTATGTTAAATTGGTGGAACAGGAAGAGAAAAATGAACCTGGTTCTTCCGATATCTGCTCCAAGTCTGAACTTCATCTTCCATACTTTGTTATGAAGGACAAGCAAATAATGTTCTCAGATAAACTATAGTTACTTATATTTTCTCATACACACAAGCTGAATGTGATCCTAAAATACACCCTATTCACAACAATCCCCTTTGTAGAAATGTGTTTTGTGGAGATGATCACACATGCATGCAGAGATATCTATGCAGGGATATACCAGCAGCATTGTCTATAATAGGAGAAAATTGAAAACAATCTTAATCTTTCTCAGTTAAACAAATTATGGTGCATCAGTACTCTTGAATACTAAGTAGAAATCTAAAGCAATTATATGGAGTGACATTTATTGATAAAGAGAGATGTCTATAACCTACTGTCAAGTGGATAAAGCAAGTAACCCAATAACATAATCCCTCTTCTATAGATATGTATGTCTGCACATGCCTAGAGATATATATGTGCAGGCACACACACCTACAGAAAAGGGATTATGTTATTGGGTTACAAGATTTTTAAGGATTTTTATAAAAATGTTAACAGTATTTATCTTTGGGTAATTTACATTTTATTTTTTTCTATTTTGATTTTTATTATATTTTGTTTTGCAAATTTTATTTTTTCTAATTCACATTATGTGTTTTTCATGAGTATGTATTATTTTAATAATTAAAACAAAACATAAAGCTGTTTTCATTTCAAAAATAAACAAAGTGGCAGCCACATGAGAAATCCTTAAGAAGGTAGGTTGCATAAGTGGGAAACAAGGTCACCCTTGTGGCTCCCTTTCCCCTAAAGAAAGTTCTAGTAAAGACTTAGATCTAAAGTAGATACAAAAAGGGAAATGAAAAAGTAGAACTATTTCCACTAGTACTAACAAAGAACAGGGAGAGATCCAGCGAAGAGGAGAAAGTTGAGGGAAGGAACAAAGAAAGAGGGGAGAGGGGATACTTCTCTGTGTGTTTGTATTGCCAGAAGAGATTATGGAAGAACATCGTTTCTAGAAGTCCACTACCCTGAATAAGACAAATGACTGGGGAGATTAGAAGATTCTATCAGGCTTCTACGAATTAGTAATCTCCATTTAGTTGAAATGACTACAGTATTACAAACTAGAATGCAAATAGATTTTTCAGGTGCAAGCACCTAAGTTCCCTAGGGGTTCAATTTAATTCAAGTAGCATTGAATATGTAGCGGTTTCAATTATTCATTTTCAGAAGATAAAAAATGAGTAAACTGTATATTTTATAGTTCAAGTAATCACAACATTTATTAAAATTTTTACTTTCTGAGAAATATGTAATATACCTACTAAGAGTCTTGAACTTTCAAAATTTTACAAACACATGAAAATTAAACAACATGCTCCTAAACAACCACTGCATGAATAAAGAAACTAAAAGTAAAATTTAAAATTTTCTTGAGGCAACTGAAAATGGAAATATAACTTGACAAGCCTATAGGATACAGCAAAAGCAGTTTTAAAAGTGAAGTTTATGGCAATAAAGACTTATATCAAAAAAAAAAGAAAGATCTTAAACAACCTAACATTGCACCTCAAGGAACTAGACAAGAAAGAGTAAACTAAACCTAAAAATTATAGAAATAAGAAAATAATACAGATCAAAACAGAAATAAATAAAATACAGTATAAAAATATAAAAGATCAATAAAACAAAGGGATGATTTTTTGAAGAGATAAGTAAAATTGACAAATCATTAGCCAGAGTAAGAAAAAAAAAGACTCAAATAAGTAAAATCAGAGATTAAAAAGGAGACATTACAACTGATAACACAGAAATACAAAGTAGCACAAGAGACAATTACATACCAATAAATTGGTTAATCTAAAAGGAATGGGTGAATTCATGGGCTCATACAACCTACAAAATTGAATCATGAAAAAAGAGAAAATCTGAACAGACTAATAACAAGCAACAGAATGAAATCAGTAATAAAAAGTCTCCCATCAAATAAAAGCCCAGGACCTGATGGTTTCACTGCTGAATTCTACCAAACATTAAGAGAAGAAAGAATATTAGATTGGTACAAAAGTAATTGGAGTTTTTTCCATTACTTTTAATGCAAAAACAGCAATGACTTTTGCACCAACCCAATATCAGTTCTACTCAAACTATTCCAGAAAATTAAAGAGGAGGAAATATTTCCAAATTTATTCAACAAATCCAGCATTACCCTGATACCGAAATCAGACAAGGACACAATAAAAAAGAAAACTACAAGCCAACATTCCTGCTGAACATAGATGCAAACATCCTCAAGAAAGTATAAGCAAACCAAATTCAACAACACATTAAAAAGATCATTCACCGGGATCAAGTGGGATTCATTCCAGGGATGAATGGTTCAACATATGCAAATCAATAAACATGATACATCACATTAACAGAACAAAAAACAAAAATGGGTTTTTTTAGTAATCATTTCCATAGACGCACAACAATAATTTGATAAAATTCAACATAACTTCATGATAAAAATTCTCAATAAATTAAATATAGAAGAAATGTACCTCAACACAATAGAGATAAACCATGACAAACCCAAACCCAGTATCATATTGAATGGGGAAATGCTGAAACCTCTAATAACCTCCTCGTTATTAAATTGGGAATATCTATAATCCTTCTCTTCAGGATAGTACTGAAAGTCCTACTTAGGGCAATTAGGCAAAGGAAAGAAATAAAAGACATCCAAATTGGAAAGGGAGAAGGTAAATTGTTTGCAAATGACATGATCTTATATATGGAAACCCTAGAGACTCCACTAAAAACTTAGAACTAATACATTCAAAATGTTGCAGAAAATAAAGTCAACATACAAAAATCAGTAGTGTTTCTATACACTAATAGTTAACTATTTGAAAATGAAATTAAGAAAACACCCCATTTACAATAGCTACAAAAAATAAAATATTAGGCATAAATTTAACCAATAAGTGAAATATTTCTACACTGAAAACTATAAAACATTGATTAAATAAACTCAGGATGATAAAAATAAATGGAAAAATATTTCATGCTCATATATTGGAAGAATTAATATGGTTAAAATGGCCCTTCTACTCAAAGCACTCTGCAGATTCAAAGCAATTCTTATCACAACACCAATGACATTCTTCACAGAAATAGAAAAAACAATCCTAAAATGTTTATGGAATCACAAAAGACCCAAAAGCCAAAGCAATCTTGAGAAAAATGAACAAAGATGACAACATTACACTGATTTCAAAATATACTATAAAGCTGTAGTAACCAAAACAGCATGGTACCAGCATACAAATGGATACATAGAAAAATAGGACAGAGTAGAGAACACAGAAATAAATTCATTCATTTATAGCTAGCTGATTTTTGACAAGGTTGCCAAGCATACACAATGGAGAAAGAACAGTCTCTTCAATAATTAGTGCTGGGAAAACTGGATATCCACATGCTGAAGAATGAAGTTAGATCCTTATCTCTCAGCAAATACAAAAATCAGCTCAAAAAGCCTTAAACGTGAGACCTCAAACAATAAAACTACTAGAAGAAAACATAGCAGAAATGCTTCAAGACATTGATCTGAGCAAAAATGTTTTGGATAAGACCCCAAAAGCACAGGCAACAGAATAAAACAGAAAAATGTGATTGTGTCAAACTAAAAATCTTATGCACAGCAAAGTAAATAATCAAAGAGTGAAAAGACAGCTCACAGAATGGAAGAAAATATTTGCAAACTATGCACCTGACAAGTGGTTAATATCCACAATATATAAGAAACTCAAACAACTCAATAACAAAAACACTAAATTATCCAATTTTAAAATGAGCAAAAAACCTTAATATACATTTCTCCAAAGAAGACATATCTGTTTATAAGATGATCAACAGATACATTGTAAAAAATCTTCAGGATCATTAATCATCAGGAAAATGCAAATTGAAACCTCAATGAGCTATCACTTCCTTCCAAAGAGAAGGGCTATTATTAAAAATAAATAAATAAATAACAAAAGCTAGTGTGGATGTGGTGATAGGGGAACTCATATGCTTTGGTTGGGAATGTCAGCTGCTATATCCGTTATGGAAAACAGTATGCAGACTCTTCAAAAAAATTAAAAGTAGAGCTATCTTGTGATCCAATAATCTCATTACTAGGCATATAACTAAAGGAAATGAAATAAGCATGTTCAAGAAATATCTGCACTGCCATGTTTATTACACTGCTTGCTATTCACAATAACCAAGATATAGAATTAACCTAAGTGTCCATCAACAGAGAATGGATAAAAAAAAGTGACATATATACATAATGTAATACTATTCAGTCATACGTAAAAAAGTAAGAAACCCTGTCCTTTGCAGCAATATGAATGAGCCTGGAGAAAATCATGTTAAATGAAATATGTCAGGTGCAGAAAGACAAATATGGCATGATCTCACGAAAATGTGAAATCTGAAGAAATTGATCTCACTGAAGTGGAAAGTAGAATAGCAGTTAACAGAGGCTAGGAGGGAAGAAGGAAAAGAGGATAGGGAAAAACTGGTCAACAGATACAAAGGTTATAAATAGGTAGGAGGAAGAAGTTCTGGTGTTCTATTGCACAGTATAGTGACCACGGTTAACAATGTTGCATTGCATATTTCAAAATAGCTAGAAGAGTGAGTTTGAATGTTCTCAGCACAAAGAAAGGATAAATGTATGAGGTGATGGATATGCTAAATACCTTTGATTTTTGCACAACATATACATGTATAGAAACATCATACATATGTGCAATTATGTACAAATATGTATTAGTATGTGTTAATTAAAAACAAAATAGATAATTTTTTAAATTCACATTTATAGCTTTTTACACAGATATTTTTAAAGTTACCCTATACACACTCATATTCAGGATTGTTTATAAGGTCCATGAATATGATAGCCATTTGATCAAGAAGCCTTATGTTTTCCAATGCTATCTTTGAGAAATATAGGTCATAGTTCTATAAAATGAAAAATTATAGACGTATTTTCTCATAAAACTGTACAACAAAATATTTTTTAAACAGACTGTGACATTCTGTTAGGTATATGACTCCAGAATTATCTTACATCCAGGTGAACTTGAATTTATCTTTTCAAACTAAATAATCAAGACAAAAGAAGTGGTAGACACATGAGACACACAATCAAATGCTTTATAATAATTTGGCTTAGAACAAGTTTCAGTATGATGTTTCAATCATGCAACAACCCAAAGCCAATGTAAAAAAAGAGTGGACATACATTATGTGACAAGAAAGAAAACTCCAGCCAGCTTTTAAACTAGAAAATTAGGAAGAAAACAGCATACAATCTAGTATTTTCAATTAACACTCTATATGTTTCTTCAATCCATGACCTGTCTGAAATTACTGAAACTTTTTCTACATGCTGCCTCAATTTGTGTGAATCAATCCAGAGTGTGAGAAAGAATGGAGTGAACAAATTCTCTCTGGTCATTGGCATTGGCACTGACGTAAATATCACAAAGTTGTGAAGTAACAAACATGAGAGAATAACATAAACCACATGAAAATATCCCTCTGGGGCTTGTACAAAAGAAGACTGGAGTCAGGTGGATTAAATAAGAAGTTTATTTAAAAGTTTTTCTTTCGCTCAGATCAAATCATCATAATGGCTATAATTAATTATTTTTTTCCTAAATAACTTCCTCACATTGCTGTCCCACAATGTAATTCCTGTTGCAGACGTCTTATAGCCCCAAGGAGTAAAAAAAACAAAAACAAAAAAACACAACTATTGACTGTTGTTTTTGTTCAGTTCTAATTATAATTGAAAAAGTACTTGCACCAACTTAAAATCCCCTATGTCCACACTGTATGCAAAAATCACAGAGGGTTAGGAAAATACACTCTCCTCTGATAATCTCTATAGATGTTTCAAGTGTATATCCATGTTTTTAAACCTAAATCTCAGCCTTTGCACATATTTTGACACTAGGAGGTGAGTGAAGGAGGGCAATAACAGAATTTGAAGTTGATTTTGTGAAGTCTATTGAACTTGAGTCAAACACACACACACACACGCAAACAAACAAAAAAAACTTCACATGATAATGCAATTCTGAAAAATAATCCTGTTTTTAAAACCCTTACATTAAAAAGAATAAAATACGTTTTTTTCTTGTATCTACTCATAATTCTGAAGTTACTCATCATGAAGACTTTCTGTATAGCTATGAAAAGAATTGTATTTTTATATATATTTGAATATTGAGTAAGCGTAGTCATTCAATTCCTGCAAACACTTGCATTACTGGGCATGAGGTGCACAGTTATTTCACCCTTCTTATGTGTCTATGACACAATTCTATGTGGTATAGCATAAGCAAGCCATATTGTGAGATGTGTAGGCAAATAGAATATAAATACAATGCCAAAGCAAGGTGGAAAGTTTCAATTGATATTGAAAGAAAACAAAATCTATGAAATAGATAGAGAATATCTATCAACTAGTGAGAGTGGAAAGAGAACAAGCTCTCGTGTGGTATGGCAGGCTCCACACCATCTCTGGCTGAGTTCCGATGAAGGGAATTCTTGAGAGAACCCCAAAATTGCTTCCTTTTTTTTTGTAAGATTACCTACCCTACAACAGTTCAATCTTTTCCTCACTACAAGCTGCATCTCCCCTTCTCTCCCCTGCCTTTCCATACTGAAATATATTCATGCCTCCTGATTGATAATATTTTTTCACTCATTTTAATGTCCTTTCTACTTACCAGTCCATAGCACCCTCCGTTTTTATGCCAACAATCTAAACAAATGCTCCGTTGCTGGCCTTAATTCTCATTGTAATTTCGTGTACTCTTACTCTTACTCCTAACATCATCTCTGATGACTCTCTCGTTTACCAAATCTCATGAATGTCTGTCAGTCAGTGACACTGACCTTTCTGGCACATTCGATACTAGAGACAGTATTGGAAGTCTCTAGTATCCTCCCTTGGCTTTTTAACTGTCATTATTCTCCTCATTCCCTATAAGTAATCCATTTCTGTATCCTCTTCCTCCTTTTTATTAAAAGGAATAGCTATTATCATAAAACCAAAACCGATATTTCATTGCACTTTAGTATATACGATACATGCTAGCTTACTTAACCTCTTTGATTCCCCAAAACTCTTTCTCACCATTGATTTACTTCCTCTCTGAAGTTAAGTACACTCAGAATTCCAACTGTAAAACTGCTGAAAGTAGATTCCAAAACTATTTCTGAAATTCAAATCCCCTACATCTACTATGGTTTCTTATTTCAAACTATCTTCAAAACATTTTCTCTTGGAAATTTGCTGACAGGCTCAAATTCAAACCAGCAAAATTAAATTTATCTTCTCCTTCTACCCAATTTGCCCTTCCTGCAGGAAAGAGAAAATTGTGGATAGGCAGTAATCTTCTACCACCTTATTCTACTACTAGATTTGGGATTTTCAGTGCAATGACTGGTAATATGATAAAGCCAAATTAAGCAAAAAAATCTCCATCTGTTTCTTCCCAATCCATTTTCCTTCATCCCTGCCCTGAGACAAGGGCCATTAAGCACAGAACAACATGTAATGTGGATGAACAGATCCCAAATAGCAAAGATTAATCCCATGAAAGTAGGCTTGATCCTCAAAATAAGCAAACAAATTAGCTTGGCAAACAGAATTTGGGAAGGATGGCTTGAGAGGCAGAGATCCCTAGAAGTGGCTTTTAATAAATTAAATGGAGTTTCTAAAGTGAATGGGGAGGTTTCAAGAGGTTGAAACATGAGTAAAAAACCCAAGCTTAGAGAGTAGTGGCTTATAACTGATTCATCTGACTGATGAATCTGTCATTTATGCTAAAACTAAGACAGAATACAATGGATACTGCCACCACCAACAACTGAACTACTATGGCAATTCAGACACATACATACATGGTTAAAAGTATTCCTAGTGCCCTATTAAGAAGGGACCTATAGAAAACACTGTGCTAGAGAAAACTACCTAGCCAGCCTGGAGCAGGAAGTCAAGATTTCCTGCCAGGGAATGCATTCTAATGCCCAGAAAGGGATCTGATAAACTATCTCCCGTGGATGTCTCTTTTCCCATAATATACTTCATTATCCTATCCAGAGGATGCAGAAGATGACGAGTATATGGTGTTTACCTGAAGTTTCCTTGCCTTTTCTCCCTTTAGTGAGATTTTTGTTTGTTTTGTTTTTCAACTACTATTGAATATTAGCTGGGGCATATTTGGGTGTGGGGTGTGTGTGTGTGTGTGTGTGTGTGTGTGTGTGTGTGAATGCGTTGTGTTTATTGCCAAATTTTCCGAACATATATATTTTTTAACATGGCTACCATCTCAGTTTTAATAATACTTTAGTACTTTACCCCCACTTAACATATATGACTATATTTTTCCAATTTGCTAATCATCCTTTTAACTCCTCCATGGTTGTTCTTTTTTCTTTCTTTTTCTAGAGCAGTCTTGAAGGAAGGTATAGAGATTTCCCGTATTCTCCCTGCTTCTAAACATGCATTGCCTCCCCCATTATCACCATTACCCCAGAGTGGTACACTTATTATAATTGATGAACCTACATTTACACATGCATCATAACCACCCTAAATCCATTTTACATTAGGGTCCCTACTTGGTTTTGTAGATTCAGTGCATTTGGGAAAATGTGTAATGACATGTATCCACCATTACAGCATTTTGCAGGGTATTTTCAGTGCCCTGAGAATCCTCTTGTTTTGCTATTCATTCCTTCCCCATCCCCTGGCAGCCACTGATCTTTTCATCGTCACTATAGTTTTGTCTTTTCAAGAATGTCATGTAGTTGGAATCATACAGTATGTAGCCTTCTCAGTTTGGATTCTTTTACCTAGTATAATGCATTTAAGATTCCTTCACAGCATTTTGTGGCTGGATAGTTCATTTCTTTTAGTGCTGAATAATATTCCACTGTTTAGATGAATTACAGTATATTTATCCATTCACCTACTAAAGGACATTTGGTTGCTTCCAGGTTTGGACAATTATAAATGGAGCCTCTGTAAACATGTATGTGCTGGGTTTTGTGTGAACACAAATTTGTGATTGCTTTGGGTAAATACGAAGAAGTGCAGTTACTCGATCTTAGGTAAGAATATGTTTAGTTTTGTAAGAAACTCCCAAATTGTCTTCCAAGGTGGTTGCACCAGTTTGCATTCCCACCAGCAAAAAACGAGTTCCTATTGCTCCACCTCCTTGCTAGCATTAGGTGTTGTCAGTGTTCCAGATTATGGCCTTTCTAGTAGGTATGTAGTGGTGCCTCATTGTTGTTTTAATTTGTATTTCCCTGACAACATAAGATGTGGAGCATCTTTTCAGATGCTTATTTTCCATTTGTATATCTGCCTTGATGAGATGTCTGTTAAGGTCTTGGCCCATTTTTTAAATTGGGTAGTTTTGTGTTCTTTTTGTTGAATTTTAAGAGTTCTTTGTATATTTTGTCTTTTATCAGGTGTGTCTTTGGCAAATATTTTCTCTCATTCTGTGACTTGTTCTTCCATTCACTTGATATTGTACTTCACAGTGCAGAAGTTTTTAATTTTAATTACATCCAACTTAGCCACTGGAGTCTTTATTTAGTCTATAAATTATTAAATCATAAAGATTACAGTAAGTTATCCATTTTTGGAACTGGATATACAGAAAGAGGGGGATTGGAAAGCTTGGTGATGAAACGTAGTGAATATCTATCAGGCTATCTTCCAAGAACTCTTGTCAGTTATCATTTTATCTGCCTGTGTTTGCTTTCTCTTTTAAGTTGTATTACATGCTCTTTCAGAAGAGAGTTCATGTCTCATTACTCTTTCTTACCCCTTAGAATTTAGAATATTCATTTGTAATACATAAATGCTTAATAAATACTTAGATGGTAGATTTCTATCTACATCTTCAGTAAAAATCCAGAAAAAGATTTTATTAGGGATCTGCTTATAAATAATTCTTCATATACAAAGATCCTTGAACATCTAGGAATTCTAATATTTAAATATTCAGATCTGTAATGTAATTAACTTTCACAAAACTAATAAAAACGTGTGTGTGTGTGTGTGTGTGTGTGTGTGTGTGTGTGTGTGTGTGTGTTTGTGTGTGTATTCTGAGATCACTGAACAACTAGGAGCTGGCCACAGCCCCAGAAATCAGAGAAACAAACTTGGAATCTTATTTTTCTCTTGAATACTTCTTGTAAGCACTATTTGAATTAACTTTTATTCACTGAAAAAAGGCAATATATTTCAGCAAAGTTTCTCCCCTCATTGAAAGGTAACAAGAGACTGGGTGCAGTGGTTCATGCCTGCAATCCCAGCACTTTGGGAGGCCAACGCGGGTGGATCATCTGAGGTCAGGAGTTCGAGACCAGCCTGGCCAATATAGTGAAACCACATCTCTACCAAAAATAAGAAATAGAATTAGCCGGACGTGGTGGTGTGCACCTGTAGTCCCAGCTACTCGGGAGGCTGAGGCACAGTGAGCCGAGATGGTTCCATTGCAATCCAGCCTGGGCAACAGAGTGAGACTCTGTCTCTAAATAAATAAACAGTAACAAGAGAAGACAATTATTTCATAGGAAATCAAGCGAAACAGAAAGATCTAAAGACCTGTTCAGTGCTGTCCTATGTAAGTTATCTGTTTGTCTTTCCAGAGTTGTCACAGGGCTGAGTATAAGACAGAGGTGGTGAGCAGCCCTGTATAATCCTTTTCCAGGGAGGACATGAGAGTCTGAAGAGTCAGGAGACTGGAGGTTCTTAAGTTTTATTACCCTGTGAAGAGAAAAACCCAGAGCCATAGAGGTTGTCCTTCTTACCTTTTTATGCATTAGTTCAAATATTCATAACAAGCCTACAAATTATAGATATTAGGAAACTGAGGGTGAGAGTTACATAACATGCCCACAGACATCACTGGTAAATATCATACCTCACATTGTCAGATTCCACAGCCCACTGATCTTTCCCCTAAACAATCACATTCTGTTTCTGCCAAATCATTGGCTTTTCTAATGCTTAACATCACCAGTAACATCTTCATATTAGAAGCTTGAGTTATCAAAGCCTGGACATGACCCCATCCACATTCTTGGGAAATGATATCTAAATTGAAGGTGATTATGATAATATTCTTACTGTATTCTTGGTATCCACGTGCCTGACACTATTACTAGAAGTGTCTTCACACCTTAAGAACATCATCTAATTAATCTTCATAATCCACGAGGAAAGTACATATTATCACCATTTTACAGATGAGGAACTCAGGCTCACCACTAGTAAGATGGAAAGCTAGAAATTTCTATGTAGTCCACTAGTCTCACTATCTTTTCCCCCAGCTTTGTTTAGGAACCATTGACAGATTAAAATTGTATATATTTATTATGCACAATGTGATGTTTTGATATGTGTATACATTGCAAAATGATTACCACAATCAAGCTAATTGACATCCCCAGTACCTCAAATGGTGTGTGTGTGTGTGTGTGTGTGTGTGTGTGTGTGTGCTGAGAACATTTAAGATCTGCTTTCCTGGCAAATTTAAAGTGCAGTTATATAGCAGATTATTAACTATCATCACCAACAGGTACATTAGATCTTAAAACTTATTAATCCTGCCTAACTGAAACTTTGCACTCTTTGACCAACATCTCCTCATTTTCCCCACCCACAGCCCCTGGCAATCACCATTTTACAGTCTGCTTCTATGAATTTCACATTTTTTAGATTCCATTTAAAAGTGAGACCATGCAGTATTTGTCTTTCTGTGCCTGGCTTATTTCGCTTAGCATAACATCTTGCAGGTACATTCATGTTCGCACAAACCTGTTAGTTTTGGATTTGTCATATATGGCTTTATTGCACTGAAGTACTTTCCTTCTATTTTGTTGAGAATTGTTATTATGAAAGGATGTTAAATTTCGTCAAATGCTTTTTCTGCATTTATTGAGATAATCATATAATTTTTATCCTTCATTCTATTAATGTAATGTATTATATTCATTGATTTACATATGTTGAATCATCCTTGCATCCTAGGGATAAATCCCACTTGATTATGGTGTATGATCCTTTTAATGTGCTGTTGAAATCAGTTTGCCAGTATTTTGTTGGAGATTTTTGCATCTATATTTATCAGAAATGTTAGCCTGTAATTTTCGCTTCTTGCAGTTTCTTTGTCTGGCTTTGGCTCTGTGTCCCCACCCGAATCTCACCTTCCGTTGCAATAATCCCCATGCATCAAGGGCGGGGCCAGGTGGAGGTAATTGGAGCATGGAGGTGGTTCCCTCATGCTGTTCTCACGATAATGAGTGAGCCTCATGAGATATGATGGTTTTATAAGCATCTGGCATTTCCTCTGCTTGCACTCTTTCTCTCCCCTGCTGCTCAGAGATAGATGCCTTCTGCCATGATTGTAAATTTCCTGAGGCCTTCTCAGCTGATATAGTTTGGCTATGTTCCCCACCCAAATCTCACCATGAGATGTGAATTGTAACTCCCCTAATTCCCACGTGTAGTGGTAGGGACCTGATAAGAGGTAATTGAATCATGGGATGGGTCTTTCCCATACTGTTCTCGTGATAGTGAATAAGTCTTATGAGAGCTGATGGTTTTACAAATGGGACTTCCCCTGCACAAGCCCTCTTGTCTGCTGCCATGTAAGACGTGCTTTTGCTCCTCTTCTGCCTTCTGCCATGACTGTGAGGCCTCCCCAGCCATGTGGAAATGTGAGTCCATTAAACCTCTTTCATTTATAAATTACCTAGTATTAGGTATGTCTTTATTGGCAGCATGATAACTGACTAATACACCATTCATGCAGAACTGTGAGTCAATTAAACCTCTTTTCCTTGTAAATTACCCAGTCTTAGGTACTTCTTCATAGCAGCCTGAGAACGCTCTAATACACAGGGTAATGCTGGTAACCTAAAGTTCATCAGATCCTACCAAATATTTATAAAATTAACACCAATCCTTCTCAAACTTTTCCAAAAAATTGAAGAGGATAACTTCCAAACTTATTTATGAGGTCAGCATTACCCTAACAATTCTTTGTTGGAAGGTTTTTGATTACTGATTCAATCTCTGTAGTCATTATTGTCCTATTCAGATTTTCTATTTTTTTAATGTATGTTTCAGTCTTGGTAGTCTGTATATTTCTATGAATTATTCATTTCTTCTAGGTTATACAATTTGTTGGTATGTAATTGTTCTTAGTAGTATCTTATGATCCTTTGTATTTTTGTGGTGTCAGTTGTATGCCTACTTTCTCATTTATAAAATTTATTTGAGTTTTCTCTGTTTTTTCTTAGTCTAGCTAAATATTTGTCCATTTTTTAATCTTTTCAAAGCATCAAGTCTTAGTTTCATTGATCCTTTCTATTATTTTTCTAATCTTTATTTCTGCTCTGATTTCTATTTTTATTATTTCCTTCCTTCTACTAACCCTGGGTTTAGTTTGTTCTTTCTTTTCTATTTTGTTGGTATATAGTCATACATGCTGGACACACCCAATCTCATCTATTTTGTTGAGGTGCGCAATTAGGTTATTTGAGATATTTCTTCATTCTTGATGTAGGTGTTTATAACTATAAACTTACCTCTTAGAACTACTTTTGCTGTATCTGATACGTTTTGCTAAGTTGTGTTTCCATTTTCATTTATCTGAAAATATTTAAAATATCTCTTTTGATTTCTTCTTGATTGTTCAGGAGTGTGTTGTTTAATTTACACATATTTGTGAATTTCCCAATTTTTCTCCTATTATTAGCGTCTATCTTTATATCACTGTGGTTGGAAAAGATACTTGATATGATTTCAATCTTAAATTTGTTAAGACTTGTTTTGTGAACTCACCTATAATCTGTACTGGAGAATGTTCCATGTGAGCTTGAATAGAATGCGTATCTGCTACTGATGGAATGTTCTGTGTTTGTCTTTTAGGTCCATTTGGGTCTATAGTGTTGTTCAAGCCCACTGTTCTGTTATTGATTTTCTGTTTGGATGATCTATCGATTGTTGAGAGTGGAGTACTGAAGTCTCCTACTATTATGATATGGCTGTCTATTTCTCCCTTCACTTCTGCTAATATTTGCTTTATATATTTAAGTTTTCCTCACAAACTGTATTCTTAAAGTCATTCTGTAAACACAGTCAGAAAATCTGACTAGTGTATCTGAGAAAAAGAAAAATTTATATCAATCTTCCTCTTTGAAGTGAAATTTCTATCTGTGACAAAGCTAGTTTCTAGCTCTAAACATTCCATAAATGCTTCTAGTTCACTGGGTTATATGTAGGACAGTAAATCTCAGAGAAGCATGTTTTTCCTACTAGTAAAGAGACCTATTTTCCAAAAATGTTAAAAAAAAAAAAAAAGGAAAAAATACTAATCCAAACTGAGTTCTGGATTAAGACAATCAGAGTATTTAGAGAAAAGTCCTGTGAGTGGGAAATGCTGCAGACCTTGGCTATTTCCTGGCTCGGGTCTGGAAATTCTGTGCAGATCACCATTTCAATTTAAATATTGAGGCAAAGAACAGAATCCGAAGTAAAGAAACAAGCTTCCAGGAAGAGTCACCTCTACTTGAAAATCTGTTTACAGAGATAATTTTCATGGCATCGCTCAGAACTTTCATACATTAGTGTTTTCTGCTTTATTCAATCTCCTATCTGTTGAATTTATAAGTTATAGTAGTGTAATAAGTGGGTGCCAAACACCTTAGAGAAAATAGCTGATGAGAAACATTCTCTATTTATCTCTGTTAAAGCAAGATAAGCAGGATGCTGTTAGCCTGGGGTTGTTTCTGCAACCGGAACTCTTCCACAAGCAAACAGAAACTTAATTTAGAGGCACTCCTTGTAACTGATTAATTTTGCATTGATCTTTAGTCAATCACAGACAGCTAATCAGCCATTGGCTATATAACTAGGGATCTCCATCACACCATGCTCAAATAAGGCAAACATCTAGCTCCAGCCAAATCAGGTAATTACATTTTACTTCAATGTTCAACTTGTAAAATCTTGCTGGTCGTGCTGCTAGAGCAGAGCTCTTGGTACCTCTTATGGTTTTGAGTGCTGCCCAGTTCATGAGCTATTTTTTGCTCAAGTAAAAATTGTCAAAATTATCTTATATAAAGTTTTTTCCCTAACACTTTCTAATATTGCTGAGAAATAATTTAAAACATATCCCTTTGTGTAGGTAAGACGCTAGAAGCTAGGAGACATTTGGCACAAGGACAGTACACCTATATTAAGGACATATGCAGGCCTCGAAATAAAATTACTAATAATCATTAACTAAATGATCAAACATAACATGACTGATAACAGGACAAACTGACATTAATGCCTCTTATGTTATGTTATGCACTGAAAATACAACATCACCCACAAAGTACTACTGATCATAATGTAAAAAACGTAAACCTGACTCTAATTATGAAGAAACAGTCAAACTAATGCAAACGAAAGGACATTTTGCAAAATATCTAACCTAGACTAAAAAATTGACCATGTTATGAAAGATGAAAATAAATGGATATGAACAGATAGATAGATAGATAGATAGATAGGTAGATAATGACTGGAGATCTTCTAAATTAAAGGAGACTAAAGGGAAGTGACAACTAAATACAATATATGATCCTTTTATCAAATCCTAGGTTTTAAAACAAAAGGGGAAATCTGAATATAGACTGTATATTAAATAATAGTGCTATATCAAAGCTCAATTTCCTAAATTTGATAACTGAAATTTATTTATGCTGAAGAATATTCTATTCTTAGAAGATAAATATAGCACAATATTAGTAACTAACTGTCCAATGGTGTATGTATGCATATGTATATAAATACATATACATATGTATAGATTACATATATGTAAGTTAGAGGGAAAATGACAAAAAAAAAGTTTTTTACTTAAACTATGATATTTGAAGTTCTTTTTCTGTTTTTCTCTGTTGCCCAGACTGGAGTGCAGTGGCATGATCATAGCTCACTGCAGCCTCAAACTCCTGGGCTCAAGTAAAACTCCTGCCTCAGCCTCCCAGTAGCTGAGATGACACCAGCTACTTGGGAGGCATGCCACCATGCCTGGATAAATTTTTTTATTTTTCTAGAGATGGGGTCTCACTGTGTTACACAGACTTGTCTCAAACTCCTGGCTTCAAACAATCCTCCTGTCTCAGTATCCCAAAATGCTAAGATTACAGGTGTGAGCCACTGCACTTAGCCTGAGTAGTTGAAATTCTAATGTTAATAAATAAATGAACAGCCTTGGTCAGCTGTGTTGGAGTAATGTATTTTATTCTACTTATTTATTCAATAAATTCTTATTGAATAAATACATCTTATATCAAGTATTTTTTAATCAGATTAAAAATACAGAGATCAATAAGATAGTAACCCTGCCCCCAAGGAGCTCACCTACAGTCTTAATGGAGATATTACTTTGTAGTTCACATTGTAGGACATCAGTCTCCAATACCATGCTTCTTTGTATTATGTTCCATTTCAATATTAAATCATCACATTTTCTCATAATGATATAACATTCTAAGGATTAAAGGAGGTGTTGGCTATGGTCTAATAGGTCCTCAGCATTCATTTTTATCTGTTTTCCTTTTTATGCACTTTGAGGAAGGAAAACTACAATCTTCATTCCTTAGATATCTTCGTAGCTAGAACTATAAATGCAAATTAATTTCTGCCAATTAGGTACTAATTAGGTGCACTCTCTGGGGTCTGGAAGGTGGAAGAGAATTAGAGAGCAACTTCCTGTTAATGGGTGCTGACAATCATGATTATGGGGCAGAGGCAGTTATGGTGGCTGGACTCAACTTCTCAGTGTCTGGTCTTTGGCTTTATGTGAGTCAGGTGGCAGCATTAGTTGCAGTGGTGGGGGATGAGATAGCAGCATCCTTCTGACTCCTGGATTGAAGTTATGGTGATATATCCTTAAACCCATTAATTGAATAGTCACTTCCCAACTCCTACTTCTCCAACCTTTCCAATAATGTATGTAAGTTTCTAATACCCTATATTATACCCCTTACTGTTTGAAATACATAGTGTTCTACTTCCTGCACTGAACTTTGGTGAATACTATTTGTTTCTAGATATGGCCCTGATCAACGGTTTCTTGTCCTTCTGAGTTTTGTCTTAAAACAGAGTTTTAAGCCTATTGTTTATTTGGGACATTAGATAAAATGGGCCTAATTTAACCTTCTTTTATTGGTCACTAAATTCTAAAATATTTGGGGAAAATATGAGGAAGGTAGTGCTTCAAAGCCACTTTAAACATGAACTTGATTTTATTATGTACATATATTATTTATAAATTATATTTCCATTTATAAGACTGAATTTTTTTCCATGAACTATCATTTCAAAATTGGCAAACTTTGTTCTCAATGAAGTGAAAAATGGAATCAGTTCATCCAACAATATAGAAAATTCTAAAATCACACATTGAAAGGCAAAGTAGATATGTGGATAAAATATTAGCACCATTTAATATAAATTATAACAATTAACTACAACTTTAAACAACCTAGTAGAAGCTTTTACTAGAATTGGCAGATTTACACAAAGGAAAAATAGCTTACTGTGTTGGTCAGCATTGTGATTCCTGTCTGATTATCTCTGCATCCAGATAAGGAGGATAAAATTTCTATGAATTAGCCCCCTATCCCATAAAGCCCTCAAACAGATAGAATGCAATGACGTCTATGATATGGTGTGTGTTTGCCTGTGCTGCTTCATCTCCCCCGGCTTTTACCCACAACCCTTACATTTATACCCCTACAACATGAAAACATCATGCCTCTCAAGCCTTGCTCCACTTGCACTTTAGTTTCCGTTCAACTCTGAACTCAAATATGAACTTCTGATACCTTCTCCAATACCTTAAGATTAAAATGGACCTTCACTGAGCCTCCATTGCCCACATATATTCTTTCATCCTGACAATGACCAAAGTATTTCACAATTGTTTCTTTGCCTTTCTCTCCAAGCATAACCTTTTTAAAGGAAGTGACTGTGCCTTTTTCTTTATGACTTATTCTGCTACCTATTGACTCCATAGTGTAGAACAACAGCAACAAGAGACTGAGGTACCCAACGTCATGTAAGTAATAACTGGCCAGGATTAGAACCCAAGTCTGATTGGCTGATTCCAAAACCTAGGTTATGCTGTCTTATTCAAACGTTTAGAAAGTGAATGAATGAATAAAGTTCACATCAATCAAAAAAGGAAAATGTAATAATGAAATTTATTTTGCAGCTTTAAATATTCCTTTATAAATCAGAAAATCATATATCAAATGAGAAAATCAGAGGTATACAACCAGGTCAGAATATGAGTTATTTCAGACAAATCTATTAATGAAAAAGACAAGAATGCTGATGGAACACAAAGTTTCTCATTTAACCTAAATGTAAAACTTCTATTTCAACTATTTTATAACATTAACTTGTTCTAAAGAAAATTGTTCATTAAATAGAAGTGTCTGATCTTCCTATTGCTATATGTTAGTTTTTTAAAAATAAACTTCATTGATTATAATTTGCACACCGTAAAAACAACTCATTTTAACTATACAGTTTGGTGGTTTTTGACAAATGTTTATACCCATTTAACTACTACAACAATCAAGATATACAATATTTCCATTACCCCAAAAGTTCATCCATGATCCCTTTGTAGTTAATCTACAAACTTTGGCCTCATGTAACTCTAATCTACTTTCTGTCAATATTGATTAGTTTTTTTCTCTTCCAAAATTTCACATAAATGGAAGTTACAGAATTTACTCTTTTGTCTCTAGTTTATTCCACTCAGCATAGTATTTTGGAGATTTATCCAGGTTGTTTCATGTATGAGTACTTTATTCCTTTAGGCCTGAGTAGTATTTTGCTGCATGAATATAATACAATATGTTTATCATTCAACAGTTGATATACCTTTGGTTTGTTTCCATTGTATGGCTACTATGCACATTTGTTCTAAACGAAAAAGGCATCTATGAACATTTGTGCATTAAAGTCTTTGTGAAGCACATGTTTTCATTTCTTTCTGGTAAATAATAAGGAGCAAAATACATGTTTAACATCAGAAGTTACTGCTAAACAAATTTCCAAAGTGGTTGTACCATTTTATATTCACACTCACAATGTACAAGTGTTCCAGTTCTTTGTGCTATTGTCATACATTTTATTTTACATATGCCATAAACCCCAGAAAACATTAGTCTTGCTCTAACTCTTATTCTAAGTCAATTATGTTTTTTAATTAAGAAAAAACATGTCATTTTTATTTTCTTAAACATTTACCATTTCTAGGACTTCAATTCCTTTTTTACAGATTCATGTTGCCAGCTTTTATCATTTTTCTCCTAATTGAAAGACTTTACATTATAGTTCAGATCTGTTAATAATTAAATTCTCTCAGATTTTGTTTACCTGAGATATCATTATTTCACTTTATTTCTGATGAATATTTTTACTATAAGTAGAACTTCAGGTTGCCAGATTTTTTTTTCAGAACTTTATATTGTTTCATTGTCTTCTGGTTTGCATTATTTCTAATGAAAATTCAAGAACTGCTATTGGCTTTTTGTTTTGTTTTGTTTTTTATTTTGTTTTTCGAGATGACTGACTAAAGACATTGAATGTCAGCTCTCCTCAGAAAGAAGATCAAAGTTACAGGTATATGGTCATGGCCTATGTGGAAAGAGAACTGAAACCTATCAGGACTCTAAGGGAAGAATGCTGAAACCTATCGGAGAACTCATGAGAAGAAGCTGGAGTGCAGAGAATGAAGGCAGCAAAAGTCTGGCAGAGATTGACCCCCAAGGAACTTGGAGTCCCATGAAAAGGGTAGGTGGGGGTATTTCTTTATTCCCCTCACCCCTGCAACAAACTGCTGACTGCTGGAATTGTTGGAGAGCCCCTCTGCCATTGCCAGTCTGGGCAACCCTGTTGGTGGCAATTTAGGAACTTCCTGGGGACAGAGCACTGGGAAGCAAATTTGTGCAGGTGCATTCACACTCACCCCAAATCCAAACAGAGGCAACAGGTACCAAAGTGGTTGTGCATCTATTATGGACAATTACTCTGCCCAGGGAATCTCAGCCCTTGAATTGCTGCATCACCAAATAGCCCACAAACATACCCCAAAATCTGCTCTGATTTTGGCAGCCACAGAGGATCAGTAGGTTGTTGGTGAACTACAGGATCCCTGGTGATCTAGTCCTTAGCATAAGCTGCCTCTAGGGGAAGGGGCACCAAAGCACCCCTTGGAACAAAGGAAATGCAGTCACGGTGCTGATCTCTGAAGGTGGGGGACAGTGGCACCTCAGTTGATAGGCAGCATCAGTGTCTAGGAACAAATGTAGAGAGAGGGTCACCTCCTACTGTCCACCCCCCATCTCCCACACAACGGGGGGCTGTCTATGTGCGCTTAGAGACAGCCTTTCCAGTGCTATTCTCAGCATCTACATCCCTGCTGAAAGTATGCCTCCTGCACATGCTCACACAAGAGTAGGGCTCATTTTCCCCTCCCCACATATAGTTGCAATATCCCTAGAATAGAAAGTGGACCAGCTACAGAGCTGTCTGTTTTGGGCTGGGGGAAGAGGTTCCGCCCAGAGATCATTTCTGCAGTAAGCTGCCAGATGGGAATTTCCTGTGAACCTCAGTCGTAATGCAGCATGGAGATAAAGGACACTGACTATGTGAACTTAAGGTCACAAACTCTGTGACAGGGAGGTGATAGGGAACTGGATAGTATCCCTGCCTGCCTAGGATGGGGAGCTGGTGCAGCCCCTTTCCCATTCGCCCCAAGACCTTAGTGCATCCCACCACAAATTCCCCCTGCCACCTTCATCAGTGTAGATGCTTCCCCTCTTCATCAGGGTGCTCAAGAGTGAGCCAACTTTTCCTCTTAAGTACCACTTACTGGATTAGATACTAAGCTGCATCACCAAATAAAAACCTGCCAGCGTACAAGATAAGCTTTCTGAGACCTCTGCACTTCCAGCCCCACAGAAGATAGTGAGTCAGATCATATGATCTGCTACCATAAAAAACTATATATAACCAAGGAATCCATACAGAGCTTGGCCCCCTGACAGAATCCAAAATAGTAGCCAAATGGTCTTACACAACCTACACTACAGTCACACCCCCAAGAGAGAAAAGAATAAAAACTTTACAAGTCTCATCCAAATGACAGAAATTTCAAAAAGAAAAAGTGACAGCTTTTACAGATGAGAAGGAATCAGTACAAGTTTTCTGGCAGTACCAAAGGATATAATGTTTCAACACCCCCAAAGGATCACACTAGCTCTATGGCAATGAATCCTAACCAAAAATAATAAAAATTCTGAAATGACAGAATTCAAAGAATTCAAAATATGGATTGTAAGAAAACTTAATGAGTACTAAGAGAAAGTTGAAAACAAACACAGATTAGAAAAACAATTCAGGATATGAAAGACAAGATAGATGTGCTTTTTTTTTTTTTAAAGAACTTCTAGAAATAAAAAATTCACTGAAGGAATTTCAAAATATAGTTGAAAGCTTTAACAATAGACTACACAAAGCAGAAGAGAGAATTTCAAAGCTTAAAGACCAGTCTTTCAAATTAACTCAGTTAAATAAAAAGATTTTAAAAAGAATTTTAAAAACTGAATAAACCCTTTGAGAAATACAGGATTATGTGAGGCAACTAACCCTACAACTAATAGGCATTCCTGAGGGAGAAGAAGTAAAAAATTTGGAAAGCGTATTTGCGGAAATAATTCAGAAAAATTTCCCTGATCTTGCTACACATGTAGACACCCAGATACAAGAAATTCAAAGAACACCTAGAAGACACTATGTAAGATGAACATCACCAAGGCGTATAGTTATCAGACTATCTAAGGTCAATCTGAAAGAAAAAAGTCTTAAAGGCAGTTAGAGAGAGGTGTCAAATCACCTATAAAAAAAACCTCATCAGACTAAAAGCAGACTTCTTAGCAGACACCTTACAACCCAGAAGAGATAGGAATTGATGTTTAGCTTTCTTAAAGAAAACAAAAAGAAAAAAAGTCAGCCAAGAATTTTATATCCTCTGAAACTAAGCTTCATAAATGAAGAAGCATTTCCTAGATAAATGAATGCATTCATAACCACTAGACTGACCCTATAAGAAATGGTTAAAGGAGTTCTAAACATGGAAATGAAAGGATGAAACTCACCATCATAGAGGCACATGTAAGTACAAAACTCACAGATCTTACAAAGTAATTACACAATTGAGAAGACAAAGAAACTGGCTAAAAACATTATGACCAGAAAAAAACCTCACATACCAAATATTAACTTTCAACGTAAATGGCCTAAATGGCCTACGTAAAAGAGACACAATGGCCAAATGGATTTGAAAAAAAACCGAGATGAAACCATCTGTTGACTACAGGAGACCTACCTAACAGGTAAAGACACCTAGTGACTCAGAGAAAAAGGATAGAAAAAAATATATCACACAGATAGAAAACCAAAGTGAGCAAGAGTAGCTATTCTGATATCAGATAAAAGAGACTTTAAACCAACAACAATTTTAAAAAGACAAAGAAAGATATTACTTAATAATAAGGAGTTCAATACAACAAGAAGATTTAACTACCTAAATATATATATGACCCAACACTGGAGCACCTATATTCTTAAAACAAATACTACAGACCGAAGAAATGAGACAGACAGCAATACAATAATAGTGGAGGGTGCTAGCACCCAACTGTTAGCACTAGAGAGATCATCAAGGCAGAAAATCAACAAAGAAACTCTAGACTTAAAGAGACTCCAAACCAAATGGAGCCGATAGATACCTACAGAATATTGCACCCCCAAACATTTTTATCATATGTGCCTGGAATATTCCCCAAAATTGACCAGATGCTTGACCATAAAGTAAGTCTAATCAAATTCAAAAAAGTCAAAATCATATCAAGTCTCTCCTTAGACCACAGTGGACTAAAATTAGAAATCAATACCAAGAAGAACTCTCTACACAAGTACATGGAAGCTAAACAACTTGCTCTTGACTTTTCAGTAAACAACAAAATTAAGGCAAAAGTTAAAATTTTATGTTAAACAAATGAAAATAGAGACACAATACACCAAAACCTCTGGGACACAGCAAAAGCAATGCTAAAAGGAAAGTTTATAGCATTAAATGCCCACATCATAAAGAAAGATCTCAAATGTACTACCTAACATCACACCTCAATGACATAGAAAAATAAGGACAAACCAAACCCAAAACTAGCAGAAGAAAAGAAATAACAAAGATCGGAGCAGAATTCAAAAGATTATCAGAGACTACTGTGAAATTCTCTAGAAAACGTAGAGGAAATGGATAAATTCCTGGAAACACATAACCTCCCAAGATAGGATGAGGAAGAAATAAAAATCCTGAACAGACCAATAAGAAGTAATGAGATTGAATCAATAATAAAAAATCTTCCAACATAAAAACCTCAGGACCAGATGAATTCACAGCAGAATTTTACCAGATGTTGCAAAGAAGAGCTGGTACCACTTACTGAAACTATTCCAAAAAATCAAAAAAAAAAAAAAAGGGGATTCCTTTCTAACTCATTCTGCAAAACCAGAGTCACCCTGATACCAAAAATCAGGCAAAAGACAAACTAGAAAATATAACTGCAGGCCAATATCCCTGATGAACATAGGTACTAAAATTATCAAAAACAATACTAGCGAACCAAATTCAATAACACATCAAAAGAATATGTCATGATCAAATGGGTTCTATTCCAGGGATGCAAGGATGGCTCCACATATGCAAACCAATAATTGTCATTTACCATGTAAACACAATTAAAAACAAAAATATGATCATCTCAATAGAGGCAGAGAAAGCATTCAATAAAATACAACCTCGCTTCATAATAAAAACTTCCAACAAACTAGGCATTGAAGGAACATAACTCAAAATAACAAGAGCAATATATGACAGACCCATAGCCAACATTATACTGAATGGGGAAAAGTTGAAAGAATTCCCCCTAAGAACTGGAATAAAACAAGATGTCCATTCTTACAACTCCTATTCAACATAGTACTGGAGCAGCATTTACTCTAGTTTTGGTTTAGTCCTACTGTTAAAAAGTGATCCTTCTAGGTTCTCTACTGAATGTTTCAGTTGCTCAGCGATCTCTCTATCAAGCTAGTCAGAGCTTGAACATTTCCCAGCCCTGTTTCAGATCTCAGAATTATCTGTTTATAGTGCCTATAGTCTCTGATTATTACAGTATAATTCCATCATATGATTATGTAGCATAGTATTTTTTTTTTTAAAAAGACACAATGGATTTCTATGCAAATTTCTGCAGCTACTACTCCGGGCAACTCCGTCTTCTCCTGCAGTGACCCCCAAATTCCAACTGCTTCATCTTTCTTGAACTCTGATTTCTGATTGCACGATTCAGTGACACCTCTGTGCTCTGTTTGGGTCCATCTTACTTTTGCCACTGTATGAAAAATGCCTCCAGCCAGAAATCTAGGGCAATTATCGAAATAATCTCATTTGTTTTCCTTTTCTTAGAGGGTCACAATCTTGCTCTGCCTGTTACTCAATGTCTGAAAAGAGTTGTTCAATATGTTTTGTCTAGTTTTCTAGTTTTTCTACTATGGAGGTTGCAGAGCAGGGAGCAATTCAGGTATCAGTTTTTGTGTCACAGCCAGATAGAAAAGTAACTAAAACTTTTAAGGAGAAAATTTTAGAAATTTTTAAAATTAAAATATCCTTTTGGAGTCAGCTTCATTAAGTTCAGTTTCCTTCACCTTGTAAGGACTCAATGAGAATTCATATTCAGAATGATGATCCAAATGCACTGTAATATTCTATATTGTCAAATAATCTACATTAGGAGTATTATAGTTATTTTTAAGAATGAGGAAAATACATTAAAAACTTTTGTGAGGGCTGAAATAATCACTTTTTAGTTGTTTCAGTTCACTAGAAAATTATATTAATATGCCTATTTCATTACCTGAGTATTCTAGTAAATTAAGCATTTTATGATTTTTTTTTTAAATTTTGATCACTTGCATTTTCCATGCATATTATGTATATATTTTATTTTACATTTACCCAGGGATGTGTGTAAATATTAAAGTATATTTTTCATGTCTTTGGTAATTTGTTTTTGGGATAAATTCTGATTTATCCTTCTGCATAGCAGGGCAAGAAGCACCATTAAAAAGAGTCTCATTTATTTCCCCAAGTAGATAATTATCCATAGAGAATTTCCTGAAAAAGAGTTGTACCTGGACATGAGAAAGAAGAAAGCTCAAATCATGCCAAAATGAAAAATTGAATCATGCGTGAGTAGGCTAAAATGGCCTTCTCAGACCTCAATACAGCACTTGGCCTACTTTTTTCTTAAGATTTTGTTCCTGGCTCCCAGTTTGTCATTTCTGTAATGGATTTTTAAATGACTCTTTTCTTCAGGAAGGTAGCATTTATCATGGTGTGGTAGTAAGAGCCCTGGGATGGAACTTGGGAGGACTGGGTTATGGCCTTGCTGGTTCTATGTTGCTATGAGCGGTGTGATTTGGGGAAAATTATTTACCTGTCTGAAGTTTAGAAGACGACCAGAACTTTTTCATTCTGTTTTTTTTTTTCTTTTGCTTATTTGCTTTAGCAGCAGCTTTTAAGCTGGAGACTCCAGCATCTAAAAAAACACGCAGCCAAAGTTCAATGTGTAAAAGAAATGAGAGTGCACCTCCGCTGGTTGATGGGAAAGCCTGAGGGCTCTCCAGTTCATCCTCTTCTCCTGGCTCCTGAGGATGCCTAAATGCAGCCTGGAGTTCCCATGAGAAGACTGAAAAGGCCACAAGAGGGCATGAACCATCTTTCAGGCATAGCTTCCTTTGATTTCAAATTTCCATGACATTTGCTCCACTCCATATCTTTCAACCATAATAGCCCAGAGGACAATTCTCTTCCCTATTGAAGAATATATTCTGATGCTGGAGTAAAAGCATTATCATAAAGCAGGAAAAAATAAAAGACTTGAGTACAGATTTGTCTCTATCTTCTCCTTGCTGAAGGACCTTGGACCTCCTTGCTGAAGGATATTTACCTCTCTGAACATCAGCTTCTGTTCTGCAAAATGGGGACACAAATGAAATCCACTTCACAATTTCGATGTTAATATTACATGAACATGCTTGGTAAACCATCAAATGCTATTCAAGTGTTGGCTCTTATTTATAAGCAGGAAACGCAAGTTATTAGATGGAGGAAGAAAATATGAGAAGATGATCAGAAGGATTAACTACTAAAGTAAGGATCATTGAGTGGAGAGTCTTTGGGGTACTTCAAGACTTACAGACATACAACATACATTATATAAAACTCTTTGTACTTCAGGTTACTAAGGTTCTTCCAGTGAAAAGGATTCTGAAAGAGAAAGCAATATGTTTTCATGACAGAGTTAGAATAGAGTCAAACAAATGTGGAAGTTAGTCTTGACCACCTACAAACTCTGTGACCTTGGGCAGATAACTAAACATCTATCTCCTCATCTATAAGATATCCTCCTAGTCTACTTCAAATGAAGGTAAATGTGCTTTACCAAAAGTAAGAGATTCTTATAAAAAGAGAAGTATAGAGTAATGTAGACAAAAGTTTGCCTTTTGACGCTTTTCCTAGAAACAGTTATTCTAACCCTGATTTTTAATCACAAATGCTCACAAATTTCTGTAAGATAAAAATCTGTATACCATGCACTAATGTAAATGCATTTCTAGCAGGACAAAAGTTTGTGAAGGACCAAGATGACTTTGAATGGAGTGCTGAAGGCAAAATACGCTCTGAATTATATTGTAAAAAAAAGTAAAAGATATTTCAGACAAAATAAATCATGTTGGTACATTTCAATTTCTCTATATAATTAACATTCAAGGGGACTTCATTAGGTGATTATGTTATCCCTGTGAAATATTACTTGGTTAAAAATATAATTCTGAAACTACAATACATAACTGAATGCTTTGGGCAGATGGAATTACTTTCCTTTAGAACCCTGAGGTACTTGGCAAACATCTATTCACTTCTTCTGTGCCTCTGTGAATTAGGTCAGGATTTTTGATTTATGGGTGAGAAAATTAAGACCCATGGAGTATCTGGGAGACTTGCTCATGAAAGCCCATCTTACTTCTAACACTGAAAGGGGAAAGATTATATGAAGTGACTTGCCATCCATTTCCTCCCAATACACTCTCCAGTGCTCGGTGTGTAACAGAATTAGGTACGTACAAGATACTTAAGTATTAGTATTTGTATCCTGTTATGAGCTGAATTATGTTCCCCTAAAATTCACATGTTGAAATCCTAACCCACATGACTTCAGAATGTGACTATTTGGAAATGGGATAATTCAGCTAAAATGAGATCATTAAGATAGGCCCTAATGCAAAGTACTTAGAGATTAGGACACAAACATGCACAGAGGGAAGATGGCTGTCTTCCAAGAAAAGAGGCCCAGAAAAAAACCAATCCTCCTGACATCTTGATCTCTGACTTCTAGCCTCCAGAATTGTGAAGAAATAAATTTTTATTGTGTAAGCTATCTGGTCCACGGTTGTTTGTTTAGACAGCCTTAGCAACCTAATACAGAACCTGTGAGAGTTTGGATCCTAGAACAGAAAGAGTTACATATTGCAAATCATGCCTTCCTGTAGGAGTAATTCTTAAACTCTCGCAACTGCTATGACTCAGCAGACCAGAATACTGGATCTCCTTTTTAAGTGATCACTAAGACCTAAATGTCTGAACTCACCAATTCTATCTCAGGTCAACTCCTGCCATGCTGTCCCAAGCATCATCTCAGTCCTTTGGCTTGTAACTGTAGGAAGTCTCAGAAACTCGAGTTCCAATACAGGACCTGTCACTAATTAAGTGATGAGGGAAAGTCAGTTCCTCACTGTGTCTCAGTTTTTTAATCTGAATAATGAGTGAGATAGTTTTGACAGGGCAGGGATAGCTCAAGCTTCATTCTGGCTCCCACTTTTTTTTTTCTT
This sequence comes from Macaca fascicularis, assembly GCF_037993035.2. Lineage (NCBI taxonomy): Eukaryota > Metazoa > Chordata > Mammalia > Primates > Cercopithecidae > Macaca > Macaca fascicularis. The sequence goes on from NC_088375.1 coordinate 137,548,611, forward strand.
TTTTTTTTTTTTTGATGAGAGTCTAGCTCTGTTGCCCAGGCTAGAGGGCTGAGTAGCATGATCTCGGCTCCTTGCAACCTCTCCTCCTCCCGGGCTCGAGCATTTCTACTGCCTCAGTCTCCCAAGTAGCTGGGACTACAAGCTTGTGCCACCATGCTGGCTAATTTTTTTGTATTTTTAGTAAAGATGGGGTTTCACCATGTTGACCAGGCAGGTCTTGAACTCCTCAGATGATGCACCCACCTCATCCTCCCAAAGTGCTAGGATTACAGGCATGAGCCACTGCTCCCAGACTGACTCTTACATTTTGATTCTGATACAAAGATAATGGTAATTTAAGGGAAGATGAAAATTTCAGCAAAATATAGGTCATGATCCAAATCCAGCCACTGTCTCCTTTTGTACCACCCATGAGCTATGGATAGTTTTACATTTTTACAAGATTCAGAAGAGTACTTTACACTCTTCTAAATCTTGGCATTTACTCATTCATTTAATCTTTACAACAACTGTGTGAAGTAGATACTCTTATTCATTTTATAGATAAGCAAATTGAAGTAAGTAGTCAAAGATCACATGGCTAATAATTTCAGTTCTGCGAGAACTAATACCGTGAAGTCTTACCCCAGAGCCTGTGCTCTTAATGTGTTTCCTCATACTGAAAAAAATCCAACACTATCAGGGTAGTACATAAATGCCAAAAGAGCGGCTCAGGCAATACATTCTGCTGTGTTTCCCCCAACCCCTGAAAAAATCACTCTGTTTCAGAGAAGTACATGAAGGCTTTGTAGGGGAATGAGGCCACATATCCACCCTGATGACAGGGAACACTAACTGAACCACAATTAAGTGAAATGTTATTCCCCCAAAAAGAATCCTATTCTTCTCAGTCATAGACCTTTATTCCAAAAAAAGTATTAAATTATTAAGATATTAACTGAGTTATATTGGTTAATAACATTCAGTTATTATTATTACAGTACTTCAAATATTTGTGTACATTTGTTTTTTCTCTTTCATATATGTACCTGCATAATATCCTAGATTTTGCCTGTTGGCCCATGAAATCTAAAATACTAACCACCTCCTCCTTTATAGAAAAAGTTTGCCGACCCTTGCTGTAGAATATTAAAATGTAAGAATAAATGTGGGAAATTAGAAAGGTGATTGTAAACATTAATATTAACATTCTCTTCTTTATTAGCAAGTTTTCATCAGTAAAATTAGATACTTCACCCATTATGCTGTCACTTGCATTTTTAATTTTAACATATTATTTTAAGTTTAAAAGCAATTATTGTTTGAATGACAAATAAAAATACTTCTGAATGAAGACAAAACAGAATAGATACATGTGCAAAGAAGCATCATCAGTGACTCTTTTAATCAGATAATCATATTTTGTTTTGTGCCTATGGGCAATGGAATAACTGATAGAACTCTACTGACATAAAAAAACAAGATAAGCCTTAAAGCAAGGCATCACAGACCCAAGGTAGATATGCTGGCCACATCCTCTATTTAGATTATTTTAAATTTAGTGTTTTACTTATTTGTTTATCTGGATACCCCCATATGAAAACTTCCCCATCACACATACTCCTGATTTTCATAAAAAATATTACTGGAGCATAGCTTCAAGATGGTTGAATAGAGACATCAGACAGGCCCCCACTTCAGAGAAGAACCAAAATTGTGAATAGATAATCGCTCATCAAATAGAACATCTCAGAGAGAACACTGGAGTTCAACAGAGAAGTCACAGTAAACATCTGAGTCACAGAAAGAGAAGGAAGTGAGCGGCCAGGTCAGCTGAGATCAACTGGGAGCCCAAGGGACTCCCTCTTGCAGGGAGAGGGTAAGTGGGAGACCCTAAGCAGTCCACATCTCCACAATAAGCTGCTGCAATCCTAGCTATAGGAGAGCTCCTCTACCCACATGAGCCCTGAGACTAGTGTGGGCAGTGATCTGAACACTCTAGAGGTCATTGCACTAAATAAGGAACAGTGACAGTGCTGGATCACACACAACCATGAGAACCAAGCAACTGCAGCATGGCACTGTTGTGAGAGCCCAGTCATCATGGGACATCATCCTTCCCTAGGAACCACAGCCTCCATATATCTACATCCCAGGAGCCCCCACTGACATTCTCCAATGTTCATACCATGGCCTACAATGGCACAGTGCTGGCTAGACCCAAAGGTGCTGAGGGTCCATAGTACTCTAGGCCACATGGAATACTACTCCCAAGTGAAAGGATGGTGCAACATACCAAGAAGGTGGCACCTAGTACAACAGAAACCAAGACACGCCTTTCCAGAGCTTGAGAGCTCCCCATCTGGGACTGTGAAGAGCGACCATGCTCCAGCAGCTGCACAGACTCTATGCTCAGGCCAACTATCAGAGACTGGAACCCTTTCCATTACTCCACACGTTGCACAGCAGTTGCTGACACTGGGAGCTGAGGTAGGCAAGCCTGACTGTCTGGTCTGGGTGTAGCAACCCTGCCCCCACTGAGGGAGTGACCTCTATGCTCAGGGTTGTCATACAGAAAGATTTCTTCCCCATTCTGCACACTGCTGCAGCCACTGTTGCTGCCACCAAGAGTAGGGGTGGGTGAGCCTGAGGGCACTGTGTCTGGGGCTGTGTGTCGCAACCACATCCCCACTGGCTGTATGGTCTCTGTGCCTGGCCCATGCACAGAGGGCAAGATCCCTCCCTGCCTCTGCACACCACAGCTGCGAGGGGCCAAAGCAAGCACAACTCACAACTTGAGAGCTACCATCTGGGGCTGTGATAGCCAACCTCACCCACTCCAGGAGCATGGCCTCTGTGCTCCAGTGCCATCCCAAATATAGGCTACCCAGGCATACCAAGGCAGCTGCTGCTGCTGTCAGAGGCAAAGTGTGAACTCCCCAGAGACTTAATGCTGCCTGCAGGAGACTGTTGATATTAACCCCACCTACATCAACAGCAGGACCGCTATGCTTTAGCACAAGTCCTGAAGTCAGGTTCTCCACACCCACCACCACAGATTGCCCATTCTCTTTATTATAGCCTATGCCACTGCACATGACCAGGGGCCTGAGGTCAGATCCACCTGGGCTGGTACTACCCTTCAGAGCCTGAGAATGCTGCCCAAGGATCTGGGCATCACTCCACCCATTCTACCACCTCTGGCATCTGTGCATTTGCCACTGGGAACTTGAAGATGGGTCCAGTTAATCTGCTACCAACACCACTCATACCCACCCACATGTACCACCTGGGAGTCTGGAGACTGGCTTCACATCCCATCATAGCCACCACTAACACCAGCACACACTGCTCAGGAACCAGAGCGTCCTGCCACTGCTACTGCCATTGCCCATGCCACACCAACTGCCCAGGAGCCAAAAAACCTGTCCACGTGCCCAGCCCACTGCTGCCACTAGTGCCATCTGAGAAAGCCACCTGGTGGCCCAAGAAATGACCTATCTGGCCGGGCGCGGTGGCTCAAGCCTGTAATCCCAGCACTTTGGGAGGCCGAGACGGGCGGATCACGAGGTCAGGAGATCGAGACCATCCTGGCTAACATGGTGAAACCCCGTCTCTACTAAAAAAATACAAAAAACTAGCCGGGCGAGGTGGTGGGCGCCTGTAGTCCCAGCTACTCAGGAGGCTGAGGCAGGAGAATGGTGTGAACCCGGGAGGCGGAGCTTGCAGTGAGCTGAGATCCGGCCACTGCACTCCAGCCTGGGCGACAGAGCGAGACTCCGTCTCAAAAAAAAAAAAAAAAAAAAAAAAAAAAAAAGAAATGACCTATCTGAACCCATTAACACTAGTGCCAGCATATGCCACCCTGGGCCCCAATGACAGGCACAGTCAGCTTATCCCTGACACCTGTGAGGCCTGACGACTTGTCTACCTGGCATCCCTGTCACCAGAAAAACTTCATTACAACCTCTACTAATAACTGCATTCTGAGCCCCTAAGGAAATTACAGATTCCACTGATGCTGTTTATAGATGAAGAAACGATACAGAAACTACACTACTGAATACACCCAGAATCAAAGCCAAAGTAGGCCCCTACTCAACCAACATCATAGATACACCTTTAGGAAAAAACCCTCTCCTACAAAAGTAAATTTAAAAAATTGGAAGAAGTGACTATCACACCTGATGTGTGGATATCAATGTAAGGAAACAGGAAACTTGAACAAGCAGGGAAATATGACAACACCAAAGGAACACAATAATTCCCTAGCAACAGATCCTAATCCAAAAGAAATTCACAAAATTCCAGAGAAAAAATAAAATATTGATTTTTAAAGAAGCTCAGTGAAATCCAACAAAGTTCTGAAAGAACAATACAAAGAAATCAGAAAAATAATTAATGGCATGAATGAGAGACTTACCAAAGAAATGGATATTATAAAAACAAATCAAATAGAAATTCTGAAAGTGAGGAATTTATTGAATAAACCACAAAATATATTTGGAAACTTCAGCAATAGACTAGATAAAACAGAAGAAAAAAAATCTCAGAACTTGAAGACAGGTCTCTTGAAATAATCTAGTCAGATGAAAACAGAGAAAAAAGAATGAATAAAGACTTTGTGATATATGGGATACCATAAAGTGATCAAATACATGAATTATCAGTATTCCAGAAGGCAAAGAGAGAACAAAAGAGCTTGAAAACCTATTTAACAAAATAATAGATGAAAACTTCCAAGTCTAGTAAAAGATTAAGACATCCAGATATTGGAGGCCCAGTGATTCCCAGATACAATGCAAAAAGGGTTTTTTCCATAGTACATTATAGTACTATGTCTACAAATCATACTCTCTAAAGTCAAAGATAAAGAGAGAATTCTATAAACAGGAAGAGAAAAGCATCTAGTCACCTATGAAGGAATCCCCATCAGAACAACAGTGGACTTCTCAAGAAGAACCTCACAAGCCAGGAGAGAATGGGATGATATATTTAAAATACTGAAAGAAAGAAGTTGTCACCACCAAGGATACTATTTTACTATATCCAGCAAAATAAGCCTTTTAAAGACTAATTTATAAAATGAAGGAAAAAATAAAGTCTTTCCCAGATAAGCAAATGCTATGGGAATTCATCACCACTAGACTGGTCCTACAAGAAATGCTCAGGGGACTCCTGCACCTGGAAGCAAAAGGACAATTGTTACCATCATGAAAACACACAAAAGTATAAAGCTCTCTGGCAAAGCAAGCACATTAATGGAGAAGAGAAATGATTCAAATGGTACCACTACAGAAAACCACTAAACCACAAGGACAAACAATAAGAGAAATGGAAAGGAATAAAAGAATATACACAACAACCAGAAAACAATTAACAATATAATGAAATGATGAAACCTCACATATCAATAATAACTTTGAATGTAAACAGATTAAATTTATCACTAAAAATATGTAGACTGGCTGAAGGGATAAAGAATCATTATCCAACTATATGCTGCCTACTAGAAACACACTTTACCTGTAAAGACACATATTTATTGAAAGGGATGGAAAAAAAGATATTCCATACAAATGGAAACAAAAATCAAGCAGGAATAGCTATACTTATATTAGATAAGACAGACTTTAAGTCAAAAACGGGGCAAAAAAGAAGGTTATTAAATAATGATAAAGGCATCAGTCCAGCAAGAGGATATAATGAGTTTAAATACATATGGACTCACCCAGATTAATAAAGCAGATATTATCAGATCTAAAGAGAGAGATAGACTCCATACAATAATAGTGGGGGACTTCAATACCTCACTTTTGGCATTTAACAGATCATCTAGATGAAAATCAACAAAGAAACATTAGATTTAAAGTTGGACTTTAGACCAAATGGACCTAACAGATATTTAAAGAACATTGTATCCAACAACTGCAGAATACACTCTTCTCATCAGCACATGGAACATTCTCCAGGATAGACTACAAGTTAGGCCACAAAACAAATCTCAATAAATTTTTAAAAATCAAAATCATATCAAGAATCTTCTTAGACTGCAATGGAATAAAACTAGAAATCAATACCAAGAGGAACTTTGGAAACTATACAAATATATGGAAACCAAATAGCATGCTGCTGAACAACCACTGGGTCAATGAAATTAAGACAGAAATAAAAAAATTTCTTGAAAAAAATGAAAATGAAAACAACATAAGAAAACCTGTGGGATACAGCTAAAGTAGTGCTAAGATGGAATTTTATAGCAATAAGCACCTAAATCAAAAACACAGAAAGATTTCAAAGCTACAATTTCACAAAGCACATAAAGGAACTAAAAAAGCAAGAACAAACCAAACCCAAAATTAGCAGAAGAAACAAAATAATAAAGCAGAACTAAACAAAATATAGTCTAAAGTAAAAATACAAAGGAACAACAAAATGAAAAGTTGGTTCTTTAAAAAGATAAACATAATTGCTAAACTTCTAGCTAGACTAACCAAGAAAAGAGAGAAGACCCAAATAAACAAAAGTGTCCATCAACAGATGAATGGAAAAAAGAAAATGGGTGTGTGTGTGTGTGTGTGTGTGTGTGTGTGTGTGTGTATGCAATGGAATACTATATATATATATACACACACACACATACACACACACACACACATATATGTAATGGAATACCATTCAGTCATAAAAAAGAATGAAATCATGTCATTTCCAGCAACATGGATGGAACTGGAGGTCATTATGTTAAGTAAAGTAAGCCAGGCAAAGAAAGAGAAGTACTGCATATTCTCACTCATATATGGAAAATAAAACAGTTGTTCTCATGAATTGGAAATAGAAAATAGATTGATAGATATCAGAGACTGAGAAGTGTGGGTGGGGGTGAGGGACAGATAAAGAGAAGTTGATTAATGGGTACAAAAATACAATTAGATATAAGAAATAAGTTCTAATGTTTGATAGCAGACTAGGGTGACTATACTTAGCAACAATATTTTGTATATTTCAAAATAACTAGAAGGCATGACTTTAAATGATACCAACACATAGAAATGATAAATACTTAAGGTGACGGATACCCAAATACTCTGACTTGATCATCACACATTCTATGCATGTAACAAACACTCACATGTACCCCATAATTATAGAAAATACTGTTTTAATAAAAAAGATATTTTAATTGCCAATTATTTGTCTGGATTAGAAACTGAGCAAAAACAATTCCTATATTTTAGCTAGATACTTAGCTTTTTCAAAAATAACACATGTAATTAAATGATCTGAGCATTCTTAGCCCTGAGTTCTTTTTCAGTTTGACCTAGGCCCATCAAAATATTCAAAAATCTGTTCCATAGAAATTCTAACCCATTTCTATTTCTCTCTCTAGGTGTAGAAAACTGGGTTCAGAATTTTTACAAAACTGTATAGCTTTAGAGACTCTGCTTTCACTATATTCAGGAGTGTGCATAAAATACCTAAAGAGGTAATTTCTGACAAAGTTCAAAGCCAGGGTGTTCTATCATCTCTTCAAATTCAACATAGGTAAAACCCAGTTCTAGTACCTTGGCAAGAAAATAACTCCTCCTCCTGTTTTATGCATTTCTAAAATTAGTACCAAAATCTTTTCCAGGAATAAAATCTCATTTTTTTTTTCCCTATGCCCTCAGCAACTAATCAGTCACTAAAATCATAAACATTTTTCATGAACTTACTACAGATTTTAACTTCTAAGTGCTTCTGACATATTATTTCTAATTCATAGTAATCTTGCAAAGAGTTCTTAAAATTCAGTTGATAAAAAATCTTAGGCTCAGAGAGATTAAATAAATTACATGTATAGATCTACTAAGTACTAGAGTCCATATTAAAATCCAATATGTTTGATTCTAAAGCCATTTTCCCAAGTATTGCTATTTTTCCTTCATACAAATTCTTGAATCCTTCTGTTTTTTTCCATTCCCAATACTCCTGCCAGTCAGCTTAGGTGCCTATCATCTATCCCCTTCACAAGCCTCTTGGGCTCCAGTTCCTCCCTATTCAACCATTGCCCACTCCCACATTACTGATCAAGAGTATGAATGGGAGAGAGAGCTCTTTGAAAAATTCCCTAACTGGCTCACAGGACAAGATATCTCCTTTTGAAACTTTATAGCATATATTCTTTGAAAACTAACATTGTTCTTGTCACCTTTACTCTTGTATGATTATTTTGTCATCTCTTGTTAGAGTCAAAGATTTTAGCAGGCAGGAATTTAATCCCAATGCTTATTGCTGAATATGTTTTATAATTTTATTCTATCTTAATTCTATTCTGATTTTTCTGCTTCCTAAAAGAATTGATATGGATGTTTCCTTGTTTCTGTCTTTTTTCCTGCCTAAATTCTTATTTTCCCCTTCCTGAAAATCAAAAAGACATTAAAGAAAATATAATGGCAGGAGGACCTTATCATGAGAAAACTTTTTATAAATATGTTTGCCTAGCACGAGAAGACAATTCTGCTTTTCCTAGTGAGACCTGTGCATCATGTTGAATAGCATTCAAACGACTATCTTTGCTAAATCTCCCATCTAACTGTGTCTTTGTTAAAGTCAGGGCACCAGGGAGTTCAAGGTGAGATTTTACCGACATGGTGTAAAGCAACATGGCATCCCCTCTTGTATTTTCAAAGATCACTTTATATTGTCTATACATCTCAAAATAGCACTGCCCTTCTTTGACATCGCATTGCACTATGAACTCCTATTCAATTTGTTATCCGCCATCCTCCCCAAGTCTCACTCAGCACGACAGCTTCCTGAGTAATACCCCCATAATTTGAATCTGTGCTGAGCATTATTTTCTCTCAGGTGCATATATTTTCTTGCATGGCTTTGTATTAAACCTCATTTCACATTTGTTCAACCAATGCCCTGAATTATCTATATCCTGCCGGGGTTGTAATATGTCATCTTCTTTATCTCCCCTCCTTGCAAGCTTTGTGCAAGTTGCAAATTTAGTCAGTATTGAATTAACCTTTTCAAGGTGAGAAGGACTGCATGGAAGTGGTGGGCTCAGGCCATATCCTGATGGAGCACACAGGACCCATATCCCAGCCCTGTACTATCCTGACAATAACCACTCTTTGTAAGCCATCCAAGTTTATCCACCAACTCTCATATTCTCCAGACAATGCTTTTCTAATCTCTCAGTGAGTTGTGTGTTGTATTAGTCCATTTTCATGCTGCTGATAAAGACATACCCGAGACTGGAAAGAAAAAAGAGGTGTAATTGGACTTACAGTTGCACATGGCTGGAGGGGGCCTTAGAATCATGGCGGGATGTGAAAGGCACTTCCTCCATGGTTGCAACAAGAGAAAATGAGAAAGATGCAAAAAGATCTGAAGATGAAGAAAGATCTGATAAAACCATCAGATCTCATGATTTTTATTCACTACCATGAGAACAGTATGGAGGAAACCACTCCCATGATTCAAATTATCTCCCACTGGGTCCCTCCCACAACACTTGGGAATTATGGGAGTATAATTCAAGATGAGATTTGGGTGGGGACACAGAGCCAAACCATATCATCCCACCCCTGGACACTCCAAATCTCATGTCCTCACATTTCAAAACCAATCATGCCTTCCCAACAGTCCCCCAAAGTTTTAACTCATTTCAACATTAACCCAAAAGTCCACAGTCCGAAGTCTCATCTGAGATAAGGCAAGTCCCTTCCACCTATGAGCCTGGAAAATCAAAAGCAAGCTAGTCATTTCCTAGATACAATGAGGGGTGCAGGTATTAGGTAAATACAGCTGTTCCAAATGGGAGAAATTGACCAAAACTAAGGGGTTACAGGGCTCATGCAAATCCGAAATCTAGCATGGCAGTCAAATTCTAAAGCTCCAAAATGACCTCCTTTGACTCCATGTCTCACATCCAGGTCATGCTGATCAAGAGGTAGGTTCCCATAGCCTTGAACAGCTCCAACCCTGTGGCTTTGCAGAGTATAGCCCCACTCCTGACTGCTTTTACAGGCTGGTGTTGAGTGTCTGTGGCTTTTACGGGCACATGGTGAAGCTGTCAGGGGATCTACCATTCTGGGGTCTGGAGAATGGTTGCCTTCTTCTCACAGCTCCACTAGGCAGTGTCCCAGTAGGGACTCTGCATGGGGGCTCTGACTCACATTTCCCTTTCACACTGCCCTAGCAGAGGTTCTCCATGAGGGCCGCACCCCTGCAGCAAACTTTTGCCTGGGCATCCAGGTATTTCCATACATCTTCTGAAATCTAGGTGGAGGTTCCCAAACCTCAATTCTTGACTTCTGTGCACCCACAGACTCAACACCACATGGAAGCTGCCAAGGTTCGGGGCTTGCATCCTCTAAAACCATGGGCCGAGCTATACCTTGGCCCCCTTTAGCAATGACTGGAGCAGCTAGGATGCAGGGCACCAAGTCCCTAGGCTGCACACAGCACGGAGACCCTGGGCCCGGTCCATGAAACCATTTTTTTCCTCCTAGGCTTCCAGGTCTGTGATGGGAGGAGCTTCCGTGAAGACTTATGACATGCTCTGGAGACATTTTCTCCATTGTCTTGGTGATTAACATTCGGCTCCTTGTTGCTTATGCTAATTTCTGCAGCCAGCTTGAATTTCTCCACAAAAAAAAAATGGATTTTTCTTTTCTACTGCATTGTCAGGCTGCAAATTTTGTGAACTTTTATGCTCTGTTTCCCTTCTAAAATGGAATGCTTTTAACAGCACCCAAGTTACTTCTTCAATGCTTTGCTGCTTAGAAATTTCTTCCACCAGGTACCCTAAATCATCTCTCTCAAGTTCAAAGTTCCACGAATCTCTAGGGCAGGGGCAAAATGTCACCAGTCTTTTTGCTAAAACATAACAAGAACCACCTTTACTCCATTCCCAACAAGTTCCTTATCTCCATCTGAGACCAACTCAGCCTGGACCTTATTGTTCATATCACTATCAGCATTTTTGTCAAAGTCATTAAACAAGTCTCTAGGAGGTTCCAAACTTTCCCACATGTTCCTGTCTTCTTCTGAGCCCTTCAAACTGTTCCAACCTCTGCCTGATACCCAGTTCCAAAGTCGCTTCCACATTTTCAGGTATCTTTTCAGCAACATCCCACTCTACTGGTACCAATTTACTGTATTAGTCCATTTTCACACTGCTGATAAAGACATACCTGAGACTGGGAAGAAAAAGAGGAATAGGACTTATAGTTCCACATGTCTGGGGAGGCCTCAGAATCATGGAAGGAGGCAAAAGGCACTTCTTACATGGCATCAGCAAAAGAAAATGAGGAAGAAGCAAAAGCGGAAACCCCTAATAAACCCATCAGATCTCGTGAGACTTATTGACTACCATGAGAACAGTATGGGGGAAACCGCCTCCATGATTCAAATTATCTCCCACTGGGTCCCTCCCACAACACGTGGGAATTATGAGAGTACAATTCAAGATGAGATTTGGGTGGTGACACAGAGTCAAATCATATCATGTGTGATTGGAGTCCAGTGTCCTAGAAAAAATAGAAATGCATCAGGATTACCATAAGCACCAAGTGGAAAGGTGCAAAGTGTTACACAGTGTCCAAATATTTTTTAGCCTCTCAGATGCAGGTATTATAGGAACACACATCATTTAGTTGTGATCTGAAGATTTCTTTATCTACCACTTCAGGGGTTGGGTGTTTTAACCCTACTCTTCTGCTTTTTTAACCCAAAGTCCATACTTAAGCTTCTCCTAGAGCCCATCATGGGATTTACTTGCAGGTGAATGATCATCTATGTCTTGCTCCCGAAACGTGTTCACCTGTCTGGTTTCACCACTTTATCACAGATTTCAAATTGTTTATTAAGTTTTCAAATCCAGTTCAAATGCTCTTCCCCTTTGCGTTTGGACTCCAAAGAGGGTAGCAGTGAACGTGCAATTCTGAATTCCCTGTGTGGAAAGCAGAGCTCTCACCCTGGATGGAGGGCTGGATGGTTGAAAGATAATGGGCTGAGACTGGGTATTGCTGTGGCTGCACTGCATTTCATCATTTTCATTCTTACTTTTCTGCCATGGAGTGCTTGGTATAGTTTGCCATTAAGGTGGATTGTGTGGTGTTTTTAATCTCTGTGGACTGATTTATAATTTTGGACAACAGTAATGAAACTGCTCTTATTTCTATCATTATTTCCCCCTTAATATCCACATCTCTGGCATCTCCACAAACACTGTTTGTCCTTAGGTTTTAAAAATAATTGTTTTAGACAGAAATGCATCTCCAAGTGAATGCTATTATCCACGTTACGCCCAGATTTGTCAATAAACTTCTCAACACGTGTTACAAATTTTCAGATCATTCTATCCTGAACTTGGAGCAGCATGGAATCATCATCGGTTCTCTATCAAGAAGTTTTCTACTCTGATTTAGACCCCAGAATCACAGTGCTACCAGCATCAGTGAATGTCTCGCTGTTTTACTCCCTAATGCAATGGTTCTCAACTAGGATTGATTGTGCCACCAAGGGAACATTTGACAATGTCTGGAGACATTTTGGTTGTCAAAACATGGGAGAGTGCTTCCTGTGGTTAGCAGGTAGAGGCCAGGGATGCTCTGAATATCCTACAATACCCAGGGCAGCCCTCCAGCCCCAAATATCTATAACACCAGTGATAAGAAACTTTGGTCTAATATCTTTTCAACATTACACTAGTCAAAAAAAAAAGGAGAAGAAGAAAGAAAGAAAGAAAAAGAAAGAAAGAAAGAAAGAAAGAAAGAAAGAAAGAAAGAAAGAAAGAAAGAAAGAAAGAAAGAAAGAAAGAAAAGAAAAGAAAAGAAAAAAAACGAAATGCCCCCATTAAACCAATTGTAGTGAGTCTGTACTTTGGCTCCATAGGTTTCAGTGCCTCACAGTAAACTTAAGCCTCTTTCCCCAATACTTCCCTCGCCATCCCTATTCCAGTTTGTCTATTAATCCTCATTCTGACCTCAGTGGAAGAAAGCAGAAGCCACCACTCCACACATTCACAAGCGTTCCTAGTACTAACACCTTACTAAGAGCGCCTCTATTTCCATTTCTTTGAGAACAGGACCTCTGACACAAATAGTTTATTTCCCCTTTCTCCCTTCTAGATCCCATTAAAGGCTTGGGTGTTTTGTTGTTGTTTGCTTGTTTGTTTGTTTGAGATGGAGTTTCACTCTTGTCACCCAGACTGGAGTCTAATGGCACGATCTCGGCTCACTGCAACCTCCACCTCGGTTCAAGCAATTCTCCTGCCTCAGCCTCCTGAGTAGCTGGGATTACAGGTGCCCACCACCATGCCCGGCTAATTTTTGTATTTTTAGTAGAGACGGGGTTTCACCATGTTGGCCAGGCTGGTCTCGAGCTCCTGACCTCAGGTGATCTGCTTGCCTCGGCCTCCCAAACTGCTGGGATTACAGGCGTGAGCCACAGCGCCCAGCCTAGGTTTGGGGTTTTTACATCTTACTTGGAAGAATGTTCTCAAACCTGTGACTGTCCCAAGGCTGTTCAGCTGATGAATGTCTAGTAAGGGGTGGAGGTGGGTGGAGAGAGAGAGAAAAGAAGGCGAGCGGGAGGAGAGGGAAATGGGGTGTGGGGAGAAAGGAAACCGAAGACTGCTGTATCTGACAAAATATTTCATTTCATTCTTAGCTGGCAATTAATTTACAGAACTTCTTCTTTCCAGCCAAGCACAGCATATACCAAGTCACCCTCTTCGTTGTCTCACATCTTCACGATGGGTCTGTTCTCCAATTAATTTTCTACCTCGTACAGATAAAGACATTTGCTAGGTATCTGATTAGTGATGCTGGTGTTACCTTCCCTAATGCCGCCAAGCAGTCACAGCCACAGACCTCTCCAAGGAGTCAAACATCCTGCACTGTGCTTTGATGCTCCCACCGTATGCCCAGAGGTGGGGTGGCCTCTGCAAATCAGAGCCAGCGGGGGTGCTGTTTCCTGCCCCACGCTGACTCCTTCGACCCACAGTCTTCCCTTACCTTTCTCCTATGGAAACGTAACTTTTGCTTTCTGTCATCTGGTAACAGCCTCTCACATGTCCCACTGTGATGTAGCTTGCATTTCTCTGTGGCCTCTCTAAATATGATTTTCAAATTTAACCAAATGCTGTAAAGAAAAAGAATTTTGATGGGTGTTTAGATCCATGCGTAGACAGAGTCATACTGGAAGCTATTGTACATTCTTTAAGCTAGAATCAGAGCCTAAATCTGCAGTGGTCCAGTGGATGCTAGATACTTTTTCTCATATTCCAGGTGGGGTGATTTGATTTATTTGCCAAACAAACTTTCTTATTTCTTTGTGGTTCAGATTTTAGGAAGTTAGGCTACTAACAAAAATGATCTCTTCCTCCCTTCTGTACTGTTACTGCTCTGATAGATTATATACTACTCTACAAATATAGAGTGGTAGGTACATAATCTATAAACTTTCATATTTTACATGTGCCACTCTTTTCTATTAACTAGATCATAGATCATGGTTCAATTCAGTGAGCATATACGAGTGTCTGCTTTTGGTCAGGCACCATGCAAACAAAGGTGAGCAAGATGAACTGGAATCAAATCCACAAATTATTGAGGGTTTTCTACAAATGAAGCACTATGCTGAGTCTTTTACAAACATGCTATCATTAATCCTTATATTAACTCTATAAGGATGAAAGAGCCCCTAACTTTCTCATGAAGGTTTATTAGAAGGTCTGTAAGGATGATCTCCGCATTGAATCTGCATTGATGATCTCCGCATTGAGCCCTAATTTTGTATGGGTTTGAATCCCTGTCTAAAAACTCTGATGTGCAATTAGAATTGATTATAATTGATTTTAATCAATTTCTATCTTGTGTGCCGATTCTGCCAGGTGGTTGAATTTTCACCTCAGTCAGTTTGGGGTTGTATCCACATTCTGGGGGTGTTTATAGTGCCCAGGTGTTGTGTGTATGGTAGCATTTGAGGGCCTGGCATCTACAAGCACATCCATCATCCCACCTGCTTCTTGGGGTGGTCCATACAGATCACACTCAAGTTATCCCTCACATCCAGCAAAAGGCCCATTCAAATCTAGCAACTCCAGTCAACAATTTCCTCTGCTGCTGCAGCTGCACGTTCAAAACCAAGGGTGCTAAAATCTATGGCACTTGTCTTCATGAAATCCTTCTGAGATGCCACAGCTCTCTGAACCGGGGTCTCCTGGCTGGAGCTCTAGGCTCGTCTGCTTGGACGGACCACGAAACCATTCCCTCTCTGGGGCTGCTTCTCCTAGTGTGGAGACACAACCTTCTGTGCTCTCCAATAACACGCACCTCTCTAAGAGATCTGCCTCTCCCTGTTCCAACCCCAACCCACTGCCCCTGCTTTCTCATTCCTCTTGGCTCCTCCACCAACTCCTCCTTCCTTAAACCAGTAGAGAATTCATCTTTGGTGCTTTCATCTGTGGTAGGGGAAAAGCAGCTTTTATGTCTCATTATTTTCTCAAATCCATGGCCTCCCTTTCCCTGAGGGCCTAAGGTTTTTAAAATCTCAAAAGTCAACGATAGATGTCCTTGTCTTCTGCTTTCTGCTTTTCCTGAGCCAATAAGCAGAATAAATACCCCAGTTGACTGAATGATGGAAAGCTACAGGCTAAAATGGTGGAGAGGAGAGAAGCTATCTTGGCTACTCTTAAAAGAACAAGAATTGCTCAGGTCGAAAATGTTAAGGAAGAGATTCCAGGCCTGTAACACAAGGCGTAAAAAGCCATAAGAAAGCACATGGCAAGTGGTTTGGAATAGACGTGGGTCAGCCTGTAAGGGGAGGGACGAGAGATATAGTGGGGGAGAGACAGGCAGGGAGCAGTGTGTGAAAGGGTTTCTAATTCCAGGTGGGGATAGGGGACTTGAAGGAAGGAGGTTGTTCTGGACTGAATGTTTGTGTCCCCCACTAAAATTCATATTTTGAACCCTAACCTCTAATGTAAATGGTACTACGAAGTGGGGCCTTTGGGAAGTGAGTAGGTGTAGATAAAGTAGGGATGGTGGGGCTCTCATGATGGGATGAGTGCCCTCAGAAGAGGAAGAAGAGACACCGGAGCTTTGTCTCTCTGCCATGTGAGGATACAATGAAGAAGCAGCTGTCTGCAAGCCAGGAAGTGGGACTCATCAGAGCCTGACCATGCTGACACCCTGATCTCAGACTTGCAGCCTCCAGAACTGTGAGAAATGAATGCCTGTTGCATAAGCCACCCAGTCTATGGCTGTTTTGTTTTTTGAGCAGCTCAGGTTTGCTAGAGGGTTTAACAGAAGCAGTGAATGAATTTGTATTTTAGGGAAGCTCGTACTGGCACCAAATGAACAGAAACTGTGGGACTGTACCCTCTTGTGGGTTCCCCACAGCCTCAGTGCTGAAGTGTGAAGATATTTGGTCAATAAATTAAAGAGAGAGTAGAGTTTCACAGGTTAGAAACCCTGCCAGTAAAACAATGCTGTTATTTACTTTAACTCGATTCCTCAAAAGTAACACAGGCCTATGGGCCCGAGTAACACTCCAGAAGGGAAACTTTGCTACCGACTCCCTCAAACTCTATGCTGTGTCTGTCTTCTTCACAAATGTCTGCGGTGTCTTTTAGACCTTTTATTTCAAATGGCTGTTATTACCCCCAATTTGACTTTTCAAATTAGAGAAATTAAAATGTAGCAAATACCTAATCTGGGATGAGATTTGTTTCAAAGGAAATTTAAATGCTTGAGTACTTAAATTAGTCAACGGGAGATTTCCCCCCGCCCCCAGTATCGAGCCCTAATTTTTAATTTAAAAAACAAAACCCTGATTAGCTGCCCACCATGTGTACTTAACTAAATCAGAAAAGGTATAGATGAAATTATAAAAGAATTACTGAGGAGGGATCCTATACTATGTATGGGTTATGGTTGATATAAAGCCTTGATTTTCTTTTTTTCCTCTTCTCTTTGGCATCTGGTTTTATTATCCAATTCATAACACTCCTGTGTGAAAAAGTTAGTTTGTGAAAATGGGCTGAATCAAACTGTTTTTCCTGTAAAGAAGGATAATTTTTAAATTTCAGGGAAATGGGCCCTTTATAGAGGAACTATTACAGCAGTGGAGAGGAATCACTGATCTTAGCTAGCAAATTTTGCAAAGTACCAGCAGAGGAGGCTGTAAATCAACACTGCCTTTCTTTGCAATTTCCTTTTTTTGTTTTAATGATTTCAGAAAAGGGTAACGCATCTCCCCACTAGATTTCAGCATCAAGCTATCTGGTGTTAGAGCAGTTACTTAAAATTACATCTATTGGATAGAAATGTTCTTAACTCTACAGCTGAAATAAGGCAAAAAAATGCAAGCAATATACTTTTTCTGGAAATACAATGTACATTGACTTGAATTTATACTATAGTGTTAATGACTGGTGTCCTTTTGATGAGGGCAGATTTTGATAGGAGGGGGAAAAGGTAAGCAAAGATATTGGTTATTGAAAGTAGAGAAAGTCTATTGACAAAGTTTTTTGGTCTCTTTGTGATAATCTGAGAAATAATTAACTGAAACATGAAAGACTGATCTTTTTCACCAATCTGCCTGAAACAGGCTTAATTATTAGAAACACAAAGGTCTTCACAAACTGAATTTTCCCCAACATAGTAAGTAGTTTATGTTGAAGTGTAAGCCATTGACTGTGTCACTATTATCTAGCGCAGTTCTTGGTACTGGAGTCACTACCCACTAGCACTGAACAATCAATTATAAGATGTTGTAAGTAACTCGTAACCTTTAATAATAATACTAAGATATAGGAACAGATTTTTCATAAACATGGAGCAGAATCAAGATTGTCCCTGTGCTGGGCGCAGTGACTCACGCCTGTAATCCCAGCACTTTAGGAGGCCGAGGCGGGTGGATCACCTGAGGCCAGGAGTTTGAGACCAGCCTGACAAACATGGAGAAACCCTGTCTCTACTAAAATACAAAATTAGCTGGGCATGGTGCCACACGCCTCTAATCCTAGCTACTCGGGAGGCTGAAGCAGAAGAATCACTGGAACCTGGAAGACGGAGGTTGCAGTGAGCCGAGATTGAGCCATTGCACTCCAGCCTGGGCAACAAAAGCGAAATTCCGCCTCAAAAAAAAAAAAAAAAAAAATACTGTCCCTGTAATAACATGAATTTCACTCATGTTCTCTTGAGTGATAAAGGAAAAGGTGGATTTAAAACTAAACTGTCAGGAACTGCAGGTAAACTGCCACAGTCGAATCCTTGCCACACCCTATAATCTGGCTATAACCATGAAAGTGTGGTGCAGATATAAAGGCCATAAGTGATATGAGTTGTAGCCCAAAAAACTGGAAAGCCATTGATCTAGTGTCAGCAAAATAAAAAGCAATCTATACTCTGAGTTCATTTTGTTTTTCTCAAGGCAGCCTGACCCAAATCAAGGTCAAATAGAGACCCTCAGGGGCTCATGTCCACTACTTGACCTAGTTAATAAATATGGAGGCAAAGCAAAAGGTTACATTATACTTGAAACTTGAAAGACTGCTGGGTTTTCCTTTGGCTTTGATGAATTGCATAGATATTTTCCTTAATCAAGTCCCAGGGCCTGAGAAAAGCAACTTAAAGCAAACAGAGTCTGAAGACAGGCTAACAGATTAATGGAAAGGTTGAAGAGTTGAGAGAGAATAGCATGAGATAAAGTGAATAAATAACTAAAATGTAACCGCTGGGTGCTCTCTAATAGCCTCCTGGGCTGTTCGATGGCTTTCAGCTGATTGGTCATGAGGACACTGCAAATACAGGGGAATTTAATTACACCTAAAGTAAGAGCTAAAATGCTATGTTCTGAGAATTTTTAATGTTCTTGCAGTATCTTTGGAATTGTGACTCTAAAACCACATGTGGTGTCCCCAAATAAATTGGATACACAATGTTGACTGAGTTTTCATGATGTGCCAGGATGGTGGCCGAATTGAAAGGCAAATAGGGTGAGTTTGGCACAATTCATTCTCAACAAGGGTGATTTATGTTCATTATGTTTCCTTTTCTAAGTATTTGTGTTTTTTAAAACGCAAATTTAGTCTAGAATGTTGTCCTGCAGTGTCATAAAACTCATATGCTTGTGGTTTGAAAAGCATATGCTTCTCTTTTTTTATTTGAAAAGCTGCACTGTTGCCTTCAGTTTGGGGGTACCTCTCCAGGACTTCTCATTTCCTCAAAAATCACTAACTAGCATTTGAAGGTTGCACCTGTAAATTCTGAGAGTAACCTGGCGTGAAGAAGTTCATCCACACCAGGAAACTTGAATGTCGCCCTCTCTCCAGCCTTAATTCCCTCTTGCTAATGTCAAATCTAGTATTTCTGCTAATAATAATTTTCTTTGATAGGAAAGTAAAATGTGAGTTTAATGCTTCTTCCCTGTATGTCTCTCACAGATAGACTCAATGCATTGGTTCCTCTCATTGCTTTCTTAACCTTCTGAGAGAGAAAACTATCAATAGAACAAGTCAAGAATTTGTGTTGGGCCGGGCGCGGTGGCTCACGCCTGTAATCCCTGCACTTTGGGAGGCCGAGGCGGGTGGATCACGAGGTCAGGAGATCGAGACCATCCTGGCTAACATGGTGAAACCCCGTCTCTACTAAAATACAAAAAATTAGCCGGGCGTGGTGGCAGCGCCTGTAGTTCCAGCTACTCGAGAGGCTGAGGCAGGAGAATGGCGCGAACCCGAGAGGCAGAGCTTGCAGTGAGCCAAGATCGGGCCACTGCACTCCAGCCTGGGCGACAGAGTGAAGACTCTGCCTCAAAAAAAAAAAAAAAGAAAAAAGAAAAAGAAAAAAAAAAAAAAGAATTTGTGTTGTAATGTTTTCTTTAAATGTGTATTTCTTCTTCTAGGCCATAAGCAATCTGAAGGTTGAGACCATAGCTTATAATTTTTCTTTCTGTCTCTGACTCATGGTACTTAGTAGTACTTGGTACAGAAAACTCAATAAGCCTTGAATGTATCTATTTTATAGAATTGAGTGTGAGCAGCAAATGTCAAGGGAGATTGTCCTTGTTATTCAGATTCTGATTCCAGTTCTCCCAAACATTGTCCAGGAGGATTTTAAAAAACAAAGATGTCTTAGGCTAATGAGGATTTCCAACTCAGAGTACTGATGAGGAGAGGGTCTCTATCCCAGTGAAGTTGTCTGGTCTTGACGTGGTTCAGTAAGTACATGTCTTCTGTATTCTTATTTGTAAGTGAATAAAGTAGGCTTGTTCAGAGAAAGGTCTCATCATTCCTAGCACTCTGTGTTAGAGGCAGCAGAAATGTTTCTTTGGACTTTTTCATCCTTCCTATAGCAGCCAACTGTGGCACTTTTTTCCAATGGTGCCCAACACATGTTGCTAAGGTTAGACAATCTTCAAAATAAGGCGAGTTGTTGTTGTCTAAGGGTGTTTCCAGTTCTAATCATCTATGCATTCATAAAGAATGCTGAAAAGTTTTCTGCTCCTCAGGATATCCTAAGACTCCCTGATAATTGGAAATGGCCCTGCTAGGGCCTGGCAATGTGTCTGTTGCTTCGAGTCTGCAGATGGGTCTGTGAAACACACAGGCAAGTAGAATGTCATCTTCACTTGGGTGACCTACAAGCACCTCAAAGGCAACATGTCCAAAACCACTCACATTTCTTCCCTGACAAACACAATCTGCTTCCTGCATTCCCATCTCAATGACTGGCACCTCCAAAAACCAAGACACTCAAAAGAGAAGTCAGAGAGCTCTTCCTAATTTTCCCATTTCTCTCAGTAGCAACCCTGCTTCTTCTCAAGGCCAATGACTCACCAGATCTTGTATATTCCCTCTACTTAGTTGCCAAAATCTGTCCACTTGGATTACCTGATAACTGTCACAACCTCCTAGGTACAGTCTTATCTCCACTTACCCTTGATCCTCCATAACTAGAACTTTAGAATTACTTCCTCCATGCTGGCATCCTTAACCCGACAGTCTAATTTTGGTGCCCCTTATATAAGCTCCATATGAATAGGTTTATCAGAGAACTTCTCTCACTTTTTGAACACTAATTACCTTCTGTCCCCTGTTATTTCATGAGTTCCTTTAGGGAAAACCCTTAAGAATATTTTCAGACTGAATGAATGAGGTGTTTCTTGTTTTTAAATTCTTCTTACTATAAATTCTTGTTTGTAACTGACATCTATTCTGTTAGAAAAACTCCCCTTCCTTCAAGGACAGGTGTCTATGGCTTCAGGGGATACTACAAAGCCAGGCTGAAGTCAGCTCTGAGCATGCACACTGGGGGTCGCCAGTCTACCAAACACAGCCCTCAATTCTCAGTGGCAGTGTCAGGTCCACAAAGAAGGAACTCTAGTGAAAAAAGAAAATTAAGAGAGAGAGAAATAGAGACAGAGAGAGATCGGAGTTGGGGAAAAGTGTGGCGAATAAAGAGGGCCCTCATCCAGCCATGTTCGCAAGAGTTGCCTGAAAGAGAAAAGAAAGACTTTCCACGGCTGCTTTGCCAAGGAGTGCAGGAAAGAGCAGGACAGTAAAGAGGCCAATATGAATCTACTGGAATGCAAAGAAAAGGGCCAGCAAACCAAGTGTACCCAGCCTGCCTCTGTGCTTAGTGAAGGTGATGAAGACAGTGCCCAGCTTTGGAGAAAGAACTTGCTGGATGAGAGGAAAAAGGTAAAGCTGACCCACCCCCACCCTGACACACAACCTCATGCTCACCTGGCATCTTGTGTCTGCAGGCCCTTGGGCAGGGTGAGGAACACAACACTGCTTGTAGCGATAGGGACCTCATCTATTGAAGCAGGAAGCAGAGATAGCCCTTTGTTCAAGAAATAGTAGAAGCAAGTAACGGTCGGGACTGAGCAGCCCTTGTTCACATCCAACACCCAGAGAGTTACTGGTTTTGACTACAAATCCTTTCTGAGAGCCATGCTGCCATTTCTGGCTGTCCTCAGATAAGCAACAACTTCCTACCAGCCGAGTGATGAGTTATCTACTGACAAAGTTGATCCCCCATGAGACAAATCCCTTTGATCAGAAATTTTGTTTTGCTTCAGCTCATGGAGACAGATCACAGTAAGGCATTTGAGAGTCAATAGGAAAACGTTAATAGATTTACTCTTGCTGGGGAGGCCAGTACCAGTGTTTTAATCATCTTGTGGCTGCTTAATTAACATTTGTCGGCATTATTTCTGCTACTGTTAGCAAAATGTAAATATTTAAATGGCATGTATTTTTCATGAAGCAGAACTGTGAGCGCAGAACTTGAGGCAAAGATCTGGCCTCATCTTAATCGCAGCTCTCATAAAACACACTCCGTAGCTTTTGGCAAGTGTCTTAACTTCCTAACTTTTCTACCTCAGTTTCTTCCCCCGTAAAAGAGAGATAATGAAAACAGTTCTAAAGAGGGTTACATAGATTAATCACCGACTGTCCAGAAAAATTCTTTGAGGATGAAAATGGGCAAATATAGTATTCTACCTGTGAACAAAAGGACTCAGCAGAGAAAGAACATGAAGAGACGTGGAACTATATACTGACATCATTCTACATACTTTGCATTCGCCCTGCTTTAGCTGCTCAGGGTGCTGCATATTAAGTATATGCAAACCACAGGGAGAAACAGAATATTCAAGAGAATAAACCAGAATGCTCTAAAAATAAAGTTGTTTGTGGAGAAGCTGTGTATTTCAAACTGCCACTAATGCCCAGATGGATCCTATTAAATAGATCCATCTTGGCTTTTTCTGTTGTAACTTTTAGCTGCAAACTGTTTACAAGTCAGGAGAAGAGAAACTGCAGAAAATAAGAATCTTCAGTGTCAGAGAGCAAACAGTCCTCAAGGGAAAACATTATTGTTCATGTTCCGTCTATGAGAATAGAGTTTTTAAATATTTTGACAAGATTGCATGGAGATTGGTCTTTCTTTAAGGAACTTCTGACCCTTACATTGAGCTCATATAATGCAGTAGTTTATATTACCACAGGCTATGGGAAGATGAAAGGGGGTAGATTGTGAAGTCTGGAACTTCTTACACTGTCTTGAACAGTGAAAAACTATCTTCATGCTAAATCCATTTTTATCCCCTCCTTCAGGTTAAACAAAGCTGCTTCTTATGGCTTCCATTTTGAGTTTAGCTAAAAACAGCTAGGTTTTAAAAGGGAGATTTTATGAGGTGGAAAGATGACAAAACTATGGGTTATACTTCTGGTTTCATCCTTGAACAGTGATATCGAAACCTGTCTCCATACCTAAATAATAGGGATATTCTAGGGGTATACAGTAGAGTAGTGAGTGTGCAGACTCTGATCAGACCATTGGGATTAACTCCTGACTCAGTCACCTACAGCTAAATAACTGGGATGAGTTATTTAACTCAGTATTTTAACCAATAAGCAGGAATGGTAATCATAGGGGACTTTGTGAGAACAAAATGATAACATATGTAAACCACCTAGCTCTGACAGGGGGCCACAGTTAGTGATTGATTACAGTTTAGCTGCTATCATCGTTGAAGGCGTTGTCATCATCATTATCCTCCTCCGCATTGGCTGGGCTACCTCTGAAAGTTTTGTATCAAGCCTAAATGAATATAGGAATGTATTGCAAACTGCTACAGGAGTGTAAGTTATAATTACATTCAATTAAAAATTTAGACCTAAGAGTCTGAGATTAAAGTCTTACATTTCACACATGGCTTGAGACAGTCTTCTTGGCTCAACAGGTAAGAACTAGGTGTCAGGAAAGCTCAGCTGAGTCTTACAGCCCTAATGTTGTCTGCTAGGGACACTCTCACCCATCTGTGCCTCAGTATCAAGTGCCATGGCTTCTCCAGCATCCCCTGGTGGTCTGCCCAGGCCAGGAGGCTATTTGTGCCTAGGGGAAGAGGAGGAAAGGAGCGTTTCCTGAGCAGCAGAGTGTGTGGGAAGTTCAGCAAGTGCAAGAGGGGAGTGAAGCATGATGAAATGTGGAAGCGAAACTTGGAGATCTGAAAGGCCAAAGCTGCTTTTGCCTGCCGCAGACCTGGGGGAGGTGAGATATACTCAGAAAAATAGATCGACATTTGAGACAGGATGGTGGCCCGCTAAAGCAGGAAGGCCAGAAAAAGGAAAAATGCGGACTGGCCGTTTTATTGGAAGAGCAGGTACAAATTTCAGTCTCAGATGACAAAGAAATGTAACTGTTTTTTTCTCTGACTGAACTAATTGTGGAGCCTTTGCTTCTAAAGTGGTGAAGATACCCTCAGGCAATTCCTAGCCCAGTCTTTGTGGCTCTCTCACACACCCTTCAGGATGCTGTTCAAATGTTCCTCTGTCAATGAAGCCTCTCTTAATCACGTGATACAGAATAGCACTCCCTAACTCTATTCCAATCTCTTTCCACTTTTTGTTTGTGTTTTCATGTCCATTGCATTTGCCACTATTTGAGATGATATAGCAGATAGATGATAGACAGATTTAGATAGACAGATGTAGGCATAATTTGTTCACTGTCTGACATCCCTTACTAAATGGAAGCTCCATGAGGACTTTGATGAGCATCGAGGGCATCTGTGGTAATGTGATGTGGATGGCAGCAGACCTACTATGTCAGTCAGCATGAACTGTTACAGAAAATGTTTGTGAGGAAAAGGCAAGGCTGTTAGCCAATGAATAATTGTATTGTTTTCTTTAGGAAATCCCCTGAGAACAATTTATCAGAGACCATGAACTGTTCACTCATCAACCACAGCTTAGTTATCAAAGCTCACTTCAAAATTCTCAATTTCCCGTGTTCACTAATCCTGAACAATTTTATAATAATTTCAAAGTGGGCAATTTCAGGTGCCCACTTTGAAAGGCCTGCCTGAAACTACTTGAGCTCAAACTCAAAGTCATACAATGCTTAACTTTTGACTTCTTCTTTCTGAGCCATTCTTAAAACTCTGTCAAGGTGATGTTCTCCTTTATTGCGGTAAGTTCTAATGAATTTATCTTTGTTTCGTTAACAGGTTGTCTGGTGATATTTTGGGAAGTTCAACATTGTTTAGACTTCTTACACTGTCTTTCATAGTGAAAACGATTAAGCAAAAGTTTTTTCTTTTTTTTTTTTTTTTTTTTATGTTGTGCTTCCCGTTCTTAGACCCATTCTAGGAAGATAATATGGGTTTTATAAGTATTTGGCAAATGGCCGAATGAATGGATGAATGAATGAATGAATGAATGAATGAATGAATGAATGCATGAAGCACTGGATATAAGATCTCCACTCTCCCATCTCTGCAGTTCTTTAAAGGGGCTTTGTGCATTGGCATGGCAAGTTGAGAATACCTGGTCTGTGCTGTAGGTTCTTAGTCCAGACTAGCATCTGTTATAACATTAGTCATCCCTTTGGGTCCCTGGCCACTGGATCATGCGACATACTGAGGGGCCATCCTTTGTTCATTTCTGTGCTGGCTCCCCCAAGCCCTGGTGGTATTCTTAGTTATTTCTGTATAGTCATTGTTCTGCTGCATCCACGCCATACATAAGTTGTGAAAAACTCACCTGTCTGTCTTAGGCTTTCCTCCACTCTTTTGCCACTCTGAATGCATGGGAAATCATTTGCCTAGTATGTGCTTAGTGGTTGTATCCAGTCCCTCAACCTAAGCACAGCCGCCATTTCTTCTACTCTCACACAAGACCAGCCAGGCTTAACTCCCTAGGCCAGGGGCTGACAAGTATTTCTGTAAAGGACTAGGTAGTAAATATTTTGGGCCGTGCAAACCGTAAGGTCTCTGTTGCAACATTCAGCTCTGCCATTGTGACATAAAAGAAGCCATAGACGGTACAGAAATAAATGCGTATTACAAAAAAAGGAAGGTTGGTCTGTGGACCAGCCAGTGTTTGATGACTCCTGTCCTAGGCAATACTAGGATAAGAATATACACGTAATAGGATGGTAGAGGATTACATGCATTGATACATGTAAACCACTTGCCTAGTACATTTGGCAATTAGAAGATCATTAATAATTTAGGGAGAGCAGTTTCTGTGGAATGTTGGTGGCAGAAGTCAGACTGCAGTTGACTAAAAAAGGAATAAGGCATTGAAATATTGAGCAGAGGCCGGGGGCGGTGGCTCTCGCCTGTAATCCCAGCACTTTGGGAGGCCGAGGCGGGCGGATCAAGAGGTCAGGAGATCGAGACCATCCTGGCTAACACGGTGAAACCCCGTCTCTACTAAAAATACAAAAAATTACTCAAGCCTGTAATCCCAGCACTTTGGGAGGCCGAGACGGGCGGATCACGAGTTCAGGAGATCGAGACCATCCTGGCTAACACGGTGAAACCCCGTCTCTACTAAAATACAAAAAAAATTAGCCGGGCGAGGTGGCGGGCGCCTGTACTCCCAGCTACTCCGGAGGCTGAGGCAGGAGAATGGCGTGAACCCGGGAGGCGGGGCTTGCAGTGAGCTGAGATCCGGCCATTGCACTCCAGCCTGGGCAACAGAGCTAGATTCCGTCTCAAAAAAAAAAAAATTAGCCGGGCGTGGTAGCGGGCGCCTGTAGTCTCAGCTACTGGGGAGGCTGAGGCAGGAGAATGGCGGGAACCCAGGAGGCGGAGCTTGCGGTGAGCCGAGATCGCGCCACTGCACTCCAGCCTGGGAGACAGAGCCCGACTCTGTCTTAAAAGAAAAAAAAAAAAAAGAAATATTGAGTAGAGATTATACCTATAAGCAGTTTGAATGAAAAGGGAAGGTGCAATTAAATTGTATTTAGAAGGAGAAACAAGACCAAAGAAGATGTGCATGTGTGTGTGATTGTTCTGTGCAATTTGAACACGTTTATAGGCTGAGACAGAATACAAAGGAACAATTTAGAGATGGATGAAAGAGGGTGATTCACAGAAACATTCTTAAAAGGGTAGGAAGAGGGCTTTGAGAGGAATTGTCCTTGTATGGAATGGGCTCATTCTCTGAGCCTGCAGAGATGTGCATACGTGACAGTGATGTTGGCAGACAGAAGTTGGGAGTCTCACTCGATGTTTGCTATTTAGATTACAAATTTGGGATGGGGAGAAAGGAAGGGTGTCACAGGATCCTTTACCGAGAGGAACCATATGTGTACATACGTATTTCGTGTGTGTGTGCATGTTTATTAGACAGTAGGCTTGAGTAAATGTGATGAGGAGGGGAGTAGGTGTTTATCAAGGTCAAGTAAAATGACTGATATGGGGCATTAAGGACCAAGTAAGTGATGGCCTCAATCTAATAGTTGTGAGCCTATCTTCATCTTTGGATCCATAGCCCAGATATGTAAATGAAGAAGTCTGATTATGAGACTACATAGACTGTATAGATAAAACATGCTACCAAACAACTGTTATTTGCAGTAACTTTTGGAGAAACTTGCCATTTGGATCCTGCCTGATGTACTCTTTAATGGACTCCATCTCTTTGAAACAACTGTGGTAATGTTCCAAGGAGTTCTCCTTTATCATTTTATATTAAACACATTCTCAGTCTGTGATGATCTTAACTAAAGAGGTTAGATTTTTTAAGTCCTGTAGAGATCTTCCAGGCAACCACGATTTTCAGGATAGAGGCACTGCTATTCAGAGTCCTTAAACTAGTTAAGATTAGATCCTACTTAGGAGCCTGGTTCTTTTCAACTACATCACAGTATGATTTTTTTCAAGTATCCTGTGATTTTTTTCTTCCACTAGAGATAAAATCTTCACTTATTTTATAATTAAAAACATTATTTGTTGTCAGCATCCTTTAAAAAATGTGTAGCATTTCCTGCAGAAATGGAAAGATAGATGAAAAGATTTTTTTTCTATGTGGAAATATATTTTAGTTTCTCTAAAACTATCAATTCAATATAGTAAATCTATTCATGAGAAAATGTATCCATTAAATAGTTAAATGATTTATTCAAGGTCAGATTTAAATCACTCTCAATACTGGCTCATTCTCCTAAACTTTTAAATGTGTTCCCTTATGTATTAAGTTTTGGCTTTAAAACAAAACATTTTTCATGATAAAATGGACATTTTCTAGATGAAAAAATACAATTGTACTAAATAGGTATAATGGATCAGAGGCGACACAGTCTTTAGGTTGTACAAATAGGCTTCCCTATCAATAAAAAGATAAATTCTTATTTTTATTTAAGAAGTGCTTATTTACTTTTAAGTTCCAGTGTAGCATTTTTGAACTATATCTTATGTAATCAACTGAAAGAAAAACAGTTTAATACAGCTATCTGGGGGGAAAAGTTGCTTAATTTTTCACTCTAGCTAGGATCCTTTCAGTTTGTCATTTCTTCCCTATTGACTTCAGAAATGACATGTTCATTTCATACTCTAGTACTGTATTATTTCACATAAGTAGTCTTTTTAGGCCTCAGAAATTCTTGCTAAATAAAACATAAATAGAATGAACTAGCCTGTACTTCAGAAGAAAAGGTACAGCACTGAACAAATAAACTCCTATATGCTTCTAGGTATAAAAACAATTTTTAGATGAATACACAAAGAGAAATCATATTTTATCTGCAATACTGTGTTGTATATTATCTCCTGGTTTTTGAAATATTATCTCCTGATTTTTGAAATAAGAATGTATCAATTTAAGAATAAGATAAGTTACTTTTAAAGTAATGGATACTAGCACAAAAATTGTTTACATAACTATGCTTTTTTAAAGAAAAGTAGTTACATTTTGAGAAATCGATAAAATTAATGCCTTTTGTTTTCATGAAAGGATATTTTTGGGACAATCAATGCATAAGATTTGGAGCTACAAGTGAACATTTTAAAAGAGATATGCATTTGTTCTCATTTAAATAAATGATCTGTCCTAACATTTTCAGGAACATAGCAAGTATTAAACTTGGCATCAGTAAATCATGGTTCCTATGATAATCGTAACTGCCAAAATAACATCAGTCATGTTAATTCCAAAGTGCAAAACATTCTTGTAGAGCCACAGTATATCTCTTAACCATTAAATAGATGACTACCAAGCAGCCATAACCACAGATTTTTGAGTTAACATGTATTGTCCTTAAATCCTACTATCACTGTACAGCCAAAGTCTGTGACATGTAGAATATGGCAAACTTCGTGATGTATCTATAGTTAAATGAAAGAAGACACACACATGATAAAAGTAGCAACACACAGGGTACTTACCCTCAGAGAATGCTAAATTTAAATGTATATTAAAAATAAATATAATAGGCAATACAATTTCTGTGATTGACTGAAAGGCTTTTCTCAGGAGGTACATGAATAAGTTTGAACTATAGAATCAAAGCAGTATTTTAGCACTGACTGATTTCCTATGATAAAATAGGTTTCCTGAGATTTAACTTGAGAATAAATGAAATTTTCAGTAGCTTAATTACAGGAATAAGGCAACTTTAAGACAGTGCTTCTTATAATCATGTTTGTGAATTTCAGGCAAAGCTCAAGTTCAATATGCTTCAAGGTCATGATTATACCTTTTAAAGTAATATTAAAGAATGATTGTAAGCCTGAAAGTCTGTGACCTGAATGTTGTTTTGTTGCTATACTATATATTTTAAAATAGAATACCACAAGGAAAACAGTGCTGAGTAGGACCAATGCAAAGCTTTCAAATATTTATGAATCAGATCATTAATAATATCAACCAAGCACTACGTGTGAGCAGTCAATCAATGTAAAAACTGTACAGTTATTGGCCCTCTATGACTGGCTTGAAAAGTATGGGGTAACTAATGACGTAAAATGCTTATTACAAATGTGATAGTTATACAGCTATATATTAAGATCTGGGAATAAAATTATAAACTGAACCATACAAAAGAGATTTTGAAGCAATTACTAATCAGGATAAGATTCTAATAAATCAATCAGCGTTAAGGTTGCTCTTCATCAGCTAGATTCATGGTATTGCAAATTATTTACATTTTTAAAGGCTCACCTGGCTTAGCAATGATATTCAAATAATTTCCATAATGTCGCCTGACAAGGACACCTTAGAAAATTGCTTATTTAACTCTGAGATTTTAATGGAACAAAAAGAGTGTGGGGAAAAAAAGAAAAGAAGGAAAAAAAAAAAAAAAAACCCACTTCACCTAAGCCAGTTAGAGGAAAATATGAAGGAAAAAATGCCAAATATAAAGGAATAAAATTGTAACAAGTATCTACAAGTATAGAGTCAGCCTATGGACATAGAGTATAGATGTATAGATGTAGAATTGTGCAATTTTTCTATGACAGCATATCTATAATTTATATCATTATAGAATAAGCAGTGATAGTCTAAGCCCCTTTTCATATATTTGGTGAAAAACACACAGTACCTTATTTATATACTGTATCCATTCCAGTTAGCATATATTTTAGCTTCAAAGCAGAATAATAGAAGTTACATCATCATCACTTTACAAAAAAAATGATTTTTTTTATGTTCTTGAAAAATCTCTAAGGTGAAAAGAAACTCTGCCCAGAGTAGGTTCCACAGAGCATTCAAATGTTTCCCTGTGGTGGAATTTCATTATATTCTGTACCTTGCCAGAAATTACTTTCTAAATTACTCTCTGTGCTGAATTGAACAGAGAGTACATAAGCAAAGAAAGAAAAGTGCTTTAAAACATAAAGGAGCAAAGAGGGAAAAAAACGTCATGAGCAAATCTTCATTCATGTTGAAAGTATCATTTTCTGCTGCTGCACTTTTAGAGGCATACAAAATTTGACTCAATCTCAGCCCTCAAGGTGCACACAGTCTACTTGGACAGAGATAACTGATAGAACATGAAATAGATAAAAATATAAATATCTACCCACTCTCTTGAGATAGTCTTGTCTTATCCACTCCCACTGCTTAAACTATTATCTACATGGTATGCCAAAGCCTCTCTAAATATTATCTTCACTCTCACCTATTCTCTGTGATTCATATTATGCTTTTATAATTCAATAATGTTTCAACAGTTCTTTAAACTAATGTGCAATTCACTAGCTTTCACACTCTTAGACAAGAACTACTTTTTCTAATTTTTTCCTTAAAAAATAATAGTTTAACCTTCTGGTCACCAGCTCTTCTTTCTCCTTCACATTTTCTCATTTAGTCAATCCTTCAACCCATCTATGAAGTATTTCTCAAATTCTCTCCATTCCCACTGCCCGAGCTGATAGCATTATCTTTGGCCTGCACTACTCCAAGAGTTTCTCTGACTGATCTCAATTACTGCAGGTTCTCTTCACTGTAATTCATCCTCATTATTCCTACCAATTCCCTTTCTAATATAAATCTGATTAGATAAAGCCCTTGCTTAAATATTGACTATTTCTATCTATAGAAACAAGACCTATCAGCTTTCCCACTTTTATTTCTTGCCACTTCCCACCTGCCATCAATATTGAACTATTCATATGAACTAAACATATGTTTTTCTACTACACTGCACATATTTTTTATTGTATCTAACCAAGATGTGCACATTATCCTTTTCTCCTCTGGCAAATGCTTCCCTAACCTTCAGTACCCTAATTGAATGTCACTTCCTCTGTAGCATTATCCTTCCCATGTGCTCTCATAGCACAATTTATATAGATATATATCTCTATATATTTATATACATACATATCATATATTTATAACCATAAATCATACTACCATGGTTACATATATTGGTATGGTTTATGTTTTCTTTGCTAGACTATAGGTCATTTTTGTAATTTTTACTTGAATGAATTTGGATAGTACAGTGATACAAATAAACAGAGTTTGTTAGTAGAGTACAAATTACCAAGGCTAGGATGTGAAATCAGGAAGGACTCACATAAAATAATTCAGTCTTAGGAGTACATATAAATCACTAAGCTAGGAAAGGGGGAGGACATTCCAGCAGAAGGACAAACATGTACAAAATGTCATGTTCAGTAATCCATAAGTACTTGCTAGTGGTAAAGCTGGGAATATGTATATATAAGCTAAGGGGAATAGGAAAAGGGAATTGAACCTGATCCTTCAAATGTTTAAATGATGTTGCTAAAGACTAAGATGAGCTAATCTGCAAGGATGTAAGATTTTGTTCAACTGTACCTGGCAATTCAAAGAATATAGAGTTTGATACTGATCTGGGTTGGGATTTATGGGGCAGATGTGGCATAAGCAGATAAGTATAAAGATAATGAAGATTTTAGTGAATTGTTCAGATAACCTGTCATTGGGTCCAGACTATGTAGAAAAACTGGGAGGAATCACGGAACACAGACTGTTTTCAAAAATCAGATATGCTGGAATTGAAAAATTGAAAGTTCTAATTCATGGATCCAATAGGTTATTTACTAAGCACTCCCTATGTCCCAAGTACTGTTTTAGGCACTGGGGACATGACAATGAAAGAAAGACAAAAATCCCCAAGATATTTGTTAACCTTCAAGTTTTCAGAGGTAAACTAGTTCTGGAAAACATCATGACCACACACGACTCAAGTGTGGTGGAGGTCTGGGTCCCTGGAGTTTAGGAGAACAAGGAACTCTAAGGAGAACATATTCCATAAAAATATGTTTAAGTGATAAACAGGAAATCAGAATAATCAGGACATCGGACTTGGATAATATGGGACAAAAGGCTAGGTGCAAAAGTCTTCAATGAATGTGAAGTGAACAGGAAGTTGCTGGATTGTAAAGATGAAAATGGGTAGAAGAGAGCATAGTCAGATGTAAATGTTTCATTGAAGTAAGAATTTTTATTTGAAAGTAGAGTACGAAGAGAAACAGCCATTGAGAGAAAAGAACATGCACTACTTTCTGATACTGTGGGATGCACACAAAATGAGAAGAACTAGGTTAGTATTGGTTAAGGCAAGACCAAGGAAGACACATTTTATGAACATTGAGGATACATTTTGTTACCATGGTGTGAGGAACGAGGGTCCCAGGCCCACTAAAAAGGTCAAGGAGATAGTGGCAGTGGTGAAATTGGTTCAGAAAAAAAGGCACAGAAAAGTATATGGGTGTGAGGTACATGAGAAATGATTTGAGGAACGCACATTGTGGGCAGTGATCTAAGAGTGCACTTAGCTGACTCAAGTGTTACAGAGCATAGTGCAGCAGATGAGTGCAGGTTCTAGAGACAGAATTCCTGTTAGAATTACAGCTTCAGGCCGTGCGTGGTGGCTCAAGCCTGTAATCCCAGCACGTTGGGAGGCCGAGACGGGTGGATCATGAGGTCAGGAGATCGAGACCATCCTGGCTAACACGGTGAAACCCCGTCTCTACTAAAAAGTACAAAAAACTAGCCGGGCGAGGTGGCGGGCGCCTGTAGTCCCAGCTACTCGGGAGGCTGAGGCAGGGGAATGGTGTGAACCCGGGAGGCGGAGCTTGCAGTGAGCTGAGATCGCGCCACTGCACTCCAGCCTGGGTGACACAGCCAGACTCCGTCTCAAAAAAAAAAAAAAAAAAAAAAAAAAAAAGAATTATAGCTTTACCGTGTATAGACGCTGTGACTTTGGAAACCGTATAAAGTACTTTATGTAGAGCTTACCCAAAGCAAAATTTTTTTTTCTTTTTTTGAGACGGAGTCTCGCTCTGTTGCCCATTCACTGCACTGAGTGCAGTGGCATAATCTCGGCTCACTGCAAGCTTCGCCTCCTGGGTTCATGCCATTCTCTTGCCTCAGCCTCCCCAGTAGCTGGGACTACAGGCGCCTGGCTAATTTCTTTTTTTCTTTTTTTTTTAGTAGAGACGGGATTTTACCGTGTTAGCCAGGACGGTCTCGATCTCCTGACCTCGTGATCCGCCCGCCTCAGCCTCCGAAAGTGCTGAGATTACAGGCGTGAGCCACCGCACCCAGCCGCAATTCTTAAATGGTAGCTATTATTAATGCGCTAAAGCCAAAGAAGTGTTGAAAGTTGAAAGGAACGAGTCACTGAAGGCCTGTTTTATAAGCTAGTGTAGGCTGACGCCTTGAGAAATCAGAGGTGTGTAGATGTTGAAGTTAGTACAAATAGGTTCCGAGTGGAAGTGGAGGTGAACGTATTGCAAAACTCAAGAGTAGACTGAGGCTTCACTACACTGGGGTAAGTAACAGACATGCTAGGTCATCAGAGCCTCACAGCCAGCACAGGTATTAAATGTTGGAAAATCAGTGGCCTTGTTATATAAGCCAGTGATTCTCAATCTTTGGTATCCATCAGAGTCATCTGCAAGGTTTGTTAAAAAAAAAAAATGGCTGAGCCCCTCCTAATTTGTATTTCAGTAGATCTAGGGTGAGTCTTGAGAATATGCATTTCTACTAAGTTCTCAAGTAATGCTGATACTGGTCCAAGGGCCACAAATAAGAGAATCATATATTCAGGCCCTAATTACAAATGTATTCCTGGTTATCAGAGGTCATTAATAAAAAGTCCGTTTTGAATGAATAGTGATCAGCTTTAGTACAGAAAGCCATGCAGTCTCTAGACATCAGAGAGTGCTCTACAAAGGAGGGGATATTTAATGACTCTGGAAAGATATGTGGAGATCAGAGTGCTAGAAGAAAGCAAGCTGAGGGGAGAAACGCAAAAACCTAACTCCAAGAAAAACAATGTGTATATATTGTTAGAAAGCAGCTAGCGTGACTGAAGCAGACTATATTTTATACACACACACACACACAGGTGTGATACACATATGTATACACACACACACACACATATATATATGAACACACATACATTCTTTTTCGGCAGAGTCGAGATTCTGGTGTACCTACCCAACCTGAAGAGTAAATAGCAAAGAATACTATCACCTGGTCTCTGCAACTGGTTCACCTCCACTGGAAAGTAAGCCCAGCTTTGTATTTATTTGCCCCTACCCTAGAGCCTGAAGTAGGCAGGGCAATGAGACAGGATAAATAAATGTGTCAAAAGAAAATTCTGCATATTTATGGAGGCATATGATAAAGTGTTATCACTAAAAGCTTGTGGCCTGGGATGACAGTGGGAGAATCAGTGTTTAAAATATAGGTTCAGGCTTTACCATCTGCTCTATGACCTTGGTAGTTAACACCAACTGAACCTGTTTTCTCTAATATAGAAGTAATATTTGCCACAGGAATTAGATCAGCAAATGCATATAGAGTTCAGCATAGTGAATGTTGCCAGAAAATATTCTCTAAGCTCTAGCTATTACTTATTACAAGACCACACCTTTACATCCAGACCTACTGGACATCAGATTTGTTTTCCTGCTGCCACTGCTCCAACAGGAGTGTCATTTCCTGAAGCTTTACTAAGCTCTCGTTATCTGAAAAAGGAAAATAGATGTTCTGATGCTGGTACTTCAGGACAAAGATAGGGGACAGCTGAAAGTTCTGGCTCTTTAGTGCAAAAATGCATTTAGATCTTATGATAAAAATGTGTAAGACTTATATCTAAAAGACAGAAGAAATGTTAATATAAAATTGTGTCAGAAATAAGACAGCTAGATAAGGGGCCAGAACCAAGAAGGATACAATTCAAAAAACATTCTTTTCTCCATCCTCTTTTTCACTGAAGGACTACCAGATGGACGGTTTACTTTTAGTGTTGGTTGTATATACAAGTTAAAGGCGTATGTCCTCTTCTTGCACGGCAAATCTAACAAAGCTAGATTAAGTCCATGGGCAGGAATACCATTTTGATTTTGTCATGTCTTCATCACAGCGTATCAAACAGTATAAATTTATTTTTTAAAACTGAACCTCGAATTTTCAGCAAATTGTCAAATAGCTGTTATTGGCTCCTTAGAAAATACTTTATTTTTTAAGGAAGTGGAAAAGAAAAAAATTCACCATGATTCCAGATCCCAATGCATGAAGTTGATTGTTGAGAATAGTGCAGATGGAAAAGGACATACGTAACCAGTTTCGCGTTCTTTCAATCATCTTCTTACATGTTAAATACTGTTGCTATGTTCTTGTGTGTCTTGTTTTATCTCAATTGCTTCCTATAGTTTGCCTCAACAATTCTACAAGGAACCACATACTTCAGCTTTCCAGCCCCAGCAGAAAGCAAATCCTAGCTATTCTTAAAAAAAAAAAAAAAAAAAAAAAAAAAAAAAAAAAAGGAAAACCTTGTTAATGGCAGATTAGTACTTGTGTATATTGTGTTTAGATATAAAACTTAGTGAAAATAGATGACAAGTGAAGACAAAATTTGGACTAACTTTGCCAGTTATTTTTCATTTATTAGGGCCATGTGCTAGATGAAGAGGGTCTGAGATTTATGCAGTAAATATATTAAATATAGATTGAATAAAATGAGAGTTCTTTTTATCTGTTTGGATAGGTCAAACGTTGTTAAACTAATTACAACTAAATTTTATCTACTCAATAACAGTTCATTTAAAGTATGTGTCAAAATTTGACAGGCTTTTGGGACTTTCTAAATTGGGATTAGACCTAAGATATCAACTCCATAAGTCATCCCAGTTATGATTTTAGTAAAAAGAAAGACACAGGAAAAGAAAAAACCTGAAAGAGACTATGTTATTGGTAACCTAGATTTCTAGGTTAAGTATAGTGATTCAGTGAAATGCTAACACAATTATTTTGGGGAAAACTTAGGTATCTATCATAAAGCTCAATATTCCCAAAGACATTTTGTTTACTTGATTTAAAATAATTCTCATGACTGGGTGTGGTGGCTCACACATGTAATCCCAGCACTTTGGGAAGCCGAGGCAGGCGGATGGCTTGGGCGCAAGTTTGAGACCAGCCTGGGCAACATGGCAAAACCTTGTCTCTACAAAAAAATACAAAAACTAGTCAGGCATGGTGATGCATGCCTGTGGGGGACTGAGGTGGAAGGATCTATTGAACCTGGGAGGTTGAGGCTGCAGTGAGCTGTGATCATGCCATTTGCACACCAGCCTGGGTGACAGAGACCCTGTCTCAAGAAAAAAATATACTCAATTACAAATGACTTTTATATATTTAAAAAATTGAAGTAGATAGCAAGTGGAGAGACATAGGTAGTAATGTATGGTGAATTTTCAATCATTAATCTGTTTCTTTGTTGGTCACAAACTCAAGAATATATTGCATGTATAATTCTACTCAAATTATCTAAAAAAAGATATCATGGTTAACAAACACTTTTCCAAGTAGTATTTAATAGTACTGTGAGGATTCAACATTTTTTAAAGGGTAAGCATTTTTTATAAAGGGGTTTTTCCTTATCTACATTAATTCTTTCTACTCAACAAAATAATTTACATGTCAAAACTCAAAATTGTATCTTAGAGTGGTGATTCTCAAAATTCTCAAGCCAGAACAGCAGCAACAATAGCAAAAAGTGAACCAGTATTCCTGGGGAGACCTGAAAGCACGGCTTTAAGTAGTGTTAAAAGCATAGTGGCTGAAATGGCCTTGAAATTTCATCTTGGCCGGGTGCTGCAATTCCAACACTTTAGGAGGCTGAGGCAGGTAGATCACTTGAGGTCAGGAGTTTGAGACCAGCCTGGCTAAAACAGTGAAACCGTCTCTACTAAAAATACAAAAAAATTAGCCAGACATGGTGGCATACGCCTGTAGTCCCAGCTACTCAGGAGGCTGAGGCAGGAGAATCGCTTGAACCCAGAAGGCAGAGATCACACTGTTGCACTCCAGCCTGGGCGACAAAGATAAATCTCATTTCAAGTCTTACAACTTGCAAGCTTTATGTTTTGCAGTTTTCTAATGATATATATCCATGTTTCATGAAAAAATGTTTTAAATTACCATGGAAAGACAATTCAAAAACATGCATGTTTCTTCATGGTTTTGCCTAATCCTTATCAAACAGAGAGGCATGGCCATGGGTTCAAACTGCCCAAGTATAATGCAGCTTTACTGAGTAAGGGTCTTCCTTTTACTCTTATTCAACAAGATTCTTTTGGAAGTCTTAATTCTGTAATTTTAAAAGAATTTAATATCAAGTTTTGTGTGCAGCTTTTAGATGGATAAGTTTAAGTAAACTTATTTGTATGATTTTTTGGAGTTATAAAAAAGAAACGTACAAAAACTAAATCAATTCAAAAGGGATATTTTAATGAACATAAATTCACTAGATTTGTCATGTCAACCCTGTCCTCTCCTAAGTCCATTTTACCAATAACTGCATTTAGAAACCCTAGTGGAGCCCAAGCAACTTAGCACAGCCCATAATCTGACTTTTCTATCCAAACATATTTCTCTATTTGTTGTCTCCTAATTTATGACCTAGCCATGCTGAACTTTCTCCAGGGTGCCATAATCTTGATTCTGGTCCTTCCCCCCCGCCTCCCACCCTTTTAAACAAACGGTTCCGTTTCCAACGCTTGTGTCCCTAACACTTAACCTCCAATCCAGGTAATATAACTACCTTCAAGAATCCTTTCCTAACTGCTAAAGATTGAGTACGCTGTAATAACACCCAATAGATCCTCCAGAAAATTTATCAACCCATATAATTCTTTACTTATCTCACACTGAACTGAAAGCCCCATGTTAGGAAGTTTTAGTAATTTAGGTTGGTGCAAAAGTAATTGTGGTTTTTTAATTTTAATGGCAAAAATCACAATTACTTTTGCACCAACCTATTTTCATCCACAGCATCTAAGCTGGCACATAGTTAGCAGGTAATGAACACTTGTTGAACAAAAGAATTAAAGATGAGTCTCAAGAGGTTAAATGTTAGCAAATAGGCTGGGCGCGTTGGCTCACGCCTGTAATCCCAGCAGTTTGGGAGGCTGAGGCAAGTGGATCACTTGAGGTCAGGAGTTCAAAACCAGCCTGGTCAACGTGGTAAAACCCCGTCTCTACTAAAAATAGAAAAATTAGCTGGGTGTGGTGGTGGGTGTCTGTAATCCCAGCTACTCGGAAGGCTGAGGCAGGAGAATAGCTTGAACCCGGGAGGCGGAGGTTGCAGTGAGCCGAGATCACTCCACCACACTCCAGCCTGGGCAACAGAGCAAGACTCTGTCTAAAAAAATAAAAATAAAAAAAGCAAATGTTAGCAACTTATGTGGCTAGTAATCCATATTTCTAGGAGCTATTTTCCTTGAAAGTTGGTAGTAATCCATGTTTTTAGGAGCTATTTTACTTGAAAGTATAATAATGGATGTTTTACACTGACATACAATCTTTAAAACTGAAACCAACCTCTTAACTGTATAAAGTTAAATGTAAGTAGACTCCTGCAGTTAACTTTATAGATACCAAAAATTAAACTACTACTTTACAAAACAAAAATGGAAAGTCGAGGTAATAAATTAATCTCATATGTACACTGTGTTATTCACAATGCTGTAGAGAGAAAAGAACAAAGACTTTGAGGTTGAAAAATCTCTCATAATTATCTCACCTTAAAATTGGGCCAAAAGGTGATTTTTGTACCACTAGATACTCCCAACCCCATATTTCATGCTGTATAAATTGAAACTACAAATAACACAAGACAGAAAAGATATGTACTATCATCACCTCCATTTTACAGATGAGAAAAAGAACTTAGATAAATGAAGGGCCTTGCTGAAGCTACCATTGGTAAACAGTGATATGCTCAGCCTCCTGTTCCCTGACGTCCTTATTTTGCTATACTGTATACTGTCATAGTGTGAATCAGACTAGAAGCTATTTGAAAGCAGTAAGTCAGTTACACTATAACACAACGTAAGCATTTCCAAGAATTACCACACTATGCAAAATCATACAAAAAAACCCACAGGACTTATGAGGAAAATGATAAGGTTAGGGTACAACACTCAAAATCTTCATCCGTGACACTAAAAAGGACAGAAGTAATTTCTTAAAAGGCAGCACAGTTTTACATGTTAAATGGTTAAGAAATATATAAATACTACTATAAATGACTTTATCTTGAAAAAGACCTGAAGTTTGCTTGAAAAAATGAGGGTCTCAGATGTGTTGAAAACAGCTATCTGAAATTGGATGGGAAGTTATTAGCACCAGATATGGATGAGCGTGGTTCTTAACTTGTGGAAAACTGAGACTAATAGATGTCTGAGGAACGTACATGTGTGCACATCTGATAAATATATATTTTCTTACACAGCTTGTTCAAAATGGTTGTAATTTCCTGCTTTCATTTGTTTCTCAGGATGAAATCTTAAGTAAACATGAAATTCACATTATGCTTAAATTGTTCCCTAATATATTAAATATGCTAGAACAAATTTGTATTTTCAGTGTCTGTTTATCTTTGTATTCTCTACAATGTACATAGCAAATGTCCAACGTACATAGCAAATGTCTTTTGAGAGGTCAAAATGATTTTAGGGAAAAAAAAAACCTTCCATAAATAAAGTGCCAAAAACTGCCCCCACCCCTAATTAGAGGAAAAGAAACACTACTAATGGAACAGTATATAATCCTTATAAGTGAACATATGAAGTGATTCTCTCCATTTTACAGATGAGAAAATAATGGTTTTTAAATGTCTCATGTCAATGTCTTATGTTTTTTCCAGAGTAAAAGTGTATTTATAATTAGAGCTATTATATATATTTTACACTATAAAACTCCACACTTAGGGCAAAGACAACTATAGCAATGTTACTATCTCTCCCTGTAGCTAATTTCTAAGAGTCATGACTATATGAATTGGAATCACATTTTAGAATTCTACAAATCTCCTTTTTATAGGAGCTCTTTAACCCTAATTCTTTGACCAATTTCCCTCCATTATAGTTGAATATGCCAGTAATAAATACATGAATGTGTCAAGTAAATCACTACTAGTGATTTCAACCATCTGGAACCACTGCAATCCCAGAAGTTAAAAAAGCAAAACAAAACCGGAAAAAAATAGTAATAATATTTTAAAAACCCACAAAAAAAGGGAGTGGGGGGCAGGGAGATTTTAAGCTGAACCAGACAAAAATAGCAAAACACCTGATTATTACATAAAATGCACTATTGTTTGTCAACTCATTAACCACAAATAAAAAGAATCTGGTTATGGTTGATTATGGTTATAAAAAGTCTAAGACATGTAGTTGCAAAGAGAATGATGGAAGAAAAACAGAAATAAACAGTTCTAAGTGATGGACAGCTAATGCAGCAACAAGGTTGAGAGACAAATGGGGGTGGTAAGCAGGAAATTGTAAGACATGACAATAGATAAAATTGCTAGCCATAAGAATATTTTAAAATTTTGCTAAGGTTATGGGGCATAGCCCCTGAAGGCATACTTCGCACAGGTAAATGTATATTTATAGCACAGCTTTAACTCTCAGAGAGAATATCAGAGTCATTATTCAGTAAGGCTTAGGCATTTCAACTGTTAGACTGCGCTATGCAATAGTAGAAAAAGTGACTGAGGAAGCATTAAATGAGTAGAAAAGCTATTTACGAAAATGACCCGAGTATCATTTTATAAAACCACAAAATGTAATAAACAAATCAGGAATTAAGAGTACTAATTTGCAGTCTATTAAAAAAAACCAATTCACATGGACATTCCTTCCCTGTTAAATTTGACTTTTAATACTGATCATACTGATTTCTATGATAAGCTATCAACTTGTACGTAATAGTTTAAATTTATGAATAATAGCAGGCCTGTATTTCTTTTGATCAGTGTAATACACTGAAGACTGGATTGGAAAGCCAGGGACTTGGATTCTAACTACAGGTATGTTACAATAAATGTTGCTAAACTATTTATTTGAGCTCTAGAACTGTTTATCTTTAAAACAGGAGGTTAAAACTGGATATCCGGGTTCCTTTTCAATTATTTCTTGGTATTATTAACTACATATCTGCAAAACTTAAAATTACTAAGAAATAATTTCCACACTTAGGAAAAAACTTGGAAGCTGATTTTTACAGAACTGAAAAAAACGCATTCTATTAAGAGTGCTTCTTCAACTTATGTCCAAATGCATCACCTGCCAAATCTTGCCAAAGTGTAGATTCAGTAGGATCATAGATTGAGTTTCTAATAAACTCCTAGGTGATATTAATTTGCCACTGGTTTGGTGACTGCATTTTTAATAGCGAGGTTCTAGGATCTGAAGTAGTATTGACAAGCTAGGCTAATCCAGATTTTAGAGAGAGCAACTATGACCAGGAATAAAACACCACAAATATATGCCACAAAATTTCATGATAAAATATGTCTAAGATTTACATTAATAAAGGATAACTGGGTGGAGGAAACGAGGAAGATGTAAGTTGCTAACTGAAGCTGACAAGGGTTTGTTACATTCTTCTAGTTTTTCTATGTTTGAAATATCTAAAATGTTAAAAATTCCTTTGATTCAAAAACCTATACAACATACCAAGACAATAAACCAAGTGAATGAAAATAGAGATGCCGCATAGTCTTTCTGTCCATTGAAATGGGAGCAAAGGAGGGAGGAAGAAAAGGGGGAGAAGTGCAAAAAGGGTGGCTCTGTGAAGCTACAAAGAGTATGTTTGTATTTAAGGATCTTACACATAATTCAGCTTCTAAAATACCAATGATATAGCTCCTTGTTTATATATTTAAGAGAAACCTGGGGCCCAAATGACTTATTTCTTAAACACGATTTAAAATCCTTATTAAAAATTGGTTACGTCATGAGATTTGATAAGGGGATTATCAATGATGTCCAATCTGTTAAAAATTATAAAATGTGTTTTGAACAATAAAATATTGTACTATTTAAACACCTAGTATTATATTATTTGCCATTTTTATAACTAGGCAGAACAAGAAATTTAGGACAAATTCCTCTTGAAAAGCAACCACTGAATAATAAGATACTAAATTGAAGGGAACAATTACCTCTTGGGAAAGAACGAGGTTTGAACTAAGATCAGAAAGAGGTTCATATGGGATTTCAGTTCATTCTGTAACATTTCCTTTCAACTAATATATAATTACATTTAAAATATGGAAAAAGGTAGTGATATAGTTGAGTGAAGTGCACAGGTGTTCATTATGGTTTTATTTTTCTGCGTATTTGAACAGTTCTTAATGTGAATAATCTAATACTCTGTAACTTTAACATGTACACTTTTATTTGCAAAATTCGAAACTAAAAAATTTAAAGGGAAACTATTCAAAATAACAAAGAATAAAACGAAGGTTTTAGATAACCAATGAATATTGTGGTTTAAAATTAAGACTTTCTGCTCAATTCTTGCCATCAGAATTTCTAGTATACTCAATTTCACTGCATTCTGTACTTTCTTCTGGATGAAAAAAACGTTTTTGGATTTAGGCTCCATTTTAATATATTAAGGCAGCCAGAAAATCCTGTTTGAAGTTCAGAGCTGCTCGTGAGAATATGTCTTTCTTCCTTAGCCTTGAAATTCCTGAGT
The DNA here is from genome assembly GCF_037993035.2 of Macaca fascicularis. Classification (NCBI taxonomy): domain Eukaryota; kingdom Metazoa; phylum Chordata; class Mammalia; order Primates; family Cercopithecidae; genus Macaca; species Macaca fascicularis. The sequence continues at coordinate 137,591,899 of NC_088375.1, forward strand.
GTTAGAATTACCTCTAAGTTTCACAGCAACTTTTTTATACATATGAAATCTTAAGTGCAGTCTATAATTAAATATAATTAAATATGTGCATTTTATGGTTGGGCTATCAAGTTCAAACAAAATACAAAACTAAATCCATGGTTTCTTTTCGTTTGGCTTGGGATGCTCTCTATAACTGCATTTTACATCTTTCTGCTTTATGAAACTAGTAAATAATTTTAAAACATTAGTATTTCTTTGTAGCAAAAAGACATATTAGGATAACATGTATTGCGGATAATGAAGTTTACTGTGGGCAAATCTGGCAGTCTGGGAACTCTCTGGCCTAACAGTTTACTAATTGCATAGCATTTCTTCACTTATCCTATTTGAGCCTCTATAATAATCCTGTGAGGTGAGCAGAGCAGAACTTATTGCCTCCATTTTACAAATAATACTGAGGCTTTGATTTGTCCTTTACCTAGTAATTATCTGGTGATACAAATAGATGTACATGAATGAATTAAGCTAATCACCATAATTTCACTATACTAACCTTAACTCTACGGGCTAAAATGCTTCCAAAGTGTTAATTTAATCTCTAATATAATGATTCATTACACTTCCTAGTTAAGCAAAAATTTTCTTCGTTGCTTTCAAATGCTAACATTAAACTGTAGATATCTCTTCCTTAAGTAGGTGCTTTAAAACCCATTTCCGGCCGGGCGCGGTGGCTCAAGCCTGTAATCCCAGCACTTTGGGAGGCCGAGACGGGCAGATCACGAGGTCAGGAGATCGAGACCATCCTGGCTAACACGGTGAAACCCCATCTACTAAAAAGTACAAAAAACTAGCTGGGCGAGGTGGTGGGCTCCTGTAGTCCCAGCTACTCGGAGGCTGAGGCAGGAGAATGGCGTAAACCCGGGAGGCGGAGCTTGCAGTGAGCTGAGATCCGGCCACTGCACTCCAGCCTGGGTGACAGAGTGAGACTCCGTCTCAACAAAAAAAAAAAAAAAAAAAAAAAAGACCATTTCCAAAATACATCTTATTAAATGTCAAAAATAATTTTTCTGATTAAAGTTATTTTTAAATATTCAAGTTAATACCTCTATTAACAAAGCAGCTGAGTCCTGAGAATACTTCATTGTTAGCTAGTTCACTCTAAGAGGCATAGAGTACTAATATATAACAAAGCTGTTATTATTTTTACCTAACTTTTAATAAGTAATTCGCTATATGCCAAGGTCTGGGTTAATTTCATGTACTGAATTAAAAATATTCCAGAATGTCAAAATCCCCCTTTACTGACTTGGTGCTTTTGGAAGGAAGGCTGTATTGAGGTATAGTGTAAGAGAGTATAGAATCTGCTGTAAGTCCTTAGGCAAGAAGAGCTGGTTTCTGGTTACCTCCCACTAGGGAGATTGGGAACTCTCACCAGCTTAGCAAATGGCGCAAACTAAGTTCCCACACACAGCTCGGGACTTAAGTTTCTCCTTCCCAAGGCAATGCCACCCACAATGAGCACCTGAAAAGGTGGCAAAAGCTACTTTCAAATATTATCACCACCACTCATTACTGAGAAAAACGCCACCTTGAGCAGCTTTGTTCAATTACTGTTCACTAACCCTGGGATTGGTTTCTTAGACTTTAGACATACCTGATGTTGCTAGAGTTCCTCTGTGCTACAAAAAAAAAAAAAAAAAAAAAAAAACACAGATCACCTAGCTTCCAAATCATCCCAAACTGTTGACTCTAATGGTGGTTCTTCAGATGACAACAGTGACACTAGTGTAAACAAAATTACTTACTATGTTCTTCTTTCTTGGAGGTAACTGAATTACTATATTAGGTATAGTAAAACATATTTTATGTTCCTTCATTTACTTTTTATTATCCTACGTGTAAGTTTTGCATAAGTGTGGGATATTTTGTAACAGAGCAAACCTAAGAAACATCATGCATAACTCCAAAGTTATCTGACACCAACATATCTGTTTAGAAAAACTGACCAAAATATTTTGAATATAAATAGCACCCTAATTGTAACTGTTTAGTAACACGTTTAGTTGTTAAATGCAAATTACTCTAAGTTTTTAAATACTTGAATGTGTATCATCCTTCCCACCCACAGCAAAAGCAGGCGATATGCTGCTCTTTCTTCCCAGTAACATCAAGTTCTTTTAGTTAACTCACAAGATAGTCTAAGATTATTAGTAAGAAATCTTTAGCAGACACAAAAGATGAAAGATGAAACTGCAGCAAGAGAGCATGGCAAATCCAAAAGATCTATTAGTGCATAAATCTACTGGAAAAAAAACAACAACAACAACAAAAGAGATAGAATTAACAAGCTACAGTAAAAGTTATGTCTTTAAAGCAGTAGATTATAACAGGGTGGGAAATGTTTAATATGTGTCCTCCTGAAAAGCAGTTACTATCTTTTAAATTAAAAAAAAACAGCTGGTATATTTTCACAGCATCTAGATTTATTTATGGTATAAAGCCATAGAATTGTAATATTATTACTCCTTTCCCACCCTGGCAGAGAATAAACATGAATTCAGAAGCACAGTGGAGTGAAAACAAAGAGGAGGAGAGAGAAAAGGCAGCAGAGAAAGACAGAAAAGGTGAATATAGAGCTACAGAAGTGTTTATTGAGCATGCTACAGAGGTAAGCAGAGTACACACAAAATGAAATTAAACAACCATCAAACCTCCCAACTTTGTTAGAAAATTAATTTTTAATTGTGCCGCTTTCAAACTATACTGAATTTTACATTTCTAAAGATGTAAAAACTCAACTAATAGAAAATATACATGACCATTCTGTCTACATAGATAACAGAATCTATGAATCTTGAAACTAAGTACATCAATTTCAAAAAGTATTGGTCATTTAAACAGAATCAACAATTCAGATTGACAAGAACTGTTCAAATTAATTTGACCTGTAGATTCTGAGCCATGTTTTTATTAAAGTCAGATCTATTCCTAAATACAAAATATTTTGAAGATTTATTAAAACTGAATATTACAATGCAAGGTAAATTAAGACTAAAGGCACATAAACTTTGGTCCCACCTGGTTGTCAGTTTTAGAAAACTGCCACAAAATTAATCTTCCTGCATATTTTCGCAGTACACTTTCTTTATCTTTGAAAAATACATGCACCAGTTCCTGAACTAGCTAGACCAGTCTGCACATGCTCAGAAATCCACAACCATATTCCAAATCTTAATTACAAACTAAGGATGGCAATATATATTTAAATGCACGTAAGTCATGTCAACTTCAAAAACATCTACGAAAAATATTCAGCCACAAACAAGACATTACTTAGTGCTGACATTTATATGATACGTCCCACAAGAGTGTGTACAAAAAGGTTAAGATTCCACAATGCTTTCCACATAGGGCTCAAACTTACAGAAATCACTTTGTTGTCTTAAGAAATTAATACTCTGCATCTTGTTAATTTTAACTAATGCCTACATTCATAACTGAATCTAGACCAGAATTGTGAGATACAAAAGGCCAATGTTGTTTTTAAAGCAATAAAGCCTAAGGTAGTAAAAACTAAAAATGCTGCTTTATTCTTTCAATATCATGTATCTTATTTGATTAAATACAAAAAAAGGTGAAAGCCAGTAATTCAAAATAAGTTCCAAGCAGGAGAAACAAAAACTTAACCTTTTTACACACCCCTGCCTAAACATATTTTAATTCCCATATAACAGTGTGCCCTAAACAACCAATTCCTTTTTTCTAGTAAATGCACAATAGCAACACTAGTTTTCCTTTTTAAGGCACGTATGTCAACTAAGTTGAAAGGAAGAAAAAAAAAAAGCAAAATTAAACTGAAATTTTAAACAGACAAAAATGGCTTCCCTATAGAACAGATGAAATATAGCAGTTAACAACTCTGCCTTTACATATGCCATTTCATTTTATAACCAAGGAATGATAACAGCATGGAAAAAAAAAAAACCCAAAAAAACAAAAGCAAAAAAAATCAAACTCTGGTCCCCACTTTTCTGAACAGTCAATAGGTGATGACACTGAACAATGTGATTCACCCCCAATCTTCATCTTCCCCTTTTTAAATTGTTGACTTGGAAAAAGACACTCTCAGATGATGATTTTCTCCAAGGTTATAATTATGAAGATCAATCAAGGCCTGAATAGCTTCTTCCACTGTTGCCATCTGAAGAAGAGCCATTTTGTGATCTCTTCTGAAACAAAATTATAAAATCAGATACTTCATACAAATAAGAAATGGCTTATTAAATACTTGAATTTTGGCCATTCCAGAATCAAAAATTTCTATAAACAACAAGAATAAAAACTACTTAAAGAAAACTTTTATCAGGACACTAATTTAAAGATAAGGAAGCTTGCTTACTGAAAAAACTTAAATGCTTTCACAGTGCCCCCAGTGTTAGCGAACAGTGTTCGTAGATCCTCTTCTGCTACTGATGGACTAGGAAAATTGAATGGGAAGAAAAAGTGAAGATTAATAATAAATTTCACATTTTATCAAAATAGAATGTATCTCCTTAATATACTCTAGCTTATATACTTACGGGATATTAGATAGGTGAAGAGTGGCAGAAGGAGGAAAAATGTTTTGAAAATTTTTGGATCCAGGTTTCTTAAAACGATGCAATGGGGAATTCCCAAAATCTTTTGTTAGCCCTTGATCATCAAGTCCCTCTCGAGGTAGTTGCACAGTCTGATGTTTCGACAGAGTAACACGAATAATTTTTCCATACATTTTCTGTCCATTAAGATGATTCATGGCTATAAAAAGAAAGCATGTCTATTAACAAACAATATCAAAGCTCAAAACAAAAATAATTCTTTTAAAGTAACAGCTTAAAAATTTGAATTTTCTTATGATTTTAAAATAAATCACCAATTTACCATAGCCATTGGTGACAAGACTTAAGTACATTTTCATTTGTACTAGACATGGCATTCTGGCAAAAAAGCCAGCTACTTTCATAGAATGAAAATCCAGATTATGAATATCTATCTTCCTCAACAATCCTGCTGACAAATCATATAGTGAGCTACACAAGAAACTTAATAATCATCCCTAGCTCTTTTTCTCCCTTCTGTTACACATCCTAATTGCTAAATACTGTGATAGCCTTCCTCCTAATTATCTCTCAAATTCATGTTCTATTTCTCTACTTTTCACTGCCATTATTTTTTATCTGGATACCTCAGTCTCATCGTTTGTCTTCCTGCTGGATTTTTTTTTTTTTCCAATCCATTTTCTATACAGCAGCTTGATGACCTTCGTAAATTACAAATCTGATCATGTCAACACATGCTTAAAACTCAAGGACAAAGTTGAAACTCATTCTTTAATATGGCTTATACCTTTCCCAGTCTGTACAGGTTGAGTATCCTTAATGCAGAAATCTGAAATCTGAAATGTTCCAAAATCCAAAACTGAATGCCAACAAGTTGCTCAAGGGAAATGATCACTGGAGCATTTCAGATTTGGAAAGCTCAATTGGTATAATGCAAATATTCCAAAATTCAAACCTTTGCCTCTACCCCAGAACATAGTGCAGTGTGTGAACAAAGAACATTACATGACTATTTCTTGACATAGCTGCTGGATCATTTTTAAACTAAATGAACTGGTCTGATGCTAGAAACAGTTACATGTTTTATTCACCAGTCAAAATAACTAAAAAAGACCATTTCTAGTATGTCATGCCCTTTGGTTAAACTGAAGGTCTAAATGACTATAATCAACTAGATGAAAACATTAAAGTATAACAGTAGATGCCAGGCGTGTTGGCTCACGCCTGTAATCCCAGCACTTTGGGAGGCCCAGGTGGGCGGATCACGAGGTCTAGGAGCTCAAGACCAGCCTGGCCAATATGGTGACACCCCGTCTCTACTAAAAATACAAAAATTAGCCAGGCATGGTGGCTCGTGCCTGTAGTCCCAGCTACTCAGGAGGCTGAGGCAGAAGAATCACTTGAATTCAGGAGGTGGAGGTTACAGTGAGCTGAGATGGTGCCACTGCACTCCAGCCTGGGTGACAGAGCAAGACTCCGTCTCAAAACAAAAACCAAACAAAAACAAATAAAAAACAGCAGAGAGATAAAGACAATGTGGAAGATCAGGAAACTGAGAACATCCACTTTCAAAGAGTTTCTAATATAAACAGCATACTACAGTATACATTTTGACACAGAAGATACAAAGAACTGGTTAAATCCACGAATCTCATACTCACATGTATAAATAAACCAATTAAACATAAAACAGACCTGAAAAGGATAATGCTGTCAAAATATGAGGTACCATTCAGAAAAGTAAATTATTTTACCTATAACTTGCTTAAATTTTTCTTATTGTGATAACCACTAGCCACTGAACTTACTTCTCTAATTTGTTTAAAAACAAAGGGGGGGGGGGCACTCTTCCTGATTGTCACTCCAGTGTTATATATTTTAAGTTTTCTCAGATTTTCTGCCAAGGCTAACAGAAAAAAAAAAAAAACAACAATCTTCTCACAAGCCTGAATGTTCTTATTTGTTTCTCGCACTGCATTTCACATACTTAATTTCATATACTTGCAAATTTACACTTATACCTGTAAAACCAATTATCTACAGTGACAGTACATAAAATCCTTTTACTATAAAACCCACTGAATTATAAAATTTTAAAGTTCTGTAACTGTTTTAAGTGAATAAACTTTTGTTTAGATAAAGTGCTACTACCTCAGACAAAATGTGTTATTAAGTATGGGTTTGAGAAATAAAGTGATATAAATAAGTAGACTTAAGGTTGTCAGAAAAAAAGCTGTCTAAATAAAAAGCACAAACAGCTGAGCTTTGAGATAATGGAGGGAAGGAATAAGAAAATAAAAAGTCCCAGGCATAGTAACTGTATACAGAACAGATGAGTGATAGAGGAATGGGATTAGAATAAAGCAAAATAACCAAACAGCTACCTCAGAAGGTAGCCAGGTAATGAGAGTTCTAGCCAGCTGATTGCTGACAATAGGATCTGAAGTGATCTAAAGGGGAAGGGGGAGGATAATTAGAGTACCAAAGTTTTTAAGTAAAAAAGAAAACAAAGGTTTGTCAAAAACTGAAAGTACACAATGAGTAAACAGAGCAGAAGAAAACTATCTGAATTACTAATTTTAAATAAATAAAATTTTAAACAATGTAAATCTTACACTTTGAAGTCTCCTATTCTAAGAAATATGGCATAAATGGACAAGGCAATAATAAAGAAGGAAAAAGTCAGTGTTTCACAATTGAAATGGCATTTTTGGTTGAATGTAATTTTTTTACCTTTCCCTTAATCCATCTATGAAGAAGATATTAATGAATAATAAAAAATTTAAAAGACCTCAAGAAATTTACAGATATAGGTGGCATTTATATGATGTGGAAACTGGAGCTTTTTCAATGGTTCTCCCCTTTATAATTAAAAAAATATTTTTTTGTGTTACCACTCTCATGTTTTAATCAATCTTTAGATGTTTGTCCATTTCTTTAGTCTTTTCAAAGAACCCAACTTGTGGCATGTTTTTTTCTCTCAACTGTCTTTTATACCACTGATTTCTAGTCTTATCTTTAATATCTCCTTTCCTGGGGGTAACACTGTTATTCTTAAAGTTAAAACTTCCCGTCATCTCTTTCACTGTACCACATATATCTAATTTATATGTATATAGTACTTTATCGCTTAATTTTAAGTATTTTTATATTCCCATTAAAATAACTTCCGTCTGGGCAACAGAGTGAGAATTCATCTCTACAAAAAATAATAATAATAATAAATTAGCCGGGCAAGTGATGCATGCTTGTAGTCCCAGCTACTTGGGAGGCTTAAGTACAAGGATTGCTTGAGCCTGGGAGGTCGAGGCTGCAGTGAGCCACAATACCACTGCACTCCAGCCTGGGGGACAGAGCAAGACCTGTCTCAAAAAACAAAACAATACAAAACAAAAAAACAAACTTTTGACTCATGCAATACTGAGACTTATTTTTACATCTCTGGACACAGATTTTAAATGCATTTTTTTGTTATTAATTCTAACTTAATTGTGCAATAGTCAGAGAATGAGGTCTGTATGATACTCTTTGAAATTAGATGAAGCTTGCTTTATGGTTTAGTATGTGGCTGATTTTTCAAAAATGTTCCGTATGTGTTTAAAAACTGTACTGGATGTGTAACTTTTAGACACATAATTCTGTTAAGGTAATTGTATCATTTGTATCTTTGTTGATTTTGTCTTTTTCGGGTCAGTCTGACATGTAATTCAGAAAGGTGAACTGAAATCCACCACTATAATAGATTTGCTCAAGTCGACCTGTAGTTCTATCCACTTACTATGTATTTTGAAGCTATTTCACTAGGCACACATATACACAAACTGTTATATCTTCCCAGTGAACTAAATCCTTTATCAATTCTCGGTCTTAAGTTAATAAAGGTATTTAAGTTTTGTTTTGCTTACTATCTGCCCAGTATATTAGTATCTCTTCACATCCTTTTCCTTTCAATCTTTCCATCCTTCTGCTTTACATGTCTCTTGTAAAAAGTATACAGGTAGCTTTTTAAATACTAAGTTTGACAATCTTTTTAGTTAACAAATTTATTCCTTTACATTTTTCACTATTACTGATGCATCAGAATTTGATTCTACCATAATTTTTAATTTTTCCCTATTTTTCTCCATATAAATTTGCTGTCTCCCTCTCCTTCCCTTGTTTTGTTTTGGAGGGTAAGATCTCTCTTTTATGAAAACAGCAATGACCCCAAAGTGTGGCAATTACTCATTACTCATAACAGTGGAAGTGAAAACCAATATACACAAAAACTGTTCAAATATCATAACAGCAGAATGATTTCCACTCACTTTACAGAACATCTTGATATAATTTTGTAAAGGCTTATTATAAATAAGAACTAAGTTTACTTTTGAGATGGTAGCTATATATTAAAAGCAGGCATTTAAAAAAATAGTTCTTGAAAACATGAACCAGAGAAACTAAATTATTTTACTATGAATAAACTACTAGTTGGCATTTCGTTAGAATTTATTTTAATCTTGGAGATCAATATACTACTTTTAAAGATGAGAATTTACAAATTATACAGTAATACTCTAAGAAATATTACCCAATAATACTCTAAGAAAAATTCTAAGAGTATTAATATTTGAAAACACCTTAATGTTTACAAATTTTAAAACTCTGGTCTGAAACAATTTAACATGGCCTGTAAGATTTACAGTTCCATTCACATTTAAACATTTCTGAGTATCTCTCTTAATTTTCCTTGCCACTTATTTTTCCCATGTTACCTCTTAAGCATAAAGACATCTGCCTATAATACAAAGCAATGAATACTCACAAATAGAGTCCCCTTGAAAACCAAAAAGAATAAGAATAGAGTTCAGAAACAAAAAAATGTTTTGGCCTCATTTATTTGTTCTCAATAGTACACCACAGAGTTTTGTGTGGGTGTGGGGGTGTGTGTGTGTGGGTGTGCTTTAAAGGAAGTGATGGTGTCAGTACATATTTTTATGGTCACATAGTTCACGAAAGCAAAAATCTACCTAGCAGCAATGAGAAATGAATTATTTACCACTACATATAGTCCAAAACTTATAAGCCTTCCTAGCAAGTCAAAACTTTAATGACAATAAATGATTTACAAATTTAAGTACTATTAACTCAACTGTGTCCTCCCAAAATTTGTATGTTGAAGTCCTAACCCCCAATGTAACTGTACTTAAAAACAGGGCCTTTAAGGAGGTAATTCAGGTAAATGTGGTCATTAAGAGTAGAGCCCTGATTCAACAGGACTAGTATCCTTATAAGGGGAAGAGACTCTTAACGTGCCTGCACAGTGGAAAGGCCACATGAGGACACTTGGGGAAGATGGTTGGCTGCAAGTCAAGAGAGACCTCACCAGAAACAATCTGCTAGCAGTCTCATCTGGGACTTCTAGACCCCAAAGTTTTATTTCTGAAAACTTTGAGGAAATAAATTTTCGTTGTTTCATCTACTCAGTCCGTGGTATTTTGGTTATGGCAGCCCAAGCAGACTACAAGTATGGCAAAAAATTAAAGTATTACTTAGAACAGTCTTTACATAAAACAAAAACTATCTAGAAGATCTGAGGTAACTCTACCACAGGTAATTATCAACCATAAAGACTCTGCATCCTTAATTTAAATGACACATAATGCCACCCATACCTCAAACAATTAGGGGAAAAAATGACATATTTGAGAACACTCTGATTATGAAGTACTGCCAAGTGCTACTTACAACATGTATGAAAGCAACAGCAATTACTATTCCAACCAGAGTACAGAAGTGCACACAGAGGAAAATATATACTAAGGATCATGACATAATCAGCACTTTCATACCTCTGTAAGACACATACCACCATTTTAAAAATGGAGAGCCAGATGGATAGTTTTATACCTCATCTGAGTTGCTAAGAGTATTGCCAAGAAACACTAAAATTCAAACCTATTATGTGTTTGAAATTCAAAATTTTCTACGTGATGCCAAAGGCCAAAATTAGTCTAGTGTAACAAGTTGTTCATCTGAGTCTCACGGGGATATAAAAGCAAAGATACACTCGTCCTAACATCAAAAATGGCAAATTTACAAATTAACAATGTGAATACAATCAGTCTGAGGCACCATTATCCCTGAATCTCAATGAACAGAGCTGTAAGAACATCCTGGCATTTACAGTCAATCACTGGTGTGAATGTGCAGGTGTGTTCTAGATTTATGTATTCAACTATGTATGAAGTCAAATGACATAAGTTTAATTAAAATAATCAATTACTTATTTAAGTAATGATATAAAGTGTAACTTGACTAAACTACCTTTTAAGATTCCCAAAGTGATGAACAACAGTGTTTTTAGCACAAGCTTTTCATTTTGTAAACCTGGTATCGCAAGACTTTACAAGAATTAAAATAACACGGCATTAAGAAGGATTCTATGGGTATATGAACAGTTAGCTTCTATTAACAAGGAGTAGCTAGAACAAAAATCACTATGAATCTTCAAAATAAATAATTCTCATGTGAAACTATTATTACAATTTTGAAGCTAAAATCTTTTCCTATTATGAGTGCATTTGAAAAACAGTAGGAGGATAGCAGAAAAATACAAATATGTTCACCACATACAACTATTCACATTAAAATGACATTTTGAGCCCTGGCCATTAAAATAAATAATTTCTTACTGATGTAAAGGAGTTTATTTTTATTCACAGATTCACATACGCATTTGAAAGCAGAAGTGAAGATGTACAGATGAAACATAGTTTAATCTTACCAAGTTGTGACTGGTTTCCATCAGCCATCTGTATTAGAGCGCTGTCTTTCTTATTGTACAAAATCTTCACACGCTGCACATCTCCATAAACACCTTTTTTGGAGCCACAGAGAGGTAATCCAAAAATGGAATTAATTTTATGTGAAAGTCACCTAAAGATTATCTTTCTGACATATCAATGAAACATTCAGACATCAACATGATCACTCATTCAATCTCATCATTCTCACAAATGAATAAAGAAGATCAAGATTTTGAACAGTGAATTTTGAAAAGAATAATTTTTGATAAACCCTCAAAGCTATGTGAATGATATTAAATTAAAGACCATGCAAAATAAATTAGCATGCATTAAAACAAATTTTGTGTCTATGGAGAGTTTTAAATAGCAAAGAAAAATAGCAAAAGATTTACTATTCAACTTTAAGCCAAAGTGCTAGCTACAAATAAGAATTAAGGTGAAACAAAAATCAAATCAATAATAAAAGTATAGTGCTAACAATAACATACCGAAGAGGGTAAACAGACTTTGGGGCGTAACCATCTTTAGAAGGAGAGAAGAGCAAGCAGCGTAAGACAAGAAGAGAGAAGAGTCGAGGAAGAGCGGAGATGAACAGATCATCCATAACGAAGGGTGGTTCCCGCAGAATGGTGAGGTGGTCATGGATCATGGTTCAAGGCGGTTAATTGGGGCAAGTTGGTCCGAGGAACATTTGTTCAAGCACAGAAGCATGAACATAGGGAATGGAGACAGGGAATGAAGACAAGGACAAGGAAAATAAAGGATAAGACAGGGAAGGGAATGGGCATTTGGGAAAAGACAAGGAAAGGGAAGGTGAACACACAGGGAAAAGGATGAAATGGGGAAGGGAAACAGCAATGCAGAAGAAAAAAATAAGGAATTGGGGAACAAAAACAAAATAAAATATAGGTCAGTACATAGGAAATGCAGGAATTTGGTCAGAAAATGGTTGGTTTATGTACTGTACAAGAAAAACTGAGTAAAATGTAGTCATCCAAGACAAATATGGGTAAAGTACATCTATATCAAAGAGTAAATTACAGCATTTCATCTCAACATAGGGAAGGAAAGCATGCATAGGAATTTTTAACTTTGAACTTTAACTGCATAAGCATGGCTGGTTATGAAATGCAGGCAAAAGTCTTAAAACAAAAACAAAGGCACTCTGATTCAAACATTTTAGCATGCAGAACTGTGAATGATAATAGTATTAAATGGATAAAATAAGCTAATGTTCATATTAACAGAGGCCAATTAAAAATGAAACAAATTCAAATTAGACATCATAAACTGATACACTGAGCTTCCCACATTTCATACCAGCTTTCATAGCATTCAAAATAAAATATACCAGACATAAAATGTACAACTAAAGAAAATAACTTAGCAATAAATTTTATTTAACTGGGCGAGGTGGGTGGGGTGGGTCGGGGGTCAGGAAGGAAGGGGTAGGGGAATAAAGTTAAAAAATATTTTTAGAAGACAATGACTAATAACTGCAAAGAAAAAATTACTAAGAAAGACTGGAAGAGTGCCTCGTCAAGATCTTTGGAAGAACCTTCAAAGAAAAATGTATTAGAGTAGTTCACATAAAATAAGATTTAAAAAAAATGCAATGACATATAAGCATGAAATGAACAAGCAAATAATTAGAAAAGGCAAAGAGCAAAATTGTTTTACAGTTAAATTTGCAAATTAGATCACATTTGCCTTTAAGAACAACAAAATGATAAGCCAAACTACAGTACTTCACCATATTTTTCTTAGGAAAAATAGGTTAGGTTAAAAAATATACAAATATAGATATAAAGAGACATGACTGTTTAAGGAAAAGTATTACCTAAACAATACATAGATTTTATTCAGAAGTAGAAACATACAGAAAATACTTCGACTAATGAATGTACATAAAAAGAAAGGCAAGTGCAAAATGAAATAAACATGAAAAACTTTCACGAATGAAATGGAATTAAAGAATAAACATTAGAGATTATTTTACTAACCTCTTCATTTAAATTGCTAACCAACAGGACTGTATTGCCACCAGCTGAGACTCCAGGCATACCCACTCGGCCAGCAGCAGCTGCAGCAGCTGCTGCAGCAGCATTTGGAATAGCCAAAGGACTCAGAGCTCCTGGAACAGCTGCAACAGGAAGCCCTAATTTTAAAATAAAGCATATTTTACGAAACACACACAAGTCGTTTACAAAAACCAATTTAAGCACGATGGCTGCATGGCTTACGGCTGACCATTCCAAATGGTTCCTGAAAGTTAATTTTTATAGTGTTTAGAAAAATTGTTTGCTGATGTGTAGTAGAGAAAAATAATCGATTTCAACAAAACCATTAATTGAACTAAAGTACATACCTGTATTATGTTAAAATATCAAATATATAATACTCTATTTCCTCTGGAAAAGCAAACAAAGCATGAAGAATATAATTCCAAGTCACAGGCTTGGAAAATTCACTTCCATGATTTACAGTAATAAGCCAAATGTAAAAAAGTATCACTTTCGACATACATAATGGTAATTCACTATTTTCTGCAAGTGCTATCTTCTTCATAAACCCACACTTGAAATCAGACAAATAATTACAGCTTAAGAAACAAAGATAGTAGTCTTTCAGCTCCTAGAGACAAATCACTCTGAACATCATTATTTAATTCATGCAAATAAAGAAAATCTTAGCAAAATGTGCTTGCCTTCTTAATTATACGCTCAAGTAATTATAATACAGGTTTCTTCAAAACAACACTCTTCCAGTTCAAAGAACAAGAAACCATCACTATAACACAGATTTTGTTTCAGTATTTTCCTATCCTTTCCCAATCTATGTTATCATTTCCTTATTTTATTGTTCTAGTTTCCAGTCTTACTGCTGTCCTACTACCTTTAAGTCACCATCTCTTCAGTCATTTATTCTAGACAGAATTCCCTTTTGTGTTAGCACCCTTCATCTACTTTTCAATTACCAATCAGCTTGGAATACGTTCATCCCTTAAATTCTTACACACTAGCTTATTTCTCATAAATATTGGTTCACTAAACAAATGAATTGTATGTTCTCTTTTACCTTCCCAACATAGAGGAACAAACACCCAAACTAAATGAATTTGATTTCATAACATACCTGGGTAGAATGGGCCTTTACCACTCTTGTTCCATAAGTTCACATTTTATTTCTTCTTTCTTTCCAGCTTTCTGGTGCATTTCATAAGAATCTGCTGTTACCTTTGGTTTTAGAGATCTTACTCTTTTGAAAGTCAAGTTTTGATCTTTTTACTTTATAGACACTACTGTGACCTTTCAATGGCAGTCTGAAGTGCTCTTTAATATTCACAATCCTTAACCTAAATTTTTGATTTACGAAACTTTCCCCTCCATCTCTTTTTAATTCAGCCTTTATCTCTTCTGAGAACTCTGTCAGTGGCATATGTTTCTCATTTAATACTCTTGCTCTTGATGAGTTTCTTTTCACAGCTTTTTGTCTATACCCTTTTTTGTTGGCTCTCCTTTTTTCTTACTTTGCTACCTTTTTTATGGCTTTACATTTTGTTTTGGAAGAATTTCCAACATATACAAAAGTAAAGAGACTATAATAATGCACCTCTATGTAGCCATCACCCAGCTTTAACAATGATGAACTCATGGCCAATCTTGTTTCATCCCCTTTTATTCTTAAAAAATTCTCATGTTTAATACTTACTAATGCATAATAGTCTTCAGTGTGTCTTTGAATACACCAATGTGGATCTTTTCAATCAAATATTCTACTATATTACTAACTTCTCCATGTTAAATACTATACCTCTCACTATCCACCCCGTAAGTTGTTCTCATTTAACATTCAACAGATATGTTCATTTGTTGTCAAGCATACATTCCTAATTCCCAGGCGTGCATTCCTACACACAACAACTTTTCTTTCTTGCAGTCTTGAGAAGTGACCTCCCCACACTGTAATACTATTCATCAGTATTTTCAGATAGCTCTGACTGAATGCACAGAATATTTGACTAAAGTTGACAATACAATTATTTATTAGTAGCAGAAACTCCAGATGTAGTTATTATATTGTTGCATCATTCTCCTATTTTCCTGCCTTCAGTTAGCTACCTTTTAGGAAAAATGGTAACTTTAAAATTCTATTAAATTCCATAGTCTTTATGAGATCCGACTGATGGCAAACAAACACAAAACCACCAACTTCAATATGGCATGCAGAAGTTGTTCAGTACCAAGCCTCAAATTCTCTTTTTAACAATACAAAGCCTGTTTTTCTTAAAAGTCCATCAAGGATATTTGGACTAGATCTTTACCACAATAAAAAAATTAAATCATTTTAATTTCTGGTTTCACTTTTAATCCTAACAGGAAGAAGCAATTCTAAGGGCCCACTAAACCAAAAAATCTTCACTGTGGAATTAAAATTAGTTACCAAAAAAATCTGCTCATCACTAGCATTTTCTCTGTACATCTCTTGACTCTTATAACCATCTACTGTTTATTAAAATACTCTGTATCTCCTACTTATTTAACTACAATTGTCTTAAACTTTGTATCTCAAAGTGAAAACGTTCTCAAATTTTTGGTCTCAGGCCCCCTTTATAGTCTTAAAAACTATAGAGGATCACAAGGAGTTTTTGTTAATTTGGGTTCTATTAATGGTTATCATTTCAGAAATTAAAACCAAGAACTTTTTTTTTTTTTGAGACAGAGTCTCGCTCTTGTCCCCCAGGCTGGAGTGTAATGGCAAGATTTTGGCTCACTGCAATCTCCACCTTCTGGCTTCAAGCGATTCTCCTGCCTCAGCCTCTCGAGGAGCTGAGACTACAGGCACCCGCCACCACGCCCGGCTAATTTTTGTATTTTTAGAAGAGATGGGGTTTCACCATGTTGGCCAGGCTGGTCTCGAACTCCTGACCTCAGGTGATCTGCCCGCCTCAGCCTCCCAAAGTACTGGGATTACAGGACTGAGCCAATGTGCCCGGACAAAACCACTAACTTTTTAAAGCACACAAACACACATACTATTAGCCTTCAGAGTGATGCCACTGTACGCTATTAAGAGAAAAAGTAAAAATAGGCAAACTATATTTTAGTATTACCATGAAAAGTAATACTAAACTTTGTAGGCCCCCTATAAGGATCTTGGGAACTCTCACAAATCTCTGGACATTTGTAAAACGCTACCAAATATTCACATGCTTTGTATATATGGAGTCCTCAAAAACTACTAAGGAACTTAAAAGATAACATTTACTCACTTCAAATAAAAGAAAATGCTGTAATATATGACATATATTTTTCAAAAGAATGATGAGTTAATTGACACTCCCAAACTTTACAGCTCTCAGTCATCTCCTACTCATTTTTCCCTCTTGAAATCTCAGGAAAAATTACAAATTCATAAAGTATATTTAAAAAATTATCAATCTATTTAAATTCAGTATTGACCTAAACATACTGGCCTAAGGTTAACACTTTATTTTTATGAAAAATCACTTCATATCTGAGATACAACCCTACTGTGCCACTATACATTTAAATAATCTAATGAAAATTACTTACCAAAAACATTTAAAGATGGTGAAAACCAGTCAAAAAGAATTTTAAATATTTAAGACATAATTGTTTTCAAAATACATTTTTTTTTCTTGAAATCTGGGTTTTCCAGCAGAGGTAACTTGGTGGTATGATATTGTTTAGAACATCAAGCCTTATCATGGAAAAACACTAATTGAGAATTAAAATAATTAGTTAATAATTAAAATAAATTTATAATGGTAATTTGAGAATTAAAAGTCTAGGCTAAAGCTTCCGCACCCTTTATTTTTTGAGACAAGGTTCAGTCTGTCACCCAAGCTAGAGTACAGTGGCATGATCATGGCTCACTGCAGTCTCTATCTTCTGGGCTCAGGCAATCCTCCCACCTCAGCCTCCTAAGTAGCTGGGACTACAGGCACATGCCACCAGGCCTGGCTAATTTTTTTTATTTTTAGTAGAGACTGAGATCTCACTATGTTGCTCAGGCTGGTCTCAAACTGCTGGCCTCAAGCAATCCTCCCACCTTGACCTCTCAAAGTGCTGGGATTACAGGGGTGAGCCACAACACCCAGCCTAAAGCCCTTTTTAGTGTGACAGATCTGAAACATTTAAAAAAAAAAAAAAAAAGCCAGAGAATGCTATATTTTACTAAATAATCTTGCACTTTAGTAAAAATAAGACTACCAATCTTCTAGTCAGAAAAATTTGGGCTCAAAATAGATGAATTTACCTCTTTCCAACTAAGGAGGTAATAAAAATCTTACCAAAAAGGGGAATGCAAGGTGTGAGGTCCCCACTGTCTGAATGCTAATTCAGTCTCCTCACTTGTCGATTTACTTCCACCATTCTGGGCCACCTTGTCAGGTGATCTATTATGTCCAATGATCCTTCCTTTTACACAGTTCATAGTATGGTGTAAGAATGCTTTAATAGGTAAGAGGAGCCACCACCTGTCCTTAATCCCACTAGTATGTATTTCTCTTTCATTATTTCCTCCCCTCAGCTGATAACTTAGAAAAACGACTTAGGCTACCTTTACACAGTTCTAAATCACTGGAGTAGTCTAAGATTTTCCTGGACTTTTAAAGCCTCTGAAGATTCTCCAATTTCCCTCGATATACTTTTGTCTGAAAAATTACTTTGTCAATCAGGTATTTTTAGGTTTAATCTCAATACTGTCTGCTGCAATAAAAATATACAAACCTACAAAATATTTCATGATGCACTATTTATATCATAATACATTCTAGAAAATAATTCTGTTCTGAACTCCCAGCTAAATGAGAGGACAATAAACTCACCATGGGCCCTTTGAGAAAGTTATAGAAAGCATATTAAACATATTGTATACACTGGCTCTAACAGATTACTTTTAGCTACAGAAATTATAATTTTAACTTTAATGATTTGCATCTTTAGCTAAGGCAGCAGATATGCAGGAAAAAACTGTTTTCACATATTGATAAGGAGGGATAAAAATACTCGATCTACTCTGAGGATTGTTATAAAGATAAAATAATGTAAAAGAGCTTCCTAAACGATCATGTGCTGAAGAAAAGAAGGTGCTGCAGGAATCTTCTTCATGTGAAATGGCCCTCATCAGATGGGTCACCCAGACACTGTGAGTGACTCAGCAATCTCCTAAAATTCTCATGTTAGTTCTGACACTATAATTACTAACCTTTCCTCCACAGAAGCTGATGGATGCCCAGCCATGTATATGACAAGAGACCCTAAGTCCAGACAGAAGTGATACAAATTATGTATCTGTTCTCTTCCTTTCAGATATTACACTGAAACACACAGGTATCCCTAACCTTGCTCATTTCAACTGAAGAATTAAACTGGTTTTGTTAATTAAATCATTTAGAGATTGTATCTATAATTTTTAGCTATTTTAAAAGGTTTAGATTTACAAACAAACTTAAGACATTACAATGTTCTTATACAACCTGGAAACCCCAGATCCCCCATTATTAGCACCATACATTAGTATGGTATTGCAATTTATTAGTTGTTGCAATTAATCAACCAATATTGATAAATTAACAAAAGTCCATTCTTTGTCAGATTTCTTCAATTTGCATCTAATGTCCCCCTTTTTTTTGGTCCAGTATCTCCTATTACATCTAATCATCTTGTTTCCTTAGGTTCCCCTTACTTGTGAGAGTTTATGATTCTGAAAAATATCAAATTTATCCCTCCATCTTCCATTCTAAAAGTTCCATCCAAAGTAATTTATGATTTTTTTTGGTCTTACTTCTTTTCCCTGTTCACATCTGGTAGTAATTAGTCTTGTGTACTACTGAACAGAAGAGCATTCGTGGTAGGACTCTAAAGCCCTTTTTTTTTTTTTTTTTTTTTGAGATGGAGTTTCACTCTGTCGCCCAGGCTGGAGTGCAATGGCATGATCTCAGCTCACTGCAACCTCCACCTCCTGGGTTCAAGCGATTCTCCTGACTCAGCTTCCTGAGGAGCTAAGATTACCAACACACCTGGCTAATTTTTGTATTTTTAGTAGAGACGGTTGTTTCACCATGTTGGCCAGGCTGGTTTTAAACTCCTCACCTCAAGTGATATGCCCGCCTCAGCCTCCCAAAGTGCTGGGATTACAGGCAAGAACCATCGCGCCTGGCAGCACCTTCTAATTTTTTTTTTTTTTTTTTTTTTTTTGAGTCGGAGTCTCGCTCTGTCGCCCAGGCTGGAGCGCTGTGGCACGATCTCGGCTCACTATAAGCTTCACCTCCCAGGTTCATGCCATTCTCCTGACTCAGCCTCCGGAGCAGCTGGGACTACAGGCGCCTGCAACCATGACTGGCTAATTCTAATTCTTAAAGTATAGTCAGCCCTCTGTATCTCTGGGTTCCGATTCAACCAACCTTGGATAAAAATATTTGGGGGGAAAACGATGGTGTACTGCATATGTATAGAAAGTTGTTCTTGTCCTTATTCCCTAAACAATATAGTATAACAACCATTTACATAGCATTTATATGGTACTGGGTAATACAAGTAATCTAGATGATTTAAAGTACATATAAGAGGTTGTGTATAGGTCATATGCAAACACTATACCATTTTATACAAGGAACTTGAGCATCAGTGGATTTTAGTATCCGGGGGTATGTGGGGGCGGGGGTAGGCGGTAGGGAGTGGGACTGTGTGTGTCCTAGAACCAATCTTCCATGTATACCAAGGGGTTTGGAAGGCACATTTTACATTTTATTTCCTGATTTGAAAATAAAAATTTTACTTTTCATAAGCATGACACCTGCTATTCTTTCTTGAAACAATTCAATCCTCTTTCTCTTCCACCAATCTTCCTTTCGTTCTTATTTTGCCTTATGGAATCCATTCTCTTCTATCATTAACAGCTACACTTTTATTCTACCTGTTCCTCAGATTAACTTTTTAATTAAAAACTTACTTTTCTTCTAATGAAACTTCCACAATCCCCTCAAAAAGTCATTTTTGGTCTCCCTCAACTTTTCTCCAAAGGAAAGAATAAGGATGCATCATGCATCACTCCACCTCACCGCCCAATGTTACTTTCAAACTGCTGTTCTACCACCATCAGTAAGTTTGGTTTCCAATGTCAATGCCACCTAATCATACCACACTCTTTCCCATCAAAATAGCCATTGGATTACTGGAACATCTCCTCCCATTACATAAAGACTTCAGCACCTGGCTTTATTTCCTTCTTCTCCATTCCCTGCATCAACCTATGACTTTTCCAAGACTCTCGTCTCATGATTTCTTAAAAACATCTACTTTCATGGTTTTTACTACATCCATCCATATTAGCAACTTCTTTTGCTACATCTTGATTTTTCTTTCCTCTGTCTCTTTTTGTAATGGTCATTCAACACTTATATCTCCTTTCCTAACTTCTTTCTTTTCTTGATCCTCCTATTCCTACACAACCACTAAACCCACTTTTGACTTTTATGGTGACCCCCTTTCTATTCTCCCTTGACTTGACTTTACCATAGAGCCTAAGCTTGGACCAACACTCTGCTCATTTGCTACTATTTCTTTAATGTTACACAATTCCAGACTTAGATAAATCCAGTCTTATATTCTGTCTACACTTTCATCTGGGCTTGACAAATACTTGAGTGAAAACACACAAACCCCACAAATGCTAATTCTAGAAATATTTTGTAATCCACTTTTAGCTGAATTTCCAGTCCATTCTTGAGAGTTTCCCCAAATCCAACAGAGTCTTAAGTCTACTTTCCTACTTTCAACTTGTTAAGCAAGTGTCTTATAATATTCAGATCAGAATTCAATCAAATTTTTCAACCAACTTCAAAATCCTCACTTCTTTCATCTGTTCTTCTTTCTCCCTTGCTTCATAAAGACATATAATGGTGACAGGAAAGAATAATGACTGTAACACTGATGATTTCGGTTCTGCTTCCAGCTCTGCATCTACTTTTTTTTTTTTTTGGTGGAGATAGGGTCTTGCGAGGTTGCCCAGAATGGTCTCAAAATCTTGGCCTCAAGCAATTCTCCTGCCTCAGCCTTCCAAAGTGCTGGGATTGCAGGTGCGAGTTACTACGCCCAGCCAATGCACCTACATTTCTGTGTGAACTTGATAAAAAATCTCTTCTGGTTCTAACAATGGTCTTAAAAAATATATCTCTATATTTAAATCCCAACATGTACACTATACTCCTGATCTAATCCTTACAATCAATTCTAGGACTTAAACTAGCCTTAGAAACAAATACTAGTTAATAGGTAGCAAGCATTTATTATATGCCAGGCACTGTACAAAGTTCTTTGCACATTAACACATTTAATCCTCACAACAGCCTTAAATGGAAAGTATTATTATCATTATGTCCAAATGTGGAAATGAGAGGACTCCAAGCCCATGTTTTAAATGATTATACATACTGCCTCACTGCAAACATTCCCCCCATTGGTTCCTACTTTACTCCTGAACTACCACCCCATTTCTTCTTCTTTTCTATGGCACACTTCTTCAAAGAGTACAGTTACTTTCTCATCATATTTATATCCTTAATCCATTGTAATTTGATTTATACACTCTTGTGAATAATCTTATGTAACTACACTGTACTGAATAATCACTACTAATTTTAATCCTATTTATTTGATTGCTAGACTTCTTGTTTATCTTATCTATAACATAAATATGCACTGCTTAAAGTTTAATTACAATGCTTTAATCCTCTTGCTTTCTTATACCTGGGAAATCTTAAATCAAAATTTTAAACATCACATCTCTGGCCTCTGAATACACAACTCCACAGAACTCTTGCCCAAGTCTTAGGCTGAATTTCCTACTGTCTGGTGGACTCCTCATTTTTCTCATAAGCTATCATATCAATAAGAGCCAAGTCCTATTACTTTTACATATAATTTTCCCCAGATTTCTTACTTTGCATTCTCATTTTACATTTCTAGCTTAGATGTATAATTACAGCTTAATTAAACTAAGAGTCTCCTACCTGTTTTTCCTAATCTCTATTTTCACTTTTCCAACATACTCTGGAGCCGCAGTTGGTTTCTTAAAACTAAATTGCTCATTTTTACCCAACTGCCTAAAAATAGTTGATGAATCCTTCACAGCAATGGTTCTTAACTCATCCCCCACTTTGATAACCTGAAAAAAGCCAAACATCTAAAACTTGGTACATAATATCATCAAATAGTCACAGATACTCAGACGCTCATCTTCCAGTCAAAAAGGAGTTTAAGAATTCCCATATAAAATTCATACTCCCTGGATAACATCGGTTTTAAGATCTTGTCCCATAATACTTTCTGGCATCATTACCTTTCATATTTTTTCAATTATCCTATTCGTCACACATAACTGAATGTTTATCACTCCTAAAACATGACATATACTCTATCACATTTAATCACGCTATCTTTTTGGCCCATAAAACCCTCCCAATTTCTCCTTTTGTTGATGGATCACTCATTTATGTGCTGATAACCACACTAACTCCACTATATATTTCAGTTTGCCTCCAATTAGATCTAACTCATATGTTTGCTGTCTCTGATGAGAAGCTTCACGAAAACAGAAACTCTGTTATTCTCCTGAGTCCCTGAAGTGTGTAGCACAGTGTTAAAATGACTGCTGAATAATACAATGAATGAATAAACCAGGATGACACTGAAGTGAGCCAACATCCTTCTAGGGCTATGAAATGTTCATGGCAATTAATTGAGGATAGCCGTTTAGAGCTGCTAGTGAAAATCTTCTGCATAATTTACCTCCCTGGAAAGAATCATCTTTTATACTTTGGTCAAAAACATATATAGTTTTTCTTCTACTAAATGCAGAAGCAAAAGAAGTATTTTCTTTGTTTTAGCCATACAATATATATTTGTCAACTCTTAAAAACACAATTTCTTTAATAAAATCTGCAATCTGATTTGACTTAAACTTATCTTTATGCAGAAGATTTTAATTATGCAAAGTTGGAGTTGATTACCATAGAACTTAGGCTGTTTGGCCTTAAAAATATTAACTCTAAGATGAATACAAGAGAGGTCTTCAAGTATCAACAGATTGTCATAGAAAAGGGGAAGGTAACGGAAAGTAAGTATTAACAAACGAAGTAAATTTCTTAAAACTACAGATGAGGACAATATAAAGGGTAAACATAATGGATCCATTTAAGCAAGACTATGTGAAAAGTTTTTAATGGATGATCACATAGTCTTAACTATCTGCCCTGGATAATTAAACCTTTGAAAAACATTTTATAGTCCTATTGTAATAAGCGTATTTCACTGAAAATGCTGGTCAGTATGTAAACATGAAATGATGTAGTAACATTTTTTTCTCATCTGTAACCCGTAATACCTTCCAAGTACCCAACTACCATCAAACATATTTCCCTTACTCAGATGATAAAAATCACTCCAGATATAAAACACATTCATTCAAATATTACTTATAATGAAATTAAGAGCTGAATAAGCTCTCTAAAAGACACAGCTTCAAATTAATTTGTGACTCAAAAGTAAAAATTTTATCCAGTGTTAAAAAATTTTAAATAAACTCTATCTACTTTAGCTCTTCCAATGTTTCCTCCAAAAGACAGTTTAAGACTTAAAAATTAACATTTTAAAAATTCAGCTACAGCAAAGTAGAGGACAGTTCAATAATCCAAAGAAGTCAACATCATTTAAAATTGTACATACAAAGAAGCACATTCCAACGATTTTTTACTTCTTAGATATTAAAACACATGAAATGAGAAAGTAAAAGTTATGGGACAGTTAGGACAGGTAGTGACCTCTGACCAAGTATTTCTGATTTACGTTGAAAATAAAATATTAATTTTTAATTAATATGTATTTTTTATTTTGGTGTTATGGCATTCAGCAATGTGCTTTAAAATCTATGTATTTTTAATATTTCTGAGAAAGACTAGCATGTTTATGTACATGTGATTACTTTGGTCTTTCTTGGGGGATAGCTTTCAAATATGTCCTGCAGTAGATAAGTTTTTTGGTTTAATTTTACAGCTACTATTTGCTATAATTAGTCTTAATAAAATATTATAGAAAAAGATTTTGAAAAAATTAGATTGACATAAATTTTAATGTGTTGCCAAAAAGATAAAAATATAAGTTCAGTTTATTATTTGCATGTTACATATCTACCCTTGTTTTGTACCCAATTTTGAATGAATGTATGAACAATACTCACTTTTCATTTTTTAATCAATAAGATAATCAGGCTAAATACTGAATGGACTTGGTAACAAAAAATATCTTACTATGTAAAAAAAAAAAAAAAAAGAAAGAAAGCTAAAATGATGGGACTTACATTTTTACTACATGTATATTATTATTCTTGATAACTATTCTACAGGGGAGAAGATGACAGGCTAAAATGTCAAGCTAATCTAATTTTATTCCACTATTTATTAGTTAGGAGTACGGACCTTGGAACTAGATTTCCTGGCATTGAGTGCCAGGGCTTGGTCACTCAAAAGTTAAGGGAATCTGAGCAAACTGTTCTTTCTGCCCTACTTTCCAAATCTGTAAAATGGGATCTATAATGGTAACTACATTTAGAGATGATGTATTACTTGTGAAGGGCTAAGAACAGTTGAGTGCCTGAAACAGGACAGAAAAATGGTTAGCTAATATTAGTATTCATATTCAGCAAACTTTTGGCTCCTAGGATTGAGACATTTCATTCTAAGCTACAGTATTTTAAATGTTTGTGTCACAAAATGATGACATAAAAAACTCTAAGCAGGCCAGGCGCGGTTGCTCACGCCTGTAATCCCAGTACTTTGGGAGGCCAAGGCAGGAGGATCACGAGGTCAGGGATCAAGACTATCCTGGCTAACATGGTGAAACCCCGTCTCTACTAAAAAAAATACAAAGAAATTAGCCGGGCATGGTGGCAGGCACCTGTAGTCCCAGCTACTCGGAGGCTGAGGCAGGAGAATGGCGTGAACTCAGGAGGCGGAGATTGCAGTGAGCCGAGATCGCGCCACTGCACTCCAGCCTGGGCGACAGAGCGAGACAACTCCGTCTCAAAAAAAAAAACAAATAACAAAAAACAAACTCCAAGGAATAGAGGTGGAATCTAAGGAACTAGTATTAACTTAATAATTTTCGAGCTATTCCTAGGGTGGCAACTACTGCAAAGGGATCTATCTAAGCATTTTGATAGCGGAGCCAAACTTTATACAGAGATTCAATGGCGGCAGAAAACACAGCAAATCCCTTCTACCAATACCAATGATCCAAAAAGCCTAGTTCTTAGAAACCAGTATATATGCATCTTCAAAACCCCTTTTCACTGGGGTTTCGTTTTAGAGAAGTCTACTTAACGGCCTACATCACAATAATTAACTAAAAGTAGCCTTACTAAACCACGAAAATACCATGCCATATTCTTGTTCTTTCTAAGCTCTGGTTCAAGAAACCCAAAACCTTAGAAGCAGCATTCATCTCTGTAGGAAACCCTGAACAGCCTAAATTTATTAAATCATATCTGAAAGAATATAATGAATCTTGTTTAAAAACACACACACACACACAAAAGTAAAGAACACAAGCATCACCTACATATATTGTAAGAAAATGTATCAGTATTACTCTATTACCTCACTACTGCAATACTAATTAATATGTAATCTGTCTAGTTTTGTAGTTTTTCCCTTCATCACTGTAGATGAAATGCAATAATGTATTTAAGAAAGCCACATTTCACAAAAGACTTTTTAAAATTGTACATATCATCCTATTCAAAAAGAATAGAACAGGCAGACTACACAAAAGTACACATACAACAACAAAAAACACCTAAAAGATCTAAATCCTCTCAATGAATAAACAGCTCACATGCACACCTGGATGGGTTTTTTCACAATTATGTATACAAGAAAAGTGATTTATAATCTATTGGTATTTACTGAGAAAATATTAATGTATCCTGGTCTTCCATTTATGGGCATGAATTCCTTCTGAGAGAAAGATTTCTAAATTTTAATTAATTTTGCTTAGTCCTTTATCCACACCACCCCCTTCCTTTTTTGGGCCATTGTTCAAGGCCAAATTAAATAATTACATACATCGGGGCTAAGGTCACCATTTCAAACCACTCTGGGCTACTAGAACCTGCAAACAACTGACAGTTTCAAAAGTTTAAAGCAGACAGTGGGAAGAATCTATAATGTACCTGTTCATAAGCTGGTTTAAGTACTTACCTGAAAACAAAAGCTGGGCAAAAACTTAAAATTAGCAAATAAATGCAAGAATTTAACTAATTGTCCTGCACAAATTGAATTACAAGGTTGATAATTCTAGTTGATGAAGGAAAATTCTACTTTATAAAGATTTTCAGCTAATTAATGTAGAGAAGGAATATGTGAATTAGGGGAGAAAAAGCAATATTTGCAACCCACTAGTGAAATTAATTAAGGTAGCAACCATTAGTGTATACTAAAATCATTAGCAGAAAAAAATGTAACGAAAGGATCAGAAGGTCAACACCCAAATCCACAAAAGTCTTAAAGCATCATTAAAATCACTAAAAGTGGGGCAACCAGATATTAGATGTCTCCTACTGAGACACAATAGGAAGCACAAGAAGCACTTAAAAAAAGAAAAAAAAGAAAGAAAAACAGGCTCTAAATCTTATCAAGCCTTTGGAACTAACTTTAAGTTTATATAAGAAACGCAGCAGATAGAGGAACAAGTTAACATGACGCTCTAAGGAAACAGCAAGGCTAGTCTAATCTGTGAAACTTTCTAAAAGGATAACCATGTCACTTCATAAGTAAACGGATGTGAGATTGGGAGTAGAGAAAGGGAGATGACTATTACAGACTGAAACAGACTAATGAGATAAAACAACCAAATGCTATGTGCGGCCCTCCATAGGACCTTGTTCTGAACAAATCAAACTTTAAAAGCATTTTCAAGATAATTGGGGAAATTTTAATGTAAGTTGGGTATTTGATGACATTAAGAAATCATTGTCAATTTTGATTAAGTGTAATAATCATATTATGGTTTGGTAAGAAAATGTAATTATTTTAGAGATACTATGGTAATATTTGAGAAGACATGTCATAATGTCAAGGATTTGCTTTAGAATACAAAAGAAAAACTGAATAGATAAAACTAAGTGTCACCGCTATTGAACCAAGATGACAGGTGTATGGGATTCGTTATATTAGCATACAGCTTAAATCTCTAATAATAAATTAATAAATATTACCAAATGAATAACCCATACAAATGTAACAAAGAAAGAAAATCAAAATAAGTTTTCCAGTTAATTTTATGTATCACAAATAGATAGAAAATAAAAAATTCAGTTTAACAGCTAATTAAAATTATGCCAGCAGAACTGTACCAAAATAGATTTAAATGACATTAATTAAGTCACGAGTTATTTTCTGTGTCAGTAATTCTCAACTCTTGCTACACAGTAAAACCATCTTGAGATCCTAAAAACACAGGAATGCCTGTGACCCACTCCAACTATTCTCAGTCTGGGGTAGAATTTGGTGACTTCAATGTGCAGCAAAATTTTGAGAAACAATGTTCTATAAGACCTACATGTTTATCTTTATGAATAAATGTTGTATCTGTTCACAATGATAACTATTTTAACATCAATGATTTCCTACAAAAGATCTGCTTTGCCTTTCTTTTAAAAACTTTATGATGAGAATGCCTGTTCCTCAATTTGAAATACAAGGAAAGCTCTAAAATAAATATTCTTTGTACACACTCTCTCTCCTAATTTTTAGAATGCAGACAACAGGATCATGAAAAATTACTTCCAGCAACTTTTCTAAGTGATCTACCCCTTAATAAATTAACTACACCTCTTAACATGAGAAAACGATGATAATGATATCTCAATTTATAATCTGAAGGATTTTTGATCACCGTTTTCTTTGAAACAGAATATGTGAATGACTAATAGTCTGCCATGTTTGTGATTATGTATTTAGATGTCAGATTTTTAAACTCATTACAAAGTACTCAGTCTCCTTTCTTTGAACAAATTACATTTTCTGAGACACTATGATACCTAGCATTGAAGGAAACAGAAAAGCCAGATATAAATGTTAGTCTTAAAAAAGTACTGTGGAAAATAAATCAATTCAAATTTATAGTACTGATTCTAAAGTAATTAAATTCAGTCAAGCAGCTAGATCTAATATAAAAATCATACAAGGTAAAGGAAGCCCAACACAAATATTTAGCAAAAGAGTATCACCTTATATTTGTGTTCTTACAAAATTTTTGAAACAAATTCAATGACTTCATTTTGAACAAGTACTGTTTCAGGAAGACTGAGCAGGAAGTTAATCCCATCAATACTAGTTTGTTGAAGTCATCTGATTAAATAATTAGAGGAAAAGATTTAGTTACTATTCTAAAAGGCATGTCCTCACTTATGCGATATTGGGTATCACTGTAAACAATGTTTAAAAAGCAAAAATAAAGGTGGAAACTGAGATCAAATATTCACCAAATGTATGAAGAAGAAAATAGTGTCTTCATGTCGTACAAATGAATACTTTGGGATTGAGATCAATTATTTAAAAAGGTAAGATTATTTAAACATACTTTTCCAAAAACTGACCTGTCTAACATATGTGAATAAAGCTGAAGGCTTGGCCTATCCAAAATACGCATATTAATATCCTTACTACCCATTTTATAAAAATTATTGTACATCCTAACAGAAAGAATGCAGGTAAGCAATTTAGAGAATTGTGACTGTCAAATAAACATTTAAAGACTGCAAACTAAATCTTAACAGAAATTAAAATAATAGACATTTTCCTATCAAATTAATCTTGTGAAATTAAAAAATAATATGCTGGTAGGGGAAAAAGTAGGACACCCAGCCTCATATATAATTAATGTTAGTTTAAGTTAATATCACCTTTAGATGAAGAAATTTGCAAATAATGTAAATAGGCTTTAACATTTTCTTTGACCCAATAATTCTAATTCTAGGAATCTAGTCTAAGAAAATAATTTGAGAGGCAAAAAAGTACAAGGGTGTTTTAATAAAAAGTATGGAACAGCCTACATGTCCACTTTCAAAGGTACAACATATCCACTAACATGCTATGCAGGTATTAAAACTATATTTTAAAACAAATTCTAAGTAAAATATCAATTACAATAAAAGATAATGCAAATCTGCAAATACAGAGCAATTTTAATTTTGTACAAAAACATGTATTTACATTAAAAATATTAAAATAAATGGTTATCTCTTGTGAATTATCAAAACTTGGGTCCATTATCTGATTTTTAAAACCTTTAACTCACCTACTTTCAACCTATTTTTGAGTATACTTAAAAAGCTCAGTTATAACAAGATGCAAAAACATTAAAACAGATAAAAAATGAAGTCACAGCCAGGCGCGGTGGCTCAAGCCTGTAATCCCAGCACTTTGGGAGGCCGAGACGGGCGGATCACGAGGTCAGGAGATCGAGACCATCCTGGCTAACACGGTGAAACCCCGTCTCTACTAAAAAATACAAAAAATTAGCCGGGGGAGATGGCGGGTGCCTGTAGTCCCAGCTACTCGGGAGGCTGAGGCAGGAGAATGGCGTAAACCCGGGAGGCAGAGCTTGCAGTGAGCTGAGATCCGGCCACTGCACTCCAGCCTGGGTGACAGAGCGAGACTCCGTCTCAAAAAAAAAAAAAAAAAAAAAAAAAAAAAAATGAAGTCACTTAGGAAAGGCTAAACATTTTTTCCTTTTTCTTATGAGGCAGAGATGAAGAAACAAAAATGCATTATACTAAAAAATTCAACACAGAAGTGGAAAAAGACACTAGACAATTTTTTGGTGAAGGGAAAAAGACACTAGACAATTTTTTGGTGAAGGGAGGAACTTAATTTACATGCTTTTAATGTAAAAACATAAAACACTTAAAAAATGAACAAAAGCTGTCAAGCATGGTGGCTCACACCTGTAATCCCAGCTCTTTGGAAGGCTGAGGCGGGCGGATCCCCTGAGATCAGGAGTTCCAGACCAGCCTGGCCAACATCGTGAAATCTCATTTCTACGAAAAAACACAAAAATTAGCCGGGGTGGTGGTACATGCCTGTAGTCCCAGATGCTCGGGAGGATGAGGCGGGAGAATCGCTTGAACCCGGGAGGTGGAAGTTGCAGTGAGCCAAGACTGCGCCACTGCATTCCAGCCTGGGCCACAGAGTGAGACTCCGTCTCAAAGAAAGAAAAAAAAAATGACTTTATTATTGTTTTAAAAGTTTCACCAAGGTCATAAGATCACAAGGAAAATGCTGAAAAATTCCTGAGAAGAATCCAGGTGACTTCTAAACAAGCCTCCCACCCAGGATCCAAGCGCATCTAAGTATATTCAGATGGGCAAATACACATAGCTCAGTATGGTCCAAAGAAGTGATTAGTAGTCCATTGTTAACGCTAGCTGGAGTTGCTCGGTATCTTATCTTTAAATTGTTTCTAAGAATTTTTCAACTTCTTAGAAACTATATGTAAAATCTTGATGACACCATCTGTTTTAATAAAGTAATGTCCCAGCACTTTGGGAGGCCGAGGCGGGCGGATCACAAGGTCAGGAGATCGAGACCACGGTGAAACCCCGTCTCTACTAAAAATACAAAAAATTAGCCGGGCGCGGTTGTGGGCGCCTGTAGTCCCAGCTACTCAGGAGGCTGAGGCAGGAGAATGGCGGGAACCCGGGAGGCGGAGCTTGCAGTGAGCCGAGATCGCGCCACTGCACTCCAGCCTGGGCGACAGAGCGAGACTCCGTCTCAAAAAAAAAAAATAAAAAATAAAGTAATGTATCTGCCAAGTGCCTAGCTGAATGCTTATGACCTAGAAGCCACTCAATAAATTCTGATTCTTTCTATAACAATGTCTATCAGTAAAGAGTTTAATAATCTATAGTAGTAATTATAAGCAAAAACCATGTTTCACTGTTTCACTCTTGACTTTGCCTTTAAAAACTGTATACTGTGAAATATTCAATCTTATTAACTTGAATTACAAATTCAGCTAGACACACACAGAGGGGTAGAGATTCTGTCCGGAAAGAGTGTAAGTGACCTAAAGCATCTACTGCAGTCATAAAAAACACTATGACTTGTGCTAGATATACCAGAAAATTCAAATAAAGGGTCAGATTTGTTTGTTTAAAGTTGCCAGAATTAACAGGTAGTTAATTCTAATTAGTTACTAGAATCAAATATCAACTGCCTTAAGAGTATATTTCTCTACATATATACCACTTACAGATTTCAGATTCACAAACTGATGGCATGATTGTTATATACTGGGAAGTAAGTATTTCCAATAACTACTTAATTGTATGATTTTTTTCTTTTTGAAATGATGGACATAAACTAAACTGTAAAAGCTAGTTTGTCAACTATCAATTTTGAGTTCCATATGTATAAAAATCATGACTTAAAGATAATCTTACAAATACTAGAAATCAAGAAATACATCAAATAAAAGGAGACTCTAAAATTCCATCTTATAAAATCACTTTGCATATTTTACTTACAAAATAAGATTTTCCTTTATTTTTTTCTTCATCTTGATTTCACTCTATCAACTATAAGCTGCATATGCTTGCACGGTATTTTTTTTTAGGTGGCTCAAGTCCATTGTGGTACAAAGTAAAATATAAATGATTAAGACAAAATGCAAAGAAATAGCACAATTAATTTTACAGAAAATTTCTTCTAGTTTGAATTGTTTAAAGGCCACTACAATATGCTTCAAAAAAAAAATCCTACATGCCTCCACCCATTATGTATGTTTTGTCTCTTAATATTTCACTGTTTCCATGCAATGTTAAATTAAAACAATCAGATCAGCACTGAAAAACACACACAAGAACTTCGGGCCTAGACTTTGGCATAGTGACATCAAGTTTAAAGTGTAACTATGGCATTAAGAATTCAACAGTATTTCTTCATTAGAGCTTTTCTTCTTTTGTTCTGGGCGAGTGGCATGGAAGAGAAGCTGAAGGTATTAAAAGGAACAAAACTAACATAATTTTACGTAGAGTTATGGAGAACACTTTGGGTTGTTCTTAACAGTATTAATATGCCTTCTCACTTGAGAAAAAGAAAACTCATGAAACCTAACACAATTTGGTAAGGTCCAAAATGGAAGGATTCATTATACTTACTGGTACTTTTCCATTTGGCAAAATGGGAGAAAAGTGGTTAAGCCAATAAAAATCATACCTAAGAGAGATGTCTCCTTGGCAAATGCTGCAGCAATAGCTGGGTCCAATGCAGGCTGTCCATCCCCAGACGGAAGATCAGGTCGAGTATAATCCCTACTTTTATCATTGTTGTATTTTACATTCAAATTCACAAGTTTGGAAAAATCAATCCTTAGGGTACAGCAGGCATTATAAATATTCTGACCATCTAGGGCCTGTAAAAGTGAATAAAGTACATCAGCTATCTTAAACAAAAAATAAAAATTAGTGAAAGTATAATTTTAATAAAATTCAACAACAAAAACTCGAACTTAAAAAGCTACCAGGAAAAGGATTCCAATTTCATACATCAAATTTTGCTATTCCAGCTGTCCATGTATTAGTTTCCCCCAAATATTATCTTCTTTAAATAGAAAATGCTACTTCAACCTAAAATACAATCAGCTAAGCATCCATGCTAATACTTTTAATTGTAAAAAATTGCAAATAGGTTAATTTAATAAAAAAATTAATAAGGATCACAAACAGGAAGTCCTGCAAAGTAGTGCCACACTACTCTGCTCAATAAGGTTAATTTTATTATACATATATTTATTGCTGGATGGCAGTACTTTGATGATTCAGTACAGTTTTATAAGGTAACTGCTATTTGATGCCACATTGTACAAAGCTGCTTCAAACCAAATTATCCTAACACATAATAGCAATTCCCATAAAATGAGGCAAAAAAGAAAAAACTATTTTCCTTAACCTGAAATGTTCACCCCCAATCAGACTGTCTTGATGAAATTAGTAAATCCAATGTCATTCCAGAAAAGTTCTGAAACTGACAAGTGCCAGGTCTAGATTAATTAAAAGCCTAGAGTCTTTTAGGTCACCTTAAGCAAGTTGTTTAACCTCTCTGAATCTCAATTTCTTAATTGGGAAAACAGGAATGATGACAATGGCTGTCATGGTTCTTCACAGGGTTATTATGAGGAGTAAACTAAAGATCACATATGTGAAAATACAACATAAAGGACTATGTTACTGCTATGATTATCTTGTATTTTTTCTGCTCCTATATAATCACCATTTGTAGTTCAGCTGGATAGAAGCTGGAAACAAACTAGAGAACAGGTGAACATACTGTTAACTTCTCATTAAAAGAATAAACATGTCGTGTTATGGAAAAAGTAAACCTCTACAGTTAGCTTAAGTATATAAAGCTTTTAATTCAAATATTCTCACCTCTGGGAATATAAAACCTTTTCTCTTAATACATGAATTTTTTACGTGACTAATTTACCTAGCTAAAAACTAACCTAGAAAATAATTCAACACAGGTTCATCCACTTCAATACAGCACTGGTAAAAACTCAAAGGGACTTCATACATATCAGGATTTGAATTACATTTGGGTTAGGCAAGGTACCTATCATCACATAAAAGTGGAAGCCATGTATCAACTTTATCAGCCAGAATAACATAACTATTAATTCAACACCCTGGTGTAAAGGCAAACAAAGCACTGAAGATAGGTATTTATTTACTAATGTAGCATTCCTATAGGGAAAATGTAAGATAAGTAATAGAACTGACATTTCTACACAACAGGTAAGTATCAAAAGGAGTAGCAAAATTCACTCTTAGGTGACTACTTCAATGTTATCAAAGAGAAAATGATACCTTATGAGAAAAGATCTGGCTTTGAGTCACAGTATCTAGGTTAATGCTAAAAGTGCTGATACAAAATTACTAAACCCACACTATGTTTTTTAGGAGCTGAATTCTTTCCCAGCAATACTGATGGCGACTGCCAAATTATCTAACAATTAATATGCCCATTGTTAGAAACCCCTCCAGGAACCTTTGAAATTTTCTCCCTTTGAACATTAAAACAAAAACAAAAACAAAAACATAAACTTTATGTAGGTGGAAAATACACAAGTATACCTAAGGTACAAGAGCTAGAGAAATAAGCAAACAAGATGTAAATTAATCATCTGTTAGCAAAAGAGGAAAGAAATAGGAGTTGAGGATGCATGAGAACAAAAATCCAGGTATTTTAAATAGTTGACTAAAGTAGGTGACCACAAACAAGAAAGGGAGTAAAATCAAATTTAAAAAACATATGCAAGCTCACTTCAAGCTCATGTATTTGCAAAATCCCAAGAAAAGCAGTAGCACACAAACCAGTCCTGTGGTTCAGCAATCAGGAATGCGGTGATCTTGTTGGAGTTAAGATTTCTGACAGTAAAAGCTCAAGACAATTTGCAGAAAGACCTTCCAAATGTGCCTACTCACAGTGAAAGTTTAGACAGTAAGCAAAAACAATCAGAAAAAAAATTTTCATGTAAATTTGAAGTTTATGGCTAAAACATGGAAATCAAAACACAGGAAAGATATTAGGCAAAGAAAGCATAATTATAGCAGCACAATGAAACATTGCATATGGACTAAAAACATGAAAAGCCACAATAAAACTATTTCCATTTTTCAGAATGTTTACTATTTATAACTTACTTTTTTGAAGAGATTGTTGGGGATCAGATTTAGCACACGATGAGAGAAACCATAACTTCCAAATTCTTTAAATATCTACTTTTTAATTTTTGGCAAGTCATGAAAAATTATCAAAATCAACAACACAAAATTAAGCTTATAATACTACTGTAATATTTCAGACTAATTATTTACCACTATCAACTCCACCCTGGTAGATTATGCAGGATTTTCCTAAAGCATCCTAA
Organism: Macaca fascicularis; assembly: GCF_037993035.2. Taxonomy (NCBI): domain Eukaryota; kingdom Metazoa; phylum Chordata; class Mammalia; order Primates; family Cercopithecidae; genus Macaca; species Macaca fascicularis. Next base: position 137,627,284 of record NC_088375.1, read on the forward strand.
AACCACTGATTTCATCATAAATTCTCCATTAATATGAATGTAAAATATACAGATTGTAAATTAAGCAGATGTCAAGCAGAATCTTTGCCCAAGATATTAGGAAAGGACAATCCATTAGGTCTCTCAAAGAATCTGCATAAAGCAATGTGTACTCTGCGAGAAGGAAATGAATGACACAATCTTACTTTCACAAATGTTTTACCTCATATTTATTTTTATTATTAATGATGAAATGGAATCTCCTGGAAGAAATAAATAATAAGAAACAACCCACTTATACGTTAAAATAAAATGATCATATAAACAGGACTTCCAGAAGACACAATATCACTGTCCAGTGTCAACTAGATATTCCTAAAAAACACATAATGTTTCTGAAAAGCTGTTTCTAATAACAAAAACCAAAAAGAACCATTTCCTACTCATGTGTGTTATAATGTAAGGACTACGTAAAACAATTTTTAAATCCCAGGTGAAAAGGAGATTACATTAGCTGTCTTATTATACTGTAAAAAAGACTGGTATTTTTATGCATCAAGTAATTATATTCCTCAACATTACAAAAGCTGAATTAGAATGCCAAGAAGGCACATCTTTGCCTAATACACTACTTTCCAATAAATAAACAAGATTTTCTAAAAGGTATTAAGGTGTTTCCTTTAATAAATATGAGGATCGAATAAAATACTTTTTATAGATAATTAGGATTGTTACTATGACTTCTGATTTTCACCCTAAATGTCAATGCTTAATACAGCAGAGAATAAAGCAGACATGGTACTCAGAACTTACAGTCCAACAGAAAATATACACATTTAACAAATTAAAAATTGTATGTGTGGCACTGATAACTAAGAAAGGAAGGGATCTAATCTAGTTGAAATGTTACAGAAGACTTCTCTCAGAAAGAGACTTCTAAACCGATACTTGAAAGACAAAGAGAAGCAGAAGTTGGGCATAAAGAGATGAAGAGAAAAAATAGTATTAGCAAATGGAACAGCAATCTGTAAGATCAAGACATCAGAGAAAATACAGTGTATGCAAGCTATTTAAAGAACTCCAATATAGCTAAAAAGGCATGAGAGGAGAATGGAGAGGCAAGCTGAGGACTGATTTAGAGTTTTATAAGCCATGATCCATGATAAGAACTGTGGACTTCATCACAAGGACAAAAAAGTCACTAAAGGGTATTGTGATTAGAAGCAATATGACTTGAGGATGATATCATTCTTAGTACTCTGTGGAAAAATAATGGAGGCAGAGGAAGATGTCAAAATGGTGAGTTCAGTCAGAAGGCCAAGGAAGGAGAGACATGAAAGAGAACTATTACTACATCAATGCTACTCAAATCATGATTCACGGTCCAGCAGCCCAGGCCACTCTGCATGAATATAAGTCTGTGTCAAAATTTACGTCAATATCGACATTAAGTATACTGTTTGCTAGAAGTATGCTGATTTCAGTGTGACATACACTAACTACCTTGAGAGACCAGCATCTTGAATAACACTGGCTTAGACTGCAGTGACAGCAAAAGAGTTGGAGAAAAAAGGCCAGATTCAACAAAAATTTAGGAGGTATAATCAATAATATCTAATGATAGGCTGGAAGGAAGGGGAAAAATACCATGTTTTCTGGCTTGTTAATGAGACTGACGTTGGTATCTTGCACTTTACTAACAGTAGACACCAAAAACAGGAGCTGGATTGAACACACTAAGTTTGAAGATAATCATTAGACTGCCAGGTTCTTAGTGTGGGTCTCTTAGGAAAGGTCTGAGCTAGAAAATGTGATGTGAACACTGTCTGAATCACAGAGGTTTAACGGAGCTGTGAGAGCAGGTGAGGCCTCCCAGGTAGAAGGGGAGTGACATGACAAGGAAGAAACAGTCAGAGGGGTAGGATAAATCTAGGTGAGAAGTATCAGAGACCAGGAAGAAAGAGAATTTTAAGATAATGGTGCACAGTGTCAAATATTATCTAGATATTAAGTAAGACAAGGACTGAATCATACCACTAGCATTTAGCTACTCTAATAATCACTGGTGGCACTGGGGAAGAGTAATTTGGGTCAACAGTGCTAAAACCAAATTATAGTAAGTAGAGAAATGAGAATAAACAACAAGGATAGCCTACTTAAGAAGTCATGAGTGAAAAGGGAGAGGGGAGGAAGGGTGATAGAAAGTAGAGTTATAGATGGATGGATTGAAAGTTGAAGGTAAATTCATTTAAAATGTAAGAGGCTGAGAATACTTGAAACTGGTGAAAAGTGGCCAACATAGAGAGAAACAAATGAGAAAGAGGGGATGACAGATAGTGCAGTCTCTTGAGAGGCAGAAGACGATAGGCTTTGGTGTTTATTGGTCTTACACAACTAAACATCTATGCCTTTTATTAGAAGAGAAAGACAAGTGTGAGTATTAGCAGATTTTGCAAGAAAAACTGATGAGGCTTCCATGTGATTTTCTTCTTCAAGCAAGTGAGAGTGACGAGAGATATGGTAGAAGGGAAAATTTCTATCTGATAGAGGCACTGTGAAAAACAGAGAAACTGTTGACTGAAGAAATGTGAGGAGATTTTTAAACTAGAGTAGGGGGCTTCTTTGTAGTTGATGCTGATGGATTTAAACTGGTACCAATTGTCAAATTATGTTATTATGTGATATTCTCTAGGTAAAGCCCAGATGCAGGCATGTAAAATGAACATTACTGCAGTTATCAAAAATGTAAATTTTACCAAAGGGTCTAGATTACAAGGTAATGGGGCAAAGCAAGTTTAGGAAACAAATTTATTTTTCCTTCTCTAATAAGTGAAGTGTGAGTTCTGATACCAGAATAAGTACTTAATAAAACAATTATCTACTATCTTAGAATTATAACTTTAGATCTTTGCCAAGAAGACCTGAGTGCATACCTGTGCACAAACATCAATATTATAGTTGGATGCTTAGTATCTGTTCACAGAAGATTAAACGAAAATTGCAAACAGTTGACATTAATTGAGGTACTTTTATGAGATTAAATGTAATCATGTATTATTTCAGACAAGATACACATATAAACTATTTTCCCCATAAGAATTATAGCTCAAATGCAGTACAATCCCCAAATTTCATTTAATTGGTCCTCTAACAAATACTTTTCTTTGAGGTCAGAAGAGCAAGGAAAATATTCCACACCAAGAAAAATGTAGACTATATTTAAATGTTTGAAGTTGTGAAAAATGTCACAGAAACCATGATTTCTAGATTGTCTCCTAATCATAAAACCTCATACCACATTGATTTTGGTAGCCACAGCATGTGAAAGGAGGATACTCATTTTTTGGAAAAAAAAGAATTCTAATTGTCAACCTATGCCTGAAGAGGAAAGCATAATAAGATTAGATTATACCTGAGAACCAGTGAGGAGCAGCATACTGAAAGAAAGTCTGAGACTGAAAAAACGTCTACCTTATAGGTAGTGTTCATTATAAGTAATTCACCTTTAAATCTTAGCATCCTCTTGTAACAAAGGGGAAACCCCTGTTTTGCTGATAACATAGAGTAGTGGTCAGAAAAAATGAGACTATAGCACTTGGTAAACTATTACAATTATGCTATTATTACTTGTATAGCCTTTCTGCTACCTACAACTAATTTTGCTCCAGAAATGAGGTTGTGAGGATGCAAATGCAATGAAACAATTATAAAAAATGGTCTGGGCTCCACAGAAGTAATCTTGATCTGGAGGAAGCATTTAAGTATTAGAATAATTAATCTGAAAGTAAAAGAACGAACGAACGAAAGAAAACCAGTTACGACAAATGTAAGCTTATTAAATGGTTTCATAATAATGGCTTAATAACGAATTTTTAATGGCTTAATAATGGAATAGTAATAATAATGAGATACTATAGCACAAAAAGTTAAAGAGACAGAGCAAAAGTAGATTTCAGATATACAAACAGAAGATTAAGGTACTTGGAAGCAAAGATGTGGTTTGCAGTTTTCAGTGGCAGCCTTGACAGGAAATTTTACATTTCTCAATGACCTCACATCCTCCATAAATAACAATGACAAAAAAGATAAATGATATAAATAAAATGTGTCTAGAAACCTATTCATAAAATCTTTAAAAAAAAGACATTAAATATATAATTTTAAATAAACTGAGAGCCTATCATAGCATTTGAGCCACATCTGAGTATTTCAGCCAAACTCTCTTGAAAACTAATTACTTTGAAATTCCCACTGAAAGCCACTTCAAATTTTATGCAGGTGCACATCCCCAACATAGTCCTGCTTTTTTCTTAAGAGTACAAACTTGTGTCCTTAAATTTAAAAAAAAAAAAAAAGTAAAATAATAGAAGCCTACATTATGGTTAACTACAACTATGATTTTCCTAAAAATAAGTATTTCTTTTTTATGACAAATATTAAGGTTTCTTAATATTATTTTAATGCTATCAATTTCTACTATCTATACTGCAAGATATCATTAAGTATATGTATATATTTTTACATATACATTTCAATTAAAAAAAATCACTATCTCAAAAGAAAGACTTACTAGTTTTGCTTGTTGAGCATTTACTGGATCACCATACTGGAGCAAAGCTTGAAACTGGTTGTTTTTTGTAAATGTGATTATCTTCAAAACAGCACCAAACTTAGAAAATATCTGTTAAAACATTAAAAATAAAACGTTACTTATTTACTATATTATTATTTCTCTAATTTATAGGTAATTATGAAGATTAAACTTACTTGGTGAAGAACATCAAGTGTTACAGGGTAGTACATGTTGTCAATAATTATTCTAAGTACTGGACTCTGGGCTGGAGTCACTGCACTCTCGCTAACTGTGGTGCCACTAAGAGGAGTATTTGCTGTCTGGACAGCTGTCACAGCTTGAAGAACTGCTTGAGCACGCTGGAAATTAATATTATGTAGTTTAGAAACATACCCACTATCGTCACATACTTTGCTACCTGTTACACTACTAGTTCACTTTGTTCCTAGAACTTACACAGATTAAACAACATTTAATGGCCACCCAACAAATATTTTTAAGCACCTGCCATGAGCCAGGTACTACCTGCTTAATAAATCAAATATTCTACTAGTATTTCATTCAAAAAAATTATCCAGGCTTTGAATCAATGTTGAACAAGCAAAGATACGATATATAATTTATTCTCAAAAAACAAGATGTAGTTTTACAGACACATGTATCATCAGAAAATGTTTTAAACAGAAATCTAGAGAACAATAAAACTTTAACATTAATCACTCCAAAAAACAGTGACGTTGTAAATCTCAACAAGGGGGTTACTGAATTATCCAAAAGAATTCCCATAAAGCTTATTATTTCTAATACAATCTTAAAATAGGAACGTGCAGAAAATACATTTTTCATACTACACTTAACTTCTGACACCAAAATTTTTAGATTAGAAATCGATGTGTAGTCCAGTCCAAAACCAAAAAATTCTCAGGTAAACTTCAAGATATTATATGAAGGATATTTCCCATACATTTTACGGTATCAAATACACCATCAATTATAAAATGCACTATTGTTTTAAGTATGACTAATAGATGTTGCCAATTGAACTATGGAAGATAGACTACTGTAGGACACATCAAATTTCTGAGATTTTAAAATGTGAAAAAATATAACCATAAAATTGAATAAACATAGTATTTGTAGGAAATCTTCCAATCAAATATTATGTTAAATGCTCCCTCCAAAAGGCTGCCTTTATTACTATTATCCCTTTCCTATTATTATTATGACAGAGTCTATGATAAGGACATAATTTCTTTCTACCTTATCTGTGGTCAAAAAACAACAAAGGCAAATAGTTCTAAAGTATAACAATGACAAATACCACAAATACCTATACATAGCTTTACAGTTTGAAAAATCTACATTAACAGTTAATGAAAGAGAATACAAAAGAATTAAGATACTTAGGAGAATAAACAAGAACAGTCATTTTACTAAAATATTATATAATCACAGATCACATGGCTTGAGAGTCCAGATACATATCTACACAATCATTTAAATGTTACTTAATTTTATCTATAAATTTATATATTAGCCAAAATGACTTACTAAAACCCAACATTTTGAAATGTAATAGATTATTTATTTTAGTAGACATCTTGATACTATTATTGAAAAACTAATTGTAAATTGGTAAAATTAGATTTATAGAGCAGTAGCTATTCAAATGTTTAAATATATTTAAATATTTTAAGTAGCTCATTGCAATATTATCTTCATTAGTGAACATGTTCTTATGGTATTTACCTATAATAACAAGCATAGACTACCACAACTTAGAAAAACACTAACATCTACTGCTTCAAATAATAAAATGTGTTTTTTAAAATAGGAATCCATGATCATGGTATAAAAGTGGTGTAAAAGATTAAAAATTCCTCTGCAACTCTGTCATCCATTCTATTTTCCCCTACCAACCCCTTACAGTATTATCTTAGGTATCCTTCCAGAGATACTAGCTACATCTACAAGCATATATATATACACAAATATTATACTTATTCCATACTTTTTTCCCAATACTATTCATATTTTATTCAATACTATTCATACTTTTTAATTCAATACTATTCATACTTTTATTTAACACTATTCATTGTTCTCTATCTTCCTTTTATGGCTTAACAATCATGTTCTCCCACACCAGTAACAAATTACTTCATACATTTCTTTATGATTTCATTTTTTTAAAGACTTCATATATTTTTTCTTATAATTCATGGAGCAGAGTTGGCTTGCCAACATAGATTTTAATAAAACTTCTTACCAAAATATTACACACACACAGAAAAGGACACAAAACCTAAGTATAAAGCTCCATAAAATACCACAAATTGGACATCTCTGTGAAATAACTACCCAGATAAAAAACGACATATTATCAACACTCTGTAAGCCATACTCATGCTTCCTCCATGTTACAAAAATGGAATCGTATCAGATGTATTCTACTTAGGTTTGGCTTCTTTCAGTAATTATGATGTACACTACCCATGTTCTGCACGTAGCAGTAGCTTGTCCATTTTATTTACCATACAATATTCCGACCGGGCATGGTGGCTCACGCCTGTAATCCCAGCACTCTGGGAGGCCGAGGTGGGTGGATCACCTGAGGTCAGGAGTTCGAGACCAGCCTGACCAACATAGAGAAACACCGTCTTTACTAAAAATACAAAATTAGCCTGGCATGGTGGTGCATGCCTGTAATCCCAGCTACTCGGGAGGCTGAGGCAGGAGAATCGCTTGCACCTGGGAGGCAGAGGTTGCGGTGAGCTGAGATCACGCCATTGCACTCCAACCTAGGCTTGAAACTCCATCTCAAAAAAAAAAAAAAAAAAAAAAAAAAGCAATATTCCACTAAATGAATACACCACAACATATTCTGCTGCTGTTGAACATTTGGATCATTTATAGTTTTTTGGACTACTACATACAGTGTTCCATGAATTTTCTTGGACATATCTTTTAACATACATATGTATATATTCTCAGGTATGTTAACTAGGAGCGAGTTTACTTTGAGTTTATGTCAAAGAATAGTATATGCTCAACTTTAGCAGATATTCCAAGTTTTCAAAACTGGCTGTCACCAATATTTTATTACCTATCCTTTTAATTTTAGCCACTCTGGTTATGTGCATAGCGGTATCTCATTTGGAGTTAAGGCTCTCAATCCAAACCTAATCTACTCTTTGCTTATCAGGGGATAGCTTTTAGGGGAAGTAATAGCTAAAGGGAGACCTCAAGATATTTAACACTGGTCATGTGAAGTGTGAGGTGGAGGAAGGTTGGTGCAAAAGGCAGGCCAACCCACAATATTCCATGCATGAGAGCAGTGACATAATGGCAGCAAACAACTAACATCAGGAGAAAGCATGCCAGGTTACAGGATACACCATTACTTTTGGGACAGAAGCATAAGCAAATAGGGTGGAAGTAGAACAGAGGACAAAGAGCAGTAATCTCAGAAAAGGCCTTTACCCTGAGCATGAACAGGACCTACTGCATGGGCGTAACTTAGATATGTGCATTTGAGAAAGATACGCACTGGCTGTACTAGGGAGAAAAAATTCCAAGAGGGAAAAGAAAAAGAAAGTAGTTTATAAAGATAACTGTTGTAGTAATATAGCCAACAGATGAGTGTGTTTGAGCAATACAAGTAGCAGGAAAGATGGAGAAAACAAGGCAGATAATTAAAAAGTGTGAACTAATAGGACCTGGTGATTTCAAGAAGGGATGTGGAAGAATTCATGGTTAATGCATACCCATTTGCATGTCTTCTATTATGAAACCCTATTAAAATGCCTAGAAGTGAATGAATATAAAATAAACAAACACTGAAGGGAGGGAAGGTCATCATTAGCTGAGAATAATTTTATCAAATTCCTGGAACACAGAAAATGAATGGAACCAAATAGACTGGAGACACAGTGAACACACAGCAAACAGGAGTTATATTGGTAGCAGTCACAGGAACCAAATTAGAAATTGGCAGGTTCACAGGAGGAGGGAGTGCGTGAAAAATGGATGAACAGAAAGTCTAGTTCATTAACAAAGAGCTAAATTTCTCTTCTCCCTCCTCTGACCAACTTGTACCCTCACCATCAAACAACAACAACAACAAAAACCTCTCTCTTAAAGGCACCAGAATTTCCTTCTTTCTTTATTTCTTTTTTTTTTTTAAGAGACTGGGTCTCATTTTGATGCTGAGGCTGGAGTGCAGTGGTGTGACCAGTTCACTGCTGCCCCGAACTTACCTCAGTCTCTCAAAGTGCTGGGATTACACGCACGAGCCAAAGTGCCCTGCTGGTACCAGAAATTCTAAAGGGAGTTTTGTGACCCAGAATAAGAGCTCTTTGGTATTTGGGGGGGATGGGAGTAACAGCTTGGTAGACACTCTTCATTACTTTATCCTAGAGGAAAGCAGACAACTTTAACAAAATATAATTGTCCATTCTGAAATATGAAGAGACAACAAACAGGGGATGAAGAGAGTGAGAACAAGATAAACATAAATGCTAACACTGAAAAAATAACTCAGCATAGAGTGATATATTTTTTAAATACTGTAATTAGTATCCTCAAAGTACTGCTGTCACAAGACATAACTGACTACAAAAAAAAAGATGACCAAAGGAGATTGAAGGGCTTTAGAAAATGAAAAATAAAATTGTAAAGCATTTTTTTCAACAGAAGAACTTTGCACTGATTATTCCTTCTGTCTGAAGTAAGTGGCTTATTCCCTAACCACTTTGAAGATCATTATTCAAATATCCCCTCTCAATGGGGCTTCCAACGGTCATCCTAAGTCCCCCTCCTCCACATCCATGCGTAGGCGCCAGCTTTGTTCTTTTTTTTGGCAGAGTCTCGCTCTGTCACCCAGGCCGGAGTGCAGTGGCGCATCTGGGATCACTGCAAGCTCCGCCTCCCAGGTTCAAGCAACTCTCTCTGCCTCAGCCTCCGAGTATCTGGGATTACAGACATCTGGCACCATGCCCAGCTAAATTTTTTTTCTTTCCTTTTTGTATTTTTAGTAGAGACAGGGTTTCGCCATGTTGGTCGGGGGGGGGGTCTTGAACTCCTGACCTCAGGTAATCCGTCCGCCTCAGCCTCCCAAAGTGCTGGGATTACTGGTGTGAGCCACCAAGCCTAGTCCCCAGCTTTATTCTTTACGTGTTCCTTTTGTTTAATCTTTTAACATGAGAATGTGCTTGCAAATTACTTAAATAATAATGAAATAGAAATGGGACATTAAATGCCATTTTAAGAGGACACTGTGTGCGCTAAGGGAATAAGGAATAAGCCAAAGAAAGAAAGACAAAGGACACATTATCTCACTTACATATGGAATCTAAAAAAGCAGAACTCACATCAGTAGAGTAGAAAGATAAGTCACCAGAAGCTGGGGGAGGGAGGAATGAACAGGGAAAGGGGAGATGATGGTCAAAGTACAAAGTTTCAGACAGGAAGAATGGTTCTGGTGATCTACTGTACAGCATGGCAACTACTGTAATGCATAATATTGTATGCTAATGAGTTGACTGATGGCTGGCAGCCCCACTTCAGGATGGGGACTGGTCACCTGAAAGACCAAGGCATGATTAGAGGCTTATTATCCTTTGTACTATCCTATACAATAAACTAGTAAATCTCAGTAAATGTTTCCTTGAGTTCTCTGTGCTGCTCTAGCAAATTAACGAAATCCAAAAAGGGGGCTGTGGGAACCCTAACTTAAAGCTGGTCAATCAGAAGTTCCAGAGGCCTGACTTGCTGGTGTCTGAGGACATCTTGTGGGACTGAGCCCTCAACCTGTGGGATCTGATGCTATCTCCTGGCAGATAGTGTTGAAACTGAGCTAAGTTGGAGAACACTGTAGACCTGACTGCTTGCTTGCCATGTGGAAAAAAAATTCCCTCACATTTCTGGCCGCAGAAGCCTTCTGTGTTGATTGTTGTGGTGTGAGCAGAGGAAAAACAGTTTTTCCACATTCCACTGTGTACTAAAGGAATTTTAAATGTTCTTACCATAAAGAAATTGTAAGTATTGGAAATGATGAGCATGTTAACTAGCCATATTTGGTCATTCCACTATATATATGTATTAAAACATCACCTTGAACACCGTTAAGTATATACCATTATTTGTTAAAAATAAGTTAAAAATGCAAAAAAAAATCTAAGTAAAAAGAAAGAACAGCAGATATTTTCTTTTGGTATTCTTCCTCTTGATAATTATTAGAAGCGTACATTCTTTTTCAAAAGAAATTAAAAATTCATCATCAAATTAAAAAACCAGCTGAAATTTCAGTCCTATCTTTTAGGTAAAAAGTTTTACAAGCTTATTTTTCATAAACTATCTAAACCATTTTGTCACTTTGTAAAGTGACAAAAATCTATAAGGAATAGTTTTCCGTTACATTTTTATTAAGAAAAAGTCTGTATTTTACTGACAGAGAAAGATATCATTAGTTTTAAAACTATATTAAAACAGCGAAAGTTTTAGATAATTACAGCAGTCTTATAATGTAGGTCAGAAAACATTCTAATGCTATTTTTAAATACATTAATTTTAAATAATATCCTCTACATTACATTTTTAAAACATCAATACATTCATATATTCCTCATCCTTAAGATTTCTTTTCCAGGAAAACCATTAACACATCTTCAAAAATTTTTTTCCATAAGAAATTAAAACTTATAAAAAAAGTCAAATAACCAAAGGCACTGAACTTCATACCTTAAATTCTAAGCAGGAGAGTCGTATAAATAGTTTATGCTAATAACAAATCCTACCTGATAAGCTTCTCCACAAAAATTTTAACTTGCAACAAGAAAAAGAACATTTGATCAGGGGTTTAAAGGAATTTAAAATGACATAGTATTTAATACTCAGAAACATTCTGCATGAAAATACCTTAAAAATAACAAGAAGATGCCTATAAGGAACATCTGAACAGGTAAACATTTCCTTCCTATTAATGTTTATGAGATTCATAATATGTTCTAGGCCATTTTATTTATGCATCTACACATACTTACTTGGTTTAATGTATTATCTGTCTTTAGTTCTTTGTGATTCGAGTACTGGATATATATCGGTTGGTTACGAAGGTGAGGTGTCACGGCAGAATAGTAATTAACCATAGTAATAGCTGCTTCCTCGGTTGCTAGTTCCAAAAATGCCTGAAAATTTAAGTAGCACAATTTTTAATACTATAAATTCAAATAAAATTAATATCTGAGCAATCTATTCAGTTGATTTTAATCAATTATCTAGAATATAATCTTTCAAGTTACTTTTAAATAAGTAGAATTAGAAATCTCTTGTTGAAGTTTAGGTATACAGTTAAAGCTAACCTCAGAAGAAAGTTAGAACTGAGTACACCTTCCACCTATGATTTTTCACACCCACAAATCTATTCCCACAGCAAATGCTAGAGAAAATGTAAATATTTTCTAGCATCAGAATTTTACCACTTCTACCCTAGAGAATATATGATTTCCAAGTCATTTACAAAGCAGTATAATTATACAGAGACAAAGAAAAACATTACAAATTAAATGTCAGATTAACATTAAGTATATAAAAGGGAGTGTTAAATTTCATAAATTATTCTAAATGGCATCATTTAATATTTTTAAATAAAATTGCATATTCTCATAAAGTAAGCTTAAGGAAAGATGCGACTAGTACTTCTACTGATTTCTGATATCCAAGACAGAGCCACAGTAAAAGAAATACTTCATTTGTATTTTCCACAATTTCATAACAATTACTCAATTACAGCCCTAAAGTGAATTCAAAAGGCAAAGTTTAAAAACTATAGTGATTCAATTTGGCTACCTAGCATTAGTTTCCCACAGATACCTACTTGAAAAACTGAGAATACAACTTCTGTTCTTTAAGAAAAATAACCTCCTATTTTCTCCCTTTTACAATTAATTCACACCTGCTGGATAGTTTGGGGTTTAACATTTCATAAACCCCAAAAAAAGTGTACCTGATTTTTTCCTTTCAGCATAAGGATGTTGGTCACCTTACCAAAAGGTAAGCCTAAAGCAATAACTTCAGTTTCTGTTACTTCCCCAGGTAATTTTCGAATATGAAGTACACGAGAAGGAGCACCATCCATTTTATCTTCTCCTTTAAATTTTTTACTATCATTACCATTGGCTGAAAGACATTAAAAAATAGTCTTTATATATCAACAATAAAAGAATGTATGAATCTTCCTATTTATGTAAAAAACTACAAATTTCCAAAAAGAACTTAAAAACGTATCTGAGAATACTTAAATAATTCTTAAAAATTCAAATGCTAGGCTTTCAAAGGAATAAAATCCCATCCACCTATTATTAAATGAAATTATCAATTAGTTAAGATTGCTGTTAATGTGTTTCTCAATAGTATTATAAAGAGTAATTATTAATAACAACATTAAAATGTAATCTCATAAAGAAACTGTCCAATGACTAAAGAATACAATCACAGTCACGTGCCACATTCACTACATTTTGGTCATTGACAGGCCACATATACAATGGTGGTCCCATAAGATTATAATACCATATTTTTATTGTACCTTTTCTGTTTAGAAACATCAATACTTACTACTGTGTTACAACTGCCTCCAGTATTCAGAACAGTAACATGCTATATAAGTTGGTTGCCTAGGAGCAAAAGGCTACATATACCATATAGCCTACATGGGTAGCACGTTTGTGTAAATGTACTCTATGACATTTATGCAGTGACAAAATTACCTAACAATGCACTTCCCGGAGGGTATCCCCATCACTATCTCCAAGATTTATGACTGTATCTTGTAATTTAATCATCTTATAATGAACTAATATGAATATTTTTAAAAGTGAAAAAACTAGGTTGACAAAAATTAGGAAGATAATTTTACCTGAGAAATGATAAATTGTTTGATTTGAAAAACGTACTTGAATGTGGGATCAAAGAATGTAAAGTTTACAAAACTGATAATGCAGTCAATCCAATTATGGCTTATCTACAATGAGCTTCTTCTAATATATTACTATTACCATCTAAACTACCTAATATTTTGTGACTATTAAGATCAATATATTCTAAATCACTCATGAACTTAATTATCTTATTCTATTACCATGAGATTTAAAGTAATATAATTTAATCAACAAATTAGTTAATGGCCTTCATTCCAAATCTTCACCAAAAAATAAAAACATTATTCAAAATGCCTATAAAATAGGTAATATTTAAATAGAGTTGTTTGAAGGACTTGCAATCTACTATGCCAAATCAATGGTTCTCAATCTTTTAGGATCTCAAGGATATTTCTGAGACTGTAGCTAAAATGAAGGATCTTGACACATTCAGAAATATACATGTATACTCCATTTTGTATAAACCTTTAGGTAATTTATGGTATTTCCCAAAACATTCAACACAACCTATAAACAATATAATGTGTTTGTATATGTTCAACAATATCTGTAAGACTGTAAGATTATCTTGGTCTCCAAAGTGTCTTCAAAATTAATTCACTCATTAATTCCTTAAACATTTACTGGGTATTCAGGGATGTGTCTAGCAACGTTTTACGTTCTGAGGGTACAGCAGAGTGAACAAAACGATTATGATTCCTGATACCTTATAGTGGGGAGCTGGACTAACTAGTACCTGAACCAGATACTTTCTATGGTATGTGTTATGAAGTAAAACAGTGATGTGCTTAAAAGTGACTTTGTCTAGGACTTGAAGATGATGGTAGTAATGATTTTACTGGATGACCAGAGAAGGTATCTCTAAGAGATAATATATGGACTCAAGCTATACTTAAGTCATATTTTACTGTAGGAGTTTCACTTAGGTTTATATACTTGAACAGCTAGCCAATGCATTTAAAAATTCCCTTAGGTTGTCTTTGTACAGAAGAGTAAGCTCTGGCTTCTGAATATATTACCCTGAAAATCTTGGCTGGCTAGCTCTTCACCACTCCAGAAATATGAAAAAACTACAGGAAGCTGGCCGGGGTGCGGTGGCTCACGCCTGTAATCCCAGCACCTTGGGAGGCGGAGGGGGATCACGAGGTCAGGCGATCAACACCATCCTGGCTAACACAGTGAAATCCCCGTCTCTACTAAAAAAAAATACAAAAAATTAGCTGGGCGTGGTGGCAGGCGCCTGTAGTCCCAGCTACTCGGGAGGCTGAGGCAGGAGAATGGCGTGAACCTGGGAGGCAGAGCTTGCAGTGAGCGGAGGTCGCGCCACCGCACTCCAGCCTGGGCAACAGAGCGAGACTACGTCTCAAAAAAAAAAAAAAAACTACAGGAAGCTATCCCATGTCCTTTCACTACTGACAAAGATTTGTGTGTGCACAGGGCACCTGAATTTGTCAAAAGGAAGAGACTGAACTTTGCATTTTGTAGTATCTTATCTAACAAAATCATCTCGAGGCCAGTTAACAGAAAATGTAAGCTAAAGCACAGAATCCAAAAAATATGCATATACTTTAAAACATGTAATTGGCACACACAACAACTGGCATCAGTCAACAAGGAACACATATTCTTCTGATACAGGACTAAGACCTTTTTTTGACAAAGCAGTGTGAATACTGAAACTTGATAATCTGTTCTCGTTCATTAGTTTGTTTGAATAACAAGAACAAATACTACACAGTCCAACCTAAAGCCCCATGTGTTATAGGTTATGGTATCACGATACTCAAAAAAGTAAATTTCAGTTTCTCCTAATTTGGTCTGTCCTTTTCCTTCTGGGAGAAAGACAAGGAAAAAAAAACACCAATAAAGATACTACCTATCGCTGTACCCATAAGGAGAAAAAAGGCTTCCCCTTTCAAATGATTTTCCAAAAATAATTCCCAAAAGGCAAAAGCCTGCCTAAACCTATTATTACGGAAATTAAATAATTTACTTTGGATTTGTATTGGATGTTTTCTGGACAGCGGATGTTGAGCAGAAGTACAACAGCTGAATAACACAGAAAGAAGGTAGGAAACTTTTGAGAATCAAAAGACAAAGATCTTGACGTCTTAGAAAAATACAGAAAAGACATAATTTTATTTTGCATCAATATTTAACATTCACTGCTAATTAACTACATGCCAAGCAATTTATAACTCTCAGATTGCTATCATCACGACCTATCAACCCCATTTACAGGTAACAATTAGTTAAATGCCCAAGATTAGATAGTTACTAAGTGGTACAGACAAGAGGTAGTAGAGAGAGGATTAAACTCAGGGAGTATGATTCCTAGTCTGTGCTCTTAAACAACTACACTATAGAAGGAACTCAAATACAAACTTTACATTACATACAGGTTGCCTAAAAAAGATCTGTCCTTTTCTCCCAAAGACCAAGCCAGTTACTGTAGTAAACGATCAACATTTGCACCACCTGACACTCCCTCAGTTAGTTAATAGCTTCCAGAGGGTGACTACTAAGTATTCACATCTTAGTGCCAAATATTATAAAAGTCTTCATTTTAAATAAATGATACTATGAGAATGTGGGAATGGGGACTCCTTTAATAATATAACAAAGCCTATTTTCTAATATAAAAACACTCCAGCAACACTGAAAAAGGGCCCAAAATTTTGTGGTTCACAACTTACAAAGCATTAGGTCTGCCTGTGTTACAGTTCTACAGTTCTTCAGCATCTTCCCACGATCCTGAATAGGAAAGGTCTACTGAGGGAATGAAAGAGATCTTTCCCTTCCATTCCTCCAGGAAACCCAGAACTTTTGTTTGGGTGTGTAAAAACCAGTAATAATTCAAATGTTTGTTCAATTAAGAAGGTATGAGGTAATGCTTTTATTTATGCATATAAATTTTATTCATTGCATATGAATGTAAAAATCTTTAAGCACACCATTTTCCATATATTATTCAACTCTTTTAAAGCCTCTTGCTTAGGGAAGATGTTCATGTACTCAAAGATTCAAAGCAAATAAAATTTTAAAATGGTTTCTACTTGAATATTTCTCTTTCAACCTCAAAACCAGTTTTCTACCTCAATTCTAAAGCCAGCATCTTCACCTCTATCAGTACATCACTTTTCTCCTTCTGACTGACCTTTGTTCTCCACTAGCTTTTACCTGCAATTTTTACATAAATGGGTGTCGAATTTTACATAAATGGGTGTCGGCAAGATCATGGGTAATTTTTAAAATCACCACATCCATCAGTCGACAAGGAACTGTGAACCCTTTCTTCCTCACTGAATTTCTCTAATAGCACCCCTAAAATTTCCACTTCTACTTTTCTCATTTCCCCGACTCATCTGACACTTGCTTTGAATCCCGATTACTCATTAATTCCCCAAAACTGTTAAGTTTCCCATGCTGTTTTTGTTCCGATACTCTACCTATCTTTACTTATTAATATAAACACTCTAGCACTGGGTTTCACAGTATCTATCTATCTATCTATCTATCTATCTATCTATCCATCCATCCATCCATCCATCCATCCATCCATCCATCCATCCATCCATCCAATCTATGAGACAGAGTCTTGCTGTACTAGCTGGAGTGCAGTGGCGTGATCTTGGTTGACTACAACCTCCACTTCCCAGGTTTAGGTGATTCTCGTGCCACAGCCTCCCATGTAGCTGGGAATATAGGCGTGCACCACCACATCCAGCTAATTTTTGTATTTTCAGTAGAGATGGGGTTTCACCATGTTGGCCAGGCTGGTCTTCAACTCCTGGCCTCAAGTGATCCACCTGCCTCAGCCTCCCAAAGTGCTGAAATACAGGCATGAGCAACAGAACCTGGCCTACTTTCTCATATAATGTGTAAATTATTTAGTCCTACTCATTCACCATTATACTTTCAACTGTGTACCAATATAAAATACAACACTGCAAAACCTTATGCTTCCGTCCAGTGAAAACTAGTGACAAAACTTAAGTACATCTTCATTCTCCAAGTCTTTCAGAGGCACACATTTATAAAAGTTTTCCTAACTCTCTTTATCAAATACGAAACTGAGAGGCAAAGCAGTTTTAATTCTAAGCAGTTTTAGATTTCAAAGCAAAGCAGTGTTTTCCAGCTTTAGAAAAACAAAAAATAAATAAATAAAAAGACTCTAAGAAAAAAAAATGAATGCTGCTACTCTTTCCTGTATGAGAAACAAATTCCAAAGAAGACTTAACAAGAAAAAAAGCAGGTAGATGCAGATAGGTGGTACTTCTGTTATTCTGTTGGCTGTTTCTGCAACACCCACCACACAAAAAGCCTCACGAGGTTTCCGTAAAAGGAAACCTATTAACTCTTGTATTTCCAAGTAGTTGTGTGGCCTAGTTGTCCAAAGTATATTAGGCATGAGCTGGAAAAACACAGAAGGCACCTAGAGAATGCTCTCACTACCTTTATATGCAAGAAGATAACTTGTTAAAGCCTTCATAAATAGTAAAACTATGAAATAATCTACTGGAATACTCTCAAAACATTATAGCAAAACGAAATGACATCACCTCAAAAATATGTCTGTAAAAGTCAAAATGAAAATCTTAAAAGAGTTCTAAGTAAAATGTTCCAGACTCTTTGGAATGGTTTAACTGCTTTCAGGTAGAGCAAAATGTCATGTTTACCAATAATTTTCAAAAAATCCTGCTATTATAGAGTAACAATCAGCACTGGCAGAAATACGTATACCTAAAGGGATATTCCAGTTCCATATCTACAAAGAAATCACTAAAAAATTAAAGAGACTGTATCTTAGAATTGTCAAGTCTCCTAGTCACTGCTAAATAGTTACAAATTTAACAAAATCAAATTCTAATGCTACTTGGGAACAGTTGTATTTTTGAAATATTTCACTTTTATATCTCTCGAAGGAACCAATTCATTAGAAAATGTCCTTACTGTATCAATTTATTAAACATTTATTTACCTGAGATTAAGTTTCTAATAAAATGAAATTTTCTAACCTGTAAAATTAATTTTTTCTTTGACAAAAAGCACCTATTCAACAGGTACAGAGAAAGAAAAGTCTGCATAGGTAAGAGAAAGGCTGTTGAGACAGATGCCTTAGGAAACAATTCTACAGTAAAATCTATTACAAGAAATATTTTAGATAAAGCTGGAAGCTGGAACATAAAAATGAAATCCTGTACTATATCTGATAACCATAAAAGTGTCCTTGTAACATTGTCTACCAATGTCCTTTTGAGTCATCTGAATTACATGGATTATTTTTCCAGGCAAATATAATCACCAATTTTTAAAGGTATTTTATGCTATTTGCTCTTATAAGCGACAGTATTCAAACTGGTGTCTCTTAGAATATATGCAGACTTTCATCTTTGTCAGAAAAAAATAGAAAAATCTTAAAACTCAGCATTTCCTCTGTACGCAGAGGTTAAATAAACTGACTTCTTGTGTTAAAACAAGCTTAAAGGAATTTTATGCCATCATTACAAAAAGATTAGATTGATTCTTTGGTCATGAAGTACACCATATATCATCCCTAATGCATAGTTAGAAAAATAGAGCAGTAGCAGATTATTCTTTCTTTCCACCAAAAACGAGTCTCCTTTGTTCTCCTACTTTTCCCCCTTTGTTAATGGCATCATCTTCCACCAACCCAGTGGAATTCTAAGACAAAACTCCTTCATATTATTCCAAACTTGTCTTCTTCCAGATAACTCGTTTTAACATCTCCTGCATATTCTCCTTCCAAGACCCTAAAATTCAGGACCTTGGTATCTTTGGAATGAACTACGGTAATGTTTTAAAACTATTCTCCCCTGTATACAATACTGCCTCTGAAATACAAATGGAACAAAAATTCTTTCTAAAATGTAAATCTGGTAAAGTCCAAGCTACACACACACACACACACACACACACACACACAAAACAAAGTCCAAGCTACACACACACACACACAACAAAGTCCAAGCTACACACACACACACACACAACAAAGTCCAAGCTACACACACACACACACACACACACACACACACACACACACCCCAAATCCCATATCTAGGCCCCTGCTTACATGGACTCACCTAGGCATTCCCAATCTCATATTTCGCATTATAGCAAGACACAACTACTGGTAATTCAGAGTTCTCAGAGATAATCTACTGCTTCAAACAAATTTTGGATTTGTTTTGCAACTTAGTTTATTAACATAGGACGTTTCCATCACACCAGAAAATGCTACCATATTCCCTTTCTGTTAATCTCCAACATTCTGGTTTCTAAACAAAAAACTAATGATCTGCTCTTAAACTTTCAAGAAATTGAATCACTCTATGTACTCTTTCAGGTCTGTCTGGTTTATTTTGCTTCATACAATGCTTAATATTCACCCATGTTTTCGCATGTATTACTAACCACTCTTCTGTTATCAGTAAGTAGTAATATATTGTATGATCATACCACAATTTATCCATTTTCCTGTTGATAAACATTTGTGTTATTTCAAGTTTGGGACCATTATCAGTCAAGTTTTTGATACACATACAAGTTTTACAGCAAACATGTTATTACTGGGTAAAAAACTAAAAGTAGAAGTTATGGACCATAAAGTACGTTTATGTTTAACTCCGTAAGAAAATGGCAAACTAGGTCAGGCACAGTGGCTCACGCCAGTAATCCCAGCGCTTTGGGAGGCCGAGGTGGGTGAATCACAAGGTCAAAAGAGCAAGACCATCCTGGCCAACATGGCGAAACCCAGTCTCTACTAAAAATACAAAAAATTAGCTGGGTGTCGTGGCGTGCGCGTGTAGTGCCAGCTACTCAAGAGCCTGAGGCAGGAGAATCACCTGAACCCAAGAGGCGGAGGTTGCAGTTTAAGCCAAGATCATGCCACACTGCATTCCAGCCTGGTGACAGAACAAGACTCTGTCTCAAAAAAAAAAAAATTTTCCCAACTATGTTACATACTCAGCAGTAATCAAAGGCAGTTCCACATCTTCATCAACATTAGGTATTGCCAACCTATTTGATTTTAGCCATTCTAGTTGGTGTCAATTGTCTCATAATGGTTTTGACTTGTGATTACCTGATGGCTAGTGTAATCTTTCCGTGTGCTTGTTACCCATTCTTATAATGTCACTTCTTTTGCCACTTAAAAAAATTGGGCTGCTCATATTTATTGATTGGAGTTTTTTTTACAAGTCTTTTGGGATACAAGTCCTTTATCATTGATACGGTTTGGCTGTGTCCCCCACCCAAATCTCCTCCTGAATTCCCATGTGTTGTGGGAGGGACCTGGTGGGAGGTAACTGAATCATGGGGGCAAGTCTTTCCCATGTTGTTCTCGTGATAATGAAGTATGTCTCTCGGTTTTAAAAAGGGAAGAGTTTCCCTGCACAAGCTCTCTTTTCTTTGCCTGTTGCCATCCATGTAAGATGTAGATTTGCTCCTCCTTGCCTTCCACCATGATTGTGAGGTTTCCCCAGTCACATGGAACTGTAAATCCATTAAACTGGTTTCTTTTGTAAATTGCCCGGTCTCAGGTATGTCTTTATCAGCAGCATAAAAATGGACTAATACAGTCATATATATGTACTGATATGTAAATATTATATTCTCCAAGTCTGTGCCTTGCCTTTTCATTGTCTTAACAATGTCTTTTGAACAATGTCTTTTGAAATTTCCCATGCTGATGGAGTCAAGTTTATATATTCCTTTAAGATGAGTAATTTTTGTTTTAAGAAATCTTCATTTATCCCAAAGTGGCAAGTATACCCTATGCTTTTTCCTAAAAACTCTATACATTAGTTTTTATATAATCTCATTGTTTTATATGCAATAAGGTAGGGTTTGAGTTTCTTTTGTTTTTTTGTACGTATATTCAGCTGTTCTAGCACATTTGTTTAAAAGCCTTCTCTTTCTTCATTGAGTGACCAAGGCAACTTTAATGCATGAGTTATTCCCTGATCACTATGTCACTAACTATGCTAGCACTAAATTGTTTTGGATTAACTACAGGTTTGTGGTGAGTCCTGAGAACAGTGGCAAAATTTACTTTTTCAAAATTGTTTTAATTATTTTAGCTCCTTTTTATTTCCACATAAATTTTAGAATCTACTCTCAATTTAGAAGTCCTTATAGATTCAATGCCATCCCAATTGAGGGAGAACTGGCATGTTAACATACTGAGCCTTCTAATTCATGAACATGGTCTATGTCTTCATGTAAGTCTTTTTAAAACTTCTCTTAGCAGTGTTTCATATTGGTGCAGATGTCTTACACATCTTTTGTCAAGTTTTTTTCCTGATATTTTTTGTCTGCTACTTTTAATAAATGGATTTTTTAAAATTTCATTTTTTAAGAATTTGCTGCTAGTATAAGGAGACTATTTTTGTATACAGAACTTGTATCCTATAATTATTCTAAATTCACTTATTAGTTCTACCAAATCTGTTGTAGATTCCTTTAGGTCTTCTATCTTAAAAAGCATGTTGAACAGTGAATAAGACAGTTTTCTTTCTTCCTTTACAATCTTTATGTCTTTTATTTCACCTGCTTTAATGTAAGCAGAAAGTTAGGGGGAAAAAATTGAGAAAACAGACACCCTTGCTCCATTTCTGATTTTAAGAAGAAAACATTCAATATTTCCCCATTAAGTATGAAATTTTTTGTAGGTTCTTAGATACCCCTTATTTACATTGTAAAAAGCTCCTTCTCTTACTAGTTTTCTGAGAGATATTTTTCCTTCTTCATTCTATCACTGTGACAAATTACACTGAGTTCATTTTCAAATGTTAAACAAACCTTACAATCCTGTGTAAGTCTCAGAATTGCCTCTCATATTCTACTGGAGGTGATTTACCAA
The DNA here is from genome assembly GCF_037993035.2 of Macaca fascicularis. Lineage (NCBI taxonomy): Eukaryota > Metazoa > Chordata > Mammalia > Primates > Cercopithecidae > Macaca > Macaca fascicularis. Next base: position 137,649,662 of record NC_088375.1, read on the forward strand.
CATTTTCTTAAGAATATATGCATTTAGGGTAATGAGAAATACTAGTCTGAAATCTTGATATATTACCCTTGTCAGGTTTTGCTGTCAGTTATAGTGGCTTCATAAAGTGAACAGGGCAGTATTCCCTCCTCCATTTTCAAAGACAGCTATTATTTCTTTAAAATTTCATAAAATTCAATAGTAAAACAACCTATGCCTAGAGTAATCTTTGTGGAAATATTTTTTTAATTATAAATTCCGATTTGTATAATACAGTAGTATATAGCTGTTAAGCTATATACTTAAGTCAGTTTTGCATTTGTCAAGAAACTTACTTCATCTAAGTTGTTGAATTTGTTAGCCTTAACAACATTGGTAATATTATTTTCCTATTATATTCTATATATCTCTGATTTTATTGAAAGTGCTAGCTCCACTTTATATTATTAATGTTATACTATTATACTCTGTACATTTCCACTTTCTGTGAAAGTGATTATCTCGACTTTGATTCCCACACTGGTAAATTATGTCTTTTCTTGGTCAGTCTTAAATAGGGAGTTTTAAACCTTTTTTTTATAATATAGGTATTTGAAGACATACTTCACACCATACACTCCCTTGGGTCGTATCCAACAAATTTTGATATATTTTCATTCAGTCAAAAATATGTCCTTGTGGGCCGGGCGCGGTGGCTCACGCCTGTAATCTCAGCACTTTGGGAGGCCGAGGCGGGCGGATCACAAGGTCAGGAGATCGAGACCACGGTGAAACCCCGTCTCTACTAAAAATACAAAAAATTAGCCGGGCGCGGTTGTGGGCGCCTGTAGTCCCAGCTACTCGGGAGGCTGAGGCAGGCGAATGGCGTGAACCCGGGAGGCGGAGCTTGCAGTGAGCCGAGATCGCGCCACTGCACTCCAGCCTGCGCGACAGAGCGAGACTCCGTCTCAAAAAAAAAAAAAAAAATGTCCTTGTGGTAACACTTCTATAATCCATGTGCTGTTCACAATTGTATAATTTCTAATATTTCATACTTTCCTAGATGTCTATTTTTGATTTCTAATTTAATTCCACTATAGTCATATACTATATGAACTGTCAATCACTTGAAATTTATTGAGCTATTTTGTAATCCAATACATGGTCTACCATTGTGAATGTTCTATGTACACTTGAAGTTATTTTACAGTTACTGGGTATAGTTTTATAAATGTGAGTTAAGCCAACATGAGAGCATTTTTCAAATTATGTATCTTTTTATTTGGGGGATAGGACTGTAACTGTCCTATCAATGACTCTAAATTATAGTTTAAAAAATCAGGCTATGATTGTGGATTTCTGTTTCTCTACTTAGCTCTGTGATCTTTTTCTTAACATACTTTGTTATTATTGGCATACAAATTAAGAAATGTTTTCTGATAAACTGACCCTTCAGCATTATGAAATATGCTTTTTTATATTTGGTAATACTTCGTCTTAAATTTTTCTGTCTAGTAATATAATCATATCAACTTTCTCGCGCTTACTGTTTGCATGGAATATCACTTTCCATCTTTTTACTTTCAACCTGCATCTTGGTATTTCCACCTGACCCTCCTATAGGCAGTGTAGTTAGGCCTTGCTTTTTAATCAAGTCTGACAATCTTTTGTCTTTTTTTTTTTTTTTTTTTTTTTTTTTGAGACGGAGTCTCGCTCTGTCACCCAGGCTGGAGTGCAGTGGCGCAATCTCGGCTCACTGCAAGCTCCGCCTCCCGGGTTCACGCCATTCTCCTGCCTTAGCCTCCCGAGTAGCTGGGACTACAGGCACCCGCCATCTCCCCCGGCTAGTTTTTTTGTATTTTTTTTTAGTAGAGAAGGGGTTTCACCGTGTTAGCCGGGATGGTCTCGATCTCCTGACCTCGTGATCCGCCCGTCTCGGCCTCCCAAAGTGCTGGGATTACAGGCTTGAGCCACCGCGCCCGGCCCAATCTTTGTCTTTTAATTGGACTACTTAGACCAGTAATATCCAAAAGAAATGCAATGCAAGCACATGAATAAATTTTCAAAGATATTCTTCAGAGTAAGTTTAGGTACACAGCAAAGTGGAGAGGAAAGCAGAGAGATTTCCTTGCCTCCTGCCCCCAAATAGCCTCCCCTTTATCAACATCTCCCACCAGATGGCACATTGTTACAACTGATGAACCTACACTGACACATTATAATCACTCAAAGTCTGTAGTTACCTTGGGGTTCACTCCAAGTGTCTTACATTCTATGGGTTTGGAAAAATTTATGATATGTATCTATCATTATAGCATGCAGAATATTTTCATTGCCCTAAAATCCTCTGTACTCCACCAATTCATCCCTCCCTCAACTCGCAAATCCTTGCAACCACTGATTTTTACTGTTTCCATAATTTTGCTTTTTCCAGAATCTCATATAGTTGGAATCACATGGTATATAGGATTTTCAAACTGGCTTCTTTTACTTAGTAATACGCACTGAAGGTTCTCCATGGCTTGATAGCTCATTTCCATTTAGTGCTGATTAACACTATACTGTTTGGATATACACCACAATTTATTTGGCCATTTACCTACTAAAGGACTTCTTGGTTGCTATGAAGTTCTGGCAATTATAAAGAAAAGTGCTATAAACATCCATGAGCTGCTTTCTGTGCAGACTAAGTTTTCAACTCCTTTAGGCAAATACCAGGGAGCACAACTGCTGGATCATACAATAAAAGTATATTTGAGATGGAGTCTCACTCTCGTTGCCCAGGTTGGAGTGCAATGGCACAATCTTGGCTCACCACAACCTCCACCTCCTGGGTTCAAGCAATTCTCCTGCCTCAGGCTCCTGGGTAGCTGGGATTACAGGTATGCACCACCACGCCTGGCTAATTTTGCATGTTTTAGTAGAGACAGGGTTTCTCCATGTTGGCCAGGCTGGTTTTGAACTCCCGACCTCAGGTGATCCGCCTGCCTCGGCTTCCCAAACTGTGGGATTACCGGCATGAGCCACTGCGCCCGGCCATATGGTTTTCTAAGAAACTGCCAAATTGTCTTCCAAAGTGGCTGTACCACTCTGCATTCCACCAAGCAGTAAGTGAGAGTTCCTGCTGCTCCACATCCTTGCCAGCATTTGGTGTTATCAATGTTCTGAAGTTCGGCCATTCTAGTATGTGTACATGTATTTAAATTATAAAATTTGACAAGTTTTGACATACATATACATCCATAAAACCACCATCACAATAATTTATATGTCCATCACCCTTGAGTTTTCTTGTGTCCCTCTGTCACCCCTCCAGCCTGTCCTTTCCCACTCTTAAACTCCTAGGAACCACGAATTTGCTTTAGATTAGTTTGCATTACCCAGAGTTTTATATAAATGGAATCATACAGGATGTACTCTTTTTCTCTCTCATCTTTTACACAACATAACTGTTTGGAGATTCATTCTTGCTATTGTGTTTATCAATAGCTCATTCTATATGGCTGTTTTTATATTCCACTGTACAGAAAAGCATATGATGCCAAAACAGGAATCTACTTATTAGTTCATCTGTTGATGAATGTTTGTTTCACATTTTGGTGATTACAAATAAAATGGCTATGAACATTAACATGAGAGTTTTTTAATGAACAGATGCCTTCACTTCTCTTGGGTAAATACTTAGGAGACAAATAATCTGGATCATGAAGAAACTATCAAATTGTTTTCCAAAGTAGTTCTATGATTTTACACTCCCATCAGCAGTATTGTGAATATTATGATTCTTCCTCATTCTTCCCAAATCATGCTTTCCAAGATGGCACTCTTTTTAATCTTAGTCACTATTAATAAGTTTGTAATGTTATTTCACTGTAGTTTTAATTTTCATTTCCCTAATAACTAATGATGCTGATCAGCTTTTCCATGTGCTTACTTACCATCTGTGTATCTCTTGTGCGAAATTACCTGTTCAAATATTTTGGCCAATTCATTGAGTAGTCTGTTGCCTGACTGCTGAGTTTACATATACTGCATCTTTTAATATTCTGGATAGAAGTCCTTTATCAGCTATATGCTTTGTTATGATGTTCTTTCAGTCTATGGCTTGTCTTTTCATTCCCTAACAGTTTCTTTTGAAGGGTACAAGATTTTAATTCTGATGTCAAATTCCATTTTTTAACAGATTGTACTTTTAGGGTTATATCAAATACATTTCTGCTTAATCCAAAGTCACAAAGATTTTCTGTGTTTTTTTCTAGAGGTTTTATAATTTTTGGTTTTACATTTAGGTCATGATCCATCTGGAGTTAATTTTCATATGTAGTATGAGATACATATCCAAGATCTTTTTTTTTGCAGATGGATAGATCCAACTGCTATAGTAACCTTTGTTGAAGTCTACTCTTTTTCCCACTGAATTGACTTTGCACCTCTGTCAAAAACCAGTTATCCATAATTGTGTGAGTTAATTTCTGAACTCTCTGCTCTGTCTCACTGACCTATTTATCTTTATGTCATTATGATGCTATTTTTAATTACTGTAGCTTTGCAGTAATTCTTGAAAACAGGTAGTCATCAATGCTCCAATTTTTCCTCTATTGGCTTTTAGCTATACTTCTTTAAATCTTTTTAAATGAGATTACACTTAGAATTTTGATATGCAACCTTAACAGAATCTTTTCATATTAAAGTTAACACTGCATCACTTCAGGTAAAATATAAGAATCTTACCACTGAAAAATTCCATTTACCTTCACTTTGTACTAACAGTTGTCATATAAAATCCATTTACATAATAAACCCCATAATACAAAGTTGTTGTTTACATAAAGTCTTTCAAAGAAATTGAGAGGAAAAGAAAGAGCCCTTTTAAAATTTATACACATATTAACCACTCCCAGTACTCCTCTTTATCTCCTGCAGAGCCAAGTTATCTAATGTCATTCCATTCAGTCTAAAGAAATTCTCTTTTTTTTTTTCTCTCTTTAATACAAGGTATTGGTCTCCTGTTAGATGTCTTTTTCCTGGCTGTTTAGATTTGCTCTTCATTTCTAGTTTTCAATATTTTGACCACTATGTGTCTAAGTATGGTTCTTTTTATTTAGCCTACATGAGGAGTTTACCTGAGCTTCTTAGGAATGTAAGTTGATATATTTTATTCAAATTTTGTAAGTTCTCAGTCATTACTACCTCAAACAGATATATGTTTTTTCCCTCCACATTCTCACACTGAAGCTCAAATTATATGTCAGACTGCTTCATTGTCCATTAGGTATACTTTCTCTTCTCTGAAAGATTTAATCATTGTATTCATGTGTATTCAAGTTCACTAACATTTCTTCTTGTCTCCAATCTGCTATTAGTTCCAACCAGTGAATTAGTCCCAACTATTTCAAATACTATATTTTTCAATTAGAATATTTCTACATGCTTTCTTCATAGTTTTTTATCTCTTAAGCACTCCTCCATCATTCATTATTTCAATCTTTTCCTTTACAACTTAAAATACGTCCTTGTCTGCTAATTCTAACTCTAGGTCATTTTGGAATCTGTTCCTATTCAATGTGTCTTTATATTTCATGGGTTACTTTCCTGCTTCTTCACATTACTTATAATTTCTGATGGTATGGTAGATATTATGGAAGATAGTAGCAAGAAAACTATATCATGTTGTCTTTCTTGGGGGTGTTATTTTGTTTTGAAAGGCAACTAAATTATTGGTTAATCCATCATCAGTTACTGGTTAGATTAACTGGTGAATCCTTCACTTCCTATCGGGTTTGGTTTTTTGTTTTTATCTCAGTCTTATAGATGGCACTTCCTATGGGGTGTGATCCTTTCTATTCAGGTCCAGGCTTTCTGTAGTCTAAATGGAGTGTTTGAAGTACCCTGCAAGGTGTCTGCATTCTGACTTCTCAGAACTCCAATGTTTCAGAGTACTATGCAACCTATGGAATCACTGTTTAGCCCCAGAGCAGACAATTTCTGACAGACCTGGCAAAGTCTCAACCTGCACACATGTAACCCAGTCATTATCCAAAACTCTGAATGAAGTGAATGACCATACTAAATTCTGCCCCCTGTTCTACCCCTAAACCCCTATACAGCTCTCTTTTCTCCAGGACTTCCCCATAAATTCCAAATGACTGAGCAGTTCTGACACCCACTCTTAGTCTCTTCAGCTCAGTGAGACCTGTATACTGAGCTCTCCACTTCTCTGTGGTTTACAGCAGTGAAACGGTCCAAGGCAGAAAGCCAGAGTGTTCATGATACTTACCTCACATGCTACCCTTCTCTCAAGGATGATCTTATACCGTCTGCTCATCACTTCCAAACAACAGTTGTTCCACATATTTTATTCAGTTACACAGTTTTTGGTTTTGTGGGGAGACCGAAAAAGGGGTCAAGGCTACTACTAGTTATTCTGTCATGAGCCCTAAATATTAGGAATTAATTTGGAATTAATTTCCCATTATCAATCACAGTATGCATTGGAAAAACAAAAAGAGAAACCGACAAGTTACACACTTAAGCCTATTTGTTCAATTACGTGTACATGGTACTTTGACTATCAAAATCATGGCCCAGTGATTTTGCTTTGTAATCACTACATAGCAAAATCAATGATAATGACCTGCTGACAAATTTATCTTCAAATCGTGACTATTATCTGTTAAGTCCTTACAATTTTTAGTTAACTGAATTGTCAGAGATGTGTGTTTTGTGTTTATGTGTGTCAAGATGTATGTATACATAAGCACAGATACCTAAGGGAAATCAAAATGTCTTCTAGTCTTTTATGATCCTTTTATTGCCAAATATAATTCGTTCCTCAAGCAAATAATTCAAAGTTAAAATACAGAAAAAGGAACTTTAGTTTCAGGTAAATAATGTAAAATGTTGAGCTGTGAGGTAAATTCATTTGATAATAATAATCATCAAATTCAAAATTTGGCCCATTCAGATGAGAACACGTTAATTCAAGCAAAACAAAACAAAATACAAAAAAAAAAAAAAAAAAAAATTTGGCTCAACAGCCATAAAACTAAGGTCTAAAATTTGGTCTATATTGGTTTACTAACAGATCCTACAACCAACCAACATTATTTCAGATAAACAAATTTTTTTTAACTCTAACTTTGAAGATTAAAACAAATCATCTTAAATATGCAGGTAGACAACATAAAAGGATCAACTCTAAGAATTAAAATACTGTTTCAGCAAAAAATTAGTTAAAACCATTGCAACTATGTAGCTGAATTCTTTGGTTTTTACTTACAATGTGGGTTTTAGGGTTGTGGCATAAATACTTAAAGTAAAAATATTATATAACACACAAACACAAAAAATAAAAACAAAATAAAAATACCAGAGGGGCACATGAGGGGACTATAATGTGAGAATTACATTTGTGGTTCAAAAATGAAAAGCAATCAAACTTAAGACTCACCAACTTCAGGTGGTTTTGTTTGTTTGTTTTCACTCAGCTCATATATACTCTAGTAAAATTTACTCTAAAATGTTTCAACACAGCATTTAAAAAGAAAGGCTTTAAAAAAAAAAAAGGCTTTCCTAGTATAACAGAGTTAAATTTGAGTTTTAACATTCTGCCCCCTAAAATGGTAAATGACAGACTGCTAAGAGAGTAACACTTACCTGTAACTACCATGCTGCTCATATTAGAGTTTGGACTACTGAGAACACTGCCTGAGAGCAGTTCGTCAGATCCTCTCTATAAAAACAAAAACAAGTTAGCATAAGATATCTTTAAATTTAAAAATATTAATCTAAAAGTCTTTCACTTAAACAAATGTCAAATGTTACACTATTGGGAACAGTGAAAAATGTTAATCCCTATAATAAAAAATTAACTTCATCCCTCTACTCTCCCATCTATCCCTCCCCCATTCTCACAAAGGCAACAATGTTCCCCCTCCCTTCTTTAAGTCCAAAAGGCAATAAATAGAAAAAGTGATTAGATTCTATAAGCAAAAGCTTTGGAAAGCTATCTCAAATTGTTTACAAACAAACCAAAGCCACACCAGCTAGACTTTCTCAGAAACGTTCTCTCTACATCCTCCATCCCAATGGTCCTTTATTCATGCAGATAACTCAGATTTTTATAAAATTAGAACTTCATTCTGGTGAGTTAGATATCAGTATCATCATCATTATTAAAATTAAGCAGGTATATACTTCAGTGGCTAGAACACTGAAAGCAAAGGCAAAATCTTTGGAATGAGAGATTTCTTTCTGCAAAAAAATAAGGTTATGTCTTAAAATAGAGAAAAGGTTATACATTCATCTGTTTGGGAACTGCACAGTTGTTTAAACCAGCCAGTGACATTTTAGCTATTTTGAAAATGTTATGTATTTACAAAAATATGAATGGACTAATATTTAAACTAACTAAAATCAACTGTTTTGCCTTGGCTATGTATATTTACATACATGGATATTAGTATTTAAATAGGTTAAATCAATACTGGCTGATTTAAACAACCAATGAGTACAAAGAAGTTAAATGCAACCATCAAAATGAAAAAAATGTGCAAAGGAGATAATGAATTATCAAAGCATTTCAGAAAGTCCAAAAAATCCAAATTTAACCATAAGCTTTATGCTAATTTGTATTTAAACTCATAATGAATAAACTGTATTACAACAAATATGAGAACGGTAAACAGATATCCATAGGTCATCTCCCTTAAATATTTTAAGAGCTTTCTACTTATTGGCATCAAATGCGCAGAGAAAAAAAACAAAAAATACAACCAGTTTCAAGTCACATTGATACCGTATTTACATCAGGCTTAATTTCTTAACCAATTTCTAAACTAGATATGGAAGATTTGGCATGGCATAATTTTATAAGAACATGATGAGCAGAATTGTATACATTAGTGATTCTCACAGTGTAGTCCCTAAGATCTAATTGAATACTCTAGCGATTCTCAAAGTGTGGTGCCTAATCCTAAGATTAGACCTGGAAACTTACTGATAATACATGTTCTCAGGTCCAATCCCAGACCTACTGAATAAGAAATTCTGAGGGTGCGGTCCAAAAAGCCAGGTTTAAAAAAAAAATCCTCAAGTGTTTCTCATGCATGCAAAAGTTTAAGAGCCACTGATACACATTATTGGCTCATTATCAACAATAGATGTTTCCTAGCTTTCTTCAAGTTGTCATGACAAGTAGAAAATATGGTATTAAGAAAGGATGCTCTGAAGCTCAACTTCCACTTACCAGTTAGGTTAACAGTATTTAATCACTCTAAGCCTCAAGTTCTTCATTTGTAAAATAGGGATAACATCCACATCACAGCCCTTAGGATTAAATGTGATAATACATGAACAGTGATTACCAGGCAAATGCCTGGCCCACATCAGTAGTGCTCACTATAATACTCCCAAGTGTCAACCAAGTACAACGTTCCCACATATTTACTGACTCAGTAAGTGAATTAACGTTATTATTAACAGTTACATATTTTTTGGCCTTTGTTCTTAGACCAAAAAAAACTGAAGGTCAAGTTACTCCGTATACAAAATCAAGGTTGGCCCGCCACCACAGGATAGAGAGATAAAGCCAGCCCTTCCATAAACCCACAGAAGTCCAGATTAGATATTTTAAAAGTAAAAAACAAACAAAAACAAAACTGAAACGATCCTTAATGTTTACCAACCTGAACAAAATTCCTAATCAATTAAAATATTGTCAATGCCTTATTTGTTCCTTAGTTCACAAAAATACTTTAACTCTCCTAGTTTTCAAAAATATACCTGACCTCTTTTCAAATGCATTATTATCAGCTTATTCTTTAGATGTCTATTTGTGAATTCAAATCCTTCCATACACCTACAGTATACCACTGCAAAACTTGTGATTACAGTGGATCACAGGTAATTTTGGAAGATGATAGGTGGGGAATCTTGGGCCTACTCAAGTATAAAAGAAAGCCTCTAACACTGACTTGTGGTGTGCTATGAAGGATACTCTTCCTCCTTCCTGCAATGCATCTTTTTGCATGGAAAAGTCTTTCCATTTTAAGCTTGTATTTATGACCTTTTTCTTCCTCAAATGGTTTCATACCTGCTGTTAAGAGAGCAGATTTAACAGCCTTCATTACTGAGAATAATGTCAAATTATTTGCAATTTTGAGATTTTACAAAAATTACTGAAGTATTTTTACAAATTACATTTTTATTTAAAAAAGCAATTATGCCTGTCTTTGCCAATAAGCAAAAAAGCTTACCACTATTATGCCCAAAAGAAGTGATTCAGCACTACTGATAAATGTTAACATTACCACATTAACTGATAGAATAATTTCACCTGAATTATTTCAGTCTGATCATTTAACTTAGAATGTATATGGAATAAATGATCAATGGGTAGTGACTGACGACTGCCCCACATTAATGACTGCTGAAACAAATCAAATTAGTGGTTCTTAGAATCAAAATACCTACGAAAGAATATGTGCTCTTTAAATTTTTAAATTCATCTAAGAATGATGTCAATTTTAGATTCAACTAAAAGAAATTAAATGTTAAGACTAGCGTAATACTCTTATTAAATCTGACCATAGAAACTTTTCTTCCTGTGTAATATCAATGATATTTCAAGAGAAACTAACATCCCACAGAAATAAGAAAATGCAAAAATAGGAAGATACACTCTACACGTCAGAGAAAGAAATGACTAAAAAAAAAAAAAAAAAAAATGCAAAAGTACAGATTAAAGGCCATTCACTCATTTCAATGTTACAAATTTCTTGTTTTTTCTTTTCATGGTTATTAGATACTCTGTTTATCATAATAGTCCAGTCCAACTATTAATACCATGTATCACTTCCAGGTGGAAGAGATGCCAGGTCTGCCAAGAAGGCAACCAAGGACTGAAGGCTGAGAGTGAAAACAGTCTCTGGGCTCTGCTATGGTTTGGGACTGAGAGCTAACCAAACATTTTCTCCTCTGGAGATGTCAGCCTGGGGAACCATGAGAGAAAGACACAGGGCAAGGACACAAATAATAAGTTCCTGAGGAAAAACAGATTCTCAGAGAGGAAGAAAGGTACGTACCTAGGTGAATATTCCTGGTCTCCTTAAACAGAGGTGCCACAAAGATGATGAAGAGGTGGACTGAATACCACCTACCTATTAAAGGCTTGCAAAAGCCCTGACTCATGCAACAAATAAAAATAGAGAAGACAATAATGAAGAGGATCTGTAAAATCAAAAGCTAACTTTTTTTTTTAAAAAAGACAACGAAATAGAAAACTACAGGGAAAACATTTTTTAAAAACAAGGAGAGCACAATCACGTATCAACAGATCACATAGCCAAGAACAAAAGCCTAGGGATTAGTGAAGCAACAATATCAAAGAAACTTGGCCCAGTGAATAATCTTATGGAGCAGACTCATATCACTTTCTTATACCAGCAGGACTTTTGCTATGACAGAAAAAGAAACAAAAAAAACCTTCTAGTGTATTTATGCCACTATGTTCTGCATTTTGTTATGATAGTTTTTTCAGCCTTGACTTTTTGATATACACACCTGTAATATGAAAAAGTCACTACAGAGATTTCAATTTGACTATCTTAATAAGGGCAAAAAAATGAAACCAGATCCCTACCAAATACAATACACAAAAGTAATTTTGATAGAGATAAACATAAAAGGCAAATTTTTGAAAAATTTCAGAAGAAAATACCTTTATGAACTCTTAGTATGTAAGGATTTTTAAATTAAGATACAAGAAAACTGAATATGAAAGAACATACTGATAAATTCTACCTTAAAATCTCTTTATAAGAAACAGTATCATAGCAACAGTTGAGGAGCTAAAAACTGTTATTAGAGATTGCCTTCAAGACTTCCAACAATCAACATGGAAGATGTCCGACAAGAGCAAAGGAAAATTTGGAATGTGTAAAGAATGGGATCATATAAATGATTTTTATCTAAGATGCAAAGGGAATCTGTGGTCACATTAAAACTCTATGCATTAAGAATTTGTATTATCTGCAACAATAAGCACTGGGAACTAGTGGCAGGGGAAGGGAGAAAGGATTGTAAATCTAACTGCTCGGTACTGAGCTCACTATCTGGCTGACAGGATCACTTGTATTGCAAACTTCAGCTTCATGCCATATACCCATGTAATAAACCTGCACATGTAACCCTGAATCTAAAGTAAAGTTGAAATTATTTAAAAGAAAGAAAGAAACAGAGAGAGAGAAAGAAAGAGAGAGAGAGAGAGAGAAAGAAAGAGAGAGAGAGAGAGAGAAAGAGAGAGAGAGAGAAAGGAAGGAAGGAAGGAAGGAAGGAAGGAAGGAAGGAAGGAAGGAAGGAAGGAAGGAAGGAAGGAAGGAAGGAGAGAAAGAGTGAGTCAAGACAAGACAGCATAAAGAAGTGACAAGGCAAGCTACAAACTGGGAAAAGACACCAGCAACACAAATAACCAAAAAACAATAGGTAACCGTAAAAGACACACCTTTTTTTTTTTTTTCAGACAAGGTCTTGCTCTGTCACCAAGCTAGAGTGCAATGGAACAATCATAGTTCACTGCAGCCTCAAACTCCTGGGCCCCACAAGCAATCCTCCTCCCTCAGCCAAATAGCTGAGATTACAGACGCAAGCCACTGCCTCCGGCAATTTTTTAAAACTACAAAATCATTTAAATAATAAACTCATATTTTGATCAAGCAAAAAACACAAATAGGCATTTCACAGAATTTCACAAAAGAGAAACATCCACGGCCATAAATGTGGGGGAAAAAAAGACGTAAGACCTCATTAATAATCAGGGAAAGACAAAGGAAGACCAGAGAAAATACTACACACCAAATTGGTAAAAATTAAGAAATTACTTAGCCAAGTGCTGGTGGGGATCTGAAAAAGCAAGAACTCCTACGCACTACTGGTGAGAACATAAATAGGAACAATACACTGGAAAATAATCTAGTGCTATCTCGTAAAGTTTATTTTACACACTAGCAATATGTATCTATACCTTTAAATATACACTCTCATAAACGCTTGCATAAATGTACCAGGAAACAAGTACAAAAAAGTTCACAGCAGTATTGTTCTTAAAGTCAAAATCTTTTCTTTTTTGAGATGGAGTCTCAGTCTGTCGCCCAGGCTGGAGTGCAATGGCGCAGTCTCAGCTCACTGCAACCTCCACCTCCCAGGTTCAAGCGATTCTCCTGCCTCAGTCTCCTGAGTAGCTGGGACTACAGGCGCACACCACCACACCTGGCTAATTTTTGTATTTTTAGTAAAGATGGGGTTTCACTATGTTGGCCACACTGGTCTCGAACTCCTGACCTTGTGATCCACCCGCCCTGGCCTCCCAAAGTGCTGTGATTACAGGCGTGAGCCACCATGCCTGGCGTAAGTCAAAATCTTTAAATATTCAAATGTCCATCAACCCAAATGTCCAATAAAAGAGATAAAATGGGTATTTTCACAAAAGAGTATACCACAGCAATGATTATTATAAAACTATCCAAAAAATACAGCTATTTATTAGAATAATTATTGAATTAAAACACAAGACATGGAAAACATTATATGGGCATACCATTTCCATAAACTAAAAAAAAAAAAAAACAAAATATATTTTTGTCATTTACATGAAAAATCCATATTGAAAAAATAAGGCAAAAGTTGTGGCAGCCACCTACCCATGACAGGGTAAGAAGGGGGATTAAAAAGCAATATTGGGCTGGGCACAGTGGCTCACGCCTGTAATCCCAGCACTCTGGGAGGCCGACGCGGGCGTATAATGAGGTCAGGAGATAGAGACCATCCTGGCTAACATGCTGAAACCCCGCCTCCACTAAATATACAAAAAATTAGGCGGGTGTGGTGGTGGGCGCCTGTAGTCCCAGCTATGCAGGAGGCTGAGGCAGGAGAATGGTGTGAACCAGGGAGGCGGAGCTTGCAATGAGCTGAGATAGCATCACTGCACTCCAGCCTGGGTGACAGAACTAGACTCTTTCCCAAAAAAAAAAAAAAAAAAAAAGCAATACTGCTGCATATGGAATATACAACAGTATTGGTAGCATTCAAGTTTTTTATTTGAGTGGCAGGTTCATGATGTTCGTTTTCTTACATTTCACAACATTCTCACAAATAAACTTTGATTAATATAACAAAAAAGATTCTAGGGAGAAAACTATAAGGATAAGGTGATCAGGTATTTTATCACCCAAAATGGGATACATTTGTGAGAGGACAATTACACCTGAAAACAGATGTAAACCACAACAATAAGAAACCTGACAAAGAAAGAATTACAATCAGAAAGTTTAAATAAGGCACTTAAGTAAAACCAGGCATGTTATAATAATCCTTTTCATCAAAATTTAATAAGTACAAAGTCTTTATTAGCAAGTGGAAATAGTAAAGAATGATCAAACCATAATCAAAATGGTAGATTAAGATGATCACATTATTTTATAAACAATGTACACAAAAAATAAGAAAAAGGATAATTTAAGGAACTTAAGACATTACATAGATAGCCAATATTATCACCTACAAAAAAGATAAGATGCTCTTTTAAAGACTTTACAAATGATTTTTAATACATGGCATACTGAATTACACTTCCCACAAATAAAGCTATCCCTAAGTTATGGTTGTTTTGCTAGCTAATCTTCACTGATCAAGACATAACGTGTAGAGCTAGTATTCTGGTCTTCTTTTCTATGTAATAAGACATTTTTAAAAATCGCATTTATTGCATATTTTAATACAGGTATATACACAATAGGAGGAATCATGTACTATAATCTTTCTCTCCAGAGAACCCCACTGACATTTTCTACATTAAAAACATTCAAACATTTACTGAGAAAATTAAAAAAAAAAAAAAAAAAAAACAGAAAATATAAAGAAGTTCTCATTTACTTTCATTAATTATCCTGAATTTTCATACAATTCTTTTCCTCAAACTTACATATATACATGGTTTTGTCTTTGAGATGGAATCTCAGTCTGTTGCCCAGGCTGGAGTGCAGTGGTACGATCTCGGCTCACTGCAACCTCCATCTCCCAGGTTCAAGCGATTTTTCCGCCTCAGCCTCCCGAGTAGCTGGGACTATAGGCGCGCGCCCCACAAAGGGCTAATTTCTGTATTTTTAGTAGAGACGGGGTTTCACCACATTGGCCAGGCAGGTCTCAAGCTCCTGATCTTGTTATCTGCCCACCTTGGCCTCCCAAAGTGCTGGAATTACAGGCTTGAGTCACCGCGTTTTTCACAATTCATACACACACAGACACACACACCCCCCCCATACAAGCTGCTTAGCACTGTTCTCTTTTCATTTAACAGCTCAGAGATTTAAAAAAAAGAATGATTACTACAATACATTAGCAAATAAATGTTATTAAACTCTTTGCTTTTGCGACAATACTAACAACAAAAAGGAACTCATACTGGTTATATTGGAGGTTTTAGGGTACCAACTCATCAGAAAACTTGAATAGCACCACTTTCGCAACACCTAATAAAAGTATGCAATCATTAGCTACTAAAAACTATCAGGTAAAAGGATGATGCACTCTGTAACAGATGCATCAAGTTGACACCTGAACCTACTGATAAATGTTAACATTATGAAGAGGTAACATGACGTTCTGATCCTCTTAGTGAGATACAACAGGAATTACATAGAGTACATCTGCAAAATACTCTTGATAAAAATTAAACCAGAGTCTGATCAACCCCCCGTATTTCAGGTAAACTTGTTTACATGAGGAACATATGAAATGATAACATGGAGGTATAATAAGCAGAATCCATAAAGTGGAAATTGTACAGATGACTCAGTTTATCTAACAACAACAACAGAGAAAAGGTAAGAAAAATAATGAAAAAAAGTATTTTGAATACTGGAGATTAGATGACATTAGTAAATTATTTTAAACTTTATAACAGTACCAATGTCACATTTAAAAGAGAAATTATATCTGCTAGAGGCACATTCTGTTATAGCTGCAGATGAAATGAAATATGAGATTTGCATAAATACTATCCAACAGAAAAAAAAGAGTGTATTATATACCATTCCCTCTACTTTTGTGTAGCTTAAAACCTTTAAGTTTATAATAAAAAGAGAACTCTAAAAGTAAAACAAACAAACAAACAAAAAAAACACTGCCAAAGCTATCAGCTGATTACCTTTAACCTTGAATGTATTTTAAAACAAGAAAATAAAGGGGTTCAGGATCAACTTAAAGTGAACCCTTTCACTGCCCTCAACAAAAAAGAAAACAAATAAAAAGGTTGGTTCTTTGAAAAGACCAGTAAAATAAATTCTATGACAAAACAAATCAAGAAATAGAAGAAAACATAGGTGCTTGATATTAGTAACAAAAGAGAGAATTCAAAAATGTTATACAATTCTGAGAAATTTGAAGCTCTCAATAAAACAGTTTTCAAGGTATGTACTCAATAAACCAATACTTTTAGAAAAACTGAAGTATTAGTCCAAGTATCCCTGTTCCCTCAACCCTTACATATAAGCTGTTTAAAATCCTTTTAACATATTTTCTGCATTAAGCATGTCTCTTAGAAAGAAAGTGGAAAATTCTCCAAAGAAATGTTATAGTTCTCTGCCTTTCAGCTAAAAAAAAATTGCCATTTTATTTTGATAATGCAACTATAATGTTCTCCCAATTAACTACTAAATTTAAGGCAAGTATAAATAAGACCCAAAAAGTCTTCATAGAACTTAGCCAAATGATCTTAAAATAAATGCAGCGAAGAAAACACCAAGACAATTTTGAAAACCAAAGTTTTGACACTCGCTGTACAAGATTCCAAAACTTAATGCTGATGCCATAGTAATTAAGACACTGTTGTACTGCTACCACACATAGCACAGAAACAGTTCTATGAATATATGGAAACCTGAAGGGCTAATAAAGCAGATCACTGGATAAAAGCTGAACTATTCAATCAAGTAGGTACTAAACTTGCTATCCTTATAGAAAAAATAATTAAACCTGTACCATATGTTACACAAAGAATACATTCCAGGTAGATTAAGGCCCTAAATGTGAAAATCAAAATTTTAAAACTTTCAAAATAAAATACACAAGCCTGTATGTAAGGACTTAGGTTAAATATTTTTTTAAAGAAAAACATAAATGTTACATTAAAATTTACAACTTCTATTCATCAGTGTAAAAAAAACAGGTCAGAGAGAGGAAGGAGTTATCTGTAGGACATATAACTAACAAAACAGGCCAGGCACAGTGACTCACGCCTGTAATCCCAGCATTTTAGGAGGCCAATGAGGGAGAACTGCTTGAGCCTAGGAGTTTGCAACCAACCTGGGTAATACAGTGAGACTCCATCTCTACAAAAAAATTGAAAAATTAGCTGGGCATAGTGGTATATTCCTGTAGTTCCAGCTACTCAGGAAACAAAGGTGGGAGGATTGCTAGAGCCTGGGATGTCAAGACTGCACTGACTGTGACTGTGCCACTGCACTCCAGCCTGGGTGACGTAGTGAGACCCCTTCTCTCAAACAAAAACAAAACAAAAAAAACTAACAAAACAATTAAGTGTTCAGAGTATATAAAACCTCCTAGGAACCCAATTTTTTTTTTTGGCGGGGGGACAGAGTCTTGCTCTGTCGCCCAGGTTGGAGTGCAATGGATTGCGGCTCACTGCAACCTCCACCTCCTGGGTTCAAGCAATTCTCCTGCCTCAGCCTCCCAAGTAACTGGGATTACAGACACCCACCACGACACCCAGCTAATCTTCTGCATTTTTAGTAGAGACGGGGTTTTGCCATGTTGGCTAGGCTGGTCTAGAACTCCTGACCTCAAATGATCCACCCGCCTCGGTCTCCCAAAGTGTTGGGATTATAGGCGTGAGCCACCATGCCGAGCAGGAATCAATTTTTAAAAAAGATAAAACTACAGTCAAAAAGAAAATGAACAAACTATAAACACGCATTTCACAGAGAAGAAATATCAATGGCCAATAAACTAATAAAATGTATCATTAAAATAAAGCATTAATAGGGAATGCAAATTAAAACCACAAGATATCCTTCCCATGTACATTTGATCGGCAAAATTAAAAAGTCCAACAATGCCGATTTTCAAAGAATGTACAGAAACAAGAATCTACATCCAGCACTAACAGTGTAATTAGTATAATCACCTATGAAAGCAATATGCTAATATTCAATCGACTTGAAAAGACACAATCTATGAGAAACTCTAATATTAACACGTTAGAATATGCATATAAATGCTTACAGCAGCAGTTTGTAATGGAAAAAAGTTTAAAATATTTGACAAATCAATCTCAACAAATATTAACTCATTTGTCAACAAGATAATGATATATTCATATAACATATACTATATGGCAATGAAAATTAGAGGTATGCATATAAACTTAAAAAACAAAAATAACACTGAACAAAAAGAGCAAATTACAGAATACATATAGCATGATAGTACATCTATAGTTTAAATATGCAAAACAAAACCATGTATTACTTAAGATAAAAATATATAAACGTAGTAAATGAGAAAATGATGCGAATGGTAAACATCAAATTTAGTATAGTAATCACCTGGAGGAGAGAAGTATGGGTCAACTATATGCAGGGTATTATGAACTGAATGCTTATGTTTCCCCGAAAATCACATGCTGAAGCCCTAACCCCAAATGTGATGCAATTTAGAAATAGGGCCTTTAGGAGTTAACTGGAGGATTTCATGAGATCACGAGAGCAGGGCCTTCATATTAATTAATGCCTTTATGAGAAGAAACACAAGAGAGCTTGTGCCACCCACTCCCCCAAAGTGTGCTGACAAAGAAAAGGTCATGTGAGGCACACAAAGTAAAATGATGGCCTCGCTTCAAGAGAAGTGGCCTCAGAAGGAAAGTTGCCTTGCTGGTACCTTGATCTTGGACTTCCCAGTTTCCAGAACTGTGAGAAAAAGAATTTCTCTTTTTTAAGTCACTCAGTCTATGGTATTTTGTTATGGAAGAATGAGTGATGACACAGGGGGCTTCAAATCAACTTTTGTGTACCACAATGGAATGCTATGTAGCCTTAAAAACGGAGGAAATCTTGTCACATGCTACAACACGGATGGACCTTGAGAACATTGTTAAGTGAATGTAAACCAGTCACAAAAGGACAAACACAACCTGAGCATTCCTAATCTGAAAATCTAAAATCCAAAATGCTCCACTAAGCACTTCCTTTGAGCATCATGTGTAAGTGCTCAAAAAGTTTCAGGTGTGGTGGCTCAGGCCTGTAATCCCAGAAATTTGGAAGGCCAAGGCAGGCGGATCACGAGGTCAGGAGATAGAGACCATGCTGGCTACAGTGAAACCCCATCTCTACTAAAAGAAAAACAAAAAACAAAAAAATTAGCCGGGCGTGGTGGCAGCCGCCTATAGTCCCAGCTACTCGATGGAGGCTGAGACAGGAGAATGGCGTGAACCTGGGGGGTGGAGCTTGCAGTGAGCCGAGATTGCACCACTGCACTCCAGCCTGGGCGACAGAGCAAGACTCCGTCTCAAAAACTAAACTGAACTGAACTGAACTGAACTAAACTAAACTAAACTAAACAAAATAAAAAGTTTCACATTTTGTAGCATTCAGACTTTGGATTTTCAGATTAGGGATGCTTAACCTATATTGTATAATTCCACTTATATGAGGTATTTAAAGTAGTCAAATTCATAGACACAGGAAACAGAATGCTGGTTACCAGGGCAAGGACAAAAGGGAGAGTTTTAAAATCAGTATAGAGTCTCAGTTCTCCAAAATGAAAAAAGTTCTGGAGATGGGTTTCGCAATGTAGCATTATTAAGTACGTATAAGAATAACTGAACAATTTAAGTGTACACTTAAAAATGGTTAAGACAGTAAATTTTATGTTTTTTTTGCAATTAAAAAGATTTATATCAAGTTATGCTAAGTTTTTTAAAGAAACAAGAAAAGTCAGTGTTTAATCAATTAAGAAATATTAATAACTGAATATTAATAACTTTATCATAAAATACTTAAAATGTGGAATATAGACAAAATATATAAAGAATTATGAAAAACGAATCCCATCAACCTGAAGAGAACTACTCTATTTTGGTATACTGCCCTCCAGTTTTTGGGGACACATACAAATTGTATGCATTTGTCAAAGTTATTTTTAATCCTACTTTTCACACATATGAAAAACATTTAGAAAACATTTGTAATGTTTATGAACAGATTCATTTCCTTATCACTGAACATTTGTTATTTCTAAATATTTAAATAATGTTGTAATCAGCATATTAAAAATATACTTATCTGATCATTTTTTTCTGAGTTACTAGACATAAAATACTGGGAAAAGAATATGATGGCTCACGCCTGTAATCCAGCACTTTGGGAGGCCGAGATGGGTGGATCACACAAGGTCAGAAGATCGAGACCATCCTGGCTAACATGGTGAAACCCTGTCTCTACTAAAAATACAAAAAATTAGCCGGGCGTGGTGGCGGGCGCCTGTAGTCCCAGCTACTCTGGAGGCTGAGGCAGGAGAATGGCGTGAACCCGGGAGGCGAAGCTTGTAGTGAGCAGAGATTGCGCCACAGCACTCCAGCCTGGGCGACACAGCAAGACTCCATCTCAAAAAAAAAAAAAAAAGAGTATGAAACAAAGCATTCTTTTCTAAAGCACTACTTCTACATTAGAAGTGTCCATTTCAGCCTAGATTTTTTAAAGTGGTATTTTGGTATTTAAACCCACATATATTTGAATTGTACATAAGAGAGAAAGATTATAAACAGCTCCTACCAATATTATTGTCTTATTTAATCTTCACAACAATCGTGCAAGTTAGGAATTATCCTCAATATTACAAACTAAGAAAGGGAAATTCAGAGAATAAAAGGCTTGTTCATTATCACTTAAGTACAACAGGGGCTCAAACCCAATCAATGCAACAATGCAAAGTATTTCCGAGGTGGGTGGATCACGAGGTCAGGAGATCAAGACCATCCTGGCTAACACTGTGAAATCCTGTCTCTACTAAAAATACAAAAAATTAGCCAGGCATGGCAGCAGGCACCTGTAGTCCCAGCTACTTGGGAGGTTGAGGCAGGAGAATGGCGTGAACCCGGGAGGCGGAGGTTGCAGTGAGCCGAGATTGCACCACTGCACTCCAGCCTGGGCGACAGAGCAAGACTCCGTTTCAAAACAAACACAAAAAACCACCTTATTAATTCAATCAAACCAAAGCCTACCAAGAGTTTACATATATACCACTCCTTTTTACAATAGTTGAACTATTAAGACAAAGAACTGGAAATGGGTGTAGAAGATGTTTGCTACAATTTGAGTAAGTGAAGGAAGAGTTTGCTTAAAACAAATAGCAAACACTATGTCTTACCTGAAACCCTGCTAATAGCTTGCCTAGACAACTATCTGTATCAAACAGCAATCTTTTTGAGAAGTTAAGGAAAGTGGAACTATGTTTATTGGAGTTCAACACTTACAAAACCTAACTCTTCCTCAAAGTTCATCACAGATAAAGATTAGAAGTCTTAAAATGGCCCACAAATATTTAATCAACAGCGTGGCTTGAAAGCAAGCTAGTAAAAAAACGAAACGCTACTACAACAGTAGCTATGAAAACATATATAACAATACTCACAGAGAGTCAAGTTTATTTAAACATAAATACAGATAGGAGAAAGCAGGTCCAATTTTCAAAGGTCCTCACTGCAAATTCTTTGCATTCAAAGCTCTCCATATTACTGTCAAAAACTACTCTTTAAATTGTCTTCTGCTACTCTAACCCAACCTACATTCCAGAAAACTACTTCCTTCCTCAACATGTCCCAATTTTCCTCATCATTACCTGTTTTTGTAGCTTCAAAAGTGAACAAAAACAATGCCACTCTTTCCTGCAACCAGACAAGAAAATTCTACCTTTAAAGGTTCTAAGGAACCCTTCACAGAACCTTTCCACTCTATTAACATATAGGCTAATTTTGTGTCTTACTCTTTTTTTTTTTTTTTTGCCTTCTTTTGGATTATACATCTTTAATTTCAGTCAACCCCACTCCCCAATTCTTTGGGTTCTATCTCTATTGTGTTCACCCTTAGGATTTCAAAACGCAAGCTTATCTGATTCACTCTGGCACTGTCCAAAAGAAATGTAGTATGAACCACAAATATAATCTCATAAATTTCTATTAGCCAATTTATGTACAAAGAAAAAGGTGGCCAGACTCAGTCCTGTAATCCCAGCACTTTGCAAGGCTAAAGCAGGAGGATCACTTGAGTCCAGGAGTTTCAGACCAGCCTAGGCAATATAGCGAGACCCTGTCTCTACAAAAAAACTCAATAATTAGCCAGGTGTGGTGGCACACAACTGTAGTCCCAGCTACTTGGGAGGCTGAAGTGGGAGGGTCACTGGAGCACAGGAGGTTGAGGCTGCCATGATCATGCCATGGCACTCCAGCCTGGAGGACAGAACAAGACCCTATCTTAAAAAAAGGAAAGAGAGAGAGAGAGACAGACAGGGAGAGAGAGAGAAAGAAAGAGAGAGAGAGAGAGGAGAGAGAGAGAGGACAGGGAGACGGAGGGAGGGAGGCGGGGGAGAGAGATAGAGAGAGGGGGAGAGAGAGAGAGAAAGAGAAAGAAAAGAAAGAAAAGAAAGAAAGAAAGAGGAAAAGGCAATGCATAATGCATTTCACTTAACCCAAAATACAAAAATATTATCAGTTCTACATGTAACCAATATGAAAATGTGGGATATTTTACATTCTTCTTTCAGACTACGGCTTAGAAATCTGTATTTTTCAACTAAGGTAGAAAATCAACTTAAACTACATTCATGTCAAGTGCTTAGTAACAAATGACTAGTAGCTACTGTAACTGATAACACAGCTCCAATAAATACTACATCATCAGAACTTAAACTCCAGTGTCTCTACCACTCTCTTACATATTGTTATAATTCAGTATTTTTAATTCTATTTTTAAACCCCTTAACAATCACTGCTATTACATTCTTATATGGTCAATAATTAGATTTACTCACAGGCCTACCAATTTTCTTGATTAGCCTCACTTCTACGTCAGACTTACTTTCTGGTGTCATTGGCTTTCTTCCTGAAGTACAAACTCCAGAAATTCCTTCAGTGGATCTGTTGATAAATTTCCTAAATTGCTTTTTTGGAGGCAGAATGAAGTGTTTCAAAAAGCGTCTTTATTTTGTTCTTCTCCTTATATGATAATTTAGTTGACTACAAAATAATAAGCGGACAGCTATTTTCCCTCAACATACTGAAAATATTATTCCACTATCTTCTGGATGCCCATGCTGATGAAGCATATTGGGGCTTTCTAATTCTTATTCTTTAGGGAATCTGATTTTCTCTGGCTGCTTTAAAGATCTTTATGTCTTTGGTGCTCCGCTCTTTCACTGTTACATGTCCAGGTTTTCTTGTGTCTCCTAAATCTAAGAATTCATATAGCTCACCAATTCTAAAAACTTATCAGCCTTTAGAGTTTCATATTTTGCCTTTCTGCAATCTTTAACTTCTTTCTGGAATTCTAATTAGATGTTTGTTAGAACTTCTCTTCCTTTCCAATGTATTTTTAACCCTTCTATTTTCATCTCTTTGTTTCTCTGTGCTAAATTCTAAGTCACTTTTATTTTTTTGTTCACTAATAAAGATATTTAGTCCTGTCTGCAGCTATTTTTAACCTGAACTCCAGGATCTCTTAGAAATTAATTTACTGTATTTGATTTCCATAAGTGTTCCTTCCAAATGTAGATTTACAGATTAAAGAACTACAACAACAACCATTCTCATCATTTCAGCATAAGTCTTTTCCTTACCTCATCTAACACTTAAAATAATTGTGGAGGTAGGTACAATTTAAACCATTTAAAAATGTATAAAACTGAAGCTCAGAGGTTAACCTGTTCAATGCTATAAAAGTCAAACCCTCATCTTTTCATTCCAAATCATATGTTCTTAACTTGACAAAACATTCTTGTCCACCATCAATAGTTCCAACTTACATTAAATGTTAACATTGCATAGTATTACTATTATGTGAATTTTAAGTTACATTTCTTTTTAGATATCCTTTAAGAATACTCATTAAGAGACATTTATTGGCCAGGCACAGTGGCTCATGCCTGTAATCCCAGCACTTTGGGAAGCCAAGGTGGGCAGATCACTTAAGGTCAGGAGTTTGAAGCCATCCTGGCCAATGTGGTGAAACCCTGTCCCTACTAAAAATACAAAAATTAGCCAGGCGTGGTGGCAGGCGCCTGTAGTCCCAGCACTCGGGAAGCTGAGGCAGGAGAATTATTTGAACCCGGGAGGCAGAGGAATCGCTGAGATTGGGACACTGCACTCCAGTCTGGGCAACAGGGCAAGACTCCATCTCTCAAAAAACAGGAAAAAAAGAGAGATAATTATTGAGCACAGACTATGCCTAGCACAAACAAGGTAAAGTATAAGAAATGTTCCTAGGAAAAACATCACATACATGAAAAGTCAGAAACCATGTCTAATAGAAATAAAAACCCACCACTTAAAAATATTACCAAAAAAACAGAGATCCTGACCAAGTCTTTAGATCCAACTACCAATTTACTGGAAACATAGAGAACATATTAAATTACAAAATCAGAATGCAATCAGTAAATGTAGACTATAGGCAACTGTGTAAGACCAACAACCAGTTTTCTTCAACAAATGAAATGCAACTTAAAAAAAAAAAAAAACAGGCCGGGCGCGGTGGCTCAAGCCTGTAATCCCAGCACTCTGGGAGGCCGAGACGGGCGGATCACAAGGTCAGGAGATCGAGACCATCCTGGCTAACACGGTGAAACCCCGTCTCTACTAAAAAATACAAAAACCTAGCCGGGCGAGGTGGCGGGCGTCTGTAGTCCCAGCTACTCGGGAGGCTGAGGCAGGAGAATGGCGTGAACCCGGGAGGCGGAGCTTGCAGTGAGCTGAGATCCGGCCACTGCACTCCAGTCTGGGCGACAAAGCGAGACTCTGTCTCAACAAAAAAAACAACAACAACAACAAAAAAAACCAAAAAAAAAAAAACAAAAAAACAGGAACGGAGAACTTGTACATTAAAAGATATTTAAGAGGTAATAACGACCTGTTAAATATGCTGATCTTATTTTATCATGACTCCTTCCCCCTCTAAAAAAAACCTATAAAAATACTATGACTTTTATGAGACAATTAGAAATTTTAATACAAATTTGACATTTTATAATATGAAGTAACTTAATTTGTGTGTGTGTCCTAACAGTCTTTTGATTATATTTTAAAAAGAAAAGAGAGTCTTTATTTTTAAAGTTATACACTGAAGCCTTTACAGATAAAACAATATGAATATCTGAAATTTATCTCAAAATAACAGAAGTAGAAAAGCAGAGTTTGGATATCATCATTTTAGCTAGGGGTTGCTGATGGTTTTTGGGACTGAATGATACACACACAATGGTTCATGATACTATTGTGTCTAAAATTCATTACAATAGTTATAAAAAAGAAGTACTACTCAAAAAACCTCTTGTGGTAACTTTCTGTGACACCTTATTACTTTTAAAGTGAAAATATCACTTAACCACCTTATCCCCTAATGTAGTATGCCTGGAACTAAATTAAGAAAGCTACTACAGTTTAGGAACACACACAGACCAAGAGACGAAAATAATTAACAATATAGAGACTCAGGATTCTAATTCATAACACTCCATGAAATATTGAAGCCAATCTTTTTGGAGATCAGTCATAATAAAGGTCTTCATCCTCACTGTCTTTACATTGAGTAGGCTGAGGAAGAGGAAGAGTTGGTCTTTCTGTCTTAGGTGGAAGAGGGAGAAGAAAATTCTGTGTAAGTGGATCCATGCATAAGTGGACCTGTGTAGTTCAAAATCATGTTGTTCAAGGGTCAACTGTACTTCATTTGACCCTCAGGAAAGCCCTTTTCCTTTTTCTTTTGAGACTGGATATCCTCTCGCCCAGGCTGGACTGTAGTGATACGATCACAGCTCACTGCCACCTGGGCTCAGGTGATCCTCTTGTCTCAGTCTCCCAAGTAGCTGGGACTACAGGCCCATGCCACCAGATCTATCTAATTTTTTTAAGTTGTTGTAGAGATGGGGTCTTGCTATGAGGACCAGGCTGGTCTCAAACTCCTGGGCTCAAGCGATCTGCCTGCCTCAGCCTCTCTAAGTTCTGGGATTATAGGTGTGAGCCACCACTCCAGCAAAGCCCTTTCTTGTGAATAGGTTAAAACTTGTTTCAGTTGCCACTTCATTGATTTGTAATTTAAACATTTATCCTGAATTATGTAGTTGGGCCCAGTGTAATCACAAGGTTCCTATAAGTGGGAAAGGGAGGCACAAGAATGTGTCAGTGATGTGATGTGAGAGTCTTCTTTGCCATTGCTTCTTTGAAGATGAAGCTAACAGCTGAGATATGTGAAGAAAACAAATTCCCCCCCAGATCCTGCAAAAAGGAACACAGCCCTGCTAACACCTTCATTTTAGCCCACCTGTGTCAGATTTCTCACCTACAAAACTGTAAGATAATACCTTTGTGTTGTTACAATAAATTTGTTATAGCATAAAAAAAAAAAAAGAAAGCAGAATAATGAGCTACTTTTATGTGAGAAATTACAGGTACATAGAATAATGCCTACTAGATGAAGTACAAATTTCACAACCTGTAATTGAGGCCTTCTATATAACCTGCCATTCTATCTTTTCTCTTATATCCATATACACACTCTTAGCCATAAAGGCCAAATTATTCAACTCACTGATCAATGGTTGTAAAATTATGCCAACCTACACACACAACTTTAGTTAATGTCATTCTCTCAATGCCTATTGCTCTCCACTCCTTCCCCTATCTCCCAATTTGGCTAGGTCACAGATCACTATTCTGAGCCTACCAACCCAAATCAATCTTTCCTACTGTAGCCACATAGCACTTAATTAAAACCTTGGATCCTTATTTCTCTAACTAGATGAAGTCCTAAAAGACATAGTCTTGGAATTCACCT
This sequence comes from Macaca fascicularis, assembly GCF_037993035.2. Lineage (NCBI taxonomy): Eukaryota > Metazoa > Chordata > Mammalia > Primates > Cercopithecidae > Macaca > Macaca fascicularis. The sequence goes on from NC_088375.1 coordinate 137,676,730, forward strand.
TTTTATTGATAAATGGTTCATTAGAGTATAAGCATATTAAAGCCTATGACACTTCTAAGAGTTATTAAATATTAAGTGTGTATGCACTATTTAACACATGTACTATTAATGTTGGAGGAACAAACACAACAACTAGGGTCACTGCCCTCAAGGAGACAATACATCAATATCTAACATAGTACTGTCATTTCGCAGACATTAAAATATCTGTTAACTGAAATTCTAATAAAAATACCCTAGAGAAAGCATTAAGTAGCATAAGAAAAGCATTTTAAGAAAAGTCAAAACCTAAAAACCCAAAGTTTTGAATAACACATCCATAATAAACAACCAGTTATACTCAACTATCACCAGAAAAGTTACATTTAGCATTATTTGATTGTAATTTTCTATGCAAGCCAATGATAGTGAATTCAACAGTCATATTATAATTTAAATCATGAGTTCAGCAATTTACAACTAGTACTTTCAGAATAGTTAGAAAAAGCTGACATTTTAAGAAATAGGTTATTTATTAGTTGTCCAGTTATAGGTCTTGAGATATTAATAGTTAACTTCCTAAAGAACACTGCTACAACTTTCACCATACTTAAAATCTACATCTAAAAAGTTAACATTTTACCGTATTGGGGACCATCCTCTATTATTCTACAGTCATTTCATACAATTCTGTCTTCCCAAGTAATAGGTCCATTACTTTGCAAGGATTTCACATTGGCAAAACAGTTAAGAGTACTGAAATGACACCACTGAAATTACAAATTACGAACAAAATAAAAAGCCATTTTAAAAAAAGTAACAAATTTCCTATTACAAACTCACAAATATTCTTTCTTATAGTCTCACTGAGCTAACAAAAAAAAGTCTAAAATCAAGAAAAGCCAAATACCGCAAATTTATAAAATAATGGAAAATGAGATTTCATTTGTATCCTGAAGCCATAAAAATGTGGATATTCTAAATGCAAATACATTAACATTAACTAAGGACCTAGTTTGTGGAACTATTAAAATCCTAATTTTAGCCGGGCGCTGTGGCTCAAGCCTGTAATCCCAGCACTTTGGGAGGCCGAGACGGGCGGATCACAAGGTCAGGAGATCGAGACCATCCTGGCTAACATGGTGAAACCCTGTCTCTACTAAAAAAAAAAATACAAAAAACTAGCCGGGCGAGGTGGCGGGCGCCTGTAGTCCCAGCTACTCCGGAGGCTGAGGCAGGAGAATGGCGTGAACCCGGGAGGCGGAGCTTGCAGTGAGCTGAGACCCGGCCACTGCACTCCAGCCTGGGCGACAGAGCGAGACTCCGTCTCAAAAAAAATAAATAAATAAAATAAAAAATAAAATCCTAATTTTAAAGATGAAGAAGCTGCGGCTAAAAATGTTTACATATCAAATGGATTTTAAAAGCAAAATCACTTAATCAAAATATATATATGCCTAAAACTATACAACAAAGAATATCAAAAAAGCAAAAAAGAAAACCTCAAAGAAAAAATACCTACAATGCATATGAAATCAATTTTTTTATACAAAGAACTGTGATAAAAATGACCATTAAACTAGGTCCAGTACACAAACAAGCAGTTGACAGAAAATGAAATTCAGATAGCCAAATTTGAAAACTTCACTCATTTCAAAATATAAATTACGAAATACATTTTTAGTGTAAAATAATCTAATATTCTAAATTTTGATAAAACCTAGAATTGCCAAGGGTATGGAAAAACAGGCACTCCCATACACACCTGTAAAAAACAAATGAGTGTTCTGGCAGTGTGGTTTCTAGTAACTCTTTAAGCATAAATTTCTTTTGACACAGCATTTTTACTTCTATTCTAAATATGTCCACACGTTATAACTAACCACAAACTGGAATCAAACCTAAATGTCCATCAATGTAGGAAACTAAATTGTGGTATGTCCAGTAACTACACTGTGGTGCAGTCACACAAGAGTATCCTCCATTGTCATTAACAAAGAATGAGGCAGAACTATAACTGCTGAGACCACATTATGTAATTTTAAAAAACAGTGTCTGTTCATATCCTTTGCCCACTTTTTGATGGGGTTGTTTTTTTCTTGTAAATTTGTTTGAGTTCTTTGTAGATTCTGGATATTAGCCCTTTGTCAGATGAGTAGATTGCAAAAATTTTCTGCCATACCTGTTCACTCTGATGGTAGAGAGCGAAGGATATGAACAGACACTTCTCAAAAGAAGACATTTATGCAGCCAACAGACACGTGAGAAAATGCTCATCATCACTGGCCATCAGCCATCAGAGAAATGCAAATCAAAACCACAATGAGATACCATCTCACACCAGTTAGAATGGCGATCATTAAAAAGTCAGGAAACAAAAGGTGCTGGAGAGGATGTGGAGAAATAGAAACGCTTTTACCCTGCTGGTGGGACTGCAAACTGGTTCAACCATTGTGGAAGACAGTGTGGCGATTCCTCAAGGATCTAGAACTAGAAATACCATTTGACCCAGAGATCCCATTACTGGGTATATACCCAAAGGGTTATAAATCATGCTGCTATAAAGACACATGCACAGGTATGTTTATTGCGGCACCATTCACAATAGCAAAGACTTGGAACCAACCCAAATCTCCATCAATGATAGACTGGATTAAGAAAATGTGGCACATATACACCATGGAATACTATGCAGCCATAAAAAAGGATGAGTTCATGTCCTTTGTAGGGATATGGATGAAGCTGGAAACCATTCTCAGCAAACTATCACAAGAACAGAAAACCAAACACTGCATGTTCTCACTCATAGGTGGGAACTGAACAATGAGAACACTTGGACACAGGAAGGGGAATATTACACACCAGGGCCTGTCGTGGGGTGTGCAGAGAGGGGGAGGGATAGCATTAGGAGATATACCTAATGTAAATGACAAGTTAATGGGTGCAGCACACCAACATGGCACATGTATACATAAGCAACAAACCTGCACGTTGTACACATGTACCCTAGAACTTAATGTATAATAAAAAAAATTAAAAATAATTTAAAAAAAACAGTGGACTTCTACTTCCAGTCAAGATAGAATAACATGACCCAGATTTGCCTTCCCGAAACAACAACAAACAATCAAGCAAATATACAGAACAATGGGTTTTCAAGACACTGGAGATCAGGCAATGATGGACAATAGTCCCTGAAAGTTAGAAAACAAATGAGTCCATGTTTGCCTCAGCTTACTCCCTTAAGTGTCCAGGCCACAGCACAACTATAAGGAAACCACACTGAGCCTCAAAGTCTACTTTAATTGTGAAAGAGCCAAGAGCCTGAGAAGACCAAAGTAACTAGAGTTTACAGGTCAAAGTACCAGAGAAAAGAGCTGCAGAGATCTCTCCAAATCTGCAGAGAAATCAGAGTATTCAGTGAATACTTAACAAGATATATAATATTTGGACCATAAAACAAGTCTCCATGTTTACAAAGATTCAAGTCTTAGAAAATACATTCTCTGGCCAGAATAAAACAAAAATTAAGAATACATAACAGATATATAGAAAACTCCAAATATTTGGAAATTAAATAACATAAATAACATACTTCCCAATAACTCCTGGGTCAAAAAAAAATTTTTTTTTAAGTATTCTGAAATGAATAAAAATATACATGTCAAAATTTGAGGAATACCATGAAAGCGGTACTTCAAAGGGAAACTTACAGCACTAAACTCCTACATAAGTAAAAGTATCAAGTTAATGACATCAACTTCAACATTAACTAAGTAGAAAATGAAGATCAAGCTAAACACAATGCAAAACAAAATAAAAACAGCAGAAATCAATAAAATAGAAGACAGAAAAACCACAGAGAAAACTCAATGAAACCAAAAGCTGATATTTTGGAGATTAATAAAATCAATAAACTTCAATCCAGACAGACAAGGAAAAAAAATGACATAAATTATCCCTACTGAGAATGAGAGAGCTGACATCACTAAGGATTCAACGGTATCAAAAGTGTAGTATCATGGCTGGGCACAGTGGCTCACGCCTGTAATCCCAGCACTTTGGGAGGCCAGGGCAGGCAGATCGCAAGGTCAGGAGTTCGAGACCAGCCTGGCCAACATAGTGAAACCCCATCTCTACTAAAAATACAAAATATTAGCCAGGTGTGGTGGTGTGTGCCTGTGATCCCAGCTACCTGGGATGCTGAGGCAGGAGAATCGCGTGAACCCGGGACGCGGAGGTTGCAGTGAGCAGAGATTGCGCTACTGCACTCCAGCCTGGGCGACAGATCAAGACTCCGTCTCAAAAAAAAACTGTAGTATCATGAACAACTCTACCCAAATACATTCAGCAACTTAAAAGGAAATGGACTAGTCCTACAGAAGAGACAAATTACCGAAGTTCACTCAAGAACTAAACAAACTGAATAGCCCTGTATCTATTAAATAAGTTAAATATGTAGTTTAAAACCTCCCAACAAAGAAAACAAACATCTGGCCCCACATGGCTTCACTAGTGAATTGTATCAGTTAAGGAAGAAATTTTAGAGTTTTCACCCAGTATCAGGAGCAAGGTAAAGATATTCTCTCAGCACTTCTATTAAACATTGTACTGGATACCACAGACAAGAAAATGGAGACAAAAAATGGCACCCAGATAGAAAAGGAAGAAAACTATTTAAAAACAATTGGGTATAAATTGTCTATGTAGAAAATTTAATGGCATAGGCTGGTATAGGTAATAATGGTATAGACTCACGCCTATCATCTTAGCACTTTGGGAGGCCTAGGCAGGCAGATCACTTGAGGTCAAGAGTTTGAGGCCAACATGGTGAAACCCTGCCTCAACTGAAAATACAAAAATTAGCCAGGCATGGTGGTATGCACCAGTAGTCCCAGCTATTTGGGAGGCTGAGGCAGGAGAATTTCTTGACCCAGGAGGCAGAAGTTGCAGTGAGCCAAGATCGTGTCACTGCACTCCAGCCTGGGTGACTGAGACTCCCTCTCAAGAAAATCTGATGGGACATATAAAAAAAACTATTAGACCTACTAAATGAGTTTCCCACAGGATCAGAACACAAGAGCGATATGCCATAATCATTTCTATATACTAGTAAACCACTGGAAATTACGTTTTTAAAATATCATTTACAATAACATCAAAATATATAAAATACTTATGGATAAATCTAATCAAACAATGTACAAAACCTGTGCACTGAAAAAAAAACACTGCTTAAAGAAATTAAAGACCAATAGAGACATCAACTGTAGTCATGGTTAGAAAGACTCACTTGTTAAGATGACAATTTTCCCCAAATTGCTCTACAGATTCAAGTCAAATCCGGTAAAATCCAAGCAGTTTTTGTAAAAACTGACTCATATGAAAATACAAAGGACTCAGAAGAGTTAAAAACAACTTTGAAAAAGAACAGAGTTGGAGGGCCAAGACTAAGTAAGTGGTTTCAAGACTTGATATAAAGCTACAATGATTAAGACAGTATGTTTCTAACATCTGAAGGAAAATGGGTCAATACAAAAGAATAGAGTACAGACATATAATCATACATACAGAGATAACTGATTTTTCATGAAGCTGCAAAGCCAAGTGAATGGAGAAAGGATAGTCTTTTCAACAAATAATGCTGTAAACACTGGATGTCCCCATGCAAAACCAAATACTTCTGACCCACACTTTGTACCATATTCAAAATATTAAGTCAAAATGAAAGAGACCTAAATGTTAAACCAAAGTATAAAACTTCTATTAGAAAAAAAGGTGGCCAAGGGCAGCGGCTCATTCCTTTAATCCCAACACTTTGGAAGGCTGAGGCAGAAAGACTGCTTGAGGCCAGGAGTTCAAGACCAGCCTGGGCAAAACAGACAGACACCAGGTCTATAAAAAATTTAAAAATTAGCTGAGCATGGTGCTGTGTGCCTGTAGTACTAGCTACTTGGGAGGCTGAAGCAGGAGCCCTTGTGTCCAAGAGTTCAAGATTATCCTGAGCTACGATTGCACCATTGCACTTCAGCCTGGGTGACAGGCCCTGTCTCTAAAAAATATTATTATTATTATTTTTATTATTATTAACAAACAGAAGGAAAAAATCTTCATGGCTTACAGTTAGGCAAAAATGGCTCAGGCAAGACCCCAAAACCACAATCCATAAAAGAAAAACTTGGTAAACTGGAGTCCACAAGAATTAGTAACAGTTGCTCTTCAAAAGACAATGCTGAGAACGAGAAGACGAGTGGCAGAAAAGATTTGCAGGCCATATATCTGATAAAGGACTTATAACCACAATGAAGACCTCTCAAAACTCAATTAAAAATAAACCACCAAATAAAAAATTGGGCAAAAGATATAAACACACACTTCACCAAAGGTAACAGTTGACAAAAAGCACATGAAAAGATGTTCAACATCATAGATATTAGAGGAATGCAAATTAAAACCACAATGAAATATCACTTCATATACACTAGAATGTCTGCAATCAAAAAGACAAGATAACAGGCATTAGAAAGGATGTGGAGGGACTGGAAATTTCATACCCCGCTGATGGCAATGTAAGATGGTAGAACTACTTTTAAAAAGTTTGCAGTTCTTTAAAAAGTTAAACATATGCCTACCACATGATCCAGACTTTCCAATCATAGCCCCGCCGACGAAGAGAAATGAAAGCCTATGTCCATACAAAGACTTGTACAGGTATAGCTCAAAACAGAAAACAAATGTCCCTCAAGACTTGAATGGATTAACAAATTGCTGTATAGCCATTAAGTGTAATATTGCTAAGCAATAAAAGAGAATGGACTATTGAAACACAACATGGGTGAATCTCAAAATAATTCTGAGTGGACTAACACAGGCCAAAAATGTACATACCACATGATTACATTTACCTAAAATTCTAAAAAGTGTGAACTAATCTACAGTGACAGAAAGCAGATCAGTGGTTGCTTGGGGAAAGAAAAGCAGAAGGGATGGAGTACAAAGGTGCAAGATGATATTGTGGGGAGTGACTGATGTTCATTATCTTGATTGTGGTGATGGTTGCACAAGAGTATGTATGAGACAAAACATTGTATATTTAATATGGGTAGTTTATTTTATGTCAAATTATATCTCAAGAGACGGGCTGGGCACAGCGGCTCACGCCTGTAATCCCAGCACTTTGGGAGGTCAAGGCGGGCGAATCAAGGAGTCAAGAGAACAAGACCATCCTGGCCAACATGGTGAAACCCCGTCAGTACTAAAAATACAAAAGTTAGTCTGGCGTGGTGGCGGGCGCCTGTAGTCCCAGTTATTCGGGAGGCTGAGGCAGGAGAATCACTTGAACCCCGGGAGGCGGAGGTTGCAGTGAGCTGAGATCGTGCCACTGCACTCCAGCCTGGTGACAGAGGGGACTCCCATTCAAAAAACAAAAAAAAAAAGGCAAGATGTGGGCCAGAACAATAGTTTAAATCCAATTATGTAAATAAAGATGTTTATATGTGTGGTAATATATCAATAATTTCAGGTAAAAAGGCACAAAATTTTAACACAATTACCTACACCTAAGAAATAAAAAAAACCTGTGAATCAGTTTGAATTTTTTTAAACATGCATCAGTGTCTTTAAAGCAAATTTACAAATTTTTTTTTTTTTTTTTTTGAGACAGAGTCTCGCTCTGTCACCCAGGCTGGAGTGCAGTGGCCGGATCTCAGGTCACTACAAGCTCTGCCTCCCAGGTTTACGCCATTCTCCTGCCTCAGCCTCCCAAATAGCTGGGACTACAGGCGCCTGCCACCTCGCCCGGCTAGTTTTTTATATTTTTAGTAGAGACGGGGTTTCACCGTGTTAGCCAGGATGGTCTCGATCTCCTGACCTCGTGATCCGCCCGTCTCGGCCTCCCAAAGTGCTGGGATTACAGGCTTGAGCCACCGTGCCCAGCCACAAATGTTTTTAAAGAACACTTAACTACTTGTACACAGGCCTGACGCCAAAGCAAAAATTCTTAACCATTATTCCAGAAAATTAAATTAACTTTAATTATTCAGACTTTTATATTAAACAATGGATTTTTAAAAATGGTTTGCAACTTTTTTTTATCATCTTCTAAAGTGTTCTCCTCAAATTACTAACATAAAAAACTGGTGTAACCAATACATTACATCTGGACATCCTACTCCTAGTCTCCTCAGTTTTTTTCTGTCTACTCATTCTGAGCGTTATCTACAAACTACTCTCCTTTTCCTCTAACAGTGGACACTCACACTTGTATCATTTACTATTTTCCAGAATTCACAGAAGAAATCTGTTTGGATGGAAACTACAACATCTACCATTCTGCACTCTTTAGCTATTCCTGATTTTAAATCCCATGACTAACTCAACTTGAAAAATACTATCACCGGCCGGGCGCGGTGGCTCAAGCCTGTAATCCCAGCACTTTGGGAGGCTGAGATGGGCGGATCACGAGGTCAGGAGATCGAGACCGTCCTGGCTAACACGGTGAAACCCCATCTCTACTAAAAAATACAAAAAACTAGCCGGGCGAGGTGGCGGGCGCCTGTAGTCCCAGCTACTCGGGAGGCTGAGGCAGGAGAATGGCGTGAACCCGGAGGCAGAGCTTGCAGTGAGCTGAGATCCGGCCACTGCACTCCAGCCTGGGCGACAGAGCAAGACTCCGGCTCAAAAAAAAAAAAAAAAAAAAGAAAAATACTAACACCAAAAAGAGCTTATTATTTCTCCTTCAGTCTGTACAAAATGAACTAAAGAAACAAGCCTAAAGAATGGACAAATATCTAGTTCACTATAGGTAAGACGACAGAAAATAAGCAAGAAAACACAGTAACATCCCCAAAAGTATTCGAAAGAACATAACATCATTATGGATACAATTTTAAGAATTCCAAAAAATGTCTGAACAGTCAGCATCAATGGACTAAGCAGATAGCCTCTCAGGACAGACAGGTTTGCAAATGAAAAACGACAATACAGGCTGGGCACGGTGGCTCACGCCTGTAATCCCAAAACACTGGGAGGTCGAGGCAGGCAGATCATGAGGTAAGGAGTTCGAGACCAGCCTGACCAACAGAGTGAAACCCAATCTCTACTAAAAATACAAATTAGTTGGGCGTGGTGGTGAGCACCTGTAATCCCAGCTACTCAGGAGGCTGAGGCAGGAGAATTGCTTGAACCCAGGAGGCAGAGGTTGCAGCGGGCCAAGATCGCGCCACTGCATCCAGCCTGGGCGACAGAGTGAAGCACCATCTCAAAAAAAAAAAAAAAAATTACAATACATCGTGACATTAAAACTTGCAAGTACTCAAGAAAATGTTAAGCATTAGAACTAAAGTTTAAACGATGAGTAGTTTTCTTGGCCAAAAGGAAGGATTCCAAAGGATCTCTACCATAAAGCCTTTCTTTAATAGAAAAACCAGCTCTTAACTTCTGATTCAAATTTGAAGCTAATTGCCTCAACAACTTTCTTTTTAAGGATCAGGATAATTCATTTCTAATGTGCCTTCTAATTGACCAAAATATATTCATTTTCATATGACAAAAAGTAAAAAAAAAAAAAAAAAACTTAGATTAACAAAATTATAAGATATAGGTCAAACCACTTACCATCCATTTAAAATCATTATTTCCCCTCAGAAAATTGGGGTATCATTTTATATTACAAGAAGCCATGTATGAAAGCATTTTTAATTTCCTGATCATTCATACTTACTTTAAAAGGTTATTCTTGCAGATGGCCAGTTCTAGAAAAACTTATGGTGATTACAAACTGTTAATATGGTCCAACTTTAGAAATGAAACATTTTACACTTGGGTTTTGTTAGCTACAGTATAGTTTTCAAAAGCAAAAGCTAAAATTTTCCAGTAATTATGATGACAGTAGATCCAACGATCCCAGTTTCAAACATAATCTTTTCCTACCTTCACACCAACTGCAACCTCAGTGACGATTCTGCAAAGAAAAAATAAATAGTTTCAACTTCTTGTTATTCTTCTAATCACTCTTTGGCTCTACAACTTTTTAAGATAGTTCATCATTCATAAATCTTCCAGCCACTCACACACAGATGGGGAAAAAAATACCACAGATGGTCAGTGACTTACCTGTACTGTTATCAACCTGGTTTTCTAAAAGTAACTTTCAAACGTGAGGCAAAAATTCAGTAACCTCGTGGTATCTTTTGACAACATATTCAATAGCCAAAAGAACAAAACCCAAAACACTATGCCATTTCCACAATACCAATACACTGAGATTAATAATTTAACGCTTAAACTCTTTAGTAGTTTCCATAGGAACCAGGAATCAGGAAACATGAATTCTGGTGCAAGTTTTGACATCAATTGCCGTGTTGACCTGGGGGGAAAACTGAAATTCTCTGGATCTGTTTCATCTGGAAAATAATCTTAAGGTAACATCTAGGACGATTTGAATTCTGTAAAACTGTGTTAACTTTTATAAAATCTTCTTTATAACATCTTTTAAAAAACACCAAACTCTAGGCGCTTAACCAAATTTTTGATTCTTCAAATACTCACTGATTTTAATAAATGTATTTGCTAAATGATATTATGTTTACACTCCCAAAAGAGCTGCATACTGCTATATTTTCGACCTTAAGCCTGCCCCCTTTCTAACGATGACTTAAATTACTGAGTCTTTTCAGGTGTGAAGCGTGTCAGAGAGACATTGGTCCCTACCATTTCACAGTCTTGCCTCTCACCTCACTCAGTTTTCACTCAGGTTCGCAAAGATGTAGCATGGTTCTGGGTTTTTGTAGTCATTTTTCCAGAAACTAACCAAAGTAGCTAAAGAGATAGCCCTGTGTTGACTATCTGCTCTTGTTTCTGCCATTGCTGTTGGCCTTTGCCCATGTGACTGATGTCGGCCTCAAACACTTCGCTTTTTAGATGATTTAATTTCTGGGCCCTTTTGCCAAGCCTTGAATGTCTTCAGTCCCCACAAAAAGGCATTTTTCCTCCCTCCCGCCCCCACTACCAGACTCAAATGAAAACAAAGGAGTATGACATCTGCCCTCCCCCTTCCTCCCGCCGCCGCACGCCCTCCCCCCTTCCCCAGCGGCTCCCACTAGGCTTTCCCCGGAGCTCCCGCCACCCGCATCTCTCCCGACCACGGCGGGCCGGGCGAGGCCGGAGAGGCTGCGGACGGCTGGGGTCCACAAGGGGTGGCTCTCTTCTCTTCCCCTAGAGGTTCCCCCACTCCAAAGGCCTGTCTTTGCCCATCCCACTCGCTCTCACAGGCACCGCTAACCCAAGGGTCGGGTCCCAGGGTACGGATCGAAATGGCTCCTAGAGGGGGCAGGGACGGACCGGCGAGACGTTATGGGGTTCCCACCCCATCCCCCGCCGCCAAGCCGGTGCCCGCTCCCACTCCGGGATCCTCACCCCCGCCATCGCCCCAGTGCCTCCCCAGCCTCCAAGCCCGCTTTCTTCTCATTTTCTCGACCAAAGCCCGCCGGGGGAAGCAAAGGGAGGGGTGTGTGCGATGGGGCGGGGGTTGGGTAACGGCAGCCCAGCCCTGGGAGGGGCCGCGGGAGGGTTTCTCCCCGGCCCGGGATAGGGCCGAAGGACGGTCCAACTCCTCTCTCACACACACCTTCTCGCCGGCCCGATTACATACCCGTCCATTGCCGAACCGGACAAAGCTTCGCTCACAAGAACCGAGCCACGCAGCCAGCGAGCCACACAAGCGGCGAGAAAATGGCGGCTGGGGCCCGACGGAAATTGCCGAAGGTGCCGAGGCGCACGGGGCAGCGCGCGGCAGCGGCGGCGGCGGAAAGAGCCGAGCGCGCCGGCGCCCGACAGCGGGAGGCGAGCGGCGGGGCGCGGGGACTAGGGGGAGTGGGCGCCGCCGCCGACGCCTCCTCCGCGCCTCCGCGCGCCTTCCTCCCTCCGCCCTCCGCCTGCCGCCCTCTGGAACCTGGCCTGCTGCTGCAGACAGCGGCGTTCTGGTTTCCACTCCTTGAGGGGCGTGGGTGGGACACCTCCCAACAGCCCTCCACACTGTCTCTTCCCTGACTGCAGGACGGCCCCTAAGCAGCCTCCACTTTTCACTCCACGCCAAGTACCAGCTTGGCTACCGTCAACCTATGCGGGCCAAGGAAAAAACGTTGGATAGCTTTTCTCCTAAGCCATCTTTTATTTGCAGACTGGCTCCGGCCTCTAAAACAAAAATCTTTACCCCACTGAGCAAGACCACTTGGTAACAACAGTACTTTCTCAAGCAAGTAGAACTCCTCAGACTGAAATATAAGGCTTTTGCTTCAAGACCTGTAGTACCAAGCCACGTGGAGGAAAATGTGATCCTCACTTCAGTTGGTGATTAGTGTGCAACTGTAGAAAATATTCACGATACCCTAGGTGGAAATAGACACAAATGGAGCGATGTGTTAAAATGCTACGATAGTTGGAGTTTAACATTTGGAGGCATGAAAGGGAAAGTGGAGATGGGAGTGGGAGCAACTGAGTCTTCAGATTGTTTAGAGAAGGTAGAAGCATTAAAATGGGCTATGCAAATTGACTCCCTTTGCTATATCTTACGGTCTCAATTTTTACTTGATACTCTAGTGGACATTTTACTTTAAAGTGTTTTTACCAGAGGCTCAACAAAATTGGGAGAGGCACCTACTTCTTGAAAATCTGCTCAGTGAGTAACGACTTTGCCAGTACCCATCCTTCTCCTGCACCCTTCACCTCCACCCCCAACACACACAAGCACAAAGGCACTTATAATTCTGAAAAATGACAAATACTCCCTGTGTCCCTCCAGTTACTCTCAATACTCTGGGTTTTTCCATATCTTCTTCAGGCAAAGCGCTTATCCTTTACTAATTGGAATTTCACTATACTAAATTATAGTCTATATAATTCTTAAAATACATATATATTTTTGAGTTTCGCTCTTGTTGCCTGGGCTGGAGTGCAATGTCGCGATCTCGGCTAACCGCAACTTCCTCCTCCTGAGGCCGGTCTCGAACTCCGGACCTCAGGTGATCCGCCCTCCTCGGCCTCCCAAAGTGCTGGGATTACAGCTGTGAGCCACCGCGCCCGGCAGTAAATAATACTACTTTTAAATTGGATAGACCCTTAAAGAGCATTTGTCCAAACACTTTGCTATAGAACTCTTCAAAGCACCCACATTTTTACAAATTATTGATTTGCCTATGGGATTGTCAAAAAAAAAAAAAAGACCAGGAGCGGTGACTCACTCCTGTAATGCCAGCACTTTGGGAGGCTGAGGCAAGTGGATCACCTGAGGTCGGGAGTTCAAGACCAGCCTGACCAAAATGGAGAAACCACGTTTCTACTAAAAATACAAAATTAGCCAGGGTGGTGGTGCATGCCTGTAATCCCAGCTACTCGGCAGGCTGAGGCAGGAGAATCGCTTGAACCCAGGAGGCGGAGGTTGCGGTGAGCCGAGATAGTGCCATTGCACTCCAGCCTGGGCAACGAGTGAAACTCCGCCTCAAGAAAGAAAACACACACACACACACACACACACACACACACACACACGTGTCAAATTTCCTACAATAACCCCCTTCACCTTAAACCTTAAAATAAAGGATCTGTTATTGGTGCCATTAATAATCACTTTTCATATTGTGGTTTCGTACATGTGTTTTCACTCAACACTTAAATATGCAAGCTTCCAAAGGGCAGGAACTATGGTATTAATTCTCGGTATTACTCACATTCGCTTGATCAATATTGATTGATTGGTTCTCACTTTACCTTAGCAAAGACAAACCATTCTATGAGGAGGGAAGCTTCTCCTTAGGCAGCAGAAGAAATTACAGTGTTCACAAAAACACATTTTTCTTTATTTTTTTCCTAATACAGTACAAAACCACAAACATACAGTAGTTAATCTCCTTGCTTATTTAAGCTAACACTTTCTTGAAAAAATGCAAGGTGGCCGCGCGCGGTGGCTCAAGCCTGTAATCCCAGCACTTTAGGAGGCCGAGACTGGCGGATCATGAGGTCAGGAGATCGAGACCGTCCTGGCTAACACGGTGAAACCCCGTCTCTACTAAAAAATACAAAAAAAAACTAGCCGGGCGAGGTGGCGGGCGCCTGTAGTCCCAGCTACTCGGGAGGCTGAGGCAGGAGAATGGCGTGAACCCGGGAGGCGGAGCTTGCAGCACGAGACTCCGTCTCAAAAAAAAAAAAAGAAAAAGAAAAAAGAAAAGAAAAAATGCAAGGTAATTTACAAATCAACGCACATAAAGTACTAGATTAAGACATGAAGTGAAATAAGAATAAAACAAGAGGGCAAAGCATAGCATGAGTCAGGAATGAGGCTAATGCAACAGTGTACGCAAAAGCATATTCATTAAAGCCTGTGTTCAGATTTGAGCTCTTTCATTTAATACCTGTGTGACATTAGGCACGTTCATTAACCTCTCCAGGAAACTTTCCTTTGCTGAATATAGGATTAAAAATAGGGCCTCTGGGCCAGGCGCGGTGACTTAGGTATGTAATCACAGCACTTTGGGAGACCAAGGCGGGCAGATCACGAGGTCAGGAGATTGAGACCATCCTGGCCAACATGGTGAAACCCGGTCTCCACTAAATATACAAAAATTAGCCGGGCGTGGTGAAATGTGCCTGTAATCCCAGCTACTCAGGAGGCTGAGGCAGGAGAATAGCTTGAACCAGGGAGTCGGAGGTTGCAGTGAGCCAAGATAGCGCCACTGCACTCCAGCCTGGCGACAGAGCAAGACTCCATCTCAAAAGAAAAAAAACAAAGGAAATAGGGCCTTCATCCTAGATGACTGTGAAGTAAACACCTTAACATATGTAAGGCACCTCCCTAGATCAGTTAAAAACTTACAGTAAATACTTAGCAGAGAGGGTTATCATCATGCTTATTATTTTTGTTATCACTGTTATTCATTTGAGAAGGAACAGACCACAAATTTGTAGCTTAGATTGTAACAGCCAACAATATTCATAAAAATAAATCTATATAGAGATTTTCACAAAGGTTGTTAAACATGTCACTAAAGTAGTAAGATTGGCTAGTATCTACAGGAATAAATCTGGGAAAATGTCATAGATAAATTTCTAAAGCCCTATCCAAATCTAAATCTGTATGATTTTATGAGTTAACCATGGGGTAGATTATTAATCTCAACATTAGCAGATGGCCAGCCTTTGTAATATATGACAAGATTCTATTAGTGTTTATGAATTCCTAACAAAATAAGGCAATAAAAAGTGAAGTGTCTGTACAGTATTATTTTCATACCCATATCTTTTTTCAGTATAACTATTTGTTCTTTCCCATCTGAATGGTAAATGTTTTGACCTTTTATAGAGATTTACACTTATGTGAACGATGATTAAATTTCAGCGTATGCTAGGCCAAAATAAGGACTAATATTTATTCAATAAAAATAGGAAGTAGAATCTGGTTCGTAATGTTCTGATTTTATTCTTAGCCCCACCTCTTGACTGCTTATACTACCAAAGACATCATTTAAATTTTTCATCCTGTAGTTTCTTCATTTGAGAAGAAGGAATAATATAATAGGATCAACTAGATAATATTTTACTTTTGAATAGGTGATCAAAATACAAAATAGAGGCGAACACACTCAAAAGACGTGAAATCATATACAACATTTCCAGAAAAGACAAATATGTAGAGATAGAAAGTGAAGAAGTGGTCGCCTAGAGCTGGGAGTGGGAATGGGGAATTACTGTAAACGGGCACAAATTTCTCTTCAGGATGATGGAAATGTTTGAAAACCAGATTGTGGAGATGATGGTACAACTCTGTAAATATATTAAAATTCATTGAATTAAACATTTAATACTGATAAATTTCAGAGGATGTAAATTATATATCAATAAAGCTGCTGTATAGCTACTGGCCTGGGGCTTCTTTCACCAATATATAGTTCTCTTCTATATTTGATCTCTGGTTTCCTGGATCCCATATCTTCTTTCTTGATATATTCCCTCACTGGGAATATATCCAATTCTCTTCTGGAGTCTTCCAGAAGGTTCCAGAAAAAAAAAAATCTGTAGGAAACTTTTTTTAATATTTTGCATATTTAGAGATATGTTTTATTCTACTTTCACATGTTATTGATAGTTTGGAAAGGAATGCTTTTTTTCTCAGTACTGTGCCTGTAAACTTTCTGCTATATCTGCTTGGAGGTGGTGTCAAAAAAATAAAAAGCATATACTCTTCACTCCTGCTCTCCAGCTACTGAGTTCTATGTTCCAGAGGCAAACTATCTTACCAGTTAATTACATACTTTTTAAGAGATGTTCAAAGACATATATTGATTACATATATAGTTTTTCTTTTGATTCAAAATTGGTAACTATTATGCACACTATTCTGTAACATATTTTCAACTTTAAAAATTTACATCTTAGAGATATTTCCTTATCAGTATGTTTAGAGCTGCCTCATCATTTATACACACCTGCATAATACGCCACTGAATAAGTAAATCATGATTTATTTATTTTGATCATATTGATGAACATTTAGGTTGCCTCCAATCTTGCTATTTACACACAATTCTGCAATGAATATCCTTGTCTCTAAGATGTTCCCTGCATGTGTGAATATGTCTTCTAGATAAATACTATAAATAAAAATTACTAGATAGGGTTTTTTTTTTTTTTTAATTTTAAAAGGCTGCCAAGTTGCCTAAATGGGTGTAAAATATTAGCAATTCCTACCATTTAAAAAGGGAAGTGTACTAATTTCTTTAATATATAAGGAGTTCCTACAAATAAAAAATCAAAAGTCAACAATCAAATAGAAAAATAGATAAAGCATATGAATAGATTATGACATATTACAGAAAAGTAAAAACAAATATGCTCAGCCTCATTTTAAAGGAATTCAAGGTGAAACTGTACTAAGATACTTTTTTCACTTGTCAACACCCCTTCTAGGCAGACTAGCACAAAGCTTCTGAGTGCAGTACTGGGAAAAAGTATTCCTTTCCAAACTATCAGTAACATATGAAAATAGAATAAACATAACTCTAGATACACAAAATGTCAAAATTTTGTTTTCTATGGCTTTTTTTTATTTGGAATATTCTGGAAGATGTATTTCCCAATGAGGGTAATATATCAGGAAAGAAGATGTTGAACCCAGGAAACCAGAGATCCACTATAGAAGAGAAGAAAATTGTATGTTGGTGAAAGAAGCTCCAATAGCTCTGCATTAGTCCTATGATTACAATGGAATATGAGACCAGAAGGCTCAAGGAAAGAAGTCTCTAAGAAAAACATGTAACTTTTATAGATAAAATATAGTATGTCTGTATATGTTTAGCGGAGGTTTGTGGTGCTATTGGCAAGCTTAGGGAAAGCATTAATCAAAAACACATGAAATATGTTTTAAATTAACTACAGAATAAGGAAAAGTTGTAAAGAAATATAATTATAGCATACTCTGTGGCTCGGTTTGTAAAAGTAATTCCATCTTCATAATAATATAAGCACTGAATACTAACAAAATTAAGATTATGAAACAATTTTGTCAGAGAAGGAAGAGAAATATGGATGTGCACATATGTGTATGTGGTAGGGTTATAAACTCTCATCTTCAAAAGTTGGAAGTCAATAGAATATGTCTAGAATTAACAGGTGAGAAAATGGCACATGAGCATATTTTTCAGAAGTATGGAGGTAAATATCATGATGATTAGGGAGAATTGAAAGTAGCTGCTTCTGGGGCATGGCACCACAGGATGAGAAATAAGGAGATAGAAAAGTATACTTTTGAGTTTTGTTTTTGTTGTAAGCCAGAAATAAAATTTGAAGCCCCTCCCCTCCAACTGAATGGACTCCTCCTCTTGGCCAATGGCATTCCAGAGTTAACCCAAAACAGGAGTTCAGGCCCTGATGGGCATGGGTGGCCTCACTGTATCCTCTAGTCTTCAGAATCAAGGAACTGACCAGCATTAACATTAAAACAGAGATCTTTTTTTTTTTTTTTTTTTTTTTTTTTTTTTTTTAATTTATTTATTATTATTATACTTTAAGTTGTAGGGTACATGTGCATAACGTGCAGTTTTGTTACATATGTATACTTGTGCCATGTTGCTGTGCTGCACCCATCAACTCGTCATTTACATCAGGTATAACTCCCAATGCAATCCCTCCCCCCTCCCCCCTCCCCATGATAGGCCCCGGTGTGTGATGTTCCCCTTCCTGAGTCCGAGTGATCTCATTGTTCAGTTCCCACCTATGAGTGAGAACATGCGGTGTTTGGTTTTCTGTTCTTGTGATAGTTTGCTAAGAATGATGGATTCCAGCTGCATCCAAGTCCCTACAAAGGACTCAAACTCATCCTTTTTTATGGCTGCATAGTATTCCATGGTGTATATGTGCCACATTTTCTTAATCCAATCTGTCACTGATGGACATTTGGGTTGATTCCAAGTCTTTGCTATTGTGAATAGTGCTGCAATAAACATACGTGTGCATGTGTCTTTATAGCAGCATAATTTATAATCCTTTGGGTATATACCCAGTAATGGGATGGCTGGGTCATATGGTACATCTAGTTCTAGATCCTTGAGGAATCGCCATACTGTTTTCCATAATGGTTGAACTAGCTTACAATCCCACCAACAGTGTAAAAGTGTTCCTATTTCTCCACATCCTCTCCAGCACCTGTTGTTTCCTGACTTTTTAATGATTGCCATTCTAACTGGTGTGAGATGGTATCTCATTGTGGTTTTGATTTGCATTTCTCTGATGGCCAGTGATGATGAGCATTTTTTCATGTGTCTGTTGGCTGTATGAATGTCTTCTTTTGAGAAATGTCTGTTCATGTCCTTTGCCCACTTTTTGATGGGGTTGTTTGTTTTTTTCTTGTAAATTTGTTTGAGTTCTTTGTAGGTTCTGGATATTAGCCCTTTGTCAGATGAGTAGATTGCAAAAATTTTCTCCCATTCTGTAGGTTGCCTGTTCACTCTGATGGTAGTGTCTTTTGCTGTGCAGAAGCTCTTTAGTTTAATGAGATCCCATTTGTCAATTTTGGCTTTTGCTGCCGTTGCTTTTGGTGTTTTAGACATGAAATCTTTGCCCATGCCTATGTCCTGAATGGTACTACCTAGGTTTTCCTCTAGGATTTTTATGGTATTAGGTCTAACATTTAAGTCTCTAATCCATCTTGAATTAATTTTCGTATAAGGAGTAAGGAAAGGATCCAGTTTCAGCTTTCTACTTATGGCTAGCCAGTTTTCCCAGCACCATTTATTAAATAGGGAATCCTTTCCCCATTTCTTGTTTCTCTCAGGTTTGTCAAAGATCAAATGGCTGTAGATGTGTGGTATTATTTCTGAGGACTCTGTTCTGTTCCATTGGTCTATATCTCTGTTTTGGTACCAGTACCATGCTGTTTTGGTTACTGTAGCCTTGTAGTATAGTTTGAAGTCAGGTAGCGTGATGCCTCCAGCTTTGTTCTTTTGACTTAGGATTGTCTTGGAGATGCGGGCTCTTTTTTGGTTCCATATGAACTTTAAAGCAGTTTTTTCCAATTCTGTGAAGAAACTCATTGGTAGCTTGATGGGGATGGCATTGAATCTATAAATAACCTTGGGCAGTATGGCCATTTTCACGATATTGATTCTTCCTATCCATGAGCATGGTATGTTCTTCCATTTGTTTGTGTCCTCTTTGATTTCACTGAGCAGTGGTTTGTAGTTCTCCTTGAAGAGGTCCTTTACATCCCTTGTAAGTTGGATTCCTAGGTATTTGATTCTCTTTGAAGCAATTGTGAATGGAAGTTCATTCCTGATTTGGCTCTCTGTTTGTCTGTTACTGGTGTATAAGAATGCTTGTGATTTTTGCACATTAATTTTGTATCCTGAGACTTTGCTGAAGTTGCTTATCAGCTTAAGGAGATTTTGGGCTGAGACAATGGGGTTTTCTAAATATACAATCATGTCATCTGCAAACAGGGACAGTTTGACTTCTTCTTTTCCTAACTGAATACCCTTGATTTCTTTCTCTTGCCTGATTGCCCTAGCCAGAACTTCCAACACTATGTTGAATAGGAGTGGTGAGAGAGGGCATCCCTGTCTTGTGCCAGTTTTCAAAGGGAATTTTTCCAGTTTTTGCCCATTCAGTATGATATTGGCTGTGGGTTTGTCATAAATAGCTCTTATTATTTTGAGGTACGTTCCATCAATACCGAATTTATTGAGCGTTTTTAGCATGAAGGGCTGTTGAATTTTGTCAAAAGCCTTTTCTGCATCTATTGAGATAATCATGTGGTTCTTGTCTTTGGTTCAAAACAGAGATCTTAACACAATGTATTCTCTCTGAAACCTGCTACCTGGAAGCTTCATCTGCATAATAAAAACTTTGGTTTCCACAAGCCCTTATCTTAAACCAGACACTCCCTTCTATTGATTCCAGGTCTATAGATAAACTCTTTCAACTAATTGCCAATCATCAAATCTTTGAATCCACCTATGATCTGGAAGCCCCCGCTTTGGGTTGTCCTACCTTTTCAGTTAGAACATGTACAAATTGTCTCCCTGAAACTTGTAAAATCAAGCTGTAGCCTGACCACATTGGGCACATGTTCTCAGAACCTCCTGAGGCTGTCATAGACATGTCCTTAACCTTGGCAAAATAAACTTCTAAATTGATTGAAACCTGTCTCAGATACTTTTGGTTTAAAAATGTCACAGTAAATCTTCCAGAACTATTTACTTTTTAAGCTATGTGCATGTGTTACTTTGATAAAAATAAATTTTACATTAAAAAAGAGAAGGAATTAGATGGCAGTGAGAAAAGGACTGTTTTAGCACAAACATTGCCTCTTTTGTATTCAGCAATAGTGACTGCTTATCTCCATGTTTACTGAAAAAAGCTCAGCATAGCTGGCTGTCCTTCCTATATTGCGCACATAATAAAGATTATTCTTGGAAGAGAACACAATAGTTTGAGTGGATCAGCAGTTTTTAGAATGATCATACATAAAGACCTAAACTAGGGGAGAAAATGAGAAAAGTAAAGAAAAATACACAGAAAAGTTAAAGATGGGAAAAAAAATGCTAAATACAAAGGAAACAACATCATTTTGCTTGTAATATTACCAACTATGAAATACAAAAATCTTATAAAATCCACATCATAATGTATGTGGCCTTATGCAAATAGCCACATGGGTGAAAACAAAGAAAGTGATTTGCAAATAAAAGCGCTATAGTTGAGCTGGGCATGGTGGCTCAGGCCTGTGATCCCAGCACTTTGGAAGCCTGAGGCGGTGGATCGCCTGAGGTCAGGAGTTCTAGACCAGCCTGACCAACATAGTGAAACCCTGTCTCTACTAAAAATATAAAAAATTAGCTGGGTGTGGTGGCGGGTGCCTGTAATCCCAGCTACTAGGGAGGCTGAGGCAGGAGAATCACTTGAACCCAGGAGGTGGAGGTTGCAGTGAGCCGAGGTCGTGCCATTGCACTCCAGCTGCCTGGGCAACAAGAGTGAAACTCGGTCTCAAAAAAAAGAAAAAAATACTGTAATTTAAGTCAACATACAAGTTTTAAGCTCATACCTGGAATGAAAAACACTTCAAAACTAAATTCTTTGAAAACGTCACAAAGAAAGGAACTTTGAAACAATGAAACAAATGAAACAACAAATGAAAGCCATCAGCCTTTTCAAAATCTTTTAATATTTCTAAAGTTTTCAAAGTAGTTTTAATTCTTTTTTTTTTTTTTTTTTTGAGACGGAGTCTCGCTCTGTCGCCCAGGCTGGAGTGCAGTGGCGCGATCTCGGCTCACTGCAAGCTCCGCCTCCCGGGTTCACGCCATTCTCCTGCCTCAGCCTCCCGAGTAGCTGGGACTACAGGCGCCCACAACCGCGCCCGGCTAATTTTTTGTATTTTTAGTAGAGACGGGGTTTCACCGTGGTCTCGATCTCCTGACCTTGTGATCCGCCCGCCTCGGCCTCCCAAAGTGCTGGGATTACAGGCGTGAGCCACCGCGCCCGGCTTAATTCTTAACAGTAGCAATGAAGAACTAAGAAATGAAGCTGAAAATAGTTCCAGTTTTGTTGTCTCTTAATTGTTTTGCAATAGATGTCTCTGTTGAAGGATTGTCACTTCAGACTATGATCCCCTCACCCCCATAATCATTTTCAATTGTAGAAATTGTCTCACGTGTCCTTGTGAAGAGACCACCAAACAGGCTTTGTGTGAGCAACATGGCTGTTTATTTCACCTGGGTGCAAGCGAGCTGAGTCCGAAAAGAGAGTCAGCAAAGTGTGGTGAATTATCATTAGTTCTCATAGGTTTTGGGATAGGCGGTGGAGTTAAGAGCAATGTTTTGGGGGCAGGGGGTGGATCTCACAAAGTACATTCTCAAGGGTGGGGAGAATTACAAAGAACCTTCTTAAGGGTGGGGGAGATTATAAAGAACCTTCTTCAGGGTGGGGGACATTACAAAGTACACTGATCAGTTAGGTTGGGGCAGAAATAAATCACAATGGTGGAATGTCATCAGTTAAGGCTATTTTTACTTCTTTTGTGGATCTTCAGTTGCTTCAGGCCATCTGGATGTATACATGCAGGTCACAGGGGATATGATGGCTTAGCTTGGGCTCAGAGGCCTGACAAAAATAAAGTATCCTTTTAAGGAAGGGGAAGGGAATATGATTTTGTTGTTACTTAATATTTACAGTGAAGTATGTTTACCAAATTTGCAAATGACAAATATATTGGGAAGACAGAATCAGCATTCCAAATGATATTGAAAGGAGTATAAAATGAATATAAATGGAAAGTCTCTCATAGGTTAAAAAAATCGAGCTACACTGTTCATAAAAGCAAAGACATAGAGTCAACCTAAATGCCCATCAACTATAGACCGGTTAAAGACAATGTGGTACATATACACTATAGAACATTATGCAGCCATAAGAAAGAATGAGATCATGTCCTTTGCGGGGACAGCTGGAGGAAATTATCCTTAGCATATTAACATAGGAACAGAAAACCAAATAATGCATGTTTTCACTTAGAAGTGGGAGCTAAATAATGAAAATATGAATACATAGAGAGGAACAACACACACTAGGGCCTTTAGGAGAGTGGAGAGTGGAAGGAGGGAGAGGGTCAGGAAAAATAACTAATGGGTGCCAAGCTTAGTACCTGCGTAATGACATAATCTGTACAACAAACCCCCATGACACAAGTTTACCTATGTAACAAACCTGCATTTGTACTCTTGAACTTAAAATAAAAGTTAAAAACAGAACAAAAACAACACACACAAAAAATCACAAACCAGTAAGTATGCTCAATTTTCTATAACATCAAACAACTTTTGTTATTTCCCATTTTTATAATGTATATGAATTATTTCTTGAGATTGTAGTGGTCCAGTCATAGCATTTCTATTCATTTATCCATTATATAATTAATTCATTAATTCAGTCAGTACTTACTGAGCACTTACTGTATGTCAGATACTGTTCCAGGCACTAAGGATACAACAGTAAACCAGATGTAAAAAAGCCCTTCTCTCATAACCTTACATTGTAGTGGAAGAAATAAACTATGTGCAAGTAGACAAATTAAATGGTTTTGAGGATGGTAAGAGTTTTGAAGGAAATACAACAGATTAAAAAAATAGAGTAGCTGAGTGAGGGTACTGTTTTACAAAGGTGGTTAGAGAAGGATGTTACAGCTCTGAACAACAGAAAGGATTAATTTAAAAAAAAAAATTGAATGAACTGGTAGAGAGACACAGTATACTACTGTGGATATATACACCCATTCCTAATTCTGGCTTTTAGGAATCCTCCTGTTCACTTAACCTAACTTGCCAACTAGAAATCCATTGATGTACACAGTGGCCGTATTGCTTTAGTTTTTTATTTTCATTTCTAATTGACAAATAAAAATTTTATGTGTTTACAGTATTTAAAAAAAAAAAAAAACAAGCTGCATAAATACTTACCATATAAGGAGATGTGTGGCTTGATAACAGTCCCTGTAAAGAAATCATGAGGCATTGACCCAAAGCAATTACAATCTTAGGTTTTGTTAATGAAGTAAGTATTCAGTTAAGGTTGTCACAGTTTCATCGTGTTCTACTCAATTTTGCGCACATATTATGTTGAGTTAGAATAAATATGAAAAAATAATTCTCCTTATACTAGGATGATTAGGGCGGGCATTCTTAGTGTTCATTCTGTGCTCTTGATGTGGAGTAGCCATGCAAGTTGGGTAGGTTTGACCCTCTTTCCCAGCTCCAGATGTAAACCAGTCAAAGTGATCATTCTCCTTTCATGGTGATAGTTTCAGGTAATTCAGACCTAAAATCAGTCAAAGCATAGCATTTCCTTGAATCCAGGAGTTGGTTCAAAGGTGAGTTAATAAGCATGAAATTGATGTGTGATGATAGACACAAATGTATTCAATGGAAGCATATAGCTCTGATCAATGTTGGCAGCCACACTAAAACGCAAAAGGTGCTTGCCTAAACATAAAGCCTATAGAAAGAGGAAAGAAGCTCTTGTATCCCAACGATCTATTCTTTTTTTTTTTTTTTTTTTTTTGTCCTGAGATGGAGTCTCACTCTGTTGCCCAAGCTGGAGTACAATGGCTCCGTCTCAGCTCACTGCAACCTCCGCCGCCCAGGTTCAAGCAATTCTCCTGTCTCAGCCTCCCGAGTAGCTAGGACTACTGGCACACACCACCACGCCTGGCTAATTTTGGTATTTTTAGTACAGACAGGGTTTCACCATATTGGTCAGGCTGGTCTCAAACTCCTGACCTCAGGTGATCTGCCCTCCTTGACCTCCCAAAGTGCTGGGATTACAGGTGTGAGCTACCACGCCTGGCCCCAACAATCTATTCTTAGTAGGAGAAAACCAAGGAGATTCATTTGAAATTATAAAATCATATCGCTCCTCTGCTGAGAATCTAGAAATGGAAACTGCTTGCATTTTAAGCAAAAGCCAAGGTCCTTACAAAGGTTTTTAAATCCCGTCATCTCTCTGACCTCATCTCTAATGTCTTTCCTCTTCACTCATTGCTCACCAATACACTGGCCTATTTTGCTCTTCCTAAAGCATGCCTGACGCTGTCTTGCCTTACAGCCTTTGTTTAAGCTCTTTCTCTGCTCTTCCCTCAAACTTCCCTACTCCCCTCTTCACCTAGATAACTCCCTCATTTATAGGCCTTTATTCAAGTCCTCCCTTCTCAATGAGAAATACCCTGGTCACGCTATTTAATACAGCCACTTGGTGTTCCTCCCTGACAGTCTCAAACCCCCTTTTCTTGCTTTATTCTTTTTTCAAAACATATATTATATGGTAATATGTAATATAATTTATTTAGTTTTACATTTATTGTTTACTATCTTTCTCCCTCCTCTGGAATACAAGTTCTAGAACAACAGTTTATTTTGTCCCTGATGTCTCTCAAGTGCCTAGTACAAATGCCTGGCACATCGTAGACACTCTCTAAACATTCGTTGAAGGATGAATGAGTAACTGAGCTGCTGAATCATCCACTTTCTGAAGACTGACTCTGATATGAGCCAAGGTATTCCTTTACTGCTTTATACATTTAGAGTACAAATTTTTTTTTAGACAATGAAAACCAACTGACTACTAAAATAGTGAAGGATAGGGGATCCATGTCCAAGAAAGAATGTTTGAAGGAGTTGGAGATGTTTACCATGGGGAAGACTAGTGAAGAACATGTTATCTTGTAATAAACAAAGGGCTGTCATACAAAAAAGAGGAACTAGGCATGTTTTTATTGTTCTACAAAGCAGAATGGATTAAAGTTATAGAGAGGCAAATTTCAGCTCAGCTTAAGAATGAACCTTCTAACAATAAAATTGCTTCATACTGGAATGAGCTGCCTCATGCTTTAGTCAGCTCTCTACCAGCAGAGGCTTAATGCATCTGTTAGAGAGATGACAGAAGAGATCACTGGACTGGGCAGTGGATTGGATTTGGTGATTTTTTTTTAGTCCCTTTCTACTCTAGAATTTACTATGAAAGATTTTGAGCAGGGCACGGTGGTTCACGCCTGTAATCCCAGCACTTTGGGAGGCCGAGGTGGGCGGATCATAAACTCACGAGTTAGAGAACCACCCTGGCCAACATGGCAAAACCCCGTCTCTACTAAAAAATACAAAAATTAGCCGGGTCTGGTGGCGGGCACCTGTAGTCCCAGCTACTCCAGAGGCTGAGGCAGGAGAATCACTTGAACCTGGGAGGCGGAGGTTGCAGTGAGCCAAGATAGTGCCACTTCACTCCAGCCTGGGCAACAGAGTGAGACTCCATCTCAAAAAAACAAACAAAAACAACAACAAAAAAGATTTTGATGTGGCCACTTATGGGATATCTGCTTAGCCCATAAAAAAATCCTTGTTCTGTATGAATTATCTCTTTCCTAATTCCTTGACCCTCTTCAAACAGATGGGCTTTCAGCAGCCATATTTGTTCTGTGTGAGCCTAGTCCTTTAGGCCATAGCTGATTAGATCAGGAATGGGCTGCTTATCGAAGTGTGCCAGTCAGATTCTTCCACACAGAAGTTTAGAAATAGGAGAAAAGACTCAGTTGGCCTTCTTTTGTGATTAGAAAGATAACATGTCAACTCAGAAATAATGGATAGTCAGTTTCTACAATGTGGGCTAAGAGGAGAGATAACTGATCTAAAGAAGGAATAAAAGAATGAAGCTGATGTAGAGAGAACAAAACTAAGTGACAGAGACTATATCTACAATGGCTTTCCAGGTCCTAGTTCCAGTATTTCCTAAGATCCAAAGCTAATCTTACCCTTGAGTTTCTGTCTCTCTTTGCTTCGGTCTCTGTGTCTCTCTCTCTTTTCGTTAAGCCAGTCGAGTTATTTCTATGACTTGAAACCAGATTCACAACCAATAAAACTTTTATTTAGCTTTTAACCTCTTTTATTTTTTATTTTATTTATTTATATTTTTTGAGATGGAGTTTCACTCTGTTGCCCAGGCTGGAGTGCAGTGGCACGACCTCGGCTCACCGCAACTTCCGCCTTCCAGGTTCAAGCAATTCTCCCGGCTCAGCCTCCCGAGTGTCTGGGATTACAGGCACCCACGACCACGCCAGGCTAACTTTTTGTATTTTTAGTAGAGACAGGGTTCCACCATGTTGGCCTGGCTGGTCTCGAACTCCTGTTCAGGTGATCCACCTGCCTCTGCCTCCCAAAGTGCTGGGATTACAGGCGTGAGTCACCGCGCCCAGCCTTTAACCTCTTTTTATCTGTATTTAAGTATCTGAGTTAATAAATGAAATCTTCTATCACATATAAAAAATAGTAAAAATAAGATTCTCTGTATACATTAATTATAATTGCATACACTGTGAATTAATTGAAAACAATGAGGCCAGGTGCAGTGGCTCACGCCTGTAATCCTAGGGCTTTGGGAAGCCGAGGCGGGCAGATCACCTGAGGTCGGGAGTTTGAGACCAGACTGACCAACATGGAGAAACCCCATCTACTAAAAATACAAAATTAGCCGGGCATGGTGGTGTGTGCCTGTAATCCCAGTTACTCAGGAGGCTGAGGCAGGAGAATTGCTTGAACCCTGGAGGTGGAGGCTGCGGTGAGCTGAGATGGCACCATTGCACTCCAGCTTGAGCAACAAGAGTGAAATTCCGTCTCAAAAATTAAAAAAAAAAAAAGAAAACAATGTCATATGACATTTCTTGCAATGCATTATTTGCTTTACCATCACTACCATCACACTCCCAGCTGACAAAAAGTTCTAAAAAAATTAAGATAGCAGTTCTACGATGCTGAGTATTTTAGGGTCACACGAAAGTACTATATCTTTCTATTTGGATATTATGAAACCATTATTATGTCCTACTCACTTTGGAAGGTATTAGTATTTTTGATTCCTGGCCTTTCTCTAGGCTGTTTTTTGTTCTTTCAGGTTTAGACGGTGGTATTGTGAATACTATAAAACCAATGTTACAGGTCAAAGGAGGAGACTAAACATTTTTGAAAAGTAGGAATGGCACATAAGTTCAAGGATGGGGAAAAAAGGCTTTTTTCTTTGACACTATTTGCAATAAGAAAAGCAGTAACTATCAAGCTTACTTCAAGTTTTGGGGTATGGGAGTTTATAAGGATTTATAAGGAAACAAGCACAATCATTTGACCAGGACTCCACCATGTGAACTGGACTCATAGAAGTCAGATCTAAATCCTAACGAGATGATTTTGCCTTTACTAATCTCCCCTACTTCAGTGCACTGGAACAGAAGCAGTGGTGTGCCAGTAAAAGTTTAAGAAATGGCTCTTTGGCAGAGAAGCACTGCTTCGTTGTGTCTGCTGATTTGCTTAATGTAAGTACTCCCGCTATGGCCAATTTCAAGCCACAAGTGTGATAAACATAGAGTTGGGAAGAGATGCACGTAATTAGTCCTCACGGGCCAGTACTAGCTGGCTTCAGCACACTGCTCATACAGGCCACCTTGTTATATCTAGAACATGATGTCAAGCAGATCAGTCTCCAGCTCTACTTTTTGCCTTGATTCCCCATCTCCCACATCTTTGCAGTTTTCTCTTATTTCTTTTAGGTATTGCTCAGAAGTGACCCCCTCAGAGAGGCCTTTCCTGATGGTTATATTTAAAATCATAACTATCCCATCACTCTCTATCCCCTTCCTTATTTTACTTTTCTTCTTAGGGATAATCAGCCTAACATTACATTGTCTATCTGTGTTTAGTTGATTATTATTTGTCTCACCTCCCATCTCCTAAAACACATACTACATAACAGCAGTGACTGCATATTCTGTTTTTTGCTGCTGTTCCCATATCTAGAACAATTTCTGGCACAAAGTCAATAGCCAATAAATAATCATGGAGTGAATTAATAAATGGGCTTTGTTAAATTATCCAGTGGTGGCCAGGTGCTGTGGCTCACACCTGTAATCTCAGCACTTTGGGAGGCCAAGGTGGGTGGATCACGAGGTCAGGAGTTCAAGACCAGTCTGACCAGCATGGTGAAACCCTATCTCTACTAAAAATACAAAAATTAGCTGGGCATGGTGGCATGTGCCTATAATCCCAGCTATTCAGGATGCTGAGGCAGGAGAATTGCTTGAATCTGAGAGGCAGAGTTTACAGTGAGCCAAGATCATGCCACTGCACTCCACCCTGGGTGACAGAGCAAGACTCCATCTCGGGGAAAAAAAAAAAAATTATCCAGTGGTAATCATCTCTGTATCCTCAGTGCTTAGCACAGTGCCTGAACCAGCCCAGTAAAAATCCTTAAATATATGAAATAAGTAATTAGACAGTCAAATGAGCTAAAGTTGGGAGTTAGAAGTTCATATAGGAACATTATTATTTCTAGTGATATCATTACAAAGCAGATGGCAAATTTTTTCTTCCTTATCCTTTTTTATAGCTTAGGAGACTGAAATACAGAAAACAAGTTGACTTTACCTAGAGACATAACATATGTTGCATTTATATGAGGCTAGTAGGTCAACTCAGAAATAAAATTTTGATTTGAATTGGTCTGATACAATGGAAAGAACACTAGATTGGTAGTTTAGGAGATTTGGCTCTTCCTCTAAAGCCCTATCTGAGTGAAATATAGCACGGCTTTTTTTTCACTGAAAGGAATTACATCACTACAAATTGTACAAATTTATTTCCAACTCAGATGTCCTATGATCAGGTTACCTTATTTAAGAATATAGATTTCCAAATTATTTTTACATTAGCTGAAATATCTAGTTCAAACAAAAGAAAGTTTCTATTCACGAAATTTTCATTCATGTCGTTGTTGTTAGTGAGCCAAAGTTATTCAATTAATTCAAGTTTATGTATGTATGTATGCATATATATTCTATTTGGTCAGCTATTTTACATACATATAAATGTTGTATGTGTAATTACTTATTGTAATATCTAATTACTTATTTCAACCTCTGCACTGAGGATACAGAAATGATTACTACTGAAAATTTAACAAAGTCTATTAATTCATTCATTCCATAATTATTTATTGGTTATTTATTTTGTGCCAGGCATTGTTCTAGATAAGGGAATATATGTATATATATAATAGCTGGCCAAGCAGAATAGGAGACATATTCATTCATTAAACAAATATTTATTCATTCATATAATACATATTTATTTACTCAATAAATATTATTTATTCCTAAATATTTATTTCACCACCCTATTTAACAGTGTAATCTGACCCCTTAGTACACCTGACCCTTTCACTGCACTTTATTTTTTCCATGTCTTCCAATATAGTACATAATTACCTTATTTATTATATTTATTTTTTATTATATTTCTTTCACCCTCCTCACTCCTCCACCTCAGCAACTCAATGTAAACTACATAGGCAAAGTGCTTTGTTCACCAATGTATCCGAAGCACTTAGAACAATACTAGACTCTCAATAAATATTTATTAAATGAATGAATTTTATACTTTCTATGTTTTAAACACTATTTTAGGAACTAGGGATACAACAGGTAAGAAACCAAATACTCTGACTGCTATGAAGGAACTTACTTTCCAGAGAAAAAAACAGGGAGAAAAAAAAAAATATATATATATATATATATATCAGGATATGATAACTGTTGTATAGAAAGATAGCAAGGCTGGGTAGAAAGAGGGTAATAGAGTGAGAATCGAGTGATTTTTTTTTTTTTTTTTTGAGATGGAGTCTCTTTGTGTCGCCCAGGTTAGAGTACAGTGGCACAATCTCGGCTCACTGCAAGCTCCGCCTCCCAGGTTCACGCCATTCTCCTGCCTCAGCCTCCTGAGTAGGTGGGACTACAGGCGCCCACCACCAAGTCTGGCCATTTTTTTTTGTTGTTGTTGTATTTTTAGTAGAGACGAAGTTTCACCGTGTTAGCCAGGATGGTCTCGATCTCCTGACCTTGTGATCTGCCCACCTCGGCCTCCCAAAGTGCTGGGATTACAGGGTTGAGCCACCGCGCCCGGCCGTGATTTTTTTTTAATGGGGAGATTAGAGAAGCCCATTCTGATAAGGTGGCATTTAAGCAGAGACTTAAGGAAGATTTAAATAAGAAAAAAGAAAGAAAAAAAAAGTACGAGATTACAGGTATAATAATCCAGGCTGGTAAAGATATGGAACTGTGGTTCTTCAAAATTTTTCAAAATTATTTAACATATACTTATTAAAAATCTACCATGTCTGGGCCAGGCACAGTGGCTCACTCCTGTAATCCCAGCACTTTGGGAGGCTAAAGCGGGTGGAACACCTGAGGTCAGGAGTTCGAGACCATCCTAATGAATATGGAGAAACCCCGTCTCTACTAAAAATACAAAATTAGCAGAGCATGGTGGCACATGCCCGTAATCCCAGCTACTCGGGAGGCTGAGGCAGGAGAGTCGCTTGAACCTGGGAGGCAGAGGTTGCCGTGAGCCCAGATCCTGCCATTGCACTCCTGCCTAGGCAACAAGAGCTAAAATCCGTCTCAAAAAAAAAAAAAAAAAAAAAAAATCCACCATGTCTCAATCTCTGTGTGATATCCTAGAGTGATAGAGATGAAACAACAACAACCGTCCTCAACCTCAAGTAAAGCAACTGCTGGCAAAGAGAAAAGAAAGTCAATGATTATAATTCAGCATAGCACCAGTATAACCAGGAGAAGCACAAAGGAGGGAACTCCTGTGCAATTTTTTCAGAATGTGAGTTGGAAAATGTTGGGAACACATGATCAGCTTTTATCAGTGATTGTGGATTCATGTGTCAGGTTGCCAGTAGGTACAGCAGGGAAGGGCATTACCAATAGACAAATCAGCATGTGCAAAGACAGGGAGTCATGAGAGAGGATGCAATACTTGGAACCTGTAGAGAGAGAGATAAAAATGGCGTTAAGAATTTTGGTAAGAACTGGACAATGAATAGGAAATCTGTCCATGAAATGCCTGTATATGCCATGCTAATAAATGTAAATTGCATCCTAAAGGCAATGCAGTAGATAGGTGCTGGAAGATTTTAAGCAGCAGCAGGACAATCATGTACACATACATCAGTATATGAGATATTTAGGTAGAGATTGAAAACAGGCACATGAGATCTTAACTTTTTTTAAGTTATAGGATTATTTCATAAAAAAATTGGCCACTTGAGGTTCTTGATATCTCAGAAGAGGAGGGAAAAACCAGTATAGTATTTTATAGTTTCTCTTTAATATTGACAGGATAGAGGATATTTAAGTTCCAAGATATTTGTTAGTTACTTTTTAAGGATTCTTAGTATAGCCTGGAAACTATCTTTGATTCAAAGCTTCTATAGTAGGCCAATAGGATATTTTCCCACTGATATTAATGTTAATACTATTATAATAACTTTACCTTGGTTAATATAATGGATTAATACTTTTTGATAGTAAACAGAGACACAGCTTATTTACATCTCATCAAAAGCTATCCTTTTCTCATATCTTCCATAAAAATAGAAAAGTTTTGTTGGGTTCTGGCAGTAATAAGCAATACATTATCCCATTGGTCACATGGCTATAGCAAAATAGAAGATACCAACCTGACCACTCTGATGTTACATGTGCTTTGGAATGCAAAATGAGCAATTATGGTATATTTTAAGATAAACTGTTAATAATTTATAATTTTGTAAATTATCTTTGGACTTTTTTTTATTCATGTCAAATATAGGCACATCTTCTGGATTTCCCTCCCTATATTACCAAAAGAAGAAGAAAGAGGAGGAAAAGGAGGAGGAGGAGGAGGAAAATATAAAAGCTACAATACAATCTTTTTTAAAACTGCAATATTCAGATTTCATGATTGTTTAGGATATCTGAGGTTGAAATGGACTTTAAGTTTTCTTTACCAAAAATAATTCTTTGCTTACAGAGAGTATAATTTAATTATAAGCAGAAGGTTTAAAATAATGTAGACTGTAAAGTGTTTCTAAGCACCTTCAACACCCTCAAGTATAATACTTCAGAAGTAGTGGATTTACATACAATTGATATGCTAATTATGATTATTTTATGAATAATTATTATCTATTAATTAAATCAGTTCCCGAAGGACTTCTATTAGTCAACATATTGTTAGCTTAAAGAGTTTGAGTTATTTAAGACTTGATAGCTGAATGTGTAAGACAATATTGTAAAATATTTTCTGTCCTTCATCTTCATCAAATGAACTTCGACATTTTCCTTTTTCTTCCTCAGTGACTGTCTCAACTTGTTTGGTATCTCTTTGTTTAAGAACCGACACCAATATGTCTGCCAATAATACCCATCTACAGAAGCCACAGAATAATGTTTGAAGACATAATTACTGATAAAAGTGTGGTTTCTATCTCTCCAGCTCCCAGTATAATCCCAAATCAAAAGAATTCCAACCCTTGCCCAATACATTTTCCTACAGTGATTACTTGGAAGCATTTCAATGGAGAAAAAAAACATGTGGCAGCCCTGCTTTCCTGACATACTAAGCACAAATTTAGCCTGATTATTGATTAATCCAGCATTAGCCATTATAGTGACCAATCTCACAAGCTGTTTCCAGACAATGTCTTTTTTGGAACAGCCAGAAGAGACCTGAGAGCCAGCATTTACCTTGAGGAACAGAAGTCTATGGCTTTTGGTATATAGTTGCTTTTAGAGTGGTTTTACTTTTTAGCCCAGCCACAGGAGGGTACAATAAGTACTGAATGCATATGTTTTTGGTTACCCAGTCTTGCTCAGAAAATTTTCATGTGCTATCATAGTACTTTGATGTTTGAAAATGTCATGCCCTTGTTATATGAAAATGACAGTACTGAGCTGTGCTTTGAGTTGTTTATTCAGAGGCAGTGAAAGGTCAGAAATCCAGTCACTTTTTTCTTCATTTCCTCTTATACATCCTTGAGGGGATGCCTCAGAATAGAGTTTATCTATTGAAGACTTCATATGTATAAAGACAGAGGACATGGAGAGAAAAGAGTTTGAATCTTGCTCTTGAGACACTGTAGTGGGGGCCTTCCTGCCAATGAAGGTAAACAATGTGAATCACCAATGTTCACTCCTGAGAGGTTAAATTCTCATGATCCACTGTGCTTCCAGTTCCTGTATCTGTATTTTGCATCTGTATCCCTTGCATTGAAATTCAGTTTCTTGTCTAGTTTACATGATAAATGGGTTTCCATTAGGTATTTATAAGTATGTCCCCAAATACTTAGGGGTGATGGTGAGGAGTTACGTTGTACAGGAGTCAGACTTCTGCAACCTTTTTCTCTTTCTTCCATTTTTCTTGTTTTTGTACTATCTCCTCTCTCTGTTGATCAAAACAAAATCACCCCCCATGCATATCATTTCATATTATTTATTGCTTCAACATACCTTTGGGGAACTATTCCAGAAATAATTCTTTCAAATAATAGTGTACATCGTTCTTCCCAAGAGAAACTCCAATAAATGCAATTTTCCTCCTTGTCATAGGAGTACTGGACAGATGTCTTAAGAAACACGTTTTGCTCACCTAGAGAAGCTTTTGACTACTGCTCAGAGAAACCCTGAAACTTTATGCTCTTAACTTAGCCCAAAAAAAACCCTAATCAGGGCTTTAATCTCCTCTTTCCTACACCCTAACAGTTGAGTACTGCTAGTGAGAAATCCCCTAGTCTTTTAGATGCTGCCACAATAAGGTCATATTTTCAAACCTCAGCTGTATGCTCAGCACCCATCAATTCTTTTATTTTTACTTAGCCTCCTCTCCCTCAACTAGTACTCTAAGTCTGCACACATCTTATGAAATACTCCACTTACTTTCAGACTACTTTCACTGAGAAAACCAGAGCCATAAAGCACAATCTCTCTTAATTTGCAGATCTTTTCCTATGAAATAATATACATAAACCATTCACACTCCTTTCCTTCTAGTTCCTTGATGGTATACCATCTGTGTCATTGATTCGTCAATTACTCCGTCTCTTCTATCGTTAACCTTTGTTTAGGGGCAGGCATCATCTCTGAACTCAATTACTATAATAATCTTGACTCTTCTAACCTCTGTTCCTAACCTCTGTTCTTGTCCATATTAACTCCACACTCCACCGTATGTGAAACACAGATGTGTTTATGGGACCAATTTTCTTAAAGTCCTTTAATGATTCCCCTTCACTGTAGGTAAAGTTCAAGCTTGTTAACATGGTTATAGTGTTGAGCCTCATTTCCAGGCAATCCCAGTCTCTTACTTTATGCCCCAGACAAACAAAACTTCAATAGTTTCTGCACCCATCATGGCATTTCTTGTCTTAGTGCCCTTGTTTATGTCTGTTTATGACCTTCCCAACTTTCCCACACTGCATTACATCACATCACATCACCCATGCCCTTTGCCTAAATAATTTGTTTACTTTATTAGAGTCAGTTAATGAGCCATTTCTACCTAAAAATCTTTCCCTTTGTGCTGTAATAATATCCTGTGACTCTCCATCACCCATTCTTGTTATTTCTTAATTATCTCCTTAAGCCTATGATCTGTCCGCATTGCCCTGACTCTTCTACCATATACACCTTGTAGGTCCTTAAGGGTAGAAACTACATTTTATTCGCCTGGATTGACCAACTTTTTAATAGTGCTACCATACTGAAATACAGTTAATCGGGTTCCTTATAACTATTAATACTTTTCCCTGGACATCTTGTTTTTAGAATTGATAGAACATTGCCAAATAGGTTTTTATTTCTTGGTTTGTTTGGTTGGTTGGTTGCTGTTTTCTGATCACAATATGTCCACAGGAATATGTTCACCTCACAAAGGCTAAAACACAAAATGTGAACTTCATAATTCTAAAGTTTCAACTTTACTGTAAGCAAAACTCTTTCTTTCTTTTTGAGATGGAATCTCGCTCTGTCACCCAGGCTGGAGTGCAGTGGTGTGATCTTGGCTCACTGCAACCTCCACCTCCTGGGTTCAACTGATTTTCCTGCCTCAGCCTCCTGAGTAGTTGGGATTACAGGCATGCACCACCATGCCTGGCTAATTTTTGTATTTTTAGTAGAGAGGGGGTTTCACCATGTTGGTCAGGCTGGTCTTGAACTCCTGACCTTGTGATCCGCCCTCCTCAGCCTCCCAAAGTGCTGGGATGACAGGCGTGAGCCACCGCGCCTGGCAGCAAAACTCTTAATTTGCATTGTGAAATATTTCATGCATACCATACACAAATGTTCACAAATACTTTAAAGAATATTAAACTGATACCACCTGGGTTAGGAAATAATGACCAAAATCTTGAGTGAGTCTCTAGTGGTATGAGCTTCACCACAGTCTGGGCATCTGGGGACAAGGCCCTTTAGCTACAGAAAACATAAGGACCACAGGTAGTAGTTTGCTCTATATTTTTTCTTCAAAAATCACTGTGTTCTATCTCCAACTCTCAGGAGTAGATCAAACTGAACCCAGTTCCATGTGGTGGAATCTGGGTTCCTAGCTAACGCAGCAGCAGTGCACGCAGGGGAAAACAGAAAATTTACTAGTAAATAGTCAAGACAGTTGACCCCAGACAAGAATCTAGGCCACACTCTAATGAACAACATGGTTGCTCTAACGTGCAATTAATCTGTCCTTAGTCATTAGAAAGTAACTGGGATTGGATCCTCCGCCAAACATTAAAATAAAAAAACACCAGAAAACTTGAGAAAATATTTTAAAAAAAATTGTGTATTATTCTGTTTTCACACTGCTATAAAGAAATACCTGAACTGGGTAATTTATAAAAGAAAGAGGTTTGCCGGGCACGGTGGCTCATGCCTGTAATCCCAGCACTTTGGGAGGCCGAGGCGGGCGGATCATCTGAGGTCTAAAGTTTGAGACCAGCCTGACCAAGATGGAGAAACCCTGTCTCTACTAAAAATACAAAACTAGTCAGGCGTAGTGGCGCATGCCTATAATCCCAGCTACTCAGGAAGGCTGAGGCAGGAGAATCGCCTGAATTCCGGGAGGTGGAGGTTGCAGTGAGCCGAGATCGCTCCATTGCACTCCAGCCTGGGCAACAAAAGCGAAACTCCGTCTCAATTAAAAAAAAAAAAAAAAAAAAAAAAAGAGGTTTAATTGAATTACAGTTCCACATGGCTTGGGAGGCCTCAGGAAACTTACAATCATGGTGTAAGGCAAAGGGGAAGAAAGGACATTCTTCACATGGTGGCAGGAGACAGGAGAGAGAGCGAAGGGGAAAGAACCCTTTATAAAACCATCAGATCTTGTGAGAACTCACTCCCTACCATGAGAACATCATGGGGAAACCGCCCCCATGATTAAATCACCTCCCACCAGGTCCCTCCCTTGACACGTGGGGATTATGGGGATTACAATTCAAGATGAGATTTGGGTGAAGACACAGAGCCAAACCATATCAAACTGTTTTCATACATTGGGCAACAAGCAGTGTAGGACTAAGAGAAGGGGAAAAAAATGAGATGAGCTCCATGTTCTCTCTAGTTTTGTGCCTTGAAGGCATTTTCTGGTGAAGTGAGGAGACAGTTAAGAAAAGCAGACTTGATATCAAATATCAAATTTAGGGGAGGCTAAGTCATGTGAAATTTGAAGTACTGAAAATTAAAAGGGAAAGAGAGCACAGAAAAAGCTCCAGAAATCTGCTAAAAGGGTTACCTTTAAGTCTGATGGTGAATAATGAGCTGCATATGCATAGGATGAAACTCTACAAGGCTGATAAAGAATGACTGAGGAACTGTAAACTGAGAAAATCCCATTGCTCACGCAGGGTTGGCAGGTATTTGAATAGAAAGACCTTGTTGAACTCCCTAGAAATTCAGTAGAGACCCCAGAAAGGTCATACCTTCATGGTAGGACTAATCTTACCATCCTGACCAGGCTACAAAACAAATCTTGAAAGAATCAAACTGATCCAAAAGTAACTTAGATGTCTACAAAACAAAATTCAATACTCTAAAAAACAAAAAAGCACACACACAACATTTGCAATGTCCAGAACTTAACCCAAAATTACAAGACATGCAAATAAGCAGAAAATGAGACTCATGTGCAAGAGATATATCAATCAGTAGGAATATGTCCAGAAATTATACAGATGATGGGTTTTAGCAGATACTTTAAAGCAGATATTATAATGCCAAGCATGGTGGCTCATACCTGTAATCCCAGCACTTTGTAAGGCCAAGGTGGGTGGATCACTTGAGGTCAGGAGTTCAAGATCAGCCTGGCCAACATGGTGAAACCCTGTTTCCACTAAAAATACAAAAGTTAGCTAGAAGTGGTGATGCACACCTGTAGTCCAACTACTTAGGAGTCTGAGGCAGGAGAATCTCTTGAACCCAGGAGGTAGAGGTTGCAGTGAGTAGAGATCATGCCACTGCACTCCAGCCTGGGCAACAAAGCAAGACTCTGTCTCAAAAAATAAAAAATAAAAAATAAAAATAAATAAAATAGATACTATAAATATGCTCAAAGATTTAAATAAAAATATAAACATAAGTAGGACAGACATAAAAGATATAAAAAGATTACTGTATATAACCTTATTACATAATATATGACTAAGATTTTAAAAGAAATAACATGAAACTTCTAGAGCTGAGAAAGATAATATCTGATATGAAAATTTTGCTGGGATGAGCCTAGTGGAGTTTAGAAACTGCAAAAGTAAAGATTGGTGAACTTACGGAGAGCAATCAGTAAAACTAGGCAAACTGACATGAGAAAAAAAAGTTGAAAATAATGAACAGAGACTCAAAGACCCATGGGATAATATTAAACAGTTTTTTTTTTGTTTTTTTTTTTTTTGAGACGGAGTCCCGCTCTGTCGCCCAGGCTGGAGTGCAGTGGCCAGATCTCAGCTCACTGCAAGCTCCGCCTCCCGGGTTCACGCCCGCTCTCCTGCCTCAGCCTCCCGAGTAGCTGGGACTACAGGCGCCCGCCACCTCGCCCGGCTAGTTTTTTGTATTTTTTAGTAGAGACGGGGTTTCACCGTGTTAGCCAGGATGGTCTCGATCTCCTGACCTCGTGATCCGCCCGTCTCGGCCTCCCAAAGTGCTGGGATTACAGGCTTGAGCCACCGCGCCCGGCCAATATTAAACAGTTTAAACAGCATAATTAAAATACTGGAGTTGGGAGAAAGGGCTAATCATATTTTTAAAAATAATGACTATAAGTTTTCCAAATTTGATGAAAACAGTACACCCACAGATCCCAGAACTCAAATAACATTAAGCATGATAAACACAAAGAAAACCACATGAAGCCACAGTATAATCGAATTGTTGAAAACCAGTGATAAAGAGAAAATCTTAAAAGCAGCCAAAGGAAATAAAGATGAGAATGATCGCAGGCTTCTCACCAGGAGAAAAAAGAAAAAAAAATCCAGAAGACATGCAATGACATCTTCAAAATGTTGAAAAAAAATTCTGTCGGGCCAGGGGCGGTGGCTCACGCCTGTAAACCCAGCACTTTGGGAGGCTGAGGTGGGCGGATCACTTGAGCCCAGCAGTTCCAGACCAGCCTCAGAGACATGGCCAAACCCCACCTCTACAAAAAGTGGGAGGATCACTTGAGCCAGGGAAGCAGAGGCTGCAGTGAGTGAGATCGCGCCACGGTTCTCCAGCCTGAGTGACCAAGAGAGGCATCTTGCCTCCAGAAAAATTAATAAAATAAAATAAAATTCTGTCAAATGAGAATGCTGCATTCAGAGAAAATGTCTCCAAAATTAAGAAAAAAAAAAGTATTTTTTTCCAGATAAAAGCTGAGAAAATGTATCAGCAGATATGCACTGTAATAAAAATGTTCTTCAGGTAAAAGAAAAATTATACTAGATGAGAAACTGAATATTCATAAAGGAATGAAGAGTGCTGGAAAAAGTAAACACAGTGGTATATATATATTTTTTCACTTTCATTTTCTTTTATTTTTTGAGACGGAGTCTTGCTCTGTTGCCCAGGCTGCAGTAGTGTGATCTCTTATCACTGCAAGCTCCACATCCCGGGTTCACGCCATTCTCCTGCCTCTGCCTCCCGAGTAGCTGGGACTACAGGCACCCGCCACCATGCCTGGCTAATTTTTTTGTATTTTTAGTAGAGACGGGATTTCACTGTGTTAGCCAGGATGGTCTCAATCTCCTGACCTTGTGATCCACCAAACTCGGCCTCCCAAAGTGCTGGGATTACAGGTGTGAGCCACCAACCTGGCCTTTCATTTTCATTTTTATCTTTTAGAGACTGGGTCTTGTTCTGTCACCCAGGCTGGAGTGCAGTGATGCAGCCATCTCTCACTGCAGCCTCTAATTCTTGGGTTCAAGGAATAACTTCCATCTCAGCCCATTGAGTAGCTAGGACTACAGGCATATGCCATTGTATTCAGTTAGCTTTTTTATTTTCTTTTTTTCTTTCTTTCTTTTTTGGAGAGATGGGGTCTTGCTCTGTTGCCCAGGCTGGTCTCGAATTCCTGGCATCAAGCAGTTCTCCCACCTTGTCCTCCCAACTTGCTGGGATTACAGGTGCGAGCCACTACACCTGGCCCTGAAGGTATATTTAAAAACATCTTTTTCACTTTTAAATTTCTTCAAAAGATAATTGATAGTTTAAAGCAAAAATAAACAACTCTTTATTAAGAGTTGAAACAGAAGAAACTAGCTAGCATTTGTTAAAATACTATATATAAATGATATTATATAATATTTTCATCTCTTTTATTTTCAAAGTAAAATTTTTTTACAATATTGTAGTGAAAAAATTTAGTCAATGTTAAAGTAAATGTATGACAGCAATACATGGAGTGGAAGGGGACCATTAAAACATAATGTTGTAAGGTTCCTTTTTTTTTTTTTTTTTGAGGTGGAGTCTCTCTCTGTCACCCAGGCTGGAGTGCAGTGGCACAATCTCCGCCTCCCAGGTTCAAGGGATTCTCCTGCCTTAGCCTCCCAAGTAGCAGAGATTACAGGCACACACCACCACACTCGGCTAATTTTTGTATTTTTAGTAGAGATGGAGGTTTCACCTTATTGTCCAGGCTGGTCTCGAACTCCTGACCTCAGGTGATCTGTCCACCTTGGCCTCTCAGAGTGATGGGATTACAGGAGTGAGCCACTGCCCCCAGCCTAAGACTCTTAAATTATATATGAAGAGGTGCAATATTATTTACAGGGAGATTATGATCAGTCAAAAGTGCATATTGAAAAACCTATAAAGAATTATAGCCAGAAGCCAAAGGAGAAGTTACAATATTATCAGAAAAATATTCCATCCAACAGAAGGCAAGAAAATTTACGGAAAAAAAAAAATGGTGAAGAAGCAGATAAGATAAATAGGAAACAAACAAACAAACAAACAAAAACCCTAAGGTGAACGATTTAAATGCAATTATATCAATACTTACATTATATATAAATAGTGTGAACAGTCCAAATAAAAGGCAGATATTATCAGTTTGAATAAAAAGTGGAATCAACTATATAATGTCCACCAGTATATAAATAGTTTATATTTAACTTTAAAATATAAATATATTTACTTAAATATAAAGACCCAGGTTCAGAAGGGAAAGAAAAGGAAGTGGTTAATATTGGTTGAAAATGTTACATAGAAATGATTACATTTAATCTTTTAAAATCTATTTTATTTTCCAAATAAAATTGTTTTTATTTTTTATTTTTATTTATTTATTTTTTTTGAGACGGAGTCTCGCTCTGTCGCCCAGGCTGGAGTGCAGTGGCCGGATCTCAGCTCACTGCAAGCTCCGCCTTCCGGGTTTACCCCATTCTCCTGCCTCAGCCTCCCAAGTAGCTGGAACTACAGGTGCCCACCACCACACCCGGCTAATTTTTTGTAGTTTTAGTAGACACGGGGTTTCACTGTGTTAGCCAGGATGATCTCGATCTCCTGACCTCGTGATCCGCCCGTCTCGGCCTCCCAAAGTGCTGGGATTACAGGCTTGAGCCACTGTGCCCGGCCATAAAATTGTTT
Organism: Macaca fascicularis; assembly: GCF_037993035.2. NCBI lineage: Eukaryota > Metazoa > Chordata > Mammalia > Primates > Cercopithecidae > Macaca > Macaca fascicularis. Next base: position 137,718,704 of record NC_088375.1, read on the forward strand.
TTATAGTGCTGTAATGAAATAATATAAAGCACCAAGATTATTAAGTCACAGTTAAATTACCTTCTCATTTTGTAAGCAAATTACGATTCACATAAATGAGAGATTATTTGTTCCTATTTTCCTAGAATTAAAGTGATAGTAAATATTTTCGCAAGCCATTGCTAATTCTATTAATAAAAGATGCAGAATGTGATGGCACTCTGGCTGTGACATCCGTTATCCCATTGATTTCCTGGGTTGGCTGGGCTGATCTGGCTGGCTAGGCGGGTGTCCCCTTCATGTGCATCCTTCCTGTGCTCAGTTGAAGAGGATGACCTTCCCTCATAAAGGGGAACCATTCTTTGGTCAAGGGTATACCAGCAGCTGTGTTCCCCTGCTAGAATTTCCAAGTAAGCTTTCAAAGACGCAAATTCAACCCTCTCTTTGACTGACTGTTAAAAACACATGGGCCTGTTTTTAATCTGCAATATTCAATAGAGATACATCCTGATGTGCCAATCTTCAATTTGTTACTCAACGACTTTCAAAGTTCTGGCCAGAGAAAAGCTATTTTTGAAGAATTGACTGAAAGCAACACCATCCATCTGTTTCTTTATATACTACAAAATCTATCCCTATAGTATGACAGACATCAGAGAGCATATGTACCCAGATCACATCATGTTGTGTATTATGCAGAGTGACCATATACCCTGATTTGTTTGGATCAGTTTTGGTTTCCACCTATTGTCCCATTGTAATTGTCATTAGTGCCCTTTTCACTCTTAAAAGTAAAGTGCCCTTTTCCCTCTTAAAAGTATATCAGTTTGGACAATAAGTAATATAGTCATCCTAGTTATAGGTGAGTTTTATTTTCTTCTTTCCGATATTGTCAGTTTTCTCCAGTGCTCTGTCTTACTCTGTTCGGGCTTCTATAACAAAGTACCATAGACTGGGTGGCTTATAAATAAAAGAAATGTGTTTCTCACAGTTCTGGAGGCTGAGAAATTCAAGATCAAGGTGCCAACAGATTTGGTGTCTGGAGGACCTATTTGCTGATTCATAGATGGCTGTCTTCTCATTATGTCCTTACGTTTCAGAAGGGGTGAAGGAGCTTATAACCTCATTACCTTCAAAGGCCTGACCTCCAAATACTATCATGTTGGGAGTTAGCATTTAACAGGTGAATTTTGTGGGGACATAAATATTCAACCTATAGCATGCTCTCATACTACATATGACTACTTAAATTTGAATTAATTAAATATGATTACCGGTCAATTTATTGTACAAATTAGCCACATTTCAGTATTCAATAGTCACATGTGGCTAGTTGCTACTATTGGGCAGTCCTAATATAATATTTCCTCAATTACAGTAGTTTAAACAGTAAAATTTCCAGGCACCAACCAAGAGTAACTTTGAGGGACATATATGTGCATATGAAACTCATCCTTTGGTAGCCCAAAATCTGGCTGCATAGGTCAAACAATCATTGCATTAGTTAGAATTCTGGTAGATATGAGAGATAAGAAACTAAGCTCAATTAAAAAGTGACTGTATTGGTTCTTATAATGGAGACATCTAAGAGTAGAACTCACTTTAGGCTCATGTGATAGATTGATTTTAAAACTATCCCCAATTCTTCATCCCTCCCTGTATTCACCTGCTTTCCAAGGTGACTTAGCAGCTCCTTCAATCAAGACAGTTTATTTCAGTAGCATTTGAATCTGGGCTTTCCTTGTGACTACTTTGACCAATAAAATTTGGCAGAAGTAACATTCCTTGTATAAGAGTAAAGAGTCTTTGTACATTTCTGCTATCCAATACATACTGTAATTGCCATGTGAATAAACATACACTGGTCTGCTAGATGACAAAAGACCAGTTGTAGTCCTCTTTGCTCCACCCTACAGGCAACTAACCACCAGGTATGTAAATGAAGCCATCCTAGACCAATCGTCTCCAGATGACCACATACATCTAAGAAAGCCTAGTCAAAAGGAGCCAGCCTGACCAGATCAGCAGAGCTACCCAGATGACCCATAGACTCACGACCAAGAATAAATGTTAATTGTTTAAGTCACTGAGTTTTGATGTTATTTTTACACAGCAACAGATAACTGATATAACACAATTGAAAAATTTGAGCAAAGCAACTTTAAACAGTTACATTAAGATCTGCTTTTCCTTCTTCAACTCTTAGTTCCGATTCTTCTGCTAGTCTTACTCTCAGACAGGACCTTCATTAAGTGTGTGAAGATTATTCTGGCCTATATTCTTCCAACTTCACATCCAATGGCAAAAAAGTAGTCTCTTTTTCAGAAACTTCTATAAAAGTTTTGAGATGGACTCTGATTGTGTGGCTTGGCTCATGTAACCATCCTTGAACCAATCATTGTAGCTATTGGAATTTATTGTATTCATTGGCTCAGGCATGAATCCCATCCCTGGAATAGGGACTGGTTTTCCTGCAGACAGTACTTTATTCAGCCAGTATATACCATTACTGCTGTGCCAGTGTTTATGATCAGCATCCATTAGAATTAGTTGGTGTATTAGTTTACTATTGCTACTATAACAGATTACCACAAACTGAAGGGCTTATTACAAATTTAGTAGCTTAAAAACAACCTAAATTTATTATCTGATAGTTCTGGAAGTCAGAAGGCCAAAATTAGTCTTGAAGGGCTAAAATCAAGCTGTTGGAAGGGCTGTGTTTCCTCTGCAGCCTTCAGGGGAGAATCCATTTCCTTACTTCTTCTAGCTACTAAAGGCTAGAAATGCATTTCTACTTGCATTCTTTGGCTTGTGGCTTCTTCCAACATCTTTAAGCACCTCACTCCAAGTTCTGCTTTCTTCCACACCTGCTTTATCTTGCTGACACCCCTGCCTTCCTCTTATACAGACTCTTGTGATTACATTAGGCTCACCTTCATGATCTGGGATAATCTTCTCATCTCAAGATCCTTAACATAATAAAATGTGCAAAGTCCCTTTTGCTATGTAAGGTAACATATTCACAATTTCTAGAGATTAGAGCATGGACATCTTTGGGTGGGCAGGGGGTATTGTTGTTCTGTCTACCACAGTTAGTACATCTATTTCCATACTCTAGTGATGTTTAGTGCTTTGACTATTACTTTCCTAACCAATAGGATGAGTGTCAGAAGAGTGGGTAAAACTATAAAAGAAAGTCAGTAACTAACGTTAGATATAATTAGAACAAAAGCAAAAACCTATATCTATCATGTTCAAGTTGGCAGAAAACACACCATAATGGCAAGAGCCTCCTGAAAGGGCTCTCAACTTGCATGTTAGATCAAGTCCTCTTAATTATTTATTGTTTTATTAATACTGGCTCATACACCTCCCATTCCATTTTCCATTACAGCTCTCTTTTCCTTTCACCCAATCACCCCACAATTACTTCTCTATGATTTTCCAGGATCTTCAGTGGGGAGGAGCAAGAAGAAAGCAACAGGGGACTTAATTAGCAAAATTTACTGACCACCTTATTAAGGGACTTCCTTGACAGTAAATCCCTTCCCTTTACTTCTTTCTCCTCAGTGATCTCAAGACTTTGGGAAAATGAAAGTAGCTCCTACTTGGTAAAATTATCTGGACCCTTTGTCAAACATGATACATAACCTTGGTCAATTTATATGCCCTTTTTGGCTTTTGAAGCTCTCATAGTTCAAATGTGAGTTAGTTATTACTTAGCCAAGCTTCAGAACATAAAACCCTTTTATAAATGGCATGTAATATTTTAAAAAATAAGTGTAAGTGCTCTTAAATTAGAACATCTTTGACTAATTATTTATTGAATCCTTAGTCTTCTCCTCTATAAAATGAAGATTAATAATAAACTACAACTTTGAAGATTTAATGAGGAATGCATATGTCGTTAGCATAGCCTGGCATAACTTGTTAAAATAATAGCTATTATTTAAAATAATACTTAGATCCAATTCAGTCAACATTTATTGGACTCCTACTATGTGCCATACCTTGTGCTAGCCTCTTTGGTTTTGAAAAAGAGATATTTTAGCAAAATAAGGCACTTTGCAGTGAATTTATCTTGTCTTATTAGTTGACTGGGGATTTAATTAGGACATTGTAATAGAATACTTTCAAACCCAAGTAGCAGAAAACTAAATTCAATTGGCTTCAACAATAAAGAGAACAACATACAGGTGCATGAAAGTAGAGTAGAATTGATTAGGAATTAGATTCTGCTTCTATGTTTCTTTTCTTTTCTTTTTTTTTTTTTGATACAGAGTTTTGCTCTTTTTGCCCAGGCTGGAGTGCAATGGCGCGATCTCGGCTCACCGCAACCTCCGCCTCTCGGGTTCAAGCGATTCTCCTGCCTCAGCCTCCCAAGTAGCTGGGATTACAGGCATGTGCCACCACCCCGGCTAATTTTGTATTTTTAGTAGAGACGGGGTTTCTCCATGTTGGTCAGGCTGGTCTTGAACTCCCGACCTCAGGTGATCCACCTGCCTCGGCCTCCCAAAGTGCTGGGATTACAAGCATGAGCCACCGCGCCCGGCTGCTTCTGTGTTTCACAGCTTCATCTTCCTGTGTGTGTTGACTATCCTCAGACTGATTTTCCTCCTGGTATTGTGCCTGGAATTGGTTTCTTCTGGTGGGTTATCGGTCTCGCTGACTTCAATAATGAAGCTGCAGACCTTTGTGGTGGGTGTTACAGCTCTTAAAGATGGTGTGTCCAGAGTTTGTTCCTTCAGATGTTCAGATGTGTCTGGAGTTTCTTCCTTCTGGTAGGTTCGTGGTCTCGCTGACTTCAGGAGTGAAGCTGCAGACCTTCACAGTGAGCGTTACGCTCATAAAGGTAGTGCGGACCCAAAAAGTGAGCAGCAGCAAGATTTATTGTGAAGAGAGAAAGAACAAAGCTTCCACAGCATGCAAGGGGACCCAAGTGGGTTGCTGCTGCTGGCTGGGGTAGCCAGCTTTTATTCCCTTGTCTCTGCTCATGTCCTGCTGATTGGTCCATTTTACAGAGTGCCGATTGGTCCATTTTTACAGGGTGCTTATTGGTGCGTTTACAATCCTTTAGCTAGACACAGAGCACTGATTGGTGCGTTTGTACAAAGTGCTGATTGGTGCATTTACAATCCTTTAGCTAGACACAGAGTGCTGATTGGTGTATTTTTACAGAGTGCTGATTGGTGCATTTACAATCCTTTAGCTAAACACAGAGCACTTACTGGTGTGTTTTTACAGAGTGCTGATTGGTGCATTTACAATCCTTTAGCTAGACACAGAGTGCTGACTGGTGTGTTTATAATCCTTTAGCTAGACAGAAAAGTTCTCCAAGTCCCCACTCAACCCATGAAGTCCAGCTGGCTTCACCTCTCAGTAGCAAAATGGCTGCAGCAATTCCAGGCTGTACATCTGCACACCACATCATTCAGGAGAGAAAGAGTTTTTCTTCCCACAACCATTAAAATAAAATTCTGATTTTTGCTTTGATTGGACCAAGTAAGGTCATGTACTTATCCTCAAAGTAGTAAAACTGTAGCCAAAGGATTCCATGTGCTTACCTGAACAGAAATAGATGAAAAGGTTACTCCTACTAAAAATGCATGGCTAATTCACAGTGTAAAGCCATGCAATATTTTCTGGAGAGAAGACCAACAGTGTTTGCTATACAGTTAACACACACACACACACACATGCACGCACACACACACACACAGAAAAATTTGAGGGTTAGTTAAAATTACTTTGAAAATGAGAAATTTTGCTCATGATTACTAGGGTTTTTCATATCAGCCATCTACTTTAAAACTTGCTACTTCAGACAAGACTCTTATTTGCATGTAACAGAAAATTCAGACTCTTTTAAACAGTAAGAAGGAATACAATGACTCATGAAACTGAAATGTGCAAAGATAGAAAAGGTCAGGCAGAATTGAATTCAGAAATACAGAATTTGTCAGGAGGCCTCAGTCTGTCAATTCTGTTCTCTTCTGTTGGCCTTATTCACAGAGTGGCCCCTCTACGCTCTGGGTTTACAATTCCTTAGTTTAGCAACCCCAGACAAAGAAAGTTTCCCCTTTTCCACAAGCTCCAGCAAAAACTCCAAAATTCCTTTTGATTTTCCCAAGTTTGGATTATATTTTCACTCTTGTACTAATCACTGCTGGGGTGAGGTCAGGATAAATTACACAAAATGACCGCCATTATTAGATCACCGGCACACCTAGCTGCCACTTCTAGAAGAAAGAGAAATAGAAACAAAATTGGGAAAAATCAAATAAACGATTACATTAGTCTAGCCAGTTTATTCACTTAAACAGCAAATATTTATTGAGAGCCTACTATAGGCCTAGATTTGTATCATGGAATTGAGGAAGGAACCAGCGGGAACACAAGACAATCCTCATGCAGTATGTAGCATAGCACAGAGGAGTAAACAGTTAAACAAGTGCCATAAGATGTGATGAGTGTCATCACAGGCAAGGTACAGGGTACCATACTTGACTTATTTTGCACAGGAACAAAGGAGACTTTAGTATATGTCTCTGGATTTGCAAGTGGGGAAGAAAAAGAAAAAAAAGAAAAGAAAAGAAACAAACTGCTATTATCTTTCTCTGATCTCTCAAATTTAGATCTTTGCCCTTTGAAGCCCAAACTCAAATTACTTGATATTTACCTTGAATAGTTCCCTAGCAACCATCTCATATATATGGAGAATGGCATAAAATTGCTTTAAGAGTTGAAAATCAAACAAATCTCAGATATACGAAAATATTATTATATAAACATATTTCAAAAGATTTTTAAAAGTCTTACCATGGAATTAAATGTAGTTACCCAACATGATTTCAAAATGGCCAGTGATGTGTCAATGACTGTACATTTTTCAAAATAATACAAAATAATTCAATTGGTCTTACCAAATATTTACTGCAATTGTTTACTGAATATATTGTAAACGGCTGTCACCCCAGTACATGGCAGCAGTTGCGAAGAAAGCTTTAGAGGATCTATTTTGAGACAATGTGTTAGAAGTTCAGGAAATTTGGCAAAGCCAGAAGACTCTGGTGGCTGGCTCTTCAAGGACTGGGCTGATAAGCTCCTGTGTTTAGGAAATGAGGAAGCTGTGACAGCTGGAGGCAACATCACATAGGGACAGAACAAGAGGATGTGTTTGTTCAATGATTCTATTGCAGGTGGTGCTGCCCTCCGACTCCTATATACTCCTTACATGGGGGTGGAAAGCTGTTGGCCTGTAAATGGGCAATAATAAGGATCAAAACTCCGACCTCGTAAGGGCTGGAATTGCGGTAAAGCTTGAAAGACTATGTGAGGATTATGAGGCGTCTTTATGTTCACATTCTACTAAGATGCTCTAACAAAAACACATATATTCAGCCTTAAACAGGAGTAAAATTCAGATATATGATAAAGCATGGATAAATGGTAAAACATTGTGCCAAATGAAATAATTCAGACATAAAAGAACAAATATTCTATGATTCCACTTATATGAGGTACTTAGAATAGGCAAAGTCATAGAGACAGAAAGTAGAATAGTGGTTACCAAAGTAGAACAGCGGTGACCAAAAGGAATGGGGAGCAGTTTTTTTTTTTTTTTTTTGAGACGGAGTCTCGCTCTGTCGCCCAAACTGGATGGCAGTGGCCGGATCTCAGCTCACTGCAAGCTCCGCCTCCCGGGTTTACGCCATTCTCCTGCCTCAGCCTCCCGAGTAGCTGGGACTACAGGCGCCCGCCACCTTGCCCGGCTAGTTTTTTGTATTTTTTAGTAGAGATGGGGTTTCACCGTGTTAGCCAGGATGGTCTCGATCTCCTGACCTCGTGATCCGCCCTTCTCGGCCTCCCAAAGTGCTGGGATTACAGGCTTGAGCCACCGCGCCCGGCCGGGGAGCAGTTTTTTAATGGGTACAGAGTTTCCATTCCGGATGGTGAAAAAGTCTGGAGAGGGATTACACTAATGGTTGCACAACATTGTGAATGTACTAAATGCCACTGAACTGTACATTTGAAAGTGAATTTTTTTTTTTTTGAGACAGAGTCTCCCTCTGTCATCCAGGCTGGGGTACATTGGTGAGATCTTGGCTCACTGCAACCTCCGCCTCCAGGGTTCAAGCGATTCTCCTGCCTCAGCCTCCCAAGTAGCTGGGATTACGGGCACACACCACCATATCAGGCTAATTTTGTATTTTTAGTAGACACAGGATTTTGCCATGTTGGCTAGGCTGGTCTCGAACTCCTGACCTCAAGTGATCTGCCCACCTCAGCCTCCCAAAGTGCTGGGATTACAGATATGAGCCACTGCGCCTGACCTAAAGTGGTAAATTTTATACTATACATATTTGTTCACAATAAAACACACACACACGAGCATTCACGCATTCATTTAACATTACTGGACACCTAGTATTAGAGTTGCCAGATAAAATATATGGCACAGTGAAATCTGAATTTCAGAGAAATAATAAATAATTTTTTAGGGTACATAGGTCCCATGCAATATTTGGGGCATATGCATACTAAGAAATCATTTGCTGTTTATCTGAAATGAAACATATTTGCACCAAAAATATGCATTTTTTGTCTGACATTCAAATTTTACTAGGAATACTGCAGTTTTATTTGTCAAATATGGCAACCTTACCTCTTATGCATCAGGCACTATGCTAGGGCCTGAAATACAATGAGGCATAGACGTAATCTGGCCTTTTGAGGGGTTTTCCTGAGTTACAGTAATTCTTAGACATATCAGCAATATAAATTCTACCTGTATTGGTAATTTACTAAACATGAGAGTGCTATAACTTCAAAGGAAATCTCTGAGTTATAATTTTTGCATGCCTAGGAAAAAGAAAGCCTAATGCTAATATTAAGAAAACAGAAAAAGGCCTACAAATTAATTCCCAATTTTTATAGTGTTTGTATGTAGTGTTGCAATAGTGTCACTATCATGTAATTTTTATTCTTTCTATTTGAAAGAACACAATTAAGGAGGAAGGTTTTTTAAACTTTAATATAAGAAAACAAATCTCTATTTGGGATAATAGCAATGATGCTTTATCCTGTGTTAGTGTTTACGAATGTATAAAGTATTTTTCAAATAGATATGGTTTATTTTTGAAATAACAAACATCACTCTTGTTCAGTCAGTGTTATAATATTACACTAATCTCTTGCCCAGGTCTAATTCCTACTTCCTGCAATCTATCACTGATGGATTAATCTTCCTAGTACGTAACTCTGACACTGTTACTCCCCTGTCCAAACATCTTCAATGGCTCTCCTCTACGTGAGAACAAAACCTGAAATCTTTGGCTTGGATTTCAAGTCTTCTGTAGTTCACTACTTTTCTCACCTCATCTTACTTTTTCAGCCTTATCTTACTCCGCTCGGGAACACTCTCTTCCAGATAGTGAGCTAATTTGTCCTTCAACATGTTTCCATCTTTCCAAAGGCAGAGGCCTTTACAAAAAATGTATTCATTTTCCTAGCTCATTTTTCTCCTTGGACTCTCTTTTTCTATCTTTTAACATAGTGGCTTTCAAATGACCTTCGCTTTGTTTTACTGAGACCTATTGTAAGAAATATATTTACATTGTAACCAAACATGCATACACATACACAGAAATTAAAAAATAAAACACAATTTTCATTAAAGCACATTTTCCCCCACTTTCTGTGATGAACATTCTTTTTTAAAGCTGTATTACATTCTATTTTCTACCATACTATTTTATGGAAAGAAAATGCTAGTCTCATACCATCAAATTGTTTTCTTCACCCAATTATGGATTACTATGCTCCAAATGGAAGCATTGCTTTAATGCTTATCTATTAATGGCAAAAACCACAATTAGCTTTGCGCCAACCTAATAAAATATCCCTTCCTTTACAAAGATGTGTATGCCCCTAATCAGAAATAGCCTTTCCTTTCTCTAAGCTCTAAGGGATTTTTTTCCACTGATGCACCTATTAACACAAGACCTCGTGTTGTAGATATCTGTGTGCATTTTAGGCTCCTTGTAAGATTATACACTTACTCCTTGTTAGACTATCCAAGTAAACCCCTAAACTATTTGAAAGTAAGTCTGATACTTTTTGCTATGTTTTCTTCAGCACCTCGGAAATAAAACAGAGTCTCACTAAAAGTTAGGCAGAGGAAAGAAACCTGCTGTTAGTCAAGATATGCCTCTCCCAATCTACCCTAAAATATTTCTTTCTCTCCTCTTTAGCTGGATTTGATTTAGGAATATGATAATTACATTATTCATTGAGATATTCTCTGTTACCTATAATCAAGTTATGATGCTCTTGAGTAATTCACCAAATACCACCAACTCTTAGAGAATCTCCTATGTTAGGTCATATCTCTACATTGGCTACTTATAGGAGGTAGTAATTTTACAGTATTGTTGAATCTGATCTGATGCAGGGAGAAGATGGGAAAGCCAATCTTCGTTTTACAGTACGTAGGAGGAGCCCTAACACAGTAGCGTCTTCAGTCTCTCTTATTAGAACAAAATCATTAAAGCTATAATAATAATGGGGGGAAATGAAAAGAAAAGCAAACCACCTGAGTAGAGAGTCATACTTTTCAGAAAAACAGAACTCAGGAACATGAAATTATTCGAAGAGGGAAATCCTTTAAATATTGTTTTTAAAAAAACTTCAAAGAGGATACCCAAGTCATGCAACTGTTTTTTAACATGAAAATCTTCAAAGAATACATTTCTCATGCAATGCTTAAAATTCTCAAAGGGGGCTCCCTCTGGAGTAAAACTCTTTGAAGGTGAAATCTCTTCAATCATCTGAGGTTTTTTTTTTTTTTTTTTTTTCCAAAGAGAAAATCTTTTCCAAATTTTCCTTAAGCCAGGAACATTATTTAAGGGGGAATTATTTCAGAAATAGAAAACTGCCTTCTCAGTGATGTGTGCATTTTTGAATTTGTCTAGGTAAACCCCTTGAGAATAATGAAAATGAAGTACTGCCAATAATATACATTACACTTAAGTTTGGCAACAGAAAGAAAATTCTTGTCATCTTTGCCCACAATACACTTCATTTTAATGTTACAAAAATGTAGTGACTTAAGGTCGTTAGATACATATACCCAATTAAAATAATGGAAAGAATAATTTTTTCTAGGATCTTCTTTTTGGTTCGAAAAAGAAAGCAAAAATGAACTTATTTCGTGTGGTTCAATTTAATTTCTAGCTTTTATACTTATCATAGCCTCTGATGTGATCCCACTGGCAGTTTCCCTTCAATTGTCTATTATATAGCTAATCTTGGCAGGTTATTGTGACATCTAAAGAGAAAAATTGCCGGACATACTGGGTCAAATCCATTGTCCCCAGAGCCCAATATTCTGTCATTGGTACCAGTAGATGTGCCTTGGGGACTGGTCATTCAGTCATTTATTTATTCATCTAACAAATATTTATTACAGTTAGTATGTGCCAAGTACTGTGCAGTGTGTCATCCCCCATGACAGCAATATAAAAAAAAAAACTTGGGTGTATGCCCACCAAATAGTCTATTTTTCTTTTCCTGTTCTCTAGTGGCTGCTGGGATCAGTAATGAAAGGGGCAAAACAGGACCAGATATTTTTACTCAACCATCTAATTTAGGTCTTGACCCTCCCACTCCCAGATTAGACTCCCAGCCTACCTTTGCATATCTAGAATATGTATTAAATTGTTCTGGCAAACAAAAAAACTATTTACCAAGATATCTAGATTTTGCACAATCAAAAACTGGCTTAAGGTTTGACATGTGTTGCCTGTGATTTGAAATGCTCACACTGCTTTGTAAAATAGCATTATAGCCGGGCGCAGTGGCTCACACCTGTAATCCCAGCACTTTGGGAGGCCGAGGCGGGCGGATCACAGGGTCAGGAGATCGAGACCATCCTGGCTAACTTGGTGAAACCCCGTCTCTACTAAAAATACAAAAAATTAGCTGGTGTGGTGGCGGGCGCCTGTAGTTCCAGCTACTTGGGAGGCTGAGGCAGGAGAATGGCGTGAACCTAGGAGGCGGAGCTTGCAGTGAGCTGAGATCCGGCCACTGCACTCCAGCCTGGGCCACAGAGCGAGACTCCGTCTCAAAAAAAAAAAGCATTATAATTTGGAACATTAGAAATTAATGGACAAGTGCACTTTTCCCCTGGGATGTTGTTCCCCCAAAATCTACAACTTTAGTCTAATGATGACATAATAGACATACCCAAATTGAGGAACACTTTGTGAAATACCTGACCAAGAATTTTCAAAACTGTTCATCAGTCAAAATCTTAAAAAACATGGAAATAATGAGAAACTCTCACAGGTTAGAGAAGACTTTATAATTAAATAGTTATCATGGTATCCGGAATTGGTACTGGAACAGAAAAAGGATATTTGTGGAAAAACTGGCCAAATACAAATACAGCGTAGCTTAGTCAATAGTGTTGTACCAATGTTAATTTCATAACTCTTTTGACAAATGTACCATGGATATGCAAGATGTCAACATTAGGGGAAACTGGGAAATTGAGTGAAGAGCATATGGGAATTCTCTGTACTATCTGCACAAACACTATCTCTCTGTAAATCTAAAATTATTTCATAATAGTTGAAAATCGTATAGCATAACAGTGCAGTAAGTCATAGAAAAGTGAAATACATTCTCATTCTTGTTCTTGAACCTCATTAGCTGGCTAGAAGAGTTTGCAGGACACCTGCTAAACAAAGGCCACATACATGTGACCCAAAGATAGCTTCCCACGTACTATCTCTGGATTGGCAAGAAAATGTTTTCTCTGTTAGTTCTATTTCTAAATAGTCAATTTATTATTGCAACAAGCCTTCACTGATGCCAAGGAGATCTCAGTAAGCTGGATGCTGGATTTACAAACACCAATTAAATGCAGATCTTGCTCCCAAGGATCTCACTATTTCTTGAAGAAGGATGATCTTTTATTCAATACGCAGTTAGTTTTTTGAGTGCTTACTCTGTGCCAGGCACTATACTTGGTGCTTGGGATAAAACAGTGAGCAAAACCTGCAAAGATGTCTACTCCTGAGTTCATATTCTATTAGAACTGGCTTTGGGGGGGATACTTGATTTACAATCAGGAAAACATATTAGTAAATTATGGATCATCTTATTTAAACCCCGAGTTTATCTCTGGCAGTAGTCTTTGGAAGGGAGTGTGGCTGGTCTATGCCATAACTCCCCTTCGCATGCTATAGTTCCACTATGCCCCACACCCCCTACTTTTTTATGGCCAAACAAAGGCATTGAAATATGTAGGCATGATGTGATGTACTCATGATTACATTTCTTCCAGAAGACCCCGCTGTTGGGACAAGGGAATTCAGCCTTGTACTTGCAAAGGAAACATGTGTTGCGGCTGGGACCTGGGAATCTGTTACTTTGCGGGGGGTCTTTGTGCTGGCTCCCTTCACAGGCCACCAAACCCCATGTATACCCTCAGCAAGACTAGCTGGCCTCTTCATTTATTCACATCTTTCAAAATTCTACAACATTCTACTCTTTTTCTCGTATGTCTTACAGATGCCTCAGTTGTGTCCCTTGATAGCTAATACTAAAATCTTGCTTCTGTACAGGTATGCAATTATAATCACTGTAAATACTGTTTTCTCTGTTTTGTCAACCAATTCATGGTAGTTATTTACTGTAGTTTTTATGTTATGTTTTAATGTTTTTACAGGTCATGCAACTTATTACTCCTCTCTTCCAGGCATTCTTTCACAATTAATTTCCTGTTTGTAATAAGAAAACAACATTGAAACAATGAAACATGCTTGATATGGAATTGTACATGTAGAAAAAGAATCATTACATTGGATAAACAAGGACACATCTGGAGAGTTGTCAGCCTAGTGGTGAAGGTTAAATTGGAGTAAACTGCAGTGTTTAACATTAACTAATATGCAAGCATATATTTGAGAGCTCTTTAAATATAAGAATACTTTTTTGACAACAACAAAAAAAACTCACATCTTTTTTTTTTTTTTTGAGACAGGGTTTCACTCTGTTACCCAGGCTGGAGTGCAGTGGTGAGACCTTGGCTCAGTGCAACCTCACCCTCCCAGACTCAAATGATTCTCCTTTCTCCTGCCTTAGCCTCTCAAGTAGCTGGGATTACAGGCATGTGCCACTATGGCCTGGTTAAGTTTTGTATTTTTAGCAGAGACAGGGTTTCACCATGTTGGCCAGGCTGGTCTTGAACTCCTGACCTCAAATGATCCACCCACCTTGGCCTTCCAAAGTGCTGGGATTACAGGCCTGAGTCACCACGCCTGGCACCCCAAAAATCATATCTTAACTTTTTTTTGTCCTCTACTAAAATAGGGAAGTTTTATAAGATCTTCAAAGCTAAACTTTGCTTTAATTTCACAAATCAAGGCATTGCTCACCACTAAGACTTATTTTTTTAACCACAATTTGATCCTAAAAAAATGTTATAATAATTCTTAAGTTCCAAGACATAATGGCAATATCTCCTGGATTTGGTTGACTGGCTTCCATGTTCAACAATCTGAGTTTACTTTAGAAGCTTTTCAGAAGCCGGGTCAACAATGGGCTAAATGAGAAGGACACCCACCATATTTCTCTCTTTCTGATTTTTAGCACCTTTCTCCAGTTCCAGTCCAGGAGCCTAACAACTCATGCAAACCTAATTGAACAGCTATTTGGGGCTTGCTTTGTCCTGCTGTCCTTCCCAGTCTCAATAAAATCTCCATACTGTTAGGTGGAATTCTATACAAATATTAATGGTTAATATTAGTATGTACATCTATACTGGATAGAATAAGAGTTCTATGAAGGACTGCATGGTCTTCAAACCCCAGAGAAGATTTTAAAGACAAAACAATCAATAAACTTTCAACTAAACTGAGTTATTCAGCTTTGTTCTTGAGATTGGCTTGAGAAACAGATACAAAGGTGGGGTTAGGAGTGCAGGAGATTTATTGGGGGAAATATCTGTGAAATATAAAGGGGAAGGAGCCAGAGAAAGTGGAAAGAGAATTCAGATGGTGTGAAATGTAGATTTGCTCTCTATGAGGAAGAGGAGGAAGGAAGAAGGAGTCAGTAGTAGGTGTTGCAGACTAAAGCCATATTTAAGAAAGTTTTGGTCAGGCCAATAAAGAGTTCTTGAGCCAAAGCCATTCATTTAAGGAATGCCATGCCTTGCAGGATTAAGCTTGTCCCCCACTATATCCATTTTCTGGGAACATGATCTTGCCACGATCAGGCTGGGGTTGGGGTAGATCTTGAAGGGCATGAAGGCCGAGGCCTTTGATGAATTTTGCTCTCCACTGCAGGAGATCGAGAAGCACATTTATATAATCACATTAGCAAAACTCCTTCATTGAATATTTCAAAAATAATTGTATTTATTTATATACTCATAAAGTTATAGGGAATGCTATTTCAGGGTGTGCCTGCATAAATACCTCTCACAAAACCTACTTTAAATGTTTTCATGAATTATACTTCAATGGCAAATTAATAATTTAAAACAGTAGTGATAGTGAACTATCTTTTAAAAATTAATTTATTTTTTAATTTACTTTAAGTTCTAGGATACATGTGCACAATGTACAGGTTTGTTACACATGTATACATGTGCCGTGTTGGTGTGCTGCACCCATTAACTCTCATTTACATTAGGTATATCTCCTAATGCTATCCTTCCCCCAGCCCCCCACCCCATGACAAGCCCCGGTGTGTGATATTCCCTGCCCTGTGTCCAAGTGTTCTCATTGTTCAGTTCCCACCTATGAGTAAGAATGGGTGGCGTTTGGTTTTCTGTCTTGCGATAGTTTGCTGAGAATGATGGTTTCCAGCTGCATCCATGTCCCTGTAAAAGACATGAGCTCCTCCTTTTTTATGGCTGCGTAGTATTCCATGGTGTATATGTGCCACATTTTCTTAATCCAGTCTATCATTGATGGAGATTTGGGTTGGTTCCAAGTCTTTGCTATTGTGAATAGTGCTACAATAAACATACATGTGCATGTGTCTTTATAGTAGCATGATTTATAATCTTTTGAGTATATACCCAGTAATGGGATTGCTGGGTCAAATGGTATTTCTAGTTCTAGATCCTTGAGGAATTGCTGCACTGTCTTCCACAATGGTTGAACTAACTTACACTCCCACCAACAGTGTAAAAGCATTCCTATTTCTCCATATCCTCTCCAGCATCCTTTTTTTCCTGACTTTTTAATGATTGCCATTCTAATTGGCATGAGATGGTATCTCATTGTGGTTTTGATTTGCATTTCTCTGATGACCAGTGATGATGAGCATTTTTTCATGTGTCTGTTGGTTGCATAAATGTCTTCTTTTGAGAAGTGTCTGTTCATATCTTTTACCCACTTTTTGATGGGGTTGTTTGTTTTTTTCTTGTAAATTTGTTTATGTTCTTTGTAGATTCTGGGTATTAGCCCTTTGTCAGATGGGTAGATTGCAAAAATTTTCTCCCCTTCTGTAGGTTGCCTGGACAGTGAACCAATCTTTTAAAAAAATGGTTCAAGAAATACATCCAGGACAAATTCATTTCATAAATTTATTTTGAAATATTTTGGATATTCATGCAGAAGGAATTAAATGCACTTTCTCTTTCACTAATAGACCTTTCCTATGTTTTTGAGTTGACATTTTGTGAAAAGAAAAAGATCCACATTGGTGTTTCAGTTCCTGGGTTTATAGAATTCATTCATGGAATAATTCAACAAAGATTTATTAAGTATCTACTATGTGCTAGGCATAGTATGCTAAGCATTTCACTTTCTCTATATTTGTACCAGGAAATGTCACCAATTTGACCTGGTTGTGGAAGATATGGACTAATCTGAATTCGTGGCATTCAAATTATGTACTTATTTTAAATTAAATATTTAAATATTGCAATGTTAGGAATGAGAGATTTGACTAGTAGAAAGACCATTAAAGACAAAAGTTTAACTCAAAAAACACTTGAGGGCAACCCTCTCGGGTCCCCTTCCACACTGTGGAAGCTTTGTTCTTTCCCTCTTTGCAATAATCTTGCTGCTGCTCAAAAAAAAAAAAAAAAAAAAAAAAAAAAAAAAAAAAAAAAAAACCACTTGAAAGATCATTGAGTGAAAGAGATCATGGATATCTGCATTTAATTCCTTCTTTTAAAAAATCAAATACAAATTTATAAAGTGAATCACACTTGGATATATTTCTTGGACATTTTTTTCCCCCACTGACACTGCTACTCTAAATTATTAATTTGTCATTAAAGTACAAGTCAGGAATATATTTAAGGTAGGTTTAGTGAGATGTTTATATGCCTGAAATATCATAAAAATAGTGTATTATATAAGTTTATGGAAAAAGGGCTTTGCTAAATTATTTAATTCAGTTGAAATTTTATTAATTTTTTTCTTTAGCATATTCCCTTGTGTTTGACTTAGAGCATCATGAAAGCCTTTGTAGGACTCTTAATCTATTCAGTATAGGTATGTATATAGTGTTAATCCTTAACGTATGTATAGGTCTCAACTTAACAGTTTGGAACTTTTGTCATAGTTGGAACAACGTGGAAGCTAGGGTAAGCTCACATTAACTGTTCAACTATGTTTGCATCAGGCTGCTATTTACTGCATTGGAAGTGAAGAAAGGAGATGACAGCAAGAAACAGAAACATCAAGTGAAAAATGGCCTGATTCTTATTTTGCCCTTTGTGGTCTCTGCATGGAGTTTTACTTGATAATTCACTTGGAATCCTTACAAAGTGAATTTAGGTTGTAGAATATGATGCCAATCAACCAAATCAGAAGATAGTGTCATAATGTCTCTGAGCCTCAAAATCGATGTTCTTTTTAACAATGCCTAAATAACGTAAAAAAATCTTAATGGTTAGCCACATTTAGTTTGTGGGATTCAAATTAAGGTTTCTCTTAAAGAACTATAACAGGATGAAGAATTTCGGTTTCTGGTTCCACATGTAAGGAACTTGGAAGTTGTCATTTCATCCTAATATCAAATAAAAAGCTGAGCAGATTGAAAAATAACCAACTCTTCTAGGATCCTTAAGATAGGTGAGGAAAAAAGGCAAACTGCTTCCCTCAGGATTGGAGAGACAGATAAGCCAATACAAGGAGTCGTGGTTTACCAGAATAGACATTCATGAGTGGAAATGCTGCAAGAACCAGAGCCTGAGTAGGCAAACCAGAACTATAAACTATAAACAAATTGCTGGAGGCTCAGTGTGGACAAGTCTTAGAGTTAAAAACTCCAGAGTGACCCAGTCATGCAGGGTGCTCAACAGTTTTGTGATATTTATCTCCAGGGGTTCAACCAGTTTAATACAGTAAATAGTGGAGAAAAATTCACTCATGTCTATAGCAAGAGGGAAAGCAAAACCATTTTTAAATGTGCTAGAGCACTTTGTTCTTAAGAAAGCTTGTCCTCAGGAGAAACTAGTTAACCAGAGCTTAATCTGCTAAGGTATTATCAGAGCCTAATTGACCCAAGGAAGGGAAATACTCAGTTCTACACAGCTCTAGCCATCCTCTCCCACTGAAGGAGAGGGGAAAGAACTGAGAAACACTTGTGAAATTCACAGTCCAGAAGCATAGGTTCACAAAAAGACTGAGACTTGCTCATAGGACTATAGAACACTTCCCCTCTCCCCATATCTTAGCACCACATTACTAGAGACCTATTTCCAGCAGTTCCTTTTACTTGGTATACCATGCCCAGCTATCAGTAAAAAAATTACAAGGCATACTAAGAAGCAGGAAACATACTTTGAAGAGACAGAGCACACATCAAAGTGAGACATGGCAAGGATAATGGAATTAGCAGACTGAGAATTTAAAACAGCTATTATTAATATGCTAAGGGCTCTAATGGATAAAGCAGACAGCATGTAAGAAGAGATGGGCAATGTAAGCACAGACATAGAAATCCTGGGAAAGAAATTTAAAAAATGCTAGACATAAAAATCACTGTAAAAGAAATAAAGAACAATGGTCTTATTACTAGACTGGACACAGCTGAGGAAAGAATGTCTGAGCTTAAGGGAATATCGATAGAAACTTCCCAAACTGAAAAGCAAAGAGAACAAAGACTGAAAAAACCAGAACAGCATATCCAAGAACTGAGGTAGAACTACAAAAGGTGTAATATATGTGCAGTGGGACTGCCAGAAAGAGAAGAAAAAGAGAAATGAACAACAACAAAAAATACTTGAAAAATAATGGCTGAGAAGTTCACTAAAGAATGTCAGATGACAAACCACAGACCCAGGAAGTTCAGAGAACATCGTGTAGAATGAATGCCCGAAAAAGTATACCTAGGCATATCGTTTTCAAACTACAGCAAATCAAAAAGAAATAACAAATTCTGAAGGAAGCCAGAGGGAGAAACACCTTACCTACAGAGGAACAAAGATAAGAACTACATCAGCCTTCTCAGAAACTATGCAAGCAAGAAGAGGGTGGATTGAAACATTAAAAGTTTTGGGAGAAAATACCACCAACTTAGAATTCTGTAAACTACAAAATTATTCCTAAAAGTGAAGGAGAAATAAAGACTTTCTCAAACTAAAAATGAGGAAATTTGTTGCCAGTAGGCTTGCCTTGCAAAAAACGTTAAAATACATTTTTTAGAGAGAAAGAAAATAATATGTCAGAAACTCAAATCTACAGAGAGAAAAAAAGAGCATCAATGAAGGGATATTTAAAGGTAAAATCAAAACTTTAAACAAATTCTTAATTGATATAACAGGTAACAGTTTGTTCAAAACAATAATAGCAATAAGGTATTTATGTTTGCTTATGCATACAGATATGCTTATGTATGAGCGACATGAACAACAATAATGATACAAGGGATGGAAGGGAACAATTAGGTTTATTTTGTTATTATAAGGCACTCACACTACTGATAAAGTTATAATGGTATAATGTTATTTGAGAGTGGACTTGGATTAATTGTAAATGTATATTGCAAATTCTAGGGCAACCACTAAAAAAAGTAAAAAGAGAAAAGTGACTGATATGCTAAGAAATAAGAGAAAATAGAATAATATAAAACACTCAACACCACATAAAGCAGGAAAAGAGTAGGAGACAAAACAGAAACAAAGAGCAAGGACAAAAAATAGAGAATTGAAATGAATGTGGTAGATATTATTCTAACTATATCAATAATCCCTTTGAATGCTACTAGTCTAAAGGCGCCAATTAGACTGGAGCCGAATAAAACCTCCACTGATTGTCCCCACCACAGGAACACCAAATTTAACAACTATCTACACACAGGAGAGAATTAATCAGAACCAAAAATCAGGTGACCAATTACAGTATCTGGATTTAATTTCATATTACTGAAAGAGGCACTGAAGAGGGTAGAAAAGATAGCCTTGAATTGCTGATGCCACCACTCTCCCATTCGCCCTGCAGTAACCAGGTGGTGTGGAGACAGAATGTGTGCACTTAGGGAGGGAGAGCACAGTGATTGTGGAGATTTGCAATGGAACTCAGTGCTGCCAACACTAGGAAGAACTCAGATGATGCTCAAGGAAGGAGCATTTAGGTGATCCCCAGCAAAAGGAGATTCATCCATCCCAGTGGTCAGAATTTGAGTTTTGACAAGCCTCGCCACTATGGGCTGGAGTGCTGTGGGGTCCTCAATAAACTTACAAGGCAGTCTAGGCCACAAAGACTGCAAGTTCTAGTGCTGTGCTGGGCTTGGAGCTAGTGGACTCAGGGGACATGCAACCTAGAGAGATACCAGCTGAGATGGCTAAGGGAGTGTTTGCATCACTACTCCCTCAGTCCTGGGCAATGCAACTCGCAGCTCCAAAACAGACTCCTTCATTCTGCTTGAGGAGAGGAGAGGGAAGAGTATAGAGGACTGTGTCTTGCCACTTGGATACCAGATCAGCCACAGTAGGCTAAGGCACAAGGCAGAGTAGTGAGGCCCCCATTCCAGGCCCTAGCTCCTGGATGACACTTCTATACACATCCTGGGCCAGAAGGAAACTCATGACCTTGAAGGGAAGGACCCAGTCCTGGCAGGACTCATCACCTTCTGACTAAAGAGCCCTTGGGCTCTGAATAATCAGCAGTGGTGATGAGGTAGTACACACCGTGGACCTTGGGTGAGACTCTGAGAGACACTTGCTTCAGGTGTGACCCAGCACATTCAAAACTGTGGTGGCTATCAGGAAAGATGCCTTCTGCTTGAAAAAAGCAGTGGGAAGAGTAAAGGGGACTTTGTCTTGCAGCTTAGGTACCAGCTCAGCCTCAAAGGGAGAGAGCACCAAGCAGGCTCTTGGGGTCCCTGATTCCAGGGCTTGAGCCTTGGAAGGCATTTCTGGACCTGCCCTGTGCCAGAGGGCAGCTCAATGCCCTGAAGGGTGAGTCCCAGGCCTGGCAGCATTCACCGCAAGCTGACTGAAGAGCCCCTGGGCCTTAAGTAAACATCAGCGGTATCCTGGCAGTACTCCCCATGGGCCTGTGGTGATCACGAACATGGAGAGGACTTCTCTGTCTGGGGAAAGGGAAGAAAAGAATGGGAAAGACTTTGTCCTGTGGTTTGGGTGCCAGCTCAGTCACAGTAGACTAGAACACCAGATAGATTGCTAAGGTTTCCAACTCCAGGCCCTGGCTATTAGACAGAATCTCTGGACCTGCCTGGGGCCTGGGGGAACTCATCACCCTGAAGGGAAAAACTCAAGACTGGGTGACTTCACCACCTGCTGATTATAGAACCCTAATGCCTTGAGTGAATCTAGGCAGTAGCGATGTAGCGATTAGGTAGTGATTACATTGGGTCTTGGGCAGGACCCAGTGCTGTGCTGGCTTCAGGTCTGACCTAGTGCAGTCCTAGTGGTGGTGGCCAGAGATGCTTATGTCACTCCTCTCCCTGCTCCAGGCAGCTGAGCACAGACAGACTCCATTTGTTTGGGAAAAAGTAAGGGAAGGGCAAAAGAGTCTACCTGGTAATCCAAAGAATTCTTCTAGATCTTATCCAAGACCACCAAAGTGGTACCTCTATGAGTCTGTAAGAACCACAGCATTACTGTGCTTGGCATACCCCCTTAATGCAGATATGGCTGCAGTGACAAAAAACTTACATCACAACGCTCAAGTCCCTCTGAATACCTGGAAAGCATTCCCGAGAAAAATGGGTACAAACAAGCCCAGACTGTGAACCTACAATACATACCTAACTCTTCAATAACCAGACATCAAAAAACATCCACAAACAAAAAAATCCAGTAAAACACGATGTCACCAAACAAATTAAATAAGTATCTGTGACATGAAAGACCAATCCCAGAGAGACAGAGATATTTGACCTTTCAAACAGAGAATTCAAAATAGATATTTTGAGGAAACGTAAAGAAATTCAAGTGGGGCACAGTGGCTCATGCCTGTAATCCCAGCACTTTGGGAGGCCAAGGTGGGAGGATCACCTTAGGTCAGGAGTTCGAGACCAGCCTGACCAACACAAAGAAACCCCGTCTCTACTAAAAATACAAAATTAGCCGGGCGTGGTGTTGCATGCCTGTAATCCCCGCTACTCAGGAGGTTGAGGCAGGAGAATCGCTTGAACCCGAGAGGTGGAGGTTGCCATGAGCCGAGATCACACCATTGCACTCCAGCCTGGGCAACAAGAACAAAACTCCATCTCAAAAAAAAAAAAAAAAAGAAAAGAAAAGAAATTCAAGATAACGCAGAGAAGGAATTTAGAATCTTATTAGCTAAATGTAACAAAGACATTGAAATAAAAAGAACCAAGCAGAAATTTGGAAACCGAACAATTCAATTGACATACTGAAGAATGTATCAGAGTCTCTTAATAACAGCATTGATTGGCAGAAACAAGAATTAGTAAGCTTGAAAGCAGGCTATTAAAATACACAGTCAGAGGAGACAAAGGAAAAAATACAAGGAGTGAAGCATGCCTACAAGATCTAGAAAATAGCCTCAGAAAGGCAAATTTAAGAGTTGTAGACCTTAAAGAGGCGGCAGAGTGAGAGACCGAGTAGAAAGTTTATTCAAAGGGATAATAACAGAGAACTTCCCAAGCCTAGAGAAAGATACCAATGTTCAAGTACAAGAAGGTTATGGAACACCAAGCTGATTTAACCCAAAGAAGACTACCTCAAGGCATTTAATAATTAAACTGCCAAAGGTCAAGGATCATGAAAGGATCCTAAAAACAGTAAGAGAAGAATAAAAAGAAATAACATACAATGAAGCTCCAGTACATCTGGCAGTAGACTTCTCCGTGGAAACCTTACAGACCAGGAAAGATTGGTGTGACATATTTAAAGGTCTGAAAGAAAAAACTTACCCTAGAGTAATATATTTGGTGACAATCTCCTTCAAACATGAAGGAGAAATAAAGACTTTTCAAGAGAAACGAAAGCTAAGGGTTTTCATTAATGCTGGGCCTGTCCTACAAGAAATACTAAAGGGAGTTCTTCCATCTGAAAAAAAAAAGGAATGTTAGTGAGTGTATTAGTCAGGGTTCTCTTAGAGGGACAGAACTAATAGGATATACATAAAAAGGAGTTTATTAAGTATTAACTTACATGATCACAAGCTCCCACAATAGGCTGTCTGCAAGCTGAGAAGAAAGCAGAGCCAGTCTGAGTTCCAAAACTGAAGACCTTGGAGTCTGATGTTCAAGGGCAGGAAGTATCCAGCACTGGGCAAAGATGTAGACTGAGAGGATAGGCCCATCTCTCCTTTTCATGTTTTTCTGCCTGCTTCATATTCGCTGGAAGCTGATTGGATTGTGCCCACCAGATTAGGGGTAGATCTACCTTCCCCAGCCCACTGACTCAAATGTTAATCTCTTTTGGCAACATCCACACAGACACACCCAGGATTAATACTTTGTATTCTTCAATCCAAACAAGTTGACACTCAGTATTAACCATCACAGTGAGCAATAAGAAATCATCTGGAGGTACAAAACTTATTGATAATAGTAAGTATATGGAAAACCATGACTATTGTAACACCATAATTGTGATGTGTAAACTACTGATATCTTAAGTAAAAAGAGGAAAAAGTGAATCAACCAAAATAATAATTACAATAAATTTTCAAGTCATAGACAGTACAGTAAGATATCAATAGAAATGACAAAATGTTAAAAGGCAAGGAGTTAAACTTTAAAGTGTAGAGTTTTTACTAGTTTTCTTTTTGCTTGTTTATGTAATCCCTGTTAAGTTGTCATCAGTTTAAATAATGGGTTATAATATCTTATAAACCATTATTTATGCAAGCCTCATAGTAACCACAAATCTAAAACATACAACAGATACACAAAAAATCAAAAGCAATAAATTAAAACATACCACCAGATAAAAATCACCTTCACTAAAAGGAAGACAGGAAGGAAGTTGATATTGTTTGGCTCTGTCTTCCCAGCCAAATCTCATCTCAAATTGTAATCCCCATGTGTCAAGGGAGGGACCTAGTGGTAGGTAATTAGATAATGGGGACAGTTTCCCCCATGCTATTCTCATGATAGTGAGGAAATTCTCACAAGATATGATATTTTAAAAGTGGCAGTTTCCCCTGCATGTTCTCTTTCTCCTGCCACCGTGTAAGATGTCCCTTGCTTCCCCTTTGCCTTCTGCCATGATTGTAAGTTTCCTGAGACCTCCCCAGCCATGCAGAACTACAAGTCAATTAAACCTCTTACCTTTATAAATTACTCAGTCTGAAGCATTTCTTTATAGCTGTGTGAAAATGGATGAATGTAGAAAAAGGAAGAGAAGACCACCAAAAAAACCAAACTAATAAGAATATGACAAGGTTTAGCCCTTACTTATCAATAACAACACTAAATGTAAATGGACTAAAATATCTAATCAAAAGACGTAGAGTGGCTGAATGGATAAATAAGATCCAATAATCTGTTGCCTACAGGAAACACACTTTATGTATAAAGACACATATAAGGCCGGGCGCGGTGGCTCAAGCCTGTAATCCCAGCACTTTGGGAGGCCGAGACGGGCGGATCACAAGGTCAGGAGATCGAGACCATCCTGGCTAACATGGTGAAACCCCGTCTCTACTAAAAATACAAAAAAACTAGCCAGGCGAGGTGGCGGGCACCTGTAGTCCCAGCTACTCGGGAGGCTGAGGCAGGAGAATGGCATAAACCCGGGAGGTGGAGCTTGCAGTGAGCTGAGATCCGGCCACTGCACTCCAGCCTGGGCGACAGAGCGAGACTCCGTCTCAAAAAAAAAAAAAAAAAAAAAAAAAAAAGACACATATAGACTAAAAATGAGGGGACAAAAAAAGATATTCGCTGCCAATGGAAACCAAAAAATAGCAGGAGTAGCTATACTTACATCAGGCAAACGAGCGCTCAAGACAAAACTGTAAAAAGAGACAAGGAAGGACGCTATATAATGATAAAGGAGTCAATTCAGCAAGAGGATATAACAATTGTATATATATGTGTATGTGTGTGTGTGTGTTTGTGTGTGTGTGTATATACATGCACTTGACAACTGAGCAGCCAGATATATAAAGCAAATATTATTAGTGCTAAAGAGAGCGATAAACTCCAATACGATAACAGCTGGAGATTTCAACACCCCACTTTTGGCATTGGATAGATTGTCAAGACAGAAAATAAACAAAGAAACATTGGATGTAATCTGCACTATAGATCAAATGGACTTAATAGATGTTTAGAGAACATTTCATTTAATGGCTGCAGAGTACACCTTCTTCTCCTCATCACATGGATCATTCTCAAGGATACACCATATATTAGGTCATAAAACAAGCCTTAAAACATTTTAGAAAATTAAAGTAATATCAGCTGTCTTCTCTGAGCACAATAGATTAAAACTAGAAATCAATAACAAGAGCAATTTTGAAAACTATACAAACACCTGGAAATTGAACAGTATGCTCCTGAATGACCAGTGGGTCAATGAAGATTAAGAAGGAAATTCAAAATTTTCCTCAAACAAGTGATAATGGGAACACAACATACCAAAGTCCATAGGATACAGCAGGATCAGTACTAAGCAGGCTATGGCTATAAAAGCTTACATCAAAAAAAGAAGAACTTCAAGTAAACAACCTAATGAGACATCTTAAAGAACTAGAAAAGAAAGAACAAACCAAACACAAAATTGGTAGAAGTAATAAACATCAGACCAGAGATAAATGAAATTGAAATGAAGAAAACAATACAAAAAATCAACAAAACAAAAAATGTGTTTTCCCAAAAGATAAACAAAATTGACAAAACTTTAGTCAGACTAAGAAAAAAAGAGGAAGACCCAAATAAATAAAATTAGAGATGGAAAAGGGGACATTACAGCTGACATTCAAAAGCTTATTAGAGGCTACTATGAACAATTATATACCAATAAATTGGAAAACCTAGAAGAAATGGATAAATTCTTAGGCATATGCAACCTACCGAGATTGAACCATGAAGAAATCTAAAATCTGAACAGATCAAAAACTGGTAACAAGGTTGAAGCTATGATAAAAAGTCTCCTAGCAAATGAAATCCTGGGACTTAATGTCTTCACTGCTGAATTTTACCAAACATTTAAAGAAGAACTAACACCAATCTTACTTAAATTATTCTGAAAAATAGAGGAGGAGAGAATACTGCCAAACTCATGCTACCAGGCCAGTATTACCCTGATACCAAAACCAGACAAAGACACATTAAAAAAAAAAAAAGAAAACTTCAGGCCAATATCCCTATGAATATTGATGCAAAAATCCTCAACAAAATACTAGCAAATGAAATTCGACAACACATTAAAAAGATCAGTCATCATGACCAAGTGGGATTTATCCCAGGGATGTAAGGATGATTCAACATACACAAATCAATCAATGTGATACATCATATCAACAGAATAAAGAATAAAAACCATATGATCACATCAATTGGTACTGACAAATTTCACCACTGTTATTGAACATAGTACTGGAAGTACTAGCTAAAGCAATTAAACAAGATAAGAAATAAATTAGCATCCAAATTGGAAAGGAAGAAGTCAAATTATCCTTGTTTACAGATGGTATGAACTTATATTGGAAAAATCTAAAACTGCACCAGAAAACTATTAGAACTGATAAACAAATTTAGTAAAGTTGCAGGATACAAAATCAACATGCAAAAATTAGTAGCATTTATATATGCCAATGGTATGAGCAATGTGAAAAAGAAATAAAACAAAATCCCATTTACAATAGCCACACATAAAATTAATACCTAGGAATTAATTTAACCAAAGAAGTGTGTATTAGTCAGGGTTCTAGAGAGACAGAACTAATAAGATAGATGTATATATAAAGGGGAGTTTATTATGGAGCATTAACTCACACAATCACAAGGTCCCACAACAGGCCATCTGCAGGCTGAAGAGTGAGAAAGCCAGTTTGAGTCCCAAAGCTGAGTAACTTGGAGTTCAGTGTTCAAGGGCAGGAAGCATACAGCACAGGGGAAAGATGTGGGCTGGGAGGCTAAACCAGTATAATCTCTCCATGTTCTTCTGCCTACTTTTATTCTGGCCACACTGGCAGCTGATTAGATTGTGCCCACCCAGATTAAGTGTGGGTCTGCCTTCCCCAGTCTACTGACTCAAATGTTAATCTCCTTTGGTAACACCTTCACAGACACACCCAGGAACAACACTTTGCATCCTTCAATCCAATCAAGTTGACACTCAGTATTAACCATCACAAAATGAAAGATCTCTACAATAAAAATTATAAAACATTGATGAAAGAGATAGAAAGGTGACACAAAAAATGGAAAAATATTCCACGTTCATGGATTGAAAGAATCAATATTGTTAAATTGTCTGTACTACCCAAAGCAGTCTACAGATTCAAAGAAATCCCCATCAAAATACCATGATATTCTTCACATAAATAGAAAAAAAATGATCCTAAAATTCAATGGAACCACAGAAGGCTCGTAATAGCCAAGCTGTATTGAACAAATGGAACAAAACTAGAAGAATCATATTACTGACTTCAAATTATACTGCAGAGGTATAGTAACCAAAACAGTGTGGTACTGCAGTAAAAACAGACACACAGACCAATGGAACAGACCAACACACAGAACAATATGGAATCTAAAACCAAATTCATACAACTACAGTAAACTCATTTTCGCAAAGGTTCCAAGAACATACATTGGGGAAAGGACAGTCTCTTCAATAAATGGTGCTGGGAAAATTGAATGACCATATGTAGAAGAATAAAAGTAGACCACTATCTCTCACCAAATGCAAACATGAAATCAAAATTGACTAAAGGCTTAAATCTAAAATATTAAATTATGAAATTACTAAAAGAAAACATTGAGGAAACTCTCCAGAACATTGGACTGGGCAAGGATTTCTTGAGTAATGCCCCACAAGCACAGGCAACCAAAGCAAAATGGACAAAGATTGCATCAAGCTAAAAAGTTTCTGCACAAAAAAGAAAACAATCAGCAAAGTGAAGAGACAACCCACAGAATAGGAAAAAACATTTGCAAATTACCCATCTGACAAGAGATTAATAGCCAGAAATATAAAAGGAGCTCAAAGAACTCTTATTGGAAAAAAAGCTAATAATTCAATTAAAAATGGGCAAAAAATTAGAACAGACATTTCTCAAAAGGAGACACACAAATGTCAAACAGGTATATGAAAAGGTGCTCAACATCATTGATTATTAGAGAAATGGAAGTCAAAACTACAGTGAAATATAATCTCACCCCAATTAAAATGGCTTTTATCCAAAAGACAGGTAGTAACAAACACTGATGATGATGTGGAGAAAAGGGAACACATGTACACTGTTGAAAGGAATGTAAATTAGAACACTCACTATGGAGAACAGTTTGGAGGTTCCTCAATAAAATAAAAATAGAGCTACCATATGATACAGCAATTTTACTGCTAGGCATATACCCCAAAGAAAGGACATCAGTATTTGAAAGACATACCTGCACTCTCATGTTTATTGCAGTACTATTCACAACAGCTAAGATTTGAAAGCAACCAAAGTGTTCATCAACAGACAAATGCATAAAGAAAACATGGTACATATACACAATGGAGTACTATTCTGCCATAAAAAATAATGAGAACTGTCATTTGCAACAATATGGATGGTGCTGAAGGTCCCTTTATTAAATGAAATAAGCCAAGCACAGATAGATAAATTTTACATGTTCTCACTTATTTGTGGGAGCAAAAAATTAAAACAATTGAATTTATGGAGCTAGAGAGTAGAAGAATGGTTAGCAGAGGCTGTGAATGGTAATGCGTTGGCGGAAGTGGGGATAATTAATGGTTACCAGAAAATAGAAAGAATGAATAAGATCTAGTATGGTTAATAATAATTTAATTGTACATTTAAAAAATCACATAATATAATTAGATTGTTTATAAATTGTTTATAATTGGATTGTTTATACAAAAATAGCATAATTGGATTGTATGAAACACAAAGGATAAAAGCTTGAGGTGATGGATACCCGACTTACCCGATGTGATTACTACACATGGTATGCCTGTATCAAAATATCCCATATACCCCATAATCATATACATCTGTATGTACACACAAAAATAAAAAATAAATAAATAAAAGAGATTGTCAGAATTGAGGGAAAAAAACCTTATGTTGTCTACAAGAAAGCC
This sequence comes from Macaca fascicularis, assembly GCF_037993035.2. NCBI lineage: Eukaryota > Metazoa > Chordata > Mammalia > Primates > Cercopithecidae > Macaca > Macaca fascicularis. Next base: position 137,748,417 of record NC_088375.1, read on the forward strand.
ATATATTTGTTTTTTTTTTAAATAGAATCTCACTTTAAATATAAAACCACATATGGGCCGGATGTGGTGGCTCACACCTGTAATCCCACCACTCTGGGAGGTGGAGGCAGGCAGATCACTTGAGGTCAGGAGTTCGAGACCAGCCTGGCCAACATGGTGAAACCTCATCTCTACCAGAAATATTAAAAAAAATTAGCTGGGCATAATGGCAAGGCACCTGTAATCCCAGTTACTTGGGAGACTGAGTCAGGGAGAATTGCTTGAACCCAGGAGGCAGAGGTGGCAGTGAGCCAAGATCATGCCACTGCATTCCAGCCTGGGCAACAGAGTGAGATACTGTCTTAAAAAATAAATAACATAAAATAAAAAAATAAAATAAAATAAAATAAAAGTACAAATGGATTTAAAGTACAAGGGATGTAGAAAAATATACCATGCTAACAAAAATTAAAAGAAAGCAGGAGAGACTATTAATTTCAGACAGAGCAGACTTTAAGGCAAGGAAAATGTCAGGAATAAAGAATAAAGAAGAGTATTACTCAACGATAAAGGGGTCAATTTCCAAGAGACATAAAAATCCTTACCATATATGTAACTAACAAAAGTGTCAAACTATGTGAGGCAAAAACTGATAAAACTGCAACAAGAATAGGTGACTCCATTATTACAGTTAAAGACATCGACACCCCTATATCAGAAATGGATAGATCCAGCAGGCAGAAAATCGTAAAGAGCATGGTTGAACTCAACAACACCCAGAACATTCAACTAGCTATAACTGACATCTATTGGTAGCAGACTGCACATTCTTCTTAAGCTCACATGGCACATTCACGAAGATAGACCACACTCTGTGTGATAAAACAAATTTTAAAAGAATAGAAATCATACAATGTCTGCTTTCAGACTGCAGTGGAATTAAACTTGAAACCAATAATAGAAAAATGCCTGAAAAGGTGGAGATTAGCAACACATTTCTAAATAACACAAGTCAAAGAGAAATTTAAAAGCATTTTGTACCAAGTGAAAATGAAAATACAGATTATCAAAATGTGTGAGATGCAGTGAAAGCAGTGCACAGAAGGAAATTAATAACATTAAATGCATATATTAGAAAAGAAGAAAGCTTTAAAATGAGTAATCTGTTTTCACCCTAGAAAACTAGAAAAAGAAAAGCAAATTAAATTCAAAGTAAGAAGAAGAAAGAAAACAAAAATTGAAGCAGAAATCAATGAAACTGAAAACAGGAAATTAATTAGAGAAAAGTCAACAAAATTAAAAGCTGTTTCTTTGAAAAGATCAATAAAATAGATAATTCTGTAGCCAGACCAAGAGAAAAGGATACAAATTACTGATCTCAAAAGTGAAATAGGAGACCTGACTACAGATCCCATGGACACTAAAAGGATAAGAAGGGAATACTATGAACAGCTATAAGGCCACAATTTTGATAGTCTAGATGATATGGACCTGTTCCTTGAAAGACACAATCTACCCACATAAGAATAGGCAATCTGAATAGGAGTATAGCTATTAAAGAAATGGAATTAATAATTAATAGCCTTCCAAAGCAGAAGATACAAGAGCCACATGGGTTCACTGGTGAATTCTACAAAACATTTAGTGAAGAAATTTTACCAGTTCTGTACAATCTTTTTTAGAAGATGGAAGCAGAGGAAGGAATACTTCCTGACTCATTATATGAAGCCATCATTACTCTAATAACAAATTAGAAAAAGACATTACACACACACAAAAACACAAAACTGCAGAGCAATATCTCTCATGAACATAGATGAACAAATCTTTAACAAAACATTAACAGATTCAATTCAGCAATGCATAAAAATAATTATACACACATCCAAGTGGGATTTATCCCAGGTATGCAAGGCTGGTTCAACATTCAAAATGAATTAATATATTCATCATATCATCAAGCTAAAAAAGAAAAATGATCATACCAATAAATGTAGAAGAAGCTAAAGCTAACATTGTGCTTAATGGTGAGAAACTTGAAGTTCTCTCACTGAGATCAGGTATAAGCCCAAAATGTCCCCTCTAACCATGCCTTTTTAATATTGTACTTGAAGTTCTAGCTATTGCAATTAGACAGGAACAGGAAATAAAAGGTATATTTATTGGAAAAATAGAAATATAACTATCTTTGTTTGCAGATGACATAATTATGTCTATGTAGAAAATCTGAAGGGATCAACCAAAAAAAAAAAAAGACTCTCCTGGAATTAATAAGCAATTACTGCAATGTTGCACAATATAAGATTAATGTACAAAACTCAGTTACATTCCTATACATTTGCAATGAACAAGTGGAATTTGAAATGGAAAATACTATTCTATTTACATTAGTACCTCAAAAATGAATACATAGGTATAAATCTTACAAAATTAGGTACAAGGTCTATGTGAGGACTACTATAAAACACTGATGAATGAAATAAAAGAAGAACTAAATAGAGATATTCTGTGTTCATGGATAAGAAGACCAATATTGTCAAGATGTCAGTTCTTTCCAATTTAATCTACAGATTCAATCCCAGTCAAAATCACACCAAATTATTCTACGGCTTTTGAGAAACTGATTCTAAAGATTATTGAAAAGGCAAAAGACATAGAAAAGCCATACAATTTTGAAGGAAAAGAATAAAGTTGGAGGACTGATATAAAGAATCCAGTAATCCAGAATCCAGTAATCCAGACAGTATGGTATTGTTGAAAGAACAGACAAATAGAACAACAGAACAGTATAGGGAGCCCAGAAACAGGCATGTAAATATAGTTAATTGATCTTTGACAAAGAAACAAAGGCAATGAAATGGACCAAAGATAGCTTTTTAAACAAATGGTGTTGGAACAACTGAACAATCACATGCAAAAAATAAATCTAGACACAAACCTTACACCCTTCATAAAATTTAATTCTAAATGGGTCATAGACCTAAACATAAAATGCAAAACTATAAAACTCCTGGATGATAATATAATAGAAAACCTAGATAACCCTAGGATTAACAATGAGTGTTTAGATATGACGTCAAGGACAAATGCATTAAAAAAATTGATAAGCTGGAATCCATTAAAATCTTCTATCTGACAAAGACAATGTCAAGAGAATCTGAAGACAAGCCACAGACGTGGAGAAAGTATTTGCACAAAAAAAATCTGATAAAGGACCGCTATTTAAAATATACAATAACTCTTAAAACTCAACAATAACAGAACAAATAATGCAATTAAAAAATGGGCCAGCAGAGATTATAGTACTTTGGGAGGCCGAGGCAGGTGGATCATCTGAGGTCAGGAATTCGAGACCAACCTGGCCAACATGGTGAAACCCCCATCTCTACTAAAAAAATACGAACATTAGCCAGGCATGATGGTGGGCACCTGTAATCCCAGCTACTCGGAAGGCTAAGGCAGGAGAATCGCTCGAACTCGAGAGATGGAGTTTGCAGTAAGCTGAGATTATGCCACTGCACTCCAACCTGGACGATAGAACGAAACTCTGTCTCAAAAAAAAAAAGAAAAAAAAAGAAAGAAAAAGAAAAAGTAAAATGGCCAGAGGACGTGGTAGCTCACGCCTGTAATCCCAGTATTTTGGGAGGCCAAGGCGGGTGGATCATTTGAGGCCAGGAGTTTGAGACTAGCCTGGCCAACATGGTGAAACCCTGTCTCTACTTTTAAAAGTATAAAAACTAGCTGGGCATGGTGGTGTGCACCTGTAATCCCAGCTACTTGGGAGGCAGAGGCATGAGAATTGTTTGAACCCGGGGGGAATAGGTTGCAGTGAGCTGAGACTGCCACTGCACTCCAGTCTGGGTGACAGAATGAGGCTCTGTCTGAAACATATATACACACATACATATATATGTATATATACACACAAACATATACACACATACACACACACATATGGGCCAGAGTCCATATATACAGGTGGCAAATAAGCATGTGAAAAAGTGTTCCACATATGCCATCAGAGAAATGCAAATTAGAGCAATAACTACATACTATTATACTGTATACCTATTAGGATGCCTAAACTCTGGGAAGTTGACAACATCAAATGCTGATGAGGATGTGGAACAACAGGAACTCTCATTCATTGCTGGTGGGTACAACTTTGGAAGATAGCTTGGCAGTTTCTTACAAAACTAAACATACTCTTACATGATCCAGCAATTGTGCTACTTGGTGTTTATTCAAAGAAAAAACTTATATCTAAACAAAAATCTGCACATGGATGTTTATAGCAGCTTCATTTATAATTGCCAAAACTTGGATGCAACTGAGATGTTTTTCAGTAGGTGAATGGATAAATAAACAGAGGTACATCCAGACAACCAAAGACTATTAAGCGCTAAATGGAAATGAATTACCAAGCCATGAAAAGACATGGCGGAACTATTAAATGCATTAGGTGAAAGAAGCCAATCTGAAAATCTACATACTGTATAATTCCAACTATATGACATTCTGGAAAAGGTAAAAACTATGAGGATGGTAAAAAGATCAGTGGTTGCTAGTGATTGGAGGTGAGAGGAGAGATGAATAGGTGGAGCACAGGGTATTTTTAGGGCAGTGAAAATACTCTGTATTATATATATGGATACATGTTATTATACATTTGTCCTAATTCACAGTATGTACACATCACAAGTGAACCCTAATGTAAATATGGACATTAGGGTAATTATGATGTGTCAGTAGAGTTTCATTAGTTTAATTAGTTTCAGCAAATGTACCACTCTGGTGGGAATGCTGATAATGAGACAGGCTATTACATGTAAGGGGGCAGGCAGGAATCTATGGGAAAACTTTGTACTTTCCTCTCAATTTTGCTGTGAATCTAAAATTGCTCTAAAAAATAGTCTTAAAAATAAATAAAAACGGTAACATTTCAGTAGGGGTCAAAGAAAACAAGATAAATCACAACATACTAAAATTTTTGGTTAGATTTCCTATATTTAGAGAACTTCCAAATATATACTAAGAAATTAGTTTTGAAAACTGTTGTTTCTTTTAAAACCTTCGCTAGACTATGCTGTGTCCAATGTGCCAATTTATTTTCAATATTTCAAATGATGTTGCTATTTAAGAAAACAAAGCAAGCATTTTCTATCAATGTTATACGTATTCTCATTTACACAAATGAATTATACATATTCTCATCACACAAATGATGATATAAATTTCTAGAATTAATATATAAATAAGTATGTGTGGTGAGAAAATGATCAAGTGATACTTTTTATTTCTGAGAATAATTTACCATGTGGTTTTCTTCAGTGTCTGCTTATTGAGAGATGATAAATTATGGCTTGTTTATGTATTGCTTTATTAACTTAGTTTTACCGGTGGCTTCACTTGTAAGCCTTTTTGTGGCCTTTTTGTATCTGAGAAACAAATATAGGTAAAATCTGTGGTTGGAATAATAACGTCCTAAAATGCATTTGTGAATGAAATTAGCTATGGTGATAGAAAGGAATAATTTCTTCTATTTGCATGTAGTAGCTTTGATCGTTGTTTAGCAAAAACGTATTCCTCTCTCCAGCTTCATGATAAGAGTACATTGCCTGCCTCATTGATGTTGAGATCAGACCCAGATCTGAAGAGGCAGAATGTGTTTTCACTCATCCCTGCAAAAACTTCCAACCTTTACCATGAGAAAAATATTTTTCAGATAGCTGCTGCCCCAGTCAGCTTGGGCTTGTGAATGAGACTATACAACTGAGTCACTGCAGCTGATCTAAAAACTGAGTTGTCTGTCTAAGCCAACCTGCAGATCCTTAAATGTTCCACTGTGACCAGGTGTATGCAAACCTATCCTCAAAAGGCTAAGAAGTTAAGAAGATGAAGAATAAGGCTGATATATGCAGCTTCTTTTAATACGTTTAATAAGGACTTGTGAACAGAAGCAATGTCTCGGGCAGCCAAGAGATGATGTACCCCTGCACTTGCCCTCTGGAGAATATCCTTTATACAGCAAGCTTTTTGGTAAAACATGCATAGCTACTCACACCTTAGACTTTCTTATAAAACTTGTGAGCATAAGAAAGAGATTAGATCAGTATCTTTATGAGGGGTTATCTATGCTATGGGAATACCATGGTATGCAGGAGTCAACCACTGGTCATCGTGGTGGTTTTACTTCAAGATGGCATTACTCGTTGCCATGCAACAGGCTGTTTTCCTACACTAAGCAAAATAAAAATAATAATTAAAAGCTAATCGTTGACTGCCACAGAGATATTTTGGTTGTTATGCAGCAAAACCAATGTGTTCGTTTAAATACAGCTAACATTTTATTTATTCATCCTAATCTGAAATTTCTTGTCTTTTAGTTGAACTAAATAATGGTCATAATTCACAATAAAAATTAATTTACACAACTCACACCCTTCATTCTTTTAAGAATATATGCTTTTAATTTGTAATCACACTTTATTATTTTTTAATCCAGATTACATGAAAACCAATTAACTTTTCTCTCTCTGTTTTTTTTTTTTTTGACAGGTCTTGCTCTGTCACCCAGGCTGGAGTGCAGTGGCGTGATCTTGGCTCACCGCAACCTCTGCCTCCTGGGCTCAAGCAATTCTCCTGCCTCGGCCACCCAAGTTGTTGGGCTTACTGGCATGCACCACCATGCCCAGCTAATTTTTGTATTTTTAGTAGACAGAGGATTTCGCTGTGTTGGCCAATCTGGTCTCAAATTCCTGGCCTCAAGTGATCTGCCTGCCATGGCCTCCCAAAGTGCTGAGATTACAGGCCTGAGCCAACTTGCCCAGTCTTAGCTTCTTTTTTAACTAGTTAACAACTTTTAGCCAGGGTGTCACCTTGGTACCAAGAATTTCATAATTTTCCTATGACTATTTACTTACTATTAAAATTGTTTCTTCTAAAGTTACCATTATGTCTCTAAATAATATATCTTCACTAAACCAAAAACTATTGGCTTTTGATTTAGATAATATTAGCTAAATCACTGTTGCAAACAGAAAGTAATCATAGTTACACTGCCATTTAATTGCTATCTCTCTTCCTCCCCCACTGTATTTATTATTTTGATTACTCTAGTGGTTATTGTCATAATTTTAATATTCTATGTCTTGATTCATCACCTTTAAATAGAATCTGTTCAGTTCCCTTTATATAATATGGGGAATTAGCTCCCTTACTTGTCCCTATGCCTCTCCTCAAGCCATCTTCCAGTTTGTCATTTTTATCATTTGTTTAACATTATAAGGGGTTAATTAGAATCATCAGATAACTGTAATCAAAGATTTTATCATCTTTGACAATAGGCTGAATCTAAAAATGATATACGACCAAGCACAGTGGTTTCTGCCTATAATCCCGGCACTTTGAAAGGCCAAAGATGAGAGGATCACTTGAGGCCAGGAGTTTGAGACCAGCCTGGGCAACACAGCAAGACCCTGTCTCTAAAAAGACTAAAAAAATTAGCTGGTGTGGCAGTGTGTGCCTGTAGTCCTAGGTACTGGAAGGACTGAGTTGGGAAGATTGCTTGAGGCTAGGAATTGGAGTTTGCAGTGAGTTATTATCATGCCACTGCACTCTAGCCTGGGTGACTGAGAAAGACCCTGTCTCTAAAAATTAAAAAAACAAAATAAAATTTTAAAAATTATAAATTGAAAAACAGTATTTATAGTAATTATAAAACATCAGATGCTGGTATCTAAATTGTGTGATTCACCTGTAGAGAAGAAAATATAATTGTAGGTGGTTAAAACTGCTCCTCAAAATTGAATGTTCTGAAGTTGGGCCAGGCGAGTTATTTTCTCACAAAACATAAACAACTGAAAATCATGGTACCTTTTTTTTTTTTTTTTCCATTTTAAAACCATGGTTTTCTTGTACAGCCTTTTGTGTTTTCCAGAGTTTCTAATTGTCTTTCTTTTTCTATACTGAGAGTGGAAATCCACATTTTGGAGTCATATTTTTGTTAAAAAAACTTATTTTTTTAAAGTGATGCTTCACTTTAAGGCAGCTTGACTTCTATATCAATATGGACCAGTAGTTTCCAGTCTTACCGTAGAGCTGCCATCTGTGATTTTCTTTTCTTTTTTTTTAATTTTAATTTTAATTTTATGTTCCAGGGTACATGTGCAGGATGTGCAGGTGATTTTCTTACTTTTATAGCCTGTCTTAATTCCACTATTCCTTTAAGCACATTTCTAACTCTTTATAAGATTTTGTGTGTGTGTATGGAATACATACTCCTGTAGTTTTACAAAAACACATATGGGTGGTAAACTTTTAAAGTTCTTGCATGCATCCAATCCTTGACCAGGTTTAGAACTCTAGTTTTCAATTTTAGACTTTTTTTTAGGCCTTCCGTTATTATCTTCTAATATCCAGAGTTACTGATGCAAATGTTATTCTTACTTTGTTGTCAAGCACCTGCTTTTTCTGTCTGAAACATTCTAGAATCTTTTCTTAATCTTTGATGTTTTCATACTTCATAAGTTTTTTTCTCCACGTACATTTTAAAAAAAATTTCAGCCTGTTCACTTGAGCCCAGGAGTTTGAGACCAGCCTGGGTAAGATGGTGAAACTTCATCTCTATTAAAAAAATACAAAAATTAGCCAGGCATGGTAGCACATGCTTGTAGTCCCAGTTACTTGAGAGGCTGAGGCATGAGGTTTGCTTGAACCTGGGGGCCAAGGCTGCAGTGAGCTGTGATCACGCCAGTGCTCCCCAGCCTGAACAATAGAGTGAGACCTTATCGAAAAAAAAAAAAAGTATTCTGTTGAATCCCAAACGTTTTCAATATGGATTTATGCCTTTTTTCATTCTGTTATTGCCTTAATGACATCATTTTCCTTTGTCTTCCACTAATAATGTATCTTCTCTCTCATTTTCCTTCATTCTTCCTCTTATTTCTTTTCTTCTCTCCCTCCCTTACCCTCCTCCTCTCTTTCTATCTTGTTCTCACTCTCTTTCTTGCTTGAACTCTTACAAGACAGATGTTAGACTTCCTGGATCAACTTTTCATGTTCATTAAATACTTTGATCATATTTTTATGTGATCAAAGTAGTAACTTGATAACTCTAGGTTTGGAAACTTCCATGTGCATTTCCAGGAGGAATTACCTCTGTACATTTTGAGCTGTTTCCTGTCCATGTTGTGGGTTGTGACACCCTTTGGAATGGATTAACTCTACAAGTATTTGTTAAATCTACATTATGTGTCAGGTACTATTTAAGAAGTTGAGGATGTGGGATGAAAAAGACAATTCCTCCCATCATGAAGCTTATAGTCTAGTAGAAGAGACAGGTAATAAAAAAGTAGCAAGTAAATCTATTATAACATTTTAGAAAACTATGAGGGCCCTGAACAAAATTAAGAATAAAAAGTTATAGGGATCTGAGATACAGAAAGGAGCTCCATTTTAGATAGAATTGTCATAAAAAGCCTCTCTGTCAACCATGTCAGACTCTGATTGCTGTGTGAAGAATGGAATTTAAACAGAGCAAGAATAGCAGCGGAAGGAAGTGTTAGGAGGCTATTGCAGACATTCTGATGAGAGATGATAACATTCTTTTAGGTGCTAGAATGCAAACTTCTTGAGAGCAGGCTCTTTAGTCACTGGTGCTTTCCTATTTAAAAAAGACCTGTCATATGATAGATGTTCAATAAACATGTATACAAGGAATGCATGGATGGCCAGAGCAATAAAACAGCCCGCCATTGTCTGATTTTTGTGATTTCCCCCAAATATGTATGTTGAAACCTAATCCCAAGGTAATGGTATTAAGAGATGGGACATTTGCCAGGTGCAGTGGCTCAGGCCTGTAATCTCAGCACTTTGGGAGGCTGAGTCGGGCAGATCATGAGGTCAGGAGTTCGAGACCAGCCTGGCCAACATAGTGAAACCTCGTTTCTACTACAAATACAAAAATTAGCCAGGAATGATGGCACTTGCCTGTAGTTGCAGCTACTTGGGAGGCTGAGGCAGGAGGATTGCTTAAACCCAGAAGGTAGAGGTTGTGTTGAGCTGAGATTGCACCACTGCACTCCAGCCTGGGTAACAGAGTGAGGCTCCATCTCAAAAAAAAAAAAAAAAAAAAAAAAAAGAGAGAGAGAGAGAGATAGATGGGACATTTGAGAGGTGATTAGGTCATGAGGACTCCAACTGAAATTAGTGCCCTTATAAAAGAGGCCTGAGGGAGCTTATTTGCCTCTTCCACCATGTGAAGACATGACAAGAAGGTGCCATCTGTGAGAAATAAAACTTCTCCAGACATTAAATCTGCTGGTGCCTTGATCTTGAACTTCCCAGCCTTCACAACTATGAGAAATAAATGTTTGTTGTCTAGCAGCAACCTAGTCCATAGTATTTTTGTTACAAGAGCTTAAATGGATTTAGATATGGCCCTAAGGTAGGAATAAACCTGGCAACTTGGAGAAAGAACTAAAAGACCAATGTTAGGAGGGTAGAGTCCAAGAAGTAGAATGTTTTAGATGATGTCTGAGAGCTAGAGAGTGACCAGATATGTAGGGTCTTGTTCACCATGATAATAAGTTTGGATTTTATTCTAATTGTAATGGAAACTGTTAGGGGATTTGAACTGTGCAATGCCATGGTCTGATTCATAATTTAAAAACATCACTCTGCTGTGTGAATAATGGACTGTACAAGGAGCAAGAATAGAAGCAGAGAGGAGTTGGGAGGCTATTGTAGAAGTCCTAATGAGAGATGATAGCAGGCTGTTCTAGTTAATCACAATAGAGAATGTGAGAATGGCTTCAGTCAAAAGGTATAGCGAACTGAGCTAATAGAACCTGATAGAATCCTGAAGGGTTGACTGGGGCAGTGGCTCATGCCTGTAATCCCAGCAGTTTGGGAGGCTGAGGCAGGCTGACCACCTGAGGTCGGGAGCTAGAGACCAGCTTGACTAACATGGAAAAACCTTGTCTCTATTAGAAACACAAAAAATTAGCCTGGTGTGGTGGCGCATACCTGTCATCCCAGCTACTCGGAAGGCTGAGGCAGGAGAATCTCTTGAACCTGCAGGCAGAGGTTGCGGTGAGCCGAGATCGCACCATTGCACTCCAGCCTGGACAACAAGAGTGAAAATCCATCTCAAAAAAAAAAAAAAAAAAAAAAGAGTCCTGAAGGGTTGCAGTTGGAAATGGGAGAAGAATAGAGGGTGACTTCTAGGAGGGTTGCAGTTGGAAATGGGAGAAGAATTGAGGGTGACTTCTAGGATTTGGGACTGAATATATGTGTCATGTGTAGTCATATTAATTGAAATGGGAAAGATTTAGGAAAGATCAAGTTTGAATCTAATAGTGATAATGTTGCCCAGGCATTATCTACAAATACTTATGAATAGATACTAACAGCAAACTAATGATTCTTAGGTGCTCAAGATCAGAGGTTTAACCAAAGAAAAAGGGAAACATCAACGAAGCGCTTGTGTTTTAATAATACCTAAAATAAAAAGTCTTCATTAAGTTGTTTTGTGGGGATCACTTGACCATCTTTTGCTTCCTCTTATACATTTGTTATCTTTTTAAACTTTATTTTTCCATGTTAATACAACAAAAAAGTTAAACACACACACACACACACACACACACACACACACACCCCCACACACACAAGCAGACAAGCAAGATATACTACCCCTAATGCAATTGCTGTAACATTGTTATAATTTCTACTTGACTATCTCAGACAAAGCAAATCGTCATGCTGGACTTCTGTTGTCTTTTTGAATGAAGGGAACTAAAAAAGCATTACAGAAAGAGCAGTGAATCAAGTGCAGGTTAAAGGAGCTATGAACAGGTGTAGATTGGGGCATTTTTTTTTTTTTTTTTTTGTCCTAGGTCTGCTGCTGCTGTGCTGGGCTGCATGGCACCTGCTGTCTTGCTAGGGAGTCAGACTTTGAAATGGATTATTGTGTGGAACCATGGCCGGAAGTGTTTTTTTTTTCTTTTACAAGGACAGCACAAAGAAGCAGCAGAACCACCAGCCACCCACCTTGCAATCTGGCCTTGGTCTCCAGTTCCACTACTAATTCCTCTAATCAGATACTTGGCAGTAATAAACAGGACCAACGTCAGGGACATGCTGCTGAAACAGAAGTGGTAATACCCAGAGCAGAGATACATTTCACAAATTATTTGTTATTAGTAAAGTACTTTGAGAATAACAGATGACAGGCAGTATGAGTTCAAATAATTCTGTTATCAGAAATAGAGTTTTAAATATATATGCATGAGGGATTCAGTGCAAAAAGGAAGTGGATTTTAGGATCATAAATTCTACACTTCAGGGAAATTCGACACTGTCATTGCTTGCTGGCACACGGTGGAAATATTTAAGTGGTCGGACAATTATTTTAGTAGCTGACAAGTTATGGGACTTAACACATACTAGGTTGATGATGACTTGTTATTGCTTTCAGTTTGGTGGAATAAACAAAGTAAAATTTAGGGTGGTCATTATGACGTTCAGAGTTTTTCTCACCCCTTAAAATTGTTGCCTTTTTCTGCATAGACACTACTACATCAAATTTTGCTTTAAATTCAAATTTGGCTCTCTATGTAGAACCATGGTGAGGCCACACTTAGAACAGTAATGCACCACTAATGGTGTCTGTATATCATTATAAACACCCATAGCCCAAACCAACTGTGGCAGTCATTCTCCTTACTCTTATTGAATTTGTTACATATGACTTTTGGTTCCCAATAGAAAACCACTAAGGCTATCATTTCAATCATAGCTAAAAAAAGAGGTTGCATTGTGTAGCCTAAGAAAAATTTGCCCTTTTTTGGAAAGTAAAGCAGCTATAATTATTGCAGATTGCAATATTTGTACAGAGAATACAGTGCCAAAATATCTATTTTGGAAATGTGCATTGTTGTGTAATTAAGTTAGCTTCAAAACTTTAGTATAATATTTTATATGTACACAATAGTTCTCCTCCGAGTTTTCCAGAATGTTCTACATATGTTAGTCAAATCTCACAATGTCCTTGTAGAAAAGTACTATACTAATATCTGGTTTTTAGTGGGGAAAAAAAGCAACATAGGCTTATAAAGTAAGTTAGTGACAGAACAAGATTAGAAATCACAGCTTCTGAGAACATTTATAGGCAGTTAAAAATATGGGTTCTCATGAATTATATGAGGGAGCAGGTAACTCTAGGAACCATTTAGAAGTTTGGTGATCTGGAATGGTTTTTGATGAGAGATAATTCATACTCTATTAACTTAATAATTTGTTGTAAAATTAGGTCCCTAGGTTATGGTGGGTTGACAGTTGGTTCTAACTATGAAGTTAGACATTTGTGATATATTTTTAACTTTTTACTCTGTAATACTTCCCGAAATGATTCACAAAGCCATTAATAAATTATGTATAACATACACCAGAAGCCGGGCGCGGTGGCTCAAGCCTGTAATCCCAGCACTTTGGGAGGCCGAGACGGGCGGATCACGAGGTCGGGAGATTGAGACCATCCTGGCTAACACGGTGAAACCCCGTCTCTACTAAAAAATACAAAAAACTAGCCGGGCAAGGTGGCGGGCGCCTGTAGTCCCAGCTACTCAGGAGGCTGAGACAGGAGAATGGCCCGAACCCGGGAGGTGGAGCTTGCAGTGAGCTGAGATCCGGCCACTGCACTCCAGCCTGGGCGACAGAGCGAGACTCCGTCTCAAAAAACAAAAAAAAAACAAAAAAAAAAAAAACAAAAAAAAAACATACACCAGAAACTTGTACATTCTCAGTATGTCACAATTGTAGCTTTCAAAATCCAGTAAATGTGTTTTCACATACAGAATTATTTTCTCAGAAAGAAAACATTCACCAGACTCATTTTACATGACCACTAACCTTACAAAACAGTTTATATAAAATATTGTGGCTTAGTGTGAAATGTGGATGGGCAAGATGGATCGAAAATCTCTGAGAACTATGTGGAAATTCCCCGTCATCAGAGCATGCCCTGGGTATTTGCTCTCAGAGAAGAAAGCAATCTGATAAACCTATTTATTTTTAAATTATTGGAATTTAACCTTTTAAAAAATAGGAGCCTGAAAAGATTGTTCAAGGAGGTTTTGCCCACTGTGGGGAGGATAATTTGGGTTGTGCAGCCTTTTTAGTGATTCAGTATTGCTTCTATTTAAAAGTCCTAGGTCTCCATAACAGAATGTTTCTGAGAAGACAGCCAAGAACTTGATGTCAGGTGGTCTCGATTCAGGTACAGGTGAATTGGAAGAGCAAGAGAGATGCCTTAAGAATTTACTCAAGTACTGCCTCAAGCAGTTTGGCATATGTGTAGCAGGCTGGGAAATAAATGCAATCATCATTCAAGTCTGAAATTCTGCTATAAGGAAAAGAATGACTTTTTTGGAAAGAAGGATTTAGATTCACAATGACTAAGAAGGAGTCCAGAAAACAGAAACAGGTTTTTAAGATGAAGGCCAATTCATGCATTCAACAAATGTTTATTCAACACTCACTATGTGCCAGACACTAAGTTAGATGCTAGCAATTGAGTGGAGAATAAGACAGACCCCATACTTAGTCTTCAGCCTTTACAGAATGGGCTACAGAGAAGAAAAGAGGCAATCATAATATCCGGTGAAGAGCAGGTGCTCAAAAAATATGTCAAATTAATTCATGAATTTAAAATGTGACTTTTATGTGACTATCCTACTGTAATAAAACATTAGATACTATTTATGGGATTTTTATTAAATGTGTTAATTATAAGCATATTGTAAGCTTAAAAACATATTCACAATTGTGGAGTCATTGTGTATGTACAAATATTAAATGTGGAGTTTGGTGTGATTGAGAGTGAAAGCTATTAATATAGTGCTAAGATATTGGAGACATAAACCTTAAATGTAAATTATATTTTTTTGCAACTGTTTCAAGGCTGCATAACAAGTACGTGGCACATTGTATGTGTATGTTTATGCATAAAGATATGAGCTAGGACAAAGGAGAGAATAGATATTGGAGTATGTTATTACTAGTTATTACTACTCTATCTTGTCTGAATTTTTAAACATGTAAGAACTAAAGGGAAACATATGAAAATTTTTGTTTCAACTATATGCTCTAATGTTCTTATATTTTACTTTTATTTACAAATGTACATATTTGTTATTAAAATGTGTATGTGTTGTATTGAAACACTGTAGAGAAATATTTGAACTTAATTTGTGTGTGTATGTATGTGTGAATAAATAATAAAGCAGATAGGGTAAAAAAGAAGGGAGAAAAAAAGAGAATCAACAAAAGATTATTCTATAGTTTTAATTTATTTTTTCTTTCTTTTTTTTTTTTTTTTTTTTTGAGACAGGGTCTCACTCTGTTGCCCAGGCTGGAGTTCAGTGGTGTAATCTGCGATCTCAGCTCACTGCAACCTCCACCTCCCAGACTCAAGCAATCCTCCCACCTCAGCCTCCCAAGTAGCTGGGACTACAGGCACATGCTACCATGCCTGGCCAATTATTATTATTATTATTATTATTATTGTATTTTTGGTAGAGGCGGAGTTTTGCCATGTTGCCAAATTTGGTCTTGAACTCCTGAGCTCAGGGCAGTCCACCTGCCTCAGCCTCCCAAAGTGTTGGGATTACAGGCATGAGCCACTGCACTCAGCCTGATTTTTATAAATAGTATATTGCTAAGCAAATTTCCTCTGAGTACATCTGTTAGTTGTTTTGAATTCCTCAGATACAGAAAAGACAGAAAAATTAATTTTTTAGCCTGTGGTCTAATATTTTTACGTAGTATAATAAAATGAATTTTTTCTTTATTTAAAAATTATTACACGTATGTTTTTATGAAGGCACTGGAACATCTGGATTTTTTTCTCTCCCTGCAGCATCCTCATCAACACCCTGAGAAGATAAGATTGAATGCAAGTTGACTTTGATTTTAAGAAATGAACACTTAGCATGGTCGTTAACTTATTGTCTTCATATTTGATTATTTCCTTTCTTCTATCTCCTTTTCTTAATATGCTTATTTTTCTATTGTCCCCTCTCTCTCATTTTCTCTTACTGATTTCAAATTCTTTTGGCTCTGCAGTATGATCTTTAAGAAATTAGTTATTCTGCAAAATGTTTATTATTTCAGAGTTACTTATGTAGTGCCTTAAGGACCCTAGTCAAAACCATAATAAAATGTAACAGATATTCATAGCAGTATATACATTTCATGAATACAATTTTTTTAAATTTTAAGAAAAATCATCTGATTTAACCTTCAATGGAAAGGATAATATGTAAATTTTTTTCTTCTATTTTAAGGGCTGGAAAGTTAAAATACTTGTTTTACTAACCATGGTTACAGGTTGGATTGGTCAAAAGACACAGTTTTGGTGAATGGTAATGTAAACAGAGACTTTTGAGGAAGGGAAGCCCAGGTGACAAACCCTGTGAGAAGACAGGTTCTTCGGCTTTCTTTCTGCCTGGAACACAGGTGCGATCTATGGAGGTGCAGTATCCATTTTGTCCATTTGAGAACAAAAGCTACATGCTAAGTACACACATAGCAGAAAGAACGAGCCTAGGCCTTTGATGGCCTTCTAGAGATGTGCCAGACTTCCTGACTCAGAATTATGGTTAAAAAAAAAAAAACCTCTTATTTATTTAAGCCACTATTGATAATGTTTTCTTTTAATTTTAGTTAAATGCATTCTGATTCAGGATTAAATATCAGTGGATGGCCTTTGCTCTTTAGCTCTCAAATGCTGGACAGAGTATCCTGAGGGTGTAAAGAGTAGAAGCTAAACTCTTCCTGGTGAAGCATGCCATTATAGTGAGCAGCCAAGATACTAGCAACACAAAAGAGAAATGATGCGAACATACTTGTTCTTAGAAAGAAAACGGCTTTTATCTTATCTGCTCCTCAAAGGCTAAAAATTATTCCTGGTGGATGTCATAGTAATCCAGATGATGAAGCACAAAACTGAGAATAAATATAGAGCAGAAAGGTTGCCTATGGTTCTGGAAAGACTAAAGGTGATGCTCCCATAATTAGGAACTAGAGGGGAAATATCAGGAGTTCAGTATCAGAAGGCATGCCTCAGAGGGCAATGGGAAAGCCGGATTAGAACCCTTCATTTCTGCAGTCATGAATGAAGCATAGCATTCCCCAAAGGTTGGAATTTTGCAACTTTTATTTGTCATCTATTATACAATATTTAGTTATTTTTTTTTTTATTAACCTGGTCATAAGAATGCCACAAAATGGACAGGTCAGACAATGCTTGTTCTGTATTTCAGATATCCCTAGTAGTGATGAGAAAAGAAAATTGTCAGTGGTAGTATGCAAAATTGCCAGGCAATGTATGGTAGTTTCCCCCATGGAGATTATTAAGGCAAAGTAAAACAAAACCGTTCTGGCATGTGAGGAAACCAGATCAGATTGATGACAGGCCTAGAACCATCACCAAGCAGCAGCAGTGGGCAATGCATATAAGATCAGGGCTTAAAAAGGGTGAAAAGAGGCAAGAATGATCAATATTTTTCATGTTCAATATGTACTTTACAAGTCAGAATCTGGTAGGATATAGCCAATATTTTTTTCCATTACATCTTGGCCTTTGAAATATACTCAGCTGTATTTTAAATTCTCTGTGGTTGGCCGTAACTTACTTGAATTAATAATGGTGTGAAAGAAAAAGATTTCATCTTACAAATGCTATAGATAATCTGTATAAGACAAACATAGCTTGAACTCTATCAGTCAGTCAAACAAAAATCATTGTTTCTTTAGGGTTGTTCCTAGGTAGAGGGGAATAAACATGGGGATAGACATGGGCTGCCCAGAACACCTTTGTTTTAGGGAGTAGAGCTTTGGGGAAAAAAAAAATGAAAGAAATAGGAAACACTAGGAAAGGGCTGCAGGATAGGAAGAATGAAAAGGGAAATGGAAATAAATCTCCCTGCTTGGAGAAACTGGGAAACTTATTTTGTTTTATAAGCCTATGTGCTTTGCTATTTTGAAGGCTACCTTAGGTGTTCAAAGCCCTTTGGCCTGGACTGACTCCACAAAGCATATCTGAGACAAGGAGGGACACCGTGAGCAAATTGAAAGTGTTAGGAAACTGTATCCCATGAGAGACGGTGTGAATTTAGGTTCCTAAGAAAAGGGATGAGGTTTTCTCCATCAGTGCTTGCCTCTTTTTCTTGTCCTAGAGGGGCACATGGCACATAGTAGGCACACAAAAAACATTAGCTTCATTTTAATCACATATTAGATAATTCCTATATCCCCAGGTGAGGATGCTATAAACCAGGGGCCGAATAATTGTCTTTCAGGCCAATTACCTGCAGATATGTTTTGTTTAACCATATTATATTTTTAAAGAGGCACATAAATGTCTTAAAGCAAGATTGTACAGCTCCAGAGGGCACCACTTGTGTATAATGTGGCAGTCCTGTGACTCAGGGGCATGTGTTCCCTCATTAAAATAGGGTTTACCACTAAGTATTTTCTTACACCTGATTCATACATTTATGTTACCCTCTTTGTTCTGTGGGCATTTGCTCACCCCTTTGCTTATTCATTCTTTTATCCTTTTTTTTTTCATAAAAACTTTTAAGTGCCTTTTATGTGTCAAGCATCATGCTAGGCATTAATATATTATCCTACTTAATAGCATCAATCTTATTAATACATATTATTGTTTCCATTTTATCAAAGAATAAACTGAAACACAGGAAAGTTAAATTAATTATCCAAGGTCTCATTGATAGAAAGTGATAGAATCGACCGGGTGCAGTGGCTCACACCTGCAATCCCGGCACTTTGGGAGGCTGAGGCAGGTGGATCACCTAATGTCAGGAGTTCAAGACCAGCCTGGCCAACATGGTGAAACCCTGTTTCTACTAAAAATACAGAATTAGCCGGGTGTACTGGCACATGCCTGTAATCCCAGCAACTTGGGAGGCTGAGGCAGGAGAATCGCTAGAACCTGGGAGGCGGAGGTTGCAGTGAGTTGAAATCTCACTACTGCACTCCAGCCTGGGCAACAAGAGTGAAAGTCCATCTCAAAAAAACAAAAAACAAACAAACAAATAAAAAAAAAAGTGATAGAATCAGGATCTACATCCAGATATGACTTAGTCCAAAATACAGACTCTTTCCATTAGAGAAAATATCTCTCCTTTCAAGACTCCAAAACAACTCATGTGCACCTAAAGTCAGCATAAAGCAGGATAGAGTGTTACAAATCCTGCATGCAAAAAAGGAAAGGAATAAATATTGGAGCCAATAACATGGCTTACTAAAGGGCTATGTATATCATGACAGATGGACCCAAGGAACCTTCCTAGATTATTCCTCACAAAGGGCTATAATTTACCAGAGGGCTAACCCTGTTCTAAATGAAATACATTTTTCACTTATTGGTAGTCAGGATTGTCAGAACTACTCAACCTTGAATGTGAGAGAATAAAGACTTGGATAACTAGTTTTACTTAGAAAGTCCCACATGTCTGTTGACAGGATAATGGTTGATAAATTGTGGAGATATTTACACAATGTGATTCTATGCAGTAGTGAAAATGAATGACCTGCAGTAATCTGCAACAACATGGTGGATTTTTGAAACAAACTGTTGCTTGAGGAAGGTAAATTATAGAAGACTGTGTATAGTAGGCTACCATCTTTACAAATTTCCAAAACCAAGAAATCAAACAGAACATTCATCACTAAATAAATCTGTGGTAAAAACCAAGGGAGCAAAAAGCAAGGAAAGGATACACGCAAGTTTCAGAATAATGGTTACCTCTTGGTACGTAGGAAGACAGAGAAATGAAACAAGAGGCCGGGCGCGGTGGCTCAAGCCTGTAATCCCAGCACTTTGGGAGGCCGAGATGGGCGGATCACGAGGTCAGGAGATCGAGACCATCCTGGCTAACACGGTGAAACCCCGTCTCTACTAAGAAATACAAAAAATAGCCGGGCGAGGTGGCAGCGCCTGTAGTCCCAGCTACTCGGGAGGCTGAGGCCGGAGAATGGCGTGAACCCGGGAGGCGGAGCTTGCAGTGAGCTGAGATCCGGCCACTGCACTCCAGCCTGGGCTACAGAGCGAGACTCCGTCTCAAAAAAAAAAAAAAAAAAAAAGAAATGAAACAAGAAAGGACACACAGATGTGACATTATTGGTAATGTTCTTTAGTTGATAGGTCGTTTTACAACTGTTCTATTTACTCTATCTCATGAATAATTTATGTCACATATATTCTTACATAGGCATCAAATGTTAATCAATTAAAAAGGACGGAACAGAAACCTAATTGAAGAACTCACCCTTTTTGGGTATCATGGGCATTTTAAGTGACTGACAATAATCACTGCTCTTCTTTTCTCCAGGCGATTGCCCAATCATGGGGTCTAAAGAAGATTTTCATTTTGAACTTTATATCTAATTTAGCTGAGGATAGTAGAAAAAATTTCAAATACAAATTTTAAGGGAAAAAACTTCAGATATAAACTCTAAGGAAAAAACTTATATTTCAGATATAAATTCCAATATCACATTTCCTTCTTCCAGAAGCAAAATTACTTAATAACTGTGTCAAGCTCTTTGTGATTTTTTATAGTAGAGGGAATCAGGGGAGAAGGAAAAATCGTGGGAAAGAGTGGTACAATTGTAGTCCTGATTAATCTTACATGCTAATAAGAAGTAAATCAGCAGGGAAAAATAATTTCCACTTTACCAAATTCCCACAACTTCAGCTTGAAGAACAATCACTTAACAGGTTTGACCAAGGGTACTTCTCATATACTAAACCATGCCATACAATTTGGAGCTGTGGTTCAATCAAATAGTTAAACCCGACTTAAGAGTTAAATGTATTTGGTCACCAGTACAAATATTTTCTCCAAAGACCAGTATTCTGGATAATTAGTGTTTTGCTTAAACTTGTAGACTTTTGCTTACAATGGAATCTGACCCTAGCCTTTTGCATGAAAAATCCATTTCACAATCAATTCAAATAGCAAAATCACTTTGCTGTTTTATTTCTGGAATACCTGCCAAAAGGAAGGGCCAAATATAGTCATGTATTTTCTCTGTTGGAATCTCCATTATTTAAGCTGAATATAACTTTTGAGATGAGAATGTTTCAGGAACAAGACGGTGCACAGCACTGTGCTCCTTTACATGCTCTGGAAGGTGACAAACAAGCGTTTCCTGGTCTAAGCGCAGTAGTTTCTTCCCGTTAAGCCTCAAGCAGGTCTTTGGGATGCTACACATCAAAACACAGTATTTCTTCATTCATTTTAATGGGAGGCAAGGAGTTTGGAATTTTTAGGTTCAGAAACTGATACAGTCTTACTTTGACCTTTATCAGCATGCTAAATGCCCTCCAGTCCTCTGCACCGGAGTGTGGCGAGCGGAGCTGAATTCTCATCAATCTCGTGAAGGAAGGCAATACGTCTGATCTACCGAATAGTTTCAAGCCACTGCTTCAATAATTCAAAACATGTAGTTGCAGTCCATTTGCTGCAATGGTGGCTGCATCAGTGTCTATAATCCGGTGCATTGAATATTCATCCAAGAACTGATCCTTGTCTTCCATATTGCAAATACCCAATTTTCTTATGTCATTACCTTAATCTTTAATTTACAGGCAGGATGTAGAATTTTAACAAATCTTCCTCAGGAGAAAAAAGTTATCTAGAGAGATTGTAACCTTATTCCCTATTGTAACTTTGAAAGGAATTTACTCTTTTTAGCTAAGAGAATCAGTTGAAATCACGAGCCAAGGCCAATTACATTTCCAAGATGCTAAAACAATATGTAAAAAACTTATTTGAATGAAGACACTACAATGATTACAGAGTACATTGCAAAGCCACTTTCTTGAATTTTGAGAAACATTTTTAGAGAAGAATAATGGCATAATTTAAAAACTTCAAGTCACCCTATGAAATAGACAATGCTTTACAAAAAGAGTCAGGACTTTAAATTTCAAAGTAGTTCAGTTATTAACTTAAAAAGGTAATAAATAATAGAAACAGCAATTTGAGGTCAGAACTGTAATCTTTGGCTTTAACCTCACTAAAGAAAACTCAATGTTTAATGCAGCTCATTGCTAAACTTTTCCTAATTACTCTAATTTTCTTATGTCTACTTTCCCTGAAGTTATCTCCAATGATAGGCTCTGATATTAGCTTCAAATCTTCTTTCTCTCCTTTCACTTCAAAGCATTTGCCAGACCTTAATTTCCCCCATGAATCATTATGTTTTCCCCTATTTTGTAAAATATTGTTTGTAGAAGACTTTATTATTAGATAAATCACTTGGAAATTCAAGTTCTTTACAGGTCTATTGTTTTACAGATTTGAATATTTAATAAGTGTCTAGGTTTTAGTTATTTTGGTTTTGGTTTTGTTTTTTTACCAGTGTAGATATTCACATGGACTTGAAGTTGCAGGTGGAAGTGTATTTATATTTCAGGCACATCATTCTTAAAAAAAACACTTATTTTGAAATAACACTGACAAGAAGTTTAAAAATAGTACAAAGATTTTCTATGCGTTCTTCATCCAGATTTCTCCATTAACATATTAAATAACCATACTAAATTGTCAAACCAGGAAATTGTCGTGGTATAGTATTACTAACTAAACTACGAGCTTGTTCAGATTTCATTTCCTTATTTTTTTTTTGGTGCTTATGGTTCTGTGAAATTTTATCACATGCATAGAGCTACATGACCACCTCTACAAAAAGGCTACCAAACTGTTGTCACTACAAAGAAAGTCCCTTATGCTAACTCTTTATTGTCACATCCTCTCTCCAATCCTAAACTATGACAACTACTGATTTGCTATTTATCACTATACTTTTGTCACTGAGTGTTATATAAATGGAATCCTGTAGAATGTAACCTTTTGAAACTTGTGTCTTTAGCTCAACATAATGCCCTGAAAATCCATCTATGTTGCTGTGCTAAGAATTCATTTCTGCCTATTGCTGAGTGGCTTTCACTGTATGGACAGTTTGTTTATCTATTTACCTACAGAAAAACACTTGAGTTATTTCCAGCTTTTGGCTACTTCAAATAAAACTTATATAAGTATTTACATTTTTGTGTGGACATAGTGTTGATTTCTCTATGACAAACGTCTAAGATTGCAATTGCTGGTTTGTGTGGTAAGTGTGTATTTGACTATAAGAAATTGCCCAATTGTTTTTGAGAGTAGTTGTTCCATTTTACATTCTCCTGCAATTGATATGAGATCTAGTAGCTTTACATTCTCGCCAGCACTTGGTATTATTAGTACTTTTCATTTTAGTCCTTCTGATAGGTACATGATGATAGCTTATTGTGACTTTAATTTGCATTTCCCTAAGGCCTAATAATATTGAACAATCTCATGTGCTTGTTTTTCTTCTGCATATCCCCTTCAGTAAATTGTCTTAGAATCTTTTGCCCATTTCTTGATTGGACTGCCTGTTCTTTTATTGTTCAGTTGAGAGAGTTCTTTACATATTGGTCATAAAAGTCCTTTTCAGACATGTGATTTGCCAATATTTTTTTCTAGTCAGTGATTTGTCTTCCTATCTTCTTAACAGGGTCATTCACAAAAGTCTTAAATTTTTATGAAGTCTAGTTTATTGATTTTTTTCCCTTGCTTTTAGTGTCATATCTCAGAACTCTTTGTCTAATACCAGGTCACAAATATTTTCCTCTCTGTTTTCTTCTAAAAGTTTTGTAGTATGTCATTTTACACTTAGATTTATCATCTATTTGAGTTAACAGTTTTTAAAAAGGTGAAGTTTCAGTCAACGTTCTTGTTTTTGCCTATTTATGTCCATTTGTTATAGCAATATTTGTTGGAAAGAATGTCCTTTCTTTGTTGAATTACTTTTGAACCTTTCTAAAAAAATCAGTTGTGCACACTCGCGTGGTTTTATTTCTTGTTTCTCTGTACTGTTCCATTGATCAATGTGTTTAACTCACTTCTAATACTACACTGTCTTGATTAACACAGACTTAATTCTTTATTATTTGTAATGTTTTACGTAGGAACTCACTCTACAGTATTGTCATATATGTTAATAAATAATCTGTATTTATATTCAGTTGTGAAATAAGTCTCTGGTAGTGTGTGTTCTGTATCTTAGACATTTGGGGGTTTCATTCTTTTTAAATAAATACTCAATATAAGTCACTTAATATGATTCTTAGTATTGTAGACACTTAATACACATTAAATCCTCCTCAATTTCTCTTTCCCCTATAGCACTTGTTTGCCGTTCAAAAATTAAAGTATTTCATAGTGATTAGTCTTGTGGTCAGCAGATGACCAATCTCAAGACTTGAGATTTTGAAAGTCCAGGTGTGTTTTTCTAAAGCAGCATTTTCTGTTTGGGTTGTCGAAATCCAATTGCAAAGCCCAAGTAGAGTCATCCCATTAGGGAATGTCAGGATTGGAACATTCCCCAGAAATCATGAATCTAATTAATCATTGAAGTTAGATGCCTATTTCAGGGTAAAAACTTTTGAGAATGTACACTCTGGTAAATATATATTTATATGGAAAAATGCTAAGCAGAATCTAAAAATCAGAAGTAGCAAGAAAATGGCTGTAATTTTCCTCTCATTTCGACCACCTTGGTCACAAAATATTAAAACAGTCCGATAGAGAAGAAAATGGAAAATATCCCAAATTGCAAAATTTTTTCTATTTTGAAGAAAAAAACCAAAGTCATGGAAAATATGTTTAAGTAGTAAGATAATAACTATATGTATGTGTATGTATATATACATATGATAATAAAAAGATAATAAACGCATATTTAAGTAGCAAGATAATAACTATGTGTGTATTGTATGTGTATATATATTATAATATTACTGGGTTGTGTGGTAAGTGTGTGTTTAACTATAAGAAATATATATACACACAACATACACAAAACACCTTTGTAAAAAATCAGTTGTGAACACTTGTATGGATTTATTTCTTGTTTCTCTATACTGTTTCATTGATCTATGAACCTTTTACAACACTTTTGTAAAAAATCAGTTGTACGTACTTGTGTGTATATATACACACACATATACAAGTGTGCACAACTGTGTGTATATATGTATGTGTATGTATGTTTATATATACACAGATTTAGTTATTATATTTCTACTTAAATGTGTTTTTATCTTACTACTTAAATATGTTTTTTATATACACACACGTTTATACACACATACACATACATGCATATATATTTAAAGTACTTTCATTAAAGTATTTAACGTGGTATATAAATGACATAAAATTTTGGTGCTGACCTAGGAAATATTTAAGTTTTCTTAAACTAATATTTTTAGTTAAAAAGTTTAAAAGCAATTACAAATTATTAGAAATATATTCTAAATTATTTTTGTAAAAGAGTATCACAGGTCATTTAGAAACATGGAGAAAAAATCACTATGATATTTGTTGTATAGCAGAGAGGGTTTTTTTGGATAAAAAATAAATTGTTAAATTAACTACTCCAAGATAAAAGCTACCTTACTAGCTCTACCTTATAAGTAAAACAAAACATATATTTTTTCAGCCATTTACATTAGTAACAAACATTTCTTTGGTACTTGATAAAAGTATCATTTTATTCCATGATGGGTTCACAGTTTCTAAAGTAAGTCATAGCATCCTAACTTGTAACCACAATGTCGGTGCCACTGTTTTAGTTTAGCAGTTTATACTTGAAACAGTACAGGCATGCATTTAATCAGTGGTGTTTGACAATATTTAGGAATGACAGTATCACCCTTTTACTGTATTCCCACATACTCATAAAAAGCTTTAGAGCTTGAGGAAAGCTTTCTTACATTTTATCTTCATTGATCCTTATCACAAGTAGGCAGAGTAGGAATTATTATCCTCAATTTAAGTTATATACTGATAAGATTGCATTTATATTTGCAGGTTTTTGGGTAGCTCTTAAATTATTGAACTCCTGCTTGGGGCAAAGTTGCCAAAAAAGGCTCCGTTATATAACAACACCAGAGGAGAACAAAAGACTTCTAGACTTTGAGGGCTGTTTAAATTCTAGTGAGTAATAGGTAGAAAAGGAACAACAATCTTTTATTCATCTTAGATACACATACATTATTTGAATATTTATATATTTATATTTAAGTTATTTTATTGTATATGTAACATATAGTTATATAATATGTAATATAGTTTATATTTGAATATAAATTATATTACTTTCATTTTAAATATAAATTATATATTATATAATAATATGAATATATTATAAATACATAACGTTTTGATTACATTCTATGGAGATAAGAGAGTTAATCTCTTGGCATATGTTCATGTTATAAACTGAAATGATGAACATGTTTATAAGATACATGGGATACTTTCTTATTCTGTTAAAATTTAATTTTAGTTTACAACACGTATTTCCTGGGCATAAAAATTTTTAAAGAAAAGCATCACCAACTCTTTTGACAATTAAAACAAAAACATTGGAAAATTAAGGTGAAAATATAATTTTCAATGTTGTAAAATATGTATGCTTTTGTGACATGACTGGATTTAAGAGGCATCGTCATTTGCATTTTCTGTACTTAGTAGGTGATTGTGAGAGACTCTTACTTGAGGTCTAGAGGGAATTTGTGCTAGTTAAGAGAAAGTGAAACATTTTACTGTATAATGTGAATGACCCATAGCTCAAAGCTGCCCAAGGCTGATATTTAATTTACATAACAGACACTTTGGCATTTTCTCAATATTTTTAGGAGGGAACTTCATATAAAATACTTCAGTGTTATATTCAGAACACTTGGTATGCAGTGTATATCTGCTATTGTCTGGACTGACTATAAAAAATAAACAAAGTAAAACCAATTCTTATGATTTATAGTCTGTTAAAAACACACATACAGAAGAGATACCATGTTGTGAGTGCGCAGTGAATTTTAAGATAACTAAAGGAGAGCGTTCTAATGTATATGAAATTGAACTAAGAAGAGATCTTTATTCTAATTCCAGCACTATACTGTGTAATTGTGTAATATGGCACTAGAGAAATTGATTCCTATTAATTCTCATTAAAAAGTAATTGACGGGGAGAAGTTTTATGTTATGGCTTAGGAGATTATTTGAGATAATTCATGGATTTCAATCATCCTGTACAATCTTTGTTAATGTAGAAAATTATCTCTAACATGATCCACATGTACATTATATTTGTTTCTTTGACAGTTAATTTAACCAATAGCAGAGGTGTATTTAACGTATTATCTGTATTACAATGAAGAGTGTGGGGGAAGGCAGAGAAGGAGAGGGGAGGGAGGGGAAGAAGAGAGTCAATAACTACTGAATGCCTACAATAAGCTGGGCACTTTTAACCATGTGCCTCATGCAACTCTCACAAGTGCTCTTCAAGTGAGTCATTTTTACCAACAATTTTTACATAGGGAATATGAAGCCGAGAGGCAGGGCTGGTATGATGAGTGTGCGAACTCTGCAGTCGCACAGAGCCCCACACTTAGAGGGGTCCCCACGCTTGGTTTAATGCTTTGCTGTCACCATATTGAAATTTTCAATAATTTTTTTTTAACAAGGGGTCCCATGTTTTTGTCTTGCACTGGGTCCTACAAATTTTGTAGCTGGTCTTGCCTGGAGAGAGTAAACCCCTTTACTCAAATTCGGTCTATGTCACGCCAAAGCAACAAGGGCAGAATAAAACACCTGCTTTGCTCCTCTCCACCTACACCACCAAACAGACATTCCTGGACTATTTATTTAGTAAAGAGGCTGACAGTTGGCAGGGGAGGAGGGAGGAAGAAGAAAGATCTCTAAAAGCAGTGCCAGGCTTTTCCTCTTTTGCCTTCAAACTGACGTATCTCTCGTGAAAACCAAAGCACTATGGTTTATAGGTTCCATTTTCTGAGAAAGTTGGTAATTTTTATCAGCGACTTTACTAACACTTCATCTCCCACAACAACATATTAAAAAATTCTTCTCAACCTTTTATAGTATTTTTCCGGAGATAAATTCCAAGTAAAACAAAAACAAACCAAAAAACCTTCCACTTTTCTTCATATCTTTACATTTTCATTCATGTCTTGGTGTGCCTTATATTCTGGAATCCCAGGGCACCTGTACCACTGGCCCAGCTTTTAATCAGCTTCTGTTAAATCACATGGCGTTTCCTTTATATAAGGCTATAGTTCCTAATCACAGGTTATCTGTAACTCTCTGGAGAAAAAGTAAAGACTTGTGCTGAGACGGATCTTTGCCTCCGGGCTTTGAACCATGCCTTAAGTCATTTAGGCCACAGGCTACAAATAAAAGAAATAAAACATGAGTCAAACCTATCCTAGGCCTGCAGAGTGGCTCATGCCTGTAATCTTAGGAGACTGAGGCAGGAAGATCACTTGAGCTCAGGAGTTAGAGACCAGCCTGGGCCGGTGAGGCCATCTCTACGAAAATAATAATAACGATAAAAAGTTAGCCCAGTGTGCTAGCATGTGCATGTATGTAGTCCTAGCTACTCAGGAGGCTGAGGCAGGGGGTTTGATAGCCTGACCCCAGAAGTTTGAGGCTACAGTGAGCCATGATTGTACCATTGCACTCCAGCTAGGGTGACAAAGCCAGGCCTTGTCTCAACAAAACAGAAACAAACAAAGGAAAACCTATTCTAATCTTTTCCTACTCAGAGCCACAGATCCTCAGCCTGGAGCAGACTAAACAGTGTACAGTATCTATATATATTCTTTTTTTTTTTTCATTCCTTCTTCCATTCTACCTCAAACATTTATTAAGTCCTGAGTATGAGGCAGGCACTGAGGTAGGTAACGCCGATAGAAAATGAATGAGACAAATTCAAATCATTCTTTGGGGGAAAATTCTTGGTTATTCTGCCGTACCAGATTATGTATTAACTTGTAGATTCAGTGGTTCAATACCTGCTTAGTCGTGTGCTAATATTTCCAGAAGGATTTCTTGTATTGGTGAAAGACGGTTGGGGATGGGGGGATATTTTCGTTCTTGTTGCACCCTTGTTTTGAAACTAGAAATCTGTCCTGTGACATGCAAAAGAAAGCAAATTATTTTTAAAAGAAAAAGAAAAAAAAAAAAGAAAATGAATGAGACGTGGTCCCTTCTTTGAGACAGAGTTGAACAGTGATATGGGTGAAATATCATGTGAAAGCATGGGGAAAGAGCAATCGGGTACACCTGGCAAAGAATGAAAAGGCTCCTCTGAACACAAACGAATTGTGCTAGTTCTTTTTTTTTTTTTTTGCGATGGAGTCTTGCTCTGTCTCCCAGGCTGCTGGAGTGCAGTGGTACAATCTCTGCTCACTGCGACCTCTGCCTCAAGCGATTCTCCTGCCCCAAATCAAGCGATTCTCCTGCCTCAGTCTCCTGAGTAGCTGGGATTATAGGCACATGCCACCACGCCCGGCTAATTTTTTGTAGTTTTAGTAGAGATGGGGGTTTCACCATGTTGCCCAGGCTGGTCTTGAACTCCTGACCTCAGGTGATTCACCTGCCTCAGCTTCCCAAAGTGCTAGGATTACAGGTGTGAGCCACTGCGCCGGGCCCTGTGCTAGTTCTTAAAGGGCAAAGCAGAGTTCACTAAAAGACGGGATTTCCCAGATTGTATCCTCCATGAAGACAGGCACTTTTTGTCTTGTCTACATTGAGCAGGCTTACTGGCCCGTACAAGTCTCTCAGTATGTACTTCTGGCCAACTGCCTAGAACAGTGCATTCTAAAGGAAAGGAAAGCACAGGTAGAACCTCCTAGTAGTGAGAAGATTGGTGACATCTAAGGAAAAGAGAAAAGTCCTAATGAAGCAGGAGCTCTGGCAGAGGAAGGAAAAGAAAATGAGGCTTGAAAGATTTTGCTCATATTAAGTATGGCTCCAGGTGCCACACTTATGATTTTATCCTAGAAACATCAGGAAGTAGAGGTATTTGAGCAAATGAGTGACATGGGCAGCTATTAGTGGGGTCAGCACTAGAAAAGGTAAAAAGTCAGGATATGTTTTGGTTGGTCTGAGCAGTTTGACCAGTATTAGAGATAACTGCATTTGGCTGCAGAGGCTGGTACCCCTTAACAAATTCTTTGAAACGATAATATTAACTCTGCTCTGGTCTAATTCTGTGACTAGATGAAGGCAAAGCCTGGGAAAAACAGCTTATCCTTGATTGTATAATGCCTATTTTAAAAAGCTATAGATTGTCAATACCCCTGCTTGTAAGCTAGCCAGTGAGACTACCCCAGGTTCATGGATACAGACATAAAACAGAAATACAATTTTACTGAAATGATTTTGCAAGAAAAAAACCCCTAAAAAACAGAAACACAAGACTCCAAGATCAGGGACAAAGGACTGTTATTCATGGCACAGAAATTAACATGAGATTTATGTTGGCATTGCTTTGTTTCCCGTGTGATGTGAGAGACCCAGGTAGATACTGTGTTGCAGTGGGGTTGTGTCACAGGTGAAGAACTCTGAATTCTAGGGGACCCTGATCTTTTGTACTAGAATGAAAGCAAACCTGCCAGACCTTTGCTCTGGAGGGAGACATTATCTTTGTTATACTGGACAGTAAACAAACCTGCTCTCTGTTCCATAGGGAGACACTATCTCTTTTAAGGCTGTTTGCCATACAAACATGCTTAAAAAGATAATCCAGAACAAAGACAGTCAGTGTCTGTGCTATTGTATTGAATGGCCACATTGCTCTTCCTAAGAAATTGAAAAAAAAATTAAGGATAGAAATTAGATGTAATTGACTACTCTTGCTACCTTACGTTCAAACTACTTGTTTTAAAAATGTATGTATTATATTCATTCCTTACGAATAAAACTTTACTTTCAGAAGTCCATGTACAAATGTTTAATATAACTGCTTGTAAATTATTAAAGGGAGAACTCAGTTAGATGTGGTTGGGGTTGGGCGTGGTGGCTCATGCCTGTAATCCCAGCACTTTGGGAGGCCAAGGGGGTTGGATCACTTGAGGTCAGGAGTTTGAGACCAGACTGGCTA
Organism: Macaca fascicularis; assembly: GCF_037993035.2. NCBI lineage: Eukaryota > Metazoa > Chordata > Mammalia > Primates > Cercopithecidae > Macaca > Macaca fascicularis. Next base: position 137,779,491 of record NC_088375.1, read on the forward strand.
ACATAGTGAAACCCTGTCTCTACTAAAAATACAAAAATTAGCCAGGCATAGTGGCGGGTGCCTGTAATTCCAGCTACTCGGGAGGCAGAAGAATCGCTTGAACCCGGGAGACAGAGGTTGCCGTGAGTTGAGATTGCACCATTGCACTCCAACTTCGGCAACAAGAGTGAAACTCAATCTCAAAAAAAAAAGAAACATACATGTATCATGTTAAATAAACAATGCCGTTCAAATAATTTACATATTGTCTAAAGCGTAATACATTAATAGTGTGCTAACAGTGCACTTTTAGTGTTATAACTAATATTCAATAGAGATATTAATTAGTTAATCTGTAATTAATTTAGTATTGACCTTGGTATCATGAATAGATTTGAATAAAAACACAGATAAATGTTCAATTCTAGAAAGCAGCCTAATTTAATGAATAAAAAGGCTAATCATTTAAAATTTGCAAATTTTTTATTTAATGACATGATTTATATATGTGTAAATATACCCTCTGACCTTTGTGGCTATGAATTCAGCTATTTAATTATGGTAAAAGAGTTAAACAGCTCATACATGTGGCAATGTTAAAATTTTTTAAAATTATAAAATCCTTTCAATATAAACAGATTACAGCAAATTAAAGCATATGGAAAGTTAGGGTATGCTTTGTGACTTCACCTTTTTAATCAAAGAAGGAAAAAAATTGTTTTTCATGTTAAATTGTGTTTTTTCTTTTTAAAGTCAATCTAAATAAGGCTGTCTGAGATGGTTCTATGAAGAAAAGATCTATATTCCTATAAATGTAACTATTTTGTAGCAGGTTGAATTCATGAGTTTTCATGATTGTTTCTACTCCTGCTTCATGTCATTCTCTCCCTCCCATCCCTCTGCCTCTTTCCTGCCCATTCTCTTTTTTCTTTCCTCCTCCTAGTTATGAATATAATACACTTGCAGTAAAGTATTCAAATCTTAAGCATATAGCTTGATGAATTTTAAAAATATGGTACACTCAGGTAATCATAACCAAGATCAAATGCAGATCATTTCCAGTACATCAGAAGGTTCTCTTGTGTCTTCTTGAAGTAGATATCCCCCTGCCAAAAAGCTGTCACTAATCTCTGCTGAGTAGTTTTGCCTGATCTTGAACTTCATAGAAAGTCTTTCGTTAGTTTAACATTACGTCTAAAAAATTAATTCATATTATGACAAGTAGCTAGTGTGTATTCTTTTTTATTGCTACATAGTGCTTCCTTATATGACCATATCACAATTTATTTATCTATTCTACTGTTGATGGACATGTAGTTGTATGGTGTTGTTTTCTTTCTAATTTTTGGCCATTATAATAAAACTAATATGAACATTCTTGACATGTCTTTTGGTGGACATATATGCTCATTTCTATCAAGTATATCTAGGAATAGTATTGCTGTGTCATATGACTGGCATATGTTTAGCTCTAGTAGATATTGCCAAAATGTTTTACAAAGTGGCTGCACTGATTTACATTTTCATCAGCACAGTCTGAGAGTTCTGATTGCTCTAGATTCACATCAATACTTTGTATTTCCAATCTCATTTAGCTATTTTGGTGGGTATGACATAATATCTGTTGTGGTTTCAGCTTGCATCTCCTTGATGACTAATGACATTGAGCACATTTTCATACATTTATAGGCTCGTTGAATATCCTGTTTTATAAAGTGCTTGTTCAAGTATGTTGCCCATGTTTTAAAATTGAGTTTTCTATGTTTTATTATTTGATTTGTAGGAATTCATTATATATTCTGGATATGAGTTTTCATCAGATGTGTGTATTACAAATATTTTCTCTCACTGTGTCTTGAATTTCTAATCTCTTAATGGTGTCGCAATAAGTAGAAGTTCTCAATGTCAATGAAGTCCTATTTGTCAATTTCTTTTTTTATGATTAGTGCTTTTTGTGTTTTGTTTAAAAAAGCATTGTCCATTCTGAGGACATAAAAATATTTTTCTAGGCCGGGCGCGGTGGCTCAAGCCTGTAATCCCAGCACTTTGGGAGGCCGAGGCGGGCGGATCACGAGGTCAGGAGATCGAGACCATCCTGGCTAATACGGTGAAACCCCGTCTCTACTAAAAATACAAAAAACTAGCCGGGCGAGGTGGCAGGCGCCTGTGGTCCCAGCTACTCGGGAGGCTGAGGCAGGAGAATGGCGGGAACCTGGGAGGCGGAGCTTGCAATGAGCTGAGGTCCGGCCACTGCACTCCAGCCCGGGCGACAGAGCGAGACTCCGTCTTAAAAAAAAAAAAAAAAAAAAAAAAAAATATTTTTCTAGGTCGGGCGCAGAGGCTCATACCTGTAATCCCGGCACTTTGGGAGGCTGAGGCGGGTGGATCACTTGAGGTCAGGAGTTCAAGACTAGCCTGGCCAACATGGTGAAACTTTGTCTCTACTAAAAATACAAAAATTAGTCAGACATGGTGGCTCATACCTGTAATCCCAGCTACTCAGGAGGCTGAGGCAGGAGAATCATTTGAACCTGGGAAGCGGAGGTTACAGTGAGCCGAGATCGTGCAGCTATACTCCAGTCTGGGTGACAGAGCGAGACTCTGTCTCAAAAAAATAAATAAATAAAATAAAAAAATAAGAAAAAGGTATTCTTCTATATTTACTTCTACAAGCTTTATTGTTTTATTCTTCACATTTAAGTCTAGGACCCATATGAAACTAATTTTTCTGTATGATATGAAGGTCAACATTCATTTATACCTATATGAATATAAATTAACCTAGCACTATTTATTGAAATGATCCCCTTTCTTCAGTGCATTGCAGTGATACCTTTGTTATTAGTGAATAAAAACTGGCTGTGTAGAGATGAGTCTTTTTCTTAATTCTATATTCTAATTCATCTCTCTATACTTGTACCAATTTTACTGTTTTAATTATTGTAACTTCGTAATAAATCTTCATATCTGATAGTGTAAGACCATTAACTTTGTTCTTTTTAAGAATTATCATTGCTTTTGTCCATGTGCATTTCAAATTAAATTTTAGAATCAGCTTATCAATACACACATGTACATGTATGTGTATGTGCACACACACACACAACTACTAGGGTTTTAATTGGGAATACAAAATTGTTGCTTAACAATAATGAAAAAAACTAAATAAAAATATTGTATTTCTTGGTATACCTCTGTGATGGTTAATTTTTTAATTTATTAAATGGTTAGTTTTTTATTTAACTTTCATTTTAGTTTCAGGGGTACCTGTGCAGATTTGTTTTATAGGTAAATTCATATCATGGGGGTTTGGTGTACAGATTATTTAATCACCTAGCTAATAAGCACAGTACTTGATAGGTGGTTTTTTTGGATCCTCTCCCTCCTCACACTCTCTATGTTCAAGGGCCCCAGTGTCTGTTGTTTCCCTCTTTTTGTCCATGTGTGCTCATTGTTTAGCTTCCATATGATGGCTAATTTTATGTGTCAACTTGACTGGAACACAGGATACCCAGATGTTTGTGAAGGTGTATTTGGACAAGATTAGAATTGGAATTGGAGTCAGTAAAGTAGACTGCCCTCCCCAGTGTGGGCGGGCATCACTGATCTGTGGAGAGCCTGAATAGAAAGAAAGGTAGAAAAAGGGGAAATTTGTTCCTTCTGCCTGACTGAGCTGAGACATCAGTCTTCTTCTGCCTTTGACTGGGATGTATGCCATTAGCCCTTCAGTTCCCAGAAGTACCCCACTGGTTTTCCTGAGTATTAAGCTTATAGGGTACAGACAGTGGGACTGCTTAGCCTCCATAATCTCATGAGCCATTTCTTTATTATAAACCACACACACACACACACACACACACACACACACACATATGTGCACACCTTATCGTCCGATTGGTTCTGTTTCTCTGGTGAACCTTGACTAATACAACCCCTAGCAAATTAAGTTGTAATTAGGATTTGAAATAGGAGAGAAAGAGAGACGGAAATAACACAAATATAGAACCATTTTTGCAGGCAATAACAATTACTGCAGGGGTGTGTGTGCAGTGGCTTATGCCTGTAATCCTAGCACTTTGGGAGGCTGAGGTGGGTGGATCACCTGAGGTCAAGTGTTTGAGACCAGCCTGGACAACATGGTGAAACCCTATCTCTACTAAAAATATAAAAACTAGCCAGGTGTGGTGGCACTGCCTGTAATCCCAGCTACACGGGAGGCTGAAGCAGGAGAATCACTTGAACCCAGGAGGCAGAGATTGCAGTGAGCCAAGATCACACCACTGAACTCCAGCCTGGGCGGCAGAGTGAGACTCTGTCTCAAAAAACAAAACAAAACAAAGAAAAAAAACCCCCAAACAATTACTGCATCAAATGTTAATAGCCTTTCCTTTCTAAAAAAAATACAAAATTATTTAAGTAGTTTTGGAGACAGGCAACTTTGAAATTCATGAATGTTCAAACTTCCTCCCACATGCCATGCATTACATGCCCATCGTCCTGCTTTGCAAGAGTGATTTGAACAGTTAATGTAGATTGGTTATTTTCATATTAATATAAATACAATTGAGTATAAATACATTAAATTGTATTCATTGCTATATTTAATGATATTGTAATGTCATTAACATTTTTAAAAGAAATTTTTTAATTACTATCTATGTTGTTAATGTCTTTCTCTGTTTTCTTAAAACAGACTTCAAGTGTATACAAAATAAGTTAAACAAGAGGTTTTTTCTGTGTTTTTTTCTTTTTTAAATTTTATTTTAAGTTTAGCGGTACATGTGCAGTTTGTTACAGAGGTAAACTTGTGTCATGCGGGTTTACTGTACAGATTATTTCATCACCCAGGCATGAAGTCTGGTACTCATTAATTATTTTTTCTGATCCTCTCCTTCTTCCCACCCTCCACCTCCTGTAGGTTCCAATGTGTGTGTGTGTGTACCTTTAATTTCCTATGTGACGTAAACTATAGCGTAATGATTCAGTAGAATCAGAACAATGAAGAAAAGTGGGCATCTCTAGAGAGACTGGATCAACTTAAGAGAGGTCTGCATTTTAGTGTTCACATGATCCAGAAAATCAATTAAATAACAAATGAAGGTTGCTAAATATTGCATTTATGATTGTTAGAAATAAATTGTACTTTGGGGATATATAAATTATTAACCCCCCCGAAGACTGAGGTTGGAATTTATTTTATTTTTTTATTTTTTTTTTATTTTTTTATTTATTTTTTTTTTTTTTGAGACGGAGTCTCGCTGTGTGGCCCAGGCTAGAGTGCAGTGGCCCGATCTCGGCTCACTGCAAGCTCCACCTCCCGGGTTCGCCATTCTCCCGCCTCAGCCTCCCAGTAGCTGGGACTACAGGCGCCCGCCACCACGCCCGGCTAGTTTTTTGTATTTTTTTAGTAGAGACGGGGTTTCACCATGTTAGCCAGGATGGTCTCGATCTCCTGACCTCGTGATCCACCCGCCTCGGCCTCCCAAAGTGCTGGGATTACAGGCTTGAGCCACCGCGCCCGGCCTGGAATTTATTTTATTTAACATATTTGTAAATTAAACAGAAAAAGTGGGTGATAAAGTTTCAAATTCTGCAGAGAGCACACAGCTTGACCAAATATGGAAAGACAAACTTATGTGCACAAACTTTGGAAAGACTTAATGAGGCTGGTAAGGCTGTAAAGTGTTTTTTTGTTTGTTTGTTTTGTTTTGTTTTGTTTTTAGTATAGACATGAGGAAAAATTATAAAATAATGTACCTACATTATTTTAACCCCAAATTCTTAATTTTTGATTCAGGATTCAGACACATTTCAGATTGACTGCTGAAGTTCATTTTAAAGGAGGTCTGGGAGAGAATAGATAACTGAGAAGAAAGGTGGTACCATTCTAAACTTAGATCACATGAAGGAAGAACTGGAGCCAAGAAGAGAAAAAGAGAATATTTACAGGATGAAGAATGAATAGCAAAGCAAACAACTGAGGTAACGTGGCATGTCATATGAGTCGAGGTAGAAAGAATATGAACTGAATATGGTCAACAATGTCATATGGAGCAGAGAAATAAAATGAATGGAAAGTGAAAAGGGCTAATGTTTTGATATTTATCAGGTCATTAATGACACGGACTATGAAATATATTAAATAAGTAGAACATTTCAGTCCAAAGGTAAAAAGGGTTTTAATCAAAATTTATAATACGAAAGATCTGCAAAGGGTAATTCACACGGACTTGTTCACTGACTCCTGTTGAACTAGAATGGGGGCATCCTTTGAGATTTAAAAGAAGAAAAATGTAAAACAAGGAAATGGAACTAGAACTTTACATAATGGGTATTAAAATTATGGAAATGTATTACTTCAACATTCAGTATAGGTTGAAATAAATGTATTTAAAAACATTTAGGTACCTGCATGGCTGATAGATTTCCAATGAGCTCTGGAGGAAATGTCTTGACATTCTGCTGTTAACATAATGGAGGGGAAACAAGCCCTCCCACAAACCATTTGTTTATACTGTTTATAGGGACAGAATTCTCTAGCCAGTAAAGCTGAGATGTGTACCAGTACGACATTTCTTATTAGTTTATGTGTGGATAATTGCATATTTTTTAAAACAGAGAGAAAAAGTTACAAATCTCTCACACTAAAAATAAATAGTGTCTTGGATCCCTTGGGAAAATGCTGCCTGATAAATTAAAGATGAATCAATGATTAAGGCAAAAGACAGAACTGCAATAACAACACAGAATTGTCTTTCTAGTCCTGAGAGAAAGAAATCAAGGTGTTACTTTCTAATTTATTTATTTTTTAAATTAAAAATATTTTTAAATTGTACATTTAGCAGAATTATCAGATATTATTTGTGTATTTCACTATATATATTTTAAGGTTTTTTTGTTTTTCCAAATTAGAAACACCAGAGAGCGTCAATTCTAAGGAATTCAGTGTATTTTATAGATATCAAAACCTAATTACTGATAAGATATTTAGCAAAATGTTATAAAATAAGAAATCACATCTCTATTTTATAAATTGAGAAATTGAAAATCAGTAGCTTGTTCTGAGTCACCTACTGACTGTCACCATTCAAATTTTATTTTGTTGGAGGAAGCAGAGAGTGGGATAAAATCCTTTAATGGGGGATTTAGAAGATTTAAGTGGCATTCAGTCTAACATGGGCTCCATGGTAACCATACAGGCTATGCAAGCTGCTCGCTGAATAGCCAAAACATTCAGGTAGAAAGAATGTCAAGCCAACCAACATTGAAATTTGAAGACTTTAATTCTCTCAGCTTGAAATCCAAGCTTTCAGCACAAGTGCCTTGGTGGAGTCCACTATTTTTTGGCTATTGTAGCCAATGTGAATCATTTAAAAACTGAAGTTATCAGAAAATTGTTCTCTCAAGTACAAACTCCTTCCAGTTCTGAAAAGTTGGTTTTGCTTCAGCTCTGTTCTTGGATGAAATTTTGGAGGGCAGCTGGCATGTTCTTCTCCACTTGGCCAGCTAAGGCAATCCAGGCAGGAGTAATTTGTTGTGCTTAGAAATTGAGACACCTGAGGTACAAACAAAACACCACTGATATTTAACCAGAACACAGCTAAGACTAAGATCCATCACACTCGGTGGAAACCTGTACTTGTACATTTTCATGTGTCTTCAATTCATTCAATAATCTATGCCTTCATCTATTTAACAGTTATAATGAGCTCCTATACCAAAACGTGTGCTGTAAGGAAACTGTGAGCTTGCAGGAGGGGAAAAGATTACTCAAATGATGATTACAACTTGAAGAGTTCATGTTCTAATTGGAGGAGTGTGAAAGGGGAGACAGACACTGCAATAAATGTTGTGTATCCCTTATCCAAAATGTATGGAACCAGAGCGTTTTGAATGTTGAAGTTTTTTGAACTTTGGAATATTTGTGCATACATAATGAGATAGCTTCAGAATGGGCTCCAATAGGAAATTCGTTTATGTTTCATATAATACCTTACATACTATATTAGTCCATCCTCACATTGCTATGAAGTAATACCTGAGACTGGGTAATTTACAAAGAAAAGAGGTTTAATTAGCTCACGGTTCTGCAGGCCGTACAAGAAGCATAGCGGCATCGGCTTGGCTTCTGGAGAGGCCTCAGAAAACTTACAATTATGGTGGCAGGTGAAGGGGGAGCAGACATTTCACGTGGCCAGAGCAGGAGGAAGATAGAAAGCAAGGGAGGAGGTGTTATGCACTTTTAAACAGCCCAATCTTGTGAGAACTCACTCATTATCACGAGAACACCAAGAGGATGGTGCTGAACCATTCGTGAGACACCACCCTCATGATACAATCATCTTCCCCCAGACCCCACCTCCAACACTGGGGATTACAATTCGATGTGAAACTTGGGCGAGGACAAAGATGCAAGTTATATCACACATGTAACCCAACGGTAATTTTGCTTTCTCTTTGGGGATGTTGAATAAACTGTGTGTTACGCACCTGTGTTTGTACTACAACCCATCACATGAGGCCAGGTGTGAAACTTTCCACTTGTGGCATCATGTTAGTGTTCAAAAAGTTTTGCATTTTGGAGCATTTCAGATTTCAGATTTTCAGGTAAGGGATGTTCAACCTGTATATATATATATTTTTTTTTGAGATGGAGTCTTGCTTTGTCATCCAGGCTGGAGTGCAGTGGTGCGATCTCAGCTCACTGAAACCTCTGGCTCTCGGGTGTCAGGCCTCTGAGCCAAGCTAAGCCATCATATCCCCTGTGACCTGTATGTTTACATCCAGATGAGCTAAAGCAAATGAAGAATCACAAAAGAAGTGAAAATGGCCTCTTCCTGCTTTCACTGATGACATTACCTTGTGAAATTCCTTCACCTGGCTCAGAAGCTCCCCCACGGAGCACCCTGTGACCCCCACCCCTGCCCACCAGAGAACAACCCCCTTTGACTGTAATTTTCCATTACCTACCCAAATCCTATAAAACGGCCCCACCCATGTCTCCCTTCGCTGACTCTCTTTTCGGACTCAGCCCGCCTGCACCCAGGTGATTAAAAAGTTTTATTGCTCACACAAAGCCTGTTTCATGGTCTCTTCACACGGACGTGCCGTGACGTCGTGTTCCAGCAGTTCTCTGCCTCAGCCTCCTGAGTAGCTGGGATTACAGGCACCCACCACCACACCCGGCTAATTTTTGTATCATGTTGGCTAAGCTGGTCACAAACTCCTAACCGTGTGATCCACCCGCCTCGGCCTCAAGTGCTGGGATTACAGGCGTGAGTCACTGTGCCCAGCCCCAACCTGTGTAATTTAATGGGCACTCTTGGAGAAGTAAATACAAGTTGCTGGAAGAGTATCAAGCAGGGTGTGACTCCATTTTTGGAAGATCTGGAGAGGCTTTCAAAGAGGAAGGGAATTTTGGAAAGTGAGTTGGAGCTTTTGTACAGAGAAGTAAGGATAAGGGAGGTGGAATTGAGAGGTCTACAGGTCTTCCTATACTGATGAAAATATAGATGATCCTACCCTGCATACTTGGTCTTTTCCTTTTTAGATTGTAAGTATTTTGAGGGTAAACACCACATCTTAAGCATTGTTTTATTCCTCACAAAATCTAGTCCAAGGCATTGGATCTAGTTGTTATTCAATAATTGTGTGTATTTTCAATGATTGAAGTTCAGTTGATTTCTGTATCTACCATTTTCACGAATGTGAATATTTTCTCCACCACTAATAGAATAAAACATTTTAGGTGAATACTACTGTTTGTTCAGTTAGGTCTTAGAGATTAATGACTCTGATCATGGGTGAGAGCCTCTTTATCGGCAAAAACTTTTGCTGCATTTCTAACTTGAAATAAATTACCTGAAATTTCAATTCGTCTTGAATTCTCCTGCGCTCTGTGGAGGTCATGTTCTGTCACCCTTGAACAGCAGCAGCAACTTTGACAGAACTTGTCTGAATAAGGAAAAGGTGAAGTAGTCCGTGAGATAGGATCGTCAGTTCGGTCCCAAGGCTTGGAGTCCTGATCACTCCCATCCCATGGGGAGAAATGATGGTCTCATTTCTTGGAGTTCCTGACAAAACAAGAGTCTTTCCTACCGCACCCCAATATTCATAGAGTAGTAATAACACCAGCAATAAAAGAAAGATAGGTATTTATAAAATAAGGCCCATATAAAACGACTCCTAATTGGAAGAGTTTTCATAACTTTTCAGCAGAGAAATACACACAAATCACCCAGTTTTTTTTTTTTTTTTTTTTTTGCCATTGGAAATTAGCTGATTTAGTACATTATTGTAGATAATGACTGTATGAGGAGTCAGTCAAATCAGTCTCATTTATACATAACTGTGTTTGAAGATGTCTCTCAAATTATATGTGAAAATAGTCTGATGTGTGACTGTGTAACTAAAAGTTCCTATTGTATTATATAGACATTTTAAGTTTTCTGTATAGTGTGCTGTTTTGACATCTTTCACAGAGGAAACAACAACAAAAAAATACAAACAAACAAACAAACCCCAATCTTTCCGGCAGGGAGGGACTCCTCTCCTGGGGCTAGTCAATTCTTAGAGATAACAAATGGCTCAGCCAGAAGCATGCCTTTGATGAGCAAACTAACCAATCCAGAGCTCTACCTCCTCTGTCTGACCCGTACACCACAGGGGACAATATTTCTCTGTCTTCATTATCCTGGGTCACGGTACCAGACAACTAGCGCTTACAGCCTGCCGAAATTATTTAAACTGGACAATTCTAAACTGTTTATCCTGCCATGCCTTGACTTACCTAAGGAAACCTCAATAAAGGTTGTGGCCTGAACATTCCCCTGGCTCCTGTGTTCTGCTTCCTGACCAACTTGGTGTCTCTCCCATGTGGCCCTGTGTGGCGTGCCCTGCTAAACTGTCTTCCTGGGTCTCTCGTCTGTCTCCTCTTGTGGCTGCACCTGGCTGACTAGCTCATAAAAGAACAGAAAACATCTAAAAAATAGGAAGGCTTAAGATTGAAGATACAAAATAGCAGCTGTTATGTGATGGCTTTTAAATTATTTCTTTTCGAAAAAATAGTTACCCTTTCTATTTGAGATTGAAACAATAAATTCTAGTGCAGATTAAATTAGGTGACTTGATGTCAACAAACATCAAGGAATATTGATTGAATCCTTGGGTTCTGTTACTCCTTGCCAAATTGTACTCAGAAATTGTTTGCACACAGGAAAGCATCTATATTGTACCCTAGTCATATGCCTCCCATTGTCCAATCATTCCTACCGGTACTGCTTTACTTGGAGCTGATTACTTCTTCTTTCATTATGTCTCAATATACCTTGATTTTTTAAATGCCACTTGCATTTAATAAGCAATACGGGAAAGCTGAAAGCATATGCATATTAAAGTTAGATACACTTGAATCTGAATCCTAATTTATTATAAATTCATTTCTGACTTTTATAGTCAGATATAAAATGATTCATGCATTGGCTCTGATATATATTAATTGTGGATTATGAGAAGGTTTCATAACTTTCCTGAGAATTTATTTTATCATCTATAAAATGGGAATACTAATTATGTTTAACATCTATTGAGGGCTTATTAGGTACCACACGTTGTATTTGCTTTATCTCATTCTATCCTCACTGTAACCTTGTAATATAGCTACTGTTGATGGGGTTGAAGACACACTACTCCAAAACATAGAACCCTGGCATTTGAGGAAACAGTAGAAGAAAGAAGGTTATGAGACGGGAGGTTTTCCGTGACCCCTTCACAGGACTTTTGACAGAGGTGTGGCTTGTTTACTCCGCCACTGTGCTCAAACCCCTTGTGGGAGAGGGAGCACACAGGTAACTGGGAGCAGGAGCTGGGGTGAGGGCCTTTGGGTGCTGGATGGCCTGCAGCAGCATGTAGGGTTTGCCTGCAACCTCTGGAGCCCCAGAGGGTGTGTGTTACAAACAATGCTCTTTTAGCTTTGCTGTCCATGGACAGCTTAAGTGTTAACAGCTCAGTGAAGAGTCAGTATGACAGCCTTTTTTGGGTTTCTGCACCTAATGTGTCCCAAATTCTTGTCTAGCATCCAGGAAGAATCAGGTCACATGAATGGATTGAAGGGTGGTGTATGCAGAGGATTTACTGAGCAATGGAAGTGGATCTCAGAGTGATGGGGAATTGGAAAGGGAATGGAGTGGGAAGATAATCTTCCCTGAGGTTCAGCCATCTCTGGCCAGACTTCTCTCCACATTCAGGTGCTGCTTCTCTTCTCTCCTTCTCTGCTGCACTGCTCTGCTCCTCTGCCAGTGGAGCTTGGGCTTTTTATGGCACAGGGTGGGGGGCATAGCAGGCCAAGGTGGTTTTGGAAAAGACAACATTTGGGTGGGAAAACAGGAATGCATGTTCTCATTTACGGCTGCAGCTCCAAGCTTGAGGGTGGACCCCTCGCCGGGGACTCCACTTTCCCTATACCCAGAGGAAAGAATATTTCTGAGGACATACGACACAGAAAAGAAGCTGAACAAACAGGTCTTGTTATGTTTCCCCCAATTTATCACCATTAGATCACACCCACTTTGTCCAATCATACTTCACAACCGTGTACTCCTCATCATACTTTACAGAAAAATATGCTGGTTTCTTTGTTTCCTCCACCCTTCATTTCTGATGGATCCTGTGTCACATAAAACTTAGGTTAAATAAATATATATGCTTTTTGTATTAGTCCATCCTCACACTGCTATAAAGAAATACCTGTGATTGGGTAACTTATAAGAAAAAGTTTAGCTGGCTCATGGTTCTGTAGGCTGTTCAAGAAGCATGGTAGCATCTGCTTCTGGGGAGGCCTCAGTGAGCTTTCAGTCATGGCAGACGGCAAAGCAGAAGCAAGGCATGGAACTTCCTGCTCCCAGGATATTTCTCTTTTCTGTTTATGAAGTACAACCCATGCTGCTAAGATACAAGCAGGAGGAGGTGTCCTTTGCTAAATCCTGTTTGAATATCATTGTAAATAAAGCCTCTGCTCTCAGATGCAAAAAAAAAAAAAAAAATTCCAGGTGTGGTGGCTCATGCCTATAATCCTAGCACTTTGGGAGGCCAAAGTGGGTGGATCACCTGAGGTCAGGTGCTCAAGACCAGCCTGGCCAACATGGTGAAACCCTGTCTCTACTAAAATATATATATGCCAAAAAATTTTTGTACTCTCTGGAAAACTTGTCTCCCACATGATGGGTGTGGCACATATTATTAAACCTGCTTGTTTTTCTCTTGTTAATCAGTCTTTTGTGTTACAAGAGTATCTCAACTATGATCTTATGAAGGTTGAGGAAACATTACATGGCTGGAGCAGGAGGAAGACAGAGTGAGGGGAGAGGTACTAAACACTTATAAACAACCAAATCTTGAGATAGCTCACTGGTTGACTGTCACGAGAACAGCACCAAGATTAGGCTAAACCATTCATGAAGGACCCCTCTTGATCCAATCACCTCTCACCAGTCCCCACCTCCAACATGGGGTATTACAATTCAACATGAGACTTGGGCAGGGACACAAATCCAAACCATATCACTCTTCTCTTGTTAACCTGTCTTTTGTTATAGGTGCCTCAGCCATGAACCTAGTGATGGAGAAGGAAAATAAATCTTTTCTCCCCTACACAATTTTTACTCCTATTTTGTAGATGAAAAAGGGAGGCTTATGGAAGTTAAATTTCACCAAGGTCATTCAGCTAATAAGTACATTGTGAATTAGAATCTAGGTCCAACATTTTCTCACTCAAATATTTTTATACACTTTCCTGTTATTCAAAAGCACTGGCTTTTAATCCTAATTGTAGATCAAAATTACCTAAGAAGGATTGTTTTTTAAGCTATGATGGTCAGGTCCTTTTTTGGGGATGATAATTTAATATATTTGAATGCATATTGGATATCATTTTTTGAAAATTTCACTGGTGATTCTGATTCGAACCTAACATTTAGAGCACTCGTTGCCTTAAAGGGTCTTAAATAACATACTGTATATTGAAGGAAATCAGGATATTTCACTCCCAAGCATACCTCTTTGACATATGTATTTTTAATCTAGAGGCAATTGGGAAGGAGCAGTTACAGAAAGGGCTCTCTGAGCTGTCCTTTCTCACCTATGGCAGGCCATAAAAATTTCTGTGAAAAAAATGCAGGGAGGCTTCTGTCTTTCCTCTGCTGGCCTAAAGACAGAATATAAATCCTCCTTGGCTGGAGACAGCTGTTATATGTTCAAAGTTGGCACCAGCATGGTTAGAGTCATCTGGGAGCAAACTCAGCTCCCTTCCATAGACCTCCCGCTTTGGGGAGTCTGAAGCTGCTCCCTCCCTTGTCTTATTACTGCTCGAAAATTCATTGCTCTGTGTTAAAATACTATTTAAGGAAGGCTCCCAACCCACTGTTTTGGAAGAGTTACTTTCCTGAAAGACTTACTTGTCTCCCACATGGTGGGTGTGGCACGTATTATTAAACTTGCTTGTTTTTCTCTTGTTAATTGGTCTTTTGTGTTAGAAGAGTGTCTCAACTATGATCTTATGAGGGTTGAGGAAACATTATAATTTCTTCCCTTCAATATGCACCGGAAATGATCATTTGAAATACAGTAATAAGATTCACGCTTTGGAGTATTTTTATTGACTGATCTAATCAGGCCAAGATATTTACCTGCTTTGGAAAGGGGACATGGTGATGTTAGAAAAGGTATATCAAGAAAAATGGTTAGTGTTCAGCTCTGATTCCCAAATAGGACTTTGTAGGAGGCTATGGTTTTAAGAGTTGGGATATGCCAAGAGAGATATAAAGACCAAATATGGAGTGTTCAAAAGGCAGAGACCGCTTCCTGATATAGAGAGACAAATCCTATTTCACTTAGAAGAACTCTTTAGTTTCTTCTAAAGGTTTCTGCCTCAGACAGAAGAGAGGTAGGATGTGGAGGAAGTAAAGAGTCCAAAGCCTGCACTTTTCGGTCCTGGTAGAAAATGAATAGAAGGTAGGGAAAGGAGAAAGAGAATTAGTAACAGAAAAAACCACAAAACCAACAATTTCTTATATTGCTTACCATGGGCCAGACACAGCTCTGAGCATCATGATGGTTAATATTGAGTGCCAACTTAATTGGATTGAAGTATGCAAAGAATTTTTCCTGGGTGTGTCTGTGAGGGTGTTGCCAAAAAAGGTTAACATTTGAGTCAGTGGGCTGGGAGAGGCAGGCCCACCCTTAGTCTAGGTGGGCACCATCTAAACAGCTGCCAGTAAGGCTAAAATAAGGCAGGCAGGAGAAGGTGGAAAGAGCTGACTGGCTGAGTCTTCCAGTCTTCATCAATCTCCTGTGCTGGATGCCTCCTGAACTCGAACATCAGACTCCAGGTTCTTCAGATTTTGAAATCTTGTACTTATACCAGAGGTTTGCTAGGGGCTCTCGGGCCTTTGGTCACAGATTGAAGGCTGCACTGTCGGCTTCCCTTCTTTTGCGATTTGGGACTCAGACTGATCTACCACTGCCTTCCTTGCTCCTCAGCATGTAGATGGCCTATTGTAGGACTTTGCTTTGTGATCGTGTGAGTCAATTCTTCTTAATAAACTCCCTTTCATATATACATATGTCTTATTAGTTCTGTCCCTTTAGAGAACCCTGACTAATATAAGCACCATACCTTTTAAACTTATTTAATTCTCAGACTAACTATGAGGAGGAAAAGATTATTATAGAACCCATTTTACAGATAAGGAAATTGAAGCACAGAGACATGAGGTGACTTACCCAAGGTTATACAGCTTGGATAGTGCTAGGGTTGGAACCTAGGCATTGGAGCAGTCCATCTCAGCTAGTGATTTGTTTTTCAAAAGAAAGATGAAACATGGCATATTTCTTAAGCATGCAAGGGAGAGACTACAAGTTTTTAGACTGGAGAAGTACATGTGGGCACACATGCCACACATACACAGTACACACCCTCTTTACCACCACCACTCTTTTCCAGCATGGCTCAAAGCCACGGTGCAACAGCATTAGTGGCAAGTGGCTAGATAGGTAAGCTTAAATTCCATCTTCCCCACAGCTTGCCTCTGCATGGCTGGCAGGTGACAAGTAGGGAACCCAAAGAAGGGGGCTTAACACACCCCAGTGAAGAGGTGCAGGAGTGCCAAATGGGCCTGTGGCTCACCAGAGACTTGGGATCGGGATGAGATTTCCATGAACTGTCCCTTCAAGAACAGAGGCAAATAAATGGCTGAAAGCACACATTCTAATGCAGGCATAGGAACACTAAGCCTACATAGTAGAAGGAACCAGTCACATTTAATAGCTACCAGCCTAGAATACGTCAGTTCTGCAATTTCATAAGAGATATTGCTGGATCTGAAGAACCTAGAACAATCTCTTCAAATAACTCAATTTTTAAGGACAAATGTCAACTCTTTTGGATTTTTACTTGCTACTCTTTTCCAGTTATAATCTGACTAATGAGTGGCTTATATGACTTCATGGAAGCAGAAGGTATTTAGAATGCAGACGACACTAGGAGCTTCTGAAATCCAGCCCAAAATTGGATAAGGGTATGGCTTAAGATTTGGAATTTGGTCAGTTCCAAGATGGCTGAATAGGAACAGCTGTGGTCTGCAGCTCCCAGTGTGATTGATGCAGAAGATGGATAATTTCTGCATTTCCAACTGAGGAACCTGGTTCATCTCATTTGGACTGGTTGGACAGTGGGTGCAGCCCACGGAGGGTGAACTGAAGCAGGGTGGGGCATTGCCTCACCCAGTAAGTGCAAGGGGTTGGAGGATTTCCCTTTCCTAGCCAAGGGAGGCCGTGACAGACTGTACCAGGAAGATTGGGACACTGCCACCTAAACACTGTGCTTTTCCAATGGTCTTAGCAAATGGCACACCAGGAGATTATATCCCGCACCTGGTTCAGTGGGTCCCCCACCCACGGAGCTTTGCTCACTGCGAGTCTAAGATTGAACTGTGAGGCAGCAAACCTGGCTGGGAGAGGAGCGTCTGCCATTGCTGAGGCTTGAGTAGGTAAACAAAGTGGCCAGGAAGCTCAAACTGGGTGAAGCCCATTGCAGCTCAATGAGGCCTGCCTGCCTCTGTAGACTCCACCTCTGGCGGCAGGACATAGCTGAACAAGAGGCAGCAGAAATTTCTGCAGACTTAAACTGTCCCTGTCTGACAGCTCTGAAGAGAGCACTGGTTCTTCCAGCATGGTGCTTGAGCTCTGAGAACGGACAGACTGCTTCCTCAAGTGGATCCCTGAACCCCGTGTAGCCTAACTGGGAGACACCTCCCAGTAGGGGCCGACTGACACTTCATACAGCCGGGTGCCCCTCTGAGATGAAGCTTTCAGAGGAAGGATCAGGCAGCAATATTTGCCGCTCTGCAGCCTCTGCTGGTGATACCCAGGCAAATAGGGTCTGGAGTGTACCTCTGGCAAACTCCAACAGACCTTGCAGCTGAGGGACCTGACTATTAGAAGGAAAACTAACAAACATAAAGGAATAGCATCAACATCAACAAAAAGGACAACCACACCAAAACCCCATTTGTAGGTCACCATCATTAAAGACCAAAAGTAGATAAAACCACAATGATGGGGAGAAACAAGAACAGAAAAGCTGAAATTCTAAAAACCAGAGCACTCCTTCTCCTCCAAAGATTGCAGCTCCTTGCCAGCAACAGAACAAAGCTGGATGAAGTATGACTCTGACAAGTTGACAGAAGTAGGCTTCAGAAAGTTGGTAATAACAAACTTCTCCGAGCTAAAGGAGGATGTTCGAACCCATCGCAAGGAAGCTAAAAACCTTGAAAAGAGATTAGATGAATGCCTAACTAGAATAAAGAGTGTAGAGAAGACCTTAAATGACCTGATGGAGCTGAAAACCACAGAACGAGAACTACATGACGCATGCACAAGCTTCAGTAGCCGATTTGATCAAGTGGAAGAAAGGGTATCAGTGATTGAAGATCAAATGAATGAAATGAAGTGAGAAGAGAAGTTTAAAGAAAAAAGAGTAAAAAGAAAAGAACAAAGCCTCCAAGGAATATGGGACTATGTAAAAAGACCAAATCTACATTTGATAGATGTACCGGAAAGTGACGGGGAGAATGGAACCAAGCTGGAAAACACTCTTCAGGATATTATCCAGGAGAACTTCCCCAACCTAGCAAGGCAGGCCAACATTCAAATTCAGGAAATATAGAGAATGCCACAAAGATACTCCTCAAGAAGAGCAACCCCAAAAAACATAATTGTCAGATTCACCAAGGTTGAAATGAAGGAAAAAATGTTAAGGGCAGCCAGACAGAAAGGTCAGGTTACCCACAAAGGGAAGCCCATCAGACTAACAGCGGATCTCTCAGTAGAAACTCTACAAGCCAGAAGAGAGTGGGGGCCAATATTCAACATACTTAAAGAAAATAATTTTAAACCCATAATTTCATATCCAGTCAAACTACGCTTCATAAGTGAAGGAGAAATAAAATCCTTTACAGACAAGCAAATGGTGAGAGATTTTGTCACCACCAGGCCTGCCCTACAAGAGCTCCTGAA
Organism: Macaca fascicularis; assembly: GCF_037993035.2. Lineage (NCBI taxonomy): Eukaryota > Metazoa > Chordata > Mammalia > Primates > Cercopithecidae > Macaca > Macaca fascicularis. Next base: position 137,798,040 of record NC_088375.1, read on the forward strand.
GGAAGCATTAAACATGGAAAGGAACAACTGGTACCAGCCACTGCAAAAACATGCCAAATTGTAAATATCGTTGATGCTAGGAAGAAACTGCATCAACGAATGGACAAAATAACCAGCTAACATCATAATGACAGGATCAAATTCACACATAACAATATTAACCTTAAATGTAAATGGGCTACGTGCCTCAATTAAAAGACACAGACTGGTAAATTGGATAAAGAGTCAAGACCCATCAGTTTGCTATATTCAGGAGACCCATCTCATGTGCAGACACACAGAGGCTCAAAATAAAGGTATGGAGGAAGATCTACCAAGAAAATGGAAAGCAAAAAAAAAAGCAGGAGTTGCAATCCTAGTCTCTGATAACACAGACTTTAAACCAACAACGATCAAAAGAGACAAAGAATGCCGTTACATAATGATAAAGGAATCAATTCAACAAGAAGAACTAACTCTCCTAAACATATATGCACCCAATACAGGAGCATCCAGATTCATAAAACAAGTCCTTAGAGACATACAAAGAGACTTGGACTCCCACACAATAATAATGGGAGAATTTAACACCCCACTATCAACATTAGACAGATCAGTGAGACAGAAGGTTAACAAGGATATCCAGGACTTGAACTCAGCTCTGCACCAAGCAGACCTAATAGATATCTACAGAACTCTCCACCCCAAATCAACAGAATATACATTCTTCTCAGCACGCCATCATACTTATTCTGAACTTGACCATATAGTTGGAAGTAAAGCATTCCTCAGCAAATGTAAAGGAAAAAAATCACAACAAACTGTCTCTCAGACCACAGTGCAATCAAATTAGAACTCAGGATTAAGAAACTCACTCAAAACCACACAACTACATGGAAACTGAACAACCTGCTCCTGAATGACTACTGGGTATATAACGAAATGAAGGCAGAAATAAAGATGTTCTTTGAAACCAGTAAGAACAAAGATACAGCATACTAGAATCTCTGGGACACATTTAAAGCAGTGTGTAGAGGGAAATTTATAGCACTAAATGCCCACAAGAGAAAGCAGGAAAGATCTAAAATTGAAACCCTAACATCACAATTAAAAGAACTAGACAAGCAAGAGAAAACAAATTCAAAAGCTAGCAGAAGGAAGAAATAGCTAAGATCAGAGCAGAACTGAAGGAGATAGACGCAAAAAACCCTTCAAAAAATCAATTAATCCAGAAGCTGGTTTTTGAAAAGATCAACAAAATTGGTAGACCGCTAGCAAGACTAATAAAGAAGAAAAGAGAGAAGAATCAAATAGATGCAATAAAAAATGATAAAGGGGATATCACCACCAACCCCACAGAAATACAAACTACCATCAGAGAATACTATAAACACCTTTATGCAAATAAACTAGAAAATCCAGAAGAAACAGATAAATTATTGGACACTTACACCCTCCCAAGACTAAACCAGGGAGAAGTTGAATCTTTGAATAGACCAGTAACAGGCTCTGAAATTCAGGCAATAATTAATAGCCTACCAACCAAAAAAAAGTCCAGGACCAGACGGATTCACAGCCAAATTCTACCAGAGGTACAAAGAGGAGTTGGTACCATTCCTTCTGAAACTATTCTAATCAACAGAAAAAGAGGGAATCCTCACTAATTCATTTTATGAGGCCCGCATCATCCTGATACAAAGTCTAGCAGAGACACAACAAAAAAAGAGAATTTTAAACCAATATACCTGATGAACATCGATGTGAAAATCCTCAATAAAATACTGGCAAACCAAATCCAGCAGCACATCAAAACGCTTATCCACCAAGATCAAGTTGCCTTCATCCCTGGGATGCAAGGCTGGTTCAACATATGCAAATCAATAAACGTAATCCATCGCATAAACAGAACCAAAGACAAAAACGACATGATTATCTCAATAGATGCAGAAAAGGCCTTCAGCAAAATTCAACAGCCCTTCATGCTATGAAGTCTCAATAAACTAGGTATTCATGGAATGTATCTCTAAACAATAAGAGCGATTTATGACAAACCCACAGCCAATATCATACTTAATGGGCAAAAACTGGAAGCATTCCCTTTAAAAACTGGCACAAGACAGGGATGCCCTCTCTCACCACTCCTATTTTACATAGTGTTGGACGTTCTGGCCAGGGCAATCAGGCAAGAGAAAGCAATAAAGTGTATTCAGTTAGGAAAAGAGGAAGTCAAATTGTCCCTGTTTGCAGATGACATATGGCATATTTAGAAAATCCCATTGTTGTAGCCCCAAATCTCCTTAAGCTGATAAGCAAGATGGATTAAAGACTTAAATGATAGACCTAAAACCATAAAAACCCTAGAAGAAAACCTAGGCAATACCATTCAGGACATAGGCATGGGCAAGTACTTCATGACTAAAACACCAAAAGCAATGGCAACAAAAGCCAAAATTGACAAATGGGATCTAATTAAACTATAGAGCTTCTGTACAGCAAAAGAAACTACCATCAGAGTGAACAGGCAACCTACAGAATGGGATAAAATTTTTGCAATCTACCCATCTGACCAAGGGCTAATATCCAGAATCTACAAAGAACTTAAACAAATTTACAAGGAAAAATCAAACAACCCAATCAAAAAGTGGGCAAAGGATATGAACAGACACTTCTCAAAAGAAGACATTTATGCAGGCAATAGACACATGAGAAAATGCTCATCATCACTGGTCATCAGAGAAATGCAAATCAAAACCACAATGAGATACCATCTCACACCAGTTAGAATGACAATCATTAAAAAGTCAGGAAACAACAGGTGCTGGAGAGGATGAGAAATAGGAACTGGGACTGTAAACTAGTTCAACCATTGTGGAAGACAGGTGGCAATTCCTCAAGGATCTAGAACTTGAAATACCATTTGACTCAGCAATCCTATTACTGGGTATATACGCAAAAGATTATAATCATGCTACTATAAAGACACATGCACACGTATGTTTATTGCAGCACTACTCACAATAGCAAAGACTTGGAACCAACCCAAATGTCCATCAATGATAGACTGGATTAAGAAAATGTGGCACATATACACCATGGAATATTATGCAGCCGTAAAAAAGGATGAGTTCATGTCCTTTGTAGCGATATGGATGCAGCTGGAAACCATCATTCTGAGCAAACTATTGCAAGGACACAAAACCAAAAATCGCATGTTCTCACTCATAGTTGGGAATTGAACAATGAGAGCACTTGGACACAGGATGGGGAACATCACACACCAGGGCCTATCATGGGGTGGGGAGATGGGGGAGGGATAGCATTAGAAGAGATACTGAATGTAAATGACAAGTTAATGGGTGCAGCAAACCAACATGGCACGTGTACACATATGTAACAAACCTGCCCGTTGTGCACATGTACCCTAGAACTTAAAGTATTAAAAAAAAAAAAAAGGTTTGGAATTTAAGCAATTCTGCAATTTTAAGTCTTACCTGAAAAGTGAAGATAATTTAGGTAACCCTCTCACAGAATTGTGGAAATTAAAGGAATTAATTTATAGAAAAGTGGTTAGCACAGTCCCTGACATGTAAGGGGGAGGATGTTAGGCCCCTTAATCTCAGATCATGAGAGGTGATTTATTCTGGCACATCATGTTATGTAGGATTTCACTAACTGAATTGCAAGCTCCTTGAAGGTAAAACTTACTTATTTTTTTGTAAATGTATAGTACCTGATACAATGTCTAGTACTATAATATTCAGCAAATAAATATTAATTTCAATCTCTGCTCAGGCAGTTCAGGAGATCTCTATTTTTTGGTAATGTGAGCATCCCAAATGGTCTCGACTATAAAGGGCACTAGAGGACCTCCTCTCCTAGTTTAGCCCATCCTTGATGGTTTTGCTGAAGTTTATCTCCTCATTTTCCCATTCACCCTGACCTTGAAAACACAAAGTATCCTGCAGTTCTTTCTTCACCAAAATAAACAGACAATTTCATATTCTTATACACTTCTCCTCTTAACTTTAGCAAAGCATTTCAACCTAAAGATCCATCATCAATGAAACCTCTATTACGTAATAATGCCAGGTCAAGACCTTTCCAAGCAAGAAAAGGTTTAGTGTTTTTTTTTCTGCTGAGTGAAACATACAACTGTTTGTCTCACAATATACTTTTGAAATTAGCACTGTCGTTCTATGAACCTAAATAATGTTCCTCATTGAATTCACGTTAACTGTGAGACAAATGGGATTTCTAAATGAGCTAAATTTGAGAATTAAGGGGGATGACTTTTATTGTACTTGGTGATTTGACTACATTCTCATGTTCTATGTTGCATTTTTATATGTGGTGCTTACTTTAGCTCTTAAAATGTGAATCCAGGTTGAATTATTTAAAAAATTTATAGGAATTTATAAATGGTAAATAGTGGAATTCACTAATTTTGTTCTCTTTTCCTTTTCTCAAAGCTACGGCATCTCAATATAGGCCTATGCCATCAGCTTTCTGTTTTACATGAAATGACCACAGTCCTAATGCCAGACCGATTTGCAAAAATATGCTTCTGGTCACAAAGCGGGACAGAGATATAGGGTATAGATAGAACATGGGAAAACACACTGCAGTAATGTCATGCTGAAGGGTCAGTACAAATATCTCCATAAAAAATAATCACAAGTTATTGTAATGTGGAGTATGGCACTAAATTCATTTTCATGAACACTGCATTACTACAAATGAATATGATGATAATCCATTTGTCTTTGCTTTGCTTTAACTGATATTATTCTAAAATAACAATTTTAAAAATAAAATTAAATCAATGATTTTAGAATAATATCAGTAAAGCAAAGGCAAATGGATAATCATATTTTGATCTTATTATAATAAATGTTAATGAAGTTCCTTATTTAGCTATTGTCTAATGCACTTCGAAATATGGGGTAATTACTTTTAGCCAACATTAGCTCTTTGGTTAATCAATCCAAATAATTGCCAGAGAAGGGGCATTTTAAAAGACAGCAATTAGGATTTTGGTAAATTAATTTGGTTAAATTGTAGTTAAAGTTAAAAGTTATTTTAATCATACAACATAAAATCCTGAGTAAATGGTCATTTAATAATTAGTTCAGGCTGGGTGTGGTGACTCACACCTGTAATTCCGGCACTTTGGGAGGCTGAGATGGGTGGATCACAAGGTCAGGAGTTCGAGACCGGCCTGACCAACGTCGTGAAACCCCATCTCTACTAAAAATACAAAAAAATTAGTTGGGCGTGGTGGCGTGTGCCTGTAATCCCAGCTACTCAGGAGGCTGAGGCAGTAAAATTGTTTGAATCTGGGAGGGGGAGGGCAGTAAAATTGCTTGAATCTGGGAGGTGGAGGTTGCAGTGAGCTGAGATCGCGCCACTGCACTCCAGCCTTGGGGACAGAGCAAGACTCCATCTCAAAAAAAAAAAAAAAAAAAAAGAAAAGAAAAAAAAATTAGTTCAAATTTTGCCTGCTAACAATAAAGCATTTAAAGTTTCTATTGAGTAAATGCAAAGTTTGATTGTTTCATTCAATCAATCTTGTCAGTGCCTCTTTTCCTGAACATTTTGCAAAGGAATCTAGATAATCTAAAATAAATGGAATTGAGTACTCGTGGGTGGGAGATTTGACTGCAAAATGGACTCCTCAGAGTGTGTTTACTTATAAAACTATGACAAAGCCTTTTAAAATTCATACACAAAATGGTGTGATACAATTGTCTAAGACTTTATTACAATGGGTAGATCCAAATATCTTGAAGTAAAAATAGATCAAATGTCAAAACATGCCAAAACTATTATATCAGCAGCTTTCATCATTGTTAATATTTTATGGAATGAAAATATTCCTTATGCCTCTGTCAGAAGCCTTCTTGAGTCTTGACCTAATTTGTTGGGATAATTTGAGAATTTAAAACTTGCTGTTTCTATCTCTGGCTAGTTTAATTCATCATTTAGCTCTCTACAAGACTAAAGACACACAGCAAAAATAGCTCTTACATATCAACATTTAAATGAAAACAGCCTCTATATCATGCAGAGTGGAGAATTTGCTAATCAAATGTTTGCTGGGGCAATACTTACAGGAATATAGTAAAGAGCATCTGACCAAGTGTTAATGCTTTGTAGGAAAAGAAATGATGTTATTTGCTTTAGATATAAAGTCATTTCTTTTTAAAAATTAGCCTATTTAATGCATGGGAGATTGCCATATTCCTTCATTTAATGTTGCATTCTCCATAATGATTTCTGATTACCAAAATGCATAGTACAAATGCTAATCAGGACCCTTTTCACAACAAGTGCGGATGCTGAGTGCCTCCTACGAGTTTAATCACAGTGTGTGATTCACACAGTAATGGGTCATAATTGCCCCCCACCAAGTTGTCTTGAGGGTCTTGCTTCATTTTATTACCACTGGACCTTATCAACCATTGAAATCCACCACAGTTGCCTTGAAGGTTGCAACCAATCTTTACATGCATAATTATTTCCAAATAAGGATGCCCAAGAAGGGTGAAGGATTGTATTTGTTCTCTCCCCAGTTTTACAATAAATTAAAAAATGAATAGCAGTATTTATATAATTTTATATTACCTTTTACTTTTCTTTTACTTGAAAAACAGGCTGATTGCCATCTCTCCAGGTAATTAAATCTAGTTGATAGCTTATGTACAGATGCATTAGAAAGCTTTTTATTTCTGTTAGCTTAAGACATCCTGGGGTTCATTTTCTCTGTGATACCTGGGGAGCTTCACATATAAATCATTGTCACTTTAGAGAATAGCAGGCTCCATCATTTCTTCTTTAAATCAAACTTCAAAGATTCCAAACTTTGCAATTGACTGCTTCAGATTATTAGGAGTAGATTGGATGGCTGTTCTTCCCCAGAGGGGACTACAGTGTCTCCTTGCAGGACTGGCTGTGCATAGTTAGAGCAAATGGCTGCCTAGGTTATGTATTGTGATTACTTCCCCTTTAAATAACTATCTCCCACCTAGACACCTGTACAGTTGACTATATATTTTATAATTAAAAAGAACATTGTTTCACTTTAGTGTAGATGTTCAACAGTTTCTTGATGCCTAAAGTTGTTTTAACAAGCACAAGCTATTTGTGTTCCAAAATTAGAGAAATTAGGCCATGGATATTTACTAAGAACCTACTATGTGCCAGTCATCATCTAAGGTCTTTGGAAAATAGCAGTGAGCAGGAAAGGTCCCTATTCTCAGGGATCTTATAGGCTAGCGAGAGTAGTGATAACACAAATAAGTAACATAGCAACTTAAATTGACGATAAGGTGTAAATGAAGGGAAGATTTGTTGGGGTTGGGGTGGGGAGAAAACACAGGACTACTAAATTGGAGAGAATGAATGAATTATGGGAAAGTAAAACACATGCCAGACCCAGTACGGTGGCTCATACCTGTAACCCCAGCATTCAGGGAGGTCGATGCAGGTGGATCACTTGAGGTCAGGAGTTCGTGACCAGCCTTGCCAACATGGTGAAACCCTGTCTCTACTAAAAATACAAAAATTAGATGGATGTGGTGGCGCTTGCCTGTAGTCCCAGCTACTCAGGAAGCTGAGGTAGGAGAATCACTTGAACCGGGGAGGCGGAGGTTACAGTGAACCGAGATCACAGCACTACACTCCAGCTTGGGCAACAGAGCAAGACTCTGTCTCAAACAATGCAACAACAACAGAGCAACACTCTGTCTCAAACAACACAACAACAAAAACAAACCACATGACCAAAAGAAGGGAAATACAAAGACAATTACCTTCTTAAGAGGTTTGCCTCAGAGTCACTCTATTTATTTTTCTTTCTAATTGGGCAATAGCAGGATTTTAGCTAGGCTTTGGGATTCTGATTTCTTTTCTTTCTTTTTTTGTTATCAAGAGTATTGCTAGTGGTTGCTCAAAAAGTTTAGCGTAGAATTTCCAAAAGATGCAACCAATTCACTCCTAGGTATATATCCGAAATAATGGAAAGGAGTTACTTAAATCCGTGTATAGGCATGTTCATTGCAGCCCTATTCACAACAACCAAAAGGAAGAAACAGCTCAAATATCTATCAGTGAAGGATTGGATGAACAAATTGCAGTGTGTGTGTATATATATATGTACATATATATGTAATACATATATGTATGTATATATATATGTACATATATAGTATGTATATATATATGTACATATATAGTATGTATATATATATGAATATTATTCAGCCATAGAAAGGGATAAAGGATTGATACATGAAAACATGCTAAGCATGAGAAGCCAGACAGATAAGACTACATATTGAATGTTTCCATTCATGCACTATCTAGAATAGGTAAAATCCATAGAGATAGAAAACAGATTGGTTGTTGCCAGGGATTAGGAGCAAGAAAGAATGAGGAGTAACTCCTTGATGGGTATGGATTGTCCTTTTGGAGTAACAAAAATATTTTGGAACTTCATAGAGATGATGGTTCTATAACATTTTGAATATGCTAAATGCCATTGAATTGTATACTTTAAAGTGGTAAATTTTATGTTAGATGAATTTAGTCTCAATAATAAAAAAAGAATATTGCAACATGTTTACTCCAGGAGAAGGTAAGCACGATGATATGGAACGCTGTATTATACCCTTGTTAATTTATTCATTCATTTTTCCCCCATATTCATTGTGTACCATTTGCCAGACATCTGTACTATGTGTCACCAAGAAAGACTTAGTTAGTTGGTGTCTTTGTAGACGCTGTCTAGCATGGGATCCAGACAAATGTAAGCATTTTCTATGGACCATAGAAGCTTTCCTTTTTCCATTGTCTATCTCACGCTTTTACAGGTTAACAATATATTTTGTAATTAAAAAGAACATGTTTTTTACTTTAGTGCAGATATGCAAGAGGTGTTTCCTCAAATAGCAATACTGAAAGTAGGATGTCTCAATCACTTCTTTAAAGTCAGCACTGAATCCTCCATGTTATTAAACACAATGGATTTCCGGGTCACTAAAGGTTTGTCTATACAGCACAAGTATTTGCAGATATACAGCTACGACCCCTATTTTATCAAAATCGACAGCGCTCAGTTTTTTACCCAAATGCTTTCTACAGAGAATTTGTTCAGCAAGTTCTACAGTCAAAACAGGGAAATGCTGCATGTAATATTCTAATATTCTTATATTATAAAGCTCTAGCATATAGCAGCATTCTATACCCTCTGAAGAACTGTGCAGAAATACATTTATTTTACTCTAAGATTTCATAAGGGTATTTGACCATAGGATTTTTCTTTTTCCATAAAACACTTGTTATTACCTGACAGAATTAATATTATATAGGACACATAGTGTGAAATGCAGTTTTAGATCTCTGAAACTCTTCAATGTGTTAGCCTTGCCTTTATAGCCAAATAATTCATGGAGTAGTGATCACAAAATAGAGTATTGCTCCTGTACACTTAGTTGGCTTCATTTTTCTACACTTATGACTTCTGAGATTTTTTTTTTTTTTAAATTTTAGAGACATGGTCTCACTCTGTCACCCAGGTTGGAGTGCAGTGGTGTGAACTTGGTTCACTGCAACCTCTGCCTCTTGGGCTCAAGTCATCCTCCCTCCTCAGCCTCCAAAGTAGCTGGGACTACGGGCATACACCACCACGTCTGGCTAATTTTTGTATTTTTTTGTAGAGACAGGGTTTTGCCATGTTGCCCAGGCTGGTCTTAAACTCCTGGGCTCAAGCAATCCACCCACCTCAGCCTCCCAAAGTGCTGGGATTACAGGCATGAGCCCCCGTGCCCAATGCTGAGATTATATTATTAATTATTTTGTGTACTCCCTGTCTCTTTCTCTAGAGCATAAGCACTATAAATGTAGGGATGTCTCATGTTTTATTCACTGATGTATCTCCAGTGTCTAGAACAATGCCTGGTATGTAATAGGTCTACATATGTTTCTGTTGAATGAATGAGTGAAGTGGGTGCAAAAAAATACCTATTGAGTTTTTGGCTGATTTTTTAATACATTAATCTTATGTTCTTGTTCTGCTAAAGGGAGAATGGAGCAGATATGTACTGTAATCAGAAGGGTTTAACAAGATTCTGAAAAAAGAGCAATTTCACTCACCATTTGGAATAGACCATTTTTTGTTGATACTATAACAGATAATAATATTAATATTAATAAAAATACCAAGAGAATATAAACTGCCAAGAACATCTTGGACAGTAAATGAGACAGGATTGGATTTATTGTCTGTCCATTAAGTCTATTTTAATTTATGAGTAAAGCATTGGAGAGGGCCTGGGTAACCTGATATTTTCACCAACAAAGCATGGTAAAAGCAACCACAATCATTGACTACATGAGCCAAATCCAGGTCCAACTCTGCTGTTAAGAAGCTGGGTAAATCACTGTGTAACTCACTTTTCTAGGCCTCTGTTTTGTTATCTGTGAAATAAGCAGACTGGACTAACATATTTTGAAGGTACCTTCTGTATTTAACTTTCCATGATTCCCACAGTTCTGGATCCATTATTTTCCTCCTTTATAAATCAGTCTCTCCAACTGCTTACTTTTCATCACAACTGTTTTGAATTCTTTCTCTGTGGCTACATTTTGAGTCTCTTAGGAACTGACTTCAATAGGCTATTATTTGGATTCACTGAGTCCTTGTTGTTATTCTGAGGTCAGCTTCTGCCCACTCATTTGCCATCCATCACCAGTCTCCAGACCTTCCAAACAAAACCTATTGAACACATCATCACTTTCTAGGGTCAGGATGAGGGTCAAACATCCCTAAAAGCACATTTCCCACCAATTGGCACTTGGGGTGCAGACTCTCATCACTCAAAGTCCCAAATCAAGTAAGTCCTGAGGGATCTGCTGGGGAAATCAGTCAGATTGTCAGTTTTCTCATTGCATTCCTGGCCATTCAGTTTATGGAGAGGGTCTGAGTGATGCGTGTAGATTAAACCAGGCCTCCTTCTTTTACAATTCTTTAGAGTCTGGGTCAATCTTGTCTCCCCAAGGGAGCCTCAGTTCTGCTTCCTCTTGGTTAAGATCCTTGGGCTCTCTAACCCCGGGGTCCTAAGCCTCTGTTATCTTTTTATGTTTCTTTCTTCCAGGAATCTTCTAGGACTGGGTTTACTAAGAGTCATCCACAACCTCAGGCTTGAGCTTTTCTTGTAGCACCGTCCAAGTGGGAGGGGAGGAAGACAGCATGGAGCTGGAGAAGCTGCATGAATGTCTATTTTGTAGCTACATTCTCTTCTCTGTTGTCTCCCAGTGAAAAAGGTCCTTGAGACAAAATTACTTCTTTTCAGTGAGTTACATGGAGGAAGTTTCATGGATTCAGTTGTTGGTGTGAATGTTAAATTAAATGTTAATGTTAAATCAGTATGTTAAAATGAGAACTCTTCTAAATATATGTGGGGAGAAAAACCTGATGCAGTAAAAACTCCTTTAGAATAGTGTGTTTCTTGTTAAATACCAAAAATTAGCACCATTTTGCTGATCCTAAAACATGAAGTTTAAGGCCAAAACATTTTTAGATTCCCACAATGGATTTTTCAGAGTTCTTACAAACATTATCATACACTCTCATATAGTCTCAAATAATTAAACGGAAGTTCTTGGAGCTATCTTGCCAAGGTCATTTGGAGATTATTTCTTGAGCTGCTTTGAAATAATGAAAAAAATTGTAATGTGAATTGTAATTACTTAGAACACTGTAGAATAAAGCTACAGTAAATTCCTTCACAGTTGAACTAAACTGTTTAACACATGGAATGTCTAATTGACAATTCTGTACCAAAGTGTAAATTTGTCAAGGAAGGATACACAACAAGTTTTTTTTAACATCTCAGTGAGTGCTGTTGTGATTTGGATCTATTACTTCTGAATATTGCATGAAGCTGACAAGCACTTGTCATTTAAAGACCACATGGAGGCATTTAGTTTTCCATTTAGACATAATAACACATTATGCAAATAAGCTTGCAAAGGAAAGCTGGAGGCTGACATGAAATAAACTGTCAAACACAAGTTGCTAATAAGTGAACATTTCTTTATAGATTGTCTTAATTTGGGGAGTTGAAAAATACATTTGGCTGTGGTGGATCAGGAACCTTACTATCGTGGTACATAGTGGAGGTTTCAGTTGTTGGCTTTGCAACAACATTCCTTCCCGGCAATTATGGCAAGAGGTTTTAGTTTAAGAAAAACTCTCAAAACTTACATTTTATAAAAGAGGTTTATAAGTAAATTGTATTCCCACATTTTCATGGTTTAGAGATACCCTAGTTGGATTTATTCTCATGTGATTTTTCACTCCTCAATTTTGGGCTGTCCTGTAATAGGTCTAATACTTTCAATTTGATCTAGATAACAGATTATTGGAATTCAAAGGAGTTTTTGACATTTGTAATTTTAACTAGGCAGGATTTCTCAGAGAACACATCCAAATCTCCTGGAAGCCTTCTTAAAAATGCATATTCCTGGAAGCCTTATTACAAATGCATATTCCAGAGTACCAACCAAGACTGACCTAATCAGAATTTCTGGGAGTAGGACTTATTAATTTGCATTTTTGAAAAGTAGCCCAGTAATTCTTGTGCTCAATAGAGTTTGAGTAACTCTGGACTAGATAGTCCTTGAAGGCCCATCACAAGTACAATTTTAAGACCCCTAAAGCTGGAATTAGTGTTTCAAATCAAGTGTAGGATGAAGTTGGGGACTGATTTATTTCTGGTGAGTCTGGCTCAAGATGCAGCGTTTGCCACTCAGTGAGCTGCCCTCTACATCTGTCCTCAATGTAACAGTAACTCCAATGATGTAATATAAGAAACACAACCAGAGCTATTTCTCTGTGACAGCGGCCCCTAGGGGCAGACCTGGAGGTGGGACGGATATCAGAAGTAGGGGAATGTGGCTGGAAAAGGGGGAAGGTCTAAGTGCAGAGACAGAGCAGGGGCTGCTTAGCCTCCTGCCTTCATCTAATCTCTGCCCAGAAGTAATCTTGAGGGCTTTTGGTTTTTTTTTTTTTTTTTTTTTTTTTTTTTTTTTGAGACGGAGTCTTGCTCTGTCGCCCAGGCTGGAGTGCAGTGGCCGGATCTCAGCTCACTGCAAGCTCCGCCTCCCGGGTTCACGCCATTCTTCTGCCTCAGCCTCCCGAGTAGCTGGGACTACAGGCGCCCGCCACCTCGCCCTGCTAGTTTTTTGCATTTTTTAGTAGAGACGGGGTTTCACCGTATTAGCCAGGATGGTCTTGATCTTCTGACCTCGTGATCCGCCCGTCTCGGCCTCCCAAAGTGCTGGGATTACAGGCTTGAGCCACCGCGCCCGGCCAGCCTTTTTTTTTTCAAAGAACATAGAAAAGATAGCAAAAGTTTACTTCTGGCCTGGTGTGGTGGTTTATGCCTGTAACCCTGGCACTTTGGGAGGCTAAGGCAGGAGGATTGCTCGAACCTAGGAATTCTTTCTTTCTTTCTTTCTTTCTTTCTTTCTTTCTTTCTTTCTTTCTTTCTTTCTTTCTTTCTTTCTTTCTTTCTTTCTTTCTTTCTTTCTTTCTTTCTTTTTTTCTTTTCTTTTCTTTTCTTTTTTGAGACAGAGTCTCGCTCTGTCGCCAGGCTGGAGTGCAGTGGCGTGATTTCCGCTCATTGCAACCTCCGCCTCCCGGGTGCAAGTGATTCTCCTGCCTCAGCCTCCCAAGTAGCTGGGACTACAGGCACGCATCAGCAAGCCCAACTAATTTTTTTGTATTTTTAGTAGAGATGAGGTTTCACCGTGTTGTCCAGGATGGTCTCAATCTCTTGACCTCGTGATCCACCCGCCTCAGCCTCCCAAAGTGCTGGGATTACAGGCCTGAGCCACTGTGCCCAGCCACGCCTAGGATTTTGAGGACCAGCCTGGGCAACATAGTGAGATCCCATCTCTAAAAAATAAAAATAAAAATTAGCTGGTGTGGTGACATGCACCTGTGTCCCAGCTACTCAGAGGCTGAAGTGGGAGGATTGCTTGAGCCCAGAGGGTCAAGGCTGCAGTGAGCCATGATTTTACCACTGAACTCCAGCCTGAGCCATGATTGATTGTACCACTGAACCCCAGCCTGGACAACAGAGTGAGATCCTGTCTCAAAAAATAAAAAATAAAAATGTTTCCATCATTGCCTTAAATTAATTAGGAGAGTATTAGATTGAAGCAGCTCCAGGGCTCTGAGTTTCTACCTAAGCAAACTGAAACCCAACTCAGTATAACTATTCTAGAAAAGCAAAACTTAAGCTTAACTAATCAGAAACCACTAACCTCTAGCTAGTGACTTCCTAGTGGAACGATGGAAATAAGGTTGCTTGCTGTTGCACTTTAACCAATCAAATAATTTATTGGTCTTGCTTCTGATCATAAAAGCCTTCCTCTTGTGCCCTTGGGCTGAGCCTCTGAAACATTTCTGGTTTGGAGCCACCTGATTCCTAAATCATTGTCTACTCAAGTAAACTCTTTAAAATGTTAGTGTGCATAAATTTATCTTTCAACACCCCTCAGACTTCCTTTTGAACCCATTAACTATCAAAACAGGAACACTTTTCTATTCCCTGACACTGCTGAGCTGTTGCTTAGTTAGCTGTGAGTTCAGACTTTAATGGATTCAGTTCTGCATCCAGTTTAGACTTTTGAATTAGCTCAAATTTTTGTCCACTGTTCAGGTGCTTGAAAAAACGTTTGCTTTATCTGCCACCTCTCATATGGAGGCATCCTGTTGTGTTTCTAATGCTGAAGTGTAGTTGTCGTTTCTTTTAATTCCAATCTCCTGTCTGCCTTAGCGCCCCAATCTACATATTGACAAAGACTCCCTGACTAAACTTTAGTCATGTTCCTCTGAGCCCTCTTCTCTACTGGACCTTGACTTTGGTCCCTGTCTTTGCTGGGTTTGCATAGCCCACTTGTAGCAAGAATCCTCCTGAATCAATTTAGGGAGAAAGACTCACCCTCAATATTTGGTCAAATTTTTCATACCCCAACCTTGATATCTTATCACCCTGGCTTGCCTTCAGCAATAATTTTGTTAAATTGGTTTAGAAAGAATCTTTCCACCCTTGATGACTTCTTATAGTATTTTCCATTCACTGACCTCCTCATTCTGCTTGTTGGCTATGAATCTCCATTTGTCTTTGCTGTATTCAGTTCTATCCTATAGTCTCTTTTCCCCTATTGCAATATTTTATTAATAAAATCTGTTTTAACGTCTCTAATTACTGTCTGGCTGAGATTTTCTTTAACAGCTACAATGCTCAAACTTGGATGGAATCAGATTGCTGATTGAAACCCCAGGTCTCTCACTCAAGACCCACACCTTTAATGTCTTTCAGGAGGCCTTAGTGAGTCCTACTCTGGAGCCAGTGCTCCAGACCACTGTCCACTGAAGCACAGAAAGGACAGGTTTTGATTCTTAAGACTCTGAGTATGCTATCTTTGTCTGAAAGGTTATCTCCTAGGCTGGGAGTTCTTCCTGGCTTCTTGTTTCAAGTGGAGATTCACTCCTTGACTCCTCGGCTAGAAAATTATTTTTTTTCTGACTCTTTTTGTGGCTTCTCTGTTCTATTTCATCCTGTTTCTCCCATAGGAAACATTGTGTCTACTAAAACTCAACCACCTCCTCAAACCCTCCTTAATGCTCCTTTCTTGTTGGCATAATTTTGTTAAGAATAATTTGGAACTTCATTCACTTATTACCTACTCACATTTAAGCTCATTTAAGGCCCCTTCTCTTTTCCGCTTTCTCTCCTTTACTACCTTCGATCTTCCCATCAGCTTTCTTGAATACTGTGATATGTCCCTCTTGAAAGACCCTACATCCTCTATTTCTCTGTGTGCTCCTGCCAGACTTTTCCCTCTCCAGTCCAGCTGCTCAACTCTCCACAGTCACTTGAACTTCAGGTACCTTGTCCCCATAGAGGACTCTCAAGGGATTTAGAAGCCCCCAACACAACCACCTGAAGCTTAAAAGAGAGAGAGAGAAAAAAGGCTTATTTAAAACAGGCTCAATATTTCCCCCCCCCAGATGGACTTTGGAAACAACCAATCACTTAGTATTTCCAAAAGATCCAATACCCAAAATTTAGTCTACAGCCTCCATAAGGTTACATATCAAAGCAAATGAAAATCTTAAGAGTTTCCTCTATAAATAGTGGTAAAAAGAATTCGTTGTCATATTAAGCAGGTCATCTTAATTTGTTTTATCTGCCAAAAACACAATTCAGAGAAAGATGAGAGCCAACTATCATACATAAACCAGTGAGTTTTGTATTATTGCGTTTACCTACATCATGGCTAAAATTTTAGAATGAAATGTCTGAGGTCTCCATTTGTGTCTGCCTGTATGTTTATATGTGCATGTATGTAGGTTATGTCTATGTGATATTTTTCTTCCTCCCGATGGTAGTAACAAGTTTATTTATAAAATTGCTTTAAAAAAACTGTTCAAATTGGCTGAAGGCTAAGTAATTATGTATTAGAAATGAAGTACTCTTACAACTCAAGTAATATAGAAAGTAACCCGAATCATTTTCAAATTTAAGTGATTTGAGTAGGACTACTGATATAGTTTGGATATTTGTCCCCTTCAAAATCTTATGTTGAAATGTGGTCCCCAGTGTGGGAGCTGGGGTTTGGTGGGAAGTGTTTGATCATGTGAACAGATCTCTCATGAATAGCTTGGTACCCTTACCACAATAATGAATTCACCCAAGATCTGATTGTTAAAGAGACTGGGACCTCTCCTCTCTCTTGATCCCTCTCTCATCATTTGACATGCTAGCTCCCCTTCCCTTTCACCTTGAGTGGAAGCTTCCTGAGGCCTCACCAGAAGCAGATACCAGCACTATGTTTCTTGTGCAGTCTGCAGGACTGTGAGCCAAAATAAACCTCTTTTCTTTATAAATTACCTAGCCTCAGGTATTCCTTTATAGCAATGTAAGATGGACTAATACAACTAGTTTGGTTTTGTAAGTTTAATAAAAATAGGCATGCCTTTTGAGTTATCAGAATAAAGTGTAATATGAGCACATATTTTTATCCTACTTGGGTTTACTAGTCAAATAAGGTGATATTATAGCTACCAGATATTTAAGATGATAAAAACTATAAATTCAACCTAAGAACAAGTGGACAAGTAAAGATGGAGCAAAAGTGAATATAAATGGCTCAATATATATATATCAAAGCACAGTAGGAAATAAAACATAGGCACATGTATTTAATTTTTAAGATTGTTTTCTATTGTGATTATTTTGATGCTTTCCTAACATGCATGTATTATAAAAATAGTTACCAGGGAAATGACTCAAAATGATGACTAGCTTTGTTTAATGTCTCATAAAATTTTCATGAACAATCTAAGCATGATTTTTTAGGAACATGTATTAAGTTGACACAAGTGGAATAAAAGTTTTATGAGGAGACTTTTCTATAATAATTATGTTTTATAGTATCAATAAACTAAAAATAGTTTCAAAATCATTTTAGTAATGTGCAATCTTTGACCTATGCTAAAGTAAATTATGTAATAAATATTTATTATTAATTTATAAGATAAATTACTAAAACACTGACTGATAAGAATAAGTTTAAATTTATTATTAAGTTGTAGAAGGTTTACAGAAAAGGAAGTCGGGGAAAAGTGATCTCATATGGTCAAACTAAAATTTGATGGACTTATTTATAAGGTTTTTTTGGATTAAGTGTTTTTAGAATATTGGTCTGCTCTTAATATTATATTATAAAAGGTTTTTCTCTACCTTTTGAGAAAAATCTACCTAGGAAACAAACATTTTGTGCCTTATCAGAATAATTTCTTGTATTTTTTGTTAACTTTTATCATGCTCTTGACTATTTAAGAGAACCAAATTTCTCACCTTTTTTTTTTTTTTTTTTTTTGAGGGAGAGTTTCACTCTGTCACCCACGCTGGAGTGCATTGGCACAATCTTGGTTCACTACAACTTCCACCTCCTGGATTCAAGCAATTCTCCTTCCTCAGCCTCCTGAGTAGCTGAGACTATAGGCATGCACCACCACACCTGGCTAATTTTGTATTGTTAGTAGAGACGGGGGTTTCACCATGTTGGTTAGGCTGGTCTCGAACTCCTGACCTCAGGTGATCCTCCCACCTCTGCCTCCCAAAGTGTGGGATTACAGGCATGATCCACTGCACCCGGCCAAGTTTCTCACTTTTAAAAGAGCTAAGATTGGCCTGGCACACTGGCTCACATCTGTAATCCCAGCACTTTGGGAGGCTGAGGTAGGCGGATCACTTGTGGTCAGGAGTTCGAGACCTGCCTGGCAAACATGGTGAAATCCCATCTGTACTAAAAGTACAAAATTAGCCAGGCGTGGTGGTAGGTGCCTGCAATCCCAGTTACTTGAGAGGCTGAGGCAGGAGAATTGCTTGAACCCGGGAGGTGGAGGTTGCAGTGAGCCAAGATCACACCACTGCACTCTAGCCTGGTGACAGAGTGAGACCTTGTCTCAATAAATAAATAAATAAAAATAAAATAAAATAAAATAAAATAAAAGAACTAAGATTTTTTTACAATTGTGTTACCTCCTATAGTTACTTTTGAAATCTTGTATTGTCACTTTGGTTAAATAGGTATTTAAGTACTGTTTCACAGTGACTTAGGATCTTATTTAGTTAAGTGTTCAAGACTTTTGACACTTTTGATATATTTCTTTCCTCAAGTAAAATCCTAATAATGTTGAGTTTTTACATAGGGTGCCTGGAAAGTCTCAAAGGATTTATTCTTTCACCTTCTAAAAGGAGAAATATTTTTTAAAAAAAGTTTATTGCATATGTTAAATTGCATGAGAAACATTGTCAAATAAGAAGAGATTCTTATTCTTCCCTAGGTTAACCATTCATATTTGTGTGAATAAATGATATTCACACAAATATGTTAGAAATTGTACAGTTCTTAGAAAGTTGTCAATAACCTAGCTGTCTATGATATGTACAGTCAGTATAATTTTATTAGTCACAATGCCAGTTATTATTTTGAAATGTTGTATGCTATAGAAATAACAAAATTTCCTTGTCAAATGAACTCTCATAAACTCTTTAACTATGGCCACTGCGAGTCTTATCTAAGTCATCATATATAGTTATTATTTTACTCTGATGCTTTACTGAAAGTGCTTGCAATCAGCTACAGGTCAGAATGCTTTGTTTTCAATAAAAAGGAACGGTTTCATAGATGCATGGAAAGGTCTATGACAGAATGCAAACCTGACTGCTCAGATCCTTATTGGGACTATCCAAAAAGCCTGGTGAGCTGAAGTTAGACTCTCCCACGCTCTGCTTGGGATATAACCATGGCTATGACACTGATGTCTATGATATCACCAAAGATGTTCAAACTTCAAACCAGGAAATCTGCTGGATTTTCATTTCTGTCCTCACTTTACCATCTAAAGCCCAACATCTAGAAATATTCTTGACTGGTTGCACTATGGACTTAGAAACTGGGCTTGTAGACTGCTTCAATGACTAATCCTGTTTTTTCTTTTTCTTTTCATAGAACTTCCCCTCATTAAATGTCTGATGGTTTGTGCTATCCAGCAAATATTCTTTACTACCAAGTCCCAACAGATGGTTCAGCTGGTGCTTAATGAACAAAAGAAGTATAAATAAATTTATATTGTTCAGAGGAAAGAAAAATGTCTCTTCTTTATTTGAACAAGAAGAACTGACAAAGACTCTCTCCCTGACCAAACTTTAGTCAGGCTCCTCTGAGCCTTCTTCTCTACTGGGCGTTGACCTTGGTCCCTGTTTTTGTTGGGTCCGCATAGCCCATTTGTAGCAAGAATCCTGCTGACTCAGGTTAGGGAGAATTTCCCAGGCTAAAATCTGATCAAATTCTTAATGTCTGATCACCCTGACCTGCCTTCAGCAAAAATCCTGTTAGGTTGGTGTAGCAAAAATCCCCCCTACCCTTGATATCTCCTCTTAGTAATTTTTCATTCATTGACCTCCTTATTTTGATTGATAGCTATAAATTTCCATTTATTTTTGCTATACAATCAGTGAGTTGAGTCTGATCTCTCACCTCTGCTGTAATAGTCTTGATACCTATTGCTATAGCCTTGAATTATGTCTTAACAAGTGTCAGAATAATTTTTTCTTTATCTATCTATATATTTGCTTTATATAATATGCATATATGATATATACCATATATATAAACCAAACTCCTATGAGCAAACAAGATTAGCAAATATTAAACCTAACTCTTTTGTTTTGCAAACAATAAAAATGAGACAAAGCTAAGTGAGTTATTTAAAATTAAAAATATTTTCCTCTGGTTGCAATGTAAGCCAGTTCCTCTTTGTGCTATAGTGAATCAAATCAGAAAAGCTGCTAACTTTCACAGATTCACGTGCCAGACTTTAAAACCGTGAATGTTCAGGTCATCCTGTTCTCTCTGTTTAATAGGTTGGAGAAAAAACAGCCATTTATCAAAGGTATGAAGCTCAAACTATATTGTTAGGGAGAATTTCCAAAGAAGGTTTATATATCTTCAATACATAAAATAGTGTCCTGAAGCCAGAATTCTTCCATTAAAAAAATTCTCTCTGCTCCTTCCCCTTTGATTGTATTGTTCTTTAGTGGAACTTGCCCAAAAAAAGGCCTGAAGAGTAAACACATGGCAAGCAATTGTGATCACTCTTCCCTTGCCCTGGCCAAAAGCTTATTAGATTATATTGATTTACCAGCTCTTTCCTTGCAGAAATAGCCTAATTAAATGCTTAATACTGCCTCTGAAGATGAGTTCAGCTCAATAGTTATTTTGGGTTCTAATTTTAGAAGCTGTCCCTCCTATGATTATAATTTTGGTAATGAGAATTAAATGTTGATGTCTCAAATTGGCATTCTCTCCATTCTTTAACGTATTATTTCCTGGAGCCAAAATGTTGTTGGAAGTCCAAGTTTAAATTGGACCCAATCACAGAGTATTTTTACCTTCAGCAGAAAGATTATTCTCTTGTTTACTGGGGAGGATATATGTAATTCTAGCTTTTCTTCTTTCTTTGAAAAGTTATTTGGGGAAAATTTCAAAGTTATTCTGGTTTAAGCTTCAGAGTGGATATATTCTGCATTCAGGATACTATCTCCTTTTTTATGGGAATGGAGCCATAGGATTCTTTTTTCAATGGGCATTTTGCCTTTATAAGAGAAAGATAATTTTAAAGACTTTTTTAAAATTATTTTTTGTAAAGCCACATGATCTAACTTTTGCGACTAACTTCAGCAGTTTAAAAGGCAGGCTCTTATAAGGGCTATAGGAAGATATGGATTTGGAGTAGCTGTGACTTTTTCTCTTCTTTTCCTTCCTTTTCAAGAATAACTAGACTTATTCTTATGGTAGTAAAGGGTTGGCAAATCTAAATGACGCAATCCACCTTTAATCTAAGATAGTCTAAACCTTCATTTTCCAGCAATAGGTGACCCCAAAGTGACTATGTGAAAATTATTTTAAAAGTAGACCACGCATCTCAAATACTACCTTCTCTGGCTAAAAAAATGTATTTATGAGCCTTTTGTGTTTATGAGTCTTTGTGATTGCTCTTTGCTTTAAATTGTCCACCTAAGAGGTCTTTGATGGTAATATTCGTTAAATACCTGCTTCCTTTCCCAAAGACAAGTTTATTATTATTATTTGCAATCTACTAGGAAATAATTTTGAGCAATGTAACTGGACTTGTCCAACTGACAACCAACAAAAAAGTTTTGTTTCATCGCTTTTTTTTGTTTGTTTGTTTCTGTGAAATTAAGGGCATCACTGACACCCTGGAGCATCTGAAAACAAATTTCCTTTTTTGAGGCTTTGGTGGTTATCAAATAGGGTGTGAATTTACCATGCTCCATTGCGCTGAAGGAGACCCGTGTTTGATGGTCTTGCCAGGCATTTACACATTGTATAATGCTGCCTCCACTTTCAGTTCAAAGCAAGCATTGTCTCCTGGGTTTTCACTTAGCTTATATTGCTGCTTCTCATTTATTTTGACATAACAGTTCACTTCAAACTAGATAATCTTCTGATCAGGAAAAAGAGAAGCTAGCTCCTTTCCTTCATAAAACAACCTTTTCTTTGAAGACACAGTTCAGTAAATCCAATAAATTTTGAGACAGCATTACTTTTCATTGGTTGGGTACTATGATAAAAAATGAAAACAAGTCCTTTAAAGATGCTTTTGATACAAGACTTCTTTTTTTTGCTAAGTTTAGAAAAGCCATTCTATATGTATAATAATTTGATAATATTAGCCCACATAAATTTTAGTTGTATTGGTGGAATTTCGGCTTTTGAACTGTGTATGTGAAACAGAAGAAGAGAAAGCAAAACAAACAACCAACTAATGTAGTTGGTTTTTTGTTGAAATTCTAAAGGGAATTTGAACATGAATTCAAAATGCTGTTTATTAAACAGCAAACACAGAGAAATTCATTGTAGAAGTTTAAAACATAGCAAGATTGATTTTAAAAGTGCAACTCAAAGCCATGTTTTAGAAAACGTTTCAGCTAATGGTGGCTAGCAAAAGATCTCTGCTGGCAGTGGTTTTGGAATCTCAGAGGGTTACTTTCTGTGAAACAATGATTTCTTTTTTCTAAGGTTAGTAAGTAAAGTCAATTAAAAGCAATTTCAGGTATGATTGGGAAAACAGAAACAAAACCAGAAACAGTTGTTTGCTTTCAGTGTTGAAGCCCTGAAAGGGAGGTCATTACAAAAATTGTTTTGAAATTTACAACTTTTGGATTGTTCTTGAAGTTTCCTGAAAATATAAATGTCACCTAGTAAGTATTTACAATACACATGTAAAATTTTTATCAAATCACTTTGGAATCCATTGCAAGTGCCCAAACATGCCTGGTAAATGAGCTAACTACACAAACTAGAAATAATAATTTCTAAGTGTCAGTTTATACAAAAGCTTCGTGCATTTTTGCCTGATACAAATACTAGCTAATATTCAGTTGGAGTTTCAGTTTGGAAAGTAATTCTTCATTCACCACATGATGTGATTCTTCTAAGAGTCCTGTAAAATAGATAGGGCAGGTTATATAGTCTCCATTGTGAAGAGACAGTAAATAATAGCTATGATTTATTGAAGGTTAACTGTAAGCCATACATCGTTTAAATATTTTGCATATATTAGCTCATTTATTCCTCTCAACAGCCTTATGAAGTAGATACTATTGTTGTGCTATTTTGGAGACGAAGAAATTACGACACAGAGAGGTTAAGCATCTACCTAAGGCTGTACAGCTAGAAGTGATGAAGGTGAGATTCAAGTTGAGAAATGATTACTGTCCCATTTTGCAGATGAGAAACCTGAGGTTTAGAGAAGCTGAGGTCACTGAGCTCACTAAGCTTACCAAGGTCAAAATCCTTGAAAGGGGCTAGGTGCAGTGGCTCATACTTGTAATTCTAGTGTGCAGATCACTTGAGCCCAGGAGTTTGAGACTAACCTGGTCTCAGGATGGCAAAACCTCGTCTCTGCTAAAAATACAAAAATTAGTTGGGCATGGTGATGTGCATCTGAAGTCCCAGCTACTTGGGAGGCTGAGGTAGGAGGACTGCTTAAGCCCAGGAGGTTGAGGCTGCAATAAGCCATGATTGTGCCACTGCACTCCAGCCTGGGCAACAGAGCGAGCCCTTGTCTCAAACAAACAAACAAAAACAAAAACAAAAAAACAAAACAAAAAACTGACAAAGAACAATACCGAAATTTAGAGAAAAAAAAATCTCTCAATCTGTCTGGCCGTAAAAATCTTAGCTTTTAAGCTTTTAAACATTTTATTACAATGTTTAAACCCTGGTTTCTCCATTATTGATTTTATGCCAAGATATTTAAGCTAATATGTTGCTCAATTGTGGTCACTGTATACAAAAGCTAAATTGGCATTTTTCTCCCACTGTGTAATTTTTAATATCTGTTTCTGCTTTGTAGCTTTGGTAGATAAGTGGCTTTTACTTGGGATACTGGGAAACTTTTGGGGGAGTATAAGATGCAAAGTATACAGTAATGTGCTAGAATCACTGGGGACGCATTTTAAAAATACATCAGCTGATGCCTCTGAACAGATCTATCATATCAGATAGGTATGGCACTACCCAGGGTGGGCGGGGGCTATCAGAAGGAGGCTGCCCTAGCCTGGGTACTTTCAGAAAAGTTCTCCAGCGAAACCTGCTATGTTCTAACCCAGATGAAAACTGCAAGAGGCCCCTCTCCACACCCTCACAAGCTGTCTCACGCTCTGGAGACTTTTCAAGTTGTAGATATTCCCTGACAGTTACAATGAGAGAACTGTTTTCCTCCATCTGGGTAATAAGGCCTCTGATCATTAATTTGGGGGCAGAATTATTGTGCGGTCTGTGGTCAACTAAAATCTATAAATTTTTTTTTCTTACTGAAACCAAGATTAAAATAAGTCATCCCCTTTACGCTGTCTATATTAAATGTACCTAATTTGGGCTCATTATTCTTGTGTGTTGAGCTCTTTGTCAAAATGGATTTGATAATCTAATATATTAGTGAACTATTTTCAGGTTTGTGTCATATAAAAATTTGAAAAGTAGAATCATCCTGAAGCAGCGGCCAGAGAAGAGACAAGGGCACGAGCATCAGAATGCCATGCCTTTCTTGGACGTGCAGAAACGGTTTCGCGTTAACACAGATCGATGGTTGACAATCCAAAGTGCTGAACAGTCCTACAAGATTCCTGCTCGATGTCATCCTTTTGAAAAAGAATGGATAGAATGTGCACATGGAATTGGTGGTATCTGGGCAGAGAAAGAGTACAAAATAGAAAATGATTATTTCATAGAGTATACTTTGGCAGAAAACGATGAGACGTTTGAGTACCATCAGGAAGCAGTGGGACAAGCTGGTAAAGGAAGGGAAGTACACCCGTCCACCTCACCATGTGGGCAAGGGGGAGCCTCGGACCCTAGGCAGACTCCCAAAGTGCTGGGACTACAGGTGTGAGCCACTGCACCCAGCTGTTATAAAGTAGTTTTCAGCTTTATTTCCTTCACTAAAAAATTGGGAGAGTAATAGCAATCTCAAAGGAGTGTTGAACATACTGAGATTTTATATGCATATAAGCACAAACACGTACATATATAACATATATATAATTTCCTTTAGAATAGTACCTGACATGGTAAATATTCAATGAATAGTGTCTATTATTAATAACTAATAATTATTAGTTAATAATTATTAATGGCTAATAATTATTTAATACATTATTATCTTTGAGGATATTGTGAGAGAATTTGATCAATATATGTCTTTCTATGCCAGAATATTATCTCATAAAAAAAAGAGGTGTATTAGTCTTAGCTTACCTCGTAGACCATTTATGATGGATCACTATTAGTCTCTTGTTCTGTTTTCTTTTTTTCTTTTTTTTTTTTTTTTGAGATGGAGTCTCACTCTGTCATCCGGGCTGGAGTACAGTGGCGTGATCTGGGCTCACTGCAACCTCCGCCTCCAGGGTTCAAGCGATTCTCCTACCTCAGCCTCCTGAGTAGCTGGGATTACAGGCGTGCATCACCACACCTGGCTAATTTTTGTATTTTTAGTAGAGACGGGGTTTCACCATGTTGGTCAGGCTGGTCTCGAACTCCTGACCTCATGATCTGCCTGCCTTGGCCTCCCAAAGTACTGGGATTACAGGCATGAGCCACCACACCTGGTTAGTCTCTTATTCTTGAGTTAATATAATATAGTGTTAATCTATTCATATTTCTCAGTTTGTAAAATCTTTGGCTGAGTTTTTTATATTTCTTTCTTTCTTTTTGGAGACAGAGTCTCATTATGTTGCCCAGGCTGGAGCCCAGTGGCTGTTCACAGGCCTGATCCCATTACTAATGAGCATGGGAGTTTTGACCTGCTTAGTTTCTGACTTAGGCCTGTTCACCTCTCCTTAGGCAAACTGTGGTCCCCTGCTCCTAGGAGGTCACCGTATTGATGCTGAACTTAGTGTGAACACCCAATCGGCTTAGTGCACTAGAGTCCGGGTGCACTAGAGTCTTAGTGTGCTAAACTCCTGGACTCAAGCAATCCTTCTGGTTCAGCCTCTTCAGTAGCTGGAATTACAGGCTCACACCACTGCACTCTACAGTTTTTTGTTTCTATGCATGATGAAATAGAATAAAGCCTTGCTTTTCTTAAACCTAGTATTAGCTATATCCCAAGTATCATCTGCCATTGCTGAGAACCCAGAACTAAATAAACAGTTGAGGAGATGAGCTTTCATTTATAGCTTTACTTGTGAAAGGTTGATCTGGCTTTAGTTTTCTTTGGCCATCAGTTTCTAAAAGTTCTTAAAAGTTTGTTTCCCAATCGAGTTAAATGAAATTAGCTAGACAGTTTTGACTATTGCTAAAAAGTCAAAAAGAAAAAACTGTAAGAGATTTTGTTGAGGGCAAGAAAGCAAATTATAAGAATATGATTGGTGTTTTTAATTCTATAACTAATTTTGCACAATGCTATGTTTTGTTGTGGATGAGAGGTGAAAGTGACATTAGAGATTTATCTCAAGTTAAATAAGATTTCATTGCTTTTGGGTAGTGAGCAGACATACAGAAGGATGTTCATTTAATCTCCAGAGAAAGTTTAAATGGGTTTCTGAGTGTGCCAAGAGATAACTGTTCAGGTTTAGTTTATAAGCAGGATTCCTTAGCCAACATTTTTATTTCCCTTTTTATAGTTTCTAAAATAACATTAGCTCTAACATGCCTAACAATCTCAAGAAAATATATCCTAGTTTGTGATATGCACTCTCTGTAATGGTTTACCATCACTTTAGACTTCAGGAATAAGGTTCAGTAATTTTAAAACTCAATGCCGTGACATAGAAAACTACTGGCATTATTAACTTTCAAATCAATGAGGAGAGTAGAAGAATGTTTTAACAAAAGAGCTAATGGCTGTTTTCTTTAACCTATGGTTGGAATAATTAAATAGCATGGCCTTTTCATCCAACGCTAAAAGTAAAATGGAGAGTCTGATGTTTAATATCTGAATCCTGTAGAGGATATCGCTGGCACATGTGGAATAGGTTTCAATTTTCTTCTTCTTTTCTTAAACAGATATTCTTCCTAGCAGCACCACATGATTCTTATTATTTAACATTTATTTAGTAGTGGCAATAGATTTGGCTCTGCATTGAATGTCAGAGAGTAGGGATAATTCCTTCCTGGTGGGCATAGTATAAAAATCAGGCAAACCAAACTTCCATATTCAGAGATAATTATCCATGATATGAGGCAGAGGCAGAGCACGACACAGGTGCTCTGCTCTTTCAGGAGGCATCTTAAACAAAAATAGAGGCGAGAGTGCCCACAACCTAGTGCTGTCATCTGGAATGCTGGTGAAACAAGCCCCTAAAGCTGACTTAAAAGGCACAGCTGAATTGAGCACAAAGAGAAACCAACGGGCTTGTGGATGTTACTGTGCCTTCAATGAAGCTTTAACTCAATAATATGACGATTTAAAAGCAGATGTGGTTTTCCTAACATTGTTACAGTTTCAACCACCCAGCTATTTTGCTCCTTTGTGATTTTGAATGAATTATTGATAAGGAATACTTCAAAGGTGTGCAAAAAATTCTTTTGCGTTTAGCGTTTATAAAACAATGATGTTGATGGAGGGAAAAAGAAAACCACTGTCAATATTTCTCTGAGACTAAACAATAACAAAGTGCCTTCAGGATTCATTTTAATGAGAAATACTAGTGTGGCTCTGTGGAAATCTCGGGACAAGCAGTGCACACTAGCAAATTAATTATAGGTTGGCAGCCAGGCAAATGTAGGAGGCTTATGGTGGCACTGTAGAAAATAAATATTATTTTAATCAGCAATACTGGCTTATTTCCTCAAAGGTAACATCAACCTTTAAATGTACAAGTCACATATATGTAGAAAACGATTTCAAAACAAGGGGTGCGTGGCTTTTCTGACTGCTATTTTCAAGTTAGTACTTGCACAAGGTTTCCTCAAAATAAGGCACAACTGATCCCTTAGTCTTGTCCGTGGTCAGAGAACAGGGTTATCATTACCGACAGCATTTTATCTAAGCCTGACTCTGATCTGTGCTGGAGGAGACATTGACTTTCATGATGGTTTTATGGATCGATGATTCAGGTGGTTCTCCAGATAGCTCTGCTGGATTCCTGGGCCCTGTTTGCAAGTCAAAGCTGCGTCTCCTCCCCTAGGTGGAATTTCTCAGTTCAAGGATTCACTTCTTAGCTGCCTCCAGCTCCTGCAGTTGGCAGCTGACGGGGCAGCGCTGTTAATGCAACCAGAGTGTTTAAAGCGGCAGGTGATAAGAGACGCTGGGATTTTAACAGCATAATGAATTAATTCGCAAACTCACTGAGCACAAATGATAACTTTGGTACAATTTCTAGTTGCAATTAGGAGGGGACTGCATTGTTTTACAGGATAAAGGTATTAGTCCTGATTCTTGTAATGTAATGTGTAGTATACTGGTATCTTTGAGGAAAAGCTAGTTTCTGGATGTGTGAATTTGCCCGTGACCAACTCCTGAAACGGATGCAAATTAAAATGAGCGATTTCTGTGATAGTGAATGTGCTGTAGCATAGCCTCTATACCCAGATTCCTAAGAGGGGGCTGGCAGAGTCTTAGAATTTCATTTTGCCTCAATGCTTATCCAAAAGCAGCATAACCAGCCCGTGTTCAAATGTATCCCAAACTTTTATTATATTTTGAGTTCATCCAGGCTGAGCGTGCAATCTTCATTTTGTACTTCAACCTGTAACTATTTCAGTGACTGCCTTCAGAATCAACAAATTTGAGATGACTTTTAATTTCTGAGATGACTTTTAATTTCTGTGTCCATTGTCCAAGAGAATCGTTCATATCTTCACCCACTATTTCTGGTGTTCCCCCAAAATATTTCTAGCAGAAGAAATACAATTTTAAATACCAACAAGTTTTAGAAAAGCAAATTCTACTTTTATCAGAATTTGATTGGCATTATTAACAGTATTTTCAAAAAGAAAATTGTGAGTTTGTGTTAACGAAAATGTATGCTAATGTCTTTTTAAGAATTATTTGCCATTATTTTTCTCTTTAGATTGCTATACTACTAAAAGTAATCAATAAAATCTATTGTTACCTGTAGAATGCTCAGATAAGTACTAGGTATACATGGCTAATTAAAAAATATCATTTGATGATAATAGTGGTGATAGACATAATGATAAAATACTTGTTCTTTCAGATGACTGACTTATGCTAAAATGATATATTCATTCGATACAATGAATATTCAATGCAATTTAATAAATATTCATTGGACACCTGTGCTAGGCCCTAGGGATATTAAGATGAGAAAGATTCAGTATTTTGAAAGATTATATTGTTACAAATATTCCCTCCTTTTCCTATAAGAGGATTATACTTCCTGCCGGTGGCCATGTACCTTGCAGTGAGTCCTGAGGGAAGGGAATATGTATACTTCTCTATTATTGACCATGTGACTAATTTTTTTTTTTTTTTTTGAGACTGAGTCTGGCTCTGTCGCCCAGGCTGGAGCGCAGTGGCCGGATCTCAGCTCACTGCAAGCTCCGCCTCCCGGGTTTACGCCATTCTCCTTCCTCAGCCTCCCGAGTAGCTGGGACCACAGGCGCCCGCCACTTATGACCTGAGTGGACATGACTCATGCTACATCTGAGCAGCATTGTGTGTTTCTCGCAACATTCTTACTTTTTTCTCTCTTCTCAAGAATGGCATATCTCAAAAAGGAGCTGCTCCTAATCTGAAACACAACCCTGCCTTTAATCTGAGTCCTGGAGAGAAAAGATTAAACAAAGCCACAGCAGTTGACTACAGTTGCCAATGTGTAACATGTCTGTTGTAACTTGCTGAGACTTTGGAAGTTGATTTTTCACCATAGGAAGCTAACTAAAACACTTTACATGGTATTAAACCACAGTACCTTAATTCTAAGGCACTAAAAGTTGTGATAAACTGCACATAAATTTATGACCCAGAAAGAACTAGTTCTAGTCCAATAATCTACAAGCTCAAGTTATGTAACATTGTCGAGATGTACTGTGAGCAAATTACATCTGGGTTGTTCTGCCCAGATTTGGATACTGACAAATTTTAGTGAATTAATTGTGCAGCTATCTCCATTGAGTGTTTAGGTTACCAAAAAGAATAACTCTGCCATAATTTAATTGTCCTAGATGTACAGATCTGGCCCAAGTCAATTGGTAGTTCAAAGTCAAAGTTGACATGCTTTGTTTATCCAGTGGAATGAAAACTAAGGCTTTTTTTCAGGACAGTTAACATGCCAGAGATACATATCCACTCATTTCTAATATCTCTTGATGCTTCTCAATAATTAGGTATCAACAAACATTTGCATCTCTCCCCTCTTTCTCCTCTTAGGGTCTGGGTTACCGTGGATGGAGAGAACTTCTGCCTGAACAGAAAAAATAGACAGTGTGTGTTTTGTCATATGTGTGTTTGCCTGCATCTGAGAGAGAGAGGAAGAGAAAGTGAGGGAATAAAAGTTTTAACTCCGTTCACACTGTATTATACTTCCTTGAGAGTTCTCTTATGCACCTGAAAATATCAGACACCAGATGAAAATCCCGTAATATTGTAAAGAAAATAAAGATTATTTAACATATTTATTTTTGTTGTGTCTTTTCAGAATGTTTTCCTATACACCCTTTGCCAACTGCCTTTCCTTAGACTTGGATGCTAGGACGCAGGCTGCGGTAGATATTGCTAATGCTCGCCTGTGTTTGGCCCTCTTGTTGTCCCTTGGAGCATGGCACACTCCATCTCCCACTGCCCCGCAGCTGGGTCAGTCATGTGATGGGTTCTAGCCAATGGACCTGAACAGGGGTGATACAGTCACTCCCTGGGCACGGCTCTCCAGAGGTCCTTTCTCTTGTTGCCGTTACCTTGGAAGACTCATGCTGAGAGGCCAGTGCCACCAGATGGAATTTGGACAGATTCCCGACTCACTGCTTGGACCTGCAAAAGACTTTTTGGGAGCAAGACATAGGTTTTTATGATTTCTGAACACTTTTTACTTTTTTGCCTTGGAATTAGTTGCTTTTTTTTTTTCTTTTTTTTCCTTTTAATTACATTTATTTTAATGCTGAATTTACTCCTGTGCCATAAGTTTTTGTTTCTTCAATTTCTTCTGGGATATCTTTTCCTTCTGGGCAACCTCCTCTTCTGGTTTAGGAACAATCTGTTCCTTTTCAGTAAGGACCATCTCAATGTGGCAAGGAGAGCTCATGTATGGGTTAATCCGACCATGAGCTCTGTAGGTCCGGCGGTGAATCTCAGGTGCTTTGTTCACTTGGATATGCTCAATGACCAGAGAATCTACATCTAAACCCTTAAGTTCAGCATTACTCTCTGCATTTTTAAGCATGTGCAGCAAAAATTCAGCACTCTTTTTGGGCCACCGACCTTGTGTCCAGCCTCACTGCTTGGCCTGGGCACACCTGCCATCTCCACCATTGTAATGTCGGAATGGTACGCGCTGTTTCTGTAAAGTGACATCAGATACTTCGTGGCTTTTCGTGTATGCATACCCTTGATGGCCTGGGCAGTTTCACGAGTGTTCTTGAAGTGAACACGAAGACTGGAACCTCTTGATTTGCATGATTTCCTGGGGTTCCCTGGGTCAAGTGAATAGCGAATCATTTTCACAGATTACCTCAGGCTGCTTAGGGAAAGAGCTAGTTGCTTTTTCAAATCTGTCCTTCCTTCCTTCTTTTCTTTCTTCTTACTTTTTTTCCTTCTTTTCTTTATTCCAAAAGTATTTATGAAACCAGGATCTATGCTGGGATTACAGTGACAAACAGTAGAGTCATACTACTGCCCTTATGGATTTATAGGGGAGTGAGAATAGCACACATTTAAAACATTTTCTCCCTGTACTAACCACTCTATCAAACTATCTTACTTAACCCTCATAACAACACTGTGAAATAAGACTTCTTATTATCTCTATTTTATAGATAAAGAAACTGGCCTTCAGAGAAGTAAATGACATACCTTGAATCATACAGACAGTGAAGGGCAGAGTTGGGCTTCAACCCTCAGCTGCTTGTTGTCAAAGCCTCGGTGTTAAACACCACGCTATAATAAGGAGTAACTTTTGGTTATCTGGAGAGTTTGATGCAAACTCATCATTATTATTATAGATCTGTCAAAATTAGAGATTTCTCCCCTCTTTGGGCAAGAGTTTGTACTTTGATATTTTGATCATAATGAAAAGGGTATCAAGAGAGTGGGACCAAAGAGTTCCATTCCCCTTACTCTCTGTCTGAAACAATGCTCAGCCATCTTCCAATATTGCCCTCAGTGCTTTCATCCCTCTCTTGAAGGTGGGATTCATCATCTGTGCAGATAGCTTCATGAATCCACTGCTGGGGTGGCTAACAAAGTGGTGGGCACGAGGAGGTTTTCTTACAGTTTTCAGTCAAGCCCCTGTAAGGATAGAATTTCTGTCAAAGGAAGGGGCAGTAGCGACCCTCTTTCCAGGGGGAAGATCTGTGCACCAGTGAGGATGTCTAATTACAACTTTAAAACAATATTGTTTGTAATACAAAGTGAGACCTTTCTCCCACTTATTTATGATTTTCTTTTTCCATCAAAGGAGCAAGCAGGACTTTGAAACAAATCAAGTTTAAGTGAAAATTTTCAATGTCACTGCCTCCCGCCCCCCACCGTTGACTTATAAACAGCTTATTTTACTGGAAGGGGCACAGAAAACTTTGGCTTTTTACTTAAGGACATTTGATAATAGTCACTGTTTGTTAATTTCAGTTGCATCTCCTTAGTAGCAAATTCTCAGGTTCTCAGGTCCTTTAGGGCCACCCTCAACTCCTGCATTGCTGATAACAGCAGTGTTTCTCAAAGTGTAGACCGTTGATCACATCAGATCATCTGAGTCTTCAAAAATGCAGATTCCCAAGTCTCATTACAGGTTTGTTGAGTCAGTCTCTGTTGATATTACCTCCTAGCACTGAGCATTTTCTCAAGGTCCAAGGTGGTTATCATGCACACACTTAAGTTTGAGAACCAGTGTACTGGCACCTAGAGTATCTCCTGGCAAAGGTTTTGCTTTCACAAAGAACAAACATTTTAGCTTTTTATTCTTGTCCTCCTTCCCCTGTCCCACTCTGTTTTAACCCATTTATGGAATAGTCTTACAGAACTTATAACAATAAATTTTCCATTAAAAACGATCTACTGGCCAGACATGGTGGCTCATGCCTGTAATCCCAGCACTTTGGGATTCCGAGGCGGGTGGATCACCTGAGGTCGGGAGTTCAAGATTAGCCTGACCAACATGGAGAAACCCCGTCTCTACTAAAAATACAAAATTAGCCAGGCATGGTGGTGCATGCCTGTAATCCCAGCTACTCGGGAGGCTGAGGCAGGAGAATCGCTTGAACCCAGGAGGCGGAGATTGTAGTGAGCCAAGATCATGCCATTGCACCCCAACCTGGGCAACAAGAGCGAAACTCCGTCTCAAAAACAAAAAACAAAAAACGAACAAACAAACAAACAAACAAAAGATCTACTTAGAATGGAATAAACATTCTTTTCAGGGCAGAAATCAAATATAGGACCTTTGGGAAACCACAGCTTTCTTTCTTGATCTCCATTAGGCATATTGAAAGACAGTTTCTTCCCTTAAAAGAAATGTGCTTACAGACTAAAAAATATCTCTTTAAACAGTTTCGAAAATTAGATTCACTGCCTTGTGCATCCATATTACCTCAAGCAGGCACCTGCAAAGATACCAAATTGAAAGCCGACCAGAAGAAGGTGAAGTTCAGGTTCATTTTGTACATCCTTCAACAATGTTTCACTATTGTGCTCTCTTCTTTTGCATTTGTTTACTTGGCACACATTTTTCCTTTCACTCAACCACCTCCCTATACCCGTTTCTACATTTATTTTAAGCAAATATTTAGGTTTTGAGGCCAAAAGACTCTTCAGACCATTTACAATGAAGCCCAGGACTCAGAAGGATTAGCAAGAGGGAGGAAGAGGTGAAAGCTAGGCTCTCCCTGGTGCATTTGAGGAAGACTGGGTTTACTAGAAGAAATGTAATGATCAAAACTCACATACCTGTGGGAGGCTCAGTGAGGAAACATCATTCCAAATGTGTAGTGGAAAAATTACCCAAAGTTATAGGAAAAGAAAAAAACCAAAACCAAAACAAACAAACAAACAAAAAACAGCTCCTGGCTGCAGCAAGTTACGTAGGCTATGAATTATTTTATTGAACAGCATTAAGTGCTTTCCTGTTGGAAAATGAGGGACTTATTAATTATTTTAAGTTCAAAGTAATTAAGTCAGGCACTGTCAGGCTGACACGGTTTTCTCAGCAGGCGGCTGGATTCATTCAGCAAAGTGAAGGATTTTTCGCATATGCTGGGCTACAGGTGAGCCAGTTGGTAAATATGTGACATCTTTTAATTATACCTCATTGCAATATGTAGCTTGTCTTATGAATTATGTGATCATTTGTTGCTTTCTCATGAAAGAGAAGATATTGTTGAGTTTCCCTAGGAAGGATGTAGAGGGAGGAATGGGGGAGTGTCTGAGTTCACGGAAAGGAGGAAAATCACCTCTGTGGTAGGTACTTTTCCAGATTATTTTAGGACCTGACCTGCGTGTGACCTCCTATTGTAAGTTCTGGGAAAGTTTCTGTCTCCACTGGCTAGCAGTTGTGAGAAAAGATTTTCTAGCAGGCCACATCAGGACTGGATGGTAGGAAAGACTGAAAAGCTGTCTCTAGTTGACCTCCCTTCTGGGCTTTTCCTAGAAGCCTTCCTGGTGACCAGCTGCCTAGCTAGATTCCAGGTGCATGATGGAGAGCCTTTTGATATGGACAAGAGACAGAGAAATACTGGGTAGAAGACAGCTGTTCCTGGTAAAAGCCCCACCCTCAAGCCTGAAAACCCATGACCCTAAGTGGGAGCAGGTATTCCTGTTTGAACACCAAAAAGTTGCCTTTTGGCCTGCTATGTCTGTACCCATTTGGCCCCTATTCTGTACCCATATAAACCCCAAACCCCAGGCTCCACAAACAGATTAACAGAAGAGCAGAATGACAGAGGAGAGAAGAAAAGAAGCATTTGAACGTCGAGAGGAGTCTGGCTGGGGATGGTGGGAGAGGAGATAGGCTTCTGGGTGGTCAGACTCTAAAGGAAGATCATTTTCCTACTCCATCCCCTTTCCAGCTCCCCATCCATCCTACTGAGAGCCACCACCACCACTCAGTAAAACCCCCAAATTCACCATCCTTCAAGTCCACGTGTGACCTGAATTTTCCTGGACACTGGACAAGATCTCAGGATACAGAAAGCTGTCACACTGGCCCTCTGCCCTCATGAAAAGGCAGAGGGTCCACTGAGCTGTTTAACACTTAAGCCATTGGTGGATGGCAAGGCTAAAAGAGCACCCTGTAACACACACCCACTTGGGCCTTGGGAGTTGCAGGCTCCCACCCCTAGACGTTACCATGGGACCGGAGTCCAAAAGCACTTGCCATAGCTCCTGCACCTGCCTGTCTACATGCTCCCCCTACTGTAAGGGATTTGAGCGCATGAGCAGAAGAACCACATCCCTGTTACATATCCTGTGAGGGGGGCCAGGGAACTCTCCCACTGCACTTTGAGCTCATATTTGCTTAAAAGAGGAACAGGGCAAAAAAAAAAAAAAACAAAAACAAAAAAAATTGAAAATCAGGGATTGAAGAGAAATTTGCAGCTGGAGAGATTGACTTCAACATGGCTGCAAAAGTTTTCTAAGATGTTTATCTTAAAAGGCTGAAAGGTCCCTTTCATAGCAATAGGTTTCCAACCCTTTCTTCCATCAATTTGATAAGGTTGAGAACAAATTTGTCTTTGTCATTCTTATTCAACGTCCCACACCCCTACCACCCCCAATCCAACACCAAGTGCCTACTGCTCTATCAGCCCTCTGTGTAACAGAGCATGTTTGTATCCTCAGGTTGCCATATGTTGTTCATTTGTCTCTGGTCCTCCAGTGTTTGGGAAATTTTCTTTTCTGGACTCAAAACTTATTTGTTCTTCCTCTCTGCCTTCTGCTGAATAATAACTAACTAATAATGACATTTGTACTAATGTGTTTATCTAGTCATTAATTTATTTAAATGCTATTAATTTACTGCCTACTTTATGCCCTGTGGAAATGATACACAAGACAAATGTGTTCGCTCCTTCCTGGAACTTATCTTCTTGTGTGAAAAGAAATCTTTCCTGGCTCCCGTATGTAGAGACCCTGCACTTCGTCCTCAAATTCAAGAAGGCAAGAAGTCTTGTATTAACTTAAAAAAAAATTTCATGTAACTTCAAATTCAATCCCTTACCTTGTTGAGCTGGTGGAAAATTCAATCTAAGTTACTTTTATTGTAATTGTCTATAGTATGTTTATACACAGAAATAGGAAACCAAAGTAGCCCCCCTCATCCCCTACAATAGAGTTCTCTCTACAAAATATAAATAATTAATGGCCACGGTGGGGAAGGGGGAAAGAGTACAACATGGAAGGGAAGGGTTCAAATTTCTTCCAGCCCTCTGGGTGAGGAACAGGGGGCAGGGAGGGGCAGGGAGGAGCAGGGGTAGGGAGAGGAAACCATCAGCACTGTGAGATGGGGGACACAATGAGTGGCCCTAGAGGGAGACTACAGGCTGGAGGCACAGGGTGTGGGGCATGAGTGGAGCCTCTGAGGTCAGTGTTTGTGAAGAGAAGGGTACACCAGTCTGGGAGTCATGGATAGAAATAAAGTAAGGGCCAGGGAGCAGGGGAGGAGTGATTTCCTGTGAATGCTTTCTGAGGAACCCTACAGTGGCTGTGAGGTGTGGAGGAGCCCAGTCAGGAGCAGGGCAGGACTGGGGTGAGGGAGGAAGAGATCTAGGAGAGAGGAGGAGGGGAAGGACCCTTGGAGCCCCATTCTCTTATTGGCTGGAGGCCTTTGAGACTCAGTGACTAGGAAGGAAGTCTGAGTGGGGAATGGGACCAGCTGGCTGTGGGGATGAGGGTGGGAGACGTGACTGCTTGTGAGAGAATACCTTACCCACATGTCCCTGAGCCCTCAGCCCAGAAAGATAAACACACACATACACACCCTTAGAAACCCCATCTTTTGGGCCTGGCGCGGTGGCTCATGCCTGTAATCCCAGCACTTTGGGAGGATGAGGTGGGCGGATCACGAGGTCGGGAGATCGAGACCATCCTGGTTAACATAGTGAAATCCCGTCTCTACTAAAAATACAAAAAATTAGCCGAGCGTGGTGGCGGGCGCCTGTAGTCCCAGCTACTCGGGAGGCTGAGGCAGAATGGCATGAACCCAGGAGACGGAGATTGCAGTGAGGGGAGATCGTGCCACTGCACTCCATCCAGTCTGGGCGACAGAGTGAGACTCCATCTCAAAAAAAAAAAAAAAAAGAAAAAAGAAACCACATCTTTTTTCTTGATGGGGACACATTGCACACAGTCCTACCCAATGCCCAGAACCCAACTGCAGCTCAGGTCTGATCCTTCTGGTCACTTAAACACACACCAAACCTCCTGCCCTCCATTCACAGCTGCTGCCTAGAGTCCCCTGCCTCTGCTGTTCAAGGTCCACCCCACTTACTCCCTTTCTTTTTCTTTTATTTCTTTTTTGGTTTGTTTTTTGTTTTTTTTGAGATGGAGTCTCGCTCTGTCACCCAGGCTGGAGTGCAGTGGCGCGATCTCGGCTCACTGCAAGCTCCGCCTCCCGGGTTTACGCCATTCTCCTGCCCCAGCCTCCCGAGTAGCTGGGACTACAGGAGCCCACCACCACACCCGGCTAATTTTTTTTGTATTTTTAGTAGAGACCGGGTTTCACCGTGTTAGTCAGGATGGTCTCGATCTCCTGATCTCGTGATCCACCCGCCTCGGCTTCCCAAAGTGCTGGGATTACAGGCCACTTACTGGCTTTCTCTGACATACCTTTAGAATCATCCTTAGTCCATCCAGGTTGCACCTACTCTTGGAGAAAGTGGTGGGGGCATGACAGGACCTCAGAGAAGGGGATGGCCATGGTCTTCAACCAGGAAGATGACTAGAGGCAGGTTTGAAGCTGGGAGAATAGCTACGTAGGCTCTAAGGGGCCCCCACCTCTATGGGGGTTGAGTCCTCAGACCCTGGTCCAGACTCTATTCTCAAGGCCAACAGTAGGGACTCCTGCCTCTCATATGATCACCAAAAGATGACACCATCAGTGAGCTGAGGATGGGCCAGTACTAGAGCCAAGAGGAAGGAAGCAGCCTGGTAGGGCTGGGAGAAGAGGCAGAGCATACTGCAGAGCAGGTGAAGTCTTAGCAAGGGACCACCCACAAGATGATGAATGTCCTTGAGCTGAACAGCAAAAAGATGGAGAAAAATAAGAAGATACTTGATAATTGGACGACAACCCAATAACTCTTAACCCAAGGCACCAATCACCAGATGGCTCTAAAGT
This sequence comes from Macaca fascicularis, assembly GCF_037993035.2. NCBI lineage: Eukaryota > Metazoa > Chordata > Mammalia > Primates > Cercopithecidae > Macaca > Macaca fascicularis. The sequence goes on from NC_088375.1 coordinate 137,836,640, forward strand.
ATGCAATTCATTATCAGTGGCTACTGTTTCATTTTTTTCTGCATATGAACATTAAAATGAACACTATCATGATAGTAGAAAATCGTGCCTTGCTCAGTGCAGCAAGTTTCTGTATATAAAATAAATACAGTCATCAAGTTTATAGTCAAAATTCATAAACTCCACAACTCTAGGTATAATAGCTCTATTTTAACTGTAGAAAACCACTCTTATTATCTTGAAAGACAAAAATAACAAACATGAAAAAATTTGGTTATCTTTTTTGATTACCTTTTACATAGTGTTTAGATATAAATGAAATTATTTAACCTACTTTTCCAGAATAATTTATTTAAACTATATTCATTTAAAAAGTTAAACATTTTTTTCTGCCAAAAACAGAAATCCAACTGCCAATCTGTATTTGTAGTGAAACTGTATTTTATAGTGTTACATTGCTGACTATGTTTTATATGAGTGACCACTAATAAATTATTTAAGTCAAGGTTTCGACTCAAATCCATCAAATTCTTTGGTCAAATATTTAATATTGATAAGCTAACCAGCAGTATTCAGAGTTGGATTACAGCTGTAAGCATTTTCCTGGTTAAGCTTTCCAAGACACTGTATAAAGGTTTTAACAGAAGACGTAATGTTGTGCAGTTTAGTGCATGTTTGTAAATATTGCTGCCCATTAGAAGTATTTGCATGAACCGGAAATGTAGATGAAAACAGTTATGGCATTTTAAATGCTCATTGTAGTAAACTTGTGTTTTGTAGATTTGAAGGTACAGACTTTTGTAAGCAACTTCATAAAATGGTGACTAGGTTGTAAACATTAAGTAAAATGAAGTTAAAATAAATCCTTTTCTATTTGATATATTTTGAACTGATACTTCATGTTGCAGTAGTACCTATAAAACAAACACCTATTACAATGGTAAAAATTAAAAAAAAAAAAAAGCTCATCTGACATGTTTGGATTTGCTTACGTGACCCTGTGGAAATCCTCCCAGACAATGGACACGCTGGGTAGATTTGGCCTTCGTTGGGCTCTGCCAAAAACTTATGAACTGAAATGTAAAACAATCTCTTGCCCTATACTCTTGCCTTTCCATTAGAACATCCTATTATATGTATTTTTTAAAGTTAATTTTTTTCCAAAGTCTATATTTTTATTACTCATTACCATATAGCAAATATTCAGTATATGTACAGTATTAAAAGAAAGTCACACACACACACAAACACTTAGAATAATGACTTTTCTGGTGTACACATATAGCTTAGAAAATGTAAAGATGCAAACACAGAGCTTTATGAAGTAAAACAGTCACCAAATAACTAGTACAATTGAGGCAAGAGTTTCTGTGGGAGAATACGACAATAAACCCAGAGTGGGAAATCAAGTCATTTCTAAATGCCTTGGGAGAGAAATCCTTGGATTCTTACCAAATCATAGTACATAAGTAGATGTCCATTCTGCTTATGCTAAGGACCAGCCTTCTGCTTATAAGATTTGTACACTTGAGCAAATATTTCTGAATTCATGGCAGGAAGAGGCAGCTTTCTTTAAAGGAGAAATCATGTTGCATAAGTTCAGGATGCTACAGGATATTATACATATTAAACTCTATGGAAAACTACATATGCCTTTCAATAAAGAAATATTTATTTTCTGTGTTATCCATGTAAAACATTGCACTAGCTATTCTTTTTTTTTTGTTTCATTTCTATTTTGAGCCAGTATTTCCTTATAATAAACTAAATTACATAAAGAAATGTAGAAGCAGTAGAAAAAGTCCATTTGTCGACAGAGTCATTTTCTCTTAAATCTGAATTTTGTGGACTGCAGGATGTTGACAACTAGTAACCTATATGTCATTGAACACATTAATTCCCAATTTCTCAGAAAACAATTAATGCTGATTTATAGAACCTTCAAGTTAGAACCACCTCAACCTCAAAAGTGCCCTTAAATGCAACCATGTAATTATGATCCCACATGGGCAACATTTAAAACTTTTACTCACTTTCCATTAACAAGATGGCATCATGGCACATTTTACATTTTCAGAAATATTGGAAATAAATTGACATTTGGCTAGGCATTTTCTTGAAAACTGAGCTCGGCACCCATCAAATTTAGCACATCTTCCTTTGCCTAAAACGGGAACAGAATAGCCACGAATATTGTGATGGTACCATTGGTTAACATTTTGGAAATCTTTTAAATGCACTGCTGTCTGAAAAGTGACATCTCTTTTGGTGTTTAGATGAGGCTGACATCGAGTGCACCACTTGTCTTTCTGAGGGTAGTTACTTTCATGTCTTTCATAATGACTGCATATTCACATTGCTGAAATGTGGCTTTCTGTCTGAGCTAGAGCTAAGGGACAGTTTTGAATTGGACGCATCATGTAATGGACTAAAAATCAAGAAGAAGAAAAAAAAAAAGACTTGTATTTGCAACTAGGTCAAAATAGACATTTACAATAAAATTAAATGTTTGGTTTAGCTTGGCCCCTAGTGGATGGTAATTCTCATTTTCACATTGAATTGGTGGACTTTGCTTAAATGATGTGCAGAACCAAATGACCCTGGAGACTAAATTACCTCTTCACTTTGGAAATGGCATTCACCTCAAGCCAGTTTTGAGATGAATTTGTGGTGAGTTGACAGAAAGCCTGGAAACATTTGTACACTTGGTAGCAAGAGTGCAGATAAACAGAGATGCCAAATTCAGAAAACATTTTCTATCCCATTCCCAGTGAATTCAGAAAAAAATTCCTTATCTAATTAGCACAAGTTTAGCACAGAGGTTTGACATTAGTGTTGTCTAAAATTAAAGAATGATTTGCTTTTCTTTTGTATTCTTTAATTAAAGCAAATTTAAGAATAATTTTCTTTCTTTTATAAGAGTCAGGTTAAAAAAAAAAAAAAGCAGCCAATCAATCAGCCAACAAACCAAACAAACAAGCAAAAAATCAGGGATTTTCAATCTAGGAACACTCAAGGTACACTGAGGAGAGAAGGTATGATTTTGGCATTTTGGCCCCGTGTGCAGCAGCTTTTATATGAGCTCTGTGATGCCTGCCATCTTTCACCCCAGCGAAAATGATGTCATTTGCTTGCGATTATAGACTCCTATTGATTTCCAATTTTCACCAGGCATGTTCAAATCCCTTGTGCTCTGGGGGCTTGTAGATTCTTATCAGTCTTGCAGGGAGGAAACAATGTGGTAACATAATTGGCACAGTGTAGCAATAAGACTCCTGTTGTACTTCCAATTTAGTTCTTTATTGCAATATCTTGATTATATATATATTGTCATATATATTTAGAATTATATGTATCTGTATCTGTATATCTGTTGTGTGTGTGTAAATACATACACGTGTACTTAGCATTTAGCACTAGTAGACTCAAAACATTTCTCAAAGACCAGACTAAATTTTAATAAAGCCAGGGCTTATCTATGATATACAAAATACATATAATAACTGTATATAATAAAGTCAGGGCTTATCTATTGTGTGTATATATATGCATATCAGTAGTACCCTGAGTAGATTAGGTTATGTCGTATTACTCTTTTAGCTTGCTGTGACTTCCGATTCCAGAGTGATGATTGGTTCACAATTACACTGCAGCTGCTGTCTCAAGAGCTACTTCTGTGGGGGAATCTGCATTCAGCAAGTGTTTATCTTATGTAATACAGTGCCACCCAAACAGTTCTGAGCTCATACCAAAAAGTCATCCTTTAGAAAACACACTTCACAACTGTAGTATGTAACATGCAATTACGTCCTTTTTATCATGAGGTATCAGAGTAACACTTTTATTTGGTCTAGGAAAAGGACTTTCTAACAATTCCAATTTTTTTCTTGAGGTTGTATGTTCCATATGTTCCAAATTTAGGTTCATGTTCTAAATTTTAACTTACCAATTAATACAGACCACGAGGCTTGATGTGTGCTAAACCATAGAGTCACATTAAAAGTTAAGGTGATTTGCCAAAATGCGGAAGAAATGTAAATGCCTACATTTCAATTTGTCTCTGAAAGAGTAGACACTAGTAATTGCTTTTGGGAGCTGACCAAGAGGAAAGAAAGTAAACAATTTTAATTTCTTCTTTATGGGATTGTTACAAAGTCCCTGCTTTGGATGGTGCCTCCCCGTAGGCTTGTGCATTGTGCTGAAGCTCCATTAGAGAGAGTGCACACTTTGATCCAGCTACTGCACTGCGCGCGCTCTGTTATGTGAAGAGCATGACAAATATGCACACTTTCCAATCTTTCCCTTTATTTTCTTTTACACAAACTTAGAGTGGAAAAATAAATCTCTGATAAAAACAAATGTAGCAGTATTAAAATCTTCTTGTAGTCTTGTGATTAAAGAAAAAAAAAAAACCTCTGTGTTTTAGATGGAAGTACAAACAAAATTATTTATTTGTGTCTGCATATACCCTTTATTTTTACTTTCTGATCATTCTACTGAGACTGGGTTTCAGTAGAGTCCCCAAGGTAATGGAGCCTGGTGGCTAATCCATTGAGCCATACAAACTCCATCTGCTTACTCACTTTGACATTTTAATAATATCCCATTTGGACCTTTGTTCAATTTTGCTTTGTGTGCTACATCTTTGTTTTAACATTACAGCTGAAATAATTTATTATAATTAATACTATCAAATCTCACTAATTAAAACACACAGAAAGATTTTGTATATTTCAACTCTATACTTTCCATGGAAAATGGACCCATTAAAATTTGTCAATGGACCATCAAATTGCCCTCTTAATTATTGTTCATTGTGTATTTTACTTGGAATAAAGGAAAAAGTATGACATTTTTTAAAATGTAATACCCTATTTTATTTCCATCTTACTTTGAAATTTCTTGTACGACGTTCTCTGTAAAAACGATAATAGATTATTCTAATGATATAGTACAGTAGGATAGTTTCAGACACAACTGCTGATGATGGAAGTAATACTAAATGCTGGCTTATTTTGTTTTATAAATATGTGATTTCTTTAAATGAAGATTGATTATGACCTACTATTTATATACATGAATCATACAAATTGTGACAGACTTGTAACATGCTGTATGGGTTGCCCTCCAGGACTTGATTGTATTCAGCATATGTCACAGTCAAAAGCTTATTAACTATTATTGATTAATTTATATATTTCTTCTCATTCATCCCAAGATACTGAGGAATATCATAGATGGAAGAATTAAGACTTAAACATGCATTAGAAGATCCCCAAAATATTTAGTCAAATCTTAGTAGGACATGAAGTACACAAAAATACTGTAATGTAACCTAGATTTTGCAGAAGACACAGATGGTAAAGCAAGTGATACATCATTTGCAGGATGTTAAGTTGCAAACAGAAAGTTAAGCACGATCCAGACTGTAAAGCAATGTAGGAGTCCAAGTGTGAAGAGATTTAAATAATAGAACAGTAACATGCAACATATTTTCTCTTTTTCTCAAGTAGTCTCAGTATCAAGAATTTATTGGTGAATGCTGCTCTAATAAAATAATGATTATAGCTTGAATTTATAGAGTGTTCTTCGAATGTAATAACCTTTTGCACACATTATCTCATTTAATCTTCTTGACAACCCTATGAGGTCAATATCCCTAGACTTTGACTTAACAGATGCAGAAAAGGAGGCTCAGAGAGGTTAAGTGGGCTGTGAAATGTCACTTGTCTAGTAAGTGGTGGAGCAGAATCTCAATTCAAGCTTGTGACCCCAAGCTTAGTACTCTGAATTTCATCACCCCTATAGTCTGGGCAGCATCTTGGGCCCATAACTTATGCCCACATTTCAGAGCTGATTCATTTATTTCAGTTATCTTTACAATGTGTACTAATGGCCATGGTGTTAACAACTGTCTAGTGATCTGACAGTCTAGTGATCTAATATAGATCAGTCATGCAGACACTAAATACATGGATTTGCTGTACCAAATTCATTAGTTCCACCATACATTAAAAATCTAGAGAGTAAAAATGAGATGAGAAGTGAGATATTAATCAGACAATATGATCATTGAAGAGACAGCTCACCTATATAATGAAGAAGTAATGCAGAATAGAGAAAAAAATACAGGCTTTGGAGTTGCACAAATCCAGGTTCAGACTATGAATCTTACATATACTAGCTGAATTTGAGCAAGTTAAGTTAAGTAATCTCTATGAGCTTTAGCAACCTCTTTATCCATAAACCACAGTGGGGTTTTTTTAAAGAATGAAATATCTGTAGGGTTATTGCCACATTATAATCACTCAATAAAAGTTACTGCTATTAACATAATTCTGACATTGCATCTAAGCATCACATTTACTTCGACTAGAAACTTTCAGGGGATATAATTTTAACAATTAAATCATAAATAAAGAATAAAACAATAGTTATCAACTTACTAACTATTTTAAATACTTGAAGGACTAGATATTGATCAGGCTATTTTCTGGGTGGTCTTGAGAAACATTCATGATTCATGTCTACAATTACACTTAAAGAACAAAGAAAATTGCCAAGAATTTATTCAGAAATAAAATATGGTCAGTGACAGAAAATTATAATTATAGCATTTAAGAGCAGATGGGCTGAGCATGGTTGCTCATGCCTATAATCCTAGCACTTTGGGAGGCTGAGGTGGGAGTATTGCTTGAGCTGAGGTGTTCAAGACCAGTCTGGGCAACATAGCAAGATCTTGTCTCTAAAAAAAAAAAAAAAAAGTAAATAATAATAATAATAATAAAACAATAAAAGTGGGGAAGTCAGATTATATTTGATTTTATCAGCATAATGATGATAATTAAATTCAAAAGTGAACAAATATCAATAGGTACCCAAAGATCTAAAAGGTGTTAACTTTTAATATTGAGAAATCCTATCATTAGGTCACGCCAGCAGTTGAACTAAAATAAGCAAAGAAGAGGAAAACAGCTATCAGAACCATAATAGATACTTTATTTGTATATATTTAATTCTGACATTTAAGAATGGTCAATTGATAGTAAGCATCCTACTATGATGAAAGCTTCAGTTGTCTCATTAGAAGAATCCAGATGGTAGGCCAGACGTGGTGGCTCAATCCTGTAATTCCAGCAGGTTGGGAGGCCGAGGCAGGCAGATCACCTGAGATCGGGAGTTTGAGACCACTGTGACCAACATGGAGAAACCCTGTCTCTACTAAAAGTACAACATCAGCTGGGCGTGGTGGCACTTGTAATCCCAGCTACTCGGGAGGCTGAGGCAGGAGAACTGCTTGAACCCAGGAGGCGGAGGTTGCAGTGAGTCAAGATAGCACCATTACACTCCAGCCTGGGCAACAAGACCAAAATTCCGTCTTAAAAAAAAAGAAGAAGAATCCAGATGGCAACTGATGATAAATCATTCAATTTTATGACTGTATTTTCATTGGGTTTTGTAATGGTATAACTTATTAATGACTAATACTATATCTGGGTTCAATTGGGTCCACCAAATTATGAAACTGTAGGTGGAGGCAACTCAGTATCTTCAGTTTGAATCTAATAGGTAATAACTGATTAGGTAAATAGAAAATCTTCCCTATATTCCTAATATTAGCTGTTTTTCCTTACATGTAACATAGGTGACCAATAAATAAAGTTACACGAAAAAAATCCAAGAAATCGGAGATGAAATATCACTAGCTGCAAGATCAGAAAGAAAAGATAAAGATGTATATGAAGAGGCTGGGCGCGGTGGCTGACGCCTGTAATCCCAGCACTTTGGGAGGCCGAGGCGGGAGGATCACGAGTTCAGGAGATCGAGACCATCCAGGCTAACGCAGTGAAACCCTGTCTCTAATAAAAATAAATAGAAAAAATCAGCCGGGCCTGGTGGCAGGAGCCTGTAGTCCCAGCTACTCCGAAGGCCGAGACAGGAGAATGGCGTAAACCCAGGAGGCGGAGCTTGCAGTGAGCAGAGATCTTGCCACGGAACTCCAGCCTGGGCGACAGAGCGAGACTCCGTCTCAAAACAAACAAACAAAAAGATATATGTGAAGAAAACCTAAAAGGGACAAGGTCAGAGAGATAGTAAGTCTGTCTGACTTTGACTATAAGAGCAAAGAAAGCAGCCTTGGACACCAGAAGGAAAGAACAAATGTGAAAAAGATGAAAAAGACAAAGAGTCAGAAATATAACTCTGGAACCATAATATGATAAGTTATCTTGAGTTTCATCAGTTTATCTTTTTATTTTTTTATTTATTTTATTTTTTGAGATGGTGTCTGGCTCTGTCACCAGGCTAGAGTGCTGTGAGCCACAGCTCCGGGCCCAGTTCATCTTTTTAAATGTAGCAAATTCACGACTTAAGTAGACTAGTAGAGATACAAATAATTCTCTTGAATTCCAAAAATGATAGAAGTTGAACAAAATTTTGAAAAAAAGAATGTTGTGAATACAGGTAAAAGTTTCAATTAAAGAACCAACAGGATGCTTTTTCTTTGTAGAAATACTTATAAACTAAAAAGAGATTTGAAGAGTATTCAAGTAAATGCAAGTTCAGACTCAGTTGACAATACGGAGATCATTAGATTAATTTATCACTTAGCAAAGGTCAAATATTAAAACATGGGTAGGGAAATAATATCCTTTAAGAGTCTGAGGAGACGAAAAATGTGTGATCTTTGCATAGCTTTTTAAAATGTTAGCTCCAGTTGCAGTATTTCAAAGTATAGTAAAATTTCAATTGAGCAGTAATTCCAGTTAACCAGTCTCTTATCTTTAAAAAAAAGGTGGGTATAATTTTCAAGCCAATATGTTCATACACGAGTGATTTTAGTATGCATGTGGACAAATTGCTTCGTCCTTCTTTATCTCAATATTGGCAGTTCAATATTGGTATGTTCCAAAACTCATCTTTCAGTTGATTATTTGAAACTCAGAGTATATATTTTTAATAGCATCAGAATAATAATACTACCTTGCATGGTAAGCTCACAAAAGAACAGGACAGATCTGATATGCTCTGCATTGATAATAAAAAGAAGCTATAGGGTTATAGTACCAATGATTAAAATAAATGTTTAAGTAAAAGCAATGTTCAGATTCTTTGAGTTATCCTATTACCACACTTATCTAATTTATGATTGACTTGGAGACTTCTACAATAGGGGCAAAGACCAAGCTTCCATTTTGCCCTCTCTGATTGTTCACAGAAATGACTGACAATAGACAAATTAATAGGAAAAAAAGGCATATGAATTTATTTTATGTGCATCAGCACAAGGGAATCACAAGAGTGTGATTATTCATTAATCCAGTGATGTTCAGATGCTTATACACACTTCTTTATAGGGCGAGGGGAGATCAGAAGTGTAGAAGTAAATAATTTGCCAGGAAATGAATGAGCTTAAAGGACAATGGCCTGGGACAAAGTTCCTCTGAGCTCTGGGGGAAGTGGTGGGAAGGTGAGGAGTGAAACTTCACTGTGAACAAAGGTTGTCTTATTATGCAGATAAGATTTGCCAGGTGATCTTTTTGAGCTGCCTCAGAAGAACAGATAAAACGTGTGTCTGAGCATGGTGAAGACTCTGTGTCTTCTCTTTTCTGCGGTTAAGTGTTTCCTGTTTATTTGATGTGATTCCTAGGGAGGGGGTCTTAAGACAAGTACATTTCTTTTGGAAAAAAGTTCCCCTAGTGATATAAAGGAATTCCAGAGGGAGTCCTTCCTGGTGCATCAGAAAAGAAACAGGATCAGAGAGACAGGGGCAGGGCTTGGGGGGAAGATCACAGAAAGACCTTGGTTCTGAGGCTTATTTTTGAGGTATTTTAATTTCCTTTAATTCAAAGCATTTAGCATCCAAGACACCATATTCTGATGTGTCATTTCTTAAGCCCCAATACTACCAATAGCTGAAGTTCTTCTAAAGTCCTAGAAGGCAAAGACTGAAAGTTTAATAATGTTTACATGGCAGAATATTAGTTTCAGGTCAAATTCATGAAACAGAAAATTGGATATTTTATGAGATGTTAATTTTCTTTATTAAATAATCCTGTCTCTTCAATAATAATTTATGCTGCAGATTTATAGTATTTTAAGTTTTTATGAAATCTTATGTTGATTTATCTGCTTTTAAAAAAACTATTGTTCATATTTACAAAGTATTTGATGGTAAGTCCTTCATTAAGAATACAGGCATCCAGGCTGGGCATGGTGGCTCATGCCTATAATCCCAACACTTTGGGAGGCCACGGTGGGAGGATTGCTTGAGGCCAGGAGTTCAAGACTGGCCTGGGTAACATAGTGAGACCCTGTCTGTAAAAATTAGTCAGACAAGGCCAGGCATGCTGGCTCACACCTGTAATCCGAGCACTTTGGGAGGCTGAGGTGGGTGGATCACATGGTGATCATGGTGAAACCCTGTCTCTACTAAAAATACAAAAATTAGCTGGGCATGGTGGCATGCACCTGTAATCCTAGCTACTGGGGAGGCTGAGGCAGGAGAATCACTTGAACCTGGGAGGCGGAGGTTGTGGTGAGCTGAAATTGCACCATTGCACTCCAGCCTGGACAACAGAGTGAGACTCTGCCACACACACACACACACAAAATCAGTCAGACATGGTAGTGTCTACTTGGGAGGCTGAGGTGGGAGGATCCTTTGAGCCCTGGAGTTTGAGGTTACAGTGAGCTATGATCATGCATCTGCATTCCAGTTTTGGTAACTGAGTGAAATCCCATTTCAGAAAAAAAAGAAAAAACAAAAGGAAAGAAAAAGGAGGAAAAAAAGAATACAGCATTCAAAATTCTAGTATGCTTTTTGACACCAACAACCAGTTTTCTAATTCCTTTTTTTTTTTTTTTTTTTTTTCTGAGACGGAGTCTGGCTCTCTTGCCCAGGCTGGAGTGCAGTGGCCGGATCTCAGCTCACTGCAAGCTCCGCCTCCTGGGTTCACGCCATTCTCCTGCCTCAGCCTCCTGAGTAGCTGGGGCTAGAGGCGCCCGCCACCTCGCCCGGCTAGTTTTTTGTATTTTTTTAGTAGAGACGGGGTTTCACTGTGTTAGCCAGGATGGTCTCAATCTCCTGACCTCGTGATCCACCCGTCTTGGCCTCCCAAAGTGCTGGGATTACAGGCTTGAGCCACCGCGCCCGGCCTTTCTAATTCTTTAAACACCAACTGGGTGTCCAATAATTCAATTCAATTCTGTTACTATCTACCTAGAGCTAGCTCCAGACCCCACAAATTAAAGCAATTCAGTCTTACAAGACCACCCCACTAGAGATGCCAGTTGTTTAAGTCTTGAACCACCTGCACTTCTGATTGACTGGCTATAAATTGGCGGTTCCAATGACCTTCTCCTCATGTTTGATAATTTGTTAGAATGGCTCACAGAACCCAGAAAAAACACTTTATCCACATTTTCTGCCTTATTATAAAGGATATAACTCAAGAATAGCCAAATGAAAGTGAGGCAGAAGGCAAAATATGAGAGGAGAAGTGGTACAGAATTTTCATGCCCTTTCTGGGCACCGTAATATGTTTACCAACCTGGAAATTCTCTGAACCTTCTTGTTTAAGAGCTTTTATAGCACTCAATCTTCAGTCCCTCCTTTCCCTGTAGGTCAGGTGTAGGTCTGAAAATTCCTGTTGTTATAGGATCCATAGGTTTGTATGACCACTGCAGTAACAGACCAATTACACTGAGATAGCAGGCTTTGCAGCAGAGAAAGAATTTAATAATTGCACGGTGCTGAGTGAGAAGATGGGAGGAGACCCTCAAATCTGTCTCCCTGAGAAGTTCTGGGCTGGGACTTTTAAGGGGACCATGGTGGGTGAGGGCCTGGAAAATTGGAGTGGTTGATTGGTTAGGTAAGGGGGATGAAATCATCTGGATGTGGAAACTGCATTTTTTTTGTGAGTCAGCTTCTTGGGGAATTCTTCAGACCAGCTGGCATCGGTAGTTTCACTGGTATGCAGGATTGAAAGAATATTTCAAAGGCAGAACTTAAAGTTTCACAATGTTCACGTTGTTATATATAGAGCAGTCAAGGGGAACTATGATCCTGTGACAGGGTCTACATGATTCTGATGAAACAGTCCCCAAACAACTATAAGGAAGCAAGTCAGTGAACCGGCTGGCCTAGTGATTAATGCTTAGTGTGCTGGGAGCTTGGCTTATTTTCTTTCTCTCCCTCCCTTCTTCCCTGATTAATTCTGTAAAGTTTATAGGAGCCGTTTCACTTCTCTCTAATGGTTTGATCTTTCTAGTGACTAACACCACCTTGATGCTACCTAGGAGTCCTGCCCTAATTCACCTCATTAGCATAAACTTAGGTGTGATTGAAAGGGAGTCCTTATGAGTAACAAGACTCTCCTATCACTTAGGAAATTCCACGAGGTTTAGGAGCCTGTTGCCAGAAACACAGACAAAGATCAATGAATGTATTCCTGATTTCACAACAATTGCCAAGCTACTTGATAACTAAGCATCCAGAAATATTTTATCACCAAAAAAAGAAGGTTCAGTTCCCCACTTCCCTTTTATTTTGCATGAACACTGTCAGGCCTCTGAGCCCAAGCCAAACCATCTAATCCCCTGTGACTTGCACGTATATGCCCATATGGCCTGAAGTAACTGAAGAATCACAAAAGAAGTGAAAATGCCCTGCCCCGCCTTAACTGATGACATTCCACCACAAAAGAATTGAAAATGGCCGGTCCTTGCCTTAAGTGATGACATTACCTTCTGTAAGTACTTTTCCTGGCTCATCCTGGCTCAAAAACTCCCCCATTGAGCACCTTGTGACCCCCACTCCTGTCCATCAGAGAACAACACCCCTTTGACTGTAATTTTCCTTTACCTACCCAAATCCTATAAAATGGCCGCATCCTTATCTCCCTTCACTGACTCTCTTTTCGGTCTCAGCCCACCTGCACCCAGGTGATTAAAAAGCTTTATTGCTCACACAAAGCCTGTTTGGTGGTCTCTTCACATGGATGCACATGACAAACACACTCTGAGAACTGATCCTTTTATAATTGAAGGGAAAAAATGGTAGCTATTATAAAGACTACAAAGGAGGAAAGGATGGCTAAGGAAGGAAATAATTTTGGGAGACCACTCCATTTGGTTAATTGAAAAGGTACAATCAGTTGAGGCAGCACTGCTTTAGAATTAGATAGATCTGCATTTGGAGCTCAGTTCTAGCCTTTTCTAGGTATGCAAACTTCATCAAGTTACATAATCTTTCTGAGCTTCAGTTTCTTCATCTATAAAACAGAGAAATAACAATAACAACTTTGCAGGGTATTTCTGAGGTTTATAGTTAAATTATTGGAACACCAAAAAGGATAGTCTTGATCTAAAGTTAAATTATTTGGAATATTTATTCATGGTTGTATGAAGAACAAAAAAAAAGTGAAAGCAAATTGGCATGTGTCTTGGGCATAAACAATGGATCCCTAGGGAAAGCAAATCAAAATCTGCAATAGGGAGAAGAGAGAGGAAAGAGTTCCATTTATTAGATAGCCAGACTAATCCTCCTGAAGAATGCAAGTAAAAACATGGGACTGTATATGTGGATTGCTGTTTGGGTCAAATGCTTAATCAGATTTCTAGAAAAAATAAAAGCCTTAATTTGTTGTTGTTGCTGTTGAATATTATGGTGTAAACACTCTTCACTAGAGCTGATTTTAAGGTACAAAGATGACATCACTGAATGCACATTTGGATAGAGATGTTAACAATTCAATCTCAGGATCCAACATAAGCCAGCTCCAGCACACCACTGTGTGTGCATGTGCACCTTTTATATATATGTATATATTTATATATATGAATAATATATGGACAATTCATCTATGTATATATAAACACATAAAATCTCAAATGCATAAAATTGGTGACAAAATAGTAATAATTTATTAGACTAAGTCTAAATAAAAGTTACTTAAACATTGATTCTGAGAGGAGCCGGGCACATTCCTCAGCCCCGGGCTCAAAACAAACAAGCCCAATACAAACACATCCCATCCTCCCATCCCACCACATATCGCCATATATCTCTCAAACTTCCTGAGCCCAGTACAAACACCACCTGGAAAAGTCTCCGATAAGGAGGCAGCCGTTCAAAGTTTTACTGAAAGCGCGGGAACCAAAAGAATTCCTTTGTTCCCCTGTAACTTTTGGGCTATAAAAAGCAAACACTCACATTGTTCGGGGCCCTCTTGTATGATGTGTAATGGAGGGACCAAGTTCGAACTTGTCGTAAAGATCCTTGCCGCTTGGCTTTGACTCTGGACTCTGGTGGTCTTCTTTGGGGAATAGAGGGTCTGGGCATAACATCTGGGGGCTCGTCCGGGATTCCCCCAAGCCCACCAGACCCCTGGTCAACGGATCTACTAGGATCGATCTACTGATAGGTGAGCTGGCTCGTCTCCGTTTGTCTGTCTGTGTCTGTTCTGAATCTGAATCTGTGACTCGTGAGGTCTGAAACTGGAGCTGGCACAGTCCTGGCGGATGCGCTATAGGACGGCCAGCGGAGACCGGTGGGAGACGTCCCCTGGCGCTCGTCTGATCTAGCTTACGATCTGAACTGCCCCAACCACCAGTTTGGGGTTTGGGCAGTAGCTGTTTCTGATCTGAACTGCCCCGACCGCCGGTTTGGGGTTTGGGCAGTAGCTGTTTCTGATCTGAACTGCCCCGACCGCCGGTTTGGGGTTTGGGCAGTAGCTGTTTCCGATCTGAACTGCCCCTAGCGCGTTTGCGGTTTGGGCAGTAACTGTCTCTGATCTGAACTGCCCCGACCGCCGGTTTGGGGTTTGGGCAGTAGCTGTCTCTGATCTGAACTGCCCCGACCGCCGGTTTGGGGTTTGGGCAGTAGCTGTCTCTGATCTGAACTGCCCCGACCACCGGTTTGGGTTTTGGGCAGTAGCTGTTTCCGATCTGAACTGCCCCGAGCGCATTTGCGGTTTGGGCAGTAACTGTCTCTGATCTGAACTGCCCCGACCGCCGGTTTGGGGTTTGGGCAGTAGCTGTCTCTGATCTGAACTGCCCTGAGCGCCGGTTTGCCCCGAGCGCCGGTTTGGGGTTTGGGCAGTAGCTGTCTCTGATCTGAACTGCCCCGACCGCCGGTTTGGGGTTTGGGCAGTAGCTGTCTCTGATCTGAACTGCCCTGACCGCCAGTTTGGGGTTTGGGCAGTAGCTGTCTCTGATCTGAACTGCCCCGACCGCCGGTTTGGGGTTTGGGCAGTAGCTGTCTCTGATCTGAACTGCCCCGAGCGCCGGTTTGGGGTTTGGGCAGTAACTGTCTCTGATCTGGGCTGTCGGAGCACGATCGCGACTAAATATCATTAATAAGTCAGATCAGATTTCCTTTGCAGGGATTCAAACCCACATTCCTTTACAGGAAGGGACTACAAATTATTACAGGATGGGTAATACCCAGAGCACTCCTCTATCTCTCTTTACAAATAATTTCAGAGAAGTAAGAGCAAGGGGCCATGATCTTGGTATGGAAATCAGGAAAGGAAAGCTAATTACTCTGTGTCGCTCCAAATGGCCTGCCTTTGAAGTAGGGTGGCCACCCGAAGGGACCTTCCGACTTGCGGTCATCACTAGGGTAAAGTCCAAGATTTTCCTACCTGGGCGTGTGGGCCACTTAGATCAAATCCCATATATCCTCATATGGCAGGACCTTGTTGAGAACCCGCCTCCTTGGCTGTCCCCTTTCCAATTAGCCTCTGAACCCTGTAAGACACTGGTTGCTCGACCACTAAAATCCAAGCAACCAACTGCCCCCCCCATCCTGTTCTACCTGATAGCAGGGACCCACTGTTCACAGAACCCCCTCCGTACCCCTCCAGGCCCCAGGCCCCGACCCCCCGGGCTGAGTCGCGGGAGGGAGCAGGCGGAGGGGAGGTGGCCGGCACACACGGGCCCGCTGACAGGGAAGGTAACTTTGAAGGGCCAGCGGGGCGGACTCGAGGGCGCACTTCGCGGGCTAGCACTCCATGGTGGCTTTACCCCTTCAGGAAATAGGACCCCCAGATGACACAGGAATCCCCAGGCTCCAGTACTGGCCATTCTCCACCAGTGATCTGTATAACTGGAAGACTCAGAGTGCTCGGTTTTCAGACAACCCCAAAGATTTACTGGCTTTACTGGATAGTGTCATGTTCACCCACCAGCCAACCTGGGATGATTGCCAGCAGCTCCTCCGAATCTTGTTTACCACCAAAGAGCAAGAGAGAATACAGGTAGAAGCCAGAAAGCTGGTCCCGGGGGACGACGGTCAACCGACTGCCAACCCCGACCTCATAAACGCGAACTTTCCTCTGACCAGGCCAGCGTGGAACTACAACACGGCAGAAGGTAGGGGACGGCTACACCTTTATCGCCAGACTCTAATGGCAGGTCTCCGGGCAGCTGCTCGCAAGCCCACTAATTTGGCTAAAGTATATTCTATTCTGCAGGGAAAGACAGAGAGCCCAGCCACCTACTTAGAAAGATTAATGGAAGCTTTTAGACAGTACACCCCCATAGATCCAGAGGCTCCAGGAAGTCAGGCAGCTGTTGTAATGTCTTTCGTAAATCAGGCAACCCGGGGGCAGCAGCCATTTAATTGGACAGACGAAGCCGAGTCGGCTTTCCAACAGATTAAAACCGCCTTACTCTCTGCGCCTGCACTGGGGCTACCTGATGTTACCAAGCTCTTCCACCTATATGTGGACGAGAATACGGGTGTCGCCAAGGCAGTAATAACTCAGAACTTAGGCCCCTGGCGGAGGCCAGTTGCCTACCTGTCAAAGAAGTTAGACCCAGTGGCTGCCGGGTGGCCCCTTGTCTCCGAATGATTGCGGCCACGGCTCTGATGGTGCAAGATGCTGATAAACTTGTCATGGGACAAGAATTGCGGGTCGTTACTCCACATGCCATCGAAGGTGTACTCAAACAGCCACCTAATCGATGGAGGAGTAACGCCCGGCTCACCCACTACCAAGGACTACTACTAAATCCTCTCAGGATAACTTTCCTGCCCCCAACGACCTTAAACCCTGCCTCGCTGCTGCCCAACCCGGACCTGGACGCCCCACTCCATGACTGCACCGAGATACTAGCTCAGGTGCACGGAGTTTGAGAAGACCTGCAGGACCGCCCACTTCCTGACGCCGACCTCGTCTGGTTCACTGATGGGAGCAGCTTCATGCATCAAGGCCAGAGGTACGCTGGAGCGGCAGTGACTTCAGAGACTGAGGTAATCTGGGCGGAACCCCTGCCCCCGGGGACATCGGCCCAGAAGGCCGAACTGATTGCGCTCACCCAAGCTCTTACCTTAGGGGCGGGGAAGAAGCTGACAGTATATACAGACAGCCGATATGCTTTTGCAACGGCGCATATACATGGGGCCATTTACAGGGAGCGAGGGTTACTGATGGGTGAAGGAAAAGAGATAAAAAACAAGCAAGAGATCCTAGCCCTGCTAACAGCCCTATGGAGGCCAGAAAAGTTAGCCATTGTGCATTGCCCAGGGCATCAGAAACCAACTACTCCAACTGCTCAAGGCAACTTTCTGGCAGACCAAACTGCAAGGAATGTGGCAAAGGCTCCCAGCCAACTCCTTACACTCCAGCTCCCTGACCCGGGCCCCCGGGACTTGCCAAATTTCCCTGAATATTCAGAACAAGATCTCCAGTGGATTGACAAACTTCCCCTGAAACAAGTCCAGAATGGGTGGTGGACTGATACTAATGACCAAACCATCCTACCAGAAAAATTAGGACAACAGGTGTTAGAACACATCCACCGAACCACCCACCTGGGGGCCCGGCGGATGATAGACCTGATCAGATGCTCCAAGCTCAAAATCAGACATATAGCTGAGACGGCCAGCAGTATCGTGACAAGTTGCAAAGTCTGCCAGCTTAACAACGCATACCCCCAATCTCAAGCTGCAACAGGAACAAGGCTCAGGGGAACCAGGCCCGGTATCTACTGGGAAGTAGATTTTACTGAAATAAAGCCAGGAAAGTACGGGTACTGGTACTTACTTGTCTTTGTAGATACTTTTTCAGGGTGGACTGAAGCATTCCCAACCAAAAGAGAAACTGCTCAGGTCGTAGCAAAGAAAATTCTGGAAGATATCCTTCCCAGCCTTGCAGAAAATTCATCAAGAAATCTGGCCCAAGCTGAAGGAACTATATGAGACCGGTCCCCCGCTGACACCCCATCCGTACCAGCCAGGAGACTGGGTCCTGGTCAAGCGACACCGACAAGAGACCCTAGAACCCAGGTGGAAAGGACCACTCCAGGTACTCCTAACCACACCCACCCCCCTAAAGGTAGAAGGCATCGCGTCGTGGATCCACTACACCCACGTCAAGCCGGTGGACCCAAACTCCGACCTCCTGGGACCAATCACGGCGGCGGCTGAAGCACCGGACACGTGGACTGTGGACAGAGCTAAGAACAACCCCTTAAAACTCACCCTGCGCCAACAGCATAGCTCACTGCAAACATGCAGTTAGGTAGTCTGACTCTAACGTTGGTCGCCCTAGTGGCCGCTGGGGAAAACATAAAGCCAGCTCCTAATGCCTTTGTCTGGAGATTCTGGCTTTATGAAAACCAAACCCACCCTGGGCAACCTCATAAGCCCGGGAAATTAGTGGCCAGTGCAGATTGCCCCTCCTCAGGGTGCAATAGCCCAATTTTACTAAATTTTACTGATTTCCCAATAGCCAAACCAGTGGCACCAATGATATGCTTCGAGTATGATCAGACTCAATACAATTGTAAGCACTATTGGTGGCACCAAAGTGCCGGCTGCCCTTATAACTATTGTATCGTCCATAAATACCAATGGTGGGGTGGAAAAGAACAGATAGATCCCAGATGGCCCTTCCATCGTAGACGAGATGGAGACCTTTCATATACATGGATAGTTAGAGACCCCTGGAACTCCCGCTGGACCACGCCTCAACACGGGGCTGTATACTACCCCTCCGCCTCCACATGGCCTAGCAGTCACCTCTATCTGTGGCGGGGTCTAGTGCAGGTACGGCCCCTGGTCCATGGAAATATCCAGCGACAAGAAAACCGCCTGACACAAGATTTACGTCCTTTTTCCTGGTTAAAGTTATTGCAAGAAGGATTAGAACTTGCTAACCTTACAGGACTTCACAGCCTGTCTGGCTGCTTTCTGTGTGCCACTCTAGGGCGTCCACCGCTAACCGCTGTCCCCCTGCCGTGGGGATCCTCTACCTCTGCCCAAGCTAACAACCACCGAAACCTCTCATATGCCCCTATCCCTAACGTGCCACTATACCTAAACCCCAGTCAAGAAAAGTTTCCCTACTGTTTCTCAGGAACTAATTCCAGCCTCTGCAGCATCACTGCAACGCCCCCTAATATCACCTTAAGGGCTCCGTCAGGCATATTCTTCTGGTGTAATGGAACATTATCTAAAAACCTATCAAGCCCCTCTGTTACCAACCTACTGTGTCTTCCTGTCACATTAGTTCCCCGGTTGACTTTACTTACTGCCGGAGAGTTCCTAGGGTATACCGGTAACTGGACTAGTGCTGTTATTCACCCAGTCCCTAGACCGAGACCTGTACGAGCCATATTTCTCCCCCTCATTGCAGGAATCTCCCTCACCGCATCCTTCATGGCAGCCGGACTGGCAGGGGGAGCCTTAGGTCACACCCTCATAGAAAGTAACAACCTGTACCAACAATTTGCCATTGCTATGGAGGAGTCAGCTGAGTCCCTTGCCTCCCTCCAGCGGCAGCTCACGTCCCTAGCACAGGACTTGTGGAGGACCGGGTCCAACAGTTACGCAAGTTAAGCACAGAAGTAAGAACACGGCAGTTTGCTTCAGCTGCAGACCAATGGTGGAACTCATCTATGTTTTCTCTGTTAGCCCCCTTCCTTGGACCCCTGCTGAGTCTTCTATTTCTGCTTACCGTAGGACCTTGTGTTGTTAACAGAATTCTGCGGTTCGTTAGAGAAAGATTTGACACTGTACAACTCATGGTCCTCAGAGCCCAATACCAACCTGTAGACGCTGAAACAGAATCAGACTTGTAAGACCCAAGATTGGCTCTAGCGATACCTGAAAAGAAGGGGGGAATGAGAGGAGCCGGGCACATTCCTCAGCCCCGGGCTCAAAACAAACAAGCCCAATACAAACACATCCCATCCTCCCATCCCACCACATAACGCCATATATCTCTCAAACTTCCTGAGCCCAGTACAAACACATTCCATCCTCCCATCCCACCACATATCACCATATATCTCTCAAACTTCCTGAGCCCAGTACAAACACCACCTGGAAAAGTCTCCGATAAGGAGGCAGCCGTTCAAAGTTTTACTGAAAGCGCGGGAACCAAAAGAATTCCTTTGTTCCCCTGTAACTTTCGGGCTATAAAAAGCAAACACTCGCATTGTTCGGGGCCCTCTTGTATGATGTGTAATGGAGGGACCAAGTTCGAACTTGTCGTAAAGATCCTTGCCGCTTGGCTTTGACTCTGGACTCTGGTGGTCTTCTTTGGGGAATAGAGGGTCTGGGCATAACAATTCCACTTTTATCTTGAGGTCATTTGCTACAGTTGATGACGTTCAGCTTTGAACTGTGTTGCCTCCTGGGCCTGGGCAATCGCTGACTAAGCCTCAGGCTCATACAGGCAAGAAGCCTAAAAAGAGACAATCTCCCCATAAAAAAAGTCCAGGAGCAATATCCTCAGTGCAATCAGAAGGAATATCTCCTTTTCATCCAGCCTTTGGAGACTGAGTGGAAATTTGTTATCAAGCTAATCAGATGAAGGAGGAAAACAAATTGCCTCTGAGAAGTTTTAACCACTAGCCCGCCCTCAAATGGATTGGTAGGCCACATGAGCGGTCCAAAACACTTGTAAATCTGAAGTATCTCTACACAGTTGGCATAAGAAAATGCAGATTATCTCCAGAGGAGAATGCACTTTCAGCCCAGACTTCAAAGTATATCCACAAGTAGCTTTAGCATTTTTCAATTAAAAAAACCCAAAACCATTAAGTACAGAAGGAAACATGTCATTAGGCATGAGACTTTCAGAAATTAGATAAAGCAGAAACCGGTCCTCTAAGATTTCAAATTTTGAAACACAAAACAAATATGCCTAAAGAAGACAAAGACATTCTAGAAAACAAAAAACAAGAGATTACAAAGCGTATTTTAAAAAGAATCAAATTCAATTTATTAATTTAGAAATATAATACTGTAAATCATTGCTTCTTCTAGATTAACTTGCATAAAAATTAGCTGGATAGCTTGTCAAAACATAGATTCCTATGGGCCCTACTCCTGTAGATTCTGATTTAGTTGCTCTGAGGTCAGTTCTAAGAATTTTCATTTCTAACAAGTTCTCAGATGATACTAGTGCTGCTGGTCTGAAGACCACACTTCGAATAACACTATTGTAAATAAAAGAGCTCAGTGGATTGGCTTGACAGCAGTTTAAATCAGCTAAAGAGAAAATGAATAAGCTAGAAGGAAGGTCAGAAGACATTATTTAGAATGCATTCAGGAAATATAAAAAGACAGAAAATAGAAAAGAGAGAGATAAACAATAATGGAGAATGGAGCAGGAAAAGAGAAACAAAGGGTAGCAGAGGTCATATTTGAAGAAAATAATAATTAACATTGTTCGGAAGTGGTGAAAGATAATTCACAGATCTGAGAAGTCAAATAAATCCCAAGTGGTACAAATTTAAAGAAATAAATAAATAAAGGAAAGATAATAAACTTGATTCCTCAATCAGGAAAGTGACTGGTTGGTTTCCTTGTTCTCGAGGAACGTGACTGAGAAGAAACAAAACGCAGCAGTCTGGAGATATTTCTCAGACATTGGTCCAGGATTCCTTCAACTGTGGCTCTGCATCATTAGAGATTTCAGTGATGGTTTGCGTATTGGTTTTCCTCTGATCATGACATGAAACAGAGAAAGGGCATGTGTTCCCTCAAGTTGCTCTACGAATAGCTGGGGTTGATACAGTGACTTTCTTATAGGAGGTGTTGTGAAAGAGTATTCATTTGTTTCTGGAATCACACGTGATGTTGGGAGTGAAGTCCTATTCATTTGCCATATTGGGAACGATCAAAATTTGGTGTAGCCATAATTTAGGGGAGTTATCTGGAGATTTTCCTCTTCCTTAATATGTTCTTAGGTATTAGAGATTGTCTGGACTCAACAGAGTGGAGTGGTATTTAGAGTTATTGAAGAAAAATTCACCTATCTCAAATTTGCTGGTTGTTCAAAGACTACATCTTCTAAAGGAAATGAATTCTTTTATTTCATAGACATTTTCAACAATAAGTATCAAAACAGAAAGAATTTTCTGTTAACCCTCACTAGGTGGAAAAATTACATTAGCAGATAATTCCCTTCTCTGAGGCACTCTTGTTAACCTAGATTTTTGCTTTAATTTGCCTAAGTATTTATCTGTCTACCATCAAAGGACTAGAAAATTGTGTTAGTTGTAAATAAATGGAAGCAACTGAAGACTAGCAGAGAAAATTGTCTCCTCACTGCCCCCCAATTAATTTTAGCAAATTAATTTTATGTCAGAATAAAAATCTATTTTGGTGATCTCATGGGATAATAAAAACATTACCTAGCTAGAACAGTATAGTTCATTAAAAGGCATCACTCATTCAATACTTTCTTACATAAAGACTTATTGATTAGTGAGGAAACAGTTTGCTAGACACTTATAAGTGCCTGGGTTATAAAGATAAATAAGAGAGATTTCTCTTTTTTTTTTTCCGTAGAGATGGGGTCTCACTATGTTGCCCAGGTTGGTCTTGAACTCCTGGCCTCAAGGAATCCTTCTGCCTTGGCCTCACAAAACACTGGGATTACAAGTGGAAGCCACAAAGCCTGGCCTAAAAAGAGAGATTTCTGTTTCTGGCTATGCTGTTATCATCGATACTAGACTATCTTTCCTGACATAAGTGACTTTAAAACTGGACAAAATATATGAAACAACTATTTTCAGACAGTAGTTGACACAACACTTGCCACGCTAGGAACGAAGAAAACAAGAGATGAGCCTCATGACTGGCCAACCTTCTGCCTGGAGACAATTGCCTCAGCATGGTGTGAAGATCTGGAGTTTGAGCAGAGCATTGTGGCCTCATTCAGCTGAGGAGACCAAGATCAACATTAGGGTCAACTGAAATGGCTGGAATCTACAGGGTAGGGCATCAGAAACTGGGAACTGTGCAGAGTAGGACCTAGAAGTTTCTGTGTGGGATCCCTCGTGGATTTGTGGCTGAGGACTGGGTTATATACGTGGAGAGTGGAACCACTTCAGGATCACTAGAGAGAAAAACTGAGACACTAGTGGGTGAGCATCTGTGGGAAGAGCAGTGCTTGGGAACACTGGAATTCTGGCCTTGCCAGAGTGAAGAGATCCCTCAATCCTTTCCTGCTAACACCCTTGCATGCAGCTGAGACACACAAAAGCTGCACTTTAGGAGTAAGGGGGACAACTTCGAGTAAGGCCTACACTAGACCCTCCTTAACAAAACCTAAAATTGTGATTCAACAAGATCTTCAGAGGAGACAAAGTTCAGTTTGGATGTTCAGTCCTGGCAAGTTAAAGACATTTGTGAAAGACATTAGGTTTTTCATGGATCTTAATAATAAAGTATAAAACCAAGGTTGCTGTAGTACATAGTGAACAAACAGCAATAGAACTGCCTGATAACATAAGAATCAATAATCTTTCAAAGAAAATGACAGAATTGAGTTTCTACAATGAGTTAGCAATGATTCAGTATTCAATCAAAAATTGCTAGACATGCCAAAAAAAATTTTTTAACCAGGAAATTATGATTAATAGTCAAGAAGCAACACAGTAGATAGAGATTAACTCTGAGATGGGCCAGGAATTAGGTACAGAAGACAAGGGTTTAAAGTTCCTGCTCTCAAGGTCATTACAATTTGTTAAGGGAGGCAGATATGTTTAAAAAACAAAAAAACAAACAAAAAAACGCTGGCCTTGTGTAGTGGCTCACACCTCTAATCACAGCACTTTGGGAAGCCTACAGGCTGAGGCAGGAGGATTGCTTGAGCTCAGAAGTTTGAGACCAGCCTGGGCAACATAGTGAGACCTTTATAAAAAATTTAAAAATTAGCTGGACCTGGTGGCATGCCCCTGTAGTTTTAGCTACTCAAGAGGCTGAGGCACGAGGATTGCTTGAGACTGGGAGGTTGAGGATGTGGTGAGCTGTGATCATGCCACTGCACTCCAGCCTGGGTGACACAGCAAGCCCCGTCTCATTTAAAAAAAAAAAAAAGTGCTGTGAAGTGAGAGACGAGCAATACTAAATTTTGTAGTTGCTACAGTTTTGGTTCAAAAAAGGTAATGATCAAATCTGTGAAACAGATTTAAAAAGAGTTCACAGACAAAGTATCTAAAATGGGTCTTAAAGGATAAATAGAAGTTTGCAAGGCTGTGGAAGGGGAATAAGGGAGGTTTCAGCTGATAAGCAGAAGGAATGTGTGTAAAGGCACGATGGCTTGAAATAGGAGCCCTGCAAGAATAGCAGTGTTAAGAACATGATTTCTCATCAGTAAAATGGGGATGATGATAATAATAATAGTAATAATACCTACCCCTTCGGGTTGTTGTGAAGATTAAATGGAGTAATCCAGGAATAGTGCTTGAGTTGTGATAAGCACTCAATAGTATTAGTTATTATCTTGGCGAAATTGCTTGGTGTATTTTGGAAGAAGCTATGTACATCAGTATAGCTGCAGTATACATAAAGAAAAAAAGATGTAAAGCCTAGTATGGGACCAAAGCTAAATGCAGTAGAAGATCTGAAAGTTCCTGGCAGGGTTGGTGCTCAATCAGCTCAGGGCAAATCAGCTTTTACGGCTTCGCTCTGGAGAAGCAAAACAAGAACAAAAAATGAATCAAGTGCATTGTGTGAGGCCTACAGGAATGACAACGGGCAGACAGTTATACTTTCCCCAGCACAATGATGTCAATTTCTCTCTATGTGAAAGGCTAATAGAAAAAATCAGGGTCACTATCCAAAAACTTAGAGTTCAAAGAGAGGTAGTTGCAAATAATGACTGCAGATGAGAAATAAGGTCAATACAGAGTAAAATTGCCAATTAGCTCAATATAAACCAGATGAAATGTATTCTTGAGGACATGAACAGAATGCTATGCTAAGAAATATAAGTATGATCAAGAAAGTAATGACTGATAAAAATTCAAGTGTAGGTACTGGTAAATTCCCCTAGCAGGTAAAATAGCAATACATCCTTCTTTCTCTTAGACAAAGTTTTTAGGTAACTTTCTAAAATGACACTTTGGAATTAATACTTTTATGTGTATTTATTTTCTTTAATGTCTAGGCCGAAGAACTCTACTAACAGTAATACAGTATTCAATTACAAGTATTTCTGTTCCAAACATATACCCTCTTTCCACCATCCATCAAACCTTGATTGAATACCAGGACACTACTTCACATCCTAAAACATTTGAAATTTGTCAAATGAGAGCAAAAATGAATCCCTAAGATATAGACTTCCCTTAAAAAATGATCTGTTCAAATTTAGAGATCGTGTAGAGAAGGACTAGCCTCTTTACCTACACCCCCACTCATTCATTTAACTCTTCTCCCTCTGCTGTGGGGAATTTAAAAATAAGTAAATAAGTGAAAGGAGTTCCAGTCTCTGTTTTTAAATAATTTTTGGTCTTTAGTTAACAGCATACCAGTGCAAGGTACAATTGAGCCCATTCAACTGATAGCTAATAGTTGGTGTACTCCAAAGTATTTATTGACATCTCTGATAAAACAGCTGAATCGATTATATTAATCACAAAACAATAATCTTGAAAACTATTGAGCATTTTTATTCATGTTGAACAGTGGCCAGCTCTTTGCTGATAATAACCATTATATAGAGACACATATGCAAATATAAGCACATTTTTCTAGGTTACATATTTATCAGTGAAACACACATATGCTAGAATAGCAAATAGCTAAATAGCAAAACACTAGTCTCCGAAAGCAGGGAGTTTTTTTCATACGGTTACACAAGAAGTATCCTAGAATCAATGTCTTTCGCACAGTGGGAAAACAATTTCAGTTCAAATTCAGCTTGGAAGGTTTTCTCTATCCATCAAAAAGCCAGGACTGTTTATAAAGCCCTTTCCACTGCCACAATACTCTGAGAGAGACAGTGAGAAGTACAACACAGAAAGAGATGTAGCTATAAAGCGCTGGAGTAGGATTCAAAACCATGTTAGATTTATTGGAGCTCATACTTGTCTGTGCTTCTTTCGAAAAGGCAGGTTGTGGGGAAGATCATGAGCATCGGACTAAGAAAGGTAAGAGGCTGAATTCTTGTCCTTGGATACACTTCCTGATCTTTCTGCTTTTCATTACGTTCACCTTTACAATTCCAGTCCTTAACCATGTTGTCATACTTAATAAATATTTATTGAATGAATGTATAACTACAATGAAAAATAGGTACTTGTGAAGTTGTATAGATTAAAAAAACATTTTTTTATTTCTTAGGCAAACGTGATAACCACTAAATGACAGGAATGTATTATTTTATATTTGTATAATGCTTTACACATAGCAGGTGCCAAATAATTGCTCCTTTCTATTCTCATTCCTTAGGGAAAGATGCCATACCTTTTTTTTTTTTTTTTGATTAATCATAGTAACTAGGATAGTACTAGAGCAATAAAACACATCTTTATTGGTTACTTAACAGTACTCATTTCATGTAACGATAATTGAAAACTGGGGATTTATGTCAGGATGACTTATGCCAAGCATACTATAGTAATCTAGGCAAATAATGTTTAAGACAAGCTGCAAAGTGCAAACCTGCAGGCCATGACTGCAGGTGTGCTTGATTTGGCCATAGAAAGTGCTTAAAAGGAAACAATACATTTTGGAATATCTTTACAAGGGCATACGCACTCTGGACATATCTTAGCCTCCATCATTTCTTACTATCTTTCAGGCTGTTCAGATCATGATTCTATTACCATTCTGGCTGCTGTTGGCATTTAAGAGCATATCTTTGGTTTAAGACCAAGGAAAAGTATTGAGACTCAACACTGAAGAAATGGGGATATCACCTCTGAATGAAGTATAGGTTGAGAAAAGTTTTACTGATAAGTGCAAGCTGAGAACTCCGGGACTGCTGAATATCTAGGCCTATTCTTAACTCACACAACATATCAGTTAATTGAAAGTCTATACATTTTAAAGATGCTAAGGAAATTCTGATAGATGTACTTTGGTAGATTGCATATGCCAAACCTGATAATTTTTAGAAAAGCAAGTATAAATTGAGTCAAGATTAATTGTAACAAACGAAATATATATGAAGATAATCAGGTAATAACAGAGCAGATTTTAATATTATCAAAACCTTAGGAAGTAGGTATGACTAATAAAAAATAACGTTCCAAATTGATCAGAAGGTAAATTGAGGATAATAATAATAAAAAAAATTGTTATCATATTGGTACATCAGAAAGTAGCCTATCCCAGGTTTAATAAACATGCTAATATAATTGAGTTATTAAAATTATTCAGCCAGGCCAGGTACCACGGCTTATGCCTGTAATCCTAGCACTTTGGGAGGCCAAGGGGGATGGATCCCTTGAGCTCAGGAGTTCAAGATCACCCTGAACAACATGTTAAAACCCCATCTTCACAAAAAACACAAAAAATTAGCCTGGTGTGGTGGTGCATGGCTATGATCTGAGGGGGTGAGGTGGGAAGATTCCTTGAGCTGGGGAGGTCCAGGCTGCAGTGAGCCAAGGTGACACCACTGTAATCCAGCCTGGGCAACAGAGTGAGATCCAATGTCAAAAAACAAACACACAACCAAAAAAACTGCTTGGCCAGGAATATGCATACATTAACTATAAAAGGAAATGAAAATAGTGCAGATTTTAATATTTTCAAAATAAACTTCTACTTCTATATTCAGCCAACTGAACATAGTTTTGTCTTCAACCTTAAACTTACTGCTTAACTTGAAATGAAGTATCAAAATTTCCCTTTAATTTTAGTAAGTCCCATTGTATTTTACAAAAGGGAGCAGGTTTGTTTGCTTTCATGTAAGATCTGCATTTAATTTTAGTAGAAAATTCTGTAATTCAACATGAAGAGCAGGTTTTTTATTTCAGGCTAAATTAACCCTCATCATAAACTTTATTTTTTTTTCATAATTTAGAATGAGGGCAAGAATCTTCATTTTGTTCACGATGTACTACAAATGCCTAGAAGAATTTCTGGAACATGATAGGAAGTCAACATATTTATTAAATCAATGAAACTGCTTCATTCTATGACACTATAGTAGGGTTTTTCAAATCACAGCAAAATGAGAAAAATAATAGTTTATCCATTGAAACGACTGTTTTTACTCTATAATTATGTACTTTCTTCTAATTAAATTTGATGATAGACTATGGTAAGATTTATTTCGTTGTTGGTTTAATGACTATATTTGGAAAATAAAATTTGTCCACCATGTATAATTTGGGAGGAAAATTTTATTGGTTTATTAAATCACAAAGCCTGAATGCCACAGCTATATAGCAAAGAATGAAATGCACTGTCCTGCCATCTACATCATTGTTCTTTACTCGTGCTTTGGACAACGCCCTCTGTCAGCTTTTAAATTTGTTCCCACCTATAACTGCATGTGGTCTTAGAGTCTACTCTTCGTGTTTGAAGTGTCCTCTTGGATCAAACACCTCTCATTCCTTATGAAGAGTCTGTGCGTTTTCCATTAGCTCATATATTGTGTAAAAAGAATGACATGGCATGTTTTAGAATTCCTGAGTTCTTACCTATTTTTTGCATGTTGTAGGTACAAAATGAAAATTTGCTTATTGAATGAATTAATGGATGAATCAAAGGAACAGATTGAACAAGGTCAGGAATTAATGAGTAAGATTAAGAAGGAGATTGGCTTGTTTGGTGCTCTTACAGAAAATTTATTATTCTTCTTGTATTAATGCCCCAAGTACTCCTCTACAGTTAGAAATGGCATCATTTCCACATTACACTTGTGGGAATTGAGGCACCTAAATATAATCCAAAAACATGAATAGCTAGGAAAACAGTCCACAGAGCAGTAAAATCTTACACCTGGAATCCAAATTTTCTTACTGTCTATCTAGTCAAATGTTGGGCATTGACATCAACCCATCACCTGTGAGACTGAAGTCGTGCAGAGAGCCACAGGAGCTGTGGAAAAGATGTGAGGAAATCCCTTCCACATCACTAGTGATGAAGGGAAAAAGGAAGCAATTTACAGGCAGAGGTTTGAAAAACTAAAATGAATACAAAAAAGAGGTCCTTGGTTCTGGAAAGAATGGAGCTCCGTGGAAGAGAAAATACTGTTGCCTCATTCTGAGAAGGTCAGAAATGACCTTTTCTGTCCTGAATCCAAGGCTTGATTTGAAAGATTTCCCATACAGTTACATTTTCTGCATTTACTTCCTTTGTAAAAGTTGTCTTAACTATACAAAATAAATAAATCCAGAAGAAAAGTCTTATGCTTTAAAAATTATTTGGAAAATAATTATACAATATTTCAAATAGCAGAAAATATAGAGAAATTTGAATAATCACATGTGTAGCCACTACCCAGACTCAACATATGGTAACGTTTTGCCGCTTTTACTTCAGTTCTCCTTCTTTACCTCCCTCCCTCCCCCGCTCCCTCCTTCCCTTCCTTCTTTCCTTCCCTTTTTTTCTTTTTCTCTTTTCTTTCTTTCTTTCCTTTCTTTCCTTTCCTTTCCTTTTCCTTTCCTTTCCTTTCTTTCTTTCTCTTTCTTTTCTTTTCCTTCCTTCCTTCCTTCCTTCCTTCCTTCCTTCCTTCCTTCCTTCCTTCCTTCCTTCCTTCCTTCCTTCCTTCCTTCCTTCCTTCTTTCTTTAGAGGAAGAGTCTCACATTGCCACCAAGGCTGGAGTGCAGTGGCACAATGACAGCTCACTGCAGCCTCAACCTCTCTGGCTCAAACAATCTGCCCACCTCAGCCTCCCAAGTATCTAGGACTATAGGCACACATCACCATGTCTGATTAATTTTTTTATTTTTTGTAGAGATGGGCCTTGCTAAGTTGCCCAGGCTGGTTTTGAACTCCTGGGCACAAGTGATCCTTCAGTCTCAACCTCCCAAAGTGCTAGGGTTACAAGCATGAGCCACTGCACCTACCCAGTTTTCTTTTTAAAATTTAAAAAAAAAAAATCCAGTTTTAATTGAAGCTTCTTTAAACTCCATCCTGATTCATCTTTTTTCCCTTTCTCTCCCTGGTTAATTGAATGTTTATTATTTTCTTACTTCCAGTCTGTACATTAATAATGTAGAGTGTTGTCATATATTTTAAAAAATCTTTCTTATGCAATTACTTTTTTCATTAGCAAAATATTTTTGAGATAAAAAATAACGTGAATATGCCACAACTTATTTACTTATTCTTCTATTCCCAAGAGTAGGAGTTTATTGGCTATCGTGGAAAAAAAAATGCTGCTACAAATATTTTAGTATATCCCTTTGTGGAGGTGTGATGAATTTCTTAGAATTGGAATTTCTTGGACAGAAGGTACATGAAGCTTCTACTTTGCTTGATGTGATTAAATTGTCCTCCAATGTGGTTTCATTGTACAGAAGGATTCCTGCTGCTCCATTTTCTCTCCAATGTCTGATGATATCAGGATTTTAAATTTTTGACAATATTTCTGATGTGAAGTGTTATCTCATAGTGGAAAGTTGCACTTCTCTGAACACTAGTAGATTTTCTCATTGTTACATCTTGTACCCTTTTTTTTCTATTAGGTTGCTTTTTAAAAATTAATTTGGAGGAGTTATTTTATATTCTGGGTTCTATTCTAGACAGTATTTTTATATGCTAGCATTTAAAAGAAAACACAAAAAGTCAGTATAATAAAAAATTGATTTTCCACACTGTTTGAAGTTTTATTTTTTTAACCCTATTTGGCAGTGAGACTGCGTGAGTTTGCTGCTTTGATGACAGGATTTTTTTTTCTTTTGATGGCATTTACTACAGGATTTAGAAATAAACTTTCCTGTTTGGATACATTGACTGTAAAATTTCAGATAATATTACTCTCTTGCAATTGTTAAGTGTACATTTCATAGTCTTTTATAGGGGCCACTCTTGCCCAAAAGAATGAAAGCTTTGCGGAAAGCAAAGTTCCAGGGTGGAGGACACCCTCACCAAATCATCCACTGTGGCTGTGAAGACACTTCATTCATACTAGGTGATTTCAGATTTTGCTGATTATGAATTGGAAATAACTAACATTATTTTCACATCGATTTACAATTCATTTAGTAATTCATATTTATAACAGCCTAAGATTAATTGTGTGTGTCAACTTGACTAGGCTATAATGCCCAGATATTTGCTCAAACATCATTCTTAATGTTTTTGTGGGGATGTTTTTTGGATGAAATTCACATTTTAATTGGGTGAACTTTCAGTAAAGCACACATAATGTGGATGGGCCTCAGTCAATCAGTTGAAGGCCTTACAGAACAAAGATTGACCTCCCCTGAGCAACAAGGAATTTTGTCAGCAGATGAATTTTGGATTTGAACTGCCACATGGACTCTTCCTGGGTCTCCAGACTGACAGATTTAGGACTTGAAGAGCCACATCAGCTCTTCTTGGGTCTCTACCCTGTTGACCTACCCTATAGATACAGAGCTTTCTGGTGTCCATAATCACATGAACCAATTCCTTAAAACAAATTTCTTTCTCTCTGTGTAATCTTATCGGTTCTGTTTCTCCAGAGAACCCTAATAGAGTGGCCTTTAATATACAGTTACTCAAGAAAGACATTTTCCATGATCAGAGCGTACTTTGTATTTCTTGACACAGCTGGCATATTACACCAAAACTATAGCCATGTCTTCCACTTTTATTTAGAAATGAAGATCTTCCATAAATAAGTTGTCTGCAGTTATTACTGATTCAAGATTGTTAGAGTTATAAAGATAGAAAGCATCCCAATCATTTATTAGGACATGGGTGAGGTTTTACCTCTTTACTCAGGCTGAAATATGAGTTAAGCCATGCTTAGATCAGAGGTCAGGTTGACAAACAGGTCTACAAGGCCAATTGCTGATTTTTGGTGATGGTCAGCAGCAGGGCTGACTTGAGAAAATTTCTGTGGCCATTTTTGGGCTCAGCGAGAAAAAGACTGTGATGTTTGCCTTAGGAAGCAGAGGAATCCTTATGCTATGTATTTGCCATCTCTGGCCTGGGCCTTAGGCCAGTGATTTAGAAGAAATTCCTGCAGCTCATATGTGAGATAGCCTACCTGTTCATGGCCAGGAGCACCTAGGCTTCTTATTAATCTTCATCTGTATTTGCCTGAATGTTCCTCCTGTGTATGTCGCTTGAGAATGTGCAATAAGATCCTGGGCAAATATCTTACCATTGAACTACAACTACTGGAAAAGTAATCACTGAATTCGTTCTATTATGTATGTCCCGTTTATGGAATAATTATATTACCATTATTATATCCCAGCAACATATTTGCCTTAAAAGCACCTGGATTTGTCAGGCCTCTGAGCCCAAGCCAAGCATCCCCTGTGACTTGTACACCCAGATGGCCTGAAGTAACTGAAGAATCACAAAAGAAGTGAAAATGCCCTGCCCCGCCTTAACTGATGACATTCCACCACAAAAGAAGTGAAAATGGCCAGTCCTTGCCTTAAGTGATGACATTACCTTGTGAAATTCCTTTTCCTGGCTCATCCTGGCTCAAAAACTCCCCCACTGAGCACTTTGTGACCCCCACTCCTGCCCACCAGAGAACCACCCCCCTTTGACTGTAATTTTCCTTTACCTACCCAAATCCTATAAAACGGCCCCACCTTTATCTCCCTTCACTGACTCTCTTTTCGGACTCAGCCCGCCTGCACCCAGGTGATTAAAAAGCTTTATTGCTCACACAAAGCCTGTTTGGTGGTCTCTTCACACGGATGTGCATGACAGGATTTTTAAAAATTTCTGAAATATTTGCATTCTAGTGTCTGTCACCTAGTAATATGTTGCTGTTTTTTATATAAGATGTTCATAAGTTTATGACTTCATGAGTATAGTATCTACTTGAGCCTTTTGCCAAGACTGAGCCTTCTGCTTCTTTTGTATCCTCTGTAACTGCTCAATAAGTAGTGGCTGGACTGAACTGCTTCTAAGAGAACATGGAGTCTCAAGGTCTGGAAGATTCTGTAGCTGTAAGGAAACAAAAACAAAACAAAACAACAACAAAAAAAAGGGCAGAGTGTTCTTGGCATCACCAAGCAGAGTATTAGAATGAAAATAGAAAGTATAATGTTACCCTTGAAGAACATGTTCTGGTCACTACACTTCCAAAAAGCTATCACTGACTTGGAAAGGAGTCAGACATGGGCAGTTTTTGTTTGATAAAGGCGCTGGAATAGTTTCCTGATAAGACCAAACAAAAATGTCTAGTATTCTGGCCTCATCTGAAGGCATTTGCTATCAGAGCAACACCTATAACGTGCATAACAAGGGAAGATTTTGATAAATGTAATATAAGGACTCCAATAGGACAGCCTCTATCGGACTAGATTCATAAGAGGATCCTTAGGTCTGGCTGGCAAAGGATCCTTGGGTCTGGATGGCACATGTAGCTTTATCCACACATGTAGGTGTCAGTGATCCTGAATGAATGAGGAGAACACTTCTGTGTTTTAGGATTCAGGCCTGCAGTAACAGTCGCTGGTTTTGTAAGATGAAAAACACCGAGGTTTTCTCCAGATAATCAAATTTCCTTTACTTTCTATCTTTGCTAGATTTACCAGCTGCCTTTAGAATTTTCCACCCAGATTCTTTTAATCTACCCAGTTTGCTAAACCCTGCTTAAATCTGAAGCTTACCTGGATTCAGGGTCTCCTCATGTGTTATCCCTACTGTAAGCAGGACTGCATCAGTCAGACCCATGCCAGTGCTCTTACTGTTTTTGATCCCAGGAAGTCAACTCTGTCTTTTCTATGACATTGCCTGGGTCTTGGACTGTTTTGTTACATCAAGTCTTTGGTCACCAGCTTTGCCTTTACACCCAAGACTGAGAAATTAGCGCTCTTCTGTGTACAAAGAGAAAGGGAAAGTAGGCTACTGATAAGTCTATGAAATTGTGATTCATTCACTAAATATCTAAAATTTAAGAACTAGAGGGTAAAATATTCTGCCCTTTTCACAGCAAATAGCAGGCCCTAGGAATATTATTATCCCAGAGTTGTATAAGACAAATATAAAGAGTGCCCTCAAAGAACTTGAATTTAGTTAAGGAAGGCTGGATTCACCATTCGCTAAAGGAAATTTATTAATATTCAGTGTTGTTAACATTTGAAGATGATATTGAAGGACAACCAGGCTTTTTCACTAAAGGCAACTCTTGGCATTAGACTGTTGGCCTGAATAAATAATTACTTTATATGATGCTTGTTTTCTTGGTTGTTATTGTTTATATACTCTTTACTTTGTTAAGTCGTGTTTTTTTAAAGGCCATTTTCATGTTTTTATGCTAAAAGAAACGAGATCAGTTCTACACCTTAATAGCTCTACCATAATAATCATGCGTATTTATTGAACACATCTGAGTAAATGCTTGATGTGAATATCCCCATTTAATCCTCAAAACAATCCTATGTGATTGATACTGTATGCATTTTGCAGATGAGGAAATGGAGGCACACAGAGACTAAGGAACTTGCTCAGGTTCCTGTGGTAGGAACTGGCACTCCAGGACGCGAACTCTGCCTGTCTGACTATAGAACCCACACATTCAGCCACTTCTTATACTGTCATTGAAGGCTGCAATGCCACACTTTCTGATTGTGTGTCTGCTTGGGAAAGTCCAGCCCAGGAAAGGCTGGCATCTGTCTGCTCTTGAGGCCTTATTTGAGGGCTATTTTAGCAGTGTTGTCAATATCTAAACCTGTCCCCTGATGAGATTATTCCTACTGTAATCAGAAACCCAGAAAGTAAAGTTAATAAATCCTCTACCCCTGCCCAGGAACTTAGGAGACTGAATGTGAAGAAGTCCAAAGCAGATTTAAAGTGATTGAAATGACAAAAGGTGAAATGTGAGTGAAGTGAATGAATTACAAAGCGTGTATGAATAGTATTACACAAGTGAAGCAAATTCAATATGAATTCAATTTCTGACCATGTGCAGAGGAAAAAACAAGGTTAAAGGAGCAGAAGAGTCAAGGGTAACGAACAGCTTTATTACTTTTTTTCATTGTGCCACTACATATGAATTTTTGTTGCTATTTATTAACATGTGGAGGTTAAAGTTTTTGTAAGATCTGATGACAAAATTATGGAAGGCTAAGTGAAGTCCTGCGATGGAGAACGCAGTTTGAAGTCAGGTTACAATAAAATATTAGCTGCTTTTCGTATTATAAAGTGCTGAGGATATTTTAAAAATTAAACATCAAGGCTTTAAAACAAACATGCTGGGTCTTATTGGGTGAGTCCATTGTTCCTGTCTGTAGGCGGATCTCTTCTAGGTTATTTGGGGGAATGGTAGAGTTTCATGCTAAGCCATCTTTGCTGTTCATGGTGTATAATATTCAGCTTTGAGCAATATAAAAAGACTTACCCATCTAAGCAAATAATTCTCAGATGACTCCATTCTCCATCTCCATTTGAATTTAGACTGGCCTGGGTTTGAGTCTTGGTACCTCACAAACAAGGTGTGTCCATAGGCCAGTTGTTTAGTGTTAGCTTTCTTTTCTTTTCTTTTCTTTTTTTTTTTTTTTGAAACAGGGTCTTGCTCTGCTGCCTGGGCTGGAGTGTGGTGGTAGAATCATGACTCACTGAAGCCTCGACCTCCTGGGCTCAAGCAATTCTCCAACCTCAGCCTTCTGAATAGCTGAGACTACAGGCGGGCTCCACCACGTCTAGCTTATTATTATTATTTTGTAGAGACGAGGTCTTGCTGTGTTTTCCAGGCTGGTCTCAAAATTCTGGGCTCAAGTGATGCTCCTGCCTTGGCCTCCCAAAGTGCTGTGATTAGAGGCATGAGCCACTGTTCCCAGCCAGTTGTTTAGCTCTCTGAGCACCACCTTCCTTACTATAAGATGCAAATAATTGCTACCTTGGAGGATTATAAATAATATAGCATCTGGAAAGGGATTGGTAGAACCCCCAGTATACAGTAAGCCCTCCATGAATGACAGCACACATACAATTACATAAAGTGCACGATACTATGCCAAGTACATACAGAAGCTTAATACATATTAGTTGAAGGAGTTTAATAAATGAAGGACTAGAAGCTGTCTTCAAGCAATACATTTGCTTTTAATTTGTAGCTCCTTTTTTCCATTTTAAAAATATGACTCTAATAGTGGCAACTGCACCTGTGCTATTGGTGAGGAAGTGGGATAAAACATGACCTAGATGTTCAGGAGATTCTCGATGAATACACACCAACTTGCACTGGTCCTTAAAATACTATGTATAGGTTGCTATTTATTTGAAATATTTATAGAGCCTGACTTGGTTGCAGATGTTCTATCAATCTTTCAGGGCAGGGGCTGAATCAAGATAAATGTAAATGGCTGATGTGGACAGGGTTTTAAATTAAAACATCGATACTTACACATTCTACTTATTAAACACGTAAGACTATTCTTACATACACCCATACACACACACCCATACACACACACACACACACACACAGAGGCACAATAGTGTCTCACTCTTGCATGTTTCTTTAAATACTTGGGCTTCTCTTTCTTTTGTTTATTTTCCTACTTTTGATAGAGACAGGGGCACAGAGAGGTCTTTCTCTACTATTAGAAAATCGTCAGTGCCAGGGTTATGTTAAATAACCTTTGTGCCATAGGGAGCACTGATGACTATACGCTGGGGGACATTTGTCCTTTGGAGGAGACCCTGCTCAGCCTCAGTTGAGTGTCACCACAGGATAATTTGAGCATAAGGGCTTCTGGTTTTTCACAAGAAACCAAAAACCAGCGGTTTTGTGTGAGATTTATCAAATTTCATGATTGACACAAATATTTTTAAAACATCACATGGATGAAATAAAGCCTGTTTGTCAGCTGAAGGTGGCCCAATTCTTTGTGTGATCTTTCTTCTAGATCTGGCTTCTCTAAAGCACTCCATTGCTTTAATCAGCTAAGAGTAGGAGAATATCTAGGTTGGAATCCAAGGGACTTCATGGTCTGAACCTGTATTCTGAGCTCAATAAGCAGTGGGAGGAACTAGATATGGAGGCTAGAAACTGGAAAGTAGGCATAGCCCTGAGAACGGGCAGTGGGGCAGTGCAAACTTAGCAGCAGGTGGGGTAGAAGTTTCAGAGGGCATGTTAGGAACTCAGCAAGACCTAACAGAGGGGATAGGTGGCAGTGTGGAGGCAGACAATGGGGACAGACTCAGTGTGGTGAAGAGAAGGTAGTGGGTGTCTGTCTGGATGGCCTGCCTGTGCACAATTAGTAGGAGGATTTCTGAGAGGAAAAAGGGATTGAGAGGGGCCGCATAGATATGACCTAGAGCTGTGAGCTGGAGACTTGGTTTCAGAAGTGGAACAGAAGTGATTTTAGAATAAATGGCATGATGCAGAGTCACTTGGGTTACGTAATGAGGGATCTATAACCCACTAGCTCTCATTCAACAATAACAGCAGCCATAACCCCGAAGCCTAAGACAGGGCTGAGCCTGTGAGTTGAGGAAGGAACTAGAACTAGCTGGAACTCTGGCTAGAATTCAGCTGTGAGCAAGGGATCAGGAAAGTCAATATGTCAAGAATACAGAATAGCTTGAGGGACTGCTGATCTGTCTTTCTAGCAAAAAAAAAAAAAAAAACATATTAATATTGAGAACACCTGGAAGCATGTCCACAATCCATTTTCATTGCTGGTAAGAGCACAGGTGGAGGGCCTGAAGGAATAATCCCAGGCTGTTTCTAGGAAAAGTCCTTTCTGAAAATGACTCAGAAGACTTTAGGTCTTTGAAAAGCAAAAGATGTCCTAAGCACTTTGTAGCTGATTCCCATCTAGCATTTAAGCTGCCATTTAGACCTATCTGGGTATGTTTGGTGAACTGATGGGCTGGGCCTGCTAGACAGAGGGATCGATGAGCTTTTTGGTAAAGAATTTATTTAAAATGAAGAGAATGCAGAAAAGAGTAGGTTGACTCAGAAAGGGAATCTGAAAATGTCGGCAGTGTCAGGACAGAGGGGAGATGCAGTATAGTGACTATCACTGGGAATCTATCTCATAGATTAGCACAGGCCCAGGTCCCAGTGGAATCATACATGAGTTCTATGGAAAGCAGTAGGCTTTTTTTTTTCCCCCTTAGAAAATGTTTCACCACACTACTAATTATCAGGAAAAGGCAAATTAAAACCACAGTGAGATACTACCTTACTCCTGAAAAACTGGCCATAATTAAAAAGTCAAAACATAATAGATATTGGTGTGGATATGGTGAAAAGGAAACACTTTTACACTGTTGGTGGGAATGTAAATTAGTACAACCACTATGGAAAACAGTATGGAGATTACTTAAAGAACTAAAAGTAGAACTACCATTAGATCCAGCAATCCCACTACTGGGTACCTACCCAAAGGAAAATAAGTCATTATATGAAAAAGACACATGTACACACATATCTATAGCAGCGTAATTCACAATTGCAAAAATATGGATCTAACCTAAATGCCCATCAACCAACAATAAAGAAAATGTGATATATATACAGCATGAAATACTACTCAGCCATAAAACAGAATAAAATAATGGTCTTTGCAGCAACTTGGATGGAGCTGGAGGCCATTATTCTAAGTGAAGTAACTCAGGAATGGAAAACCAAATATCTTCTGTTCTCACTTGT
Source organism: Macaca fascicularis (assembly GCF_037993035.2). Taxonomy (NCBI): domain Eukaryota; kingdom Metazoa; phylum Chordata; class Mammalia; order Primates; family Cercopithecidae; genus Macaca; species Macaca fascicularis. Next base: position 137,875,613 of record NC_088375.1, read on the forward strand.
AAGTGGGAGCTAAGCTGACAGGAGGCAAAGGCATAGGAATGATATAATCAACTCTGGAGTCTCAGGGTGAAGGATGGGAGGGGGTTGAGGGATAAAAGACTACATATTGGACACAGTGTACACTGCTCAGGCGGTGAGTGCACCAAAAACTCAGAAATCACCACTAAACAACTTATCCATGTAGCCAAAATCCACCTGTACCCCTGATATGGTTTGAGTGTGTCCCCACCCAAATCTCATCTTGAATTCCTACGTGTTATGGGAGGGACCTAGTGGGAGGTAATTGAATCATGGGGACAGGTCTTTCCCATGCTGTTCTCATGATAGTGAACAAGTCTCATGAGATCTGATGGTTATACAAAGGGGAATTTCTCTGCACAAGCTCTCTTCTCTTGTCCACTGCAATGTGAGACGTGTCTTTCACCTTCTGCCATGATTGTGAGGCCTCCCCAGCCACGTGGAACTGTTAGTCCATTAAACCTCTTTCTTTCATAAACTGCCCAGTCTTGGAGATATCTTTATCAGCAGTGTGAACAAAGACTAATATAACTGGCAAAACTATTGAAATTTAACTAAAATTTTTAAAACTGTTTCACCACATATTCGGACAACAATTAACACTGAGTAGAATCTCCTTGGAGGAAAACATCCACCAGGAAATTCTTCCCCACCTTGAACTAGACACTAGTGCAGCTTTGGCTCATCGAAACCCTAACCTGCTGGTAGGAGCAGCAATGCTGGGTGGCAGAGCTGGTGTCTGGCAGCAGATGGCACCTGCTAGGGATGAAAGTGAGCAAAGCAGGAGAAGAGAAAAAGAACTGTTGACAGTACAGCTGAGCAGAGTTTTCCTGAGTGCATGAATGAGGCATGCTCTGCAGACACCTAGAAGTATTTGGAGGACAAGAGGAAACTCTGAAGTCCTGCCTGAGTAAGCCTGGGGAAGGAATACGAATGATTTATGTTCACATGAACCTCTGTGTGCTTACTATCCGCTAAAGTTTACTACAAACTTATGTTCCATTTTTAAGTCATGACACAAAAGCCCCGTGCTTTTCCATTATCAAGTAAGTGTCGTCAGTGAGGCCTTTCCACTTGTGAAAGATGAGCTGTTCTGACAGCATTCGGTGCCATCTCAAAATTTAGTGTCCTTAGGTTCTTTGATCTTTGGATAGCACTTCTGAGAAGCCACTCTAGCCTGTGACATTATTTATCACTTAGGAAGTAAAGAAACGAATCCATTTTATTTAATAACCTATAGAGGTAGATGCACAGAAGTGCACACCTGCTGGCACAAACATACACACATACACACAGTCAAAGGAAAGCAGAACTATGTAGGAAGACAAATAAGCATGTAGGAACTGCTGGTCATGCAATTCATTGTTGAGACCCTGGGTCTCATTTATCTCACTGATACACTATTTAAAAATAGACTTTGCAGGACCATAGCTGGAAAAGGTATAGAAAATGAAACCATTTGTTTTGTATCCCACTTTCAAGACTATGCATAAAATTAAGTGGCTTGTTAAAAGACTCATGTCAGAAAGATGTGCTAGCTTTGTAAGAAAAACACTGCATATGAAGCATATTAATTTTTCCTTTCTGCAAGCCCTTTCTAGAATAGTGTTTAGATCAAGAAAACAGCCAGAAAAGGAATAGTAATACATTGTTAGGCAATTATATTAAAATGTTACCCCCTTATATAGGGTCTCTTTGGCAGGCACTCGCAGTCCCGTGTTTTTCATTGTAAGTGGCTTACATCAGTACTGACATCTTCCAGATGTTAGTAGCTTTGATTTTTTTCCCTCGTGTTGCAAACGAGTTGGCATGGAAACAACTCTTTGCTGGCAACATGACATATGATTCAAGGCAAAATGCATTTTAACACAGATGAATAGTTCAGGAATCTGCCTTTAACAAAAGTCATTTTGAGAGCTGTTTTGAATCTGTTGGTGTTTTGTGACAACTTTTTCAACTTAGATGGGAGAAATCAAAGCATTTCGCGTTATGCAATGTAGCTCTTGCTAAAATGTGATTTGGCTCTTATGCTGAGTAAACCCTTCAAGTTTAGAAATGGACTTTAGGTATAAGGAACCTAAAAAAAAAAAATCTTCAGTGGAAATTACCTGCTTGTTTTAAATAATGAACCCTCTAAAACAAACCAAATATGGACTGGCAGTGTGCTGCTCTTCAAAGTAAGAGCTAGTGCTAAAATTATTTCAGATGGTTTGAATTTTTTTCCCTTAAGAGGACTGTAGAGAAAGGAGGAAATATTCTCTTCACTTTGCCTTGCTAGCTACCATTGTTCACCCACTCTATAATCTCTTTACCAGAGAGCCTGGGAGCACAGGATGTTCTAGATGCCCTGATGTCATTCCTTCTGCTTGCTCCAGATACCGGAGAACTCAAGTGCTTGTTCGTTTCCTGTTGTCCTCTCCGTCTGAGCACAGGAAGAACTGCACTTCTTGGCCTCTTTGCAGGAAAAAGAGCTTTGTGACTAGCTCTGGACAGTGGGCTGTAAGTGGAAATTAGTTGTCTGTGCAAAATCCTTCAGCGCCCTCTTTCTCTCTGCCCTAGCAATGAGAGATCACATGTTTCAGACAGGGCAGCTATTAAAGGCCATTAGCTTGGGTCCTAGTGACCCTGCTGAGCAGAATCTCCAAAGACTACACATGAGGGATATGTAGCAGAGCGTGAGAAAGAAACTTTTGTGTGTTTGTTAAGGCACTGAGAGTTTGAAATTCTTCATGACCACAGCTACCTCAGAGAATGTTTGAGCCATGACATACGCTAGATATCATCCAGTCCAGCCCCTCATTATGCAGATGTAGAAAGTAAAACCCAGAGAAGCGAGAAACTTGCCAAATTATCACACAGCTAGTAAATCCATAAACCGGGGGCTATACTTCTGCTTGTAGGAGAAATAAGACTAGTCCTTAGGCTTTTCCTCATGGGACTATTAGGGTGTTTGATTTGCATATGCTACCCTAACTTAGTCATTCCCAATCAAATCTTGGTTATCATGAAAAAGCATATTATATCTCATCTTCTGTCATCCCCCTATCAACAAGACCCCTATGCCTGAGAGACTGGATAGGAAGGTATGATGAGCAAGAAGAGAGTTTGTGTAGAAGAAAGCGCATATAGCTCTATTTTGACTACTTCATGGATTTTCTTGTTACTGGTAAATTTAAAATTAAAATAGAGGCTGGGCACAGTGGCTCACACCTGTAATCCCAGCACATTGGGAGGCCGAGGCAGGAGGATCCCTTGAGCCCAGGGGTTCAACACCAGCCTGGGCAACATAGTGAGACCCCATTTCTACAACAACAACAAACTAGCCAAGTGTGTGATCTCATCTTTTAGGGAGGCTGAAGTTTGAGGATTGCTTAAGTGGGAGAGGTTGAGGCTGCAGTGAGTGACAGAGTGAGATCCTGTTTCAAAAATAAATTAATAAATAAATATTAAAATAGAAATAAGTAAATGAAAAATTTTGAAATACTGAAATCGAACTGGTAGTAATTTGTCCACTGAGGGAGAATATAAAGTGGTGATTAAGAGTGGCAGCCTTGCTGGGCCTTCCTCACTTCATTCTCATCATTATTTCTGATGAGTCCCACTGCCCTGTCTACATCCGTGATGCCTGTAGTTGGAATATAAGCTCCTTAGCATGGCATAAAACCTCTTTAAAAATCACCACAGTTTACCTTTCTAGTGTCAATTCTGGAACCTCATACTGGCTCCCCACTAATCATTATGCATCTTTTACTCCAGTAGTGTATACACTTGGTTGCAGAGTCCAATCTATAACCTAAAATTGCCATTTGTAAATTTTGACAACTTGAGCTCCATTATGTTGCACACAGAGTCCTCTTTGTCTACTTAGATATTTTCTAATCATCCATCATGATAGTTCTTAAAAATTTCCTCCTTGAAGAGGCCTTCTTCAACATTCCCGGCAGAGTAAGCCACTCTTTCCAGGAGTCCTCCGTATCACAGCTATGTCACTTAAAATTTGTATTTTACTTCTTTATCTATATCTTCACTATTACTGGATGATGGATTCCCCAGGGACAGGAGTCATGTCAAATTCATCTTTGCATCCTCAGACAACTAAACTATAAACACAATGCTTATCCTTATGTTTTTCCTTATGCAATACAACTTGAGTCAATTTTCAGAGTGTTTTCCAAATGCAAAGTACTGTTCCTAGGCTAACAAGCTACTGAAGACACTGCTTCTTCTCTCAAGAACTGGCCATTTTATCTCATTTATACATACATTTTGAATAAAGACTTTTAGGGAGCCTGTTGTTTCTTTAATACGGCAAATTTGTAGCATATTCTTGCTACAAATATGCTACATAGACATTTCAAAGTCAGCTTGCTCTAAACAACTACCATAATGTAGTTATTATTATTATGTGTGATGTATGTATTGGCATTTAAAAGTTTTTAAAATGTGGCTACAGTCTCAATAAGCCAAAATGCATGTGAACATGTATTTCATATACTGTATATAACCACCGGTTTTTAAAACAGCCTGGTGAGGCAGGGAGGTATAAGACAGCCATAACCCCAGGATTTAAAGTCAGAATATATGAGTTACAACATCTCTTCTGGCACTTCCTAGCCATTATCACCCTGGATTAAATGAATTTAGATATTATAAGAGACTTAGAAAAGTTCTGAAGATTAAATGAATTCGGATATTATAAATAATGAGACTTCAAAAAATTTTTCATACATTGTAAATGCTCAATAAATTTGGGCTATTGTTATTATTTCAGACATGAAAAAATAAAGATCAGAAAAATTAACTAGTTTCCCAAAGATCACAGAATCAGATACAACCTTAAGTCAGATTGACATCAAAGTGCTTGCTGTTGTCTCTACAACGCCTCCTTCTCTACAAAGGGATACTGGCTCAATGTACCAAAATTTCATGTGGGTTATCTGAATTTTAATTGGTCAGCTTCAAACTGATGGTGTACACTTTACCTATTGCTGCCTCCATTTTATCATGTGCAAAATAAAATGACCCAAATATTCAGTAGCTTATTAATCAACATGTAGAAAATTTTTATAGTTGGGGTTCGATAAGCAGAGCAGCAGTGTATATAGTGGGAAGACTTCCGGTACCTGTCTTTGAATCTCCGTTTCTCATCTGTAAAATGGTAATAACATCCATAGGCAGATTTGTTTTGAGGATTAGAGACAATGCAAGAACACTGCTTTGCACATAGTAGATGCCCTGTAAACAACTGTCATTATCGTCACTACTACCATCAGTGCCAGTAAGTTTAGAGCAGCTGTCTGTAAGTTCACCCACAGGGAAAAGATGAGCTTTGCACATGCCTGAGGGCCACAACTCAGTGAGCCACTGCTTAGCCTGTTTATTTATGAAAGTTTTTTATTCCATTTGTGGCTGGATTATGGTCTTAGGGCAATGACAGCGCTGCTGCTCGGTGTTAATTTCTGAGCAGTAATGCAAATTGATGGAGCACAAGACTCAGGCCAGCAGCTGTACACAGTGATTCCCTCTGCCATCTGACTGTGAGCTTAGCACCAAGAATTCACATGAGGGGAGACAGCGCGAGGGCCCAACCTTTTGGCTCTGTGCTTGAGAGATGTTTTCCTGCCACAGAGGTGGAGCCTATGGTGACTGATTGGAGTCCATGTTGCTAAGGCAAAGCAGAAAATGATTTCTTATTAGTAGTAGTTGTAGCATTAATAATAACAACAGCCATGAAATAACAAAACAGTCTCTGTCTTTGAAATATAGGAGAGAAGTAATTGGCCCAGAAAGACTTTATCAGTTCGAATGTTCCATATTTGCTTGATTTACCATCTTCAAGCAGTTCGAACAGCTTTGCACAATAAACTTAAATGCCCAAAATGTTCTGCTCCTGCACTGAAGCATCTTTTATATACTTGTTTCCATAGTTTGGAACACTCTTGCTGCAAAAACAAGAAATCAGAATAGACCCAATTTATTTTCCTGATATTTGAAGGTAATTTTTCCCTTAATGAATGCATCTGTTTGGATGATAAATTGTCCATTAGACAATGCTCAAGTGTTTTTATGCTCTTTGTTTTGATCACGGAGCTTTTAATGTAGTGTTGCCTCCACTCTTTGAATTTCTCTGCAATTCAGTCATCTGCCAAAGAGAATTGACTAAAGAAAATGCCAGACTGATTTTCCTTCCTTAAGTATTTTAATTTATTAAATAAATGACCTAATAGATTGCATAAAGATGTATTTCTCTGCTTTGTGCTGACCTTATTGAGAGTTCATCAGTTTTATAATGATAATTAGATGTCAGCATTAGTATCCTGTGTGTACGTCAAGATAATGGCTCCAGCACACAACACACAGCACACAGCACACATAATGACCAAGACTTGACCCAATACAGTCACAAGAATTTCTGAATTTGCTCCACTTTTCAAGGGGGTGGTATGCTGCTTGCCTCCTTTCAGAATCATGAGGAAAAATGTTCTATGTAGTGTGAGCAGAAGATACATACAATGTGGGGAATTAGTTACACAGTTGCTATTTCTGTCATATTGTTAATGGCAATTACACAACTAAATTCCCCTGTAGCAATAGTTCACAGTGGGCACTGGAAGGGCGTAAAAATGCATTAGAGAATTCAAATAATGTACGACATGGTGACTATAGTTAATAGCAATATATTGCATTTTTGAAAAATGCTAAGAGGGGATTTTAAAATTTTATTTCTTATTTTTATAGCTTTCGGGGGTATAAGTGCAGTTTATTACATGGATAGAGTGCATAATGATGAAGTCTGGGCTTTTAGTGTAAACATCATCTAAATTGAGCTTGTCCAACCCTCAGCCCGCAGGCTGCACATGGCCCAGGATGGCTTTGAAGGTGGGCCAAGAGAAGTTCATAAACTTTCTCATAACATTATGAGATTTTTTTTCTTGGTGATTCTTTGTTTGTTTGTTTTTGTTTTTTTGGTTTTTTAGCTCATCAGCTATTGTTAGCGTTAGTGTATTTTATGTGGGGCCCAAGACAATTCTTCCTCTTCTTCCAGTGTGGCCCAGGAAGTGAAAAGATTGGACACCCTGAAAAATAGTGAACATTGTACCCATTAGGTAACTTCTCATTCCTCACCCCCTTTCCACCTTCCCACCTTTCTGAATCTCCAGTGTCCATTATTCTACTCTCTATGTTCATGTTTACACACTATTGTTTCCACTTTTAAGTGACAGTATGTAGCATTTAACTTTCTATGTTTGATATATTTGAGAGTGGATGTTAACTTTTCTCACCACAAAAATCATTACTATGTGAGGTAATCCATATGTTGATTAGCTAAAATTAATTAATCCACAATGTATGTATACTTCAAAACATCATGTTGTGTGTGAATGAATACATATAATTTTATCTGTCAATTAAAAAATAAAATAATAATAATTTTAAAAGAATTGAAATAACGAATAGTATTGTGTATTAGTCCATTTTCATGCTGCTGATAAAGACATACCCGAGACTGGGGAGAAAAAAAGGTTCAATTGGACTTACAGTTCCACATGGTTGGGGAGGCCTTAGAATCATGGTGGGAGGTGAAAGGCACTTCTAACATGATGGCAGCAAGAGAAAATGAGAAAGATGCGAATGCAGAAACCCCTGATAAAACCATCAGATCTTGTGAGACTTATTCACTACCATGAGAACAGTATGGGGGAAACCGCCCTCATGAGTCAAATTATCTTCCACCAGGTCCCTCCCACAACACATGAGAATTCTGGGAGTACAATTCAAGATGAGATTTGGGTGGGGACACAGAGTCAAACCATATCATATGGTATTTTAGTTTGGTTGAATTTTAAACTACCTTTGCAAATGAACACATCTTTACCTTACATAAACATTCTATATATGTAGGCTTCCTGTCAAAATTGGTAAATGTTTTACTTCAATATGGTCTCTGTTGCCGGTGCTAGGAAATGGTATTTGACAGTGATGTCCAGTTCCATTGGATCTTCTTGGAGAAAACTGAGTAACGATCTTAAGTTATTTTGACAAGTAGCTTTGCATTTCCTAAATGTTTATTCCACAGTATCACTTGGCGCCCTGACCTACTAGAGAAGTAATTTTCATGACACTAACTTGCGTAAATGAAGTCCAAAAAAACAAAAAACAAAAAACTTCCCCTTGCATCCTGTGCTGTACATCATTGAAATTCAATATGCTTCTCAAACAGAAATAGATAAAACATGTGCTTAAATCTCACTTTTCCAGTTTTTAAACCACTTGTTTATACACTGTAAAAAGCTGCAGAGTCCCCCCATCACCAAAGAAAACCCATTTCATATTAAACCGTAAAATTAAGCCCCCCACCCCAAATCCTAAAACGTTAAATGGAGCTTTTTAAGTTGAAGAAGGGGTGGCAAGACTGGGATAGACGTCTTCCTAACCGTAACCTGCTACAACACAGGGTCCCCAGAGGCACATTTGAAAAATATTAGGGATCCTAGGAGCAAAGTTTAAAAACCATAGTTTAAAATATTTATATATCAGAATAATATTTTAACAATTCTTCCTCAACAAAAGAGAGAACACCCAGGAAAACTGACCTTTTGGATGAACTAGTTTTAACAATAAATAATTAATTCCTCCTTCTTTACAGCTGAGAGCACTCATTTCCCAATCAAGGAATGGCTTGGAATATTCTCTATGATGTAGTGGTTAAAAACTACCCCTTCTTCAATAGGTTGGATATGAAATGTCCCAGGTGTTGAAGGTCTAGAGCACTTACTCTGTGTCATTCCTGCCATGGCCGTGTGCATCCATTGAGGTAGTGTTGCTATATTGGCAACTCACTAAACTGTTAGTGCTGTGAGGGCAGAGACCTCATCTTGTTCTTCCCTGAAGCCTGGTCCAAGCAGACCATCTTGCTGAATGAACAAATGAAATCTCTGGGGTCTGATCTCTGGCTTACACATTTCCCCTATCATGATCCTGAAGTCTTTCCACTGGACTATGAGTACTTCTTATTTTATATTTTCTTTCAGATGATTCTTCACTGATACTCACCAAAATGTATAGATCTTTTCCATTTAATGTTGAAATGTTTTGAAACTCTGAGAGTGGAATTTAATGAGATCAGTTGGAAATAAGGCTCCCCATTTTTATTTTTATAGTTCATAAAAAATAATTCATTCAGTCAGAATGAGCCCCTCTTGATGTATTACAGTTGCAGCAGGCATCTTCAGAATGGTTCCTGAAAAGAAGTCCTAAATAAAAACTGCAAAATAAGAAGCGTTTTCCTATTGCCTGAAAGGCTTTTCATGACACAATGAGGCTGCTGTCCTCCAGGAGTTTATAATTTCTTCAGATAAATAAAGCAGCTACAGAAATTATGACTAACAGTATGTGAAAGATATTCCAAAGTAATGATATAGAAAGTAACTTAGCCGGGCGCGGTGGCTCAAGCCTGTAATCCCAGCACTTTGGGAGGCCGAGACGGGTGGATCACTAGGTCAGGAGATGGAGACCATCCTGGCTAACACGGTGAAACCCCGTCTCTACTAAAAAATACAAAAAACTAGCCGGGCGAGGTGGCGGGCGCCTGTAGTCCCAGCTACTCAGGAGGCTGAGACCGGAGAATGGCGTGAACCCGGGAGGTGGAGCTTGCAGTGAGCTGAGATCCGGCCACTACACTCCAGCCTGGGCGACAGAGCGAGACTCCGTCTCAAAAAAATAAAAAAAAAAAATAATAATAAAAATAGAAAGTAATTTAAAGAGCAATTCAGAAATAATGATAACACTTCATTTGGTACCTGAAGCTTCACATTCACATTCATAATTATGTAGATACTATATTCATCTGTTTTCATGCTGCTGACAAAAACGTACCCAAGACTGGGCAAGGTTTAATTGGACTTACAGTTCCACATGGCTGGGGAGGCCTCACAGTCATGGTGAAAGCCAAGGAGGAGCAAGTCACATCTTACGTGGATGGCGGCAGGCAAAGAGAGAACTTGTGTAGGAAAACTCCCATTTTAAAAACCATCATATGTCATGAGACTTATTCACTATCACGAGAACAGCACGGACAATACCCACCCCCATGATTCAATTACCTTATACCAGGTCTCTCCCACAACAGTGGGAGTTCAAGATGAGATCTGGGTAGGTTCACAGCCACATCATATCATTCCACCCATTGCCCTTCCCAAATCTCCTTATATTTCAAAACACAATCACGCCTTCCAAACAGTCCCCCAAAGTCTTAAGTCATTTCAGCATTAACTCAAAAGTCCACAGTCCAAAGTCTCACCTGAGACAAGGCAATTCCCTTCTGCTTAAGAGCCTGTAAAATCAAAATCAGGTTAGTTACTTTCTAGATACAATGGGGGTACAGGCATTGGGTAAATACAGCCATTCCAAATGGGAGAAATTGGCCAAAACAAAGGGACTACAGCCCCCATGCAAGTCCAAAAGCCAGCAGGGCAGTCAAATCTTAAAGCCTCAAAATGATCTCCTTTGACTCCATGTCTCATATCCAGATCATGCTAATGCAAGAGGTGGGTTCCCATGGTCTTAGGCAGCTCCACCCCTGTGGCTTTGCAGGGTACAACCTCCCTCCTAGCTGGTTTCACAGGCTGGTGCTGAGCATCTGCAACTCTTCCAGGTGCACAGTGCAAGCTCTTTGTGGATATACCATTCTGGGGTCTGGAGGATGATGGCCTTCTTCTCACAGCTCCACTAGGGATCGCCCCAGTGGGGACTCTGTGTGGGAACTTCAACCTCACATTTCCTTTCTGCACTGCCCTAGCAGAAGTTATCCATGAGTGCCCCATCCCTTCAGCAAACTTCTTCCTGGGCATCCAGGCATTTCCACACATCTTCTGAAATCCAGGCAGAGGTTCCCAAACCCAGTTCTTGAATTCTATGTACTCACAGGCTCAACGCCACATCGAAGCTGTAAAGGTTTGGGGCTTACACCCTCTGAAACCATGGCCCAAGCTCTACACTGGCACCTTTCAGCCACAGCTGGAGCAGCCGAGATGCAGGACCTCTGCCTGTTAACTAGTTCTAAAGTCACTTCTGCATTTTCAGATATATTTTCAGCAGCACCCCACTCCTGATACCAATTTACTGTACTAGCCTGTTCTCACACTGCTGATAAAAACATACCCAAGACTAGGCAATTAACAAAAGAAAGAGGTTTAATTGGATTTACAGTTCCACATGGCTGGGAAGGCCTCACAATCATGGTGAAAGGCAAGGAGGAGCAAGTCACATCTTACGTGGATGGTGGCAGGCAAAGAGAGAGCTTATGTAGGGAAACTCCTGTTTTAAAAACCATCAGATCTCATGAGACTTATTCACTATTACGTGAACAGCATGGGAAAGACCCACCCCCATGACTCAATTACCTTTCACCAGGTCCCTCCCACAACATGTGGGAATTTAAGATGAGATTTGGGTGGAGACACAGCCAAACCATATCAGATACTGAGGAACTTAAGCACCTATGTAAAAGATCCTAGGCCAAGAGAAAATGGATTTTTGTCTCTCTGTTTTAAAGTAAAAACTTTGGGAAGAAAATGTGGGATTTTTTGCCCACTGTTAAATTCTTGGTTGTTAGTACAGTGCCTGGCACATAGTAGAAGTTCCTTAAATATTTGCTCAATGAAAGAATAAATGAATACACTGCTATGCCACTCAAATCTTCTATCTAACCTTGAAACCCCAAGGAGGGAATTAATACATTAAAAATGATAATCCACACTTGATAGAAAATATCAGGGTGTATTAAATGATTGACATCTATAATCCAGGCATAAAGGAGGGAGTGTCTTAGAGTTAGAGTTAAATGGTGGGAGGGCTTGCTTATTCAGGAAATATTTTAAACTACATTCAGTACTTATGCTTTTGGAATGTGGATTTTAATGCAGCCTGGTGTAGAAGTAGAGAAAAGTTTATGGTGGCTCATAAAACCCTTCTCCACTTAATTCAGTCTTTACAAAATTCTTTGGACTCACAGAAATATGGGGATGAAAATTTTTCTTATGAGCATTTTTACCTAACTCAAGGGTGAGTTTCATTTGTGAGTTGGCCTTAATGAGGAATAAAGAATGGTCAAGAAGACAAGAATAATGAAAGGTGAGTGTGTGAGGGCCTGAGGTGAACACCTGGCTAAACTTTAAGATCTGCTATTATCCAGGGTGAATCTACAAATTTGCATATTGTGTTAATAATTACTGTTTTCAGCCATACAGTTTATCAGTTACCAAGCTAACTGCCATTATGAGGAGCTCTTACCATACCAAAAGTATGTTGAAACTGCAATAGTTAGCCTTAGAGATGAATGATTATACAGATGCATTAGTAAACATGAACATATATAATTAGTATACATGTGCATCACATAAGTATTTAAGCATTTCTTCTGCTTCAATAAATAGATCATTTATGTCTGGAGGTCAGTAAATTTTTCATTTATTTATTCAACAAGTATTTCCTGAGTGTCTACCACGGGACAGCCAGGCACTGGTGTAAATGATGGATAAGTCAAATGTGGCCCTGCATTCACGTGGAGATTTTAGCCTAGAGGAAAAGATGAATAAATGAGCTTTGGCACGAAGTGTCTCACTATGTAATGTGATGTATTATGGGGAGTACAGGTTACTTTAGTGCCATGTAGGAGGAACATCTAATCTGTACTTAGAGTTGGGAAGCTACCAAGGGAAAACTAGTCTATGTAAACTGAGGCTGGAGAGATGAGAAGGAGTTGGCTACGCTGATATGTCCTTTACAAATCTTCATAGCACCCAGCATGGCATTGCACATAGACTAGATGCCAAATGATTTTATTTGATTTAAATTCTTTATTTTTGAGCGCTTGCCACAGATTCAGCTTTGCACTAGGAATTGGAAGAGATTCAAGGGAGTGTAAGACTTCATCTCTGTAATTAAGCATTCAACAAATTAGTTAAGGAGAAAAAGTGCATACATTGTTCTCTAATTGTTTTATACACAAGAGGATGTAATTAATAACTACATGCATGGTATAGGCAATAAGTACCATTTTAACCGCCCAATGGGTTCACCTTGCCCGCTGCCTAGACAGAGCCGATTTATCAAGACAGGGGAATTGCAATGGAGAAAGAGTAAATCATGCACAGCCAGCTGTGCGGGAGACCAGAGTTTTATTATTACTCAAATCAGTCTCCCTGAGCCATTCGGTGATAAGTGTTTTTAAAGACAATTTGGCGGGTAGGGGCTTGGGAAGTGGGGAGTGCTGATTGGTCAGGTTGGAGATGGAATCCTGGGGGGCGGTGGGGGTCGAAGTGAGTTTTTTGTTTATTTGTTTGTTTGTTTGTTTGTTTGCTGTTTGCTGTTCTTGGGTGGGATGGCAGAACTGGTTGAGCCAGATTACCACTCTGGGTGGTGTCAGCTGATCCATCTAGTGCAGGGTCTTAAGCAGTGATCTTAGGTTTTACAATAGTGATGTGATCCCCAGGAGCAATTTTGAGAGGTTCAGACTCTTGGAAGCAGAGGCTGTATGACCCCTAAACTGTAGTTTCTAATGTTGTAGCTAAGTTGTTAGTCCTGCAAAGGCAGACTGGTCTCCAAGCAAGAAAAGGGATTTTTCAGGAAAGGGCTGGTTCCAATTTTGTTTCAGAGTTGAAACATGAACTGGATTCCTTCCCAAAGTTAGTTTGACCTATGCCCAGGAAAGAACAAGGACAGCGGAAACATTACAAGCAAGATGGAATCAGTTAGGTCTGATTTCTTTCACTGTCATAGTTTCCTCGGTTATAATTTTGCAAAGGTGGTTTCACTATGGAACATTAGGAAAATGAGAGATTAAAATAAGGGTGAAATTAAAAAGTGGGAAAGGGAGACAACATAGAAGAAAAGAAGCTTGAGATGAATTATGGGACAGGCAGAATTGATGCGGCACAACTTGGTAAGGGAGATGAATGTGGCAATGGGGGAGAATGGCTGCAGAGACTTCAGGTCCAATATAGCAGAGGGTATATGTTTAGTTGCAGTTTTGACTGAATTTTATAGATGTTGGGATCTAGTTTCCTGAGTAGGAGCATGGCAAAGACATGTCAACAAGTTGCCAGCAAGGCAAATCACCTCTCTCCTAAACCCAAAGCCCTATCTCAATACTTTCTTCTCCCGATGGGCCTATATTTTGCACAACACATCTTGAGGGATGGGACAGGATGTTCTGATACAAAAGTAAACTGTTAATTGCTTGAAAATAGGAAAAAGACCTTAGATGATAAAGGCCTGGTTGTCTTTCCAGTGAAGGAAGTAGGAAGAAAGTCCCTTCTAATCCTTCAAGTCTTCTATAGCACAAATCACAAATACAAATCACAAATTAATATCTCAACAGATTATCCTATCTCATTATCAGGGTTGCTGAAAAAGATAGATACACTTTGGAAAGAATAAGGATAAGGCCAGAGAAAAGAGCTCAAAGATGTTGGTGACTAAATACAGGATGGAAATGCAGGATAAGTGGGAGTTGACAGGATTTATACAAATCCCTATTAATAATAAGTGTAAAGGCTTTAGCTTTTAAGATAAAGAAGGTATTCATTGAATTTGAATTCCCTCAGTCATCTAAGGAAAATAGGTCATATCTTGGTGCTGTTTCCTTTTTCTAATCTGCCATGGGATCTTGCATATGCTGTTCCCTCTGCCTAGAATGTTTCCCCATTCACACACCCTGTCTTTTGCGTGACCTTCTTCTAGGTAACCTTCACCTTTCAGCTTAAACATGACTTCCTCAGAGAGGCCTTTCACAACTCTTTTGAATCCCTTTGTTATTCTCTTTCATATCACTGTACAACTTATCTTTCATAGCACTTACTGAAATGTGTATTTCATATTGTGTCTTTGTTTTCTGCTAGACTATGAGCTCCATGGAGACAGGGAGCATTTTTATTTTGCTCACCACCACATATCTTTGGAGCAGGCACCATTTCTAGAATAGAACATGTGCCCACTAAGTGTTATTAAATGTGTACATACATGCAGCTGCTGCAGGTAAAGACAGGTGGCAGCCTCACCAGGGAGTCAGTGGAGTGTAATGGTGGGACATTGTCAAAGTTTGTGAGTCACTCAGTCAATGGACAATGACCAAAAAATTTTCTGCCATTGTCAGAAAGCATGGACTTGTATTGGGTTGACTTCTTGCATTCTGGGATCAGGGTTCAGGAAAGCCAACTGTGGGGAATATCTTAGGGTTGTTGGTTCCCTGACACAAATCCTAAGATCCACATTTCCTAGATTTGAATAGTTTTAATGTTTCTAATAGTTCCTGTTCTTTTTCTATAACTGTTAATACTGTAACATATGGCAGGATGAAAACTATTTGGAGTTAAACATTCAGATTAGAAAATTCCAAAATTACCAACCAATTAGTAAGTCGAAGAGGATTTTATTACCATTTAATGATTCTTTGTTCTTATTGTCTCTTCCACCAGAAAAGTAAAAGTTATCCCGAGTGGGATTTCTTCTGTAGATCAAGTCAAGATATCAGGACTATTAATTGCTTGTTTGGAGCCATAGAATTTGTGTTCAGAGGGTTCCTCTTCACATTGTTGTCAGAACTTCCTGTTTTCAGCACGTTACACACCACTCATCACTCACTCCCTGTGTCAGAACCTTATCAGCATGGTGAGCTGTGGCTGCCTCTAGTGGATGGAGAGTTTTCCGGCTTACCTAAAAGAACATCAATCATTCTTCATTTTCAGTGTTCAAACTTGCTCATCAGTTAGTAACAACACTTTCTGCAGCCTTGAAAATTATTTCTGAATAAACACAGGGCGGAGGACAGCTAAAGTGAGTGACAGCTCATAACTTCTCCAGTGCTTTATGTTTCAAAACCAGTGTGTATGCAGATGTCTCCTCATTACCAACGTTTGAATGTCACTTAGTGTAGCTGCTTCTGAGAGAAAAAATGGCATGGGTTAGACTGTCAAGCATCTTAATGGGGGTTTTGTGTCTGTAGCAGACATTCTAGCAAGCTCTGAATCAGAGTTGAGATTTGAGTAGGAGAAGAGCTATTGCTTGCAGATCAGGTAGCTCACAAAATTGTGATGTGGAGAAAAATTGTTTTCAACATTTCTTTTCCTTTATGTTTTCTTTCCAGATCCCCACAACCAAAGCAAGGCTCCCCACTGAGATACCTATAAGCCTTCTGATCAAAACAGATGTTCTTCCCCAATAAGGGATTAATCACTGCCATCCCACTCCACTGCCCAGTCTTGGATTTACAGCTACTGGAGCAGAGACTGAGGTGGGAATGTGTGGGGATAAAGGCAGGGGTTAAGAGGAGAGAGGGGAGAGGGTAATGGATTAATTAAATACATTAATTCCCAATAATGAGTAAGATTTGATCATGGATTTTTTTTTTTTTTTTTTAAATTTCCAGGCATCTGATGACTCACTCTGGTGAAAATGGCTTTCTCAGAGGGTTATTAAGAATTTTGTAGTTGGCAGGGCATGGTGGCACTCGCCTTTAGACCCAGCTACTCAGGAGACTCAAGGGAGGATCACTTGAGCACCGGAGTTTGAGACCAGACTGAGTAACATAGTGAGACTCCATCTCTAGTTTAAGAATAAAAAAAGGGAAAAGGAAAAAGAAAAAGAATTTTGTGGCTGGTTTGAGGGTATTTTCTAGGACAGGATGGGCTTCAGGCTCCTTCAGAGGTGTCAGGCCTTTCTGCCTATGCATGCCAACTGCTGTATTTGCATAATTTGGAAAGACAAGGATGGCTGCTTACTGTTTCCAGCTGGCCATGTATTGGATTTCATTAGATTCCCCCACTTCCTAAGGAGTATATTTGGTATTCACTTGGGCAGTGGCAGCAAGCCTATTGGCATGGAAGAATGACCATAGTGCTCAACAATGCATAAACTAATAGCTCATGGCTCAAGTTCTGGGAGGTTTCGTCCATTATCAGTTACCTTCCACACTAGAACAGCCCGAGGCCTAACAACCACTTACATAGTATGCTGTTGGGGCAGTGAAATCAGTAAGGCTATAAGGTTGATATACAACAGCCCCCAGTAGATTTCAGGCTCTTTGAGAACAGGGACTATGTTGTGTTTACCATTATTTGGCAATAACAAAGCCCAGTACTTGGCTTAGAGTAAGTAAATGATGAATCGTGATTCAATGAACAACAAGGCTTTTCCATCCTCTTTGCTTCCCCTCTTCTCACCCTCCTCCTTTCCCTCATTTGCAACTCTTTGCTCCACCCCCCACTCCCAATACATGCACTCACACTGCCAGTAAAAGTTCAGTGGCACAGAATTTCAGATTCAGTAGTTATTCATTTGAATGAAAGCCACAGATTCTCTTTACTGACAGCATAGTGATTTGAGTAGGTGTATTCTTATGGTTATTTGGATTAGGAGCAAGGATAACGACAAAATAGGAACAGCAAGAGACGGAGAGCACAGTGCTCATGGAAAATACCAGGGCCATCGCTCATGGTGTCTTATATTCTTAGTAATAGGGTAAACTCAAAAGGTCAAACTGCTACAGGTTTAAAAATTTTAGCTTTTGCATTTGAATCAGATGGTTCTGTAGCTCTAACATTGAAAAGGCTGTTTGTTTATTCATTCATTGCAAATTACTGAAACCCCTCTACAGGCTAGGCATTGTCTTAGACTTTGTGAATAAGACAAGATGCCTGTCTATGAGCTGCTCAGTCTAGGTGAGTCATATATGTAAACAGTTGCTGTGTATTAACAAAACAGTGGCTCGGGCGGGGGGAGATCACAAAGCACAACCTAGCATATAATTTATTTTTTTTAACCTCACAGTCTCCTGGGGCAAACACTGGGCCAAGACCAAGCCTCCTTACTCAGTTAGACCATCAGTCTGGGTGGTGTGTCTGTGAAATCTTACAGTTGTATGGTCAAGAACATGAGTCTTTTTTGTTTGTTTTTTGGCTTTCTTGAGTCTCGCTCTGTTGCCCAGGCTGGAGTGCAGTAGTGCGATCTTGGCTCATTGCAACCTCTGCCTCCGGAGTTCAAGTGATTCTCATGCCTCAGCCTCCTGAGTAGCTGGGATTACAGGCATGTACTACCATGCCTGGTTAATTTTTTTGTATTTTTAGTAGAGACGGGGTTTCACCATGTTGGCCAGGCTGGTCTTGAACTCCTGACCTCAAGTGATCTGCCTGCCTCAGCCTCCCAAAGTGCTAGGATTATAGTCGTGAGCCACCGTGCCCAGCTAAGAGCATGAGTCTCCAAAGATCTTATGTGAGCTGAGAACAAGAACCCATCCCATTAATGAGGGGATAGCAAATGGAGCAACCTGTTTTCTCCAAACTTAGTTAAAACATGCGCAACCCCTAATTTGGGTCAGTTTTGGTGAATTCACGAGATTAGATAAATCACTAATGGAAGGCTCAGTAAGAGGTCCTAGGGACAAACAACAAAAGAACATATACACTAAGGCACACAGAAGAAAGAAGAATACAGCAAGTGAAAAGAAAGAAGTCTCTAGAAATAAAAAATGGGCCTTACCACGAACACTTGGGGCTTCTGACAGAACCAAATCAACAAGCTCTGCTGCACTTTCTATTGGCTGTTCATTTTCTATTTTTCTCTCTAGACATCTTTCTTTAAAAAGAAAATCCAGATTTCCCGGGCTGGGCAAAGTGTTGGGATGAAATGACAGGAGGCAGGCGCTGTCAAGGAAAGACGTTCTCTCTGGAAGGAAGTGAGGGGACAGACGGGATGGCTGGCTCCTCTAGGCAGGTTTCCTTGCTGCCATCCCATGTGTCTTTTCCCTCCCACTCCTGTGGGCACTTTCTTGCTTGCTTGGCACAGTGAGAATTTAGGAAAGTCACGACAAAAATCCTGTCATGTGCTAGAAAGGAGAAAAAGTTTTAGATCTTTGCCTTTTCACGAATGAAGAGTTTCATGGAAATTAATGTGCAATTTTAGATAGAAGCTTTGCCTTGTTGAAGCTACTCTAACATTCTTCCTCCCCAAGTTCCTAGAGTCCCTGCTTCTACCACTTTAACAAACAAACAAAAAGAACAAACAACTGCTCCCTCTGCTACACACACACACACTCACACACACACGTACACACACAAAATCCAACTTAGTTGGCAGCCCACATCATCTACCCCAGGGCTTTCTCGAAGGACTGAAGATTTATCTTGGACTGACTTCAGACATTTCCCCTCTGATCTTCCTCTGGCTACGTTTTTCTCCAATGTTTCCTCACTGCCTCCCTTGGCTCTCATTAATTAACTGCTCCTCACTCTGTGACTAAATGCAAGCCGTTGTGTTTGGCTGTAGAGAGGATTATGACATTTTGCAAACACACACACCACTGGGGAGAATATCTTGGGTTATCACACAGGCAAAGGAGGTAAACTAAGAAAACCCATTTTTAAAAACCTGTTGAAGGAAGTAACCAAAAAGAAAAGGTAGCGAAACAGGTTGATTATTTGGTGACATTTACTTATTCCTGACATGATATTTTAGAAGGCAAATACAGAAACTGGAACTTGCTATTTAACCGAGGTTCAGGTATTTCAAAGCTTGCTTATCTCTCCAGCCCGTCTGGTGTTTCCATGGTGTTTCTTTTCCGCTTCTATTAGTCTGGAACGTGGGTAGCAAGTTGATGAACATTTTTAATGAGTAAATCCTTTTCTACACCAAATTTTATAGATAATTAAATCTGATTTATAGGGCAGGTTTCAGCGACAGTAAAAGAGGAAGGCAAGGAATGCAAAGGGGGAGGGGGCCAATTATTTGACTCTGGGCCTCTGTGAGTGCGCTCTGCCTTGTTTGTATAACCTTCCCAGCAGGCGCACTGCAGGGCTCACAAGGTTTCTGAAGCAGAACAAGACCCAGTGAGGGCTTTGCCATAGGATTTTTTTTTTTTTTTTTTGGACTGTTTGGTTTTGTTTTTTAGGCAAGGATGTTCTCTTGTCCAAGAAACAGATCCTGATCTTTATTCTTTCCTCTCCACTTTTACTCAAAGTTATGCTAAGAGCAAAAGTCACACATATAAAACCTCAGAGCACACCACTAAGGAATTTGCCCTTTCAACAGATATTAATTAAACGTCTTCTATGTAGTAAACCTCTTTCTAGTTGCTGGAGATACAGCAGTCGACAATACAGGCAGTTGGCTCACGCCTGTAATCCCAGCATTTTGGGAAGCTGAGGAGGGCGGATCATGAGGTCAGGAGATCGAGACCATCCTAGCTAACCAGTGAAACCCCGTCTCTACCAAAAATACAAAAAAATTAGCCGGGCGTGGTGGCGGGCGCCTGTAGTCCCAGTTACTCGGGAGGCTGAGGCAGGAGAATGGCGTGAACCCGGGAGGCGGGGCTTGCAGTGAGCTGAGATCGCTCCACTGCACTCCAGCCTGGGCGACAGAGTGAGACTCGTCCCAAAAAACAAAAACAAAAACAAAAACAGCAAAAACCCCCACAAAAACCAATACAGGCAGTTCACACTTATTACCTGTGGTGTGAAATAGACTCAGTGGAAGAAAATGTAGACAAAAGGCAGTCTAATGAGAAAATTGAAACCCAGAGAGGGTAAGTGGGTTGACCAGACTCACCCAGCATGTCTGTCAGAAGCACATTTGGGTCTAAGAGTTCAGGTCCCCTGACTGACTTCCATACTGGACTCTTGTTTCGTTTTTTCATTTTTGGAGACAGGGTCTCCAGACTGTTTTCCAAGCTGGAGTGCAGTGACGTTGATACAGGAATTAAGAAGAAATTACTTAGGCAGAGAGTGAGGGTATGGGAGTCCTCGGTAAGGTTTTCCTTTTAATGAAAAGCAGCCCCCAAATCATACTTTTTTCTAACAAAGAGCAGCCTGTAAAATCGAGCTGCGGACATAAACAAGCAAGTTGGAAGCTTGCGCAGGCGGATGCCGGCAGTTGTGCCAGTAGGAATAAGCTGCCTGGGACTAAGCGTGTTCAAAATGGCAGCCCCTTCTTCTCTTCTCCTTGACAGCCACGTGTACAGTAAGGAATAGACAAGACTGCACTGGCCAAGTGGAAAGTCCATTTGCATATTTGCCTAATAAGATTAGAGTAGGGTGACCAGTCTTCCCCATGCGCTATGTAAACATCACAGCTGGTTGAACCTGCCTGTGGGCCCTAGGGAAATCAGACACCACCTCCTCAAGCCTGTCTATAAAATCTGTGGTCCACCACAGATGGACTTTCTCCTTTTGGAAGCCTCTCTCATTCTCCAGAGAGAGAGAGCTGCTCTCCTCTCTCCTTTCTTCTGCATGCTGAACTTTCTGCTTCTTAACCCACCCATATATTTCCAGTGTCCCTGATCTTCTTAGCACGAGAAGACAAAAAAATTACACAGGTATTTACCCCGAACAATGATGCTTCTTTGGTGTGATCACAGCTCACTGCAATCTCAATGTCCCCAGGCCCAGGTGAACCTCCTACCTCAGCCTCGTGAGTAGGTGGGACTACAGGAGCATGCCACCATGCCCTGCTAATTCTTTAAATATTTTTTTGTACAGACAGGGTCTCCCTGTGTTGCCCAGGCTGGTGTTTGCTCCTGGGTTCAAGCGATCTGTCTGCCTTGACTTCTGAACATACTGGGATTATAGGTGTGAGACACCATGCCTGGCCCAGGTTGGACTCTTCTGAATGCAATCTATTCTTTTCCATTTGTGGGATACATTAAAAACAACAAAAAACGTATGATTTAAAGTGCCTAGGATAATGCCTACAATAAGGCAACAGGTATTAATTGACCTTGAAACACTATATGAAATGGTTAAGTACAATCTTATTTCAAATCATAATAGAAGTTTCTAACAGCTCCTCTACCCCTTTGTTTGTATTCATTAATAAATAAAAAATTGTGTTAGTTGGAGTTATGAGTCATGAAATATTTGGTACTGCTGAAGATTAAACATAAACCAGATTTTATCAATCAAAGTTTCCTATCCTGACTCCTCTTTGTTGGAATGTGTTCAGCATAAGTTTTTAACAGCCAAGCTCATTCCTGTCAATCATCATCATCATCATCACCATCATCATCATATTACTGTGAGTGATACATGTGTTAGACACCTTATAAAAATTAAAAACATAATAAGTTCTCTGAAATAAGACAAATGGCATCCTGCCAAACTGTGCCCTAATGCTTAAGACATTGAGAGGCCAGGCGCGGTGGCTCACGCCTGTAATCCCAGCACTTTGGGAGGCCTAGGCGGGTAGATCACTTGAGGTCAGGATGTCCGAGACCAGCCTAGTCAACATGGTGAAACCCCATCTCTACCAAATATACAAAAATTAACTGGGCATGGTTGTGGGCTCCTGTAATCCCAGCTACTTGGGAGGCTGAGGCAGGTGAATTGCTTAAACCCGGGAGGCAGAGGTTGCAGTGAACCGAGATTGCACCACTGCACTCTAGCCTGGGCAACAGAGCAAGACTCCGTGCCCCTTCCGACAAAACAAAACAAAACAAAAGGCATTGAGAGAGGAGTGTACACGTCTATGGGCAGCTTACTTACGTATTGTTTTCCCTTTAAATTTTTTAATGATTCTAATGGTAATATAAAGTTGCGACCAATTTGCATGTAGGAGAAAATATATAGAAAATGAAAGTCCCATCCCCAGGGAGAACTACTAAGAACAGTATGATCCACGGGCTTCTAGCTTTCTTATCCATGTATACTGATACAGGAACACAGACTCAGAACTGTGCTGCAATATGGTTGTCACTTATTGATAGATTTGGATTGTCTTTTTATGTCCATACATGTAAATTCACCTTTAATTTTTTTTAACAGCTGTATAGTGTTTGCTATAAGTCTGAATAATAGTTTAACTAACCTATATTTAATTAATATTTGAGTTGTTAAGAGTAACTCTTTTTTTTTTTTTTCAAGACAGAGTCTCGCTCTGTCGCCAGGCTGGAGTGCGGTGGCACAATCTCGGCTCACTGCAACCTCCGCCTCCTGGGTTCAAGTGATTTTTGTGCCTCAGCCCCCGCCCAAGTAGATGGGACTACAGGTGCGTACCACCACCCTCAGCTAATTTTTGTGTTTTTAGTAGAGATGGGGTTTCACCATGTTGACCAGGATGATCTCGATCTCTTGACCTCGTGATGTGCCCACCTCGGCCTCTCAAAGTGCTAGGATTACAGGTGTGAGTCACCACACCTGGCCAAGAGTAACTCTATTAAAATCAATGTTATAGAGTTCATTTTTGTAAATATTTATTTATGAAGTGTACCCGTGAACTCAGAATTCCCTGTTTCACTATTAGGTTAAACATCAAAGCATTTGGGCTGATACATATACACACATATGTGAAAGATAGTATATATACTATCTACACATAAATATGGGGTCATACACAAACACACACATACACATACATATATATTTCTTCCCATAGGTAAAAGCACTGTCCCACTTGATATTGAAGGCAGTTAGCATTACACTACTTACTGATCTGAAGAAACCCCCACATTACCTGCCCATCTTCCTCACAATCATAAAATAAATAAAACCACTTTTAAAAAATCACTTGGCTGGGTTATGTTATTTAAAGCTGGGCAAGTTGGGATGGTCGCTATTAGCAAAACCGATTTAAAACATAGTGCAAATTAAAAAAAAAATTTTCATGAATCAAGCCGTTATTACTGTGAGTCAATTAAACCAATCTCCCTCAGAGAAAAAAACCTAAGAACCCAAATTCCTTTCTTAGAAGGATGTTATTAAAATGTCTCTGTGGTTTATTGATTTCTTTACTTCTGCTTCTTTAAGAATATGGGATTTGCTAACAGAATTGATACCAATACTAAATGCTAGGAAACGAGTGTCAAAATAGTATTTAGAAACAGTAAGTGTAGTATGTCATTATGAAGGGGTTGGTTAGAAATTTTTCTTTCAGAAGGCCTCTCATTATAACCAGGCATACTCCTTCCTTCCACCTGCCAACCTTAGGTTAGTCCTTATTCAGAATTAGTTTTCAATTTCTTGAGGAAGAAAGCCTGAGATTAAAACTTAATGGACTGTTCCATAGATTTTTTTTTTTACTGTTGGTATCTTGTAGTGTTGTGCTATCTTTTGCTTGGATTTGCTTACTCTTTGTTTTGACCCTTTGGCCTGGAACAATGAGACTTTGATGTTTTGTCCATGTTCTTTGTTGGAATGCAACCCTGAACTTCAGTATTGTTTTGCTCCCACTCTGTATTCTCTCCTACTTCCACTTTGTTGAACATGGACTTGAAAGTGTAAAATGATATGCAGGAAACCTTGGGGATAGTTAATATAAAATTCTTATTTAAGAGACGAGGAAATGAAACAGTGAGGTTAAGTGACCCATCTAGAATCTTACCACAAGTAAGAGTGAGAACTGGAATGAACAGCTCCTGATTCTCAATCGGGTGTCATTACAGTACACCTGTCAGTTACATTCTTCTCCAGGCTGGGTTGGTCACTGTACCTGCTGTAACCTGTGTTCCCTACCTCGTCCCCCACATGTGGCCTTCATACCAAGAACTATTGCTGCCTGCATTGGCTGAGTAAAACTTGGTGATTATTCCTCCTATGGGATGAAGTGGAGACAAGCACTAGTTTTCTAAGGCATCTTATATAAATGTCAGCATTAATCCTGTAAGTTAAAAACTTCTGACACTCGGCTTGCTGACCTCCTGTCTCTTTGGGGCTCTAAGGTTCTTGTGCCTAGATAAGCCACAGGTTGACTATTATCCTTTACAATAATTGTGTGAATGTTCTGCATCCGTAGTTCAGCTAATCAGGAAACAGACTGCATATTTTTATAGGAGCTGGTCTACAATATACATTTCTAATGACAGGATTACACGTTTTCTCTGTGTTCAGTGTGTGGACACCCAATACTGTGGGGGTGTTGACAGCATGGATTTTATGGTCAGATATATCATGGTTTGAAAACTGGTTCTTATTGCCTGCTGGCTGCATGACCCTGGATTACATCAGTAAAACTCAGTTTACTCATGAGTGAAATGGGGATAATGATGCTGGCTATGAAAGAGTGCTATGGGAATTCAATGAGATAATACACAATTCAGTGCTCAGTGTGGGGCCTGGCACATTGTAAGTTTTCAGTTAATGCTACTTTGCTTTCTGTCCCTCTTTTTCCTGTCCACTTTACCACCCAAAAAACTCCCTCCAAGAGGAGAAGTGGGAGAGAATTGTAAAAGACTAAATACATCAATTTTAGTTTTTCTTCTTTCTTTAAATCAAGGATTTCTTGCTGAAGGTGCTGCATTATAAATGGACTTCTCAAAAGCCACTTGTATCTGTAGTCTGATCATTTATTCCTTGATGAGAAATATTTTGGTCTATTAGCGAGAAAGAAG
The DNA here is from genome assembly GCF_037993035.2 of Macaca fascicularis. Lineage (NCBI taxonomy): Eukaryota > Metazoa > Chordata > Mammalia > Primates > Cercopithecidae > Macaca > Macaca fascicularis. The sequence goes on from NC_088375.1 coordinate 137,901,000, forward strand.
AAAGATGAACTGAACATTAATCAAAAACTTCATGATGAGTAGAAGTGTGCATATATCACAGAAACTGCCAGAGATGAGCCACTGCCACAGACTGGGAAATGCGTGTTTGGTGTATTGACTTCGGTCTCACACTGCTGAAGTGGGCCTGACTACTCTGTTAACTGGGCAATCTTAAAATGATCTTAAAAATCCATATGTGCTATTATTTTTAAGAGGAGTTTATCTGATTTTGTTTTACTTACATTTTCCCCCCTTCTCCTAGCAATTAATTTCTTGCTGGTACTATGCCTGGAAACAGTAGGAGAAAATGAGTTGCTAGAAGTGTATTTCTAAATTAGCAATCATCTCAGTGATGTGTGCACTTAGTCAATGTGTTTATTTCTTGGTTATTGCCTGTTTTCTAAAAATACCTAGACCAAGGCTATGCATATCCTGGTAATTCCCTGGAAGCTGAATTAGAGCATGAAAAAGTTGGCCAGAGTTTGCCATTTTGGGGTTCTCACTATTGTTTCTGGGATGAGGCAAGAGTAGGTCTTACCGAAATAAGGTGATTCTGTCTCCACCTGGAAATCCTCTGGCTAACGTAAGTATCTGGTGGAAAACTTGGTTAAAAAGTCAAGTTCAATTCCAGATGTCACTGCAAAAAAAAATCTCCTCTTTGAAAGCTTCGAAGGGAAAGCCCCATTTAAAGCTCAGTAGTCACAAAAATAAAGGAGGCTTCACAGGGTGTAAATTCCCTTTCAGGGGTGGAGAACTGTTATTTAGCTATTTGCTAGCATGGCATTATATCAGCACATAATGGGACAGAGTTATCCATGAAACAGTGATCAGTGGTGCAGGGCTGAAGATTGCGTGTGTGTGAGTGTGTGCATGCACATGTGCGTGTGTGTTTGTGTTTAATAAGGTCCACTAAGCTATCAACCATCCATCGTCAGAATTCTCTTCCCTATTTTTGCTTTTTCCCTGAGGCTCACTGCTATATGGAGTGTGTATAGCGTAGCTTTAGAGATGCAATACTGTATCAGGAAATGGTGAAGTATAAGTTGTGAGTCTCTAAGGAGAGTTGTATTGGGTTTATAACCCATTTGGAAATGTAACCACAATTTCATTTCATCCCAGAGACCCCCATGGAGCAGTAACAGGGGAGAGTAGGATGATTCACCTAATTTCTTTGATGTAAATTTAAAATTTCTCCTGACAGATTCTGCTGGAGAACTGGGGCTTGAATGCATCATCCTGAAGAATTTTTGCAGTTGCCCAGAAATGTGGGGCTAGAGAGAGCAGATGCTTGGAAATGCCGTTGACATTTCCAAGTTTTTATAGCCCTGGTACATAGCCCACTAACTCCAGCATGCTTCACACATGGAGAAGGATCATTTGTCATTTTGATGCCAAAATGATACTCACAACTCTAAATGAAATGGATTACTTCTTTCTACCTCCTGCTTGGACAGTCAAAGTAGAAACATTTCAGGCATTTATTGGTCACCCTGTGTACGCATGAATGGCAGAGTGGTATCAGTATTTGCTCTGTGGCTGTGAAAATGAGGGCCTCCAAAACTGCTCATGACAGCAAAAAGGACAAATTTCTGCCACGCTCAATTAGGACACGATTTATTTGGCAAATGTGATTTCATTGAGAAACATACAAACAATAGTCATTTAAAATGCATTTAAATTCTGAAACAACTCACATTCAAATAGGTGGTACACACCTATACACACCATTCTTTGTATTTAAACAAAAGTTTTTCTGGGTAACTCAGAAACTTGCCAGCATTGAAAATCTGGACAACTTCCCAGACAGTAGATATTTTGTGTTTTGAGTTGTAGACATTATAGTCAGGAAATCTCTAGAGCAGGTCTCCCTGCTTTCAGGGAATTATTCCTTAACAGTGTCACCCAACTCTTGAATATTACCAAATAATCTATTGAGGTGAGGATTAATCACATTTTGGCTACTGGATGAGGAAGAGTGGCCAAGCACATGGTTGGAAGCAAGTTTCTATTTCTCTGGAAACTTAAAGATAATGGCAAGATCAATTAATCTACAAGTATTTATTGTGTGCCTACACTGACCAAAAGGCATTCTGGAAGTCATGTTGCTCTCTCTGGCCTGCACGTTGAAAATATTCCATAATCTTAATTTGCCTTTTCTGTCAAATGATGTGAGATGATCCTCTCAGGGCAAATTTTAGCCGCCAGGATGCTCTAAGATTTTTAGTTTAATTTGCTTCTTTCTGGGGCTTATAAAGAAGATGTTATGCCTTGGACTTAAGGGTTCTTGGAGCAGGTGCACCTGGGACACAGCCTATGGGCAGGCAGGTTTCCAATGGGAGGCTGGAATCTGTGTCAGACAAACTCTTAAAAGGATACTTAAAAGGATAAGGAGACAACCCGGTAGTCCCAGAAGTTGCCCAAGTTGCTGATCCTACACCCTTCATCACCTTTTTTTTTTTTTTTGAGACAGTTTTGCTCTTGTTGCCCAGGGTGGAGTGCAATGGCGTGATCTCAGCTCACCGTAACCTCTGCCTCCCGGAATCAAGCGATTCTCCTGTCTCAGCTTCCCGAATGTCTGGGACTACAGGCATGCACCACCACGTGTGGCTAATTTTTTATATTTTTAGTAGAGACAGGGTTTCGCCATATTGGCCAGGCTACTCTTGAACTACCGACCTCAAGTGATCCTCCCACCTTGGCCTCCCAAATTGCTGGGATTACAGGTATGAGCCACTGCGCCTGGCCCCTTCATCATGTTTTGACTACCTGTGGTTCACCTGGTAACCATCTGATGGGCTTTTTTGCGTTGAATTATAGAGCTGGGCTGCTTGACTCTCATCTGGATTTCTTTACTTTTTTCTTTCTTTCTTTTGTTTTTTTTTTGAGACATGGTCTCACTCTGTCATTCAGGCTAGAGTGTAGTGATCATGGTTCACTGCAGACTTGAGTTCTTGGACTTGAGTGATCTTTCCCATGTCAGCCTCCCGAGTAGCTGGGACTACAGATGTGTGTCACCATGCTTGGCTAATTTTTGTATGTATATATATTTTTTAATAGAGATGAGGTTTGACCATGTTGCTCAGGCTGGTCTTGAACTCCTGAGCTCAAGTGATGCTCCCAAAGTGCTAGGATCAGAGGCATGAGCCACTGCACCTGGCCTGGAAATTTAATTTTATTCTAAATCTACCGGTGGGTAGAATTAAAGTGGAAGACAATGAGTCAGCAGCTCAGGCTCTGGTCAGTCTTTCTACCTTAGCTATCTTTCTGACTTTCTACCCCAGCTATCACCTTTCACTTTCCACCCTAGCTATCACCTTTGTTGTGAATCAAACTCTACCTTGAATCCCAATTCCAATAATTAGAAAAATAATCCACGGTGCTGCTGCCTATAATCCTATATCCTCCACAATCGTGATCCTGTTTTGTCATCTGAGTTATTTTATGGACCTGAACTTTAGTGCTGTGGTTGGCTTCCTTTACCTGTTGTCAGATTTCCCTGATATTGACTCTGTCTGCTGCCAACCTGGCTCCTGATGCTGTATTTGTCTTCTCTGCCAGCACACCTGTTGCTCACTGCTGACTCCCCTGATGCAGATTTGCCATCTGCCTGGACTTTCTCCTATTTCCTGCTGCTGGGAATGTGTCCTGTCCTCTGCGTCTGTAACTATGATTAAAACATACTTTGTTAACAACAAATAAACAAACTTTGGAAAACCAGGATATGTTTATTTGCCCTATTCTCCATCAAACCTTGGCTATAAAGTGTATTGTTTATGATGCATTGCAACACTAGAATATTTGTAAGAAAGTTCAGTTCTATGAGCTAATGTCTCCATAGACCTTCTCGGGAACAAATGAACACATGGAGTAGCCTCCATATCTACATGGTGAGTGTGGATTAAAAGTTCTGGAAAAATGAAGTCGATGTTATCAAATAGAAATGATTCTAATATTTCCAAGAATGTTTGCTGATGTACTTTACCAGAGCCAGACGATGGCTGCCTTTAAACACGCCCAGAGATATTTCAGGGATCTTTATTAAGTGACAGGAATCCCTGAAAGAGAGATGTGATCTCTCCTGCTGGGGTGAGAGTAGAGACAATGGAATGTTCTACTTGGTAAGATGTCAGGAGGTTGCTGAAGCAGCTAGAGAGGAAAGAACATTTTTCAGTAAACCTGTGTGTTTACAGAAGGAAGTAAGGAGTCTTAGAGGAGCCAGGAGGAGTTGAGCCTGGGTTAAGGGCCTGAGAAAACAGCAGTTTGAAAAGGATTAGGAGACGGATGGCAGAGACAAAATAGAAAAGAAACCAGATGAGGTGGTGAGAGTGAAGAGAGCAGGGTGGGATGTGGGAAAGAGAAAGAGGCCTTTCAGGAAGAGTGGATTATATTGGAATTCAGTTTAAGGAGACTGAATAACAGGTGGGGCTTCAGAGGTAAGAAAAATATTTGGCTGAGCCAGGGTGGTTTCCAGTTACATACATGAAGCAAACCACTAACATATGATCTCCTAAAGTCAAAAAAGTTTGGAGCCAGACAGGAACAGCTAACTTTCTCCACTGACCTAGGTATCTGGAGAAGAGGTCTTGACTCATGACTGACAATGATACTAGGGAAGACTTAGAAAAAAGCCAGGACCAGGTATTAGGAGGGTCAGATGGATGAGATAGAAGCAATATATGAACACACACCTCGTGCCTGAGTAAGTGAGAAATGGAAGTGCATGCTTGTTACTGGCTCTTAGTATCTACCACTTTGTGCCTCAAGGGTTCCTCGTGTGGTAGGACACCTGCATCAACTGGCAGCAGAGCAGAGGAATTAAGAATGTGACCTCTGGCCCAAAGGCTTTAGTTTAAATCCCAGGCTCTACCATTTGTAAGCTATGTAACCTTGGACAAGTTATTTAATCTTTACACAGCTCAACTTTTCACCTATGAAATAGCATTAATAATGGAATCTACTTCACTGAATTGCTGTGAGAATTAAATGAGATAATGTTCAGAAGAGTATTAAAGGTGTCTATTAACACAAGGAAGGAAAGGAGAGTGTGGTCCCCCTCCTTTACTTTCTGGAAGGGTCAGCAGACAACTGTCAGGACATCAACAACAACTCATGGGAAATGTAACAGGGATAAGTCCTTTATTTGCATTCTTGGCAAAGGAGGAGCCTTATATTTGTCCTTACCTTAGGAGTAGCATGTGTCTATGGCAGCCAGTTTCCTGGCAGGATACAGGGGAATTACTCCTTTGCCCCAGTTCAGTGAAGCCTTTGATCCTGGATCATCTTGATTTTTTGAGCACCCAAATAGTAGAATAAGTCAGTTCTCCACATATTCACCATTTGTTCAACTTGTTGAATGCAACACATTATGAGAAAGCTTAAAGTAGACATCACGTTTAATGCTACATCCAGCAAATGCATTCCACTTGACAGTAAACTAGAATGTTCATGTGTTGAATTCTGCAAAGGTAATTTTATGTCAATGATAAGTAAAATAATAGATGGTGCTGAAAGAACTGTGAGGCTGTAACACACTTGAGGTGCTAAGGCAATTGACTAATGGGAGCTAGGCCATTTGAGATATTCTGCTTTGGGTACATTTTAAAGTTATGGATGGATTTATAAGATTGCCATATATCACTTAGCTTGTTCCCTACACAATTCTAAAGTCTTTTACAGAGGATGAGGCCAGAGAATTGTTGGAGCCCAACAACCAGCTGTTAAACTGGTCCAAAATGGCTAGGCCAGCTTCTGCCAGGTAAGAAAATTACTTCCTGGGTGTGGATTAGGCACTTTTGGGAGGGGATGTTAAATTTTTAAAGTCTTGAATATGTCATCTCTCCCCGCCTTTTTTTTGGTCGATATAGCCAAAAGCATTTATGCTTCCTTCAAAGAGTCTGTTTGTAATTGTTTTAAGAACCTCTTGCGATTATGTACTCAAACAATTAGAAATATTTCCTTAGAGCCAAAATAATGTTTAAAGTGAGTAGTTTTAAGATGGAACCCATGGTGAATATCTCAGAGTCTCTCTTGACCAATTCCTGTAGTTAGACTGTTCTTGTGGTATAAATGCTTTCAGCTTCTTGTGGCAAGTCTAGTTCCTTATGAGAGGTTTCTAATGCCCCTTTCAGAGCTGGTGGAAGATTTCTCTCCAAAGGATATATGCAGCACATTCAGCATGTAGCTTCTGTGGATGCCATCTGTGTAATCATTATAATCTTGAGAAGTGCGTGGTGGCCGCCACACAGTGGCAAAAAGCCTCACTGTCGGTATCTTTACTGACTGACAGAGCAGAGCCAGTATTGACTCCCATCTGGCAATCTTAGCCATTTTCTAATTCTGTGCAAAAGGCTGCAGTATCCTCAAATACCTTCCCGCGAGCCCTCTGAACACAGCCCATTTCCCAGGCTTGTTTGTCATGATTATAAGGTAAACTCTAATGCCAGGTGATGTGACTTGCCATGCCCTTCTGTGAGATTTATGTTGAAGTTTTCTGAGTAACCTGTTAAGATAGTGCCACTTTTCATAGCCTGACAAGGTGATGTGTGTGAATGTAAGTGCAGATTTTATGGGCATGAATTCTGTTAATAGCAAAATTCTTAGACTGTCGTCAAGAAATTTCAGACTTTTGCAATACAAGCAGTATATATTTGCTTCTCTGTACTCTGAGGCTCTACAGCAACTTGACCAACTGTATTGAACTTTCTTCCCTAGGGGCCCTCACAATTCCACTTCAGAAGCCTGTTGAAATAATGTTGAAATGACCAAAAAATAAAATGCAATAAAAATTTGTAAAAAAGGACAATCTACATCAATACTGGAAACTAGAGAGTATTTGCCATTTCCCCGTCAGGTACTCTGAGTGAACTAGTGATGACATAGATGGGGTAAAACTGAAACGAGCCACTGTGGGTTGATATACAGCTCTCCTCTATGACAAAGCAGTAAAATGTTCCAGACAAGAGTGAAGTACCTGGTAGAACCTAACTAATACCTACTAAATGTAGTGGACCATGAAACAGATGGAAGCATTTTCCTTAGAATCTCTTTGTCTTTAAAAAGGCTTGTACATTTAGATGTGGCTGCATTGGGAGTTTGTGAGGTTTATGAAAGTGGGCACAGCACAAACGATACAGTACAGCAGTAAAACAAAGGTTTCTAGCTGAATACCAGTGACTATTTTCCCGACAGGGAAGGCAACACCAGCAAGAAGGCCTGGACATCTACGAAAGGTAATAGGCTGGAGAATGGAACAAACAGAAAGCTGGATATAGCAAAGCATGGCAGTTCTGCTACACATCTGCTTAGAGATTGTGGCATGGACTTCCCAGGACTCAGACAAGCACTTTCTCACAATTCCTCTGGCTGTTGGATCTTAATATGTAGTACTTCCATCTGCACTCTAGCACAAGGTTTGGACAAAGGTTTCTGACCAAGAAGATGAAATGGAGACTGGGAGAGCATCTACACTTCTGCTCTTAGGCAAGTAAGAGGTTAGGACCGTCAAATTGTCCCTCAAAGATAAATGGTAAAGGGCAACAAAAAAGTTTTTCTTCCATAGAAGAGTAAGTAAAAGATAGTACTTAAGAGCCGAGGAACTTTTTTAAAGACCATTTTTTTTTTAAATGAAGCAGAAGTAAATGTATAAAATCTACTTTGCGCAGCCCATAAAATTCTAGAAACCATGAACTATAAAGAAAGAGGAAACGGAAGATGACAGAGAAGAGACAGAGAGAATAGAAACTGTCTTATGTGCATAAATAACAAGACCAGAAAATAATATAATAGTTCTGTAATAGACAAATGGAAATGTATACTAGAAGCAGGCAGAGCCAACACTGAAGAAAATCAAGTCAGATGTGGCAGTTAATTAAGGTGATTTTACGAAACTTAGAAAAAAGGAAAAAACCAGTGGATTTAGAAAGTAAAGTAAAGAAATCCAACACATAGATATTTTATTTTTTATTTTTTGGAACAGAGTCTCCTACAGTCATCCAGGCTGGGGTACAGTCAACGGTTCAGTGCAGCTTCCACCTCCCCGGCCCAAGCAATCTTTCCACCTCAACCTCCCAAGTAGCTGAGACCACAGGCACAGGTACGCACCACCATGTCCAGCTAATATGTTATTGCTCAGGCTGGTCTTGAACTTCTGGGCTCAAGTGATCCTCCCGCTTCAGCCTCCCACAGTGCTGGGATTACAGGTGTAAGCCACCATGCCCCCCCAATGTTTCATATTCTTGAAGAAGAAGGAAACAAAAGAAAAAGAAGCAATGATTAGGCCTAAAAAGGGGGTAACTTTTTGAAGTTTAAGAAGGAAATCAGTGGAATTAGAGACCTTAACATGTGTTGAGCAAAATTAATTAAAAGAGAAGAACGATAAGGCAGATTACTGGGAACTTAGGAATTTCAAAATTCAAAATGATTTCCAGAGTCATCCTGTTAGATACTTAGAAATCAATAAAAGTCTGAGTTTTCTTTGATAACTCTAAATACCAGAATAATAGTGATATTGATGATGATAAGTGATAATAAAAAATTAAACACTTCCTGGGCATATTTAATACATCAGGTACTGTTCAATATGCTTTCTGCATAATAGGTAATTAAAACCTCACAAGTTTATGACGTAAGTACATATAGTCTCATTTTATAAAATAGTGTTTTAAATAAATCTAAAGAAAAAAATACAATGAAATTTAAAAATACCAGAAAACAAAGAGCAAAGAAATCACAAAGGTATAAAATATGACTGTGGGATAATTCAGACTAGCCATGTTAATTATGACAATGAATATAATTTTAATAACTCTGTTTTTAAAAAATATAAAATTTAAAAAGTGTAGAACCAAAAAGTAAAACCAAATCTATGCTATCTATAAGAGTGATCTCCCTTGCACTCCAAGTAACTCAGAAAATTAAAAACAGAATTGGCAAAAATATTTAAAGTAAATGAAAACAAACAGAAACAAGGATAGAAATGCTATTATTAAAGTAGTTTTTAATGCAAAAAAGCCTTAAATGGAATAAAGAGAGTAATTTCATATTGCCAAATGGTAACAATGCCTTAAAGTTGATCATCATTATAGTCAACAGAAATATCTCACTATAATTGAAAGATTAACAGTCAAAAAACAAATAAGGATGTAAAGGATTTAAATGGCTTAAAAACAGATGGTTTAACAAATATAACTAATGTTCTGTTTTCTTTTTTTTTTTTTTTCTGACATGGAGTTTCGCTCTTGTTGCCCAGGCTAGAGTGCAATGGTGCAACCCCGGCTCACCGCAACCTCTGCCTCCTGGGTTCTAGTGATTCTCTTGCCTCAGCCTCCCGAGTAGCTGGGATTACAAGCATGCTCCACCACACCCGGCTAACTTTTTGTATTTTTAGTAGAGATGTGGTTTCTCCATGTTGGTCAGGCTGGTCTTGAACTCCCAACCTCAGGTGATCTGCCCTCCTCAACCTCCCAATGTGCTGGGATTTCAGGCGTGAGCCACCATGCCCAGCTACTAATGTTCTGTTTTCTTAAGCATAGGTAATATCTTTTACTCAGGTGGGCAACGAATATTTTTAAACATTTCAAACTATATTAGTACAAAAACTCCTTAAACATATGCAAAGTAGCAAAAAGTGCACAGGGCTCATTGTCTGACCACAGTGCAAGGAGTGAATTATAAATGTATTAAGTTACTCCCTTGCTCCAACACTTTGAGAATTAAACAATTTTTCTAAGTAATTGCAGGATTCAGGCAAGAAACAAAACTGCATTTTCAATAATTAGAAAATAGATATTGTGTGAATAGCATATTTCAAAATATATGGGATCTATCTAGTTAGAGCTGCAATCACAGGCATCTTATTTAAATTCATTCATTATTAAATAAGAATGAATGAAAATATTGGATCTAAACCTTTAACTCATGAAAGTGCAAAACAATAAAACAAACATAAGGAAATTAGAAAGAAAGTAATAAAATAAAAGCAGAAATTGATAAACAACAAAGACTGTAGATTTGAAAAATAAGCACAAGGGCTAGTTGTTGAAAAGCAACCAATGATTTATAAGGAAAACTCTCTGCAACTTTTCAAATCAAGAAAACAGAAAAACAAGTACATAATTCTAGAAGAAGAGAAGGAAAAATGAACTATCAAAGGCACTGGAAGATTTCACAAAACAAAATCCAGGCTATTATGTTCAATCCAGACTTTAAAATCTGGATTAAGTGCATAATTATTTAGTAAACTAAAGTAACAAATTGATTAAATAAATGGAAAGTCTCAATAGATGACAATTTTGAAAGTTGTCAAATAAATACTTACAAAAGGCTGGGTGTGGTGGCTCAAGCCTGTAATCCCAGCACTTTGGGAGGCCGAGACAGGTGGATCACGAGGTCAGGAGATCAAGACCATCCTGGCTAACACGGTGAAACCCCGTCTCTACTAAAAAATACAAAAAAACTAGCCAGGCAAAGTGGCGGGCGCCTGTAGTCCCAGCTACTTGGGAGACTGAGGCAGGAGAATGGCATAAACCCGGGAGGCAGAGCTTGCAGTGAGCCGAGATCCGGCCATTGCACTCCAGCCTGGGCGACAGGGCAAGACTCCATCTCAAAAAAAAAAAAAAAAAAAAAAAAAAACTTGCAAAAATATGCCAAATGCAAATGGTTTTATGAACAAAGTTTTTCAAAATTTGAAGATGTAGTTTTTAAATTCATTTTTGATATTTATTTCATCCCAATAAAATATTAAGATTAGTATCAAAATTTTAGAAAAATTATAGTTAAAATACATATTGTGAATTGAAATTGTTCATATAATAAAGTATATTAGCCCATGCTTAAGTTAGATTTATTCCAGAAATGGAAGTTGGGCTCAGTAATAGGAAATTTATTAGAATAGCAATTAGATTAATAAATGAAATGAGAAAGACTGTACCTTGATACATAAATGACAAAAATACATTTGAGAGCATTCAAATTCTATTTGTTATGCTATTTTTTTGGTAAATTAATAATAGAAGATTATTTCTTTAATATGGAGAGAATGTCTACCATACTTAATGGAAAAATGTCTGAAGCATCCCTGGTAATGAAAACAAACAGAAACAAGGATAGAAATGCTATTATTAAAGTAGTTTTTAATGCAAAAGAGCCTTAAATGAAATAGAGTAATTTCATATTGAAAAATGGTAACAATGCCTTAAAGTTGATCATCATTATAGTCAACAGAAATATCTCACTATAATTGAAAGATTAACAGGCAAAAAGCAAATAAGGATGTAAAGGATTTAAATGGCTTAAAAACAGTTGGTTTAACAAATATAACTAATGTTCTGTTTTCTTTTTTTTTTGTTTGAGATGGAGTTTCGCTCTTGTTGGCAAGACACAAGACAAGGATGTCTACTATCATTGGTATTATTCAATAGTTTTCAGGAATCTCTAGCCAATGCAACATGTCAAGAAAAAAAAATTCAAATGAATAAGTATTACAAAAGAAGAGATTTTCATATGATATGAATTCGCGATGTGGGAAATCCAATGAAATCAACTGAAAAACTATCAAAAATAGAATTCAATAACAAGGTCAGATACAAAACAAGTATTGGAAAAAGTAAAAATGTTTATATGTATTATTGATCCTTAGAATGCAATATAAATGAAGCCTTAGTTACTTTAGAAATGTAAAATCTAGGCTGAGCATGGTGGCTCGTGCCTGTAATCCCGCACTTAGGGAGGCTGAGGTAGGAGGATGGTTTGAGCTCAAGGGTTTAAGACCAGCTTGGGCAACACAGTGAGACCTCATCTTTACAAAAAAAATACAAAAATTAGCCAGTCTTAGTGGTATGCGCCTGTAGTCCCAGCTGCTTGGGAGGTTGAGGTGGGAGAATTGCTTGAGCCTAGGAGGCTCAGGTTGCAGTGAGCCGAGATCACACCACTACACTCCAGCCTGAGTGACAAAGTGACAGATCCTGTCTTGAAAAAAAAAAAAAAAGGAAAAGAAAAAAGAAAAGTAAGATGTATATAATTTCTTGAATAAACTTAACAGTAGAAATTCATTAAACTTATTTTAAAATTCATATGGAAAAGTAAATAGAAAGAAAGTCTACTTGAAAAAGAAGCACAAAGAGATGAGACTTTTTAAAAATCAGATATTATTATGCAATCAAGCTACAATTATAGAACCTGTTCAAAGAAAAGTAGACCAATGGAAGTCTGGAGAGTTCAGAAGTAGGGTCATGTGTATGTGGAACATTAATATACAATAGTAGGAGCCCAAAGTATTAGTGGAAAAGGGATAGATTGCAGATAGTGTTAGGAAAAATGTCTTACTGTATAAGGAAACATAGAACATGAGGTCTAGAGAGGGACTCCAGGTGGATTAATTATGTAAATGTGAAAATCATAAAGCTAATAGAAAAGAATAGGGTAGACTATCTCAGTACTCTAACTGTGGAAAAGTCCAATACTCCAGAATCATGAGGTGGAAAATTGCGATATTTGATTACATCACATTAAAGATTTGTATTCAATGTTGAACACCATTGAGACTAATATCTAGAATATACATGAACTTCATATGAATAAAGAAGTGGATATGAATCCCAATAGGAAAATGATCCAGGGATATATGTAATGGCAATTCATAGAAGAGCAAACCCAAAGGACCAATAAACTTATGAAGAGATATTCAAAATCACTAGTAATTAGATGAATGCAAATTGAAATAACAATAACATATCTCCGAAGACCTGTCAGATAGATAAAACAGTAGTTGACACTGCTAAGTGTTGGTAGGAGGAAAAAAATATAGGTATACTCAAACACTGCAGTTTGATATATACTGAATAAATTATTCAGCACGGCTGGTTGGATTACAGAATAATTTAGCTATATGTGTCAAACTGGCAATACCTAACCAAATTAAATAAAGGTATCTCTTATGATCAGTGATTCTACTCTATACAGAACCATAAATGGAAGCATCCTCATTTGTTTCCACTTAAAACATTGTTTGTGATGTTGAGAAGTTGGAAGTAATCCAGTTATCCTTCACTGGAGGAAGGGATACACAAATGTTGTGACTGCATCCATAGAAATCCATACAGGTTAGAATCAATGAATGACGTGGAGCTGTATACTCACAGTAATATGGACAAATTTTAAAAATATTTCATGGAGTGAAAGAAAAGCAAGAAACAGAATGAAGTTCATATCTCACAATAGAATTTGTGTAAATTAACAATACATGCCTACAAATAAATACACATTTCATAGAGACACATATAAATACTTGAAAAAGATACAAAAACAAATGGCAATTATTGCCTTTGGGGAAAAGAAGAAAATGGATATGAAGGGAATAAATTAAAAAATAAAGAAGAGAGAAAACCTGCAAGGTAATGTTAAAGAAAGAAGAAAGAAGAAAAAAAGGAGGGAGGGTGGGAAGGGAAGAAGGTCTCTTGTAGTGATGTTCTTCCAGGATTTTCTTAGTCTACCCGGATTCACACGAGCTAACAGTAATCCATTCAGGGCTCTTTAGCATCAATCACCTCCCTTCCCATGAGAATGTTATCTCAGACTGTGAAAAGGAAAACTGTTTTAGTTTACCAAAAAGGCAGCCCTCTCCTGTGGATTGTAAACTTCTATTTTTAGGAAGCTTGGCCATAGGAATTTAGAAATTTGCCATGCTATCCAGGCCCTGAACCCTCTACCTGTAGGTAACTTGGTTTCTTTAACTTTAGAATCCATCTTAGTTGGTAAAGGGGCATCTGGTTTGGTCTCTGAGATCACAAAATCCTGCCTCCTTCAAAGATCACTGTGGCTTGAATAAATCTTCTATTGTCAGGATGACTTCTCTACACAGCCCTTTTTGTACCTTCAGGCGTTGAGATGACAGTGGTATCTGGTGGTAACTAACCCAAGATGATGCATTATTCATTGCTGCATAAGAACAATCATGAAAATTTTGGAAAAGATAAACAAGAAGTGACTTATACCATCAGATACATTTTAGTGCATCCTAAAATCATAGTGATGAAAACCAAGTGATGGCACAAATACAAAGTATGAGAAAGCCCTGTATGTTTGTGCTTTTATTTGTGCATGTATGAATATGAATAAAGGTAACATTTTAAATCAGTGGTATCAGAATATTTGTTTAATTTTTTGAAACTATAAAATTACATTCCCATGTCATGGCACACACTGAGATAAATTCTAGTGGACGAAACATGAAATCTAAAATAAATACGTAAATAAATAAATGAAGAAAGGAAGAAATTCAGCAAAAATTAATTTGAAATCTGGTTGGCAAATTTATGCTTAAGCATAAAACAAATATAGACACCATAAAGGCAAAGAGTGTTCTATTTGATTATATAAAAAGTATAGGCCAGGTGCGATGGCTCACGCTTGTAATCCCAGCACTTTGGGAGGCCAAGGCAGGTAGATCGCCTGACCGCGTGGTGAAACCCCGTCTCTACTGAAAATACAAAAATTAGCTGGGCATGGTGGCGGGCGCCTATAATCACAGCTACTCGGGAAGCTGAGGCAAGAGAATCGCTTGAACCCGGGAAGCAGAGGTTGCAGTGAGCCCAGGTTGCGCTACTGCACTCCAGCCTGGGCAACATAGCAAGACTCAATCTCAAAAAAAAAAAAAAAAAGTATGAAAACAAACTGTTCATATGTTCAATGATATAAATAAATTTAAAAGGCAAATGTCAAATAAAAAAATATTTGTAATGAATGACTGGTCAAAAATTAATTATAAAGATTCGCAGCTTCTTTAAAAATAACTTAAAACGTGAACAACTCAATAGAAATGTAGAAATTCACTAAAAAATTGCAAATGACTAATCAATTTATGGAAATGCATTTAACCATGCTAATTCTAAAATGAATGCAAATTAAGATAATATAATACCACTGTCACTTGTTAATTTGATGAAAATATAAAACCTAGGGCTGGCAGGGTTTTGAAAAATGAAGTTAAATTATTAAAACTATTTTGGAGGTAATGCAGATGTGTATACACACACATACATATATTTAAACTTTAATTCTATATACAGAATTTTAATCTTTGAATAAATAGTCATAAATATAGGCAAACTTTATGTAAAAAGAAGTTTATGACTATATTACATGTGATACTAGAAGATTGGAAGTAATCTAAATATCTTAAATTGGTAATTAGTTAAATAAAGTAGGGCATATCTATTGGATTGCATAGTATAAAGGCATGTAAAATCTTTTCATGTAACGTTTAAAGAAATGAGAAAAAAATTTCCTTTTTGGTTAAGGAAAAGAACAGTTTACAGAGCTTTAATATATTAAGTATCAGTCCAATTAAATATAAAGACATTGAATAATTTCCTTAAATCATAGAAAATAAAAAAATTGAGCTATTAAAATTGTTATCTCTAGGATATTATCATAAATATGATCTTTAATTTCTTCTTTGTGTATTTCCTGTATTTTCCTAAAATTCATAAATTATATAAACTAATTTTTAAAATCAGAAAAATTTTAATTTTAAAAGGAGCTGTTCCCATTAATTTTGATTCATATAGTGTGACAAAGTCTTGTTGGCTAATCAGTGGGCCATTTTAAATACCAGTTTTGTTTTAGTAAAGAAGCATTGCTGGAGGGCTTTACATTATTTACTTTGTGATTCCCAAATATGTCACCAAATAATTTCCTTAAACTGCAGTGTTGGGCCAAATGGTATATTTTGCTAAATAAGATAATTGTTTCATTAGGCTGATTAGTTTATTGATGATTTTATATATCTGAATGATAATAACACAAAAGGCTCCCTTTTAAAGCTTTCTGTATAGATTACAAAGTACTGTGTTTTATAACAACCGAGTAATGCAGGTACTATTATTCCCATTATGTAGGTCAAAAATCAGATTCAATTTATGAATGAGCAGCCAGATCACTAACTGATGAAAACATAAGAAATGAGTATTTTAATCCTAACCACTCATTGCTTTTCTGCTCCACCATACTGACTTGTATAGACATGGGAAGAATAGATCACCTTTGGATATCAAAGTATTGCTATATTATGTATTATTTGCCAGATTAAAGCAAGGCCCTTTACCCTTCCCCTCAAATTCTCCAGTCTTCCTCCTTTCCTCCTTTCCTCTTTCCCTTTCTTTGTTTTAATGCAGTCTACATCAATTTATTTAGGTACCTTGTACGGATACTTCTGCATAACAGTGGCTGAGTTGAACAGTTGTCAGAGAGACTGGACGGCCAACAAAATCTAAAGTACTAACATCAGGCCCTTACAGAAAAAAGTTTGCTGACCTCTACTGTATAGAAAAAGGTTTTTAAGAATAGAAACATGCAGGCTTTCAGAAAATACCTTGAACCTCCCTGGCATATGTAATAGAGCTGTTCCTTAAAAGAGCTATTTCCCTAAAAAACAGCAACACAGTTGTAAACTATCCTCTATAGATTTGGGCTGACAGAACAAAAATGAATTGCTCATTTCCCAGAGGACCTTAGAAGCTATTTGAGCAGGTAGTATATGCCTAAACCAAGAAAAACCATTGACAAGTTTAGCACAGACAGACCTGGGGTTTAGGCAGGTACCTGGGAATGAAGCAGCAGTCAATAAACTTTAACTTGGATTTGAAGAGTTCCCGGATGAAATGGAGACATTACAACAGTAAAGAAAAAAGAAAATAAGGATGGTAAAATCCCAGAAGCAGTTTAAGGAGCCACTGGACAGGGCATTAAGCTTAGCAATTTTTATTACCTATAAGTAGGGCATCCCATTCTACCACAGTGTGAGATGTGGTTGTGGGAAAGAGTTGTGTGAGGTCTTATTGTTAGGGTACACCTGAGGAGCATGCAGTCTATTTTGGGTGACTATGGGGGCCAACAATAATACTACTGAAGGAACATGATATTATGTAAGCCCTTAAAACTCTAGGTGTCTGGATAGTTTCAAACTGCATAGAAAGACTCTGGGTGTAGAATCTGAAAAGGAGGATTCGAAACCATGGATGAGCATACTCCAAAATGAGATTAGTAGAGAACTGGTGGGAGAATACTTGGGAGGCCACGGTGCAGGGAGAGGTGTTTTGGGGATCCATCTAAAGGCAGAGGGTTGCTACAAAGCAGAACATCCGTGAGTGTGCCTAGCCAGAGAAGAGAGACAAAAGCACAGTCCACAGGGAAGGGAGGGTAGGAGACCAAGAAGGACTAGCAAGGTGAAAAAAGGATAGAAATGTGGAAGCTAGGGGGTATGGAGACTGGGACGAACAATGAGGAACAGATAACATGATATCATTTCATGTGGGAGGGAGCTCCTTTTATTTTTGAAAACCTGATTTGCCAGGGTTATAATAGGACATAATGGATTAGAATACACAGTGCTTTCTTTCAAGGAACTTGCAATCTGGGGTTGGGGGCGGCTGGATAGAAAACATGTGCACATAAAAATCAACTAATACTACAAAGCAGTAAAAGGAAAACAATCTACAGAATCATAGCAGGTGGTTTAACCCACACAGATGTGAACTGTAAAACATATTTCTTTTTCGTTTCTGAATTCCATTTTAGGAAAATCTCAGATCAGTGATTTAGTTAAAAAATGGTACCTAGGACAGTAGTTTCCACTAAGGTTATCCTGAGGGTCATATTCAAGTGGCAAAGATAATAAAAAAGGCCACGCACACATTTGCATTTAAAGCAGTATGATTTACATGTTTTTGCATATTCACATATACTATGCATATGATTATGTTGACTGTATGGTCTGCCCTTATACACAATATTAAAGTTTAATAGGCTGGTGGGAGTCAGTTCTTAAGTTTTCTTGCCTTGATTTCTTCTAATCTAGCCATCTTGTGGGAAAGGCAAAGAAAAGGTGCATAGGGACTGGGCTGGTAGAGTGTTGAGTGTTGACAGGAATTTAAACCAGACCCCAACGTGGAGAGTGCTGGACTCAGTTTATCAGGTTGCTATGCCCCCCAAAAATAAACTAAAGCTATATGTTCTGTGTTAGTGAAAGATTCAGTCAACAATTGTAAAAAATGTGCTAATACTATTAATATAATTACCAATTATATATCTGTCCATTTTTTGTCTCTGCCTTGTATGAGCGACATAATGATAAAGAGACAGGGATTAATAAAAGCAGTCACTGCTTATTGAAATCTTAGTATACACCTGGTACTACCTGTGCCAAGCACTTTACATACAGCCTTTCACTCTATTTGTATAAATAATTAATTACCTAATGAAGTTGGTATTATTGTCTTTATGTTTGAAAAATAAGAGACTTAAAGAGGTTATGTGACTTACTCAAAGTCACACATCTAGTAAGTGTCAGAGCAGGAATTCAATTCACTGATTTATTCATTTAATACATATTGAGTGCCTATGTGCAAGATACTTGTGAGGTACTATCTGTTGAACTCCAGAGTCATGTTAAGTAATTAGAAGAATTACATAATTAGAATAATTATTTTCTGCTTAAAACTGCTTATCATTTTGGTGTCTCTTCATAAAGAGTCAAACCATTCACCCACTCACTGAAGCCATAAATCCACACAGTCATCTTAGAGTATACCTACTCCATCGACTCCATCATATCCAAATAATCATGCAGACCTGTCAATATCTCACTCTTCCAAGCCCTCCTCCAAATCTGCATTGCCACCAAGGCATCTTTTGCTCATATTACCATATAGCTTTCTCTTTGTTCTCCTTTTCTATAGAAAATGAGTAGCCAGAGATGGCAGGGATGACTGATAGGGGATCTTTCTTTCCCAGTGCTCAACACAGAGGTCTTAACACAACTAGGACTTAATGTTTGTTGAAGAAATTCTTGAATAGAATTCTTACAAGTGAAATTTTGAAAAGTAATTTGTCCTGAGACAGAGACTTATCCAAGTATATGTATACTTTTCTATGCCAATAGAAAAATGTTTATGGACATATCTATACATGGTATTTGTAGATGACATTTTCAAATGAGGTACCATTTGGTCAGCAATAGCACCGTGCTGCAAAGAGCCAATGGGTTTAGGCCAGTCTTCTACATAATGTAGTAATTTTATACGGACGTAGGGGAAAGAATTGTCCTGACTGAAAATGATTCTAAAAAGCACGTGTAGAGAGGCACCAGACTGAGAAAGAAACCTAGATCTTAGAAACCCCAACTCCAGATACTTTCTGGCAATGAGTTCTTACCATTCACACCAACCTGCTTTCTTCCCCATTCCCCAATGTAAGATGGACCAGCCATAGTGAATTTAAGTCAAATTAATAAACATTTACTATGGACTGATTGTGGGTCAGGGGAATGGAAAATAAATAATACGTAAGCACTGGGGACTGAGAATTAATTAGTGATGCATAAGTAGAATCTCTGCCCCTAAGATGGTAACTGAATACATTAGTCCTTTAATGTTTGTGATGTGCTTTCACATAAATTCTCCATTGTAAACTCATTTTCCTAACTATTGTCCCCATTTTTTACTGATGAGAAAATAGTCTAGAAACATTGAATTACTCAATATCACACTACCAATGAAGGTTAAAATCCAGGACTCCGAAACCAAATCTTTGCTCTCATATTATGCTGTCAGGTTGCTGAGGCATTTATTCAGTGACTTTCTAATCCAGCAAATACTTATTGGACATGTAGTGTTTTCTAAGCACTTAGGATATATCAGTGAACAAAAGAGATGGATATCTCTGCTCTCAAGGTGCTTATGTTCTTGGGAAGCCTTAATAAGCTGCAAATCTCCCTTTGTATGGGAAGGCTCTGGCTGCTACACACTGAGGCTTCAAGATTCTTTCCCCTTAAGGACGGAAGCTTACTCTGTGGAACAACTGTCTTCAGGCCCTAACCGGTGAGAATGACTTCTGGGGCCGCAAGCTTTTGGGTTAGCCATTTTTAACTACATTCTACTGATTTGACTGCACATACCAGTTACTACAAAATTACTTAGAGCACAAGGCTGTATGCATTTAATTAATTTAACTATAAACACACAATCTTAGGAAAATTAAGTAGACAAAAACATTTTCATGCATCATAGGCATTTTGCAAACATATACAGTGTAACCTGTTAATTACATTTTCTCTCACAAACCATTTATCTTCTCAAAGCCTTGCCTAGTAACTTGATGCTTCTCTCTTACATTTTTAACTCCTTATGATTTATTTTTCCATGCTGTTTTAAAAGCAATTGCCATGTCCCAAATGAGAGGGAATATTATAATAATGTGGTACACTAAAACATCATACAGTGTCTAATTTTAGCCCAAAGACTATGAGAAATCATTCAAATAGTTATAATTTACTTGAACAAAATAATACAATGAATTCCTTCCCAATTAGTATCCTCTCTTTAATTTGAAGGAAGCTTATCAGAAGACCAATGACAGAAATTTCCAAAATTGGATACATATCCATGTATGTATCAATTGACGTCACCATTTATGCACTCCTAAACTGAGTCCTGGGAGTCATCCTCATAGTGCCCTTCTGCCTCACTCCCAGTGGACAATCTGTTACTAAAGTTGGCTCAGCTCTAGTCACAGCCATCTAGTCCTCCTTGCCATCTCCTCTCCCCTCCATTCTGATGTTCATCATCTGTTTCAACTACTGCAATAGAACTCAATTTCATCTCCTTGTCTCCAAACAGCTACTACAGGAAATAGATGTGTAGCAAGGAGTACCACCTTAAGCTCCAGCCATACCAAATTATTTGTGTTTTCCTAAATAAACCCTATTCTTTAAAATCCCTGTGCCTTTGTAAATTCCTCCTTTTGTTTCCTTCTAAAAAAATTCTTTCCTTTTAGTCTGCTTAAAATTCTGCTCTCAGTTTTCATACTCTGATCAGAGGTCACTTCTCTCCTAAAAGAAGCATTTCTTCTCCCCCTCACACTCTTTCCCCTCTTCACTTGGTCTCAGTGAAAATGGCTCTTCTCCTTTGTTCCAACTCTAACCTGCACTACAATGCTTTACTAGTTACCTTTCTTTGCAAGTTTGTCTTTCTCTACTACAAATGTTAGCTCCTTTGGTAGATGGCATGAGGCATTTATTTCCCCAGCAAATACTAGAGTGACAATCAATGATTCAGGGAAACCTACAGTGTGAATAAACAGACACCTTCAATACGTAGGCATGTGCCCACTGCTCAGGTGCAGTGTAACTCTGAAGTAGCACAAGAAGCTACAGAAGGCTGTTCCTAAAAAGTGGTGAGATAGGCCGGGCGCGGTGGCTCACGCCTGTAATCCCAGCGCTTTGGGAGGCTGAGATGGGCGAATCACTTGAGGTCAGGAGCTCGAGACCAGCCTGGCCAACATGGTGAAAACCCGTCTCTTACTAAAACTACAAGAATTAGCCGGTGTGGTGGCGGGCACCTGTAATCACAGCTGCTCAGGAGGCTGAGGCACAAAAATCACTTGAACCCGGGAGGCAGAAGCTGCAGTGAGCCGAGATTGCCCCACTGAACTCCTGCCTAGGCGACAAAGCGAGATTCCATCTCAAAAAAAAAAAAAGAAAGAAAGAAAAAAAGTGATGAGATGGCAAGATTTGCCAACCATCTTTTTGCTTCTTTTCTCTTTTGATTCTTTACCATCCCTTCTTCCCAAACAGATAGGTAAAACATTTCTATCCAAATGATGTTTGCTATGTTTTAGCAAACTAAGAGTTTGTAGAGTTGTAGAGTTTTCAACACTGGAAGTTTCTCTGCTACCCCTGGATATTTTCTCAAACTGAGCTACACTGGTACCAGCTGGTGGAAAATGACTTGGTCACAGTGTGTAAACCACAAGCCATGTGCTGTGCCTGCAATTCACATGGGGCTCCTTGACCAATCTCTCCTGCACATACTTGCAAAAATAAATTCCTCAACTTAAATTATTTTATTTTTGTTACTTATACTATTGTGTGTCTTGAATTTGCTTGTATTACTGATGTGTAGGACCAGTTCACTTTTGCCATGAATGATTGCCTAAGATACGCACCCAACTTTTAAAACATAAAATATAAAGTTGATCAAAACACGTGACTTTAACAATTCTTATCAGGCAAAATATACTTGTTTGCACTGCACAGCTCCTGAAAACTACGGCATTTGGCAATAATATGAAAATTGATTTATGTTAATTTAGTGGTGGAAAGATTCTAGGGATAATTTTACTATCCACGTTATTAAGCTAGGCTCAAATATCTACCTTTAACGGTTTCCTTAATATCTGTTTGATATTTCTTAATAATCAGCCAAAGTAGATGCCAACTGGTTTAAGAAAAAATATAAGGAAAATCAAAATTACAATTAAGAGTTGACTTTACCTGAGGGTAGTGTTTTCTTACATAAATTTGAGAATCATTAAAATGAATCACACTTATGGAGCAAACATTTGGTTAAAAATTATCCTATGTATTGTTACAACTAAGAAAAAGTCACATTAGGTCATCCTTGACTTTGCTCTCATGGTTTGCTCTGCCAGAATTCTCTTTAGCCTCAAATCACCTGATGACTGTCTCCACTGTAGCTTTTCGTTAACCACCTTGTCTGCTCCATTGTTATCGCAACAGTGGTTATAGTGTACTAGCGAGTTATGTGTTTATCAATGACTCCCCAGATGGACTGTGAGCTCACAGAGGACATCACTCACATGTGTAAGACTGTATCTAGCACAGGATCTCAGCTAGATCTGGTATTTTAAACATTAAAGTCCTTATTAGTTACAGAAAATCTGTAGTCTCTCTGTACTTGATCAGGGTGTACTATCAGAGTACTATGCACTCTTAGTATTGCCTTTATTGTAGAATTTAACAACCTATTGAAGGTTGATTTACTTCAATATTAGGGAAATGCCTGCTTCACAGCTACCATCAAACTGAGGAAGTGACCTTTTTCTATTCACTTGCCCCTGCAATTTCTCCATCCCTTGAATCTCTTGCACTGCTTCCTTTATTCTCCAGGAGATGAAATGTGAGGTGGTGCAGCTTCCTAGTTAGGCAATTGGACGCTGGTGTCAGGTGTCTGGTGTCAGGAGTCAGGCGGCTCTGCATCCCGCTCTACCACATACTAGCTTTGTGATTTCAGTGTAGTTACTTAATCTTTCTGTTTTCTCTGACCAGAAACAAAGAGGGGTTAGTTTTGTTCTTCTTTTTGCCTGGGTTTTCTCATTCTTAAAACAAGGTAATGAAAGGATTTACCTCATGGGGTTGTGGGAAGCATGAAATGATGTGAGATGTTTAAGCTTCTAAGAAGAGGATCTGACATATGGCAAGTACTTAAGAAATGTTAGTTGTTGTTATTATTTTATACTTCAGTGGTAGAAGGGGCTTTATAAGCCAGTTCTTAGTGTAGGAAAATCTTCCCAATTAGGGTCTAAGCTAAAAAGTTTATTCAAATACACATAAGTTCTCTGAAACTTTCTATATCTATAATGTCATTAAAAATACTTCTTGCTACTGGAGATTGATGCTTTTCTGCTTTATCATTTCATATAATTTTGTCACATTATATAGACCCTTCCTACTTTAATTATGGTCCCTGGACCAGTAGCATCAATATCACGTTGGTGCGTGCAGCATTTTAAGGCCCGCAGATAGCCACTAAATTAGAATCTAAATTTTAATAAAAACCACACATGACTTTTGTGCACATTAAAGTTTGAGGGGCAGTGATGAAGACTAGATTGTAGTTTCCTCATCTAAAACAATGAGAATGACCAAAGTACCTACCTCACAGGTTTATTGTGAGAATTAAATACATCACTGTTTGTAAAGCATGTTACACAGTGCCTGGCACACATAGCAAATGCCAAAGGCATCTATATACACATTATATACATATAATGTTGGGAAACGTGGAAGAGAGGATATTGTTCTCTTTTAAATTGGCCACAAAAAACATATGTCTGGTATTTACTCCATTTGCGGTACCATGATTTATGTAGACGTCAAAAAACCATAGCATATTCAAAAGACAGTGTGTTGAGGAAAACTAAACTATGTCAGAAGAATGGTTAAAGAAACTAGGAATATGTATGCTAGAGAAGAACATACTTATGGAAGATGATAACTGCCTGCACATTTTTAAAAGTTCAGAGTAATTCTTTATGACCTCAGAAAATTAAATAAGGACAAATGACGGGAAGTTATAGAAAGATAGACTTCATTCAAAATAAGGAACAGTTCTAATTTTCTTGCAGCTAGATCTGTCCAAAGCAGAATGGACTTTCTTGCAAGAATGGGTTTCTTGCACTAAAAGGTCTAAATAGAGCTTGATGTTCACCTCTTGGGGACAGCAACAGGAATTCATTACTTGGATGATTCATCACCTGTCTAAGAGGAGCCTCCTAACTCTGAGATGCACTTCTATGAATGATATAACTGATGGGTGCTTAATCTTCATCTAGATTCTGGAAACTTCAACTTCATCTTATAGATAAGGGAATTAAGACATAGAGCTGTTAATTGGCATGCCTGTGGTTATAATTAGGCGGCTGGTTGGAGCAGGTCTGTGGCCAGAATGCTGATCTTGTGAAATCTGCTCTAGTACTTTAACTATGGGTCTTTTTGTTGTGCCCTTATAATCACTAAATTAGTACCAAGCACCAAATACACTAACAGTGACCTCTAGACTTTGATACTTTGGATTCCCCTTTTTTTTTTCTTTTTTTTTGAGGTAGTGTCTCACTCTGTTGCCCAGGCTGGAGTGCAATGGCACGATCTCGGCTCACTGCAACCTCCACTTCCTGGATTCAAGTGATTCGTCAGCCTCAGCCTCCTGAAGGGATTACAGGAGTCCACCACCACACCAGGCTAATTTTTGTATTTCTAGTAGAAATGGGATTTCACCATGTTGGCCAGGCTGGTCTCTAACTCCTGACCTCAGGTGACCCATGTGCCTCGGCCTCCCAAAGTGCTGGGATTGCAGGTGTGACCCACTGTGCCTGGCCTGGATTTCCCTTTTATTTTTGGAGCTTACCTTGGGAAGGGACTACAGGCATGCACCACCATGCCTGGCTAATTTTTTTTTGTAATTTTAGTAAAGACAGGGTTTCTCCATGTTAGTCAGGGTGGTCTCGAACCTCAGACCTCAAATGATCCAGCAGCCTCAGCCTCCCAAAGTGCTGGGATTAGAGGCATGAGATACCACGCCCGGCCTATAAATTACTTTTCATGAGACTTTAGCTCTTGTGTCTAGGAAAGTCATAGCAAGGAACTTTGATGATCGGTTACCTAATTTCTTCTGTGTTATCTGTCTCTCTTAATGGTTCCTTGTTTCTCTTTTTCACATTTCATAAGCAAAAAGAAAGCAACAGCAAACTTAGCACTTTGTACAATTAGTATGTGAATTGTTCTCTACTGATTTAGTCTTTTCAAACCAAAAGACAATTATCTACTTAATTGTCAAAAGGGAATGGAGCTGCTCCATCTCCTTGTAGCCTTCTAGGTGTTTTCTTCTAGAAATGATATTATATTAAATAGGTCTTCCTTTGCCAAAGATATAGAATGCTTATATACAAGGTTTATATATTTCTTCAGTAAGAATTCTATAGGATTGTTCCACAGATATCCTGGATCTACTTGGAGCAGTATATATATATATCTACACACACACACACACACACACACACACACACACACACACACACACACGTATATTTCTCTTTTCTTTTTCCTAACAATTAGAACCTATGAATGGAGCAGTATATTTTAAAACCAATGTAAATATATGTTAGAGTTGAAAGTTGCTTAATTAAGTAAGAAGTTAAACATCCATCAGGGTTCATTATCACTGAACCATTGCTTCCACTAACGGGAGTGTATTCTAGGAGAATTCCAGGCACCAAGACGAGGCCAGTAGGGGTAACACAAGTCAGACTAGCAGCATGATAAGATCAAACTCCTTAATCTGACCTACACTAAGGTGAAGAAATATGACAGAATGATTGTCTCGTCTTTCATGGGCAACAATTGGTCTAGTGAACCCGAGACAGCAAAGGGCAAAACTGAAAATGAAATAAAAACTAACTGACAATCTGCTGTGTGTCAGATACTTCCACACGTGTTTTCTCATTTAAAGCCTCACACTAAGGCTATGAAGAAGGTTGAGTTCTCATTTTATAGATGAGGTAGCTGAGGTTCAGAGAAGTTGAGTGACTTACTCATCACACAGCTAATTGATTGCTAAGCTGATATTCAAACTTGGATGTTGTGATTTTCAATGTCGGTTCATTCCCATTACACTCAAAGTGCTGGAATTTGCAAATCCAGCAAATCTCATCCCCGAGACGAGACAACAAACAGAAAGGTAGAATCTCTTCTGAACAAGTGCTCGCTCTCAATTATTTCAATAACTTAGTAGACAACATTCCAGGTGGATAATGTCAGAAACCAAATTTCTGAATGGAAAAGAGGCAGCATTTTAGATGCAAACGAATCTTAGAGCCCTGTGTGTGGTCAGACTTAGCACCACAGTTCCCCTGTCTCCGCAGAGAAGCAACACAGCAAGGGAAGGCAACGTGAGGGTTCCAAGTTGCTAACAGAATGAACTAATCAGCATATATAGGTACTCCGTATTATGCTCGTGTGGCCAAGTGTGTGGGGTGGGGGCTGAAGAACTCAGAGACTACAGAGTTGGGAGAACTACCATTCCATGTCAGCATGAGGGCAAAGAATGGAGGGATTGGCTGTGATCAAAGTGTCAATAGTTAGAGCTGTAATCACAACTTCAAGAGAGATCAGCACCTACTGTACAAGAGGATTTAAAAATCCAATAAATGAAGCTAAATGGAGCTGCTATACTGAACGGTGGCATAAAGCCATGGTTTACTGGCAACATAGAACATCATTGCATAATGGCTGAACACAACCAGCATGCTGCGTCAGGCAGCGTGAAGCCTGGCCTGCAAAAAGCCAGAGAGAGGTTTTGAAGTGATTGACCAAGTTAGATGGTTTGCAGGTGCTTCTGTGTACCATTTCACTGGTTGGTAACGTATTCAGAAGATAGAGAAGGCTTGAACCCAAGCTGGCAATTATGCCACTGATTTTGAGTTTGGAAAGAAGCCATAAAGGGGTCACAACATGGTCTGGAATCTACAGGTGACTTCCAAGTTGTCTTTAAAAAGGGAATTCAAGGGAAAACTCAGTAAGCATTTTAAATCACTTTTGTGTAATCGTATGTAATGAACAGGTGGCTTATTGTAGAATTTATTTAAAGTATGACGGCGTGTGAGTGTGTGCGTATGTGTGTGTGTGTTTCCTCAAAAACATACAGGAATTATTGAAATCAATGGCATGTAGTCCTGTTCCGGGCTGTAGCTGGCACGCCAGAAACAACAATGCCATAGCTGTTACCACATTCTTTGCCTCAGAAGGGGAACAAACGAGCTTCTGTTGTTAAAGCCACTCCTTCCTGAATCACCATTTCACTCTCTCTCTTTTCTGCTGCCTGTCATATAAAGCCGTTTTAATTTAAAAAGCAAAATAAAATAGACAGTTATTTTAAGGCAAAATATTAAATATGAGAGTGATTTGAGCTCTGGGTTTGTTTTTTAAAATTAAAATAGAGAGCCAGTGTGTGGGTATTGTAAACAGGCGAAGCTTTAGCTCTCCCTACAGGCTTTTGTTACAGTAGCTGTCTAAGAGGAAGAGAATATTGGAAGCTGAAATCATCCCGAAGTGCTCACCAAAGAGAGTGATTTCCTTTGTCCAAGACAGAGTCACAAGCTGTTACCTGGGTCGACAGTGAGACCGTGCAAATGACACTTTATCACATTATTGAGGCTACAGAGTCTTTTTTTTCTTTAGTGATTCTCAGCTTTTCATTGGAAAAAAAGGAGAATAATAATAATAATAAAATGGAACAAAAATGACATGATCCCAGAAATGCTGATGCTGCTTTCCAGTTTGCCATGGTCTTTCCATAGTTTGGCTTTTGAGACTAAGGGTTACACTGGGGCTTCTGATTTGCGGTTGGACTCAGTATGGATTCCAAGTGGAATTACTGCAGAATGATAATCTATTAGCATAAACCCTTGCTAAAAAACAGACCAACAGCGAAGATTGTCAGTGAGCCTCTTATCTTAATAGTCACACATCAGCGACATGGATACCATCTAAGAAATGTGTCGTTCGGCCATTTTGTCATTGTGCAAACATCATGGAGTGCAGTAACAGAAACCTACATGGGATAGCCTACACACACCTCGGCTATATGGTACACCCTATTTCTCCTAGGCTACAAACCTGTATAGCATGTTACCGTACTGAACACTGCAGGCAGTTGTAACAAAACAGTAATATTTGACTTTCCAAACACATAAAAACATAGAAAAAGTACAGTAAGAGTAGCTGTAACCCCAGCCACTCTGGAGGCTGAGGCAGGAGAATCGCTTGAACCCGAGAGGTGGAGGTTGCCCTGAGCTGAGATCACGCCATTGCACTCCAGCCTGGGTGACAGAGGGACTCTGTCTCAAAAAAAAAAAAAAAAAAAAAAGAACACTAAAAACTGGTATGCTTGTATAGGGCGTTTACCATGAATGGAGAGAGCAGGACTGGAAGTTGCTCTGGATGAGTCAATGAGTGAGTGGTGAGTGAATGGGAAGGGTCTAGGACATTTCTGCACACTACTGTAGACTTTCTACACACTGTGTAGTTAGGCTGCACTCAATTTGTGAAACAATATTTTTCTTTCTTCAATAATGAATTAGCTTTAGCTTACTGCAACTTTTTTATTTTATAAACTTTTTGATTTTTAAAAACCTTTTACTCTTATGATTATACTACTTAAAACACACATTGCGCAGTTTTACAAAAATATTTTTTCTTTATATCTTTATTGTATAAGCTTCATTCTATTTTAAAAATTATTTCTTTATTTTTTAAACGTTTTTGTTAAAAGCTAAGACACAAACACACGCAATAGCCTAAGAGAATCAGGATCATCAGTATCACTGTCTCCCACCTCTGTATCTTGTCCCACTGGAAGGTTTTCAGAGGCAATAACACACATAGAGCTGTCCTCGCCTATGATAACAACGTCTTCTTTCTTCTGAAATGTCTCCCGAAGGACCTACCTGAGGCTCTGTTACACTTAATTTTTTTTAATCAGTAAAAGGAATATACTCTAAAATAATGACAAAAGTATAGTACAATAAACACATAAACCAGTAGCACAGCGGTTTACTTTCATTACTAAGTATTATGTACTCTATATAATTGTATGTGCTAGACTTTCAGATGACTGGCAGCTCAGGAGGTTTCTTTACATCAGCATCCCCGCAAACAGGTGAGTAACGTGTTGCACTACGACATTATGATGACTACGACATCACCAAGCAATCACTTTTTCAGCTTCATTATAATCTTATGGGACCACTGTTTTATATGTGGCCCTTCATTGACTCAAACATAGTTATGTGGTGCATGACTGACTGTATTAAAAATAAAAACCAGTTTCATAAGCACACTTTGGCCCACTCCCCAAACTCAAAGGGAAAACTGTCTCTGTATACTTTTCAGTGTAGCACCCGTGGTGCATTGAATCAATAATAACAATCGATAACAATAATCAGTAATCTGTAATAATAACAGCCATCATTTATTAATTATTTGCCCTTGCTCTCGGCTACACATTCTGCTGAATAATTTTGCTTAGTGTTCACAATAATGCAAACACGTAGATGTGATTATCCTCTTTCACGGATGAACAATCCAGTTCAGAAATCAAGCAACTTGCCGAAAGTCAGTCACCCGGCGAATTCAGGCTGGAAGCAGAACTCAAACCCTGGACTGTCTGACTGCGGAGCCTAGCCCTTTATCCAATCTGCTGTACTGTCTTCTCTTTGTTAACTATTGTATTATACTGCTTTTGTTTGGTTTGGTTAAAAAGGTACCTCTAGATATCAATTTAGCAGACATCGTTGCTTTTCAACAGGTACATTTAGTATTTGTGGAGTGCTAGAAATGAGCAAAGTATTTAACAGACACATAAAAAATTGCTAAGAGAAATCTGGCAGATGAGAAACATACAAAATAGGACTACGGAATATGGATGAGTCAGATAAAGAAATAAGTCAAAAGAAGGTGAGGGGAAGTAAGCTATTGAATTAAATAGGACATCCTGGATAACACCACCAGTGAGAGGGGTGAGGGGCACCAAAGATGTTATGATGAGAGGAGTCAGTATGGGGATAGACTGAAATAATGAATAATAGAGAAAAGACAAAGAGGAATTCTGCTTGAATTTTTTAAGGTTAGAAATTAGGGGAGAATATTCAACCTTCCAATATTCATTTATTCCACAAACATTCCTTAAGTGCCAATTATAAAAACTGTAATTGTTTCATGCCTTTTGGTGACAGAGATTGAGGAAGAAAAACAGACATATAAACAAGAACATGTCATGAGTGCTATGATAGGACTTGTGCCAGGTATGGTGAGGCAAAGAGTAAAGACTCATTAAAATTCTAGAGAGAATGCCAGTTAACTTGTACGTTTCATAGAAAACGCAACAATTTAATAGACTCGAAAGATAAGGAAGCTTTTGCCAGGTGAACTGGAGAAGTGATATGGGAAAAGAAAGATATTTCGGGGAGGAAACGGGATGTGCAAAGGCATGAAGCCATGGGTCATGGGGGATCTGTGAGTAGTTCTGAACAGCTGAATGAAGCATCAGGATTTAAGAAGACTGTGCAGAGATGTAAGCCTAGAGAAGTAAGTGGGGTCAAAGTCATGGGGACTTTAAATGGGGAGCTGGTGCTGAGAAGTCACTGAAGAGACTATGAAAGACATTCATCATTTAAAAATCACCCTGGTAGCAATGTGGCAAATGAGTAAGGG
Source organism: Macaca fascicularis (assembly GCF_037993035.2). Taxonomy (NCBI): domain Eukaryota; kingdom Metazoa; phylum Chordata; class Mammalia; order Primates; family Cercopithecidae; genus Macaca; species Macaca fascicularis. The sequence continues at coordinate 137,931,838 of NC_088375.1, forward strand.
GGCTAAAGCTGAAGACAGGAAGACAAGGTAGGAAGCTGTGCAGTACATGGTTGTAATAGGGAGAGAAACAGGTAGATAAATTCAACAGATCGAGCAAGTAGAATTTATGACTGTGTACCGGGAGTGATTCTGCACCATATTTTGTAATTAAGCAATGGATGTTAGAATTGTGAATAAAAGGATGCCCCTGCCACTTCCATATAGAAAAAGAACTGGCTAATTTTACACAAATGTTATTTTTCAACTTCTCTACTGTCTAGTGGTTAATACAGCTCTGGGTTTAAAATATTCCTACTTCTTCAAATCTATCCACATCTCCTACAATCAGAATTTTTGATACTGATTGTATCAAAAATCAAAAAAATAGTTCTCTAGTCCCAAGCTTCTTCTCTATTGTCCCATCACATAGATAAATAATTTAAAGATGAAACTACTTGTCAAGGGCAACACAGTAAATTAGAGGCAGGGTCATGACTAGAACCAGGTGACCTTACGCCCAGGCCACACTGTGTGTCCCTTAAACATGGACCACATGGTACATTTCTGCTTGGACTCAGTTGCAGGAAAGATTATATCTATTCAGATGATTTTTGGGCTTCTGTAGTTGTCAGAAAATTTACATTCAAATTTAATATTCAGGTGCTATAATTTGCTCAACATGAGTGACTGAAAGCATCTATCTCTCTCGTGTTCTATTCTTTTTTTTTTTTTTTTTTTTTTTGAGACCAAGTCTCCCTCTGTCGCCCAGGCTGGAGTGCAGTGGCCGGATCTCAGCTCACTGCAAGCTCCGCCTCCCGGGTTCACGCCATTCTCCTGCCTCAGCTTCCAGAGTAGCTAGACTACAGGCATCCGCCACCGCGCCCGACTAATTTTTTTTGTATTTTTAGTAGAGACGGGGTTTCACCGTGTTAGCCAGGATAGTCTCGATCTCCTGACCTTGTGATCCGCCCGCCTCGGCCTCCCAAAGTGCTGGGATTACAGGCGTGAGCCACCGCGCCGGGCCCCGGTTATTCTTAAGTACCTTACTTTGCATTGCATTTTAAACTGCTGACCACCTTTATGTCCTTTAGGATGGTTGATGGGAGTAAATTTATTCACTGTAAGTAAATAAATTTCTCAGCAATTAGTTTTCTTCTCAGCAGGAATATGACTCTATCTTTTATGTTTATGTCCAACAATCTCATCATGATATTTTTGTCAGGTGGGAATATAAAAATTTCAGGGGACTTTTCCGTGATCAGGAGAGAAGTCTGTTTAGGATGAACAAGTAGAAGCATTCGTGGAGTTGTGGCTCTGTACAAGCTCTTTCGAAGCTGTGTTTGTCTTTGTTGAAATATCACCAGGCAAGCCTCTTTATCCTAATGGCACTTGGGGCATATTTTGCTATCCCAGCTTCTGCAGTCTCCCACGGAGTCTTTACTAGAAGATTATCTTGATAATTCAGTCGTGCATTCTTCTCCCTACTTCCAGTTCAAATGTTTTTACTTTGATTAAATTAAAACAATCACAGGACAGTATATAAAAGTGTAGAAACCTAGTACTTAACCTATACCATTTAAAAAAGGTCTAATAATATAGCTGCGGGAAAAGCATAGCAGTTCAAGCTAGAACGAAAACAAAGGAAAGCAGTCTTACCAAGAAGATGTGATACATGATGAGACTTTTCTGCTGGAGGCAAGTGGAAACTTTGCCTGTAATATGTGTTATAAGGCCAAGTCCTAGAATGGAGACTGGAAAACCTTCTTTTGTGAATGGGTGGAGACTGAGGGCAGGGAGGAGAAGAGTAACCTCTATTATATGTTCAGCAGGGTATGCATTAGCTGGTTCTGGCCATTCCAAGTGAAGGTCATCGAAAAGTTGTGTGGGAGAGATAGGCCTGTGATAGCCAGAGAAAATACAGAATAAATAAGTAACTTTATAAATGGCATCATGTGCTGAGTGTACTTTATAAACCGATAGTCAGGACTTACGGACTTGGGGTTTAATGAGTCTGCATGTATTATTGATGGCAATAGAAATAACTATTTGAGATTAGAATTAATTCTTGGATATAAAGTCACTGTAACCATAGTAAATATTAGTTGATTTTACATGTAGTATAAGGAAGAGTTGGATTCTTTTGGAAATTGCATTTGCTGTCTGCTATGCTTGTGGTTTGGGTGGTAGCCTGAACTTCAAATGAAGCAGAAAGCATATCTTCATATCTTTAGTGTTTTAAATTTTTTTTTTTTGACTGTGGCCCAGTACCTTTAATTTCACAACTTATTAAAACTATACACATAACAAACACATAAAAGTAAAACAAAATTTCAGGAAACAATACTGTTACTAAATGTAATACATTTGGATTTTTTTTTCTATTCTATTCTTTTATGATCTATTACTTTTATTAAAATCTTGGTGCAAACCTCTAAATGGATTTCAAGACTCACCAATGGGCTGCAACCAGCAGTCTGAAAATCACGGCCTAAGGCGACTGCTGTAAAATCAGTCAACTCAACTAAACCAGAGAATCTACTTGATCCGAAAGGTAAAAAACTAAACAGATGTAGTATGGTCCCTCTTGATCATACGAAAGCAGAAGCAAGAAGTGTTTGATGGTGGGAAACTACAGAGAGGAAATTCTTAGTGGGAGATTTATTAGCTTTGTTGTCCAGGAAACCTCATTCTCAGAGTCAGTATTCTACTTGATGATAGAAAACCCAGAGAGAGGAGGGAAACAATATTATTTTTCTAATAAAATATTGAATTGCTATTAATATGATTTTCTATTGCAATTATAATCTGTTGTAAGCCTGCTCTGCAGGGACTGAGCCCAATTCTCTCTTGTGCAGAGCCTGGCATCCTGTTGGCAGCCAGCGCATGTTTATTATGGGTAATAACAATAATAATACTAATAATGATAACTTGGTGATTAGAATCATTTGCAGTAACATCCAAAGCTAGGATTATAAGAACTTCTTTCCTATAGCTTCTACTTTTATTCTCTGTAGTTTATATTTTTTCCAATCATAAAAATACTTTCCTTATTTCCCTTCTGATTTAGTCTATTTGGCAAACATTAATGTTTTTGAGCATTTTTTTTCCTTATGGACCTCAAAATTAAATGTCTTCCATTTGACTCCTTGTGTGTCTTACCAGAATTGCTGATGAGGTCAACACAGCTAGAACAGGGAGATTCATTTGTTAACTGTTGCTGCAGAAGCCACAAAGAGAGCACAAAAGCTCACAGAACATCATTTTGGTGTTCTTTCTATAACAACAACGTAAGTTACTTAATTTTCCCAAATGTTCAGTGATTAACTTATTTTTTAAAATGAAGAAACAGGAAAAGTAAAATAAAATAAGACAGTGTATGCTTTTTTTCTCAGACTTTACCAAATTTTACTTTCAAGTTAAGGCTCTAATTCAGCAGGGGTATAAACAGAGAGAGGGGATGAGGGAAGTAACTACCTGCCATCCAGATAGGGATGCTTGAGAAATAAATGTGACAGTAGGAAAGGGAAGAGAAAACCTGGTGGTAAGGTAGACAGAGTGATGGGAGAACGTATGAAGGAAGCCTTAAATATGGCCACAGCAATAGATAGGTGACCTGAGTACCAATCCAGGGAAAAGGGATGGAATAGAAGTGGAAAGGAATGGACTGTTAGTAATGGGCTAGGGAATTCCAAATAGGGAGAGAAAGGAAAGGAGATGTAGAGAGAGATGGGGTTTCTGGCTGTGCCAAAAAGATGGGTTGACACCATCTTTTATAACAAGGAGCCTAAATTAGTAGCTATTTGTTTATCTTCAAAGCTTTTTCCCCCTTACGTTAATTATATGTATAAAATAACTTTAGGCCAAGCGCAGTGGCTCATATCTGTAATCCCAGCACTTTGGGAGGCCAAGATGGGTGGATCACCTGAGGTCAGGAGTTTGAGACCAACCTGGTTAACATGGCGAAACCTCGTCTCTACTAAAAATACAAAAATTAGCCTGGTGTGGTGGTGCACACCTGTAGTCCCAGCTACTAGGGAGGCTGAGACAGGAGAATCGCTTGAACCTGAGAGGCGGGGGTTGCAATGAGCCAAGATGGTGCCACTGCACTCCAGCCTGGGTGACAGAGGGAGACTCCATTTCAAAAAAAAAAAAAAAAAAAAATTAAATTAAATTAATTTGGCTGGGCGCGGCGGCTCACGCCTGTAATCCCAGCACTTTGGGATGCCGAGGTGGGCGGATCACAAGGTCAGGAGATCGAGACCATCCTGATGAACACGGTGAAACCCCGTTTCTACTAAAAATACAAAAAATTAGCCCAGCGTGGTGGCGGGCGCCTGTAGTCCCAGCTACTCGAGAGGCTGAGACAGGAGAATGGTGTGAACCCGGGAGGCGGAGGTTGCAGTGAGCCGAGATCGTGTCACTGCACTCCAGCCTGGGTGACAGAGCCAGACTTTGTCTTAAATAAATAAATAAATAAATTAATTAATTAATTAAATTAATTTCCTTACCTGAGTAAGCCAGAATAAGTATGTTGTGCTTCAAGAATTTTACACATAGGGCCGGGCGCAGTGACTCACGCCTGTAATCCCAGCACTTTAGGAGGCCCAGGTGGGTGGATCATGAGGTCAGGGGTTCGAGATTAGCCTGACTGACATGGTGAAACCTCATCTCTACTAAAAATACAAAAATTAGCTGGGCATGGTGGCTGGTGCCTGTAGTCCCAGCTACTCAGGAGGCTGAGGCAGGAGAATGGCTTGAACCCGGGATGTGGAGTTTGCAGTGAGCCGAGATCACACCACTGCACTCCAGCCTGGGCGACAGAGCGAGACTCCGTCTCAAAAAAAGAAAAAAAAAAAAAGAATTTTACACATTTTAATATTATGCCCAATGTTGTCATTCACTCCCAAATAGTACTGTACAACAAAATTTATTCCTTTTTAAAATCTGTATAAATTTAAATTTTTTTTTCTGTTTTTTTTTTTTTTGAGATGGAGTCTTGCTCTGTCACCCAGGCTGGAGTGCAGTGGCATAATCTTGGCTCACTGCAAGCTCCGCCTCCTGGGTTCACACTATTCTCCTGCCTCAGCCTCCAGAGTAACTGGGACTACAGGAGCCCACCACCATGTCGGGCTAATTTTTTGTATTTTTAGTAGAGACGGGGTTTCACCGTGTTAAGCAAGATGGTCTCGATCTCCTGACCTGGTGATCCATCTGCCTGGGACTCCCAAAGTGCTGGGATTACAGGCGTGAGCCACCGCGCCCGGCCAATTTAAATTTATTCTTAATTAAGTCTATTAACTATGGCTTTCCCTCTTAGTTGATATCACACTCAATTAAAATTCAGGTTATTTAGTGGAAGAATCACAGTCTTTCCTATTTATGTTTTTATAGAATGGGAGATCTGGTCCAAGCCATGGCATGGATTGAAGGGTTAGGACAATTGGCTCCAATCTTGGCTTCATCCCTGTCTAGTTGTGGCACTTTTAACAGTTTCCTCATTTGCAAAATAGAGGTAATAATATCAAACTCAGAGGGTTATTGTGGGGATTAAAATAACAATGATGAAAGCAACATCTTTAGCATAACTTAGCACATCACAAGAGGCCAATAAAACAGTTATCTGTTATTATACATTCATTAGAAGACTTCAGGGGAGGGTATTTATTAAGATAGAAGAAACAGCTAGGAGATTGCAGTTTATTTCACTTTTTAAATTAGGTACATGTGAGACATGTGTGCATTGTGGCACCTGTCTCACAGATCCGATAAGGAGGGTTGAGGAGGTTAAGGTAGAGCGGAGTAAGTAGCCACTATCACAGGCAACATCTGCATCACTGCTTTCTCATACCCATCGGATATAAAAAGCTGAGTTAAACACCATGACATCTACTGCTCTTTATGTTACATAAACCGAGGCCTTCCATAAATTAAAATGATTTTATTATGCAGTGTGACACAGGGTTATCCAATATGCCAGAGAGGTGCAACTGAGTCTGTTGTCAGGGGAAAGTGCAGGTAGGCTGTGTTCAAAGCTGCAAGTACCGTGTCAAAAAAGTAAAAGCCCTCTCTGTTTAGTAAATGCATTTGCTGAGCCCTAATAAACTAAGAATGGAAAAAGGTTAATTGACAAAATGATACTTGTCTAATGCTGTCCCAAGCACTGCACTCAGGCAGATGTGTGCGACAAGGATCCCGCTGTGCTGACAAGGATGATTATCGTAACTGACGCTTTTTGCCCTCAAGGGTTTGTGACTTCTAGAAGCGTTTCACCCTGGAATCTCACTGTTGTGCGAGAGCCAATCCAAGAAGGTTTACAAAACAGGCAAGCCAAAGGACAATGCAGTTTATACTTAAGTGTGGTAAGGCAAGGCCACAGACTGGCATGAGTTTCAAATGTTGCAGTCGAAATTCCACTTTGCATTCACTACCTTCATTTACTGAATTACCCATGTGCCAGGCACTGTGTAAGAGCTCTGTCCCTACAGCTTATTTTATTCCCACAAAGATTCAGTAAGTTATGTTTTAGTCTCCTACAGATACAAATAGTGAAACGGAAGCCATCACAATACTGTGATTACATTATGCTTTCAGTTTCCCGAAGCAATTGATTGTATCAATATATTAATCCAACTTTTTCTTTTTCATGGCTTGTTGACTAATTTACTGATACAGCTAGGGTCCTAGACATGGTGTCTGATTCAGCTCAGCAAATAGAAAAGGATTCCCTTAAACCTGTTGCTGTGATTTCCACTGAAACTATGAAGGGCAGCCACTTAACTTTCCAACTGAAGAGGATGGGGAAACCCACACCTTTGCTTTTCTAATTCTTGGGAGCTAGACAGAAATTCCCTGGGAAGAGCAACATATCTGATATGGAGCTTAGAGGAGATGGTGTTGTAGGGGAGAAAAAATAATTTTCTCCTCTACCCTTCATGAGAGCACAGTTGGGACTCCCTGTAACAAGAAACAGATTTAAAAGAGAAAAACAAATAGAAGTATAATAGCATGTGTATTTCCTTTATACACTGAAGATAACTCAGAGAATTGAGTGCATCTCCAGATCTCAAATAATTGTCTCACACATCAGGCTTAAATGCCATGTTCTCTGAAACAAAGAAAGAAGAAGGTAGGGAAAAGCTTGGTTAACCATAAAACAAGGGTAAGGTTTATTATGAAGACTGAAGTTCCTGACTTTATTTTCCATTGATTGAGACTCTCTAGTGATTTAGTCTTCTCTCACTTCCTGGTGCAGAGAGGGAGACACACTCACAAATGGAGATTTTCTTGATAGATGTAAATTTTGCCTACTAAAGGGCAGCTTCTCAAAGCTTCTCCTATGTCTGTGGTTTCTTAAAATAACCAGCTCAAAATAATCCGTATGCCAAAAAGGCATATTTTATGTGGCATATTCTGGTTTTCTACAGTCGTATTGTGGGGGGAGTATCCTGAACCTCATCAGTGCTGTGGCTCTGTGGTTGAAATAAGAACAAATCAAATAGCAAACCTACATATGAATGTGTACATTAAAGTGACACATAGTACCTTTCATAAGTAGTTATCTGCCTGTTGGGTCCTACTGGAAAGAAGGGAATAATCATGATTTTTTTCAAAACTACTAGGGCTGTTAGCTGTGATACAAACTAAACAGAATAACAAAAACCCTTTCCAAGTAGAAACTAGTTCTATTTTCATAGTCATCAGAGCAAGGCTCTTAAAACCTAAATGTCTCACAAGTACCTTCTAATGGGTTTATTGCTTTGTTTATTCTGCTTAGAGCAAGTCAGGGGGCAATTTGCAATTTGCATCACTAAAAATCTTTTTTGAAAGTGTGTTGACATTTCAGTTTCTGGTTTTGAAGTGCATTAAACAGCTCTCTTAATGTGCACAGTGGTCATCTGTGCAGACACTATGGACACATAAACATTGTCACATTCCAACACAGGTTGTCACATGTATGGATACATCTACCCACATTAATATGCCTGCCTTCCCAAATGCACATTAGCTGTGGTTATTTTGATCCCTTTTGCCTAAGCATCTCTAGATGTTACTTTCAGAGACATCAGACATAATGGTTCACCTTAGGCCTTTCTAACCAGTAGGTGAATATTTGCTTTGTTCTTAAATATTCTTCTTTTAAGTCAGACATCTTTTTAAAATTCCCTTTCCTCCAACATACTAATGACAAAATTCTCCACGTTTCTCCATACAATTGGACATATCTCCCAGAGTGTTCACTTTCCCCAAGCACTCTTCCAAGAATCATTTTCTGAGTTCCCTTTAGACAAACTAAAGGGCTCCTCCAGGTAATAAAACATGACTAGGAACACAAAAAAATCAAAATGCACATTAAGATGCATAAAGTAGTCATTGGTAAAAAGAAAATCAAAGAAATTGTGTTGGTCATTTTATTGTCCCTTGATTTGAACACATATCCTATGTAGTATATATAGTTCAGATTTTTTTTTTTTTTTTTTTTTTTTTTTTTGAGGCAGAGTCTCTCTCTGTTGCCCAGGCTAGAGTGCAGTGGCACGATCTCGGCTCACTGCAACCTCCACCTCCCGGGTTCAAGCAATTCTCTGCCTCAGCCTCCGAGTAGCTGGGATTACAGGCGCCCGCCACCACGCCTGGCTAATTTTTTTGTATTTTTAGTAGAGACGGGGTTTCACCATGTTGGCCAGGCTGATCTTGAACTCCTGACCTTGTGATCCACCCACCTCGGCCTCCCAAAGTGCTGGGATTACAGGCGTGAGCCACCGTGCCCGGCTTATAGTTCAGATTTTAACATAAACTCCTTGAGTTACAGTTTTTCTCTGTTTCCATTGAATATTGAAGAGACTTAGTTGTTAGAGATCTTTGCCCCCAGTCTTGAGAACAGAATGGAAGAGGAAAAGTACACATAATTAAAGATCTGTCACCAATGCCCTAGGAACTGGAACAAGTGGACAAGCCATTTGCCTTCTCTGAGGTTCCATTTCCCCAGAAAATACATACGTGCATACATACATAAACAAATAATAAATTTTGTGATTTGTGTGTTGTCAAAGCAAAATTGCATGGAACAAAACAGGCAAGGAAGATTATTAAAGGCTATTGCAATAAGGAATAGAGACCAGAATAGTCTTCATGAACTCAACTCTTCTGAAAGAAAGCCTGGGAGAGTTTTTAGGAGCTGGCGTGGGGGCATTCCTAGGCCATCTGTATTTGCTAACTGGCCTTGGCCAAAGGAAAAGTAAACTTTCTCTCATACCTTCATGTCAAGGGGTAGTTTTACAACTGTGAGCAAGTATCCTAGGAAGTTGGGCTCCTATCCTCCCACAGAAATTGGGAGGGTGGGGCAAATATATTTTCCTTGATGTTTACACTTGAAAAGAGATGGCTCCTGAGCCCTTGAGAAAGACGTTCTTGGGTTGTAAAACTGGTAAGAGGAGTTTATAAAGATTTACATCTCAAAGGGGTGGAAAAAGAATTTACAAGGTTTCTAAAGTAAGTGCTCTAAGAAAGAGAGGTCGGGGGCCTTGAAGAAGCCCATCTAAAGCTTTGTTAGACACCCACTGACCACGAGGGCTTTAATGATTCCCTTTAATCAAGCTGAGGGGAACCATGAAGGCCCTCTGGGTCAGTGGGTGTGTTTGAGGGTGGGAAGGAAAATTGTGGACAAGATCAATGTTCTCCTTTCTGAGCTTTAATTCCATTAGTGTGTTAGGGTAAAATGTGACCAAAACCAAGGAAGAAGGATCCCTTTGTGAAACACGTGGGCCAAGCCGAGCCCTGCAGGGCATGTTTCCTTCTTACTATGGCCTTCCAGGTGCCCCCTAGCTATGTCCCTGAGTTGTCTCCACCACCTCACCACAGTACCGGCATGCCCAATCCCACAGGTGGCCTAGCGTGGAGGAAGGCTGTGAGGGCGGGAGCAAAATAACCATTTGCTGTTTTAGCATCACCCAAGGAAATTTCTAGAAATGTAAAAACTCAGGCCTGACCCCAGACCCACTAAGTCAGAATCTGCATCGCAACAAAATCCCTGGGTGATTCGCAGGTACATTACAATTTTGGAACAGAGGATCCTGTAAACAAAACCTGTCAGGAAGTGGCACACCCATGATATCTACCATTAAGCAAGAAAGACAGGGAATTCACTGAAATGCCCATACTCAAGCTGGCTGTCACTAAGCCACAAGAAATGACTGACTTGAGAGACAAGCCATCTTCCTCAGGTTAAGAGTTTTGAATCAGTTTGGGGAAACTTATCCTCCTTCTCACAAATAACCAGCAATTTTACTTTTCCGGTTTTTCCCTCTGGTTTTCTGCCGCTTTCATTAGCACCTCCCTCTTTCCACTGTGTCGCTGTCGACACCTAGAATCATCCTTTAGCTATGCCCAGATACCTCTGCAGCCCCTTTTCACCGCCAGTAGCCTCTGCTCTTTAGGGACTGACCCAGGTCCTGACATTTGGATTCTGGTATATGTTATTTGTTATTCAGATTCGTCCGCTTCTTCCAGAGAGCAGCCTGAATTTTTAAAAGAGCATAAACTCATAACACAATTCAGAAGAACTGGATGAATTTAGTGCGATACTCTGAATAACGGTAGACAAATCCTGGGACGTGAGAAATGCTAATTTCAACTGGCGCTGTGAAAGCAGAGGACCGGCTTTAGCCCAGAGATATTTGCAATGAAGAACACACCGCTGAGCCGACAGCGCTCGCTCCCTCCGCTCCCAGCACCCTGTGGCTTAGCCCTCCTTTTTATTTCTATTTTCTCCCTCCACTGAAAACACCTTCCCTGGTGCCCAGCTCCCGCTCAAGGCCAACACCCTGACACACAAGCAATCTCACAGTACCTGGGGGGAAAAAAGCTGTTTTAACTAAAATAGATCAGCCAGGATATTTTCTTTGACAATGCTCTCTTCATGCAGTTATACCTCTCCTACACACTGCCCAAGGGGATGAAAATGGGAGTCAGCGGGGAATTCACATGTGAGTCATCTCTCACCGACTCACTCCCTGGGATCACTGAGGCTGTGTCTAAATGCAAACGTGTCTCCCCCATTTTTCCCGAATTCATTGTGCATCAGAAAGCATTGCAGTGGGAGTCAGGAGGTGTGTGGGGTTCTAGTCCCAGTTGTGCCGGGACCTCACTGCTTAGCCTTGGGCTTTAGCCTATTCTTTCTGTACCTCAGTTTCTTCCTCGGTTAAAAGAGAATTTGTACTAGACCAGTGGCTCTTAGCCTTGGCTACTCATTAGAATAATCTGAGGATCTTACAAAACAAAACAATACAACGACAACAAACTAATACTGGAGCTCCACCTCCCCGTCAATTAAAACAGAGTCTCTGTGCATGGGGATCGACTTAGGTAAGTATTTTCAAAGCTCCCAAGATGCTTTCTAATGTTCATGTAGGATTTAGAACCACTGGACTAGGATTCTCATCAAATGTGTGTCAGAGGACAAGAAGCATCAACGTCACCAGGAAACTTGATAAGAAATGCAGAGTCTAGGTCTCTACCTGACATTCTGGCCAGCTCTCCATCTCTTCTAGTACTGCCTAATAATATATGAATTGTCATTTCATTTTAGTCACATTTACAGATTTTAGAGGTTCTTTGTTTTATGTAATAAATATCCCTTGAGCATGTACTCTGTGGTAGGAACATGTGAAAGGCTGGGGATGAAAAGTAAACCAGGAAAACATGGTTTCTATCATTGCAGAGCTTCAGTCACTGGGGGAAGACAGATCCTAATTACATCATCACACAGGATATTGTGTTCGAGGAGAGGGAAAATATGGGGAGTTCTGAAAGCACCTAGTAGGCAGGAAGGAGGTCAACTAGGTTAGGGAAGACTTTCCTGAAAAATAAACTTTAAGCTTTATAACTAGTGCATCCTGTGAAGATATAGAGCTAGTTTTATATCTGTATATACCCATGATTTCTGGAAAAGCATAGACTGATGTTGAACCGTCTTTGCCTTTGTATCTTTGGGTAACTGAGAATTGACTATGAATCCAGTGCAATTTAGCAATTACCCTTTGAAAGTGTTCTCATCAAGTCTACCGATGATCTTCTCATTGTAAACTTGGTACAATTTTCTAAATCACATCTTGTTGATGAGTAGCCTTTAATAATAAGAACTACTCCCATCTTGAGTAGTTTATTTCCTTTGGATTCTGTCTTAGCTTAGATTTTCCTCAAATAGCTTGAAGTATGTGCACGCTTGTGGTAAACTAGTTTTGAAAGTGATCCTAGATGTGGTAGGTTGAATAATTTGCGCCCCCCCACCCTCGCACCAACCCCTTCATCAAGCTATGCACAGAATCTGTTACGTTATACAGCAAAAGGGACTTTCCAAGTATGACTAAGTGGAAAGATTATCCTGGGTTATCTCAGTGGGCTTTAAATGCAATCACAAGGGTCTTTAAAAGAAAGGGAGGCAAGAAGGACAAAGCAGGAAGTACGAGATATGATGATGAAAGCAAGAGGTTGGAATTGTTCAGTAAAGATTATAGGGCATTGCTTTGGACTAAGTTCCTACACTAAGCCCCAACAGACCACACTATAAGTCAAAATGAAATCACTAATACTGAGTCCCCCCTCATCAAACTGAATCCGAGTTTTCACCTGGCCTTCCCAGAGATCAGGTGAGAAATCTAACAGCTTAATTTCCCAAACTGCTGGTTTTAGTCTACAAGATAATGGTTTTAAACCTTGACTTGAAGTAATCTGGTTAACCAATCAGTTAGCTTTCCATTCTCCCCTTGTCCCTACCTTATAAGGAAAGTTAAGTTTGACATGACCAACCCACTTTTTGCTCTTTATTTCTGCTTTCTTCAGCCTTTTTTTTTTTTTTTCATCTATAAAGCCAATCTCCTACGTTCTACTCATTTAGACACTTATTTTATTTCAAGGAAAAAAATGTTGCCCAATTCTAGAATCTCAAATAAAGCTGACTGACATCTTTAAACTAAATTTGTTGTAATTTTGACAGAGTGATTTGAGGAACTGTCATGTGCCAAGGAATGCAAATGGCCCCCAGAAGCTAGCAAAGGCAAGGAAACAGGTTCTCTCCTAGTGTCTCCTGAAGAAACCAGCCCTGCAGACACCTTGACATTATACAGTGAAACTGATTGAGGACTTCTGACTTCCCGAACAGAAGAGAATCTGTCTGTGTTGTCTTATAGCCACTGAGTTTGTGGTAATTTGTTACAGCAGCAATATGAAACTGACTCACCAGGGAAAAAGGAATAAGGGATTGGAAAGAATACCGACAGGAAAGAGAGAAAATCAAGGTTAAATTGATTTTTCCTATGGGCAACTGGGGCTTCATTCCACTGGGACCTTCTGGGGTACAATGTCATATCAGCCCAAGACATGGAAGAGGGAAGTATTTATCTACCAGCTCCTACTCCTTACTGGTTAAATCTTGAAGGCAGTGTTTATTCCCATGATTTTCAAGGGCAAGGAAAACAAAATACACCTGTGGCTTCCTTCAGAGGCTTGTAAATTCAATGGGAGACGTAGTCAAGAAATGGGATAAAGTCCAATGTAATATGTGATAGTGGTAAAGGTAAATTTATACTGTATGAAGAATAGAACAAAGTTTCTATAAGTGCCTCTGGAAAATATCATGGGGAAATGGTTACTTGAATTCATAAGTATGAGTCCTTGAGAATGAAAAATAAGGGAGTTCATTCCAGGAAAAAAGGACAATATATACACAAGCAGGGAAGTAGAAAGTCCTATTGTCAACACGTAGACATTGTTTGTAGATGGGATGTGGCGTTTATATGGGCCAGTGAGAAGGAGACGCTGAAAGAGCTGAGACTGAAGGTCAGATCCAGAAAGGCTTTGTGGCTGTGGCTGTTGGCTCAGTACCTGAACATACGAGTACACGGCAGCAAACCCCTGACAAAACAAGACCTTTTGACGAAAGCTTATTTGGTTCCACATGGGAGTATGAGAACAGAACCCCAATTATATGATTCTTTAAACTTCACTACAGCAAATTTATAATTATAAAAATGTCTTCAGTTATCAGCCTTGACTTTACATTTTCCTTCAACACTAGAGCAATTCTACAAAATAGAGGAAAAAGTTAATTAGAACATAAAGCAGGAAAAGTTTAATTCTTGTTTTCAATAAGAAGCTGGCTTCAGTTTATACAGGCTTAACGATAATTCTGTTTTGTGACTAACAATAATTACTCGTGAATAATTATGGAATAGAAATGTGAAAAATGTCTAATTAGAAAATAAACAACTCCCCCAAATTAGGTATTTATTATTGCAATTAGGTATTATTAGAACCAATAATGATATGATAGCAACATAAGATATTAACGAATACATTGTTAGCCATTGTATATATTTTGTTATGTCAGAAATAAATTTGACATTTTCTGAAGACATTTAGTTGAAACTGTTATTGCAAATGTAAACAATCTAGGGCAATAACTCCGCATTTTAGCTACTGTACTAATCATACATCCAATTAAAAGCAGAATTTCTTGCTGTGATGAAGATAGATCTGTCTCGGTTAATTGAAAGGTGAAATACCTTGAGAAATTGTGATGATGTGTAGGGTCACCCTGCTAGTTCAGATTTTACAAGAAAAGTGTCCTAAATATTATATTAGCTCAGAGAAATAATACAGGTACCAGACTTCTCTATAGGAAAGGCTTAATTAAGAAGAGAGATTTAATAAGCCTTTAAAGAGGCATTTTGAAACCTTGTGGTTGCCATGATAGTCTGGAATTGTCATATTTAATTTTATTCACTTAAGAGTTAGTGTATTATTTTAGAATAACTTTTTAGTGAGCCAGAAATATAGGAGGGAGCCTTGCACTGCCCATTGCCTTCTAGGCTCTGTGACTATTCCTTAGCTAATTTTTGGATTTCAGAGATATAGTGGCAGGTCAGCACTCACTCTGAAGTACACACTTAATATTTGGCTCTCTTGAGAGACCTGGCTCATGCAGTGAAGGAGGGGCACACAAAGTCTGCCCTAAGAGTCTTTCTAATAGCAAGGAAAGGACAAATTTCTGACCAGGCTTGGGGCCCTATAGGTTTCTAAGACACAACTTAAATTTCCACATTAGCTTATATTCTCCAAGGCTCCTGGACCAGGTCAACCCAGTGCTGGCTTGAGTCATAGTGACCTGTGGCACATTTTATTGACTGGTCCATAAAAGAACCAACCTCTAAGACAGCTATGAAATCTTGCTAAGGTGATTGGATTTTGTTCAATGTAGGATTTTGTTTATAAATTGGAAGAACTGAAATTAGCTGAAATGAGAAAAAAGAGAATTGGTCACTTTATGGAATAGGTACATTGAGAAAGACACCATTATGATTTGTGCCTCCTGGTGAGATATTTATTGTAAGAATGTTTTGCTGTAAACAATACTGTAAGCTTAGGTGATGCCCTCCAGCTGGGCACATGATACCACTCGAGAGTGAAAGTCTACACATTGAACTTGGCTTTCAATCCTGTAACAATTCTAAGACCATGGTGGAGATACGATTTTGGACTGAAAAATGCTATGAGACCCATAGCTGTTTGGAGAATTTATAGGCCTGAGTGTAGGGAGTGCAGGGTAGGAGAAGACATCCTCTGTGCTTGGACTTAGGTCAGCTTCTAGGTAGGTAAAGAAAGAAAAGGAATTAACAATTACTGAGTACCACCATGTACCAGGTTCAATGATTACCTGATTTATTTTTTTATAGCTCTATGAGTTAGGCATTATCCCTATTTTACAGATTAGGAATTTGGAGAAACTAAGACAGTTGTCCAAAGCCATATATTTAGTTCTCACCAAAGTTGAGATGTAAAGCAATTTTTGTCTCTGTCAGTAAATCCATGCTCTTCTCCATACCAGGCTCAAGCTACCTCCTAATAAAGGACGTAGGTTTTCTTGGGATCCACTTAGGACAGGCGTCCAAGGATACCTTGGTAGGATATCACTTTAACTGAAGAGAGTATTCTAGCTTTATCAATGCTTACTCCTCCCTCTTCTCCCTTCTCCATACCTTCTTGAGATTAGGGAGACCCCCACACATATTTCATTCATTTTATCATTCTTTACAGAATAATGGAAATATCCTAGGCTCTGACTAGTCATCAACTAAGTCTAGATGAGAAATTGCCATTTCCTTCATCAATATCAGACATGTTTTAGATTTTGAATCTGCTGCTGCTTGTTTAGACCTTATTTGTAACTACTCTGAAAAAAGAGCTAAGAGCATAGGCTCTGGAATCAAATAAACCTTGATTTGTATCTATTTTTATTTCCTCAACAAAACTCTGTTACCCTGGGTAAATTATTTAACTTCTCTCAGTTTCAGTTTCCTAATCTGTAAAATGGGGATGAAACAAAATAATGAATGCATGCTCCACTTAGTAGGTGCTCAAGTACATGGAAATGAAAAACAGCAGAAAACGCCTTCACAACACTATTTATCCAGACAGCAAAAGAGAAAACGCGAACCTTTCAAACCTCACAACTAGAATTTTCTGCCCTGTGTATTAACAGCCTAGAAATAACTCCACCAGGTTACCTGCAGTGATCTGTGAAGCACAAAAGTTTTGCAGAGAAACTCATCATCCATCAGCAAAACAGAACAAATTGTTTCTTAAGGATATCATATAATCTTGCTATCATTTCCTTGATTCTAAGTCTTACTTTCAACTACCATTCACATCTGCAGTTGTACTTTGAGGTGCACAGCTAGAAAATGGCTTTTGTCAATAAAATAAAACTTGTGAGTTTTCATTTTCTTTCTTACGCCTTATTGACAAATCTCAATGCTACTCCTACGCTACCACATCATCTAACTCAACCTATTCACCTATGTACAAATCCTCAATGGATGGGGAAGAAGGAGGAGAAATACTGGCCTTTTTAACTCATCTGAGTGGTATGGGAACACTTGTTTTGCATTTGGACCTCTGTTTCCTTCAATGATTGTCAATCTGCATAAAAACCTTTTACTTCCCTGAGTGTTGACTTCTGAGAGAGCCTACCACATGAGATTCTTAGAAGTTAGAAGCAGGAAAAGCATGAAAAAGCACCTATGGGACTTCTTTCTAGTGCTTTTGCACCTAGCCTTGCTGTGGCAAGCTGTCTACCAGAGAACAAGTGACTTTTCATTGAGCGACATAGCCATTGTCTATGAAGCTATTTCTAACTCACTCTCTAGACTTTTGACACAGTGAAAAAGATAATCTCGTGAGTGAATGACTTTGAGGCTTGATGAACACTCACAACAGTAGTTGAAGAGCTAAGATGTGTGTGTGTGTGTGTGTTTGCAAGCACATGCATGAACTCACTGGGGCCTGTGTTGGACTGTGAGGTGGTCTCCTTCAATCTCATATTAAATTATTCTCTTTGAGATGAGAAAGAAATCTAGTTTTTTTCTTCCAGGAAAATCCATTCATTATTCCTTCTCAGTTTCTTTAGTGTTGAAACAAGTTAACTGTGTAGAAAGAAGGCCTGGAACTAGGGGCTATGTGTGATCCATTCGTTGAGCAGAAAGCAGGAAATAGGCCATGAGGGATCAGGAGCTTAAGTGTAGTGAACTCCGGAGAGTAGTAGCAAAGAATCACAGTGCCCACAGCCAGCTACACCGAGAACCGAAAACAGGTCATTGGCTCCTGCCCTGCAATTCACGGTAACTGCCAGCGATATTTCTACGTAGGGGAACACACGTTACACGACAGCTCTCTTTGCAGGAAACCTCCATCCTGGGGAGTTGAAATTGCATTAGGATTACTTCTCTGCAAGCACGCTGACACCAATATGCAATATGTGGTATGAGAAACCAAAAAGCCATTAATCTAAAGCAGGAACTTAAACAATTGCATCCAACTCTGGAAGAATTCCTTTGAATTAGAATGCCTTTCTAAACTGAAACTGCTTTGACTGAATTCAACATTGCAAATAAAGATTTAAATTTAGCAAAACAATCAGATTTAAATGTAAATGACCTACTCCCACCTTTATTCCAACTTTTTAATTGGAATCTTTGGAATTGAATAAATATATTCATTCATTCATCCATCCATTCATTCAATATTTATTGAGTACCTATTCAGGGACGTGCTTTGTGCTAGGGATTAGGATTACAAATATGAATAAATTATGATCCCTGACTTCGAGAAGTGTGCAGGACAATGGTGAAGACAGATGAGGAATCAGATAGGTGTAACACAGTTTGACAAGGGTTCGTCAAAGACATTGGAAGTACAAAAGACACTACTTCACTTAGGTTCAGATTTTACTGAATTTTGATGCTGCGCAGCCAGTGTCTTTAAACTGAGGTGCCTACCCCAGTTAATCTGCAATCTGTATTCAGAAAGGACAGGAGAGTGCCAACCTTTTTTTGGCAGTATTGTGCCACCTTTCCTAGAAGGAAATATTTCAGGAATATTGCAACTGGACTTGACCTAGAAATCCTCATTATATTAATAACCGGCTCTGGAAGAGATGTCACACTTCAGCCTTTGCCCACCTTCCATGAGAAAGCGTCTTGCTCGTGACTTTACATTCATAAATACGCTCACAATGCCAAGGGATGTTTTTTTCTTCCATCAATTCATTAGATCTGCTCACATGAATTATTTATATGCAGTGCTAAAAATGATTCTGAAACATTACAAGAATTCAATATCAGTTTTCACAGTGGGATTTCATCATTTTAGCATTGCAGTATGGTAGCCTAATGCAATACTAATAAGATATGGTGCTAATAGGGTACAACGAGAATTCTCTCTAATATGCAAACATTTCCATGTTGTCTTATTATTTCTTTTAAGTTAATATGCTATGGTGATAATATGATGAAATGAATTAGCTTCATATCATTGTCTGCATGAGTTGTGCATATTAACGGCATCTTTCTTCCCCCACCCCTCCTTTGAATTTACTTGGAATGAGCTTGAAAACTTACCCTGTAGTTATGCTTATGTTAATGAGGCTGTTTAGTAGGAAACATCCCTGCCGTTGCTTAGCCAGCTGGAGAAACAATAGATGCGTATCCCCTCTCTTTGGAATGAAATGTTTCCTGGACTCCCTTCAAAGGGTCTATCTCCATCAGGCTGCTTTAGTATTCTCCACTTGTTCACAATCTCAATCCACCCATGTGTTAGACATTTTACCAGCAACATTTAACCAGATTGTATATTTCTATTAGATATGA
Source organism: Macaca fascicularis (assembly GCF_037993035.2). Classification (NCBI taxonomy): domain Eukaryota; kingdom Metazoa; phylum Chordata; class Mammalia; order Primates; family Cercopithecidae; genus Macaca; species Macaca fascicularis. Next base: position 137,951,013 of record NC_088375.1, read on the forward strand.
AGCAAATCTTTTCCAAGAGAAACTGAATGCATGGCCAACTGGCCCAAAGCTTCGGAATATTTAAACACATGCACACACACACACACACACACACATGCACACACACATACAGACAAACCTACATGCATATATACATGAAATGCATAGAAATATACACATATTTGTGTGTGTGGATTATGTATAGACATGTTTACATATGTATACAGACATATACATATGTGCTGCTTTGTTTTTGTGTGTAAATTACTTAAAAGTTTATGGAATCCATGCCATAACCAACATTTCTTTTCTGGCTGTTAAATCCTGGGTGGATTAGGTCCAGTGAGTATGAATCTTCCAGATTTCAGTGTTTATTCATTTTCAAATATATAACCAAAAGCCAGATGCTTATCCAAATCTCAGCTGACATTTGCAAATCATGTATTTCTCACCCAAACCTGTGTGACCTTTCCTCTGGAGTTGCTATCAGGTTCAACGAATTCAGTTTCAGAAATCCCAGATGTCATTGCTCTCAGGAGACTTCTAAAGCTCCTTCTTAGCCTTTCAATCAAGTTTCTTCAAAAGGTACCTTAATGAGGATCAGGACCACATGCCAGGCTATATGGTGTCTTAGTGCAAACCAGCAAAAGGTACCTGTTTGGACCAGCACAGCTCCTCAGGAAGGAGTGTGGTGGGTGAAACAAGGCTGGACTTCTGTTTCCTCTCATCCGCTCAGATAGGCTTTCTCGGATTGCAACGCCAGTGATGTTTTGTCTCTCCCTTCTAGGAACATCTCTGAGTGGGAATGTTTCTATCTTAATGGTAGTTTGAGGTTGTACAGCAAGCAATACAATTCTAATCCAACTACATTTAACTTACCTGTAGCTCATTTCTTCATTTGCAAAGTGAATAAAGATATGATCTCTGGTGACCTCCAACTTTGAACACTATCATTTGTGATTGAACATGATAAATCTCTTCATCATTTTAATGGGAAAAATAAGTAATAGTTTCTGCATTTGGTGGGAGAAGGAGAATAATATGAAAAAAAAGCAGACCTAAAAGAAAAGCAAGTGGGCAATTTCAAATATTACAGTTTGGATCCTGGACTTTCAATAGGATTAAGTATAAGTCATATGCTTTGTTAATAAAGGAAGTTACTAAGAAGAATGTGGGTGTGTCACACATCTGCAAGATGCAAATACTGGCAAATATCAGTGGGTTGATTATTAAGCTGAAGCTGAATATGCAACATTTGAAAGACATTAGTAAAATGTATATTTTAGAGTCTTGTAATATGACCTTGGTTATTGGAATAAAATATTGTGATTAGACTATGTAGAGGACCACCCCAAAATGCCACCCCAAAATATTCCATTTGATATAAGTATTATTTTGAGCTGGAGGCAAATGAGATCAACAGATTCAGAAAGAAGTGTTCTTGGAGTTTCTCTTCTCTAAAAGCAGAAACTGGCCAGGCATGGTGGCTCATGCCTCTAATCTCAGCACTTTGGGAGGGCAAATTAGGAGGATTGCTTGAGCTCAGGAGTTAGAGACCAGCCTGGACAACTGTCCCTACAAAACAATAGAAAAAGTAGCCAGGTGTAGTGGCTCAGGCCTGTAGTCCCAGCTGCTGGGGAGGTTGGGGTGGAAGAATCACCTGAGCCCAGGAGGTCGAGGATGCCGTGAGCTGAGATCCTGCCACTGCACTGCAGCCTGGGAGACAGAACGAGACCCTGTCTCAAAAAAACCAAAAAACCAAAACCAAACCAAACCAAAACAACAACAACAAAAAGCAACTCCTAAGAAATAAGAACGGTCTCCTCTCTTGTGGAAGTTTTACAGCTATGAAGAAGATGGAAAGTTGGCACCAAGATGGGCCTGCACAACCTTACCTTACTCCCCCATATATTTACCTTCCCACAATATGCAGTTCCTACAAGTCTAAAAACCATTTTTTGTTTTGTTTTGATCACTTCTCTGCAAATTTACTTTTCTTTGTTAAAATCCTATATATACCCCAAGTTCTAACCACCCCTTTGTATTGCTCATCACTGAGTTTCTCAGCATTTATGCTTGCTTGTCACGTTAATAAATTCTGCTTGCTTTCTTCTTGTTAATCTCTCTTTTGTTTCAATTTTCAGGGGTCCAGCCAGCCATAGAACCTAGGAGGGAAGACAAAAATAATTTTTTCCCCTTTCTTATAACTCATAAGAGGACGAAGATGGATCTTTTTAGTGAAAGTACTCCCAATGGCTCTGATAATAGGAAAAATGGTGCCAAATATCCCTTACTCTGCATCAGATGTGAATACACATTTGGATCACTTTTGTCTACATTCACCTAAGAAAGAATCAGATTCATTCTGAGGTCTATGAAAGACTTCCTCTTTGTATATCACATTGGACAATGGAGAATAAAGGAATGTTGGGAGAGAGTCTATCGATTCACCTTTGAATCAATTCAATTTCTTTAGCAGACCATTATTTTCTTCAAAGTTACAGTTATTTCATTATAATTTTATGCTTCTCTTCCTTTCTCCACTAAGACCTAGTCAGAGCTTTTTGCAGCTTTGTACCCAGGGTAGTTGGCTTTTCTGGTATAATTTTGCATCTTTACCTTTCTTCACAGTTCCCTCTTAAGGTAGCTAGCTTAATTGGGGTTAGAAATGTACTCATCATGTGCAACATTACTTAAATATAAAATTTCACTGTAGCATTGATGCAAACTTTTTAGGCTCAAAAACGTCATCAACAAAGAGTCTGGTGCTTCTTTAATTATCCGATTTCCAAAGCTATAGTACATAATTCCTTGTTTAATCAGAGCTTAAATTCTGAAGAAACTCATATGGATGACATTTCCTCTCAATTTTGAATGGGGATTATTTTAAGAGGATACAGAACTTAGAAATATTTCAATGGAGCTGATATTTAAAGCATATTTAGTGGCATTTATGTTTTAATCTGCTTATTGACTAGGCATTAAAGGGAGCTGTTAGCATTTTAGCAGTGATTAAAAGAACCAGAAATTGTTTGATATAATGAGCAAGGCAGTATTTCCAGAATGTGGTGCTAATACTTTTTTTTTTAACTTACAGAATGATGTAGCCTCTTCTCAGTGAGGCATTGCCATATGAAAAACTTTTATTTGGACTTTTTTTTTTGCTACTGGTACAATAAATTCCATTTACAGATACATTTTCCCCAATTGCATAAAACATAAAGATTTATTGAATTTCATTGTTAAGCCACTTTCTTATCTTATGTATTATCACAATCAACAGCAGCAAAAGTAATTATGAAAGCAATAATAACAATTGTTACCCAGGGGTCAATATGAGGCTCTGCACAAGATATCAGACATGCTAAGATAGAAAAAAGCAATTCTTCTCTCAAGGAGCTTCCATACCAAATTGTCATTCTGTAGGACAATACCTGGCATATCTAGATAGTCAATAATACTTACTGAATAAATGAATGAGTGAATGATTTGGCTCCAATCACCAAGGCAATTTATTGAATGATTACTAACTTCACAATCAGCTATTACAATCTACTCCGTTTAGATTTTGTTTGCATAATGGCAAAACACCCATCAGATCAGTCACTTTAGAGAAACAAATAGACTTTGTTTTTTTTGAGACACGGTCTCCCTCTGTAGCCTCTGTCGTCCAGGCTGCAGTGCAGTAGCTCCATATCAGCTCACTGCAGCACAGACCTCCCCATCTCAGATGATCCTCCCACCTCAGCCTTCAGAGTAGATGGGACCACAAATGCATGCCCGGTTAATTTTCTTTTTTTTTTTTTGGTAGAGGTGGGGTTTTGCTTTGTTGTTCAGGCTTGTCTTGTACCACTGGGCTCAAGTGATCCACTCGCATTGGCTTCCCAAAGTGCCAGGATTACAGGGGTAAGCCACTGCTCCTGGTCTGTTTTTTAATAACATATAAAATAATAGATCATTTAATGGGCTTCTTTATTTTTTTAAGTTGTCTGTGTTGCAACAAGTTTTTGTTTGTTTGTTTTTTGAGACAGGATCTCACTTGGTCTCCCAGTATGGAGTGCGGTGGTATGATCTCTGCTCACTGGAACCTCTACTTCCCGGGCTCAAGCTATCCCCCAACCTCAGCCTCCCCAGTAGCTGAATTTACAGGCATGTGCCACCATGCCTGGCTAATTTCTGTATTTTTTTTTTTTTTTTTGTAGAGAAGAGTTTTGCATGTAGTTCAGGGTGGCTTCAAATTCCTGGACTTGAGTAATCTGTCTCATCTCTTGCCTCCCAAAGTGCTAGGATTATAGGTATGAGCCACCGCAACCAGACGCAACTTTTTTTTTTTTTTTTAATCCAGAGAAAAATGAACAGAAGTTTCCAAAATAGCAGAAATTTATCATTTAAAAAACAATAGCTTTCTTGAGCTGTGACGTGTGCATGCTGACCACTGCTAGTAGATATATCATCAAAGCTTCTTTTCGTTGTTTTCTGTTAATATTGGTGACCCCAAACATTAAGGTGAGTTTCTGAAACATATATACTTAAAATGAGCTTTTTTTTTCCAGCAAATCATTTGATTCAGTTTTACTTCAAATACTCAGTGGTACCAAAGTAGGTTTTATTTAATTTTCTTTATCACTTTTTTCAAATGTTGCATATTCTTTGAGAACATTTTTTCCTTTGTATAGGAATCAGTTTTGTTTAAATACGGAAACCATCCCCTGACTATTTCTTTCCCAAAGAACATCAGAAAAATCTAAAAGGAACATTTATAGGTAACTTGGATATGAATATAAAGTAACAATAGCTGTAATATCCTTTCTGTAAATATGGCTATAAAGTAAAATTAAAGAAATTGATCCAAGGAGTCAACGAGAGAACAAAAAGTAAGTTAAAAGAGCCTGGTATGCACCTCAATATCTCTACCTAGGGACTGCCTTTTTCATCTTGCTCAATTTCTACTTTAAACAAAATGAGAAAATACTACCTATGACCACATAAAATTGGCATTTCTTGGGCAATGGACACCATTCTAGGCACCAGGAAATCAGGACAAAAAGTCGAATTACAAGACTGTGAGGGGCTGGGACATTAATGTCACACAAAGGCAGGTTGGGTTAAGCTTAAAAGTGATTTTCTTTTTTGTTCATTCTTTAATTCTATTTTTATTTACAACATAACAATTATCAATGAATAATTAGGACTCATAAGCTTTCGAAATAGGGGAAGACAATAAAGATGAAAAATTGAGATATATCTGCATTTAATTTTCATAAAGTATGAAATTATTGAGGAATTTCCTTTCCATTTGGTTTAGGGTTGCTCATAGATGCAGTCCAGCAAACTCTAGTTTGAAGTAATACTTACCTTTTTTTGCTTTGAATAATTAATTTTTTATCAGTTTCTTGTATTTGTAGGACTCTTGAACTTGGTCTTGACTCTTCATATATAACTGATTTGCACATGGATAATCACAGAATATAAATATTTATTGACATTTTAGTTATTTGAGGATAAATTTTAAAAATATCTTAAGTTCCTTTTACCCAGACCCAGTACATCATGTTTGACTATCAAGGAAAAAAATCTAAGACATACTAAATGACAAAAACCACAGTTTGAGGAGATAGACCAAGCATCAAAGCCAGGATTCTTGGTATGCTCAGGATGTTGGAATTGTCAGACTGGAAATTTAAATCAACTATGATTAATACAGCGTTTGCTTTAATGGATAAAGTAAATGTTATTCAAGAACAGATGGGTAATGTAAACAGAGAGATGGAAACTCTAAGAAAGACTCAAAAAGAAGTGCTAGAGTTGAAAAACATTGTAACAGAAATGAAGAATACCTTCGATGTGCTTATGAGATTAGATACAGGTAAAAAAATTCTTTTTGAACTTGAGGATATTTCAGTAGAAACTTCCAAAACTGAAAAACACAGAGAAAAGAAATGACTGAAAAAAAATAGAATAGACTATCAAAGAACTGTGAAAATGAAAACACAACTTATCAAAATTTGTGATGCAGTAAAAATAGTGCTTAGTAAGAAATTTATAGCATTGATTGTATATATTATAAAACAGAAAGATCTCAAAGTCAATAATCTAAACTTCCATTTTAGGAAACTAGAAAAAGAAGAGCAGATTAAGTACAGAATAATAAGAAAAAAGAAATAATAAAAATTAGAAAAAATCAATAAAATTGAAATAGGAAATCAATGGAGAAAATCAACAAAACCAAAAGCTGGTTCTTTGGAAAAAGTCAGTAAAATTGATAAGCCTCTGGCAAGCCTAATTAAGAAAAAAGAGAGATAACATGAATAACTAATATCAGAAATGAAGAAAAGGCATCATTACAGATCTCATGGGCATTGAAAGGATAATAAAATAATACTTTGAACAACTCTATGCCAAAAATGTTATAATCTAGATGAAACTGATGAATTCCTTCAAAGACACAATCTGCCAAAACTCACCCAAGGAAAAACAGACACTCTCAATAGGCCCATATCTACTAAGGAAAAGAAATCAATAATTAAAAGCCTTCTAAAACAGAAGACATCAGGTATTAATGGTTCAGTGATGAATTCTGCCAAACGCTTAAGGAAAAAATTGTACCAATTCTCTATAATCTCTTCTGGAAGACAGAAGCAGAGGAAATACTTACAAACTCTTTCTATGAGGCCAGTATTACCCTAATACCAAAACTAGACAAAGTTATTATAAGAAAAGCAAACTACATACTAATATCCCTCATGAACATAGATATAAAATTTCTTAGCAAAATATTAGCAAGTAAAATCCAACAATGTATAAAAAGAGTTATACACTATGACCAAATGCGTCTTATCATAAATCTGCAAGTCTGGTTCAAAATTTCAACATCTATCACACGCATAGGTTAAAGAAAAAAAAATACATAATTACATCAATAAATACAAAAAATCTTTTGAAAAAAATCCAACATGGATTCATGTTGAAAACTCTTAGTAAACTAGGAATAGAGAGAAATTTCCTCAATTTGGTAAGAAATATCTACAAAAAATCCACAGCTAACAGCTTATTTAATGCTGAGACGTACAAAACTTTCTCACGAAGATCAGGAGCAAGGCAAAAGTATCCCCTCTCACCGCTGTTCTTCATTCAACATCATACTAAAAGTTTTAGCTGATGCCAAAAGAAAAGAAAATGATATAAAAGATATACTGACAGGAAAGGAAGAAATAAAACTGCCTTTGTTAGTAGTGATATGATAATCTATATAGAAAACCCAAAATGATTAAAAAATTCCTGGAATTAAAAACGAATATAGCAAAGTTGCGGCATATAAAGTTAACATATGAGAATCAACCACTGTAAATCTAATGAAAACATATTCATTATCCATATGAGAACACCTAAAAACACTGATGAAGCCTGGGTGTGGTGGCTCTCGCCTGTAATCCCAGCACTTTGGAAGTTCAAGGTAGAGGATCACTTAAGGTTAGTAGTTTGAGACCAGCCTGGCCAACATGGTGAAACCCTGTCTCTACTAAAAATTGGAAAATTAGTGAGGAGTGATGGTGCACACCTGCCATCCCTGCTACTTGGGAGGCTGAGGCACGAGAATCACTTGAACCCAGGAGGCAGAGGTTTTAGTGAGTTGACACCATACCACTGCACACCAGCCTGGGCAACAGAACAAGATTCTGTCTTAAACACAAACAAAAACATGCTGATGCAAGAAATCAAGTACTAAATAGACAGATATTCTATGTTCATGGAAAGGAAGAATCAATATAGTCAAGATGTCAGTTCTTCCCAAACTGACCTATAGATTTAATGCAATTACAAATTCCAGCAAATTGTTTTGTGGATACTGACAAATTTAAACTAAAGTTTATATGAAGAGGCAAAAGACCCAGAATAGCCATCACAATATTTAAGGAGAACAAAGTTGGAAGACTGACACTATCCTTCATCAAGACTTAATATAAAGCTACAATAATCAAGATTGTGTAATATTGGTGAGAGAATAAACAAATAGATCAATAAAACAGAATAGAGAACCCAGGAATAGATCCACATGAATATAGTCAGCTGATCTTTGAAAAAGGAGAAACAGCAATTAATGGAACAAAGATAGTTGTTTCAACAAATGGTTCTAGAACAATGGAAAATTCACATAAAACAAAACAAAACAAACAAACAAACAAAAAGATACAGACCTGGCATCCTTTGCAAAAATTAACTGTAAGTGAATCATAGACCTAAATATAAAATGCAAGATCATAAAACTCCTAAGAGATAACACAAGACAAAATATACATAACGTTGGGTTTGGCAATGACTTTTTTGATATAAGGCTGAAGGCAGGAACCACAAAAGAAATGAATAATGGCTGGGCACTGTGGCTCACACCTGTAATCCCAGCACTTTGGGAGGCCAAGGTAGGCAAATCACAAGATCAGGAGTTTGAGACCAGCCTGATCTACACGGTGAAACCCCATCTCTACTAAAAATACAAAAAATTAGCTTGATGTGGTGGCGGACACTTGTAATCCCAGCTACTCAGGAGGCTGAGGCAGGGGAATCACTTGAAACTGGGAGGCAGAGGTTGCAGTGAGCTGAGATCACGCCACTGCACTCCAGTCCAGGTGACGATGTGAGACTCCATCTCAAAAATAAAAAGAAAAAAGAAAAAGAAAAAGAAAATGAATAATAAGTTGGACTTTACTAAATTTAGGACTCATGCTATGCAAAAATAAAAGATCCACTGCCAAAAGTACAAAGAGACAAGCCACTGATTGAAAGAAATATTTAAAAAGTGTATCTTCTAAAAGACTGTTATTTAAAATATACAAAGAACTCTTAAAACTCAACAATAAGATAATGAAAACCCAATTAAAATTGGGCCAAAGGCTTTAACAGACAACTAAACAAAGAAAATACACAGATGCTAAATGAACATATGAAAAGATGCTCCACATCGTATATCACTAGGAAAATGAAAGTTAAAAAAACGATGAGATACCACTGTTATACATTTTAGACAGGCCAAAATCCAAAATACTGACCACATCAAATGCTAATGAGGATGTGGAGCAACAGGAACTTTTATTGCTCTTGGGAATAAAAAACGGTATAGCCACTTTAGAAGACAGCTTGGCAGTTCCTTACAAAACTATGCTCTTAGCATGCAATCCAGTAATTGCCCTCCTTGGTATTTACCTAAATGGTTGAAAACTTATGTCCACACAAAAACATGCACGTGGATGTCGATAGCAGCTTTATTCATAATTTCCCAAACTTGGAAGCAACCAAGATATCCTTGAGCAGGAGGCACATGCAGACAATGGATATTATTTAGCACTAAATGTCAAGCCATAAATAGACATGAAAGAACTTTAAATGCATATTACCAAATGAAAAAAAGCAATCTGAAAACATTATATACTACATGATTTCCTACTATATGACATTGTAAAAAAGGCAAAACTATGGTAACAATAAAAAAAAAAACAGTAAAAAAATCTGTTCTCAGGGGTTTGTCAGAGACGCATAGGCAGAGCACAGAGGAATTTTGGGGCAGTGAAACTATTCTGTATGATACTATAATGGTAGTTACAGGTCATTATAAATTTTTCCAAAGCCACAGATTATATAACACAAATAGTAAACCCCAATGCAAATTATGGATTTTGGCTGATAATGACATGCCGATGTAGGTCCATTAATTGTAACAAGTGTACCACTTTGAAGGCGGATGTTGATAGTGGGAGAGGCTATCCATATGTGGAGCCACAAGATACATGGGAAATCTATGTACCTTCCCCTCAATTTATCTGTGGACCTAAAGCTTTTCTAAAAAATAGTCAACTTAAAAATACATCTAACAACAATTACAAGTCTTTTGAATAACTTCCATTTATTTAGTACTTACTGTATTACTAACACTCTACTAAAAGCTTTTATACCTTATATTGTGAATTTCTCCTAACAATGTTTAAGGTGGTTATTATTTTCATTTAACATATGAAAAAAACCCTGGGGCTTTCAGATATTAAAGAATTTGCCAAGGTCACGTAACTAGAAGGTGATAGCTCTGAGAACCCAATTCAGACCTGTGTGACCTAAGAGTACATCCTTTAAAAATTGTGCTCTTAAATACACTAGCGAATTATTATACAATTATGCATTGTTTATAAGCAACCATCAAATGTCCATTCATGGTATCAACGATTTATGCCTATGTTTAAAGAAGAGGTCCTTTTCAGAATAGAATTAAACCCACTTTTTACCTATTGCAGTAGTTTTGTTTCAAAGTGTGAACTGAGTCCTTTGGAATAATACATACACAAGTATATTTGTGTATATACACAATATACTCAAATCCTAGGATAAATTTTTACTCCACCTCCCTCCACTTTAGAAAGAAATATGGGTATTGAGAGAATGAAGTAGTTATATAAAGACAGCACAATGCAAAGTAATTGTTGTCTAACATTTCTAGAACTTTCTCAAGAGGCTATTGTCAGTAAACATGTCTTAGCTTCCCAGGACACATGCTGGGCACTCCATATATATTTGTCAAAGAAACAAAGCTTAGGGATAAGCATCAGTGCATAAAGAACTTTGGAGATTTTGAGCTCATCTATAAGATTTTCATGGAACAAGCTCACATAAATGCTGTCATCTTAACTCCATTAGTAATGGGGAGATTTGCTCAACTGATTATAAAGCTAGTTTATGACCTTACTATTATGAAATAAGGAAATAGAGCTATAAAATGTTAGCTAAAGTTAATCAAGTTGACTTGCTTGTGTTGAATTGCAATGCCGCTATCCTTTTTATTCCTTCCTCAACACATGTAAAAGAAGAATGGCAATGTAAGAGTTATTCTGTTTACCAGAATTACAAAACATATTAGATACGTTTTTTTCTTTTCCTTAGAGACAGGTTCTTGCTCTCTCATGCAGGCTGGTGTGCAGGAGTGCAGTGGCCACTCACAGCTCACTGTATCAGTCCAGCTCACTTCATCCTCCAGGCTCAAGGGATTCTTCCACCTCAGCCTCTTGAGTAGCTAGGACTACAGAGGTACACCATCAAACCTGGCTAATGTTTAATTTTTTTTTTGTGGATAGAATGTCTCACAATCTTGCCCAGCTGGTCTTGAACTCCTAGGTGATTCTTCTGCCTCTGCCTCCCACAGTGCCGGAGTTAACAGGGTGAGCTACCACACCTGGCCTAGATACGTTTCAATTAGACCTTTCTGGGACTGTGTCTATTTAAAAGAACAATGAACCATTTAAAAGAACAATGAACAATGAAATTATTGGTTAATTTCATTTAAAAACTCCACAAAAGACAAAGAGAAGCCCCTTTGCCCCAAATCCAAACCCGAAACACACTAAACAGTACCAGAAAACCTCTGTATCATAAACACTGTCACCCCCTTTAGACCAGCAATCAGTAGTGTGGGAGTGAGACCATCCCATCCTAAATCTGGAACCCCTCAAAACTGATGCATATCCAGAGAGAGCCAATATCCTCCTCATTATCACAGACAGTGCCCTTAAAAAAACTCCCTTTTAACTTTTCAGCAATTGGCACTGTTAACCATCCACTCATTCTTGAAATTCACTCATCTCTTGATTTATTTACTATTTACTATTTACTAATATTTTAGTAAATATTTAGTAAATATTTTAGTATTTACTATTGGTTCTTTTTTTGCTGAGCCATTTCTTTATTTACATATTAATTGATTAATTTTTTATCTAATCTATTTAATAGATAAATTAATTACTCTTCTATTCAAAAATATTTGCACTCAGTAAACTGAATAAATCATTAGTTTAGTGAATTGTCACAATATGAACACATTTGTTTAAAACTATCTAAATCATGAAGTAATCTATGACCATCACAACAGAAGCACTCCTTACACACTTTCCCAATCATTGCTCCAAAAAAACTATTATACTGACATTCATCAACATACATTAGTTTTACCTGTTTTTTGAACTTTATATAATTAAATAATATAAAGTTTCTGACTTCTTTGCTCAATATTATGTTTGTAAAATGTAGTATTATAACTAAAATTAATCATGTTCGTGCATGAGGCAATATTTCATATATTTTCATTGCTTTCTAGTACATGATTGGATGATTATACCACCTTTTTTTTTGAGACACAGTCTTGCTCTGTTGCCCAGGCTGGAGTGCAGTGGCATGATCTCGGCTCACTGCAACCTCCACCTTCCAGGTTCAAGTGATTCTCCTACCTCAGCCTCCCGAGTAGCTGGGATTACAGGCATGTGCCACTATGCTCCGCTAATTTTTTGTATTTTTAGTAGAGACGGAGTTTCAGCATGTTGGCCGGGCTGGTCCCAAACTCTTGACCTCAGGTGATCCACCCACCTAGACTACCCAAAGTGCTGAGATTACAAGTGTGAGCCACCATGCCCGGCCAATACCACAATTTATCTATCGATTCTATTGCCAATGAATACTCTGAATTGTTTGCAAGTTTTGGCTATTATGAATGGTGCTGCTAGGAACACTTTTATATATCTATTCCGAATATATGCATCTATTTTTCAGGAGTAAATCCCTAAAGCTAGAATTACTGAATTGCAAGCTATATATGTGATTCACTTTAGTTGATGGTGCCTGTTTCCAAGGTGGTTCTGTCAATTAGCACACCCACCATCAGTTTATGGTAGTGCCAGTTCATCCAAATCCTTGATAAGTCAGTCCCTTTTATTTTAGTTATTCTGGTGAGAATATAGAGATACCTTATAGTGGTTTTAATTTTCATTTCCTTGATAACTGTCAAAGTGGAGTATCTTGTCATATACTTATTGCTATTTGTATATAATTTTTTGAAATGTTTTGCTCATTTTTATATTGGTTTGTCTGTATTTGCTTTATTGATAAGTAGCAGTTTTCAAAAATATATTCCAGGTATGAGTTATTTGTTGGATATATGTTTCGGAAATACCTTCTCCCATTCTGTGACTTACATTTTTCTTCTCTTTTAGTGCGTTTAATAAATGGATGTTTTAAACTTAAATGTATCAGTCTTTTCCTTTTTGAGTAGCACTTTTTATGTTCTGTTTAAGAAATCTTTGCCTACCTCAACATCGTAATATATTTTCTTATATTATTTTCCTGAAGTGTTTGTATTTTAGCCTTCCATTTGTGTCTGCAATCATCTGCTATTGACTTTTGCATTAGTATAAGCACGGGGTTAAGATAAATATTTTTATATGAATACCCAATCTCATATGACCTACCACAATTTATTATAAAGAGTATTTATTTATTTTTTTGAGATGGAGTCTCACTCTGTCAACCAGGCTGGAGTGCAGTGGCATGATCTCGGCTCACTGCAACCTCTGCCTTCTGAGTTCAAGTGATTCTCCTGCCTCAGCTGGCCAAGTGACTGGGATTACAGGCAGTGCCACCAGGCCTGGCTAATTTTTGTATTTTTAGTAGGGACAGGGTTTTGTCATGTTGGCCAGGCTGGTCTCAAACTCCTGACTTCAGTTGATCACCCGCTTTGGCCTCCTAAAGTGCTGGGATTACAGACAAGAGCCACTGTGCCTGGCAAGAATGTTCTTTATTCACTGGGTTGCAGTATCAGCTTTGCCAGCTTTCAGTGGACTGCAAACATGTGATTCCTTTTGGGACTCAATACTGTTTCACTGGACTAATTGATTATCATGTTTATACACCACATTATCTTAATTGTTGTAACTTGATAATAAATCTGTTTTTGCTTCAAAATTGTCCTGGGGCTGAGCACTGTGGCTCACACCTGGCACTTTGGTAGACCAAGGCCGGCAGATTGCTTGAGCCCAAGAGTTGGAGACCAGCGTGGTCTCCAACATAGTAAAACTCTGTCTCCACAAAAAATACAAAAAATAATCAGGCACAGTATCATGCCCCTGTAGTCCCAGCCACCCGGGAGACTGAGATGAGAGGATCACCTGAGCATGGGAGGTCAGGGCTACAGTCAGCTGTGATCACGCCTTTGCAATCCAGGCTTGGCGACAGAGTGAGACCCTGCCTCAAAACAAATAAATAAAATTGCCTTGATTTTCTTAGTCTATGGAAGTTTCATATATACTTAAGTATTAACATGTTGAATTTTCCTACATTCAAACACAAAAACATGTTAAAAATTTGATTAGGATTGAACTGAATCAATTTGGGAAGGATGAACATCTCTAGAACACTGAAACTTCTAATCAATGACCATGGTATATCTCTTTATTTCTTCCAGGCTTTTAAAATTTCTCTCAACAATGCTTTGTAATTTTATGTGTAGAGGTCTCACAAAATTTAGTTGAATTTATTTTTATAAATATTGTGTTTCTGATACTATTATTAATAGTACCATTAAAATTTATTTTCTCTTTTAGCTAGTATGCAGAAATACAATTAGTGTTTATATATTTACTCTACTAATTTAGCCTAGTATGTCTAATAGTTTACTTATGAAGATTATTTTTGAATTTCTATGTTCAATATTATGTAACTTGTGAATGAAAGTTTTTTACTTATCTTTAAGCTCTTATTTATTTTCATGTCTTATTGCACTGACATTTAGACAATTGTGTCCTTGACTCATTCAGTATCTCAAGGTAATTGCTTTCAGTCTTTTACCATTAAGTAGAATATTTGTTTAACTCTTTTTAAACATAGATTTTGTCAGAGTAAGAAAGTTCCTTCGCATTTCTTATTTCCTAAAAGTTATTTTTTAAAGCATAAATATGTGTTCCATTTTATCAAATGTTTTTCCTGAATCTAATGAAATTATGCAATTTTGTTCCATTTTGTTTTATTTTAGAAACTTAAATTAATTGATTTTTGAGTATTAAATCAAGTTCATTTTTCAAATGAAGCCACTTGGATATGATATATTATCTTTCTAAATCACTGGTTTTGCTTTGATAATTTTCAGATTGTGTATTTTTCTATATGAGAGGTATTGGGATGTCAGTTTCCTTTTTTGTCATATGTTTGTTCAGTCTTGTTATCAAAGCTGTGAGGAACCCTTCTTTTAAAAATATTTCTTGAGGAATTTGTGTTATTTCTTCTTTAACTGTCTAGAAAGATCCCCCAGTAAATCTCTCTTGGCTTGAAGATTTCCCTGAGGGAAGATTTTCCAGTATAAAATAAATTTCTTTAATAGAATTAGACAATTCAGGTGTTCTACTTATTTTTATATCATTTTTATAAATTATATTTTCAAGTAACTTGTTCATTTCACATAACTTACATAATTTATTAGATACAATTTTTAATATTTTTTTAATCTTTTTTATGCCTATAGAAAAATTTTATTTCTGTCCCTACTTTATCTTCTGTCCCCCTTCTCCAATTTCTATTTTCTTTTATTTCCCATTGTTCAGACTTGTTGAGTTTTACTAATTTATTTAGTCCTTTCAAAAAACTTGTTTTTGACTTTAACTTGGTCTAGGCCTACATGTCTGTTTAATTAGATTTCTCATTGTTTTTGAGGTCCTAATATGCTCTTTTTTGAAATGAGCATATTAGGACCACAAATTATATATATATATATTTTCTTTTTAAAGAAGTGAAGTCTTGCTATGTTGCCCAGGCAGGACTTGAACTCCTGGCCTCAAGTGATCCTCCTGTCTCAGCCTCTCAATATGCTGGGATTACAGATTTCTTTTATATTCCAATTTTTTTTTAAATGTCTCCTTATCCTTGACACTGTTATTCTTTCTGTAATTTCTATCCTTTTCTTAATCCACCTGATTAGATCCTTTCAGATTTGCCTTTCCTTCTCTGTCAAGCCATTAAGACTATTTTTACTACTCAAAGGAAAATAAAATTTTCTCTGTTTTATAACCTATAACAATCTGTCTACTCCACTGCACCAAGGGATGCCTGAAGGTAGGAACTTAGGTCCCTAGCAAATTGCCCCATACCCTACAGAGATAAAAAACGTGGTGTATTTAATAGGGTTTAGTTATCCTTGTTTCTATCCTATTTCTTTTTTCCTACACCTTTCTTTCTAAGAGAGTGTATCTGAAATATCAAGAAGAAGGAGCATGGTAAGAATTTGCAGAGTATTCAGATTATTATGTTAATAGCACACAAACCACAATTAGCAAAATTTATAGGAAAAGACAACTATCAGTATTTATAAAATTCCTGTGTGTGTTCAGCAGCATGATCTGGGCAATTATATTTGGTTAAGGGCTTCACAAAAGCAAGGCTTCCAAGTCTGCACAGTGACACCCTACTCCCTTGAATACTGTTGCTTAATTACTCATTGAGAGAATTCCCAAATTCCTTACAACTGAGAATTCTATCATTCCTGTACTCTTCTGGAACTTAAGGGCATGTGCATAGATAGAAGTATATGCTGTTACAAATTCAGGCTGTGTCAACCTTACTAACTTGAATTCTAGCATGGAATAGAGGTCACAGTCAAATTATGATATGAGGAGAGTTTAATAGGTACTATTTACAAAGTTGTGGTAAGGTGTAGTGCAACTACAAGAGATCATGCCATACCTTGGGAAAGTATAATGGCAGTATTCTTTTACTAACCTTGGAGATAAGTGATAAGAGGAGAGAGTGATTGCCTGAGTGACAGACAGGGATGGCTGTTTGGAGAAGGCTGTTTATTGGAGCTAAGACATTTGGCTCACGGATTAGACACAGTCTACCCATGATGACTCTGCATGGAAGGATTCGAGGGACTAATATTGAGATGTTACTTTTCTTCCTCTCTCCTTTCCATCTGTCACTCTTCTCCCCTTCCTTCCCTACCTTCCTCCTTCCAGATCTCTTGCTAGGATTCCCTATTGGGTAAATTCAATGGGAAGTCAAAGGATGTTGCTGATCTTCCAAACAGATCAGCCTCCCAGGGCACATAGCAGAGCCTGGAAGATTGGAGAGTGGATCACACTGAGAAAAGGCATCACTCCATTTTCCAAAGGTGAATGAAGAATTTTCACTTGAGGTGATAAAAGAGCCCAGATGTTGGGAGCTGCAGTAGATAAGGTCAGAGGTTAGGAAGACTGTGTTCATCCTGAGGCAAAACAGAGAGTAGACAGCCTCTACTCTCAGACAGCCTGTGTCTCATGCTTTTTGTTTGCTGTCTCACGTATGGTTTTGTTTCTTCAGCCTGCCCTGCAGTTTCTCTCCTATGACAATAAAAGGTGGATGTTACTATTAGCATTGGCCCAATTACACGGAGAAAACATTCTAACACAAGGAAACAATTATAAACAAAGCCCAGTTAATTATACAAAACATTCTTGGCTGCCCTAATTAAGGCATAGTTCAATACTACTATCTGTGTAATTTAAAAAAAAATCGTGAATAGATTTAGTGGGTACTTGTCTGGTGAACAGATAATGAGAACAGCATCACAGAAAGAATCTGATTAATAAAAATTATTCACCAATCACTTGTTTTCTGCTGCTTTAGATAACTCCTTCCCACTATGGCACGGATAGAGAAGAATATGAATTTACTCTCCAAAAAGCCTGAAGCCTAAATTACAGGAAACTAGGGGGTGTTTAATTCATTAAGTGGGAAGGCCTGAGGAATGGAGGATGATCCCACAGGGACATATGTGTATTCTTTGTGCTTCTGGTGCCTTTTCTGACTAGTTTCTTCCGCAGAGAAGTTTCTAGATTTCACAGCTCCCATGCAGATGTGAACCATGTGACAATGTGAAAAAGTGGCTATCCAAAAATCTATACTTTCTTTTTGTTCACATACAATACTAGAGGTTTACAGAATAGCCAAATACCTAATTTTATAGACCCTTTAAATAGTTTTGAGATCTAGGATATAATAGTATAAAACTGGACTTTGGACTTTGGTGTCAGATAAAAGTACAATCAAGTCCTGGTAAATAAATACTTTTTCTGTATGAGTTCAGGCAAGTAGCTAACTTCACTGAGTCTTCAGGTTCTTTTCTGTAAAACAGGAATTATAGTTGACTTTTGAACAAGGTGGGGACTTGGGGTGCTGACTTCCTGCACAGTAAAACTTCATGTATAGCTTTTGCCTCCCCCAAAACTTAACCACTGATAGTCTACTGTTGACCAGAGGCCTTATCAATAATACAAACAATCAATTAACACATATTTTATTTGTTCTATGTAGTATATATAAGCATATAGTATATTCTTAAAGTAAACTAAGCTAGAGAACAAAATGTTATTAAGAAAATCATAAGAAAGAGAAAATGTATTTAATATTCATGAAGGGGAGGTCAGTCATCATCGGCCAGGTGTGGTGGCTCATGCTTGTAATCCCAGCACTTGGGGAGGCTGAGGCAGGCTGATCATTTGTGCTCAGGAGTTTGAGATCAGCCTGGCCAACATGGTGAAACCTCATCTCTATCAAAAATACAAAAATTAGCTGGGAGTGGTCGTGTGTGCCTGTAATCCCAGCTACTCTGGAGGCTGAGGCAGGAGAATCCGAACCTGGCAGGTAGAGGTTGCAGTGAGCCGAGATCACACCAGTGCACTCCAGCCTGGATGACAGAGCGAGATTCTTTCTCAATAAATAAATAAATAAATAAATAAATAAATAAATAAATACCATAAATATCATGCTCATTGTTTTCATGTTGAATAGACTGAGGAGGAGGAGCAGGGTTTGGTCTTGACATCTCCGAGGTGGCAGAAATGGAAGAAAATCCACATGTAAGTGGGCCCACACAGTTCAAACTTGTGTTTATGTTCAAGAGTCAGCTCTCTATGTTTCTCATGGTACATGGTACAGACATAAATCTTAGGGTTTCTTTTTAATTTAGTGTTCATTTTGAGAATTAAACAAGCCAACACATGTGGAGAACGTTCCCATTGTCAGGCATTTGGTAGATCCATAGTCACTCATGCTTTTATACCTCCTTGGTTCTTTCTTCTCTAATAACCCACATATCTTTTGTCGTCCAAATGTTCGCATTGTCTATGTAGGGTACCTTGTAAATGAGATTTTTTTTTTAAAGGAGAGGAAAGTGTTACTGAGCTGAGATGACTGTGGAAAGAATGGGAATGCAAATTAAAATGTCCTATACTTAGAGTTTTCTTCATATTATGTTCTCTTACAAACATTTTTGGTTAATTTTAATTTCCTATTTTTAAGCTGTTAAGCATGTTCTGTAAGTAAACAAATGAGTTGGCAATTATGCAGTAAGTATAGTCTATGCTAAATTTAGATAGTGACTAATTTAGTACTTGCGTTTTAATGTACAGATCCAGACTAGAGGAGATAAAGGGAAATAAAGGATATTTTAAAAATAAATTTAATTTACTCACAAAGGCAAATTCATCCAATTTATATATTTTCCTATAGGTAATTTTAGCAAGATGCCCATCAAGTAACACCCTAATCAGTTTCCGATTCCTCTCAATTCTATCTGTATTTCTTATACCCAATTTTTGTTTTCTGTCCACTTGGCAGGATTGAAAGATGGCAGAATTTGTATTTCAGAGAGATCACTGTCTTATGGAGAGTGGATTCATGGAGGTGAGTTTGGAAACACTGAATCTCCATAATAACTAATATTATGGTGCCCTACTCTATGGCCAGGCTCTCTTCAGGCCTCTCTGTACCTGATTTCCTTCACTGCTTATAACAGCCCATTTGGAAAGTACTATTAGTATATACTATTTACTATTAATATTTACTATTAATTCTATTAGTATTTACCATTACAAGTGGGAAGAAGTGAATTTAGATTAGTTAACCTCTATGAGATCACACAGCTAAGAATTAGTTGCAAGTCTAAGACTTGAATGAAGGTCTACCTAATTTCAAAATTTGTGTGACTAGCCACTGTGTTCTGGAGTGGCCTAAGTGAGAAATGATGAGTCTGAACTAGGACAATGTTATTTAGGGTAGGGATGACAGCATGTATCTATAAATTACTTAGGAGGTAAAGTTTTCCAGACTTGGTAAAGAACTGAATATAGAAAATGAGAAAAGAAGAGGAGTCTGGGATGATTTGCAGCGCTCTTTTCTGATAGAATGATGGTGCCAGTTACTGAGAATAAAGCAAGGAGTGAATTGGGGTTACAGGAAGGATAGGAAAAAATTACAGGCTAAAAATTAGGCAAGTGATAAAATTCGGAAGTGAACAATACACTTTAAAGTTGTAATGGGATTGTGTAGGAGGAGCAATGCAGGCAGCGGACTAAGGATGGAGAATGCCAACTTTAAAAGAGAGGCAGAGAAAAAGGATTCAAGGTACAAAGTTGGTGTGGGGTAAGTGGTCAAAAAGGATACAGTCACTACAGGTAGTAGCAAATGTCAAGGAAGACACAATCAACAGTGTAAAACGCAACAGAGAGGTATTAATTACCATATTAATTAATACATATATTAATTAGGGTAACATAGGGTGCTGTAACAAATACCCAAAGTTTTGTAACATAACACACTAAGTTATTAACCCTAATTATTCAAGTTGAATAATTCTGATTATCAGTCAGCTTTCCTCCCCCGATAATTCAAAGATGCAGACTCTATCCATTATATGGCTTGGCCATCCCCTAGCTTCTTGGAATTCTTGCTATACGTCTAGCAGATGGGTAAAGTGAAGATGATGCACACTTGCTTCTTAACCACATTGGCCTGAGGTATCACACATTACTTCCACACAAATTCTATAGGAGAGGACTAACAAACAAATGGGTCCTCTAGATGCAAGGGAGGCAGGGAGGCTGAGATATGTAGTCCTTGGCTGGCAGCCACTTCACAGAAACAAATCTAAATTTGCGAGATGGGGCACAGATTTCTGATGGATAGCCATCTCTGTTAGGGTAGGATTAGAACTGAAGTGTCTATTCGAATTGGAAATGTGGAGATTGTTGGTTATGTTTGCCGAGTGTTGGGAGTGGGAACCTCTTATATTGGTAGACCCATTCTTGAAATAATCCCTAACTGGCCCTGCTACTAGCCTGCCCAAATGTGGGTCCAGTTTGTTGGTGTCCAGACTAAGCCAACATGTTGCACATAACTTAGGTGTCCAACTCAGAGTCAGTATCCTAAACTCCAGGGCCTGGTTTCAGTACTGCTGTTTGGTGTCAGAGTGCCCAAATGTGTTGGCATTATGGGATGTGTAGTAGAAAACGGTCTTGGGGGAATTTTTTAAAATAAGTTAGCAGCAGCCCTGGTACCACATACACACTGTCATCTTTTTAGGTAGGTCTGTTAACCCATCTAGAAAAATTGAGTAACCTTTTGAATAAAGAGCAAAGAGAATGTTTGGCTTTGTAGAAAGTCTACTTGAAGATTAAGATGGCAGAGAGGAGGCTGGACTAGGTTGCTGCTCCCCTTGGACAAACAGAGCAGAGTGTGGAGACTCACAATGTGAATTTTGCTCCAAGAATGACCGCAGGAACATACCAGGAGAATCCACAGAACCTTTGAAGGAACTGAATCACCCCTGCAGGCTCCCTGAGACGCTGAAAAACTGACCACAGCTTATGCAGTCTTGAAAGCATCACCTCCTGGCTGGAGGCCAACCAACACGAAACCAGCACACTAAACAAAAACACAATCAAGGATCCTCACAGAGTCCACCTCATTCCCCTGCTACCTCCACCAGAGCAGGTACTGGTATCCACGGCTGCAAGACCTGAAGACAACAGCACAGGACTCTGCAGACACTTCCCAGTACCAGGATGGAACCAGTAGCTCCGCTGGATGGCTAGCCCCAGAAGAAAAATCAATCACTATAGTTTGGCTCCCAGGAAGCCCCAATCCTAGGGGAGGAGAGAGAACACCACATCAGCGGAACACCTCACAGGACAAAAGAATCTGAACAGCAGTGCTTGAGTCTCAGATCTTCCCGCTGGCATACTCTACCGAAATGAGAAAGAACCAGAAAAACAATTCTGGTAATATGACAAAACAAGGTTCTTTACCACCCCCAAAAGATCATACCAGCTCACCAGGAATGAGTGGATCCAAGCCAAGATGAAATTTCTGAATTGCCAGAAAAAGGATTAGGAGGTCAATTATTAAGCTAATCAAAGAAGCACGAGAGAAAGGTGAAGTCCAACTTAAAGAAATAAAAAACATGATACAGGATATGAAAGAATAATTATTCCGTGAAATAGACAACATCAATAAAAAAACAACTTCTGGAAATTAAAAACATAGTTAGAAAAATGCAAAATTTGCATTGGAAAGTCTCAGCAATAGAATCCAACAAGTAGAAGAAAGAACTTCAGGTTTTGAAGACAAGGCTTTCAAATTAACTCGATCCATTAAAGACAAAGAAAAAAATAATGAAAAATAATGAACAAAGCCTCCAAGAAGTTTGGGACTATGTTAAACATCCAAATCTAACAATAATTGGTGTTCCTGAGGAAGAACAGAAATCTAAAAGTTTGCAAAACATATTTGAGTGAATAATTGAGGAAACCTTCCCTAGCCTTGCTAGCAAGCTAAATATCCAAATACAAGAAGCTCAAAGAACACCTGGGAAATTCATTACAAGAAGATCATTGCCTAGGCATATAGTCATCAGGTTATCTAAAGTCAAGATAAAGGAAAGAGTCTTAAGAGGTATGAGGCAAAAACAACAGGTAGCCTACAATGGAAAAACCTGTCAGATTAATAGCAGATTTCTAAGCAGAAACCCTATAAGCTTGAAGGGACTGGGGTCCTACTTTTAGCCTTCTTAAACAAAACAATTATGAGTCAAGAATTTTGTATCCAGCCAAACTAAGCTTCATAAATGAAGGAAAGATACAGTCTTTTTCAGACAAACAAATGCTGAGAGAATTTGCCACTACAAAGCCATCACTACAAGAACTGTTAAAAGAAGCTCTAAATTTTGAAGGAATTCCTCAAAATACACCAAAATAGGGCCTCCTTATAGCATAAATCTCACAGGACCTATGTGACAACACAATTAAGAAAATCCCACAAGGTATTAAGGCAACAAGTGACACGATGAAGAGAAAAATATCTCACATCACAATATTGACATTGAATGTAAATACCCTAAATGCTACACTTAAAAGATAAAGAATGGCAGAATGAATAAAAATTCACCAATCAAGTTTCTGCTGTCTTCAGGAGATTCACCTAACATGTAAAGACTCACATAAACTTAAGGTAAAGGGGTAGAAAAAGACATTCCATGCAAATGGACACCAAAAGCAAGCAGGAGTAGCTATTCTTATATAAGACAAAACAAACTTTAAAGCAATAGCAGTTTAAAAAGACAAAGAGAGATACTATATAATGGTAAAAGAACTAGTCCAACAGGAAAATATCACAATTCTAAATATATATGCACTTAACATTGGAGCTCCCAAATTTATAAAACAATTACTATTAGACCTAAGAAATGAGATAGATGGCAACACAATAATAAGTGGAGGACTTTAATACTCCACTAACAGCACTGGACAGGTCATCAAGACAGAAAGTCAACAAAGAAACAGTGGACTTAAACTATACCCTACAACAAATGACTTAACAGATATTTATAGAACATTATACTTAACAATTGCAGAACATACATTCTAGTCATCAGCACATGGAAGTTTCTCCAAGATAGACCATATAATAGGCCACAAAACAAGTCTCAGTAAATTCAAGAAAATCAAAATTATATCAAGTACCCTCTCAGATCACAGTGTAATAAAATTGGAAATCAACTCCAAAAGGAACCCTTAAAACCAGGCAAACACATGGAAATTAAATAACCTGCTCCTGAATGATAATTGCATCAACAATGTAATTAAGATGGAAAATAAAAGATTCTTCGAACTGAACAATAATAATGACACAACCTATCAAATCCTCTGGGATACAGCAAAAGTGGTGCTAAGACGAAAGCTCATAGGATTAAATGTCTACATGAAAAAGTCTGAAAGAGCACAAATAGACAATTTGTACTTATACCTCACAAAACTGGAGAAACAAGAACAATCCAAACCCAAACCTAAGAGAAGAAAAGAAACAATAAAGATCAGAGCAGAACTAAATGAAATTGAAACAAAATAGTACAAAAGCTAAATGAAACAAAAAACTGATTCTTTGAACAGACAGATAAAATTGATAGACCATTAGCGAGATTAGCCAAGAAGAGAGACGATCCAAATAAGCTCAATTAGAAACAAAATGGGAGATAGTACAACTGGTGACAGAAATACAAAAGATTATCCAAGGCTACTATGAATACATTTATGCACACAAAATAGAAAACCTAGAGGAGATGGATATATTCCAGGAAATATACAACCCTCCTAGATTAAACCAGGAAGATATCTGAATCTCTGAACAGACCAATAACAAGCAGTGAGATTGAAAGGGTAATAAAAACTTACCACCAAAAAGAAGTCCAGGACCAGACAGATTCACAGCTAAATTCTATCAGACGTTCAAAGAATTGGTACCAATCCTACTGACACTATTCCAAAGGATAGAGAAAGAAGGAATCCTCCCTAAATCATTCTGCGAAGTCAGTATCATCCTAATACCAAAATTAAGGAAGGACAAAACAAAAAAAGAAAACTATAGACCAATATCCCTGATGAACATTCATGCAAAAATCCCCAACAAAATACTAGCAAGCTGAATCCAACAACATATCAAAAAGATGATCAAATGGGTTTCATACCAGGGACGCAGGGATGGTTAAACATATGCAAGTCAATAAATGTGATATACAACATAAACAAAAAAATTGTTTAAACATCACATATCATCTCAATAGACACAGAAACACCATTTGTCAAAATCCAGCATGCCTTTATGATTAAAATCCTCAACAAAATAAGCATAGAAGGGACATATCTTAAGGTAATAAATGCCATCTATGACAAACCCACAGCCAACATTATACTGAATGGGGAAAAGTCGAAAGCATCCCCTCCAAGAACTGGAACAAGACAAGGATGCCCAATTTCACCACTTCTATTCAACATAGTGCTGGAAGTCCTAGCCAGAGCAATCAGACAAGGGAAAGAAATAAAGGGGATCCAAATCCATAAAGAGGAAGTCAAACTGTCACTGTTTGCTGATAATATGATTGTATACCTAGAAAACCCTAAAGACTCATCCAAAAAGCTCCTGGAACTGGTAAATGAATTCAGTGAAGTTTCAGAATGCAAAATTAATGTACACAGATTAGTAGCTCTGCTATACACCAACAGCGACCATGCTGAGAGTCAAATCAAGAACTCGACCCCTTTCACAGTAGCTGCAAAAAAAAAAAAACAACCAAAAAAAAAAAAAAACTTAAGAATATACCTAACCAAGGATGTGAAAGACCTCTATAAGGAAAACTATAAAACACTGCTGAAGAAAATCATATGGAATCACAAACAAATGGAAACACATCTTGTGCTCATGGGTGGATAGAATCAATATAGTGAAAATGGCCATACTGCCAAAAGCAATCGACAAATTCAATGCAATTCCCATAAAAATACCACCATCATTTGTCACAAAGCTATAAATAACAATCCTAAAATTCAGATGGAACCAAAAGAGAGGCCTAATAGCCAAAGCAAGACTAAGCAAAAGGAACAAATCTGGAGGCATCACAGTACCTGACTTCAAACTATACTATAAAGTTGTAGTCACCATAATAGCATGTAACTGATATGAAAATATGCACATAGACCAATGTAACAGAACACAGAATCCTGAAATAAAGTGAAATATTTACAGCCAACTGATCTTTGACAAAGGAAACAAAAACATGAAGTGGGGAAAGGAAATCCTATTCAACCAATGGTGCTGGTATAATTGGCAAGCCAGATGTAGAGGAACGAAACTGGGTTCTCACCTCTCACCTTATACAAAAATCAACTCAAGATGGATCAAAGGCTTAAATCTAAGACCTGAAACCATAAAGATTCTAGAAGATAAAATAGGAAAAACACTTTTAGACATTGGCTTAGACAAAGACTTCATGACCACGAACCCAAAAGCAAATGCAACAAAAACCAACATAAATAGATGGGACTTAATTAAACTAAAGAGCTTCTGCACAGCAAAAGAAATAATTAGCAGAGTTAACAGACAACTCACAGAGTGAAAGAAAATCTGCACAATCTATACATCCGACAAAGAACTAATACCCAGAATCTACAAATAACTCAAACAAATCAGCAAGAAAAAACAAACAATCCCATGAAAACATGGACTAAGGACATGAGTAGACAATTCTCAAAATAAGATAAACAAATGGCAAACAAGCATATGGAAAAATGCTGAACATCACTAATTATCAGAGAAATGCAATTCAAAACCACAATGCAATACCACTTTACTCGTGCAAGAATGACCATAATCAAAAAAACAAAAAATAATACAAGTTGGTGTCTATGCACTGAAAAGGGAGCACTTTTACCCTGTTGGTGGGAATGTAAACTAGTACAACTATTATGGAAAATAGTGTGGCAATTCCTTAAAGAACTAAAAGTAGATCTACTGTTTGATCCAGCAATCCCACTACTGCGTATCTACCAAGAGGAAAAGAAGTCATATGAAAAAGATACTTGCACACGCATGTTTATAGCAGCACAAATTGCAAGTGCAAAAATATGGAACAAGCCCAAATGCCCATCAATCACTGAGCAGATAAAGAAAATGTGAGATACATATATGTGTGTGTGTGTGTGTGTGTGTATATATACACACTACGTAGCCATTAAAAGGAATGAATTAATTAATGGCATTTGCAGCAACCTGGATGGAATTGGAGAGTATTATTGTAAGTGAGGTAACTCAGGAATGGAAAACCAAACATTGTATGTTCTCACTCATATGTGAGAGCTAAACTATGAGGACACAAAGGCATAAGAATGATTCATTGGACTTTGGGGACTTGGGGGAAAGGGTGGGCGGTGGTGAGGGATAATAGACTACACATTGGGTACAGTGTTCACTGCTTGGGGGTGATGGGTGCACCAAAAACTTGGAAGTCACCACTAAAGAACTTATTCATGTAACTAAACACCACGTGTTCCCCAAAAACCTATTGAAATAAAAAAATAAAAAATAAAAAAAGAAAGTCTATTGAGAAGGCAGTAACTGTGCCACTGCTGTTGGCTGCTCCATAGGTCATTAATAGTGCCCTATGCTATTTATGAAATTGTTTCCAAATATATAGCTGCTGTTTTAATTTAGTGATACTCAATTGTCTACAATTTATGATTATACAAGGGTATACCATGTATTTTCAAACTTAATGTGGGCCATAATTGCAGGCATTAATTAATAGTAAAAACTATCGAGGAGGAGAAAAGGATGACAAATATTTTTAGTTCAGTTCCACTAGTATTTATCAGCAAGCTGTACCAGATATTGTTGTGGGGATGAGTAGGGGGCAGGCCAGAAAAGGATAATATGGGACACTCGAATTCAAAGAAATTAGCTTGTTTTCAGGAAGAAAATATACAGTCACCTAAAATAAAGGACTGTCGCTATCAGGCAGTGCCTGATTGTGTGCTAAAATGCAATGTGCAGAAAAGAAATTCTGCTAAGCCCAAAGAAAGGACAGACGCTTTGAAGTGGAGGAGCTGAAAAGGCTTTTGGAGAAGATGGAAAAAACATACATCAAGTGCCTACTTTGTATCATAAGTTGTTAAGCTTTTGCTTGTTAGCTCATTAACAGCCTTTGGAGGTAGATATTGTTTGTCAAGCTTAGAAAGGTAAAGCTAAAAAGATTAAATACTCTATATTCCTTGAATACCAGAGCCAAGATTCAAACCGTCTCCCGGAACTCAGTCCAGTAAAGTTTTGGCCACATTGGGCTGCAGTCTTTGGAAGACTTAGAGCTCATTATATTCTTGAGAGAATTTATGCTACCCATTTTCTACAGCTTCTCAGATCCAACTAGAGCATTTGTTTTTCAAAGTATCATTAGCCCTGCAGACTTAGTCATCTGATATCTTTCCTGGAGTGCAGTAGGAATTGGCAATGCTGAGAATCACAGTTTGGATTATACTTCTGGGAATAAGAAGTATTTATTATAAAGAATTTCAAATTGAATTATCAGGGGCTTCTCCACTTTGCTATATCTCTCCAAAAATTTCTGCATTTTGAGTTCCTCAAGGTGTGAAATCAGAGTGGGCAGGGTACTTGACTAGGATTTTCTTACTCTCAATAGTCATTTCTTCTCCAGACAGACTCACCGCCATAATAATTAATTACTGAGTGCCTTATATTTGCCTGGATGGTAAGCAGGTCATACACTCCAGTAAACAGCAGTCTGATGAAGAACAAAGATGCATTGGGGCCATTAAAATATGCTCACTAGCTTTCTGACATAGGAAAACAAATTATACAGCAGCAGTTACAAACATCAAGTTTGAAACATCAAGTTTCATTGAGAACTGGTGGTTTTATCATACACATATCACAGTCCACAGGAAAGTTTCCCTGGGAATTAATTAGGCCCATTAGCATAATATATTGTGACAATATTTCACAGTTATAAAACTGTTGAGTTTGAAATGTCGAAGTGGCAGAATAGATTTAAAATAATTAAGACAAAAGAGAGATGGAAAGAAACGAATCAACTTAATGTTGAGCTGGGGCCTCCCTTATTGGAGACTTGATTTGAAACTCCAAAACAGTGACCAAAACCAAACCCAAGATATTTGTTGTTTAAATGAGCTATAGCATGTGTTTGCAGGTAGTTTCTGAAGGTAGTTTTATTGAAATATGGTTTTTAACACCTGCCTGGAAAGTTTTATGGTAAAAACAGACTTAAGACTGTTTAGAAATATACATAAACATTCACACACAATTTGGCAAATGCAGCTAAATGGTTTCTGTTTGGAATAGTTCTTTTATAGTAAAGGATGATAAATGAGTCACTTTTCTACTGTTATTTTGAGGAGTGCAGAAATAGCATTAGACTTAAGGAAAACCTAGTTATCAGTGCTGGAGTCACTTATTCACATTCAAGAAATTATTTTGATAAGCCTTCAAACTAACCAAGAGAATTTATTCCTCCAATGACCAGGACTATTAAAGCCAGGTAGGAATGGAATGCTTACACCTGTGAATGGTTAATCTAGCCACTAATTCAAAGAGTCCTGGGTTGCCACAAAACAGCATTAAAATGTTGATTATTTTATGGCTTGTCCAAATGCCCAATCCCCGAAGCAATTGTTATAATTTACACAAAAAAGAAGAAAGCTCAGGGACAAGAATATCCATCTTTTAACATTATCCACAAGGGTCTGGTTCTGACTGCAGACATAAAACAAATAGAAGTATCTAGCTCAGGCAATTAAAATGTCCTTGTTTTCTATTAAACAAGAATGTGTTCATTTGTGAGTAACTCCAAAAGGAAGACTTAGAAGTAACTGTCAGTTTGCTTTGGTAAGAGCTCTAGATTTAGTAATGATATTCCAATAACACCAATAACAAATCTTCTGCAACTGTCATTTTTCTAATCCATTCACTATCAAATATTCACAAAATGTAAGTAGTAAAAATGTATCAGTACCAGCAAGTAAAATTTGCTTTTTATTTGCTGACAGGTGAAATAGGTAAAATAGAACCACAGAAACTAGCAGAAATATTAGAACTGGGATAATCTCAGAGTCTCTCATTTTAAAGATGAGAAAACTGAGACCCAAAGATGTTAAGTGATATTGGTTACATTATATTGCTAATTACAAACAGAACACAAATTAGCACCCAAGATTTCTGACTTTCCATCTACTGTGCTTGTCCCTATGTTGGGCTGTTTTAGCATTAATATTTCACGGGCAGACCTTGTTAGTTTTGGCTTCAGGAAGCAATTGGAAGTTCCTACAGGGAAAGAAGGAAAAGACTGGTGAAACCACACTGACTCAATGACTAGATTTTGTAGCTTGGTTAAGAATCTATAATCTGAATATTCCATGTCTAGTATCTGAACAAATTTGAAGTCTTAGAGCTTAACCCACATTTTTTCCACCTAATGAATAAATCAGTGAGAAAGATCAGTGGGTCCCCCGGCCCCACTGGAAATTCAGCTGCTGTCAGAAAACTGTATTGTGTGCTCGCCTCACCTGCTTTGTGCCCTCTCTAATCCCTGCTATTTGCCCTGTCTCTCTGCCTGCCTTGTTTTATCTGCTTTCTAGTTTCAAAACCTTATGTGCAGCCCAGCATGAGAGTTTTCACAATCCATTCTACCTCGATCAGACTCTGTCCAGCAAGTCATTTATCTCCTGATGTGGCAACAAATCCTGCCACTGACCTATATTCAGTGTCATGTTCTCATAATGATCAATACCAACATTCACAGCTGGAAGGAACATCTGCCATGGAAGTAGTATTGAAAAGGTCAGGGCTTATTCTTGGGAGACCTATTCCTTTTACTTTTTTATTTTTGTTTTTTAAACTAGTTCACTGTGGTTGTTTCTAAACAAGTGTGAGCTTCTTGAAGGCAGCACTCACAATTTTTGGTATATATATATTTTTAGTAAGTTAATGCCAAGCACTTAATGAGACATCTAATATCTTCTAAGAATTGTTTTTGAATAAATTTTCAGGAGACGTAATGAAATAATACAACCACACAGAATCCTGGATGATGAGGAATCCTTGGGCTGTTTGAGTGTAAATCTCACTTTTTCTTTCACACCAAATTTTTGGCATCCGTCTTAAGAAATCTTTGTTGTAAGTCTGAACATCTGCAGCACAACCTGGCCAACAACAGGAATTTTCAGAAATTTCTTACTGGGAGAAAAGCCACACTTATTTTAACCTACTGTTTGCTCTTTAAAGAGTTTCCATTTTTTCCTTTTGTTTAAATAGCGATAAGTCTCTACACAGCATAAATTATTGGACCAAATCTGGTTATGAATTTTATGCTCACTTCTGACTTTGAAATGTATCAGACAATTTAGGAAAGCTTTTTAAAAAACAAGTTATCCAATATATTGTAACGGGATATATGAGGAACAATAAAGTTTGAGATCAGCCAGGTGTACAATTTTTAAACATAAAATTGAAGAGATATTAAAAATAAAAAATAATTCTTAGGGTTATTTAAAACTAATCAATCAAGATTTTTATCAATTTCCTATTTTTTATTTTTATTTATTTAATTTGTAAAATTTCATATTTCTTGACCTGAAATATTATAGTATTCTGTCTCTATTTATTTGCATACAATGAAGATGCTTATGAAATACTGTCTAAAGATTTCCATTCATAGTAACAGTGGTCGGCTTCTGCATATGTGCAGAAACCAGTGTTAATGAGAGAAAAAAATAAGAAGGGTTTTTTTTATATTAACAACAATACATTTAACCACTTGGTCTTTGGAGGATGTAGGATGGAGGGAGACCATGCTCTTTCACTTACATCTATTAGTATTCAGGGAAAAGGACAGGTATATTGCCTCTAATTTTTCCTTTGAGGTTGTCTGCCAGACTAATTAATGTTAGAGGCAGAAAGGGGGTAATAGCCCTAACAGAGAACTCACCATAATGGATGGGGTGGTTTGTAGGCTTATCTGTAGATCATAGAACTCTGGAAGGGAATGTGGCTAGAACCCTCTATTAGCCAAGTCACCCTGTGAATTGAACTGAAAGTGCTTTATTTCTAAAGAATGACAATAACTAGGTTACTACAAAAAACCTTTCTTAATGTGATTTTGAGAGAGGGTGTATATTATCTCATTTCTAGAGAAATGACTAGAGGCCCAGGTAAACTGACTGAGGTCAGTAATGGTGGTAGCAAGAGACAAGAATAGGACCAGCCAAAGAAGATGGCCAATTCAGTTTCCATTTTTGCACAGTGCAGAGTTTCAGCATTAGTATCAGAAATACTAATGATCCACTGCTGGCATGGAGGTAGTGCTGCTAAAGACAACAGCCCCTGGCCAGAAGGCTTCAGAGTTACAATTTTTTAACTAAAGAAAATGTGAGCTTATTTTGTAGTGCTAGTATAGAACCAAATATGTCCATGCACAATTCTCTAGTCACTCTTCTCCTGCCATAGTGACTGAGGAAACCATGTGTTCTAGAATATGCAACTAAAAGATGAGGCTCTATCATCTTGAGTTCCCAAGGGACTATGCAGAATGAAGACCATTGCTAACCTGAAACATACATAGAGTATAAGTAAAAAATTAATCATTATGTTAGACCAGGTTTTTCCAGGTTAATTTATTTATATGCAACATAGCATATAATTTATTATGCAATTATTAGCATAATTTATTATGCAACATAGCTTAACTTATCCTGATAGTAACAGATAGGTAGGTTCAAAACTGAATATACTCTTTGATTTGCTTGTTTTTGTTTTCCAAAGTATTGCAAACATCAGCTTGGAAAAAGCCAAATTTTATAAGGTGTTAAGTTCTATTTTATCTTGGGGAGAAATTTCTCAGTAGTACTTAAAGTTTACAAATTCATAGCCTGTTATTCCATAAATCTTAACTGCACACAAATGATCAAGGGAAAAAGTTCAAAAATGACGAATGCAGTTTTTGTTTTAGCCAAAAATGTTGGAGACCACCTAAATGCCTTTCAATAGAGAAGTAACTTAGTAAAGTATGTACATCCAGTTAGCAGCCAATAAGAAGAACATGATTTATATGAATATATTGAAATGAAAGATTGTTTATGATATATGTTGTACAAATAAAGCAAGTTATAGGACAACATATGTTGTATCATCTCATTTTTTGCTACGCATTATAAATAGTGTTTAGACATGCATAGAAGTGATTGAAAGGATACACATCAGCCTTAAAAGTGCTTACACTTGGTGAGTAGGTAAGAAAAATTGACACAGACTGGGCTTTTTACTTCACATACTTCTATGTCATTTGATTTCCTCTTTACAATAAGCGTATATTCTTTATGTGAAACAACTAAAGCAATTTAAATAAAGACTGAAATTAATTCTTTTTTTTGTGACACTGAATTCTTTATTTAAACAACTTTTTGAATACACAGTACCTCTTCTTTTCTTCTATTTTTAGGAACAAGTTATAATGAGTTTTAAATATCTCAATTCTCAAAAACAATAGGCTTTAAAAAAATAAGACTTGATTACCAGAAACAAGTAATATGTAGTTACATAACCATTTTCATATCACTACTCATATCCATTATTTACCAATTCATCTTTGATGCAATTTGGAAATAATTAAGCAGTCACTAGACACCTGTTTTAGAATCTGAAGAAATTATTTTCCACCACAGGAATCTAATGATATATATATTTACATATATTTAAAATTTCATAAGGGAAAAAGTAATAAACTATTCTAGTTACTTTATACCAAATATTGATATTCCTAGTCTAAACAACAAGGATTAAGATCTATCTCCAGATGAACTCTTGACTATATAAAAGTTATTTCCAGCACTTTATTCTGGGGGTTAAAAATACTTTATTTCCCTGCTGGCTAAAATTATAAATTACATATTACATATTACAAGTAAGTCCTTCAGAAGTGAATATTAATTCCTTAAGAGAACAACTATAAAATGTATTTTTTTAACCATCTTAAAAACTGAAAACAATCTTTCTCTTTAAAACAAATGGCATTAATCCCTACTTGACAAAAAAAAAAAAAAAAAATTGGAAGGACACCATTTTCATGATCTAAGCATGCATAAATAAGGAAGTGAATGTATCACCATCTTAACAGAATTTGGCAAACCAGGAGAATGACCTAAAAACAAATAAATAAAAAAGAAGAGTGTACATTATCTTCTAAGTATGAAAGTCTAATTCAGTAGGTCTATGAAGCAAATAGTGCCCCATGAGGGAAGGAGGAGGCAAGTAGCATATTCCCATATACATTTCTTGATATTCTGGTTGTCTTTCAACAATATATTATACATCACAGAGATTTTTTTTTTTTTTTTTTTTTTTTTTTTTTTTTTTTGAGATGGAGTTTTGCTCTTGTTGCCCAGGCTGGAGTGCAACGGCGCAATCTCAGCTCACTTCAACCTCTGTCCCCTGGGTTCAAGTGATTCTCCTGCCTCAGCCTCCTGAGTAGCTGGGGACACAGGCATGCACCTCCACACCTGGGTAATTTTGTATTTTTAGTAGAGATGGAGTTTCTCCATGTTGGTCAGGCTGGTCTGGAACTCCTGACCTCAAGTGATCCACCTACCTCAGCCTCCCAAAGTGCTGGGATTATAGTTGTGAGCCACCATGCCCAGCGTAAATATTCTTTTTATTATTACAAGCCATTCACTCATTGCCCTCTACAAAGCAATGACTCAGATAAATGCCTTATGACTTTTAATAATGTAACTTACATATAAATTAAATCTAAGTGCAAAGAGTTTTTAATGATTCCCAGATTCAAGAGAGTGTTGTTAATCTGATTATGAATTTTGAATATTTGTGCTCCTATATTTTAGGGTATTTCATCTTATTTTCTTCTCTTTAAACCATAAGATGTACCAAAATTATTTCGTTTTCCTCTACTTTCCTTTGTTTCATTTAGTTTACTTTATGGTATTTGTATGGAGAGAGAGAGGTATGTTAAAATATTGTTATAAAAAACTCAATTACTCTATAATATAGCATTGTTAATCTTTGACCCAGTATATCAATTCCTTTGGTGAATAAATGTCACCAGTCATCTCTGTATAAAAGCATTTTAGCAAGAGGACCAGTAATATGGAGAGAGATTCCTCTCTAACCCCCAGGAAAAGATCAGGTCAAACAGTAGTGTAGAGCAGTTATGTAAAATATGAAAATACATCATTTGCAGCTGCAATTTTTCATGTTAAAAGCATTTTAAAACTATGAGTAATTCAAAGACTTTCTGTCTTGGTTGAACAGGCCAGCTAATAAAACTGACAGAGATCATTGTGAGAACTTAAGTATATCTAGTCAAGATAGAACAAAAATGTTTATAATTTTTTAAAAGTGGCAATTGTT
The DNA here is from genome assembly GCF_037993035.2 of Macaca fascicularis. NCBI lineage: Eukaryota > Metazoa > Chordata > Mammalia > Primates > Cercopithecidae > Macaca > Macaca fascicularis. Next base: position 137,985,873 of record NC_088375.1, read on the forward strand.
AACTAGCAGTATATAGACAGTGTCCACAATTTGGTGGTTGGCCACGGCTTTAGTTTTTTCTAGTTATTTCTATAGCAGACATATTTTTGAAGTCTACCCACCCCTGAGTTCAGCAATTATACTTTTAGAGTGTAAAATTATATGCCCTTAATTAACAACATGTACAAAGCTACAAAATGTCATCTATACAGATTAAAAACCATTTTAAAATATTATTTACCAATTATTGATTGAATAGTTTTACTGGGGTACATATTTCAAATGATTCAGCCAACTGGTTTTTAGTTTTAAGCCCAAATTGATTCATAAATTCACTGCAGGATATTTCAAAAAGAGTGCAACAATAAGGCATGAGTAAAAATAACATTGTAGTAGAAACAGATTTTGCATATGTGAAAAGGTAATTTAAAAAAATACATTAATCATTTTTTAAAAAGTAGTTGTAGTATCATTAACTCACGTGGACCTTTCAACAATTTTTTTTCTACAGTAAATTTCATCTAGTTATAAGCAGACTGTTTTCCACAACAACAAAACAAAACCCTCCAGAAAAACCTATATGGTTGCTTGAGACAAATAAGCAAACATACTATTTGATTGCGATTTTTGCTTGAATTTTAAAATTAAAATGTCCACACTCTTTTGTTAAAACGTTAAGCTTCTGTCAAAAATGTATTTCCTATTTTTGGGTACAGGATTAAAGGACAAGATGATACTTAACAAGTAAAGAAAATTTACAAGACAAAACTTAATAAAAGTTTTTCAATACAAGTATTTGAACATTCGAACTTGACATAACCAAAGAAACAAGATTGCACACACAAATGTTTATGGGTTTTCCAAATATAAATAAATGAAATAGTGTTTAGGCAGTAGGGCTCATGCTGATGGCTAGCAGGAAGTTAACAAAGTGTTACCTACTTGGAAAAAATCTTTAATGTACAAATAACAAGCACAAATTATAGAATGCAGCAATTTAATAATCACTGCCATTTTTCTTCCAAAATAAAACCTCGATTAAACCATTCTTACCCTATATTACTCGTACCTTTACTTCAGAGATTGAGGAATTATATACAACAAATGAATTTATTTTCACCATAAGGATAACATACTGTACCTCTCTGCCAACGTTACTTGAAAATCTTCCATGTCAAAACAACTTGACAGCAGATATAAAGTATTAAATAAATACGCAGTGATTTTTCATTACAGTCCTTTAAAGACGCATGTTAATTCATGCTGTTAACCTTAGGATCACAGTGCATAGAATTCTAATATAAACAGTTGGGGTGACTTTTAAAGTAATGTTGGATTCCTCACTTTATTTATATTCCCACTGTAACTGATAAGTTCATTTCATAGCCCTATCATGCATTAATCATTGAGTGGCAGGAGTTAATGAAAATTTTTCCTGTTACAACGTCCGTTTCTGGCAATGAACGTACCAAAATCGCCAAGGAAGTCATTGTTATTGCACAATACATGAGGACCTGGAGCTTTTCCTAAAGCTTAAAAAATAAAAATAAAAAATCAAATTATATTTGACATTTCCTGACACCTGCATTAGTAGTACTGTATGACTAATAAAAGTATGTCAGTTGCCTGGACTGAACCAGCGATCAACATGTGCCCAGAATGCACACCAGTGAAAATGCAGTAAAAGGAAGTAGTCTTCATTGCCTGTAGGTCACTTCCAGTCTAAGACTGAATGATCAAAGTGCTCATTTTCTCAATGGGACTATCTTCTGCTAGAAGGATCATAACAGTGGCATCAACAGGTATCATCATTATACCACCATTTTGTTTCCTTTGGATTCTTGTTACGTGTTCGCACATAAAAAGAATTATCTGGTGGTCACGTCTTTTCTTTGCAGCTGGAAAGCATGCTAATAATGCTGAGACAAACTGATTGGATTGAGAGCCCTATGAAACAGTCTTCTGTTAGAATGGATGAACAGGTATGAACATTGCTGTAATCATGAGGACGAACAGGAATATTTTCACCAGTAAACATGACTGTGTAATTGAATTCCGAACACTCTTTTCATTTAAAGTCATCCCAGGAGGTGGGGCATTTTGCAAAGCCAACAGTTCTTTCTGTAGTTGTTAAGACTGAAATAATTCTTAACCAACAACAGAAATGCAATACTTCGGCATAACGTACCTCAGTCTAGAAATAAAAGATATCATTCTGAAAAGAAAAGTAAAATTTTTTTTTTTTTTTGAGACAGAGTCTCACCCTGTTGCCCAGGCTGGAGGGCAATGGCGCGATCTCGGCTCACCACAACCTCTGCCTCCCGGGTTCAAGCCATTCTCCTGCCTCAGCCTCCTGAGTAGCTGGGATTACAGGCACGCACCACCACGCTCAGTTAATTTTTTGTAACTTTACTAGAGACAGGGTTTCACCATGTTGGCCAGGCTGATCTTGAACTCCTAACCTCGTGATCCGCCCACTTGGGCCTCCCAAAGTGCTGAGATTACAGCGCCCAGCCTCAGATTTAAAATTTAATGCAGGAATAGAAAACCAAATACTGCATGTTCTCACTTATCAGTAGGAGATCAACAGTGAATACACATGGACATAAAGATGGAAACAATGCTGGAGCCTACTAGAGGGGAAGGCAGAGAGAGGAAGAAGGATCGAAAAACCACCTATCAGGTACTATGCTGACTACCTGGATGACAGGATCATTTGTATTACAAACGTCGGGGACACGCAATTTATCCATGTAGCAAACATGTACATCTGAAATTAAAAAGTTGAGAAAAAATATTTACGATTTAAGGGCAAGTGGGGGACAGAGTTGAGGGTGACTAGTCAATGTCTGCTAATTATTGCCTCTCCAAGCTTAACCATATATACGAATGACACTGTGTTGGTAAAGTATTGATTTGGAAAATAATGTGCGTCATAGGTAAAATTAATTTAAAATGATAGCCCCAGATGAAATAATATTATGGAAAGCAGTTCCATAAGTCTAGCTTGTTTAATACTTTATAATGTGAAGTAGAATACTTAAAATAGCCACAATCTTTGATACAATCAAATAACCAACAAATTCTGCCAATTTGGGCTTCCTAAAATTCTACTGGGGGCCAAAATCATCCATTTTGTACGGTCACGTAGCTATACAGTTAACGCCAAAGCTCCAGGGCCTTTTTCCTGCAATTTTTTACGTTTGGTGACTCAATGGAAATGCCACTCACTACTCTTTGCAAAAGGAAGATTTTCATGGACATCTTGCTCTTTATGATTTCAAGGAGATAAATATTCTTCACGAACTGTTTTAATGATATAGCAATCCAGAAAAAAGATTTGGTATCACAAAGAAGTGATTCTATTCTAAAATTTCATTTTGAATTTTCCAGTCACAGTGTTGTAGGGAGGCATGGTAAAGTATTAAAATGAAGCACTTGCTTAAACCAAAGGGGATTTCCTAATCAGAAGTGAAAGCCTCCTGATACTCTGCTGCCGGCGCGTGATACTGCAGCCCTTCTCTAAGTGCATATCTCACATTCAAAGTCATTTCTCCATGCCTGTCAAGTGAACTGAACCCCCTGATTGTCTGTCTAGGACAGTGATCCATTTCTAATGTATGAGGCTACAGTTTTTGAACTCATAAACTGTAAACTGTATTAAATAAACTGTCTCCTGATTGATGAGTGCTGCTCTTATAGGCTAATTTCTCATCGAAACAGTGATATGAAAATTCTTGCTAAAGGGCTGGTGACAGGACTAAACGGGGGTAATAGCAGACTTAATCAAGAAAGACAAATGGGATTCATTAACAACTGGCACTCAGCAGACAGTCTTCAGAGACTTCTCAGCACAATCTCATTGGTCCAATCGAAAATAATTGTGTGCTGCTTTTATCACCGAATGCAGAACAAGGCCAGTGAAAAATTCTATTGGTGATATTAAGTAGAATTCAAATTCGGATTGAATTTTGTGCCAGGCAGCCCATCTTTGGATGAGAGGAATAGAGGGGGAAAAATCCTAGGTTTCATCCTGGGATTTTTTTCTCTGATTGATCAGTTTTCTTATATTGCTCATTCCACTCCGGTATCTTAATCAACTGGATCTTGCCCTAACTGGCAGGGATGTCTATGCCAGAGGCATCTGGTCTCTGGCTGGCTTAAGAATTGGCACATGGTTTATTTTGTCCAAGCTTGCTGAGCTCCACTTCCAGTAATGCCTGTCTCATTGAGCTGTTTAGATTTGGCTTGTGTGGTAGAGATGGCTAAGTCTCTACCAGAGCATGCCCCCCTTCCGCAGTATAGAGAGTTTCCTAGGAAGTTCCTTCTAAATCAGGAGCTATATTTCCCAGTCCCCCTGCATTTACGTGAGGGAAGTGTGACTAAGTTGTTGCCAGTGGTTTCCAGGCCAAAGAAATGCATGCCATTTCCAGACCTGTCATGTAATACTTTCACACTTAGTCTTTCACCCTCTATTTTTCCGATCTGTCAGCCAGAATTAGAGGATCCAGCAGATCCAAGCCACTTGTAAATGATGCAGCCACAGACAGAAGGAACATGAGTCATATGTGGGAAGAGTATTGGATTTTACATGAAGGAGAAATATTTCTCACATTACACCACCGAGAACTGGGGGTTTATTTGTTGTAGCATCTAACTTTACTTTGATTGAGGCAGCTAGTTTTAGGTCTGCCTTTAGACCTATTGGCTTTGGTGACCTTACTTTTTTTTTTTTTTTTTTTTTTAGGGAGTCTTCCTCTTGTCACCCAGGCTGGAGTGCAATGGCACAATCTCGGCTCACTGCAATCTCACCTCTCGAGTTCAAGAGACTCTCCTGCCTCAGCCTCCCCAGTAGCTGGGATTACAGGCGCCCACCACCATGCCCAGCTAATTTTTGTAGAGACAGGGTTTCACCATGTTGGTCAGGCTGGTCTTGAACTCCTGACCTCGTGACCCACCTGCCCTGGCCTCCCAAAGTGCTGGGATTACAGGTGTAATCCGGCACCCGGCCATGACCTTACTTCTTTTTTTTTTCTTTTCTTTTTTTGAGATGGAGTCTTGCTCTGTCACCCAGGCTGGAGTGCAGTGGCGTGATCTCGGCTCACTGCAAGCTCTGCCTCCCGGTTTCACGCCATTCTCCTGCCTCAGCCTCCCGAGTAGCTTCGACTACAGGTGCCCGCCACCATGCCCAGCTAATTTTTTTGTATTTTTAGTAGAGACGGAGTTTCACCGTGTTAGCCGGGATGTTCTCAATCTCCTGACCTCGTGATCCGCCTGCCTCGGCCTCCCACAGTGCTGGGATTACAGGCGTGAGCCACTGCGCCTGGCCCTTACTTCTTAACTGACCTCCTTCACTTTTGATTTTGTGTATAGTTGGGCTTTAAGACATGTTCACCCTTCTGGCTTGGACTTGTGAACTCTAAACTCCATTTTTGGATGAGGATTTCCCATTGGCCTGCTTCTCCCTAGAGCCCATTCTCAGGTACCCAGGTATAATGTATGCCCCGCCCCCACCGAAACTGTCAGTGAGAAAATGAGATTGGACACACATAGCTGAAGCCAATTAACATCTTATTTTTAGTTTTTTTTTTTTTTTTTTTAAATCTTTAACATGAAGATGATATACGGGAATTTTATGGAAACAGCTCCTTATCTGGCCAGATTAAGGGGAAGCTGCAATTGAGGCCCAGAAGTTTTAAATGCTGCTTAACCCACTCTCCTCTAGGCTGCACTTCTGGGATTATTGGGCTGACAACAGCTGGACCATTCTGAGACCCTTACTATGGCAGATGCTGTTGTGGCCTGCCGATATTCTTTCAACTCCCACTGTTCCATTACAGGTCAATGGTGTCTACTGCAGATACTGCTATTCTCCTCCTTGGTGTTTTGTCTTGACAGGTCTGAAGTGCCGCTGAGGGCAGCCTGTAGCCCATGACAGATGAGGGTTAGGGGATTAAAAACCCAGCCTCCTTGTCCCTCAGCAGGGGATAACTCTGAGGCATGCTCTTCGTTGTCCCTCGCAGTGCCTAGTGGGGATGAGCCTCAACTGCCAGCCAGCTATAATGGACATGTCATGGTCTCCCTTCCCTTCTACGTTTTATTTCCCTATTTCTCTACTGGGGCTTCCTAAGATTACCACCCAAATGAACTACTTGTGCTCAAATCCTTGTCGCTAGATCTGCTTTTGGGGAATCCAGCCTAAGACACTGACAGGCTTCCTTTTCATTTTAGGGATTATGATGTCAGCTATTTTTAAACATCAGCCAATCAACTGATGGAAGGTAACTGCTGATCTCTGATGTAGTGAAATATGCTAAATAGGAGAGGTAAGAACAGCTGATACATAAATTTGATATATAAATTAGTATGCTGCATTAAAGCTAATTAAAGCTGAGAATTATATAGAAAATAATTTTTTGTTGTATGTGGACACTGTGAGAGCTGTAATGACAGATACATTTCATCTAGTTGAAGCAACTTCAGAAAATGTGGTCACTCCCTCTGTTTTTTTCTGCTCTCTTTTGAGGGTTCAACTGTATTGTTCTAGATATGACATCAAGGGACATTATGGCTCTACACTTGAGGATGAAAATTTCCATTTGAAGAACAAGTTACCTGCACCTGGCAGGTGCAGTGACCTGGCAGCTGCCTCAGAAGTGACAGCTCTTGCTGCCAGCTCTACTCTGATCTATTCCTACTTGTATGCTTATGCAAGCCATACTGCCTAGTGGATATGCCAGTGTGACTGGGTAATGGTTTTTATCCTTCCTACAATCTCTCAGGTGCCTTATACCCCCAAATAAATACCCAATCTTAATAACAATTGTGTGCTTGCTAGGATAATATATCAAGTCATTTAACATAAATACAAACATAAATATAAAAACAGGTGAAAACATTAGGCTTGTTATCCATTGCAGTTTTAGCACAAATCCATCTCTTCATCCACTTTCTGCAGATGGCTGCCATGAAGCCCTTCCGAATAAGAAATTCTGGAGCTATTTCAACTCTAGGTACAAATAGAGCCACAACATGAGTGAGTGGCATGAACAAGTTTTATCCTAACTTCATGCCCTCTCCAAGGTCTTTGTGCTTTAAACTGCCTCTTCCCACACATTTGGTGGCCTCCCTCCAAGGCTTTATGCGAGCCTCATTTCCCATGCCTCTCCCATCACTAGGTAATTGTGAGAGTGAAATATGAGTCTAGCCACAGAAGATAACATAATCTTTAAATTTTCAGCAAAAGCAGGTGATAGCCTATCTTTGCCCTTCAGACACCTGAGGCGACTCTAGCCACACCCCTCTCAACTTCTCTAGGACCCATAATAATCTGTAAGTCGAGTGGAGATCACAACCTTGAGGGTAAACAGCCAAACACCCCTCAGCACCTACTGATGCCTGTGTTATCACCCTGAAGGATTTCTTCAGGTTTTGAAGAGCGACGTGAGAGAGCTTTCTTGCATTGATTCTAGCGCCTGAGTTGTTGGAAGGGACACTTCTCAGTATGGCAAAGTATTTCATTCCTTATAACTAAGGCTTAGCAGATGTCTCCTGATGAAAGCCTCTAAACAAAGGCTTGAAAAATCACCTAAAACCATAAAAACACAGGACAGGTGCTAATTGAAGCAGGAGAACCCGGGCTTCTAGTGAAGTTCTCAGAAATAAAAAACAACAACTCAGAATGTGATTAGAGAATTCTCACTGAATGCCATGGTATAAATAATATGTACATAATATATAAGATGTATATATATTTATGTATTTATATACATCATGCATAGTATATGTATCTATATTCTTTTATTTAAATAATGATGGTACACTATACACTGTTATGTACATTGTTTAGCCACTTAATGCTAAATCTTGGGGATCGTGTCGTAACTCTCTTTATAGAAAAGTCTTGTTACTTTCTACATATATAAATATAATGAATTTATGAATATGGTTATTAATGTTACAGAAAGGTTATATCATTACTAGATTTGAGCTCTGACATATAATCATTATTCCTGCAGTTAATCATAATGCAACTTCAAGCCAATTTAGTAACTTTCAAGTATTCATATTTTCTAAAGCAACCCAAAATTTAATTAAATATAAGTTTTAATGGTGAGACTAATGTGGAGACTGCTGATACCTCACGTATCTTTCAAAAGAGATGTTTAGAACTCAAATTACTGCGACCATTAATAATGTGACTTAAAAAATACTTAGAATCAATCACTAGTAAGAAATCACATATAATTAAAGTGAGATAATATGATTAAGTAGAACTCTATAATTTGTTAACAGGCTTTTGTGTTTGCCTGATGTGACGAAGGAGTTTACGTTAGAAATTTGATGTTATTTACTTGAAAAGGCAAATTTGTACTACAATGTTGAGTTTGGATTACTTTTCCTAACTTCTCTTTATACTTATACCTTTCTGTGGTTATACACATTATTATACCCATAATAATTAAAAATAAAAGAATTTAAAGAATGAACCAGTGTTCTGGTGAGTGTGTAACATGCACATTTTGCCATAGTTTTTTTGTATGTAAATTGATACCTTATCATGAAGCAACCTAGAAAAGATGATTTCTATTAATATGTTTGATGTCTAATTTTTCCCACAGGTACTCAGCTGGTGTGTTTTCTTCCTCTATGGATTCTGCCCAGCATCAAGTACCATGTCTTGCATATCATAGACACAGAGAAATAATAGTTGCTGAATTGTACCATGCTAAATCTGATATTAAATATCATTCTTTATTTGTGAACACAAATAGCTTCCTATCCTCTAGGTAACAACGACAACAAAAATTCAAAGAAGTTTCTTTCTTTGGGGTTACAAGTAACAGGAACTGAGTGAAATATGGTACCAAAATAGAAAACTGTCTAATAGTGATCACTAAGTAGAAGTGACACTTTACATGATTTTTGGGTCTGACTCATTGCTTTTGGGAAACTGGAAACTTTATTGAAAAGTCTGATCTTTACAACATGACAAAATCTCCTTGGGAAATATGTAACAAAAAGTCCCAGAGATAATTTTGGCATTGAATAGAGAAAAATTTACTGGAGTGGGAAACCAGGAGTGCAAAATCGGGGATGACAGTTGGGCCGAAAAGGGACAAGCAAAGGCCTATGTGGAAAACATCTGTCTTCTGGAACAGAAAGGATACTTTCAGAGAAGTATAACTGAGGCTGTAAAAGTGGATACAACTTATATTTGAGACCTATTATAATTCCCTTATCTTGAGGAAATTATTTAACTGGTTAGTTTCTTTATGTATAAATTGGGAATAAATACCTACTTATTTATTTAATTGTGAGGATTAAATGAGAGAATTTGTACAAACCATCTAGCTGTTCTAGCACACATTAAGTGCTCATCAATGTTAGATATTGTTATTACCTATTCTATAAATGGGAATGGGGAAATTGTCCTTTTGAGTAGGTTCCTAGCTAGGCTGTGGAATGGTCTATTTCTAATCAGCTATCCAACTGTTGATAGGGAAGGCAGTTGGCCAAACACTGCCTTAGGACAGCAAAAGATGAATGATTGCCTTCCTGAAGGGAAATCAGATCCTCCTCCTGTTGATGCCACTGAAACACAACAAAGCATATCAAGAGGGCCTCTCCTGCTGTTGTGAAAGCAGAGGTATATAGTGATAGGTTCGAGATGAGTATGTTAAAGCACCATAAGAAAGAGTCATTAGGACCTCTAAAATGAATCCTGAGGCTTCCCAGGATACTATGCAGACCTTCGCTAGGCTATCTAGTTCTTTTTTTTTTTTTTTTTTTTTTTTTTTTTTTTTTTTGAGACGGAGTCTTGCTCTGTCGCCCAGGCTGGAGTGCAGTGGCCGGATCTCAGCTCACTGTAAGCTCCGCCTCCCTGGATTACGCCATTCTCCTGCCTCAGCCTCCCGAATAGCTGGGACTACAGGCGCCCGCCACCTCGCCTGGCTAGTTTTTTGTATTTTTTAGTAGAGACGGGGTTTCACTATGTTAGCCAGGATGGTCTCGATCTCCTGACCTCGTGATCCGCCCGTCTCGGCCTCGTAAAGTACTGGAATTACAGGCTTGAGCCACCGCGCCCGGCTGGCTATCTAGTTCTTGAAAGGAAGCACCAACATCTGTTCTACCTCTGTAGCATGGCAGTGAGCAATCATATAGAAGTGATAGAGCAGTTAAAGCTACAACTAGTTAATCCATTTCCATCTCTATTTATGCTAATATAGGTTGAGAGACTGGAATGCCAACCAGTGTGGACGGTAAGGGACATGCTTTAAGGAGGGAGTCGGCTTGAGTCCACTGGGTTGTGATATGCCCAGAAGGGATGCCTATAAGAATACATGAGAACAGAGGTTTCAAGGCTGCCAAATTAGGGTCATTCGTTACTAATGGAAGTTGGGAATTATCAACTGCAAATTAGAGCTGGATGGTGCTAAGCATAAGCAGAAATGGAGGAGGAGGAGGAGAGTATGCAAGAGAGACATCTGGTACTGAGAAGAGATAAGAGCTGAGGCCACAAATACTGATATTCCCCATCCGAAGTCAGGAGTTCGAAACCAGCCTGGCCAATTTGGCGAAACCCTATCTCTACTAAAAATACAAAAATTAGCTAGGTGTGGTTGTGTTTGCCTGTAATCCCAGCTACTCAGGAGGCTGAGGCACGAGAATCGCTTGAGCCTGGGAGGTAGAGGTTGCAGTGAGCTGAGATCGTGCCATTGCACCCCAGCCTGGGCAACAGAGCAAGACTCTGCCTAAAAAAAAAAGAAAAGAAAAAAAAAAAAAAAGAAAAAAAAAGGATATTCCCACACCTACCTGGGAAAAGGCAGATTCTAAAAGAAGAATGTCAAATTGGGCAGAGATGGACTGACAGTCGGTTTTCCAAGCAGTGCCCCTCAAATTCTGGATACTATACAAGAGGGCTAGAGGATAAAGGGACATTTCTTCTCCCCAGACACTCTGCTAAAATTTGCCCCCACACTGAGAACTTGCTCATCCAGGCACTTCCCACTTGGTAAATGAATGGGAGGCATCAGACCCTTTCAGCTTCGCCTGGACTGATATCTGGCATGTATCATTTCCTTCTTCCCTCAATTTTCCATTGTCAAATCATCCATTAAATTGGATTGAGTCTGCCTAAGCCAGCCTGTCCTGGAGTGCTCAGGGGAGATTACTTTGAAAGGAACAAGACCTTGGCTGTCAGGCAGGTTAGCACAAGCTCTCACCGCTTGGCTTCTCACCTCGCAGAGGTCCTGTGACATCTCAGAGGGCTCCAGCCACCTAGCATGCTTTCTCCTCTCAACGCCCTTCTTTCCCTGGCTCAAAAACTGTGATTACCCTCTGTTTTAGCCTCAAGACCTTTTTCGTTTTCTTTTTTAAAGGAGAGGTCAATAGGACAGAGGACAAGTAGAGAGCAGAAAGTGCGAGGCATCCTTTGGTGTTTTATGTTGAAGTCTCACTACATAAACGTCTGAGATAATCTTCCCAACAGGTGTTAGATAATTTGGGAAAGAATTTTAACTATGAGACTTCAACTAGTGTTTCTGTCAAAAATCATTTGTTTAAAAATTGGAAAAGGAAAGTGGCATCAGAGCAAGATGAATTAGCTCCCTGCTTTTAGAGACAACTGAAACACATTTTTCTTTTAGTGATCACTTTCCAGGGGAAGGTGTCTCCTCACCCAGGGCACGATGGCAGCACTGTGGTCAGTAAGCATGAAAGGCATGCCAACTTCAGTGAATGGAAAGCTGGCAGCTTTCATGATCTTGGTCACACTCCACATGGGTGACAGAGCTGTTGCACTTCAAACAAGAGCCCATAGCCATCAGGAACTGAGAGTTGGAAGGGATTGGTAGGAAGGCTTAGGGCAAACAGACACAAACTAAATGCATCTATCCCAGTGTCGTAGTCCTGCTTTGGGTCTAGGAAAACTTTGTTTGCAAATTCATCTAGAGTCTTTTTTTTTTCCTGAAATATTGATATTGTAGTTTCACGAGCTTGAAGAGGTGATGGTTTCTCCTGTCTCAAATCCAAACTTAAAATTCACAGGAATCACAAATTACCCTATACTTTCATACATTTGTTATGCCTTTTAAAACTAGTTTCTATAACTCCCTCTGCAGACTAAATCTTAATAATATTTTGAATATGTCTAATATGTGTTTGGTCATAGTTGCCCTAATCTGCCCCCCTTTCTCATCCTTACTGTCTTCATTCAGACTGTCATTATTACTCACTTAGTTACTGACATGATCTCTTAATTGGCATCCCTACCAACAATCTTGCTTCTGCAAACCACCTTCTATAAAACTGAAAAAATGCAATTTTTCTCCAAAATGAAGTTGATCATGCTTTTTTCTCTTAAATATCCTTCAATCTCTTCTCATCACTTATTGTCTATTGTACTAGAGTTCCTTTGAATGAACACAAGCCAGTGTAAGCCAGCTCAGGGATCCCATGAAAAGTTACCATGAGCTGCTCTACTCCACCTCATGGATCCTTCGTTGGTGTTTTCTTACGCCTGCTCTTTGGATTCCCTGCTTTGATCCCCTCCTTGGCCCTCACTCTGTCTTGTTGCTTGGATTGAAAACTCAGTTTTAGATATATTAACCTGGCTTCATTGGTGACCTCCCTCCAGACATAACTTCCCATACTGCAACCGGTTTCATGCACTACAAAGTTGCATACATTCATTTGGTCATCCAACCACCTATTCATTCACTTAAAAAAATAGTGTCAAGCACTATATTAAACATCAAAAATGTTGAACGATATACCTTACTCAACTTAAATTACTTACACTGTGGTAGAGGATGAAGACAAATCTTATGGTATCAAAGGACATTCTCAGAGGAAATGATATCTAAGGTGACAACTCAATAGTAAGCGGAAGGTAGGCAAGAGAAGAAAGAGGGAAGAGTAGCAAGGTCTTGCAGAAGAACTCTCCAAGGGTAGAAACTGTATCAGAGAGAATAAATGGCAAGAGATGAGGCTGAATAGCTAAGCATCATTCACATCATGAAGGGCCTTACATACTGTGAAGGGATAGGACTTTATTCTGAGGCCAATGAGGAGTCATTGAGGCTTTCAAGAAGGGGAGACATTCACTCATTTGAATTGTAGGAGGATTACTCTAGTTTTGTATATAGATTAATTTGAGGTGGGTAACACTGAAACCAGGAATAACTGGTGAGTGTAAACCACTGTGGTGAGCACTACCAGTAACCTAGGCTAGTATAGTAGCAATCTTGGTGGAAACAATTGCATAGATGTGACAGATATTTAGGAGACAAAATTAAAAGGATTTGGTGGGTGATAAGAAATGGAGAGTAAATGTAATAATAAAAAATTATAATGATTAGCATTTCTTGAGTACTTACATGTACAAAGAACTATCTACCTGCTTTACATACATGATCTCATTTCATCCTCACACAATTTTTGGGGTAGATACTATTGTTATTCCCATTTTCAGATGAATAACTTCAGGCACAGAGGAGTTACATGACTTGACCAAGGTCATGCAGTCAAGAGGGAGAACTAGGATGCAAATTGAGGTAGTTTGTCATTAGAGCCTGCATTATGTTATTTTACTTTTATAGATTCAGAGGATACATATGAAGGTTTGTTACATGGATATATTGCATAATGGTTTGGATTTCTAGTGTTTTCATCACCTGAATAGTGATTATTGGACTGAATAGGTAAATTTTTTACCCTTACCTTCATCTCACCCTCCCTGCTTTTGGAGTCCCCAGTGTCCATTATTTCCCTCTGTATGTCCATGTGTACCCATTGTTTAGCTCCTACTTACACGTGAGAACATGTGGTATTTGATTTTTTTGTTTCTGAATTATTTCACTTGGGATAATGGCCTCCAGCTCCATTCATGTTGCTGCAAAATATATTATTTTATTCTTTTTTATGTCTGAGTACTATTCCATGGTGTATATGTACCACATTTTCTTTAACCCATCATTCATTGATGGATACAAGTTGATTCCATGACTTTGCTATTGTGTATAGTGCTGCCATAAACACACAAGAGGAGTACAATATCTTTTCCTTTGGGTAGATACACAGTAATGGGATTGCTGGGTCAAATGGTAGTTCTATTTTTAGCTCTTTGCAAAACCTCCGTACTGTTTTTCATAGAGATTGTGCTAATTTACATTCCCACCAACAGTGTCTAAGCATTCTCCTTTCTTTGTATCCTTGCTAACATCTGTTTTTTAACTTTTTACTAATAGTCATACTGACTGGTGTGAGATGATAACTCATTTGGTTTTAATTTGCATTTCTCTGATGATTAGTGATGTTGAGCATTTTTTCCACATGTTTGTTGGCTGCTTGTGTGTCTTGCTTTGAGAAATGTCTGTTCATGTTCTTTGCTCACTTTTTAATAGGGTCACTTGTTTTTCTCTTGTTGAGTTGTTTGTGTTCCTCGTATAAAAATACCTAGAAAGACATTTAACCAAGGGGGTGAAAGATCTCTACAAGAAGAACTACAAAACACTGATGAAAGAAGTTGTAGATGACACAAATAGGAAAACATCCCATGCTCATGGATTAAAAGAGTCAGTATTGTTAAAATGATCATATTGCCCAAAGCAATATACAGATCTAATGCAATTTCTATTAAATAACCAACACCATTTTATAAAGAATTAGAAAAAACAATCTTAAAACTCATATGGAACCAAAAAAAAAGCCCAAATAGCCAAAGAAATCCTGAGCAAAAAGAACAAAGGTAGAGGCATCACATTACCTGACTTCAAATTCTACAGTAAGGTTATTGTAAGTAACCAAAGCAGTATGGTACCGGTATAAAAATAGGCACATAGATCTATGGAACATAATACAGAACCCAGAAATAAAAGCCACATACGTACAACCAACTGATCATTGACAATAAGTCCACAAAAATACATAATGGAGAAAAAAAACACCCTATTCTATAAATAGTGCTGGAAAAACTGGATAGCCATATGCAGAAGAATGAAACTAGACCCCTATTGCTCATCATATAGAAAAATTAACTCATGATGGATTAAAGACTTAAATGTAAGAACTGAAATTATAAACATTCTAGAAGAAAACCTAGGGAAAACTCTTCTGGACATTGGCCTAGGCAAAATATTTATGATTAAGACCTCAAAAGCAATTGTAAACAAACAAAA
Source organism: Macaca fascicularis (assembly GCF_037993035.2). Lineage (NCBI taxonomy): Eukaryota > Metazoa > Chordata > Mammalia > Primates > Cercopithecidae > Macaca > Macaca fascicularis. The sequence goes on from NC_088375.1 coordinate 138,001,031, forward strand.
AACCACCAGGAACAATAACAAAAAAACCCCCAAATGGACAAATATGACCTAATTAAACTAAAGAATTTCTGAGCAGCAAAATAAACTATCGATACAGTAAACAGACAACCTACAAAATGGGAGAAAATATTTGCAAACTATACATCCACTGAAGGACTAATATCCAGAACATGCATTCTTGGCCACTGTACTAGACTGCCTTAGAAAGATTAGCAATACCCACTCTTAACTCAGGGGCAGGCTGGCCCATCTCTCTTTCATTACATACTAGGTGCCAAAGTATTGGATATTTATAAATTTGGCTGGAACATAGCTTCTCAGGGGGACCATGGTGAGTGCTTCTTGGCAAGGCTCTAGAAACACCAAGTTTTAAATTTTTCTTAGAAGAGGCCATCTGCTTTGCAATCTATCAGGTTGTGCTGGAATTAGTAATGGTTTGGTTTCAAGAAACAGACATTAAGGGGATGGATATTCCATTTACCATGAGGTGATTATTATGCATTGCATGCCTGTGTCAAAAAATATCTCATGTACCGTATTAATATATACACCTATGTACCCACAGAAATAAAAAGTAAAAAATTAAGCAAAGTAAAACAATCAAACAAACAAACAAAAAGAAACAGATATCAATTCACACCACCTCAAGTAATGATGAGCCTAAATTCAAGGGAATCAATTACCAGGAACAGAGCTGAGCCTAAACTAGGAACTGGAAAATCAGAAACAACTTTGGCTTCTCTTAGTCTCCATGGACCTTTGTCTCTTCTTGTAACATCAAGTTACTGGTTCTCATGCTTCTTTCCCTAAACCTATTATTTCTGCTTCTCTCAAAATATTCATGGATAAAAAGGACTTCCAGCTCTAAATCTATATGACCAAGGATGACAGTCTCTACCTCCCCAACCTCTGTACTTCTTAGAACAAAGTCTAAAGAAAAGTAGCCTATAGGTCCACCTTGAATAATGTATACAGCTCTTATCCCAGCTGTGACACAAGCAAGACCACACAGAATCTTCATTTCAGAAGGCGATGAGGGTAAAGGTAGATTCACTTAGAAGGAAGTGTGGGCAAGAAGGGAAAGACAGTGTTTGTTAGTTTGGTCTTAAATATTTCACTCTTTTGTGCTTTGTAGGTGGGAGCATGTTGTTGGATGTGGTGATGTGGCCACATCTCTTCTTTATCAGTATTGTTCCTCATGCGAAGCTCCCACTTATGGTTCTAAAGAGTTCCACGTCTGACTTCTGACACATACTGTATTGTGTCATTTGACATAGCTGCCCTCTCCTATCTCTATAGTCACTGATTTAATTCTATCCCTTGTTTCTAACTGTATTACCATGAGAGCTCCATGAGTGATTGCCTTGCCTTCAATTTTTCTTGACTCTAGTTATTTCTGTTCTTCCTTCATATTGCTACCAAAGTGATATTTCCAGGACGTCAATCAAATTATGTCATTTTTTTCATTTTAATAATAACTTTTACAGAGGTCTAAGAGAATGTGGCAAAAGAGGCCAAGAGACAATTGCATATGATTATTAAGCATTGCATGCCTGTATCCAAATACCTCATGTACCCCATAAATATATATACCTATGTATCCACAAAAATAAAAAGTGAACAATTAAACATAACTATTTATTCTCTTCTACACTTTCCTAATGAGGCTACTTGCATTCCTTTTTGTGCATATTCTCTTGCTACTCTGTACATATAAACAAGGTGCACTTTTTTTTTTTTGACTTGGGGACTTGCTATGTCATCCAGACTGGAGTACAGTGACATGATCATGGCTCACTGCAGCGTTGATCTCCCAGTCTCAAGCAGTCCTCCCACCCCAGCCTCTCACGTAGCTGAGATTACAGGTGCACCCCACCATGCCTGGCTATTATTTTTTTTGTAGAGACGGGATCTTGCTATGTTGATCAGGCTGGTCTTAAACTCCTGGCCTCAAGTGATTCTCCCACCTCGGCCTCACAAAACACTTGTATTAAAGGTGTGAGCCACTGCACCCCACCACATATGCACTTGTAAACGCAAAATCTCCCCCCATCTTCCTCTTCATCTGGACAATGGCTACTTAATCTCAAAATCTAATTCTTATTTGATTTTCTTAGAAAAAAATCCTTGCTAGTTTCTCCTTAACACTAATTCCCCTCAGCTTTGCCCCACCCTATCCTAAAATCAATTCCAAAAATCAGAGTTTTGGGGATTGACAGTTAGGAATCTTTGGAAAGCTAGCACTATTTATTATTGTTAGTATCATTCTAATATATTTTTACTATTATGGTCTTTTGACATTGATAGGGTACTTTTTAATAACATACTGTATTATCTTGCTTATCTTTGATTCAGTCAAACACAGACTTAATTTGGGAAAACCCCATTTCCAATATAAATACTAGCACTAAATTATTGTATAGAGTACCATTAATAATTAACTTGTCCATATTTTCTTTGTTTTCACAATGAAAGAAATGCTAGGAATGCTAAGCAAATATTTAGTTTTTATTTTGCTGGCAAGTGGTTTAAATTGATTTGGTTTTGTTAATGTCAGAATTCAACAGCGCATTTGTTAAGGGTGAATTTGGAGCTTCAGAAGTCAGGGAAAGAAACCCCACAAATTATGACCAAAAAAATGTTTTAAATGATTTTCTTAGTCATTTACAGATCTTTCTTCATGCAGTCCTTCCTTCTTTTAAAAGAGAAAATTCAGAAAGAGAACACATCCAACAATAAATAATCCAGTGTGTGCACCTTCAGGGTCTTGTGCATGTAATAGAACATCTTGCCATGGTAAAGCGGCTCCTTCAGAACATACTGCAAAAACATTAAGCCTTTTTATTGCATTACATAGATCCAGATTGTGTAGAAAGCTCAGCTTTAAAGTAGTTCTTCTCTCCTTAAATCCCATTTTCCTCTCTTGGTACCAGAAACTGTGTTCATAACCCTGGTTAAAACATCTGATATTCAGTGGGAAATTCTCCCCTCATTTACTGTTTCTTGTCATCAAGATTGTCTCTGGTGAGGCCTGCATGTGTCTCCTTCAGTTTTAGGGCATTGGAAAGTTCCTAACCATACATCGGCAAAACAGGCCAGAAATGTTCCAGGTCTGAACAATGACCCTTGTCCTGCCCTCAGTCACCAAGACATACCCCATTCAGCTGGCCTTAGGGGGATGGGATTTCAAAGCTGCCATGGCCACAGTAGAACACAGGACCCCACACACCATGATTTCTGATCATTTTCTTCTCTACAAATGCCAGTTGACTCATCAATTTTTTTCCCAGTAACTTTAGAGTCACACAAAGCTTCCTAAATTCAGTTACTCTAGAATAGTAATAGCTAATATTTATTGAGTGCTGACTATGTACTAGGCACTGTGTCCAACATTTTACATAGATAGTCATCTTTGATCTTCACAACAAATCTTTTTTTTAAATAAGAGCTTTAATGAAGTATAATTACATACCACAAGATTCACCATTTTAAAATGTAGAATTCAATGGTTTTTATTTACAGAGTTCTGCAACCATCATCACCATGTAATTTTTTTTTTAGTTTAATGATTATCTTGTTTTACTATTTAAATTATAATATGCAAGTTGTAGCTTTTCCTTTTTAAAATTAATTAATTAATTTCCTATTGCCATTTAATAGCTGCACATATTTTTGTGGTACAAGCGATAATTTGATACATTCATATAATCAAATTAGGGTAATTGGGATATCCATCACATTAAATATTTAGCTTTTCTTTGTGCTAGAAACATTTAAATTATTCTCTTCTAGCTATTTTGAAATGTATGATAGATTAGTGTTGACTACAGTCACTTTACTGATCTATTGAACACCAAGTATTTTTTCTTCAATCTAACTGTGTATTTGTAACCAATTAATCAATCTCTCTTTATTCTCTCCTCTCCCACCCTTCCTGGCTTCTGGTAGCCACCAATTTACTCTCTATCTTCATGAGAATCTACTCTCCATCTTCATAAGATCCACCTTTTCAGTTCCCACATGAGTGATTACATGCAATATTTGATTAAACATGCAATAATTATTTTTTCTGTGCTTGGCTTATTTCACTTAATATAATGGCCTCAAGTTTTGTTGTAAGTTATTTGAGAAATCTCCAAACTGCTTTCCGCAGAGGCTGAACTAATTTACATTCCCACCAACAGTGTATAAGCCTTCCCTTTTCTCTACAGCCTTGCCAACATCTGTTGCTTTTTCACTTTTTAATAGTAGCCGTTCAGACTGGTGTTAGACGGTATCTCATTGTGGTTTTGATTTGCATTTCTCTGATGATTAACAGCATGGTACTTGTCCACAAACAAACACATAGACCAATGGAACCCATTAGAAAGCTCAGAAATAAAGCTACACACCTACAATCATCTGATGTTCAACAAGGCTGGAAAACATAAGCCACAGAGAAAGGACTCCCTATTCAATAAATGGTGCTGGGATAACTGGAAAGCCACGTGCAGAAGAATGAAACTAGACCCTTACCTTTCACCACATACAAAAATTAATGCAAGATGAATTAAAGATTTAAATGTAAGATCTCAAACTATAAAAATTTTAAAGGAAAACCCAGGAAATACCCTTCCCAAAATTGGCCTTGGCAAAGAATTTATGACCAAGTACCAAAAAGAAATTGCAACAAAGCCAAAAATTAACAAGTGGGACCTAATTAAACTAAAGAGCTTATGCACAGCAAAGGAACCATCAACAGAATAAATAGACAACCTACAGAATGGGAGAAAATATTCACAAACTATCCATCTGAGAGGAACCTAATATCCAAAATATATAAGGAACTTAAACTAACAAGCAAAAAAGAAATAACCCCACTAAGAAGTGGACAAACGCATAAATAGAGACTTCCAAAAGAAGACATATAAGCAACCAACAAAAATGTGAAAAAAAAAGTTCATCTATGTCTTTTAATTGGAGAATTTAGTTCATTTACATTCAGTGTCATTATTGATAAGTAAGGACTTAGTACTGCCATTTTTAGTACTGCCATTTGTTTTTCTGGTTTTCTGGTTGCTTTATAACTCCTTTCTTCTTTTCTTCCTTTCTTACTGTCATCCCTTGTGGCTATGTAATTTTCTTAGTTGTAGTATGTCTTAATTTGTTGCTTTTTATTTTTTAGTGTATCCATTACAGATTTTTGCATTGTAGTTACCATAGGGTTACATAAAACATCTTATAATAAATTATTTAAAGATATAAAAACTTAGATTACAAAAAAGAGTAAAAGCAAACAAAAAAAGAAAAAAACCAAACAAAATGAAACCACCATATACTTTAACTCCATCTCCCCTACATTTTGACTTGTGTTTGTCTCAATTTACATAATTTTAGATTGCCTATCTCTGAACAGGTTGCTGTCTGGTGATAATCTCAGTGTTGTGTGTATATATATATATATATATTCTGGTTTTCTGTGTTAGAGAGTGAATCCAGCTGTGTCTATACTGCCATTTTGGAAGTATAAATCTCCTAATTTGGAATGCTTTCATCACCCTTAAAAGAAACACCAAGTCCATTACTTGTCACTCCCATTCTCTTTTTCCCCCGAGCTGTGACAACCATCAACTTTTCTGTTCCTATACATTTTTTCATTCTGGCCATTTTGTGTAAAAAAAATCATACAATAGATGACTTTTTGTGACTGACTTCTTTCACTTAACATAGTCTTTTCAAGTTTTTTTTTTTTTTTTTTTTTTTTAATGTTGTGACATGAATCATACTTATTTTTCATCTGGCTCCTCAGTAGCTTCTCAGGAGCTTCTCAGGAAGCCCAACCCCATAGTGTAATGTATAGTATTTCATCCAGCTTTAAGACCAGAGAGCAATTCAATGAAGGCAAGTAGTCAACTAAGACAGAGATAGAAGGCAGTCAATAAAATCTGAAAAACCACACAAAGTTTGTGTCCAAACCATAGCGAGATTGAAGTTGCTTAATTAAAAGTTTATTTTTTAACTGAAGATGTGTTACATGTTCAGTATGAAAAATATAGAATATATAAGGAAACAAAAAGAAGAACATTTAAATGACCTGTACAATTCTTCTCTCTTGTAACTCATTTCACCTTTTTGTTTACAGTTTACAGTAGTCCTCCATTACCTACAATTTTGCTTTCTAAGGTTTCAGTTACCTCTGGTCAACTGTGGCTTGAAAATAGGTGAGTACAGTGCAATAAGATATTGAGAGAGAGAGAGGGAGAGGGAGAACCTTCACATAAATTTTACTACAGTATATTTTATTGTGCCTAATTTATAAATTAAATTTTACAATGAGTAGGTATGTATAGAAAAAAATAGTGTCTACAGGATTTGCTACTATTTAAGATTTTGGACATTCACCGGGGGTCTTGGAACACATTCCTAGTGGATAAGGGGGGACAACTGTATTTTCTTCTACGTGCATACATATACGTTTTTACAATATATACACATTTATTACTTATAATGACATTATGCTATATGCAATTTTAATTGTTTCCCTTTTTTTAACTATACCATAGAGTTCTTAATTTATTCAGTATTATTTTACCACCTAATTTTTACTAGTAAGATGGTACTATAAGAATGTGCCATATTTTTTGATAAATCTTCCATTTCATGGTACATATTTAGTGGTGCGGTGAACATTCTCATTCCTCTATTTATAAAGTCTTCAGTAATCTAGGTTTTCAGCTGAATTTCCTGGAAGTGGGTTCATGCTATACAGTATGACACCTTTTAATTCTTTTAATCCCTGTTGCCAGATTATATCTTAGAAAAATGTTGCTAATTAATGTTCCAATTAACAATTAATAAGAGGGCCTATTTTTATGCACCAACCCTAAATATTATTATTAGAAAGTCTGTTGTAAGTTGGTTGATGAAAAACGTATCTTATTGTAATTTTAAAGTTGCATTTATTGATTACTAGAGAGGATGAGTATTTTATATACATTTCTAGACAATTTGTTATTCTTGTGTGAATTGCCTATTCGTGTTCTTCATAATAATTTTAATTGATGAAGATTATTGGTACTTTGAGGGCAGAAATACATCTCAGTTTTGCTGGAGCCTGTTTTCATCAGTGTTGCACCCTGGATCTAGCCCATGCTAGGACCTAAAAGTATTTGTGGAATGAAAGAATGAATGATAATCCACTATTATATTTTTACTGGTTATTAATAGAAGGGAATCAAATTAATGTTGCATACATTTATTTAGTGAGCAATGAATGCCATTTTCTCCACAAAAAAGTTTTTCTCTGAAGAAAATTTAACTTCTTTTCAACAATAACACCATTTATTGCCTGAATGGATAAATACAAGATTGGACAGATTTGGCTATTTTCATGTTTGTTTTTTTTTCTTTTTTCTCAGCAACTGTCAGATTTTTCTATTCTTGCTAGCTATTTTGGAATACTAGGATGCAAATAGAGATTTGTTACCTCATTTCATTATAGAAAATGAAAGCACCAAAATAAAACATCTCAAATACTCATCATTTCTGAGAATATTCTACAAATTTGTGCTTTCTCTGGATTGCGTTCCACAACTGAGACAATACTCAAACTTTTTTGAGCTTAATTGTACTTAAACTGACCTGCTTTTTTTTTTTTTCCAGAATATTTTGTTTTCAGCAGAAGTTCTATTTTCATTGAATCTAGGGATATGAAAGTGACATATAGATGTAGAGTCTTTCACACCATTGCACTTGCATATATATGTGAGTAGGTGTATGTATACACACAAACATACATATATTTCTTTTGGGCAAATTATTTTTCTTGTTAACTTTTCTCAAAATCCTGTTACGAAGAGAAAATAGAAGCCACAATGTTTTGAGGCAGCTCCTGGTGTCATACATACAAACATATTCTGTGATCTGCATTGTATAAAAAACCCTTGTTTACCCTGCACCCCACTTCAGTTTCTGTTCAACTCCGCTCCTTCTAAAAGAAAACTGATCTCCATTGATCACCCTTACTTCCTGTTTTCTTCTCAAACTATTCCAAGTGGGCTTTGGTTTTGGCATTGCTGTAGAAGCAGGTTTTCTAGATCTCCTACTTCTTCCTTTCCAGAGCAAGCGTGGAGTTAGTAACACTTTTCCAGTGTTCCCAACCTCTCCTGGGACTCTCTAGAGCTGGGAGCAGGCAGAATTAGCAGGCCAGGTCACATTGGTCAGGCACATTTGAACCCACTAACTAAAAATTCATCACCAGCCTGGCCAACATGGTGAAACCCTGTCTCTACTGAAAATACAAAAATTAGCTGGGTGTGGTGGCGGGCACCTGTAATCCCAGCTACTCAGGAGGCGGAGGCAGGAGAATTGCTTGAATTCTGGAGGCTGAGGTTGCAGCGAGCTGAGATCGTGCCACTGCACTCCAGCCTGGGCAACAGAACAAGACTGTGTCAACGCCCCCCAACCCCCACAATAACAACAAAAAATCGTAATGTAGACATAGCTGTGGACTCTTGATTTCCATAGTGGAATTTGAGAAAGTGCTCCTGGTATTTAGTGAGCAGGGGCCAGGGATGCTAAACCATTTGCAATATATAGGACAGCTTCACCAAAAAGGAGTTATCCTGCACTGTTATCAGTTATACCCTCCTTGAAAAACACTTATTTAGAGGAAGAAACTAATTCTTTAGTAACAAAAGTTGAGATTGCAGAAATCAGAAGACTGGACAGAGTTAAAGGGGAAAAGCAGATATTACGGCCAGGAAAGACAACTGGGAAAATAATATATACCCAAATCTAACTATACTTAAAAAAGGAATTAGAAAAGGGGAAGATGCTTTGTCGTTATTAGATCAGAAACTGTGGCAGAGGTCCAAAGAAATCTTAGGTAGAAAGAGAGGGGAAGATATGAGAGAGCAGACTGAACTGTCTATAGACCCTGCTGAGAAGCAGAATCCAAAAAAAACTGTTGAGAGGTGGCTCTTAAAGCTGAATGTGAAAAATTCATAATATAGACAATTGGGAACCCACTATCTTAAGGACTGAGACTGCTATTTTGAGTAGTTACAAAGATTCTGGACAGATTATAGAGAAGAGTAGGAAGATCTGTAGAAAATACTGGAAGAATTACAAGGGAAGTATCAATATGATGGTTTTGGGTGAACTTCATGCTGGATAAGTAAATGGAATAGACTTCTAAGGGAAGATGCAGCAATAATGAGGCATATTATGGGGGAACCAGGCAGGAATAAAAGAGAATGAGTCCAGTTTGATGGGGAACAATCACTTGAGTGGGATTGTTCTACTCAGAGAGGAGAATGTAAACAAACTGTTGGACCCTGCATTCAGATTGGGTCTCTGAAATCTAAAGCTATAGCCATGACCAGAGTCTATGCAAAATAACAAACCCAGAATTAACCTGAAGCCGTGTGTTGGGAGTAATTCTTACAAGATTATGGATATATGCTTCATGGATCCACAAGCCTATTACCTCCACAGCACCACCTTGGCCTTGAATGATGAACAAGATAAATAGAATGTCAGGCAGCTTATCTACATTGTCTCCTATGTCTGGCACACACATTTAAAGCTAGGAGCTTGCATACACTAAAGCTCCCACAGAACTTGGCATCAGTTGATAATCCTGGACTGCAAGCCTGACTGCAAAACACAGAAAAACTAAAAAATAAGTTTAAATCCCTAACATCTAGAAGGCCTGTATAAAACGAGGCTATTGTGGTCAACTTCTGTATTTGCCCCCTCTCCCCACCTTCCTCTCCCCGGCACATAGGCTGGTGCCCGCAGTCCTTGTCTGTGTAACAGCTACTTACCTCTGCATAATACTAGCATAAGCAGACATGAAAGGAACAAGGTCAAAATCCCAAATGACCTACAGTTTAAGGTCATTCACTCAGACCACAGCAGGTAAACACCAAACTCACATGGCATAAAACAGGTCACTGACAGTCTCTAAATTTAAAACCAAAACCAAATTGTACCACGAAATCTTAAATTCCTCATATGGCTTAAACATTTTCATGGGCAATTTACTCCCCAAATTTCATTTATCTTTGCAATGTTCCTAACCGATGCACCAGATGTCTAGTATATACACATGGTCCCAGGTAAGTATCTCCCTGCTGTAGTTTCCTCTGGTTTTCATCTATTCTTTTAAACATGGCTCTTCTGATCTCCATCTCAGGAATTGTTTTTGATTCCTGAAAAAAGAGAGTTGAAACACTGGGCTATTTTGACAACTTACATAGGATCCTCAAATTCTAGAACCGCCATTGTTACAGTACTTTTCTAAATAAAGCCGTAAATAAGTAAAGCCAAATATTACGTATATAATTTGAAAGAAAATCATATAGAAAGAATACCTGTAATTCTATCATATAGAGATAATAGTCAATAACCTTTTATTTTCTTTAGAGAGGTATAGACACATTATGTACATGTGTGTATGTATATACATATATTTTATAAAACTATAATAGTTGACAATAGTGTGTATTGACATTTTCCAGTTTTAAAATAAGAATATATTATTATGGTGTAAAATTTGTTAACAACCCGATGCTATTCATATAATATTTTCCCTTATTAGATATTTAGGTTGTTTCCTTTTTAAAACTATTATTATAAACAACTCTTTAACATTATTTTTAAATCGAGAGGACAGTTAGTTCCACCTGTAGATTTTTTTTTCTACCCTCAAATTGTTAATTGTATTGTATTGAATAACCAATCCATCATATATGCACTGATTTGAAATATCTTTATCATGTACTAAATTCATATTTGTGTCTGGAATTTTTATCAGATTAGTGTTGCAATAAATTCATAGTCACTGATTTCAGCCAAGTCCTTATTACTTATTTGTATATCTTTATGCTTGGCTTCCACTTTTATTCTCCTCAGGTATTAGTTTGGAACTTCACTATAGTCAATGCTCCCTTTTAATCTTGGTGCTAGTCTCTTTGTCATCAGTAAGATAAAGGACACACGTGTGATCTCTGCAACACCTTTGTATTCATTTCCTAAGGCTGCCATAACCAAGTACCACAACCTTGGGGGCTATGAAAATGGAAATTTATGCTGTCACAGTTCTAGGGGTTAGAAGTTTGAAATCAAGGTATGAGCAGGGCCATGCTCCTTCTAAACCTTGTAGAGGATAATTCTGTCTTGCCTCTTCCTAGCTTCTGGAAGCTCTTGGCAATACATGGTCATTCTTTAGCTTGCAAATGCAGCACTCCAGTCTCTGCCTCAGTTGTCATGGCCATCATCCCTCATGCGTCTTCACATTGTCTTTCTTGTGTGTGTGTGTGTGTGTGTGTGTGTGTCCAAATTTCTCTCTTTTATAAAGATTGCAGTTGTATTGGATTAGGGGCGCACCATAGTCCAGTATGATATCATCTTTACTAATTACATCTGAAACAGCCTTATTTCTGAATAAGGTCACATTCTGAGGGAGTGGGGTTAGGACTTGAACATATATTTTGGGAGAACACAATTCAACCCATAGAAATCTCTCCTCCAACCACACACCACCCACATTCGCTCTCATTTCACTCTCCTCTTGTATCGAAGGATGATGGCTTCTTTCTGTTCAGGTTAATTTCGTGTTTTTGTTCTTTATTCCAACGGCTTCTATGTGTTCTGAGACTTTGCTCTATCAATGAACCACTCTTTTTGGCATTTTCATCTTCTACCTTTCCATTAAAAACTCCCCTGCGTTCCGACAACACAGCGCTCTCATGTCCCTTTCTTATCCCTCTCCTATTCAAGATACGAAGTTATCCTTTCCTTGAACTTGAACCCCGGTTTAGTCATAATTACATCTTTCTCTTATTCTTTATATATTAGGTCTCTTCACTTCTATCAAGGGCATTAGCTGCTTAGGGTTTTCATAAAGAATTGCCACTGTTGTCCTTTGACATGAATCATTGTGTGTAGAGGACAATTAAAGAAAATCAAGACTGAGTTAAGATGTAAATATTGATACATTTTGATTTGATTTTTATATATGGTGAGACATAGAGTCTAGTTTTATTCTTCTACATATGGTTATCCAGTTTTCTCAGCATCATTTATAGAAGAGACTGCTCTCTCCTTATTGTATTTTCTTGGTATTTTCATCCAAAATGGGTTGGCTGTAAGTGTGTGGATTGGTATCTGGGCTCTCTCTTCTGTTCCATTGTTTTTATGCAGTACCAGCTGATTTGTTGTCAGGTAGCATGATGCCTCCAGTTTTGTTCTTTTTGTTCAAAATTTCTTTGGCTATTTGGGGTCTTTTAGGGTTTCATATTAATTTTAGTACGTTTTTTTCTATTTCTGTGAGGAATGTCATTGGTATTTTCACAGGGATTACACTGAATCTGTAAATTGCTTTGGGTAGTACGGTCATTTTAACAATATCGATTCTTCCAATCCATGGGCATAGAATATATTTTTATTTAAAAATAAAGATACTACTAGACAAAAAATACTATAAAGCTACTAGAACAAAACACTGGAGAAATCCTCCAGTACATTGATCTGGGCAAAGATATTTTGAGTAAGCCTCAAAAGCACAGGAAATAAAATCAAAACTAGATAAATGGGATTACATAAAGCTCAAAAGCTTCTGCACAACAAAGAAAACAATCAAAAATTGCATAGACAACCTACAGAATGAGAGAAAATATTTGCAAACTATCCATCTGACGAAGAATTAATAACCAGAATATATAAGGAACTCAAACAACTCAGTAGTAAAAAACTAAATAATTGATTAAAAAATGGGCAAAAGATCTGAACAGACATTTCTCAAAGAAGACATACAAATGGCTAACAGATATATGAAGAAATGGTCACCACCACTAATTATCAGAGAACTGCAAATCAAAACCACAATGAGATATCATCTCCCTCCAGTTAGAATGGCTTTTACAAAAAAGACAGAGAATAACAGATGCTGGTGAGAATGTAGAGAAAGGGGAACCCTTGTACACCATTAGTGGGAATGTTAATTAGTACCTCTTTTTTGAAAAAGACACCTGTACTTGTATGTTTCTTGCAGCACTATTCACAATAGCAAAGTCATGGAATCAACCTAAATGTCCATCAATGGTAGACTGGGTAAAGAAAATGTGGTATGTATACACCATGGAATATTACACAGCCGCCAAAATGAAATTATGTCCTTTGTAGCAACATAGATGCAGCTGGAGGCCATCATCTTTTAAAAACATAACTAGTGAGATGGCTGCTGATGCTGCGAAAAGTGCTGCTGTGATTATCATCCTGATTCCAACAGGAATAGTTTGGTTGAGACCAGTAAGGGTTGAAATTCAACCACAATTGCCCCAGTTATGAAATCCTACAGCCTGGAATGCATGTACAGCAAACTAACAAATATAGACGAAGAAGAATACAAAGAATATGAATGAACTATCACTCCTGAAAGCTCCGTAAAGTGGTCTGTACCAACAGACAAATGAACAAGGAGTAAAAAGCAAGAACCACGGGATACTCAATCCAAAATCAACCACTCTTATGAAATCAACACAAAACCAAGACAAGCATCTGAAGATATTTAGAAACAGTGTTACAGCATGGAACATCCAGAAGTAGTATATAAGCTTTACTGTCTTTTGGAATTCTATAGGAATGTCACAGAAAAATCCGGATAGAAACAAGGTTCTATAGGAAAATTGCTGAGAAGAAGTGGCCAATTATTTTTTCTACCATGTTGAGTGAGGTTTTGCATTTCTCATTCCCGATGATCGAATTATGCATCTTTTCTTTCTACTTCTTCTTGGTGTTTAAGAAGTTCAGCTTGGGCCAACACATGTTTTTTTTTTTTTTTTTTTTTTTTTTTTTTTGCAATCAGTGTATAAACTGGATGTTTCTCTGTTGTTTCATTATTGCTGGTTGTATATTGGGTACGTTAGGCATCCTCACACTGCCTCGTGGAGGTCTGAAGGGATTGTTGAGATCTGGTTCAAAAGAAAGGAAATCAATATGTCCAAGAGATGTCTGCACCCCCATGTTTACTACAGCACTATTTACAATACCCAAAATATAGAATAAATCTAAGTGCCCATCAATGGATAAATGAATAAGTAAAATGTGGTATATACACAATATTATCCAGCCATAAAAAGAATAAAATCCTGTTATTTGTAGCAACATGAATGGAAGTGAAGGACATTATGTTAAATGAAATACACCAAGCACAGAAAGACAAATATAGGATGTTCCCACTCACATGTGTGAGCTAAAAAGGTGGAGCTCATGAAGTTAGATAGATTTCCAGAGGCCAGGAAGGGTGGGAAAGGAGGGAATAAAGAGAGATTATTAATTGGGTACAATTATATAGTTACTAATAGATAAAAGAAATAAGACCTGGTGTTTGATAGATCAGTAGGGTGACTATAGTTAACATTAGTCTGTTAAACATTTCAAAATAGCTAGAAGAGAATAATTTGAATGTTTCTAGCATAAAGAAAAGTTAAACATTTAATGTGATGGATATCCTAATTACCCTGATTTGATTATATGTATGTATCAGATTATCACATGTACCCTGAAAATATGTACATCAATTATGTCTCAATAAAAATAATTTTTAAAAATATGTAAATGTTGGATAGTTGGCTCAAATCCTTCCTGAGTATTTTCCCCATGAACCTGACAGCGTTAGGTTAATATTCATGAATCAGGAGAATCATGATGGTGTGCCCCGGATGCTTGGAATGTCCTTAAATTGTGGTAACATAGAATTTTAGATACATTACGTTATAAATAATTATTTTGTCACACTAACCTTAAGCTAACAAAGATTTGAGAACTGGATTAAGTTATCTTTCTATCCCCAGGACCTAGCAGAGTTTGGAACCTATTAGGTGACCAATAAATATTTTTTGATGAACAGAATCATGGATAAGCAAATGATGTCTATTCTGAGATAGCTGGTGTTACAAGATGATTTGTCCATATGAAGATCTGTTTTACACATTCATTTCATTAATGCAGTACTTTAACCAGGAAACAGGCCATTCAAGGTAAAGGTTACATAATACAATAGAAAATGGAATTTTCCAACCAGATATTCTGTGAAGCATTGTTCATATATTATAGGAGGTAAAAATAAATTACTTTTAAAAAAAGTGCTTGTGTGCAAATAAGTTTGGGAAGGACTGAGCTTTTTTGCTTCTTATTTATTTAGGTCTTTCACATCTTTATTATTTTATTAATATTATTTTTAAATTGATAGATAAAATGGTGTATATTTATGGTGTACAATATACATATGTTGTGGAATGACTAAGTCTAGCTAGGAAGGTTTTTCTCTCAGTGCAGAAATTCTTAGAACTCACAAATTATTTAGATTTGCATTTGGCTGCATGTGACAGAAATCTGATTGCACAGATATAAACAAGTAGGAGTTTATTTTTCTTATGTAGAAAAATAAATGCAGACACAGGCATCCAGAGTGGAACGTCAGTTCCAGGATGCCTCCAGTGTGCAGTCTCCTTTCTGAATTCTCCTGCAGCCTCCCTGGAAGAGCGTGGGGTTTTCTTTCTCATGCTCACACAGTGGCTGCTGCACTTCTAGGCAGGAAACACAGGAAAGACTCGGGGGCAGAAGGTGGAAAACAGGAAATATGTCCCTTTATTTCTGGAAAGAAATATATTTTTTTCAGTTGTCCACTTAGTTACCTTGTGCTTATGTCTCACTGCCAGGAAATAATAGGTCATGCAGCTATCCCTAGCTGTAAGTGAGTCTGGAATAAGGAGTATTTTTAATTGATACATTGCTGCCCTAAAGCAAAATCAAGGATCTGTTAGTTAAGAGAGGAAGAGGGAATGGGTATTGGTCTGGCAACCAACAGTGCATAAAACTAAGGTGTATTGTGACTTCCCAAAAGGGGGAATATAGTCATATGTGTTATTTCTTCACTCTGTTTTTCAAGATTTCCTTTGAGAAGGCTTTACAGGTATTTTGGCAAGAACATAATTAACATCATGACCGGAAGGTGGCCTGTCACTGATTTTAATCTTCCCAGCATATAATTCTGTCCTCTCTTAGGTAAATAATCAGAGACATTAGCTTTTTTCAGACTGCATTTCTGAAGAAAATGGGCCTTACATTTCTTAGGTTACAATACTCTAGGCAGGTCTAGGTCAACTGATAAGGATGCTGCTGTATCAGGGAAAGATTTCAAGCAGGAACACATAAGGATCTATTTAAAGCAAACAAGAAAACCCTAAGTAGAGCTGATCTCTGTTCTGTCCAACTTCTTAATTCTCACAGTGAACGAAGTATACTGGAAAAATTATCCACCAAGATAGTTTTTGTTTAACTGAGGTGGATTGATGGTAGCAATGGTCTTGATTTGTTTACTCCTTCCATCAAAGACACTGAGTCTATACTAGCCTTGGCATAGATCGTGTGTGGAACCAACAGTGTGCCAGTTCTGAGCCCAGGTCTTTAGAGGCCCTGTGTGTTTCTTCTTGTTGCCTCTTGCTCCTCTCCCTTTGCCATGAGAATAAGGATGGATGAACCTGCTGGTGAGCAGCCATGTGGGATACAGCAAGATGGCATAGGCTTGTGAGCAAGTTCATCCAGGATTGACTATTTAATTGCCCTACAGCTAGCAATAGACACATAAGTAAGTCTTGATGAGCTCAGCTTCCATCAACAAAATGCTTAGTCAACCTAAACACTTGTGAGTAACAAAAGTTTATTGCTATATGCCAGGGAGATTTTGTGTTTTCTGCCATGGTTGTTATATGGCATTACTGTGGTAACAGATAACTGATACACTAACCCAGCAGAGAAGGGATGTTGAACAAGTTGTGAATAAATTGGAGTGTCTGGAACACTATTACTTACCTAAAAGCCCCTGCTATTGTGTCTCTTCTTTGCATTTCTTGCCTCAACTTGTTTTGAAAATTGCATCCTAACTTGTATATGGATCTCCTGAATATTCTTTGCTCTTTAGTATTATCTTTACCATATCTTTTGAATGTTGTAGGCAACATTACTCTTTTAAAAATAACTTTTATTTTAAAAAATGAATATTTTAAAATCATGTAGTAAGTACTTCTGTCCCACCACACAGAATGAGTAGTTCTTAACATTTTGTTACATTCGCTTCAAGTCTCCTTTTTTATATGACAGCATACTCCTACATGTAAAGTTGTGACCCTCTGATCTCCCAACTCCCAGATCTCATAACCCTTCTCATTCCTGGGGTCAGCCATTTGACAGATTTAGTGTAAATCCTGCCAATGCTTTATAAAAATACATTAACATACTATGTTTATAAATAGTTATTTTAAAATGTAGGTTTTATTATTATTTGGGTATGGTGAGGCCAACAGATCAGGACCCAATTGCCATTGAAAAGAGAGTTTATTACAGTCCCCAAGGGGAAGGCTATACCTCACCATGCAGGGGCCACAAGGGGAAGCACCAAGGTCAGTCAGGAGTCAGAGAGAGCTAGGGGAAATCACCGGCAAAGTCTTTATTGTGGGTTCTGCAGAAACAGGTGAGGCAGGATAAATGGGCTTAATATTGGCTAATTTGAATAATTTCAGCTGGCTCAAGGGTATAGGTGTTGTCTCCAGTTGTCTGGTAGGCCCTGGGGTGATTAGGGCAGGGGAATGGTGGCCTTAAGTGAAAGAGCCCTATGGGGGCCATATAAAGGAGGTGGTGGTGGGGTGGTCTGGGCTCTGGATTGGTTGGTTTGCATATGAACAGTACACTCACAGGAAAGTCTTTTACTGTCTCTAGCAACTAGCTAGCCCTGGGAGGGCCAGTTTCTTCAGGGTCAGCAAAGCCCCCACCATGTCAAAGCATTAGAAACATAGAAAATAAAAAAACAGGATTACTACAACATTGCATATCTACAAATAAGGTATTACATTCCATTCGTTTTTATAGACTGTTTTTAGGGAAGTTTTAGACTCACAGAAAATTGAGTGGTAGGTACAGAAACTTCCCATATACCCCCTGTCCTCTACATGTGCATCACCTCCCACATCATCAACATCCCCTATCAGAGTGGTATGTTTGTTACAATTGGTGAACCTACATTGACACATCATTATCTTCCAAAGTGTGTAGTTGACATTAGAGTTCCCTCTTGGTATTGTACATTCCGTGGGTTTGAGCAAATATATCATGGTATTTCCACCATTGTAGTATCATACAGAATAGTTGCACTTTCCTAAAAATCCTCTGTGCTCTGCATATTCTCTCCTTCTCCTCCTCAATCCACTAACAACCACTGATCTCTTTATTGTCTCTGGAATTTTCTCTTTTCCAGAATGTCATGTAGTAGGAATCATACAATATATATACCGTTTTCGCGTTGACTTTTTTCACTTAGTAATTTGCTTTTAAGATTCTTCTGTCATTTATTTATTTACTTATTTTGAGACAGAGTCTCGCTCTGTCGCCCAGGCTGGAGTGCAGCGTCCCAATCTCGGCTCACTGCAAGCTCCACCTCCCGGGTTCACGCCATTCTCCTGCCTCAACCTCCCGAGTTGCTGGGACTACAGGCGCCTGCCACTATGCCCGGCTACTTTTTTGTATTTTTAGTAGAGATGGTGTTTCACCATGTTAGCCAGGATGGTATCGATCTCCTGACCTTGTGATTCACCTGCCTCTGCCTCCCAAAGTGCTGGGATTACAGGCCTGAGCCACCGTGCCCGGCCTAAGATTCCTCTGTCTTGGCTTGATAACTTGTTTTCTTTTAGTGCAGAATAATATTTTGTTGTCTAGATATACCATCTTTTTATCCATTCACCTTTTTATTTTTATTTATTTATTTATTTATTTTTTTGAGACGGAGTCTCACTCTGTCGCCCAGGCTGGAGTGCAGTGGCCGGATCTCAGCTCACTGCAAGCTCCGCCTCCCGGGTTTGCGCCATTCTCCTGCCTCAGCTTCCCGGCGCCCACCACCTCGCCCGGCTAGTTTTTTTTTTGTATTTTTTTTAGTAGAGACGGGGTTTCACCGCGTTAGCCAGGATGGTCTCGATCTCCTGACCTCGTGATCCGCCCGTCTCGGCCTCCCAAAGTGCTGGGATTACAGGCTTGAGCCACCGCGCCCGGCCCATCATATGTATTTATCACAGTTTCTTTATCCACTTATTGATTGATGGGCATTTTGGTTGGTTCCACAGTTTTGCAATTGCAAATTGTGCTGCTATAAACATACATGCACAAGTGTCTTTCACATAATGACTTTTTTTCCTCTGTGAGATACCCAGTAGTGGGATTGCTGGATCAAATCGTAGTTCTACTTATAGTTCTTTAAGGAATCTTCACACTGTTTTCCATAGCAGTTGTACTGGTTTACATTCCCACCAGCAGTGTAGAAATGTTCCCTTTTCAATGCATCCATGCCAACATCCATTATTTTTTTATTTTTGAATTATGGCTATTCTTGTAGGAGTAAGTTGGTATTGCATTGTGGTTTTAATTTGCATTTTCCTGATCATTAGTGATGTTGAGCATTTTTTATATGCTTGTTGGTCATTTGTATATCTTCTTCTGAGAATTGTCCATTCATGTCCTTAACCCACTTTTTGAGGGATTGTTTTTTTCTTGCTGATTTGTTGGATTCTGGATATTATAGATTTATAGATTCTGGATATTAATCTTATAGATTCTGGATATTAATCTTTTGTTGGATGTATAGATTGTGAAGATTTCTTCCACTCTGTGGGTTGTCTGTTTATTCTGCTGACTGTTCCTTTTGCCATGCAAAAGCTCTTCAGTTTAATTAAGTCCCAGCTAGTGCCATCTATTTATTCTTGTTTTCATTTCATTTGCTTTTGGGTTCTTGGTCATAAAATCCTTGCCTAAGCCAATCTCTATAAGGGTTTTTCCAATGTCATCTTCTAGAATTTTTATAGTTTCAGGTCTTAGATTTAAGTCCTTAATCCATCTTAAGTTGATTTTTATATGAAGTGAGAGATGAGGATCCAGTTTCATTCTCCTACATGGGGCTTGCCAATTATACCAGCACCATTGGTTGAATAGGGTGTTCTTTCCCCACTTTATGTTTTTGTTTGCTTTGTCAAAGATCAGTTGGCTGTAAGTATTTGGCTTTATTTCTGGGTTCTCTATTCTGTTCCATTGGTCTATGGGCCTCTTTTTATACCAGTACCATGCTGTTATAGTGGCTATGGCCTTATAGTAGAGTCTGAAATCAGGTACTGTGATGCCTCCAGATATGTTCTTTTTGCTTAGTCTTGCTTTGGCTATGAGGGATCTTTTTTGGTTCCATATACATTTTAGGATTGTTTTTTCTAGTTCTGTGATGAATGATGGTGGTATTTTCATGAGAATTGCCTGAATTTGTAGATGACTTTTGGCAGTATGGCCATTTTCACAATATTGATTCATGAGCATGGGATGAGTTTCCATTTTGTTGTGTCCTCTATGATTCTTTCAGTAGTTTTTTGTAGTTTTCCTTGTATAGGTCTTTCACGTCCTTGGTTAGGCATATTCCTAAGTATTTATTTTATGTTTGCAGCTATTGTAAAAGGAGTTGAGTTCTTGATTTGATTCTCAGCTTTGTTGCTGTTGATGTATAAGAGAGCTACTGATTTGTGTACATTAATTTGGTATCCTAAAACTTTGCTGAATTCTTTTATTCTAGCAGGTTTTTGAATGAATCTTTAGGGTTTTCTAGGTATACAATCAAATCAACAGCAAACAGTGACAGTTTGACTTCCTCTTTACTGATTTGGATGCCTTTATTCCTTCCTCTTGTCTAATTGCTCTGGGTAGGTCTTCCAGTACTATGTTGAATAGAAGTGGTGAGAGTGGGCACCCTTGTCTTGTTCCAGTTCTCAGAGGAAATGCTATCAGTGTTTCCCCATTCAGTATTATGTTGGCTGTGGGTTTGTCATAGATGGCTTTTATTATACTGATACATGTCTCTTGTATGCCAATTTTGCTGAAATTTTTAATCATAAAGAGATGCTGGATTTTGTCAAATGCTTTTTCTGTATTTATTGAGATGATCATATGATTTTTGTTTTTAATTCTGTTTATGTGGTGTATCACATTTAGTGACTTGCATATGTTAAACCATCCCTGCATCCCTGTTACAAAACCCATTTGATCACGGTGGTTTATCTTTTTGATATGTTGCTGGATTCAGTTAGCTAGTATTTTTTAAAGAATTTTTGCATGTATGTTCATCAGGGATATTGTTTCTGTAGTTTTCTTTTTTGGTTTTGTCCTTTCCTGGTTTTGGTATTAGGGTAATACTGGCTTCATAGAATGATCTGGGGAGGATTCCCTTTCTCTATCTTGCAGAATAGTGTCAATAAGATTGGTACAAATTCTTCTTTGAATGTCTGATAGAATTCAGCTGTGAATTCCTGGACTTTTTTTGTTGGTAAATTTTTTATTACCATTTCAAACTCACTGCTTGTTATTGGTCTGTTCAGGGTATCTAATTCTTCCTCATTTAAGCTAGAAGGGGTGTAAATTTTCAGGAATTTATTCATCTCTTCCAGGTTTTCTAGTATATGCATGTATAGGTGTTCATGGTAACCTTGAATGATCTTTTGTATGTCTGTGGCTTCAGTTTTAATATCTTCCCTTTTGTTTCCCTTTTGTTTCTAATTGAGCTTATTTGGATTTTCTCTCTTCTTGATTAATCTTGCTAATGATCCATCAGTTTTTTATGTTTTCAAAGAATCAGCTTTTTGTTTCATTTATCTTTTGTATTTTGTTTGTTTGTTGTTTGTTTTAATTTCACTTAGTTCTGCTCTGATCTTCGTTATTTCTTTTTTTCTGGTGGGTTTGGGTTTGGTTGGTTCTTGTTTCTCTAGTTCCTTGAGATGTGACCTTAGATTGTCTATTTGTGCCCTTTCAGACTTTTTAATGCAGGAATTTAGGGCTAGCAACTTTCCTCTTAGCACCACCTTTGCTGTATCCCAGAGGTTTACATAGGTTGTGTCACTATTGATGTTCAGTTTGAAGAATTTTTAAATTTCCATCTTGATTTCATTGTTGATGCAATGATCATTCAAGAGCAGGTTATTTAATTTCCATGTATTTACATGGTTTTGAAGGTTCCTTTGGAGTTGATTTCCAGTTTTATTCTACTGTGATCTGAGAGTACTTGATGTAGTTTCAATTTTTGAAAAATTTATTGAGGCTTGTTTTGTGGCCTATCATATGGTCTATCTTGGAGAAAGTTCTTTGTGTTGATGATAGAATATATATTCTGTGGTTGTTGTGTAAAATATTCTGTAAATATCTGTTAAGTCCATTTGTTCCAGGGTATACTTTAAATCCATTGTTTTTTTACTGACTTTCTGTCTTGATGACCTATCTAGTGCTGTCAGTGCAGTATTAAAGTCCCCCACTATTATTGTATTGGTGTCTGTCTCATTTCTTAGGTCTAGTAGTAATTGTTTTATAAATTTGGGATCTCCAGTGTTAGGTGCATATATATTTAGGATTGTGATATTTTCCTGTTGGACAAGGTCTTTTACTATATAATGTCCCTCTTTGTTCTTTTTAACTGCTGTTGCTTTAAGGTTTGTTTTGTCTGATATAAGAATAGCTACTCCTGCTTGCTTTTGGTGTCCATTTGCATGGAATGTCTTTTTCCACTCTTTTACCTTAAGTTTATTTGAGTCCTTATGTGTTAGATGAGTCTCTTGAATGCAGCAGACAGTTTGGTTGGTGAATTCTTATACATTTTGCCATTCTGTATGTTTTAAGTGGAACATTTAGGCTATTTACATTCAATGTTAGTATTGAGATGTGAGGTACTATTCCATTCATCATGCTATTTGTGGCCTGTATACCTTAGTTGTTTTTTTTTTTTTTTTTTAAATTGTATTTTTGTTTTGTAGTTTCTGTGAGATTTATGCTTCAAAGAGGTTCTGTTTTGATGTGTTTCCAGGATTTGTTTCAAGATTTAGAGCTCCTTTTAGCAGTTCTTGTAGTGATGACTTGGTAGTAGCAAATTCTCTCAGCATTTGTTTGTCTGAAAAAGACTGTTATCTTTCCTTCATTTACGAAGCTTAGTTTCACTGAATACAAAATTGTTGGCTCATAATTGTTTTGTTTAAGAAGGCTAAAGATAGGGCCTCAATCTAGCTTGTAGGGTTTCTGCTGAGAAATCTGCTGTTAATCTGATAGGCTTTCCTTGGTTACCTGATGCTGTTGCCTCACAGCTCTTAATATTATTTCCTTTGTCTTAACTTTAGATAACCTGATGACAATCTACCTAGGTGATGATTTTTTTGTGGTGAATTTCCTAGGTGTTCTTTGAGCCTCTTGTTTTTGGATGTCTAAATCTCTAGCTAGGCTGGGGAAATTTTCCTTGATTAATCCGCCAAAGATGTTTTTCAACCTTTTAGATTCCTCTTCTTCCTCAGGAATGCCAGTTATTCTTAGGTTTGGCCATTTAACATAGTCCTAAACTTCTTGGAGGCTTTGTTCATTTGTCTTATTTCTTTTTCTTTGACTTTGCTGGATTAAGTTAATTCAAAAACCTTGTCTTCGAGCTTTGAAGCTTTTTTCTGCTTGTTCAATTCTATTGTTGAGACCTTTCAGAACATTTTGCATTTTTCTAAGAGTGTCAATATTTCCTGAAGTTTTAATTGTTTTTTATTTATGTTATGTATTTCACTGAAGATTTCTTCCCTCATTTCTTGTATCATTTTTTGAGTTCCTTAAATTAGACTTTACCTTTCTCTGGTGCCTCCTTGATTAGCTTAATAACTGACCTTCTAGATTCTTTTTCAGGTAAATCAAGGATTTCTTCTTAATTTGGATCCAGTGCTGGTGAGCTAGTGTGATTTTTTTTAGGGGGCTGCTAAAGAACCTTGTTTTGTCATGTTACCAGAATTGTTTTTGTGGTTTCTTCTCATTTGGGTAGGCTGTGTCAGAGGGAAGGTCTAGGGCTCAAGGCTGCTGTTCTGATTCTTTTGTCCCATGGGTGTTCCCTTGATGTAGCACTCTCCTGGCTTTCCTAGGAATGTGGCTTTCTGAGAGCTGAGCTGTAATGATTGTTATCTCTTTTCTGGATCTAGTTATCTAGCAGGTCTACCAGGCTCCGGGCTGGTACTGGGGGTTGTCTGCACAGAGTCCTGTGATGTGCACCATCTGCAGGTCTCTCAGCCGTGTATACCAGCACCTGTTCTGGTGGAGGTGGCAGGGACAAAATGGACTCTATGAGAGTCCTTAGTTTTGGTTGTTTAATGCACTATTTTTCTGCTGGTTGGCCTCCTGACAGAAGGTGGTGCTTTCAAGCAGCATCAGCTGTGGTAGTACAGGGAGGGTCAGGCAGTGGGTAGGGCCCTAGAACTCCCAATAGTATATGCCCTTTTTCTTCAGCTACCAGGGTGGGTAGGGAAGGACCATTAGGTGGGGGCAGAGCTAGGCTTGTCTGAGCTCAGACTCTCCGCTTGGGTGGGTCTTGCCACAGCTGCTGTGGGGGATGGGGGTGTGGTTCCCAGGTCAATGGAGTTATGTTTTCAGGATGACTATGACTGCCTTTGCTTTGTCATGCAGGTTGTCAGAAAAGTGGGAAAAAGCCGGCAGTCACAGGCGTCACCCAGCTCCCACACTATCCAAAAGGCCAGTCTCACTCTCATCGTGCCCCCATCAATAGCATCAAGTCTGTTTCCAGGCAGTGGTGAGCAGGGCTGAGAACTTGTCCCAGGCTACCAGTCTCCCAGCTGCAAAAGCAAGCAGGGCTTTCATGCTTCCCCACCTGTGGAGTCTGCACACCAGAGTCACACCCTCCCCCAAGTCCAGGCCAAGAGACCTTGTGTTTGGGTGGAATTGTTACAAAGTTCAGGTGGAGATTTTCTTTTCCCTGTCAACCTTTCCCAGTTCCTTTGGCAGCCCTCCCCAAGGACCCCGTGAGACAAGGCAGAAATTGTATCCCAGGGGACCCAGAGAGTCCACAGGACATTTCCCGCTGCTTCCTCTACCCCTGTTTTTTGCCCGGCTCTCTAAATTGACTCAGGTCCAGGTAAGACCAGAATCTTCTCCCGTGATCTAGACCTTCAGGTTCCCCAGTGAGGGTGTGTGTTCAGGGGTGGACAATTCCTCTTTCTTATTTCCACAGCTTTGGCACCCACAATATTTGGGATGTCTCCTGGGTCCTGCAGGAGCAATCCACTTCCTTCAGAGGGTCTGTGAGTTCTCTCAGCTTTTCTGGTTTATTCCTGCAGTAGTTCTGGAGCAAAAGTTCATGTGAGTTTCCACACACTGCTGTGTTTGCATGGGAGCTGCAATCTAGTCCTGCCTCCCATCCACCATAATCCCTCCAAATTCCCCTAACTTTCTTATTTTATCCACTGCCATATTCAGTGAAAGAAGAATATGCATGTTAAGGTGCATACAATTTACCTACTAATTTATTTTTCCTGCTGAACTTTTACGTCAGGTTCTAACATAAGAATATTTCTCATTTTATTTATGTTTCTTACTTTGGACATTTGGATGAGAGCTTTCTTAGTCCTTTAAGGCTGCTATAATAAATACCTTAGACTGGGTAATTTATAACAATGGAAATTTATTGCTCATAGTTCTGGAGGCTGGGAAATCCAGGATAAACGCTCCAACAGATTGGGGATACTGGTGAGGGCCAAGATAGCAGACACCTTCTTGCTCTATCCTCACATGGTGGAAGGGGAGAACAAACTCCCTCAAATCGCTTCTATAAGGGCATAATCCCCATTCATGAGACCTTTGGCCTCATGACTTATTCACCTCCCAAATGTCTATCTCTTAATGCCATCGTACTGGCATTCAGTTTCAATATATAAATTTTGTGGGAATACAAACATTCAGAACATATTAGGAGGTAATGAATTTTTATGTCACTAACAATGTTGTGATGAGCATCCTTGTACTTGCCTCTTGGGACCTGTGTCTATAGGTATGCTGAGTTGTAGAATGTGGCACCCAGAACTCTAAGAAGGCTCCTACAATTCCTTGTGCTCTAGTGTACACAGCCTGCATCAACCTCCACCCTTTAGGGTGGCTGAGACTGACTATAAAGGATTTCACTCCCATGGTTAGAATATATTATAAGACAAAGATGAAATGAGTTTCAGATGTAATTAACCAAAATTAGTTGAGTTTGACTTAATCAAGAGACATTATTCTGAGTGAACCTGACTCAATCAGGCAAGTTCTTACAAGGAACTGGACCCTTCTTAAGAAAAGAGATCAGAAGCATGAGGGAGATTTTCCATGCTGGCCTTTAAGAAGCAAATTACCTCATTAACTGCTTATGGAGGGAGCTGTGTGGCAAAGGCCTGAGAGCGGTCTCTAGAAGCCGAGAGTGGTTCTTGTTCAACAACCAACAAGAAAATAAGAACTCAGTCATACAGCTGCAAGGAATTCAATGCTGTCAACAACCAGTTTATCTTAAAGGTGATCTTGAAACCTTAGATCTAATCTACTTTCTATCACTACAGGTTGGATTTTATTTGCCAGAATCTATATAATAGAACTTTACAATCTGTACTCTTTTTTCTCTGTCTGTTTTCATTCACCATAGTTATTTTATGACTCATCCGTGTTGCATGTATTAATGGTTTATTACTTTTATTGTGTAGTGGTATTCTAGTTTTTCTGTCCTTGTGAATATTTGATTTGGTCAGTCTTTTAAATTGTAACCATTTTAATAGGCACATAGTAGCATCTCAATGTGATTAATTTTTATTTTGTTAGTGACAAATGATGCTGAATATCTTTTTATGTGCTTATTTGCTATCTATATATGTTTGCTGATGAAGTGTCCACTTAAATCTTTTGTCCTTTTTTTAAATGATTTTTTCAAATTACGTTTTGAGAATTATTTACATTTTGTAGATACACATCCTTTATCAGATAAGTAATTTGCAAGTCATTTTGTTTGTGATTTACAAACATTATCTTTTGGTCTGTGGCTTGTCTTTTTACTTTCTTAATAGTGTTTTTTGAAGAGGGTTTTTAATTTTCATAAAATCCAACGTACCACTTTTTGTTTTTTGGATTTTGGCTTTGGTATTGTATTTAGGAATTCTTTTTCTAAAATACCATCACAAAAATTTTCTTTTATCTTTTCTTCTTGAAGTTCCATAGCTTTCAGTTTAACATTTAGGTATATTATTCGAGTTACTTTTTCAATATTGTGGATAGGAGTACTTACTTGGTATATGGATATCCAATTGTTCTAGCACTATTTTTTGAAAAGACTATTCTCCAGTGAAAATTGTTTTACACCTTGGTTAAAAATCAATTGCTCATGTGTGTATCGATCTATTTCTTGACCCTCCATTCTTTTCCATTGTTCGAGTAACCTGTCTTCGTGTCGGTATCATACTGTCTTGATTACTATATTTTTTATAATAAGTCTTGATATTGCAATGTCACTTCTCACTTTGGCAAATCTCTGAAATTCTCTTACTTGATACCGCTTGCTTCCATTTGGCTGACTGTGGTCCCAAAGGTGGGATGATTGCAACTCACAATTTTTTAAGATTCTGATATCAAAATGATAGACCAGAGGATCAACAGCCCTTAGATAGCAATATTCCTCAAAGTGTGGCCTGAGGACCATTCACATCAGACACAACTTTGAAGTTTGTGTGTATGATATTACCATTTACATTCCTGTATGTTTATGCCTGACCTATTAAATCAGAATCTTTAGATATGGGGCTCATGAATCTTTACATTTAGTAAGTTTTCTGAGTGATTCTTATGGACATAAAAGTTGAAGAATTGCTTATGCAACAGTGCTGGAAAAAAAAACCCCTTTCTTGTGCGTTTTTCACATTTGTCACACAGATGAGTAAAGCAGTAAAATGGATGTACTTAGTTAGGTGGAAATAAAGCTTTAATTTACCTGTTCATTTATTTACTCACTCACTTTTTTATTCAAACGTTTATTTACTATTCATAGATGACAAAGGATAAAGTAGAAAATGTAAAATGTAAAAATGCAAAAACACAACTTGAAGAATTCGTGGAATCTATTTTCAAAGACAGGATATGTTTCTCAAGTATTATTTATGGCTGTCAGATGATGACTCAATGCTCCCTGCAATCAGGAAACAGAGAACATTGTGCTGGAGGAACTGCCCACAAGCATCCCCACCCCCAGACTTTTTGCAGATTTCTTTTAAACAGTCCCAGACCAAAACAAAGCTAAGTTATCCTTAAACCTGTTTAGGATGGGAAATTTTGTGGCCTCCTTCAAACATTAGTTCTAGTGCTGAATAATACCACTTCCTTTAATACAAGTTCCTGAGTTTAAACAGATAGTTTCTTTATCATGGAAAATTCAAGGAGGTGGGGGGTGGGGAGTGCTGTAGAGCCCATCCTGCCCTGAGAAATATGAGAACTATTAAGAGGCTGATCAAGCTGGGTCACCTTGTTTTCACTTTTGGTCTCTTTTAGTGGTATGTCCACATCATAATGTTTTCTTTGGTTCCCTGTAACTCGCAATCTCGGCTAAGGAAATGGTCTTGAAAACTCATTCACATCAATGGCAAATGATAGATAAATGCACAATATCTCACATTGTAGAACTGAAGTGTGGTACTTCAGATACTGTCAGTGGCAGTGAATCTGCACAGGTCTGCAATCACCTCAGTTCTTGCCTCCTCAGAAGAAAGAATTTGACCGAGGGCCATAAGACAGAGTGAGGGATGGAGGCAAGTTTTAGAGCAGAAGAGCAAGTTTATTAAAAGGCTTTAGAACAAGAATGTGTGAAAGGAAAATAAATCTTGGGGCTCCCAAATCACTAAGCTAAAGGGAAAAGTCAAGCTGGGAACTGCTTGGGGCCAACCTGCCTCCCATTCTATACAAAGTCACCCCTCTACTCACTGAGATAAATGTACATCTGATTGCCTCCTTTGGAAAGGCTAGTCAGAAACTCAAAAGAATGCAACAATTTTCTCTTACCTACCTGTGACCTGGAAGCCCCCTCCCGCTTCAAGTAGTCCCAACTTTGCATTGAGTTGTCCCGCCTTTTCTGGATAGAACCAATATTCATCTTACATATGTTGATTGATGTCTCATGTCTCTCCCTAAAATGTATAAAAACAAACCTGTACTCTGACCCCGTTGGGCACTTGTAATCAGGACCTCCTGAGGCCGTGTAACGGGCGCACATCCTCAACCTTGGCAAAATAAACTTTCTAAATTAACTGAGACCTGTCTCAGGTACTCGGGGGTTCATAAATGAAAGGAAGTAAATTGCACTTGGAAGAGGGCCAGCCAGGCAACTTGAAAGTTCAAGTGCCCAGGTTGACTTTACCTTAGGGTTTGGCATGCTTCCGGGTCTTGTGTTACTTCTCCCGATTCTTCCCTTGGGATGGGCTGTCCTCATGCACAGTGGCCTGCTAGTGCTTGGCAGTGGGGAGCATATGCACAGGAGTTTACAGGAGTTGTATGCATGTTCTCTTGAGGCTTTTTTTTCTCTCTTACCAGTCAAGTGATCCTGTAAGGTCATATATCAGTTAAACTCTACCATTTTGCCTTAGTGCACATGCTTAAGCCCACTCACCCAACTCCTGAGGTCTTATTGGAAAGCTGATCAACAGTTTCAGGTTTTTCTTTTTTTTTTTTTAATTATTAGATGAAGTTTCGCTCTTGTTGCACAGGCTGGAGTGCAATGGTGCAATCTTGGCTCACTGGAACCTCCACCTCCTGGGTTCAAGTGATTCTCCTGTCTCAGCCTCCCAAGTAGCTGGGATTACAGGCATGCACCACCATGCCCGCCTAATTTTGTATTTTTAGTAGAGACAGTGTTTCTCCATGTTGGCCAGGCCAGTCTAGAACTCATGACCTCAGGTGATCCACCTGCCTCAGTCTCCCAAAGTGCTGGGATTACAGGTGTAAGCCACCATGCCTGCCCTCAGGTTTTTCTGTCTATTGGGGGACTGCTTTCCCCTGGCACTGGCTGAGACTAATTCTTATTTTAGAGAGACAGCTTAGCAACTGCCTGACCATCACCTGTTGGTTGACTGACATTCCTGGTGCAGGGCAGGGGGCTCCTCTCTTGCCCTGCCCATGTTTGATTAGCAAACTACTGTGACAATATCAGAGCTGCGTAAGATAGATACTTTGGTGGATCCTCTCCCGTGTTTCTGAAATTAGTTGCAAAAGGCATTTTGTTATTCTGCTTGCTCATTAGACAGTCTTGCAGACTGTACGATATAAGCTCTCAAAAGGGTCGATAATTAAGACCAGTCACAAAAAATGACTCTGTATTAGAGAATAGACATCACATCTGTTAGGTTTGCAAGATAGAGGACTTAGAGAGCAAGAGAAACTTTACACTCAGAGAATAACTGAGCATGTTAAAAGTTGGGAGGGGCCTTAATATCCAATCATGCAAAGAAATTATATGAGAAATGCATTGTTAGACAATTTCATCGTGAACATTGTAGAGTGTACTGACACAAACCTAGATTGTACAGACTGCTTCATACTGAGGCTATATAACATACAGCCTATTGCTCCTAAGCTACAAGCCTGTATAGCATGTTACTGTACTAAATACTGTAGGCAATTAAAACACAATGGTAAGTATTTGTGTGCCTAAACACATACAAACATAGAAAAGGACCAGTTAAAAGACGGTATATTGGTCAGGCGTGATGGCCCACACCTGCATCCCAGCAGTTTGGGAGGCCAAGGTGGGAAGATAGCTTGAGGTCAGGAGTTTGAGACCAGCCTGGACAACATAGTGAGACTGTGTCTCTACAAAACATAATTCAAAAAAAAGAGAAAAATTTTAGCTGGGCATGGTGGCATGTACCTATAGTCTTAGCTACTTGGAAGGCTGAGACAGGAGGATTACTTGAGCTCAGGAATGCGAGGCTGCAGTGAATTATAATTGCGTCACTGCATGCCAGCCTGGGCAACAGAGCTAGACTCTGTCTAAACAAAACAAAACAAACAAACAAAAAACTAAAAGGCGATATGAGAAACAAAATATGATACATCTGTATGGGGCATTTACCATGAATGGAGTTGGTGGAACTGGAAGTTGCTCTGGGTGAATCAGTGACTGGTGAGTAAATGTGAAAGCCTAGGGCATTACTAAACACTACTGTGGACTTTATAAACACTGTACACTCAGGTGACACTAAATTTACAAAATTCTTTTTTAATAATAGATGAACCTTTGCTTACTGTGACTTTTAAACTTTATCAACTTTTAATTTTTTTTAAACATTTTGACTCTGGTAATAACACTTAGTTTAAAACACAAACACATTATACAGCTATACACAAATATTTTCTGGCTGGGCACAGTGCCTCACGCCTGCAATGCCAGCACTTTGGGAGGCTGAGGTGGGTGGATCACTGGAGGCTAGGAGTTCCATACCAACCTGGCAAACATAGTGAAACCCTCTCTGTACTAAAAATACAAAACATTAGCTGGGCATGGTGGCACACACCTGTAATCCCAGTCACTCTGGAGGCTGAGGCATGAGAATCGTTCGAACCCAGGAGGTGGAGGTTGCAGTGAACTGAGATTTCACCACTGCACTCTAGCCTGGGCAACAGAACCAGACTCTGTCTCACCAAAAAAGAAGAATTTCTTTATATCCTTATTTTTTAAGTCTTTTTTCTATTTTCAAAGGTTTGTTTGTTTACTTTTTAAACTTTTTGTTGTTGTTGTTAAAAACTAAGACACAAATACACACATCAACCTAGGAGTACACAGGGTCCGGATCCTGAATATCACTATCTTTCACTTCCATGCCTTATTCCACTGGAAGATCTTCAGGGACAATAACATGCATGGAGCTGTCATCCCTTGTAAAAAAAATGCCTTCTTCTGGAACACCTCTGAAGGACCTGCCTGAGGCTCGTTTACAGTTATCTTTTTCAAAAATAAGTAGTAGGAGTACATGCTAAAATAACGATGAAAAGTGTGGCACAGTAAACACATAAACCAGTAACACAGTTGCTTATCATCGTTATCCAGTATTATGTACTAACCTATATTTTTGGCTGGCAGCACAGCACATTTGTTTACACCAGCATCACCATGACGATAGAAATGTTTCAGCTCCATTATAATCTTACAGGATTACTATTATAAAAGTGGTCTGTTGTTGACCAAAATGTCATTATGGGTGCATGACTGAACTGGCCTCATTACATAGATGAGGAAGCTGGGTTCCAGGGAGGTAAAGTGATGCATTCTAAGTCACATAGATGACTAGGGACTATCTGTAATGTGGAAATCAGATACAGCAGCCTCTACATTATTTTGGTAACATAATTATCATGGGCTTACTAATAACCCAAAGCAAGTAAAGAGCATGCTAAATACCTTCTTGTTTCATAATCATGGCAAGAGCTCTGCAGTACAAATGCAAGATAATGTCCTCTGAGTCCAATCCTTTGTGGGAAGAGGCAGAGTATAAATAAATAAGCAAGTAAGCAAGTAACCTCCAACTCACACTCCCAACAATGAAGAGTTTTAATTTTTTTTTTAATGAGTGCATCCATAGGGGTATGTATGTATATTAGCTTATATTGTGTACTGACTAGAAAATGATCCATGAGATCTCGGAAGGCCCATTCCCTTGATTAGTGGTAAGTTAGGTTAGTTAATTAAGGTTACTTTAATACTAATTAGTCAGGGCTTTAATTATGCTTTCAGAACAGGAACACAGGACTCATATGGTTCTTAGTGACCCAGTTAACTAAAGTGATAGGATTTTTGTCTTTCATCTAATAATGATTCGTGATAAGGAACAGACGGAGAAAAGCTGATCCTAATGGGATTATAGGAGAATTCTTTAACCAGAGTCAACCAGAGAGCAGCAGAAGGTCTGAGATTAAAAAAGCATCCTCTGTAGCTTCTGGAATAGCTCTGCAGGGAGAACAGCCAAGGGGTTGAAGCATGGCTGACTTTGTCACGAAGATTTCCCAAAAATTGGCCCCAAACTAGTAAGTCAATGGATTGTAGAGTATAAGCAATAAATGACGGTTTTAATTGCAGAAGGAGTGTCATGGCAAACAGAAAACTAAGCAGAGAAAGCCTTTTCCCAACCATGGTAGTGGGCTTTACTTACTGAGTGCCCTTTGTATGCCAGACCATAAGACTTGCTGGAACTGTGGAAATGAGCGTGTCAGGATTCCACTTCTCAAGGCAGAGATAGTCTGGTGGGATGGACAGATTTGCAGACAGATAAACTATGCTGCAACATGCTAAATGTGCTCTTGGCAAATCTGTCCCTCCCACCCAGACTGTAAACAGACTGGAATGCATCCAATTTTCCATCAAATTCAGCATGAAAATGTGGTTAACTTCTTGCCAGTCCCAGTACGGTCTTCTGGTAGCTGTAGCCTCTTGTATTCTGGGATAATGTGGTGATAACAATGTCCTCTAACTTGTTTAGGAAGACTTTTTGAATTCGGTGTCCTTTAGAAATGACAATAAGCAATGTGACAACTCAAGACTGACTAGAAGAACTAAATTTGCAGCAAGTCATTGGATCTGTACATGTTTGTGGTTTCAATGGATTATATCTATTTTCCATATTTGCAGAATACTTTGCAATCAAAGTATTAATTAAAGCTCAACCTCAATATTGTACTGGATCTTCACTGGAAGGAGCCATTATGCAGGCAAAGTTAAGGCCGAAGCTTGGAGGTTGAAACACCATTATAGAGAGGGGTGGGGGCAAAGGGGAGGCCAGCCCTGGGCTTTACAGTTTCTAAAAGAATTGCACATTTTATCTACTTGGGGTGGCTGTGGAATCTCTGATGAGACCTGCGGTGCATGTGGAAATTCTGGATACTTTGATGCTGACAAAGACATATCGGAGTCCCCACTCTCAAAGAGCCCCTGCTGGCTTGAACAATGAGCATACAGGCAATGAACTTCATGAACAGGAAACCAGAAGGCCCTTCCCAGGCAGTGGGCTTGGCTCTGCGGATCTCAGAGTCTGTGTAGCAGATCCTAGAGTCTGTGTAGCAAACTCAGTGATAACAAAGATTGAATTTCTTGCCAGCTTTTTGGAATAGGAACTCAAAACACATAGAATTTGTTTTAGAAAATTATAAGTAACGTTGACATTAATCCTGTGTTGTGGCTTACAAATTCTTACACATCACCCCACTCATATTCCATAATAAGCAAATGCATTCTTTGCTCCTGAATCAGGGACATATGTTCTCAGCAGTCTCATTTCTGCGTTCTTAGGACCCTTGATACCTACTGCACAAAGCTCCCTTCCATTACCACCGGAAAACTCCCCTTTAGAATCTACATATCTGACTAGAAAGAAGCTTAGACTAGTATTAGTTCTAATGTGAACTCATTTCACATGAACTCGGAACATTCATGAATTCAAATCTACCTGCTAGTATTCTTTGGTACAACCACAGCTTTTATCTGGTACTTGACACCAGGAGTAGTTTGTATTAGTGCTGGAGCAAAACCAGTCTTCTTTGGACTTATTGAGAAATTGGTATCTGTATAGGGTTGATATACAAAGTATTCTGCTTTAGATGGACAATTTGGAAGATTTTCAAGGATAATTTTTGATTATTAAAATTTTGTCTTCCTTTTTTTTTTATTCTAGAAACTAGGTTGGTACAAAAGTAATTGCAGTTTTTGGCATTACTTTAAATTGCTTATTGTACAGTTCCACATTAAAAGTAATGGCAAAAACTGCAATTAGTTCTGCAGCAACCTAAGAGCTAACTAATATGACACTTGGTCCTTTTACATATATCTTTCTGGAATCACAGAAATATTACTCATTAGATAAATAAATTCTAGTTTTTTCAACTCTATCCCGACGATATTACTGTAATCACAAAAGGAGATGCCACAGAAGTCTGAAGGTGAACGGAAATGCAGATGACAGCAGCATCTTCAAGGAAAGGCATGGAGGATATTTAGGAATTATCAAATCACAGGTTAGAGAAGTTACAGGAAGACAAAAGATAAGTGCAGATTTGTTTTTTGTGTTTTTTTTTTGGCTTTAGATCTCTGTTAAGCTCGGTGCCTCATACAGTTCATGCCTTAAGTCTCTCTAAAATCATTAACATTATCTTGCAAATAACACTCTGTGAGGTTGTGAAACCTCAGTTTGCTTCTCCAGATCTCCCTCGCTTCTTTCTGGGACTGTTTCCATTACTGATATTCTGATAGCTTCTGAATGTAACTCTGCAGCCATGACCTCTCTCCCAACCTCCAGACTGTTTTTGAATCCAATTGCCTACCTGACGTCTTCTCTGAATTTCTAAAAGGTCACAAAATAAATAGCCCTCTCCCCGAATCTATTCCCGGTTCTCTCCCCTTTTCAATAATTAGCCAGTTCTCTAAGAGTTGCTTCAGCTAGAAATCATGCAGTGTTTTGTTTGTTTGTTCATTTGTTTTTCTTTCTTTTTTTTTTTTTTCTCTTTTGAGATGGAGTCTGTCACCCTGGCTGGAGTGCAATGGCACGATCCGGCTCACTGCAATCTCTGCCTCCCAGTTCACATGATTAACCTGCCTCAACCTCCCGAGTAGCTGGAATTACAGGTGCTAGCCACCACGCCTGGCTAAGTTTTGTATTTTTAGTAGAGACAGGGTTTCACTATGTTGGCCAGACTGGTCTCAAACTCCTGATCTCAAGTGATCTGCCCACCTTGGCCTACCAAAGTGCTGGGATTACAGGTGTGAGCCACCGTGCCTGGTCCCATGAAGTGTTTTCACTACTGGTTTTTCTTCACCCCAACATCCAACATGTCAGCAAATCCTGTCTACTGTATCTGCAAAGTATGTCCCAAGTCAGCTAAGTATTTTTCTGTTTCCAGTGCTGCTATCTTTGTTTCAGTACCCAGCATCATTTTCCTGAAATACTACCATGGTCTCTAGACCGATCTCTCCACTTCCCCTTCTGCTGCCACTTCCTTCCACGTTCCAGGCTCTACAGAGCAACTGTGGTGAAGCCACAAAAACAAAATTCAGATCATGGCAATTCCTAGCTAAAACCATCTAGAAGTTTCCTATTGCACAGAGAATAAAGTCCAAATGCCTGACGTGGTTTACCAGTTTCTCCATGACTCAATGCCTACTCATCTTCATGAATCACCTTCCGCCACTCTTTCACTTGCTCAAATACTGCGGTTTCCCCTGTGACCTTCTCTTGGGTCTTTGAAATGCCAAGCTTATTATGATCTTCAGGCCTGTGCCCTTGCTGCTAATGCTACCTGGAATGTTCTTCCCTCAGGATCTTCACAAGGCTGATTCTTTTTTGCTTTTCAAGTCTCAGCTCTAGTGGCGTCTTCTCGGTGAGACCTACACTGACTCCAGCTCTCAATTGCATCAACGTCTTTAATTTTTTATTAAACTCATGGATACCTAAAATGCCCTTTGGCTTTTATTTGTGGGCTGGTTTATGATCTACCTTCACGTTCCCGTGTCTGTCTTATTCTCTGCCATGTCCGTGGCACCTGATAGGATGTATTCACATTTATTCATGAACAAGTGGTAAATGAATGGATGAAGGTCTCTAAGGTATATTCCATTTGGGTTCATTAATATGGTTTTTTGACCTAAAATGTGGCAATCCCCACATTTTTTTTTTATCTTGCTTTATTTCCCTTTTGGGATACCTGCTGCTAAAACCTCCTCTTGTCCCATAGCCACAGGGATGAGTTTCTGCAGCCTAACCCTTCTTCTCTCCTCACTTCCCCCACAGAGGGGCAGACAATGAACATTTTTAGCATGACCATTTCTAAAGCTGCATCAAGCTTTCTCGAGTTAGTTCAATGAATCCAAACAGTAATGGAACTACTTTTATATGAACCTAAGGAAAGTGCCTTTTGCTTTTCATGGCTGTGCCCAATCTGTGCTCCTGGTTTTAGTGGCCCACTGAGCTCTCAATGAGATAGTTTTTTGAGTATATATATATTTTGCAGTCCTCTTTCCCAAGGATCCAGATAGGAGTTTAGGGCTATTGTGGATCAGGGGAAATATTTGAGAAACAGACTCCATTTGTTCATAAAACATTGCTTCTCACGAAACCGGTTCTGGTCAGGGTCTGGGCCTGATACTTTCAAGGCCCCTGGTTCCTGGTGCAAATAGCTTCTACAGATCTTTCCTCTCCAGGCTGCCAGCCTTGCCTGGATATAACTGGATCCCACCATGAACACAGCTTAAGCTCCAGCTGCTATCCCCAGTCCAATGCCAAAGTGCTATTATAATCCTGACACAGGACTGATTAACCGTGCCTAAGTGGTTAGGAAAGGATTCATGGAGGAGAGACTATTTAAGCTCATTTCAAAGGGTATGCTGAAGAATTTAAGGCAGAGAGGGAAGTGAAAGCAAACAACAACAACAACAACAAAAATGACGTATATATGCAAAGACATAGAATTATACAATCAGGTTCTTAAGAGGAATTTAGTAGTGTTAGAGTAGAAGAGGAGGGAGAATGAGAAGAGACGGGGCTGGTAAGGGAAGTTGGAATCAGGTCATTTAGGCCTTGTGGGCCCTGGCAAGGAAGTGAGTTTTAACGAATAGGGGAATGCCACTGAATACATTTTTAAGCAAGAGACAGATGTCATCAAAACTTTCTTTTATAAATATAACTCTGGTAGGAGCATATATAATAAATGAAGGTGGGAGAGATTACTGGTAGAGAGATCGGAGAGGGGTCCATTACCAGGGTGAGGCAGAAGAAAAATAGAAACATGGACTAAGGGGATAGCAATAATGGTGGTGGGGAAAGAATAAGAAGGGTCTGATTTAAGGTGTATTTCAGAGATAGCATAGACCTGATTTTGGCTGATTGGCTCTGAGGGATTATGGAAAATAAGTTTCAAGGGTGATTAACCAAATTTTACTCTTGGAAAACTGTGAGACTTAATATGGCATCAATTAAGATAATTAATCCAAGACAAGAAAGAATAGAGAAGAGGAGAGAAAGATGTTTGCCATGCTTCGATAACACAGCCCAGAGGAAAAGTCTTACGTCGT
Organism: Macaca fascicularis; assembly: GCF_037993035.2. Classification (NCBI taxonomy): domain Eukaryota; kingdom Metazoa; phylum Chordata; class Mammalia; order Primates; family Cercopithecidae; genus Macaca; species Macaca fascicularis. Next base: position 138,039,000 of record NC_088375.1, read on the forward strand.
AGATACAGTATTTAAGATTGGGGTTGTAGTGCTACTAGGACAGGAAGATAGGCCACCCCATTGATATTGTTGATGGAATGGAGGAGTAATCTGACACATGTGGCATATTAGTAGTTTGTACTGAGGATTTTGATCTGTATTGAAAGGGTAACTGATCCTCAAAGAGTCACTGGTCCTTGTCTGACATTTACCCGTTCTCTAACTTCCATTAGCAGTCTGTTGGCATTCTTGCACTGAGATATACAGAGCTCTTTGCCTTTTCAATCTCATTGCACAAACACTGAATCACTGTCTGTGCTGTAGGAAGGAGAAACCAATGTTTTGTTTTTTGCTTTTTAAAATGTGTGGTGTTTAAAGAAGAGAGGGGTTGAGTACAGAACTAGGAGTCAAAAGATTTTGGTTCTTTTCCCAGTTGCTCAAGTTAGGTAGCCTTTCCTTTTGTTTTCTTTCTCCTTCCTTCCTTCCGTTTTTCCTTTCCTTATTTTTTAAAACTTTTGTTTCATTATCTGTAAAATCGTGATGAATGGTGGTGGTGATAACATTTTGGCTACTTGGCAGGAATCAAATGTAAGGATCAAGTGGGATAATGTTTACAACGATTCAATGGGTTACTATTTACTTAAAGCATAGTAGCAGCAAATATTATCCAATGAAATTACCTGGTATGTTGTATAGAATGCTCCATGATGCCTGGAGAAGATGACCACATTTCCATACAAGTCAGTTTTGTGTAATAATAGAATAGTGATTGAGAGCAGAGGTTCTGGAGCACACTGTGGCAAGTGGAAGTCCCAGTCAGCCACTTTTCAGTGGAATGATCATAGACAAGTTATTAGGACTCTTGAAATCTTTCCTTCACTATCAATAAAATAGAGACAGTAATTCTTATTTCACAAATTTTATATAATAAAGCAGATGATACAAGTATTGAGGATACTGATTTTATCTTGTCACACTTGGGGGTAAGAAATGTCATACGATTCTTCTAAATAAAAACTAAATCTCACTATGAGCAGCCATTCACCAAGATAGTGAGACAGCTACTATCATTCATATTTGTTCTTTGCCTCTAGCCACAGATAGTCGTTTCCAAAGAATCTAGGAGTCTTACATTGTGTCTTGAAGGAAAAAAATTCTCAACTCCTCAACCCATTGTAGTTGCTCTTAGATGCTTATAGTTCAACTCTAATAGAAGAGGCTCTGCTCATTCTGTGTCAAGCTTGGGTGTAGGGGCCTTTGCTAAGACTGGCAGGTTCAGCTTTTAGTACCCCTAGTACAGCATACATTCACTCCAAGGCCTTGTATCTTCTGTGAGAGCAGAAACTGAATTAGGTGTGGATCTTCACTACCTGCAAAACCAGTCAAAACCCCCACCCCCTTCCCAGGTTTGGGGTATCTCCCTGTCTTTCAGGTTCAGAATATTTGGCCTCTCTGCTTACATGCTTTCGCCACTCAGCCTTGGCATTTTCCAGGTAATTTCTCCTCAAAGGATCTTTAAAAACAATGTTGCTATTTCTTTCCTGGGGGGTATGGTGAATAGCATATTTACCCAGTTGATGTTGTCATGTGAAATCCCTGGTTTATGCATATAGATCACTTATCATACTTCTTGGCACAAGATAAGTGCTCTATGAATGGCAACTGTGATGGAGAGCTGCTGTCTTTCCTGAACTATCTTCCAACTTCCTCAAGCTTTACAATCCGGCTCTGTGCCCAGGAGGCTGACACACAGGATGTATCATTGAGTTCCCATGTTCTCTGGCTTCTGGTTAGACTCTGTCTGTAGAGGGAAGGAGGGACAGGGAGAAGAATTAGGTTGAGGAATTCATTCTCCTGGCTGCTCCCTGTGGAGTCACATGTAGCTGCCTCACTCTGTGGCAGGCTACAGCTTTTGCTAGATGGCCCATGCTTCATGGTCTTTTCTCTTCTTTTCCTGCCTCTTCATGCCTTAGATATGGTGACAGCTCCCGTGGTTACCAGCTCTAGAGTATTACCCCACCCTTTGTTGCTTTTCCTCCTTTGGTAAATAGTTCCCATCCTCATTATTCTTTATATATATATATATATATATATATATATATATATATATATATATTTTTTTTTTTTTTTTTTTATGAAGTCTCGCTCTGTCACCCAGGCTGTAGTGCAATGGCTTGATCTTGGCTCATTGCAACCTCTGTCTTCCGGGTTCAAGCAATTCTCCTGCCTCAGCCTCTTGAGTAGATGGGATTACAGGCACATATCACCACGTCTAGCAAATTTTTGTATTTTTAGTAGAGGCAGGGTTTCACCATGTTGGCCAGGCTGGTCTTGAACTCCTGGCCTCAGGTGATCTACCCACCTCGGCCTTGCAAAGTGCTGGGATTACAGACATGAGCCACCACTCCCGGCCTCTTAATAAAATTTTTATTTTATTCAAGTATTGAGTTCTTAAGTGCTTCCTGGATCACTTCTCAAAACTAGAGGGATAAATGTTGAGGCCAATCATAATCATTTTATTCTCATGTCAGCAAAAGATGGTCATGTGCTGTATTTGTCAGTTAAATAAAAGAAAGAGGGTTCCTGGGAGTACCTCAGAAGGTTTTCTTTACCCTTAAAAAGAGACACCTAATAAAAGCTTGTGCTTTTTAAGTTTACATGTTGTTGTGTATGGAAGTGATAATTGGAGCCATTGGAGCCATCTTGTGACCATGAGTGAAAGCAAAGAGAAAATCATAGAGAAACCTGACATTGTTAAGTTGCTGAATTAAGTCCAGAATTTCCTGCTGTCAAGCTTTTGTTATAGGATATAATTAATTTCCTGTGATTTAAATGACTTCAGTTGGAGTTTTATGTTACCTGTAGCTAAAAATAGCCTTGGGGATTAATCCCTATCTCTCTTTACACTTGTTTGTTTTTAGTGCAAAAACAATTCTTGATAGAAAAATAATTATTTTCAATTGTTCAGTAGCTGCTATTTTTTCTACTGCGTTTTATTTTCAAGTTAAGACCATAAAATAATAAGGAACATTTGAATCTCTTTAAAGTGAATACTTCTAGCAGTATAAAATTTCCGCATCATCTGAGAATGGCACACTTCAGAGATGAGTGGGATAGGAAGTGGGAAATCTGCCATTTCAACATATGTCAAATAGGGGTTAAACTTTTCTTGAGAGAACAAACAAACAAACCAACAAACCATCTATAAGATTACAGAAAAAATGTTACCTTGCTTTTCTTAGAATTTCAGTTTTACTGTGGAAATTGTGAAGTCTGAAAAGGAAAAGCTATTTGCTTACAGAATTAAAAAACAGACAATCCTGGAGACCGGGAAACTTTAGTATCAGCCATTCTATCAATTACTGATTTACAATTTGCCAAATGCTTGGAAAAGTTCCTGGCCTATTGTTACCATGATGTAATTATTTGTTTAACATATTTTCTAGCAAGAAAAGAGAAGTAGAAGCCAGAGTGATAAGTTTTCAATTTCAGATACAGGTCAGAGGTAAAGGAGTCATATAGCTGGATTTTCCAGGAAAGACCCCGTTTCTAATATGGATTGATTCATTCAGTTCTACTTCAGTGACTCAAGTATCACAGAACGTAAAGACCATAAGTCATATGACTCATCTCTTTTTTTTTTTTTTTTTTTTTTTTACCAGGAACTCTACCAGTTGCGCAGAAATAATTACAATTTCATAAATCCCCTACCTTCCTTAGGGAAGGTACATTTCCTTCCTTCTAATGCCTTTGTCATACAGAGACAGAAAATAAGGAAAAGATATCTGGGGATGGGAAAATGCTACTATCAACATTTATTCTGTTTCCCTTCTTTTTACTCCTCATTTTCAATTTTGTGTGCCAACTCAGGTAACCATCCTCCCACAAACCTACACTGTGGTGGGGAACAAGGAGGGGGCGGATGTTGGCTCTGATAAATAGCTGCCTCTCTTTCTATGCCTCTGCTACAAGGTACTTACTGATACAAAAATAAAAAAGAGTACTAAACGTAGTATCCAGTTTTTCTGTGTAAATCCAAAGAAGACATTATTATTGACTGGGTTCTATATCAAGTCGGGGCAAGTTATCCACAAACAGGATAAAGATAATAAACTCTTTGGGGCATCAGTATACCATACAGCAATCTCACTGTTCCCTAGAGCTGTGGAAGAATTCATTTACCTCACACAGGTGAACCTTGCTCTTCCCCAGAGAGCATTTTGTTCATCTTAGCTCAATACGAGATCAGATCCATTGTCAGCAGTAACGATTTGTACCATGGTTTTGTTTTTGTTTTTGTTTTTTTTTTGTTTTTGTTTTTTTCCACTGGGTTGAAACTTAAAGCATCTCTGAGTGGAAAATAAATGGCAATAGCTGTATCTCAATTTTTGCAAAGGGGTCGAGAAGGAGAGAGGGAGAACCTTAGATTAAGATGTTCTTCTGGAATCATCGGTTCATCCAATGAGCAATAAAGCAAGAAACTAAAGCCAGGCCTCAGAAACACCACTCCATTTATTCCCTAAAATCTTGTTTTCCTCTTTGCTTCAGGTCCATGGTAATTCTTGCCTCACTAGCACTCTTTCAAAGACAGTGAACGGTCCCTTAGCATTTGGAAAGAATTTTATTTTGCAGAATTTTGGAGCCGGCCTTGGCTGACTCTCTATTAATGTTAAAGAAAAAGTCAAATAACATGATTTTTCTATTAAAGCAAAGGTTTCTACATTAACTCTGAACTTCAGCACACCACACAGAGCTGAAGATAGCAGTTGGAGTGACAGTGACACAGAAATGAAATGAATTAAAATTGCCACTGACAATAAAGCAGGAAGAGGTGGGAGGCAGTAAAGGCTTGTCCCTGAAAATTTTACAGCATTGCTGATGCTGGAAGGAACAGTAATTTAAGACAGTTATGGACCTTAAAAAAAAGCAATAATGTTGAAGCCAGACTCAGTCTGTATGGAATGGTTATTATTTGGTTTAAAACTGTGAAGAATGCATTTACTACTTGGGTAAAAAAGAGATACTGACCTTGATGCAGTGCAAATTTGATATGGGATTAGAGGTCCTTGTTCTTAGTCTGCTGCTAAAGACAGGGGAGCGGCAGTAAAACAGCATCTTGGCACTGAATAGGCACATGTGGGTGCAGCTCCACTTCAGTCAGGGCTCAGAATCAGCAGACACTTGCGTTTTAGGGATGTAGTCTCAAATCTCTGAGAGGACTGAAGTGGTACTTTGAGAACACATATGCCTATGCTCCCTCCAAGGGAGGTGTCCTGTTCTATTCGGGATCACTGTGTATTATGCAGGAAGTTGGTCACAGAATAAGGAATCAGGATTTCCAGACATCACATCTGCCTACAGGTCAGATCATAGCTCTCCTCTTACTGCCTGTGTTATCCTGGGCAAGTTATATTCCTTCTCTGATTTTCAATTTTGCCATTATATGTGATTATAATTATATTTTGTTTATAATGTTAAGTAAATGAAGATACTTTTTCAATGTTCAGCACTATATAAACGCTGAAAATTGTTCCCACTAGATTGGACTGACAAGGGAATGTAGGTTTCCCTTTTATTAAATATATGTGCATATTTTTATTTATGCATTTGATATCAGTTGCTATCTGAGACTTGGACAAAATTGCAAAGAAGGCAGAATTTGAATATTTTTAATTTTCCTATGAGCAACTTATCTACCCATTTCTTTTTTTCCCTTTTCTCTCCAGAAAACTAAGTCAGAGCAGAAGGAGAATTGAAATGGTGATGAGGTGAGTGGGCAAAGGTAATGGCATGTAGGCAAAGTGTCAAGGGCATACAAGATTTCAAGAGCTACAATGAGGTTTGAGACTTGAAAAAATAATTTTGGCTTCACTGAAGCTTAGCCCAACTTACATAAAGTTACTATACTATGTATTTATTGTATGATGTGGGCAAATTTTAGTATGTTTTATATTATGCCAATTATGTGCCTAGAATTTTAGAAGATCTTAAAAGGACTTAGGGGGATGATAAGGAAAGACCCTTTCGCATGGTAAGACCAGCATCTTACCATGGGAGAAAATGTTCAGCTGGACCAATAATCAGCGTATGTGTGTGTGTGTGGGGGGAGGGGGGTGGGAGATGAGGTCAGCAGGGATCACTCAGCTGTAGCTAGGGGGACATTTTTCAAATTCACACATTTCTGTCTCTCCATGCAGGGCATAAGGTAAGATGTGGGAAGTGACATTCCAGGCTATGACAATTTTTTCTCCTCAGTGTATTCCTAGCTCTGTCAAAGGTCTTAGCACACATTAGGCACTCAATAAACACTGAGTGGATAAATGAATGGGAGGTCTAAGTCAGGGGGTACCTGGTGTTGCCAGAGCAGGTAGAAGTAGAGGGAGAATGGTATCAGGGTGTCATGAATTAAGCATTGTAAAGTGACTAACCTGAGAGTTACCCTGAATGAGATGAGGCAGCATGGGAAATTGAGTTTTTGGAAGGGATACTAAATAATAATAATAATACATCAACAATGACATTTTGAGTTTACCATCTGGCAGGTGTTATAATAAAAAACTTACATTCAGCATCACATTTTCTTATCACATCGGCTCTATAATACGGGCAGTATTACCGTAGCCATTTACAGATAAAGACATACAGAAGTCAGGTTAGTTACCTAAGGACACAGAACTAGTACGTGACACAACTGGGAGTTAAACCCAGGTTGCTCATACTTCAGAGTTGAGCTCTTAATGACTACAATGTAGGAATCTGTAAAGCATACAACAAGCATACAAATAGAGCTCCAGTCCTAGAGGGTGCTGGAATAGTTACTATAACACATGTAATTGAAGCGAAAAACTGTTTTGAAGGGAAGGTATCAGAAACTTATTTTCTTAAATAGAAGATGAGGAAGAGATTAAGTTACAGGAGCAAGAAAGGAACCTGATTTGGACTGGGTTGGTTCCAAAGCTTAGACTGGAGGTCCTAGTTAGGAGATCAAAGTCACTAGTTGTAGAGAGTACTGGATCTCTCCTTTAAGGCACTTATGCTGATGCTGAGTTGTAAAAGTTCTGTGTCTTATTTGAATCTGTCCTTTCTAAGTCTAATCACTCCTCTTTCCTTACAGAGGAGTGTCTCTAACGGGTCTAGACCATTTCTGGTTCTTAAACAGAAATGCTTATAGAAGTACCTGAGTAGCTCACGAAAATATCTATCTTTGAGCTTCACCTCAGACCAGTAAAATAAGACCTCTTGTGGGTGAAATCCTGGCATTATGGTTTCTTAATAGTTCCTATAGTCAATTTAAATGTGCAGCCAATGTTAAGAACCATGGTTGTAGGTTAACATTGCTGATCAATTAACCACTATTCATGTAAATTTGGTTCACAGCTCTTGGGTGGCATATATATATAAATGTATGTATTCGTATAATTACTTATGCTTTTAAATGATTTTTCTAATTATAAAATTAAGACAAATTTATATAAAAATAAATCTTTTCAAAAGAAGAGATATTTATTGTTTCCTGACAATATGATAGAAATCCTCGTACAAGAGCTGAAATTGCTATCAAAAAGCCCTTTTTGAATAAATACAACGAGGAATTTCTGAGAAATCAGCAGAAATTGCCAGAAACTGAACTGAAAAGAGAGCTGAAAGACACATTTCTAGGCTTGTGTTAATGCTACGGATGCACTGGGGCCAGGGTTGGGTGGTAATGGCCCAACGCCTAATGGAGAAAATGTCCTAGGACTGTGGAAGATGAAGGCTTGGAACTGAGACCCCCTGGAAAAGACAGGCATTTGAAAGCCTTCCCTCAATGAAAAGGTGAGGAGGGGGCCAGAGGGCTGGGTAGTGGAAGGCGAGTTATATTAGCCTGGGCTCCAGATAGAAGAAATTTCCTCTTGCAATTTATACCTTTGACACAATGCACTGGACACAATTTATGTACAATCTCATATTTGGTTGATCTTTCTCACCTCTGGAGCTTGGTGGCTGCTTCCTCGTGGGACCCTTGGCTGCTGCCTCTGTACCAGACACAGCTGCCACCACCTTATCTGCCAACCTCTGTTATGATTGCTACACTTTCCATGGGAGCCGTAGCAGCTCTGGAGACCAGGCCCAACCAATTGTACCCAGGGAGACCTGGCTCCCTTAACCAATTCTGGATTCAAATAAAACACTGTGACAAATTGTTTGGGAAATTCAAGTTAAAATAATTATCATAATTTTGTTCATAACATTCTGGCAAGCCTGATGAAAGCAAAAAACAAATCTTTTTTAATAGAACCCAGATAAACTCAAAACCCAAATCTTGCAAGAGTCTCATAAATTATGCAAAACAAATTCACAATTAAACAACAACAAAAACAACAAAAGAAACATACACACATAGTAATAAGCTAACAAAAGCATGAATCAAGAGGAGAAAAAAACACAGCAAATGTACCCTTCAGGAGCATCATGCAATGGGAATATCAAACGGTGAATATAAAATAAAATTTTGGTTTCCCTCCAGAAGCTGACTGCAACGGAAGGATTCAAATGCAAGTAGTTTCTGTAGTAGATGGTCCCAGAACACATCAGTAAAGGATTGGGAAAATTACATTGAAGAGAGAAAGAAGTCAGTAGATGATCTATATTATCAAATGAGTTTTTACTGTGGACAATTGAATCTCAGCATTGGGTCTGGAATTCGTAGGTTCCTGGTCTCGCTGAAGCTGCGGACCTTCGCGGTGAGTGTTACAGTTCTCAAAGATGCTGTGTCCGGAGTTTGTTCCTTCTGATGTTTGAATGTGTTCAGAGTTTGCTTTGTCTGGTAGGTTTGTGGTCTCACTGTCTTCAAGAGTGAAGCTGCAGACCTTCCCGGTGAGTATTACAGCTCTTAAGGCGGTGAGTGTTACAACTCTTATGGCAGCGCATCTGGAGTTGGTTGTTTGTTCTTCCCGGAGGGTTTGTGGTCTCACTGTCCTCAGTGGGTTGGTGGTCTCACTGACCTCAGGAGTGAAGCTGCAGACCTTCGCGGTGAGTGTTACAAGCGTTACAAGACATAAACAAGTCATAAAGGCAGCATGGACCCAACGAATCAACACCAGCAAGATTTATTGCAAAAAGCGAAAGAACAACACTTCCAAAATCTGGAAACGCACCCAAGGCGGTCGCCACGGCCGATTCAGGCAGCCTGCTTTTATTCCCTTATCTGACCCCCATCCACATCCTGCTGATTGGTCCATTTTACAGAAAGCTGATTGGTCTATTTTACAGAGAGCTGATTGGTCCATTTTACAGAGAGTTGATTGGTCTGTTTTACACTGAGCTGATTGGTCCATTTTGACAGAGTATTGATTGGTGCATTTACAATCCCTGAGCCGGACACAGAGTGTTAGAAAAGTTCTCCAAGTCCTCACTAGGTTAGCTAGATACAGAGTACTGATTGGTGTATTTACAACCCTGAGCTAAACACAAAGTACTGATTGGTGCATCCACAATCCCTTAGCCAGACATAAAAGTTCTCCAAGTCCCCACTAGACCCAGGAGGTCACCCAATGGATCCCGCACTGGGGCAGCAGGCACAGCTGCCTGCCAGTCCCACGCAGTGCACCCCTCAGCCCTTGGGCGGTCCATGGGACCAGCTGCCATGGTGCAGGGGGTGGCACTCGTCTGGGAGACTCGGGCCACGACAGTGGGGGCGAGGCTTGGTCATGGCGGGCTGCAGGTCCCAAGCCCTGCCCCACGGGGAGGCAGTTGAGGCTAGGTGAGAATTCCAGCGCAGCCCCAGTGGGCTGACACTGCTGGGGGACCCCAGGCACCCTCTGCAGCTGCTGGGCCAGGTGCTAAGCCCTTCATTGCCTGGGGCCAGTGGCGCCTGCTGGCAGCGCCTGCCGGCTGCTTCCTGTGCAGGGCCTGCCAAGCCCACACCCACCTGGAACTTGCGCTGGTTGGGGAGTGCCACGTGCAGCCCTGGTTCTCACTGGTGCCTCTCCCTCCACATCTCCCTGCAAGCAGAGGGAGTCAGTTCCGGCCTTGGCCAGCCCAGAGAGGGGCTCCCATAGTGCTGTGGCAGGCTGAAGGGCTCCTCAAGCACCACCAGAGTGGGCTTTGAGAGCGAGAGCGAGGGCTGCTAGTGTGTTGTCACCTCTCAGTATCACTGGGAACGCTGCTAGCAGAGGTGGACCATGCTTCAGAGTTATCCCAACTAAGATAAAAGGAAGCTGGGGATGCTTATTGATCAACTTCTTATCCATTGTTAAATAAAGGATGTTTCTGGAAACATTGTCATTCACCCTTTGAATTTTCTTTGCGCCTGGGCTGAGTGTGCCCTGAGGATCAAGCAAAAAGTAATCAGGCAGAGAATAGCAAGATCCAGCTAACAGATTTTGGCATGTAGAGGTGAATCTCAAAGGGTTAGGAGCAGGAATATGAGGATTTGATCACTAAGAATGTTTAAAGAAATAAAAACTGCAATTTAATTATACATATATTTAAAAGACATAAAATTATTAAAAGATGGAAAACTTCAGTGTCAAGAATCCTTCCCAAAATTCAAACAGGAATAATGAGAAATCTCCTTTTGAACACACAATCAGGCCTATCGCAGAGACTGTAGAACACCAGAGGCAAACAAGAGGTGATACAAGTGGTCAGAAAGAAAAGACAAATTACAGCAGATGTCTCACAGACAAAAGAAAGAAGCATAGTATCTTCAAAAGACTTAGAGAACATGCTGCCAACCTAAAATTGAATTCCTTAGCTAAACTTTATTCAAAGAAAGAATACAATAAAAAAATTTTCTGACAAACAAAAATAGAGTTTACCACCAACAGAATGTGCCATATCTCACAAAGATATTTCTAAAATGCTTCAAAAAGATAAAAACAGACCTCAAAATGAAGATCTCTTAGATCAGAAGTCAAGAAACTATGGCTCAGAGGTTGAATCCAACCTACAGATGGATTTTGTAATTCCTGTGAGCTAAGAATATTGAAAAAAATAAGTTTATATTTTATAACAGTATTAGATTTAGAGAAAAATTAAAGAGCTAGTACAGCGGGTTCCTATATATACGCTTCCCCACCTCTGCTCTAGTTTCTTCTATTATTAGTTCTTACATTTGTGTGGCACATTGGTTAAAATTGATGAAACAATATTGACAGACACATATATACACCTATACATATACTTATACACATTACTGTGTGTAAATACAGACATACATACATATGTATATACATACTTCTACCAATACACACACACATTATGGATTTTAATGTCTTCTTGGAGAATGACCCCTTTATCACTATGTAACGGTCCTTTTTATTCCTGTTACAGTAGTTTCCCTTGAGGCCAGGGCTTTGCTAAGAAAAATGAAATGCTCTGGGCATATTTCAAAATGTTTACTTTTTCTCTCCTCCTGCCAAAAAATGGGAGAGGATTTTCCTCCAGTCTGGGTTCCTGAAAATAAAACTCACAAGGGTATAGGGATCTACCTATGACTGGACCCCCAGGAATTTTTAACTCTCAAGCTAGTCCACACTCAGCCTCCAACAATTCGTCAATATACCATTTAAGTATTCCTACCAGTTACTGGCTGCAGCTCCCAGTAAGTTGTGATTTTTTTTTTTTTTCTTTTGAGACGGAGGCTTGCTCTGTCGCCCAGGCTGGAGTGCAGTGGTGGGATCTCGGCTCACTGCAAGCTCCGCCTCCCGAGTTCACGCCATTCTACTGCGTCAGCCTCCAGAGTAGCTGGGACTACAGGCGCCTGCAGTCACGCCCGGCTAAGTTTTTGTATTTTTTTTTTTAATAGAGACGGGATTTCACCGTGTTATCCAGGATGGTCTTGATCTCCTGACTTCGTGATCCACCCGCGTCGGCCTCCCAAAGTGCTGGGATTACAGGCGTGAGCCACCGCGCCCGGCCAAGTTGTGATTCTCATATTGCCGTCTCTCTCTAGTTTTCCAGGTGGTGGTATGTTCTGTGTCCTCAATTCTCTGATGGATCTAAAAGGAGTTGTTGATATTTAGTTTTGTAACTTGTTATGAGGGTAGGAGTGATGACTTTAGAACTCTTGATAGATCTTATCTGAAATAAGAAGTCCTCTAAGAATGTTTTTTATGTTTTAAAATGGTTGAAATAAAAGATGAATAATATTTTGTGGAACATGAATATTACATGAAATGTAAATTTCAGCATCCACAAATGAAAGTTTATTTGAGTTATGCTCATTCTGTCTTTTTTTTTTTTCTTTTTTTGAGTCAGAGTCTCGCTCTGTTACCAAGGCTGGAAGGCCATGGCACTATCTCAGCTCATTGCATCCTCTGCCTCCTGGATTCAAGCAATTCTCTTATCTCAGCCTCCATAATAGCTGGGACTACAGTCGCATGCCACCATGCCCGACTGATTTTTGTATTTTTAGTAGCGACGGGGTTTCACCGTGTTGATGAGGTTGGTCTCGAACTCCTGACTTCAGGTGATCCACCCACCTTGGCCTCCTAAAGTGCTGGTCTCATATCTATTAACTCTGGCGGCTTTTGTGTTACAAAGGCAGAGTACAGTAAATTGTGACAGAGACCATATGGTCTGCAAAGCTTAAATATTTCCTCTCTGATCCTATACAGAAAAGTTTTGCCATGGGAAATCTCTGTATAGTTAAACAGGGAACAGTGACATGTGGATAAATATAAACAACTATTGACAGCGTGAAGCAGGGTCATGAGCGGCCTCTGGAGCCAGGTTGACTGGCTTTGAATCCTGGCTTCACCACTTAACTAAGTGGTCGCAACTGGGTGACATAAGGCAAGTTCACTAACTGCTTTCTACTTCAACTTTCTCATATCCAAAATATAAGGAGAACATAGTACCTATTACATAAGTGCTAAAACTTCAGGGGGTGGCTATGAGGCTTAAATGACCTAATATTGATAAAATGCTACAAACGGGGTCTATTTGTATACAACTAAATACACAATAATAATGAATGATTTGATAAAATTAAAAAAACTAAAATACTAAAAAAAAATTATAATATGCAAAAATGGAGGCAATGACCAAAGTTAAAACATTCTGAAAACCTTATAATGTTTGGGTAGAAGTAGAGATTTGAAAACTTCAGATTTGGTTAAATATGCTGTTGTAGACATGGCTAGCCATCCACCAAGAATTTGTTCTCAGAGATAGTATAGAGTTGATGCTGAGAGGGATGGCTGTCCACCAAAGACTGTTATTGTATTCAGTAAAATACAAAAGATAATGATGTTGGTCACCCAGCAGCCATGGCTCTTAAGAAGGGACTCAAGCTTCTTACTCTATTAAATGAAGAGATTACCCACATCCTGGGGATGATGAAGGCACAAGAGCGAAAAGACCTGGATTCCTAATTTATGCCATAAAGGAAAGCCATTTGCTGATTAGGAACACTTGCATTGGGCTGATAGGTGTCTAAGGAACATATTTACATTGTATTAAGCAACTGAAACATGAAGACTGGTTACAAAAGTTGGTTTTATACTACCCAAATGCATGTATTATGTAACTACCTAGCCACTGGTGGAGGGAAAATAGAATGTAAAATGCCTGATAAATTCAAAAGTAAGCAGGAGAGGAGAAAAGAAAAAGAAGCAGAGAAATAGCCAGATAAATGTAAAGCACCAAGTAAGTGGTAGAAATAACTCAAAATGTACTATTAAACGCAATAAATGTCAATGGAGTAAACATGCAGGTCAAAATATAAATATTCTCAGTTTAGATAATTAGTAAAATCTAGGTATACACTATTTTTAAAACATACCTGTGCATTAGACACATAAAAGTTCCAACTTAAAGGTTAAGTATGTTAGGCAAACACTAAACAAAATAACCTGGTATAACTATGTACATATATACATCTCTATTAGAGAAAATGATCTTCAAAGTAAAAACTTTCTTTTGGGAGGTAAAGAGTGTTCATATTTAATGATGAAAGGTACCATTCTCACAGGAAAATACAAAAAAAAATCTAAATTTATAAGCTCATAAAAACATAGTCTTTATATCTGTATATACAGTTCTCCTTCAATATCCACAGAAAATTGGTTTGGTTCCAGGACCTTTGCAGATACCAAAATCTTTGCATACTCAAGTCCTGAAGTTGGCCCTATGGTAGCTGCATAAAGGAAAAGTTGGACCTTCCTATCCATGGGTTTCTTAACCCACAAATATTGTATTTTTGATCATCATTTGGTTGCTGATTCAGAACCCACAGTTAAGGAAGGTCAACTGCATTTATTGAAAAAAAAAAAAAATCTGTGGATCCACATAGTTTAAACCTGTTTTGTTGTAAGTGTAATATATTTTATATATATATAGAGAGAGAAATGGACAAAATTGTGAGGAGAAATTAATGGATTAACATTCATAGGAAATCTTTAACTTATTCTTAATACCTAATAGAGAAAACAGACAAAAACATTAGTAAGGATATGGAGGATTTGAACAACACAATTAACAAATCAAGATCTAATGGGCACCTACAACTCTATGCCAACAATTAGAGAATGTATATTCTTCACAATACACATGGACCATTTGTAAGAACTGAGTATATTCTAGAACATGAGTCAGGTATCAAAAAATATCAATTTTTTTTGTTAAATATATTATCTTTTCTTTAAAAATGTATTGAGGCCAGGGGCAGTGACTCATGCCTGTAATCCCAGCACTTTGGGAAGCAGAGGCTGGAGGATCGCTTGAGGCCAGGAGTTTGACACTAGCCTGCACAATAAAGTGAGATGCTATCTTTGTGAAAAAAGTATGTAATTTAGAAATGTAAAATGATAACTTAAAATCTATTTAGAAATTGTAATAAAATACACTTCCAAATCATTCTTGGTCCTAAGAAAAAGCCATAATGGACATTAGAAAATATTTTAAACTGAAAATGCACAGAAACATCACATCCCAAAAGATAGGAGATATAAGTAAACCACTACTTAAAATAGTTTTAACACCCTGATTATTTGTATTATAAATAAAGTTTGAAATTTGGTAATCTAAGTACCAAAGTTAGAGGAGTTAGAAAAACAACAGAATAAACTCAAACTAAGTAGAAAGAATGAAATCATAACATAACAATAAGAAAAGAAATTAATTAAATAGGAAAAAACAAGAAATAAAGAGAGTCCACAAAGCCACTCACTCACTTTTTGAAGAGTTTAATAAAATGGACACCCTCTGGCAAGTCTGAGTAAGAACAACAGCAGAAAAAGAGAATCCATTAAAGAATATTAGCAGTGAAAAAGAGTAGTGTCATAACCCCAGAAACAGAAGAGCAGATTTTTTTTTTAAAAAAAGAAGATATAACAATTTTAAGCCTTTAAAATTGAAAACAAGCAAAATTTTCAATTTTTTGGAGACATATAGCTAGGTGACTCAAGAAGAAATTATAAACCTAATTCTTTGTGATGAAAAAGACCAAAATGATGGTTAAAAATCTCAGTCCTTGAACCCCCATTCAAAACTGGATATCTAAGCCAGTAAAATAAGACAAAATAAGGCAAAATTTCGGTCAGAATCCCAACGTTTTTTTCCTCCTTGCAACCTGACAAGATGATTTAAAAATATATGAAAGTGCAAATGGTTAAGATAGTCAAGATAATTTTTGAAAACAAACACAATATAAGAGGGCTCCTCTAACATATACGACTACTTAGTATAAACTATAAATGATATAAACCCATAAACAATAAAGACAGTGTACATTGTTCTAGGAAAGATAAGCTTATGGAACTGAACAGGGAGATGAAATACGGCAATGCACAGGTGGAAACCTGATATATGGCAAAGGAGATACTGCCCACCAGTGAATCAGTGTTCAGACCTTTGATTATCCATATGAAAGAAAAAACTGTGAATCCCTGTCCCTAACCAAGCACCATAATTAATTCTATGTAGATTAAATACTGAAATGTGATAGAAATGGTTTAAAATATTTTGAAGGAATTACAGGAAACTATGACATCAGAATAGAGAAAGTTAGATATTTTAGTCAATCATCTGTTTACTTTGTGATATGAATCCAAATATTAGGATTGCTTAATAATTTTTACCAATGAAATAATTTTATACTATCATTATTATTTTCCTGCCCTGGTTGGTTCTATTTACAGAGCACTGGTGGATCATATTTATTCTTCCCTTGAGTGGTTATTGTTCAGATGAATCAGTAACATTTCATAGTTCAAGCCAAGTAACTTTACAGCAGAGTTTAAATAGATAGAATTCTTTAAAACTTTGCATATTAAAGTTTTCCTCCAAAGCAAGGTAAATATGAGTCAGAAATATACCTTAAACTCATAGGAGGAAATATTGTAGCATTTAATTTTAACTTTAGAACAGTAACAAAATTTGTGCTTTTAATGAACCTATTTTGTAAAAATAAAATTTATTGACTAAATCATATGAATGATGAACTAGAATATATTTATAAAATCTACATTGCAATGGTATAGTTATTTGGAGCAGAGTATTACAGAATATTTATAGTGATGTATATTACTGTTAATTCTTTTTTTATCTAGTATAGCACTTACAAGTACAAATTGGAAAATTGGCATATAGTGCTTTTTATATCATACTTTTGCCAGTGAAACATGAACATTGTATATTTTTATAAAATTGTTAATGACAAACTTGACTATAACATGATTTAAAAGTAAGATCTATTTTTATATAGTCTGGTTTTACAGTTTTCTGTTCATCTGACTGCATAAAGGAAGCAAGTGTGAATGCCCTGTGCTTTTAAAGAGACAAAGCCAAGATAAGAGTGCAATTTGTAATAGTGCTCCTCTAACCCTTTTAAGAAACAAAGTAATTTTACTAATGCACTTATTTGGAAGTATTAGTAGTTTTAAATATTCTAATTAAAAAAATGTAAAAACTGTATTTTTCATAGATGAGTGTGATAAATCAACATATTTTCACTTATATTTTTCTGTATCTGTCTTAGGAACACATCCTTTAACACACCTGCAGGGTTTTGGCTGCAATAAAGGAGTCAAGTAACTTTAAATGCTGTTTAGTCATCCAGAAAAGGGGCCATCTATAGCATGCCACACCATAGTTTTTTTCTTTTTGATTAGCATGGGTACTTTTGAGTGACCCTTGCTAAATATGCAAGGAATTTGAATGAAAGATGGGAATAGACAATATATTCAGTGCACTGACTTTGCATGCTAATTTTCATTACCACAATTTCAAGCCTTTACTTCATTGGGCATTATAGGGAAATAAAAATATTCTATTGTTATTTTTTGTTAATTCAAAGATGAAAATAGTATATGGTAATCAATAAGACTTCTGGTCTCTAGGGAGCGATTTTGATATTGTATTATAGAGTGGTGCCTGGAAATCATTTTGAAGGATATTTTTTGTTGCCTTTCTGGCATGTATTCTCTCTTCCCCTTACTATTTTTTTTTTTAAGCCAAGAATATCTTTTATTATTATTATTTTATTTTATTTTACTTTAAGTTCCAGGATGCATGGGCAGAATGTGCAGGTTTGTTACATAGGTACACATGTGCCATGGTGGTTTGCTGCACCTATCAAACTGTCATCTAGGAGTTAAGCACCTCATGCATTAGGTGTTTGCCCTAATGCGCTCCCTCCCCTTGCTCCGCCCACAACGGGCCCCAGTGTGTGTTGTTCCCCCCCGCTGTGTCCATGTGTTCTCATTGTTCAACTCCCACTTATGAGTGAGAACATGTGGTGTTTGGTTTTCTGTTCCTGTGTTAGTTTGCTGAGGATGATGGCTTCCAGCTTCATCATGTCCCTGCAAAGGACATGATTTCATTCCTTTTTATGGCTGCATAGTTTTCCATGGCATATATGCACCACATTTTCTTTATCAAGTCTATCATTGATGGGCATTTGGGTTGGTTCTGTGTCTTTGCTACTGTAAATAATGCTGCAATTAACACATGTGTCTTTATAGTATAATGATTTACATTCCTTTGGGTATATACCCACTAATGGGATTGCTGGGACAAATGGTATTTCTGGTTCTAGATCCTTGAATCCACACTGTCTTCCACAATGGTTGAAAGAGCCCATATAGCCAAGACAATCCTAAGCAAAAAGAACAAAGCTAGATGCATCATGCTACCTGACTTCAAACTATACTATAAAGCTACAGTAACCAAAACAGCATGGTACTGCTACCAAAACAAGAGATACAGACCAACGGAACAGAACAGAGACCTCAGAAATAACACCACACATCTACAACCATCTGATCTTCAACAAACCTGACAAAAACAAGCAATGGGGAAAGGATTCCCTATTTAATAAAAGATGCTGGGAAAACTAGCTAGCCATATGCAGCAAACTGAAACTAGACTCCTTCCTTACACCTTATACAAAAATTAACTCAAGATGGATTAAAGACTTAAATGTAAAACCCAAAACCATAAAAACCCTAGAAGAAAACCTAGGCAATACCATTCAGGACATAGGCATGGTCAAAGACTTCACGATGAAAACACCAAAAGCAATTGCAACAAAAACCAAAATTGACAAATGGGATCTAATTAAACTAAAGAGCTTCTGCACAGCAAAAGAAACCATCATCAGAATGAACAGGCAACCTACAGAATGGGAGAAAATTTTTGCAATCTACCCATCTGACAAAGGGCTAATATCCAGAATCTATAAGGAACTTAAATTTACAAGAAGGAAAGCAATCCCATCAAAAAGTGGGCAAAGGATATGAACAGACACTTCTCAAAAGAAGACATTTATGCAGCCAACAAACATATGAAAAAAAGCTCATCATCACTGATCATTAGAGAAATGCAAATCAAAACCACAGTGTGATACCATCTCACACCAGTCAGAATGGCGATTATTAAAAAAATCAAGAAACAGTAGATGCTGGTGAGGCTGTGGAGAAACAGGAATGCTTTTACACTGTTGGTGGGAATGTAAATTAGCCAAGAATATCTTTATGTTTGAGGGAGAAATTTGCTCCCTCCACTTTTGTAATCAAGCAATTTGGGAAAGACAGAATATATGACTTGCTTTAGGGGTGGGCATTTGTTGTCTAAAAGCCTATCCAGAGTATTGTAACTTTGCTGCCACAGTTATTGTTTCAAGCAAAGCCATGTGGTCCAATTCAGGCCAATTAGAGGAAGTGATTCCCAGGACTTATACAGCAGCTTTTACTGTTTTAAGAGACTCTTCCCTCCCTGAGAGCTTTTCTATGAGGGTCTGACATCTGGAGTTGCTACAAACGTTTGCAAAAATTGAGGAATACTCTGGAACTCCCAGTGGACTACCAGGGCAGTGTGGTAATACAGCTAACGGAGAAGCTGAGTAGAATGACTATGAGATAGAAAGTCCTGGGAAATCTTATTTGAGGTGGGAAATCAAGCCTCATTTTAACTTTTCAGTAACAGAGGTTAATATTCCTTTTATTTTTAAAGTCATTTTGACTTTAGAACTTTTAATTTCATTTCATTTTTTGTCACTTGTTACTGAAACATTCCTATTATGAATGCTATGTGAGTATTTTGACTTTGAGGTACTAATGAGGGAAAGACATCTTGATTGTTATTCCAGGATTCTTTGGTTACAAGTAATGGAAAGGTACAAACTTGAGAATAAGAATTATTGGAAAGATTTGTAGACTTATGGAACCAAACTGCAAAACCAACCAACCAAACAAACATAAAACCTACCTTTTCGCCATATTTAATGGGATCTCAAGCTTCTCTCTCTCTCTGTCTCTCTGTCCCTATCCCTTTCTTTCTTCTTCGTCGCGTGCACATGCCCATCTCCTTTCTCTGGACATGTCTACTCCAACTTTGGTGCCCGAATTCAATAGGCCTACCTGAGTATCTATGATCTTCTTTCTCTAAATCTTCCACCACAAACTACATCTCCAGTGTTCTCTTATTTGATGTTGGAGCAACCATGCATCATTAACACTAAACAGAAGATTTTCAGTTATTTTTATTTTACCTGTCTCTTATCTTTAAGCACATTCAATACATTAGCAAGTCCTGTGCTTTTTTACATCCAAAGTAATTTTCAAATTAATCTATTTGTATGCCACTACTGCTAATACCCCAGGATAATACTAATCATCTTGAGCCTTGTGTATTGCAATAGCCTCTTTTCTATTCTAATTTCTACTCTTCGGTCCATTTTCCACATTGTAGCCAGGGATAATCCAATCACTTTTAAATAAGCATCTATTATATTTAGAATATTGTTGAAACTTCTTGCCATGGCCTGACAGATTCTGAATGACTTGATCATTCTGAAACTATGCCAAATTCTCTCCCATCTTGGGATATTTACGCATGCTGCTTCCATAACTTATTTATTATTTATTTTATTGAATTTTCCCTGAAATCTGCAAATTCCTAGAGTCATTGCATTCCCTGAAATTTTGTCCAGTGTGTAAGAGCTTTATTGAGATAAGATTCAAATGCAGTGACACTTTTTTTGTCTGTCTGTTACATGGCATAAAGAGCCCCAAAAGTTCAGAAGGTGATCTTAACTTTAATTCCACAAGGCTCTAACTCTGTTTTCTGGTGGAAGCATTCTTCTAGCTGACTCTAATACCACCCAAACAACTGAATCTAAGTTTGAAGAAAGGGAGGAAAAATTTCTCTAATAGTTTATTTGGAGTAATAATGAGAGGAATTATTCTCAGCTCTATAACTTGATTCCCAGACCTGTTAATTCTGGCTATAGGGTAGTGGCACTAACTATTAACTGCTGGTTTAAGAATATACTTTATCCTTTTAGTTAGATCCCTGGTTTCCCATGATGTTGTTTTCTACTCAGCGTCCAAACTGTGGCTTCAGCAGTACATCTCAACATTCTGTTTAGCCAACTGTTTTTGGGTGATGATGGCATACGGCAAGGGTCAGTCAATTATGTGAACAGAAGTCTATTGTTACACATCCTTTTCTGTAATATATGTTGCCCATTATAAGGTTATTTGTGTGGTATACCATGGCTGAAGATGATAAGGTATTTGGAAGGGTGGTATCGGCAAAAGTGCTGTCAACAGTTAAGGTACTTAAGCATCTAAAATATGTGTCTATCTCTGCGAGAACAAATCACTGTCTCTTCCATGATAGAAAAGTTTATTGTAATCAACTGTCACCAGGTAGTAGGCCACTCTCTGCTGGAGAATGGTGTCATATCAGCTTTCTTGTGGCAGGTTGGCCATTTGGCATGGTGGTAGCAAAATCAGTCTTTATGAGGGGAAATTGAAGGTGTTGAATGTGTGAATAGCCTTCAACTCTACCCCCCACAGATGCTCTGTATGTAGGTCATTTTAGCAACCACTGGGGAAGCAGGAGAACGAGGCTAACTGAGATAGCCACAGGAAAAAACACCTTGACAACCTGATTATTGAAAGCATTCTCCACAGTGGATTTGTTCTGGTGGGGATTTATGTAGAAAAAATATTTTCACACTTTGTACTCTTTCAAGGAAGTTCTGTTGAAACTGTCTCAGAAGACACCACTGTTAAAATTTTATTCTTTCCATGTTCCCAATCATTTAGACAACCTGGTGGCCACTATTCATAAATCAGTATGGTCCTGAACCTGAGGCTATCCTTCTTTCTGTGTAAAACAGGCAATCAGGTGTGCTACCTCAATTTCTGACCACAGGAACTATTTCCTCACGCTATTTTATTTCAAGACTTTCCCTGAGTTGGACTACATTGCAGTGACTATCAACTTCTGATTTAAATGAGCATATTAAGCAGGTCTATCTATAAACCATAGTCCTGCTTTTCTTTCCTCATTTATTGGTCATAGGGAATTCCCATGAGGTCACATGTGTGGGTTGTGGGAGTGTCATAGTCTGTTTTCTGCTGCTTATGACAGAATACCTGAAACTGGGTAATCTGTAAGAAACAAACTCTATTTCTTACAGTTCTGGAAAATAAGAAGTCCAAGGTTGAGGGGGCACATCTGGTGAGAGCCTTGTTGCTATTGAGAGCTTTCTGCAGCATCTTGAGGTGGCACAGGGAATCATGTGACGGGTGAGGGGGATAAGCATGGTCACTCAGGTCTTTCTTCTTATTCTAAAGTTCCCATGAACTACTTAATTCTTGAATTAATGGGTTATCATGGGAGTGGGACTATAACCCATTCTTTATAAGAATGGGTTAATGGATTAATGGACCTAATAGCCTTTTAAAGGCCCCACCTCTCAGTACTGCCACATTAGAGATTGAATTTCAACATGAGCATTGGAGGGGACTCATGTTCAATTGTAGCAGCAAGAGGTGGTGAATTTGTAAGCTTGCACACAAAAAAACTAGAAATCTGTACAGGTTCACATATATGGTTTATGTTGCTTCCCAAACACAGACAAACTTAGCAAGAGTTGCACTTTTGTGTGTGTGTGTCTGTGTGTGTGTGCTCTCAGTACAATATATAGCAACTTATCTTTTACTAAGAAGAGGATATACTAACAGTCCTTGGACTATTAGATCCTCAGAATATCATATTCTCCTGAATTTTTATAGGCCTTATTTTCTACTTTCTGGCATGTACATGTCTTACCAAAGCATCTATAATGCTTGCCCTTCCTGTTCATTAGATCCAGTTAGCAAAATGTCACAAGTGTAATGGACCAGGGTTATATTCTGTAGGATATCAAGATGATCAAGGGGGCCTCAAGACTATATTATGACACTGCGGGGGAGGTGCCATAGCTTTGAGGCAAGACCATAAAGGTGTGCTGTGGTATCTGTGAAGGCAAACTCTTGATTATCTTTGCTTAAAGGTATAGAAAAAGGATTCCAGGTTAATTAGGTCAATAGCTGCATGCTAGCTGCCAGGGATTGGGCTGATTTGCTTCATTAAAGACATCACATGCAGAAATTCACTTGTTATTGGTATCTCCCCCTAATTAAGTCTATAATAATGTACTTTCATTTTCTATGACCCATTTTGTTTGTGAACCAGACATACGACTATGAGAAATTGGAATATTATAGATATTATAAGAATGTTTAAAGTATTTGAAGATTTTACTAACTTCTATAATTACTCCAGGAATGCCAAATTGCATTTGGCTTACTTTTCTTGACAGATGTAGATACAGGAAGGTGGGGAGTTCTGTAGGTTTTCATGCAACATTTTCTACCTGCTATGTTCCCAAACCTTCCTGATCTGAATGTTCCCAAAAATGATATGTTGAAACTTAACCCTCAAGGTGGTAGAATTAAGAGATGGAACCTTTGGGAGGTAATTAGGTAATGAGAGCAGAGTCCTCATGAATGGGATTAGTGCCCTTATAAAAGAGGCCTGAGTGAGGGAGCCCTTTTACCTTTTCACCATGCGAGGACTAGCTAGAAAGTACCATCTTAGAAATGAGTGAGCCCTCACCAAGTACTGAACCTGCTGGAGCCTTGATCTAGCACTTCCCAGCCTCCAGAACTTGGGTAATAGTTTTTAAATTACCCAGTATATTTTGTTATAGCCACCAAAATGAACTGAGACACTATCAAAATAGATTTCACTCATTGGTTCTACTTCTTCCCACTACTAACCTGATTGAAGCATCTAATCTGTATTGCCATTGTATAGCCCTTTTACAATCAAGTTTTGGGCTTGGTGGGCAGCTGTTATCTCCCCTGTGATGACAACAGATGAGAGGTCTCTCAGAGCTGCCATTAAGGCTTATGATTTTTAGCTGGGATCTTGAGTTAGAAATTCACAGCTTTCAATTTTTCCTTAGGTAATCTCTGTAGGATCATCTGAAACATTCAGTTGATGTCATAATCACTATAATCATTATTGCTGTCACAGTGATCAATTGACATAGCCATTTGTTCTCCCAATGTCGTGTTCTCCTGTGGTACTTCCTCTTATGCCATCATTAAAGTCCCTCTGGACTAGTAAGTGTGGGGAGGCTGTTACTACTCCTCAGCCTAAAAGGGTAATAAGAGGGAATTTTTACTAGAATTAGAAAAAATAACTGCAGAGAAAGGCAACTGACAGGAGTTATAGCCTTTAGTAGAAAGACACAAACACATGCCTTAATAAAACAGAAAATAAATACCTAACTTATTTTTCTCCCATCCTATAACATCCTTTTTCCATTGGCCAAATTCAATCTGTAGTCAGAGGTAAAGGCAACCCATTAACAAAGTCCATGTGAGTCAGCTTTCTGCTGCACAGAGCAGAGAGAAGGGTGAATTTGGTAAGACAAAGAGGAAATATCTGCAACCCAAGTCTTCAGTTGGCTAAGTCAACTCACCTTTTGTTTCTTAGCTCACATGTTATTTCCTCATAGTTTTCCTAAAGTCCTAAATACAAAATTTTGCATCAACTGTCTTTACTCTTAGGACATCGTTGTTTATCTTTCTAGGTCTTGTTATATTATCTAACTATTTATGATTTAGTTGGGTCTATAGGTTAATTTACATAATGACTCCTTTCTCTTCTCTTTTAACTTTTATTTTAGGTTCGGGGGTACATGTACAGGTTTGTTATATAGGTAAACTTGTGGCACAGGGGTTTGTTTTACAGATTATTTCATCATTCAGGTACTAAGCCTAGTATCCAATAGTTACTTTTTCTACTCCTCTCCCTCCTCCCACCCTCCATCCTTGAGTAGACCCTGTGTCTATTGTTTCCTTCTTTGTGTTGATGAGTTCTCATCATTTAGCTCCCACTTATAAGTGAGAACATTCTGTATTTGGTTTTCTGTTCCTGTGTTAGTTCACTAAGGACAATGGCCTCAAGCTCCATCCATGTTCCCACAAAAGACATTATCTCATTTTTTATGGCTGCATAGTATTCTGTCTTGTATATGTACCACATTTTCTTCATCCAATCTGTCATTGATGGGCATTTAGGTTGACTCCATGTGATATGATTTGGCTCTGCGTTCCCACCCAAATCTCATATCAAATTGCAATCCCCACATGTTGAGGGAGGGACCTGGTGGGAGGTGATTGGATCATGGGGGTGGCTTCCCCCACACTGTTCTCGTGATAGTGAGGGAGTTCTTATGAGATCTGATGGTTTTAAAAATGGCAGTTTCTCCTTCACCCTCTCTCTCTTCTGCCACCATGTAAGACATGCCTTGCTTCCTCTTCACCTTCTGCCGTAATTGTAAGTTTCCTGAGGCCTCTCCAGCCATGCAGAACTGTGAGTCTATTAAACCTCTTTTGTTCATAAATTACCCAGTCTCAGGTTGTGTATAAGAGTGTAAAAACAGACTAATACACCATATCTTTGCTATTGTGAATAGTGCTGCAATGAACATTCACATGCATGTGTCTTTATAGTAGAATGATTTATATTCCTCTGCATATATACCCGGTAATGGAATTGGTGGGTCGAATGTTAGCTTCATTTTTAGCTTTTTGGGGAATTGCCACGCCACTTTCCACAATGCTTGAACTAATTAACACTACCCCAACAGTGTATACTAAGTGTTCCCTTTTCTTCCCAACCTTGCCAGCACCTGTTAGTTTTTGTTGCTTTAATAATAACCACTGTGACTGGTGTAAGAGGGTATCACCTTGTGGTTTTGATTTGCATTTCTCTAATGATCAGTGATATTGAGCTTTTATTCATATGCTTGTTGGCTGCATGTATATCTTCTGAAAACTGAATGACTCACTTTTTTATTTCACTTTTTCTCAGTTGTATTGCAGTGACTACTTTGGTGTCTTACACACAGTAAATGCTTATTAAATGTTTGTTGAAAAAAAAGAATAAAATAATTAGACCCATGTGGATTGGTCTGTGGCCTCAACCTTCATAAAGAATATTATCTCTTCCAGAAATTATCTTCTCAAATGTAAGTCATTGGGGATTTATGTGAAATCCATAAAATTCATCTAAATTACAAATCTGTGAAATTTTTTTAAATCCATGAAATTTGTAAAGTTTGAATCTTTCTAAATTAAGTCTAATCTGTGTGAATAGTTTATAACTGACCTCACATGTTTGCTAAAAAATTTTATAGCAATTTCTGTGTCCTCCTTTATTTTTAAGTTCTTCCCAGAATTGTCATATATCTGACTTTCCATAGAGTCTAGACAAGTATTGATAAAGTGATTTTATTTTTGGCAAATTAATTAACACATCTAGAAATAAATAAATGTTTCTGAAATGTCGAAACACAGCAATTTGACCCATTGTGGGAACCCAGAAAGAAATGTGGACTAAATGAGAAACTAACAATTAAACATTATAGTATTTGCCAGACAGGATGCTGAATACTTTGCATGGTTAAATTTAGAACCACAGCTAGTAAACATAATTTTATTCCCATTTTACAGATTGGAAAATAAAGGCTCAGAGGGGTCAAATGGTGGAAGTCCTTCAGTGTACTGAAAAAAGGAATTTTCTTTAGGAACGCATATCTTCCCCTCTTTTCTGGGTGGTCTCACTGAAGCATATGCCAATTATTAGTATATATTTGTATGCCAAGAGTAGGTATATTTTTCTCAATAATTTTTAAAAAATTTTTGTTGATTATTTAGCAACATGTATAGAAAACTGAATCCCTCTCAGATGATACCCTGTGTTTTATCAAATAGTAAAATACATTCTTTAAGAGGGAAATATGATTCACAAGAATCAGCTTAGTAGGATCAAACTAAGAGCCAAATAATTTATCAGGTGTAAAATATAGAGGTTTCCTGACTACATTCATTCAGATCTTAAAAATCATTATTATTGTAACACTTCAATGTTATTTGATACCAACGCTGAATGCAGCTTCTCTAATGGCAGTTATCTGGTGTGTGAGGCTCTCAGTATCTTCTGTAGTTTTAATTTCACGAGGATCTAACTTGAAGTAGTTTTCTTTTGTGGTTCTGACATATTTCAAAAAGATTAACATTATGTTATTGTCCATGCCACAGAGCCATGGTCAGCCTTTGGCAATGTTGAAGCATTTTACATGCTTAATTTAATGGTGGCACAGTTCCACATATGTGATTAGTACCTGCAGACAATGTCCAGTATAGTATAATTCAATAAGAGAATAAGATGTGACAATAAAAGAGCTTTGTGCAAAATACCCCAACTAAATATATTTTAAAGGTTCAAAACATTGACAAGTTGAGCTTTAGCTAAATGCACATAAGTTCTTTAGCACTAAAGCATTGCTCTAAACAAAGGTCAGAAAACTTTTCCTGTAAAGAGCTTTGTGGGTCTTATGTTCTCTGTCACAACTAATCAACTATGCCATTGTAGCATGAAGATAGTCCTAGACAATATGTAAATGAGTGAGTGTGGCTGTATCTCTACAAAACTTTATTTGTAACCACTGAAAATTGAACATCCTATAGTTTTAATGTGACACAGAATATTATTCTTTTTCCCACCATTTATAAATGTAAAAAACATTTTTTTTTTTTTTTTAATTTATTATTATTATACTTTAAGTTGGAGGGTACATGTGCATAACATGCAGGTTTGTTACATATGTATACTTGTGCCATGTTGCTGTGCTGCACCCATCAACTCGTCATTTACATCAGGTATAACTCCCAGTGCAATCCCTCCCCCCTACCCCCTCCCCATGATAGGCCCCGGTGTGTGATGTTCCCCTTCCTGAGTCCGAGTGATCTCATTGTTCAGTTCCCACCTATGAGTGAGAACATGCGGTGTTTGGTTTTCTGTTCTTGTGATAGTTTGCTAAGAATGATGGATTCCAGCTGCATCCAAGTCCCTACAAAGGACTCAAACTCATCCTTTTTTATGGCTGCATAGTATTCCATGGTGTATATGTGCCACATTTTCTTAATCCAATCTGTCACTGATGGACATTTGGGTTGATTCCAAGTCTTTGCTATTGTGAATAGTGCCGCAATAAACATACGTGTGCATGTGTCTTTATAGCAGCATAATTTATAATCCTTTGGGTATATACCCAGTAATGGGATGGCTGGGTCATATGGTACATCTAGTTCTAGATCCTTGAGGAATCGCCATACTGTTTTCCATAATGGTTGAACTAGTTTACAATCCCACCAACAGTGTAAAAGTGTTCCTATTTCTCCACATCCTCTCCAGCACCTGTTGTTTCCTGACTTTTTAATGATTGCCATTCTAACTGGTGTGAGATGGTATCTCATTGTGGTTTTGATTTGCATTTCTCTGATGGCCAGTGATGATGAGCATTTTTTCATGTGTCTGTTGGCTGTATGAATGTCTTCTTTTGAGAAATGTCTGTTCATATCCTTTGCCCACTTTTTGATGGGGTTGTTTGTTTTTTTCTTGTAAATTTGTTTGAGTTCTTTGTAGGTTCTGGATATTAGCCCTTTGTCAGATGAGTAGATTGCAAAAATTTTCTCCCATTCTGTAGGTTGCCTGTTCACTCTGATGGTAGTTTCTTTTGCTGTGCAGAAGCTCTTTAGTTTAATGAGATCCCATTTGTCAATTTTGGCTTTTGCTGCCGTTGCTTTTGGTGTTTTAGACATGAAGTCTTTGCCCATGCCTATGTCCTGAATGGTACTACCTAGGTTTTCCTCTAGGATTTTTATGGTATTAGGTCTAACATTTAAGTCTCTAATCCATCTTGAATTAATTTTCGTATAAGGAATAAGGAAAGGATCCAGTTTCAGCTTTCTACTTATGGCTAGCCAATTTTCCCAGCACCATTGTAAAAAACATTTTTAGCTCATGGTGTATAAAAAACAGACAATGGGCTGTATTTGGCTTACACATAGTTGGCTCATCCTCGAATCTGATTGAGACAGATTTTGCCTTCTTTTATGGTCAATTAACCTTTAGTTCTGATAAAAATAGCTAAATGTCCACCAATAATTTGTGCTGTTTCTTCTATATTATAGCTGGGCTTGGAAAGCAGCTGCCTTGCCAAGATCTCACCATCCCCTCCCACTGGACCCACACCCCTGCTTCTGTTTGGAGCAATGTGGTTGGTTCTCACCAAAGGGATGTAAGTGAAAGCGATGTGTGTCACCTCTGGACCAAAGCACTTAGTTGGTCATTGTGCCTTCTCTGTCTTCAGTTTTCCTTCTGCATGGATCAGAGG
This sequence comes from Macaca fascicularis, assembly GCF_037993035.2. Taxonomy (NCBI): domain Eukaryota; kingdom Metazoa; phylum Chordata; class Mammalia; order Primates; family Cercopithecidae; genus Macaca; species Macaca fascicularis. Next base: position 138,067,999 of record NC_088375.1, read on the forward strand.
ACTATGAGACCTTAGGGAATGCACAGTCACAGAAAACAGGGATGGCACAGCCACTGAAGTCTTGAATCATAGTATGGGTGAAAGATGCCCGTAGCTCAGGACACCTACACTGAAATGTTATATAAGGGAAAAATAAGCCTATTTTGTTCAAAACAATGAAATAGGCTGGGTGCAGTGGCTTACACTTGTAATGTCAGCATTTTGGGAGGCTGAGGTAGGAGGATCACTTGAGCCCAAGAGTTCCAGGCCAGCCTGGGCAACATAGGAGAGAACCTATCTCTACAGACAAAAAAACAAGCAAGCAAGCAAACAAGCAAACAAGCAAACAAACTGAAAAAGTTAGCTGGGCGTGGCGGCACATGCCTGTAGTCCCAGCTACTCTAGTGGCTGAGGTAGGAGGATCGCTTGAGCCCAGGGAGGTCAAGGCTACAGTGAGCCAAGATCATGCCATTACGCTCTAGCCGGGGTAACAGGGTGAGGCCCAGTATGAAAAAAATATATAAATAAATAAAACAATGAAAAAGTGAAGTTTATTTGTTACAGCCACTAGCATTACACCAATGAATGCAACGATAATAATTGTATTTAATACCTGCAGGGTAAAAATATTTCCCTAGAAGTGAAAGTTGGTTTTTTTCTGTCTTTTATTACACAGTCACAGGTGGTAGGATGAATGCTGTACTGGGAGAAGGCCAAGAGGACATACAAACATTTGGTTGTACTATGATCTTCTGTCCACTTTGACTATTTTACATCAAGCAAATATTTTCTATGGGCTTATTTCTTAATATAGTCCATCGATTATGGCCCATCAATAGTTTTCCTCCAGAATTTCTCCAAAATTTAACTAGAATGAACTTCAAAGAAAAAATTCTGATCATGCCACTGGCTATTGTCCTTAAAATATCTAAGTGTCTGTTTATTGATCTTCTAGATTGAATCCCAAACTGTTTTGGTTTTGCACGTCTGGTTTTCATCCTCTTCTCCAGGCTCGTTTCTACATCGATAGATGTGTTTTCATTTTCAATACTTCAGACTTCTTTTTCTCCCATTAGTCACTGGATTTGTATATCCTGTTTCCTTGTTAAGGAAGTTCTACTCTTTCTTCAGTTGACTTCTAATCTTTCTTTAGATCTTATTTCCGTCAGCACCTCTCCAGAGAACATTTTGTATCTCCCTAAGTCAGATTCTACTATTGTTTATCATATCACCTTATACCTTTTCTTTGTAGCATTTATTAAAGTGAGACATTAAGCTTAACATGTAAATCTTTAAATATATGTTTTTCATGAAGATATGGCAATGCCTTTTTTTAAGTCTATAATCCAAGCACATAGTCTATCAGAGAAGAGGTGATCAAGAATTTGATGATGATTGATTATTAGGAAAATGCAAATTAAAACCATGATAACATATTACCTCACACCTGTTAGAATACCTACCATCAAAAGATGAAGAATAACAAGTGTTGACAGGGATGTGGAGAAAAGGAAATCCTTGTTTCACATTGATGGGAACGTAAATTATTACTGGCATTATGAAAACAGTATGGAAATTCCTAAGAAAATTCAAAATACACTACCATGTTTTTCTGAAATCCCACTTTTGGATTTATAGCTAAAGGAAATGAAGTAGGCACATCAAAGAGATACCTGCATTTCTACATTCACTAAAGATTATTCACAATAGCCAAGATATAGAATCAACTTAGGTGTTCATCAATGGATGAACAGATTTAAAAAATGTGATATGTATATACAATACTCTTCACCCTTAAAAAAATAAACAAGTCCTGCCATTTGCAAGAACATGGATGAACTTGGAGGACATTATGTTATGTGAAATAAACCAAGCATGGAAAGGCCAAAACCACATGATCTTACTCATATGTGGGAGCTAATAAAGTTGAACTCATAGAAATCGTAAAATTATGGTTAGCAGAGGCTGGGAGGTAAAGGATTGAGGAGACGTTGGGCAAATGGCACAAAATTTCAGTTAGAAAGGAGGAATAAGTTCAAGAGATTCATTGCATATTGTAGTGACTATAGTTAATAATTATATATTGTATACTTAAAAATTGCTACGAGTTGATTGAAAGTGTTCTCAATGCAAAAAGTAAGTATGTGAGGTAATGCATAGGTTAAATAGCTTGATTTAGCTGCTCCATAATATATACATGTATCAAAACATTATGTTTTACACCATACATATATACTATTTTTCTTTGTTGATTAAAAATAAAGAAAACAAGTTGTGGAATAAATGAAAGAATGAATACTAAGTTCCAGATATTTTGTATTACAGGAGTCTTCCACTTGCAGATAAAGTTGTGTTTTGTACAATGTTTGATATCTGTTTTTTTACTTTACTTTGTAATAGCCTTACAAATTATGTGGACCTCATTTTTTATAACTGTGGAAGCCGATTCTCAAAGAAATTGAATGCTTTGCCCAAGGTCACTAGCTACCTAAGTTCAGAGCAGGACTCTTGGCTTCTGATTATTTTTCCCTTTAATTATTTCAAATTTCATGCAGAGCCAGGTGTGTACAAGCCACAAAAACAAAATGAGGATTATATATGTTCAATATAAAAAGTAAACCAAATGTCTTATGAAATTAATCTGACATGCTTAAAGATATGCATAAATGTTATTGTGTTGCATAGTGATTAGGTACGGATTCTAAGACCTTTGGATAAATTACAATAATTAGTATTACTTTTCCTTAGACACAGTCACCAATTGGGACACTTGGGTACCCCCAACAAATGCATAATCATATTCAAGTGACAAGACCTGCTGTCTAAGACTCCTCAGGAGACAGAGACTACAGATAGTTTCCCTTTGATAAGACAACTGATGAGAGAAAAATACCTGTAGGAAGGGCTTTTAACCCAGAATCTCCTGGAACAGATACAAAAAGAGGGAAGAAATGGATGGGCTGTGAGGGGAGGTGCAATAGAAGAGGGATAAAGGGGGCAACGTTGGGTACGGAAGTTTGAGTCTACAGCTAACTCTGTGTATGCTTAGGAACAATTAGCTTTCTCATTTTGAACGTGTCATATCCATCATGTCTTTGGAGTCAAGACCGACTTTGAAATTCAATTGCAAGGACAGGCTATTCCCCATCAAATGAACCAAATTATATGACCTACAAGTTTTTGGAGCTCTGAGGGTTAGTGAGAACTATGCTTATGCTTGCTTGCTCTTCATTGCGTTTTCACATCCATTATTCTGCCATTTGATTCACTTAATAAACAATTATAATATATATTATTTCCCTTCCTATTTCCTTCTCCTTCTTTTTCTTTTTACTACCATAAAAATGGAACTTGATTACTACCTGTCATGCAGGTTCTATACTGTGACCTCTAAGAGTTCAAAGTGTAAAATAGGAATTATTGATGTAGTAAAAATAGATTAAGGGCATATATTCATTCATTAACAACCAGCCCAAGAAAGACAGAAAATGGAACCCAGGTACGCATACTATATAGGTATAAATATTGTGTAGAAAACTCTCTCTATTAGGAAATATATAACTTTTCTTTCTAAAACACCAGCACCTGAAAAATAAGACACATTTTTGGTGAGAATATTGGTATAATAGATGGAATCTGTGGTATACATATAGGAAATTATACTCCTTTCATTTTTCTTCTTACCTCTCAGTGATAATGCATGTATATGGCAATGTTCTCTTGCGTTTTTAGCAGGTGCTTGGATGAACACAGATTCAGATGAATAAGTTTATAAGCTATTTTTAGATATTATTGTAACTAGATTTACACATATTTATATACATATGTTTGTATATGTATATATGTATACATATATCTTAGCTAACTCATAAGTTTAAAAAATTTGATTGTAAATTTGTTACAAAATATTGCAAAATGTCAACAAATAGCAAATAAAATAATAGTGAAATGAGTATTGACATTATCAAAGTAAAATGAAATCCAGATGCAACTAAATCTTATTTCCAAAGTCTACTTGTATTTTGTCCCAAGATTCAGCTGTGCAGTTTTAATAGTTGTACCTTTTATGAGCTCTAACTGGTAGTGTTTAGACATAATAAAATGAAAATAGCATTCATATATAGACTGGATAATTCTTTCACCTATCAGAATAATTCAGCTCTAATATATGCATGACACCATATTAGATACTTACTCAAAGAGATAAAAGTTAAATTTACAAGTGACATAAGAAACATCTTATTCTTTGAAAAATTATGACAAATTCAACATTGATTAAATATCATGGACAAATAAATTCAAGGTAATTTGAGAAGTAATAAACCATAGCCACACACACACACAAACACATACAAACAAGCTGGTTAACAAAAATAAACATTGCATTAAGCCTTATTATGTCCCAGAAACTTTGCCAAATGTTTTACTGCATCACCTCATTTAATCCTCAGAGAGACTCTGTGAGGTTTTATCTCCACTTCAGTGATAAGGAAACTAAGGCACAAATAGGTGAAGTAACTAACCCAATGTTACACCGGTTTATCAACCCAGGATTCAATCCCAAATCTTCCAGACTTCAAAGTCCACATAGGACTCAGTCGGTCACACTGCCTTCTCAGTGCAATGCAGCATATATGAGTGAAAATGACACATATAAGACTTGAGGAGAATGGACCACCTTCCAGGTATCAACCTACGATTAGTTTGTTCCTTGTTTCTAAGGGAATGGAAGCTTTCATGGAAGTGAATTTGAACTGCCCTTTGAGAATAGTCATGGATGTGGAATAGAATCAATGGTGAAGAAATATTCCTAGGAAGATGGCCATGATGTGAGATAATGCATCAAGAAGTATGAGAAATGAGAAGTTACAGCCAGGACCTGAAGCTAGTGTCAGTAGCCAGAGGGTTAGGTCAGAATTAGAGAAAGCATGGGGCAAGTGAGGATAATGTGGTGGAAGAACTTCTGAAAAGGGGGGACCTGGAAATGAGAGACTGGGGAGAAGGGGGTCAGAATGGATCATGTCTGCACAGGGAGTCTGTGAGGGTCAGGACCAGGAGCTGGAAATCAAGGATATTGGAGGACTGTGCTGAGCCAGAGTCAGGGAAAAAAGCCATATATGGAAGTTACTGGGTTATCACAGCAAAGCAAGTGTTAAGTATAAAAAGAAACCACAAAGGGAAAAAAAGAGAAAGAACTAATGTTTATTCAGTACCATCAATCTTAGATTTTATGCTAAAAGCTGCTAAGGCATTATATCACAATTGTTATATTATTTACTCCTTACCTCAAATTTTCAACATATATATTGTTGTTTAAAAATGAAGGAAATCAACATCAGAATGCTGAAGTAACTTGGCAAACACTTACACATCTAGTGTTTAGTGATATCAGCATAGGCCCTCAAATCTGTGTGCTTACAAAGCCCACATTTTCTCAAATAACAAACCTGTGTTAGAATATTAGCAAGGGGCTTCTTAAACATTTCGGGGAATATAAGGATGAGAATGAGTCACTTCCTGCCCTCAGAAGATAAATGAGTTAACCATACAACTCAAGAAAAAATGTCAGAAGGTCAAATCTTTCTTTTTCCTTGTGCTGAGTCCTTGCGTGGGAGGCCATTAACAAATATTTGCTCACATCATTCAGATATTTCTACATAAAAAGTTTTCTTTTAAACATATGTTCTATGAAAGGTGGTTACATCCATTTTGGTAGATGGCTTCCTTTTTTAAATTTGTAACTTCTCCAGTGTATCTCATTTTGGGTGGCAATCAGCTTCTGTTTTGTGAAGTTGTTCCAGAGGCTTCCCCACCCACTGTCTCCTGGCAACTTAGTAATAGGGTTGATATCCACATCATTTTCAATGATTACCACAATCAAGTATATTAATATATCCATCACTTCACATAGTTACCATTTTTTTTATGCTTGGTGAGAACATTTAAGATTTAATTTCTTAGCATTTTCGAGTGTACAATACATTATTGTTAACTATAACCATCACACTGAGCAATGAAGCACCAGAACTTATTCTTTCTATCTAACTGTCACTTGGTACCCATTAACTCATCTCTCTCCATCTTCCCATTCTTTCTCCCTCCCCAGCCTCTGCTAACCACCATTTTACTCACCACTTCTATGAGATCAACATTTGTTAAAGATCTCATGTCTAAATGAGACCATGTGGTATCTATCTGTCTTTTTGTGTCTGGCTTATTTTTGTGTCTGGCTTATTTCACTTAACACAATGTCTGCCAGGTTCATTCATGTCACACATGACAGGAGCTCCTCCTTTTTTATGGCTGAATAGTATTCCATTGTATATACATATTATGTTTTCTTGTACTGCTCTTAAGTATTTTAAAGAGATGAAATACTCCACTTAAGTATTTTAAAGAGATGAAATACTCCATCTCAGCATTGACTCATAGCCTCATTTTTTCACTCAAGGGGGTAAGTTTTATAATTCCATTAAGCAAAGCCCTCAATATATTTACATCTCTGACTTCTTTGTGTGTCACAACCACATACACAGTTATGCACAGGTACTGCATACTCATTTGGAAATAGTTCACTTTGAAAGAGCTAGTCAGAGAAAACTGAAGTCATTTAGCTAAAGTTTATTATCTTTCTGCTCTTCCATTTGCAAGTGCATATCCATTCGTATTCTTTTTTCCTTCTTTCCTCCACTCAGTGAAAGATAAATTCTTCCTTCTTTACTCTGTGAATCACCCTCCTATACCTACTTTGAAAAGATCTTACTTCATTAATTATTTCTTCTCTTGTCCCTCATCTCTCTTTTTCTCTCTGACATTTCCCCATCAGCGTGTAACCTTCTGAAACTCCCTTCTCTCTAAATCTTTATGATAGTACTTTCTCAGAGTTTACTAATGCCTCTGGCTTCCTAGTCTTCTTTTAATTTTGACACTGATGACTTGTCCTATAAAATGTTGGAGCTCTCAAATGCTAGGTCCCCAGCCCTCAGCTATCCTCTAGACATGATTCCTTAATCAGCACACTCACACCCAAGGATTCCATCACAATTTATTTGTGAAAGACTGCAAATGAATATTCCTGTGACTGACCACCCTGCGGAGACCCAGAGCTACATGAAGCAATTGGTTACTAGGCATCTCTACTCAGTTGTTTCACAACCATTTCAAATCCACCACGACCAAACTTCCCCCAGCATTTTTTATATCATATGTTCTCCATTATCACTAATGTACCAAATCTTAGCTTGGTGGCAAACTAGATGAACTTGGGAAAGTTATTTCTCATCTTTAAACCTCAGTTTTTTCATATGTCAAATGAAAATAATAGTAATCACAATAAGTTTTCCATAAGGATTTCCATAGCCAATTTCCAAATTGGCTATTATATAATCCATGATCATGAATGCTAACTACATAGAAGAAGCAAGTGAATGAAGTGGGCACTAATACTGTCCTCATTTTATAGCTGAGGAACTGGAGACACAATGTGCTTAAGTAAATTGCTCCACGTTACTTAGCTAATCTGTGATGAAGCAGCTTTTAAATGAAGTCTGGATTCAGAGCCTGGTCTGTTAATTGCTGCACTATCCTGTTTGTTAGAGCAGTACAATATCATATACAAAGCACATGGTGTGATCTTTAGTACTTATTAGATACATCAAAATCACAGCGATGGGGAGGAGTACTTTAAATGCTCTGGAAATATGTATTTTAGAAAGCTCCCTGGTACAGCTAATATTCAACTTGGGTTAAGAACCAACATAGTAGGCTCTCAAAAGTATTTGTTCCTTTTATCCAAATGAAAATAATTGAATCAATTTGACCCCGTGAACACTTTCACAAATGCTATAACCATTAAGCCAAAAGTATCCTTTAGAAGGGCTCTGTTAGAAATTCTTTTCTAAAATGACAATAGAAGAGCAATAATAAAGACATATATATAAAAGTCCTCGGTGTTAATACAACCAGAGGCATTTAATACATGCATTGTGTTTTCATTTGCATTGCATGATTTTATCCTTAGGAAAAAGAGCTCTAAAAATATTAAGTTTGTATATAACCCAGAAAAATCACCTTTTTTTTTTTTCTTTTCTTTTTTTTAAAGTAGTGGAGTGTCTCACTTTGTTACCCATGCTGGATTGCAGTGGTGCAATCTCAGCTTACTGCAGCCTCGACTTCCTGGACTCAAGGGATCCTCCTGCCTCAGCCTCCCAAGTAACTGGGACCACAGGCATGCACCACCACAGCTGACTAATTTTCTTTCTTTCTTTTCTTTTCTTTTTTTTTTTTTTGTAGAGATGGGGTTCTACCATGTTGCCCAGGCTGGTCTTGAACTCTTGAGCTCAAGTGATCCGCCTGCCTTGGCCTCCCAAAGTGCTAGGATTGCAGTTGTGAGCCACTGTGCCTGGCTAAAAAATCACTTTCTTAAGATCATTATGCTCCTGGGTAAAATATTCTATCTGGGCTGGGTTTGGTGGCTCACACCTGTAATCCTAACACTTTGGGTGGCTGAGGCAAGATCGCTTCTCTTCTAGCTATCAACACTTCTTCCAATTGTTTCTTATACAATTAAAGTAGGATATCTCATCTTCAGTGTATATATTCAGAAAAAACAAAGAGACCAAAAGGACATGAAAGAGAAAAAGCAATAAATTCTGTTCTCTTTTTCATGCATTCTGTGTGTGCACATATATATATTTGGGTGCCTATGTACATATATAATATACTCATCTCTAGTACAGAATTTATTATTGGCATATAGCTATTTTTTTTGTTTGTAAGTAATAGGATATAATGGTTTTTAACAGAAGCAGAAAGAGAATTCACTAAGTTGATTCGGGGTGGCTCACTGAAATAAAGAAATGAGTATATAGATGTAGAATCCAAATAGAAGAGGAACAAAGAAGCTATGGAGTCTACCACTCCCTAGCGGGCTATAGGAATGAATCACTCTAACCTTTCCTTCTAACTTGGTATCATTTGACTTGATTTCAAATTCTAGAGAGAATCTCATTTATTTAATCTAGTTCCCATGCCAGCAATTAGGCAGAGCATCTATTGGTATTTCCACCAAGGCTGCACACGGTGGAGTAGAAGTGAGTCTTCCAAAGGAAACTGAAGATGCTTCTAACCAGAAAAAGGAGAATGGATGGGAGTTCTCCAAAGGTACAGATGTCTCCTCTAGTTAAGTATATCACAAATAGTGTTGATGTAAAAAACATGTAAATATATTGATTTTATTTCACCACTGAGTGTCTTCTAATGAAGGTTTTTAGGTAGTTATTGAATGTTTCCAAATAGCTTTTTTTTTTTTACAAAAAGATTCTCTTCCTATGTTTTTGACAAATAAGAAGTGTATATATTCATGGTATACAGCATGATATTTTGATACATGTTTATATTGTGAAATAATCACCACAATCAGGCTAAATAACATGTCTCTCACTTCACATTGTTATTTTTATGTGTGGGAGAACATTTAAGCTCTGATCTCCGCATTTTCAAGTATACAATACATTATTATTAACTATCATCACCATGCTGTACAATAGATCTCTAGAATTTATTCATCCTGATTGAAACTTTGTGCCTTTGACCAAAATCTTCCCATTTCTCCCCACAACCAGCCACTGGCACTCACCATTCTAATATCTGCTTCTGTGAGTTCAACTTTTTTAGAGTCTACAGATAAGTGAGATCCTGCAGTATTTGTCTTTCTGTACCGAGCTTATTTCACTTAATATTCTCCAGGTTCCTGCATGTTATCACAGATGACAGGATTTCCTTCATTCTTAAGGCTGGATAATATTTTATTGTGTGTCTATACCACATTTTCTTTATCCATTATCTACTGATGGACACTTAGATTGATTCCATATCTTGGGTATTGTGACAGATGCTGCAGTGAACATGAGAGTATAGATAGGCCACAGCTGATTTTATTTCCTTTGGATGTATATCTAGAAGTGAGATTCAGGATCGTGTGGTAATTCTATTTCTAATTTTAGGGGGAAGTTTTATACTGTTTTCCATAATGGCTGTAATAATGTATATCTCTACCAACATTGTACAAGGGTTCTCTTTTCTTCATATCCTCACCAATACTTATCTCTTTTTTGATAATAGCTTTTCTAACAGGTGTGAGATGATATCTTACTGTGGTTTTAATTTGCATGTCCCTGATGGTTAGTGGTGTTGAACATTTTTTCATATACTTGTTGGCCATTTGTATGTCTTCCGCTGAGAAATTTCTACACAGATTCTTTACCTATTTTAAAATCAGATTATTTGTTTTCTCGCTATTGAGTCTTTTGCATTCCTTCTATTTTTGAATACTTAACCCCTTATCAGGTGTATGGTTTGAAAATTTTTTTGTCTCAAACCATGGGTTGTTTCTTCACTGTTGACTGTTTCCTTTGCCGTGCAGAAGCTTTTTAGAATTTTTGTTTGTTTGTTTTTTGTTTTGGTTACTGTGTTTTTGGGGTCATATCCAAGGAATCATTGCCTGGACCAATGTCATGGAACTTTCACCCTATGGTTTTTTTCTAGTATTTTTATAATTTCAGGTCTTATGTTTAAATCTTTAATTCATTTTGAGTTGATTTTTGTATATGGTGAGAGATAAGGGTCCAATTCCATTCTTCTGCATGTGGATATACAGTTTTCCCACCATCATTTATTGAAGAGACTATCCTTTTCCCATTTTGTGTTCTTGGCACCTTTGGTGAAGATCAATTGACCATAAATTCATGGATTTTATCTGGGCTGTCAATCCTGTTCCATTGATTGATGTGTCTGTTTTCATGCCCATACCATGCTATTTTGATTACTATGGTTTTGTAGTATATTTTGAAATTTGGTAGTGTGATGCCTCCAGCTCAGTTTCGTTTTGATTTTTTGGTGTGTGTGTGTGTGTTTTTTTCTTAAGATTCCTTTTGCTATTCAAAGTAGTTTGTGGTTCCATAAAAATTTTGTGATTATTTTTCTATTTATTTAAAAAACACCATTGGAACTTTAGGGATAGCATTGAATCTGTAGATTGCTTTGGGTAGTAATGGATATGCAAACAATATTAATTATTCCAGTCCATTAACACAGGACATTTTTCCATTTATTTGTATTTCTTCCATTTTTTTCACTAATGTTTTAGAGTTTTCAATGTACAGGTCTTTCATCTCCTTGGTTAAATTTATTCCTAAGTATTTTATTTTTAAAATGCTATTTGCCTGATGGTTAGCAATATTGAACATTTTTTTTTCATATACTTGACCATTTGTATGTCTTACTCTGAGAAATGTCTACTCAGGTTCTTTGCCTATTTTTGTTTTTAATTTTAATTTTTGAGACAGGGTCTCACCTCTGTCATCCAGGCTGGAGTGCAATGGTGTGATCATGGTTCACTGCAGCCTGAACCTCCCAAGCTCAAGTAATCCTCCAACCTCAGCCTCTTGGGGAGCTGGGACCACAGGTATATGACACTATGCCCAGATAATTTTTGTATTTTTTATAGAGATGGGGTTTCGCCATGTAGCTCAGGCTGGTCTTGAAATACTGAGCTCAAGAATCTGTCCACCTCAGCTTCCCAAAATCACAGGCATGAGCCACCATGCCCAGCCTCTTTGAATATTTAAAAATCGGATTATTTGTTTTCTTGCTATTGAGTTGTTTGCATTCCTTATATATTTTGGATATTAATCCTTCATCAGGTTAAACGATGGGATTGTTTTCTTGCTTTCTTTATCAGATAGGTTGTTGTTAGTGTATGGAAACTTTGCTGATTCTATGTTGATTTTGCCACTTTACTAAATTTATTATTTCTAACAATATTTGGTAGAGGCTTTATGATCATGTTGTCAGAAAGCAGATCCAATTTCATTTCTTTCTTTCTTATTTAGATACCTTTTATTTTATTTTCTTGTTTAATTGCTCTGGCTCAGACTTCCAGTACTATATTGAAAAGAAGTGGTAACAGTGGGCACTTCTTGTTGTTTTCTTCCTGTTCACATGAGGATAGCTTTCAGCTTTTCACTATTGAATATAGTATTAGCAGTAGTTTGTCATATATCAGCTTTGGGCTTTATCATATTGAAGTACATTCCTTCTATAACTAATTTGTTGAGTTTTTTAAATCATGAAATTATGCCGAATTTTGTCAAATTCCTTTTCTGCATCTATTGTAATGATTGTATAATTTTTTTCTTTCTTTTCTGTTAATATCATGTGTCACATTTATTGATTTGTGTATGTTGAACTGTCTTTGTATCACAAGGATAAATCCTACTTGATCAGGGTGTATGATACTTTGATTGTGCTTTTGAATTCCATTTGCTAGTATTTTCCTGAGAATTTTTGCATATATGTTCATAAGCAATATTAGCTTGTATTTTCTTAACTTGTAGAGTCCTTGTCTGGCTTTGATATCAGAGTAATTCTGGCCTCATAAAATAAGCTTCTTCATTTTTTTGGAAGAGTTTGAGAAGTAATTGTGTAATTCTTTAAATATTTGGTAGAATTCACTTGTGAAGTCATCAGGTCCTGGGTTTTTCCTTGTTGGAAGGTTTGTAACTACTGATTCACTGTCCTTACTCCTTATTGGTCTGTTAATATTTTCTGTTTCTTCATGACTCTGTTTTGGTAGGTTGCATGTTTCCAGGAAGTTATCCATTTCTTCTTGGTTATCTAACTCACTGGCATGTAATTATTCATAGTAGTTGCTTGTGATTCTTCATGATCTTTTGTATTTCCATGGTATCACCTGTAATGTCTTGTCTTTTACTTAAAATTTGGAGTCTTCTTTTTTCCTACTCTTGCTAAAGTTTGTCAATTTTGTTTATTTTTTCAAAAGAAATGATTGGTTTTGTTGGTCTTTTCTATTTGCTTTTTTTATTCTCTATTTCATGTATTTCTCTCCCGACCTTTATTATTTTATTCCTTCAGATAACTTTAGGCTTAATTGGTTCTTTTTCTAGTTTCTTGAGGTGTAAAGTTAAGTTGTTTACTTGAAATTTTTTTTCTTATGGTAGGCATTCATTACTATAAACTTCCCTTTTGAAACTGTTTTTGCTGGATCCCATAATTTTTGGCATGTTGTATTTCTTTATTTGTATCAGATTTTAAAAATTTTTCGTTTGATTTCTTCTTTGACTCATTGGTTCTTCATTGCTGTGTTGCTTAATCTCCACATATTTGTGAATTTCCCCTCTGCTACCGATTTCTAGTTTTATAGCAATGTGGTCTCAAAAGACACTTGATATGACTGCACACATCTTAAATGTGTAAAAACTTCTTTGGGGCTTAACATGTCACATATCTTGAATAATATTTATGTGCACTTGAAAACAATGTTTTCTGCTGCTGTTGGATAGGATCTATGCAATATGTCTGTTATGTTCATTTGGTCTATCATGTTGTTCAAACTGCTGTTTCCTTATTAACTGACTGACTGGATGATCTATGCATTATTGGTATTGAGGTATTAAAGTTCCCTACTATTATTGTATTGTTCTCTATTTCTCTTTTCAGTTTTGTTACTATCTGTTTTACATTTTTAAGTGCTCTGATGTTTGGTGCATACATATTTCCAGTTGTTATATCTTTTTGATACATTGACCCGTTTCATCATATGTTGACTTACTTTGCCTCTCATGGCCATTTTTGGCTTAAAATCTATTTCATCTGATAGAATTACAGCTACTCTTACTCTTTTTGTGTACATTTTTATGGAATATCTTTTTGCATCCCTTCACATTTAGCCTCTGTATTCTTCAAGCTAAAGCAAGTTTCTTATAGGCAGGATATAGTTGGATTTTTAAAATCCATTCAGCCACTATATGCCTTTTAATGGGATGATTTAATCTATTTATATTCAAACCCATTTTTGATAGATAAGAACTTACTGCTGTCATGTTGTTAATTATTTTCTCTTTTTCAGTTCCTTTATTCCATTCTTCTTCTCTTGCTCTCTTCCCTTATGATTTGATTACTTTTATAGTTGTATGCTTTCATTTTTTTCTTTATCTTTATCCTCGTGGCCTTGTGTTACCTACTACAGGCCTTTTTTTGTTCATTTACCATGACGCTTACCTGAAACGTTTTGTAAATATAATTAATAGTCGACATTATGCTGATAACAACTTACCTTTGAATACAAAAACTCTATGCTTTAACTTCTCTTCCCTCCATATTTAATATTATTGATATAACAATTCATATCTTTTATATATCATGTATCCATTAAGAAATTACTGTAGCTATAGTTATTTTAATACTTTTGTTCTTTAACTTTTTTTTTTTTACTTTTTTTCTTTTATTTATTTATTTATTATTATTATTATACTTTAAGTTCTAGGGTACATGTGCATAACGTGCAGGTTTGTTACATATGTATACTTGTGCCATGTTGGTGTGCTGCACCCATCAACTCGTCAGCACCCATCAACTCGTCATTTACATCAGGTATAACTCCCAATGCAATCCCTCCCCCATCCCCCCTCCCCATGATAGGCCCCGGTGTGTGATGTTCCCCTTCCCGAGTCCAAGTGATCTCATTGTTCACTTCCCACCTATGAGTGAGAACATGCGGTGTTTGGTTTTCTGTTCTTGTGATAGTTTGCTAAGAATGATGGTTTCCGGCTGCATCCATGTCCCTACAAAGGACACAAACTCATCCTTTTTTATGGCTGCATAGTATTCCATGGTGTATATGTGCCACATTTTCTTAATCCACTCCGTCACTGATGGACATTTGGGTTGATTCCAAGTCTTTGCTATTGTGAATAGTGCCGCAATAAACATACGTGTGCATGTGTCTTTATAGCAGCATGATTTATAATCCTTTGGGTATATACCCAGTAATGGGATGGCTGGGTCATATGGTACATCTAGTTCTAGATCCTTGAGGAATCGCCATACTGTTTTCCATAATGGTTGAACTAGTTTATAATCCCACCAACAGTGTAAAAGTGTTCCTATTTCTCCACATCCTCTCCAGCACCTGTTGTTTCCTGACTTTTTAATGATTGCCATTCTAACTGGTGTGAGATGGTATCTCATTGTGGTTTTGATTTGCATTTCTCTGATGGCCAGTGATGATGAGCATTTTTTCATGTGTCTGTTGGCTGTATGAATGTCTTCTTTTGAGAAATGTCTGTTCATATCCTTTGCCCACTTTTTGATGGGGTTGTTTGTTTTTTTCTTGTAAATTTGTTTGAGTTCTTTGTAGGTTCTGGATATTAGCCCTTTGTCAGATGAGTAGATTGCAAAAATGTTCTCCCATTCTGTAGGTTGCCTGTTCACTCTGATGGTAGTTTCTTTTGCTGTGCAGAAGCTCTTTAGTTTAATGAGATCCCATTTGTCAATTTTGGCTTTTGCTGCCATTGCTTTTGGTGTTTTAGACATGAAGTCTTTGCCCATGCCTATGTCCTGAATGGTACTACCTAGGTTTTCTTCTAGGGTCTTTATGGTATTAGGTCTAACATATAAATCTCTAATCCATCTTGAATTAATTTTCATATAAGGAGTAAGGAAAGGATCCAGTTTCAGCTTTCTACTTATGGCTAGCCAATTTTCCCAGCACCATTTATTAAATAGGGAATCCTTTCCCCATTTCTTGTTTTTGTCAGGTTTGTCAAAGATCAGATGGCTGTAGATGTGTGGTATTATTTCTGAGGACTCTGTTCTGTTCCATTGGTCTATATCTCTGTTTTGGTACCAGTACCATGCTGTTTTGGTTACTGTAGCCTTGTAGTATAGTTTGAAGTCAGGTAGCGTGATGCCTCCAGCTTTGTTCTTTTGACTTAGGATTGTCTTGGCAATGCGGGCTCTTTTTTAGTTCCATAAGAACCTTAAAGCAGTTTTTTCCAATTCTGTGAAGAAACTCATTGGTAGCTTGATGGGGATGACATTGAATCTATAAATTACCTTGGGCAGTATGGCCATTTTCACGATATTGATTCTTCATATCCATGAGTATGGTATGTTCTTCCATTTGTTTGTGTCCTCTTTGATTTCACTGAGCAGTAGTTTGTAGTTCTCCTTGAAGAGGTCCTTTACCTCCCTTGTAAGTTGGATTCCTAGGTATTTTATTCTCTTTGAAGCAATTGTGAATGGAAGTTCATTCATGATTTGGCTCTCTGTTTGTCTGTTACTGGTGTATAAGAATGCTTGTGATTTTTGCACATTAATTTTGTATCCTGAGACTTTGCTGAAGTTGCTTATCAGCTTAAGGAGATTTTGGGCTGAGACTATGGGGTTTTCTAAATATACAATCATGTCATCTGCAAACAGGGACAATTTGACTTCTTCTTTTCCTAACTGAATACCCTTGATTTCTTTCTCTTGCCTGATTTTCCTAGCCAGAACTTCCAACACTATGTTGAATAGGAGTGGTGAGAGAGGGCATCCCTGTCTTGTGCCAGTTTTCAAAGGGAATTTTTCCAGTTTTTGCCCATTCAGTATGATATTGGCTGTGGGTTTGTCATAAATAGCTCTTATTATTTTGAGGTACGTTCCATCAATACCGAATTTATTGAGCGTTTTTAGCATGAAGAGCTGTTGAATTCTGTCAAAAGCCTTTTCTGCATCTATTGAGATAATCATGTGGTTCTTGTCTTTGGTTCTGTCTATATGCTGGATTATGTTTATTGATTTGCGAATGTTGAACCAGCCTTGCATCCCAGGGATAAAGCCCACTTGATCATGGTAGATAAGCTTTTTGATGTGCTGCTGAATCCGGTTTGCCAGTATTTTATTGAGTATTTTTGCATTGATGTTCATCAGGGATATGGGTCTAAAATTCTCTTTTTTTGTTGTGTCTCTGCCAGGCTTTGGTATCAGGATGATGTTGGCCTCATAAAATGAGTTAGGGAGGATTCCCTCTTTTTCTATTGATTGGAATAGTTTCAGAAGGAATGGTACCAGCTCCTCCTTGTACCTCTGGTAGAATTCAGCTGTGAATCCATCTGGTCCTGGACTTTTTTTGGTTGGTAGGCTATTAATTATTGCCTCAATTTCAGAGCCTGCTATTGGTCTATTCAGGGATTCAACTTCTTCCTGGTTTAGTCTTGGAAGAGTGTAAGTGTCCAGGAAATTATCCATTTATTCTAGATTTTCTAGTTGATTTGTGTAGAGGTGTTTATAGTATTCTCTGATGGTAGTTTGTATTTCTGTGGGGTCGGTGGTGATATCCCCTTTATCATTTTTTTATTGCGTCTATTTGATGCTTCTCTCTTTTCTTCTTTATTAGTCTTGCTAGCGGTCTGTCAATTTTGTTGATCTTTTCAAAAAACCAACTCCTGTATTCATTGATTTTTTGGAGGGCTTTTTGTGTCTCTATCTCCTTCAGTTCTGCTGTGATCTTAGTTATTTCTTGCCTTCTGCTAGCTTTTGAATGTGTTTGCTCTTGCTTCTCTAGTTCTTTTAATTGTGATGTTAGAGTGTCAATTTTAGATCTTTCCTGCTTTCTCTTGTGGGCATTTAGTGCTATAAATTTCCCTCTACACACTGCTTTAAATGTGTCCCAGAGATTCTGGTATGTTGTATCTTTGTTCTCATTGGTTTCAAAGAACATCTTTATTTCTGCCTTCATTTCGTTATGTACCCAGTAGTCATTCAGGAGCAGGTTGTTCAGTTTCCATGTAGTTGAGCGGTTTTGATTGAGTTTCTTAGTCCTGAGTTCTAGTTTGATTGCACTGTAGTCTGAGAGACAGTTTGTTATAATTTCTGTTCTTGTACATTTGCTGAGGAGTGCTTTACTTCCAATTATGTGGTCAATTTTGGAATAAGTGCGATGTGGTGCTGAGAAGAATGTTTTATACTAGAGTTAAAAGTTACTTATGCACCACCATTACAGTGTTAGAATATTCTGAATTTGAGTATATTTTTGTCTTTACAATGAGTTTTATGTTTTATACTTTCTTATTTTTTCATGTTTTTAATTAGTATCCTTTTATTTCAACTTAAAGAACTCTGTTTAGCTTTTTTTTTTTTTTTTTTCTGTAAAAAGGGGATACAGTGGTGATAAAATCCCACAACTTTTGTTTGTCTGGAAAATCATTATCTCTCATTCATTTCTGAATAACAGACTTGCCAGGTATAGTATCTTTGTTGTCAGGTTTTTTTTCTTTCATCACTTTGAATGTATTTTCTCACTCTCTGCTGGTCTGCAAGTTTTCCACTGAGACATCTGCTGATAGTCTTATGGAGGTTCTCTTACAGTTAATGAGTTGCTTTTCTCTTGCTGCTTTCAGAATTCTCTCTTTGTCTTTTATGTTTGATAATTTAATTTTAATATGTCTCAGTAATAATTTTCTTATATTTAATCTATTTTGAGTTCTTTGGATTTCATACATCTGGATCTTCATTTTTTTCTTCAGATTTGATACATTTTCTATCATTATTTCTTTAAAGAAGATTTCTCACCCTTTCTCTTTCTCTGCTTCTTCTGGAACTTTATAACTTAATATATTGGTTTTCTTGATGGTGTCCCATAAGTCCTATAGGCTTTCTTTTACTCTTTTTCATTCAATTCACTGTTCTTTTTGTTCCTCAGACAGGATAATTTTAAAGAACCTGTTGTCTTTGTGTGTGTGTGTGTGTGTGTGCTGCTATAACAGAATACCTGAGCCTGGATAATTTAGAAAGAATAAAAATTTATTTCTTACATCTCTGGAGGCTGGAAAGTCCAACATCAAGATGGCAGCAGGTTTAGTGTCTGATAAAGATCTCATCTCCATTTCCGAGATGGTACCTTGAACACTGAAATTTCCAGAGGGGAGAAACACTGTTCCTTACATGGTAAAAGATCAGAAGGACAAAGAGAAGGAACACACTCCTAAAAACCCTTTTTTTAAAAAAGTATCCAGTCCACCTGTAAGGGTGGATCTCTCATGATCTAATCACCTCTAAATGGTCTTACCTCTAGATAATGTTTGCAATAGCAATTAAATTTCAACATGAGTTTTGGAGGAGACATTTAAACCATAGCACCTGCCTTTTAGCTCTCAGGTTCTTTCTTCTGCTTGATTGAGTGTGCTGTCGAAGCTCTCTGTGGAATTTTTCTGTTCAGTTCAGTTTATTTTCTTAGCTTCAGAATTTCTGTTTGATTCTTTTTATTCTCTTGATATCATTTTTGGACTTCTCATTTTGTTCATACATTGTTTTCCTGACATCATTTTGTTGTCTGTTTGTGTTCTCTTGTAGATCACTGTTTTAAAAACAATTATTTTGATTTTTTTTTTAGATTTGTAGATATTCTTTCCTTTATGGTTGCTTATTGTTGCTTTATTTGTTCCTTTAGTTGTGTCATGTTTCCCTGATCCTTGTGGCCTTGTATTAGTGTCTGCGAATTTTAAGATGTAGGCACCTCTTTTCATTTTATGAACTGGCTTCATTGGAGAAACCCCCTCAACAGTCAGCCAGTTCAGAGATTCTCAGCAGCCTGTCTGAAAGGGTATGTTGATGGGATTGCTGCTGGAATCCTCAGGCAGGCTGATCTAGTGTCTGGGTCAGTGAGTGTGCCAGATTGGCACTGGAGTCCATAGGGCCAAGCCTGGATCCTAAGTCCTTAAGTTTGAACCTGGAGTCAGTCTGTGAGGGGTTCTGGCCTGCAGTCTGGAGTTATAAGGGCTAACCTGGAGCCTGAGGCTGTGGGGACTAGCCTAGTGCTGAATTTTGCTGGTGTTCCACAGTGAAGTTAGATACTTACTTCATTCTATTTTTACTAGGTGAAGAGTATCTTCCTTGTGCTACCTGGGTTCAGGGAACTGGTGATGTGATAATGTGAAACTGTTCTTACTCCCATCAATGCCTCTTTTTTTTTTTTTGAGACGGAGTCTCGCTCTGTCGCCCAGGCTGGAGTGCAGTGGCGCAATCTCGGCTCACTGCAAGCTCCGCCTCCCGGGTTCACGCCATTCTCCTGTCTCAGCCTCCCAAGTAGCTGGGACTACAGGCGCCCGCCCCTGCACCCGGCTAAGTTTTTCTATTTTTAGTAGAGACGGGGTTTCACCATGGTCTCGATCTCCTGACCTTGTGATCCGCCCACCTCGGCCTCCCAATTGCTGGGATTACAGGCGTGAGCCACCACGCCCGGCCAATGCCTCTTTTTTTATTTCTGTGCTCCACTGAAGTAATCTAACCTCTCACCTGGATTTTTTAGCTGCTATGAAAGCATTTCATGCATGGATACTTGATCAAATTTATGTTTCTGCAAGTGGATGAGTGCTAGAAAGTCTTTCCTCTCCATCTTGCTGATGTCACTCCATCCTGATAGCCTTTAATAAGACGTTTATTTATTCCATTTATTGTGTCAGAAGTACCTCTATGGTTTAGACCTTTGTAGATAATTTATCTATTTTTAAATGCCCCTTAAATGGTCTTAAAACTTTCTGGTCACTATAGGGAAAGATAATGTTATATTTCTTGATATCTATGTTTCTCCAGTTGAACATATGATTTTCATGCCTATCAGAAAACTATATTTCTCAGTCTACCCCATAGTTAGTTGTGATCTTGAGACTAAGTTCTGGCCAAGGGAATGTGGAAGACAACAATAGGTGCAGTTCCTGAACTTTCTTCTTAGTGAAAGTCATATGGTTCTACTTCCACCCTTTATCTTTTATGAGCTGGATCCACATCTTGGACCATGAGGCTGAGGGATCTATCCTAGAGATAGAACAGCAGAAGCACAAGTGTTGCCTGAGTCTAAGATGACTATTGAGCTGCCATACCAATGGTGAAATATTTACATCAAGACTTTTAAGTGAGAAAGAAATAGATGTTTATCTTATTTAACCTATTTTATTTTGGGTATCTATTACATATGACTATGCATTATAACTAACACAGTCACTTAGCATTACTAATTTCACTATAATGTAGTATATGCATATATACACATATTAGATATAACCCTGAAAAAATGGTATTGATTCCAAAAACCATAAAATAAAATTGAATCCAATTTATTCTTTTTCACAACATGTGTGGGACTCACTGTATGTGAGTATGTTACTGTATTTATATTTTCTAAGCCTGTACCCAAGACTGTTTTGAAATAGTGAATAACAGCATCCAGAAATTAGCATTAACATTTTGAAACTGCAGTGTTTTACTCCTTAAGAATTACATTTTAAAGCACACTACTCCTTTGATATGAAGGATCACCTTAACAGACTATTTCTGCAGAGAAAATTGCAATCCTAGGTTTTGTTACAGAGGTTTAACTCCATGGTGGAAAAAACTGCTTTGCATGATAATACTGAAGTGGTCTTCAGTTTGGGTGAAATTGCATCCATGGAGATTATGTTTCACTAGAGAAATGGTTTCTAAACATAAATATGTGTGTACCCGTGTTTAATCACTTACCATCTACAAACCTAGGCAGAAATCTGATGATGAAAAAAACCATGAATTTTAATATTTCTATCATGGTGGCAGAGACTCTAAAGAGGATAAGAGTGACATTGTTAGAGCTCAGTTTGTACTATTCTGATAAAGACATTCTTCTAGACCAGGAATTGGCAAACTATGTCTCGCTGGCCAAATCCAATCCAAGGCCTGTTTTTCTATTGCTCATGAGTTATGAATAATTTTTAAATCTCTAAAGGATTGAGAAGAAGAAAAAACCCACAGAGTACAAAAGATATTTGCAAACCATACATCTGATAAGGAGTCAATATCCAAAATATACAAGGAATTTTAATAACTCAAGAGCAAGAAAGCAACTCTATTAAAAAATGAGCAAAGGACCTGAACAGACGTTTCTTAAAAGAGGACATACAGATGACCAATAGATTAATTTAAAAATGTTTAGTATTCCTAATTATTAGGAAAATGCAAATTAAAACCACAATAAAATATCATCTGCACCTGTTAGAATGGATTTTATTAAAAAAATGAAATGTAACAGGTGTTGGCAAGGATGTGGAGAAAGTGGGATCCTTGTACACTACTATTGGGAATGTAAAGTAGTACAGCCATTATGGAAAATGATATGGGGGTAGAACTACCATATGATCCAGCAATCTCACTTCTGGGAATATATCCAAAGAACTGAAATCGATATGTTGAAGGGATATGTAAATTTTCATGTACATTGCAACATTATTTACAATAGCCAAGATATGGAATTAACCTAAATGTCCATCTAACTGATGAACAAAGAAAATATTTAAAAAACCACATACACTATGGAATACTATTTAGCATTTAAAAAAAGAACAAAATCATGTCATTTGGAACAAACCAGGCACAGAAAGACAAATATGTAGTTTCCACTTATCTCCAGTTTTTCTTTTCAAAATTTCAGTTATCTAGGCTCAATCATGGTCTAAAAATATTAAATGAAAAATTTCAGAAACAAACAGTTCATAATTTGTAAACTGCATGCCATTCTGGGTAACATGATGAAATCTCTTGTCTTCCTGCTTCCCTCCACCTGAGATATCAACCATCCTTTTGTCCAGCAAATTCACTTTGTATACACTACTTGCCTGTTAGTTACTTAGTAGCCATTTTGGTTACTAGACTTAAATAACTTAGTACACATAAGGTTCAGCATATCTCCAGTTTCAGGCATCAACTGGGGCCCTTGAAACATGTCTTTTATGCATAAGGACAGACTACTGTACTGGATGATCTCACTTATATATAGAATCTAAAAAAAGTTGAATTCACAGAAGTAGACAGTAGAATGATGGTTACCAGAAGCCTGGTGTGGGGGTGGGGAGGTGGGTGGGAGGGCAAGGTGGGTTTGAGGGCTGCTGGTTAAAGGGGACAAAGTTGCAGCTAGACAAGAGGAATGTTTTAAGTTTTGGTCACACAGCGTGACCATAGTTAATAGTAATGTATTATGCATTTCAAAATATGTGAGTAAATATCAAATGTATCATCACAAAAATGTTAAATAAGTAGGTGATGAATATATTAATTAGCTTGATTTAATCATTCCACATTACATACACATACCAAAATGTCACATTGTACTCCATAAATGTAATATATTATGGTTTGGCAGTTAAAAATAATATAATTTTTAAAAAGCAGCAGCAGCAAGAGAGATATATGTGGCCCCCAATGCCTAAAATATTTACTGCCTAGTCCTTCACAAATAAATCTGCTAATCCCTCAGACTCAATGACCCAACAATATAGAATGCACTGAAGTTAGTATATATTTATATAGATTGTCCTTGCATACAGTAGAATTGCAATGTTTGGCTAAATAATGAACTAATTAGTGGAGGGACACTATTTTTTTAATGATGGTAAAGGCTATAGACTACGTATCATTTATTCACCAGTGTACTCCATGATTTGTTGTGTATGTAACAAGTAAAAGCAATGGAGTTTTAAGACATACTTGAAAATGGAGGGAGTTGCTTTGTTTACATTTAAAGCTATAGGATAGGGTTTCTGTAATTTCATCAAATAGCATTGTTTTGTGGTTTATATTCTGATTGGTAGTTGGCACTGTGTCTATAGCAAATTTGGGCCAAATTTGTAAATTCCCTTGCCATTTTGCAATGTCTGGTATACAGCACATTTTAATATTTGTTCAATAGGTGAGTGAATATTTAATACTGTTATCACATACATCATTCATTCAAAGATTACTGGTGTTTTTTCTAGTGAATTACTAACCTTGGAAGTCAGTCATTTTGTGCCAGAGAGTTGCTTTTCCTTCTCTTCATCTAACAAATATTTTTCTCATATATTTTCTTAATTTCAAAATTCCTTGAAAAAGACAACAATCAATTATACTTGAGTTAAAAATAATTTCTCTGTTGTGTGAGCCATAAGGCCTATGTGACTTAAAGGAAAAATGTCTAAAAATAATCAAGAAGTTAACAAAAGACCATAGGTGTTGGCATTTCTCAGGGTGATAATGAGACATGCCTTTGCTTTCCCTATGTTGGTGTAATTGTCTGGTGCATACTCTTTTTTCAGATGGATTTCAAGAGATGATGTAACACAAAACAGTCTTATGGGCAGGCTTTGTTCACAAACTTCTCACTTATGATAAACTTTAAATACTGATGATCCTTTTCCCTTTCCGAATGATATTTCCCACTTTAACCTATAAAGTAAAGGGAGGCTGCACGTGGAATGGAATTTAAATGAGTTTAAAAAAAATTGTTATGACCAAAGCACTCCCTAAGAGATACTTCAGTCAATTTCAGGAGTTTGAGCCTAAAGGAGTACTTTCTTCAGAGTAAGGTCAAGGCAGAGAAAAAAGAAACATCACAGCTGTGCACTGCTCTGCTGTCCAGATAGAATCTTTGAACATTTTCTTCTCTTCATCAAAGAACAACTGGGAAGGCAACACATAGAAAATAAAATCCATGAGACCTTGGCAAATGTTACGAAAAATGAAGATTAGGATCAAAAGTTTAAAAGGACAATCTTGTCTTAAAAGAAAAATATAAAAAACTTTCACTGCCTTCTGTAGCGTATGAGAAAGTGTTTAAATTGTTTGGTCTATTGGTCTACAGACACCTGGATGATACTTGTATTATGAGTTCAGCATAGCAGAAACACACCTAACCAATACAGATAATTTATAATCTGCTTCTAAAATAAACTCAATAGCAAACACAGCTTACTGAAAAAGAGAAGTACAACTGGCTCTTAAAAAAACTAGAGGTTTTTTGAAAATTTTTGAAGATTTGATAAGTTGAAATCTGAATACAGAAGTACGTGTGAAAAGACAACATTAGATAATCAATAGTAATCAAGAAGGTAAAAATAAATTATTTCTTTAGTAACTTAGCAAACACTGATTGTCTCTTATTAACCAAAAACTGGGCTAGGTGCTGACATAAAGAGATGAACAAAACAAAAAATAACTGGTTTCAAGGAGTTAAAAACATATTAACATGGATATGGAAAATCTACAGATTCAGGTCTCATTTGCATAACTAAACTTCTTCCCCCTGCCATGGGTCTTTGGAAATAAACTTTCATTTCATCTCATTGAATTAACGATTTTGGATGTATGCAATTAATTTTGCATTTGTCCACCAGTGCAGTAGATACCCTGTGTGAGAATACCTGAAGGCTGGGGAATAAAGAGGAGGAAGACATTTCTGTCTATCAAGGAATCTAGTCAGATACTTATGTGCTTAAGTAACAAAGTTTTTAATAAAAAATGCCATCATATTACTAAAACTATTACCAAAAATATCTAACCCTTATGGAATGCTTATGTGATTTACATCCATCATCTCATTTAATCTTTATATCAATACTGTGACATAAATACAAATATTATCTCAATCTTATAAGAAAACTGAAGCAAAAGGAAGTTAGGTAACTTGTCTAAGGTCACGGTGAAGGTTGATTCTAATAGCTCCATATTCTGTGCTCTTAATCACTACATTCATAAGAATTTAGTTGAAAGAGTAATTTTTTCTGATGAAATAATAAGAAAAAAGCTTTATGGAGGAGTTATTATTAACCAAGGATTATAAAAATATCTTGAACTTTATATTTCCAGCTAAAAAAGAAATAGATCGTAGCAGACCACCTTCCCAATGAGAGCAAAAATAAAACCTAGATAAAAATTTAAACCTGTTTGAACCCACCAGAAAGTAATCAAGGCAACCAAACTTGGAGACCCAGGATTCCAGAGAGAAGGAAAACTTGCTAAAAGTATTTTTCTTGGCAGCTTTTCTCTTTGAGTCATTAGCTAGTGCATATGCAATGTGGGTAGAAAGGCTCAGAAGCTAAAAGAAGGCAGATGCTGAGAGGCAGAGAATTCCAGCGCTGTTTGGAAATTTTTAAATGAAGTTCAAAGCCCAGCAAGGGGGAAAAACACAATAAACCTTCTAGGTATTTCTCTAACTCTCCTGAAATAGCATATACTAGGAATAATAGCAAATTAGAAGACCAGGCCTAAAACCAGTTATAAATAGCTTAATACCTGATTGCATTAAAGTGATTGACTTTTATACTAACTGACTATCAGAGAGTTGCAAGACAGAAGATTGGTGATTTCGAAAGATAAGTTAGTAAAAAAATACCAAATAGGATGGCAAATACAAAAAGGATAATATGACTTGTGTAATACATAGAAAATATATATATGTGGCAGACAGACTCTCAGGACTGCAAAAAAGACCAAATAAAGGGTAGAAATTACCTAGAACTGATGAAAGACATTAAGCCACATATTCAAGAAACGCTATAAAGCCCAATCAGAATGAGAACAAAGAAATCATTCTCAGGCACATTATGGTAAAGTTAATGAAAACTAATGACAAAGAGCAAAATCTTAGAAACATCTAATAAAAAGATAAATTACTTCCAAAGGAACAATTTTGTAATTATTAACTTGCTTCTCAACAAAGATGATGACAATTAGGAAAGACTGACATGGCATCTTTAAAATGCTGAAAAAAAAAAAATTAGTTGTTATAGTAGAATTCTCCTCAGAGGAAATATTCTTCAAAAATAAGAGTGGAGAGATTTCCTTATAAACAAAAACAAAATATATAAAACAGCAACAATAATACTAATGTACCGTGACATTTAATCAAAACATGACAAAATAACAAAAGAATGGAAAAGGGGTAATTGAAGTGTTCTAACATGCTTGCCTTACCTAGGGATGCTAATTTATATGAGATTTAGAAGTGAGAGATCTACAGAAGAGCCACCAAAAAGACAAATAAAATAAAAATTTAAAAGTGAATTAATATAACTTAAAAGTTAATAGTGGAGAAAATATGATAACAAAAAATACTTGATGAACCCAAAAACAGAAAAGGAGAGAAAAGAAATCTAGACCAAGTGGGAGAAATAAAATAAAAGCATTAAGATTGTAGATTTAAATCCAAATGTATCATTAATTAATTAAATTAATAATATTTATTAAATTTCTATTGAATTATCCAATTAATAGTTAAGATTGTCAGAATAAATACCACTGCCAATTATATGCAGTGGTTTTTAAAAGAGATAAAAACTTAAATAACTACACAAAAATTGTAAAGTCAAATAAAAGAAAAAAGGTATAACATTCAAAGGATAATCAAAATAAACATGTAATTATGCTAATATAAGAAATAGTAGACTTTAAGACAGGAAGCATATTGGAGGTAAAGAGGGGACATTTCTTAATGATAAAAAGATCAATTTAAAATTTAAAATTTGTATGCACCTAATTACATACCTTAGAAAGCAAAACTGAAAAAAAAATTAATGAATAAATAAATACACAAATGCAGTGAAAGATTTTTAACACAAAATTCACAAAAAGTCATAGGATAAGGCACATAAAAATCACTAAAAATATAGAATACTCAAAAAGTAAGATTAATAAGCTTTGGCCTAATCGATCATATAGAGCACTGCATTCAACTGTGCAATATACAGAAGTACACATGCAATATTTCCCAAAATGTTTATATCCTGGACTATATGTACATGATGCAAATCTCAACATATATCAAATAATTGAAATAATACAGAGTGTGTTTTTTTACTACTATGGAATTAAATTTGAAATTAGTGACTGTTAACCCCCTAAAATTTGAAAATTAAATAACCCATAATTTTTTGAAAGAATCAATAAAATAATAAAAAATATTTTGAATCAAAATATAACCAAAAAAGAATATATAAAATTTGTGGTATGGAGTTACAGTCATCTTTAGATAAAATTTTATAGCCTGCAAATGATATATTTAAAGATAAAAGCCTGAAAATTGATGGCCTGTGTGTATCCATTTGAAGACGTTAGCAAAAGAGCATCAGTTTAAACCTAAATAAGGCAGAATGAAGAAAATAATAAGGAATCAAATTTAATAAAATAGAAAACAAGCACACAATAGAGAAAATCAGGAAAATCAGAAGTTGTTCATTTCAAAAGCCAAAATTTGATAAATACATGTGAAGACTAACCAAGATAATGGAGCAAAAAGGTACAAATTATCAATACTAAGGAATAAAAGGAGGGGCATAATGATAGAGCCTGCAAACATTAAAAGATATTCAATGACTATCATTAACACCTTTTTTCCTCATAATTAAAAATTTAGATAAAATAAATGAGAATCATATCTGTAATTTGTTTTCAAAATGTGCAAAAGGAAAAACAATTTTCAACTAATCTTTAAGGCCAGCATAACCTGATACAAAACTTGATAAAAGCAAAAGTTACTGGTCAATCTTTGTTATGAACATTGATTAAATATCTTAAAATGATATTAGCATTCCAAACTCAACAATGTATATAAAGGATAATATATCACCACCATGTTGAACATTTTGTAGAAATGCAAATTTCATTTAATATAAAAAAATCAAGAAATTGTAAGTCTTTAGTGGAAAAGCTTGGGAGACCTCAATTTAACCAAGTGATCAGAGTTAACGTTACTATTACTGGGAAAGGATATACCATGTTCAGAGATTGAAAGATCCAATATATTAAGAAGTCAATTCTCTATACATTGATATATAGACTAAAATTTCCCAATTGGGTAAAGTAAAATTATTATTCTAGAAATTATGTGGAAAATTAAAGGACTCAAACTAGCCTCTCTAAGATGATAAAGTTCAAACATATTATCACATATTAACATTATAAAGCTATTGAGATTACACAAGTGTTACTGAAATTAAGGATTGAAAAATAGATTAGTGGATCAGAACAATTTAGGAACGAAACTACATGATCACTTGATTTATTACACGTAACCCTGCAGAACAGAATCTTTTCAATACTTGGTGCTGGATAAGTTGAGTGTCCATATTTAAAAAATAAAACTGCCAGCCACTTCACAATTACAAATAAATTCCTCATATAGATGTAAATTCAAAAGATAAAAAAATTAAAGTATCTATATAGAGCTGCGCTAGTCAATAAGGTAGCCATTAGTCACATGGGTATTTAAATTTACATTTCAATTAATTAAAATTAAATACAATTCAAAATTCAGTTCCTTAGTTGTATTAGTCACATTTTGGGTGTGCAATAGCTACCTGTGGCTAGCAGTCACTGCATTGAACAACAAAGATATGGAATATGTCCATCACTGTAGAAAGTCTCGTTGGACAGTATCAGCAGAGGTTTAGATGCGATACCATCTTTATGACTAGGGCTAGGAGAAAATCAACCAACCATAAAGGAAAAATTGACAGTATACATAGAACTCTTAAAAACTGACGACGACGACAACAACAACAAAGAAAAATGGACAAAATCATGAAATGTTTATACAAAATGATACACAAATGGCTTTTTAATATATGAAAGACATGCTTAATGTTACTCATAATAAGAGAAAAAATGATAAAAGTACACCGATATATTATTTTTAACTGTCAAATTACTGGCCAAAAGATTCGCCACAGGCTGTTCAAGAGAGGTGGGGGAATGGCCACTCATCTAGTGGGACTGCAAAATGGTACAGCCACAGTAAAGATAAACTTGGTAATATATATGGAAATTATATATTCATTTGCCACATGACTCAGCAATCCCACTTCTAGGATTTTAGTCTGAAGATACAAAAACCAAAAAACAAACAAAAATAGGTACAAGATAACTCTCATATAGTATTAAAAAAATTGGAAGCAACCTAAATACCATATAGGAAGTGGAATATGCTCTGGCACATTCACACATTGCAGTACTATGTGGCTGCCAAATATTAATTAGTAAAATAACTAATCAATACAAGCAATGATAAAAATATCTTTAATGTCACATTTAGAGACATTTAATTTAGATTTAGTGTGACATTAAAAACCTCTTTAATGTGAGTGATTTCTAGGATGCATTGTTATATGAAAAAAGCAAGATGCAAATGAAAAACATATACTATGCTACCTTTCTTCTAAGAAGCAAGAGGAAATTAGAATATGTATGTCTATACTTGTTTAATTTTGCTGAAACAAATACAGAAATAATGAACTAGAAAGTAATAAAATTGATTACCTACAGGGTTGTGAGTTAGGTGGAAGGGGTATAGATGTGACTGTGATTTTTTTTTTTGCATATATATTTTATATAGTTTTGATTGTGAACTATGCTTTTTTTAAAAACAAATTTTAGAAAATTAAATCAGCAAAGAAACTGATTGAAGAAAAGAAACTTCAAACTGGAGAGAAGCAGAAACAAATAAACTTAACTTTAGCTCATTAAAAAAAAACTATAGAAAAGAAAAAAAAATCCAGGTAATTTTGGAATGCTGTATTCTGACTATATAGCCTCAGAGCGATATATTCTAAGGACTAAAAAGGTGCAAAGAAATTCCTGACTTTTGTTACGAGGTTTGGTTTGCTAGTGGTATGGATGTAGCAATTCTGAAATTATGTTTTGTATATTATAGGATAGAGCAAATATGTTAATGTTGGGGGCAAGACAAGATGTACAAATGGTACAAGTCAGAAACACAGGAATGAAGTAGAAAGTCATGAAGCAGATGAGATTGCCCAGGGTATAGCGAGAGGAAAAGACTGTTTTTAAGAGGTGGGAGATATCTGACATTTCAGCAGTGGACTGCTTTTGAGGAACTAATGGTGTGCTTTTTCTCTTCCCCTTTTTCTTGTCAGGTGGAATAAATGTGTTATAGACAACAAAAGGACTTTTTAAAATGCAAAAAAGCCTGGGCAGAGTGGCTCTCGCCTGTAATCCCAGCACTTTGGGAGGCTAAGGCAGGCGGATCACCTGAGGTCAGGAGTTCGAGACTAGCCTGGCAAACATGGCGAAATCCTGTCTCTACTAAAAATACAAAAAGATTAGCTGGGCGTGGTGGCGGGCTGTAATCCCAGTTACTTAGGAGACTGAGGGAGGAGAATTGCTTGAACCTGGGAGGCAGAGGTTGCAGCGAGCCGAGATCATGCCACCGCACTCCAACCTGTGCAACAGAGTGAGACACCATCTCCAAAAAAAAAAAAAATTGCAAAAAAAAAAAAGAAACCTCTCAATGATGTCACGCAATCTCTTTTAATATAATGTGTATGATACAAAAAAATCTCAGTTCAGGGTTTTATTATGAATGTTTTTGGAGATACTGAGCAGTTTCTTGAGGCAAGATTTTTTTGTAATTAAAGACTTCTGACAACTCAGGTTTTAAAAATAAGCTGTACATTAAAAGATATGAATGAAGAATATTATTGATTTCTTTAAGTAAAAAAGTTCACTCAGGTTCATAAAATGGAACAAGATCATGTCCTTTGCAGGGACATGGATGGCGCTGGAAGCCATTATCCTCGGCAAACTAAGAGAGGCACACAAAACCAAATACTGCATGTTCTCACTTACAAGTGGGAGCCGAACAATGAGAACACATGGACACAGGGAGAGGAAAAGACACACTGGGGTGGGTCAGGGGAGTCTGGGAGAGGGAGAGCATCAGGATAAAGAGCGAATGCATGCGTTAGCTATTGATAGGCGCAGCAAAACCCCATGGCACATGTTTACCTCTGTAACAAACCTGCATATCCTGCGCATGTATCCCGGAACTTATAAAATAAAATAATAAAATATTTTAAAAAGTTCACTCAGGATCAAAATGTGCACACACATTGGCTTGATTGCAAATACAGAAAGCACATTTGCCTTTTCTGAAGTGCCCTGGGATCCATGCATCACACATTTTGTGGGGTTGTCAGGCTGCTTGGTGGGAAGTCAGTGACCACATCAACAGGCACAAACATTTTGAAAAGAATTCTTGGGTTTTTAGAGAGTCAATGAATAACCATCTTCTCTCCTGTATTCTAGTTTTGAAAACAATGAAAAATAACTGAACAAAAACAAGATAAAATTTCCACCTTTATCATTGGTAAATATTTGATTGGCAGTAATGACCCAGGGGTAGGTCAATGGTCCTGCAGCACTCTCAGTCCTTGGTGGTCTAGACACTCACCTGAAAAAATGTGTGGAATGGAAGAGGTGACACACTCATTGCTAAGTTACATTGGTCAGGGTTGGAGATGGAAGAAAATGTATAAATAAATCCTTGGTCATTTTTTAATAGATTTCCCAATCATTCAATGTGGACACAACAGTCAGTAATTTCACTTTTATTTTATAAGAAACAATGAGTAAGAAAATGAGACAAGATACCAGGAATGTTAATCTAGAGGCAGTCCCTCTCCCTGGAAACATGAATAGGAACAAGAATCATATTTTAAGTTCTTGTGGTTGCCTTTGGACTGCAAATATCAAGAATTAACAAGTATCTGTTTAATGAATGTGACCTAGTTTCAAGTAAAACTGATTTGGTTAAAAACCAAAACTATTCATTAAAAAGTGATGATATTTTATAAATACAAATATATTTCTTAGAATTTATTGTACAGTTTTTGGCCTTAGAATTATTGTAAAGTTACTGTAAGCCACTTTCACATCTCATGGTCTTTTGAAAAATACATTTTTTTAAACTATAAAACTGGTAAATTTGGCAGTATTGATGATGTAAAAAGAGCCAGAATTGTGATATTCCAAGGCTAAATGTATCCTGCAAATTTTAAGAATGTTTGTGTAGTCATGTAGAATGACACCCTGCAATAATAAGCCTTGCCATAATACGAATTTGGAGATGCAGTAGCACAATTGGAGGTAGACTCCTATTCTTCACAGTAAGCTCACCTAGGCCATTTCATTAGTATCGTAATTTCATGATCCTGAATTTTTTGTAATCAAAAACGGTTTTGGTAGAACTTTATATATTTGTCAAAATTATATATTGACTAGCATTAGGCCTACAACTCTGCATCATTAATGGCTAAAATATATTTATTATTGGATAGATTTGGTTTATTTGTTTTGTTTTTTGAGACAGAGTCTTGCTCTGTTGCCCAGGCTGGAGTGCAGTGGCGTAATCTTGGCTCACTGCAACCTCCACCTCCTGGGTTCAAGAGATTCTCCTGCTTCAGCCTCCCGAGTAGCTGGGATTACAGGCACCTGCGACCAAGCCCAGATGATTTTTGTAGTTTTAGTAGAGATAGGGTTTCACCATGTTGACTAGGCTGGTCTTGAACTCCCAATCTCAGGTGATCCATCTGCCTCGGCCTCCCAGAGTGCTGGGATTATAAGCGTGAGCCACTGTGCCAGGCCTTTATTGGGTAGATTAACTAAGCTATATTTTTCTGTGATATGTTTATATATTATATATTGTTTTCTGATAAAATAAATGATTAGTGAAAATATTTCGATGTCCCTAATCAAAATGGCAGTTGTTGATGATGACGTAGATTGAGCATTGGATCAGGATGTGTCTAATTATGCCTCATGTTAACAGAATAATAAGCCTACTTAAGGAGAAATATCTTAGTTTGGGATCTCTGGAAACAGTGCCTGAGATGGGGATTCTTATGAAAGTGATTTATTAAGGAATACTCACAGGGATTTATTGAAGGGAGTGAAGATAAAAAGAGGAAGAAGCTAAGCAAAGATACAGTTTTAGGAGAAGTATAGGCTCAATCTGATCACACTGGAAGTGCTGAAGAGTATATCACATTACAGAGTTTGGTCCACCTAGAGGCCAGGAACTGGGCTTTTAAAGACCCTGCCAAGCAGTGGTCAGGGGCCAGGGTAAATCCCAGGCATCTTCCAGCAAGGCAGCGCCTATCAACTAAAGGCAATTTTCGGCAGAAGGTGCAAATGCGATGACCATTTGCAGCCAATGCCTGCAGGACTAGGGGTATAGACTTCATAGGCAGCTAAAGGGAATCTGGGTGAGTAAGCAGGTATTTTTTAATTATTATTAATTATCTTGACTGTATTATGTTATATAGCTAGAACTCAGCTCATCTCCCTTACCCTGCAATTGAATTTCTGAGCTTTGCTCTTGCTTAAGACTTATTTAGAAGCACCTTGGCTTCCTTTTCTGTATCCCGTTCATTGGGCACAAAGTGCGATCTGTGTTATCCACTAGTAAGGAGTTGCACAGCAACTATATTTTAAAGGTGCATGTCTCCTTTTGGATAATGTAAAGATAATACTTGAATATAAAAAGCTAAAGAGTTTTGAATCAACTTGGGTAGTTTCTCCACTGATGGGAAACCTGCGCCTCTGTTTACAGTTACTTTGGAAATCTGGAAGGTATGTGTTTAACAAAATGGATTTTTCACATAAGTGGAAATTTCATTATTTATTCAGGCTCACCACCTTCTCATTGGTTCATGGACTGTTAAGATTGTCCTCACACGTTTTTAGATGTTATCCATTCTGGATAGGAAATATAAGCTGAAATTCAGTGACGATGTATGCAGAATGTGGCTGGTTATTTTCCAATTATCTACGCTTCTCTTTTTCTATTTTAATAGAACTCCTGAATTTTAGCTGGATACATGACCATCCAGAATAAAGATTATGTATTTCGGGGCCGGGCGCGGTGGCTCAAGCCTGTAATCCCAGCACTTTGGGGGGCCGAGACGGGCAGATCACGAGGTCAAGATATCGAGACCATCCTGGCTAACACGGTGAAATCCCGTCTCTACTAAAAAATACAAAAAGCTAGCCAGGTGTGGTGGCGGGCACCTGTAGTCCCAGCTACTCGGGAGGCTGAGGCAGGAGAATGGCGTAAACCTGGGAGGCGGAGCTTGCAGTGACCTGAGATCTGGCCACTGCACTCCAGTCTGGGCGACAGAGTGAGACTCCGTCTCAAAAAAAAAAAAAAAAAAAAAAGATTATGTATTTCAAGTCTCTATTGAATTGTGGTGAAAAGGGTTTGATTGGAAGTTATAATTTCAACTTCTGAATCCTGACCTTCAAAGAATGCAGGTCTCTCCCCAACCCCTTCCCTTATCCTTTCTCCCTCCTGCCAACTGGAACATAGATATAGTGGTGATTCCTCTTGGATCAATGGATATAAAGCAAGTTTCTAAGGATGGCATGGTAACGAGATAGAAGAAATCTGGTCCCAGACACTGCAGAGCCTGCATATCAGCCTGAGATACTTCAATCTAGTTTGTTACATGTGACAGGAGTGAACTTCTATGACATTAAGTCACTTTATTTTGGGTTTCTATTTTAGAAGTTGAATATATCCTCTATCCAGAAAGTCTTTTTCAATAAAATCATTATGTACTCCACCTGCAACAAGGTAGGAACGAATCCCTCTGATATTTGAAAAGAATAACTACAAGCAACATTTTTGACCTATTGCTTTTATTTAAATGCTTACTTATTATTATGAAATTGGAGATAAAGCCATGACCCACAAAAATGTTTTATTAACAGATATTTAATCCACAGTTTGAATGAGAATCAACTATTGTTATACTGTGTTACAAAGGGATATAGGTTAGTTCAGGTTTATGAAAAGTTCTGAAAATGGTACACACATAAAAGCACAAGTACATATCTTAAGAAAATGAATTATGCCGAGAAGATTTATCTAGAAAGAAAGGATATATATATATGAAAATAGAAGCAAATGTTAAATGCTATTCTACAAATTATCTCTACACACCTCAAAATCACAAACTATTGTTAGGAAGCATTATGGTCTCAAGCTTTATAAAATGAAGTGTTTGAATTTAGGATGTCTATTAGACATCAATTCTCAACAGCAACAAGATCTTTGAAAAAGTAGTATTTATTTGTGTTTATTGTCCTAAAGCTAGGAACATATACCAACACAGAGAAAGAAACTAACTTTCTCAGTAGAAACCACAAGTTCGTTAAAGTACAACATTTTAAAAGATGCTGTCAAGACTAGAGGTTGCATTTTAAATAGGTTGAATTTCAAATATTTTTTGTTATATAATAACATAACCTCCTCTTTAATATACCTGGTTTCAGGAAAGAAAATAAAGTTCTGTGAATAGCTAAATCATCATAATGAAACAAAATGATAAGTAGAAAGCTAGAGTGTTTTAAAACGTGAGCTGAATTATTAACTTCAGACTATTTTTTTTACAGCATAAAACATGAACTAGGTGTTTGTTGTGTCAGTAATTCACCCTAGAGAAATCCAATAGCAGAAAGAAAGCAATAGTGACAGTAATTTCCCTGTATTAGAATGTGAGCTAAAACAAAATGATTATGTGTAAAAAAGAAACTGCTCATACTATGTTCTCATTTTATGAAAATTGTTACTTTGGTATTAGATCACTCAAATATGTAGAAATTACTTATTTTTTGCATTTCCGTGGACTGAGTTTGTGCTAAAGTTTATAAATGTTTTGAGCTATGACTATGTTCCAGGAGCTGAGTAAATCGTAAGAGAAAGAAAGATGAGTGGGATAAGATGCTTCCTTCAAATCTATTGGAGCGGCGAAGATACACAGTGGCGGGTGTAGACTGGTACAGACATTTGAGAGGGCACTGTGTCAGTAGTCAGCCAAATTAAAACTCCAAGCACTATACAAACTAGGAACGTCTCTCATCCTTACACGTTTCAGGGAAAATTTTATGTGCCCATTAGAAAACATGTAGTAGAGTGTTCACTACAATATTTGTAGTAAAAGAAAGTTGGGAGCAATTTAAGTAACTGCCACTAATAGTGAGTGTTCACTATAAATGCTGCAAAGCAGTTGAAGGCAAAGGAACAGATGCGTATATATATACAGACCAAAATGATAAACCACAGATACATAACTTGGGTGAGAGAGTACAAATCAAGTCTAAAGTATAATAACATTAATGTCAGGTAAAACATAACCATGCAAAATAATATTGCATGTTTTACAAGGAAACCTAAAACTGAAAGAATAGACCTTAAACGCTTTCAAATAAATGACCATTAGAAAAGAAGAAAAGTGAAGTGCAGAATGAGAATAAGACGAGAGAAATAAATTAAACAAACAAAATAACAAATAAATGAAAAAGAATAAACGAACTCAAAATGAGGGTCACTCATTGGAAAATGATGGTATTTGATCATGAACTAGTTGAAGAGAATAAATTCTCCACCACTAATGTAAATATAACTCTGAAATTTAAACAACTATGAGTTGGGTTTCTGAAAATAGGTAGTCTAGACATTTGGAAAAAATTTTATTACCAAACAGTTGAAATTGCCAAACTTGAAAACCAAAAGCCTAGATGAATTTGCAAGAAAAAGAAAAGTAGGAAAATACTGAAGAAGGACATGTCTACCAATGTGATAAACAGAAACTGATGTTGAACTTACTTAGAGAAGCAGAAACCTGTTTTGTTTTTGTTTTTGTTTTTGTTTTTAATGGTAATAGCCATATAGGGAAGCAGGCAAGGCCTTGGACCCACCTGAGGTAGTGTTGGAACTGAGAATATCATTAAAAAGCCCATATCTTTTTTTTTCTTTTTAAATTTATTTATTTGTTTTTAATTATACTTTAAGTTCTGGGGTACAAGTGCAGAATGTGCGGTTTGTTACATAGGTATACATGTGCCATGGTGGTTTGCTGCACCAGTCGACCCATCATCTACATTAGGTATTTCTCCTAGTGCTGTCATTCCCTAGCCCTCCACCCCCTGACAGGCCCCGGTGTGTGATGTTCCCCTCCCTGTGTCCATGTGTTCTCATTGTTCAACTCCCACTTATGAGTGAGAACATGTGGTGTTTGGTTTTCTGTTCTTGTGTTAGTTTGCTGAGAATGATGGTTTCTAGCTTTATCCATGTCCCTGCAAAGGACATGAACTCATTCTTTTTTATGGCTGCATAGTATTCTATGGTGTATATGTGCCACATTTTCTTTATCCAGTCTATCATTGATGGGTATTTGGGTTGGTTCCAAGTCTTTGCTATCGTGAACTGTGCTGCAATAAACATATGTGTGCGTGTGTCTTTAAAGTAGAATGATTTATAATCCTTTAGGTATATACCCAGTAATGGGATTGCTGGATCAAATGGTATTTCTAGTTCTAGATTCTTGAGGAATCACCACACTGTCTTCCACATTGGCTGAACTACTTTACACTCCCACCAACAGTGTAAAGCATTCCTATTTCTCCACATGGTCTCCAGCATCTGTTGTTTCCTGACCTTTTAATGATTACCATTCTAACTGGTGTGAGATGGTATCACATTGTGGTTTTGATTTGCCTTTCTCTAATGACCAGTGATGATAAACATTTTTTCATATGTCTGTTGGCTGCATAAATGTTTTATTTTGAGAAGTGTCTGTTCATATCCTTCACCCTCTTTTTAATGGGGCTTTTTTTTTTTCTTGTAAATTTATTTAAGTTCTTTGTAGATTCTGGATATTAGCCCTTTGTCAGATGGATAGATTGCAAAAATTTTCTCCCACTCTGTAGGTTGGCTCTTCAACCTGATGATGATAGTTTCTTTTGCTGTGCAGAAGCCCTTTAGTTTACTTAGATCTCATTTGTCAATTTTGGCTTTTGTTGCCATTGCCCTTGGTGTTTTAGTCATGAAGTCTTTGCCCATGCTTATGTCCTGAATGGTATTGCCCAGGTTTTCTTCCAGGGTTTGTATGGTTTTAGGTCTTATGTTTAAGTCTTTAATCCATCTTGAGTTAATATTTTAATAAGGTGTAAGGAAGGGATCCAGTTTTTTTTTTGTTGTTGTTGTTGTTTTGAGACAGCATCTCGTTCTGTCACCAGGCTGGAGTATAGCGGCACGATCTCATCTCACTGAAACCTCTGCCTCCTGGGTTCAAGCAATTCTCCTGCCTCAGTCTCTCAAATAGCTGGGATTACAAGTGCGTGCCACCATGCCCAGCTAATTTTTGTATTTTTAGTAGAAACGGGGCTTCACCATGTTGGCCAGGATGGTCTTGATCTCCTGACCTCATGATCTGCCCACCTTGGCCACTCAAAGTGCTGGGATTACAGGTGTGAGCCACTGCACCCAGCTGAAAGCCCATACCTTTAGGTAATGGAGAATTTGTAGCTATCATGCTATCCTTATGTGGGTATGCCTGAGTGATACAAAAATCTCAAGTGAAAACATTATTTTAAAGTAGAATTAGGTTTTTCATGCTCAGAGTGCCTGGCAGTAACAAGCACACACCCTCTTTAGAGCACTATACCTCAATTCACACTCTGAATCAATTTCACAGATTCAGTCACTTATAAAAACCAAAATTAAAATCACATGAGGAAACAAGGTATGAGAAAGAGTTGAAGAAAAAAAGTATATAAAGAGTAATTAAACTCCTCCAAAAGTTTTATATTTTAGAATAATTAAGCAAAGGATATAAAATGACTATATTAAAAATGATTAAAGAGACAAAATGTCTGTTCAAAGGCGTGAGTAATGAAAAAAAGACTATAAAAATGATTAGATAATACCTTCAGAAAAAGTACTGCATGTAACTCCTAGAAATGGAAATATATATAGAATGATTGGAATGAATTTGAAACCAATGGTGTAGACAAAAGATTACACGTGGTTGAAGAGTAAATTTGTTAAGTGGTAGATTACTCAAAAGAAATTATCAAATGAAGTATAGAAATAAAGGAAATGGAAAATTAAAAAGATGTTAACAGGCATGAAGATAAGAATAGTTATTCAAAGATACACCTAATTAAAATTTTAAAGGGAAAAAATAGAGAGAATGCAGGCAAGACAACAATAAGAGAGAATGAAGATTCCAGATTGATAAAGTGTAAGAATTATCAGATTCAAAAGGCAGAAATGAAACCTCAGTAGATGAGTGCAGGAGACCAAAGACAACAAGAAAATCTTAAATTTATCCATAAACAATCAACTATACTAGAAGCTGACTTTCTCATAGTGATGATAAAAACCACAAAAAAGAAAAATAATAGCTGAGGGACAATGACTATCAACATAAAATTCTGTACCCTGTAAAATTATCAATTCAGGGTATGGTTAAAATGAAGACATTTTCAGATGAGAATTTGTCAAGTATAGACTTAAGGAAATTCTCAAGGTGGTAGTTAAGTAAAAAAGGAAAATAATCAGGTTATAATGATGTGAGATATAAGAAAG
This sequence comes from Macaca fascicularis, assembly GCF_037993035.2. Taxonomy (NCBI): domain Eukaryota; kingdom Metazoa; phylum Chordata; class Mammalia; order Primates; family Cercopithecidae; genus Macaca; species Macaca fascicularis. The sequence goes on from NC_088375.1 coordinate 138,107,828, forward strand.
CAAGCTAAGTGAATAGCTTTAAAAATCACATATATCATTCTTAACAAATATTGGCTGTGTAAACAGTAATATTAATCTCTACTTAAAATGATAGAGACTAAAGATGATATTGAGTACCCATGACAGACAATACGAAGTTGGAATTACTGGACTTCAAAGAGTTCTGAAATATGTATATTATACTGAAGTGTAGAAATGTTAACTTTAGATTTTAAGTATACTATATTAAAGGTTTAGTAGTAAGAGAATATGAATAGAGTATATAATTTTTAAAAATAAAGAATAAAAATAAAATGAAATGTGATCAATTTAAAGAATGCAGGAAAGTTAGATAAAAGCAGCACAGAAACAGAAGGGAAATATAAAGCTGAAAAGAGATGGTAAACTTAATTCTATAGATATTATTAATCACATACATGTAAAATGACTAAATTTATCAGTCTAAAGACTAAATTCATCAGACTAGTTAAGAGAATATCTAGCTAAAGATATGTTTCAAAAGACACACCTAAATGAAAAAATACAGAAAATATAAAAGTAAATGAATGGAAAAAGAGGAGAAACACAAACACTAACCCAAAGAAATGAAGGGTAGCCATAAAAATTTTACACAATATGCTCCATAAATGAAAAAGCGTCATTAGTAATAAAGCAAACAACTACACAATGATAAGAATGGTTTTAATTTGATGATGAGAAAACGTTGAATCTTTTTTGTATGTTTTTTGGCTACAGGCAAATATTTGTGTACTAGCTATTCAAGTATATTTTCTGTTTTCATAGGTTTATCTTTTTATTCTTGAGTTGTATAAATCTCTTTATATTTGGATTCAGGTCCTTAGTAAGATACATGCATTATAAATATTTTCTCTGTTTTATGACTTACTCTTTTAATTTTTTGGAATAATTTCAGATTTTGAGTAAAGGTGCAGAAATAGTACAAATAATTTATTATATTTTTCACCTAATTTTCCCAAATGTTAAAATTTTATCACATTTGTTTTCTATCTTCCTTCTCTCATGTACATATATATGTAGTATGTATACATACATACTGAGAGAATATTGTGCAGAAAACGTTCTTTATCACTGCATAATTCAGTATGTTTTCACTAAAAGCAAGGACATTGTCTTAACTACAGCACTATTATCAAACTCAGAAAATTTACAACGGTACGATATTACCATGTAGTCTATAGCTATTATTCAAATATTGCAAATTGTTCTGCTAGAGCATTATATAACAGAAAAAAAACATTATTGTGATCAAGAATTAATTTTATTTCTTTGTCATGTTCCTTTAGTATCCTTTAATCTAAAATAGTACTTTCTTTCTTTGTCTTTCATGACCCTACATTTTTGAAGACCACAGTTATTTTTTGGTAGAAAAAGCACAGACTTGCACCCACCAGGGCCATGCCGCCATGCTAATACTATCACTAGTATTTTCTTTCTTTGTCTCTCATGACCCTACATTTTTGAAGACCACAGTTATTTTTTGGTAGAAAAAGCACAGACTTGCACCCACCAGGGCCATGCCCCCATGCTAATACTATCACCAGTGTGACCATGTGCGGTCACCAATGAGAGCTCCCTTTCCCTGCAAACTGTGCTGTCTCCCCCACTGCTGTAAATGCCCACACAAAGGCAGGCACCGTGGCCCTTGCTGTCACCTGCTGCAGCTGAAAAGCATGTACCCCATTACTCTGCTGCTGCTGTGCCACTCATTGGAGTGTACTGATCAGTGGTCTGGGAACACCTTGGTCACCTCAGCATAATGGATTCCTAATTGCAGGGAGCCAGAGAGCAAAGTTGAGGCCTGACACAAGATCCCCAGTGTTAGAGCATACAGTCCAGGAGTTGGGAGATGAGCCTTGGTCACCTAAAATCTTCCAGAAACAAAGCTAGTTGAATGAACCCACCTTACACCACAATCAAACCCTCAAGATCATCAAATAGGTTAAAAGTAAAAAACACCCATCCAAAGGACAGCAGCTTCAAAAACTGAAGGAACACCAGCCGACAAAGCTGAGAAAGAACCAGTTCATGACCGCTAACAACTAAAAAACCCAGAGTGCCTTAATTCCTTCGAACAACTGCACTACTTCTCTAGCAAGTGTTCTGAACTGGGCTGAGATGGCTGAAATGACAGAAGTAGAATTCAGAATATGGACAGAAATGAAGATCATCAAGATGAAAGAGTACTTTGAAACCCAAGGCAAGGAAGCAAAGAATCACAATAAAATGATACAGGAGCTAACACACAAAATAGCCAGTATAGAAAATAGCATATACAGCTTGACAGAGCTGAAAAACACAGAAGAATTTCATAATGCACTTGCAAGTATTAATAGTAGAATAGACCAAGCTGATGAAAGAATTTCAGAGCTTGAAGACTGGCTTTCTGAAATAAGTCAGACAGACAATAATAGAAAAAAAAGGAACAAACAAAACCTCCAAGAAATATGATATTATGTAATAAGACCAAATCTACAACTCACTGTTGTGTCTGAAAAAAATGGGGAGAATGGAAGCAAATTACAAAAAACATTTCAATATATTATTCATGAAAACTTCCCCAACATAGCTAGAGATGCCAACATTCAAATTCAGGAAATGCAGAGAGCCCCAGTAAGATACTTCACAAGAAGATCATCCCCAAGACACATAATTATCAGATTCTCCAAGGTTGAAATGAGGGAAAATGTTAAAGGCAGCTAGAGAGAAAAGTCAGGTTGCCTAAAAAGGGAAGCCCATCTGACTAACAGTGGATCTCTCAACAGAAACCCTACAAGCCTGAAGAGATTAGAGGCCAATATTCAATATTCACAAGGAGGGAAATTCCAACCAAGAATTTCATATCTGACTAAACTAAGCTTCATAAACAAAGGAGAAATAAGATCCCTTTCAGCCCAGCAAATGCTGAGGGAATTTGTTACCACCAGACCTTCCTTACAAGAGCTCCTAAAGGAAGCACCAAATATGGAAAGACAATTACCAGCCACTACAAAAACACACTGAAGTACATAGACTAGAGACACTATAAAGCAACCACACAAACAAACACAAACATTTGCATAATAACCATCTAACATCATGATGACAGCATCAAATCCACACATATCAATACTAACCTTAAATGTAAATGGGCTAAATCCCCCAGTTAAAAGGCATAGAGTGGCAAGCTAGATAAAGAATCAAGATCCATTGGTATGCTGTCTTCAAGAGACCAATCTCACATGCAATGACACATATTGACTCAAAATAAAGGAATGGAGAAATATCTGCCAAACAAATGGAAAACAACAAAAAAAGTAGGGGTTGCAATCCTAATTTTAGACAAAACAGATTTAAACAAAGGTCATAAAAGACAAAGAAGGGCATTACATATGGTAAAGGGTTCAATTCAACATGAAGACCTGACTATCCTAAATATATATATATACCCAACACAGTAGCACTCAGATTAATAAGGCAAGTTCTTAGAGACCTTCAAAGTCACTCAGACTCCCATACAATAATAGTGAGAAACTTCAACACTGTAGTGACTGTAGTAGTCAGATCATTGAGGCAGGAAATTAACAAAGATATGCAGGGCCTGAACTCAGCACTGGATTAAATGTACCTGATAGATATCTACAGAGCTCTCCACCCCAAAACTACAGAATATACATTCTTCCCATTGCTACATGGCACATACTCTAAAATCAATCACATAATCAGACACAAAAATACTCGTCAGTGAATTCAAAAGGACTAAAATCATAACACCCACTCTGACTCTGACTACAGAGCCAAAAATTAGAAATCAAGACTAAGAAAATCACTCAAAAACATAAAATTACATGGAAATTGAATAACTTGCTCCTGAATGACTTTTGGGTAAAAAATGAAATTAAGGCAGAAATCAAGAAGTTATTTGAAACTAATGAGAAAAAAAGATACAACATACCAGAATCTCTAGGACACAGTTAAGGCAGTGTAAAGAGGGAAATATATACCACTAGATGTCCATATCAAAAAGTTAGAAAGATCTCAAGTTAACAACCTAACATTACAACTAAAAGAATTAGAGAACCAAGAGCAAATCAAAGCTAGAAGAAGACAAGAAATAACCAAAATCAGAGCTGAACTGAAGGAGATTGAGAAATGAAAAACCATTCAAAAGATCAATGAATCCATGAGTTGATTTTTTGGGAAAAATCTAATAAAATAGATAGACTGTTAGGTAGACTAATAAAGAAGAAAACAGAGAAGATGCAAATATACACAATTAAAAATGATGAAGCAGATATTATGTTACCCCCAGAAATACAAATAAGCATCAGAGAATATTATGAAATACAAATAACAATCAGAGAATATTATGAACACCTATAGTTTGTGTGTTTATGAGCACACAAACTAGAAAATCTAGAAGAAATATATAGATTTCTGGATACATACAACCTCCCAGGGCTGAACTGAAAAGTGATCAAATCCTTAAAGAGACCAATAATTACCTACAAAATTGAATCAGTAATAAATAGCCTACCAACCAAAAAAAGCACAGGACCAGATGAATTCAAAGCCAAATTCTACCAGAGAACACAGAAGAGCTAGTATGATTCCTATTGAAATTATTCCAAAAGTTCAAGGAGGGACTCCTCCTTAACTCATTCTATGAGGCCAGCATCATCCTAATACCAAAACCTGGCAGAGATCAACAAAAAACGAAAATCACAGGTTAATATTCTTGAAGAACATCTATGCAAAAATCCCCAACAAAATACTGGCAAACTGAATCCAGAAGCACATCTTTTTTTTTTTTTTTTTTTTTTGAGATAGAGTTTTGCTGTTGTTTCCCAGGCTGGAGTGCAGTGGTGCGATCTCGGCTCACCACAACCTCTGCCTCCTGGGTTCAAGCAATTCTCCTGCCTCAGCCTTCCACGTAGCTGGGATTACAGGCATGTGTCACCACACCTGGCTAATTTTGTATTTTTAGTAGAGACAGGGTTTCTCCATGTTGGTCAGGCTGGTCTCGTACTCCCGACCTCAGGGGATCCACCCACCTTGGCCTCCCAAAGTGCTGTGATTACAGGCATGAGCCACTGCACCTGGCCCAGCAGCACATCAAAAAGCCAATCCACCACAATCAAGTAGGCTTTATCTCTTAGATGCGAGTTTGGTTCAACACATGCAAATCAATAAATGCGATTCATCACTTAAACAGAACTAAAGACAAAAACTACATGACCACCATAATAGATGCAGAAAAGGCTTTTTATAAAATTCAAACCCCTTCCTGTTAAAAACTCTCAAAAAACTAGGTATTGAAGAAACATACCTCAAAATAATAGGAGTCATCCATGACAAACCACAGCCAACATCATAGTGATTGGGCAAAAGCTGGAAGCATCCCCTTGAAAGATGGTATGAGGCAAGGATGCCCTCCCTCACCACTCCCATTCAACATAGTATTGGAAATCCTGGCCAGGGCAATCAGGCAAGAGAAAGAAACAAAGGGAATCTAAATAGGAAGAGAGGAAGTCAGACTATCACTGTTTGTATACCACATGATTCTATATCTAGAAAACTTCATAGTCTCAACACAAAAGCTCCTTAAGTTAACAAACAACTTCAGCAAAGTCTCAGGATACAAAATCAATGTACAAAAATCACTAGTATTCCTGTATACCAACAACTGTCAATCCAAGTTGCAGTTTAAGGGAGCATCTTTCATTCTCAAGGGAAGGCTGTTTTTCCTGATTTTCCAAAGGCACATCCTTTCCTCTTTCCTTCTAAACACCTAGCATGAGTTTCTCAATTACTGATAGCATTTGGAAACAAAAGTAAGGGAAGAAACTTCATGTTAGCCTATTTTTTCCTTTCACAAACTTCTCCTAGGGCATGATGAAAAAAGGAAAAGGGAAAATATAAAGTTAAAAAAGTGAATTCGTATCTTAAAATATTATCCTACAAAGTCTCATCACCACCTCTGTTGGGCTAATTTGTTTATTGCCTATCTCCCTCAATACACTGGGAACATTATGAGGGGAGGGATTATCTCTGTCTTGTTTATCACCTATCTTGTTTATCACCTATCTATCTTTATGCCTCCACATATAATAAGTGATCAGTAAACATCTGTTGAATGCATGAGTTAATGTGGTACGTGGTATGGTTTATCACCTTTCTCAATAGACTGTTAAGTCTATGGTGTTACTTTGTATGTGGCCAAGAAAGCTTGCTAAAATTAAGTGACCTGGAATCCTATCAAATTATGATTTTTTTTGAATCGTGAAAGATTCAATGGTCTTTCAATGAAAAGAAAATATATCCATAAGAATTGAAACCTGAATCTGTTACTAATGTTTTAGCAGAATCAGTATATGTCAATCAAGGCAATGCCTTATAGGAAAGGGGCACAGAGTAAGCAACTAGGAGAAAACAAGGGCTCTGAAGAGAGGAGCAAAGCCTGAAGAAAACAATTCTTTCGAACAAAGCACTTCCCTTATGCTCAAGCCCTGGACAATCATCAGGAAGGACACCCCTCTCCACTGCCCACACACACAATCATTAGCCAAACAGGAGGGTATACAACGTGTACCCCAGTGTTAGAAGGCCTTTTTGGTAAAGGACAACATCATCAAAGCTAGTTATAACATTAATATAAAGTAACCAGAAAATACAAGTAAGAGTAGAATTAAATGGATTCATAGATGAGTATAAGGCCATTCATAAACAACATTAATAGTTAATTGATGTTTCCTTGATTTTTATTACTGAAAACTACTCTGCTTTGGTCCTAGTTGATTATCATATTTGAATATCAGATAAAGGAAAAGCATTAAATATAAAACACTTCCTATATTCTAGGCAACGTGCTTGGAATTTTATATATGCTGTGCTATTTAATCCTTTCCACAGTCCAGGTCAAAATTTTATTTTCTTTATTTCATATTCTGTGCACTCAGCAAAATCACAAAATGATTGCTAATATCTTGTAGTTTGAGACCTTGTAGTTTGAGAAAGAAAAAGCTAAACCCAAGAAGAAGGATAATTGGATTAAAATGAAAATGTTACACATTCGTTCAAAATTACCAACTGCACAAGATGAGAATGGTAGAGACTTGGATTAGAGAACTTCATTCACAGGTGACCTAATGGTTTTAGTCAACTGCAAACTCAATATAAATCAATAGTGTTATGAAGCTGCCAAAAAAAGGAATGTATATGTTGTTGCTCTAATGGAAGATTGGTGTCTCATAAAGGAAGGACATCATCCCACTAGAATCTGCACTACTTTGTCCACATCTGTTATGGCCCATACCATTCCGGACACTCTGTTACTAGAGGAACTATTATAAACTGAAGTGCATGGACCTGAGGGTAGCCAGGATGTTGTAGAAAATTTTGTATAGGCCAGGCACGGTGGCTTATGCCTCTAATCCCAGCACTTTGGGAGGCCAAAGCAGATGGATCACCTGAGGTCAGGAGTTTGAGACCAGCCTGGCCAACATGGTGAGACCCCATCTCTACTAAAAATACAAAAATTAGCCAGGTGTGGTGGTGCACGACCCATTTTCGAACCACAACAGCTCCAGGGTAATGGGTGAGTTGAACTGGCAAGGAGCAATCTGCTCTTGCTACAGGCTTCTGGAAACCCAGCAAGAGGGGACCTCTCAACCACCATGGACACTTAAGGTGGCAGGAAGAGCTGTTTAAAGAAATGGTAGCAGCAGCAAGCCAGCTGATGTAGAGTCCAGAAGATTTGGTGCTGGAGCAGTAGAGCCCAGCCAGGGAAGGCCATCCCCCTGGGCTCAAGTTGCTCCTATAGGAGACTTTAGCCCTCGGGGAATTGTTGGACCTGATTGCTGTAGAGCAGTCTTGCACATCAGATGGGGTTGGTCCAATCTCAGCTAGTTGGGAGGCTGAAGCAGGAGAATCCCTTGAACCCGGGAGGTGGAGGTTGCAGTGAGCTGAGATCATGCCACTGCGCTCCAGCTTGGGCTACAGAGCGAGACTCCGTCTCAAAAAAACAAAGAAAAAAAAGTGGGGGGAGATTTTATGTAATTAATGATTGAAAGACCTAAGAGTTGTTTAACTAGACTTTTTTCTTTTTAGTGCTATTTACCTGGCACTGTTTTAGGTTCTTTACATGCTTCATTTTATCTAATAATCATTATAAACCTGGGAGGTTAGTGCTATTTAAAGATCTAAAAGAATGGTTCCATTGAAAGATTTAAAAAAGAAACAAAAACCAATGGGTCTTTGAGGGATTAGGTAATTTACCTCAGATCTCAGATTTCAAATATTTGATGATTTGTTTAACAAAATCAAGGTAACCTTATTCTTTAGCCTATCAGGGCATGTTCTGACTCCAAGACTGCCAGAGAAAAGATGAATTAACAGAGAAAAAGATTTTGATTTGATTTACAACAAATAACAAACAATACTATTTTCACAATTACAAGCATTCAAGAATGGAGTGGTCTTCCTTTTGAGACAGCGAATGCCTCCTCCCTGAAAGTCACTTGTCAAGTATGTTGAAAAAACTGAGGTTTGTTTGTTTGTGAAGAATAATTATACAAACTGCCTCTGTGGCCTCTATAATCTAGGGGGTAAAAGCACATATAAAATTCTAACTATGCACTTATTCCAGGGAGATTTATGTGCTGTGTGGGTTTTCTCACATAAAAGACAAATCCCAGAGTATCTCTCTTCTTGCAAAGTTCTAATCTATACTCTCTTCTCATAACTCAGCCCCTCGGTCATTTACCATTCATTATGCTGCTATTTGGGATCTCTGAGAATTCCAACAGTTCCTTGGCCTCAAGTAGCTCACACTTTTGATGAAAAACTGACATATGTAGACAGTTGTTCTATAGAGCTGTGAGTTCCGAGAAAGAAGTAGAAAAAAAAAATCCAAAAGAATACAGTGGAGAGCTCATTAGTATCTCCCAGTAAGTAGGCTACAGGGAGGAAAAATATTCACAGAGGAGAGTTTGAATTTATTATGGAAGGGGAGTAAAAACTTGCCAAGTGGAAAAAGAGAAATAAGGAATATCAGCCACACTTTAGCTTACGGATTTGAAAACTACATAGATTTAACAAACTGCAAATAACTTAGTATGACTGGAGGACAAAGACCTGTAGAAACAGATAGGTCACAGATCATAAGGGGCACATTAAGAATTATTGGACTTTATCCTATAGTTGATGAGAATAGTTGAAGAGTTTTTAAGGAGAGAAATTATTCAAAATTATACTCTGGAGACAAATCATATAAGATATTTCTAAAGTCAAAAAATTATTTTTTTAACCATTCTCTCAATTTGGATTGTTTGCCCCATTTCTGTTCTTTGTTAGTGCATATAATTGAGAATCAACTTGAGTACATTTCTAGCTTCATGATCATCATTATTCTGAGGAACATCCATCATAAGAGAAGTTTCAGAAAATTTCTTTGACCTTACTTAATTTTGTTGCTAGTTATAGATGCTTATTGACAGCAAAAAAAGGAAAAAGGCAAAGTGCGTTTAACCAGGTTAAAATGTTAAACTTTATAAATATTATTAAAGAAGCATGACTTTTAAGAGGGGAAAAATGTTAGACAACCTTTAGAAATTTCAGTGTACATCATTTCCATCATAAGGCTCTATTGTCCTTGTTTGAAGTACTCATTCTGCCCACACTACAGCCTGCACACCAGGCAGCCCAACAGAGCTTTGTTTTATCTGTGTTCTTGGCCCCCCATTCTTAGGAGGCTTCTCAACCCATTGATCAAAATGCTGCCTATGTGTTTGCACTGCAACCCCACTAGGGAGTTTCCCAGTGACTTGCTGAGGATTGCACTGCAGTAAGCAGGAAACTTTATGAGGCTGACCCTTCATGTAAACCTCTAAAATAACATTAACCTGCCCACTGGCCAATATGACAGTGGTAAAAAGAATAATATTCTTTTAGGCTTCTCGAAAGAAATGACTACTCATAATTTTCACAAAATGCCCTCTGTCATCTAATCGTGCTCATCTCCATGTTCCTGCCTTCCATGAGAAGTAACAGAAAAGGAGAGAGAGCAACATGGCCACTAGATGCAGACAAATGGAATAGCTCCCACACAGGACTGAGACAACTGGTGTATTTTGAACAGATGTTCAGAGGGAAGTTTCCAAGAATGGACGAGGGAAGACACGGAAAGTGGGCTGAAGCAGGGGAAAGCTGGGAACTCTGCATGGGCTGCCACACACTGGGACCCATTTTTGAACCACAACAGCTCCAGGGTAATGGGTGAGTTGAACTGGCAAGGAGCAATCTGCTCTTGCTACAGGCTTCTGGAAACCCAGCAAGAGGGGACCTCTCGACCACCATGGACACTTAAGGTGGCAGGAAGAGCTGTTTAAAGAAACAGTAGCAGTAGCAAGCCAGCTGATGTAGAGTCCAGAAGATTTGGTGCTGGAGCATCTAAGTAGAGCCCAGCCAGGGAAGGCCATCCCCCTGGGCTCAAGTTGCTCCTGTAAGAGACTTTAGCCCTAGGGGAATTGTTGGACCTGATTGCTGTAGAGCAGTCTTGCACATCAGATGGGGCTGGTCCAACCCATGTATCCTTTGGTCTGGTGGCCTCTCCTGTGGCCCCAACCTGGCCATGCCTGCTCACAGGATAGTCTCAAGGGCCCTGGCAGCCCACACCATATCTCACACTCCCTTCACATACTACAGCTTCCCCTGGGCCCATGGCAACTCCCCACATCACTTTTCGGGCACATGTCTGCATGAGTAGGTTTTTCTTTACCAACCAACACAAGGGAGTGCAGTTTACCCCCCATACCCACTCTGACTGCCATTGCAGAAAGAGCTTTGGTAGCCACAGAGCCAGCAAGCTGTGCCTACCAGTGCCCCACTCTGCACTAACACTAGGCAGAGAACAGTGGATTCTCCCACACCCTAAGCAATCACTTCTGCTTGCAGGGCACAGAGAAGGCACCCAGACCTGCACCTACCAGTACTCTGTTCCCAAGCCAACACCACTTCCAGTGCAACTGCTCATGTAGTCTCTAACAGGGGCCCCCTGCAGCCCCACTCTCACAGCTCTGTTGCCTCCACCACTGTGGTGAAAGTCCACAGGGAGGCAGACACCCCTGCATCCACTAGCATTCAACTGCAGCTGCTGCACCTCAGCCCACCACAGTGCAGCAGACTCCAAACCTTGAGGAGCCAGAGAACAAAGTCGGGGCTCAATGAAAGTCTCCCCATGCCAGAGTTAGAGTATGCAGTATAGGAGCTGGAAGCTGAGTATTGAACCCCTAAAAATCTTCCAGCAACAAAGCCAGTTGACTGAATCCACATTGCACCACAATCAAACCCTCAAGGTCATCAAATAGGATAAAAGAAAAAACAAATTTATCCAAAGGTCAGCAATCTCGAAGATTGAAGGTAAGTAAGCCTACAAAGATGAGAAAGAATCAGTGCAAGAATGCCAAAAGCTCAAAAAGCTGGAGTGTCTTCTATCATGCAAACCAGCAAATCACCTTCCCAGCAAGGGTTTGGAAACTAGGATGAACTGGCTGAAATGAGAGCAACAGAATTCAGAATATGGATAGAAAGCAAGATCATTGAGCTACAAAGATACATTGAAACCCAATGCAAGGAAGCTGAAAATCATGATAAAACAGTGCAGAAACTGACAGACAAAATAACCCATATAGAAAAGAATATAAACAACCTGATAGAGCTGAAAAATACAATATAAGAATTTCATAATGCAATTGCAAGTATTAATAGCAGAATAGACCAAGTGGAGGAAATAATCTCAGAGTTTGAAGACTGCCTTCTGAAATAAGACAAGCAGACAAGAATAGAGAAAATAAAAAGAATGAAAATCAATTAACACACCTCCGAGAAATACGGGATTATGTAAAGAGACCAAATCTATGACTGATTGGTATCTCTGAAAGAGATGGGGAGAAGGGGGCCAATTTGGAAAACATATTTTAGGATATTATCCATAAGAACGCTCCCAACCTAGCTAGAGAGGCCAACATTTAAATGCAGGAAATGCAGAGAACCGCGGTAAGATAATTCACAAGAAAATCAGCCCCAAGACACATAATCATCAGAGACCTCAAGGTCAAAATGAAAGAAAAAATGTTAAAGACAGCTAGAGAGAAATGTCAGGTGACCTACAAAGGGAAGCTTATCTGACTAACAATGGACCACTCAGCAGAAATCCTATAAGTCAGAAGAGATTGGGGGCAAATATTCAACATTCTTAAAGAAAAGACATTCCAACCAAGAATTTAATATCTGGCCAAACTAAGCTTTGTAAGTGAAAGGGAAATAAGATCCTTTTCAGACAAGCAAATACTGAGGGAATTTGTTACCAACAGAGCTGCCTTACAAGAGTTCCTAAGGGAAGTACTAAATATGGAAAGCAAAGATGATTGCCAGCCACTACAAAAATACACTGAAGTAGAGAGATCAATAACACTATAAAGCAACCACATAAATGAATCCATAATAATCAGCTAACATAATGAAGACAGGATCAAGTCCACACATATCAATACTAACTTTAAATGTAAATGCGCTAAATGCCTCAATTAAAAGAGATGGGTGGCAATCTGTATAAAGAACCAAGATTCAATGTTATGCTGTCTACAAGAGATCCATCTCTCATGTAATGACACCCTTAGGCTCAAAATAAAAGAAAAGGGAAAAAAAAATCTACCAAGCAAATGTAAAACAGAAAAAAGCAGGGGTTGTGGTCCTAATTTCAGGCAAAACAGACTGTAAAGCAACAAAGATCAACAAAGACAAAGAAGGACATTAAATAATGGCAGAGGGTTCAATTCAACAAGAATACCTAACTATCCTAAGAATATATGCACCCAACACAGAAGCACCCAGATTCATAAAGCAAATTCTTAGAGATCTTCAAAGAGACTTGGACTCCCACACAATTACAGTGGGTGACCTTAACACCACACTGACAATATTTTTTTTTTTTTTTTTTAGACGGAGTCTCGCTCTGCCACCCAGGCTGGAGTGCAGTGGCCGGATCTCAGCTCACTGCAAGCTCCACCTCCCGGGTTCACGCCATTCTCCTGCCTCAGCCTCCCAAGTAGCTGGGACTACAGGCGCCCGCCACCTCGCCCGGCTAGTTTTTTGTATTTTTTAGTAGAGACGGGGTTTCACCATGTCAGCCAGGCTGGTCTCGATCTCCTGACCTCGTGATCCGCCCGTCTCGGCCTCCCAAAGTACTGGGATTACAGGCTTGAGCCACCGCGCCCGGCCCCCACTGACAATATTAAACAGATCATTGAGATAGAAAATTAACAAAGATATTCAGGGCCTGATCTCAGCTCTGGATCAAATGTACCTGATAGATATCTATAGAACTCTATACCCCAAAACTACAGAATATACATTCTCATTGCCACATGACACATACTACACATATTCTGAAATCAACCATATATTTGTACACACAACACTCCCCAGCAAATGCAAAAGAACTAAAATTATAACAATCTCTTGGCCCACAGAAAAATTAAATTAGAAATCAAGACTAGGAAATTCACTCAGAACCATACAATTACATGAAAATCAAATGACCTGCTCGTGAATGACTTTTGGGTAAAAAAAGAAATTAAGGCAGAAATTAAGAAGTTCTTTGAAAATAATGAGAACAAAGAAATAACATAACAGAATCTCTGGGACACAGTTAAGGCAGCATTAAGGGGGAAATTCATAGCATTAAATGCTTGCATCAAAAAGCTAGAAAGATCTCAAGTTAACAACTTAATATTACAACTAAAAAACTAGAGAACCAAGAGCAAATCAACCCCAAAGTTAGCAGAAGACAAGAAGTAACCAAAATTGAAGCTGAGCTAAAGGAGACAGAGACATAAAAAAAAAAATTGAAGGATCAACAAATCCAGGACCTGTTTTTTGTTTTGTTTCCTTTTTTTTTTTTTTTTTTTTTTTTTTTTTTTTTTTTTTTTTTTTGAGACGGAGCCTGACTCTGTTGCTGAGGCTGGAGTGCACTGGCACAATCTCAGCTCACTGCAAGCTCTGCTCCCGGGTTCACGCCATTCTCCTGCCTCAGCCTCTTGAGTAGCTGGGACTACAGGTGCCTGCCACCGCACCTGGCTAATTTTTTTTTGTATTTTTTAGTAGAGATGGGGTTTCACTGTGGTCTTGATCTCCTGACCTCATGATCCACCCACCTCAGCCTCCCAGAGTGCTGAGATTATAGGCGTCAGCCGCCGTGCCCAGCCCAGGAGCTGGTTTTTTTGAAAAAATTAGTAAAATAGACTGCTGGGTAGACTAATGAAGAAAAGAGAGAAGATCCAAATAAACACAATTAGAAATGACAAAGCGGATATATCACTGACCCCATAGAAATACAAAAAACCATCATAGAATATTATGAACATGTCTATGCACATAAACTCAAAAAGCTAGAAGAAATGGACAAGTTTTTAGACCCATATACTCTCCCAAGACTGAACCAGTAAGATACTCAATCCTTGAACAGACAAAAATGGGCTCTGAAACTGAGGCAGCAATAAATAGCCTACCAACCAAAAAAATGCCCAGTACCAGATGGATTCACAGCTGAATTCTACCAGATGTACAAAGAAGAGCTGGCACTATTCCTACGAAAATATTCCAAAAAATTGAGGAGGAGGGGCTCCTCCCCAACTCATTCTGTGAGGCCAGCACCATCCTGATATCAAAACCTGGCAGAGGCCGGGTGCGGCGACTCACGCCTGTACTCCCAGCACTTTGGGAGGCCAAGGCAGGCAGATCACAAGGTCAGGATCAAGACCATCCTGGCTAACATGGTGAAACCCTGTCTCTACTAAAAATACAAAAAATTAGGCAGGTATGGTGGCGGGCGCCTGTAGTCCCAGTTGCTCGGGAGGCTGAGGCAGGAGAATGGCGTGAACCTGGGAGGTGGAGCTTGCAGTGAGCCAAGATTGCGCCACTACACTCCAAGCCTGGGTGACAGAGTGAGACTCTGTCTCAAAAAAAAAAAAAAAAAAAAAAGAAACAAATAAACAAACAAAAACCTGGCAGAGACACAACAGAAAAAGAAAGAAAATTTTAGGTTAATATCATTGATGAATATCAGTGCAAAAATCCTCAACAAAATACTGGCAAGCCAAATCTAGTAGTGCATCAAAAAGTTTATCCACCACAATCAAGTAGGCTTTATCCCTGGGATGCAAGATTGGTTCAACCTATACAAATCAATAAATGTGATTCATCATATAAACAGAACTAAGAACAAAAATCACATGATCATCTCCATAGATACAGAAAAAAAAATTTTATATAAAATGTCATGTTATAAACTCTCAATAAACTAGGCATTAAAGAAACATAACTCAAAACAATAAGAGCTATATATGACAAACCCACATCCAACATTATATTGAATGGGCAAAAGTTGGAAGAATTCTCCTTGAAGACTGGCACAAGATGAGGATGCCCTCTTCTATCACTCCTATTCAACATAGTATTGGAAACCCTGGCCAGGGGAATCAGGCAAGAGAAAGAAATAAAGGGAATCCAAACAAGAAGAGAGAAACTTAAATTATCCCTCTTTGCAGACAATATGAGCTTCTATCTAGAAAACCTCACAGTCTCAGCCCAAAAGCTCCTTAAGCTGATACACAACTTCAACAAAATCTCAGAATACAAACTCAATGTGCAGAAATCAGTAGCATTTCTATATATCAAGAGCCATCAAGCTGAGAGCTAAATCAGGAATGTAATTCCATTCACAATTGCCATAAAAAATACTTAGGAATACAGCTAATTAGGAGGTAAACAATCTCTACAATGAGAGCTACAAAACACTGCTCAAAGAAATCAGAGATGACACAAACAAAAGCAAAAACTTCCATGCTCATGTTTAGGAAGAATCAATATTGTTAATATGGCCATAGCACCCAAATCAATGTATAAATTCAATGCTATTTCTATTAAACTACCATTGTAATTATTCACAGAACTAAAACCAACCAAAGAAACAAAAAGAAAAAAAAAACCTATTTTAAAATTCATATGAAATGAAAAAAGAGCCTGAATACCCAAGGCAATCCTAAGCAAAAAGAACAAAGCTGGAGGCATCACACTAACTGACTTCAAATTATATTACAGGGCTACAGTAATGAAAACAGCATGGTACTTGTACAAAAACAGACACATAATAGAGAATTGAACAGAATAGAGAACCCAGAAATAAGGCCACATGCTTAGAACTATCTGATCCTTGACATACCTGACAGAAAACAAGCAATGGGGAAAGAATCCCTATTCAATAAATGGAGCTGGGATAACTGACTAGCCATAGGCAAATGATTGAAACTTGACCCCTTTCTTACACCATATACGAAAATTAACTCAAGATGAATCAAAGACTTAAATGTAGAACCCAAAATTAAAACAAACAAACAAACAAAAAAAACCCTGGAAGATAACCTAAGCAATACTATTTAGCATATAGGCACAGGTAAGCATTTCATGATGAAGACACCAAAAGGAATTGCAACAAAAGCAAATATTGATGAATGAATCTAATCGAACTAAAGAGCTTCTGCCCAGCAAAAGAAACTATAAACAGAATAAAAAGACAGTCAACAGAATGGGAAAAAATTTTTGCAAACTATGCATCTGATGAAAGTGTAACATCAAGCATCTATAAGGAACTGAAATCTACAAGATAAAAACAAGTGATCCTATTAAAAAGTAGGCAAAAGGCATGAACAGACACTTTTCAAAAGAAGACATACATGTGACCAACAATCATATGAAAAAATCTCAACATCACTGATCACTAGAGAAATGCAAATAAAAACCACAATGAGATATCATCTCACACCAGTCAGAATGGCTACTATTAAAAAGTCAAAAAATAGCAGATGCTGGAGAGGTTGTGGAGAAAAAGGAATGCTTATATACTTTTGGTGGGAGTGTAAATTAGTTACACCACTGGAAGATAGTGTGATGATTCTTCAAAGACCTAGACAGAAATACCATTTGACCCAACAATCCCATTACTGGGTATATACCCAAAGAAATGTAAATCATTCTATTATAAAGACACATGCATGCGTATGTTCATTGCAGCACTATTCAGAATATCAAAGACATAGAATCAACCTGAATGCCCTTCAATGATAGACTGGATAACGAAAATGTGACATATATACACTATGCTCACTATGCAGCCATAAAAACAAATGAGACTATGTTCTTTGAGGGGACACAGATGGAGCTGGAGGCTGTTATTCTTAGCAAACTAATGCAGGAACAGAAAACCAAATACCACATGTTGTCACTTATAAGTGGGAGCTAAATCATAAGAACACATGAACACATAGAGGGAAACAACACACTGGGGCCTAACAGAGGATGGAGGGTGAGAGGAGGGAGAGGACAGGAAAAATAACTGATGGGTGATAGCCTTAGTACCTAGGTGATGAAATAATCTGTACAACAAACCCTGATAACACTAGTTTACCTATGTAGCAAACCTGCACAGGCACCCCTCAACTTAAAATAAAAGTTAAAAAAAATCAGAAAAAGATGCATCCCTTTTGTTTTTTATTCCTAATTGACTCCCATATCGTATAGTCCCAGCCCACTTAGACTGGCTTCTATATTTACAACACAAAATTCTGCCATCAATACTGCCCATGCTTTCTTGATTAAAATCTTCCCATTGACACTTGAAAACAACTCGGTCACAATGTAGATTTGATCCACATAACATTTCAATACCAGTGTTTCTGAATATAGAGTAGTTCTTTTGTTTGGATGCTTACCTGCCAAACCCACATTTACATGCTCGAGTTTGCTTTAAAACCTCCTATTATTTGTTTTACTTTTCTGCAAACCTCAGAACTATTATTTAGAGACTAAACAACTATAATTAAAGAAAGGCTTTCAAACAGTTTTCCAGTTTCATTATTGGAAATGTGTGTGACAAGTCTCTAGCATCAGCAATAGTGAAACCAATGTTAGAGATGAACTTGTCAGGCCACCAACGGGATGGGAAAAGGAAGACACCTTGGTTAGTTGTATATTTGTACTAAACATGGAAAACATTCATGAACACTAACCAACATCATTTCTAATTACTGTTGTGATTAGTATCAAAGAACCAGGTCCCAGGAGGCTTGCTTTTCTGAAGAAAATACTGTGCCATATGTTGTGACATTTTTTTTGTAGAGTTCTCTTATGTTAGTAAGGATTTCTCTGTCCTGCAATTGTCCTTTCAAATTTTTCTTTGTTTGAAATATATTCTAAAGACGCAAAGTTTTCCGGTTGCTTAGAGTTGACCTTTTTAAAAAATAAACTGTCATTTCTTTTTTTTTAAAAAATCCCAATTTTATTCTGGAGGTGTATAAGCAAAATGTAGCTCATTTAAAGACCAAATAGAAGAAAAAAGAGAGTCTGATAGAAGCCTCAAGGCCTTTTCTCAACACGGAGTCTGCTTGTCAAACAGTGTTTCAGTAATTAATACAGTTTAGTCCTGCTGACCAAAATATTTTCTGCTGAAAAAAAAATTTGTTGTAAGTCTTTCTATTTAAATATGAGATCAAGGTTTCCGAAACATGAGGCAGCATGACTTAGTAAAAAGCATACAGTATTGGATACTAGGTCTTCTGACAACTATCTTATAGATGTTTTATCTTTTAAATAATAGACTATATATAAATAATACAGTGTCCAGTATATATTAAGTGTAAGGATTTATCATGTTATTTCTTCTAGAATATTGCTTTTATAAATATTACCCTATATAGACTTCTGAAATCAGATTCAGCATGAAAAAAAGCTTGGAAAACATCACTACCATCCTTAAAATAAGAAGGTAATATTATAAATTTATAAAATCATAAAATTATAGAGGATTGATTATTCAATCCTCTATAATTCAAGGGGAAAAAAGCTGATCAAACTGAAAATTAATTACTTTCCTTAGACCCATCAGAGACATAAAGTCACAGGGAACACTACTACCCTGAAATCTGGAGAGACGTGAAATTAAGGTCACAAATGAAATTTGCTTACTGACCAGAGAAACCACTGGAATCATATTTTGGTGAATTATGGAAGGCTGAGTGTGGGAAAGTATGACAATAAGAAAGTGCTACGGGCCACAGTCTCAGGGGAGGCCTACATTTTTATAGGTTTACTCTGAAAACCCTGTCAGACCCTCATATTGAAGCTCTGAAAAAGATCTCATGACTGGCAAAGGGAGAGTTAGAGTAACCATGGTGAAATATCCCCAGCATGTTCTCCATTACAAAGACATACTTTTTAGAGAAAAAGACTTTACAGGAGCCTTATCCTACTTAAGGAAAATGCATTTCTCTTATTCCAGGCCACCACCCCTCTACCCCGACCTTAGCCTTCTTGTCTCACCTCATAAGTGAAAAGGGGGGTGGGGAGACAAAAAAACCTAAGAAGCACTTGTGACAGTCACAGACCAGGGACACAGGCTAAGATTTAATCATAAGATTACCAAATGCTTTCCCTCCCCCACACTTTACCATCACACCAATGGGCTCCAGCGTAACAGTGGATTATAGATGGAAGAACTGCAAGACACAGATTATCTCTGAGAAGTACTTAGTGAAGACTGAGGTCAAGAGGGGAGACAAAAACAAGGGCATTAGATTAATTTAAAGCCTCTGGCGCCTACAGCTCTAGCCAGATTAAGACAAAATCTCACACTAAAGACATATTTACCTTAGTTCCTTTTACACTTATTTTTGTGATCATTTTTATTATTCATTTATCATGCTCAACTTTCAACAAAAATTATAAGGCATACTAAAAGGAAGATCACACAAAGTATGAAGAGAAAAAGTAAATATCTGGTTCAGGCTCAAATATGACACACATGTTGGAATTATTAAACAAGGAACTTAAAATTATTATTACTAATATATTAAAGGCTTTAATAAGAAATATACAATGTACAAAAACAAATGAGAATGAAAGCAGATAAATGAGAACTCTAAAACAGAAACTTAAGAAAATGCTAAAACTTGAAAAATGCCTTTGGTGGACTAATCAGTTGACTGAACATGGCCAAGAAATGAATTAGTGAGCTTGGATATATATCAGTAGAACTTTTCCAAACTAAAATACAAAGAAAAACAGAATAGTAATAATTAAACAGAAGAGAAAAATCCAAGAACTGTAGGATAATTTCTAAAAGAATAACCTACATATCATTGGATTATCAGAGAGAGAAGAAAGAATGAAACAGAAAAATCTTTGAACTATAAAGGCACAGAACTTTCCAAAATTAGTGACAGACATCAAACTATAACACTAGGAATCTCAGATAATATGAAGCTCATAAATACCAAAAAATGACACCTGGTCACATCATATTCAAATAGCAAAAACAAACAAAAAACAAACAAACAAAAAAAAACCAAGAAAGTGTACCTATAGACAAACAAAGAACTATTAGACCAGACTTTTATTTAGAAATCATGCATCCAAGAAGAAAGTAAAATAAAGCAAAGTGTTAGAAGAAGAATAACATCAACTTAGTATTTTATATTCAGCAAAATCATCATTCAAAAGTGAAGGAAAAATATAACTTTCACAGACAAACAAACCTGAGGGAATTTATCACCAGTAGACTATCTGGCAAGAAATTCTTCAGGTACAGAAAAATGATAGGTCAGAAACTCAGATCCACATAAAGAAAGGAGGTATTGGAGAAGGACTAAATGAAGGTAAAATATATATATATATATTTTATTCTTAATTGATCTAAAAGATTTATAATGATAATAGTAAAAGGTTTATAATGATAATAGTAACACTGTATTGGGTGATGATAGCATGTAAGTATATGAAACAAATGACAACAATATTATCAGATAAGAAGTAAGAATTGGGAATATTCTGTTATAAAGTACTTGCATTGGAATGAAGTAGTATACTTTAAAAGTAGACTTAGATTAGTTAAAAACATATATTCTGCAGAGTGAAATCAAGAAGATAGCAGAATAGAACTTTCCAACTCTCTTCCCCTTGCAGTAGCATCAATTTGAACAAATATCCACGTGCAAAAATCTTTCACAAGGGCTAAGGAGTCCAGGTGAAAGACTACAGCACCTGGGTATAGCACAGAAATAGAAAAAGTCACATGGAAGAAGATAGGGACGACAGTTTCACAAGACCCACATCACCCCTCTTCTAAGTCCAGTCAGCACAGCACGGGGAGAGATAACCTTTAGGTTGTGGGGAGGAGACTAAAATGAGCACCTGATTCACTATGGACCCCAGCACTAGGCCCACTCTGGTTAATCCCAGTGTGAAGCTCTCCCCTTTAGCACCCAACCAGTCCTATAGTTGCAAGCTGTAGGCCCACTCCTGATGTCCCAGACTCCAAGCCTGCTCCATCACCAGGCCAACTCCTGTGTTTTCAAGCTCAGGCCTCCCTCTGTGGTTTCAGGCTTTAGACCTGCCTTAGCAACAGGCCAGACCAGCCCAGGTTCCAGACCAGTCCCCAAGTCCCCAGTTTTCAGGTTTACCGTCACACCTCTGGACTCAGGTCTGCCCCTGGAGACTCAGACTCCAGTCATGCCCTAGTTCCAGGTTAGCCTTCATAGTCCCAGGTTTCAGGATAGCCTTATAAATCAAGGATCTATAAAACCCTCTGTTCTCAAGCTCCAGGCTGCCATTTGCAGCTTCAGACTTGAAGAACATCCTAGTGCCAGGTTAACTCTTGCGGACACAGACTTCAGGATGGTCCTTGCATGCATAGTGTCAGGTCTCTTCCTACTACCCTGTGGGTACAGACTTCAGGCCTGTCTGTGGGGACTGAGCGACTGGCTCACCAAGTGGACCTGGTACCAAGCAAGCTACTATGGCCTCAGGATCCAGGCCTCCTTGGCTACCATGGCCTCAGGATTCAAATCCTTGTCCTAGGGCCACCCTTGTGGACCTAGGCACAGGCCCACCTTCCAACTGACCGAAGCACCAAGTCAGCCTATCCAAAGATTCCAGCAGCAAGCCAGCCCAAGGAACCTGCCAGGCAGCCTGCCTGAAACCTATAGATTGTTTTACTGAAGGGCTTTTCTGCCAAAAGTAGTCTGTAAAGACTAGCAAAGATGTTCATTTCTTCAACTGCGCAGATGCCAATGCAAGGACACAAACATCATTAATAATCAGGGAAACATAACACTACCAAAGGAACAAAGTAAATACTGATAACCGGTTGTAAAGAAATAAAGATCTACAAAATGTTTGATATAGAATTCAAAATAATTATTTAAAAGAAGTTTAATGAGCTACAAAGGAATACAGATAGACACCAAATGAAATCAGAAAAATAATATGTGAACAAAATGAGAAATTCAACAAAGAGATAGAACTTACCAAGAACTAGACAGAAATTCTGGACACAAAGAACACAATGACTGAACTGAATTCAACAGACAGCTTCAACAGCAGACTCAATCAAGCAGTGGAAAGAATCACTGAGCCTGAGGACAGGTTATTTGAAGATACTCAGTCAGAGAAATGACAACAACAAAATGAATGAAAAAGAGTGAAGAAAGCCTATGAAACTTGTGGGACTCCAGCAAATGAACCAATATATGCATTATGGGAGTTTCAGAAGAAGCAGAGAAAGAGAAATAGGAAAAAGCAAATTTAAATAAATAATAACAGAAAACTAAAGACTGCATTAAAAAATTGTTAGAACTAATAAATAAATTCAGTAAAGCTGTAGGATAGAAAATCAACATACAAAATTTAGTGGCATTTCTATACACTAATATGTTAGTCTGTTTTCATGCTGTTGATAAAGACATACACAAGACTGGGCAATTTATAAAAGAAAGAGGTTTAATGGACTCACAGTTCCACATGACTGGGGAGGTCTCACAATCATGGTGGAAGGTGAAAAGCATGTCTCACATGGCAGCAGACAAGAGAAGAGAATGAGAGCCAAACGAAAGGGGTTTTCCCCTTATAAACCATCATGTCTCCTAGGACTTAAAAAGAAAAACAATACTGGGGAAACCAGAACCATGGAAGTGGTTCTCCCACTGGGTTCCTCCCAACATGAGCGAATTATGGGAACCTTAGTTCAAGATGAGATTTGGATGGGGTCAGAGCCAAACCATATCATTCTGCTCCTGGCCATCCCCAAATCTTATGTCCTCACCTTTTAAAACCAATTATGCCTTCCCAAGAGTCCCTCAAAGTCTTAACTCATTTCAGCATTAACTCAAAAGTCCACAGTCCAAAATGTCATACAAGACAAGGCAAGTCCTTTCTACCTATGAGCCTGTAAAATCAAAAGCAAGTTAGTCACTTCCTAGATACAATGGGGATACAGGCATTGGGTAAATACAGCTGTTCCCAATGGGAGAAACTGGCCAACACAAAGGGGCTACAGGTTCCATGCAAGTCCAAAATCTAGCAGGGTAGTCCAATCTTAAAGCTCCAAAATGATCTAATTTGACTCCATGTCTCACATCTGGGTCATGCTGATGCAAGAAGTGGGTTCCCATGGTGGCTGGAAGTACTGTCCCTGTGACTTTGTGGGGTATAGCCTTCCTCCCGGCTGCTTTCATGAGCTGGCATTGAGTGTCTGAGGCTTTTCCAGGCACACAGTGCAAGCTGTCTGTGGACTTACCATTCTGGGGTCTGAAGGACAGTGGCCCTCTTCTCAGAGGCCACTGGGCAGCACCCCAGTGGGGACTTTGTGTGTGGGCACCCATCCCACATTTCCCTTCAGCACTGCCCTAGCAGAAGTTCTCCATGAGAGCCACACCCCTGCAGCAAACTTCTGCCTGGACATCCAGGCATTTCCATACATCCTCTGAAATCTAGATGGAGTTTCCCAAACCTCAAATCTTGACTTCTGTGCCCCTGCAGGCTCAACACCACATGGAAGCTGCCAAAACTTGGGGCTTGTGCCCTCTGAAGCAATGGTCCAAGCTTTACCTTGCCCTTTTTAGTCACATCTGGAGCAGCTGGGATTTGGGGACTAGACTACACAGCAGATGGACCCTGGATCTGGCCAGTTCCTCCTAGGCCTCCAGAACTGTGATGGGAGGGGCTGCTGCAAAGGTCTCTGACATGCCCTGGAGACATCTTTTCCCCATCATCTTGGTGATTAACATTCCGTTCCTCATTATTTATGCAAATTTCTGCAGCTGGCTTGAATTTCTCCTCAGAAAATGGCATTTTCTTTTCTGTCACATTGTCAGGGTGCAAATTTTCCAAACTTTTGTGCTTTGATCCCTCTTAAAACTGAATCCCTTTAACAGCACCTGAGTCATACCTTGAATGTTTTCCTGCTGAGAAATTTCTTCTGCCAGATACCCTAAAGCATCTCTCTGAAGTTCAAAGTTCCATAAATCTCTAGGGCAGGGGCAAAATGCTGTCAGTCTCTTTGCTAAAACATAACGAGAATCACCTTTACTCTAGTTCCCAAAAAGTTCCTCATTTCCATCTGAGACAACCTCAGCCTGGATTTCATTGTGTATATCATTATCAGCATTGTGGTCAAAGCCATTCAACAAGTCTCTAGGGAATTCCAAACTTTCCCACATTTTCATGTCTTCTTCTGAACCCTCCAAACTGTTCCAACCTTTGCCTGTTACCAAGTTCCAAAGCTGCTTCCACATTTTTGGGTATATTTTCAGCAGCACTCCATTCTACTGGCACCAATTTACTGTATTAGTTGTATTAGTCTGCTTTCATGCTGCTGATAAAGACATACCCGAGACTGGGCAATTTACAAAAGAAAGAGGTTTAATGGACTCACAGTTCCATGTAGCTGAGGAGGCCTCACAATCATGGCAAAAGGTTAAAGGCACGTCTCACATGGCAGCAGACAAAAGAATAGAATGAGAGCCAAGAGGAAGGGGCTTCCCCTTATAAAACCATCAGCTCTCATGAGACTTACTCACTACCACGGGAAAACTATGGGGGAAATTGGCCACATGATTCAATTATCTTAAAATAATTGGGACCCAGTGTGTTCCTCCCACAACATGAGGGAATTATGGGAGCTACAATTCAAGATGAGATTTGGTTGGTGACACAGAAAAACCATATCAACTTACAATAAACAGTGTGAAAATAAAATCAAGAAAACAATTCCATCTACAATAGCAACAAATAATATTTCAGAATAAGTTTAACCAAGAAGGTAAAAGATGTGTACATTGAAAATTATAAAACATATATGAGAGAAATTGAAGAAGACACAAATAAATGCAAAGATATCTTGTGTTCATGGATTGCAAGTATTAATGTTGTTCAAATGTTCATACTACCCAGAGCAATGTATAGAGATTCAATGCAATCCATATCAAAATTCCAATGGCATTTTTTTCACAAAAATAGAAAAAGCAATGCTAAAATTAATATAGAACCACAAAAGACCCTGAGTAGCCAAAGCAATCTTGGGCAAAAGGAACAAAGCTAGATGTATCATAATACTTACAGTATTTGCACTATACTGTAGTATAGTATAACATTGTATTGCGACTTCAAATTATACTACGAAACTAAAGTAATCAAAACAGCATGGCACTGGCATAAAAATGGGCATATAGACAATGAAACAAAATAGAACAGCTCAGAAATGAATTCATGCATTTATGGCCAATTGATCTTTGACAGAGCTGTCAAGAATATACAATGGAGAAAAGATGGTCTCTTTAATAAGCAATGGGAAAATTTGTTTTCTACATGCAGAAGAATGAATTTGGACCCTTATCTCACACCATAAACAAAAAATCCACTCAAAACGAATTAAAATCTTAAACATAAAAACTGAAACTACTGGGAAAAAAATTGAGGGGAAAACTACATAACATTGGTCTGGACAATGATGTTTTGAATATGATCCTAAAAGCAAAAATAGAGATATCTGATCATTTCCAACTAAAAATCTCTGTGCAGCAAAGGAAATAATCAACAGAATGAAGAGAAAATCTACAGAATAGGTGAAAATATTTGTAAACCATACGTCTTATAAGGGGTTAATATTTAAAATACATAAGGAATGAAACAACTCAATAGTAAAAAAACAAATAATCTGATTAAAAAGTGGATGAAGGATCTGAGTAGACATTTCTCAAAAGAATACATATCAATGGCTAATAGGTGTATGATATAATTTGGATTTGTGTCCTCATCCAAATCTCATCTTACGTTCAATTATAATGCCAAGTGTTGGAGGTGGGGCCTGGTGGGAGGATTGGATTGTGGGGGTGGTTTTTCATGAATGTTTTAGCACCATTCTCTTGGTGCTGTTCTTGTGATAGTGAGTGAGTGAGTGAGTTATTGTGAGATCTGGTTGTTTAAAAGTGTGTAGCACCTCCCCACTTTGTACTTTTTCTGAGGCTTCCCCAGAAGCTGATGCCACCTTGCTTCCTGTAGAGCCTACAGAACTGTAAGCCAATTAAACCTCTTTTCTTTACAATTACCCAGTCTCAGGTATTTCTTTATAGTGGTGCAAGAACAGATTAATATAATATATGAAAACATCCTCAATATAACTAATCATCAGGGAAGTGCAAATTAAAACCATAATAAGATACCTCACACAGGTTAGAATGGCTATTAATCAAAAGACAAAAGATGACAAAAGTTGGTGAAGATGTGTAGAAAAGAAAACCCTGTACACCATTAGTGGGAATGTAAATTAGTACAGCCATTATGAAAAACAGTATGGAGGTGCCTAAAAAAATTATAAACAACAAAACTGTCATATAATTCAGCAGTCCCACTTTTGAGTATATATCCAAAGGAAATAAAATCAGTATGTTGAAGAGAAGTCTCCACTACTGTGTTCACTGCATCATTATTCACAATAGCCAAGATATGGAATCAACTTAAGTGTCCATAGATAGGTGAATGAATAAAGAAAATGGCGTACATGTATATACACATATACATATACGTGTATATATACACATATACACATATACATGTATATATATGTACACACAAATATGTATATTCTACCACATGAAAAAATATTTACACAAGAAGTGTATCTTGTAATTACAACAACACGGATGAGCCTGGAGGATATTATGGTAAGTTAAATAAGACAGGTATAGAAAAGCAAATACTGCATGATCTCACTTAAATCTGAAACCTAAAACAGTTGAACTGAAAGAAGCAGTGTGTAGAATGATAGTTGGCAGGGGCTGGGCAGTAGGGAAAATGGGGGATGCTGGTCAAAGGGTACAAAATTTCAGATAGATAGGATGAATAAGTTCTTGAGATTGATTGCACATCACGGTGACTATAATGATACTGTACTCTACACTTAAAGTTTGCTAAGAAAGTAGAAATATTCTCACCACAAAATAAAAAAGATAATTACTTGAAGTGATGGATATGTTAATTAGCCTGATTGTTGTAATCATCTCACAATGTTTTACATAGATCTGAACATTTGTTGTATGTCATTAGTACATAAAATTTTTGTCAATATACATCAATACAGCTGGAAAAAATGCACATTGCAAACTCTAGGGCAATTACTATGTTTTTTTAAGTGATAGTTGATGTGCTAAGAGAGAAGATAAAATAGAACTATGTAAAATTGTTAATTAACACCAGTAAAGGCATTAAAAGATGATAAACAGAAACAAAGAATATATGCAACCATTAGAAAACAATTACAAATAAGTTAAACATTAATCCAACTCTACCAATCATCACTTTAAATGTAAGTGGTCAAAATGCATTAATTAACGATGCAGTTTGTTTGAGTGGACGAAAAAAGAATCCAACTATATTTTATCTGTAACTATACGTTGTCTACAAGAAATCCACTTTAATTATCAAGACACAGATTCAATGTAAAAGGATGGAGAAAGATAAACCATGGTAGCAATAATCAAATAATCAAATAAAAATTGGAGTATCTATATTAATTTCAGATAAGCAGACTTCAAAACAAAGGTAATTATTAGGAATAAAGAGTGGTATTACATAATGATAAAGTGATCAATTCTCTGAGAGACAAAACAATCCTAAATAGGTAGACATCTAACAACAGAATGTCAAAATATGTGAGACAAACATTAATCACACTGATAGGAGAAATAGCCAAATTAATTGTTATTGCTGGAGACCTCAACACTACTCTATAAGTAATTGATAGGTCAAGCATTTGCGTATTTCAGTATGGGACTTAATTGGAGTCATACAATAAGTTGCCTTTTCATACTGGCTTCTTTCACTTACAATATGCATTTAAGATTCATACGTGTCAAAAAAGAATAAGATCATGTCCTTTGCAGGGACATGGTTGGAGCTGTATTTGACCTGAAGAGTACTATTGATCAATTTGATTTGATTGGTATTTATAGACAACTCTTTCCAACAACAATAGATTATACATGTTTCTCAAGCTCACATGAAACATTCACTAAGGTAGATAACATTCTGTATCCTAAAACACACTTTCCCAAATTTAAAAGAATCAAAATCATACAATGTATTTTCTCAGACCACAATGGAATTAAACTAGAAATGAAAATAACAATACTAGTTAATGGTAAGAATGAAGAGCAACAGTAACTCTCATTCATTGTTGGTAGGAATGGAAAATGATATATCCACTTCAAAGACAATTTGGCTGTTTTTTAAAAAACTAAACATACTCTAACCACATAATCCAGCAATCACACTCCAAGGTATTTACTTAATGAATTAAAAAAATTATGTCTACATAAAAGTTTACAAAAACTTTATTTACAATCTCCTCAAACTGAAAGCAACCAAGATATCTTTCAATAAGTGAATGGATAAACTGCGATTCATTAATAAAATAAAATGTTACTAAGAAGTGAGCTATCAAGTCACAAATGACATATATAAATTTTTTAACTTTTATTTTAACTTTATGTACATGTGCAGGTTTGTTACACAGGTAAATTTATGTGATAGGGGTTTGTCATATAGATTATTTCATCAGCAAGGTACTAAACCTCATACCCATTAGTTATTTTTCCTGATCTTCTCCTTCCCAACCTCTACCCTCCCATAGGTCCCACTGTGTGTTGTTCCCGTCTATGTGTTCTCATCATTTATCTCTCACTTATAAGTGAGTACATGTGGTATTCAGTTTTTTGTTCCTGTGTTAGGTTGCTAAGGATAATAGCCTCCAGCTCCAACTGTGGCCCTGCAGAGGACATGATCTCGTTCTTTTTTGACATGTATGAATCTTAAATGCATATTGTAAGTGAAAGAAGCCAGTATGAAAAGGCAACTTATTGTATGACTCCAATTAAGTCGCATTCTGAAAAACGCAAAACTATAGAGACAGCAAAAAAATTAGTGGTTGCAAGTGATTATTTGGTGAGAGAGAAGGGAAGGATGAATAATTAAAGCACACAGGATTTTAGAGTGGTGCAAATGCATAGTGTGAGGAATCCACCATTACAATATAGTGTTCTATACTGTATTATACAGTATTCTATATAGTATTATAGTATATTATAATTATACTGTACACTATTATACTATGCAGTATTATATCTGGTCAGAATATTATACAATACAGAAATTATACAATATTATACAATACAATATTGTATCTGGTATAGAATATGACACTGTAATGGTGGATACCATCACACAATGCATTTGTCAAAATCCAAAGTACTTTACAGCACAAAGAGTGAACCCTAATGTATGCAAATATAAAAATGAATTTAGGAGGTTTGGGGAACCCAGGATAGAATGCAGAATGTGATAACAACCTGATTGTATTCTGAACATATGAAACAACTTTATTGAAGGGAGTGGGGGAAAGGGTGCCTACCTAAGTAGATTTGGAAATGAGAAAAGTCAGTAAGGCTGAAGGCACAAGAAACTAAGGTACAGGTTAATAATTCTGATGCCACTGTTCACATATACTGAAAGTAAGCAACTAACCAAGTGGATGGTGTATGATGTGAGCCAGGTGACTCGATGCTGTAGTGGGAGTCTACAGATAAGCAAGGGTAGGAGGCTGCAGTGATGTGTGTTGCCAGACTGGAGAACATCAGAATGAACTCATGTGTAGCTTAATATGGATACAGATAGTTACATACACAATATTTATAAATCTATATATGTGCATATACATGTCTCAGCATATACACATATAGTTCCTTGATCTGGTCAGTTGACAGGGCCTTGAATCAATGACACTCCAGTATCAACAAGCACATCAAGCTCTCGATCTTGGTTTCTAACATTCTCCAACAAAGGAGAAAACGTCAGTATGAAGAAATGATTTCAGATTTCAACAAAAAATATGTAAGATAATTCTGGAGCATCTTATAGAGCTAGAAAATAAGGAATTTTTTTTAAAGCCCCATAAACCCATATTTATGGGAGTATGTTAAAGTGAGACAGGACCAACTGAGAGAGCTCTCAATGACCAAAGCTGGAACAATTTGAGCAACAAAATAAAGTTATATTGGTTTATAACCTAGACTATAAAATAAATATTAATGGACTCACACAGATATGAATAAATAAAATATAAATTAGTGGATAGAAGAAGCAAATCTCTTGCTCCAAATAATTCCAAATTATTATGTAGCTACTGTCTGTCAAGGAGGTGGAGCATAACTGCCCACTCATTAGGTGCACAGTGACTGAATTTTCTTCATTCCGTTGTGAAAAGGAGGGAAAAAGATTAAACTTTAAAATGGAGAAAACTGTCAAGCACTACCTCAGCCAGGTGGTGAACATCAAGAGTGGCAAATCATGTTGATAACACATAACCACAATATGATATGATGAGAATGGCATTTTATCTCTGGGTCACCCTCCAAAGAATCTGTAACTCCAGTGTAATCAGAAAAACATCAAAGAAGTCCAATGGAGTAACATCTATAAAATACCAAAAACCAAAGTAAATCTAAGAAACTGTCACAGTCAAGAGAAGCCTAAAGAGGTAGGTGGTTGAATGCAAAGTAGCAGCCTGGATGGGATCCTGAAACAGAACCAGGACATTTGGTAAAATCTAAGGCTATATGAATCAGGTATGGACTTCAGTTAATAGTAACGTATCAGTATTGGTTCATTAATTGTAACAGAGGTACCATCTGTTCACTAATGTAAGGTGCTAATTTAACAATGGGGAAAACTGGCTGTGTGCGTATATGGGCACTCTATCTTCCAATTTTCCTATAAATATAAAGCAAAACTAAATTAACTAAAATAAATAGTAAACCAAATAAAAATAAACTAAAAATCTCATAAGGATAAATTTTAAAATAAACTTAAAAACCCTAATGATTAAAATGAAGTTTAATTTAAAAGTATTTTACCCTACAGACAGCTCAATGTTTAACCCAAGGAATAAATTTTTATTGTGCAGTTTCAAGCAACAGTAGACAATTTCATGTTTGTATGGTGATGGTCATGTCATGTCATAGTCCTCAGCACTTGTCATGAACAATGCAGAAAGCAATCTATGAGGTACCTTTAAAAATAAGTCCCAAATTTTGGAGTCTTTAGATATCTTCTGTTGACATTATAGGTGCCATAATTCAGCAAGATACTCTGGGTAATGCCTTTTGCAATGCCAGAGCATATCAGTTGGAGTGTATCTCTTTGCCAATTAGCATTCGAGGGTTGCAGTAAGAGGATGAAAAAAATAAATGTGCTAAAATTGATACCCACAATAACAGGATTACATATCAACATTTATTTTTTCAAATACATTTCACATATATTAGAAAAATTTTAAACATTTTATACTAAAAATACTTTTGTATTATATACTAGAAAGAAAACCAAAGAATATAAAGGTTGATATAAATTCTTGGATTCATTTTCTTCTGCTGGGTTAGAAATTGTAG
The DNA here is from genome assembly GCF_037993035.2 of Macaca fascicularis. Classification (NCBI taxonomy): domain Eukaryota; kingdom Metazoa; phylum Chordata; class Mammalia; order Primates; family Cercopithecidae; genus Macaca; species Macaca fascicularis. Next base: position 138,139,711 of record NC_088375.1, read on the forward strand.
TTTGTGTGTTGTCCATATTGAGCTGGCTCCCATGTCTAAGAACTACACTGTCGCTAATTGTTGTAAATCATGTTTGCACAATTTAAGTAAAACATCTTTTAAAGGTAGAAAAATCAATTTATTGCCCTGCAAAGGGCAATAAATGGCTTCTGCATTGAGGATAAAGTACTGAAATTGCTCATGCTACTCTGGTGACTCAAATTAAGCTGTTGGTCTTTGCTACACTGGCAGATGTTACTCTGAGCTACTGCCATGTATTTATTTAAAAATCTACTAAAATAAAGCAACAGCTACTCATATGTCCTAAACATTTTCTTTTGAAAAATAAAGACCCATGGAATCTAATGACTTCTAGTGTGCTATATGGTTTTTACTTACAAATTCCACAAAGTGGAGTTCTACAGTTCCACTCAGAATTGTACAATATCCATTTGGAGCAGGATTGTTCTGTCTCTATCCTTTCACCATGTGGATAGGGGCACCACGGTTTTAGGAGGCCAACAATGATAGAGCCAAATGGATGTGTCTGATTCATGGCATCCAAGGACAGAAAACTATTTTTAACAGGTAGAACTGTACTCCTGTAGGGTTGATTTATTTTCTCTTAATAAGAAAAGATTTATAATTGGGATAAAATCAACTGAACATATTTAGTAAGTTTTGACATATGTAGAAACCTATGAAACTATTACCGCAGTAACATAATGAACATATTCTTCATCTGTAAGAGTTTTCTTATGACCTTTGTAATCCCTTTCAACTGCCACCCTCCCATCCTCCCTCAGACAACCACTGATATATCAGTATAGATTAATTTACATTTTCCATAGTTTTAATAAAGTGGAATCATATAGTATGTTTTTTGTTTAGTAAGGTTTCTTTCATTCAGCCTAAATATTATAGAGTAATATTCCATAGTATGCATATATACTCCATGATTTGTTTGTTCATTCATCTGCTGATGGGTATTTGGGTGTTTTTTCAAGTATAACTTTCTATAAGGACATAGACTTTCCTTCTTCTTGGGTAACTGCCTAGGAGTAGAATAGCTTGTCCATATGGTGGTCGTATGTTTAATTTTTTTCTTTTTAGAAACGGACAAACTGTTTTTCAAAGTAGTGATATTATGTAAAATTCCTACCAGCCGTGTATAGAAGTTTGTTTCTCCACGTCCTTATTAACACTCCTTATGATCTGTCCTTTTAATTTTAGTCATTCCAAAAGGTATATAATGGTATATCTTTGTGGTTTAATTTGCATTTCTCTAATGACTAAGAATTTCTCTCATTATATATAATATCTATATAATGAATTATGTATATATAGCATTATATATATTTTTATGTGCCTACTTACAATTATTTGTCTTCATGTATTCTTTGGGCAAGTGTCTGTTTAAATCTTTTGCTTTGCTCAGTTGTTTATTGGGTTGATTTCTTTTGAGTTTTGAGATTTCTTTGTATTTGCTGGGTGCAAGCCTATTATCAGACATATACTTGCAAATATTTTGTTCCAGTAAAAAATTATCTTTTCATCCAATTAGTAATATCTTCATGAACAGAGGTTTTAAATTTAGATAAAGTCTAATTCATCAATTTTTATTTTTTTTCTTTGCCTAACCCAAGGTCACAAAGGCTTTCTTGTATGTTTTCTTATAAAGGTTTTATAGTTTTTGGTTTTATGTTTATGTCTATGATCCATTTGGGATTAATTTTTATATAAATTAAATTGTGTATGCATGGCATTTATTTATTTATGTTGGCATATGGATAACAGGTTTTTATAGCAGCGTTTTTTAAAACTATTCTTTCCCCTCTGAATTTTCTTTGCACCTTCATCAAAAATAAGCAGTCCATATATGTGTGGGTCTGTTTGTGGTCTGTATTGTTTCCCATTTTATCTATTTGTCTCTCATGACATTGATACCACATTGATATGGTTTGGCTGTGTCCTCACCCAAAACTCATCTTGAATTGTACTCCCATAATTCCCACATGTTGTGGGAGGGACCCAGTGGGAGATAATTGAATCATGGGGGTGGTTTCCCCCATACTGTTAGCATGGTAGGGAAAAAATCTCACGAGATCTGATGGTTTTTTCAGGGGTTTTTGCTTTTGTGTCTTCCTCATTCTCTCTTTGCCTGTTGCCATCCATGGAAGATGGGACTTTCTCCTCCTTGCCTTCTGCTATGACTATGAGACTTCCCCACCCACATGGAACTGTAAGTCCAATTAAACCTCTTTTGTAAATTGCTCAGTCCCAGGTATGTCTTCATCAGCAGTGTGAAAACAGACTAATACACACATTGTCTTACTTACTGAAATTTTTATTCATTCACTTATTCATTAGAGATGGGGTCTCTCTCCGTCACCCAGGCTGGGGTGCAGTGATGTAATCATAGCTCACTGCAGCCTCAAACTCTGAGCTAAGGCGATCCTCCTGCCTCAGCCTCCCAAGTAACTAGGACTACAGGCACGTGCCACCATGCTCAGCTAAGATTACTGTAAACTTATAATAAAGTCTTGAAATCAGATAGTTCTGGCTTCTCAACTTTGTTCTTTTTCAAAGTTGTTTTGGCTGTTCTAGCCTATTTGTATTTCTGTATGAACTCTAGAATTAGTTTGTCATGTTTTACAAAACATTCTCCTCTGATTCAAACAAAATTGTTAGAAATACAGTTAATATTTTACTTTAATCTTACATCCTGCAAACTTGCCAAATTCGCGTATTAGTTCTAGTAGCTTATGTGTAGATTTCATCACATTTTCCAAGGTGATCATGTCATCTATGAACAAAACAAATTTTATTTTCTTTTCCTATGTTACTTTCCATATTTTTTCTTTTTCTTGCATTATTCCACAGGCTACAACTCTCTAATTCAATGTTGAATAGAAGAGTAGACACCCTTGTTTTGTCCTTGGTTTTAGGGGAAAAGATAGCATTCTATCTTTCATCATTAAGTATGAAGTTAACTGTAAATTTTTGCCTTTTGCACAGTTTATGAAGTCTTCCATCCTTAGTTTTTTTGAGAATATTTACCAGGCATGAATACTGGATTTGGTCAAAAGTTTTTCCTGCATCTATTGAATGATCAGGCTTTACTTTTTAAATTTGTTAACATGGAGAATTACATTGATTGATTGTTGAATGTTAAGCCAAACTTGCATTCCTGGCATAAAGCTTGTAATTACTTTTTATACACTTTAGGATTTGATTTACTAATGTTTTTTTCATAAGAAATACTAGTTTATAGTTTTTTCCGCTAATGTCTTTGTCTCAGTTTGGTATCTGGATAATGCTATCCTCATAAACTGCATTAGGAAGTACTCTCTCTTCTTTAAGTTTTCCAATCTGATGATCTCTGCATTTTGACCTGAGTGTCAATAACATTTAAATTTAATATGATGATTGACATCATTAGAGTTAAGTCTATCATCCTGTTATTTCATTTCTATTTGTTCCATCTGTTCTTTATTCACTATTTTCGGCCTCCTTTTAGAGTAATTGAATATTTCATTCCATTTTATCTCTTCTGTTGGCTTATTAACCATAACTCTTTGCTATTTTACTTGATGCTTTAGGATTTATATTACACATCTTTCATTGATTATAGTGTACCTTCAAGTGAGACTATATCCTTTCATGTATAATAATTTTTCAATAGTGTAGTTACATTTCCCCAAGCTACTGTTATATATATTTCATTAATGTATGTTATAAACTCTCAATACAATATTATTTTTGTTGATATAGCCAATTATCTTTTAAAGAAATTTAAACATTAAAACTTTTTATATTTACCCATGTAGTTACTATTCTGATGTTATTTTTCTTCTTCCTAGAATACTTTATTTAAAATATATTTTGGCGTAAATCTGCTGGTGATTTCTTTCAGCTTTTGTATAGCCAAAAATCAGTGCTTATTTTACCTTTGTTTTTGAAATATAGTTTTTCTAAATGTAGAATCCTTGATTGGTAGTTTTTTTGTATTTGCTTTTACCATCAGTACTTTAATGATTTTTCATGGCTGTCTTTTTTCTTGCATTTTTTGATGAGACATTTGCAATTATTCTGATCTTTATTCCTCTGTATGTAAGGATTTTTTTCTCCAGTTGCTATTAAGATTTTTTTATCATAAGTTTTTACAAATAATTTGATTATAAAGTACTTTGGTATGGCTTTCTTCAAATGTCTTGTGCTTGGAGTGCATTGAACTTCTTGAATCTAAGTGCTTATAGTTTTCTTAAAAAAACAATTTTGAACATCTTTAAGCCATTATTTCTTCAAATATTTTTACTGTGTTTTAGGGAACCCTGACATTGGGCTGCTTGAAATTGTACAAATCATTAATGTTCTTTTATATTTTGCTTAGTTTCAGTTTGGATAGTTTCTATTACTATGCCTTCAAATTCATTAGTTTTCTGTGATGTCTAATCTACCATTAATTCCATCCAGAGCACTGTTTATTTCAGATTTTGTAGTTTTCACCCTTAGATGTCCAATTTGTGCCTTTTTTTTGACACCATCAATAATACTGTTATAATTACTGTTTTAATGTCATTGTTAGCTAATTCTAATATCTGTGTCAGTTCTGGGTTGGTTTTAAATGGCTTTTCTCCTCATTATAGATTATATTTTCCTGCATCTTTGTATGCCTCTTACTCTTTGATTGGATGTAAGATATTGTGAATATTAATTTGTTCAATGCAAGATATTTTTGTATTCTTATAAACAATTGGTTACTAAGAAATAGTTTGATCCATCCAGGTCTTTCTTTTGAGAATTTTAAAAAGAAGATTTAGAGTCTACTAAATGTAGGAGCAGATCAGCATTCAGCCTAAAGATAATTATTTCCTATTACTGAAGCAAGGCCCTTTTGAATCACTCTAACCAATGTGCTGTGAATTATGTTTTTCCAGTCTGGGTGATGGAAACAGGAACTGTTCTTGATCTATGTGAACACTGAACATTGCTCTCTGTAATCCTCTGGGACGATTCTACCCATCCACGAGGAGTTTCCTCATACATGTGCACTGACTGGTACTCTGCTGAATATTTGAGGAGGACCCTTCAAGGTCCCTGGAGTTTTTCTCTGTGTAGCTCTCATTTTGCCAATATTCTCTCTAGCAAAATCTAGCCACTGTGCTTTCCTCGTATTTTCATCTCTGTCTTAGAGAGTTGACAGGTTTTACCCAAGGTTACTCTCCATGTGCCATGGTTTCCTCAAACAATTAAGGCACTACACTGGGGAAATCAGAGCACATCTCACTTGCTTCTCATCTCTCTGGGTTTACTGACCTTAGTTACTAGATATCCAGTGTCTTAAAAATGGTTTTATCATATGTTTTGTCTGTTTTAGTTGTTTCAGGCATGACTAGGTTCTATTTGTTCCCTCCTACTCTATCTCATTTGATAGCAAAACACTTATCCCCTTTTCAGGATGCAAATTGATAACCTTATACCACTTCATACATCAATGTGTCAACTTACAGTGAGTCAATCCTAGGTTTTACGATTTGTATACTTTGTGTGCACACCACGTAGAGTGTGGATCTCCCCATATGCTTTTCTGCTACTGGCTGGGTGTTTCCATCACACAAATGAAAGATAGCTCTTACTTGCAAAACTCCAAGAACCCTTATTTTAATAAGTATCAAGTGTTAACATACAGGAATTTAATGAAAGCTTAAAGATTATGTTGGATTGCAGTATGTTTTCAAATTTTATGATAGGAAAATTGATGTTTCTTCCATTAATTTTTGTGAAACAAATTCTATCAGGTAAATGAAACCTCAAAATTTAAAGGAAAAAAAAACTGGGAATAAGAAATTAGGTCATGCCACAGTAGCTGTAAATTGTGGGAGAAAAATATCCTGATTGCTCAGCTCAAGTTTGAGCTTTAAATCTTTTACTAGCTTCTTAGCTTGCCTGTGAAGTGCTGAGTCCTGGCAGGTGGCTCACCACAGGGACTAATCTGGGAACATTCAATTGCACAGAGAGCTACTAATCCCTGGAGGTTAATGGTGCAGACTGAACTGATTGTCTGGCATTACCTACAGCCCTAGGAAGCATTGTTTGGGACCCAGGACCAACTCAACAGGATGGAGATGGGATTGGAGGTATTGTCACCAGCCTGAAGCCCCAGAGGCATGCATAGAGTTAGAATGGGTTGCTAAACTTGTCCTTAAAAACTGGAAAACAACCTTATATGATCAATTATCTTTCAACTATTTCAATAATAAGATTAACTAAAAAGCAGGCTATAGAAGTATGGAAGAAATAAATAATCTACTAGAGCAATTATACTGTAAAAATTTCTCCCAAAGTAAGGATAGTCAACTAGCTTGAAACTCTGTTAAGTAGCCTTCTTTGTTTCTCTTGCTATGTGGGAAATTCCTTGCAACCAACCATGAAGGAAATTTATTTGATGCCTCATATTTTCTCATGAAATTTCAGGAGCATTTTGTATTCTGCAGTATAATTTTTCTGTACGTGCTTTAATATAAAAACTATGTCTTCAATTACTTACTATTAAATTACTTAACTTGCCCTACTTCCAAATCATTAGATAAAATTGTAACTCCAGGAATATGTGGTGCATTTATCTCATGGCATCGTGCACCAGCACACAACCACATCCCCTTAGGTGCATACGTAATCTAATCTGAGAAGATCTTTATGAGAATAAAGTGCATCAGGTCTAGAAAATACTCTTCTTTGTGCTTTGTGAGGGCAGTCTTAAGCCTAATCTTTAATAAAGGTGCACAAAAGAAATATTTTTCAACTCTTACTGATTAAATTTTGCTCCTCGATTTTTGAACTTTAAAGTTCTACTCACAAATCTCAATCTGATGTTTTAAAATAACAAGTAAAATACCAGCAGTGTAATCTTTATTTATACTCTACTTGGACGTGTGTGCGTTTGTGCATAGTCAAAGAAACATACTCAATGTATGTGTATTTCCTTAAAGAAAATTGCCACAGATAAACTACAGGGGTATTTGCTTTGTTCCATTTTTAGTTTTTGTTAAATGCCTCTCTCTTTAGCTTAGAAACTCTGAACATATATACGAGTTTCTGTAATATTTGTTGAAAGTCATTAAGATGGCTTTAGTTAGGCAGATATCTGTTTCTTCTTCTGTGTAAAACAGAACCAAATGGGAATCCTAGTGTCCCTGCAGCTGGTTCATCCTTATTGGAGAAATCAGATGAGTTTTTTTTTTTCTCTCTCTCTTGATAACTCTCCTGTCTAGGCACACTGCTCTATTCTTTTCTTCCCTCCCCTCAAGCAGGATGGGAATGATTTTGTGTTTCTCTCTGATCATATTCTCCATCCCACAGTCATGCACCTGTAATGCCCTGATCTGAGTTCCTGCTTCCCCAATCCCTGCAAACTATTCTAAGCTCAGCCTTGCACCTCCTCTGGACTCTCCCGTCCACCCATATCAATGACTGTTTCACATGTGTGAATCTCTACAGGAATTTTTGTTTGCAATTTTCATTTGACATTTTTACACTTACCAGGTTGTATGTTGTATTTTTAATACTTCGTTTGTGAATGTATATCCAATCTCTCCAAATAAGCTAATGAGTTCCTTGAGAGAAATTGTCTATGTCTTGAATGGACTCCTTCCCTGTCAGTTTTTAGTGACAATGCACAAAATAGGTATTGATAAATATTTGAATAATAAATTTTATAGTTTTACTATACATTTTAGCTTTGACAGAGGTTATGATGGCTGAGATGCAGCATCTGCTTCTGTGTGTTCATGCTAAATGGGAACTATTGACTAGACAATATGTCATTAATTGCAGACATGAAATGAATTTTTTAAAAAAATACTAGTTTTCAATTTTGTGTAGAGACAAGGTCTTGTCATGTTGCACAGGCTGGTCTCAAACTTCTAGACTCAAGCAATCCTCCTGCCTTGGCCTCCCAAAGTGCTGGGATTATAGGCCTGAGCCACTGCTCCAGCCTGGAATGGTTTTTTTTTTTTTTTTAAATCAGTCAAAGAAATTTTATATGATTTAAGCAGCTGTTTTTAAAAGCTACACAAAACTTTTATTTTTTCTGGCCTTCGAAGAGCATGAATATACACAAAAATATAACTAGGACATTTTATTGTTGAATTCAATTAATCTGTATACAGTCAAAAGTAAATTTAACTTTTAAATCTTTAATAATTCTTCACTGAGTAGCCTGGGGAAAAATCATTTAAGAGAAGTTATTTGATCCCATGTTATATTTCTTACATTGATTCAGTATAAGAAGTTTAGCCAGACAAGGATTCCAATGTAAAGAAAGTTTGCAGGAGTACAGTTCTCCTGGATGTTTATATTATTTAAATGTTAATTTCTCTCCCAATGCATGATTTGGCTGCTGACATCATTCAAATATGTCGACATGTGTAGATTTTTTTAGGAGGTTTTTGGAGGGGTTTTCTATAGGTCTTTATGCTTTTTCAGTACGAAACTCTAAGCATGTCATCAATCCAGGTTGCTGTGTCTTAGGGAGACACAGAAGAAGAACACCAGCAGGAGTACTTAGAAGCATTTACAAATATATTCCTTTCCCCTCTGTCTTTGTCGTAGATCTTCTCTTTAGCACCACCCTTAGAAATCAAGTTTTTAAAATAAAACTATCCAGACAGTGTGGAAAAAAAGAGAAATCAGGTAAAAAAAATACAAGGCCAAAGTATGATGAGAAAAAGAAGCAGGTCATCTGAGAAAATTATTGAGAGGAGTGATGGGAAAGGAAGAGGCAGAAACACAAAGAATTTTGTGGGAGTTAGGAGTCAAGGTCTGAATACTGAAATTACTTTGGAGAAAATGGATAGAAGACTGGGTCAAATAAATACAGCAATTAAATTTTTTTTTGAAGAGAGGTTTAGTACCATTTTTTTTGAAGAGAAGATCACTTGGTATCTTTCAGACTTGATGAAATTTCCAAGCTAACGTCTTTATGAAAACCACAAGACAGGAATAAGAGAGAGGCTATGTGGCAATTTGTTTGTTTTTGTTTCAACTACTTCTGTGAAATGTGGGATGAGAAAAACTCTTCTGTTTGGATGCCGGGATACTAGTAATATGTATTATCTTAACTTTTATAGCAGTAATTTCAAAGAAGATGAAGCCAAGGGATTAAGGAAAAAAATGAGACATACAACAGATACTTGGGAGAATGACTTTGAACTTGCAAAAATAGTAATGTCATCTTATTTTTCCCTTGATGGTTAATTTTGTCTGTGAAGCTTATGAAAGACAAACTGTCCACAGAAAATTCAATCCCTGTTGGACAGTTCTGGTTTTGCAGGGAAACAGTAAAAAATTGAAGCAAAAGCAGAATAAAAAGAATAACCAAATCTAAAATGTCATTAACCTTCCTTCTTGGGCCTCATGAAGGAATTTTTCCTCCCTTTCTCAGCTTCTTATTAAAGGTCTGGGAGGTTGCAAGAGTTCCACCTTATGATGTTTCTTGCAGTTTGTAATTTCTTTGCTGATAGTGAAATTTTATCTTATTTCTTATTTACAGAATAAAAGAAATATTTGTCATGAGTTGGACTTGTCTTTATTTGCAGAGATTTTCTCCTAACCATATATTAGTCAAGACTCTGGCTGTAAATAAAAGAAACCAGTCTGAGCTATCTTAGGCAAAAAAGGAGAATTTATTGTATATAAATGCAGAGGTGACTCACATAACTTAAGAACAGAAATGCAAGTGGATCTCAATAGATGGTGATAACTAGGAGCAGGAAAGGGATCAGGAATCTCTGTTTATTGTCTCTAGTTTCCTCTACATATCATTTTATCTTCTTTCCATTTAAACATTTGCCTTCTATCTGTATGCCCATGTTTATTGCAGCATTAATCACAATAGCCAAGAAATGAAGCAATCCAGTATCCATTGACAAATGGATGGATGAAGAAAATATGGTACATACATACAATGGAATATTATTCAGCCTTAACAATGAAGGACATCCTGACACATGCTACAACATAAATGGACTTTGAAGACATTATGTTAAAAGCAATAAGCAAATCACAATAGACAAATACTATAAGACATATGATTCCACTTATAATAGGTACTTAGAGTAGTCACATTCATAAAGACAGAAAGTAGAATGGTGGTTTCTCAGGGGAGGGGAAGGAGAGACTAGGGAGCTGTTGTTTAATGGGTATAGGGTTTTAGTTTTGCAAAATGAAGAGCGTTTTGAAGATTGGTTGCATGACATTGTGAATATATTAACACTACTGAACTATATGCTTAAAAATGGTTAAGACAGTAATGAACTATATATTATTTTACTGCTTTTTTTTCAAATTTATTTTAGAATCAAGGGGAACATACACAGGTTTGTTACAAAAGTATATTGTTTGATGCTGAGGTTTGAGGTACGATTGAACCTGTCACCCCATTAGTCAGCATAGTACTGAATAGGTAGTTCTTTGGCCCTCACCACAGTTTTAAAAAAATATGTAAACAATTTTAGGTATTTAATTTGTTACTGTGCACATGAATATACTAAACAGGAAAATGTCACAAAGCTGTGGATACACATTGTTTACAATTCAGTGGGAACTGGCCTTTGTCAGCTAGCAATAAATGTCAAACCGTTCAGCACTGATTATTCATGAAGGAATATTGCTTAACAAAGAATAAAATGTATTTCTGAGGTTACAAGCAACAACTAGCTTTCTCTGACTGGTTGACATGATGCAAAATGGCTTCCCATTCTTAGCATCTGACTTTATATTTGATATTCTAGTCACTTACAAAGATGACAGCTGTATTAGTCTGTTTTAACCCTGCTGATGAACACATACCTGAGACTGGGAAATTTACAAAAGAAAGAGGTTTATTGGACTTACAATTCCTTGTGGCTGGAGAAGCCTCACAATCATGGCAGAGGGACAAGATTTCAGGCATGTCTCACATGGTGGCAGACCACAAAAGAGAGCTTGTGCAGGGAAACTCTCCTTTTAAAAACCATCAGATCTCTTGAGACTTATTCACTACCACGAGAGCAGCATGGAAAAGATCTGCTCCCATGATTCAGTTACCTCCCACTAGGTCTCTCTCCTAACACATGGAAATTCAAGATGATATTTGAGGGGGGACACAGCCAAACCATATCAACAACAGTCTTCCAAATACTAGGTAAAGAAAATCTGACCCAGTTTGTTAAGCTGTGTTTACTCCTTTATCTTACCTTATTGGGAGTAAACGATAGGTAAGATCTTAAGGTAAGATCAGGTAAGATCTTAAGGTAAGATCAAGTAAGATCTTACCTTAAGATCAGGAAGGGTGGTTCACATAATACCAGTATGGCTTCCAATTGGTTTGCCCATGTGGATCTGAGGGAAGAAATAAGAATGTCTGCCCCATAAGAAGCTAGGAGGCAGATTTTGGAGTCACTGAGTCCCTGACATGATTACAAGAGCCAGATAGAACTGTGGGAATCCCTGAGATGGCAGCCTCATCTTAAAGGGTGACTACTAGAGAAAACAAAGGGGAGAAGCCTTGGTGAGCACCCTGGACCATTTTGGTTCCAAAGAAAGAAAAAGGGCCTAATGAACAAAACGAATGATGAAAGCAGAAAGCTAAAAACCTGATCTAGTTCTCACTAGATGTAAATTAAAGCAGAGGCCAGCGATCAGAATTCCAACATCAGACACATGTGGAGAAGTCAGAACTGAAAAGAAATTCTAGAACCAAAGAACAAGAAGTTGAAGAGTTTGAGATAAATTGTGTCAATACACTCAGATCAAATTTTGTCTGTTTAAAATAGCACCATGAATCACCCTAGCACATTTAAAGGGTATTGGCTCAAATCACTGCTTCTATTTGTTAGCTGCCAATTTGGTCAAAAACAATTTGCCTAAAACCAAACTAGTAAAAAAATAATAAAACATGACTATTCTTCTGTAATTGGTTATTCATAGATTATTAATGTGGAAATAATGTGCAAGGTGTTTAGAATTGTAATGGTTTGTTTTTTCCTTTTCCAGGATTTAGAAGATTTTTCTCCAGTTTTTTAAACTTCTGTTTTCAATTTATGATGCATTTTCAACCAATTATGTTAGCTTTTCTGATTTAGCAATACTTTTATGATTTTGTACCAAATTGCTCAAACCAACCTAGTCTAAATCTGTTTTAATTAGTCATTTGTTCTTTTGTTATAATTGTATGTTCCAAGGAATCTGCAGAATTAAAGACATGATGTGGCAAAAGATGATTCTGAAGAGAAAAGTTACTGGATATCGTTGAACTTGTGTTAATCACCACATTGACTTAGAACATTCTGCATTTTTCATTTCAATCGTGAAGGCTTTCAACTATCAAGTTAATGTGGTGATTAACTAGATCAGAAAAGCTAGCATATATTTCTTTTCCTAGCTTTCTTCAGTGAAGTTAGCAGGGGCCCAGAGCCAATTGCTATCAAGAGTTTTATCCATGAAACATTTTATTCATTGTTAGGTCAACAAGTTTTAGCCTAAGCTGGTAGCTGTCTGAGACGCCCCACTGAGACTTTACATATTTTTCATTACAGCTTCAATCTGACAGCAACCTTGAGTAGTAAAAATGCTGTTCTGTAAAATTTGCTGAAATACATAAGAAATGTGCAACCAAAATGGAACACAAAATAGGATTAAGTAAATGAAGTCAACATCACTGGCTGAAAAGGAATCTAAACATTTTAAAAAGTAAAACTACATAATAAGAAGTGTAACACAAAAATATGGATAAAAGTTCTAAGCATTATAAAAAATTTCAGAATTATAAAATAATGTGAACTGGCAGTTGGAAACATTGATTTTTAGAATAATTAACTTTAAGACAAATGAGCAGAACAGACATAATTGACTATATGAATTAGAAACGAGAAAGAAAAGGAACCTTTGTTCCCCTGAAAATTGTGGGGAAAAAAATGACGAAAAGGCTTAATTACTCATGAAAGCTAACAAAACTTCTTCAAATGCATCAAAATTACTAAAATGAAAAATCTATATTAGATTTTTTTTTTTGACCAATTTATTCTTTCCAACAACTTGACTTTGAGAAAATTGTTTTAGGTCAACTTGTTTTTGACAGTTCACTTTAAGTTCCTGGTTATTCTCAGCAGCCCAGTTCCATCTGGCTTTCTTTTCTGTTAAAAGCAATTTTTTATCAATGCAGTAAGAAGACTCATCCTTTCCCATTAGCTGTTGGAATAAAACTGGGGAGAATATTCTTCTCAGGATTCATCAGTGGTTAGCAGTTAGGAGACACTTAAGATCATGCAGTCCAAACCTTGCTTTACACTGAGGAAGCAGAAGCCTGGGCATATCAGGTATCTTGCCAGAAGTCATAGTAACTCACTGATACAAATAAAACTAGAGGTTAGAACTCTTGCCTCTCCCACAGTTTTGAATACTGAGAAGCAATGATCTATCTTAACAATGGGTGCACTCTTTGGCTCAAATTTTAAGAAATGACTGAAAAAGTCGTGATAATAACATTGTTCCCCATGCTGAGAGGGTGACAAATTGTTGTCCTCTCTGGGTCTATTAACATATCAGGATAAAAAACAAACAAACAAACAAACAACACTTATATAACACTGCTGATCTGTCAGAAACTATGCTAAGGGCTTTGCATATATTAGCACGTTTAATCCTCAAAATAACACTGGGTAGTAGGTACTATTATTATCCCCATTGTGATAAATTGAATGCAAAATACGCTTTCATCCAGAGAGTCCAATAACTGCCCATTTAGTATAACATTGTAGGTTCTTCTGTCAAGCAGTAAAGTCTGTTTTCCTAAACTCTGAATTTGAGTTGATCTTGTGATTTGCATTAGATCAATAGAATGCAGTGGAAGTAATGTTGTAACAGTTCTGAGCTCGGGCCTTGCACATTTCTGCTCTCTCTCTCTCAGATGACTCCTGCTATAAGCCTGAGCTAACCTCCTTGTAGTTGAGAGACCACATAAAGGAGATCTATCGCAGTCAAACTATCCTGGATTAGCTTCCATCCAGTTAACCTCAAAATATGTAAGAGAACCAAGCCAAGAGCAGCAGGTGATATAATTTATGTTTGTGAAGCCATATGGCATAGTGGTTTAAGAGTATGGATGCTGGACTCAGACTGTAGACCCATGGATAAGCCCAGTTGAGACCAGAAGAATCACTGAGTTGAGACCATAAAAAATATCCAAAGAAACCAGGTAACTGTGAACAAGAATAAATTCTCTTTGTTTTAGGGCAACAAGTTTTGGGTTGATTATATTACATAGCAATAGACAGCAGGTTGTCAACTATTCTTCTTTCAAAAATTTACAAAGTATAAAATAACTAACTCATGTTTCCAAAGCTAACAAGTAGCAGATCTGGAATTTGAACCTAGACAGCTTGACTGCAGTCTCCATGCCTTATAACCTACTATCATCCATCCCATTAGTCCTGAACTGGTAACAGTAACAAACTGGAATAAGGAAATTTCCACTTGCAAATATAAGTCTGATATCTATCTTTTCCTTATAGTGTTACATCACTCCCATTTCACTTCACTGAATGCCTTTTTCAATTATGATTCAAATTCTGCTTCTATTTATGCTGCTATTGGCTACAATGGTAAACATCTTACCCATTCTAACTCACTCTGAACCCAGGGGACATAGATCACAAATCTGCTATTGACCAGTTCATAATCACATTTTCTAATAGTTTTGCCTGCTTAGAAAATCTGCCACTACATGACAAGCGTAACATAAAAGGATGGTCACTCCATGTTTGGACCCTAACTTCCTACACCATGCACCTCTTCAGTATTTCACCATTTGTTTGTGTTTCTCTAAACCTCTCAGCCTTTTTGCTTATCTTAACATTGCTTCCTCACTTCACCACTAAGATCCACGTACTTCCTCTTGGGTCAAACTCATTTCACTGCAAGTGACTAAAATCCACTAGGTTGGCTTAAGCAGAAAAGGATAATTCTTCTCAGAGTATTTCACAGGGCCCAGGGAAGAGATGCAGCTGGGCCTCCAAAAGGGACAGAGTGTGCTTCTTTCCAGGCTATATTTTTTTCTCTACAGGCTGGCTTTGATTGGATTGAATAATTGGAGCATATTGCAGAACACATGGAGTTGACACTTCCCAGTTTCCTAATAAACACCCACCACTTCATCTGAGACTGAATTTCTTTTCTTTACTCTGTTTGGTTTAGGGACCAATCATCCCTGAAAAAAACAATTAGGTCAAAGAATGAAACAGGGAGAAAGGTCATTAATTGTCTCAACCATGTCATGTACCACTTCTGGCCCAATCAACCTTGGTCATAAGGAAAGGATCACAGAATGGCTGTCAGGGGCACACCAATGTTGCCATGTGGATTTGGAGGCTCTTCTGGCTATTCTTAGAGAATGTGAGGATGGTCAGGTGAGGCAGCTTGCTAGACATCTACTATCCTGTCTTTTCCAGACACAATCTTAGCTATTGCTGGTTATGGCAGGGAAACGAGAATAATGTGAAGAAAAACAGAACAAAAGAAAAACAGTTTTAGGATTCTGATGGTCTGTGTTTGAATTTCAGTTTGTTCATCTGTGCAACAAGTGACAGATTGCTTTATATCCTTGGGTCTCAGTTTTATCTACAAAATAAGATTTATCAACCTCTTTAGATGAGGCATCCCATACTTATCTTACTCATCTGCTAGGATTCTCTTCTAGTATTCACTCTTATATTTATGCTCTCTCTCAGGTCTTCTATGTGAAACAGGAGGAGGCTCTGGACATTGACACAGAGTCAGTATTCCATACTTTAATATGGATGATTTGTAGTTAAAAAACTTTTTTTTAACGAATGGAAGTTTCTATTCCCATATTGTTTACAGTTTTGTATTTGGTCTTTTAGTCCTTCCTTTGTTAATTATGCCAACAGTACTGTGAACCACCTTACTCTGCTTTCTCCTGAGGTTCCATGTATATATCCTACAATATTTTACTATCTCAAATGTGTTCCATGCTCTTAGAAGGGAGGGGCACTTTTTCTGATGTCATTTTTGTTCTCTCTTGTGCTTGACCCTGGGCTAGCACATAGTAGGCATTCATTAAGCCCTTGTTGAACCACGATTATATTGAACATCAACTGTCGTATGTAAATGGATTGCTGATGATCCACAAAGAAATCAATTGTGGTGTGTCACAGAAATAGGATTATCTTTTCATCAGAGCGTAATGTTGGTTCTTTGATCTGGAGGAATCTTTTTTCCTCTGACAAAGATTTAAGCACACTGGGTGCTTTCTTTCAATTAATGCTAATGGCAGGGTTTCCAATGAATACAGCAAATAAGAAGGATAAGAGACAAAGACAACTTCCAAAGCTACTTTTATTAAAAAGTAATCTGCAGCTTATCTTAGCTCTTTCAACATCTAATATCCAATGATGCTATTTGAATATTTTCCCCACCAGCATCCCTAAGGTTCTGAAGCCAGGACATCGCTGAGCTTCACTCTCATTTCTGGCTCAGCACAATGTGCTGCACGCACAACAGACTCGCCTCCTCCTCCTCCTCTATTCCCTCTTCTGTTGCTCTTTGCCACTTCTCCATATTCATGAGAGGGGAAGGATGAGGGGTGGCTGTCATGGCTTTATTATCTGTTTCTACCAAGTATGCCTGTTTCTGCCTTTTACACTCTCTCATTGTTTCTTTTTCTGCCAGTCCAAACCCCATTTTTGTGTGTACCGAGCTAACTTTGCCAAACTTTGGGGTTGACAATCTTAAATTGGAAAAGAAATATAAGCACATGCCAATACCACATGTATAATTGTGAGAATCTGTCTTTCTTTCTGCACCTGAGACCAATATCTAGGCTTGCATTTGCAAAAATATGGTAGTTGCTTATCAGCTGTGTAAATTTGGCCAAGTTTCTTAACCTCTCTCAGCATCAATTTTCTTGCCTATAAAATGGGTATAACAGTAACTACCACATAGGTATAATATGAAGAATAAAAGAAATAATCATATACATCTGTTATAGTTTCTGGCACATTACTAAGTGCTCAGAAAATTTTGTTATGTCATTGTTATTATTATTTAATAGTTGTATTATTAGTCGTTAGCATAATTCTATTCCATGAATGATCATTGAGTTTAATATAAATGAAAAATCCTGTGCAAAAACCTGTAGAAGATATTAAGATCCAATGAGATGTTTCCAAGTTTAAAGGAGATTGTAACCTGGTAGGGATGAGATACATATATAAACTAATCATGCTATTAGGCAGAAGATAGTAAATGCTAGAAATAAGTTAAGATTCAAAATTATTGTGACTGAGCAATTAATCATAAGCAGTTAAATCTGGTAAGGCTTTATTGAGGAGGTATTATTTTAGGTAAACTTTGCCGAATAACGTGGGATGAAGTAGATGAAGAGAGAGAAAAATCATTGCAGTTTGAGCAAACAGAAGAGAGTATAAAGTGCACAGCCTATGCAAGAAATTTAGATAATCATTTCCCATTCATAAAATATGTTATTGCATCTTTATTTACTTATTTATTTTGGTAATAATTCACCTGCAAAGAGAAAGGAAAGCGCTGCAGGGAACATCTTGGAACAACGTTTTCAAAAGTATGTTGACTAGTAGAGATTCCAGGAAAAATGATTTTGTGGGCATGTATATTTTTATGTTTTAAAACATTTTGCTATTCTTTCAGGTTCTGTTAACAGTTTCCTCAGTATTTGCAACCTAAGCATGTGTATTAGGGTTCCCTAAAGGGATGGAACTAATAGGATAGATGAATAAATGAAAGGGAATTTATTAGGAGAATTGACTCACACAATATCAAGGTGAAGTCCCACAATAGGCCATCTGCAAGTGGAGGAGTTAGGAAGCCAGTCCAAGTCCCAAAACCTCAAAAGTAGGGAAGCCGATAGTACATCCTTCAGTCTGTGGCCAAAGGCCTGAGAGCCCCTAGCAAATCACTGATGTAAGTTCAAGAGTCCAAAAGCTGAAGAACTTGAAGTCTGATGTTTGAGGGCAGGAAGCATCCAGTATGGGAGAAAGATGGAGGCCAGAAGCCTTAGCCAGTCTACCCCTTCCATGTTCCTCTGCCTGCTTTTATCCTAGCCGTGGTGGCAGCTGATTAGATAGTGCCCACCAAGATTGAGGGTGGGTCTGCCTCTCCCAGTCCACTGACTCAAATGTTAACCTCCTTTGGCAGCACCCTCACGGACACATCCAGGATCAATACTTTGCATTCTTCGATCCAATCAAGTTGACACTCAATATTAACCATCATACCATGCAACTCATGCTACGTATTTTAGGGTATTGTTATACCAGCACTTCACTTTTTTCTTTTCAAAGTCCTGTGTGACACAGAATAAGCTAAGTTATGCTGTAGTAACAAACAGCCTCGAAATCTGGCATACAATAACACCATATTGATTTCCCAG
This sequence comes from Macaca fascicularis, assembly GCF_037993035.2. Taxonomy (NCBI): domain Eukaryota; kingdom Metazoa; phylum Chordata; class Mammalia; order Primates; family Cercopithecidae; genus Macaca; species Macaca fascicularis. The sequence continues at coordinate 138,158,156 of NC_088375.1, forward strand.
TCATGAGTACCATAGCAAAACAGATCAGTAGAGAGGAAACACTGCTCATTGCTGTCACTCAGCAACCTGGACTGATTGAAGTTCCATCTAACTTATGCTTCTGCAATGTCCAAGACGGGAAAAGGGAAGTGGTTCCACCAGGAAATGTCACATATCACTTCATTCACCTTTTGTTCCCTAAAGCAAGTCATATGACCACATCTAATTTGAAAGAGTGAGGAGGTAAAACTTACCACCTCATGGAGGAAAGGAAAATTGAATATTTATAAATAGGCCAAATGACTACTGTAATTAGATTATTCAAAAGTAAATGAAGCTGCAGAATTTCTGAGTCTTTAATATATTGAAGTAAAATGTGACTCTCCCAGAGGGTGTTACACTAGGCAGACTGCCACTCTTATTTCAATCTGAGACCTTTTTTGTCTTCAGTAATTTCATGACACTAGTGTTTCATGAAATTCATATTAAGAAACTTTATATACACTAAAGGCTATTTTTAATTGACTATGTCTAGAAACAGAAACTGAGATAATATTGAATTCACAGACCTGAATAGCTGGTAAAATAATCTGAACGTTCTTCAGTACAATACATAGATAATCCGTACTCTTTGCTACTTTTTGATCAGCTACTATATGCCGAGTTTTGTACCATGTACTTTCGTGTGCATTTTCCCATTTAATTCTCATAAAGAAAAATACCAGGAAGATAAGTAATATTACTCCCATTTTATAGTTGAGAAAATTGGGACTTAAAGAGATTAAATAACTTGAACAGGACCTCACTATTAAGCAGCAGTGCCTGGATTTGAATCTGGGCCACGTGGTACCTGAAGCCATCATGCCCTTTTAGTACAAGGCTCAGTGTAATCAGAACCTCTCTGGGATGACTGACATGTCATTCAGGATTCTCCAGAGAAACAGAAGCAATTATATGTATATACACATTGTGTGTGTATGTCTGTGTGTGTGTTCAGAGGAAGAGATTTATGCTGAGGAATTTGTCCACCCAATTATGGGACTGACAAATGTGAAATTTGTAGAGTGGGCCCGTGGGCTGGAAATTCAGGTAAGAGTTGATGCTTCAGTCTTACATGTGAAATCAGTAGGGCAGGCCAGCAGGATGTAAGCTCAAGAAAGACTTATATATTATAGTATGAGGGAGAATTTCTTCTGGAAACCTCAGTATTTTGCTCTTAAGGCTTTCAACAACTTGGATGAAGTCCACCTACATTATGGAGAGTAATATGCATCGCTTAATGTCAACCAGTAGTGAATGTTAATCTCATCTACAAAAATACCCTCAGAACAGTGTTAGACTAGTATTTGACCAAATAGCTGGGCATCATAGCCTAGCTACCTTGGCACATGAAATTAACCATAACAAATGCAATAAAGTAATTTCTCTACCAAAGAAAAAATAATACCTAAAGTGTGTAACCCACATTTTAATCTTGCTATATCTAAGATTAAAAGTTCCATTCAGGAGAGAGATTTTTGTCTTTGTTTCTCTACTCCTGTTCCTCATCATCTAAATTAATTTCATCCTAGGGTGCAGCAAAGCTGTCAGGATGCGGCTTTCACACTCCCACCCTCACCTATTCTCCAGCAAGATGCCCAGAGGACTCAGCATTAATCAACCCTTAAGTTTTAACTTGGTTTCATTCTTCCTTCATCTCCCTTTCTCCGGTTTCCCAACACTAACCCTTTCTATCAGAGCAATTTTTTTTTTTAAAGTTCCTTTTTAAAAAAGTAGTGAGGCCCTTTCTTTAAATAGTCTTTCTCAGAAGCCCCATGTGTAAAACAGATGATCAGATGTGCTGTTAAAGTTGGAGTAGAGATCCTGGGACTCTCCCACTCCAATTTTACAATCCCATCAACTTCTCCAAGCTGCTATTCCATCCAGGGAAGGTAAGTGAGCATCACATTAATAATGCCCAGCTGTTCCCCAGGCTGATATGAAGGTCCCAGAATGCCTATGGGAAGTTGCCCTGCACAGCATCATATTAATCCCAAGCTGTCCCTGTGAATGAGGCTCTGACTTCTGCTAGGACATATATGAATGTTCCTCCTTTTGCCCTGTGTATGTTTTCCAGTTATTACCAGTGACTGCTTCAGAGCTTGTCATAAAGCAACCCAATATGACTCTGTTATGGAAGAATTTACAAGAGCTGCCCTGAAAATGCTGCGCTTTGGATCAATGACTTTCCAAGTGGCTTAGTGCTACAATGGCTCCATAATCATGTGTCAAACATACTCAGGAAAAACTAATAGTTATTGTTTATTTACAGTAGTTAAGATTTTCTTGTACTAATAACACATTTACTTCAAAAGCATCTTACAAAAAGATGATGTCAAAAGGGCTTGTGGCCTGTTGTACAAAACCTGACAGTTTGAAAATTTTCATTTCAGAAAACAAAGGCCTCCTTTTCCCTTGAATGAGTATAAAATTAGCAGATCCAAAACAATAAAACTGACTTAATTGCTATATCATCAAAACATATTATTCATGCTTTGAGTTCTAAGTTAATTCCCTCCCCCATAAAAAGTTCTATCAATATTTTAGAAGTCTTCATTTTTCACAATCAGCGTGCATTTTGTCAGCAACTGCACTCTGAGAATAAATCAGTAAAATGGAAGTTTTGTGTTGAGTGGTCTATGACATGTCATGAATACCCTTTGTTCGCCTTCTGAAAAGTGTGCCAAGGTCTTCTGAAGAAGATGTAAACTGTAAGAGCAAAACTGTCACATTCTTCACTTTTCCTGTGTTAGTATTTGTTTTATTTAGACTGAAAGAGTCCTGCGCAGACACCTCACCTATATTACGCACTCGCTCCGATGCAAACTCTTGCCACTGCTCCTAATGCCACAGTTAAGGTAAATAGAAAAGCTCTTTTGATAAAGAAGTGCCTTGAGACCTTGTGGTTTGTCAGAGCCGGGTTCTGTTAACTGGTTCCTTGCCTGTCATCCTTTATGCACTCTTAATGACAGTCAGGGATACCTGGTAGCCATCTACCAGTGAGTGTAGTAGTCACTGTAAATTGATGTCTGGATGAGCTGACATGAGGCCCTGCAGAAAGACGATCACCCAGGAAGTCATGTGTTAGTACTGGCTCCCAGAAATGGTGTCTGAAAAAGCACTAAATAAAGCAAAAGACCTACTTTAAACGTGTAGCCAAGTCCCAATACCAGTTGTAGTAAGCCTTGGGCTAGGCAGGGATAGGGTGGAAGGGAGGGTTACACTGGGGGTTGGCTGGGGAACTACCATTGTAAAAAGGTCCCAACCTTTACACCTTCTGTATTTTTTTTATATTCTTGATTTCACACCGCTCTGACTCATAACTTTTTCTTGTACTTTTCACCATCAGGTCAGCATGTTTGTTTATAAAGTTGTTTAATCTGCATTGTATCCCCCTGCTACCTATCTATACATACATTTCTCACATACCTGTAGAATAAACTAGACATAGTAAGGCTACAATGACAAGGCCACAGGGGATGTGGTGTTGATGATGATGACGATGATGATGGTTTTTAGAGGGCTCATCTTCTTTGTGCCAGGCATCATTTTAAGTACTTTATATGCAGACCCTAGACATACAATCACGCAGAGTGACCCCTGCACCAGGATGGCCAGGAAAGTGGACAAGTGAGCTGAGATCTAGTGGAAACTTTGCTTGCCACGTTCTGCCTCCTAGAGAAGGGATGTGTGCACCCTGAGAGGCACCTTTGTCTAATTTCCACAATGTGCTTCTGGCCAGCGGCTAAGTTTATATGAATTCACTCATTTTATCTCCACAACAGTACTTTGAAGTATTGTTATAAAATATTTTAAAGTAAGAGGCAACTAGTGTTCAATAAAATCCCCCAAAATATAAATGGATGTGTCAGGATTTGAAAACACCAGTAAGAGAAGAGTTCATGCTTTGGTGAGCAGTAGCCCAGGATACAGGGCCACTGAATCCTGACACTGCCCTTTTTCTCTGTGATGGCACTTGAAATATTTACAATAGCATCTGCATCTTTGTTCATGCGCCCACCTTGTATCTAAAGTAAACTGCACTTCACAGAATTTCTGCAACATGCTTTAAAATACATCCTAAATGCTTTCTGTTCTTAGTCTTTAGCAAATGGACACCAGATATGGGGAGAACACAGGTTCTCACAGGTAGCTATGAGAAAACAAAATGTACTTTTTGCTTTTTATTTGGTGGTGTCACCTCACTTATTCACACACTATCCAGTATACCCAGATAGCTGTCTGAATGCACTGAAACGGTTTGTAAATCTTGGTGAGAAGTGGTTTTTATTTAAATGTAGAAATGACACCTTTGTCCTCAGATAGTTGACATTAAAAGGTTTCTATGAGGAAATAGAGCAGGAGGAAGGACATCAATGTGATTTCGCCACCTTGTGGCAGCTGATTAATTTTCAGCTTCTTTGGATCTCTGTTGTTGAATTTCAAGGACTTTCTTGCTGTTGATTATCTCCAGTTCATTTCTGTGGCAAAAATTCCTATGTGAATTTGTCCCTGAGATTCAGCCTCTTTTCATTCTCAGGAACTTTCTCTGTTCACAAGTTGTGCATGACACATTAAGCACATCATTACTGATGGCCAGTACCATCCCATTTCCTTGGTGGCTAAAAGCACAATGTAACGTATTGAAGCAAGAAGGAGTGCTATACAAATATCAGCTAAAAGCAACCTACAGCCTATCTTAGGACACTGTATAGTTGTCACGTACTCAAATATTGCTTATCACTAGAGGGTGGGTCATGGTCAAATCTCCATTAATCATTTCTATCAAGACCTCCCACCTGCTACCTACGCAGCATGCTGGACTCAGTGCCTTGCAGGTGCTCCAGTAGTGTCAACGCATAGCGATGACTCTCAAAATTAGAAAATAACAGTAGTAACATCTTCTGTGATTAAAAATTCACAACAACCTCAGAAGGAATGAGTGTGTGGGAGGAAAATGCTTCTAAAGAAAGGCAAACTTCTTCCATACAGGTCTTTGGCAAACACAATCATCTCAAGAAAAGAAAGGGGATTAGAGTTTAAATATATAATAAAAAAGAACTGAAAAGTAATAAAACTTCAAAAGCTGCAATACACTGTGTTAATGCCACAAATGTTTCTATGGTATTTCAAAGTAACTAGAATGAGTACTTTTAGTAATTTATTCAAGTCAAGGAGATAAGAGCCTTAAACATACTCATTCTTAGCAAAAACGTGCTATGGAAGGTATAGATCTTTCTGATCAGAAAGGAGTATATTTAAATGAAGACAGTACATTTTTGAAGCCTCCCAGATTTACAATTTTGAAGCTTTTAACATAATGTGAGGATATACCTTCAACTTTACTGAAAGGAGACGACTCCAAGAAAAGAAATACCAAGGAAAAAGGTCTGAAAAGAAAGCAGGTTATCTGAGGTGACTGTTCCGTGTCATCAAGAAAGAGAAGAAAATAAATCTGACCAACATCTGAAGACAAACTCAAACCACTTCAAGCCACAGGGCAAAGGGACAGGGAGGTCCCTGGATACTTGAACAGACCCTCTGGACTGGGGCATCTGTGAGGAACTTACCAGAAGAAAAAAGGTTTACTATGACTTAGTGATAAGTGTGTCACAATGAGGGGCTTTTGGAACACAACATTCCTAAGGCCGCTTGCACAATTTGCAGGCCTGGGAGGGGTTTCCACAGGAGGCAAACTATTTCTTAAGGATGAGAGAAAACTAGAGAGAAAAAGAATAGAGGCTATCACATGAGATGAATTGAAATTTGGACTCACAGCCAGACACTGAAGACCATAGAAAAAAAGCCCCAAGGACGTGAAAACCTATTACTGTATAATAAAAGGCTTCTGGCCAGTGAGTCTTAGAATAGATAAAAATGAAGCAATAATTAGCAGGATTTTAAATATCTCTCTAAAATATAGTACAAAGATTTTCCTCCCTCAGGAGGTCTATAACTAAAAACGGACATAAAACTGGAGAAAAATTCTGTTTCCAAGTGTCTGAGTGGCAGTCTGAGTAATTTACCAGGTTTCTGGGAAGAAAAAGAAGAACCATCCAAAATTTCAGTCAATATTTATCTCTTAGGTTAATAAATCTTGCTCTTGACCTCAATAGAAGTCAATACCTCCTGATTATTATGTGCAAGTGCCTCCTGGGCCTTTCTATTTGTCCAGACTCATCATGGAATGAGTCACCAGTTTCCCAAGAGCCTCTTTCTGAGGCATGGGTGTAGACTGAAGAATCACTCACGTTTCAAAGGTGTGGGAGGGCTGCCAATAATTGGTGCTATCGCTCAACATTTACTTGAATCTCTAATTCTGATGTGTTTGCTTTTTCATTTTAGGCTTTGGGGCTGGTGCTCAGAGGTGAAGCGGGGCTGAGATGTATTTGTGAAGCATTTCAAAGGCTGTAAAAGAGAGAGTAGCATGAGAGGCAAATGCAGAGGAGAATAAAGTATGTAGAATTTAGAGAAAGAGGACCTAACTTTAAATCTGGTTTATGCCACTAAGTGGCTATGAATTAATCACTCCGTTTCTTTGCACTTTAGCTGTTGCCTCTGTTAAAGAGGGCTGATACCAAACTTAAAAGGTTTTTGTGAGAATTAAACAGATCACAAAGATGGAAGTGATTTGTCATCTAAAGCATATCAGGCATTGCCAATTGAATCCTAAGAAGAATATAAGTTTGAATTCGTCCCAGTGGTGAAAGTTTTAAATGGGAAAAATAAAGCAGATCTTTTTTCTGTCTCTTTAGAAAAAAAAATGAATTACGAAATTTCGTTAAAGGTGTGTTTGTCTGTTAGGGACATGATACTTAGAGACAAACTTTACAGTAGAATTAGGAGGTATGTATTTCCTTTTCTTCATACATTTCCTCTCACTTGCACAGCTTCAGCTTCTGCTGGGAATTAGACATCTTGGCTCAGAAACGATCAAGGTCAATGATTATTTCCTTTCACCTTTCTCAAAACACATTTTTCATTTAAAAGGTGCAGAGATGCTTATGTCTTTAAAGTTCTGTTTGGTGCATCAAGTTGACTTGAGGAATCTAATTTTGCCAGGGCAGAGAGAATATAGAAACACGGGATAACTAAGCCCTGTCATGTGGTTTTCTAGGGAACTCTGCAGTTTGCCAATGGAAGTTCAGCAAAACTCTGGCTCATTAGCCCATTGTTAAAATGATGCTCACAAGATCTTTCGCACTTTGTCCCACCACAATTCCAAAAAAAAAAAAAAAAAAAATTGCTGATATAAAGGGACTAGACAATGAAATTTGGTGTGTATTTGTTCGTTTTATCTCAGATATGTGTACAATATACAGACATTTCTTTCAATTCCACCAATTTGCATTTCAGAAATAAGATGTCAACTGACCAGCTCAGAACTGGAGAGCTGAGCCCTCTTTCCAGTTTAACCAGGAACTCATTGGATAATTGTCTGAGTCTTTTTTACTTTTCTGTGACTGAAGTTCTCAGGTATAGTATTTGACCATCCTTCCCATCAAGCCCTGCCCAAATACAAAGAATGCTTTAAATATTTATTATTTTGTAGACTAAAGATGCCCTGCACGCTGATGGAAAGCATGTGTTCGAGTTTCACATTTTAAACAGCCCTCTGAAGAAACCTTACGATCAGATTGGTGCGTAAAGTCCTGTTGAGAACAATGGTTCCTAATCTATATCCTAAAGGTTCATTTATGGTTTACTTTCCGTTTTCAAAAATTAATTAAACATTTTTTAAACTAAAGTATCTAATTTATTTTGGCCATTGCAAAATGTAAAGAGATGCAGAAAGAACAAAATTAAAATTTTATTATCCAAATGTAATATTTTTCCTCCCACTTTTCTTTACTATATTTTCTAAAATTGTAAAAGTAGCACATCTTCTTCATATGATGCAAATAGTACTAAGGTAGTAGTTGTCTATTACTAGTACTAGGTACTGGTTGAGGAGGAAAAGTTTACCATCTTTCCTTTCCCACACTCCTGAGGTAATCAAAGTGACAGTCTGGAATGAATCATTTGGCACCTTCCTCCATACTCAAACAAACATGTACAAACAAATGATAATTTTAAATTTTTTTAAACAAAAATTGAGTCATACTATATGCATTATTCTGAACTCTCACATATTTTATACTGTTAAACAGTTAAATTTGCATATCCATTACACATTTATATGAATATATTTAAGTAATTCTTTATCCATAGCAGTGTGTGCTTGATTGTATCAGTGTTGGGGCTTAAAATGACAAATATTTACATCTTATAGTTTCGGAGTATGAAGAATCTGGAAGAATTTATATCTTATAGTTTCGGAGTATGAAGAATCTGGAAGAATTTATATCTTATAGTTTCCGAGTATGAAGAAGCTGGGTGGTCCTAGCTTAGAGTCCCTCATCAGGCTGCAGTCAAGGTGTTGGCTGAGGATGCCATCATCCGAAGGCTTGAAGAGGGCTGGAGAATTTGCTCTCAAGATGGCTCTCTCACATGGCTGTTGGCTGGACCTCTTAGTTCTGCTGTTCAAGAAAAGAGGCCTTCATTTCTTGACACGTTGGCCTCTGCACAGGACTGCTTAAATGTCCTTACCACATGGTAGTTGGCTTACCCCAGGGTGAGTAATTCCATGACAACAAGGTAGAAGATGATCTTTTATGACCTAGCTTTGGAAGGCTCACAGCATCATTTCTACAGTATAACTAAGGAACACCTAAGTTGCTTCTCCTTTTTACCAAGACAAAAAGAGCTGATTTAGGGATGGATATTATCATTCTTTTCATATTTCCTTTTATAATAGTACAATTGGGCAGAGTCTAAAACTAAATAGGTCATGCAATTTGGGGGTGCAATTGTAAAACTATAATTCCTCTAGAAATGAATACGTAAAAGTTTCTATATCGGAAGACAAATAAGAGGAGCTTATTGCTGATAAACAATACCTTTTATTATTCTTGATGATTGTGGTTTCTATGCACCAGAAAACAAAGCTGTTTTACACTCTCTCTATTCACTACCAGGTGCAAAACTTTTATGCACTGAATTCGTAATTATCATGTTTTGTTTCTAAGGGCATCTGTTTGAAAACCAGGATGAGAGTTGTTCCTGTAGAAGACTTCTCCTCTTAATAGTACTAATTAACATTTATTTAGCCTTTACTTTGGTGCCAGGTTATCTGCTAAATACTTTGTAAGCATTATTTCATTCAAACCTCTTAACAATTTAGGTGTATAAACCGTTTTTCAAACAAACAAACAAAAACAATGAATCTTAGAAAGTTGAGCACTTACCCAGAATCTCACAGCTAGTACATGAAGCAACTGGGGTACTGACCGCATAAATCTGACTCCAGGGCCCAAATGGGTCATTACTACCTGATATGGTTTGGCTGTGTCCTCACCCAACCCTCACCTTGAACTGTAATGATCCCCATGTGTCAAGGGTGGTGCCAGGTGGAGATAATTGAATCATTGGGGTGGTTGCCCCCATACTGTTCTTGTTGTGGTGAATAAGTCTCACCAGATCTGATGGTTTTAAAAGTGGGAGTTCCCCCGAACAAGCTCTCTGGCCTGACGCCATGTAAGATGCGCCTTTGCTTCTCCTTTGCCTTCTGCCATGATCGTGAGGGCTTCCCAGTCATGTGGAATTGTGAGTCCATTAAATCTCTTTCTTTTATAAATTACCCAATCTCTGGTATTTCTTCATGGCTTTATGAAAATGGACTGATATACTACCCCATTCTGCGTCTCAGTATCAGTACCATGAAATAGGCCTAAAGTTGGGAGTATTTGAAGACATTTGTAATATGTAATAATTGTAGAAGAGGAGGTCTTTACTTTCATGATAATTTAAAACTTCTTTATCATCTGTTTTGCTTTGGCAATGAAGTTTGTCAGTGTCAATAATTTCAAAGATGATTTCTGCATGCGGGAAAGATTATTCCGAGTTTTATTTTAGCTAAAAATATGTTTGAATTATTAGACTTAAAATTTGAAAGCTTAGTTGTTTCATAATGTTGTATTTATATGTCTAGCAAATGTAGCAATCACTTATATGAGGCCTTTGATTAATGTTTAGTTCCATTTACAAACTAGTTAATTAAACTCCTTTAAACATTTTACACCAAATTTATAAATTAAATGTATTTGATTTCTTATTTAGATACTTCAAATGTGTGATTTAAAAGTAAAATTTTCCAGAACATTTAAAATACCTCTAATGCTTCTAATAAATTAAACCTGGAAATATTATGAACCTTAAGTTCTCCTAAATGTTTTAATACTATGTAAGCTACTGCAATGACTATATAAACTAAATAAAATTTCAACTTCAATTCACAGGCCTAAATCAATTACCTATTTACACATTGTAAATTGAATCACACATTTTACCTGTTCTCTAATAGACTAAAATATCTTAAACATTATAAATACCCCAAAGTCAAGCATGCTTCCTTAATATATACTCATATTAATACTGCGTTTGGTTTTCTTAACTAGTTCTATAATTAAAACTTCCCAGCTGAGAAAATAATTATCTACTAGGGACACAATTATAATATCCTAAGCAGTGTTGGGGCATGTTTTCCTAAGCAGTCAAGAGTGAATATCAAGAGATAGGGGCTAGGGTGGTGAATGAATTATTTCTAGTGACCCAGCGAGATGCGTAGAGCCCTATTCATAGTCACTGTATCTCATGGACACCTAAATTTAAAAAAAAAAAAAAGTTTGGTCTCATAATCTATGTACCCTTAACCTTGAGCTGATCAAGAAATTCTGTTGCCCTCACCTAAGTTGCAGCTTCATTTGAGTGGCTTTGTGTTTCTTTTGATCTTAGTTAGACATCTTTTCACCTAGCTCTGTAGACTTTTCAACTTGACAGAATTCTGAATTGCTTAGTATTCTTTTTACTTGTTAGCTATACAGATTAAAACAAGAGCCGATTCAATCTCTCATGCCTTTTTTTTTGACAATGGGACACAGCCATCAAAGCCATCCAGCCAACATGCTCCATTGAGGGTGGTGATGGTTAAGTGAAATAACTCACACAAAACTCATATCACAGCGTCTGGAATATAGTATGTGCTCAGTAAATACTCATAGAGCTCAATTAGTAACTACTAATTCTGCTAGTACAACAGCTATTGTTACTGGGAGCTATTGCAAAACACTGTTAAGAATATTTAATTTTGGTGACAGGGCTATAGAAAAATGCCCTCCTAAGGTGTACTCATGTTTTATTTATGGAAACAAAACTGTGAGGAGGTGCGGCACGCGCATGTGTAATTACACTCCCAAAACAGAAGTATCAGTTTAACTGGTCATTGTTGATAGTGGTCAAGAAGTAACAGCAGAGGATGCTGGAAGGGAGAAGAAAAGTAGCTATAAGCTGCGAGTTGGAGATTTCCCAGAAAGCAAAATTATAAAGCTAGAGATTCTATAGTAGCCCAAGGAGCTCCTTTTCACTAGGGAGGAGTCTGATGATAGCACTGTCCTTTTAGAACAGTTCGTAACCCAGTGGTCAGAACTCAGGATTAAAGTTCCAAGAGGCCAGTATAGAGGGAAATGAGAAAATCAGGCATGGAAGACCTACCACTGCAAACTGGCTGGGATCAGAGTGAAGTGAGTGAGGTGTCCAAGTCACAAAACGTTATTCCACTCTTCCAGTTAGGAAGAGTGATAAGAATAAGAAGAAAATTCAGCATGATTGGTAAAACTTACAGGATCATGGGCTGACTCTTTACCAAGTCAGGTGGCTCTTATTATGGCAATAATTTTTCACAATTGAAATATTTATTATTATGTCCTATATAACAAGTAACTTAGATGCAAGAAATTCCAACATTGGTTAATTCAGAAACACAACGTTATCTATACCTCGGGTGCTTTCCAACTTTTTCTTACTTGTTGTTGGCCTTTATGTTCAGGCTTGTCCCTCATTGTCTCAAGAGTTACTGAATCATTAAGAGTCCCAGGCAAAATAGCTGACCTTTAAATTAGGAAAGCTCAAGATTGTTTATAAAAAGTATAGGCAGAGTGTAGGAAACCACAAGGGATAATGCTGTTCCCCAAGGGGCCAGTAACAACAGCAGGACTGCCACCATTCCTAAGTGTGGTAAGGCAATAGGAGGGAGCAGCTACACCTGCTAGAACCAGGAAAGAGGAGGCATGTAGAGCAACTGACTGAGAAGAGCTATGACCTTCAGTATAAGGAAAGAGCCATCATCTGTGAAGACTGCGGGGAGAGGGGTAGAGGAATCACTGCTTCTCTCACTTTCTATTCTTCCAATCACCTGCCAGAGCTCCTCATGAGTTAAACTCAATGGGAAGTCAGAGAGAAAGGGAACGCTTTAACTTGTCCATGTAGATCAGCCTTCTCTGAGAGCGGAATGCAGAAGGGAGGGGAGTGCATCTGGAGAGTGAAACAGAGGGTATCCAGCTTCGCCCTTATGCTCTAGGCATCAGATCCTCACACAGCCACTTCTAGGGACGGGAAGGAGTCTCTCTCGGTGTGTCTTATTAGTATTATTATTTTAGAGAGACTGAAACTTTCTCCGAAGCTTCACAGAAAATTCTCTCACAGATCTCATTTTCTGGTCCTGAATTATGTGTCAATTTTCTAGCTGCAAGGGAACTTAGGAAAATTATAGTAGTATCAGTCACTATAATGGGTGTAGGGGGATATGCAGGAAATCACAGCTCTGTGGGCAATCAGTAGTTGTGCATGTTATAAGAAAAATGCATTTCTTTTCAAAACTTAGAAAATATTAATAAATGGCTATTACTAAAAAGACTGGCCACACCAAGTGTTGCAAGGGTGTAGAGCAGCTAGAACTCTCATAATCTGGTAGGAATGTAAAATGATACAACCACTCTAGAAAAAATACGAAAGTTTCTTAAAAAGCTAAATATACATCTACCATAGAATCCAGTAATTCTAGTTGTAGATATTTACCCACTAGAAGTTGAAGCGTATGTTAGTAAAAAGACTTACCAACAAATTTATAGTATTCTTATTTCTAATAGCTCCCAAATGAAAACAACCTAAATGTTACTAAACAGGGGACAGGATAAACAAATTATGGTATATCCACACAATGAAGTATAATTCTGCAATAAAAAGAATGAACTATTGGTACATGGATGAATCTCAGAATAACTATGCTGAATGAAATAAGTCAGCAAGAGAATATATACTATCTGAATCTATTTAATAAAAACACTCTAGAAAGTAAATACAAAGTCATCTGTAGTGATGGAAAGCAGTGGTTTCTTGGAGTGCAGGAATGAGGAACAGATGGGTGAGGGAGGACAAAGGGGCATAGGGAAACTTGGAGGGGTAATGAATATGCTGATTATCTTGTGAAGGTTTCACAGGTCTATTCATATGTCAAAATGGATCAAATTGTACACTTTAAAGTGTATACATTAAAATATATGCAGTTGATATGTCAATTATAATACAATGCTGTTTTTGAAAAAAATTAATTTTAAAAACTAATCAAATACAGAAATTTTAAGATTAAAGCATTGTGTAAGTCAAGGTATTTTGTGGCAGTCATGAATTGCAGTTCGCACCAGGTATCTGAGTAGACAAGGTCACAGTTTCCCTGCTGAAGAATTCTCAGTAAAAGCCTATGTGGCCCGGCCAGCCAGAGCTCTGAGGACTAACCCCTTACACGGTCACAGGGTCTGGCCAGGGTCTAGTATATGAAGGAAAAATTACATAAATTTTCTTTCTTTCTTTTTTTCCTTGTTGATGATGTATACAAGTAGTTTCTGTACCACTTTTTATTTGAGCATTGAGCATCCTGGACTGGTGAATGATATTTATCTTTTTCTTTTATTCCCTCTCTTGTTTTCCTTTTTTCTATCTTCAGGAGATTTTCTCATCTTTATCTTTCAACTCTTCTGTTGAATTTAAACATTTTTTCTATTATAATTTTACTTTCCAAGGCTCATGTTTCCTCTGTGTTCCTTAAAAACAAGTCCTCTGTTCTTGTTTCATAGTAATAGTAGTTTCCTTATATTGCTAATGATTATGAGTCATAGTGATGTCTTTTCCTCTTTAACTTCTCTCCTTTCGTTATCTCTGTTCTCCAAGTAGTGTCCACTTTTGATTGTTTTGGACTTTATAATTTTCCATTGTCTGATCCTTGATGGTTCATGTTTAAGAACAATTTTTTTTTTTAAAGGCTGGTTGGAAATTCATGGTGTGAGATTAGCTGACTGAAGTATTTACTGCAGGGGATCTGGCAAGGCCGTTTATTTAAAGAACCTCAAATGTTGTATTCTTTGTCTCTTTGGGAGCAATCCATTCCCCAGTCCTCTACTTAGGCTGAAAGCCTGATTGCCTGTGTTCTGGGAACAACAAAAGTAATTGGATCCCCGATTTCAGGGATCATATGCAGACATTCACATAGGCTTTCTTTTTTCTTTTTTTTAACCAAGGGAGAAGCAAACGCAGTCTCCCACTACCACAAATTATGCAGATGAATTTCCCAAATGTGGGTAAATCACAGGGTCAACATATCTGAAATGCAGCATTTAAGCCTCACTCTGGGAAAACCACCTTTGTGATAAGGGTATCTCCCCCGCCAGGTAAATATGCACATACGCTTTCTAAGTTCAGTGTGTAGAACCCCTGATCTTAACACTCACTCCCTGTACGGAGAACCTCTGCTATATTACCTCCAGGGAATGTAACTTTATTCTTTCATTGTACTGAGAGGAGCAGATGCCCAGCTGTGTGAGGTTGGGAAGGGGCTCTGACTACTAGGCTTTTTAAAATCAATCCTCCTCCTCAGAGTCTTCTTCACCTCTTCCCTGTTTCTACAGAGGTTGAGGCTTTCGGAGGACTCTGCAACACAAAACATGTTGGATTTTAGCTTTCTCTGTTGCTAGTTTATGATTCCATTCTTTTTCAGGTCTACAAACTCCTTTACCAATTGTTGCTTTGTTTTCCAACCTCCAAAATGTTGTTGCTGTTGTCCCCTCTCCAAGTCACCCCCTACTTGGGTGTATACCTTAAGAAATGCCTTTTCTGATGATTAGGTGTAGTTTCACAATGGAGCGATGTTAGCTGTGGAGTGACATGAGCTTTTCTATATCTGTGGACATGGTCCTGATCTACCTCCTGTGGTTCTTAACCATGGTGGAAGTCCCATCAGTAGGCATCTGTGACAGACTGTGACCAGCTGAACTATGGAACAAATAAGAAGGTTCGAGTGCAACCCTCCTATTACAAGAAGACAAAGGGTTTAGATTATATCCTTTTCTGGTCTTTACTTAAACAATATGCATGAGAGAAACAGCAAGATTATATATTTTAGCAATAATTAAAAGTAGTAAAAAGTCAAATTAAAATTTTTCAGTTTTTGTAGAAAATTTATCTAATCTATAAACAGATAAGATAGATATATTTAATTTGTATAATGGGGTTGGTAAGATTAAAAACATAATTTTTTCTCAGAGTGGTATCCCAGAGCTGTCCTCCAGCTACATTCTTGCCTTATGTACTTTCCTGTGTTTAGGATGAAAACACAGATGTTTTGGTGTATAAGCCTGGATGCATATCTATAATAGTATCAATATTCTGTTACATGATTAGACGGCTCTTCTGTACTATTTGGGTGTGTTCCCATTATAGAACTATTTCCTTCTCACTAAAAACCACAGATTCTAAAACTTAATTGAACTGATCAATGCCTCTAGCTAACCAACATTTGTCACATTTCCAGTGGCTTTGGAATTATTGCAAATTAATTACCGATTTGTCTTGAGCTATGATTCATTGTAAAGTACTTAAAACCAGTAAAGACAGAAAGACCTGCCATTTAGTACAGAGGTGTCTCTGGAGCTTCTTAGCACTGTGAATTGTTGTGTGAATTTATATGGATAAACCAAATGAGGTTGTTTATGAGAAACTTATTCTCAAAGTTCATAAAGGCTTTAAGGCTGGAACTTGGCTGCTGATGGCAAATGCACAAGTAGATGTAAATGTAATTCAACCATTAAAATCTGAAACCATAAAAGCAAGGAAATTCACAGTTAAAGGAGGAAATGGGTTGTGCAGTGCATTCTCCAGCCGTGATGCACAATGGGGTGTATTAAGGAATTGGAGACACCCCATAGTGTGAGACGTTCAAGGCATCTCTCATGTTTCATCCCTAACAGATTTCTGAGCATTTATGGACTTGAATATTGCTTCTAAAGTACCCTCTTTTGGGAGGAGCCTAGAAAGGAAAGAAACTTCTGTGTTTTTCCTTCATTATTACCATGTAGCCAGGGATGGAGGTAGGAGGGGTGGATTCACACGGTGTGAAAGAATTTTGGGCTAGTAATCTGAAACATTGATGTTCTGGCTGACTCTTCCTCTAGGATTTCATGAATTCATGATGCTGTGTGCAGTCCTCAGTTTAGGCAAAACTACAGAACAGAGACTTAGTGTAGCCCTGCATGCTCTGTTCAGCTTGGATGTACAGAATTTAATTTTTTATCAACATGAGAGCTATTTGGAACAATGGGAAATTGTTTTCCATTTCTACTTCTCTCAACTGTAGAAAAATAAAATCTCAATTTGGCTTTCTGTGAATGGCTGGTTAGTGACGAATAGAAAGTCTTAGAAATGACCTAACTTGCATATATTTTGTGGTTTCAAAAAACTCCTCATTTAAAATATACATTTTTTAAAAGTCAGTCTTTAAAAGTGACATGCTTTTTAGATGACCTAGTAAATATAATAGCTCAACTGAAGGGAAGAGTCATCTTGCAAAGTGCAGCCTAGAAGGAAGTCTTTCCATTGCCTGAAAATGTAAGGCTGTTGGGAAGATGTCAACTGCTGTCTAGAGAAACAAAGGATAAGTGTGTTTTGTTTTTTAAAAAACAAAGTTTCATTATACAAGCTTGTGTATTCCACATCTGAATTTGAAATTAATCAGGATAAGAGGGCCTAAAGTACAGGGAGAAAGATAGTTGAAATGGCAAATGATGAACCAGGTATGTGATTGATGTCATGTGAATAGCCACTGTTTTAATAAGCCAAGGAGCCTGTATTGGCCACCACCATGATATAAAAAACATATGGCCATGTGCATTTAAGGTCTTAAAAATGACTCCACCCCTATCATCTACACCAAAAGAAAAATGTTTATAATAATACATATATTGACTTCTGCTTTCTAGTCAATAACAAGATTTATTGTCCCACTCTTCAGTCAATTTTAACCTCTTTGGGTCAACAAATCTTGATATTGATCTCAACAGAAGTCAATACCTGCTTATTACTTACCTCCACATTTAGACGCCTACCAACAATTCTTATGGGCATTCCTTTGACACAGAAAAGTGAATACTGGCTGTCTACTTTCTATACAAGATGTATTTCTGTGGGCTTCATATAGAATGTCACTTTTATAAGCCTAAAGTCAGATCTAGTTATAAAACAAAATGAGAAAAAAAGATAGATGGTTTCCAATATCTGTAATTATGAACTAGACAGAGGTTTAGTATTCCCTTATCATTTCCTAAATAATAAAATCATGATCTTTTATATTAATTATGCTCTAGTCATTTCCTACATCAAAGATAATTAGGCAACATGATATTTTTCATTCACCAAAGAGAGAACACAATAAATATTTTTGACAATGAAACCTTAATGTGGTATAAGGTTAAAATAAACAATAATAAATAAAATAAATAAATAGTATCTCAAAAGTTTTTAAAAACAAGAAAAGCAGACTAGTTATCCATTCCAGCAATTACCCAAATGTCTGCCAACCTCTAACCTCTAAATGTTGACTTTAGTCAAAGACATTCTAGGTTAGATAACTAAGTAACTATCAGGAAGGGAGTTTTGTTTGTTTGTTTGCTTGGCAACTGAAAAGAAATGATGATCAAGGAAGCAGCCTTGCCTGGAGTTTTTAATGAATGTGAGACAAGCCCTACCAAAGGCAATTATTAAACCATCCCCCAAAGTTGTTTGTTCCACGTACAAATGCAGTCCTGGTTCCATAAGACCTCTAGGTGTAAAACAGCATCATCAGCCTTCTTGCCAGCCTCACCTGTTGAAATATTAAAAAGGAAGAATAAAACACCAATATGTACAAACCCAGGGGCAGGCAAAGCAAAATACACTCAAGGCTGTAAGAAATTAATTTTTCAAATTCAATAAATAAACCTTCATTGCATACCTATGTTAAACTGCTTAAAATTAAAATTCAAGAATACTTATATTTTGTACTGCTCTTGAAATACTTTACCCTCCCTAGACTGACTCACACACACCATAAAGTCCACATTTAAAACTTATGTTTTGCTGCAGGCTAAATGCCAATAAATAATAACAAAAAGGGAAGAAAAGAAAAGACTAATAGAGCCAGGTGACACAGATCACTTTATCAGCAGCCCAAGTTTGCTTCTGTACAGTCCTATTTTCCAAATAATATAACTGTGAACAAATTTGCAGAAACTAAAAATGCAACATTAGGAGAAAAAAGAACACTTAAGTACATAAATGTGTGTTAATTCCAAATACGTATACACTTTCATAATAACTGAAAGTTGTTTTGTAAAAGATGTGAAAGCATGTCCTTTCAATAGCCACTACTAGTGTGTTAATCAATTTTTACAAGCTTTGTCTGAGAGAGTTAATTTTTCCAAACGATGTCACTAATTTCACATTGTGCTTCTTGAATAAACTCATTAGCTTCCCCTGTAAGTCTTAGTTTCTATTCACCAAAATTACCTGCTCAAAAGTGACAAATACAGTAGGGAGAAAAAATAAAGCCTGTTGTTGTACTGACTCTGAATTCCTTTTGAAAACTTAATCACTTAGTTTGTGAGTTTAGACCCAACTCTAAGGTCATCTTGCAGATTCAGTTCTCATTTTTTCCTCCCCTCTCCCCACAGAAATCAGGAGAACTAGGGTCATGTGCCCTCCATACAACTTTGCAAGGATGGACATGTGAGAAGACTAAGTGAGCAGGACAGTGGTGAAATGGCTATATTGTCTGATGTTTTTAAGGCTAATTTGTTAAGGACTTAAGAAAGGTGAGGAAGAAAAATTGTTTTTCAAACTCGACACTATTGATATCTTGAGTGGAGAATTCTTTGTTAGAGGAGAGAGGAATTGTCCTGTGCGTTGTAGAATGTTTAACAGCATTCCAGATCTCTGACAACAAAATGCCAGTAATACCACCCTAGTAGATGTGACAACCAAAAGTATCTCCTGACCTTGCCAAGTGTTCCATTGTTGACAGAACTTTCATACCAAGATACATTCTTATATGGAAGTAAAGCATCAAAAAATATTGCAAAATCATCGATTACTGTAACCATGAGGGACTGGTTAAATTGAGGTAGCCATTGTGAATTACTGTAGACAAAACAAACCCCACAATTACTGAATCATCTCTTCAAATGTGTTTATTCTTATGAATTGAGTCCTAGTTCCATAAGACCTCCGGATGTCAAACAGAATCACTAGCCTTGTATTAAGTGAAAGCACAGAACAGCATCTTTGAAAGTCAAGTCTGCAAGTCCATATTGAGAGTTGAATCTGAGAATTTCAGAACTGGAAGGAATCTTGGAGAACATCTATACAAATATTGTCTTTTTACTGATGGACACTGAGTCTAGCCAGCGTATCAGACTTATCTAACATTACGTAGCTAGTTAGTGGTAGTGGTGAGATAAGAATCCAAATCTTTGAAATCCAAATCCAGATTCTTTCTTCTATATCAAAGTATAGGTCTATTTAGTATGGTAGGTTACTGAAGTTTTTCATTGAATGTTTTTCAGCCCCATTCATATATGTAAGTTTAAAGCATGGTAATAGTCTAGTTAAAATTTGCTTCAAATTTTTAAGAATCAGATCTTATGGCTTTGATTATCATCTCAGATAATTTTCCAGACGTCAGCTTTTATTTAGTAATAGGCATGTTCATCTTGAGATCCATTTTAAAGCATCTTGGCACTTTCTTTTGGAAAATGTTATGTCATAATAATGAAATATTATTAGTTATTTCCACTTAAATATTTTTGAATCTCCTAAAACTTATTCTTCCTTCAAATCTCTCTCTAGTTTTCCCTAACTCTATTATTCTCCTAGTTTAAAAATTTACATTACCTTTTACTAATTTTTTTTCTGAACACACAATAGCCAAACAATTTCTAAATCCTATTATTCCTTTTCTTCATAGTCTTTTTGAAAAATAATTATTTCTTTTCAGATCCATTGCTATCGGACTGTAGAGATCCTTATCAGTATGTCTACAGACTAGTAAGCTGAGACAAATGTATTTTGCTATATTTAGTCTTTTCTCCATCTACTACCCAACTCACTTTGCATATGACCATCTGAGGATTCTTACTAAAATATTTATGTCATAAATCCACCAATAAGTAAATATTCATTGAACAATTCCTGGGTCAAGTTAATGTTTTAGACACAAAAGATGGGTAGAAGTGGTGGGGAGAGGAGGATTTGTAGCCAAAAAAATTTTAAACGAGCTTCCTGCTTCTATGAGTTTATATTTCAGTTGAAATGCATATTGCAGTAAACTGAAAGGCTTAATGCAAGAGCACACATACATGCAAATAGGTAAATACAGAAACTTGACATTTGCCATTTCAAATTTCTGAGATGTTTATCCTGATTTCCAGTTCAAAGATGAATCTTAGTGATAGCTTGAAAAGTAATAACTATACACATGTATTAACCTTTATAATCCCATTTGTGATCATCTCAACACTTTGTTCTTTCCCATGTGTGCTTGTTACAGCAACCAATTTTCCAGTAGTAGCAACCAATGTGCAGTAGCAGCTGATGTCCCCATCTGTTTCTGCTTGCTTTCAATTAAATAAATCATTGTATCACATGCTCAGGCTGACCAATGAACCCTTGGCTAAGGCAGTTTTGAGAGGGACCTTCCAGCAATGCAGAAACTATTGGCGCAGACCAATATTTATTCAGGGATATTTATTCACAAGTCACCCCTCCATCAGGGTTCTATCTTCTAGGTTTCCATTTTCTGTCTTCCTGTTAAAGAAGGAACCCAGACACTTACTTGTAAGATAGTAGAGCAGAAATATAGGAAAAAATGAGGCTCTGAGAGCCTATCCAAACTGCCTTAGTTTGGCCTAAGCTTTGGATGGTGATTTAGCATTCCTGTGTAATAAGTGCCCTTTTAGTTAAAATTATATATTCCCTTATTAAAAGATGGTTGAGATGATCACTTCTGTGTGCAAGACACATTTCTTCTCTGGTGGTCCATCCTCAACTTTTCTAGAAATATCTCCCCTTGGCATTCACATTTTTAACATAGGAGCAATGATTTTATACAATATGACTCTGCCCCACAGAGGGTCACAGTTGATATATAAGAAGTTAGAACCCGGATCAAACTGGGCCACTGAACCCCTTCTCTGAGATTGTGAATTTTAGAGTGAGAGCTCTGGCATTGTCTCCTGAAACCAAAGATGTTAATTGTAAATTAATCTGAGAATTCCTCATATTAATTTTATGCCATAGAATGTAAATTAACTGATTTACACAAGGAGAAAGAAAAATGGAGCAGATAAATAAAAAGGTACATTGACTAGAGATAAAGAAAATCCTGAATTCTTCTATTCCTGGATAGTTCCTGAGCCCAGTTGTATTACTGACATTTCCGTAGCTTAGATTTCCCCTGGATTCTATGGGATATCTCATTATTCTCCCAATAAATTCTCCTATTTCTATAAAGCTTTTCAAGCTGGATTCCTGCCACCTGTAATTAAAATATGTATCGTGAATACATTTTGCCTCCTGCAAGTCCATTAGAGGAAAATGTTGTAGTGTTGAATAGAAACCAATCTAAAAGCCATGAATAAACAGTCACGTATACAAACACACAGATGCACACACAGAGGTGCTAAAAGCTAGGCCTATATAAGTTTAGATTCTATCTTACAAAAAATGAAGGTTACAGTAGCAGCATTATTAAGAAGAAGCAAATTAGAGTTCACCATGTCATTATCTGGTTCAAAACATTTACTTGTATCCTGTTATCATTAGAGTGCAAACTCTTGAGTCTGGGTTTCAAGGTCTCCTAACAGAAGCCCCTAAGCCACCTGTGGCAGTACTTGCCATTATTTCTACACGATTCCTCCCTACCCATTCTCAGCTAAGTTCTTTTGCCATGCTTCCTGCCTGAGAGGCCCACCTCTTCCTCTATGTCCAATAAAACTCTTATTTGTCATTCTTCTGGGCCACATTTAGTTTCTACCTCCTGAGTTCTTGAGTCCACAGAAAGATCTCCATTCTCTGAAATCTTAGAACTCTTGTTATTTTAACCACTTCTTTAACATTTACTACTTGTACCATATATAATTAGTCAACTATTTCAGAGGCCTTGGTTTTAATTCCTCCTGGGATTTTTTTTTTTGTTTTTTTTTGTTTTTTTTTGTTTTTTTGAGACAGAGTCTTGCTTTGTTGCCCAGGCTGGAGTGCAGTGGCCTGATTTTGGCTCACTGCAAGCTCTGCCTCCCGGGTTCATACCATTCTCCTGCCTCAGCCTCCGGAGTAGCCGGGACTACAGGTGCCCGCCACCACGCCTTGCTAATTTTTTTGTATTTTTTAGTAGAGACGGGGTTTCACTGTGTTAGCCAGAATGGTCTCGAGCTCCTGATTTCGTGATTCACCCGCCTCGGCCTCCCAAAGTGCTGGGATTACAGGCGTGAGCAGCCGCGCCTTACCCCTGCTGGGAGATTATACCTAAGCTCTTTGAGGGCAGAGACCATGCCTTTCTTTTTACAACACTTCCTCCCTTCCCTGAATCCACTGAAAGTGAGCATTTGGTAGAGTGTATTTTATTTGAATTAACACATACAAGAGTAAAATATAGCATATTCCCTAAGGGAACCAATTATAAATTTTGTTTAAAGGAGCATTAAAAAGTTAAAATAAAAAACTCACATTGGCAGAAGATAAAAAAGTTTTAACCACCAGCTGCTGCTGATATAGGGACATTTGATAATGAAAAACAGAAATAAATCTTAAAGGAAAAGAGCTTGTGAGTGAATTGGAAGGGATGATGGTTAAAGAGAGGGAGAAAACATACAAATCCTGTAATATACTTATTTTTTAAAAATCGAGTAAAGTCTGTGCATCCCCTCCCCTTGTAGATTATAAACTCCATGAGGCCAATTATCCCATCTGCCTTGTTCATCACAGTAAAGCCAATACCTGACTCTCAGTCGAGAGGGATCCAGTAAGCACTTCTGGAATGATAAACCACTGTTGTACAACCAGAATACATTTTAAAGTGAGTATGTCTATAGAGGTGATAGGCACTTGGTATAGTGCAAAATTTGCACTCAATTCCTGCAGTGGCAACTAGGGACTGACTGACACAAGCAAAGTATTAAAAATACTATTGATGAAATTTGTATAGTGAGGGAGAAAACCTCTGTACCGTGGAGGCTAAAGCCGCATTAGTTGCAGGCAGGAAGACTGACAGCTGTCATTGACAGAGGGACTCTGATAAAAAAAAGGAATGATCAAAGCAACATTAGACAACATGGAACTAGAACAATGCAGATGAGCAGAGGGCATAAAACTGATGTGAAGAGTGGACATAGAAGAGACTCAAACTAGTACCAAAGAGGAATGTTCCCTAACTTCTCCTACTTATGGGTTTTAATAGAATCTTAGTGAAGAAAAATGATAGTTTTATCAGTAAGCTTTTTCTAGATTTTACTTCAGAAACAAATGACCCTCAACTCTAAGTGGCTTAAGACCACACAGCTTGACCACATTTTAGGTTGGCTGTAGGTCTGCTGAAGCCCTGTTTACTTTCTCTTTATTCTAGAACACTGGCCAATATAGCAGCTATTATCTGGGATCCTGCCAAACTTGAATTGCCAAATTTAGCAAATGAAAATACAAAACATCCAATTAAATTTGGATTCGAGATAAATAGTGAATGATTTTTAGGTACAGAAATATGTCTCTTGCAATATTTGGGATAGACTTATGCCAAGAAAGGTTTGTTGTTTATCTGATTCTGATTTAATCATGTGCCCTGTATTTTTTTTTCCCCTGGCAACCCTTTGCCAGATTCATGAAAGACGAAAAAGAAAAATGTGACCTTATGAAGGCTTTTACACCTTTTACTCAGAAGTGGCATTTGGCGGGTGCAGTGGCACATGCCTGTAATCCCAGCACTTTAGGAAGCCAAGGTGGGCAGGTCACTTGAGGTCAGGAGCTTGAGATCAGCCTGGCCAACATGCTGAAGTCCCATCTCTACCAAAAATTACAAAAATTAGCCGGGCATGGTGGTATGCTTGTAATCCCAGTTACTCGGAAGGCTGAGGCACGAGAATCACTTAAACTTGGGAGGTGGAGGCTGCAGTGAGTCGAGGTAGTGCAACTGTACTCTAGCCTGGGTGACAGAGTGAGATCCTGTCTCAAAAAAAAAAAAAAAGAAAAAAGAAAAAAGAAAAAAAAGGCATTTGACACTTCCATTCTTCTCACTCATTGGTCAAACAAGGCACATGATTAAACTAGTATTATTGGGGTAAGAGGCATTATCCTCCCTTAGAGATAGGCCTGGAAAAGAGCAGCCATATCAAAGGATATTACTCATTTATATTATGTGTTTGTGAGTGCATGTGGGCATGCACACATTGGAATGGGGCTGCTTTCATCTCTATAAAGGAGCTACAATAACTCCTTCCGCTAGTGTTAAGAAGTAGCAGGAGCAGGAAGGGCCGCTTGACATCTATACCCTCTCATTCTCTGAGCTGTCAAGGGAACAGCAGTTCCTGAAACTGTTCCAGTTGAGGGAACCACTTTAGTTTGACAATGAGGGGTCATTTCTGTTAGGCTGATTGCCTTAGATCTCGTTATTTTAGGGCAAGGCCCTTGATACTGGTGAGTGAGCAGTGACCAAGAAAGCAATCTGAGTGGGAGAAGAAAGTGGTTTGCTAGCAGAGGCTAACGCATCTCTGAAGGGTTCACGTTTGCCTGTGGCATCTTCCACACCTCCTTCTTGGGGCCACCTTCCTTCTTTACATACTCATTAGCTGGCTCTTCTTTGTAACTATTTTTCCAATTAAGGCACTCCTTGTTCACATTTCACTGCATGTCAAACGATATTTTTCTAGAGGAAAGGGTGATGGTAGATAGAGAGATGAGCTGGTGACACAAAGGATTTTCCTGGTTCCCACAGCCTTCTTCGTTTGGCCCAAAGTCTTACATATATTCAAATTCTTTCATAAAAAACTAATTGCTAACTTTCTTTATTCTTTTGCGTCTATAAGAATTCATCGTTTACTTAGTACAACGGGTGAAAATTGTTCACATTTCTGAGGCCAATCATAATAGAATTAGATTCCTGAAATAGCCTGGAGTATGATAAATACATAGATCTACATGGACTTCTGTTCTGCTGAGTTTTTTCTTTCTGTTCAAGGCCGTTTCTAAATATTATTTTCCTACTTCGTTATAATGTGCTTCATATTCAGAGTTTGCCTAAACAGGACGTTTGGCTAATGAAGTGAGATAATGGGGAATTAAATGGTTTTCAGTGTGAAGAGAACAACGTTATTTACAGGGTATATTGCTGATTAAGATTTCTTTTTCTTTTAAAAGAGACAAAATGATAATTAAGCTCCTCAAACACAAAGTTATTCCCAGCTTGTGATATGGTGTGATCACATGGGATTTCCTAATTTAATACCAATCACACATTTGAATGGGCTGGTATAAAATGAACTTAGACACTGGTTGTCACAATTGCTGATGATAGGTGTGAATATATAGGCGAAAAGTGTGGTTCATCTAAAAGCATATGAGTTTATCCAAAACTTCACAAGTATCTTTATTTGAGTGGAATTACTTCATCACAGTGCTATCAGCATGTAGAAATAGAAATGAACTATGTGGCTTTTGATTTCAAGCACTGGGAATTGGCAAAATGTTTGTTTCAGATGATGGGGCAAAACTTGCAGATATTAAAAAATACATAAAAATAGACTAGGTGCTACAGGCCACAGTAAACCTCACCTGATCCCATTATTAACTCACTTTACTTTGAATATATTAATGTCTTGAAAATTTTCAGCTTTCCTTAAAAATATAAAGTATTGATAGTTTTCAGTTGTGTGTGTGTGTGTGTCTGTGTGTGTTTATAATACATGCAAATTACTCTGTGGCTGAGAATTAAGGTTCCAGAACTCGAAGGAGCATTTTAACATCATCTCATTCTAGGGTGGCAGAATCTGGTCCAGGTCCTGCTGGTCCAGGTCCTTGCCTCTGGCAGATGTTGATGAATAATGGAAATTTTTTCTGCGGAGCACAGACTGAGAATCACAGTCCTTTTTAAAACAGCAGTGCAAACCTGGGCAACATAGTGAGACCCT
This sequence comes from Macaca fascicularis, assembly GCF_037993035.2. Classification (NCBI taxonomy): domain Eukaryota; kingdom Metazoa; phylum Chordata; class Mammalia; order Primates; family Cercopithecidae; genus Macaca; species Macaca fascicularis. The sequence goes on from NC_088375.1 coordinate 138,184,579, forward strand.
GTCTCTACAAAAAATTAAAAAATTAGTTAGGTGTGGCGGGATGTGCCTGTAGCTACTCAGGAAGGTGAGGTGGGAGGATGGCTAGAGCCCGGGAGTTTAAGGCTGCAGTGAGCATGATCACACCACTGAACTCCAGACTGGGAGACAGAGTAAGATCCCATCTCAAAAACAAAAGCAAACCAACCCAAAAAGACACAGGAGTTCAGGTAGCACTAGCAACTGGTCTGAGTTGACCTGCAAGAGGGAACCACTTTGCTATTGCTGAGAGCCCAACCCCTTCATCTTACAGGAGAGGGTGCTGCAGTGGGTTGGATTTGATTTGCAAGTCCATCGTACATCCACTTCACCAGGCTGTTTAGGCAATTTAATTTAACACAGATACTTTTGAATGACATTTTCTTTTTGTATGGCAATATTGATATAGAATATTATATAATCATTATCTCTTCCAAAATATTAGAAAAGGAGAAAATTGTCTTTTATTTAGCATACATAATTAGTGAAAAAAGGGAGGTGCATAAAAACAGAAAAACAACCTAGAGACATTTCGTGAGTAATTCAAGCAAATTTCATCATTGTTCTAAGCATTTTATATTGTCAGTTGTTTAAAATGATTTGGGGGTGGGGAGAGAAAGACATAGACTTTGAAATGGCAGATTCTGTATGTAGAGGACCTAGTGCGGATATTCCTGAGCCTAAGACTGATCTAATCAGTAATCTGCCATCTGATGATGCATTGCGCTTCTGAAGAAAACAGGAGGTAAATAAGAACTAGGAGACAGAGGGAACCCAACATTCTTGTTAAGCACCACAAGATGGGAAATCTGTATTTTCACTGTGTGACTCAATACCTTCTGTGCATATTGTCCCACGTTGGGAAAATAGCTCTTAGTGCTTTTTTTTCAGTTTTGAATTTAGTGGAGTGTATACAAAGAAAGATTTATTTTAGAAGTACCTGTGTTGTAGTCTCAACTTCTGGGGATGCAATGGCAAAAGCAGGGTAGCTCAGGGTGTAATTGGTAAGCAAAGAAGCAAATTTTCAGTTTATTCAGCTTCCTGTGATTATAACTCCCCTGCCTGGGCTTCCTACCCACCCTCCCCAATTAGTTGACGCACTCTTCATTCTTCTGAGGTACCCTCTGTCGTTGGTCTCTTAAGACGTGGATTAAAATCTGTCTGGTGAGAATCTGATAATGTCATTATTATTGAAGTGTAAATGACTAATAAAATGTTATCTTCTATAGAGACATTTGCATTTTAACAGAGACAAAGCCTTAAGCCAAAATAATCAGGGTCTTTTGTTTATTTTGTTCCCTTTGTACTTTTATCACACTAATCTTCCTATGTTGAGAAAGACAGTTAAGAGTAATCTTCAAAGGTTGTCATTATGTAAGTCGAGCAGCTTTGATGGGTTTGGGGATCAACTAGCCACAATGATGCATCTAGTTTTAAATGTAGAAATAAATTTTGTCCCATGAAAAATATTTTTTTTTTCTGTTTGCCCTCAGTATAAGGAACTCTCTATTTTTGTGATTTGATTGAAATGGTTACAATTTCCTCACTGTCCCCCACCCAGAGGGGTAGTCTCTTTTTTGAGATCTCTTCCTTCTCATAATGTGATTCTCAACCCTTCACAAAGACCTCTTACCCTCCCTCTCCAGGCTGAGGCCCAGAGCATGCTCCCATTAGAAGTATCATGCATAAATGCTATTTGACAATCATTGCTTTCTCTCTCCATCCCCAACCAAGACTCTTTCTCATATTACTAAATGCATTTTGTAAACTGTAAAGTGTTAAACAAGAGTAAATATACATTCTCTCTGTGGTTATATTATCATTTCAAATTTTTATGGAGTCAGGAGAAACTGACATTGGGTAATCAGATTTTCATGGACTGGATTATTAAAAGTGAGTCAAATAAAAGAGTTTGTTAGTATTTGCAGGGACATATTCTTAAACATATACTTTGGTGATAGCTGTCATTAAATGTTTAAACTTCTAACTAATAAATTAAAATGACACTAGAAAAGTACAGGGAAAAAACTTAAAAGGAACATGTGGCTTAAGTTTTGATTATTATACGACTAAAACTTCAGCTGGGACAAACTCCAGCAATATTGCAAACTGTAGGCAGGCTAGTGAAGAAAAAAGGACAAACTGACTCATGTACTCTGCATTTGGCAAAAAAGATTGTTGAAGTGAAAAAGAAAATAGTGGAGTAGAATAAGACCTCTAGAAGAAATACAGGACTGAAATCTTGTGCATTTCCTCAATCTGAAAGGGAAGGCAATTATTTCTTGTTTTAAGTGGATGCTACTTCTCTTGAGGCTGTCCATGGTCCCTTCCTGAAACAAACACATTTACGAAGTGACCACTGGGTATGAGGCAATGATCTAAGAAGTGAGGGATATGGAAAATTGTGGATTGATCTTTACTCTTGCTGAGCTTCCTATCCTTTCTCTCAAAATGTGTGCCCAGTGTTAGTAATGCAGATCAAATGACCTTCCACCAACAGGGAAATTGGTCAAGGGCTTAAACAGGTTGAATACATTTCTGTGTGTGTACTTACTCCCCCCTTTAAAAGCAACATATGAAGGAAAGATGCAGAGCAAAATATCTAGAAATACAAATTTCAAAATCAAAATAGGAAATGAATCACTACAATTGCAAGAACAGACATCGACAAATGAGATGCTGCAATGTGTTTTCCCTCTGGACCACTAGTCCGAGGGGAAAAAAAAAAGAAATCTAAGCTTAAGCCTTCATGCAACCAAATTGTTCAGGTGCCGGAAGCGTTATGCCTTGGGATATTTTGCCAAGTAAGTGGTGTTTCACTCTACACTAAAGAAAACCGCGTTCTTTCTCACACTCACCAAAAAATGAAAAAAATAAATCACACCTCTATTCAGAGCCCAAGTTGTCGTCAGAAAGGAAAAGGTTGGAGTTCATTTATCATGTGCATTTCTATGGCTACAAAGATAATTGGGTTGATTCCATCTAGCCTTTGCTTCTCTCACATTTTAATTGAAAAGCCTCCAGAGTGTTGGAAGCACAGAGCTGGCCTGAGACTTGAGGAGACTTCAGTTAAGGCAGCGATGGACTAAAATGACAACCAGAAGACAGACTAAGCGGTCTGTTGGACCAGGAGCCTGTTGTGTTAAGGCTCAAAACTTACTGGGAAAGGGGCTGACGGGGGAAGCCATACATTCTGTATCTATTTTCTGCTAGGAAATCCAGGTTTCATTTCTGGCTACATTTAATTTAACATTTTTATCAAAGCATTTGTGTCAGAGTGAATACCTAGCTTTGGGACAGTTTTTAGCCTGCAGAATGTAAGCAAAGCCTGGTTGATTAAAATGAAGGGCTAGAGAGCAAATGGCATTGGCGTCAGCAGAGAGTGAAAGCAGTCTGTAACTTTTGGGCAGCGTTAAAATGGGCATACATTTAACATCATTTTCATTTTTCATCATCGAGCTCGCTCCTATTAAAACTTTGCAGGTTCAGTTGGTCAAGTTTTTATGATTGAACATATTCTCTAAGCAAGCTCAAGATGTGCTTAGGAGATTAATTTATAAACTCTTCTGACTCTGAATCTCCAAGGTTTATTCTGTCTATGTGTTGTTTGCATAATGCACTTTTGTACAGCTAAAGCACTACCTATAAAGGGATTATTTTCATATTCAGCACATTAAAAATCCAGGGATCTCAATTCACAGATCCCATTCTGTGTTTATGCCTGAGATAACAGGTGAAAAGTATCTCATTACAAGTGTCCATGAAGCAAACATAAGAACGTGAATGTTTGGGGAAAGAATGTGCCCCTACTGAAATTAATTCCCCAATGGTTTTATTAAAGTCTGCAAATTGCATTATTTTCCCATCATATTTGAAATATTGCCCTCCTTTAATGCCTGCTCTAACCCATGCCATACCATCTTCCCTGGAGTGTCTAGACATGGTGTCTTAGATTTATGTGTATGATCTCAGTGTGTTACAACATCACTCCTGACTAATGCATTATTACAATACTTACAGATATTCCCAAGTGCCACTGTATTGATTAGAAAATCACCAATCTGCATATGCATACCATCTGTGCTGCAGAGAAGCAAAACATGCAGGATGACATTTGCCTTATTCGAAGGCAGATTCAGAAACCACTAATAGAACGAAGAGGGAATTCTCTTTTGCAGGGAAGGGATTTGGCTTTTTAGAATAGAAAAAAAAAAGTGGATGATATGAATTTTTATAGAACTATACAGTATAAAGTGTTTAAATCTAGTCACCTTGCTCTCTTTTCAGGTATATGGAAAGCCTAGGTCTCAGCATACAAACAGCATGCTTAACCATTTAGATCCTGAAAGTGATACCATGTCAGGACCACTGGTGCCATGAAATTGATAAATCTCAGCTGAACTGCAGCAGCCCTTTGGTAGAAAAGCTGCCTGTAGTGAGCAGTCGGTTGTGTCTCAGTGGAAAGGCCGAAAGCATGCCTGCAAAAGATGAATGAGACACTCACCTACTGGGCTGAAATGCTTTTAAAGGACAGGAATCTGTTTATCTTTGATTGATTGTTCAGTCTGATACTTTCCTTTATAAAGTTTATTGACTACAAGCACATAAATCAAAGAAAAACAAATCACAGGTTCAATTTTGGGGGCATTGACATCCTGCCATCTCTGCAGCAACTGCTCATACAAGTCAAGGGGGCAGGAAGAAGGATGCAAGTAACTAGGGGAAAGAAATCACATGATGGAAATGGCCAATGAAGTCCTACCCTTATTATTCTCCTAATGGCTCTTTAGATGGCAAATGTCTTGATACATACTGCAATGCCAGTAGTTTAGGCAGCTGTTGGAATGTGGATGATGATAAAAAATGAAACAAAAACAACAAACTAATCTGAAAAGCAATTACAAGCAAATGACACTCAGATCTGCCATTTTTGAGTGTCCCCTATTATGGATCACCCAATTTGTCCCCAGTCTTATTTATTAAAGTACATGTATTCAACTCCTTCAATACTTAAGAAAAAAATATAAAAATATTAAAGCAAAAATGATAATGACTTTTGAGTGAACTGAGAGAATAGCAGCAGGAGGCTCTAATCACATTCCCCCAGTTCTGCCCCATCGCAGTGTAAGAAAATGTTGCCATGCCAGCCTGGCCTAATGAGGAGCTCTTTCTACCAGGACTGTGGGGTGAATTCTACAGTGGTATAACCCAGATGGATTTGTGTTAGAAAGCCTAATGATGCATCACATTGTGTCTCCTTTTAAACTAAGTGTACACAGACTAGAATATCTACAAAAAGTGCTCTGTTAGTGGGGGTATGTGCCTTTCTCGCAATTTAGTTAGAACAACAACCAGTTTCTCACTGTGAAGAGTCAACAGCAGCCTTCTCAATTTGTTTTTTTGAAGTATCCTTGACACTGTTTTAAAAATTAAAAATAACTGCATTCTTTATTTCTTGTGCACTTCTCAAGTTTATTATTTTCAATTTGTTGCTTTTCAGTCAGATGAAAATTACTGCAGGACACTACAGAATTCAGAGTGGTGTTAACTTTTGGTGCCACAGGCCTGTCTCTGAACACATGTTCTATATTTCAAGTAAAATTAGAGAAAGAGAAGAGATGGGGTCAAAGAGGGAGACAGAAACCAGTCCTCTACATGCGGCTATCTGTAAGAATGTCCAAATGACCACCCCAGGTAGCAGGAATCGTGGTATAATATCTGAGCCATGGAAGGTAAAGCCAGCCCCAACTGACAGCAGCCATAGAAAATTGAGAGAAGGAGCCGGCTGCTGGGCAGAGTGTAAAATGCATCCTTGTTTCTCCCCTGCAGGAGCTCAGAATACCTCACAAGGCCTTCCCAAGAGCAAATATCACTTTGCAGTGGTCACCACTGTCAGAGTCACTAATGAGGCCTAATTGGAGGACACAGTCTGCCTGTGCACATTAGCATCTCTAAGTTGTCCCAATTAAGGAACAAGATACAACAGGGTGGGCATTGTTTGGATACTGGTGCCCCGCTTGGGTGTGCTGCGAGGAACAAGGCCAAAGGCTGAGTGCCTGCAACCACCCAATGTGTGACCTAATTGCTAATTGATGCACAACCTTAGGTGGCCTGCTGCTTCTTAATGATGTTTGAGACAGTTTGGGGTCCTAGAACAACAAGCTTGTTTTGGAACAAAGCCAACAATTTATCTTCATTTATCAGTGTTTTACCTGTGTTATCAGGAAACACACACACACACACACACACACACACACACACACACACACACTGCAGGATGGGAATAAGAAACAACTCAGTACTATATTGTAAGTAAAAAAGGCCCATTATCGTTAACAGGCAGAAAATCTAGTCTACTTTGGTGTGTAAAGCCACGTTAAAGAATATACTTCTGGAGCATCAAGGAAAAAAAGAGAAATGAATAGCACATTATGGATTAAAGAAGAGATCAAAGCAAGAATCTTTTAAAATTTAAGGAATTGATCTCAGAACCCCATGCCTATGAGAATGTCTTCATTATCACATTTGCCTCAGTCCATTTCTGGTCTTCACATTTTCAGGCAACTGTGGAATGAGGAGAAAAGTTTTAGATGGCTTACAAGGACTGAGGAAAGAGAGTTATTTTTGACAAGATAAAAACAAGAATAGACTGAAACCTTTTACTCATTACTTTATTCATTTAGTAATGAACGTTCCAGGTACTCATAGGCACTAGGGCTTACAGGATGGGTAAAACTGACTAATCTCTGATTTCACAGAATTTAGACATTAGCACACAAAAGTCATTCAGTGTAAGAGAAGTAGCAATAGTTGAATTTTATTATGTTTTTAAGAACATACTAGGGGAGGAGAGAATAGTAACTCAATCTAGGGGTCAGGGAATTTCCTGAAGAAACTCTAAGACATTGAGGAGACCATTCCTCTGCCATTGGAATACAACTGATTTGTACTTTTCCTTAGAGTCATTGCATTAGTCCGTTATCACACTGTTATAAAGAAGTTTCGAAGACTGGGTAATTTATAACAAAAAGAGGTTTAATTGACCCACGGTTCCATATGGCTGGGGAGGCCTCAGGAAACTTACAATCATGGTGGAAGGCAAAGGGGAGACAGGCACCTTCTTCACAAAGTGGCAGGAGAGAGAACGACTGAAGGAAGAACTTGCCAAGAACTTATAAACCAGCAGATCTCTTGAGAACTCACCCACTATTGCAAGAACAGCATGGGGGAAACTACCCCCATGATTCAGTTACCTCCACCTGGTCTCTCCCTTGACACGTAAGGATTATGGGGATTACAATTCGAGATGAGATTTGAGTGAAGACACAGAGCCTAACCATATCAGTCATATAAAGTGATATTTGGACTGGTTTTAAAATTCAGTAACATTATTTGACAAACATAGCATAGTGGTTTTTAAATACACCTGATTTCAAATGACTGATTTAAATAGGAAAAGGTGTGGATTTTGAGAAAAGATGAAGTAGAAAAATAGTAAAGAAAGGAAAAGAGCCAGGGAAAGGCAAGAAATAGTGAAAAAAGAAATGTCCCCACAGCAATGAGGACCCTCCACGAGAGACATAAAATGAAGAAGAAAGTAATTATCAGATACAGATAGGAAAGGAGCAGAAATAGAAGGAAAGAGATATGGACATGGAATAAGGAAATGGGAAACTGAAAAATATAAATTGCTCCAGGGGACAATTTCTACTTTTATATGAACTGATCTGGTTAGAGCTTCTGTGTTCCGCACACTGTATTTCTGGAAGTAGTTAACTTTTCTCATTAACTGTCTTCTAAATGCTAAATTGCTGGTCAAACCCTATTTACAGATCTTCAATTGGAACAGAAAAATAATGATCTTTTTGAATGATGTCCAATCAAGGAACATAAACAACAGCCTGAGAATTATTACAGACATTTGTTGGCAACAAAAATTAATTACATGTTCATGGCTCAATTCATTTTTTCAACAAATATTCATTGTTCAACAAACATTTAATATAGTCAAAAATATTGTCCAAGCCATCACTGAAGAACAATCATTAAACTCCACAAATATTTTTAATTTAATTGTCCAGAGTATGATATTAAACACACACTAATTTTTGCTCACACTCCTCTCCTCCTCCTCCTATTTTCACCTGTATCCTACAATACTGTCCCTTCTGTCCTGGCCCAATCCAACTTCCCCCTGTCACACAATTCAAGATTCATGTTCTGTGTAGAATTTTTCCAACTGTCCTTTTTTCCTCTCAAAACTCCTGTGATCAAAACCCCTCAATAAGGTCATGTTACTACTATCTCTGCTGATCTTTGATGCTTTCAATTCTCACAAAATCACTATAGTGTCAAAGTCAGTTTTAAAGAGGGGGAGGGGAACGCTTTATCTCTCGGTATAATGCTCAGAGGGAACTCCCACAGTGTGATGTTCCTGGAGCCCCCAAAATAAAGTATAGAGTATACTGCAGTAGCTCTTTCTAGTCTTGTTATTAGCTATTTTTCCAACTTCAATGGGGTGATTGGGCTGAATTGTGGCCCCTTCCACAATTCAAACGTAGAAGCCCTAACCCCTAACTACCTCAGAATGTGACTATATTTGGAAATAGGGCCTTTGAAGATGAGATTAAGGCACTATGTGGGCCTGATGAAATCTGACTGGTGCCCTTGTAAAACAAAGGAAATTTGGACACACAGAGACACCTGTGATGCACACACACAGAGGAAAAACCATGTGAGGACTCAGGAGGAAGAGGCCATCAGCAAGCCAAAGAGAGAGACCTCTGAAGAAACTAAGCCTGTTGACAATTTATATTGGACCTCCAGCCCACAGAATTGTAGAAATGTATTTTTGTTGTTTAAGCCACCCAGTCTGTGATATTTTTGTATTGGTAGCTGGAGCAGACTAATATAAGGGATATATCACAGCCAGGGAGTTAATATAGAACAGGTTTCTTTGAACCTACTATACTGGGCTTTACTCACTGCTTACAATCAGGACTGGGTCTGTTCTGACTTTTCTTACTGAATTCCTTCTTCCTGGTACATTTTATGTTTGGGACTCTGCTATTAATTTTTTAAAATTTTGCTTAAAATTTTTATTTTCTATTAGAGTTTGAAAATAAAAAAATTCATTTTTAACCTTTTTTCCTCTAGTTTCCTCAAGTACATGATATTTTTGTAATCATATTTAAGTGTTACATACCTATAGAAAAGTCTAGAGATCATGAATATACCAGCTCAATGAAGTTTAATAGTCTATACATCTAAATAACAAGTACCTGGATTCAGAAACAGAATAGCCTCAGGAACTCAGGAGCCTTCCTTGTGACCTCTTTTCCCCAAATAATCATTATCTGATTTCTAATACAATAGGTTAGATTTGTCTACTTTTGAGCTTTATATGAGTGGGACCACAGAGTGTGTACTCCTATGTAAAGATTTTTTGGTCAGCATTATGTTGGTGAGATATGGATAATGCTGCATATGGCTCCAGTTCATTTATTCTCATTGGAGTACAGTATTTCATTTTATTAATATATCATAATTTATTCATTCTACAGTTGATAGGCTTTGTGATTACTTTCAATTTATAGAGATAGTCTGAATAGCACTGCCACAAAAATTACTGAATCATTAGCTACGTATATTCAGTTTTAGTTAATTATTGTAAATAGTTTTCCAAAGTGTTTTTACCAATTTACAATTATACCAGCATTGTATGAAAGTTCTAGATGATACCAACTCTCCAATACTTGGTACTGACAGTCGTTTTTATTTTAATCATTCTTAGTTTGTACAGTTATATTAATTGTGGTTTGAATTTGCATTTGTCTGATGACTGTCATCAAAATTGAACACATTTCAGTTTATTTGTCATTTTATTTTGGGACATGCATGTTTAAGTTTTTCTATATTTAACAAAATGATTATCTCTATTGATTTATAGAAGATCTTTATATGTTCTGAATAGGACTCCCTTATTGGGTATATGTATTGAAAATAACTATTACCATTTCATGGGTTGTTGTTTTATCTTCCTTAGGGGTATTTTTGGATCATTTAAAGTTATCAATTCTAATGTTGTCCACTTTGGCTTCCTATTTTTGTATCCTGTATAAGAAAATTTTGCTAACCCAACTCATTACAATGTTCTCCTGTATTTTCTTCTCAAAGCTTATTTATTTATTTTAAATTTATTTTTTCTTGTCCTATTTATGTCTATAATCATACCGGATTTGATTTTATGTATGGTGTGAGGAAGGGGCTGCAAATGAACATCCAATAGGTCCATCATTTATAAAAATATCAATGTCTATCCCCACTGCAATGTAACATCATTTTTATTTCACTTTTATTACAATTCAGTGTAAATCTCTTTTTGGAGTTTGTGTCCTGTTAATTTTGTCTGCTTTTTTTGTTTGTTTTTATGCCAAAACTTCTTGGTTTTGATATCTTACAGTGTAACTTCTCCATCTTCATTTCTCTTCTTCAAGATGTCTTGGCTATTCTTAGACATTTGTATGTCCATATAAATATTAGAATCATCTTGTCAACTTTCACAAACCAACCTTTTGAAATTTTAGTTGGGTTTGTGATGAATCTACTGACTAAATAGAGAACTTCTGTCTCTAAAACAGTTATCCAATTCATGAATATGCTTTATCTTTTATATGTTTAGGTCTCCTTTACTCTTCCTCAGTAATATTTTATGGTGCTGTATGCAGAGGTCTGACACATCAATTACTAGATTTATTTCTACGTTTCTGACTTTCAGTGCTTTTGAAAATTATATTATTTAAAATTTTTAATTTTATGATGGTTTGTTGCTAGTGGCTAGCATATAGATATACAATTTTTATCTGTTGGCCTTGTGCCCAGTGATATTGTTAAATTCATTTCTTACAGTTTGTAGACTCTTTTGGATCTTCTTTATACACAAGCATATCCTCCAATAGCAACAAAATTTTGTTTTTATTTTCTAAATTAAATGCCTTTTATTTAATTTTCTTGTCTTATTTCACTGACTATGGTCTCCAGTGTGATATTGAAAAAGAATGATGATATGCAGCATCCTTTCCTTATGACTGTTCTCAAGAGAAAAGTTTTCAATAATTCATTATTAAATATAATGTTTTATGTAGGATGTTTTTGTAGATACTATTTCTTAGATTAAAAGAGGACCACTCTATTTTTAATTTGTTTAATTTAATAAGGTTTTTTGTTTTTTAACCATAAATACTCAATTTAATCACTTTTTCTATATCTATTAAAATGTTCATGATTATTTGTCTTTCCTGTTAATAAGGCAACTTATATTTATGGATTTTTAATATTAAATACACACTTACAGCCCTGGTTGTAGTATATAATCCTTTTAACAATTATTGAATTTGATTTGCTATTAATTAAGAAATTTTTTGCAAGTATGTTATTAAAGATATTGAACTGCATTTTTCTTTCTTGTAATGTTATTGCTAGAGTTTGTTATCAAGATTACATAAAATTATCTGGTAGTATCTTCTGTATCGGAAAGAGTTTGTGTAAGATAGTGTTGTTTGCCACTCTTTTTAAAATCTATCTTCATAGCTCACTGGCACGCACACACACACACATAGTTGGCCTGGTATGATTATACACTTCAATATTGATATAGTTGACATGTTACTCCCATCTCCTCACTCTCCACTCAAAGTTGTCTCTCTAGATAGTGGAAATCAATAAATGTCATATGAAAGGTTTTGTACAACATTACACATTAGCCATATCCAAATCATAGCACTGTACTCCCTCTTTTGACCTCTACGTCTACAGCTTTTTTTTTTTGAAACTTAGGTACTTAAAAAGAAAAGTCATCTTTTAATAACTGGAATCAGATAATTTTCTAACCTTCCAGTGACTCCTATCTCATTCACAATCTAGAAGCTCTTACCTCTACAAGACCCTTGATTACTTCCCTCCTTTGCTCACTCTGTATGAGCCGCATACCCTCTTAATGTTCTTCAAACCCTCCATATTTGGCCTGTCCACTTCCTGTTCCTTTTCCCCATTACTCACTTCCTTTAGATGACCATGTGGATTACTGGCTCCTGTATTTCAGGTCTTTCTTCAATTGTCACCTTGTCAGTGAGACAGACTTTCGCCAGCCTTTTTAAGACTGGTACCTCATCCCACGCTGCCTATGCTAGCATTCCCTATCTTCCTTCCCATTTTTATCATTATTTGACAAATAGCTCTAGAATCATGTGTATTTGTTGATATTTTGTTTGTTTGTATATTGCTTGTTTTTTTTCTTCTCTGAGAAAATGTGAGCCTTATAAGAGCAGAAGTTTTTGTTTGTTGATTACTATATCCCAACCACCTAACATAATGCTTGGTATATAATAGCTTCTCAATAAATACTAGATGACAGGATACTCAAAGAATATATTCTGCAGCTTGCTTTATTTTTGAGGTTTTTGAAGATATATGTAAATCTATTTATTTTAACTGATGATATGTATTATTACATTGTTTGAATATACCAGAATTCATTAATTCAGTTTCCCTTTGGTAGACATTTAGTTTATTTGAAAACTACATATCACCCTACACATTTTTAAGTTAACATCTATTTTTTAATTCAAATTTAAGAATTGCAAAAGATACATGTTTCAGCATATTATATTTTGTATTCATGCTTTAAATATATTTTGGCCAAAACCTCAGAGCAGATTTGGTGAATCTGATTGATAGAAAATATGTATCATTTAACTTAAATGGATACCCAGTCTTCATTGTCAAAACAAGCAGCTATCAGACTTATTTTCTGTCAGAAATATATGACTTTATGTTTCAATTCAAATAAATATGCTTTCATACTCATCTCCATGGCAACCATCTCATTTTTAATTCTATTTCTAAGATAGATAGAAGTATAAATTAAAAATATAAAGACGGGGCCTTTGACTTCTTCTAGTCACATGGATGAATGTAACCACTGACCTTCAATATTTCATAACCAAGCTTAGTGTCTGCAGTCCTGGGACTGTCTTTCATGAGCTATGTATTCTTGAAATGTCTCTTTGGCAAGCAGATATTTTTTTAGACCTAGGCCAAGTCATCACAGTAAGGTTCACTGAGGGAAACTGTTTCCCTTTCTTTAAAAAAAAAAAGCATGATTGTGAAGGTGAGGTAGGTAAGAAAAGAAAATAGGTAGGTGGAGCATGGTGGCTCATGCTTATAATCCTAGCACTTTTGGGAGGCTGAGATGGGAGGTTCACTGGAGCTCAAGGGCTTGAACCCTGCCTGAATAACATAGCAAAACCCTATCTCTACAAAAACATAAAAAATTAGCCAGGTATGGTGGCACACACCTGTGGTCCCAGCTACCGGGAAGGCTGAGGTGGGAGGATCAGTTGAGCCTGGGAGGTTGAGACTACAGCCTGGGGTACAGAGCAAGACCCTGTCTCAAAAAGAAAAGAAAAGAAAAGAAAAAGGCAAACCTGTTTTCTAAAGACTCATTTCTAAAAATTCTAAAATGAAGTTGAATGTCTAAAGGATGGTGTATTAGTCTGTTCTCCCACTGCTATGAAGAGCTACCTGAGACTAAGACTGGGGAATTTATGAAGAAGGGAGGTTTAATTGACTCACAGTTCTGCAGGCTTAACAGGAAGCCTGCCTGGGAGGCCTCAGAAAACTTGTAGCAGAAAGCAAAGGAGAAACAAGCATGTCTTACCATGATGGAGCAAGAGACACAGAGAAAGAGCAGAGAGAAGTGCCACACACTTTTAAAAGATCACATCTCTTGAGAGCCCATCATGAGAACAGCAAGGGGGGAAATCTGCACCTGTGGTCCAGTCACCTCCCACCAAGCCCCTCCTCCTATTCAACACAAGATTTGGGTCTCTGCCCAAATCCAAACTATATCAGATGGTTCCATAAAACCATGCCTGTGTATCCCCTAGAACGCTGATGTACATTCCTCAGTTGCATGAAATCACCAGTAGGACAGAAACTGCTCTATCATATACATACACTGAGGCTGAATTATTGAGTTGAAAGCATGGTTTGTCCTCAACTCTATTAAATGTAATTAACTTTCTAGCATGTTTGACCTTTCATTCTATAATTAGAGCATGAGAATTGTAATTGTTCTACCTCTCCTTCTACATGGTCATACTTAAAAAAATTTTTTTTTTTAATTTATTTATTATTATTGTACTTTAAGTTGTAGGGTACATGTGCATAACGTGCAGGTTTGTTACATATGTATACTTGTGCCATGTTGGTGTGCTGCACCCATCAACTCATCATTTACATCAGGTATAACTCCCAATGCAATCCCTCCCCCCTCCCCCCTCCCCATGATAGGCCCCGGTGTGTGATGTTCCCCTTCCTGAGTCCAAGTGATCTCATTGTTCAGTTCCCACCTATGATTGAGAACATGCGGTGTTTGGTTTTCTGTTCTTGTGATAGTTTGCTAAGAATGATGGTTTCCAGCTGCATCCATGTCCCTACAAAGGACGCAAACTCATCCTTTTTGATGGCTGCATAGTATTCCATGGTGTATATGTGCCACATTTTCTTAATCCAATCTGTCCCTGATCTTAAAAAATTTTAAATCATATGATGTATGTGTAGTTTCATCACATTGTAATATAAATTTGTACTGCCTTTATGAATTGTGAGGTTAAGATACTTTTCATATTTTTATTGCTATTAGGGGTACCTATTTTGTTAATTGATGGTTCATACGCTTTCCCAATTTTTCTTTCATATTATATGATTTTTAGTTATTGATTTGTTATAGTGTTTTACATATCCTAGATGCTAATCTTTACCTGTTATACCTGTTGCAAAAAATTTCTTCCACACTATGGCTACCTTCTCTTTTTAAGAAAAACTTTCATGCTAGAACAATTTTAGAGTTATAAAAAAAAAAATGCAAAGATAGTTGTTACGGTCTGAATGTTTGTGTCCAAATTTACATGTTGAAACCTAATCACCAATGTGATAGTATTAGGAGTTGGGGCCTTTGGGAATTTATTAGGTCATGAGGGCAGAGCCTTCATAAATAAAACTAGTGTTTTTAATAAAAGAGGCTCCACAGGGCTGCCATGTCCCTTTTCCACCACGTGAGGACATAACAAAAATGTGCCATCCACAAACCAGGAAACGGGCCCTCACAAAACACCAAATCTGCCTGTGCCTAAGATTTTGACATTTCCAGCTTCCAGAACTATAAGGAATACATTTCTGCTGTTTGTAAACTATGTAAGCTATGGTTTTTGTTATAGCAGCCTGAATAGACTAAGACAATAGTACAGAAAATTCTTACATACTCACACTTAGTTTTCCTTAATATTAATATCTTACATTAGTATGGTACACTTGTCACAATTATTGAACCAATATTATACATTATTATTAAGTAAAGTCCATACTTCATTCAAATTTTCTTACCTAATGTTCTTTTTCTGTACCAGGATTCCATCCAATAGATCATACTCATACTACATTTAGCCATGATGTCTCTCTTAGGCTCCTCTTAGCTGTGAGTTTCTCAGACTTTTGTTTTTGTTTTTGTTTTCGATGCCCTTAACAATTTTGAGGTGTCTAGTCAAATATTTTGTAGGAAGCCCTTCTACTGAAATTCACATGATATTTATCTCATGGTGAAATGGGTTTATGGGTTTGGGGAAGGAAAGCCACAGACGAAAGTACCATCCTTATCACATCATATGACTGATACCTATTATCAACATGTCTTATTAACTGTTGATACTAACATCCTTCACCTGGCTGAGTTCGTCAGATTTCTCCATTCTAAAGCAAATCATTTTTCCTCCCTTTCCATACTGACTGAACCCTTTGGAAAGAAGTCAAAGTAGACATTCCAAACTTAAATTATGTTCCATCTCTTTTGGAATTATTTCACATGGGAGATTTGTCTATTTTCCGTCATTTATTTTATTTATTCAATCATCGAATTATATCAATGTGGAGTCATGAATATTTAGATTATAATCCAATACTACTTTATTTTGTTTTTCAATTGTTTCATCTTTGTCTATTACTATCTTATTTTACTTTACTTGAGAATTTTTGTTATAATGTAAACATCTTAAATATTAACATTATTATATTTAGTAATATGTTTTTGTGGTTTGTATGATTTTATATCATTTTAAAGACATTCTACCCAATCCTATCTTCTCTTAAATAAATACTATTTTGCCAATTTTAATACAAATTAGGAAATAATTTATTTCTGCTTAAATTTTTTGTGTATAATGTGATGTAGAGATCCAATTTTTATTTTGTGCCTATCTGACCAATTTTTCCTATATCATTTACTTAATAGACTATCCTTTTGTTACTTATAATGTCACCAGAGTTATATATTAATTTTTGTATGTACACTGCTCTGTTTCTGGGATTTTTATCCTTTTTAATTTGTTTATTTGTTTAGCATGCATCAGTGTTACGCTGTTTTAATTATGATAGAAATGTAAGTTTTGCTATGGTGAGCAATTAACCAGAAGTTGTTAGTCCTTAAAATTGTATTAGCTGTTTTTTGTCCTTTTCTCTTATGCATACATTGTCAAATTCCATAAGATTCCTTATCAGGAAATTGATTCCAAAGTGTTGATTTCTTCTTCCTTATCCTCCTCCTCTTCTTTTTCCTTCTCCTCCTTTCTCCTCTTCCTCTTCTTCCTTCTCTTTCCCCTTCTTCCTTTTCCCCTTCCCCTTTCCCTTCTTTCATCTCCTTCTTTTTAGAAACATTTTAAATTAACATTTTTAGGATATTGGGCCATCTCACTCATGAACTTAGCATATCTCTTTGTTTATTCCAATCTACTATGTTTTACTGTGTATAGGATTTGTTACAGTTATCTCTACATACTTCATAATTTTTATTACTACTGGAATAAAATCTTTTATTTCTAGTAAATTTTATTATTAGTCATGAATATGTATAGGAATGCTTTTGAATTTTGTATACTGATCTTATTTGCAGGAATCTTCATGAAATTCCTATTTGTCTAATGGTTAGTTTAATTTATCTGAAATTTGGTTTCTTCTATTCTACTGCATGTATTATTTGTTATTTGTTTCATTAACTGGGATTTCTAATATAATATTCAACTGCGGTATTTAATTTCTAAATATTTGGGGATTTTAGAGGTAGCTTTCTGTTATTAATTTCTAAATTAATTTCATTGTGATAAGAGAACCTACTCTGTATTAGTTTATTCCTTTAAAATTTAAGACTTGTTTTATGTTCCAGCATATGCCCTATCATGGGGAATATTCCACATGCACTTAATAAAACCCCATATTTTACAGTTGTTAGTTTAGTGTTCTATGAAAGTTAGGTAAGATGGTGATAATGTTTTAAATCATTTATATTATTATTGATTTTCCATTGTTTTTTACATCAGCATCTGGGAGAGGAATGTTGAAATGTCCAACTACAATTGTGGATTTATTTATTTCTTCTTTCAATTTTGTCAGGTTTTCCTGTAGGTATTCGAAGCTCTTTATTGGGAGGTGCATATATATTTTATATTTATATATGTAATATAATGTATATATAATATATGTGATCATTACATCTTCTTTATAATTATAAAATGTCCCTCTTTATTCCTAATTTTATTTCTCTTTCTGAAGGCTACTTTGTCTAATATTAATATAGCCACTTTAGCTTTCTCATTATGAGTGTTTTCATAGTATAGCTTTTTGCATCTATGTCTATGTCTGTCTACATATATGTAAAAAACTATATTTATTTTTAAAGTTGTTTGCTGTAGACAACATATAGTTGGATTTTGCTTTCTTTTTATCCAGTTTGACAATCTATTCCTTTTAATTAAATTGTTTTCTTTTTCCTTTAGTGGATATATGATTGGTGCAGCTGGCATTAAATCTGAAGACTTTCTACTTATTTTCTATTTGTTCTAGCTATATTTGTCTCTGTTTTCCTCATTTCCTTTTTTCATTTTAGTTTATTTTTATAAATTTCTTTTATCTCCACTATTGGTTTATCAGCTTCTGCTCTTTGATTTATACTTTCAGCAGTTGCGCTAGGATTTAAAAGGTGCATGTTTAACCTGTCACAGTTAACCTTCATATTATGTTACACCTCATTACATGTGATATAAAAGTCTTGAAACAGTTTACTATTGTTTTCCTATTATATCCATTATGCTGCTGTCATCTATTATTTTGACATGTTACAAATCTTATAACAATATTGTTTTCTGCTTTAAGTAATCAATTATCTTTTGAAGAGATTTTTTAAATAAGGAAATAAAGTATTCTATGTTCTGATATTCTTTATTCTACTGTGTTACTCCAAGTTTTCATCTGCTAATAATTTCTTTCTGTCTGAAGAACTTCTTATGACTTTTTGTGTGTGTGTGATTTTTTTTTATTATACTTTAAGTTCTAGGGTACATGTGCACAATGTGCAGGTTTGTTACAAATGTATACATGTGCCATGTTGGTGTGCTGCACCCATTAACTCATCATTTACATTAGGTATATCTCCTAATGCTGTCCCTCCCCCCTCCCTCCCCACAATAGGACCCGTTGTGTGATGTTCCCCTTCCTGTGTCCAAGTGATCTCATTGTTCAGTTCCCACCTATGAGTGATAACATGCAGTGTTTGGTTTTCTGTTCTTACAATAGTTTGCTGAGAATGATGGTTTCCAACTGCATCCATGTCCCTACAAAGGACAAAAATTCATGCTTTTTTATGGCTGCAGTGTTCCATGGTGTATATGTGCCACATTTTCTTAATCCAGTCTGTCACTGATGGACATTTGGGTTGATTCCAAGTCTTTGCTATTGTGAATAGTGCCGCAATAAACATACGTGTGCATGTGTCTTTATAGCAGCATGACTTATAATCCTTTGGGTATATCCCCAGTAATGGGATGGCTGGGTCAAATGATATTTCTAGTTCTAGATCTTTGAGGAATCGCCACACTATTTTCTGCAATGGTTGAACTAGTTTACAGTCCCACCAACAGTGTAAAAGTGTTCCTATTTCTCCACATCCTCTCCAGCACCTGTTGTTTCCTGATTTTTTAATGATTGCCATTCTAACTGGTGTGAGATGGTGTCTCATTGTAGTTTTGATTTGCATTTCTCTGATGGCGAGCGATGATGAGCATTTTTCATGTGTCTGTTGACTGTATGAATGTCTTCTTTTGAGAACTGTCTGTTCATATCCTGTGCCCGCTTTTTGATGGGGTTGTTTGTTTTTTTTCTTGTAAATTTGATTGAGTTCTTTATAGGTTCTGGATATTAGCCCTTCATCAGATGAGTAGATTGCAAAAATGTTCTCCCATTCTGTAGGTTGCCTGTTCACTCTGATGGTAGTTTCTTTGGCTGTGCAGAAGCTCTTTAGTTTAATTAGATCCCATTTGTCAATTTTGGCTTTTGTTGCTGTTGCTTTTGGTGTTTTAGACATGAAGTCCTTGCCCATGCCTATGTCCTGAATGGTATTACCTAGATTTTCTTCTAGGGTTTTTATGGTTTTAGGTCTAACATTTAAGTCTCTAATCCATCTTGAATTAATTTTCATATAAGGAATAAGGAAAGGATCCAGTTTCAGCTTTCTACTTATGGCTAGCCAATTTTCCCAATACCATTTATTAAATAGGGAATCCTTTCCCCATTTCTTGTTTTTGTCAGGTTTGTCAAAGATCAGATGGCTGTAGATGTGTGGTATTATTTCTGAGGGCTCTCTTCTGTTCTGTTGGTCTATGTCTCTGTTTTGGTACCAGTACCATGCTGTTTTGGTTACTGTAGCCTTGTAGTATAGTTTGAAGTCAGGTAGCGTGATGCCTCCAGCTTTGTTCTTTTGGCTTAGGATTGTCTTGGCAATGTGGGGTCTTTTTTGGTTCCATATGAACTTTAAAGAAGTTTTTTTCCCATTCTGTGAGGAAAGTCGTTGGTAGGTTATTGAGGATGGCATTGAATTTATAAATTACCTTGGGCAGTATGGCCATTTTCACGATATTGATTCTTCCTATCCATGAGCATGGTATGTTCTTCCATTTGTTTGTGTCCTCTTTTATTTCACTGAGCAGTGGTTTGTAGTTCTCCTTGAAGAGGTCTTTTACATCCCTTGTAAATTGGATTCCTTGGTATTTTATTCTCTTTGAAGCTATTGTGGATGGGAGTTCATTCATGAACTCTCTTTGTCTGTTAATGGTGTATAAGAATTCTTGTGATTTTTGCACATTGATTTTGTATCCTGAGACTTTGCTGAAGTTGCTTATCAGCTTAAGGAGATTTTGGGCTGAGATAATGGGGTTTTCTAAATATACAATCATGTCATCTGCAAACAGGGACAATTTGACGACTTCTTTTCCTAACTGAATACCCTTGATTTCTTTCTCTTGCCTAATTGCCCTAGCCAGAACTTCCAACACTATGTTAAATAGGAGTGGTGAGAGAGGGCATCCCTGTCTTGTGCCAGTTTTCAATGGGAATGGTTCCAGTTTTTGCCCATTCAGTATGATATTGGCTGTGGGTGTGTCATAAATAGCTCTTATTATTTTGAGATACGTCCCATCAATACTGAATTTATTGAGAGTTTTTAGCATGAAGGGCTGTTGAATTTTGTCAAAAGCCTTTTCTGCATCTATTGAGATAATCATGTGGTTTTTGTCTTTGGTTCTGTTTATATGCTGGATTATGTTTATTGATTTGCATGTGTTGAACCAGCCTTGAATCCCAGGGATGAAGCCCACTTGATCATGGTGGGTAAGCTTTTTGATGTGCTGTTGGATTTGGTTTGCCAGTATTTTACTGAGGATTTTTGCATCGATGTTCATCAGGGATATTGGTCTAAAATTCTCTTTTCTTGTTGTATCTCTGTCAGGCTTTGGTATCAGGATGATGTTGGCCTCATAAAATGAGTTAGGGAGGATTCCCTCTTTTTCTATTGATTGGAACAGTTTCAGAGGGAATGGTACCAACTCCTCCTTTTACCTCTGGTAGAATTCGGCTGTGAATCTGTCTGGTCTTGGACTTTTTTTGGTTGGTAGGCTATTAATTATTGCCTCAATGTCAGAGCCTGCTATTGGTCTATTCAGGGATTCAACTTCTTCCTGGTTTAGTCTTGGGAGAGTGTAAGTGTTATGGTATTTTTTGAAGTGAAGACCTACTGGCAATAAATCCTCTCGGTGTATTAGTTCATTCTTTCACTGCTATGAAGAAATACCAGAGATTGGGTAGTTTATAAAGTTAAGGGATTTCATTGGCTCATGGTTCTGCAGGCTGTACAAAAAGCATGATGTGTCCGCTCATCTTCTTGGGAGGCCTCAGGAAACTTAAAATCATGGTGGAAGGTGAAGGGGGAGCTGGCACTTCACATGGCCAGAAGCAGGAAGAAGTGGGAGAAAGGTGCTACTCACCTTTAAACAACCAAATCTTGTGAGAAATCTGTCACTATGCAGTACTAAGGGGGGATGATGATAAACCATGAGAAACCACCCCCATGATCAAATCACCTCCCACCAGGCCCAACCTCCAGCATTAAGAATTACATTTCAATATGAGATTTGGGTGGGGACACAGAGCCAAACCATATTATTCTGCCCTGGCCCCTCCCAAATCTCATGTCTTTCTCACATTGCAAAATCCATTCATGCCTTCTCAATAGTCCTCCAAAGTCTTAACCCATTCCAACATTAACTCAAAAGTTCACAATCCAATGTCTCATTTGAGATAAGACAAGTCCCTTCTGCCTAGGAGCCTGTTAAATAAAAAACAAGTTAGTTACTTCCCAGATTCAATTTTGGCATAGGCATTGGGTAAAACCTCTCATTCCAAAAGGGAGAAATAAGCCAAAAGAAAGGGGCTACATGTCTCACAGAAGTCTGAAGCCCAGCAGGGCAATCATTAAATCTTAAAGTGACACAATAATCTCTTTTGACTCCATGACTTACATCCAGTGCACACTGGTGCAAGGGGTGGGCTCCCAAAGCCTTGGGCAGTTCTGCCCCTGAGGCTTTGCCGGGTACAGCTTCCAATGCTGCTTTCACGGGCCGGCTTCAAGTACCTGTCATTTTTCCAGGTGCATGGTGCAAGCTGTCAGTGGATCTACAATTCTGGGGTCTGGAGGATGGTGGCTTCTCACAGCTCCACTAAGCCGGGACCCAGTGGGGACTCTGTGTAAGGCCTCCAACACCACATTTCCTTTCCACACTGCCCTAGTAAAGGTTCTCTATTAGGGATTCATTCCTGAAGCAGGCTTCTTCTTAGACATCCAGACTTTTCCATACATCCTCTAAAATCTAGGCGGAGGCTCCTAATCCTCAACTATTGCACTCTGTGCATCCACTGGCTTAACACCACATGGAAACTGCCGAGGTTATGGTTTGCTCCCACTGAAGCAGTGGCCTGAGCTGTACCTGAGCTCCTTTGAGCCACGACTGGAACTAGAGCAGCTGAGATAGGAAAGCAGTGTCCCAAGACTGTGCAGGAGGGTCCTGGACCGGGCCCATGAAACCATTCAGTCTTCCTAGGCCTCTGGGCCTGTGATGGGAGGGGCTGCTATGATGGTCTCTGAAATTCCTTGGAGGCCTCTTGTTGTTGTCTTGGCTATTAGTACTTGTCTTCCTTTTGGTTATGCAAATTTCTGCAGCCAGCTTGAATTCCTCCCCTGAAAATGGGCTTTTATTTTTTACCAGGTAGGCAGCCTGCAAATTTTTCAAACTTTTATGCTCTGCTTCCCTTTTAAATATAAGTTCCAGTTTCAGATCATTTCTTTTCTCCCATATATGAATTTAGATTGTTAGATGCAGTCTGATCACATCTTGAATACTTTGCTGCACTCTAAAGTTCAAAGTTCCACAGATCCTTACGTCAGAGGCACAGTGCACCCAAGCTCTTTGCTAAAGTGTAACAAAAGTGACTGCTCCAGTTCCCAGTAAGTTCCTCTTTTTCATCTGAGACCTCCTCAGCCTGGCCTTCACTATCCATATCACTATCAGCATTTTGGTCACAATAATTTAACAAGTCTCTGGGAAGTTCCAAAATTTCCCTCATCTTCTTGTCTTCTTCTGAGCCCTCAAAATTGTTCCAGCCTCTGTCCATCACTCACTTCCAATGCTGCTTCTACGTTTTCAGGTATCTTTATAGCAATGTCCCACTTCTCAGTACCAATTTTCTTTATTAGTCTGTTTTGCACTGCTATAAAGAAATACTTGAGATGGGGTAATTTATAAAGGTAAGAGGTTTAATTGGCTCACAGTTCTGGAGGCTGTATAAAAAGCATGGTGCACCTGCTCAGCTTCTTGGGAGCCAATTTACAATCATGGCTGAAGGTGAAGGGGGAGCTGGCACTTCACACGACCAGGAGCAGGAAGAAGAGAATAGGGAGGTACTATACACTTTTAAACAACCAGATCTTCTGAGAAATATATCACTATGCAGTACCAAGAGGAAATGGTACTAAACCATGAAAATCTGTCCCCATGATCCAATCACTCCCACCAGCACCCCCCTCCACCACTGGGGATTTTATTTTAACATTAAATTTGGGCAAGGACACAGGTACAAATCATATCACTCTGCTTGCTTTCATTTTCCCAGAAAATAAACAACCTTGTTTCATCTTCATTTGTGAAATATTTAAATTTATATTGAATAACACATTTACAGGTTATTTTTTAAGCACTTTAAAGATGGCATTCCATTGTCTTCTGGATTGCTAAGATTCTGATAAGAAGTCTGTTGTCATTCTTATCTTGTTTCTCCCTGTGTACATAATGTATACTTTTTTTGGCCATTATTAAGAGTTTCTTCTTATGAATGCTTTTCAGAAATTTTATTACATGTACCTTAATATATGTTTAGTTGTTCTCATCTTTCTCAGAGTTCTATATGTTTCTTGGATCTCTAGGTTTATTTGTCATGAGTTTGAAAAAAAAAAAAAAAGCCATTATTTCTTCAAGTTTTTTTTTTTTTTTTTTTTTTGTTTTGTTTTGTTTTGTTTTGTTTTTTACCCCACATTCTCTTTCTTTTCTTGCAGGGACTTTCAAACATATGCTAGAGCACTTGATACTACCATATAGGCTATTGTGGTGTTGCTTTTTGTTGGTTGGTTGCCTTTTTCCTATTTTCTTTGTCAGCCTTATTCTGAATAGTTTATATTCCTATTTTGTCACGTTCACTAGCCTTTTTTTCCCCCTGAAATGTCTACTATGCTGTTAACACTATTTAGCAAAATTTTCATTTCATATATTTTATATTCCATCTCTAGATGTTTCATTTGGGTCTTTGCAAAAATATTCTTCTCCATATTTATTCACATTTTCTTTAATCCTTTGAGCATAGTGATTACCATCCTTGCCTGCTTGCTTCCATTACCTCTGCCATTTCCGACTATGTTTCTATAAAATGATTTCTTTCCTGGTTATGAGTCAAGTTTTCCTGTTATTTGTTACACATAAGAATATTTGACTGCATGCCAAACATTGCTAATCTTATACATTTGAGGGTTGGATATTGTTGTATTTCTTTAAGAACAGCCAAATTACTTGAGAATTAGTTTGATCCTTTCAAAGCTTGTTTCCAGAATTTTAAGGTAAGTCTAGAATAAGGTTTATTCTAGGCCAACATTAGCCCTATAAATACATTGTAACCCTTCTGAATTTTCTTATGAATGTCCCATATAGTCAATGAGGTCTCTCCACTCTGGCTGTTGGGAATTTGAATGATTTCCTGCTTTGTGTGAGCTCTGGGAACTATTTGTTTTTGCAGTTCTCTAGTAATTTTTCTTTCTCTAAAGGTAGCTTTTTGCCTGACTTCATGGAATTTCTACATAGGTGTATGCAGATTAGTATTCATTTAAAAACTCAAGAAGACTTTATGCAGATTTCTGAAGCTCTTTCTATATATCTCCCTTCTTTCTTGGACTCTGTCTTGAAAATTCTAGCCTTTATGGTGTTTGTTTTCTCATTTGGGTAAGACCACAAGTCTGGGTTCTCTCTCCCTGCACCATAGCCTGGAAGCTGCCTCCAGGCAGAAATTGAAGTGATTGCAAGGTTCATTTTATTTTTATTTTTTCTTTCTTCTCAGGAATCATAATTTTGTGATGCTGAGTGTCCATTTCCTAAAATCTATTGTGTCATATATTTAGTTCCATTTTCTAAATATTTATGATGAAAGGGTAAGTTTGGACTCATTTATTCGCTCATGGCCAAAAGTACACGACCACTTGGTATAGTTTTTAAGTAATTTTTGTTACTTTTATTGATGTTGCTCTTATGGACTTTTATATATAGTTTCTTCAACCCAGCCATAGTGTAGATGGTAATTCTTAACAAAAGAGTTTAGTTTCGGCCAGAAAATCCTAATGAGTTTCTACCAGATATTTTTTTCCTGAGCGGATTTGTGATTAAGGCTATCAAGGCCTTTCTCTAGGGAAGCTAAATAATGTTCATTTGAGTATATGTTACCCGATTTCTAAGCTTCTCTTTTAATTGGATGTCTATATATTGTCTTATAACTAGTTTTACCTGATTTCTTAACTTCCAGAATGAAAAAAACTCAAGAATTAAGTGAGATACTATCTCACATCTGGCCGTCATTGTATTCTTCCAGTGTTCTGAAAGCAAATGCAATTAAAACTCTCCACTTGGTACTGGAATTTTAGCACCAAATGGTGCCTCAGGGTCTGAGGAGATGCTGCCTTTGCTATTTCCCAAAACTTATAAGTTTTCTTTTGCCTTGCAGGATGTAGATTTTTTAAAAATTCTGGAGTTTTAATCTTTCTCTAGTAGAAACTCTAATTTAGTGTAACTATTTGAAATAAACATCTCAGGAGACAAAAAGCTATTTTAAATAGATGACAACATCTTGTGGCATAATTGCATGCTAGTGCAATTTAAATGAACACTATCTTTCATAGACAAAATCTATTTTAAAATTCTATCTATAAAACAGTTGAGGAAGAATTGTAAACAGAAGAACATTCTGTTATTTTCCTTGGCATTTAGAAAGTGCTGCTTTTGAAACCTTTATTTTAGGTTCTGAAATAATTTTAGAAAGTGTACATAGTTTTGCTTTCAAAGGTCATGAGCAAGTATAAATATACCCATTTTAGAACAAGGAAAAGCTTTCAATCCCCCCCCACATCTTATCATCCTCTTCCAAGACTAAAAACTAAAGTAGATCTAAAAGTTTCCAATATCTGCTCATTTCCCAGAGTTGAACAAAATAGAAAATATTCAGATTCGATCAATAGTATCCAAAAATGAAGAGGTGAAACCTTACCTGTGTTGGAGGATGAAAGCAAATTCTTTTGGATGCTTCTCGGACTTGATACCATAAGTCCACTCTCATTGAAGGGACTCATATTCCTTTGGGTTCAGCCGCTCAGATCCCTTTGGTAACAATAATTCATGGTCCAGCAAGATCTCAGTAAAAGCATCACCATATCATGATGAAGAAGAAGATGATGATTATGATTATGATGATAAAAATAAAACAAAAAACCCACCTGCTATAAAAAAACAGAAAAACAAAAAAACAGAACACTGAGAAGTAAGCAGTCTAGAAACCTGAAATAATTGTCCACATGAAATTATAAAGTCCTTTTGACACCCATAGTAATTCTACTTTAAGTTTCATAGTAATATTGATTACTAATGAGTTTTTGGCTTGGGCTATTATTTTGAATGGTGGTAGAGTGAGAGGAGTGCTCAAAGGAAATATAGGTTTGCATATATAAATGTGCATTGTGATGGAGGGTTCTTAATTTACAGTAACATACAGAATTTGAAGATTACTTCAAAGGGTATTTAAAACTCATGTGTTTGAAATTCATGATAAGAAAATGTGTACTTTCTTAAGGGACAAAGTTTTCAGGTAAAGTTTCTGCTAGTCAGATTTTTCCTGAGAGGTAATTTGGAATACGTTGGCAGAAAATGTGCAAACTAGAGATATGTTCATTCTCTTACTCTTCTCTATTTAGAGACTAAAGGTAGTATGAGCTGCTTTCATATTTGGTTGAAATGCCTTGAAAAAGCAAACAATTTTAAGAGAGCTGCTTATCTGCTGCTTCTTTCAACTACCCTGACTCTCCTATAATAATTTGTCTTTTAATCTCTTCTAGCGGATACTCCATTCCTATCCCCTTACCGATCCCTACTAATCCTCCCAGTCCTAGACTGCTAGACAGCTCTAAACATCAACTCTGTGTGGGGCTCCACTCGCTGTCTAATTAAAATGATTGTCACTGTGATTATATTATACTCGTAGGTGGATAAGGAAGAGTTAATCATCTGAATTATTGTATACCTAAGAGTGTTAGAATTGTACCACAGAGAGTCAACCTAAAGCCAAGGTGAACTATTTTTAAAACTATATTTTATTTTTACCTGAGAAAAGCAATATATAATCATTGCACAATATGAAGAAAACATGAAAATCCAGGGTCACCTCTTCCTGTCCCATCGAATCAGCTGTTTCCAATTAAGACAACAGTATACAGACTATTATTCCAGTTATTCCTTCCCCAGGAGTCTTTTAGATTTTAAGGAATCTGTGCAATGAAATATTGCTCAACAGAAGTGAGAGACTTAGAACGTCAGATTGGGGGAACCTGGAACCTCACTGGCAGTCCCTAGTAAAATCAGACTTGATCCTTGTAAACAGTTTCTGGAGTTCCAAATACATGTCTGAAACAAAATCATATTTATCCAGACTAGATGAAAGGAGAGAAGTTATAGAGTGTAAATTTTATAAGATTCCGTGATTAAAATTCTCTAAGCTATATTGGACTCTGTTTTGTTATTACTATTTGACTTTGAAATCTGTATTCAATTTTGGATAACACATTTCAATACACTTGCAAAGGAAAAAAATCATCCTATTTAAGTCTCTGGTAGAAAATTACTGTGAAGTATGGCGGGCAGGTTTCCTCCTCTTTACAGTAACAACAGTGGACTTCTTCTGTAACAGAAGTGGTTTAAATTAGAAAGAAAACCTTTGTGACTCAGCAGTCCAATGCTAAATTGGGCTTCTTAAGGCAGTGGTGAAAGCTTCTAATAGAATGATGTTTCCAAAACAATTCAGGCTTCATTCACTAGGAAATACTTTGAAAAGATGGGGACTGTCATAAAGTTGCCAGCTCTTTAGTTTTTCCAAGTAGGTATGTTAAATAAAAAAACATGTATTTATTCAAATATATACATTGGAAATGTATTCTCAATCAGGCACTGTGCCAAATAAAATGTGGGGCTGTGGTAGTGAATCTGTTTCCTCACGTCCTTATAGTTTCAATGGGAACTGTTATCAACCAAACACACGAATAAACATAAAGTTACAGTTGTGATTAGTGCCATAAAGGATATGTAGCTGTATAAAAAGAGTCTAATTTGGCCATTTAGAAACTAAATATGAAGGAAAGGCACATGGTCAACATCATGGCTAAGACTGATTGAGCACTTACTCTGTGTCAGGCACTGTTCTAAGCATGTATGTATAACATCATTTGATTCCCACAGAGACTCTAGAAAGTGGGAATGTTATTATACCTATTTTAAAGTGTGAAAATCTTAAAAGGCATAGGAAGATTAATTAACTTGTCCTGGTTTTGTAGCTCACCAGTAGGACACCCTGCAGTCAAACTCTGATAGTCTGATTCTGGAGTTCACATTCTTAACCATCAAAAAGAGGAAAGTTTTTCATAATTTTCATAAATTCCTAACTTTTTGAAACTTGTATTACCCTGTTCCCATTTTTTCTTTTAGTGGCAGAGTGCTAAAAATTTGGGGCCAGGGGCTAGTCATGGATCAGCAATGGAAAGACACTTTTTGAAGGTGACTTTTCCAATGAGGATACACTGAACAGGATAGTTTAAATGAGCTCCTGCCAAAAGAGAGTGGAATAAAATAGATTGCTTTTAGAGGACAATTCCAGCCTTCTAGTCTTAAATGCATTTTCAATAATGTGATATGCAACCTTAATCTGACTTTTAAAGGTATTGCATTTTTTGTTCCCTTTGACTTATGATAAACAAATGAAAAAGTGAAATGCACCAAAGAAGATACATAGAGCATTCCTTGGTGCTTCTATTCCAAAGATGACTTGGAATTTCCTTTGTTCAAGCAAGTTTTGGGGTGCAGTGGCTCATGCCTGTAATCTTAGCACTTTGGGAGTCTGAGATGGGAGGATCACTTGAGCACAGGAGTTCGAGACCAGCCTGGGAAACATAGCAAGACCCCACCTCTATGGAAAATAACATTTAAAAAAAATCAGTCAGGTGTGGTGGCATATGCCTGTAGTCCCAGCTACTCAAGAGGCCAAGGCAGAAGGATAACTTGATCCCAGGAGATCAAAGCTACAGTGAGCTGAGATCATGCCACAGCACTGCAGCTTGGGCAACAAAGTGAGACCCTGTCTTGAAATGGAAAGCATTTATTTATTTGGTTTGTTTGTTAAAGGGCAAGTAAGTATGCATTTTTTTTTTAAGTTCCGTATCACTTGCAGGTTTTATCCACTTTTGTTATAAAGATGAGAGGATGCTAGCAATAAGAAAAAGTCCCAACATTTTCCAATGAACATTTAATTTTACTTTAATGAGAATTAATTGATGTGAAGGAAATAAAAATTAATTACTACATTCCTAAGGATTAAGAACAATCTGAGAGAAAAACATTCCATTTTTATCAATCTGAGATGAAAAAGTTCCTGACAAAGAAACTTCCTTTGGTAGCTTTCGATTTATCAGACCATTTTCAGAGCCCAAGTCACTTTTCAGCTCTAGTAAGGAAGACATTAATGCTTTATAAAAGCAACTGGGGTATCTCACCACAGTGGGAAACCACTTTTAAACTCACATCGGGAAGCCTTCACGAAGCCTTGTTTCTGGGAAAACTTACATAAATCACTGCTGTTCCCAGTTGAGATTGGCTGCCTGCGGTGGTGATGACAAGGTCAAAGATACGGACTAGGGGTCCAAGGTCAGGCCTTATAAGGGGTAAACGGAGAGTGTTCCCTTTGCTTTTGTCCCATGCATTGAGAATGCAAGCTCATCAAGTAAAGCCCCAGAAGGTAGGCTGGCAGGTCAGATGTATCATATTGTTATGGTTCCTTTCTGTATTTGTATTTGTTATGGACTATAAACCATGATGATGCAATAAAGGGCCAGGGCCATGAATTCCAATTGGCTGTGCAGTGCTATTTCATGGAGGGGCAAGTCCAACTGTTATGAATTCAGACAACTTAATAATTTCAGTTTCACTGCGTTGCTCTGCTCCCCAGGAACCTGCGGAAGATAAGTGATTGGGCACTATCATAAATCCAGACATACATACAATAGGAAAATAACTGGTGAAGCTTTAAATCAATGCAGAATGTTAGACTAATAAAGATATTGATCATACTATTTGGTGGAAATATTAACTAGGAAAAGTTGACAAAATGTACTTTTTAAAAAAGATGAAACTAGTCAAATATATTTCTTTGTGCTTATTTGTATCTGCATAAATATAAAATGCCATTAGTTCTTCAGCTTTAACACCTAAGGGATTTATAAGCATATTGCTTCAATAAAACTTGGTTCATCTGTACAGTACATGGCTCAGATATGCATATTTAATTACTCTGAAAGTAATTTACTTGTACAGATGGTGGTATTAGAGGGTCTTACTTCAATTTAAATTACTTTCATCAGGAAAAAAAGTGTTCTTTGGCTATGATTTCCAAGTAAAAATTTAACTTTTATAACATATGGAACATACCTGCTTGTAGTAATGATACATGAATAATCCCACACATGCAAAATAAACATTATTGTAAAATTTTGAAACCACTCACAGGGAGTAGTATTATTACAAGATAATTCAAGACCCTCGCATGCAAAGCTCAGGGAGTTGCAAGGCAAACTAGCAGCCAAAGTATATAAATGAGCTTAGAAAAAAGCATGGAGGATCTAAGTTGCCACTGAAAGCAATGAACAGCCTCTTCAGCAGACCACTGAAGCCCCTCCTCCCTTGACAAAATTCAAAAGAAAGTTGTAGATATTATGTGAGAAATATACCTGGTCATACCTCAGAGACTCACATGGATCTGTGTGCTCCCTAGGCAGGGACTTGAGCCGTTTTGTACTTCCCATTCTAGAAAAGTAAAGGCTACCTTCCCCCCATCACAGCTTGGTGCCTTCTGAAATGCAACATTCATCCTGTTGAAACAAGCACCCAAATAAAAATTATCACTTTTAAAGGCAAGCCAGTCACAAAGAAAGACAAATGGCTTGTGGCATATTGTATTGATTATCACACAGTAGCTGTGTATTAAAAATTGGGAAAATATAACTGCTTTTGAAAAAGATATTGTTTTCTATTATGAGATTGTAAAAAACTGCCCATGTGTTTGTTCATTCTTCACTGCAAGTATTTCTTTATTAAGCACTGTATCTCAGAGGCAGCACATATACTATCTACTACTCTGGTTGCTATGGTAAGTAGTCATGTTTTATTGAAGAGTAAATGGCCACCACCCACAGGAATAGCTCCCAAGTGGCCTTAGCATATACTCCCTTCCCCACCCTTTCTTTTTGAGCCAACCTAATTCTTTTTAAATCAACATGAATTTTACCCTTATTTAGAGTCAGACAAAAACCTTTCTTTTTTTTTCTTTTTTTCTGAGATGGAGTCTTGCTCTGTCGCCCAGGCTGGAGTGCAGTGGCGCGATCTCAGCTCACTGCAAGCTCTGCCTGCCGGGTTCACGCCATTCTCCTGCTTCAGCCTCCTGAGTAGCTGGGACTACAGGCGCCCGCCACCACGCCTGGCTACTTTTTTTGTACTTTTAGTAGAGACGGGGTTTCACTGTGTTAGCCAGAATGGTCTCGATCTCCTGACCTCGTGATCCGCCTGTCTCGGCCTCCCAAAGTGCTGGGATTACAGGCTTGAGCCACCGCGCCCGGCCTAGACAAAAATCTTTCTACTACCTTCTCTCAACTCTCTCTCTTTCTTCCCCCTGCTGTCCTCTGGCCCATTTTTTTTTTTTTTTTTTTTTTTGGACAGTGTCTCACTTTGTCACTCAGGCTGGAGTGCAGTGGCAGGATCTCGGCTCACTGAAGCCTTGACCTCCTGGGTTCAAGGGATCTTCCTGCCTCAGGGAGGCCCCAAGTATCTGGGATGACAGGCGCACACCACCACATCCAGCTAATTTTTTTGTATTTTTTGTAGAGATGGAGTTTCACCATATTGTCCAGGCTGGTCTTGAACTCCTGAGCTCAAGTAATCCGCCTGCCTCGACCTTTCAAAATGCTGGGATTATAGGTGTGAGCCACTGCGCCTGACCTCAAATCTATCTCTTAAAATGATTCTATTCATTATGAACAACAAATGAAGTTACATCAATCAGCCTTAAAATCTTTGTGATGACACATCCAAATACACACACACACACACACACACACACACACACACACACACACATACAAAATAAGCTTATTTAGTAATATATTGGAGATTATATTATAGGATTCCTTTTAAATACTGAACCTAGAATACAAATAGAAAAGTATTTTGGTGATATGTGCGTGCTTGGGGATTCTATCATAAGACATCTATAATGTGAAGCCATACCCATGAAGACATTTTTCAAACTACCTGTACAGTGTAAACGAATAGTTTAAATGATAGTCTGCTTATCTCTCTATCTATCTATCGTCTATCTATCATCTATCACCTATCTATCTGAGCAAAAAATATTTGTCATATTGTGGTAATCTGACTGATTACCAGTTTTCAGGCCTTGAAGCAAAGTGGAGTTTGAGTTAGGTCAGTTTTCACTTTGAGTCATGGCTATTTGTGTGGGGTTTACCCCAGAAATGCTCCACCAGAAATGCTTTATCAAAAATTTGGACCAGGTATGGTGACTCAGGCCTGCAATCCCAGCACTTTAGGAGGCTGAGGCAAAAGGATTCCTTGAGCCCCGGAGACTGAGGCTGCAGTGAGCTGTGGTCACATCCCTGTACTACAGCCAGGGCAGCAGAGTGAGACTCTGTCTACACACACACACACAAAATGGCTTAAGAAGACAAAATCTCTGAGGACAGTGACAAACATTTCTTGGACTAAAAAGCCTACAACTAATCAATGGCTTCCAGTTTCTTTAACAAATTCAGCTAGCAATGTCTGACCTCTGCCATATCTCTATTTTTGCTTTATCTGCCTCAAATTTGGCCCGAAAATGACTAGGTTAGTTTGCTCACTTGGACTCTGTATGTACCTGCGACTCTGTGCACAAGTTTTCCTATCATTTGGGGTTAGCTGAATTGTTATTTTCTCACCAAGACTGAAAACTACTACCATTTCATGAAGAAGAAGAACACAGGCCAAGGTGAGAAGAAAAGATAATGGGGATCAGTGGAACAAGAAGAGTGTTTCTTAATTATGCTGTCGACTGTCTCTGCTGGGTCCTTTTTCTACCCTGCACTGTGCAAAATAACTGTCACACAGCGGCTGCTACAGAGATGATGCAGCAGCGGCACTAGGTAATACAGCTGTACCTCTGAGACACACAGGAGGTGACTTTTTACTTTTAAGGAGAAAAGCAAGAGATGAGAGGAAAAAAGATCAAATATGTTCAAGAATTTTTTAAATGTTACTCTCATTCTTGTTTATTACATATTTTCAGCTCTAAGAGGATTCCCCCCCATATAATTCTTTTTATTGATTTTTATATTAAAGCAATCGAAAGCAATGTGGTATCATTTTCTGGTATAATAGAGCCATGGAAGCATGACAGCAGACACCTCACTGGGGAAAATAACATGTAAACACTATACAAATTAGCCTCTTCTAATGCAGCTAATAAAAGAAAGCAAACATTTGCAGATGGAGTAGAATTAAACAATACATTAGCACTCTGTGTATAAGCGTACTGTAGTCTTTGTTTTTTATTATAAATGACCATCACTAAAATGATCCTAAATATGCCATTAAAGAAAACTTACTTGCTAATAGGTGAAGACTCATGAGGCAATAGAAAGTATAATTGGAGAACTTGCTACCTCAACCACAGAAGAGTATACTAGTATTCACGAACAAATACCAGTGTCTGTTGAATTTTGTAGTTAACTCTGAAAAGTGAAAAACACAGTTCGAGTCCAGCCTGGGCAACATGATGAGACCTCATCTCTCCAGAAAATACAAAAAGTAGCTGGGCGTGGTGGTGAGTCCCTATAGTCTCAGCTGCCTGGGAGGCTGAGGTGGGAGGATCGCTTGAACATGGGAAGTTGAGGTTGCCATTGCACTCCAACCTGGGTAACAGAGCAAGACTGTCTCAGAAAAAGAAAAAAAAGTGAAACATGTACACTTTATTCATTTATTCATTCAAATTTGATTTATTACTTACATTTGTGTCAGTGTTAAATGCTATGGAGAAATAAAAGTAGCCACAGTCACTGAAGTTATAGAAATATGGGAAATAGGATTCTTTGCTTGTCACACAGAATTGACTGCTTCCTTAAGACTTACAAAGACGTGAGAAGCTCTGGGCCTTCAAAAAAGAACTCAAAATGGTACAAGAGTACAGCCACGAAAACAAATCTGAATAGAACAAGTGCATATTACCGTTACTTCTCATGTTTGCCTTTTTATTAGATTCCTCTCTCCACAACCTCATGTTTCCCCATGGACTTTGATTCTCATACATGCCCTATATGGATTTAATGTTTCTTGTTCCATTAGCCACATCTTCAACTTGACTTCCACCGACCAGCATGAGTGTGGTTTTGCATTTTGATAATTCTTTAGTATCCAATTCGTGACCCTCCCCAGATTTTCAGCTTCATTACCCTCACATTTTGCTGACAGGTGGTAGCGGTTTGCCCTGAAATGCCATCAAGATAAAATAAATGAAAACAAATGCAATTCAAGATACAGTGTGATAAGTGCCATTAGAGCTGTATAAACAGGATGCTACGGAGTTTCGAGCTGGAAAATGCCACAATCAGGGATGCCAAGGAAGACTTGATTTAAGACATACAATGACATCAGAAACTAAATCCGTGAGTCCCAAAATGTGTTAGCAAAAAAGCTGCCTCAATATATTTAGGGGAGAATCTTTTATAAACCTAACAGAAAATTCTGACCCACAGAGCACTTTGATCACTTAATAATGGTTCATATACATAGCTATGCTCGACAAAACACATATACAGAATTCTCACATTTTGTTCAGAGGAATTCACAAATGTGAAGATGAATTTTACAAAGAAGTGAGCCAATTATTTCAGCTTGAGTGCTTTCTTACATGCAAGTGAAAATTCTTAATAAAATTGAAATTAACTCCATTACTACTAGATCTGAAGGAGTTTAGGAGGTGTTTTTATACTCAAATCATCAGGAGAAAGCACAATTCGAATAAAGAACAACATATTCTCATGCATTTAGATGCAGTCCGCAATTTTTCCAGTTACATGCTTCTTGAAAGCAGGATATTGGGAATCTTTATTTTTAAGTCACTGCAGGTAATTTTTGAATCAGGAGGCTCATGGGTTTCCAGATGAGAAACAATGCTCCATGGACTTCATCTCGCTGCTTCTGGGACAAGGCTGGCTGGGCAGGGCTGTGGATCAGGAGAGTCAATCTCAGACTTACCTGTTTGTTTGGACGTGTCTGAGGAAACAGCCCATCAAAAGGAGAGAATGTGTATGATGAATCCAAAATAATGGAGCTAGAGTGAAGGCCCACAGCAGTACATGGCCATGAGAACTGGATGTGGGAGACCAAGAAGGAAGTGGAGAGCCAGACTAGTGATGGTTGTTGAGGGAAAAGGGAGCAAAGGAGAAGGTGGGGTGGAAAAGGGCTTGTAAGCAGCCCCAAGCCTGCCAGACACATTCAAGAATGGAGTGGGGCTAGGACCAGGGAGGCTAGTCTCTACTTAGGATACCTAAATGAGGGGTAGAGTTGCTGGGGGAAACCCTTTGGTAGAATTTAGTTAACTTAGCAGAGATCTGAATACATTACGGAGGTGAATAAACATTGAATTAACAAGATCATACTGCACTCCAGAAAACTTGATTGAATGACTGATAGACGCATTCATTCTTCGTTCATGCATCCAGTGTGTTTTGTACATGCTCTAGGCACCCTTCGAGACGATGGGGAATCAGTAGAGAAAAACATCACCATATGAACACATTCTTAGCTATGGTCTACTTAGTCATGATTTGTTTTTAAGTATGAAAATAATAAAGCTGATTGGGTGTAATAGCATGCTCTATTTTGGAAACACATTAACTAGTCAAAACAAGGTATGTTAAATAGTAAACAAGTAGTATAAATCATATTTAATTGCCAAATGAATCCATCATCAATTAACTTTGAAATGGAAGAAATAAGCCACATGGGCTATTGATGTTAATAGATATTCCTTGAATAATCTTTTTCCTTCACTCAACAAAATCTTTCTTGGAATTGAATAAAAATGTTGAAGTTACTTCATTGAAAAAATATCTTCTATATGAGTCACAAAAAGTAGATAATCTAACTTATAAAGTGGTCAGAATCTAAAATATTGAAGTAGTCAAAAGACAGAAAGTAGGAAGACAGTGACCTGGCTTAGCTTGTGGAATGGTGCTCCTCATTTATGCCTAAACAGTGCCTAGTACTGGGAGCAAGGCCTCAATGGATATGTCTCCTGACCTGTTTGGGGTAGTCATACCAGGATTTGAGGGGCTGTGGAGACTATCAGGAACCAATACCTCCTTAGGGAAGAGAGAGCAGTCTAGATTTTACCCAATTTCCGGTGTATCAGTTGTCAGAGGGATTCTACCTATAGCAGGGTCTCTGTCATTCATTTTGTTGCATATCTAAGGCCCAGCGGAAGAAGCGTTGTGACTGAAAACTGAAAAATGTAGTTCACTAGAAACTCTTAAATTAAGGTATAAGCAGCACAGCTTAGAAACCTGTTTCAACAAGGTATTACATGCCAGAGAGACAGAGAGAGAGAAGCTTTCTTTATTTTGCCACGGAATACATTGGAGCTTCAGCTCCATGAACACTCCAATGCATGGGAAGCCCCAGCAAAAGGGGTGGTCGTGGTACCAGAGGACAAGGCAGGAAAGCTTGGTATAGACAGCCATGCTGGACAGGTCTGGATAGTGGTGGGCGGGATGGCATCCATGCAAGTGGGACTCGTACTTGATGGATCTCATATCCGAGCACATGTGAGGTACCCTTGGGGAAGCTCCAGAAATTCTTCAGTGGTGGAGAAAATGTTAATGATGCTTGAGGGCTCTGTAATAACAGGTATAAACCAGAGCAAAAAGTCAAGTAAGAGTTACTAATGTTAAAATAACCTATTTATTATAAATTGGCCAGCAACGGATCTCAGAACTGACTGAGAAAGGTTTCACCACACATATAATCAGTTGCTAAAAAAATAAAATGTGAATATTATGGCTCTGTTGGAGAAACTATTGTGTAAATGTTTCCGAAATATTCAGCAGAGAGCTGTAGAAACTAGTAAAATCTCAGGACCTTTAGAACTGAAAGTTTTCCGTGGATGCCACATATTTATCTATTATAAAGAAAGTATAAGAGCCAGAGAACTAAAAACAATAGTAGACTATAGAGGATAGGGTATATTAAAAATAATTTGAAGACAAATAAATATCTAGGTAACATTTATGTAATAGCTATTGCCAAAGAGGCAGATGGCTTATAGAGATCAAATGTAGACTAAAATCCAGGGCATTTTCAGTGACCAGAAACTTTGTAACTAAGAAAATAAGCATTTTCTTGAAACAAAAACCCAGAAAATCAAGTTATTTACATAGCACTTGATAATATTATATCCAAGTATGCTATTTTTTTTTACATTTTGCCATAATTCTATTATCATAGTTTCTCTTTCTACTTCCTATTTTTTCTTTCCCTATTCCTCCTTTTTTCTGTCTCGTTTTTTTCTCCTTCCTCCTCCCCTTTCTCCTTCTTCCTCTCCTTTCTCCTTCTTCTCCACTCCTTTCTCCCTTTCCTCCCTCTCTCCCTTCTTACTCCCCTTCCTTCAGTCCTTCCTCCCTCCCTCCATTCCTCCCTTCCTTCCTTCCTTTTCTCCCTTGCTTCCTTTCCCTAGAAATGCCTAATTCAAAGCCTGGATCACATTTCTTAGGAATCCACAATTTACCTGAATAAATTTTAAGTGGCATTTCACTCCAAAATTCAGAGTGCCTCTACATATCTAGTATGCAGTATCAGCTAATAACAGGATAGATCAGAGTTTAAAGGGAAAGAAGCAACCCTGGATTGCCATGGTAGAAAAAAAATGTCCCCATAAAACTAATGTATTTCATTAATATTTAATCCCAATGATATTGTAATATAGGTGTTATGGAACTGGATTCAAATATCTATTCCGAAATGTTTAATGTTGGCATGTCAAAAAGAAAACTAATAAAAATAATTGCTTTCTGTTTTTACTTTATTGACTTCAATGAACTACGTGAATTTACTTCTTTACACATATGTGCTGCATTCCTCATTTCTTCAAGCACTTCAAATCGTCTTGGCCACATTGCAGCATTAAAACATATATTCCTGTGTTTTCAGTTCAATTAAGTTCCATTATGCTTTGTCTTACAACTTAAGAAATGAAGAGGTTCTAGTATGACTCAAGAAACAGGAACCAAAGTACATACAGAACTGTAAAGTGAGAAGTACAATAAAGTTTAATTTATTTGGATTTATTTTGCCCCCCAACTCTGATACCCCTTCATTGTTTTATTTTTCTTCATATTATTTGTCACTTTCTAACATACTGTATATTTCACTTATTTTTCCTAATGTCTGATTCCCACACATAGCAGAGGATCACAGAATATATGTTTAATAAGTTGATCTCACTTTTGGGGAATTTATTATTGTTGTGCTGTGTTAAAAACATTTACTAAGCAAATGGTTAATATAAATAAGACTCGAAGATCGTTTATCAATAGCAGCAAAAATTACTTTCAAATATTTCAGAAATAATCATGTGTGTGGGGGAAAAGTTACCTAGAAGTCATTCAATACATTATTATGGACTGTTACCAAAAGAAAAGCTACGTGTGTAACATTACTCAAAGATAATATATCAACCGCGGCATTACAGGACTTTTTTTTTACAAGTGTTTTAGAATTCAGACATCTTTCATCAATCTAGACCAACTTTTCCAAATCTGAAAGAGCTGTTAAACCCCACATCATCTGTCGGGTCAGTCTACTAGGCAGTATTAGTTCACTAAACATTTTCTGTTTACTGAGTGAGAGGCCCTTAATTACATGCTGTGGGGAATAAAAAAATGAAAAAGACATATTCCTTA
Source organism: Macaca fascicularis (assembly GCF_037993035.2). NCBI lineage: Eukaryota > Metazoa > Chordata > Mammalia > Primates > Cercopithecidae > Macaca > Macaca fascicularis. Next base: position 138,223,928 of record NC_088375.1, read on the forward strand.
TGGAGGCTAAAGGAGCAATGAATTTACCCTGAGAGTAATATTGGAAAAGGAGAAGGCAATAATAAAATAATGGAACTATTTCTTAAGTACTTTTATCTTATCCAGGATAAGCTGGATTTTAACAGAAGGATGTGAAAGGCAAGAATGCAGTGGACTAAAGAACCAGCATGGACATAGACATGGGAAGGGTAAAGTGCATGGAGTTGTTTAAGAACCAAGATCAGCTTGCATGGAGGCATGCCAGTTTATTAAAAATGGAATCACTTTTCATAAATGTGTAGGGTTTTTGAGGAGAAATTATGTAATAATCTGCCTCAGAGATGCTATCTAGGAAAGATTCCCTCTGAGTTGCCTTCCTACTCCGAGGTTTTCTAAGGCCCTTTGGCAAATGCGTACAGAGAACAAATGCATTTTGGAAGCACCAGAGAATGCAGGATGAGAGACTTGGAATTCCCATAAACAGAAATGATAGATCCAGATTTGATAAGGTACTGTACAGTTGGTCAGCTTATCAATTATTAAGTGAAAGACCTGACTGGTTGTAAAAGGCTCTAACAGATGAAATGAACCACAGGGTAGAACTTGGAGCACAAAGGAGAGATAGATGTTCATCTGGAATGGAATTGCGGAGTCTGAGAATCACAGCGTTTTATTATTCTCCAAGTCTTTGAATTTGAGCTTGAAGTAAGGAATACATAATGAAGATGAGTCATTACATTTCTAGTCACCACTCCAGAATCAACAGTGTTATTTTTCTTTAGCAAAATTAAGTTGCTCTTTATAAGGAATCATAATATGCAGTATGAGTCTCTGAATTCTCATTTTAGAGCTATCATTCTTGCCAAATTTACCGAGAGAAATGGTATACCTTTCTCTGGCCTTTTCTTAAAATATCTCTTATTGTTTTGTCTCTTTTCAATACTGATTGTGATAGTAATACATAATGACTATATTAATTTGTAAAAATACCAATAAGTACAATAAAATACCTGAAATACCGTGGCTGCTATTATTTTCTAGGTCATTTTCTTACTCTTTTTTTTTTTTTCAGCTAATGATGAACAGTCAGCAAGAAATCACACCATGAACAAACACACATGTATAGAGCCACTCCAAACTGAACACCTGTATAAATTATTTTTCCTTAAAACACATTATAAATATTTTCATATCAATTTTGTTTCCTTCAGAACATAGTTGTTAATTATCAGATAGAATTTTAATGCACAAATATACCATAATTTATTTAACCAACCTCTAGTCTTTGGTCATTTAATTTTTTTCTAATTTTTACATTAAAAATATAGTGATAGTGGTACATAAACATTTGGCATATCCATTATCATTTCCTTAAGATAGAATTGTAGGGTAAGGGGTTTGCAAAATGTTCAGGGTTTTGACGCACATTGCTAAATCACCTTGGAGCTGAGCATGAATGACTATTTCCCTGAATACTATCCAATATAGTAACTAAAAAAGAAAAAAATAAATGTGATATATTATCTTAATGTTATTTTGACTAGCGTCTTTATTAGCACTGAGATTGAACATTTTTAATATGCTTTTTAGCTATTTATATTTCTTAATTTGTAAAGCAGGTGCCTATTTGGAAACTTGTGTTTTATTGATTTCTTTTTTGTTGTTGTTTTTTGAGACCTGAGTCTCTGTTACCAGGTTGGAGTGCAGTGGTGCGATCTTGACTCACTGCAACCTCCGCCTCCTGGGTTCAAATGATTCTCCCGCCTCAGCCTCCCGAGTAGCTGGGACTACAGGCGCATGCGATTACACCCAGCTAATTTTTGTATTTTTAGTAGAGACAGGGTTTCACCATGTTGGCCAGGATGGTCTCGATCTCTTGATCTCGTGATCTGTCCGCCTTGGTCTCCCAAAGTGCTGGGATTACAGGCGTGAGCCACCGCGCCCGGCCTGTTGTACTGATTTCTGAGAGCTCTTTAAATGTTAGGAAGAGTAAGCCTTTATTTGTTATATGTGAATTCTTACTTAGAATCACAAAAATGAAGTTCTATCCATCAGGGATATAGTATAACCTGTATATATTTTGATATTTGCATCAACTAAATTATTTTTAAAATAATTTATTGGAATAGAAAAAATTCAGTGTGAAAATAAAATCTATTTCACGATTCTCACGAACAAACAGATCTTAATTGCTCCACTAGAGATTTTAATACCAGTCTTTTAAGTTACAAATAGCAATAAAAGGGATAATTCACTCCATAAACCGGCTAGCAATCAGAATGCAAATCAGAGGATGAGCTATTGCTTCATCAGGAAAGCAGTGACTAGGTTTTAAATTGTCACACCAAATTTCATACAAAACTGGGGAAATATGACTGACAGCACATCGAGGATATGCACAAGAGTGAAAACCAGAAATTCGTGTAGATGGAATTTATTTTATTTTTCTTTCAAACTTCTGATCAAGATTATATTGAGGTAGGAAGAAATTGTAGATTAAAAAGAAATTATTCTGATAGCTTTATTAGAGCATAATATTTGGTGATAAACTACCAAGATTTTTAAACTAGATTTGGCTTTAAATCCTGAAGTTGGTTCTTGCTTTGTCTTTCTGCTTGCTTGGTTTATTTAAATGGCTCTATAGATACTGGTATTTTTGTAAAGTTTTACTTCTAGAGAAAAGATATTTAAACAGAAAATCAAGACTTAAGCCACCTTCCAAAAATCCCTATTCTATGGTATTTATTTTATTCAACCTGAAAATTGCAGTAATTATGTTTAGTTTTTTTGTTTGTTTGTTTGTTTTCCTTTCTTCAATTACTTCCTTGATTGGAAAATCTCTGAGTGCCAGGAGAATGCCTTATAGGTAGATAAGATTCTTCTCCATGGTCACTTCTGAGTCAAGTTAAGACTCTTAGTTAAAAATATCCACCCAAAATGATATTTTAAAGCTGTGGTCCATTTATACCAGACAGTACTACTCAACAATAAAAATTACCTATTGATACATGCAACTTGAATGGATCTCAAGAGCATTATGCTGAGTGGGGGAAGTCAATGTAAAAATCACAATCTATATGATTCCGTTGATATATCACGTTTGAAATGAAAAGGTCATAGAGATGGAGAACAAATTAGCTAGGGGTTAGGGATGGTGGTGGGGAGGGAAGTGGATATGATTACAAGGGGTAGCATGAGCCACATTCTTGTAGTGATGGGATCATTCTACATGTTTATTGCAGTGGTGTTTACATGAGTCTACATATGTGATGAAATGGCATCAAACTATTTACACACATTGTCGCAATGTTACAATATCAATATAATATCAAACAATATCAATGTTTGATATTGTATCATAGCAATATAAGATGTAACCACTAGGAAAAGTTAGGTATACAAGATCTCTCTATAGTACTATATTTATAACATTTGGTGAATCTATAATCATTTCGAAATACATTTTTTTTAAAAATCCACTCAAATGGAGAAGGGGGTAGGAGAGGGCCTTTCTGGAGGTTCAGAGATGAGCAAACTTTAACCAGTCTTCAAGACAATTCTATTTTAAAAAATAAAAACAAAACAAACAAAAAACTGCATGCACAAAGCATTTACCATTCCTCTAAAAGTGTATGCTCATCATTCTTATTTTTGAGATTTAAAAATATATATATTTAGTTTTCCCTAGCAATTTTATAATGCATGCTTTTAATATAATTATTTTAAAGAGATGAAATTTTACTATGTTCCCCAGGCTGGCCTCTAACTCCTAAGTTCAAGCAATCCTCCTGCTTCAGCTTCAAGAATAGCTGGGACTACAAGTATGTAGCACCTTGCCCAGGTTTTTAATATAATATTAGAATGATTTTATAATGTATGCTCTTTAGTATACTATGGATATTATGTTTTTATTTTTACATATTATAGACTCTCTTAGCAAATATATTGTATGTCCTTTTACTATATAGAACAGTTTTTCTTAGGAAATTTATTTTTCTAACATTAAGAAACGTTATCATGGTAACCATGGAAGTCTGTCAAAATTTCAAAGGTGCTATCTGCAGATCTTTGACTAGAATCAACTACCCTGAAATTATATAAACCTGAAATTTTGATTTGAAGCTGTAGTTAAGCATATTAGTTTACTGTTGAATAAACTGAATTTAAAATCCTTTTTTGAAGATATAGAATAGGATGTCAGTTGGCTTTTTCATAAACTGAATTTACTTAAACCTGAAGTCTTGATTTAGAAATATAGTTAAGTATGTAAATTGGCTTGTGTGTGTATTTGTGTATAATTTGCATAATGTGGCCAATTTTATAATTTGCATATTTCATCACAATAGTTGGATGACCTGGGGCAAATGACTGCAAGTTCTCTACATTTCTGAAACATGTAGATGACAATAATACCTGTCTTACCTTCTTCACAAGGTAAAACACTAAACAAAGGTTATTATTGTTATTAATAAAAATAATTGCAACAGGGCTGTTTTGTCAACCTGTGGAATACGATCTATTCATAAAGCCTGTCTTTTCCACCTCTGAAGAAGAATTTAAATGAAGCATACACGAAAGAGTTTTCTGATTAGTTCCAAGTAAATACCGTCAAATAAAACCCCTAAACAAACACATAGACAGTGTAAAAATAAAAAAGCCACACTCTAACAATGGCACAGGGCAGATATGTTCCTTCTGTTATGGTAGCTGTAACCTGCCCCCATTTTTAAAATTATTTTTTTCTTTTTAGCATCAAAAAATTTCAAGTTATGCTTGTTCATTTGAAAACTGTTTATTGGCCTGCTGTGATGGCTCATGCCTGTAATCCTAGCACTTTGGGAGGCCAAGGTGGGAAGATCACTTAGGCTCAGGAGTTCAAGAGCATCCTGGGCAACACAAGGAGACATGTCTTTACAAAAAGTTAAAAAAAAGAAAAAAAAAAAAAAAAAAGAAGTTACCTGGGTGTGGTGGCATACACCTGTGGTTCCAGCTACTCAGGAAGCTGAGGGGGGAAGATTGCTTCAGCGCAGAAGGTAGAAGCTACAGTGAGCTGTCATCATGCCACTGCACTCTAGCCTGGGTGATAGAATGAAACTCTGTCTTAAAAGAAAGAAAACTGAATCCAGTCTTAGAAAATAATGGCAGTATTGCTTCTAAAAAAGTAAACATTCAAAATATTCAACAGAGAATGGATAAGCAATGATATATCTATCACAATAATGTGGCATTTTCGGAGACATAACAATAACTGAAATGAGATATGCATGGTATCATTTCAACTATATAAAATTTGGTTTAAAAATTAGTGTGATACTTCAGAATATTAACTGGGTTTCCCTAGACAGTAGAATGGCTTTTTCTTCTTTTCTACAAGTTTGTTTCCAAATTTTCAGTAATGAGATTTCTTACTTTTATTATTAGAAAAAAGCTTGTTTAAAACTGTTAATTGTTGTTGCAGTAGAGAGCCTCTAAGGTGGCATCCAGTGAATCCTCACCTTTTGATACACACGCCCTTGTGTAATCACTCCATGAGCGTGGGCTGGACCTGGTGACCTGCACATAATAAATAGAATATGGAAAAAATGGTGGAATGTTATCCTGTGATTAGATTACAAAAAAACAGTGTCCTCCATCTAGGATGCCCTATTTCTGCCTTCTTGTGCACTTACTCTGAAGGAAGTCAGCTGCCATGTTGAAAGCTTCCTTATGAAGTGGTCCACATGGCAAGAAGTTGATGTCCTCCACAAAAATGTACTTGGTTTTCATTCAAAAATATGCCTGGTAATCTAAAAGTATTAGAAGTAAAATAAATTATTGTTATTAATATATTTAATCATCATGTAAATATTTTTTTCAGCTTTTTACTATGTCATAGCTATGTGCTTATGAACTTAAGAACCAAAGGTGAAAAAGACAAGTTAATGATATCAAGGATCTTGTAGTCTGGTCTGGTCAGGGGAGAAACGGGTTGGGAAGGATAGAGATACATAAGTAGATAATAATTTCAATAAAATTGAAGTATAATAATAGAGAAATAAATATAGTGTCATGGGAGCATAGTAGGAGAGACTATCCTTCTCAAAATAAATTAGAAAAAAATCCACAAAGGATGATACACCTAAGCCAGATTGTACAAGATGATAAGTACATGCAGGGTAGGGGATAGGTTGTGGAGAAATGCTAGACTCAGGTAATAGCATGTACAAATGTGGAATTGTTACTGTAATAGCCATGATGGGAAAGAGCAGGTGATGAGACATGTGAGTGTGTAGAGTCCATAGAAATAGCGAGAGATGGATCTGGTAAAACAGTGGAGCTAAATAATGAAAAGTATTAGAAGTCAAATAAAGAAATAAAGATAGAAGGCTAAGACAGGAGATTTCTTGAATCTGGGAGGCAGAGGTTGCAGTGAGCCAAGATCATTGCACTCTAGCCTGAGTGTCAGAGTGAGACTTCATCAAAAAAAGAAAGAAAGAGAGAGAGAGAGAGAGAGAGAGAGAGAGAGAGAGAGAGAAAGAAAGAAAGAAAGAAAGAAAGAAAGAAAGAAAGAAAGAAAGAGAAAGAGAAAGAAATAAAAGAAATAGAGATGCTATACTGTAGGTATTAAACCATCATTAAATCCTTTAATGATGGGAGTCAACTAATTTATGCTATGTAAGGATGATTCTAACATAACATGAAAGTGGAGAATGGTTAAATGGGAGTGGCAGTCAAGGCAATGAAAATAGGAGGCAATTAAAATAATACACCATGGAAGATCATCACCTGAGTCTGAGAGGGTATGTTATGTAAGGATGATTCTAACATAATATGAAAGTGGAGAATGGTTAAAGTGGGAGTGGCAGTCAAGACAAAACAGGAGGCAATTAAAATAATACACCATGGAAGATCATCACCTGAGTCTGGGATGTCGAGACTGCAGTGAAATCATGCCACTGCACTCCAGCCTTGGTAACAGAGCAAGATCTTGTCTCTAAAAAGCAACAAAACAAAACAAAACAGAAAATAATAATCCACCATAATAATAACTACTATTGTTTTAAAACATTGTAGTAAATATTACATGCATTTGGTCTTAACAATTAGCTTGCCTAATAGCAATAATTGTTTTTCACTTATGAGGAAAGGGAGGCCCAGAAAAGTTAAACAACTTGCCTATATCTCGCAGCAACTAAGTAGCACTGCTGGCTCAGAGAAAAATAAACTATAAAAAATGAATCAAATGTGAACTCTAGAACTGAAAAGTATAGCATCTAAAATAACAAATTTGCTGAATTGAACAAATAGAAGAATGAAGATAACCAAGGAAACACAGTCAGTGAACTTAAAGATAAATCAATAGAAATTATCCAGTCTGAAGAACAAAGAAAAGATTGAAAAATATTAAAATATCCTCAGAGAGCTGTGGGAAATATTTAAAGATTTAACATACATATAATTGGAGTCTCAAAGGGAGAGCAGAAAGAACACGAGTTATACAAACATTTTTTAATGATGGCTTAAATTTTTTCCAAATTCAGTGAGTGACATAAATTTACAGATTCAAGAAACTCAATGGACATCAAGTAGAATAAATACAAAGAAAATCTCATATAGGCCCATAATAGTCAAACTGCTGAATTTTTTTTTAGTTGAAGACAGAAAAAAATAACATGCATATAAAAGGAAATGATACAAATGAATCATCAGAAACAATGGAGGCCAGCAGATAGTGGAAGAACATTTGCAAAAGTTGTTGAAACCATCGGGAACGAAGCCCTCTATTCTTTTTCCTGAGGATGGTAAGATGGTAGGATAAAGCCTGAATATGGCAGTGCCATCTTACTTTCAGACATGAGAATGGAAACCAGATTCTGGATGGCATTGCTTGAGTAATTAGATCAAATGTGACTCTCATGTATTGAGACTATGAACTTTTTTTTTTTCTTTTAGTGTAAAGCATTTTTAGGAAGGTTTCTGTCATTTACAGGCAAATGAGAGTCTATTAAAACAATCGTCCTTTCAAATGTAGTCCAAACATTCTCTCCTTTTAAAAGTCTTTCCTGTGCTAGGGCAGTGGCTCACACCTGTCATCCTAGCACTTTGGGAGGCCAAGGTGGGTGGATCACCTGAGGTCAGGACTTCAGGACCAGCCTGGCCAAAATGGTGAAACCCCATCTCTAATAAAAATACAAACAGTAGCTGGGCATGGTGGCAGGCACCTGTAATCCCAACTATTCAGGAGGCTGAGGCAGGAGAATCACTTGAACACAGGAGGCAGAAGTTGCAGTGAGCTGAGATCACGCCATTGCACTCCAGCCTGGGCGACAAGAGCAAAACTCCATCTCAAAAAAAAAAAAAAAACAAAAAAAAACAACTTTTCAATCCTTCCCATTCTTTAATCTCTCAGAAAGAATTAGGTTCTCCCCATCCTCTGTACTTTATTAGTGTCTCTTCATTGTTGTACTATTTATGTTATATTTTTAAAAATAGACTATGATCCCCTTGAGGGGCGGTATTAACTTAGTTTTCTTTGTATCCAGATAACAGCTGTAGCACATAGTGAACCATAAATATATGTTTTTTCAATTAGACTTTTTCTTAGGGGATGCAATAGTTTTTCTTAATTGATTGGATCAGTTAAAATGCCTCTGGTTAAAAGCAACAGAAATGTCAAATGAAATGGACTTAAATGTTCAAGAGAATTGATTGGGTCATGCCACTGAAAAAAATCCAGAGGGAAAGTATCTTAATCAAGGTCGACTACAGGAGATGAAGAAGGAATCATACTAAGAAAACTATCAGGTACCCTCCTTAGCTAGTGGAGGAATTTTTGTAGAATTAGCATATATGGCCCGTGTCTTGGATGAAAATATGAGGGAAAGAATCCTACACCTCTTTCTTCTTTCCCAGAGTCTAATGCACAGTAGTTGCAAAGTCTTAAATATTATGCATGGAGAAGTATGTGATGATATCTGATAAAAGCATATCACAACTTTTTCCTCTCTTGTGATTCAGATTTTTTTTAGTTACTTAATGTCTTTAATTTTTAAATTTATTTATTTTAAAATTTTTGTAGAGACAAGGTCTTATATGTTGTCCAGGCTTGTCTTGAACTCCTAGCTCAAGCAATCTTGCCACCTCAGCCTTCCAAAGTGTTAGGATTACAGGTGTGAGCCATCATGGCAGGCCAAGAAGTTTTAATGATTATAAAGATCACTCATAGTCTGTTATTTTCAGCAGCAAATTATAAACTACTCAATATTCATTCAAAGTGGTAAACCAACAGATAATTCCTACAGTAGACAGATTACAAATGTCAGCATAGGCATAAATTTAAGTAATATGGAGAGTAAGACTAGACCTAAAGTTGGAGGGTAAAAGAAATTGCTTCTGGAGTATGGGGCTGTGGGCATAGGCTACATAGAATAACAGTTTCTCAAATTAAGTTGTTTTCTACCATTAGATTTTCTAAACATGTTTATGTACTTATTTGATAAACATTCTAAAAATTAAAGAAATTTAAAGTAAGGCAATTCTAGAGATTCAGTAAGGCCTAAATTAGTCTTAAGAAAAACCAAACAAACAATAAGACTTTGGCAAACAGATCTAATCCCAATGCTTATGCTTGTCAAAACAGCTCTCTTTCTGTGCCTAAAAATTATTCAGACACTTCCTATGTTTTTTCCCTCTTGCCTGCCTGGACTTCAAGGATTCTGCTTTTAGTTCAGCATGTGAACCCCAGTCCTTGACTTTGCCCCTCCCTAGACTCAGCTTGGTTTTCCAATGATTCAGTGATCTCCATACTTGTGGCCACCCCTAGTGGGATGAAGCTGCGAGTGTTTATCAGCTGTGCCAATGGCAGGTCTTGGCTTGGCCCATGGCTTTCAAGGATGGGTACAGTGCACATCATCATTACCATCTGAGAATTATGTTTGATTATTTATTAGGTAATATATTTCATTAAAGAACATGGCATCATGAAGAAATCATGTTTTAGAATTTACTGGCCATCTCTAACTTCTCGTGTTAAAATAATTTCTGACATCATTAACAGAGAAGGGAGCCAAATAGGAAGAAGGGCTACTTCAAGATCGCCCCCTCACTGTTCAAACAGAGAAACAATCGTGAGTTGTAATGCCTACAGCTTGCCTCACTCCTCCCATTCCCTGGGAACATCTACTAAATCAACAATGATGCTTTAATTATAATGGAAAGGGTCAGTAACACAATCTTCTTAAATTCTACTCTCAACCTGGCCCAAATAAAGGGCACAAGCCTCTCCCTGATGCCATTTTGATTACACAAATTCAAACATGCCCACTTTTAATAGCTAGCAAGGTAAATTCTCCATGTCCATGAAGATTCAAGATGTCATTACCAAGTTATATTGAAGGGTATGACACAGCACAAATATTTGCAGGAGGCTAAACTATTTGTTACAATACTTATTTCTAAATGAATTACCTTGTGGTTGATAGTAAAGCTGAAAACTAAGAAATAAGGGTCAGATTCCTCCTGTGAGATGTTCCTTGTAAAATTATCCCACATGTAATAATACCACATTATTGACTTAAGCACACTTCCCAGTGACATGCCATAGCTGACCTGTAATTTTTATTCTACACGATGCCAGCCCTAATAAAATGACACTTGTGAATGTAAATTAAGCTCGCAAAGGGGACAGATTGCATGATTCTGGTTTCCCTCAGATGCCTGTAGGCTATCACAGGTTCCATATGTGAAGTAATTATGTTCACTGAAGGAAAGAATAAATGCTGTCAAATTGTGTACTGAGAGAGAAAGCAGCTATTATATTTCAGTAGTCGCTAGAGCATTGCCCCCAGACAGTAGCAAGATGTATAAGAAAATAAAAACGGTGCCAGCCATATATTACACATCTGCCTTTACATTTGTAGCTCCCTTTAAATGTATATTATACAAAGACAATAACTTACCAATGAACGTTTTAGCTGTCTTCTTCGGCATCTTTTCTGTGGAGCCATTTTGAAATATGTGGCATGATAGTTATTGAAAGGATAATGAATACAGATTATCCTGTTGCATAGTTCTGTTCCTCTTGCATTGTGCCGAGAAGCAACAACCCTGTTGGCACTCTGATGTTCGGACTTTGCTTTTTGCTTGAATGATATCTCAGATTCAAGCCCAACCCTACCCACAGCTGTTTTCTTCATAGCTCATGGGAATGGGGGCGAGTTTTTCTCCATTTTAAAACCTCCTTACTTACTGAGGGCATTTTAAAAAATGAATTTGGATAGTTAGAATAATAGTTGGTACTTATCATGCATTGTGTAATTTATTAGTTGAAGTCTCATTCTTTACCTTCTTTAGTAACCTAACTGAAAAAGTGATTGATACAGATCTTTTTCAAAAAGTGTATGGTTTCTAGCATAGAGCTAATGGGACCTATCTACACCTTCTGTCCTTGCCTAGGGGAAATTGTATTGAGACCTGAGAGGTACAGCCAACATGCATTAAGTCTAGATAATCCCTGGAGGAGGAATGTTCTGTATTTATTTTTTTATATTATCCCTACCCTCTAAGAAAGGTAGGCAACTTTTAAGATTGGTTACCATCCCTCTTCTGCAACCCCTCTGAGGACTCTGTTTTTTTTTTTTTTTTTTTTTTTTTGAGACGGAGTCTCGCTGTGTCGCCCAGGCTGGAGTGCAGTGGCCGGATCTCAGCTCACTGCAAGCTCTGCCTCCCGGGTTTTTACGCCATTCTCCTGCCTCAGCCTCCCGAGTAGCCGGGACTACAGGCGCCCGCCACCTCGCCCGGCTAGTTTTTTGTATTTTTTAGTAGAGACGGGGTTTCACCGTGTTAGCCAGGATGGTCTCGAACCCCTGACCTCGTGATCCGCCCGTCTCGGCCTCGCAAAGTGCTGGGATTACAGGCTTGAGCCACCGCGCCTGGCCTAGGACTCTGTTTTACGCTGCTTTTTGATTGACCAGAGTCCCCCAGTCAGGCTTCTAAACTTAATCTAAACTAATTTATGTTTCAGCCTTCTTCTCTATTCTCTGAAAACCACACCAAACCAAACCAAACCAAACAAAACAAAATCTACCCTAACACTTCAGAACAGTTTATTTAAGTTGGGTAATAATAATAATAATAATAATAATAATAAAACTAATGCATACTATGGTGTTAATAAGTGGGAGGTGGTTATAATTATTTGTACTTTACAAAGGAATATTCATTAAACTGAGTGATTCCAGACTGGGTGATAAAATGCATTGGAGAATCTCAGGTGGAATAGATTTTAATGTTCATCTACATAATTTAAGAAACAGAAGTTTATCATTTTCAGTGTGAACAATCCCAGTGCCTGGGAATATGAAACCTCGAGGAGGTTCTATTCCCTTCAGTGTTGACTGCTAAAAGAGTTCTTTATAATGAGGTAAAGTCAAAACTGTCAGTGGAAATATCTATCCTTTGATGCCAGTTTTATCTTTTACAGCTGCAAAGAAAACTCAGCTCCTTCTCCTACAACCTTCCAATGTGTGAAGGTAGTAACCACAAGCTCACTTCCCAAATGAATCTTCAGTACAAAATCTCCCCATTCCTTCAATGCTTCATCTTCTAATATTGCTTATAAGCCTTTCCATGCCTTGAATATATTCAGGAAGTACAAGAGAGAAAACGTTTGGAGAACATTGTCTCTTTTAAATCACACCACTTTAGTGATCCCCTACTATGGTAATACCAGCACTTTATGCTGTAAACTGTCTTGGATGGCTATCAGTGAATGCTGAAGTCAGTGAGAGCGATATGCAGAGTTCTTATACTTCTAATCAGGTACTTACTGGGTTTTGTTTTGTATTGTTTTGTTTTGCTTTGTTTTTGTTTGTTGTTGTTGTTTTCAGTGTCTGTAACTGGACTAGGTTATCATGCTGGAACGTATGAAGAAACATTGACTGGCATGCCCATTAAAATGTCTACTCTCTTAAAGTCAAAAGAGAAAAAGAGATCTCCTTAGAAAATAGATTCTACGTTGAGAATAAGGCAGAGGCTAGAATCTTTCCATAAAGCAAAATATTTTCCCTAGTTACTCAAACACCATACCTAATTTCCTGAAACTAAAAAACATAAAAAATAAAAAAGTTGAATGAGATGGTTTGTAGCATGTGACCAAGGAAATCCTGTGGACTCTATGCACCTCCCACCCTTTGTTTTAGGTGAGCTTCTAAATGCAAGTTAGTTCAAATCACCCCAATGAGTCAAATGAATCAAAAGAGAAATGTGAATGGATTATTTCATTTACTATAATGTCCTCCAGGTTCATCCATGTCGCAAATGACAGAATTTCCTCCTTTTTAAAGGCTGAATAGTATTCCGTAGTGTATATATACCACATTTTCTTTATTCATCCATTCATTGATGGACACTTAGGTTGATTAGCTCCAGTTAGCCATTCTTCCTTGTATACATATTTGGATTTCAAAACATCACGTTGTACATAAGTATAAATAATTTTTATTTGTCAATTAAACAAAGCAAAACAAAAGGAGTAGTGTGAAGAATTCTGTTGAGAAAAAGTAAAACTTTGCCTAATGATGGTTTTTCATTTGCTATTTGGCAACAAAATTTAACTTTATAGTAACAGAGGAATCATTGACAGAGGCCATTCTGAGGAATAAAGTTCTTTGCCAAAGCTTTTACTGGGAGCTCAACCAAAGATAAGAAAATGGAGGTCAGAAATGGGTATCTCCTAATCTCTGGAAAAAATTATTTAAAGAGTTTTATTGAGATGTAATTTACATACTGTACGATTTACTCATGTAAGATATACAATTCAATAGTGTTTAGTATATTCACAGAGTTGCATAACTCTCAACACAATCAATTTTAGATAATTTTCATTACCCACAAAAAGAAACCTTGTATCCATTAACAGTAACTCCCCATTCCTTCCTCATCTCAATCCCTGGCAACCACCAACCTAATTTCTGTCTCAATAGATTTAGACTTACCTGTTCTGTTTACTTCATGTAAATGAATTAATACTTGATTTTATGTAAAAGGCATCACACAATGTGGACTTTTTTGACTGGCTTTTTTTTCACTTCGCCTACTGTTTTCAAGTTTCATCCATGCTGTACAGTTTTACGAAAGCATTACATTTTGTTTATTCATTTCTCAGTTGATAGATATTTGGGTTATTTTCATCTTTGGCCTATTTTGAATAGTGCTGCTGTGAAATATATGTGTGCAGATTTTTGTGTGGATGTTTTCATTTCTCTTAGCATTGATGAAGTCATATGGTCACTCTATGTTTAACATTTTGAGAAACTATCAAACTGTTTCCAACAAGGCTGGAGCATTGTACATTCCCACCAGCAAGGTATGAGAGTTTCAATTACTCTACCAGCACTTATTTTCTTTTTGGTTATGGAATCCTAGTGAGTGTGAAGTGCTCTCTCATTGTGATTTAATTTAAAGTTTTCTAATCACTAATGGTATCGAGCATTTTTTCCTTCATGTGCTTATTGACTGTTTATATATCCTTTTTATAGAAATGTCTATTCAAATCCTTTGCTGATTTTCTAATTGGATTACTTATATTTTTATTGTTGAGTTGTAAGACATTCTTTATATATTGTGGAAGCTAGTCCCTTAATATATATATGATTTGTAAGTGTTTTCTTCCATTTTGTAGGTTGCTTTTTTTGCTTTCTTCATAGTGTCCCTTGAAAGACAAAAGATTTTTAACTCTGATAAAGTCTATTCTATCTATTTTTTTTGTTGTTGTTAAAAACTTTTGTTTTTGGTGTGATATCTAAGAATGCTTTGCCTAACCCCAAGTGACAAACATTTTTTTCTATGTTTTCTTCTTAAGAATTTTGTAGTTTCAGTTCTGAACTTAGGACTATGATCAATTTTGTGTTAACTTTGGTGTGTAGTAAAGGAAGATGTCCAACTGTAATCTTCCACAGGTGGACATTTGATGGTTCTAGCACTATTTGTTGTAAAGACTATCCTTCTCCATTGAAAATTCTTGGCACCATTGCTGAAATTCAGTTGGCCATAAATGTATGGTATGGGCTTTTGACCCGAAATTATGAGAATTTTTTTAAAACGAAAAAGAATTTTCAGATTTAACTAGAACATTAAAAAACAATAGCTCCAAGACAGCACAAGGTCTAGGGAGAGGCAAGCAAGGAATTTGCTTTGGGCACAAAATTTAAATACTCAATAATCAAGATAAATATTATTTTAAGGCAATATTTAAAAATTCACTCCACAGATACCTTCAGTCTTTTTTTTTTTTTTTTTTTTTTTTTTTTTTTTTTATTATACTTTAAGTTGTAGGGTACATGTGCATAACGTGCAGGTTTGTTACATATGTATACTTGTGCCATGTTGCTGTGCTGCACCCATCAACTCGTCATTTACATCAGGTATAACTCCCAGTGCAATCCCGCCCCCCTCCCCCCTCCCCATGATAGGCCCCGGTGTGTGATGTTCCCCTTCCTGAGTCTGAGTGATCTCATTGTTCAGTTCCCACCTATGAGTGAGAACATGCGGTGTTTGGTTTTCTGTTCTTGTGATAGTTTGCTAAGAATGATGGATTCCAGCTGCATCCAAGTCCCTACAAAGGACTCAAACTCATCCTTTTTTATGGCTGCATAGTATTCCATGGTGTATATGTGCCACATTTTCTTAATCCAATCTGTCACTGATGGACATTTGGGTTGATTCCAAGTCTTTGCTATTGTGAATAGTGCTGCAATAAACATACGTGTGCATGTGTCTTTATAGCAGCATAATTTATAATCCTTTGGGTATATACCCAGTAATGGGATGGCTGGGTCATATGGTACATCTAGTTCTAGATCCTTGAGGAATCGCCATACTGTTTTCCATAATGGTTGAACTAGTTTACAATCCCACCAACAGTGTAAAAGTGTTCCTATTTCTCCACATCCTCTCCAGCACCTGTTGTTTCCTGACTTTTTAATGATCGCCATTCTAACTGGTGTGAGATGGTATCTCATTGTGGTTTTGATTTGCATTTCTCTGATGGCCAGTGATGATGAGCATTTTTTCATGTGTCTGTTGGCTGTATGAATGCCTTCTTTTGAGAAATGTCTGTTCATATCCTTTGCCCACTTTTTGATGGGGTTGTTTGTTTTTTTCTTGTAAATTTGTTTGAGTTCTTTGTAGGTTCTGGATATTAGCCCTTTGTCAGATGAGTAGATTGCAAAAATTTTCTCCCATTCTGTAGGTTGCCTGTTCACTCTGAAGGTAGTTTCTTTTGCTGTGCAGAAGCTCTTTAGTTTAATGAGATCCCATTTGTCAATTTTGGCTTTTGCTGCCGTTGCTTTTGGTGTTTTAGACATGAAGTCTTTGCCCATGCCTATGTCCTGAATGGTACTACCTAGGTTTTCCTCTAGGATTTTTATGGTATTAAGTCTAACATTTAAGTCTCTAATCCATCTTGAATTAATTTTTGTATAAGGAGTAAGGAAAGGATCCAGTTTCAGCTTTCTACTTATGGCTAGCCAATTTTCCCAGCACCATTTATTAAATAGGGAGTCCTTTCCCCATTTCTTGTTTCTCTCAGGTTTGTCAAAGATCAAATGGCTGTAGATGTGTGGTATTATTTCTGAGGACTCTGTTCTGTTCCATTGGTCTATATCTCTGTTTTGGTACCAGTACCATGCTGTTTTGGTTACTGTAGCCTTGTAGTATAGTTTGAAGTCAGGTAGCGTGATGCCTCCAGCTTTGTTCTTTTGACTTAGGATTGTCTTGGAGATGCGGGCTCTTTTTTGGTTCCATATGAACTTTAAAGCAGTTTTTTCCAATTCTGTGAAGAAACTCATTGGTAGCTTGATGGGGATGGCATTGAATCTATAAATTACCTTGGGCAGTATGGCCATTTTCACGATATTGATTCTTCCTATCCATGAGCATGGTATTTTCTTCCATTTGTTTGTGTCCTCTTTTATTTCACTGAGCAGTGGTTTGTAGTTCTCCTTGAAGAGGTCCTTTACATCCCTTGTAAGTTGGATTCCTAGGTATTTGATTCTCTTGGAAGCAATTGTGAATGGAAGTTCATTCCTGATTTGGCTCTCTGTTTGTCTGTTACTGGTGTATAAGAATGCTTGTGATTTTTGCACATTAATTTTGTATCCTGAGACTTTGCTGAAGTTGCTTATCAGCTTAAGGAGATTTTGGGCTGAGATGATGGGGTTTTCTAAATATACAATCATGTCATCTGCAAACAGGGACAATTTGACTTCTTCTTTTCCTAACTGAATACCCTTGATTTCTTTCTCTTGCCTGATTGCCCTAGCCAGAACTTCCAACACTATGTTGAATAGGAGTGGTGAGAGAGGGCATCCCTGTCTTGTGCCAGTTTTCAAAGGGAATTTTTCCAGTTTTTGCCCATTCAGTATGATATTGGCTGTGGGTTTGTCATAAATAGCTCTTATTATTTTGAGGTACGTTCCATCAATACCGAATTTATTGAGCGTTTTTAGCATGAAGGGCTGTTGAATTTTGTCAAAAGCCTTTTCTGCATCAATTGAGATAATCATGTGGTTCTTGTCTTTGGTTCTGTTTATATGCTGGATTATGTTTATTGATTTGCGAATGTTGAACCAGCCTTGCATCCCAGGGATGAAGCCCACTTGATCATGGTGGATAAGCTTTTTGATGTGTTGCTGAATCCGGTTTGCCAGTATTTTATTGAGGATTTTTGCATCGATGTTCATCAGGGATATTGGTCTAAAATTCTCTTTTTTTGTTGTGTCTCTGCCAGGCTTTGGTATCAGGATGATGTTGGCCTCATAAAATGAGTTAGGGAGGATTCCCTCTTTTTCTATTGATTGGAATAGTTTCAGAAGGAATGGTACCAACTCCTCCTTGTACCTCTGGTAGAATTCAGCTGTGAATCCATCTGGTCCTGGACTTTTTTTGGTTGGTAGGCTATTAATTGTTGCCTCAATTTCAGAGCCTGCTATTGGTCTATTCAGGGATTCAACTTCTTCCTGGTTTAGTCTTGGAAGAGTGTAAGTGTCCAGGAAATTATCCATTTCTTCTAGATTTTCCAGTTTATTTGCGTAGAGGTGTTTATAGTATTCTCTGATGGTAGTTTGTATTTCTGTGGGGTCGGTGGTGATATCCCCTTTATCATTTTTAATTGCGTCGATTTGATTCTTCTCTCTTTTCTTCTTTATTAGTCTGGCTAGTGGTCTGTCAATTTTGTTGATCTTTTCAAAAAACCAACTCCTGGATTCATTGATTTTTTGGAGGGTTTTTTGTGTCTCTATCTCCTTCAGTTCTGCTCTGATCTTAGTTATTTCTTGCCTTCTGCTAGCTTTTGAATGTGTTTGCTCTTGCTTCTCTAGTTCTTTTAATTGCGATGTTAGAGTGTCAATTTTAGATCTTTCCTGCTTTCTCTTGTGGGCATTTAGTGCTATAAATTTCCCTCTACACACTGCTTTAAATGTGTCCCAGAGATTCTGGTATGTTGTATCTTTGTTCTCATTGGTTTCAAAGAACATCTTTATTTCTGCCTTCATTTCGTTATGTACCCAGTAGTCATTCAGGAGCAGGTTGTTCAGTTTCCATGTAGTTGAGCGGTTTTGATTGAGTTTCTTAGTCCTGAGTTCTAGTTTGATTGCACTGTGGTCTGAGAGACAGTTTGTTATAATTTCTGTTCTTGTACATTTGCTGAGGAGTGCTTTACTTCCAATTATGTGGTCAATTTTGGAGTAAGTATGATGTGGTGCTGAGAAGAATGTATATTCTGTTGATTTGGGGTGGAGAGTTCTATAGATGTCTATTAGGTCTGTTGCTGCAGAGATGAGTTCAATTCCTGGATATCCTTGTTAACTTTCTGTCTCGTTGATCTGTCTAATGTTGACAGTGGAGTGTTGAAGTCTCCCATTATTATTGTATGGTAGTCTAAGTCTCTTTGTAAGTCTCTAAGGACTTGCTTTATGAATCTGGGTGCTCCTGTATTGGGTGCATATATATTTAGGATAGTTAGCTCTTCCTGTTGAATTGATCCCTTTACCATTATGTAATGGCCTTCTTTGTCTCTTTTGATCTTTGATGGTTTAAAGTCTGTTTTATCAGAGACTAGTATTGCAACCCCTTCTTTTTTTTGTTCTCCATTTGCTTGGTAAATCTTCCTCCATCCCTTTATTTTGAGCCTATGTATGTCTCTGCGTGTGAGATGGGTCTCCTGAATACAGCAGACTGATGGGTCTTGACTCTTTATCCAGTTTGCCAGTCTGTGTCTTTTAATTGGAGCATTTAGTCCATTTACATTTAAGGTTAATATTGTTATGTGTGAACTTGATCCTGCCATTATGATATTAACTGGTTATTTTGCTCGTTAGTTGATGCAGTTTCTTCCTAGCCTCAACGGTCTTTACATTTTGGCATATTTTTGCAATGGCTGGTACCGGTTGTTCCTTTCCATGTTTAGTGCTTCCTTCAGGGTCTCTTGTAAGGCAGGCCTAGTGGTGACAAAATCTCTAAGCATTTGCTTATCTGTAAAGGATTTTATTTCTCCTTCACTTATGAAACTTAGTTTGGCTGGATATGAAATTCTGGGTTGAAAATTCTTTTCTTTAAGAATGTTGAATATTGGCCCCCACTCTCTTCTGGCTTGGAGAGTTTCTGCTGAGAGATCTGCTGTTAGTCTGATGGGCTTCCCTTTGTGGGTAACCTGACCTTTCTCTCTGGCTGCCCTTAAGATTTTTTCCTTCATTTCAACTTTGGTGAATCTGGCAATTATGTGTCTTGGAGTTACTCTTCTCGAGGAGTATCTTTGTGGCGTTCTCTGTATTTCCTGGATTTGAATGTTGGCCTGCCCTACTAGGTTGGGGAAGTTCTCCTGGATGATATCCTGAAGAGTGTTTTCCAACTTGGTTCCATTTTCGCCCTCACTTTCAGGCACCCCAATCAGACGTAGATTTGGTCTTTTTACATAATCCCATACTTCTTGCAGGCTTTGTTCATTTCTTTTTCTTCTTTTTTCTTTTGGTTTCTCTTCTCGCTTCATTTCATTCATTTGATCCTCAATCGCTGATACTCTTTCTTCCAGTTGATCAAGTCGGTTACTGAAGCTTGTGCATTTGTCACGTATTTCTCATGTCATGGTTTTCATCTCTTTCATTTCGTTTAGGACCTTCTCTGCATTAATTACTCTAGCCATCAATTCTTCCACTTTTTTTTCAAGATTTTTAGTTTCTTTGCGCTGGGTATGTAATTCCTCCTTTAGCTCTGAGAAATTTGATGGACTGAAGCCTTCTTCTCTCATCTCGTCAAAGTCATTCTCCGTCCAGCTTTGATCCGTTGCTGGCGATGAGCTGCACTCCTTTGCCGGGGGAGATGCGCTCTTATTTTTTGAATTTCCAGCTTTTCTGCCCTGCTTTTTCCCCATCTTTGTGGTTTTATCTGCCTCTGGTCTTTGATGATGGTGATGTACTGATGGGGTTTTGGTGTAGGTGTCCTTCCTGTTTGATAGTTTTCCTTCTAACAGTCAGGACCCTCAGCTGTAGGTCTGTTGGAGATTGCTTGAGGTCCACTCCAGACCCTGTTTGCCTGGGTATCAGCAGCAGAGGCTGCAGAAGATAGAATATTTCTGAACAGCGAGTGTACCTGTCTGATTCTTGCTTTGGAAGCTTCCTCTCAGGGGGGTACTCCACCCTGTGAGGTGTGGGGTGTCAGACTGCCCCTAGTGGGGGATGTCTCCCATTTAGGCTACTCAGGGGTCAGGGACCCACTTGAGCAGGGAGTCTGTCCCTTCTCAGATCTCAACTTCCGTGTTGGGAGATCCACTGCTCTCTTCAAAGCTGTCAGACAGAGTTGTTTGCGTCTGCAGAGGTGTCTGCTGCGTTTGTTTAGTTTACTGTGCCCTGTCCCCAGAGGTGGAGTCTACAGAGACAGGCAGGTTTCCTTGAGCTGCTGTGAGCCCCACCCAGTTCGAGCTTCCCAGCAGCTTTGTTTACCTACTTAAGCCTCAGCAATGGCGGGCGCCCCTCCCCCAGCCTCGCTGCTGCCTTGCCGGTAGATCACAGACTGCTGCGCTAGCAATGAGGTAGGCTCCGTGGGTGTGGGACCCTCCCGGCCAGGTGTGGGATATGATCTCCTGGTGTGCCTGTTTGCTTAAAGCGCAGTATTGGGGTGGGAGTTACCCGATTTTCCAGGTGTTGTGTGTCTCAGTTCCCCTGGCTAGGAAAAGGGACTCCCTTCCCCCTTGCGCTTCCCAAGTGAGGCAATGCCTCGCCCTGCTTCAGCTCTCGCTGGTCGGGCTGCAGCAGCTGACCAGCACCGATCGTCCGGCACTCCCCAGTGAGATGAACCCAGTACCTCAGTTGAAAATGCAGAAATCACCGGTCTTCTGTGTCGCTCGCGCTGGGAGTTGGAGACTGGAGCTGCTCCTATTCGGCCATCTTGCTCCGCCCCGACCGATACCTTCAGTCTTAAAAAAAAAATCAAAATTGATGAAAAAGTCCACAGTGAACAAAATATAAAAATTTTAAATGAAAACAAAATCAGTACTACAATTTTTTTTTTTTTTTTTTTTTTTTTTTTACCTTGGGCTCTACCATAGCTCAGTACAGCACTGTTACTGATGCTGTCTTTATTAAACATTTTGATACTTCATCATGACTTTTTGCCTTAAAGGGGATTTTTAAATGTATGGCATGAAAATACATTTAGCTATACTATTGGCACCCTTCCTCCTTAAATCTTGCACTGAGATAAGTGCCAGATTTACTTCACTTACCTTGCCCTGGGTCCAAGCCCTGCTGACAACTACACATAATGTCTTTACACTCTAAACTTTTGAAATTGCTTGTAAGCTTGATTAGCTAACCACAAACAAATGTCTATTCATCTAGTTAACCAGAAAAAGTCCCCTTTCCCTTTTTAACCAGAGAGAATTATTGACATTGCACAATACTTGTATCTACTAAAGAGATATTTGATATTGTGACACCTGATCCAGTTTGACTGAATAAAAGTGCATTATGTAGATCAAAAGCAGAGAGCTTAAGTTCAGTTCTGTCCTTTAACTAACTGTCCTCTGTAGAACTTGAGTACTTTCTTTTTTTTTTTTTTTTTTTTTTTGAGACGGAGTCTAGCTCTGTTGCCCAGGCTGGAATGCAGTGGCACGATCTCAGCTCACTGCAAGCTCCGCCTCCCGGGTTCACGCCATTCTCTTGCCTCAGCCTCCCGAGTACCTGGGAGTACAGGCGCCCGCCACCTCGCCCGGCTAATTTTTTTTGTATTTTAGTAGAGACGGGGTTTCACCGTGTTAGCCAGGATGGTCTCGATCTCCTGACCTCGTGATCCGCCCGTCTCGGCCTCCCAAAGTGCTGGGATTACAGACTTGAGCCACCGCGCCCGGCCGAACTTGAGTACTTTCATCTTTTCATTACTAATTATCCATGTTGGCTGGTTATCCACTGTTCTGCTGAAAGGTTACAACAATGACATCAGTGCTTGCAATGAGTGTGAATCTACTAGGTAACTACAGTCTCTGACTCAGAAAACTATGGGATGAGATACATCCAGAGAGATCGTGCTGCATTTGAGCATACATTATGGGGTGTAGCTGATTGTAATGAGCATGGCAGAGCAAAAGAAACAGTTGAAGGTAACAAGAAAACATGAATGAAATAGGAATAGGAAGACAGATACTTGACCTTTGAGAGTCCATTTTTCCTCCATTTTCATAGTGACATTTAAGATTTTTTATCTAAGGATACTTTGATTTTATACTTGAACCTAAACTGTAATTGTTTTCACTATTGCTTAGGGGCTGGGTGGCCAACAGTAATTTCTAATGGCTATTAACAAATATATCTAATCACTTTTTTAATAAGAATGATTGGGTTAGAGTGGGAGTACCTAATAGGCCAGGTTGGACAGAGAGAGGTTAAAGACAGAAATATGAAGGAAAATACCTACCAAGGAAAAAGTGGTTGTAAGAATAGGAATAGCTATAGGAGAATATGGCACCCAAAGATGGTATTATAACTGGCCATCTGGGGTAGGAGGCACAGTGGAAAACAAATGAGGTCTGAGGACACTGAAGGTCAAAAATCTCCATATTATACTCAGGGATGGGTTTGCTAGTCCAGGGTCAAGATAAAACAATATTGAAACAGGAGCCAATATTGTTATCCCCATGGGTGTGGTTTCTTCTTTGGTACCAATTCACATTTATTAGATCATCTAGTCTCACTCGGAGGTGAAACTGAAAAAATAAAAATAAAAAGATAAAGAAATGGTTACACATAAAAAATTACCCTTTCTGAAGAAGCTGACTTGACTGGTCAGGCCATGAAATCCTCTGCTGTATGAAATGCCTTCGATTTCCTATCATAGGCTCTATTTGAGCCATTTCCCACCTGAGGCACTCACTTTCCTGAAAAACTCTCACTTATGTCATAGTGGTTTGCAGTGAGCCCAGCCTCTGTCCAGTGCTTTCTGAAGTGTGTTCTGCTAATCTCTGTGATACAGTTTCATGGCCAAATTTTGGAACAGGTGTGTGTGTGTGTGTGTGTGTGTGTGTGTGTGTGTGTCTGTGTGTGTGTGTTTAATGACTCCAGAGTATCTGAGACACTTTGGCATATATTGTCAACATTTTAAAATGACAGTGCTAGGGGTGGTGCTGGTGGAGAAGACGG
Source organism: Macaca fascicularis (assembly GCF_037993035.2). Taxonomy (NCBI): domain Eukaryota; kingdom Metazoa; phylum Chordata; class Mammalia; order Primates; family Cercopithecidae; genus Macaca; species Macaca fascicularis. Next base: position 138,247,570 of record NC_088375.1, read on the forward strand.
TTGGTGGTCAGAGGGATGTAGATGATGTCTCTCAAAAATATTTGACCATGAAATCTTTCTTCATGAACATTTTGGTGAGGGTAGGAATAAATTGTGAGAGAAGAAAAATGGCTCAGAGACGCCTGAGCTCTCTGAGGAACGCAGCCCAGGGGGACATGAGTATAGGTCTTCCGATATGCCCCCCACATGCATGCCCGGGATCAATCGTTTTAAGTTATCTTGTCCCTGACTAGCTGCCTCACCCATTATCTTCATGTTCCTAGAACTTGTGATACAAAGATTAATGTAGAGCCAATCAACAACATCTGTTATTTTAATGTAAATTCGTGGTAAGCAACTTAGAACTGCCTCTTTTCCTTTAAAAACCTGCTTGAAACTGTTGCTAGTTGGAACCTGGCCTCTTCCGCTCATGTGTGTGGTGGCCTGGTATTCAATCTGTGAGGTGGAAGGCTGTTGGCTGGACCTCCCCTCCTTTTTTATTTTTTTTCGCTGAGAGCTTCTAATAAATTCCACTCTCCTCACCTTTCAATGTATGTATTAATTCCACTCTCCACACCTTTCAATGTGCCCACATGCCTAATTTTTCCTGGTCATATGACAAGAACCTGGATTTTAGCTAAACTAAGAAGCAAAAGATCCTGCATCATATTGGCAGCTCATATGAGGACATGAGGAAAAGTGAGTAAAATGCGGACCAAAAAATATTTTTCCCTCTTGTTTCTGAGCTTTTTGTCCTTGGACTTATTCTGAGAGTAGAGAAAACTGTGCCCCCCATCCCTCGTTGCTCTCAGGGGTCAGGAATAAGCCTTTTCCCGGAATTTTCCTTCCTTTATTGGGACTGTAATGGCACTACCCCACCCCAATGGCCACAGGCACATGAAGAACAGACAGGCGAGTGGCAGCTCCACACTCCCATCCCCTCCCAGCTGGGGCTGGGGCACATGGCCCAAGGGCCCCATGTGGCAGCCTGGCCAGTGTCCCCGGCCACACATCCACTGAGTCTTCCCCTCCCTCCACCGACGGATCCAGCTCTGTCAAACAGCAATTAAAAGTTTCTCTCCAAGTTGGAGGAATCCATTTGCATAAGAATAAGAGGTTCTTCTGCAAGGCATCTTTCCAGTCCTGCACTTTAAGCTGTTTTTTCTTTTCTTTTCTCTACCTTGTCAGCAGTTAACATAGCCCTGCACTTTAAAGCTGCTTTTTTTCTTTTCTCCACCAGGTCGGAAGTTAACTTTTATGTGAAATCCTTTTTTTTCCTTTTAAAAGACGTTTTATTAGACCAGGACTGCAACGGTCACTGTTTATATTCTCTGTAAAGTTTTAATTATGAAAAAGAATTTGTGAGGTTAGTCTTAAGCTGTAGCCAATCTGGTGTGCTTTGCGTGTCTCTCTGTATAGTTCTGTCAGAAAGAGGAGGATCTTAGGATGAGATGCAGGCCTAGGACTCCATAAACCCACTGTTTGAGCAAACTCAGCAAATGGGTCGGTGGAAAACTTTGCTGCAGGCCTCCATCTCATTTTACATCCTTGGAAGTATGACCTGTAACCACGTGGCAGTGCTTTGTTTTAGCCTCCACCATATTACAATGACAGCCCAGGTTCAATCCTGGCTTATGGAACAAGTCCTTTCTGGTATGATATCTTCTGCATGACCATTGCCATTTGTTGATTCTTTTCCCCTCCACGAACCACCTTGAATTTTCTTTTCTCTGAGCACTTGGGAGGTTACCTTTGGTAAAGTTCAAAAGCCAGAAATATTGGCCACTTGGCATGACTAAAGTCAGGTAATAAGGGATTTAAAAGGATTTTCTTAACGAGCACTCAGCTTAATTAAAAACAGGTATCCTAATTATAGGTATATTTTAAAAGTCTTTTTTTCTCTCTCTCTTCCTGGATTTTGTTTTCCTGGAAAAAGATTTTCTTCTCAGTTGACTGAACTATTTTTCTCTATTTTGCATTGCCACTCTTAATGCATACATGAGAGGCCCTAAGATATTTTCTGATGGCCTGGGACTCCTTGGAAAAAACAGAAAAGGTGCCATGGATGTCATTTTGGGAGAGACCTCTGTTTTCCTCAAGGAGCCCCAGGAATTAGAGGTGAATGGATCCCTCTCAAAATCTGTTTTTGTCTTCCAGCAATACCTATTTATTAGGGCTTAGAAACTGCATGCTCTCCTAGCTTTGGTCTTAAGGGCTCCACTAGGAGGCCAATAATCCAACTGGAAGACTGGCAAACAAAAAGTCTTCCATCTGTCTGTGTAGTTATATATGTGTTGTGTGTGTGTGAAGTCTACAAAAAAGAGCTCTAATTGACTGAAAGAAGGATAAGCACTTGTATCAAATATTTTTAAAGGAAAAATAGAAGTTGTGGTACCTTTTAGTTCACATGACTTTAATTTTTGAGAAATAAAAACAGCCTTAAAGATCACTGGTAAAATGCAGATGTTCTCAAAATGTAAATTGCCTAGGGTTAAAGGATGGTTTTGAATTAGGTAAGATAAAGCTAAAAGTTCAAACAAGTTATGGAAGGGCCGTAAAAATTAATCTTGCAAAAGAAATCCCATGTGTAAACATATTGACTACATTCAAAAGGGTATTATATGGCTTTTTTGTAAATTAAGCATTGAAATAAAAGTGCAGCAAGGTACTCTAAGGCACTAATCTGCTCTTTAGAAAAATTTGCAAAGAGATAGAAAAGGTTTTTGCTTTTTAAAGAATTTTTGAGTCATCGTTTTGGCAAAACAAATAACTTATGGAAATCTGGAATTCTATTTCAAAACATCAAGTGTTTTAAACATCTAACATATGTAACAGGCTTCCCCAAAGCAAACTTCAGTTTCAAAAGGTGTCTTTGCTGATGCCTAGCTTTTGGAAGCTACAGAGGGCCTCTGGAGCATCTAGAAGAGAGATAAACAGGATTATTTGACATGTTTAGGTACATAGGATTACCAAAATGATGTTTAATCTTCTTCAGATTACATTTTAGGGAATAATATGAATATATGTTGTGAAATTGTATGGGATTTCTAAAATTCTAATATCTGAGTATATGCTATCAATCACAATTAAGGTTGTTATTTTAAGTTATTGTAAACCACAGATAGCAAATTTCTTTGTCAATTGTGTTTCTGAATGTAACTACCCTAGACATTTTGTTATTCACAGAAAATTGTTGTCTTGTTTTGATCCTCTTCAAAAGATGACATATAAACAGCTATAGAACTGTGACAGAAGTTCTCAAATGCAGTTTTCTGATAGCTTTGGAGATTGTGACATTGGTATAAGGAAAAACATACAGGACTCATTAAAAGCTGAAATGTTTATGAATATCAAGCAAAATAAGAGTTAACTGAATGGACTGAACTAATAGAAAACAAGTAATTATTTCGACTTTTGCTTAGAACATTGCTGATCTTTGTTTTGTTTTCCAGAGTCAACAAAACTTATTTTAAGCTACTTATGGCCTTTATTAATTAAGATATACTTCTGTGAACAAAATTTCGAGCATTTTCATCTCTCTCTCTCTTTCTCTCTCTCTCTCTCTCTCTGCCTGGCTTCCCCAGAATTTGGAAACTAGTTGTGAGTATTCTGAGTATTCTTAACTGATGGCAATATAGTTGTTTGCATCAGTGCAGTAAGAATCCATTTTCTTTTGCAACATGATTCAATTGAAGAAACTGCTTGTTTTATCAAGGCTTTGACTAGATGGATATGCTTCCCTTAAAGGAGTCAAGCTGAACTTGCAGACCTGATAAAAACCCCTTGGGAAATCTGGCTTCCTACCTTGTCTACATAGTCCCTGTACAGGGTTCTTAACCTGTGATAAGTAAAGAATGTCACTTTCTAACAGGTCCAGGAACCCCATGCTTTGAGACCTCAAGAAGAGAGGCACTTACCCAATTCACAGGTATTTGAGGGTACAAACCAGTGACTGCACTTAGCTGTGGAAAGTCCCATCTGAGATTCCTTGTGGGACAGAGTTCCATCAAAGCCAATCTAAAAGACCTATATAAAAATAATTATTCTTGCTGCACTTTATGCAAATAATCAGGCCAAGTATAAGACTAAAGTCTATTTTGCAAATATCGCAGTCTTATCATGATTTGTTTTTAATAAAAAGTGAGGACTGGAGAGAGAGAAATTATGTTTCAAAATGTATTACACATTTGTCATTAAGTTCTAGACTCATAAGTTTTTTTTTAAGCTTTTACCTACATTTTAGACTAACTCTGCTTATTCTGTGAGCCAACCAGTGATCTCCGATTGCAGCTCAGCAGGGACAAAAGGGGATGGGCAATGTAAAAATCTGGATCAACATTCTGTTTCCAAGCAATTATCCTGCAAATCCTGCTGGGTGATGAGAACAAATTGGATGCCCATCACCCACAGGTTTCCTTTTTGGAAAAATAAGACCAAGGGAGCTAATCGAAGACAAGCCCCATGCACTCAAATCTTAGCATAGCTTAGCAACTATAGCCACTAGTTATCTGGGCATGTCACAGGACATCCTTTTATCTCCCTTGTTGGAGAAGGACTCATTTCTCCAGCTTCACCTTAGCATTTGGCTTATGATAAGAAATCCATGCAACACCCACCCCCATCCCTGCTGGAAACACATTTTTGTCCCAAACTCAATTCCAAGCTTCAGGTCAAATCCCTAGGAAAGAAAACTGGATCTGGGGGATCCGGAGGCAGATAATAATGGAAATTAAAAGGTGCAGCACAGGTGAACATGACTAATTCTTGTCAATTAAGCCAAGTCTCCCATTTCATGGATAAAGGACATGCAAGTATCCATGGCATAAATGAGGTCAAGGTAACTCAAAGGCTACAGACAGCAAGGGAGATAGGACATATTGGGTAAGAGCAGATATGCCCACTCCCAGCCCCCACTGTTAACATGGGTGAAAGCCACTTTGACACCCATGGGTAACACCCTGTCACAGTCACTAGGACCTGGGGATATAAGGACAGAAGAAAGAAAGAGGGATGCCTTACTTTCTCACCCTCACATACCCCAGGTATTTGCTAGGAAGCGAAAGGAACAAGGGATGCTTGCTCCCCTCTTTCTATTAATTATTATGTCATTCTAAAGTCATGTCCACTGGTGAAACAAAGACTTTTTATCAATTCCTGTTAATAATTGTTTAAGAAACTAGACTAAAACTTGAATTGGATTATTCAAAAGCTGCAAAAATTAAAACATATTCCTGTACTTGAGTGTCAAGTGAGAAAGAATAGTGTTGGGGCTTGGGAAGTGATACTCTAAACTGAGAGTACCTAGGAGCAGCAAATGCAGGGATGGGCTTTCTTTGAGGTTCCCTTATCTGACTAAGGGAAGCTCCTCCAGAAAGAATGAAATTGTTTTGAGTCTCCTTCCCATAATCTTATCAAACAGGGAAGATTAACTCACAGGAAAAGACAGTAAGGGTCAATATCCCCTATTTTGCTGAGGATTGCTACCTAACAGACCTTATCTGCATAACAAGACAAACTTTGTTCACCCTGTTTCCTCCCCTCAACCACCTATAACCTGTTATCACCTCTTCCCAGAAGCCCCAAACCCTTATTTCTTTGCGAAACTCAAAATACTATTTAGGTTTCAACCATTTGGCCCTTCTGTGAGTCTTACTGTGAGACTCCTATTCATATGCATGTAACAAATTTGTATACCTTTTCTCCTGTTATGCATGTAACACATTTATATACCTTTTCTCCTGTTAATCTGTCTATTGTCAGTTTATTTCAGCAGATTCAATTATTGAACCTTCAGAGAGTAAAAGAAAGTTTTCTTTGCCCTTACAATAGACATGGAGGAGAATATCACAGTAAAATGTATAATTATTATGCAATTTGGTGTTTTCAAATGTTTATACTGACTTCTGATGAAAGTTAAAAACAATTATAACCACCAGCCATCATTTCCTTTTGGTTATTATGACTATCTGTGAAGTTTGAGAGCCATGGCTAAGATGAAATAGCATCAAAATAAATATTTAAACAGAGAAAAATTGGGGCTTAAAAAAAAATCTCTTGAGCAAATGACCACTGTATTTAAATTATTCACTATATTAACTTATATGTTGTTGTTAATCTCATAGATAGGTTTGCATCAAAGGAGAAGACCTAAATAAATGTTTAGTAACTGTATCTTCATGGTCTTGTGTCCGGAATTGGTTCCTTCCAGTGGGTTCTTGGTCTCAGTGACTTCAAGAATGAAGCCGTGCACCCGTGCAGTGAGTGTTACAGTTCTTAAAGATGGTGTGTCCGGAGTTTCTTCCTTCAGATGTGTTTGGAGTTTCTTCCTTCTGGTGGGTTTGTGGTCTCGCTAACTTCAGGAGTGAAGCTGTAGACCTTCGCAGTGAGTGTTACAGCTCTTTTTTTTTTTTTTTTTTTTTTTTTTTTTTGAGACGGAGTCTTGCTCTGTGCCCCAGGCTGGAGTGCAGTGGCGCGATCTCGGCTCACTGCAAGCTCCGCCTCCCCGGGTTCATGCCATTCTCCTGCCTCAGCCTCCCGAGTAGCTGGGACTACAGGCGCCCGCCACCTCGCCCAGCTAATTTTCTTGTATTTTTAGTAGAGACGGGGTTTCACCATGTTAGCCAGGATGGTCTCGATCTCCTGACCTCGTGATCCGCCCGTCTCGGCCTCCCAAAGTGCTGGGATTACAGGCTTGAGCCACCGCACCCGGCCTACAGCTCTTAAAGGTGGCATGTCCAGAGTTGTTTGTTCCTCCTGGTGGGTTTGTGGTCTCGCTGACTTCAGGAATAAAACCGCAGACCCTCATGTGAGTGTTACAGCTCATAAAGGTAGTGCAGACCCAAAGAGTGAACAGCAGCAAGATTTATTGTGAAGAGCAAAAGAGCAAAGCTTTCACAGTGTGGAAGAGGACCCAAGGGGGTTGCCGCTGCTGGCTCGGGTGGACAGCTTTTATTTCCTTATTTGGCCCCACCCACATCCTGCTGATTGGTCCATTTCACAGAGCACTGATTGGTCATTTTTACAGAGTGCTGATTGGTGCATTTACAAACCTTTAGTTAGACACAGAGCACTGATTGGTGCGTTTTTACAGAGTGCTGATTGGCGCACTTACAAACCTTTAGCTAGACACAGAGTGCTGATTGGTACGTTTTTACAGAGTGCTGACTGGTGCATCTACAAACTTTTAGCTAGACCCAGAGTGCTGACTGGTGTGCTTACAAACCTTTAGCTAGACAGAAAAGTTCTCCAAGTCCCCACTCGACCCAGGAAGTCTAACTGGCTTCACCTCTCAGTTTCAGTTGTAAAAATAATTAGAAAATAATAATTTTTTATTTCCAGTTTAAAAACCAGAATCATTGAAAATGTTTTTTGAAAAGAGACAATTTAATATCCACACACAGTTGTTTTGTAGCCAATTGAGAATAACTGCAAGTCAAGTAGTCAAGGCTATGTGTGCATGTGTGTGTGTGTGTGTGTGTGCGCGTGCATGCTTGCACATGTATTAAGAGTACAGTGACTGCTAAATGTGGTGGCTCATACCTATAATCCCAGCACTTTGAGAGGGTGAGGCAGGAGGATTGCTTAAGACCAGAAGTTCAAGACCCGCCTGGGCAACATGTCAAAACCCCATCTCTACAAAAAAAAATACAAATAGTAGCCAGGAGTGGTGGGCACATTCATAGTCCCAGTTGCTCAGGAAGCTGAGGTGGGAGAATCCCTTGAGTTCAAGTGGTGGAGTTTGCAGTGAGCCATGTTCGGGCCACTGCCTTTCAGCCTGGGAGACACAGCAAGACCCTGTCTCAAACACACACGGGCAGACACACACACACAGAGTAGAGTGGGGAGAAAAGACAAATTGCTTCTTATTGCAGTAACATATTGTTTTGTGAGCAAGAAACTCCTCAGTTTAAATGGTTGTTATGGTGTTTCCAGTGCCGGAGGTCAGAAACCAATACTACAAAACATGGAGAATTGACATGCTGAACGGAAGAAGCTTCAAGGTCCCTCTGATCTCCCCACCCAGCCACCACCATATCTCCCAAAGCAAGGCTCTACTCTACCTAAGATCCAGATCCACCAAGGAGAACAATTGTTTTTTTCTTCCTCTCCCTGTAAGACCAAGAATGTAACCACAGCTGAACAAACTTTTTCACTATCAATGATAACTATTTACAAGTTAATCAATTGTTCCCTGAGCCATTCATTCTCTCTAGTAATTCTTTATTGCCCCTCAAGAGAATTCCTCTACCTTTCTCTCTCCCGTAACCTGTTTTGCCAGGATCTATGTCCCCCATTCTTTCAGTGAGTTTTCAGCAAACCTTTAGGGGACTGAGGGCCTTTGCTACCATACCACACAGGACATGATTTGAGAAATTTAGTCTTAGGAATGGGTGTATAGGTCTGAATTTTCAGATTCTCTGTGGTTTCTTTTTAGAAACTTAGTCCCTGACTCTAAAAAAATTCTTACTTTTTGACAAGTAAATAATTTAGTTCTTTCAAATTACACACACACACACACACACACACACACACATAAAAGATGCCATTGAAATATATGTGGTGTTAGGCCTTACTCTATCAAAAATAGAGGCAACGATCTAGTGAGATCCACTGGAAAAAAAAATGGTTTGAGCTAAAAGAGAAATACTAGAAGATCAACATGGTAGCAAAAATTGAAACAAAGAAGATAAGCAGCCAAGCCACTGTATGTAATTTTATTATATTAAAAATAGTGGGGTACTCTTGTTTAAAGATAATATAGTGAGATTTTTAACACTAGTAACTACAACTACCTCACCATAATAACTGACCTTTAAATGTGATTGTCCTTTTCATTTGACCAAATGACATTTACCTCATAAAAGAAGCTATTCATTCACTTTAGACAACCAATATATGAAAATATGCTAAATTGACATTTAGAATTATCTCAAAACACCTTTATGATAACTTATGCTATTTCCATATGATTTGAATTTGAGATTTTAAAATGTGTTTTAAATCCATTTAAAATAATAGCCAGATATCAGGTGGTAATTGGGGTCATCTGATAATGATATTAGGATTTTTCTTAACGGCTAAGTAATTGCTTCTTTTCCATGCTGAAGGCAAGTTGTACTCTGTGCCCTCCTCAAGATGTACACCTGTATCACATGAGCAATGGGGGCAGCAGGCTGAGATTTTATGTCCCATAGCATTGTTTTATAATAAGTACTGCATTCCTATGTTGTCCTGGTAAGTTGGGAAATAGTGGGAGCAAAGCAGCAGAGAGTTATCAGGTTGCAGAGGCTGGCTGGCACATAATTCAGAGCTGTGGGTCTGCCAGCTAGATTTTTTCTTTAGAATGACTTTTAACTACACATGAATGCAACCTACCTCCCCAGTTGCCCCCTTTGCTTCCCAGAGCCTCACAAGTCATGGAACACATTAAATAGAAACATTTCAGTGAGCTTCAGTGCCACGAGTATCTGCTTTAATTTGACATAAACAAAAAGACTTTGGACACTTTGTGGCTATAATTATATCAAAGAGAGCCAGGCAATTTTATTTTTTGGGCTCATGGAAGTTGAATAATCTAGGTCTTGTTATAAAGCAGAATAGAATCTGAGTTGTGTTCTTGAATCCCTGACCTCTTACAATTTTTTTTTTACGTGGTTTTAGCATGTTTGACATTGATAACCAAATGCCCTTTCCCGCTAAACATTTTCAAAAATAGAAAGTAAACAAGTAGATTTAGAATTAAAAGTGTATTTTAAAAAGACCAGACATCTAGTCTCTAGAATCTAAATGGATTTGGGTACAGCAATCACTGCTCTGTTTTAGTGCTGTGTATGAAATCTGGGCTAACAAGTACCAAGAAGGCCTAGTGAACACTTTTAATGCATTTTGTTACCTTAACAAAACCTCGGGGGTCCATATATATATATATAGATATAGATATATCTGTGCTACAGGAGGAACTCCTGTTGCTTCTCATGAAAAGAATGCCTAATTTTAAACACATAATGAGCTTGGTGGGGTGATCCAAGATTCTGAAGATTTCCATAGACTTAGAACTAATGAGAGCCAAGTTGTGGGCTGATTTGTATCAGTGGGAAGCTCTGCTTTTTGTTTATCTAAGGGATGGAAGAGAAGTGTATAATGGCTTTTGCCTTGAGGCAATTTTCAGGCTAGCTTTTCGTTAAGTAAAGTCTTCTCTTTACCCCCAGGGCTTCCTACAGATCAGCTATAGATGGAGGCCTCCTTAAAGGTAAGATTATTTTTAGGTACACAAACAACTGCTGGAAAAGAGATACTTTAGTCAAATCTTTTTATTTAGAGACAGACAACTAGAAATGTGCTTAGTTTTGTTCCCATTCCCTTGTCTCTACCTGTTTTTTTTTTTTAAACTAAATTTAGTCAAACTTGTTGAATTCATAGACACAGCTTTCCTTCATAAATACCTAACATACTCAATTGCTTTTAGTTTTCATTGTAACATACTATCCAATTTATGACACCTAAATTATTTCTTCCTGTCCTTTGTTATGAGTTATTTTTGTGAGTTATTTAATATCCAATTGGTACAAATTGGAACCATGGAGTTTCCGTGAAAAATAACCATAGCCTCTCTGTGGGTATTGATATTAAATTTAGTAGTGTTAACAGCATAATAACAACAGGCATAATCAGAATTACTTTGAGCAGAGCATTATCCAACAAGACACTGTAGGATTAGCTATTTTAGTGGCATTAAATACCTGTCATTTTATTTCCATCACTTTGCAGTGGGTGGCTGATTGGGATCCGTGGGTAGATTAGTCTTTTTATGGAAATGTTTCTATGCATTTAAGAAGTACATCCTAGATGACTGGCTGAGTCCTATACTTATTTATCTTTAATATTATGTAGTCTATGGTGACTACTATTTAAGGGAGAGTGTTCTGGGGAGAGACACCTAGGGTTAGAATGCATTTTCAAAAGCTTTTTGTTCAAGGAGATGGATTTATCACAAGTTTTTCCTCTCCTTCCTGTTGCTCTTTCTTGTTAAATCTCATTAAATAATACAAAAAGATATAATAGACATTGAAATTTGGAAAAAGATTCTCAGGTGAGCAATGCCTAAAACACAATTTCTGAGAGAACAAAATCTGTTAAAGAAATGGTAACAGGAGAGAGAATTGGTCCAGAGAAGGGCCTACTTGCCCTATAAATCCACAAAGAACCCAGATTTAGAAAGACCAGTTATAAAGGGGAAAGCGACCAGAAAGCAGTGGGTTTATTAAAAGCCTTTCTACAGAACATTTGAAATCACCAGCACCAGGTCCATGCATGGAATGCCTGGTATAGCTAGATGTTTTGTCCAAGGAAAAGACTAAAGGTTTCTTCTGAGAAGAAATTACATGATGTATTTAAGAAGAACTAGTATGTCTAAGGTGAACATTAGAATCCTAGAGAAAAGCCGTGGCACTTGGAATTCCTAGGGTACTTGAGGGCCAGGCAGTCATCAGACCCTGAATATGTTCATCATGCTCTTAAGTAGCATTTAAAAACCTCACTGTTCAGTATGAAGTCAAAGATCATTATTTTAGGAGATCCAGTTGCATGAAAGTGAAAGACAAAAATAAACACCTATTGAAAAAGCCTTTGGGAGAAAAGATATAAAACTTTCACAAAATAATCTTTGTAATTAGAACTCAAAGAGATTTAAAAAGAAATTGATAAATTCTCTAAAAAGGTATGAAATGGTCGGTGAAAAAATAAAGAATGAGGGATCTCTTGGAAAACAAAATTTATGACATTGAAATACAAAATTCAAAGAAAGTGTTGGGATTTTAATACATGCCACTGTCCCAGAAAATAGAATGGGAAAAAAGAGGTATAAAACACGTGTGAAAACATAAAAGACATAGAAGATCAATGTAATACACTTAGCAATCCAATTAAGAGAAATTGCAGAAAGAGAATGGAGTAATTGGTGGACAAAAAACAAGAGAACTTCCACGAGCTTTCAGCATAGAAGGACACACTGAGTACTCAGCACATTCCCTGTAGAAAGACCTACACTCAAGCACCTCATTGTGAAATTCTGTAACAATGATGAAACAGAGGAGATTCTGAAAGTTTCCAGAGGGAACCATTAGATCACCTACCAAGGAATAGTATCAAATTGGTAATAGGCTTCTGAAAAGCAAATGGATAACAATGGATTAAACAAGAGTCCCTGTGTTTACTTCTTCCAAAGCCAGAATTACACATAGCTGATCAAGCTATTACTTTAGTGTGTAAGAAAAATAAAGGTATTTTTCAACATGCAAGAACATAGAAAATTCGACAGCTTATATTCTTAGGAATGTACTTGATAGATGGAGCAAAAATTACAAAAATACAGAAGAAAAAGAAAAAAGTATAATCCATGGAAAGTGAGAAACAACAAACTCAATCTAGTAAAACAATAAAGAAAAATTTCAGATGACAACATACACAAGGTGCAGAAATCAACTAGCACAGATCTCTGCAGATCGCCCCAGAAACACAAGCACAAAACATAAACCAACTAAAAGAAAACACTGCTTTTTATCTAGTCTTTCCCACGCCTATGTATTCTACCAAAATCACATATATTTTGTAATAATCCTCAACTTCTCTGTTTTTTCCTCCATGCCACTTCTAATACATCAGAAAATCTTATAGGTCCTTCCATAACAAATGCAGCATCTATCTTGATCAAAGTCATTGTAGTCTCTCACCTGAACCTCTGCAACATTGTCCGAACATAAATCAGATTATGTTACTGATTTGTTCAGAATTTTCCCATGGCTTCTTATCTCACTTAGAGTGAAACCCAAAGTCCACAGATGATACTTGATCTAGCCTCTTGATACATATCTGACATCAGTTCCTACAACCATCATGCTCTTCATTCTGCTCCAGCCAAACTGGCTTTCTTGCTGTTTCTTGAGCACACAAATCACATGGTTATCTCAGGGTCATTGGACTTGCTATTTCCTTTCCTCTTCCCATCAATACCCACATGACATTTTCCTTCACTTCCAATAGGTCTAACTTCAAATATTATCATGAAAGCCTTACCTGACCTCCTTCTTTAATAGCAGTTCTTATTCTGTTATCCTTGTTTTCTTTTTCTTCACAACACTTATCACCACTTAATACTGATATACTTACGGTATACTTGTTTTTTGTATTCCATACCCCAACTACAGTATAAACATCATGAAAGCAGGGACTTTTGTTTTATTAATTGTTGAGCCCCTAGCACCTGTAACAGAGGCTCACTAAATATTCACTGAATTAGTAAATAAAAGATTAAGTGAAGCCATTTCAAAAGTGTAAGAAAAGGAGAATTCAGGGCTAGGCACGGTGGCTCACACCTATAAGGCCAGCACTTTAGAAGGCCAAGGTAGGAGGATCACTTGAACTCAGGAGTTTGAAACCAGTCTGGGTAACATAGATACTGTTTCTACAAAAAATTAAAAATAAATAAATAAATAAATAAATAAATAAATAAATAAATAATTAGTTGAATGTAACACCTGTAGTCCCAGCTACCTGGCAGGCTGTGATAAAAGGATCTCTTTAGCCCAGGAGTTCAAGGTTACAGTGAGCTATGATTGTTCCACTGCACTCCAGGCTGGGTGACAGAGGGTAACCCTGTCTTAAAAAAAAAAGAAAAGAAAAGAAAAGAAAAAAGGTGGATTCATTACAACTTGATTCCAGAAAAATTCACACAGTGTTGTGTCATTTAAACTGTAGTGAAGGAAACATAATTGCTGCAAAATCCTTGACTCTGAAATAAACAATATTTACGTAGTTATAATGTTACAAATGGTAATTAACGATTTTCATTAGGATCCATCCACAGACAAATAACAAAAGACTTTCTTATGGGTTAAAAACAGAATCTAAATGAAATCTACCTAGACATTGTAAAAGTAAAGATAGATTGTGAGAGATGTTTGGAATGGAATTGGGAGTAGGGGTATAGAAAAATGTGAGAAGGTTAATATCATTGTTTTAAAAATGTAGAATCAAGAGCTACTGCTATGGGGTAAGAAATAGAGGCTAAAAATACTATTTGAAATTGCAAGTAGAGAAACATAATAATGTTTTAAGCATTTTGCAAAATTAAGGAGAGGACAAGTGGGGAGTGGTATAAATACATTAATGTGTTATCCATCATAGCCTGAGCTAAAAGATAATGTTTAAAGCAGGTAAGTACAAAAATGGCAGGATGGGTGTTCTATTTAGAGGGACAAGGAAAGTGTGTAAACAACAGCAAAATGAAACTCAGAAATGGTTACATATGGACACTGCAAAGCAGAGCTGGGTGTGAGGACAACTGAGGCAAGCGGAATGATTACCTGCCTCTACTTGAATTTTAAACAATATGTTTGTATTAATTTAATCGACACAAAAATAACACTTTATTTTAAAGCAACTTTTCTAATAAGAGAGTGACATATGGAAAACATACAAGTCAGTCACTCAGGATGTCCAGGATTGCAATGTTTTAATGACTCTGCTGCTAATTTTCTAGGTGACTTACAGGTGAGTTATTCAAACAATGTGAGACCAGTTTTTTTAACTGGAAAAAAAGACACAGAACCTTTTCCACCTCTCTGATTTTCTGTGATTCTATGATTTTTTTTTTTTTCTTCTTCTTCAACTCTGAGAAGCTACATAACACGAACACAATCTGAAAGAAACCCCCAAATTGAAAATTCAGCTCTTTGGCATTTGCAAAGAAAGACATGCTTAGTCTTTGACACATCCTTTAGAGCAGCCAACAAATACCTGGACACAAAATTTGGAGCAAAAATTCATTTTTTAAAGTAAAATCACTAAAGTTCTTTCATTATCTTTTGTTTTTCAGAAATGTAACTTTATTCTTTATTATTTAGAGGTGAAAATATGAAAACACTAGCTCAGGCAAACAATGTTTTTGATGGTCAGTTTTGCTAAGTATATTTGCTTATTTCGTAAGGGGCAAATTGCCTTTGGTTTTATACCACCATACATATATTCTGCATTTGGCTCTTCAAGAAAGAGACAGCCCACATCTCCTACTAGATATCATAACCTGGAAAGGCAACACTTACCTGTGCACACCTAAAAACAGTTAAGGATTGTATTATATGAGAGGATCAAAGATTGGTGTATATCCATGTATTCTAATTGCTTTCTGGCTTCCTTTTAAATGTTTTCTTTTTAAATGATTTTCAAATGCCTGCTTTTTTTCTTTTCTTTTCATTTCTTTTTTTGAGACAGAGTTTCGCTCTGTCACCCAGGCTGGAGTGCAGTGGCACGATCTCAACTTACTGCAACCTCCGCCTCCTGAGTTCAAACGATTCTCCTGCCTCAGCCTCCCGAGTAGCTGGGATTACAGGCACGCACCACCATGCCTGGCTAATTTTTGTATTTTTAGTGGAGATGGGGTTTCACCTTGTTGGCCAGGGTGGTCTCGATCCCCTGACCTCGTGATCTGCCCGCCTCGGCCTCCCAAAGTGCTGGGATTACAGGCGTGAGCCACCACACCCGGCCTCAAATACCTGCTTTTTTAATCAGTCCAAAATTTAAGTTGGAGATATATGTTCCTTGTTTTCTGTTTTGTTTCATTTTTAATTAGAAACAGTCTCACTATGTTGCTCAGGCTAGTCCTGAACTCCTGGAGTCAAGTTATCCTCCAGCCTTGGCCTCCCAAAATGCTGGGTTTACAGGCATGAGCTGCAAAGATAAATGTTCTTCCTTGTGAAATATTTTATAGGAGTGAGGCTTTCAAACATCTGTGTCGTTGACAGGACCTTTTCACACCCCACGGCAGATGCCACACCACAGTCTAGATTCTTATCCTGTATGTTGAAAGTTCAAAATTACACACAAATGCTTTCTTACCTTTCACATTCCTTTAAAATAACTATGAAGATGAATGGGATGCACTGAAATGCTAGATCCCAAACAACCAATATAGCTAAGGAGTACGATGGTATTAATTAAGTTGCTTGAAAAGAAAGAAACTATTTGAGAGAGTCATGCCAAACGTGTAATTTAATTAATGCCAAAAATTACTGAGATAGAGGTGATGCTCAGCTGTCAGCAGATTAGCTTTTTATTTGAACTTGTCATCTATAAGCTGATTACGGGACAAATACGTTTGTTCTAAAGAATATTCTTGCTATGTCTACCTCATTGATAGCGCAAATGGACTCCATAATCCTGAGACCAGAAGCCACCCTCACAGACATATCACAAGTGAAAATACTTAAGAGGCACAGTGTTTTGGTAATTACTTTTGAGAGTTAAATAGTAATAATTTGGAGTCTTTCAGAAGAAAAGTCAATGAATCTCTCCTATAGGTTTTCAGAGTTTACTAGTGTCTTCATTATCATTTTCTGGGAATGATGATATTGGAGACATTTGATTAACAAATGAGCCACTTTGAATTTATAAGAATATTCCAGAACATTCCACATTGCAAATGGCTGTGTTTAAAGTATTAATTATTAGACTGCTAGTTTCATAGTATGTTATGTTATATTACATCAGAATGTAGTGTAATACATCATATGAGTAAAAGTACATTGGACGTTTACATGCTTCATAAATGAAAAAACACTGTTGTTTTATTATTACAGTACTAAGACTCATTTTTATACAAGTAAAATACTCTTAAATAAATATGACCTAGTGATGGTTGTCACTTAAAAAAAAAAAGATAATCCTGGTGGCTAATTTTCCATTCTTCAAATTAAAACCAGAGGTGGTAATTTAAGAATGCCTTGAGTGTATTTCTACTGACTTATTGATTAAAAGAGCAATGTGGGTTTTTCACATAGAACATATGCTGAGATGGTCCTTTCATTAATTTTTGCTGCTGTTGTTTGAGTTTTATCTCTTATATGGCTCATATTGGACATTGATTGCGGCAGAAAGAGTTATGTGAGAAACTCTACAAGCTTTCATCCCTTTGGAGTAGCCCTTTCAAGAAATTGTTGAAAGTTAGTAAATATTTCCCAGTAGTATTTCCGAGTGCCCCAATACAGCACCCGCTTTTTAGCTTTACATCATTTTCTATTCCGTTTGCTTATCTCTCTTCAGCAAAATAGCATTGCTATTAAGGATGACATTATAATGGAAAATTTTATTAGCCCTTAAAACTCTCTTTTTCTTTTTACGGGGATACAAACAATGAGGTTGTGATCATGTGACAGTCTCATTTGTCTCCCAATTCTAATCAAGGGCACCCTCTGGTGAGTCAGGCTGGCTCAGGGGCAGCACCACGTCAGGGCTCAGGGCCCGTAGAGGCCCAAGAGTGTGACCTGAGAGAGCAAGTTTGGGAAACGACAGAAGCTGCCTGCAGGAAGGAACAGGAGCAGCTGCCATTCACTGAGAGCAGACAGCAGTGGTGGGGCCAGTTTTTGATTACTTGATGTCACTCATAAAATATGTGACTGTTCTCTGCCATTCAATAAAGGGAAGGATTTTCCCCACAGGATTTAAAATGTTACTTATCTACTTAATTGTTTAAATGTATGGAATGCATTGTTTTCTCATATACAAAAATTTCTTATATTCAAAATTAGAATAAAATTGTTCATCATCTTGGGTTTTTCGGGGGTATATGTAAGATGAAGTCAGGAAAGAATTAAGTTTATGAAAGTCCATGTCTTCCTATTTATTTATAAAATGCACCATTAAATTTGTCTGAAAATCAAAACTACTCTTCACCTTAAAGCTATATATATTCTCAAAAAACAGGAAAAATGTATCAAGAATACCTTTCAGTCTAATATGTAAAAATATCTTGAATTGCATTTAGTGACAACAGAAATTTAGTGTTTTGAGTTGTTTACTTTAAAACTAATGTTGTTGAAAACTATAAATACATAGATTAAAAACATACCTTCTAGAAAAATCCAACAATTGAGTATTCGTAGATTAAATTTCTATCAATTTATAAATGAAGACACTACTACATGATCTCTCTCTCTCTCTCGCAAATATTTTCTATTTTCTTTGCCTCTTTTCACCAACTTTAGAAAGCTAGGCCTCGTAAGATGGCAAGTTGATTATTTCTGGAATGGGTAAGACAAAACTAAAATCAAGTGTTTTCTGATTTATTAATGGCATAAAATACATTACAGATACATGTTATAGTTTATAACAAGTTTTCACACATATTTTCTATTAAATCCGTTAAGGGTTGGTAATTACAAAATGTAAGACTCAGGACGGAGGAGCCTTGAGAGATTCTATTTTCATTGTTCTGTCTGTAGTTCCTAAAATCATTCCTGGAACACAGTAGTTGTTCAATGAACATTTGGCTAATGGAAAAACTAGCATTACCCTCATTTTATTTAATTTTAATTTAATTTAAGTTAATTTTTGAGACAGGGTCTCACTCTGTCATTGAGGCTGAAGTACAGTGGCGTGATCTTGGCTCACTGTGGCCCCGACCTCTCAGGCTCAAGTGATCCTCCCAGTTCAGTCTGCTGAGTAGCTGGGTCTACAGGGGCACACCACTGTGCCTGGCTATTTTTTAAAATTTTGTAGAGATGGAGTTTTGCCATGTTGCCCAGGCTGGTCTCAACCTCCTGGGCACAAGCCATCCACCAGCCTCAGCCTCCCAAAGTGCTGAGATTACAAGGCGTGAACCACTGCACACGGCCCATCCTCATTTTAGAATAAATGAATATTTGCTCAAGGACATGTACAGGAGTGGCAGAGCCTGGAATTCAAGCTCAGAGCTTCTAATTCCAAATATAGCGTACCTGGCCAATTAAGAGAGTTTGACTTGCAAAATATAAGAGGTGGTGTAGAACAAAAGCACATATAAGAAACAACTAGGATCATTGGAGGAAAGGCTTAAGAACATTGCATCTTAGTTCATCATTTTGTGAGGACAGTGGAGAAGGTTGATGGTGATAGAAATAGGGAAACTGACCGTAGGGAGGAGGAGGTGTGGGAAACGGAGAACTTAAGACAGGGAGAGTCAGGATTCAGCTCGAAGAAGTGTGCCTTTGAGATGGACTCAGTAAATTGGAGGAAGGGTCCTGATTCATCTCTTTCTTTACCGCCTCCCTGAATGATTCCTCTACAGAAAGAGCTTAGACACCCAGGTCTAATTTCAGCCACAAATGAAGCCTAAACAAGCAAATAAAACAACAAACAAACAAAAACCCCCTATATAGCTACAAAATATTTATTTATGAGGCTGCTACATCAATAACACTAATTATACTGTAATTGCCAAGAACTGAAATTAATGTGATTTTGTAGAAATCCACAATCAATCTCAGGCCTAATTTCTGTGAATGAATGCACTCTGAACACAATTCCAGTTTAGAGAGCACATTTCATTCTTAGAGTACTTGGCAAAATGACATTGGGGAGGAGAACTGTAAGATGTAATAGTATACTTCAGTCCTCAACTATAAAGGCAATAAAGTCAGTCCATTCAATGCTGCCTGATTATAAGGCAGCTCCTTAATGGTTGCACAGTGAAACTGGTTCTGTGAATTATCAGACCTTACCTCTAGCCATGAGAAAATTCTCAGGATAGCAGACTGAAAAGTTCAGTGATCTCAACATCATAATAATATTTCTCCAGTCATACATGGAGTACAGTAAAATTGAATTATTTTCTGTTTAGATAGCGGGTGTAAATGAGAGACAAAGGACTTTGCTGCTGCTCTGCTTCAGCGTATGGAAACTAAATGTATTTTGCAGGAAGCCTAATGTGAATGTTTTGTTCTCTATCTTGGTGGTTAATTTTGAGCAATACTGTGATCTCGAGAAAGGTTTTTAAAATCCATCTCACTTTCATTGTGTGAATGCTTCTTATCTAGAGTGTTATTCTGATATCATGGAACTAGGATAAGGCTAGACCTCTTGTTTGTATTTCAGAGACTAAACAAGAGCTGCTGAAAATAAGGGACCATATTCTAAACATTCAATTTTAGCACGGAAAATACTGTTTACACAGTCCACAGTAATGGCAGCTGTTTCAGCTATTTAAATAGTATAATTACACATTTCATTCTGGAGTATAACAGTAACAGTTAGTTTACTAGTAAATCTCAAATTGAATGTACCCGTTCCTATATAAATATGTACAGGTAACCTATCAATAGTTACTGCCAATTATTTCTGAACTATAATTTGGTCTTTATTGGAGCTGCACTGCTTGAAAAGAACATTTTTTTTTTTTTTTTGAGAATGTTGAACCTTCTTTTACCACCCCCCCACAAATGATGAAAAAAAAATACAGTTGTCAGCATAATGCCTTGACATTCATGATGCCAACCTGTCTTTACTGGTGTCAGATGTGAAAATAAATAGATATTAAACTGTCAGTCAATGAAATTGCAAAGTCAAGAACAGCTCTAGCTGTGATCCTGTGTGTTCTATTTGATGGACACAGGTGTTTAAGTGTTATGAATTCAACAGGGCCAGGGAACAAGAGAAACATTTTCCAGCAGTTTTCTATTTGCTAAAACATCTGAGATGAACTTTCCTTCATCTCAGGACTTCAGTAGAATCTGAGAGGCTTGAGAAAGTGCCAAGAATTCCCCTACTGTTTTTAGTGCTAAAATGTGAAAAAGCCTCAATTCCTGAAGGCACATTCTGCTATCGCCTGTGCATGCAAGGTCTCCAAAGCCAAATCAAGGGCAGCTTGGTTGGCTTTGAATACACATTTGTGACAGACACCAGACACCCACCTAGTTTATTTATTATTCATAAGACACTTAAAGCTAATCATCTGTCACTAACAAACATTATCACTATTAAATATTAACTATCATCTTACAGCATGCTGAGACCAACTCTTCCTTGTATTTGATGAGTATTGAAGCAAAGAACATCACAATCACATATAACTGTTTACCCTTTGTTGTTACTATTATTAGCTATATCACGGTGGTGCCCCTGTGAGAGATCTCGTCTGCTTGAAGATATAGATTTCTCTGTTCTCAGTAAGTATCATTAGATTTGCTGCCTAAAAAGTGTCACTAAATTGTCCTATAAGAAATGCTGCTTAATAATGACATCATAAATACAGTCCTATACTTGAATGTTGACTAGAGATGTGAAAAAAAGACTTGGACCCTTGTTGCTGTAGGATTCCTATGCGGCATCACTAGTCAGTTCACAGAATAGTGTTCTCAAAAATTCAATACATGTACTAGATGATTTTGGTGCAATTCAGCTAGCTTACATGTCTACACCGATCAGATTAAAATGTTGCTGAAGGCTGATAAAACACCATTTATGCACCTGTGATCATTAATTAAAATTATATGTAGAAAATCCTAGGTGAAAGTTTCTCTGAGAATTATCTTGCATTTATAATTCTGTTTTGGTGACTGCTCCTCTAAGGACCT
Organism: Macaca fascicularis; assembly: GCF_037993035.2. Taxonomy (NCBI): domain Eukaryota; kingdom Metazoa; phylum Chordata; class Mammalia; order Primates; family Cercopithecidae; genus Macaca; species Macaca fascicularis. The sequence continues at coordinate 138,268,929 of NC_088375.1, forward strand.
GAACCAACACAGTAGAAAATGCAGTTTAGAAAGATTATTTCAGTGGCTAATTGGAAAATGGAATTTGACAGAAACAAACCTTACCAGATCAGATGAAATGCTCTATTCTGATTCATCTCTTCAAATTGGTATTGATGTTCCGGCATTCCCAAACTTGGGAATGTATCACATGTGCGGTGACTTGTAACTGAAAGCAAGCTGAGTGCTGATGTGATGTTGGGCATGAGCACCAAAAGAAATTGGAGATGCAAAGAACCTTAAGGTGAACTTTATTCTCCTATTTATGGGAATAAGAACCTGCCATACACTTCCTTGCACATGGAGGGTCCGCATTATCATCTCATCACCTTTTTATTGACAATGGTAGAGAACAGTGCCTATTTTCACCTCCTCATCTCCTTGTCTGTGGTAGATTGCAAAAGTGTCACAATTCTTTATTCCTGCATCCTCTCGCAATATGCTGGCCATTCCTCCTATTAAGAAGTAAAGTCCGTCTCAATAAAATAGCAAGTAAAGTCAATTTTCCTTCTGCTTGAATCTGGTTGCCCTTGAGATTGGTTTTGACCAACAGAGAGGAGTAGTAGTGGCAGCGTACCAGCCCCACACCTATATCTTAAGAGTCCTTTCATGCTTTGTTCACATTCTTGGATACCTGCAGAGCTGCCATCTGAGCAAGCCTGGACTAGCCTGCTGGATGATCTGAGACACATGGTCCAGTCACCACTGTCACTCCAGCCGACAGCCAGAAAAATACCAGAAGCTGACTGACAGCTAGGTAAAAGTAGCATGTGTAAGTCCAGCTGAGTCCTGAAAAAATCACCCAGCTGCCTGGCCTAAATTACTACCCCACGGATTTTGATTTTGAGTAATCAAAATTGTTGTGTTAAAGCACAGCAGTACTTCATTTTGGTTGCCCTTAGATGTTGGAGTTCCTTAGAAGTCTGGACTCTATTATTTTCTCTACTTCTATATGCTGTTCTTGAGTGGTTTCCACCCCTTGGCTGTTCCCATTTTGTATATATACTGATGTCACCTAAACATGTATACATTAGCCCTATCAGATATAAGGAACAGCACAATCAGGATGTCTAACAAGCACCCGAAACTTAAAATACATTTTAGTTTTAAGTCACTATTCAACAGTCCTTTAAGTGTTTTGCAAGTTTGATAGCCATAAATTTCCATTCGAGGAACTTCAGAGTCATCCCTGTTGCTTTTTTAGATCGTCCTTTCCACATCCAAAGTGCCATCCTTCCTTAACTTATGACCACAAACCATCAGCTCAGATCATTGCAAAAACCCACCGGACTCTCTGTTACCAGTGTTTTCCCAGACCTAATAGAGTTATATTCCTGAAGAGAAATACTATCATGCCATTCCCATACTTTTTCATTTTATTTTTAAATTTTTGTTAGAGATGGGTTCTCACTATGTTGCCTAGGCTGGTCTTACACTCTTGGGCTCAAGCGATCCTCTTACTTCAGTCTTCCAAAGTGTTGGGATTGCCAGCATGAGCCGCCATGCCTGGCCCTATTCCCCTGCTTAAGGCTTCTGCTACAGGTAGTCTAAACACTTTATATGCATTTTAAAATCAGAAAAGCCTGCTTTAACATCTTAGCTTCCTAAATTAATCAGTCTCGTACCCTGGGAAACTTTGTAGCCCCTGTGAACCTCAGTTTCTCCATATCTATAATGTACTGTTTCTCCATATCTATACTGCACTGTCAAGTCACTCTTGACTGTTGAAAGATGTGCTTTACGTTTTTATCAAAGGGACCATTGGCACATAGTAGCTATTTAACACATTTCACCCTAAATTTCACAGTCTGGCTCTAAGTTACTTCTCCAATACCATTCCTTGCTAATGCCTCCCATCAATATTTTTTCCTTCACTCCTGCCCTTGAAATATAGGTATAACTTGGACATACCATGGGTTCAGTTCTAGACAACCACAATAAAGCAAATATTGCAATAAAGCAAATCACACACAATTTTTTTGTTTCTCAGTGCATATAACTCTTATGCTTACATTATACCAGTCTATTAGGTGTGCAATAGCATTATGTCTAAAAAAGAGTATATGCTTTAATTTAAAGATACTTTATTGCTAAAAAATGCTAACGATCTTCTGAGGCTATCACTGTCACTCCAGCCAACAGTCAGAAAAATACCAGAAGCTGACTGACAGCTAGGTAAAAATAGCATGTGTGAGTCCAACTGAGTCCTGAAAAATCACTCAGCTTTAGACTCATAATCTTTTTGCTGACAGAGGGTCTGCATCGATGTTGATGGCAGCTGACTGGCCAAGGTGGAGGTGGCTGAAGGGTAGAGTGGTTGTTGCAATTTCTGAAAATAAGACATCTATGAAGTTTGCTGTATCAGTTGAGTTTCTTTTATCAAAGGTTTCTGTGTAGCATGCAATGTTGTTTTATAGCATTTTGCCCACAGTGAACTTCTTTCAAAATTTTAGTCAGTTTTCTCAAACTCTGCTGCTTCTTTATCATCTACGTTTATGTAATAGTCTAAATCCTTTCTTATCATTTCAACAATGTTTACAGTGCCTTTACCCAGGAGTAGATTTCATCTCAGAAAACTACAGTTTTTTGCTCATCCATAAGAAGCAACTCCTCATCTGTTCAAGTTTTATTATGAGGTTACAGCAATCCATGCTCAGGCTTCACTCCTCATTCTAGTTCACTTGCTATTTTCACCAGTTACTTCCTCCACTAAAATCTTGAACCTATCAAAATCATCAGTGAGGTTTGTAATCAACTTCTTCCAAATTCTTGTTAATGCTAATATTTTGACTCACTTCCATGGATCACAAATGTTCTTAATGGCATCTAGATTGGTGAATTCTTTCCAGAAAGTTTTCAGTTTACTTTGCCCAGATTCATCAAAGGATTCATTATGTATAGCAACTATAGCCTATATGTATTTCTAAATGTATTTCTTAAATACAAGACCTGAAAGTCAAAATTACTCCTTGATTTATGGGCTACAGAGTGGATGTTGTGTTAGCAGGCATGAAAACAACATTAATCTCCTTGTACATCTCCATCAGGGATCTTGGGTGATCAGGTGAATTGTCAATGAACAGTAATATTTTGAAAGGAATCTTTTTTTCTGAGCAATAAGTCTCAACAGTGGGCTTAAAGTATTTAGTAATTCATGCTCTAAACAGATGTACTGTTATCCAGGCTTTGTTGTTCCGTTTACAAAGCACAGGCAGAGTAGATTTAGCATAATTCTAAAGGGCCCTAAAATGTTCAGAATGTTATAGGATCAAATAAATAAAGTCATTAGCCCCTAATGAAAGAGTCAGCCTGTCCTTTGAAGCTTTGAAACCAAGAACTGACTTCTCTTCTGTCGCTATGCAAGTCCTAGATGACATCTTCTTCCAGTGAAAGATTGTCTAATCTATTTTGAAAATAGATAGCTTAATGTAGCCACTTTCACCGATTTCTTAGTTAGATCTTCTAGATAACTTGCTATATATACATACACACACACACACACACACATATATATATATATATATATATATTTTTTTTTTTTTTTTTTTGAGATGGAGTCTTGCTCTTGTTGCCCAGGCTGGAGTGCAATGGCATGATATCAGCTCACTGCACCCTCTGCCTCCTGGATTCAAGCAATTCTCCAGCCTCAGTCTCCTGAGTAGCTGGGATTACAGGCGCCTACACCATACCTGGCAAAGTTTTTGCATTTTTAGTAGACACGGGGTTTCACCATGTTGGCCAGGCTGGTCTCAAACTCCTGACCTCAGGTGATCCACCAGCTTCGGCCTCCCAAAGTGCTGGAAGTACAGGTGTGAGCCACTGTGCCTGGCCAACTTGCTGTAGCTTCCACATCAGCACTTACTGCTTTACCTTCCACTTTTATGTTATGGAGATGGCTTGTTCTCTTAAACTTCATGAACCAAACTTGCTAGCTGCCAACTTTTCTTCTGTAGTTTTCTCTCACCTCTCTCAGAATTTGTAGAATTGACAAGTTATGGCCTTCCTCTGGATTAGGCTTTGGTTTAAGGGAATGACTCTTGTGGCCAGTTAGATCTTCTATCCAGACTACTACCCCTTTCTCCATATCAGCAATAAGTCTGTTTTGCTTTCTTATCATTTGTGTGTTCACTGGAGTAGAGCTTTTAATTTCTTTCAATAACTTTTCTTTGCTTTCACAGCTTGGCTAACTATTTGGCACAAGAGGTCTAGCTTTTGACCTATCTCAGCTTTCGACATGCCTTCCTCACTAAGCTAACTCATTTCTAGCTTTTGATTTAAAGTGGGAGACATGAGACACTTCCTTTCACTTGAACACTTGGAGGCCATTTTATTTATTAACTGATCCAATATCAGTATTTTTGTATCTCAGGGAATAGAGAGGCCCAAGGAGATGAAGAGAGATGGGGGAATGGCTGGTTGGTGGAACAGTCAGAACACACATTTATTAAGTTTGCTGTCTCATACGGGCAAGGTTTGTGGTGGCCCAAAGCGATTACAACAGTACCATCGAAGATCACTGATCACAGATCATCATAACAGATATAACAATAATGAAAAAGTTTGAATCAATAATGAAAAACAATGATGAAAAATAATGAAAAAGAATGAAAAATATTGCCAGAAATGCCAAAATGTGACATCGACACAAAGTGAGCACGTGCTGTTGGAAAAAATGGCTTGGGTAGACTTGCTGGATACATGATTGCCAAAAACTGGTAATTGCGAAAAATGCAATTACCTGCAAAGCACAATCAAGCAAGGCAAAAATAAAATGAGGTATGCCTGTATCAAATATATGAACCATGCTTGTTTTAGCATCGGTTCCTAATTAGTCTGCCTTATATCTTTATTGACTTCAAGATACTTTTCACATCTTTAATATATGTCCTACAGTTATTAGTCTTTCTTAGTTTAGTTGGTAGCTTTGTTTTGTTTGTATGTTTGTTTTTTGTATCATTTAAATATGGTAAATTTGACTAAATTAAATGTAATATTTGCTTCCTGATTCCTTGTCTTTGCATATGCTTTAATGCTTTAATTTTTCCTAAAATAACCTTCTAGGTAAAGTTTACACTTTTCTGACTTGCTCAGGCATTTTCCTCTAGTCTTTCCTGTGATTCAACAGCTCACTTTTTACAACTCTCTATTTTCTTGGAGTTAGCCAACTTTACAGGTAGAGGAAACACAGCCTACACAAGACACTCATTTTTGATACAAACTGCAAGTTCTAGGGGGTCCAATTTCAATGATTCTCCAGAAGAACTTGCAGAGCTCACTGAAAGCTGCAATGTAACCATTGGTAAGTATGGTTTATTGCAGGAAAAAGATTCAGATTAAAATTAGCCAAGGAAAGAAGGGCATAGGGTAGAGTCCAGCAAAGTAGTAAACCTACAGGTTCTGGTGATGTCTCCTCATGGAGTCAGGGCATGTTGCTTTCCTGGCATTAATATGTGACAATATGCATGGAGTATTGCCTGCTCAAGAAGTTCCTCTGAGCTCTGACATCCGGAGTTTTCAACGGAGTCCCATAATGTAAGCATGATTGATTGATTAATTTCTTTTATGGTGGATCTCAGTCTCCAGGTCTACTGATACTCCTTTGACCCAAAGCTCCTGCCCTAAATCACATTGCTGTTCTTCTGGCAAAGTTAACCCTCACTCCAAATACTATCTGGTATGGCCACTCCCTACCCAAAATCATATTGTCACACAATCCCATATGACCTCAGGCAAAGATGCTTCTCTCAGGCAGGGCATTCCAAGGGCTTACAGACTACTTCCCATAAGTCAAGGACAAAAGCCAGATTTCTTTTAGGACAAGGTTAAATTTTTTACTATACATATTACATATTTACTATAAATAATTATTATTTGTTTGTATGTCTTTTCTCTGTATATAGTATGATGCTAGAAGATTAAGAGCACCTTAAAATCTTCTGTTTTAAAGACAGATAAGGCTTTATTCAAATCCTAGATCCATTGCGTACCTGTAGTGTGGCCTTGGACACCTTATAAAAGCTTTGTTATCTTATCTAAAAAAATAGATAAAATTATACCATGTTATAGGAATATTCTAAGGATTGAATTAGATAATATACATGGAAAATATATCACAATGTCTAGCCATGGTAATCACTTAATAGGCAGTGGCAAATTATATGATTATTATCACTTTTCCCTTCATATCCACATGGATTATAATCAACACTCTAATCCTTTTATTAGGAAAAGGGAAGCAAAAATAACAGAGGACAAAATAAGCTTATGTAGCTCAGGGACAGAATCAAGCTTCATTAAATATCACATTTCAATCATCTAATTTGTATTCAATCCATGAGCTACTAACTATATTTTAGATTGTTATTTCTAAAATAATATACCTATGCTTATCAAAATATTAACACCACTGTAAGAGGAAAATTATAGCAAAAGGCATCTTCTCTTACCAATAATTTGGAGAACAGAAAAGAAAAAAGGTATCTTCGTCATTAGAGAAAACTTTTCTTTAAAATTGAATCAAGAACATTTGTAAAAGTAAGCTGAAATATTAGGGTTTGTGGTTGAGTATGAAAACAGAATGCTAGATTTCAGATGATTTTATAAGAAATCTTCTCCATCTTCCCCCCAAAGGAGAAACTTTCCAAGCATTGACATCAAGGGCACATCCAACTCTGCTTGATTACCCACAAAGTAGGCAAGAAAATAAAGAAGCTTTGTCTCAAGATGGGCGTGCTTTAAAATATCACCTTAACAATTTATGCCGGCTTTTCACTTCCAGGAAAATTTTGAACAAGATAAGATAAACTTATTTCTTACTACAAAAGCCCACAAATGCATGATAAAATGTTACAATCATCCCTGTAAAGGCTAAATTTTTCAGAAAGCTGGGAAAATCTCTGGGACAAGACATGAAGAAAAATGAGCACCAGAGCTAAAGGCAAATGAGCTGTTGCTGAAGCCACACTAAAAGAATTTTTCTATTGAGTAATCTACAAATTCTTGGATTAGCATCTGGATGGAAATAGGAGACCAGATTCTGGACCCATTCAATGTGGAGAGTGGGAACTTAGACCCTCTCTAAAACTTAGGACTTGGAAGGTGCTTAATGAAAAAATATGAGAAAATGGAGGGAAGGGGAAGAAAATCTGCTGCCGGTGCAGGAATCTGTAAAGAAACTTGAAACTTGCCCATTTTGGCCTGGGATCTAGGTAGAAAGAATGCCTACTCAGAGATTTTTACCTGAACATCTACCTTCTTTATGGTCTGGAATTTAAGTTTAGGCTATGTCTGGGAGTCTAGAAATCTTCAAACTTAAAAAAAAATACAAAATTATTTTCAGACTGGTGACACTGCTGTAGTAGCATCTGTAATACACACATTCCAGTCATTTCAACCATGCAACACTGGACTCCTACAGATAAAGTCCAGCTGAATATAACCTCACAATTCAACATTATAAACATATAAGAAAATAATCCATTATGAGAAGAGTCAGCAGGCATAACAGACATTAGTATCAAACTCATATGGATTTCAGACTTAGAACTAAGGAATTTTAATTTCAATATGCTTAAAATTTATTGAAATGTAAAAGAAGGACTTATAAACATCCAATAAGAAAGTATTAAAAACGAAAAGAAAACAATCATTAAAAAGATCCAATAGAACCACTAGAAAAGAAAAATATAGTCAGTAAAACTAGAAATTTGATGGGAGAGTTAATGAGCATATTACACACTGCTGAATAACAGCAGAAAAATGGAAAATAGATCTGGTGAAAGTGCCTTCTGCCACATAAGGTAACATTTACAGAGATTGGGGATGTGGATCCTTTTAGGGGCCATTACTCAGCCTACCACAAGAGGTAGTAGCTAAGACTGTTTCAGACTTAGTAAAACATATGATGAACAAGTCCTGAGTATAGTTAAATAAATACATTTATAAGTGAATAAATAAATTGACATGTAGCTATAGGTACATCATAGTAAAACTGCAACACGTTAAATAAAAAGCAAAAATAATAGGAGATGTTAGAATAATAACTTTCATGGTACAAGAGAGAAGTAACTGTCAATACAAATTTTACACAGATAAGTTTTCACGTAAGAATTGGTGTAGCATAAAATATTTCTGAACAAAGATTGTTAAGTTTAATCTCACTCATAGATCCTCACAGAAAGAGATCCAAAATGAAAAAAAAATCAGGAAGAAGAAACTAACAAAGGAAAGGGTGAGATGCAAGAAACAGAATGAAAAAACTCTAGAAGGAAAGAAGTGAGACACACACTCAGAAAATAATAGCAGGTCAATAAACTGGGAAATCATAAGCACATGTAAATAATTCCTGATAGTGTAAAACTAGTAAGTTAAGCACAGCTATTTATTGTGGAAATAAAAGTTCAAGCAACAATACATGTCAAACTGAAGGGTTTCAAGTTAATGCCTTAAGACCTTTGTACTGACTGAGAATAGATAAGGATTATAATACAATTTAGAATAATTGCTCATCAAGATATAATAAAATTTGAAGGATAGCCACAAAATGAATAGAAATAAAATGAGCAGTAAGTCAGTAGAGGATGGAGGGAGAAGTAAAAGCATAAATCTATAGAGCTAGAATTCAAGAAAGAAAAAAACAATCTCTGTCCCCTAAAAAAGATATGATATATAGGAAGCAAAACATAGTATAATAGAAATATGTCTAACCAGGCCAGTAAACAAATAAACGTGAATAAACTACATTTAACAGTTAAAAATGAGAGATTTTTGAGATTGGTTTAAAAATGTTTTCTTGTTACTTGCAAAAGGCATGCATAAAACATATAAGTATAAACAGTTGAAGTAAAAAGATAGCAAAAATACAACAGGCAAATTCTAATGAAAAAACACTATGGCAGCTCTACTAATATCAAATAGAGTTGAAACCATTTTTTGGGATAAAAATGTCAAAAGATGAGAAAAAAACACAAAATTATTTGACAAGCAAATAGAGAAATTCTGAACATTTTAGTGCATAATAAGATAGCCTTGAAATATATCAAGAAACAAACTGATATAATTATAAGGAGGAATTGATGATTAGTCTACAATCTTAATGGCTGAGTTTAACAAAACTTTCCCAATAATTGGTTGATTACACAGAAAATATGTAACTATATGGAATATCTGACTAGTCTAGTTATCAAGTATATTTTAACAGATTTGTATGCAATCCTGGGCATTATTCTCAAGCACAAACATAACATCATGAAAATTGATGGAATACACTTTAAAGCAAACCAAACTGATAGCAAAAACAATATAATATAGCCTATGTTTTCTAACTAAAACACAATTGAATCACTACATCATCATGAACTCAATAATAAAAAGATAACCAAAACCATTGCATCATCATTTAAATCAGTAAAAATTATCACTGAAGCAATTTCAAGAAAATTCAAACACAAATGTTTAAGTAATCCATGAGTCCAAAAATAATAATAATACATTTTCACCCTTTTTAAAATTGATTGAAAATAAAAAGATTACCTATCAATACTTGTGGGATACCATTGAAGTAATTAAGAGAGTGATTTTTGTCTTTTAATGTTTGTTAGAAAAGAAAAAGAGTGACTTAAAATCAATTAGCATACCAATTTAAAAAATAGAAAAGGAAGCTAAATCACAGAAGTATAATAAAGGAAATAATACAAGCTGGGCACAGTGGCATGTGCTTGTAGTCCCAGCTGCACAGGAGGCTGAGGAAGGAGGACCACTTGAGCCCAGGAGTTCAAGCAATTAACTTAAATTGGTGTGCCAAGGAAGATAAGAATGGTTTAATACTAGACAATTTCTCACAATGAAAGATTTAAAAAGAAACAGCGAAATCAAGATACGGAAAATACAACATATACTAATGATAAAAGTATAACAATTATCAAAGTAGAAATAGAAGTATAATGTATAACTTAACTAAGTGGTTTTAACTAAAACTATACCAAATATACATAATGGTGAAATATTGAAATATCAGTAGCTTTTTATTTTAAAGTCAGGATCAAGACAGGAGTCTTATTACCATCACTTCGAAACCTGGAGGATTAGAGTGTCTGAAAGGGCCTAACAGAAAGAAATAGGAAAAAGAAATAAAATATACATGGGTGGAAAAAGAAGAAATCAAAATTTTATTTTTAAAAGACAATATGATTATCTGCATAGAAAACCCAAAATAATTTACAGACGAATTATTACAATCAGTAAGATCATTAAGCAGGTATTCTGAACACAAATTCAATATTAACAAATGGATTAGAAAATGCTAAAATTTAGAATTAGAAATGCTAAAAATTGTCATTTAAAAAGGGTCCAAAAACCGAAATGAACATAGTAACACATTTTACAAAAGATGTTCAACTTTTGTGTAGAAAATAATAAAAGAGTACTGAAAGACATAACGAAGGCCAAAGATATTAAGTAATTCAACGTGTTTGTGGGTGGAGAGCTTCAACATTGTTAAAACATTTAGTTTCCCCAAATCGATGTATAAGTTAAATATGAACTTAATTTTAAGAACAGATTTTTTTAATGGAGTTTGATGAGCTCATTCTAAAATTACATGGAAATGTCAAGGCCAATATTAGCCAGACATCTTTGAGGAAGTACAAGGTGGGAGAATTTGCAGTATCAAGCTCCATAGAAGTCATAATGATCAAACATTGTGATATGCGATATTGGTATAGAAAAATATTTTTGGAAAAGAATAGATTACCTAAAAACAGACCACTGCAACTTACTATAATAATAACATAGTAATAGCAAGTTATTATATTATATATTCCAGAAATGATATTGCATAACAGAAGGGAATTAACAATTCAACAAATAAGAAGATTATGCTTTAATTATATCCCCACCTCACTTGATTTATAAAAAAGTAATTCCAAGTGGATTTAAGATTTAAATGTGAAAAGTGTAATCTTAAAAAGAAAAAAATACAGGAAAAGAACTTTATTAACTTTAAATAAAACACAAAAGCATAAGCCTTTAAGGGAGATAAATGATACATTCACCACATCTCAACTAAAAAATGTCCATGTATTATATGATACTGAAAACATAGTGAAAAAAGGGATATTTAGTTTGAACTATTTACCTGAGAACTTCTAAATCTTAATTTCTTGCCTTCACTTTTTTCACTATGAAATCAACAACATACATAGCTAGTACATTGTATAACTTCATTTAAATTCTATTTGAAATTATTCGTTGAGCATGCTCTATGCCCAAGGCTCTGAGACACATAGATGGCAGTGCACCAACAAACCTTATTTGTACTGCCCTCACCCAGCCCATGGCCTTTGGTGGTTACAGTTAACATCATCAAGGATATGCACTTTAGTTTTAAAGCTTTAAATTCTTTTCTAAAGATTTGAGCAAGGAAGTTTGATTTCAGATCCCTGCTTTTTTTGGAGTTCAATTTGTGACTTGAGAATGTGATGAGACGCTGCCTAGCTTTTATTTGATAGAAGTGTTATTTTGAATGCCTGGTAATGCCACATGCTCACCAAACTCAGAACAGCTCTACCAAAAGATTCAAAACACCTCCACTGTAATTTGCTATAATTCTATCCCTCCCCCCACCCCCACCCCTTTTTCTTGGCCTAGCTCATTCTCTTCCTTGGTAATATTCTTAATCTAGAGTTTATTTCATTGGATGAATTCCCAGCTTGAGTCATATTTGTTATGCTGAGAGAGGCTGATTATTTCCATCCATGTTCATTATACATGTATGTTTTGCTTTAATAGCCTAGGGAGCATGCACAGGGACAAATGTAAACATGTTTATGTATATGTTTATATGACTTTTTTCACTTACCATGCATATACATAAGCAGCCTTGGAAGGAAAGCAATAGATCCTGTTTCTGCATTCTTCACACCATAAACTTTTCATTATAATCTCGTTTCCCCCTACAAAACTGTCCTAATTTGTCTTTTCTTTATCTCAAAATTCCTACGCTGTCAAGGCAAGTTACTCTTAAAAGGACTCTGAGAATTGCAGTGAAGAAAAAGATGTATTAAAGTATCATTATTCAAACATAAATATTTAATAATTATGTTAACAAGGTTTCTCTAAGGTGGGGTGTTTATTGTTTCCTTTTTTTTTTAAACAGCACAATTACATTTCCACAGCTAGAGGTCAAGTATAACATACAGCATTTGCTATCTGAAGACAATATATGAGAAAGAATACTACATATTCTTTGTAGTATTTCTTATGTAATACTACTAAATTACATAAGAAAGTTGTGTGAATTATACACAACTTTCTTATGTAATTTGAAACTCTTTTAATTTTTCACAGTTTCAAAGTGAAGTTCAATCGTGAATGATGGCAAAGGCTTTTTGTTTAATTCGTGACATCTAATCTTTACTTTAGGCTTCGTCAGTCACATCTCACTATGTCTCATTGCATGTGCCCTGACACAATACATCATGGTCAAGGTGATCCAATATTGTGTGACATTTTTTTTAAAAAGGATATTAAGTAGTGGCAGAAGATAGGCCTGAAACACATCAATGTGGGCCCAAGAGGCATTGTTCTTCACGAACAGTTTGCTCTCTCAGAGTCTGGCTGGAAGAATTATTATTGTCCTTTATATATAAACATCTTTATCCAAATAGTTTCCTCTTATGTCTAATATATGCATTCCTGTCATATGAAAGCTACTTGCTTAAGCTGCTTTTCTGTCTATTTGTAGTCTGTTCAGACACACAGTCCTCAGCAGGAGTCCAGCTCCATGATTCATTGCCTCAGATTTCCTATGGAGCTTACATGATGCTCGCTCAGCCCCATACGGTTTTGTATCCATTATAACCAGGGACAAGTAAGCAGGGCTCAGGAGTGTGAGCATCTATCTAAGAATAGCTCCCTGACGCCTTGCTTTACTCACAATAAATGAACAATGAACTCTTTACATGCTAACCCTGTATGGGGAGGAGAAATTATGGGAGCTTGCTTGAGTTAAATAAGGGAAGGAACATTTAGAGCGAAACTCCATAAACGAGCAGGTCAATAACTAGTTTACAGAGATCAGGGCACCTGGCTAATGGGAGAATAAAGAATAATGCCTGTCACAGAAAAAGAAAGATGCTGTCCTGGTTTAGTGTTAGATAATTACATTCATTATACTGAGAATAGCTCTGCAAGTGGTCAGTTGCACTAGTTAATTCATTAGCAAAACTAATCGGCAAACCACAAACAACAATTGGGGGTAAATTTAACCAATTCCAATAGAAGGTTTGGCAAAACAGGATTTTCATTATACTAGAAAGGGAAAATTACACTGGAAAGCTGCATATGTAATTGTGTACATTTCTTACTTTGTCTTGAGTTTCAATATGAAAGAAGGAAATCATAGCTGAGGCAGAGAGAGGGCATGTGTACAAATTGATGGCCCCATTGAATTATTCTGGAAGACCTAAAACATGCTAGCTTCACTGTTAATTCTAACAACGAAGAGAAAGCAGACTTTAATACTAAGGCCTTTTTCACTATCTTTCTTTCTTTAATATGTGGTTGTAAAATTCTATAATTAAATATAATAATGCATGTTCCATATATTAGATAATAACTATAGTATAATTCCTGAGTATGATTGTATAACTTAGACCTGTGTAACCATGGGAACCTTGGATTAGTTTTACTTGTTGACCAAATCACATGAAAATTGACTGGTTCAACTGTGTTTTATGCAACACTCTTGTGTAATTAGAATGATTTTCATTATTTTATGTAATTAATTTATTAAATTTATGTATTCAATATGCATCATAACTTTAGACAAAATCCTACAAAAGAAACAGTAAAACAGTAACTTGCTTCAGTTGGGAGACAAGGAGCAGTTTAACGAACAGGGACATTAAGACTCTCTAAAGTGTGTATCAGTCCATTTTTATACTGCTATGAGAAATACTCGAGACTGGGTAATTTATAAAGAAAAAGAGGTTTAATGAACTCATAGTTACACATGGATGGGGAGGCCTCAAAATCACAGAGGAAGGCAAAGGAGGAGCAAAGGCACCTCTTACATGGTGGCAGGCAAGAGATCACATGCAGGGGAACTGCCCTTTATCAAACCATCACATCTCATGAGACTTATTCACAATCATGAGAATAGTATGAGAAAATCCTGCCCCCCATGATTCAATTACCTTAATCCCATGACACATGGGGATTAAGGGAGCTAAAATTCAAGATAAGATTTGGGTGAGGACACTGGCAAACCATATCAAGTGGATATCTATTTTTTGTATTTCTGGAAAGAAGACTTTTTTTTTTTTTCTTTCAGAGAGGAAGAGAGAATTCAACTTGAAATGCTAGGAAAGGAAGATTGAGGGATAAAATCTAAAGAGTCTACTGAGCCTGGTAGCTTTATTCTGTGTCACCACAGAGCAACACTATTCATCTAGAATTCCAAAAAGCCAATTCAAGTAATCTTTTAAATTCAGAGGAATATCACAGATTTAATCCATTATAGATACTGTATTACCCAACAATTCTTAGCCCAATAAATAACAAATATATGTCAAGGTTATTGTAGAGTAAAAAAATTCCTAGATAGAATTAGATATATTTAGAACCATTTTAGGTTCACAGAAATATTGAGTGGAAGGTACAGAGATTTCCCATACATACACCTGCTTCCACCACACAACGCAGCTTCCCCCACTATCAACATCCTCACCAGCATGGCACATTTGTTAAGACTGATGAAGCTACACTGATGCATCATAATCGCCGAAAGTCCATATTTTGCGTTAGTGTTCACTATTGGTGTTGTACATTCTATGCATTTGAACAAACATAATGGCATGTATCCACCATTATGGCACCTATAATTTTTAGCATAGTGAAACTAAGAAATGTAAACTACTGAAATAGCAATAGTTTCATTACCCTAAAAATCCTTGTTCTCTGCTTGTTCATTTCTCCATTTAGCCTCATCTCAGTAACCGCTGATCTTTTCATTATCTGTGTAGTTCCGACTTTTCTAGAATATCATATGGTATGAAACATACAGAGTGTGGCCTTTTCAGATTGACTTCTTGCACTTAGTAATATGCCTTTAAGTTTCTGCCTTGTCTTTTCCTGGCTTATTAGCTCATTTCTTTTTAGTGCTGATCAGAACTCCATTGTCTGGATGTACCAAATTTTATTTATGCATTTGCCTATTGAAAGACATCTTGGTTGCTTCTAAGTTTGGGCAATTATGACTAAAGTTGCTATAGGGCCAGGCATGGTGGCTCATGCCTGTAATCCCAACACTTTGGGAGGCAGAGGTGGGTGGACTGCTTGAGGCCAGGAGTTTGAGACAAGCCTGGCCAACATGGTGAACACTGTCTCTACTGAAAATACAAAATAGCCGGGCCTGGTGGGAGAGGCCTGTAATCCTAGCTACTTGGGAACCTGAGTCACAAGAATCACTTGAACCTGGGAGGTGGAAGTTGAGATGAACTGAGATTATTCCACTGCACTCCAGCGTGGGCAACAGAGTGAGACCCTGTCACCCCCGTGCCACAAAAAAAAAAAAAAAGCTGCTATAAACACCTGTGTGAATGTTTTTGTGTAGAGCTGTTTTCAAATCCTTTGGGAAAATATCAAGGAGTTGGATTGCTGGATGGTATGGTGAGTGTATGTTTAGTTTTGTAAGAAACTGCCCAACTGTCTGTCTTTCAAAGTGGCTGTACCATTTTGCATTCCCACCAGCAAAGAATGAGCATTCCTGTCATTTCACATCCTCACCAGCATTTAGTGTTGTCAGTGTTCTGGACTTTGCCATTCTAGAAGGTGTGTGGTGGTATCTTACTGATGTTTTAATTTTCATTTTCCTGATGACATATGACATTACATGGAGCATCTTTTTCATATGCTTATTTGACATCCGTATATCTGCTTTCCTATGCTTATTTGACATTGGTGATGTTTCTGTCATTGTGCCATTTTTTCTTATCACTCTCATCTCAATTGTTCATTTACTCACCTGTTTGTTTTATCAGACTGTAAAGTCCTCATGGGCAGGGAATATATCATTAGCACTTATTATACTTCCTGATGTATCAGGGCAAATTCAACGGAAAGAAGAAGAGGAAAAATAATAAGAGAGAAAGTAAGAAGGCAAAGTGGCCTATCAAATAATATTGTTAGGGAGTAAGTTTATGGAAGGGCATTTGTAGCCACTGTTATTAATATGAAGCCTTCAGGTCAAAGTGACAATATGTATATATTTTGTCTTTCCATACAACAATCTCAAAACCAATTTTGTGCAAATAAGTTGTGTAGATGAGTTTGTTATCTGTGCTTTGGGTTGAATACATGTATTTGCTCTTCTTCTCAATAACTAACTTAAATCTTAAAGTCCCTAGAGAATCTATCTGAACTACTTGGTGAGAAATTGTGCTGTGTATTCTCTACTGATATTCAAAATTAAAGTAATTTTGAGTAAAAACCCTGAACATTCATACAGGTTTATAGGAGTTTCCTTTGTCACTGTAAAAGTTTTTTTTTTTTTTTTTTTTTTTCAATTAAGTTTTGCAGTATGTTGGGTTTGGGGTTTCTTAAGCCTCATAGAATGGTTACATGTATAACCAGTTCTTACTTTGAATATTGCATTGAGAATTCTGCTCAGTATCTAAAACAGGTGATATTATGGTTATTGCATCTTCAAAAAGTTATTACCTTTGAATGGAATGCCTTGTAATAACAAGAGAGGAAGAGCGAGGGAGAGCACATGGGAATGCATAGCTATAAGAACTCAAATTCACTTCTAATTGGGATCTTTTTTAGAACAATTATTCTTATCTAGTTACCCCCACACTATAGATTAGATCCCATTATCACTTCCTTTTGCACTGCATTTGGTCTTTTTGGAGAACATAAATACACTATGAAGATTTTTCTCTGCTTTCTGGTAACTTTTTTCATATGTGTTATAAGGAAGGAAAAGGAGGAGAATACTAGTGCGAAACCTGTATAATTGTTTCAAATATTCATTGTCTGTCTCTGTGAGAGGATTATGCATCACCACCCTTTTGACATATTGCTTGGGTAAATTAATTGCCTTAACCAAGGGAATGTGAGTGGAAGTGACCTGTGCTTCCAGCTGAAGCTGTCTTGAGTTCCATCATCTTTTTCTCTCTGTGTAACTAGGCCAATGTTTCCAAGATTCTGGCGCTTTTGAGAACTGGATATCAGAATGAGAAGGCCATGGAGCAGGGACGCCTCCAATCCTTGAAAGGCATGTGATATGAGTAGGGAAAACGTTTGTTATTATAAGCCACTGAGTTTTCTTTCCCTTCATTTAATGATTATTTTTTCCAGTGCCTACTGTGACTCTGGGACTATATCAGTTAGCAAAGTAGACAAAAATCTTGCCCTTGTGGAACTTGTGTTCTATCAGAGTGACACAGATAATAACATAACTAAATAATATAGTGTGTTAGATAGAAATAATATGATGAGAAAAAAATTAATCGGAAAAGAACAGTGTGTATGGCGTTATGAGGATTTCATTTTTAAAAGGGATGGTCAGAGTAGGTATCATGAAAGGTAAAGCTCTTATTTTAAAAATTATTTGTTTTTTGTTTTTGTTTTTTTTTGTCTTTTTTTGTCATAAATTTTGTTGTAAAAATTTCTCATAAAAAATTCTATAGGTAAATAAAAATTTATATAATGCTTTTGGAAAATGATTAACAACAAATAACTTTCCAAATATTCCTAGTACATATATTTCTATAAATATATCTTAAGGAGATAATAAAAAATGTAATCATGAACCACTAATATTTTAATTTGTCCCAGGCTGGAGTGCAGTGGTGCGATCATGGCTCACTGCAGCCTCAACCTCCCAGACTCAAGCGATCCTCCCACCTCTGCCTCTCAAGTAGCTGGGACTGCAGGCATGCACCACCTCACCTGGCTTTTTGTATTTGTGTTAGAGATGGGATTTTGCCATCTTGCTTAGGCTGGTCTCCAACTATTGGGCTCAAGCAATCCACCTGCCTCCCAAAGTGCTGAGATTATAGGCGTGAACCACCCTGCCTGGCTTAAAATTGTGTTTACTTCACTTTCTAACTTAGCAAAAGCTGACTGGTATATTGTAAATCATAAAATATTCCTACAAAACTTCAGTTATATACTTTTGGGAAAGGGAATTTTCATGCTTAAATGTTGACTGTGAACTTCATAAAGTCATTCATTCTTTACGAATACACCCTAAAGTGATAGGACTGGTTAAAAGAAAGTTGTCTGAGAATGAGCCACGTGGGATATTATGATGGAAATGAATGGGACAACCAAATGTATGGAGGAAGCTAACAGGGAGAAGAGATCTCACACTACCTTGTACCTTCTCCTTTCAAATTTCTCTCAAAGGACGAATGAAGTGAATAAAGATAGACAAATGTCATCTAAGATCACATACTTTAGGTTATGTTCTGAAGAAATAGTAGAAAGCAGGAGGCACCTTCTTCCAAACTGGTTAACACTTTTGCAAACCATGACTCAGTCTGAGAGGGGCTCCTCTGAAGATACTCAGCTTGTGTTGAGCCGTATGTCTGAAAGATCCACATGCAAGCCAAAGAAGAGGTGACTGCTGAATACAATTGACTGGAGATGCTGGAAGTTTTAATGAGTGTCATTATTAGAACATAATTGTATATTTTAAAAATATATTTTCCATATAATATTTAAAAGTGCTTAAGAAAAACACACACTGGTAACAAATATAACAAAGGATTAATACTTAATCTATAAAAATTTATTCAATGTAATTAAAATATCCCAACAGGTACATGAAAGAAATGTAATTACCTTAAAATATTGAAGAAAAAATCAAATAGTAATCAAAGAAATATTTAATTAAACAAGATAGTGTTTTTGTCTCTCATATTAATAAGTAACAAGGTCCATGTTCATTTCTAGCAAGAGTGTGAAAAAAAATTCTATAGGTAAGTGAAAATGTATATAATGCTTTTGGAAAATGATTGATAACAAATAAAGCTTTCCAAATATTACTAATAAGTTTATTTCTATAAATATGTCTTAAGCAGAGAATAAGAAAGGTAATCATGAACCACTAATATTTTAATTTGTCCATAGTAATAAAACAATGGAAACAAACTATATGCTCCAGCAGAATGGTTAATCAATGCTTGTAGAGAAATTTTTATGACAATTTACCATAAGAATCTCCATAATCATCTCCTATGTTGTTAAACAACAATACAAAATTATGCAGAGACTACTAGATAGCCATTAAAATCCTCTCTCTTCTCCTTCCAAAGTAACAGAATTGAAGCTGACCGCACGGTGACCTAGCCACACTTTCATTGGCCTCCTTTCGTTTCTAAGTTCCCTCCAATATAGTGTGCTGCGAGGAAGCCACTGGTGGCTTAAGATCTTCCTGGTAGCTGTCACCTGTATGTAATGGTGACCTAGCTTAATCAGCCAACAGTGCCATAGGAGATGGTGCAGCAGATACCTGGAAGGAATTCTAATTCTTTCTAAATGTGCACAGGGATTGAGCTACTCACTACCAGGCATCTTAGACTATTGAAAGAAAAACACATGATTTTAGCAATTTTGGAGGAGGGAGGCTTGAGTTGGGGTGCTTAGCTCTAACTAATACATATAGAAATATTAGATTACTCATTTGTTTGGTTGTTTGTTATTTGTGTCCTCACTAGAAGCAAAGCTTAATGAGAGCAGAAACTTGAATATGTTCATTATTGCATCTCGATGTGCAGAATAGTGCCTTGAATACAGACAGTATTCTACAAATGAATAAAATAATAATATCTATGTGTATAATGTGGCAAATAAATGTTTCAAGATAGAAACATCTTGCAAGGATATAATGATTATCTAGAGAATTAAGATTAATTGATAAAACTTTTCTTAACACTTACTGAGGAATAACACTGTCTAGTACATACTTCTAATTTATTTCATGTTTATGATGTTTATTGTAGTTTCATGGATCTTTATTTAAAAACAATTTAATTTCCTTGAATATAGACAACTATGGCTCTCCTAAATCTCTATTACATACTTGTGGGAAAAAAAAATATGACATTGGCCACCGTGGTTCACACCTGTAATGCTAGCCCTTTGGGAGGCCAAGGTGGGCAAATCACTTGAGGTCAGGAGTTTGAGAGCAGCCTAGCCAACATGGTGAAACCCTGTGTTTATTAAAAAATACAAAAAAATTAGCTAGGCATAGTGGTGGGTGCCTGTAATCCCAGTTACTCGGGAGGCTGAGGCAGCAGAATCACTTGAACCCAGGAGGTGGAGGCTGCAGTGAGCTGACATTGTGCCACTGCACTCCAGCCTGGGTGACAAAGTAAGACTCTGCCAAAAAAAAAAAAAAAAATCTGACCATTGACATTTTTCTTCAACTTCCATGTAGTTAAACAAACAAACACATGAACAAAAACTAACTCTCAAAGAGCAGATGACACAAACCATTCTGAGGATAGAATAGTTTGTTTTCAATGTCTTATCTTCTAAATGCAATTACGCCACTTAAGAGTAAGAACAAAATAAATAAATAAGCAAATACCCTAAGTATCACAGTACCAAATTAGTCCTTTAGGCATTGCCCCATTAAAATGCACACTCTGGACTAAGTCCATCATTTATCATCTTGTAGCCCTAAGGTCTAATCTGGTACTTCCCCAGGCCCCTAGTCCTAGGTCTGGGTGTCACTGGAGGCTTGTGGGGCAATGGGCCACGGTGAAACAACACAGGATCTGGAATCAGGTAAATGTGTGTTACTTCACTTTCAGCTTCTTGAATGTGGCAAGTCATGTCTCTTATTCTCAGCTTGCTTAGCTGTAGGATGAAAATGATACAGTAAATACCAAAAATCCTTAAACTTAACATTCATGACCTCTCATAGGAGGGAGAAATCTCTCAAAGGTCTCAGGCATGTCTTAACTTGTAGAAACCTTAACTGGTGAGTGAATCTAGCTAATCAGTGAGTAAACACATGCTTCCAATCTGCCCACTCCTAGGGCTCTTCACATCTTCACCTTCCCTCCTTACAAAATTGCACCTATTGGGACTGAAGCATCAGAAAGCAATGCTTCAAGGCAGAAACCTAGGAATCATACTAGACACCTCTCTTATTCTTCTCCAAAGCAAATCAACTAAATGGCTTAAATATTCTATCTTCTTACATCTTATCTCTCTCCACTCCATTTCCACTGCTTTCGATAACTAACACCTTTATTGCACTCACTGTAGGCTAGCCACTCTTAAATATCTCAATTCATTTAATATTCATAACCTTAGGAAGCAGTTACTATAATACATCAACCCCACTTTCAAGTGACACAACTGACACACAGAGGAGTTAAGTAACTTGCCCAAGGTCCCGTAGTTAGAGAATGGCAAAGTGGGGAATCAGACGTGGGCAGTCTGGCTCCAGTATGTGTTCTTAGTCAATGGCCTTCACTGGAACTGCCCTGGTGCAAGCTAAGACCATTTCTTCACCTGCATTACCGCGATAGCCTTTTAATTTGTCTCTGTGTACCCACATTTGTCTCCCTACAACCCATTCTCTATCCTGCACTCAATTTTTTTTGAAAATTTATCTTCAATCTTATCACTACCTTGTCACCATCCTTATATGGCATCTAAATTTTTTCTCCATTAGCAAAAAGTGTTCATGAAGGTATCGAGACCCCAGCTCTGTGGGCTTGGGTCTGATAAATGTAGTCTTGCAGAGAGTAGATGATAATTTCAGAGAGTGTGTAGAAAACACTTCCAAGTGGGAAACAGACAAAGGAAGTTTCTGTGGTCACCAAATTCAAGGAGCAAGACTAAATGCCCAAATCCAGTTATAAGGGAATAGTGGGGATGAACATCAAATGGCACCTGGGAGGATGTGGGGGGCATTTCTAGCAAATATCTGTGACAACGTCTGTTATCCCTCACTGGACTTTTTCATCCCTAAGGTGGTGAATTGTAGAGTAAGAAGAGCCGGGTAGAGCTGGGTTTGAATTCTAACTCCAATACATAGAGCAACGTGACCTGGAGCAGCATTTGCAAAGTTCAACTTTCCCTTTAATAGATTCATAAGGTAGTCATCAGGAGAAAATTAGATAATGGATATTGCCTACCATGAAGTATGCTCAAATTGTGGCTTTAATAACTAGTTGGAGGGCAAGGGAGGGATAGCTATAGATAAAGGGCCATGAATCATGGGGACAAAAGAAGGAAAAGTTCTAACTCTAACGCATAGAGCCCATACAGTTACATTTACAACATGTGGTGGATTTGCAAATGATCTCTAGATTTAACAATTGAGCAGTGAGCATTTTGTTTCATTCTCTCTTTCTCTTTTTTTAAAAAATATTTTCGAGACAGGTTCTTTCTCTGTTACCCAGGCTTGGAGGTCAGTGACATGATCATTGCAACCTCAACCTCCTGAGCTCAAGTGATCCTTCCACCTTAGCCTCTCCAGTAGCTGGGACTACAGGTGCATGGCACTACGCCTGGCTAATTTTTAAAATTTTCTGTAGAGACAGGGTTTTGCCATGTTGCCCAGGCTGGTCTCAAACTTCTGGGCTCAAGCGATACTCCCACCTCGGCCTCCCAAAGTGCTGGGATTATAGGCATGTGTCACTGCACCCTGTTCCATTCTCTTTTCACGAGTTAAGGATTTGCAATAGTCTAGAAGCCTGGTCTAAGCTTTTATGTGGGGTACATACTGCTGGCTATTTAGATTTGGCTGCTTCACCTCTTAAATTAATATCTATAAATTAGGACTATATCCAGGGCTAGTATGAGCAGAAACTCAAAGTGCTGACTGATCTCCCCTAGTGCCCAAGTTGTGCCAATTGAGGACTAACCCTCCACGACTTACATGATTGAAATGTAGACGGAGAGACTGGGCACAGTGGCTCATGTCTGTAATCCCAGCAATTTGGAAGCCTAAGGCAGGGAGATCGCTTGAGCCCAGGAGTTCAAGGTTGCAGTGAGTCATGATCACAGCGCTGTACTCCAGCCTAGGTGACAGAGCAGGATCCCATTTCTAAAAATATGAAAGAAATAGAAAAGAAAATATTTCAATATCCATATCCACTAGAACTCAACAACAACAAAAATGATATCTAAAAACCTGTCAGAGAATGAAAATCCAAGTCTGAGAGGCAAAGAAAACAATCCAACAAAACTTGCCATGACAAAATGTATTTTGTTTCTAAGCTTCTGTGTACCAAGCAGCAAACAAATATCTGGGATTGAAGGGATGGACTGAACCATAGAGGGGCTTAAAACAAAACCTTCACAAAAGACTTGTTTCTGCCAGGAATTCATTTTGGCTTCCAAATGTTTCCAGCGATCATATAATGGAGATTTCCTTAAACAAAATTGCCTTTTGACTGCTGGAGGCACGTCAGGCCTTCTTAGCTTTGCCTGTTCAATCAGAGCTTCCATGAAGCAGGGGTCCCATCTGGATAAACTTCACCCAGAACTCAGGGCCACCCACATTTAAATGCAATTAGTACCTTTTGATAACAGTGGGGGAGTTTTGAGAGAAAAGCTCACTGATTGTCTATGGTTGGATCAGATTTCCATTTGCTTTATATTGAATAGTTCCTCCTGCACCTCTACAGAAAATTCATATAGTAGGAGAAAACATTAAAAGCAAAAAATAATTGTCAGAGTGGATAATAAGGAAGACATTAGGTTCATATATTAAAGTTTCTTTCCGGGGCTAAACTTAATTATAGTTTCAAACGGAGCTCCTCTTGTACAAAAGTGTAAAGGAGGTAGTTTTGTGTGTGTTTCTGCTTTCCATTTAATGTATGCTTACAGCTCCCTGCTTCTTTTAGTGAATCTTAAACCCAGAGATGAGCACTGGGTCCCTGTTTGTGTGAATCTTGTTCTCAGCCAACTGCCAGTTAATTAAAACTAAATATGCTAATATATGCTTTGAATTTTACTGACAAAATTTGATAGTAGAGATAGACAGATAGATAGATGGATACATACATACATGTGTTTACACATATATAGGATGGCCATGAGGGAAAGATTGTCATATAATTAATTTTCTCTTCTATGGCTTTGCCCTCATAAACAAACCTACTAGATGAATTTCCAAGAATATGAAGCTTAATATAGCTGTTTGGAGAGGAATCAACGGCCTGTTTACTGCACTTATCGACAATTTGTGAAAGAAGAGACCAGAAATCAGTCTAATTACCAGAGTGCCAGTTGTGCTTGTTAACACCAGCTTTGTGACCAAATGTTATTCCACAGTTGTCACATCACACGAGGGTTTCATTACTAACATAATAGTGAACAAGATCACATGAAAAGCTATTGATTGATCTGCCACACAAAGGAAGGACACACTTGTCTCTATTATAACATGTTACATCTTTGACTATATGCAGCAGATGTAGCCTAGCCATTCTTCTTGCTAGAGAAGTGTAATTTCGATACTGTCCTGCTTCTTTAAGTGCTTGCCAATTAGGTTCCCTTTTCTATTTGCATATGTCATCAGTGGGCTGAAGAGACAAGAAATTTTCCTGCTCTAGTTCTTCCTGATCTTTAACCAAGACTCAATCGATTCTCTTGAATTGAATCCAAGAGATGCTTGGGGTATGCACTGTGTTTACTTTATCAATTGTCATCTCTGGCAATAAAAACAAATGGCTGCTTTATGTTAAGTTGGTTTCATGCATTTTGCAAGAGACTCAGCTATAATTAGGCAATCCAGAAAGGATGAAGGAGAGGAAGCCAAGGCCTCTTGCAGTCCCTCTTCCCTAAATTGTCAGATTTAGATGCAAGAAAGGTACTTATGTTCCCAAATGAACTGAAAGCCATTGTCATCACAGGTGTTCAGGGTGTGCATTTTTTTATTGTTATATGAGTCACAAAAGTGCAACAAATCATTTTACTTGGTCCATGTTTTTTCAAAGGAGCAGTTGCTTTTATTTTTAAATGAACTCTATGAATATTCTAACCTGGAAGTGGATTTATCATGGGGAGCAAGCACCTAAACAAGCACAAGGCATCATCTTATCTGATGATGAGTGATTTATCAGGCAGAACATGAATCTGCTCCTCACCGACTCCATCTTCCTGTTTATGCTTGTTGAACAGATACAATTTAATGAAGAATACAAAGTAGTTAAAATCTGTCTACCATTAATAGTTTAATTAAACTGACACATACTTCAAAAACAGAGCGACAGAAAACATTAATTTTGGTTATAAAGGGCATGGCATTATTAAAGTGCAATTAAAAACAACATTCACTTACAGTTAACAGCTAAAACAATTTAATTATTTAACACCAAATTGTCACTTGTGACTAACTTCACCTCTTTGATGTGGGGATGTTCTGTGTCCCTGTTGATTGTTATGGTTCATTCCCTGGAATTCCAAGTGGGGTGGCATTCTCAGAGTGTTAGCATTCACATTCAGAATCCCTGCTGGCTAGCAGGAATCGCAAAGTATGAAAATTTAACCAACTGTTCTGTAGTGTTAACAGCTACCCCACAAATACATTGTGATTATTCAGCATATGTGAAAAGTTTCACCTACTCTGAAAACATTAGCCAAGGTCATGCTTTCTCTTTGGGCATTTTGAACAATAAGATGAAAGGTAGTGTAACCATTAAGCACACGGATGCTGGACCTATGCTGCCAGGTTTCCAATTGAAGAGCCTAAACTTCTACTTAGGTGATCTCAAGCAAGCTTTTTAAGCTCTATGCGCTTAAATAGACCGTATCCTGGTCTGCAGATGGAGATAATAATGGAATATGTGTAGTAAGGTTGTTTTCAAGACTGAATGACTCAACAGATTTAAAGCATTTAGAATGCTGCTCAACATATAAAAAGTGCCACAAAATGTGACCTGTGATCAATATTATTATCTTTAAGTTATGAGACTAAAAATTCAAATCTATTAAGCATAATCTTAATAGTCAAGGATAAGATAGGCAACAATGAATGCCCCATACCAGCGAGCAATCCAACCATCAAGAAATCACTAAACCATCTGAGAAAAATTTCCTACTCAGTTTCAAAACTGTCAGAAAATTACAAAAACATATCAAGTACCTTATAAGGTTGTTTGGGATACACTTCATTCGCACTTTGATTTGTCCCTGTATTAGTCCGTTTTCATGCTGTTGATAAAGATACACCCAAACTGGGCAATTTACAAAGGAAAGATGTTTAATGGAGAACTCACAGTTCCATGTGGCTGGGGAAGCCTCAAAATCATGGCAGAAGGCAAGGAAGAGCAAGCCACGTCTTACATGGATGGTGGCAGGCAAAGAGAGCTTGTGCAGAGAAACTCCTGTTTTTAAAACTATCAGATCTCATGAGACCCGTTCACTGTCCCAAGAACGGCATGGGAAAGATCTGCCCCCATGATTCAGTCGTCTCCTACAAGGTCCCTCCCACAACACGTGGGAATTATGGGAAGTACACGATGAGATTTGGTTGGGGACACAGAGACAAACCATATCAGTCCCCATGAATCAACATAGTTACGTAAGATTTAGACCTGAAATTTTGGATTTATGTCTGAAATAAAAACAGTGTCTAATACATGGAACCCAAGTCAATACAGATTTGACTCCCTTCTATTACAGGAAAGAAAACAGGCCCAGAGAAGTTACAAAAGAAGCAACCTGTTGAAGACCAAATGGAGAACTGTTAACAGAGAGTCTCTTAGCAACAAAGCTAATATGTTTTCCATGACTTATATCTACCATTATATCTATGGGTGAAAAACAGAGGTATAAATTGACCTCCAAAACTTGTCTTCATGTCAGAGTCAGAGGTCTTAGAATCCAACATTGATTGAGAGTTCTCTAGTGAGCAAGATGTGTGAGACATTTGAAGTGCTGCCACACAGGTATTATGAGAAACACTTAAGAATATTTGAAAGGTAGGCATATGGGGGCTAGGTACATACTGGTGGGACCATAGTGCATAAAATAAAAAGAAACTCCTCTATCATGACTATAAATTGGTCATGAATAATTCACTGTCTTCAACAGCAGATAGCTGAAAGTTGTTTACTGAAGAGGAATTTGGCAATTGAAAGAAATCTGGGCTGAGTGTGCTGGCTCAAGCCTGGAATCCTAGCACTTTGGGAGGTCAAGGCAGGAAGATCACTTCAGCCTGGGAGTTCAAGACCAGCCTGGGCAACAAAATGAGAACCCATCCCTACAAAAAAATTAGCTGGCTGGGTGGGATGGACTTGTCGTCCCAATTACTCGGGAGGCTGAGCTGGGAAGATCGTTTGAACCCAGGAGATCAAGGCTGCAATGCGTCGTGATCGTACCTCTGCACTCTAGCCTGGGTGACAGAATAAGACTCTGTCTCCAGAAAACCAAAACCAAAACAAACTAACAGAAAAGGAAATCTGGGGTAACTTATTAAAAGAAAAGTCATATAAAACTTACAAAATTTTTATTCCTGTCTCTGAAGTTAGTTGGTCAATGGTCCTTGTATATAATATCTGAAAACTTGGAAGGTAGAAAAAAATTCAGATAGACATCAGGGAAATACATGCGAGTTGATTATAACTTGAATATTATCCACTTGTCATAATTTGTACTAGCATCCAGGTGTAGAGGAGTGTCATTACTGCTTTTTTGAATGGACTTTAATTAATGAGCCAGCATTTATTAAGCACTACTTACGTATCTTTCAGGAACTGTCAAATTCCCGTTTCCTCACTTCCCTCTGCCCTGCAGACTTTTCCGCTGGATTCCAAGTAGCTGTATAGATCTGTTCATACTTCAGGATCAGCTTGGAGGCTGATCCTTACATACTTGTAATCACAGAAGGTCCAGACACATCTTAGTATCTAGATTCTTTTTTGTTTTTGCTGCTGGAACATTACACATGTGACTGTGTCCAGATTCTGACTTTCTTCAGGCTGTATGTTTTTAGGCTGGGTCCTTGATCCCTGCTGTCTAAGGTCCTAGAATTCCTTCCTTTTCAGGATCTGGCTTGTCTAACTTACTTGCTGCCTTCTAAACAGATCTCAGGCCACTCCCTACTTCACTATATGCCTGTGTAATAAGATCCATTCCTATGCAAAGTGGGGGAAAGGGTGACACGACAGATATAAAAAAGCAAGACCTACTGACACGGAACATATGTAAGACAGACACATATGAAATAATTGGATAATCAGGCAGGCTACATAAGGTGTTCCACTACACGAGATGGCATAGGAGCAGCAGCAGAGTAATAGGACGGATTGACAGCTCTTGGTTAGCCACATCAGGTGGGGCTTTCCTGAGACAACGGGACTTGAGCTGTTATTCAAAAGTGCTCAAGGACTTTAGACAGGCAGAAAAAAGGTAGACGTTAACCGTTTTTGTTGAATGAAACCCAAGAGAGAGAAACAACGGGAATTAAGGCACAGGGACAAGAATGAGCATGGGGTAGGGTGAAGAAAAGACAGAAAGGAGACAGCTAAGACTAAAGAAAAAATTGATATTAAAAAGCATGGGTTAAAGTTGGACACAGTATGTGGCATCCCAGGTATAGTTTAATGACAAGCCTTTTTTATTTAGTTATTTAAATCATAATCTATGAACAAAATAAAAGAAAATCTCATGGCAATTGAGCACCACTGGATTTCTCCTACAAAGCTGGATTTTTCCTACAAAGCTCCTCTGCCTAATGTGTACAGCAAAAGCGTGGCAATGAATTAAAATAGGATGCATGTTATGGAGCTTCCTGGCTGTGCTCTTCTTTCTTGCTTTGTCTTATCGAGTGCATGGAACTATTATGATTGCACAACCCAATTTCTAGTAAAAGAGGCTAGGTCAACTGATTTAATTTTACCCAGACAATCTTGCAGGCTCACTCAGTGAATCAAACAATAATCCTTTAGTTAGTGGATCAATAAGAAATTAAGAAGCAATTAAAGAGGAATGAAAAAAAAAAAACCTAAAAATTTGCATTGACCCAGCAGTAAGGTTTTTTCTCCTCCAGAAAATAAAGATTTAAAAACAATCCAATGCATTGTACTGTTCTTGCATTCTTCTTATTGGTTTGAAAATTTTCAAAATAAGAAGTTAAAGAGAGGAAACCAGTAAAAAAAAAAATTGAAAACTTCAGATTTTTATATTTTTTAAAACTCAAATATAAATAACGTAATTACATTTGTATTGCAACATAAAATATCTTCACTGATTTAAGTAAATAGCTAAATGGACACAAACATAGTTTATGGAAATAGCATAGTCTATGTAGAGCTGCTACAGAATAAAAATCAGTTTTCCAAATAATCATTTCATTTGCAGCACTGAAGCAACATGTTACAATTAAAATGCACTTTCAACTAAGATCATTTCAGTTCCAATCCCTCTCCAAATAACCAAAGCTTAGAGGCACTATTTATTTACTTCACCAACAAAAAACAAAACACAAGAAAAACAGGATTTATTCTTTAAACACGAGCCCTTCAGATGATTTCCAGTTTTCATCTTTCTTGGGTCTAGTAATTATAGCTGCAAGCTGAGAAATAGAAATACACACTTTGGTCTCATATTTCCAACTGAAATATTGGCTAACCTGTGATAAATTGCTTAACCCTACTGTATCATTGGATCCACCTCTGTTTAAAAGGTGAGGAAAAGTTGTTGCTTACCTATGGAAGGTGTCTGGTGCAGGTGAGTGAGCACAAGTCTATTAAAGAACTCAGAATACAGATATGGTATAATGCTGAAATAGTGTGATTTTTTTTTTTACAACAAATTTCTAATTCAAAGATTAAACCTATTAACCATGATCTTCTTTAAAAAATGCCCTGAGCAAAAGAAGATGGACTCTTTCTTAAAAGACTCCCTTGGGAGAGGGAATAGACGGAATCACACATAACAACAACAAACACAAAAGTAAAATAAAGGTAGCAAGAATGTCAAATTCCAAACAAAAAATGCAAATGTTCTGTAAAAGAGAACCTAGAAAGACGTTGGCAGGTCTTGAGACTTGTTCTCAAGCAGGCATGCCCATCGTGCACTGCTGCTCTAATTTCCCTGCTATGAAATAAAAAGACAAATTACTAAGCACTACCTATTTTATGGGCTCTGAATTCTGTGGGGGCGCTGATTTCAGAAGGCGCTGATGTTGGGTGAAGTATTGTATACTATAAGTGACTGTATTTTCTCTTCTGATTTAAAGGTGTTTTATTGGACAATATATGCCGTCTTTTCTTTATGTTTTACATTTAATCCTTCAAATAGAGAGGTATTATGTGAGAAGCTGCGTGGGGTGCTTAAAGACCTGCACACCATCAGTAATGCAATTAAAATTGGCATTTATAAAAGTATATTTTGATTCCTAATCCTGTTTTTACAAGTGCAAAATCACATTAGAAAACAATGTGATGCTAATTAAAGCTTTGTCACCCATAAGACCTTGGTGAATTGCATTTGTAATAGGCTCTGATGCAGAAGCAATTTCTGCGGGAGAAACTTAAGCAGAATATGTGACTACATTTCTTGTTACTCTATTAAAATCAATGCTACAATTGTGTATGTTCCTGTCATGTTTTTAGCTCTAAACTGAGCTTGAAATATCATGTCATCTAAGTTTTAATTCAAAAGCTGAAAAAATGCATTGCATATTATATTTGCATATTTTAGAAACAGTCAAAAGGCCAGGGATGCTATTGATTTTCCTCATAAAGATTAAAAGGACTGATAGAAGCATCAAATGTATGTTTCAAATCATGTATGAATCCCGTCTTGCAAAAACAAATGTGGCTACTGGAAAGAAACAACAACAACAAAAAAAACCCCAACTAACTGGTCCTTATTCTTAGGTTTACATAAAACTTACCTATGAGAATATAAAATTAAAATAAAATAACTTACATTCAAACATAATTTAAAGATATGCATTTTTCTAGGAATCTTCAGGTCAGCCTTAACCGATTGGTAACACAGTCATTAACAAAATCCTGGATCTAATGGGCACTCAAACAGAAATTCAGGCTAAGTTCCTCTTGAATCCAGGAGCCATCCCTAGAGCTCTGGTTGTGGACAGAGAAGAAAATGACATAGGTTGGAATCTGAAAACCATCTAGAGCTTGACTTGACCTTTACAAATGGCCACTAATATTACTTAACAGCTATGTTAATATAGATGCCTCTGTGGTGTGCAATTTAGACAGACCTGGGATTGTGCCATTTTTCTATTGAAAATCCCACTGTAGTAACAAATAACAAAACTCAGAATTTTTAATGACATGCCCAACAGTTAAGTTTCAGTCATCTAGAATAGTACTAATGTGGCCTGGAGGATGCAAACTGACATGAATAATTGATATCTATGAGAGTAATTATAGGGAAGTTTTAAGCTCTTAAATATTCTTAGAAAGAGATAGAGCATTAACATTATTTTTAAATATTCAGATATGAATCATTGAGGTTTTATTTCAAATGTGATTATACATAGATATCTAAGCAGTAAAAGACTCTAGTCCATCATGCCCCCCACCTCTACCAATAAAAAAAATCTATCTATCCATCTCTCTACCCATCTATCTGGATCTTGATCTTCATCTACCTTGATCTTGATGGATCAGAGAAAGGCATAAACGGAGATACAAAATTTAGAAGGAGGTATAACCATGTAACTTTCTACAAAGACATCACACTGCAGATAGGACAGCAAACAAGTCATCCTTCAACGTAACCAAAATAGGGAGGACCCAGTGAGCATGGGCAATGTGCATTAGAGCCTGTGAGTCAGAGTTTTGCACTAGGCAAGTAAAAAGAGGCAGAGATTTAATGACAGCATATAAACAATAGGTGAAAAGGAAGAAAAATATCAAATAAACCCACATATTTGGAAGGGAGAAATGCTCTATGGTAAGATGAAGGATAGTGCAGAGGGGATCAGGCATGAGACCAGAGCGAAAAAAGTGCATGTTTCATCTTGTGAGGGAGTGGTAGCCATTGAAAACACAACCCATATTACAGTAAACCCAATAAACAAAGTAAATATAAAGCGAAGGAGAACTGAAAATAGAAAAAGGAAACTACGTGGTTATTTTCTTCCCTTTAAAGCTACATTGTGCTTCCTTTTGTATTCTGCTTTTTTCAGCCTTTTATTTCTCTTCAAAAGAAACAAACAAGCAAAAATAATTTACAGTCATAGATTATCAGTACCCACATCCATCTGTTTAGTTTAACCACAACAGAATGTGTGAGTGTTTGTATTTGGGGAGAGTCGGGCGGGCACTCCCATGTATCCGTGAAACAATCCAATGTACAAAACCCAGATTCTGTTCAGTAAAAAATTTCACTGTCTATGTTGTATTCCTCCTTGAAAATGCTCATAGGAATTCAACTTAAAGAATCTTCCTCCTCCTCCTCCTTCTTTTTTTTTTTTTTTTTTAATAAGAAGTCAATTGTTTCTGGAATGAATATTCACAATACTTGTCCCCACAAAAGACAGCTAATGCATCCAAAAGTGAAACCGGTAAACAGCCACTGGCAGTAGAAATTTATGGAATTAGAAAAACCGGACTGGTTAGAATACATGACTGCATTCATTGTTTGCAAAATGATTGGATTCATGTCTCATCAAATTTACATTGTGAAGACTGAATATAGTATGATTAGGCATTATTTTAACAACTACATTAAAATACAATTTAAAATAAAATGGCCCTTTATATCATACTAATATCAGTGTTTTAAATAACAAAGGGGATTTTTTTTAAAGGAAAGGATTAGCATTTCGTTTCAATCAGTACAAGCAATGAGATTCCAGTTGGGGTCTCAAAGATTCAGGATTTTATTAATATTCCAGAGATGCATTTGTGTTGCCTCTGGGTACACTGAAAAGCCACTTAAACCGCACTTAAAACAGCACTACAGGATCAAATTGATGTGCATCAACCATTTACAATAAAACTTGATTATTATAAAGGCATACATATTTGCATAATTACATGTTTGATTTTTTGATAATGCAGCATACAAGACAAAATGTTGCTTCATGTAGAAACACATCATCAAAAAGCACCATCTGCTGTAGTATTTAATGCACTGCACACTGATCAAAAATGTTGAAGATGGATTTCTGAGTATCAAAAGGAAAAAAAAGAAAAACCTGAGTTGTATTTACACAGGCAGTATGGCTGGCTGGATCATGCAGAAAGGAGAAATAAAATTCAGGCAAAACATGGTGTAAAAAGATAAGACCCACATATCTTCAGACATAGAAATGAGCACTTTCATTAATATGGCATAAGAGGTTTGGATATCTATTTATATGATGTCATCCTTGCATTTAGTAAATTTTTAGATTCTAGATTCTATATTTAGAAATGAAACACTTTAGAATAATTGCTCATGAATAGGGTTATCCTTGGAGAGGCTTCCATTATGTGTAGCAGTGTATTTGGAAAAGAGAAAGAAAAAAACCTTCCATTTTTCATTGTGCACTAAAATGAGGATAGTAACAATTATTATCTTAGTGGATTTATACATGCTTTTTTCCCTCTTTTCTTCTTCTTTTGTTTATTTTTTGCTTAAATAATCCTCCTAATTTTCATATAATGTACATTTCAAGAGAGTATCAAATAAAAAGTAGAAAAAAATTTAAAAATATAGAAGTTGGAGATTCATTTTCTGAAAGAACTGATTTTAGGAAAAGAAAACAAAAAATCAAGAAAATGCCCACAAAAAATGCTAACATACAAAATACACTTTCCAAATGCTTTGCGGAACACTTAGCTAAGTAGAAGACACAGTTATGGGATAAACAGAAACTATCTGGTCATGAGGTTAACTATGTTGTCTTACGATTGGTGAAATAAATCTACAGATCATAAGGGCATTGTGTTGAAAATGAAGTCGTACTGCTGAGAAGGGAGAAATGACCTCTTCATCAGAACTCTGTTTACTCAGGGCCTATAAGAATTATTTAAAACCACAAATATTTTCATCTAGGTCATTTGCTATGTGAGTCCTCAAAGATCATAACTTAAGGAAAGAAATCCTATAGATGAAGAACAAGAAGTGAATTAGGGAAACTGAGAAATAATGAATTTGAATTAAATCAATGTCCTACTGCTAGCTCCAAGCAAAAAAAAAAAAAAAAAAAAAAAAAAACCACCCAAAAACAACAACAACAAAAAATGAAATATCACTCTAATTGCAGACTTAACATTACAAACAGAAGACATAAAGACTTGTACAAGTATAGGGATTTAGCAAAGTAAAAATTTAATAATACTAACAGTTTTATCCAATTAGTAGACCTAAGCATGGAGAGGGGAAATGTTCTGAGGAAAAGTCCTAAAAGCTTTTCAAAAGGAGGAACCAGGGACCCAAGGAGGAACCAGGGACTCAAGGAGGTAAGGACCATCCATCAAATACTGGAAAACCCACCACTCACACATTGGAGCTGAGTCAGGGAACTTGATCTTGTGCCTTTTAGACACTGGCAGCTCCATACTCATTTAATTTCCTGTCTAGAAAACACTACAGGAAGTTGGTATATCCATCGGAACAGATGCATAGGCACCCTAGCAAGTGAAAAGGGGCTTGTGGGGAGCAGCTGGGCCCTCTCTGTGGATGTTCTGCTTGCTGACAATGGACCTGAACATCAGAGAGTAAAACGCACAAGGGTCATAGCTACAGAGCTTGTCCGGGCACATATTACATTGTCTTACATGTTATAGGTATGTTCAAAGATCCAAAGTTGAATCTGCTGTCATGATAAGTGAAACCTTTAACGGATACTCATTTCTTAAGATTCAGAAACATGTACATGTGTGCATGTGTGTGTGTTGGAAAAAAAAGAGAAAAGCATTTGAAAAATATGCCCTGGGTTCACCAGAGAAAAATGAAAATCAATTTTTTAACCTGTAACAGATATTAGTATTAGATTCCCTGTTGGAGGGGTTTCTATTTATTTTTGAAGACTTCCCTTTTATATTTTTACCATTTTTTTAAATTATGAAAACAGGACACATTTAGACCTGAAAATACATAGCCTATAGGAAAGGACAAAGAAGAAAATTAAGACGACCAGAAATCTTACTTTCTACTTACTTAGCTTTTACATTTCAAATAGAAAAACACGAGACATTCTTTAAATGAACAAAAGGCCACTGATTCATTCAAAGTTCCTTTTTAAAAAAAAATTAAGCTTTTTTATGATTAAATAAATAAACATTAATGATAAAAACTCAAACAGCAGTGGAAAATCACATGGTGTTCACACTTTTGGCAGCCCTCTTCTGGCCTGCCTTTGGCCAATACCTCTCCCTCTCCCCTGAATAAAGAGTTCACACAGCCAAGAGGAAATGCCCCAATCAACTTGTAGAACATGCTTTGGGGAGCCCAGTTCAGAGGCCTTCCCATCCTCTCTGAGCATCCCAAGGATGGGCTATATTACCATTGGGCACACCTTCAGATCCTCAGCCTAGCCAAGGGGCAGCTGATTGCAGATAATGTGGAAGGAGCATGGACAATCTGGCTGGGATGTTCAGTGTATGCTCACCAGGCCCTTCATGGGGTGCAAACAGTTTTTGATGGTAAGAGAAGTGGGGTGCAGGTTAAGGACAGGAGTGGCATGCCCCCAAATCTGAAAATTCTACACTGGAATCTGGTCGTGCAAGTCATTATGAAGGTATATGTGTTAAAGAAAGAGAATAGAACATGTTTCATTTAATAGTTTGTTAGCTTGATTTCTGACCCTTAAAGATTTTGGCACATGGTGTGTTGGCCTACTTTTGCTCCTGGAATTGCAAATGTTAGGGACAGGCCTGATGGCAACAAAAAAAATCTTTGCAGTAGGGTTTTCTGAAGGAAAGCGACAGCAGTTTAGTTCTGAATATTGCCATGTTTCCTCTTGGAAAATGAGTAGAGCAAGAGAATGTACAAAAATAACCTAAAATTCTATTTTCATGGAGACTAGAAAACAGAAAAAAATAGATAATCTTCTAAAGTAACTGACACCAACAGAGCCTGCAGGCTTACCCATAGAACACTGAGGCAGAATAGTGAGAAGGTGTGGGCAGGCTCAGGGGCTGAGTGGGGTAGATCTCAGAAATTCTCAGAAGACTTACAAAAAAGTCC
This sequence comes from Macaca fascicularis, assembly GCF_037993035.2. Lineage (NCBI taxonomy): Eukaryota > Metazoa > Chordata > Mammalia > Primates > Cercopithecidae > Macaca > Macaca fascicularis. Next base: position 138,305,091 of record NC_088375.1, read on the forward strand.
CCAAAAACAAACAAAAAAACCAACCAAACTTTATCATAAGCAAAAATTACTGAGAACTAGACTGAGACCAAATGAAAATCAAATGGAGGAAGAGACAGCATGTGCAGCAGGAAAAGTGCCCAGTGGGTCCCAAAGGCAGATCTGAGAATACTGCAACAAGAACAAATAAACAATACCTAATTATTTAATACATAGATGACATCAGAAGGCAAGGCCTGTGCCCATAAAGGGCAGCACTTATAAAGGATCCAGGCAAGTACAGGACTTGCTGATTAAGTATTCCTGAATTAAAAAAGGTTCTGAAAGAAAGAAACACTATATTTTAAAAATATATCTATCCCTGTAGCAACAAAAATGGTGTCTTTGACCCACAGAGACTCAAAGTATACTTTGTCCTTCTCCCTTCTCCTTTGCTCTAGGAAACTCTGGCTATTACCAAGTCCACAAAAACCTAACTCATTTAATATGAGCATCAAGCAAAGAATAGGCACAACACAAAGACAAAAATACAAAGATACTTCAAGAAAAAATGTTTTAAAAATTAGAAAACTTCTAAAAATGATGAAAATTCAATAGGAAAAAAATTACCCTAAAAGCATATGAAAAATTTAATCCTGGCCGGGCGCGGTGGCTCAAGCCTGTAATCCCAGCACTTTGGGAGGCCGAGACGGGCGGATCACGAGGTCAGGAGATCGAGACCATCCTGGCTGACACGGTGAAACCCCGTCTCTACTAAAAAATACAAAAAACTAGCCGGGCGAGGTGGCGGGCGCCTGTAGTCCCAGCTACTCAGGAGGCTGAGGCAGGAGAATGGTGTGAACCTGGGAGGCGGAGCTTGCAGTGAGCCGAGATCTGGCCACTGCACTCCAGCCTGGGCGGCAGAGCGAGACTCCGTCTCAAAAAAAAAAAAAAAAAAAAAAAAAAGAAAATTTTAATCCGATATCAAATAATACTGAAGCAATCACTGTTATGAAACAAAACCACAAAACAGAAATACAAGAAATCAGGAAAGTGTATCTTAGACTAAAAGCATCAAAGATTGAAGGAGGCAAAGCAGTTACTGACAGAGCTCAGGAAAGAAATAGATAAGATACAATTATTTCAGAAACGGAGACTAATTTTTGCACATGACAGAGTAGACACCACAGAGAATAAAAGACAGAGGATAGAAACTAGAAAAGCAAAGGGAAACAGAAATAAAGGAGATTTAAAAACAATCAGAGATGCAAATATATCCATTAATAAATTTCTCCCCAAAGAAAATCAAAATAATAAAACTGAAAAAAATTATAAATATAAGTTAAGAACATTTTCCTGAAATGAAAGAAGACTTGGGTCTGTATTATGCAAGGACACTGGGAAAACTGACTGCAAATGCTCGACAATGAGACATATACTAGTTTGGTACAGCTTGAAATCTTAGTTATCAAAGTTGATTTTTGGCTAATAAGCATAACAAAATAACAAAGAAAATTTGTAATGTTAAGAGAGGAAATAAAATTATAAATATATGAATATATATGTATCAAAATGGCAGCAAGTATAACAAAACAGCATTTGCAGGAAACATGTAGAGAAGTGGAAAGACGCTGACTGCACAAGGCTTTGATTTACCACTTTCAGTCCAAGAAAGATCAAGCGAACAAAAAATAAGTAAGGACAAAGAGGAGCCGGACAACATAATCAACAAACTCGAATAGAATTTGTTCACATCACTGAGATTTTTGGCTTATTTTGTTTATGATACATAATTATTCTATCTTTGCTGAAACTGATCTCCGTGATATTTATATATCAGCATCAAATATAATGGTGAAACTCTAGAATCATCTTCATCAAACTCAGGAACATGATAAGTCTCTCAATTCCTTTACATTACTATAATTTCATATTACAAGAAGGATTCCATATTAACATTTAAAAATAGAAAGATATTGGAAATAAAAATTACAAATAAAGGGGGTAAATCTATCCTTATTTACATATGAGTGTTTAGCCACAACTACAAGAGAATCAGGTAAAGACTACAAAAAATAATTTATTTAATACGAATGAAATTGAATTTATCTACTTCTATTTTTTGGCTTTCATATATACAAACAACAATCAGACAGAAAATATTTGAAAAATAAGAACCACATTTATAATAGCAAAAGACATAAAATATCTATGGAAAACAACTAGAATTGTAGACAGCTATATAAAGAGAACTGTAAAATTCACTTGATGTACACACAATGTAGACTTGAAAAAACAGCAAAATTTACCAAGTTCTAGGGTAGGAAGACTCTACATTATTAAGAAAAGTCTATTTTTGAGTTAATTGATATATTTAATGCAATCTCAATAAAACTACACATTTTTTTTTTTGATGGAAATTTACCAGCCGAATCTGAAGTTGATATGGAAAAACAAGCTAGAAGAGTCAAATTAAAAATGAGCAAAAGCATGAATTGTTAATTCACAGAAAAAGTGAATATATAAATTGGATGCTTAACCATACTCATAATAATAAATTCAAATAAAACCTACATTGAAATGTCAGGTTTTACCAATTGAAATAGAAAAAAAAGTCAAAACTTTGGTGGCACATTTTATTGTAAAGGTTGTGGGAACAAAAGACTCTCTGAAACCCAGCTAACAATATTTATAAAAATTTTTAAATGCATTATACATTGGTCCATCAGTTTAGCTTCTGGGAATTTATACATACATAGTCTTTCCTCACAAAAGATTGGGGACACTCCAAATGTCCATCTATGGGGTACTGGTTAAATAATCTTTGATATAGCCACAGGTTGGAATATTATGCAGCTGTGAAAAAAGAATAATCTTTGTATACTAATACAGAAGGTTTTCCAGAATATATTAAATAAAAAAGGTAAGATACAAAATTGTGCATATTACTTATATTTTGAATAAAAATGGAGGAAAAGAAAAAATTATATTTGCATTTGTTTATATTTGCCCAAATAGCAGAATAAATATAAAATTCTACTAAATGTTAGTTTCCTATAAGGAATGGGAGGGACAGTGGCAGAGGTAACTGTAAGATACCTAAACGCATCCCTTTTACTTTTTAATAGAATTTTCCATTTTAAACCTCAATGTTCTCTATATTCAAAATAAAAAACATTAAAAAAAAGAGTCTCTTAGCACATTCAAAGATAACCAGGATATTAGTTTTTCTGAGGATGTTTTTTTAAATGTCACACTTTAGGTATCCATGGTTCCAAGTCACTTTCTATTTTACTCTTATGCAGAAGGTCAGTAAGCAGAGACAACAAGGTGCCAAAGTAGGCTGGAATACAAACAGACTACAAGTAGACCAGGGCATAATAGTCCCAGGAATGCTGGTAGCTGTTTCTTGAGGAGTTACTGACTTAAGTAAACTTTTAACCCAAAGTGGTGCTATCTTCTACTCTTCACTCTTTAATCTTTCATGTCATCTTAGGCAATTATTTCCAGGCAATCAAAACAACACTTGTGTGACTGCAAAAAATCATTAAGTTATTCAACAAATAATTCCTTAGTACTAATAGGTGACTAGCACTCTGACAAACACTGTATATATTTTGGTCAATTATGCAGAGCCTTCTACAGAGTCAAGTAGAGGAAGTAGCAAGAAACAAAGCAAATAAATACAACAATACAACAATGGAAGATTGACTAAGATAAGGTCGCCAGAGAAGGCTTCTCTGAAAAGATGGCATTTAAGCCAAGACCTAAAGGACATATGAATCCTTTACGAGAACATAAGGGAGAGTGGAGTTCTAAACTTGGGAAGCATCGTGTACCACATGTGAAGGATGAAGATGAGAAAGAAATCAACTTGCTTGAGAAAATGTCAGGAGTCAGTCTAGAGAGTGGAGAGTGAGGATTCACTAATGTAAAATGAGCTCAGGGAACAGGGCAGGAGGTTGACCAACAGGACTTATAGCAACATTGATGTGCCCGGACTAAGACAAAGTGCAAAGAGAGATTGCATGTCAGGTAGTGTCATGCTGGGATTTATGTTTCAAGAAAGACTGTTTATGTGGCTTTGTAGAGATTCAATTAAGGATGAGAGTCACTGTGTTCTGTGTACATGGAGATCAGTTTGAAGGTATTGTGGTTGTTAGGTTTAAAATAATAGTGGATCAACTACAATGTGGCAGTAACAATGAAGACAAGTGGATCTCCTTACGATGCATTTAGGAGACAGATGATCAGACTTAGTGATGAATTGGACTAGAAGAAGAAAGACAGGGAGAAATAACGAATGGCTCTCAGGGTCCAGGCCTGATCAACAGGGTGGATGATGTTGCCAAAAAAAAAAAAAAAAAAAGAAGCAGGGAGGATGGAAGGAGGACTAGATTTTTGGAGGGAAATAAAAATGCAGTCTTGGGTATATTTATGTGAGATGTTCATGAAGCATTCATAAGTGGGTGTTATAAAAACAAGTGTGTAAGTCAGGAGGTCAGAGGAAAGGTTAGGACTAGAGATACAGACGTAGGAGTCATTGGCTTGGAACTGGTATTTTAAGCCATGAGGATGAATGAGATTATTTATGGAAACTTAAGGCATGGGGTTCAGAGCAGAATACGGAGGAAATTCAATACTTAGAGGTATTACAGAAAGTGGAAGAAAAGACACAACAGAGGCTTAAGAGGAGCAGGTAGAGAAGCAGATAAAAGACCAGGGAAACATGAAATCATGTAAGCCAAGAACAATTTTGGGGAGAGAGTGGTCAATTTTGAGAAGAGAATGGTCCATTGTTGGATGTTGCTGAGAGTTCTAGTGAGATGAAAATGTGGACGCAGCAATATAAAGATCATTAGTGACCAACTGGGTCATGTGGGTGAATGCCAATTTAAAGTGAATTCCAAAGTGACTGTGAAGTGAAAATGTAAAGGTGCTGTGTGTACACAACTATTTTATGGAGTTTTATTGTGAAAGAGAGAAAAGAATGAATGGTAGCTGGAAAGGGATGTGGATCAATACGGAATATTGTTTTAGGACAGTAATACTGGATTATGGCTATATGCTGATGGGAATAATTGACTGGAGACAGTCTGACGGAAGCATTGAACTTCTTGAGAAAGTGAGAGGGATGGGATTCCCAACATGAATTCAGGGATGAGCATTTGATTACAAGGAATTATATTGAATTGCACAGAGGGAAGAAGACAGGTTTTGTGGTGGGAGGCTTTCAGATTCTGTGGTGGGAACCTCCCATTCTCTTTAATGAGGTAGGAGATGAGCAGAAAGTAGAAGTAGGAAGTGGTACCTCCAAGGGAGAGGTGATGGTATGAGCAAAGTTTTCGAGGAAGAGTAGATGTTCACCATGTAGGTGATTGCACATGGGAGGTGAAATGGTTAGAGTGAGAGGGGCAGAGTGAAGGGCATTCCTGATGAAGAAAAGTCAGTTCACAAAGGCATGAAGATGCCAAATAGTCTGGTACATTAGGCCATCAAGTAGGGTCGATAAATATGGCTGGAGTAAAGGGTACAAGAGCTAAGATGGAGGGCCTTGGAGGAAATGCTTAGGAAGTTAGTGTTCTATAGGCACATGCAGCCACTGGGAACTACAAGCCATCATAAGAAAATTTCACTCAGAGCACAAAGCAAATAATGAAAGCATTGACCAATCAAGGAGATGACTGCAGGGGTCCTGGTGAGAGACAGTGATAACCTGAATTAAGGCAGTGGCTGCAGGAGCGGGAAAGCACAGCCTGGAAAGATAGCAAGCAGGCTTACTCAGCAGGACCTCGTTATCAAACATGATAGTTACATAGGGAGAGCAAACAGTGAGAGAAGGTGAAAGTTTACGGCATAGTCCTGGTGAGCAGCTACAATTAAAGGACAGCAGAGAGAAGGAACAGCAAGAAGAAGCGAGAGGAATCAGGAAACAACCAAGTTGAGTCAGAGTAGAGGTTAGAAGTTATAAGTTCCAATGATAATGTCAAAGGCGCAAAAAAGCAGAGACAACAGGACCTGAAACAGCAAACAATCCACTGGAACCAATATTTACGCAAAAAAGCAATGACTCACAAGAAGTTTTACAAAAAGTATGTATAGAGAGAGCCTAAAGAATTGTTAATAAGGAATACTAAGAAGTAAATAAAAATCACCTGCACAAGATTCATCATTACAAATGAATGTGTTTAGCATAAAATAAAGTGGGTATCAATGGTACCTACATCATTTTGTTAGTAGATATAAAACAATGATGATAACTTTCACAGATTCACTCACTATCTTACTCCCCAAACTCTATTTTCTTCCTAAGGTCATAAGTTCCTCAAACGTAATTTCTCCTTACCGTGGAGGTTTTCAGGAACATAACCTTCAAGGTTGGGAAGGAAATACCATATCTGAGAATAGATTTTGCAATCAGTTAGCCACATACCTCCCTAGGCTTTTGTTTCCTCATCTTTAAAATGAAGTACTTGAATTGGATAACCTCTGGGGTGTCTTCCACTGTAAGACATGTACCAGTCTGTGAATGTAGCCATTATCTCCAAAATGTTCCTGTAACTCTCATAGTGCTCTTGGCAATAAGACTAGAAGCGGTGGGTCTGCAAACCACAGCCTGCCTGCCTGCCTTATTGTTTACTTAAAATAAGTTTTCCCATCGTGTCTCAATTTTCATTTCTGTAAAGTTAGAGATGCATTTTCAAAGACAAATTCTAGAGCCATAGAAGCTTAACAAGCGAGGTGCCTTGCGCAAAGTGAACATTCATTAAACATTTCTTGATTAAATGAATATGGAAATCCATACTCAAAGGTTATGTGCTCCAGCATACCAGAGACTACTAAAATCCCTTCTATAGCATCCCTGACCATCTCTCTCTTTTTTAATATCTCCAGACCTGGAGAACTCCTAATCTCTGAGGGGTGCCAGTGAATCCTTATGACTGGCACAAGGAATGACAATAATGCAGAACCAGAACCAGGTAGCAGATCTGTCTAACCCGGGCACTGCCAACTGGCTATGATGTAAGTGGCAGGAAGTGCCAGTCAATGGCACTGAAGTGAAATAGGGTTTAGGGGCTTCCAACGACACCAACTGAAAAAAGAGCAATCAGAGTGATGCTGCTGAGATGTAAAGCTTTATCAGGATATGTCCCGGGAATTCTGCAAGAGAAAAGAAATCTTTGCTTTTAAGACAAAGACAAGTGAACTCTGCTTGCACTGTAATTTGCTACCTCTGAAGACCTTAACTCTGTTTTACTCCTTAATCACATGGAAGACACTGTTCATTTTTAGACAGCCCTTTTAGATTTTTCCTAAGAATGACCTAAAATTTGCCTTCATAATAGCTTTACCCACTAGTCATAGGATACTTTCCATCATCAACATGCCAGATCTTCAAGTACCTGGAGATGTCAATCATATTATCTAGCTTTTTAAAATTTTTTAAAATATTTCATGCGACAAAAATGGTTTTGAGTATATGAACACCCAGGTACCCGCTACTCAGCTTAAGGAATAAAATATTGTAGATTTGATTCAAATCTCGTAATCCTTATGATGCCATTTCTTTTTCTCCCTAAGGTAATAAATCCTCTAAAATTTGTCTTTGTCATTCTCATGCCTATTTTATATTTTTTACTGCACATGGATATATCCATAAAAGATATATAGCATGTTTTTGTGTTGAAACTTTATATACATGATATTATACTGCCATGTATATATTTCTGCAATCTGCCTTTTTCTTATTAAAGTTCTGCATTAGAGATTTATCCATGTGGCTATGTGTAACTCAAATGTGTTTTTTTTTTTTAAATCTGGCATATCCCCCAGTATGAATATACCACATTTTTTTTCATTATTTTCTTGGACACTTAGCCTGATGAACTGCCATTCTTAAAAGAGAAACTCTTCAATTGCCTACACATTCCTGGACCCCCGAGTGTGTTTTTTCACTTGGTGATTGAGAGAGAGATCTTATGATAGATGATAGAGAGATCTTGTCTGCAGCCTACAGGAAAATGTAATGACCATTTGGTGAGTGGTCTAGTAAGTCTAGTAGTCTAGTAAGAGGAGAAGACCTTTTGATTTTTTTCTTATAATTCTCAGGTGGGAAAACTCAGGGCACATGGTGAAATTTAATTATGACTACTTTTAATCTTATTTGTGACATAATGGGATGTTTCTCCCTAACTTGGATACATAAATAAGGGTAAGAAAGCAGAGTACCTCAATTAAGGAGAGGAGATTTAAGTAAGTGCTTTACAAAAGCCATTTATTCTACCTTAGGGTAGCCATGGAAAGATCAAGTGTTAGGATGATTGAGAGTGGTGGTCCCAAAGTTTCGTCGCATCTTTAGTCTCCTATGACATTTCCCATAGGTGCCCTATAACAACTATCTGACTTTGTGCTTTCCTGTAAAACGAACTCTGTAAACACACATTTTTACACACACACAAACACCCCTGTTTTTGTATGTATGCTTACATACACAAGTGACTGGAAAAAACATATCAAAAAAGTGAGGGTAAGTATCTGTTGGTATTGAGATTATGGGTGATTCCTTAAGTGGTGATTAAGGATTAACTATGGGTGATTCCTTTAGTTCTCTGTGTCCAATGCTTAATGTCCTCTGTGCAGCGGTGGCATGGGGCACTGGAGACACCAAGAGGAACCACACAAATGTAGCCTTGCTTTGCCTTGGAATTTTCTAAATGCTAGACTATAAACATGAATTCATTTTGAAATAAGACCAATAAAAGTGAGCATTTAAAAAGGCTCTATCACATGTGCTATATGAATTAAGCTATGAATGGAAAGAGATAATTTGTTTTAATTGCAGCTATTTTTTGGACAAGATAAAATTTCATCATTTAAGATACTACTAATACGTTAAGTAAGTTCTTTTGTTGGGTTGGTTGCAGCCATTTAAAAAGAGATTATTGGAGATGTGGAGGGCAAAAACAATCTTTATCCACAACTTCTGCTTGTCTGGGGATGGGGACAGGGTTGGGAAGAGGTTGAACAGAGCAGAGCTGAGTGGGGTCAGTGCAGCTGGACTTTGGTCCCCCAAGCCCTGTCGTGCTTGTCCTCTCCATAAGTGGCCAACCTCACATCTTTAAGACAGTTTTACTCTTTCAGTAATTCTCTTTGCCCTGACTCTCATGCTTTCAAGTTCCCATCACGACTGCCTTGAATAATGAAACAGAAATAATAGAAATATTATTTGTTGTTTTCACTGAAAGTAATTTATGTGGCCTCTCAGCCCTTTGCCTATGAATTTGTGTTTTCAAGGTTTTTATTTCTATGAACAGGACTTTTCTTTGAATTTTGAGATCATCCATGGCAATTTCATAGGTATTCAGCCAGGTGAGCCTCTGCCAGGTGGGCTTGCCCACCTCCCATCCATTTCCTCAGGTGAACAGCCTCTTGTTTGGCCTCATTCTCTTCTTCTCTTTTTCTGTTCAAACAGTAGACTCTCCGAAGACATGAACAGGTTTAGATTTGCCTACCATTTACCCACAGTGCTTTTCAGAATCCTGGCACAGAGTAAGCACTTAAGCATTATTTATTAAATCAACGAGTGGTTGTCCACATAGACTTTTTTTATAAGCATAAGACCAATAAACGTGGCCATTTTTTTTTTTTTTTTTTTTTTTTGAGGCAGAGTCTTGCTCTGTCACCCAGACTGGAGTGCAGTGGTGTGATCTCAGCTCACTGTAAGCTCCGCCTTTGGGGTTCACACCATTCTCCTGCCTCAGCCTCTCAAGTAGCTGGGACTACAGGTGCCAGCCACCACGCCTGGCTAATGTTTTGTATTTTTATTAGAGATGGGGTTTCACCGTGTTAGCCAGGATGGTCTCGATCTCCTGACCTCGTGATCCGCCCTCTCGACCTCCCAAAGTGCTGGGATTACAGGCATGAGCCAAAACATGAGCATTTTAAAAGACTCACTTTGGAAAGTGGAAAGTCAGGAGAGGTTGCAGAGGATATTCAAGCACAAGACACCAAGTTAAGCTGAAATTCTGACCTAAGGGTGTTGGATTTGTTTGTCTTCATGCTAACAAATGCAAACACCCTTGTGTCATCCCTGACTTATAGCTACAGGCTTAATGCTGGATGAACACTTCATCTTCCTAATAAGGTAACACCCCTGTCCAGGAACAGCCCTTCACTAGCATGGCCCAGTACTGCCGACTTTGGTTCCTCCAGCTGTTGAAATGGGCCTGTGACCTTCAGTGGGATTTGTTTATTGAGAAACTGTGCATAAACCTGCTTTGTCATTCTAAAGTCCAGAAAGCAAGCAACTCAGAGCTGGATCCAATGCCAGTGGGTGTCCAGAGGTGCCTTTTCTCTCTATTCCTCAACTTTAGGTCTCTCCCAGCACTCTCTAAAGGAAGCTAGGCCTTGGAAGCTTTCTCTTACTTTCTCCTGCAGAGGTCTCAAAATCAAAGTTTTCTAAACTGAATTCATGATCTTGTTCTCCTTCTGCAATGGCTACTCCTCTCACACCCTTCATCTTTTCTCAAATGACCTCATTGAGCAACTTTGAGATCATCTTGAATTCTTTCATATTCCTCATTCCTGGTACTAGTTTACTAGGACTGCCATAACAAAGTACCATAGACTGGGTGGCCTAAATAACAGAAATTTCTTGTTTCACAGTTCTGAAGGCCAGACGTCCAATTACAAGGTGTCTGCAGAGCTGGTTTCTTCTGAGGCCTCTCTCTTTAGCTCGCAGATGGCTGCTTTCTCCCTGTGTCTTCACATGGCCTCCCATATGGGTTTCTGTGTCCAGATTTTCTGTTACCATAAGGATTCAGGTCATATTGAATTATAGTCACCTTACTGACCTCACTTTCAATGAATTACTGCATTAAAGACTCTTCTCCAAATACAGACGTTCTGAGGTTCTGGAGATGAGGACTTCAACATACGAATTCAGCTCATAACATTATCTTATCATTCAGTGTGACCTAGTGAAGACTGGAATTCCAGCTCCATCATTTGCTCTATGTGTGATTAGAGAGCAATTACTTATCCTAAGTCAGTCCGAACCAAATTTTAGCTCATTTAATCAGAAAATAAATCTAGTTATTATGGCTAACAGACACTTCAAAAGGGCCAGAGAAGCAGTGTGTACATTACCCAGCCAATGGCCACATTACCAATCAAGACACATAACTGAGCACTTGAGCATCTCTTTCATCCGCAGTGGCCCAACCAGTTTGCGTACATTGCCAACCCATAGTCACGGAGCACTGGGCATTGCTGCTGGAGCCACTGAAATTCTTGCTACTGGAAATCGGGCGCAGTGTAGGACTTCCACTGGCGTTTTCACCAGAGTGGTTTCCCGCAAAAGACCTCTTTCTTTGAATCTTTAGATTCTGGGAAAAACTCAAATGCACACATCAGCTGGGGGAGACTCTTCCAATGTCAGTGTAATAGTTATCAAGGAATATGGGAAAAGTGAGTATTTGGTATTTTCAATTTTTATATTGGAAGCTGGTCTCTTCTTTCCAGCAAGACTCACTCATAAGGCAGTGCATTCTTCAGCATAGAAAAGGGCTTTAGATTCTGGGCTGCCAAAAATTAGGAAAATATATACTACCTCCTCTAATTTTAAGTCGTTTTATATGTAAAATGTGCCCAATAATAGTACCTATTTTGCAGGGTAATTGTTAGCAATAAATGGGACTGTATATGTGAAATCAGTGTGTTGAATAGCCTGAACGTTGTAGTGCACAAATGTAATATGCTTTTATTTCGTCTCCAACTATTTGTTGTGCTATGTTTGGTCTCACTTTGCCATGTCTTAGCATCTTGGGTGAATCCTACAGTTTTCTAGTCACGTTCTGTTATTTAAACAAAACAAAAAGAGTCAAGTCTAATTTGTTACAGTATAGCCCAGTTTAAAATTTGAATCTCACATTTGTTTTGATGTGACTGGGAATAACAGAAAGTATCACTTAGTTTAGGTAGAAACTCAGAGATAGAAATTTCAGCAGACGCATGGATCCCATTTCTTTCAGCATCCTGCTGAAAAGGGGGCATGTTTGAGCCAGTGCATTGCTAGATTCACTGTGTGGCTCTGCTCCAAGAGGAGAAAAACATTCTTTTGCTTTCCTTTTTTATAGGACAAGTGTGCAAGTGGCTTTGCATGGTTGAATAAACATTTGGAGTTCAGGCCCCAAGCATTTTTAGCTTAGGTGCCGGGTGTTAGGGGAATGCTGGGGAATGCCAGCTGCCCACATCTAGGGATATTAGGCGGCCCTTGTTCTATGAAGTGTTGAGTTGGAAGGCAGCTTTTCCTTGGGGAATGAAGAAGGGAAGTCCCGGTATCAGTCAGCTCATTATCAGGGAACCCTGAAACAGCTTTAAGGGTAGTTGAAATTACAAGACATTCTTGCTTGTCCTCACAAAAGCACTTCCCCTCCTCAAAGTGCAGGCCTGACTCCTGGCTCAGGGATCCACTCTGGAAAATGGGGAAAGGCTGTTCTCACACTTCTGTGGTGCTGCTTTATGCAAGCCTTCGATCCTTGGATATGTTGAAGCTTGGGGGCTGGAGATAAAGAAAGGGGTTTAAAGATTTTCTCTTAACGGATTAAGCTATAAGACCTTCATTGGCTGGTGCTGCCTGTTGCATAGCTGGTGTTTAATGCTGCCTCCTTGTGGAGGCATAAGAGATCTTCTAACATGATTCTTCTCAACTTCAGCCTCAGTACCCATCTCTTGATGTGCCCACCTCAGCCTCCTACCTGGGCCTGCTACCAGGCCCAATACCCCCCAAATAGTCCCAGCCTGGCTATGGGTTCTCAGGAAATGTATTTCTCCTTTTATGCCAGACACAGGGAGTGCAGGCTTCCTGCACCACTGCCACCTCTCTTTCCCTGGTCTTCCCTCTTCAGTTTCTTTTTTCTTGTTCAAATATATGCTTAGGGGAGATGAGAAATTCAATGAGGAGCAAAGTGCCACTTTTCCCTGAAGGCTGCCTCACAAAGATTGGAAGAGAAAAGCTGTGAGACCATTTCTCTAACCGTGAACACTCTCTTGCCTGAGGTGACTAGCGGCTCAAATTTCAATTCATTTCTGATATGGTTTGGCTCTGTGTCCCCACCCAAATCTCATCTCGAATTGTAATCACCAAAATCACCACGTTGTCAGGTAGGGACCTGGTGGGAGGTGACTGGATCATGGGGGTGGTTTCCCCCATGCTATTCTCATGGTAGTGAGTGAGTTCTCACAAGATCTGATTATTTTATAAACATTTGGAAGTTCCTCCTTCCTTCTTCTTCTCCTGCTGCCTTGTGAAGAAGGTGCCTGTTTCCCCTTCCTCTGTAATTGTAAATTTCCTCAGGTCTCCCCAGCCATGTGGAACTGTGGTCAAACTTCTTTCCTTTGTAAGTTACCCAGTCTCCAGCCTGCCTTTGTTTCTTTCTCTCCCTTCCTTTCTTTCTTTCTTCCTTCCTTCCTTTCTTTCTTTCCTTCCTTCCTTCCTTCCTTCCTTCCTTCCTTCCTTCCTTCCTTCCTTCCTTCCTTCCTTCCTTCCTTCCTTCTTTCTTTCTTTCTTTCTTTCTTTCTTTCTTTCTTTCTTTCTTTCTTTCTTTCTTTCTTTCTTTCTTTTTTCTTTCTTTCTTTCTCTCTCTTTCTTCCTTCCTTCCTTCCTTTCTTTTGTTTTCTTTCTTTCTCCTTCTTTCTTTCTCTTTTCTTTTTCTTTCTTTCCTTTCTTTCTTTCTTTCTCTTTCTTTCTCTTTCTCTCCTTCCTTCATTCCTTCCTTCTTTCTTTCTTTTTTTTTAATTTTTTATTATTATACTTTAAGTTATAGGATACATGTGCACAACGTGCAGGTTTTTTACATAGGTATACATGTGCCATGTTGGTGTGCTGCTTCTTTCTTTCTTTCTTTCTTTCTTTCTTTCTTTCTTTCTTTCTTTCTTTCTTTCTTTCTTTCTTTCTTTCTCTCTCTCTCTCTCTCTCTTTCCTTGCTTTCTTTCCTTGCTTTCTTCTTCTTTTTCTTATTATACTTTAAGTTCTGGGATACATGTGCAGAATGTGCAGGTTTGTTACATAGGTATACATGTGCCATAGTGGTTTGCTGCACCTATCAACCTGTCATGTAGGTTTTAAGCCCCGCATGCATGCATTTATTTATAGCAGTGTGAAAAGAGGCTAATACAATTTTCTTTTTATTTTTTATTTTTGTTACCTAGGCTGCCTGCAGTCTGTCTGATCATGCAAGACTCAGGTTCAGGACCTTTATCAGGCTTTACACACAGACACTGGTCCTGTCCTGCTCCATTTCTCTCCTTTTTAGGATAACCTCTCATTTGTCAGCAGCTGGAGCTTCCCCAGGCTGGGTCCTTTTCAAGTGAGAAAGATGGATGGTTTCCATGGGAGCTTCAGCACCCACAATCAAGCCACACTGTGGTATCAGACCACACTCAGGCTAAAGCCATAGAGATGGGAGGTACTCTCTGTGCCATCTCTTTAAAAAATTTTGTCTCTTCAAATTTATTGTTTTTGGTTACTTTCCAGAGTCTCCAGATAGTCGTTGTTGTTTTTTTTTTTTTCGTTTGTTTGTTTTTGTATTTTTGTCCAGAGCTTATAGTTATCTATGAGAAGATTTGGCTTCTGGGAGCCTACTCAGCATTATCACAAGTAGAACTGTCTTGGGCATCTTATATTCTTTTCTCCACCTACCACAATATTACATAGTGGGAACTCAACCACTAAGATGAATAAAGAAACTAAAGTAATGGCATTGGTTTTCTTCCCTCCCTTTCCCATCTCAAATCATTGTTATCACATTTTTGCTCCCAGGTGTACAGTCCACCTGTTATGGCTCTTAATTTGTATTATCTGAAACTTTCCAATACCCAGGGCACCTGGCAGAGCCTTGTAAAGAGTATAAAAATGAAGAATTTTCTCCTCCCTAAGAGTGATCCTCAGTGGCTCTTTGTGCATCTAAAAGAAGGTATAGGGCAGACCTGGCAGAGTGGAACACATAAGCAGAGCCAGCCCCTGCAGTCAAGGCAGAGAAAAGAAGGACTTCTGGGCTAGGGGCATTCAAGCATCTCATGGCTTAGAAATGCATGTTAGTATTAAGTGAGATTAGGTAATGTAAGGAGTGGAAAGCATGGAACACTGAGGCAGGCTAAGTCTATCTCTGGTTATTTTTATACAACTCTAACTGAATTCTCCTCTAAAGCAATGCATTTCACTTTCTCAATTTTTTTCTCTTCTGTATTCAAATAATACCAGAAAACATCCCTCAAACTCCAAACAGCTTTTCCCCAATAACCTACCTTTGAAAATCCTTATCCTTTCAGAACACTTTTTTTTCCTCCTGTGGAATTATTCATTTATTTATTTATTTGTTTATTCATTTCCAATCCATTTCTTCAGAGCACATTGTAGCAAGTGCCTGGTTAATTAGAAAATCTCATTCAGACTAAATTGTTTTTGTCAGAGAATGGTTAGCCTATGTTTATGCTAAATACTCTTCTTCACTTACCAGAATAATTGGCCTGCAGGATTAGAAATGTGAGAATTTAGGTATTACAAATCTGTGTCTGCTACATACTCAGCATAACCAAACCTGAAAAATATTTCATTGTTGTCATATTGTTGTTGTCTGTTTTCTATTCCAGATAATAATGATAATTTATATTGCTTAAAGGAAAATTTAAAATTATTGTCATATATTTCATTTTGTGTAAGGAAAAATATGAAAATAATCCATACCTTAGAATGAACTGATCCCTGCTCTCATTTTACTATCATTTTCATATGTACCATAAGAACTTTTTATATTAAAGTGCTTTTAATATTACAATATTATTTTACTTGATTTTTTTTTTCATTTAATGCCACACCATGGATATGTCTTTGAGCTCTATGTAGTCTTTAAAACGTGATTTTAAAAGTCAGGTTAGTTTTCTGTTTTATTCATTTACCAGGAGGAGTGAAAACATATTTCAGATTGCTTCTCCAAATGGTCTTGGTTGAATCATAGTGATATGAAGAAATGACATTCATAAATTTGGTCAATTTAAGTTCCACTTGGTTTAGGGAGAATCTCTAACTTATTTCCAAATTGGGTAATTATAGATGTTGGAAAAAACCACATAATAATTATTCAGGGATAATATTTACTGAAAATTATCATAAAGATTTAAATGTCAAAGGAAGTCACATTGTGTTAACCGTAAAGTACAAGTTCAGAGGTGGAGGTTCCAAATGCCTAAATTCTTCATAGATTAGTCTTGCTGAACTAAAGAATTTGACTAGGGGTCATGAGCTTACAGGAGGCTTCTATTTGAGCTAGTTAGTTTTGAAAATAAAGAGATTTCTATTATTTGAAAACAATATACTGGAATTTTGTTGCAATTGACAACATTCACATTTAAGCCTCATGCATCTCATGTGGGCATAATGCTTGAATAATTTTCAAATAAATGTAGTAGTAATGTGGCCAGGTGTGGTGGCTCACAGCCTGTAATCCCAGTAGTTTGGGAGGCCGAGGTGAGCAGATCACCTGAGGTCAGCAGTTCGAGACCAGCCTGGCCAACATGGCAAAACCCTATCTCTACTAAAAGTACAAGGTGTGGTGGCACACACCTGTAGTCCCAGCTACTTGGGAAGCTGAGGCAGGAGAATCACTTGAACTCCAGAGGTGGAGGTTGCAGTGAGCCAAGATTATGCCACCGCATTCCAGCCTGGGTGACAGAGTGAGACTCCGTCTCCAAAAAAAGTAGTAGTCATGTAATAATACAAGTCATTACTTGGTTTTAAAAAGTATATAAGAAACTCCAAGGTAAAAGCAGTTGTCTCCTACAAATAGCTTCATCACTTACTTTCATAGTTCAAATTTCACCTCAGATGATGACAATCATGATGATAATAGCTAATATTTCATCAGCACTTACTCTACGCCAGGAAATGTTCTAAGTACTTTAGGTATATCAACTATTAAGTCCTCTAAACCGCCCTTTGAGCTAGGCACTTTAATTAGCACCACTTCACAGCTGAGAAGACTGACCCAGAGGTTAAGAAAATTTTCAAGGTCACCCAGCTCAAGTGGAGGAGCCAGGATTTGAATCCAGGCAGTCTGACTCCAGAGAGCACCCTTAACCTGAGCTAATCATTATAAGATTCCTAGCATGCTAATCAGTACTATGGCTAGCCTAATCGTGAAGAATGTATTAATGAATTTATTTCAAATAAATATATACAATACCTGCCATTTATAAAGCATGACATAGCCTTCTAAATACCTTTTCACACGTTGCTTTATTCAGTTCACACAAACACCTCCCATGTTTAACAGAAGAGGAATGTGGACCTTAGATGAGTCAAGTAACTTGTCACTTACTGCACTGCTACTAAGGACAGACTCATGAAAAAAGCAAGCTGAGTCATGCTATTGACTCCACCAGGAGCCAAAGACAGAGATTTTCTCAATATTAAAATCTCATTGCAAATCTGGGGAACATCCATTGAAACCAGTATTAACAAAAATTAAGACACCTCTGGAATCCTGTGCTCTCTGGAATACTGTGCTATAGGTAAAATTGGTCCTTCCTGCGGCTTTTGCTGCCTTAGAACAAGTGCTACAAATGGCAGTATCTTTTGTATATGAAGAATTGCATCCGTAAGACTGAGATAGAGTCAATCTCGTTGATAGACTATCAGGGAGGTCAGACAAGGCAGTATGGGTTGTTTCTCTCTGAGTTCATGGTCTGGGTCATTTTGATGACAGATTTTGGAAATTACCAGAGGTGAGCATGGACTGTGAAACACATGGGCACTCACTATGAAGGCACTGGCTCTAGGTGGCAGCCATTTCTCTGTAAAAGCGATACTTTGCTTCAGAAAAACACATGGCCCTTTAACATACTTCCCTTGGGTAAGCAAAAGCATCTGGCAAATCTTCTCTGATGACCTCAGAAACTGCAGATGGTAAGGAAAAAAAATAAAGTCTTGTTCAGTCTGGCAGTCCACTTTTATAGATAATACATCCTGATATCCAGTTATGAACAAAACAGGAAAAAGAATCAAGTTTTCCAGTAAGTGAAAAAATCTTCACATACACACTATTGAGATTGTGTTACTATCAATGTCCTTATAAATGCTGTAAATGACATCCATGGGCTTACAGGATCATCTACATATATAAATGAGAATTCCAACAAAATCACCTATTTTTTCCTACATGCCCTCTGGCTTTTGATTTTTTTTCTGCTGAACCAAAAAAAGATTGGCATATGCGTTGATGAGTCACTGTATATAAATGTATTCCAAGTTTATTGAAAAAAGAGGAGGAGGCTTGACATAAAGTGCCCGTTATCTTAGAAATAAAGCATGTGTTATATTGGGAAATTTGTTCATTTTTTATTATTGCAATTACTTACAAGTTTTGCCTCATTGGTTGCCTCAGAAGGTAATTCACAGCCAAGAAGAATGAGCCAAATTTGAAGAATTAAAAAATGGAGAGAGAGAAACTCCTTGCCCTTGGATCTTCACGAGTGAGCAACTTTTCCAGTTGAGTCTGCTGAAGCTTCCATATACAATATTGCTGTTTCCAATAAGCACTACATTTTCTTCCTGCTCTTTGTGCATGAGGTGGGCAGGATTTCATACATCATGTTCAGCTGAATTGGAGATTCTGCAAGGACAGACGTCTTTAGAAAGTTAATGAAAGAGAAACTTGCCAGTGGATCGTTTTCTACAGGGAAAGGTGGTAGAATTATTGAAGGTTTGACTCCAGTGTTTGAGGCTAGCTACGCTGAGCAGCTTCACACACAGTTACCACCACTGATTTCCTTTTCATTGCATGGCACTGACAGGTTATGATAGCAAAGCCATTTATCTTAAGTTAATAAATCAGAAGGAGGTTTTAAAAAAACGGCTGTGACGCTTCATGCAGCAGCTTTGGGAAGTCAAAGGACACAGGGGTTTTTGCTTGATCCTGATTTGAGCTTAAGAGGAAAATTATTTATCTTCAAGTTGTTAATTAAGAAAGAAAAGGAATATCCTTTGTTTGACTATTCTATCACACCCAGGGACATTTCATAATAACGAGCTGCCTGAGCTGCTATCTCTGCAGCAATTCACTCTACTAACCCAACACTGTCTAACACTTTTCACCTCTCCTTGTATTTTTCACTACAGTGATATCTCATCAGAATAGAAAGTATTTTGTGTTAATTGTCTGCCACTGAGACTAGTCAGAAAACTGACTAGAAGCCAAAGAAGGAAAATTACAAAGAAAAAGATTGAGCCATAGTCTTTTTCATTTAAACAAATATGTAATGTTTGTTATCATTATTATTACTCTCAAAAGTAAGATTATTGCATTTTCCAGTTTATTGCACTCACATGAAGAGAAACATTCGATAGAGGGAGCACATTCTTAGTCCACCAGTTTTGATGCTTCCTAGAAGAATTCTGTGCATGCAAATCACACCTTCTACTTTCTCTACTTTAGCTCATTCCACAATTATTTTTAACTAAGCACACACTGTGAATGTACATACACTTCCAGGAAAAGAAGAAGGGCTGTAAAATCACTGCTATGATAAAATTGAAGGTATTGTAGCAAGTTCCTGCAGCTGAGCCTGCAATCTTGTGATACCAACGTTTCCTGGCATGGCTTGGGAGAACGACTGTCTACGGACTGGATAGAAGAAGAGAAATGAAATATAATGCTTAAGTCATTGAGAGATATTCCTGAAACTGGCTTCCTTTAGTAAGATAGCAGATTACAGCTGGGCTGTCTACCACTTCTATTTTAGCAATTAACTACATTACAATGGGAATAATACTGTATTTAAAGGGACATAGAGAGTTGTGCGCTGCTTCAAAGTCCCAAAAAATATAGACAGGTCTAGGAGATTTTGTGTATTAGGGTGCCAGAAAATAGGGCAGGGCAGCTAAACTAAATGTAATATGTTTTGCAGCTTCTCTAGGTTTCTGTCATGTTCTCCTCTTAATGGGAAACGTGTATTTGTGACAGAGTTTGGGGCTTGTGCTGTCAGACACTTGGCTTCAAAACTTTCTAACAGCAAGGAGTAGGTGATCCGAATGGAGAAGGGCTCTATCTTGACTGGAATCGATGCAAAGTTGGAAGCGCCTAAAAAAACTGAATAATATTTGATATTACCACCATGTGATAACAATGTCAGGAAAAGTGATCACTTAAGCAACAGTTGAACAAGATGTGTTGATGTAAAATACTTTGTCTTTTTTTTCCTCTTCCTTCTCTCCTTTTCTCGTCTTTTTTACTTCCTCCTCCTCCTCTTCTCATTTTCTCCTTTAAATTCTATTAAATTCCAAGCTCTGTGATTCAAATACTAGAAAAGATCTCTGGGAAACATATTTTTAAGTAGTTATTACTAAGATGAGATAAATGATTGCATTGATAAACAATCTTTAGAACTCATTTGCAATGGGAAATAATCTTTCTTTTGAAGGCTTTCGATAGCAAAAAACAAAACTAATGATTACAGAGCTACTACTATGTGCTAAGTGTTCTCACCAGTGATTTCATATAGCTCACGTGATAGGTATCATGTCTGATTTTTGGCAGTGAAGAATGAGGCCTCAAGAGGTTAGACAACTAGCTCAAATTCATAGACATGAGCCTTAATTTGAACTCAGATCTGTTTAATTCCTAAATTCCTATTTGTTCTAAAAGACGCATTACTCCATTATTGTTTATAAATACATTTCTCATTAACATTTAAGCAATCTCAGTGCTGTTAGTCAAGGATTATGAATTCCTTTTTACAGGTGGGGGATTATAGAACAAAAATTCATACTAAAACCGCCTAGGGCAGTTCCCTAAAAGCAGGGCAACATGTAAAACCTCTAGTCTTCTATAGTGAAGCCAGTCCCTTGTCAATAATTACCTTCCCTCCCTCATGCCAGGACTATATCAATGTGTCCGTCAAGAACCAAGTGGCTGTTCCTCTTAGAAAAAATTGTTGACCTTTATAAAGTGGAATCTGGTGCCCCTAATTGGTGCTCTTTTGAGACCTTGTGTGTAGTACTATTACCCTATGGTGTAATTGTTACTTTTCTTTTCTGAGCTCTCTGCCATTAATCTGTGATCTTGCACTTTTGGGACAGAGGCTGTGTCCTGTTTATCTCCTGATTATAAGCCATAGGCCACATACCCTGGGAGTTCGTCCCAGATATGTAATAATAGCTGACATTTACTGATCTCTTATAATCTCAAACACTATTCTATTTACTTTTCATGACACAACTTTTAATCCTCATGATAATCATCAGGTCTTTTATTAAGCCCACTTTGCAAGTCAGCACTGAAGTATAGAAAGTAAATTGCACAAGTTCACATAATGAATAAAGGTGGGGTTGAGATTTGAACCCATGCAATCTGATACAAGAGCTCATATTTTTAACCACTGAATTAGACTATGATATCTTTCACAGGCATTCAAAGAAGTTTGTTGAATGGTTTTTTTTTCTTTTTAAGTCAACACAGTAAATCCTTCACAAAATTGGGCCCTTAAAAAGTCAACTGAGGACATTGGGAATATGATATCTAAGGAACTTATCTTTATGTCTAAATCTCATAGTGAGTGGGTGTCAGAGAATAGACTAGAAACCTTGCCTCCTAATGACCCCATAGCAAATTACGGAGAACATACCAAAAAGAGCTTCAGATGGCACATCATTCATTCTTTTTATCCTAAGTCTTAGCAAACTTTTTGTTTTACACTTGTAGTTGGCTGTAGATATTTTTGAAGGACAGAGCTGGCAGCTTTAATCAGACTTTACACTGATCCCCACAGAGACTTACTTATTAGTTCACCCACTCAGAATTCATTGATTACTTTTATGTCTGGGGATTCTGAAATCTGATTCTCCATGTCTCTCCCAGATGTCAGAATACTAGTTCCTTGCAGACTCTTATGTCTTTGCTGTATGATTCATTCTGCTCACCACAGCCAACAACAATGGGGTTAAAGGGAGAAGAGAAAATAAAGCTGGCATGTATTCTTGAAGCTACCAACGTTAACTCTCTCTGTGTAGATAGCATGGCAATATACTAGCTAGCAGAAGATGCAAAAATAAGTAAGACCACACTTTCTTCGCCCTCAGGAAACTTATAATTTAATGGGAGAAAAGACAGTTGATCGACATACTAAGAAATATTAAAAGACTGTATTACATACTTCCTCCGAAAGGATATAATCAAAAATGTTTGAGGGGAGCAGAGTGTGTGTAGCTTCGAGAAAATGAAAGAGATGGCAGTTAGGATAGGAATTAGAGCAATCAGTTTTCTTTTTCAAGGTTGCTGACTAGAAACATTACATGCTGCCTCATCTACTTAGAAGAACCAAAATAGTGTGTAGACAATTATCCTTTGAGGATATTATCCAAGAGAGAACAGAGGAAGTCAACAGAAAAATTACAGGAAACACCAGAAACTAGGAAGTAGAAGGAAAAGAGGTAGGCTGCTTGATTGGGCCTGTCTGGGAGGTGGAAGAGACTCCACAATATGGGGAGAGGGTGAGTGGGAGATTTTCTCTGTGGCCCACTTTCCCACAGGGGAATTGTACAATACAGGCCAGGAGAGCACCTTGACTCTCCCAAGTTCTGAATCTAACTTAGGAAGGCGCCAGGAGAGTGTGAAAAGGGACTACATTAAGGAGGCAGCTCGCTCTAGGTCCATGCCTTTCCTGAGACTTAAGCAACTACCAAAAGGTGACATTTTTGATGTTAGCCTTTAAAAGATTGTGCATTGTTTTGGGACTCTGCAGTGCTGGTACTGGGTGTTAGAGAAACTCAGGCTATTGCCTGTGGAAGTGGAACATGAACAGCAGGGTGCCCACAGTTAAGACTGAGAAGCAAGCATGTCATAGTCTGCAGATGCCAGTGCTGGCAATCAGGCACCACCCCTGGGACTTGAGCAGGGTGAAAGTTGCCATGGAGGCTTGGTCCCAACCTGGACGGTGACTCCAGTGTACCAGGGTTGAGTTGCAGACTACATAGATCCCCTGGATCTGACTGGTCAGCCAGTTCTGCTGTAATAGCTGGGCCTGTGAAGCAAGTCCTGACTGGACTAAGGCATGAGAGGGATGCATGTTTCCTACCCGCTGTAGTAGAAAATGCTGTGGCCAATGCTGTGGTCTCTAAGGTCAACCCCACCCTCCCTGTGGCAGGACTTTAGCATGGCAGGTGCTACCCCTCACCTGAACCCTGTGCCAGGGGCCTGAGGATCATCCCACTCCCACCTGTCATGGCTGGCACATGCACTCACCATTGGGGGACACTCACCATCTGGAATTGAAGGATTCATTGAAGGAAATAAAAAATAAATTGGAAAGGCTCAAACAGACTAGACCAAACAGAAGAATAATTTCAGAACTTGAAAGCAGACCTTTGGAAATAATCCAGTCAGATAAGAACAAAGAAAAAAAAGAATTTCAAAAATAAGCAAAACTTTAGAGACACTTGAGACAATATAAGGTGACCATAGTTTCAAATTATCAGTATCCCTGAGAGCAATGATAAATCCAAAGGTTTAGAAAATGTATTTAATTAAATAATAGATGAAAATTTTCTTAGTCTAGCAAAAACTTTAGACATCTAGATATAAGAGACTTATCAATCCCCAAATAGTATGCAAAAAGTCCTCTGTCACGGCACATTACAATGAGATTGTCCAAAGTAAAAACAAAAAGTCAAATTATAAAACAGTCACATAAAAATCTTTAGTAACCTATAAAGGAAATCCCATCAGACTAACAGCAAACTTTTTAGCAGAAACCTCACAGGCAGAAGAGAATGGGATAATATACTCAAAGTGCTCAAAGAAAAAAGCTACCAGCCAATACCATGTCTAGCAAGATTAACTTTCATAAATAAAAGAGAAATAGTCCTTCCCAGACAAGCAAATGTTGAAGGAATTCCTCAACACTATACCAGTCATACAAGATATGGTCAAGAAAATTCTAAATGTGGAAGCAAAAGAATGACATTTACTATCATGAAAGCACACAAAACTATAAAACTTTCTGGTAAAACAATCACACCAAGGAGAAAAAAGAAGAAATCAAATGGCACCACTATAGAATCCCACCAAACCACAAAGACAAACATTAAGAGAAAAACAAAAGAAGCAAAGAATGTATAAAACAACTAGGGAACAATTAACAGTATGACAGGAACAAAATCTCACATGTCAATAATAACCTTGAATTCCCATGGATTAAAGTTCCAATTAAAAGACATAGATTTTCTCCTAAGTTTATAAAAAAAAAAGATACAGATTCTACTCAATAGATAAAAAAACATGATTCAGCTATATGCTGCACACAAGAAACTCATTTTATCTTTGATTTTATCTTTGATGACACATAAACATTGAAAGGAAAGGGACAGAAAAAGATAGTCAATGTACACAGAAACCAAAAGCAAGCAAGAATAACTATACTAATATCATATAAAACAGATTTTAAGTCAAAAATAGTTTAAAAAATGACAAAGATCATTATACGATGATAAATGAGTCAATTCAGCAAGAGGATATACAATTCTAAATATGTACGCACCTAATACTGGAGCACGAAGATCCACAAAACAAATATTACTAGACCTAAATAGAGAGACAGAATGCAATACAATAATAGGGGGTGACTTTAACACCTCACTTTCATCATTATACTGATCATCTAGACAGAAAATTAACACAGAAGCATTGGAGTTAAACTGGACTTTAGACCAAATGGACCTAATAGACATTTCATAACATTCTACTCAATAAGTGGTGAATGTATATTCTTTTCATCAGCACATAAAACATTCTCCAATAGAAGCCATGTGTTAGGCCACAAAACAAAGCTCAACAAATTTTAAAAATCAAAATTATATCAAATATTTTCTTAAACCACAGTGAAATAAAACTAGAAATCAATACCAGGAGGAACTTGGGAAACTATAAATACACACAGAAATAAAACATGTTTCTGAATGTCCATTGGGCCAATGAAGAAATTAATATGGAAATCAAAAATTTTTTGAAACAAATTAAAATGAAAACACAATATACTAAAACCTGTGAGATATAACAAAAGCAGTGCTAAGAGGAAAGTTTGTAACATTAAATGCTTAGATTAAAAAAGTAAAACAATTACAAATTAATAATCTAATGGTATACCTTAAGGAACTAGAAAAGCAATAACAAACCAAACCCCAAATTAGCAGAAGAAAAGTAATAACAAAGATCAGTGCAGAACTAAATGAAATAGAGAATAAGAAAACAATGCAAGGGATCAACAAAACAAAAAGTGGCTTTTCAAAAAGCCAAATAAAATTGATAAACTGCTAACTGGACTAACCAAGAAAATAGAGAACACCTAAATAAACAAAAATCAGAATTGAAAAAGAACACATTATACCCATAACACAGAAATACAAAAAATCATCAGAGACTATTACGAACAAATAGAAAACCTAGAGGAAATAAGTAAATTTCTGGAAATATACAATCTAACAAGACTGAATACAGAAAAAAATAGAAAACATGAGCAGACCAATAACAAGTAACAAGAATTAATAATAAAAATATCTCCCAACAAAGAAAAGCCCAGGACTAGATAGATTCACAGCCAAATTCTACCAAACACACACACAAAAACTGTATCGATCGTCCTGAAACTACTCCAAAACTTTAAGGAGGAAAGAGTTTCCCCTAACTCATTCTATGAGGCCAGTGTCACCCTGATTACCAAAACCAGACAAGGACATAACAAAAAAAGAAAACCGCAGACCAATATCACTGATTAACATTGATGCAAAAATCCTCAACAAAATAATAGCAAACTGAATCCAACAGCTTATGGGATAGATAATACGATGTGATTAAGTGGATTTTATACCAGGGATGCAAAGATAGTTCAAATATGCAAATCATTAACTGTAATATATCACATAAACAGAATAAAGGGAAAAACCTAAATGATCATCTCAGTAGATACAGAAAAACTTTTAATAAAATTTAACATTCTTTCATGATAAAAACCCTCAACAAATTGGGCATAGAAGGAACATAACCTTAAAACAATAAGGGCCATATTTGGCAAACCTATACCAACATTACAGTGAATGGGGAAGATTGAAAGTATTTATTTCCTTTAAGAATTGGAACAAGAAAAAGATGCCCTCTTTTATTCCTCCTAGTCAACGTAGTACTGGAGGTCCTAGCTAGAGCAATCAGGCAAGAGAAAGAAATAAAAGGCATCTGAATTAGAAAAGAGGAAGCCAAAGTATCTCTGTTTACTGATGTCATAATCTTATAGCTATAAAAACCTAAAGACTTCACCAAAAAACTCTTAGCTTTCATAAATGAATTCAGTAAAGTTGCAGGATACAAAATCAATGTAAAAAATCTGTAATGTTTCTATATACCAATAATGATCTAGCTGAGAAAGAAATCAAGAAGGCAATCTCATTTACAAGAGGAACAAAGAAAATAAAACATCTAGGAATAAATTTAACCAGAGGGTGACATATCTCTATGAGGAAAACTACAAAACACTGCTGAAGAAAATTGAAAATGACACCAATGAATGGGAAAATATCTCATGTTCATAGATCAAAAGAATAAATATCATTAAAATGACCATACTGACCAAACTAATCTAGAGTCAGTGCAATCCCTAACACAATGCCAATGTCATTTTTCACAGAATTAGGACAAAACCTAAAATTCATGTGGAACCAAGAAAGAGCTCATATAGCCATAGCAATCCTGAGCAAAAAGAAAAAAAAAGTGAAAAGCATCACATTATCTGATTTTATATTATAAGGCTATAGTAACCAAAACAGCATGGTACTGGTGTAAAATAGACACATAGATTAATGGAACACAATAAAGAACTCAGAAATAAAGCCACTTATTTACAGCTAACTGATTTTTGACAAAGCCAACAAGAACATACACCGGGAAAAGAACACTCTGTTCAATAAATTGTACTGGGAAAATTGGACAGTCATATGCAGAAAAATGAAACTGGAACTCTCTCACCATATACAGAGACCAACTCAAGATGGATTAAAGACTTAAACACAAGACCCCAAACTATAAAAATAATAGAAGGAAACGTAGTGAAAATTCTTCTGGACATTGGTCTAGGCAAAAAATTTATTATTAAGACCTCAAAAGCACAGGCAACAAAAAAAGAAGTAGACAAATGGGACTTAAACAAAAAAGCTGCTACACAGCAAAATATCACTCATACATAGGTGATAAAAAGTGTGTTCACATGAAGGTAGAGGTGGAATTATAGATAATAGGGACACAGAAAGATAGGGCATGGAGATCAGGATAATGAGAAATTGATTAATGGTACAATGTATGTTATTTGGATGATGGATACCCTAAAATTCTCTGATTAGACTACACAATCCATGCATATAACAAAATTACACATGAACCCCATAAATATGTACAAACAAAAAAACAAATAAAAGAATTACAGCAATTATATATAAAATACCATTACTAATGTTTACATAGTCCACCAAAGGATGCATATCTGAAGAACTGCATATGGGAACCCTTCAATTTGTAAATGTCAGAGCTGTATAACCACTTACTTTACATATTGAGAAACTGGCAACTATTATACCGTAGCATTTATTAAGCGTTTGGCATGTACTTTGGCATCTGATTTATATATCATGCACTCAATTATCCTAATTGAACACATTAATGCATCAATGTATGCATTCATTCATTCAACAATTCAACAATTGAGTACTGATTGTGAACTAAGCACAGTCCCACACATTAGGAAAAAAATAGTAAGCATGTCTCTGCCTTATGAGGTTGTCTCTACTTAGGAGAGACAAACAATGCACTAAGCAAATGAAAAAGTAATTATAAATTACAGAACATGCTAAGAAAGAAACAGGTAAGGACACAAGGTAGAGAATAATAAAGGGGTCTACATACATGTATGAAAAAACCAAAGAGATTTCTTTCTGGCTCAGATTTGTTAAGGAAACTATAATTTACATCTACACCAAATATACCTTTTGGTACAGTGGAGAACAGCCTGTTGTTAAAACCAACAGTCAACTGAAAGTGAACATTACCGTCATGAAGAGAACATGTGGAAGAAAAGAATAAATTTGACATTATCACATATTTTAATTATAGTTACAATTCTATTATTAAAACATTGATAGTCAAATTTAAAAAGTGAAATTATTGTGCAAGAGCACTTATTTTAAAGACTGTTAGCTGCTGGCTTGTACTCACCATCACTACAGTGTACACTTGTGACACTAAAATATGCGTGCTTTCAATGGGCACATTTGCTAATACCAATTACCTTTTTGCATCCAGGAGAAAGAAATTCAGAAACACATATTTCAGCAATTTTTGTTGTTGTTGTTGTTTCGTGAGACAGGGTTTTGCTCATTCTGTCGTGCAGGCTGGAGTGCAGTGGCATGATCACTGCAGCCTCAACCCTCTGGGCTTAAGTGATCCTCCAGTCTCCACCTCCTGACAGTCATGCATGCCCAACTAATTTTTTGTTTTCTTTAGAGACGGGGTCTCACTCTATTGCCCAGGCTTGAACCCTTGGATTCAAGCAATTCTCCAACCTCGGCCTTCCAAATTGTTGAGATTACAAGTGTGAGCCACTGCACCGGGCCACCTATTTCTTTTCTAGAGAAACTTTTGTGCTTCAGATTTATAGCTAGGGCATCTTTCTGAAATTCTTCCTATTGAACTACTGGAAATGGTCAGCAGTCTAAAGCAGTGATTCTCATACTTTGGCACACCCTCTGCATCACTGGAGGGCTCCTAGCAAAAACCACTATGTTTATTTCCTCACCTCTCGTGATACTAGCCTGCAGGTTCGGGGACCACATTTTGAGAACTACTCGACAGAAATATTCAGCTTGACAAAATTGAAACACCATGTTTAACCTCCGTAGACTCAAAAATACAAGTATTAATAATTGTTTTCTTAAAGTTGTCTTGCAATGTCTGTTGCTTTGAAATTTGACTAGTGAGAACAAAATATGTGAAGTATTTTTTAATTTCCTTTATTCCATTTTAATTATGATTTCTGGATCAAATATAAACGACTTGGGAAATTTTCCTCATGAAAATTTTGAGGTAGCAAAGTTGACATCTGCTTTTAATTCATCCTCAAAACTTATGAAAAATTCTAAATACGAATTTTTCTTAGCAGGCCTCTTGGCTTAAATAGAATTAGTTAAATACTGAATAAAACACTTAAATACAATTTCACCTAATGATATAAATACTATATTAAAAAATTTAACAAAGACTAAAATCATAATTTATTTTAATATCAATTATTTTGCCTTCTATAATTTAAATTTTATAAGTATGTGTTGATTGAAAAAAGGATATGTCCCTTCTAAAGTTATCTATCCAACACTTTATAAATATTCCTCAAAACTATAAATCTATTTCCCTGTTCAATTCCTTGAATATGTCAACTAATTGGTTTTATAGAAAAAAATTAACTGCTTTCATAATAATCATTAATTATGGTAGCACTTTATTTGACAATAATAAATATACATTTTTATTTATTTCCAAAGAATATTATAAACTTTAGATCAGAGAGCCAAAAGCCTGTATCACACAGTTTCCATTACTGTATGTCATGGATATTAAATCAATACTAAGATTTGGTTTAAAATTATGTTGTAGTTAGAAATTTTTTCAGTTCAGGACTTTGTTTAATTTGTTTAATTTCAAAGCTATTTAAACCAACTAAGTTAAGTGGAAGGAATAATAGATATTAAAAACTTAGGAAAAGATAATTATATCAAGGAGTCACACTATGAGCCCATAGAGAAGAAGAACAAAGGTAGAAATACCTATCAAGGAGAATTGGAGGTACACAGCATAGATGGCCTTTCCTGATTATGTACATTCCTCCCTATAAGTCTTTTCAAAAGAGGTAAAAAGCGGCAAACACACTAGGTAAAATTATGTTTGTTTCTGAGTCAGGAGGCTTTCAAGTACTTAAAATTCACTTCTTCCTGTGCTTTCCTGGCAATCGTCTGAGTATCAAACACTAAACCAAAAACAACTTGCTGAAAATCTTAGCTATCAAAAAATTCAGTTGGCTTGAGCAGGGAGTGATAATTCTTGCCCCTTCAGAGCAGATTTCCTGGCTCCTCAAACACACAAATATATTTTGGTTAACAGGCAGGAGAGGGTTAACCAATAATTACACCAACCCATGCTGACCTGCAATTTGGCCATCTTCTCTGCACTAATTTTCTGCCTCCTCCAATTATCCAGCCTTCTGCACTACACCTGGTAGTCAAAGTCCTGTCTCCACAGTGCAGGACGCTGGTATGTCTGCCCTGAAATACACCTGTTGCCGGCAGATTCCTGCAGGTTAATTTCCACTGCCAGAGAAATTGCTCTAAATTGCATTGACTTTCAACGGGTTCCCACTGGCAAACACCTGGAGGCAATCGCCTGCAGATGACTGCCCAGAGACTCAGGTGTGTTTCTGGAAGCTTCCTTGCCCCAGTTCATCCTGATGAGATGTCTTGGTGCTCAGAGTGCAAAACAACTAACCCCGTTAATGAGTCGCAAAGACATTAGCATTCAGAAAGGCTCACAAAGAAAATGAAGCCTTAAAGGCAACAGCCTCTCTCAGACGGGGGGGGGGGGGGGGGGGGGGGGGGAGCCGCGGGGCGGGGGGGGCGGGGCGGGGCGGGGGGGAGGAGGGAAGGAAGAGGGGGAGTTAGTGGGGGTGGGGGGAGTGGAGAACTTACTCCGGAGAGTAGGAATAAGCATGATGTTTCATTCTAACAACCATCCCAGAGCCTCTTAGCAGCCCCTCCCCTTGATAGGAGAAAGAAGTTTTTCAGTAATGGCAGTCCATATGGTAACTGTCTTTTCTGGATATTGCTTGCTAATGAGTTGAGTATCTACTTACACACACTTGCAGTTATTTTTCTTTCCTTTTTTTTCCCCTCTATAAAATTTCTGAATGATCTGATTTTATGAAGACAGATTCTAAGAAAATGTAGACAGTAGATAAATAAAATCCCTTAGCATATCTGAGTACCATGAAGCTTTTGGGAAACATGCATTTTCTTTTATTATTAAATGAAAATTTGTAATTCTTATATTTCCAGTGGTAATTTTCTCCAATCTTGGCCACAAGGACTGTCAACTGGAAATAAGACAACAGACATGAAAAAAAAAAATCCCATTAGACTCAACTCCTTTGAAAGGTTGTCTTGTACATAGGCTATCACAGATATTTGTTTGATGACAGTAACAGTTGGTACTTGGATCTCAGCCCAAAATTGGTTCCTCTCAGTACCTGAGGGCTAACACCTGGCTAAAATTAATAACAGTACTGATGATAATAGCTAGCATTTGTTGGTAATTTGCTATGTGCCCTGCACTATATTAAGGCTTTTGTGGGTAATCCCATTTAGGTAGGAAGCAATATCCCCAGGCTCAGGTCAAATTTGATGGCAATATAAATTTGGAAAGTGGAAGGGTAAAGAGTTTTGAACTACAAGAGTGCTGAACCACTCTGATTATTTGCCTTCCAGAAATGAGCTAGAGGAGACCGCGATACCTACTCTTTTCTGACAGGACTGTTTCAGCAGAGGTTGCTGGATCCATATGTTTCGATTTCCAGCTTGCCTTGCTTGCTTGCCTCTCCTTTAGTTTTTTATTCGAATGGGGTTTTATGAGGCTGGACTTTCTCAGTTCATAGTCCTTTGCCTTGGCCATGGTGTTGCAGTAGAAAAATCCAAGGTGGTGGTGAGTGGAGCGGAATCACACACTACAAATACAATTTTGTATCTGTTTGATGTTGGGCAGCAGTGTTGCTGCAGGGAATGAGTGCAGAAACCCAAGTCAACCCAAACCAACCCAAATTAGCAACTGGCCATTGGCAGTGCATCCTGTCTGCCACTTAGTGCCCTAGCATGATCACTAATTCCTGGAGCATCCTTTATCTTGACTCTTTACATTTTTATTTTCATGTTTTGGACCTTTAGCTCCACTGTCTCTTTCTGAGAGCCAAGAGAAAAGAAGAATGAGAAAGCGAAATGCAAAATAGAAATCATGACTAGACAAAAACAGTTTAGGCATCAATAATTTTTAAAAAGGAGTTGAATTCATTGGAGCCACTGTAATTCTGATACTAGTTAGAGTAGAGTTTACTAACCAGTTTTATCACTAGTCAATTTTCCTGTGGAAACAAAGTCATGTCAAATCACTGGTCCACATTTTGCCAAAGTGTTTGGAAAGAGAAAAGAAGTAAATTGATAACTGTGAAGAAACACCTGATCCTATCTATGAACTATCTTTAGATATGCTATCATCTGTACTAAGCCTGAAGACAGTTGAGTGCATCAGGCCAGGTAATAGACCCTAAAGAAGTATAAATACCATAACTAACGTCTTATTTCATTTGGGCCACTATAACAAAATACAATAGACTGAGTGGCTTATAAACAACAGAATTTATTTCTAACAATTCTGGAGGCTGGGAAGCCTAAGCTCAAGGCACCGGGGAGATGTGATGTCTGATGAGAATCTGTCTCCTGGTTTATAGTTGGCACCTTCCTGCTGTGTCCTTCTGCGGTAGAAAGGTTGAGGCAGCTCTATAGGGCCACTATTATAAGAGCACAAATCTCATTCATGAGGGCTGAGCCCTCAAGACATCATCAACTCCAGAAGCATCACCTCTTAATACTGTCACATTGGTGTTGGAATTGCAATATATGCACTTAGAATTGAAGGTACAAATATTCAGTCAATAGCATCTAGGATCTAAAAAAATCCAGGAAGTGTTGAGTGAATTCTCACTTGTGATTCTCACTGTCTCAAGTAGTTACCTTTGGAAGCAGTAATCAATCATGAGCAGTCCAAAGCACACTCTATATTCCTATCACACCCATTGCCATATGCCTGTTATCTGTTGCTAGAACCAAGATGTATATACTCAACACCTTCACAAGGACTCAGCATCAGTAAAAATGGCTATTGACCTTGTTACTGAGAAAAAAAATCAGCATTATTTATTAATTTAATAAACATTTAATGAGTGTCTACATTGGCCAACCTCTGTGCCAGGTGCTTGGGAGAAAAATGGCAAACAAGACAGACCTATTTCTTGACTTCAGGTATTTTTATCATGGAAGATTAACAAGTAAGGGAATGGTTTTCTGTGATGGTTTAGTACACACAAATGCTCATGATAGAAGTTATTTCTGTAATTTAATTCAACTATGCAAATCAAACCCTTTTGACATTTTACAATTTCTTTTGAAAAAAGTTTCCTAAACAAGGAAGCTATTTCTACTGCTTTAGAATAACTGAAGAATAAAGGGAATAAAGAAAGTTCACTTAGACAACATAAATAATAATTGAAGACTTTTGGGGACTTCTGGTACTACCAGTGGGTCAGGTAGGAATTGAAGCCACAGTTAGCTATGGCTATTCATATGTACCCTCACACAGAAGATCTAAACAGGGAGGCCATACAAGTTCTAAGTCCACATTAAACTTAGGGGATATTTGCATAGTAATAAAAATCATTATTAAGACTACGTGTAGGATTTAGATTTTGGAAAGGCTAAGAGATGAAATTTTAAAAAGGAAATAGATACTTTATGTTCTGCTGTTCTGAAGAGTTCTGCTTTACTCAATAATAGTTGACTGCATGTTTCAGTTAAGAGAAAAAATGATTTTAAAATATATTGTAAAACAGAGTTTTGTCATGTCTTTTTTAAATGTGATCGAGTATAGCATGAGTTAGGGTGAAAGGCTAAGTTGCTGCCACAGAAGACTTAAGGACAAGGTGACTTATGAGCAAATTTGCTTATTCTCTCTTCCTTGACAGGCTGAGGTGAATACTCCATGTTGGAGGATGTCTTTGCTTGATGTGCTCATTCATGAATTCAGGCTGTCTTTCCCACCTTCAACGTGTGCCTTTCACGTTTGATCTAGTCATTATCATCCCAGCTAGCTGGAAGGGGCGGAGTTGAAGCTTAGGGTCAAAGAGAGAGGGGAGGCAAAAATGTTTACATCAACTGGGTTTACATTCCACTGGTGGAAACCTAGTCCCAGGGCCGCCCCTGAAGGAAAGGTGGGCCTGGAAATTCAATGCCTTGTTAGACAGCCAAGTACACGGCAATTACTCTACTGCCATAGAAGATGGAGATAATGAAATTTGACAGACAACTATGAGTATTCACAGGTATAAGAAATGAGGTTATAAGGAAGCATTTACCTTTAACCACAACTTTATAAATAGTTCCAACAAAACACAGCAGTTACAAGTGGAAATACAAATTTGTACTCCTACATTTTGGAATGATCAAGGCTTCTGCTTTCTCTCTTTTCCTAGTTCTTTCAGACTTTGCTTAGGAGGTGGTAGAAATAGCAACGGGAAGGAAAGACAACTGGGAAAAGCCAACCTATTTCACTATCCACTGCCTTATCAGAGGCTATGCTGGAAGTCAAAGAAGACAGTCTGGGTCCTTCAACTGTAGTTCTAGAATTAATTCTCATATTCTCAGCCCAACTTCCCAGGCATGTGGTCCTTTGTCCTTTCCTGTTTTGTTTTTGTTTGTTTGTTTGTTTGTTTGTTTGTTTTTTTGAGGCGGAGTCTTCACTCTGTCGCCCAGGCTGGAGTGCAGTGGCACCATCTCGGCTCACTGCAAGCTCCGCCTCCCGGGTTCACGCCATTCTCCTGCCTCAGCCTCCCGAGTAGCTGGGACTACAGGCGCCCGCCACCGCACCCGGCTAATTTTTTTTTTTTTTTTTTTTTTTGTATTTTAGTAGAGACGGGGTTTCACCGTGTTAGCCAGTATGGTCTCGATCTCCTGACCTCGTGATCCGCCCATCTCGGCCTCCCAAAGTGCAGGGATTACAGGCGTGAGCCACCGCACCCGGCCTTTTTCCTGTTTTTTAATTTAAACTCTGATGCCTACAGTAAAAGTCATCTTCATTGATTTGTATATAATTAATGGCTAAGAATCAAAATTAGGCCAATATCAAGAACTAACAAGTAGTAAATTTGAGAATTATTATTATATTTACACCTCCATTGTGCCAATCATTTACTTAGGTTTACTTGATTAATGGAATCAGCCTGCATAAGTCAAGAAAATGTGTTCTAATTCCCCAAATCTTTTTGTCATGTCAGTAATCTGCATTTATGCCATACTTTTCTATATCTTGGTCCCAATTGAAATGGTCTTCCTGTTAAACCCTCATTGTTTCCAAAGAAGTAAAATTTGATTGGACTTAGAACCAAGGTGCCCCTCCTACTGACAATTCAACCTTTCCCTTCACCTTCTAGTTTTTGCTGACTCACATCCTTGCTCAACAAACTATTTCCTTTTGAGTTTCACATAACTCTGTTTTAAAGGGGAATTCATATCTCTTAGGAAATGAAGGCTGTATTGCATACTTAGCAATGGCTGGTGAATTGGAAATATGTAGTAAGTAAAACAAATGGACAAGGCCAAAGCTGAGTAAGTAAAGCATTCACTCTGACCAAGTAGACACTACAAGTAAGGGGGTTCCAGGGTCATACTTTCCCTAGTCTCTGTGATTTCCCACTTTGTTTCCTCTTGTTCTGAC
Source organism: Macaca fascicularis (assembly GCF_037993035.2). NCBI lineage: Eukaryota > Metazoa > Chordata > Mammalia > Primates > Cercopithecidae > Macaca > Macaca fascicularis. Next base: position 138,340,715 of record NC_088375.1, read on the forward strand.
AGTTGATTCTTTGGAGGTCATATATTAGTCAACAGAAATGGCTCTGGTAATGACTTTTCTGAGCATGCTCTCTGCCACCTTGCAGAGGTGGCAATTTGCGAACATTTTTAAACACACAATGCATTGTATGTGTATGAGTACACTGTATTTATACATTGCATTGTGTATTTATAAATCTTTGTAAATTTTCCAAAGAGATGTATTCTGTAAAAAATAATCTAAGTTCAAAAATGACTTTTATGTTAATCAAAAATATTGGACTGTCATGAATTCTTAAGAAAAAAGGGAAGATGACTTTAAGGTTCAGCCATCAGAAGGGTAACAGGCTGCATCACAGTCAGAAGCAGAAGATATGCATGTCCTAGAAGTATACCAAGCAATGTAGAATTGGACAAAAACATAAGCTTGGGAACAACAGGGTTTTTCCACCTCCTTGTTGAAATTATCAGAATCTGCAGTTGAGGGAGAAGAGCCCTGTTTTCTTGCCTATCTCTCAAACACTTCAGCGAGGACAATGAGACATCTTGTTGGTAGAATTCTTTGGTCTTTTAAGAGAGAATACTGGAAATACTTTGGGATTGTTGTTCTGGCAGGGGTGGTAAAAAAAAGAGTTGCCTTAATAATCTTTAAGATAGAAGAATAGAAGAGAGTCATGGTACTTGGTTTATACTCCAGGGCACTGCCTTATGGTAAATGTAAATGCTTGAGAATTCCACTCACTTTTCAAGGTTCAAGTCATAATGTTATTGTGATGGTTAATTTTATGTGTCAACTTGACTGGATTAAGGGATACCCAAGGCCGGGCGCGGTGGCTCAAGCCTGTAATCCCAGCACTTTGGGAGGCCGAGACGGGCGGATCACGAGGTCAGGAGATCGAGACCATCCTGGCTAACACAGTGAAACCCCGTCTCTACTAAAAATACAAAAACTTAGCCGGGCGAGGTGGCAGGCGCCTGTAGTCCCAGCTACTCGGGAGGCTGAGGCAGGAGAATGGCGTGAACCCGGGAGGCGGAGCTTGCAGTGAGCTGAGATCCGGCCACTGCACTCCAGCCTGGGTGACAGAGCGAGACTCCGTCTCAAAAAAAAAAAAAAAAAAAAGGGATACCCAAATAGCTGGCAAAACATTATATCTGGATGTATCTAAGAGGGTGTTTCTGGAAGAGATTAGCATTTGAGTCAGGAGACTGAATAAAGAAGATCCACCCTAACCAATGTGAACAGCATTATCCAATTTGTTCAGGGTCTGGATAGAACAAAAAGGTGGAGGAAGGATAAATTAACTTTCCCTTTTGGAGCTAGGACATCATCTCTTGCCTTCAGACATTAGGACTCCAGATTCTGGGCCCTACAGACTCCAGGACTTAACACCAACAGCCCTCCTTGTTTTCAAGCCTTCAGACTCAGCTTGCAGACAGCATATCTTGAGATTTCTTAGCCAATTCCCATAATAAATAATCTCTTCTATGTCTGTATATGTCGTATTGGTTCTGTTTCTCTGAAGAACACTGATTAATACAGTCATCTTCCTAAAAACTTCCCACTCCTGTTTTCAAACTGTAATTAATCATTTGTTCTTTGCAGTTCACGTTTTTTCCTTTAATAATGCTGAATACAGACTGCCTTATTTTGTAATTAATTCTGTAGACATCTATGGCAGAGGCTGGCAAACTTTTTCTGTAAAGGGTCATACACTAAGTATTTTAGTCCTTGCAAGTATACAGTATTTGTCATAATTATTCAACTCTGCCCTTGTAGCAAAAACAAAACCAATCACAGAAAATACATAAACAAATGAGTGGGACTGCATTTCAATAAAACTTTATTTATAAAACCAAGTATAAAACCAGATTTGGGCTGTAGGTTGTTCATCCTTGATCTATGCCGAGAGGACATAAGTTCAATTGAGACAGAGCAATTCCTTATTATTCTTTGTAAACCACATCAGGTACATAAAGACTGAAAAACTGTTTCAAGGCTCAGACTCTTTGGGTTAACATAACAATTATTCACTAGTTTTGGGACCCTAAGCAAGGCATTTAACTGCACTCTGCTTCAGTTTCTCCAAGAGACAACTGTGAAAATAATAATAAAACCTATTTCACAATGTTATCGTGAGGGTGTGAAATAATCCCTTGAAGGTATTTAGCACAGTGTCTGGCACATGTTAAACACTCAGGAAATGCCAGCCATTAACATCGTGTGCATTGTGGGTGCTCAATAGATAGACGTTTGTTGAATAAACACATTGTAAGGTTTAATTCATGTTTCAAGTGTATCTTTAGTGCATCCACTACCACTTAAATATATTGAATATAAAAATGTTATTAAAATATCTATTATCCAAAGACATATTTACAAATTTAAATATCTATAGAAATTTAAGGTGACTGTTATCATCTTTAACAATAAGAAACATTTTTTGAAAGATACAAAATATAGATATAAAAAAGGAGATAGTGGGAAAAACCAGTGCTTAATTTTATGGAAGTAAACAAAGACAATTCTGGAAATTTATTATTTTTTCAAAAATTGAAAAACCAGTAAGTTAATTCAATTAGAAGTAATAAATATGATTTTTAAAGAACAAATCAATACCAGAATTTTTGATTGTTTAATAAAGTTAAAAAACTAGGCCGGGCGCAGTGGCTCAAGCCTGTAATCCCAGCACTTTGGGAGGCCGAGACGGGCGGATCATGAGGTCAGGAGATCGAGACCATCCTGGATAACACGGTGAAACCCCGTCTCTACTAAGAAATACAAAAAAAAAAAAACTAGCCGGGCGAGGTGGCGGGCGCCTGTAGTCCCAGCTACTCGGGAGGCTGAGGCCGGAGAATGGCGTGAACCCGGGAGGCGGAGCTTGCAGTGAGCTGAGATCCGACCACTGCACTCCAGCCTGGGCTACAGAGCGAGACTCCGTCTCAAAAAAAAAAAAAAAAAAAAAAAAAAAAAAAAGTTAAAAAAACTAGTAGATAAGTAGGTTACCAAATCAATTTCTATCTTGATTTTAATAAAAATTATACTATTTTATCATAATTATTATTTACATTCAGCATTATGTTCCTCCAAATTAACAAAAATCAATATATACAAAAGTTTGCCGAATAAAAAGGAAACAAGATGAGGAGGATATTCCAAACACATTCAGTGAAGGAGGTTTGGGAAGAAAAAGTAAGTTAGTAAAATATATAAGGCATCCAACCTTGAGAATTAGAACCCCTTATTTTACCTCTCCGAATATTTTCCAGTCTTACCTGCTTTGTTGTAAGGCCTGGGAGGTCAGCCTCCTGTGAGGCTTTCCCTGGGCTCCCTTGCCTGTTGGCTTTCAGTTTGTTAGGCCAGTGAGAGGCACAAGAAGAGAGTAAAGGAATGGGAGGAGAGAGACCAGATGGTTTCCTCACTACCCCATGTGCTTGGTGGCTGCATCTCTGGTAGATCCCACGTCTCTGCACAGCTCCAAGTTCAGCCCCAGAACCCTCCTGCATTCTTTGTTCTCGCTGGACACTGGCCATGCTCTCCCCATCCCATGCTCCTCCTGCTTAGAAATACTCACAGCCTCCTGTTGCTGCTAAGTCTCTTGGCACCTCAGCATGGCTTGCCCACACCTTTGTGGGTAGTCTTTCAGCAACATCTGCCAACTCTGAGTGATACAAGAAAGACCTCCTATGGATGCCATTATTTTAGCAAAAGTCAAACTAAGAGAGGTAAGGAGGTAATCAACATTAACTAAATGCATTTCAAGCTGATACGCTGCAAAATATTTATTAGATGAGATAAATTGGGAAACTGAAACAAAAACCCTAGAAAGTAGTAGCACAATGTATTTTGTGTTTATATCATTAGTGAAGTGAAGCTGCAAGTGTTGAATAAGCCAGAAACAATCATTAATATGTAAGAACTGATATGAGAAGTCCATTTCTAAACATTTTACTCTACCCTTTGGTCTCAGACGCATCCCAATCAGCTCAAGGCCCTTAATAAATTCCTCTGTGCCCTTGGATAAGACACCAGGTTCCCATTAAAACCTGGCCCTTCCCATTGACCAAACATTTCATTCCATCTCTGTCACTGCCTCTGGTTTCCATCTCGGCCATGTAATTATACATCCTGATCCTTCGAGGCTGCCTCAAGGCTCCCCCAGGCCACCTTTGTGCAAGTCTGTGGTTTTTTTGTTTGTTTGTTTGTTTGTTTGTTTGTTTTTGAGACAGTGTCTCACTCTGTTGCCAGGCTGGAGTGTAATGGCGCAATCTCAGCTCACTGCAACCTCTGCCTCGCTGGTTCAACCCATTCTCCTGCCTCAGCCTCCCAAGTGGCTGGGACTACAGGCGCGCGGCCACACCCAACTAATTTTTGTATTTTTAGTAAAGACGGGGCTTCACCATGTTGGCCAGGATAGTCTCAATCTCTTGACCTCATGATCTGCCCACCTTGGCCTCCCAAAGTGCTGAGATTACAGAGGTGAGCCACTGCACCTGGTCAGGTCTGTGTTTTGACTTCTACTTTCTTTCACACTCTGAGGGACTGTCCTGCCCACTACCCAGGCCTAGCCTTCCCAGAACTCCAGCTTCAGCAGCACATATGACACTTCTCACTACACACGCTACCCACTCACTCAGGAGATAAAGTCAAATAACCCATTTTAAGACATGTTTTCAAAAGATGTGAATTCAAATGTCTTTCTCCTTTCTCAGAGGGAGAAGTCCTAAATCACAGGACCTCCAGGAGCAAACCTGAAATAGAACCATATCTTTTCAATGATTTGCTTCCCTAGGTGTTGTTTGTTAGAGCTAAGGTCCTCAAATTCTTTTGCTCAAGTATCTCCTACAATAATTTTGCAAAACTATGTGTCTCTTTCATATTTTAACCTGATATCTAAAATGTTTTACTGTAAGTTTTAAGTAAGTTTATTTCTCAACACTGGTGAGAATTCACTGCAGCTAGAATATGTATTTCTTAACGCAATTTGATAAAATATATGTTAACTCTCTCATTACATAAACTTCACCAAATCTGGGAGAAGTCTCATAATATTTTATCTGTTTTATCTAATGTGTTGTCAAATAAAGACAAGTCTAGACTTACATAAAGAAAGACTATTAGAAAGATTATTGCAATACGGAGAATATTCTGACTGCAAGATCAGTGAGTGCCTTGAAGGTCAGGCAGAAAAGGGCTTTTCTTTCATGGGGAGGAGTAGACAAGGCTAAAAAGAACCCGAATTCAGCAGCTGATCAGGAAATATGGCTTTTTGTGGTCCAGTAGTGTTGAGGAGAGGTCACTAAAGAGGGGCTGTTTCCTATTCAGCAGGCTCAGGCTGACCGTGGGTCAATGTTGAAGGTCCAGTGGGAAGGAGAGAAGCTTAACAAAAGATTGATCAAATCAGATCAACGAGTGCTTTGTTCTGATTGGTCAGTGGGGACAAATAGTTCAGCTACTCACTTATGAAGCAAAGAGTGGAAATTTGGAAAGCCTGAGTCTGGCCTGGTGCTAAATAAACAAGAGGATTATCCACAGAATTTATCTAAATTATATGAGAATGGGTAGTTCTTTACAGTAAGCAGTCTCCCAGAACAAAAAAAAAAAAAAAAAGAAGGGAATTTCTTTAATTTAAATTTCTTTATGTTTTCCAGAATTACAGAACTCAGACAAAGCTCAACATTTTCTATAAAATATTCTTATTATGTTGATAAGACGAAGTGTCACTAATCTCTACCATTTCACTGTTTCCTGTATTCTGAATTCAGAATGTCTCAGTATGGGCCAATGTATTCTGAGGAAAAGCCAGGAAGTGCTATGTGTGTAAGATCCCTCGGTTTGTACTGAAGGGGCTGCTCTTACCAGTATTTCCATATTGTTAGGTGCTCTGGAGGTTTCATATCCCACGGCAAAGCGCCACAGTGTAATCTGCAATGGAAACACGCTCTGACTTTCTTCTGTAAAGTGGGAGAACTATTTAAAGTATTCATGCCTGGATTACACTGGGAAAGTCTTTGTATAACAACTATGGTCTTGGTGTAAAAAATACTGTTTTAGACTACCAGTGCTTTTCACTGAGAAAATTTAGCAGAGATTTTCATTATTATTGTTTAGATTTCAAAAGCATCAAGTATTGCAATAGACAATAATAATTACGTTTATTCTGTATTTCTTTCTTTTAAGGAACATATAATACCAACTCATAGGTCCTCGAAGATGCATATTATCTTAGGAAAACTTCTCTACTAGACCATGTCAAGACTTTAGAAGACAGCTATGATTGAGTGTTAGAAAATCTAAATTTATACTTTCATTGTAGTGGCCAGTGCAAACAGGAGGAAGGTCAGCGATGTGCGCTTCCACATAGTTAAGTATTTCATGGGTTACCTTATGTAACCCCTCACATCATCCATTGGAAATATAGAATATTCTTTCCATTTTTAAATGAGAAAACTCAGGTTTATGAAGGTTATCTAATTTGCTGATAGTAGCCAAAATTCAATGGAAGAACCAAGATTTCAAACACGACGCATGATCTCAAATTCTGTCCTCAGTTACCAGGCTCCTTATTTTTAAAATTGCTAAATTTGGAAGCAACAGACCTTGGTAAGATGTGTTTCTTCCATTTTCCACTTTATTATCCGGAGCAAGTCCGTGAAACTCTCTGAGATTTGGTTTCCTTGTTCATAAAATGGAAGTAGCGTTACGTATCTTATATAGGGTTGAGAAGGAAAAATGAGATAAAATATGTAAAAATACTTTGAAAACTCTACACATGTTGGATCTTGTAATGGATCATGGATCTTGTCCATACCTGGTTTCCAAAACACTCAAATAAAGAGGATTTCCAATCCTCTTTCCTATACATACACAGAGAAAAAGGAAATTTTGATTTTTTACCTTTTGTAAGAACTTTTGTAAAAAAAACCTATTTGGAACAGGTACATTTAAGATACCATTTAGTGTGCATCACTGGATTTGTACACAGTTTGCCAGGAACTCATTTACTTACATGAAGTGAAGGTATATCTGCCAGGCTTGGCGGCTCACGCCTATAATCTTAGCACTTTGGGAGGCTGAGTTGGACAGATCACTTGAGTGATCTCGGCTCACTGCAACCTCCAATTCCCAGGTTCAAGCGATTTTCCTGCCTCAGCCTCCCGAGTAGCTGGGATTACAGATGCTTGCCACCACACTTGGCTAATATCTGTATTTTTAGTAGAGAAGGAGTTTCACCATGTTGACCAGGCTGGTCTCAAACTCCTGACCTCAAGTGATCCGCCTGCCTCGGCCTCCCAAAGTGCTGGGATTACAGGCATGAGCCACTGTGCTCGGCTGAGTAAATATTTTAAAAAAAGAAAAAAAAAATTCAGGCTAAATTTCCTGAAAAAATGTCCTGGCTGTGAAATCTATTAACCTCTGAAAAGTGTCTTTTATGACAATATTAGAGAAAGGCTATCCCTTAAGATATTTAAAACAAGGGAGATAGTAAACGTGGCAGTTTACTATAAGAAACAATTAGGCAAAATTGAGAAGGTAGACTAGATGACTTAAAATCTTTATTGTCCTTAATGATCATATTTAGTGATTTGAATGGTTAAATCCTAAATTTTTGAAATTATACATATTAAGAAATGACCTCATACATCAGATTACCTTAAACTATCATTCTTATTTACAACACTCAGCTTCAATGGTTTCATTGATGTTGAACTGAATAAATATTTTATGCAACCAAATGCTACCATAATTTCCAAGTGCAATCATTACAAGTTCAAAGTTAATTGCTTTTAAATGTATATGCTAAATAAAAAAGCATAAAAGAATAGTGTTTAAATTTTATTATGTTTAAAACTGTTTTTAGGCATTTAGTCTCCATTTTACAACGGGGGAACAAAATAATATTAACATATCCTATTATTAAACAGTATAATTTGTTTTACCTTTATTTGCTGTATTCAATGCAGTTTGGCATAACGAAAAGGCAGTTAAATTTGCAGTCAACCCATCTAATTCAATTCTGACTCCATTACATGTCTCTGGCCATCAAACTTCTAAAAAATAAGTTGGTGGCTACCTTGAGGTGACCCCAAAGCAATTGCAAATGAGAAAAATAACGTTGCCTCTGAGAACAAACATTAAAGCCAACACATGGTAATGATAGCTTAGAGCAAAGACCCACGTGGCATCTAAAGACACAGGAGGATTTCCCTAGTAAATTCATTAATTGACACTTGGTGTTATACTTCAGATTCCTGTGAGTCAGCTTATTCTATCCTGAGCATTTCTAGCTCCAGATCTATAAAATTAAGTATCATATACTTAATCACTGCAGATGCAGCAAAATCATGACAGCGTGAAGTGTCTCTTGGGTTGTCACCCAGTGGTAACTCCTTTTATGTTGTTACACCACCTTCGATATTCACAACTGAGGGAAAACATCTTTCACTGATCAATGGAGAAATACACAGCATCAGTCCCATAACCAACCGTTTACTTTATTTCTAAACCTTACGTACCAGCCCAACACACAAAGGGCCTCTTGAACCTCTCTCTAAGCACAATGTTTTCATATGCAAGCCTTCACCTTCCTCCAGCCATTCTTCTCTGAGCCTTGGAGCCATCAATGTATCTTCATAAGCATAAAGATTTTGCCAATTCTCAAGTATTTCAAATCCATAAAACATGAAGTTATTTCATAGATTTCTAGAGACAGTAGGAAACTTAAAAGAACAATTCAGTTTGGATACCTCATATTACATGTAAAAGGGAAGGAGGATGAAAAGAGCATTGAAAACCAAAGTTTTGTAGAAACAGATAAATATACCTCTTTCATCGCAGTTAGGGAGGAAGAAATAGTGAAACCTAGAACATATAGATCATTGTTAGGAATAAAATATTGTAAAGATTTTTGATAACTCACAGAAGGCTGAGCTTAGGTTTATGTGTAAATCTGCATTAAAACATATAACATTTGTATATATTTACATATGTATACAGTTATTTATTTATATATAACTCTATATGTTTATACATATACATGAGGAGACTTTAAAAATTCATGAAAAATGGAATTCAAGGAAACAAATAAAAAATATAAACTTTGTTTCTGAACACTACCTCTATCAGGTTCAAGAAACTTTTGTAAGCAACAATAGCAGTCATTTAGTCTATTCCTAAAGAACTATGGGTCCTAGGAATTTAACCATGTAAATTAAGTCTTTTTACCTTATTAAGAAGGTAATTTAAGTAAATTAAGTCTTTTTACCTGAAAAAGAATGGGTGGCCTTTCTGGATTTTTTAAGATTAGGAAACAAATATAAGTCAGAAGGAGCCAAATCAGGACTGTAAAATGGATGCCTAATAATTTCCTATTGAAACTCTCACAAAATTGCCCTTGTTTGATTAGAGGAATGAACAGGAGGATTGTCTTGGTAGAGAAAAACTCTCTGATGAAGCTTTCCTGGAGTTTTTCTGCTAAAGTTTTGGCTAACTTTCTGAAAACACTCTCATAATACACAAATGCTATTGTTCTTTGGACATCCAGAAAGTCAAGAAACAAAATCCCTTGAGCACCTCACAAAACTGTTGCAATGACCTTTGCTCTGGACAGGCCTTCTTTTGCTTTGACTGGACCGCCTCCACCTGTTGGTAGCCACTGTTTTGATGATGCTTTGTCTTCAGGATCATACTGATGAAGGCATGTTTTATCCCCCATTACAGTTCTTCGAAGAAATGCTTCAAAATCTTGATTCCATTTGTTTAAAGTTCCCATTGAAAGTTCTGCTCTTGTCTGCAGCTGATCTGAGTACAATAGTTTTTCTGCCCATCCAGTGGAAAGTTTGCTTAATTTTAATTTTTCAGTCATAATTATGTAAGCTGAATCAATTGAGACGTGTATGTTGCTGGCTATTGTTTCTGCTGTTAAGCATCAGTCCTCTTCAATCAGGGTACAAACAAGGTTCATTTTTTCCCTCACAAATTAAGGTGAAAGGTTTGCTACCACAGGCTTCATCTTCAACATGGTCTTGTCCCTTTTTAAAATAAGTTATCCATTTTTAAACTGCTGATATCTTTGAAGCACTGTCCCCATAAACTTTTCATAAAGCATTAATGATTTCACTGTTCTTCCACCCAAGCTTTACCATAAATTTAATGTTTATTCTTGCTTCAATTTTAGCAGAATTCAATGTTGCTCCAATAGAGTTCTTTTCAAACTGATATCTTATCCTTTTTAGGACTTCAAGCGAGATCCTGTTCACACATATTATGAAAAGTTAATATGAGTTTATTTTGGTGCAAAATTTCTTGAAATCCATGCATAATTTTTGCATAACATGTATTTTCCACGAACTTTTTGAAAATCTTTTATAGTTCTGGGCAGGGACAAGTGGATTTTTTTTTTTTTTTTTTTTTTTTTTGCTCCATTTTTAACATTTTTACTTTAAATTCTGGGATACATGTGCAGAATGTGCAGGTTTCAAGGTGGATTTTAAGAAGGGAGAGCAATTGCTGAGAGCTAGAACTCAGATTGGCACAAATGAATGCTCACGGTTTCTGAAGAACAGGGAGGTCCCACAATCAATCTTAAGGGTTTTGTGTTGATGAAATCTAAGCCCTCTCTATCTCCTCACATATTGCTGTATTCTTCTCAAGGCAAAATGGTCTTAGAGTGGTCAGTTTTTGTTTGCACTTATTTCTTGTTTGGAGGGTCTTTGGGGAGGTGGTATTTGTTCAGTTATCTTTATTTTGTTGTCACTGTTGGATTCTAAGTGTGGTTACTTTATGGATAAAAAGATAAAGGGGCTAAACTCCATAGTTTGTTCTGAGTGACAGCTGAGATTAGTGGTGGATAATTTCAGACCTACACAAATTTGGTTGAGCCCAATTTGAAGAACAATGTAAGCTATCCTCCTCAACATCTCAAGAAAGAATGATAGAAATGTAAGCCTAGAGCCCTATGACCATATTTCATTTGAAACCTAAATGTCAGCAGTCTCCCATTTGTGTCTGGATTCTATAAAATGGGGAATATAAGATCCAAATTATTCAAGTGGCTTACCTAGGGTTGCCGGCACCATTCAGCTTCACTGATTCTTGTGGTTTTCTCCCCATGATAAGAAACTAATTTCTAACTTCACATTGGTCAATTGCAGCCTCTTAAGTATGGCTACCTGCCTATGGCTCACAGAAATTTGAAGGGCTACCTGAAAATGCTGTTAGGGCTTTAGAATGGTGACAATGCCAGAGGGTGCTAGAATGCTTTTGTCCTCAACCCATGAGCCACAACATTCAGAGATCTGTAAGTAATTGGCATTTTAAATAACCAAGGTCTGGGGTGCCTGGCATGCTAACCTTGTTACTGAACTCCACAGTGTTTTCTGTGATGACAAAATTATGCACAGAAGCTCTTGGGGTTGAAATGTACACCAAGAGAAGTTTATTCTCCTCTATTTCCTTGTTGCTCTGATGCCAATTGTTCTTCTACTTCCTGACCCCTTGGCTTATGTGGTCATTCCTCTGGCCTTGAACTAGAGTCATGTTTAGGTTTGGATTTCGTTGATAGGAGCCAAATTAAGCATTTCTAGAAATACAAGGAATTTTGTTTAGTATACACTTCTCATTTAATGCATATAGCTGCTTTGAGAAAATATTTATTGTGCACAATTCACTTGAGTCCTTGCTATCTGAGATTATTGGCCTCTCCTGGGGCTGGCGAGGCGAAAACAACTCCTGAAGCTGAAGTTCCATGGCAGGAGACAGTTTTGTTTCTTGGATCAAGGAGTTCCAGAGCTGAGAATACGTTTGTTTCCCAGATCAAGGGCAAGCACTGCGGGTGCTCAGGAGTAAAATCCTACAAAGACTGTGACTCTGAGCACTCCTGCTGCCTGCTTCTGTATATTGAGCCTTAAAGGAATACAGAAACAAACTAAACACGTTTTATTGGGTAGAATTTACACCAAGCTCCTGAGAATTGGGAAAGAGAGTAAATAACATTTTCCTTCTTTATTATGTTGCTGCCTCTTATGAACTACCTCATAGAATGTGAGGCAAGTATACAATCAAGTTCCAAGTAAATAACATCATTAATTCAAATGGAATAAAGTGTGAAACATGACCCAATCTAAACTATGATTTAAAAAAAATTAGAATGATCTCATGTGAAAGTGACAGGAATGTGTTGTAATTTAGAAATATATGAATCTTCCAGTGTTCCCAAGATAACATTTTTATGTACTGATGAAATCTAAGTAATATATCTTCTTAAAAAAAAAAAAAAAACCTCTTCCCATAAAACACCTTTATTAGAGTTTACTGAGTTTAGCAGAAATGGCAGCTAATGTCTGGAGCGCCTATTAAAGTGCAGGTCATTTGTTTGATAGTGATTATAGAGTGTATTATTAAAAATGTGCATCCACAAAATGTTAACATTTCTAGCTTTATACAGATCCACACAGAAAATAAAACTTTTAAATTGTGGAGATTATATATCCAGTAAAATATTTATTGTTTCACAATGTATTGTTAACTGCGCTGACTACTCTTCAGTAAGATGCCACATAAATGAAAAATTAACCACTATAGAATAGAAAATAGTTCAAAGTCCTGAAGTGAGTTTCTGTGCATACAAAATAGCTTTGTCCCGGACAATGTAATGTAGAAATACTTCCGTGAAGAAGACACCATAGTAGAAGGCTTGGCAGCAAAACAAAACAAAGACCAGCACTGGAATTGCTAAGTTAGGGAGCTGCATGCAAACATGGGCTGGTCTGAATTCAAGATGCTGGAGGTCACATGTGCAGTTTGGGAAGATGATGAGCGTTCACTGATGTTGTAACTACATCTCAGGAATCTGAGGCACGAGTCTGCTTCTGTTGCGTTGTAAAATTCTAGAGAGATATAATAAACCTCCAGATTAAAATTTCTTCTCATATTTAGAGAATTTTTTTAAGTGATTGCTTTCCTCACTCCATGCTTTAGAAACCTCTCTAGTGAAATCACTCTTCAGCCTAAAATGTTACTGTATAGTGAATTACATTTTTAGTGTTAATCAGAACATTTCATTCACCAGAAATCTGAGAATTATTTCTCGTCATTGATTTTGTTTCTTTCTCTCTCAAAAACTCGGTGTTAGCAGACTTCCTTTCAGACTTTTGAGAAGTGACAATTCTTTTCTGCGTGTTCCAGGAATGATTTTTTAAAAATAGCTACCTCACTTTGCTGTCTGCCTAAAACACTTAAATGGAGGCCAAAAGTACCAAATTTTTGTCTTTCTGCTGCGAAGGTAGCCTAAGACATTGATGTAAGTTAGAACCCAACAGGGAAGGAAATCTCATTGTCCAGAAATGGCCTAGTTGGGACATGCTTGCCTGTGAGGACTTAATTAAGTTGCCGAATTGGTTTTCTGAGTTTCTGCCAGAACACAGTGAAGGAGTATGTACCCGATGGCACTGACCAAGGTAATTATTTTCTTGATTTTAAAACAAACTTGGAATTGAGGATTTGCATAGAGTCACTTGTGGGGAACTTCGATTTCATAAATCCTTTCCAGGATGTAAGCCCTATATCTATTTGAACCAGTTAGACAATATTGCAAGCTGAATTAACTTCTCTACATCCTCATTCAGAATACACCAAAACTCTAAACTGTCCAGTATGTTAAAGGACTTGAAAGGGTGAACAGCTTCTCATATTATCTTCTCAGTTCGGAAGGTGTCACTATTTCTGGCCTTTATACTGTAAGAATCATAGAGTCAAGGTAAAGACTACACTAAGAAGCATTCTCCTAGTGCCGATTTCTTAGTTAATTCCATGTACCCTGGTAGAGACTGGGCTGTGAGCCACATGAGTACAGGGAAAATACCTTAATCCATTTGTATTGAATGTGGCTGGTGATAGGAGGCATCCAATAACTATTTGTTGAAGGAGCAAAGAATTAATGGGTGAATGTGCATTACTACCTCTTTCTCTATCCCCCAAGTTAAAATTTTTGTTGCAAATAGCATATTGAAAGTGCAACACTGAAAGGCAGGGGGAACAACAAAAATATGTTACACAAAAATTTTTAGTAAAAATGGTAGCTCTTAACTCCTTTCAAAGAAAAACTTAGAAGACTTTGCATTAGCCAAGAAACAAGGTCAAACGACTTTATGAACAATGATATATCTGAAAAAAGAACAATTCCTTTATCCTTGAAATATCTGAAAGAGCTTATAGAAAACATCCAAGAGCTTGTCAAATATGGTATTTTGCGAAATGCTTGCCATCTTCAGCCATCACCGTATTGTCTTGCAAAGTGGGGATTCTCTTCCCAGTCCTTGCAAACTTGGCAATTCAGTTCAAATGGAACTGGTCTACTTATGCTTAACTGCTGAAAAGCAAGCTTCATGAAGAAACAAAATATATATATTTCCCAGTGGTAGAACCAGGCCCCTTCTTTTTACTCAAACTACAATAAACAGAGTTGAGACCCCAGAGAAAACTACCACATTTGAGTTCTTACAGAATCCTGGTAAGTATACCCTATCTTTCTCTTTAAAACAAAAATGAACATAAAACAGCAGAGCAGTAGGAAATCATTTCTTCGACTCATCACTGGAACAGACTTTCCTAAGAAAATCCTGATAAGTGAAGAAGCAGACCTCACATCTGGCCTGTTCCTGAACCTGTAAAAGAAGATGGCAGTCTATCAGATACAATACGTTACATAGAATCAGTGGTTGCTATTATCAGCCTGTCCTACAGGAAACAACGTTGGGATTACTTGCTAAAACATCAGTTGCATCAAACTTCTGATAAAATTTTAAACCACAGATATAGAATCTTAAGTGTAAAGCGAAAAGAAATCGGGATAAGGAGCTAGATTACCATCATGTTGTAAGCAAAGTTAATTTCTGTTTTGTACTTATTGAAAGGACTCACTAAGTCATTGCTTTTACCCTGTTTAAAAAAAATTGTATTGGACTCTCCATAGTTTGGAAAAAAAAAATCCATTTTGTAAAATAAGTAGATTGTACTAGATTCACTTTTCATGTCTAAACATTTTCTGTGATTTTATGAATTCAATTAAATATCAATTGAATTTCCTTTCCAAATAAATGAATTCCAACATGACAGATTTTTCTATGATACCAATGTCTAGTCTAGTTCTTAGGATACAGTGTGTGTATAATGTATTTTGGTGTTGCATTGTATCTACAACAAATCTTTCCAAAAGGAAAAGGTAAACAACATTTCCAGCATCTTAGAATGCAATATTACTTTTCAGAACGGGAATTCATGAGGATACATATTTTACAGCTTCATATTCCTTTTTTTTTCAAATATCATATTGTAACAATGAGGATGCAAAATAGTTTGTGAAACTGATTTTTAAGCTTCTGCTTCTACAATAGTCTTTAATCATGTAGAAAAATTATGTTTAAAAATGTCCTTCTAATATTGAGTAACAGCTGTGCTACACATTCTGCTAGTACTAACAATTCATAAATTAAAATAACCGGCAATTTTGCACTAAATTTATGTCAGCAAATGCCTGGTCAATGTAGGATAGGATGTTAAATCATAAACATTAACGAAGTTTTCTTAAACAAAAGACCAGCCCCATTAATTTCATTGGCTGAAATAAATGGTTAAATAAACTATCGGATTATTGTGGGAGACTTGTATTTATTTCTCCTTCAGAAATCCGAACCAATTAGCCTTAATTTGTTACTAAGATATTCTTGACTACTAGATGATGGTCAGAGGCAACATTATATCTTAAAATTAGACAAGCCTCCTGCATATCCCGGATACAATGCAACAAAGGTTGTGCTTTTAAGAGGCTGTAATAGATGAATGCAGCCACTGACTTATGTGTTTATTTATAAGTCTCTGGTATTCCCTAGGAGTAGAGTAGTCTATTGTATCCTATTTTCACAATTATCTGCTAATATTTATTTCTACAGGCAAGATCAGTACCCTCCCTCTTCATTTTTTGTGATTAATGCTATAAAGAATGGTATTCCAAAAAGTTTCTACATATGAAGGATCTAATTTTGATGCAAGAAAAAAAAAAGTAAAAAGATGCATGGAAGGTGGAGACAAAACTGAGAGAAATACAGCAGAATTGATCTCCTTTGCAAAGACAAATTCTTGACGACAAAACCACCCACCCCAAGACAAATTCTGATTGTCACTGAAATTCAAAAATGAAGCAGTGTTCAGTTATTCTGGCATAAAATGGCATATTGAATCCAGACAGAAGAAAGTTTAGGTTGGCTTTAGACTTCTGGAAAGTTATATTCAATGTCAGAAGACAATGGAGCAATTTCTAGAAGGTTCTGAGAGAATGTGTGATTCAAAATATTAGACTCAGGCAAGATATCAGACAAATCAAATGACAACCAAAATTCTTCTGAAACATGCTTCTGTATTTCTTACAAAAAGAGAAAAACAAAATCAGAACTCCCATATTCTCCATTCAAATGTGATAAACACTTCTTATGAAAACTACTCAAAACTCAAAAGTGAAAATAACCACTTCTGGCCGGGCGCGGTGGCTCAAGCCTCTAATCCCAGCAGTTTGGGAGGCCGAGACCGGCGGATCACGAGGTCAGGAGATCGAGACCATCCTGGCTAACCCAGTGAATCCCCGTCTCTACTAAAAAATACAAAAAACTAGCCGGGCGAGGCGGCGGGCGCCTGTAGTCCCAGCTACTCGGGAGGCTGAGGCAGGAGAATGGTGTGAACCCGGGAGGCGGAGCTTGCAGTGAGCTGAGATCCGGCCACTCCAGCCTGGGCGACAGACCGAGACTCCGTCTCAAAAAAAAAAAAAAAAAAAAAAAAGAAAAGAAAGAAAAGAACCACTTCAGAACGGAGAAACCACTGTAAAACATCTGGAGTGATAATCAAGATTATTTCCTATAATAATTGTGGTTACCAAATAAAGGTAAATGTAAGCTTAACAATAAAATTATGACACATAAATGTAATATGTATTAAATAGTATGACACATAACTAATAAAAATTTGAGAGGTGGAGATGGAAGCTGGGAGCAAGTGTAAAGAGTTAATACTTTTGTCTCTCATAGCAGAGGTCAACTGATATTGTCTAAGGTTAAAACATGCAGCTAAAAATGGCAACTCAAGAGCAATGTTTTTCAGTTTCTAAGGATTAGAGGGATCTACTATGAAATAGTATATTTTGAGGTGATGAAATAGTTTTTGAAGTTAAGCAGTCCTTTCCCTTATTTCTTATGAGATTTTTCTCTGTAAAATTTAAATAAAGATCGATTCTTATGTTAAAATAGTATTACACTTTGATGCCATGTTATCCTTTTTTTTTCTTTATTGCTCTCTCCAACCACTCATCCCTCCAAACTTAACAGCTCATAGAACAGTTGGCTAAGAATAATGCTGGTGATGAATAAAGATGGAATTAGAAGAAATATTTTACATTTTGTCTGCAACTTCCTATTAAATTTTTAATAATAAATATGTATCTTTTTATTAAAACAATATAGTCATTCCCCTGAAAAAAATAAGAAAATGCAAAATAAAAATAAAGATGGATTCAATAGCTGAATATCAAAGTTTCTTCCCCCTATATCCCAAGGTGACTTAATTGGTCATTGCCTTTTTAACTTTATGATGTCACTTATTTTAATGCACATTCTTCTCTTGGATATCATATTTTGAATTTAAGTACTTTGCTTTTTAACTTACCAATTAATACATGTTATGAAGTCTTATCATAGTAAGACGTATAAAGAATTAATGTAATAAAAAGCAACCATCTCTGAGCTCATCTTTCCCTGCTTCCAGTCCTGGTACCCAGAGCAATTCCCCTTAATCTTCATCATTTGAGATTTTCTTCCATGTTGACACTGCCTTTTTCCCCCAGCTTTAGACATATCTATTGGTTTACTCTCATGATAGATGTGAGATTAATTCATATATACTATCCCCTACTTCCGTAATTTACCACCTGTCGGTATAATTTTACAACTATGATTGGTTTCTCCATGGAGCATATCTTTAACATAAAACAACATAATTATAAGTTTATTTCTTCTTCAGTCTTGTTCAGCGTTCACATAACATTTCATATAATTCAAAAAGTAGCACTTCTTTCTTTTCTTATGCTCTTCCATTTTTATTATATCTGACAATAGCATTCTTACCTTTATATTGTCAACAATCAGTAATAATAACATTCTGGGTTTTTGTTTCTTTATTTTGGCCTTTCTTGTTGTTTTGCATTTCCATGTACATTTTAGAGGCAGCTTTCAATTTCTACAGATAACGTGTGCTGGGTTGTTTTGACTTAATGGATAATTTTTCCCACCAATGTTTTGTAGGACTCAGGGTAAACATATCATATATCTTTTGATAAATTTATTCTTAAGAATTTGATAGTTTTTGTATTATTGCAGAAGTTATTTATTTTATTTTCTATTTATTTGCTGCTAGCATAAACACATAAGATTGATTTTTGCATATTGGTCTTGAACCTATGACCTTCCAAGGCAACTAGCTGCTTGTGTATTTCTTGGAATTTTTGTTATACACAACAGTATTGTTTGCAAATAAACAAACATCGTCTTCTTACTTTTCAATATTTGTGTCTTTTATTTCTTCTTCTTGCCTTAAAATACTGACTAGGACCTCCAGTACAATGGTGAGTATAAGTAGTGATGGCAGAAATATTTATCATGTTTATGACCTTTAAGGAGATAACTCTCAATATTTTATCACTGACTATGCTTTTGGCTACAGGATTTTTAGTAGATATTTAAAAATTCAAATTGAATAAATTCTTCTTTATTTAAATAGGTAGCAAATATTACTTTTTTCCTCTATGAATTAAGCTAATCATCTTTTTTCCTTTTGTTTTTAATGAACTATCCTTTTTATTTCTTTACGTGCTTATTTGCATTCATAGAAAATCCCACTTGCTCATATTGATTTATCCATTTTATACAACACTGAAATAGGCTAATATGGTTAGGTTTTTGTGACTATGATCATGAAGAACACTGTTCTATAATTTTCTTCTTCTGCAATGTCTTTGTTGGGATTCGGCATCATGTTTATGCTAGCCTCCATTGTAAGACAAAATGTTCCAAGTGTGGGAGTTTCTTTTTTAAATGTATAGTAGAATTCACCAGTGAAGCTATGTTAGTTTGTAGTTCTTATCTTCCGATGGGTTACAGGATTACATTATTTTTAGGATTCTATTTTATTAATAGTGTTCTAGGAGTGTATCTCTTATATAGCTTTTTTAGAGGTTGTTCTACATAATATCTATGATTCACAGGTGCCATTATTACACCAGTTTGAGTGAAGTATAGAAGACCTACCTCTCTTTACATCCCTTTACATTCCTTTGTTCATAATATAATTGTCTGAAATATTTTCTCTACATACAGTTAGAGTCACAGAGTTACAATTTTTACTTTAGCTGTAAAGCATAATTTAGAAAATTAAGGCAGAGAAAGAAAGCCTAAAGTATTTACCAATATTTTTGCTGACAGGTTCTTTCTTCCTTCCAAAAATTGCAACATTCTTTTTAAAAAAATTGTTTCCTTTCTCTTTAGAGAACTTATATGAATTATTCTTTTAGGGCATATCTGCCAGATTAGTTTTTCTTAATCTGAGAAATCTTGATTTTTCCTTAATTTCTAAAGAACATATTTGATAAGCATACAGATTTGTGTTGATAGTCTTTTCTTTCAGCATTGGAAAAAGTATGGTGCCGCTTTCTTTTCACTTCCATGGTTGCTAAGAGGAATTCGTTGGTTTTTTTTAATTTTTTTTCTCCAATACATAAAGTGTCATTATTCTCTGGCTGCTTTCCAGATGTTATCCTTGTCTTTAATTATCGGGACTTTATGATGTGTCTTGACATGGCTGTCTTTGGTTCATTCTTTTTGAACTTCATTCAGCTTCTTGCACCTATAGGTCAGTGTCTCTTACTTAATGTGCAAACCATTCAGCCATTATTTCAAGTATTTTTTCAGCCCTGCTGTTTCTCCTCTCTTTCTAACAGTTCAATATTTCAAAATTAAAATATTTTGCTATAGTCCCCTAAGTCCTTGAAGCTCTGACATTTTTTTTCCAGTTTTCTCTATGTTGTTCAGTTGGGTAATTTCTATTATTCTATCGTTAGGTGGCTAATTCATTCTTCTATCCCCTGTATTCTACTATTGAGCCTCTCTACTGGGCGTTTTATTTTGTTTTCACTTCTAAAATTTTCATCTGGTTTTTCTTTGTATCTTTTATTTTTTTGCTGGACTTCCTTTGCTGAGGTTTTGGATATTTTTTCACTTGTTTCAAAGGTGTTCATAATTGCTCATGAAGTTTTTTAAAAAAATCATGGCTACTTTAAAATCTTTTCCAAGATTTTAAGATTCTAAGATTTTATGACTCTGAGATTTTATATTATCTTTCTTGATTCTAAGGTCTCTGTTATTTCACTGTTAGCTGGTGTGTGTTTTTTCATTAAGTTTGAGATCTGCTTGGTTTTGGTATGATGAGCGATTTTTACTGAAACCTTTATATTTTGGTATTAGTGATGGCAGCGGCCGCCCATCTAGAGTGGTCACTGCCATGATACCACCTTCAGGGGAGGAGGCGTGGTTGGGGCTGTATGCTCCATGGAACTAGCGGGAGCCAGGAACAGTCGGAAGCCCTGCCTTCTTCTGAGTTGTCAGGGTGGGAGCCTCGGGCTCCCTGAGCACAGTTGAGGGCGCCCAGCTGCAGCTGCAGACCTGACCACCCCAGTGCTCTTAGGGACTGGGAGCAGGAAGGAAGGAGCCCCTCTCCCCGCGACCGGGGACAGCTGCAGCCGCCCGCCCAGCTGTGACTGTGGACCCAGGCATCTCTTCTCTGCACTCTCAAGAGCCCAGGAAGGTCCCCCGCCCCTCCCGCCGCTGCAGGCTCAGAAATGCCTGTTACCACTGTCTGGTCTCTCCCCGCTCCCTGCACCCATTTGATCTCAGAGCAAAGTTGAGGATGAGCCCGTGTGCTGTTGCAACGTGGCCAGGTGTGCGCAAACTGGGTACAGCACGGTCACACCAGCCCCCTGCCTCCTCAACCCCCTCCAGACTTCGGGCGCCAGTGATCATGAGAGGGAAGCTAACCGGGGCGTTGAAGGCAGCTCCCGCTGGCCTTCAAGCGTCCCTTAGCACAAACTAATAGTTGTAGGAGGCAGACAGGCTCCTCGGTAGAAAGGGGCAGGTCCCTGGTGAAGCTCTACCTTCAGGCTGGGGAAGGCCTGAAGTCTGGGGGTCGGGCTCCCAGTCCCACAGACTGGAGTGGGAACTTATGGTCTTTTTTCTGGGCTTCTCATAGCCACTGATGAACCAATCAGCAGCATTTCCTCCGCTTTGAAGGCCATAAAACCCCGAACACAGCCAGACAGGAGAGATGCCATGGCAAGCTGCCGGAGCAGACCCACTCCAGGGTCTCCTCTCTGCTGAAAGCTGAACACTCCGCAAGACACCTTGGTGGGGCCTAAAGAGCTGTAACAAAAACAGGGCTGAAACACACCCCTTGCTTGCTACGTTGCAAATAATGAGAGGGAGGGAACAGCTGTGGCCCACTGGGGAGCCCAGACCTAGGAGCTCACCAAGCCAGGGCTGTGACACCCTCTTTGGGGCTCTGTGGTTCCTGGTATCTCCAACCTGCCATGTACCATGTGTTCCCCAGTGCCAGCCATGGAAGCTGCTTATGGTACCCCTGGTCCAGCTGCCACCTTGCAGGGAGCTAGTGTCCATGCTGGCACCTGGAGCTGCCTGTCCTCCCGCAGCCAGTGTGCCTGGGTGTGCACAGTGGCTGGATCCCATGCTCACTTGCTCACACACTCCTCACCACTCTGGTTGCCTTTGGCAGGCAGGCGTCCGGGCCAGTAGCGCAAGCCAGTCGCAGCCTACCAAGCCGAATGGGCCCAGCAAGCCTGAGCAAAACTGGGGTAATGGCACCACAGGCCACAGAGGCTTTTGGCTGTTGAAGCGACACTCCAGGGATGTCATAACATTAGGTTATGAGATTCTAGGTCTTATTTTTTATGACATTCTCTGACAGTGCTCCTGCGGGAACAGTATGGGGCAGGAGGAAACACCATCTCATTCCTGCCCAATGGGCCTAGAAATCTAGGATTCCTATTGAACCTGAATCCAGGCTTCAGAGCGCAGGCTCAATAGGTTCAATCGGCTTCCTATTGAACATTTTCAGAGATGGGTGTGGTTCTTTGTTAGGCTGGGTGGAGGTGAAAGGCCCAGCTGGCCACAGAGTACATGTTTTTTTCCTGTGGTGTTTGACTGGAATGGGTAATTGTTGCCTTGCTAGGCTGTCCCTTGCCTGGTACTTTGGCTACAAGGAACGCAGTTAGCTAGGGCTTTTATTTTTTTCTCTGAATCCATTGTGTTTCTGAGATACTGGCTCTGCAGCTCCAAGTTTAGAATATAGGAGGCAAGAAGAAAGCTAAGAAACTCATCATTGTGTTATTCTCAACGTCTCTAAGCCAGTCTGCCCTCTTTTCTCCACCTTTTCAAGTCTTCTTATGTTTGCTTTTTACACAATGTCCAGGGTTTTTAGTTTTACTTAGTGAGAAGAATGTAGAAAAGTACATCTACTCTATTTTCCCAGAAATTGAACCATCCAATTAATTTGTAATTTCAGGTTTTATATTTTCTAGTTCTAAAATGCCCAGTTTGTTCCCTTTTTAAAATTCAATTTAAAATTCATCTTTTTGTCGATTTTTCATGTATTCCTCTAAGATATTTGGTAGCTCTTTCAATAGTTTGTCTATTAATTCCAACATCTGAATCTAATTCTATGACTGTTTTTTCTGTTATTAGTATTTACTTTGTCTTGCATCTTTGAATATCTAATTATTTATTTTTAACTAGATGTAGTATTTAAAATATCCTTATTAAGTAAAGTAAATAAATATTGCTCCCTAGATAAGAACCAAGCAACTCAGCAACTGGTATGAAAAAAATGAACACTTTAGGACCAAACAGTTGAACTCAGTTGGGACTTGGTTGCAGCTTTAGTTAGTTTCAACTTACCTCCTGTTTCAAATATTTTGAGGATAAGATCCATTCTGCATGCATTGCAATCTCTTCCCTCTTTCAAGATCTAAGAACTGTGAGACTACAGAAGGCTGTTATTGCTTTCCAGCCTGCTGGAGTGCAGTGGCACGATTTTGGCTCACTGTAACCTCTACCTCCCAGGTTCAAGCAATTCTCCTGCCTTAGCCTCCCAAATAGCTGGAACTACAGGTGCGTGCCACCATACACAGCTAATTTATTTATTTATTTATTTATTTATTTATAGTAGAAACGGAGTTTCACCGTTTTGTCTAGGCTGATCTCAAACTCCTTACCTCAACTGATCCTCCCACCTTGGCATCCTAAAGTTCAGGTATTACAGGCATAAGCCACTGTGCCTAGCCTATAGATGGCGTCTTAAAATTATAAATAAATACACTGCTTTTGTATTATGACTATTTTATAACTATTACTAAAGAGACAAGTAATGTGCTAGGATTATATGTTCTCCTCTCAGGATTTAGTATATATTCACTTTTCCACTCAAGGAGAATAATCCTAGAGTTTCATTCAAGGAATTTGTTTTTAGTTCACAGAATCCTTTTACTATATTTTCAATTGGTCTCTTATTTTAAATGATGTACGCAATTATTTTTCCCCAATTGTTTCACTCCAGCTAGCTTTCTAGTCTTGTTGTTCAGCCATGATTTTAGAATTTTCAGTGCTCTTCTGGAAGACCTGTTAGTCTGACATTGGATTCACAAGGTTATCCGTGTCTTTTACTTTAGATTTCATTTAGTCTGCCTTTCAGTATTTCTGATGTATTTTCCAGGAGATTTTCTTCACTTTATCATTTTACAGAGATATACAGATATGATATTTATGTAAATATCTATATGTTCAAATTCAAGTGTGCTTTCTTATTAGTATTAGGAATTTTTTCTCCTTTCAAGTAAACCTGCTCTCACTTTATTAAAGCATTCTCTTCTAAATTTCTCTAGACACATTAATTAGGATGTTTTCTAAATATTGTTCTATTCCCAAAATATCTGTTTTTCCTGTGGGGAGGATTTCTTTTTGTCTCTTTCTTTAAAATAAGTATTTGGATGATTATACTTTGCACTGAGGATTTTCCCTAATGTCTAGAGGTTCTTGTTGTCCATTTAATTAAGAGACTACACAAAATCTGACCATAAACACTGTTAAGGGCTGACAGACTTGGCTTAATTTAAGTGAGCAGAGAGCTGGCAGTAAATTTTCAGACACCTCAGTGATAGACTGTTTAATGCTGGGGTGCCATCTCCTACACTAGTGACCCTATTTCTCCCTCAAGGAGGTGGTTCAGTTTAATTGAAGAACCTCGCTTAAATTTGTCATCATTTTGCTTTTCTGCATGTGGGCTAAATCCCTGTATGCCAAGCAATCTGTGCACAGACATAGGAAAGAGGGAAAGAGGTCGACTGATTCTTCTACAGACTTTAATTATATCTCTTTCCTACTCTTCATAGACATAGTATTTCCAGCTTCCAAGCCCTACTGATCTTCTGCAGTGAAAAATCTGTTTCATCCTTGACTAAAATTTTCAAAAGTGTCCTTGACTTTATCCTTCTCATTTCTGCTGTATTGGCTCCCAATACCCAATATAGTTTTTGTTTGTTTTTCCAGAAGGAATAGTTCCAAAGAGCAACCATAGATTGATGTACTCTCTTCCCATCTACTCCCTCCTTTGTTTTTTGGCTTATGCCTTTATATATCTATTTTGTTTTATTTGAAATTATGCCCATAGAGAGAATGAAGAAAAACATATACTCATTCTAATATCTGGAAAGATTTTTAAATTGTTTAAAAATTCATTCTTTATTAAATAATGAAATTTTATTATAATGATAGAGTTACATCTTGGCTATGGTCACTATCCTAAGAGTATGGAGAAAAAGCAACTCAGAAACCATTCTAATCAAAGAAGAAGAATTTATAGTATATGAAAATAATCCCATCCACTTGTTAATGGCTTTGGGAGACAAAATGAAATTTGCTTGAATGCTGCCTTCTCTTTCCATTTCTCCTTAAACATTTTAATGCATTAGACATTTAAAAAATCATAAATGTACTTATAAAAATTTTAAAGGAACACTTAGTTGGAGAAGTGGTGTTGCCATAACTGAAGTGTATATATGTCTCTTTAACTAAAATTAAAACTGTATCAAAAAGCTAGAGATCATTAGACAGAGGATGGTAAATTATCCAATGACAAGCTGATTCTCCTGAGATAAAAGCCTAGAAGAGAACAACAATTAATAATTAAAATTTTCTTATTTCCATATAGATTGCACATTTTTGTTATGGGATTATTATTTATTGTCTTTTCATTTTTTTTTTTTTTTAGGAGTCTTGCTCTGTTGCCCAGGCTGGAGTACAGGCTGCGATCTAGGCTTACTGCAACCTCTGCCTTCCAGGTTCAAGCCATTTTCCCACCTCAGCCTCCTGAGTAGCTGGGATTACAGGCACGTGCCACCATGCCCAGCTAATTTTTGTATTTTTAGTAGAGATGAGGTTTCACCATGTTGTTTGACCAGGCTGGTCTCGAACTCCTGACCTCAGGCAATCCACTTGCCTCAGCCTCCCAAAGTGCTTGGATTACAGGTATGAGCCACTGTGCCCAGATGTCTTTTCAGTTTTATATAGCAAAATGTGACATCTTAAGAAACAAAAAATATGTATTATCTCTGAAACCAAGAAGTCCAGAAGCAGAAAGTTTCTAGCCTTGGTGAATTCTAAAGATTATTAATGTCTTCAAAAACCCAGATTGTTTCTATCTTTCTGATCTACTATCCTCAACACATGGCCTTGTCTTCTCTCACGGGAGTGGGATGGTTCTCAGAGTTCCTGTCATCACATGGATATATGACAATAAACAGTGGAAGATGAGCTATTTGTATACATTACTCTTGGTCTCCTGATCTAGTTTTTCACAGTTTGTGTATAAGATAAATGGAAAGGGCAGGTGGCAGAGTATGGGTAAGAAGTTAACGAGATACAAGCAGCATTGTTTTCATATTCACATGAGAATGTGTAAAAAAGGAGAAATAAATGTTTTGTTTTGTTTTCCTGTGCACAAAATAGCCACTTGGGCACTGAGGGCTCCAGAGAGGTCTCTGCCACCTTTGGTCTTTCAACAGTGCAAACATCATCAATAGCAGCTTCTAGGGGTGACAGGAGGGTTGTCAAGGACAGGCAGGAGATGGTTAATAGCAAATCAAGCTGATGTGTAGAAGAAAAAAGGAGGACGAAGTTACGAATTCTCATACTAACACCATATCAGATACATTGACAGCAGACATCACTAGAGCTGTTCCAGAAGGTAAACAGGAGAAAATGATAGATGCCACCAAACAAAAGCTGACAGGGCTCACTTCTGAGTACATGTGAAGTACCATCTCAAGATTTCCTTTTGCAAGAAAAGCTGTCCTAAATTAACAATGGAATGAAAGTTACACCCATTTTAGAGATGAAGAAATCTTCTGGTATCTTCTATCTCCAGAGTAAAACTTCTCCCTCTCCCTTGTATGAATTTTTTTTCAATATACTTTTACATTCACCTTATAGCATATTGAACGTTTGTCTAATTCATTTGCCACTTTATTTATGTGATGTCTTGTGATTTCAGTCTTAGTTAGGAAGTCATGAAGCTTAATCTCCATTAACTGGGAATAATAAGGGACAGGGTAATTGAGGATGAGGCCATAAACAGCCTCAACTTACAGAAAAAGCACAAAGTAGGTAGAAAAAAATATGAAGAAGAGAGATGAACTTACAGTTCACAGTGACACACTGTCCTTTGGGCTGGCCTTGGTGTACAGAGGGGGATCCTTAGTATCCATGCCTATGCGTCTTGATGCTGTAGTTAACATACAAATGTAGATAACTGACAGAAGATGGGCCCTCTGGATCCTCTCTGTGGCATATCTGAAACATGAAGACAGAGAAATAAAAATCTCAAAGTCACTAGAATTGAATGATATTAACAGTAGTGCCTAGTGACAGACTAAGCATCTGCTTGGAGAACCAACAAAGCAGAGGTAGTGAAAATTGGCAATATTTGTAATAATAGAACATCAAAATCAGTCAGAATAGTAAATATTTAATTTCTATCTTCTTCCCCCCACAAATAAACCAAGGTGGTAATAAAATAAAATGAGAACTTTTTGAGCTTTATTTTATTCTTTTATTGATAGGGATATATATGGTAAGACTATACATATAAGTTTTAAATTCCACAGAGGGTAGTCAGTGCCCTACACTTTTCAAAGCTTAGTTCCTGTAAACTTCTTGTTCTTCTTTTCTTAGTTCTTCTAAAACTCTAAGAACTCTTTCAGTTTAGGTCCCCATAGCCACCTTAATTCCTACTCTTTCTGAAGTGTGATTATCCTCTTTCCCTTTGATTCTCTGAACTCATCTGGTACCTGTTTGGAGGTTCCAAAAACAAATGAAGGTTATATTAAGAACTTCCATTACATAGTTATATTAAGAACTATAAAACCAAAAGTAAGAAAGCATAGATCTCTTATACTTATTCAACGTCTTAACAAAGTGCTTTCATACCACTATTTGATTCTTTCTGGAACCCTAGGAGACACAAGTATTATTACTTTTGTTATACATATGAATAAATGTACCATAAATAACAATGATCACATGCTTAAACTGTTAACACCTAAAGTAAAAAACTAGTTTGGTGCTGTGTCAAATCAAACCAGCTGGCTTGGAAAGCTGATAGAAAGTAAAGAATATAGATAAAAAGGTAGAAAAAATACATATAATTTGGAGACCAACTCAGACAAAGTCAAAAATTCAATATTTTAATTAAATTAATCTGAGTCTATTTCTGTTGTTTGCAAGCAAAAGAATTTCTCATAATAAAATAAGGTAAATTATATCAAATAGATCTAATGGATTTTTTTTAGTGAACTTCCATGTGATATTTATGAACTTGTTTATTAACTACAGATGTTATCCAAAATGATGCCCATATAATAATTTAGTCATTCTAAACATCTCAGAAATTGTCATGTTGGAACCAAATAGTCCAAGCTTCTCCTCACGTCTCTCTGTAACTAGTGTTTGCTTCTGATTCAGTAGAGGGTCTTGAGAGAGTGACGGGATGTACATATCTGGTTGCTGATAAGAATGGGCCTTCTTACCTTCCAATTAATATAACACAAAATATTGGTTGTTATGTGAATCCAAACAATAGACACAATCTAATGTGTCGAGTTCTTACTGATCTTTAGTCAACAATCTAATGTGTATAATTCTTACTGATTTTTAGTCACTTATTTTGAGAAATGTACTGTTTTACTGGTTCCATGTTTAATTCACAAGTTATTTAATCTTTTCTCTGTTCTCTATCAGTACTCCACCAAAACTACCAATCCACCATCAAGAGTTAACTAGTTTAACTCAAAGATGAGAGTGATTTAGGCAACTAGCAAGTGATAACAGAAAGTGTAGAGAATTAATATCCCTATTTGAACCCCCTGTTCCAGCTAAGTGACTATCAACAGATCTTCCAGTAGGAAAAACCTAACCTATGGAGAATTGTTTGCCTTCCTCTGAATCTGGAATACATCGTTTAATTTTCAGTAACCCCATTTCGAAGAATTAATATCACAGATTTTCTTACATTTCTTATAGTCTTATATTTTCTTATGTTTCTTTTATTGTTCCTCTTATATTATGCATGATACTGTGGGAACACTCTAAATAATTCTTGGCTTTCTCTTCCTTCCTAAGAAACATCTTCTTGCTTCTAATAATGCAAACTGCTCCTGATTTATAACCTCAGATACTTTAGGTAATACCAGTAACTTCAGGGTCAGTAGTGCCTGCAGAGCATAGCCTTGTTAATCAGTCAAAATGATTTCATGTGTTTTCTTAGAAGCATCAGAAAGGGCAAAGGATTTATGGGTAATATCATTTTATGTGCCACTGTGGTGTACAATATTGTCATCATGTGTTAAAACCAGCAATGGTCTTCATTGATTTTAATCATAGTCGCACTCACCTCACTCTCCCCTGTGTACTACCCCTCCCATAAAAAGATAAAAGAAATCTGAAGACATTTTATATGATCACTTAAAACACTTTTAGTCATTATAAGTTTTTTAATGCTTTTATAGTTAACCAGGATTAAGTGCCACTTCTCACAGATAATATGTCTTTCTCGCTCAAATTTCAACCAAAAACACTTAAGGCTATTGAAATACGTGTATTTTAAAGGTGGAGGAGGTTCTTATAAATAGCCACCACTGAAGAGACTTATTTGCCTCATTTTCCCAGGAGTATTTTGCGTGTGTAATTTTATTCAACAGAGAGCTTACATTTTTATGGTGATTCATTCACATATCAGAAATTCAATAAAAAATCCCATAGCCAAGAAGATAGACTTACAGGAAAGGAGTGAGGGAAAGATAAGCTTAAATTGAAACATGTCAGAGCAGATCAGGTGCCCCTCCATCACCCTTTGCATGAGCCAGACTCGCTTCTCCAATAGACTTGCTTCAGGAAAGGAGAAAGCTAAGCCCTCATCTACCATCCTCTCAGTATGAAAGCGAGACATCCTTTTATTTGCTTAATCAAGCCATCATTTGTTCTTTCATTCTTCCAACAGTTAGCCAATGCACATTCATGGGATCACATCTACATGCCAGGTGGAATGCTGGAGCGAGATGTCAGAGGCTTCAATTTCACAGTCTTCTGAGGACGTTTGATTAGAAGAAATAATATTGTTAGTAACAAACACAAACTACTGGTACCCCAGAAGAGGGAGTGGTCAGCTCTGGTGGATCAGGTTTCACAGAAAAGCTTACCCAGGGACATTGTCTTACCCACTACAGTATCCTCAGCACTTAGCGTAGTGCCTAGTACCTAGCAGCTACTTGTAGTGGACACAAATATAGCAGCCTTCTGTTTCCCAGAAATTCCCCTGATAGTCATGTCATGTAATTCTCTTACCTTGGCCTCTGCTACCTACCCTCTCCTCTAACTGAAAGGTCCAAGTGATTAGACATTTGGCCTCTACTGGGGCAATCATAATAACCTATTCCTTGGCCACAATGCATGGTCAAAGAAAAAGCCCATGGCCCAAGCTGCAAAAACTGAGGTTCTTCCTGGTTACTCACTTGTTCTTTATTAACTGTGTTTACAGAAAGAGAGCCCTTTCTTTTCACATTTCTCTCATTCTATACCCAACAACTACATAGTGCAATGGTTTGAATGTGTTCCTCAAAGTTCATGTGTTGGAAACTTAACCCCTAATGCAACAATGTTGAGAAGTGAGGACTTTTAAGCATGAATGGGTCATGAAGGCTCTACTCTTATGAGCAGATCAATGCCATGATCAGGGGAGTGGGTTAGCTCTTGAGGGAATGGGTTTCTGGTAAAAGGATGAATCTGGCTTTCTTTCTCTCTTGCACTCTCATGCTCTTCCACCTCTGCCATAGGATGACACACTATGAAGGCCCTTGCAAGATGCTGATGCTATGTTCTTGGACTTCTCAGCCTCTAGAACCATAAGCTGAATAAATGTATGTACATTATAAATTACCCAGTCTGTGGCATCCCGTGTGATTATAGCAGTATAAAATGAACTAAGACACAAAAGGATAAACATTTAGTGAGTTCTCAATATGTATTTGCTGAAAAAATAATTGTGCAGCTGTGAAGTTGGTAGAGTGTGAGCTGGAACTTCTAGGTTTTGCACCTTTCGAAAAAGCCCATTCTAGGAAAAGGATGATGAAAAGTAGAGGAAAAGTGCAAAGAGAGGAGGAGAGAAGGGAGAAAAGAGGAGTCCCAAAGGCATTCATGAGCCTACTTCTACCATATTTAATGCCCTCTTAACTCATTTCCTTCCCCACTAACACGTTTTAGTAAACTAATTCAAGTTATTGGCACCTGGAAGAGTCCTAATACTGTATTCAATAAGTCGTTATTGAAAGACTGACTGAATGATAATTGAATAAACCGATTAATAAATGAACAAACGAAGCACATCTCTGCAGAGGGTACTATAAGCCCAAAACAAGCAGATGTGCCACAGCGTAGTATGCTGGATATGATATTTTTGCCCACAGTATTTATTCTCATTCTCCATTTTTATCTTCTATGTATACTGCAGGGGCTAGAAACTTCCTTGAAACTAGATGTCTGCAAATATGATTCAACTAATGAATGATATACAGGTTTGAGAGGCTTGAAAGGGTGATGTGGTTGGGATATTGTTGCTTCTGCTGGTTCTAGGAATTAAGGTGGGAATAAACACAAGCACTGAATTCCCAACTTTGGTCAGAAACTTTATGGATGTGAGAGACAGCTGTGGCAATGGCAGGGGGAGTAGCAGCTTCCTTAATCTGGCTCACAGTTTATACTGACATGCCCATTCTAGTCTGATGGGGCTCCCCTGAATTCCTCTCCTTTAACCCTTTCTGCAGTGTTGTAAACACTCAGTTACTTTCTAATAAAACACTTAAAAACTTTCTGTTGCCCATTGTAAACACTGAATTTCTTTATTTTCCTTATTTTAAAACATCTGAAAACTTTCTGAATCCTGACATCAGTCACACAGGAAATTATAAAAGGGAAGTGTTGGATCTAATACAGTGGTTCTCAAATGAGGATGAGGAGCAACTTTGCCCCTTGGAGAATATTTGGCAATGTCTGGAGAGATATATATATATATATATATGTATATATACATGTATATATTTGTCATGAGTTGGGAAGGTGGTGCTACTAGCATCTGGAACCTAATGGGTAGAGGCCAAGGGAGCTGCTAAACATTTTGCAATGCATAAGAACATACATTAAAAATTATCCAGCCCAAAACATGATAAGAATAAGGGTGAGAAGTCCTGGACCAAAGCAATTTTCAACAGGTTGTAGCTACAGGATTAAACTCTTTATTATTAGGCAAGACCAGATTGTGAAGTGTCATATATGGTGCTCAAAAGAATGGATAGATCTCATTCTCCCTCTGATACCTCACTATTGGTCTTTACCAGGTTTGGAAGGCTTAGGGCTCTAAATTCTGTTTTAATGTTTAAATATGAAAAGAATGCACTATTTTAATTTTCACTGTAGAGATATTCTTAAGAATTTCTCAGTCATGGGACCAGCAACAGTCATTGATCTTAGTAAAAATTGCTTATAGGTATTACATATTACACTATAATGATTACATTGTCATAAATGTCTTCAACCTAGAGGACCTCTATAGAGAAATCATGCATGCTACCCCTTCGATAATGGTTCAGAATTATTATCATTCATGTACCTTTATTAAACAATCTATGAAAAGACATTAATTTTAACTCATCACAAGGCTACAATGATCTGAAAAAAATAAATGCTTTAAAGCACATGAGATCAACAAATATAACAAAAAAAGAGGCATTATAAACCTCCTGTATATGTATTCCAACCCCAATGTTTTTTAGTAAACACAAATGAGCAACGACATGGGACTGTCCTGATTGTTTATCGTGAAAATTATTCAAGGGCTAAAAAAAGGTTTATATTTGATAATCCTGAATTACTGGTCTTACCAAGGTGAATACAGAATGATGCCAGCACAATGATACACAGGACAGCTGGGATCAAGAAATTTGAGAAGCTACAAATAAAAACTAAAAAAAAATAAATAAATAAAAATAAATAAATAAATAAATATTTAAATTTAAAAATTTAAAAATGCATGTCAAAAGTGAACTGTTAAATATTCATTTTGAATGACTAAGTTCACAGTGCTTTCCGAGTGGTGCAGATGGCTCAGGGATTCAGGGCAAACAAAGCACCAGTTTCTGCATACTGGTAGCTGCTCAGTCATAATAGCCAGAGGCTTTGAGATGATTCAACTAGATCTCTTCTGTCAAAATCCACTGGATCTATAGAGCTTCTGTCATAATAATGAGGGTGAAGGGTTAGTAGGAAATGTGGGTTGCCTTTGCTTTAACATCCATGGAGAAAGCTTTAGTTATTGGAAAATGACCATTTAAATTCCAATTAGAGATTCATTTATGAAGGAAAAGTGTTTTTGCAGGAAAGGAGGAACAGAGAAAAATTTCTTAGTTTAATCCAAAAATTTTAAGAAAAATTAAGTGAATGGAAAATTGTGCACATTGTAATCAGACAGAAATTGTGAACTGATTACAGGAAATGGTCTGAGATGTTTAAGCAGCAGCCTCATTTTTTGTTAGACACAGGGGTATGACCTCATCACTTAGAGCTTACTCTTTGCATAATGGCTTGGAGAAAAGAAAGAGCCAAACAGCATCATCTTTCTCCCTGTCTTACTGTCAGGGGAGAGCTAATACTCATATAGTGTAATAAAAAATGGTATTAAACTGCATCTTTGAACAACCAGAAAGAATGCACAAAATGAATTCTGAATAAATGGCCAAAAGCTTTTGTTTAATGGGAGATCATTTTACCATTTGCATTGTGTCAGAATAATAGACCAGACTTCCCATTCTACAGACACTTGATTGAGTGCCTACTATGTGCCATGTACTATTAGGTGCTACAGAAAAAATGCAGAAGTCAGTAGAAGAATGCCTTTGTTCCAAGCCTAGTAGATAAGATGAAACAAGAAACAATGTAATCAAACTCTGCATATAGCATCAATAAAAACGTTTCAAGCAAAATTTCAGAGACTATATCATTATGGGTGGTAAAGTGTCTGGGAGGGTGTGATGCTGGAGGGTGGTAAGAAAGGAATCTTAAAGAACTGGAAGACTTTGAAATGACAGAAATGGGAGAGAACTTTTTGTAGAAAGAAATCAGTAATGCCAAAAGAATAGAAGACAGAAAATATATGGGCACATGCATGAATGAGTAGGTAGTCTGGTTTAACTGGAACTAGTGAAACATGTAGGGAACTTGTTGAAAATACGTCTGAAAGGGTTAAGTCAGAGACAGACTTCAAGATCTCTAGCAGACCTTAGAAATCCTCCATTACACTTAAGTAAATAAAGACTCAAAAAAATTAATTATGCAATATGATGCAGCAAAGTGATGATCCTAGTAGCCAAGGATACTTTATTTTGTGTCTCCTGAATGACCACTTCCATTGTTCATTCTATGTATTTTGCAGGGTAATCTGGGTATTCTTAAATGCCATGTAAAGCAGGTTGTACTAATTATTTAATGTAGTAAATCTTAAAGAAATACTAAATATCTTTGATAATGGAAATGAATCTTGAAAAATAGAAAAAGGGAGAACAGAAGAAGCCTTTTATAGAGATGTGATTAATGATTAGATTTTTTAAAAACTGGATGAACCTAAGATCTACTTACTGTACACATGGACATAAAAACCGTCTTTCATATACTTCAGTTTTTGCTTAACCAGTCCTTAACAAAGCTGTGAGATTATGCACTGAAAAATCTGTTGCAGAAATTAAAAACATCTAGATAGAAGATTCAGAGCCCAACCGATTATAAGGATTTTTTGCTGAAATATGGCCTGGTCTTAGTAATTCCTGATTTCGTCATAAGTGTATGAAAATCTTAGGTAAACAAATTGCCAAGACGATTATGGGAGAATTCCAGCATTTATTAAGACAGTCACAGTTTATAAACTATATATTTTTGAAATAGAAAAGGAAAGTTTATTATATTTTAATAAGGATATCCATTTTGAATTCATAATATTCTCCAAAACATAACAGCATGCATGGCACACATATATATAAATACATGCAATTTGTCATGAATTTAAGTAGCAGTGAGTAAAATGTATTACCAAATTTGAATCTGACATAAATTAAAACTGAATGGGTTAAAGAAAATAATTTCAGTGTCAGGCCAAAATAATGCTCAAATACAATTTTATATGTATTTTGATTTTAATCTCAAAAGTTATTGCTTTATTTCTCTGGTCTTTTACAAAAGCAGACAAATCAATGTTTCATATGTGGCCTTTTCCCCTGGCAATCCCTAAAAAAGCTTCCCCCATTTACATGCCAAGTTCAATTACTGATTTTCATGTCTTGCTTCTCTTTTGAAGACACAATATATAAGGAAACATATTAATAAGCATTTATGTTGGGTACAACCAAAATGAACATTAAAAGGTTTACTGAACTTCACACCATAATTTCAGCAAGAAACCTTGAAGCTAGAATAAAAGTATTCATCTTTTTAATAATCAATGCTGTTTAAAGTGTGTTGCATCATTATCTCAGTCATTAAAATAATCTTGTAAGAATCTATCATTATGTCATCCAAAGGCTGAGTTGCTCAAAGTCATACTTATTATCATTAGTTTGCACCTGGCTTCAGGCTCATACTCCATCCAAACCATTGCCATACTGTCTTCCATCAAAAGAGTAATCAGGTGTTTCAGTGGCAAGAAGAAACACATTCAAGACAGCTCATGTGGAAGAGATTATACACAAGGGAATACTATTCAGCCATAAAAAGAATGAAATAGTGTCTTTTACCGCAACGTGGATGGAACTGGAGGCCCTAATTTTAAGTGAAACAAGTTAGACCCAGAAAGACAAATACTGCGTGTTCTCACTTATACGTGGGAGTTAAATAATGAGTACGCATGGACATAGAGTGTGGAATGATAGACATTGCTGACTAGGGAGGGTGAGAGAGTGGGGGGGATGAGAAATTACTCAATGAGAACAATGAATGTTATTTGGGTGATGGCCTAAAAGCCCCTGACTTCACCACTATATAATCTATGCATGTAAAATAATTACACGTGTACCTCATAAATTTATACCAAAAAAAAAAAAAATGAAAGATTAGGATTAGTATGGTTATAAAAGAGAAGGGGAAAGTGCATGTGAAAAGTCAAAGTTGGCAGCAGTCATGGCAGGGCCATGTAGGTCATGTATTCAGAACTGGTCTTTGGTGGGGTTCCAGACACATGGCATGTGTCTGGATAAGATCATAGTCTGTGTAAAACAGGTAGATTTGGGTTTAAAACTCAGGTCTCCTCTCAGACGGTGTGTAATCTCGGCTGCTTGCCTAATTGTGTAAGCAATCATTTCTTTTGTAACATGAGGATAAAGCAGTTTTCCTGAAGATTGAATGATGATTAAATGAAGTAATGCAATAAAACACTTACTATAATGTGTCCATAATAAACGTTTAAAATATGTTATTGATTATCAATGTATAGTCTTTTCATGATACAGTTTTCTCACAGTATTTATGCAGGATTGCTTCCGGGACCCCACAGATACCAAAATCTGCCGGTACTCAAGACTCTTATAATAATGTAATATTTGCTTATAACCTATGCACATCCTCGCATATACTTTAAATCATCTCTACATTACTTATATCTAAAGTAATGTAAATACTGTGTAATTTTTGTACTATATTAATTTTTTATTTGGATTATTATTTTTATTTTTTCCCCAAATATGCAGATACAGAATGCATGGATACAGAGGGCAGACTGTATCTGATTTGGTGTCATCAACCTCCCATGATAAATCCAAAAATATCCTTCACAAACATTTGTCTACTAAAAGGAAACCACCAATATTGCCTCTATGGGAACTTCTCTGTATCAGTAAAACTGTTTTTCATCTTCATTCAACCAGTAAGAATGTATGGAACACGCAGTATATTTCCAACACTATGCCAGGGACTATAAATTATGGATATTTAAAATATATTTTCTAATCTGGAAGAGCTTGCATAATAAGAAGGGAGAAGAAAATGAAGGTGGCTGCTATGTGGATGCATTTTGTGTCAGGGGGAATGGAAAGCCAAATATCTTGTTGGGCACCTATCGCATTCCAAGCATGATACTACAGATGGTCCCCAACTTGCCATGTTTCAACTTAACAATTTTTTGATTTTATGATGGTGCAAAAGTGATATGCATTCAATAGAAGACATACTTGAATTCTGAATTTTGATCTTTTTCCAAGCTAGTGATAGGAGATACAATACTCTCTTGTAGTTCTGGGCAGCGGCAGGGACCCACAGATTCCAGTTAATCCTGTGATCACTAGGGTGAGCAACCGGTTCTCTACTGTGTTGCCAGATGATTTTGCCCAACTGTAGTCTAATGTAAGTGTTCTGAGCACATTTAAGGTAGGCTAGGTATTTAGCAGGTTGAGTATATTCACTAGGTTGGGTATATTAAGTGCATGTTTTACTTATAGTATTTCAGCTTACAATGGCTTTGAAGGGTTGTAACCTTATCAAGAGTCAAGGAGCAGCTGTCGATGTTTCTGTGCATTGTTATCAGAACTTAGTCCTTAACAGAGCCTCATAAATAAGGCTGGAATTTTTGTTCTGATAACAGGTAAGGAAAATGAGCTCAGAATCGTCCAATAGCTTTTCCAAGTTCAAGAATTTACTAAGATGACAATTCATCATTGAAACACTTACTCTGAGCTCTTTCCACATACAATGCTTCCTTTCCAACTCTCCAAATTGTACAAGTTTTAGGTCTAATAAAATGAGGACCAGAAAGTGATTTTTGGGTTTAATGACAATAAATTTATTGTTGACAGTGATGAGGACAGTTTAGTAAAGTAAAGGAAGATGCTAGTGGAAGAGGGGAGAAAAACAGTAGTTGGAAAGGGTATAAGCTGAAGGAGAGATTATTTTAATTTCTATTTTATTAGATCTTTCTATAGCAATGAACACTTGATTTCCTTTTCCTTTTTAAAAGCATTTTTTTTTAAACCACTATGTCTCAAACTTTGAGGGCTTCTCTTCTGCTGGTTATCTCTTAAAGGTTAGGGCTCTGGGATACACAGAATCCATGCTCCAGTGAGATGACTTAACCCTGGTTCTACTTGAGATTTTTATTTCATCTTTCCAAAAATATTTTGAGGTAGGTATCATTTTACAGATGAAAAACAAAAACAAAGAATTCCTTGAAGCTCAGAGAAGGTAATTTACCTGCCTAAAGTCACAGCTAGTAATTGAAGGATGTAAGATTGGGGTAAAGGTCAGTTTGACAACAAAGCCATGTGTGCTTTTTACCATACCAACTTTTCACAAGTTCCTAAGGCATGTAATTAAACTTGGGCCACCTACTTGGGATTCTCAAGACTCACACTGGCCACCACCTTCTACCCCTTGACTACTAAATCACAGAGGGTTAGTCCTCAACCAGCACAACCTAAACATTAGGGGAGATCAGAACTTGATTTGCTCAAGCTAGCTCTGTAAATGGCCAAACAACCATATCCAAAGAGCCCCAAGTTTGTCTCCACATAAAAGCTTATACCTGGCTTATAGGCTACTACAAATCTCTAACTCTTGAAAGAAGCACAAAACCAAAGACACCAATAGGCTCACTGCTTGACTGTTTAATCTAGAGATCATTTATAAATCTGCCACATGTTGTAAATCTGACTGTAAGTTGTTCAAAGTTAGTTACTCTCGAAGATTAAAAACTTTACCAGTCCCTCAAAATATTTGACCAACCTTGCTTAGCAATTCAGTGATAATGAAGGAGCTAACATCCAAAATATTATTTTCCTGGGTTGCATTCACGGCACTGACAATAATATCTCCTCTGTCTTCTGAATTCTTCCCACACGTATTACTTTTGATCTTCAAAGGTACAAGGTGGTAAGTGAAATAGTACATGGAGTACAAGCAGTTCTCTACAAGAGTCTTTTTCAGAAGGTTTATTTTTTTCTTGTCTTTCTTGGTTTTCATAGTAATGATTGGAAGAAAACAGGGACCCTTTTCAGTGATAGAATTAAGACCTCTCTTCAGAGTAAATCCTTCTTTACTTTGCCTCTTTCAAGTGCATGAAAAGAGCTGCTCGATAAGTTTATTTAATCACTTGGAATATGTCATGTTAACTCAAGGAAGAAGCAAAGTGCCTGAAAATCCAGGATAAACTGTGCATAACTTTTTTTTTTCCCCTCACAAAATCTGGTTCCAATAAAAACCATCTTTACTGCCTGAGGCTAATGTGTAAGTTAGTGAGAGATTACGGTCTGGTTTTTATAGCATTTTATGTAGTATTTGACAATCCATAGGGACCTCGCCTGTTAGCCCTTTACAAATATAAAATGTAATTTTAAATTTCACTTCATCATGGTAATAGGCTATATAAGCTTCTTCTAAAGCCTACAGACCATCCTGTCACCTCAGGGAGCCTCAAACAACCTGACTTAATCACCTCTTGGTGACTCATTGCACTCTGCCCACTCTTTTGAAAATATATAAATCCTAATTATTTTTAAAACCCTTTTTAAAATGAGCAGTTTTTATGTACACACTCAGGCTAAGTGTAGACACACACACACACCCCAAATAGGTACGAAGACATTCTTTGTCTTTGAAGGATTATATTTCTTTCCTATGTATATTCTCTCCTATGCCCTTCCTTCCTATTTGCAGTAAAGTCTCTTTAACGGAGAAACTTGGTTCAGGCAGGCAGCTAATCAGCAAGATCCATAATGGGAAAATAAAACAGTAGCAATCACTTGTAGTGTGATCCTAAGGTGCATACAGTGTAACTACTGAGGCCCAAAATTATCTCAAGAAGTAGGTGATTTTGTTGGTCAGTTAGTAAATAGATGAAACTATTTTTGATAATACTTTATAGTTGAGGGAAGAGAATTTCAGAGAAATTAACTTGTTCAAGGTCTCAAGGCCAATACTTAGCAAGAGATGACATTAGGTCTTCTAGTATTTAGTTAATCCCTACAATATACTTCACAGCCATCAAAATTGTTCAGTAACTTCCATACCTCCTAAACAGGTTATATCTTGTCCCTACTAGAGTTATTTGTCATTTAATTAGATACTATATTTAATCAGAACATGGTCGTTGCAATTCACTGTTAATACCAAGGAACTTATTATTTCCTATAATGTGATGCTCTATGCTGGACCCTGTCATGGCACTTCCCCTCTATGAGCTTAGCAATAAGATAAATGTGCCCTTTGCAACTCCCATTGTTGCAAAGGTCTAGGATTGCAGGGCTCTCAGGCCAGATTCCTCCCAGGAACCTATGAACTCCACAATCAATCCTGGAGCTCTAAAGACCATTTCAGAGATGGGCCACAATATGTAAGCTTGAAATCCGGGGTTACTAGTCCAGCATTTGCAGCATTTGCTCCATCTTAATGCCGCAATTTCCTGGACTATCTACCCTGAATCTAATTTTACCATTTTACAGACTGTACAAGTAGAATCCCACTCAAGCTAGTCAACCTAAGTTTTATAGTGTCAATACCTCAAAACTTACCTTAAGCTCTTCCAAAATCTCAAAAACAGAATTCTAGTACACATCTAATGGGCTGATGGACAGAACCCTCTATTTTTTTTCTAATTTGCTTCTTTGAATGCGAATGCGTTATAACTCGCAGCTGAATACTTCCATAAAGATAATTACATATGGCAAGACAGAAAAACTTTTTGAAAAAAAAAAAGACATTCCCTTGAATATGTGCCTGAATTCATTTACAACTGTTGCTGCTTTAAACACTTCAGGCAGAATAAGTGGATGGCACTAAACAGCTTAGCTGCAATTATTATGGAATGTCTGAGGTATAATTTCCCCTGCGGTTTTGTTAGGCGTACAAAATTCATAATTCTGATTTGTGGCAGGTACTTATTACCCATCACAGGTGGGGATATGCAAATATTATTCTAGTAGGGGTGAACAGCCTTTATTTCCGCTTTCAGCTATTAACGAG
The DNA here is from genome assembly GCF_037993035.2 of Macaca fascicularis. NCBI lineage: Eukaryota > Metazoa > Chordata > Mammalia > Primates > Cercopithecidae > Macaca > Macaca fascicularis. The sequence continues at coordinate 138,381,439 of NC_088375.1, forward strand.
ATTTGTGAGTCTGGTACTCTGGGGCCATTTAATTAATTAGATGGTACAGATAAAATATAAATTGTTTTGTGGGCTACACAATTCCTGTCCTAGGAGGTGTAAAACTGAAGCTAAATGAACTTAGTGTGGATTGATTTGTTGATTTTTATATGGCTCCCAGTAAATGTAAATCCTGCTCATTATTTTACTGTATTAATTCCACTCATAATCCTCACATTCTCTAAGTTTCATTAAAATAGATGTATGTATTTAACTATTTTGTTAAGTGACTTTATCACTCAATCTCCATGTCCGTGGTGGTAAGCCGTCTACTGTATAAAGAATGAATGTATCTATAGCAGATCTTTCAAAAAGTTTATCATAGTCTTAAGAAATTTTATTGTTAATTTATAATATTATCTATGTGTAAATAATATATATCATGATAAACCCTGTGGAATTACATGACATTTAATGAGTTTTATTGGGATTAGTCAAGAAGTAATGCAACCTATACAACTACATCCACATAAAAGAATGTTTCTCATGCATTTGATGCCTCATGGAGATGAGTTTACAGTTATATAATCAATGGCAAATAAGTTTAACTTTTTCTTTGTTTTTATATGCTGGGCATTTGGTGCCTAGCAGGACCATGACAAGAAAAATTCTGAAACTTCTGCTGATAACAGTGGAAAAGTTTCTGTGATTAATTAGTGATGTCTGCCCATGGGCGTGTCATCAAAGAGTGGTACTCTTTGTGCTAGATATTTGCCATCCTTTGTTCATATCTTTGATGACAACTCAATTAAAAGCCTTTAATCAGATTGATGACATCCTTAATTTAACAATTAAGAACAAAATTATGCATATTTCATTTCATTCAGAAGATATTTGATTCTTAAAATTATTAAATTGCTTTACAAGTCCCATCTCCTGATAAAAACTTGAACATGTTTTCTTCTATTTTACTTTGAAGCTAGAAAGTAATTATGCAAATAATTATGCTGAATATTTTTCTAAGTTAAAGTTGTGCTTACCTTAAATTTTATTTTGGGATAAAATACTAATAACTTTCTAAAATTGAGGTTTGGCTAAGCATAATAAATTCTCTTTGAGCACTGTTTTTTATCTTCTTGTAGCCTCCATGCACCCCCCGTCTTTCTTCATTTTTTAATGAAAAGCAAGTATATTTCTCAAAAGAAGCACACTTCTAGCATCTTGGCTAAATAAAAGAAAGGGTATGTAAGAAAATGCAAGAGCTGGAGAACAATTTCCCAAAGGAACTTAATAACTACATTTAAAATAATTGCAAAAGCAGAAGCACACATGTCATGTTGACAACCTTGAATGCAAAGCAAAATACTTTAATGTGGAGACCTGAGAGCTTTGTGTTCCAGGCCAGCTTTTAGAAAATGTTTTCAAGGATCTTCAGTTAATCTCCATGAAAAGCCAGAAAGGAGTAAACTTTATCAATTTAATAAGAGATTTATAAGGTGTTACAACCATGTATTCTCTATCTCCAAGGGAACAAATTAAATGAGAGTTGATAATTATTCAGATTCAAAACATGTTATAGAAGGCAAGACAAAATTAAACAATTAGAAAATTATTATTAGTGGGAAAATATGCTGAATTAACAAAAGAATTATATACTAAAAGAATTGGCCAAGACAATACTACTAATATATTTAAATGGTTTATACAGATAATAATGAGATGCCCTACTAATGGTGTGTTTTATAAAGTGGAGTTCTTTTGAATTTGCAACTCTGATAGTTAAAATAGCTAAAAATGATGGCACCTAAATTATAATTATAGAAACAATTTGAAATATTGATCCCAATCTAGTAAACATGTTATACATACAATAAGAAAATCGAGAAAATAAAGATGGAACAAATGCACACTGCATCAACTGTGTGCTTGAAAGATAAGTCCTTACTTTCTTCTTTTATATTATACTCATAAAATTACCTCAGAGATGCAGGTTTTTCCAAAGTTTCAGCCTTGGTAGCACAACCACTCTGCAGTTGAAGTATATGGTGATAAAGAAAGAACATTTCTTTCCTTTCAGCTCGCTGGAGAACATCCAGGGGTCACATTGAAGGCATTTGATGTGTGGACAGAAGATAATAAGCAGATGTCCCTTGATGGCAGAACTTTTAAGTGGAGGTGAGGACCTGGACTTACCTTGCTGAGTTCAAAGAAATAGTGGAACTGGGTGATGATACATGACTCTATGCATTTGTCAAAACTCATTGAGCTGTACATCAAAAAGACTAAACTTTAACGCATGCAAACTAAGAAAACTAAAACATCAACCAGCATGTTGCAGGGCAGATTAGTTAAACTGTTAACAAATATATGACATATCAGCACTGAATGAGATGGAGGTAAAGAGAGCTGACTTATGTAACTTTGGAAAACAATGTTTTGACAGTAAAGCTAAACTTTAAATGTAAATTATAAATGAAAGTAGAGAAACTAGAGTCAAGGACAAAAAAGGAACTGTAGGCCTGGTATGATGGCTCACGCCTGTATTCCCAGCATTTTGGGTGGCTGAGGTGAGGAAATAGTTTGAGCCCAGGAGTTTGAGATGAGCCTGGCAACATGGTGAAACCTCATCTCTACAAAAACTACAAAAATTAGCCAGGTGTGGTGGTGTGCGTCTGTATTTTTAGATACTTAGAAGGCTGAGGTGGAAGAATGAGTTGAGCCTGGGAGGTTGAGGCTGCAGTGACTGTGCCACTGTACTCCAACCTGGGTGACAGAGTGAGACCCTGTTACATAAACACTGTTCTCTGTTTTTGGTTTTTGTTTATTTTTCTCATGGAGGTACAAGTTAGCCTTTCTGAAAGGCTAATATATATACTGGGGTTGGATAAATAAGTAAAAGGAAGATGGATATTGGGTGTCAGCTTTCTCACTGTTGGAGAATAAAGTTATAGATAAGCAAGAGGGGAAGGCTAAAATAAACTCCATAGTACTGGATCAGAGTTGCAGATGTCTGTGTGAACTTATTTTTAGCTTACTATAGATACAAATGGATAGATACAGAAACAAGCATAGGTATTCCTGTACACATAAATTAGTATATATAAATGTATGTAGTATATACATAATATACTATATAGTATATGTATATATATAAACTATAGATATGCATGTACACATAAGTTAGTATACGTAATAGTTATGTTGGTTGAGAGGTCTTAGAAGCAATGATAACCCAGTGGCAGTGAGCACAGGCAGCACCTAGATCTTGGTTTCTAAACACCATTTTACCCAAATAAACCAAGGCTCTTTGAAGAAAGAAACCTAATTCTAGGGTTAGGGCAAGAAAAATACAAAATGAACCTCGAATATCTTACAGTGGCAGAAAGTAAGAAGGTGCTAAAAAACAAACAAGCAAACAAAAAATCCCAAAGGATAGAGATGATATGTCATAGGAATACAGAAGCCAATTGAAAGAATTCCCAATGGCAAAAACTGGCACAATTTCAACCAAAAAATAAATAATGCAATATAAAATAAATATTACAAGTCTATTTGGATATAAGTAAATGACAAGAAATCATCTTTATTCAAGAATTGCAAATAATGAAGCTTAGTTATCCCAAATAAGTTCTCCAAGAGATGAAACTTAAGTCTTCCCTATCCCTTCTTCCAAGAATGGACTAGACTTAGTGACTTACTCCCAAAGAATAGTGAATGGATGAGAAAAAAGAGTACGATTACAGTGAATAAACCTGGCAAGCACTACCTCAACCAAGTGATAAAGGTGAAGTGGTGAAGTTATGTGCACATGAAGTGCCTGCTAATACAATGAGAGGAGTAAGGCACTTCTCCTCTGTGTTAGTCTTCTGAAAACTCATCACCCCAGTCTAATCATAAGAAAAACAGCAGATAAACCAAGAGAGAAGGGCACTTTTTAAAATACCTGACTGATACCTCTCAAAACTATCAAGGTCATGAAAAACAAGGAAACACTAAGAAACTATAACACACCAGAGGACACTGAGGAGACATGGCAACTCAATGCAATGTGATACAATTTGAGCAATGATGTAAATACTGTAGTATTTTTATCATAATTAGATTGGTCCTAGAACAAAAAAAAACACAGAGGAGTCACACATCTTTTCAAAATCTCTTTACATATATTATATAATATATTCACTTATTTTAATGTCATACACATTTTTATGATTGCTGTCAATTTTTGAACAAATTTTTTCAAGTATTTTCATAAATGAGCTGCAAGATTTCAGGGCACCGAAATATTCTTGTGTGGTGATTACTCTTAAATACTCTTGTAAGCATGTAAAATTTCAATTGTTCAACTTAGCCATTCCACAGTGTATATATACTTCAAAACATCATGTTGTACATGATAAAAATATATATAATTTTATTTGTTAATTTAAAAAAACATTAAAAGTTTTTGAATTGAAAAGCATTTGAAACATTGTTAGAAACCATTTCTACTGTGGGACAGTTAGCAACGATTGAACTATACAAGGAAGCGACTACACGTCTCATAAATATATCTCTACAAATCCAAACTAAATGTTCCTTCAGTCTTCCTATTCGAATAGCAGTACATTCCCGCAGAGATATTAATGCCTCCTTATGCCTAGGTAAATGAGTTGGGGGTAGAGGGGAAGCAATGTGGAGAGTAAGTAAGGAAAAAGATTGATTGTAGCTAAAGCATTTGCACTTTTGCAAATTTTATGAAAACATATGACAATACAAAGATAATGCTAGTTCTTTTTCAAGTCCAAAAATCTGAATCTGGTGATAAGACAACAAGATTCAAACGTGGTCATAAGAGTAGTGATGAAATTCTTTAGGCCTCAAACCTAAGCAGCAAGCTTCATGCAGATAGCCAATCATTGACAAATCAGCACTCGCCTAGTCAAATGGTAATCTGCACCTTATTTGTTTCCTTGCATATGTTGATTAGTTGTATGCCTTTCACTCAGGAACACAGAAGTTGGGGAGGGAAAAGAGGTGAGCTGAGAAGTGAAATTCAGAAAGAGATTTCAGCAGACTTCTTGGTCATAAAAAAAATCTAATATTTATTTTAAAAACAATTACATAGTACATCTGTGTTCTAGGTGCTACTCTCAGAGCTTTACCAGTATTACTTCATGTATTCTTCAAAACAACTCAATGGGTTAATATCATTATCACTCCATTTTCTACATGAGAAAACTGAGTCACAGAGAGATTAATTTGCCCAATTCACAAAGTAAGTGGTAGAGCCAGAATTTTAAGATTATAAATGTCACCCTTATTTTGTACAATTTTTTAGAAAGACGGAAGGGGGAAATTAAAGGAGATATGAATAAAACAGAGGAACAGTTGCAAAGTGATGACCAGTGGATGGAACCTGACCCTCTGATTTGTCTACTAGTCAATACATTCACATTAGAATTTGAATACCTTTAGGAAGGTCATGCGTTTCAGTTTGGTGAGTCTCCACAACTTTTTGATGCACGGCCCTGCCACTTGACATAGTAATATTGCTTGCCTGGTCTCAAATTGTTTCAGTTTCAAACAAAGAAAGAGAAACTAGAGTCTGATAAGTGGGGAGAAGGAGGAATTATGGAAAAGCATATAGATGACATAGGTGAGAAGAGGGTGATAGAGAAGCCGCATTGAACTAACTGACCCACCATGTATCTTTATCAACTAATAAAAGTTACACTGAAAAAAAAAAAGTTTTCAAGTTCTTACATTGCTTTCCCTTAAAATATGTGTGGAAAAAAGGGAGAGGAAACCAAAGATGCATTCTGTTCTCCTCTCCTCTTGCTCAGTTTAGCCTCATTCTACAGATACTATAGATGCAGATCCAGAACAGAAATAATTCCCTCCAACCTTTATCCAATTCTCTCTGGGACTCTCATCCAGGCTTTAGACCAATTGGGTCCTTTTGTGTTTTGGACCAACCTACAGCCATCTGGAAAGGATTCTCTGAGCCACAATTAGTAATTCTCTGCTATGAAATCAAGTCTTCTTCCAAATAAAATAGAACATAGCCCAGCCTTCAGTCTGCTAGAGCAGATCTTCCTATAGCTGCAAGCAGCCCTACCTTCAAGGCCCATCCAAACTGGAAGGAGGAGAAACAAAAATAAGTTAAAATGAAAATTTAAAATACCTAGTACTCTAGGCTCCATATCCACATTCACACATGAAGAAATCCTGGTCTTGGACATATACATATTTGGCATGAGAACTTGGATTGCTTCTTTTACTGATGTTTATTCAATCTTTCAAAATGACAAATATGAGAAAGACTTGGTAAATGAGTTTATTTTGGAGATTTGTTAAGAGTCTGCTCACTGCTGGAACAGTGTATACAGGAAAAATATAAAATCATTAACACTCACTCCAAAAATAAGCAACTCTCAGCACTGACACCCTTAACAAAGCTGCTAAAGAAAAGGCAAGTGGGAAAGTTTGCCTTTTGACCACACTCTGAGGATAGGCAAAGCAGGCATCAGCTTAAAAAATAAGGGAATGTTCACCAAGCACTAAGTGACCCTTTCCACTGACTAACTAGAAAAGCCGAGTTAAAATCTTTTGAAAAAGCCACACATGAAAATTCAAATCCTAGCTAAATCAAGGTTGTTCTGCCTTCTATCAAGTTTAGCACAATCTCTCGATTTCTTCAGTACCCTCTGAAAAATTAGAATACCAGAATATTATAAGGTATTCTGTTGGGTCACGACAAAAATAACTACTTGTTAATAAAGAACATAATTGTGACCCACTTGCCCGGCCCTAAGTGGACAGCTTGAGACTAAACACCCATCTGGTTAGCTTGTTTCATTTTATGGTAGGTGTGTGTTTAGTTTTGTAAAAAACTGACAAACTGTGTTCCAAAGTGGCTATACCATTTTGCATTTCCCAAGCAAAGAATGAGAGTTCACATTGCTCCATGTCTTCACCAGGATTTGTTGTCGGTGTTCTGAATTTTTACCACTCTAATAGGTGTGCAATGATATTTCATTATTATTTTAATTTACAATTCCTTAATGAAAAATGATGTTGGGCTTACTTTTGTCATCATTATATCTTCTCTGGTGGTGTGTGCATTCATGTCTTTTGCATATTTTTAAATCAAGTTGTTTTCTTACAGTTGCATCTTAAGAGTTCTTTGTGTATTTGGAATATCAGTTTTCTATCAGATATATCTTCTACAAATATTCACACCCAGTCTATGGTGCGTCTTTTCCTATTCTTGACAGTGTCTTTCATAGAGCAGAAGTTTTTAATAATGAAGTCCAGCTCATCAATTATGTCTTTTATAGACTTTATTTTTGGTGATGCATCTAAAAGTCATTACTGTGCCCAAGGTCTTCTAGATTTTCTCTTATGTTTTCTTTTAGGAGTTTTATATGTATATATATATAACATTACATTTAGGCTTATTATTTGTTTATTTATCTATCTAGATTTATGGTATTTTGAGTTAACTTTTGCTACGGTTGTAACCCTGTCTCTAGATTCTTTTTTTTTTTTTTTTTTTTTTTGCGTGTGTATGTTCAATTGTCCCAGCACCATTTGTTAAACAGATAATCTTTTGTCCATTACATTTGTTTTTGTAAAAGATTAGTTAACTATACTTATGTGGGTTTATTTCTGGGCTCTTTATTCTTTTCAATTGATCTATTTGACTGTTTATTTGCCAACACCACATTGTCATGATTGTGTAGTTTTATGGTATGTCTTGAAGTTGGTAGTGCCAGTCCTCTGACTTTATTCTTCTTCAATATAGTGTTGGCTATTCTAGGCCTTTTGTTTCTCCTTATAAACTTCAGAACCATTTTGTTGATATCCACAAAATAACTTGCTGTTATTTTGATTGTGATTCCATTGAACCTGTACATCAAGTTGGAAAAAACTGACATCCTGATAATATTGATTCTTTCAATTCATGGATATAGAATGTATCTCGATTCATTTCATTTTTCTTTGATTTATTTCAATAGAGATTTGTAGTTTTTCTCATAAGATCTTGTACTTTTCTTAGATTTTTACTAAATATTTTATTTTGGGGTGCTAATAGAAATGTGTTTTTTTATTTCAAATTTCACTTGTTCATTGCTTGTATATAAGAAAGAGATCAACTTTTGCCTATTAACCTCATACTCTGCAGCTTTGCTATAATCACTTACTAGTTTCAGAAATTTTTTTGTCCACTCTCATATTTTCTGCACAGAAAACCATGCATCTGTGAATGAAGACAGTTTTGTGTCTTTCTTCCCAGTATGTATACTTTTCATTTTCTTTTCTTATCTTATTGCATCTGCTAAAACTTTTGGTAAAATCTTGAATAGTAGTGGTGAGAAGGGTTACCTTGTTCATTTTTGTTGCTATAGCAGAATACCTCAGGCTGGTAATTTATAAAGGAAAAAAGTTTATTTTGGCTTACAGTTCTAGAGGCTGGAAAATTCAAGAGCATGGTGCCAGCATCTGCTCAGCTTCTCATAGGCTTCTTGCTGCTTCATACCATGGTGGAAGTTATCACATGGCAAGAAGGCAAGAGCATGTGTGACAAATTAGGTCTCTCTTGCTTTTCCTATAAAGCCACCAGTTCCATCATGTGGGCCCCACCCTGATGACCATATCTAATCCTAATTACCTCCCAAATGCCCTAACTCCAATCAACATATAGATTTGGGGATTAAGTTTTAACGCAAGATATTTTGGAGACACATTTGAACCATAGCAGGAAACATCCTTGCCTTTTTTCTGATCTTTGTTGTAAAGTTTCTAGTTTTTCATCATTAAGTGTGGTGTTAGCTATAGGTTTTTTTTTAAATCAAGTTGAAAAAGTTCTCCTCTATACCTAGTTTGCTGAGGATTTTTATCATGAACAGGTGTTGAATTATTTTTTTTTTTTAATTTTTTTTTTTTTTTGAGACAGAGTCTCGCTCTGTCGCCCGGGCTGGAGTGCAGTGGCCGGATCTCAGCTCACTGCAAGCTCCGCCTCCCGGGTTCACGCCATTCTCCTGCCTCAGCCTCCCGAGTAGCTGGGACTACAGGTGCCCACCACCGCGCCCGGCTAATTTTTTGTATTTTTTTTTAGTAGAGACGGGGTTTCACCGTGTTAACCAGGATGGTCTCGATCTCCTGACCTCGTGATCCGCCTGTCTCGGCCTCCCAAAGTGCTGGGATTACAGGCTTGAGCCACCGCGCCCGGCCAGGTGTTGAATTATTAAAAAATGCTTTTTTTGCATCTATTAATATGCTTATATGATTTTCCTTCTTTAGCCTGTTGGTGTGATAGATTATATTGATTGATTATTAAACCAGCCTTGAATATCTGGGCTAAATTTCATTTGATCATGGTACATAATTCCTCTTTCTACATTGTTGGACTTGACTTCTTAATATTTTGTTGAAGATATTTATCTATGTTCATGAGAGAGACTGGTCTGTGGTTTTATTTTCTTGTAATGTCTTTATTGGCCTTTGATATTAAGGTAATGCTAGATTCAGAGAATAAGTTAGGAAGTATTCCCTCTGCTTCTATCTTCTAAAAGAGATATTAAAGTACTGATATACTTTCCTCCTTGTTTGACAGAATTTACCAGTGAACCCATTTGGGCCTAATGCTTTCTGTTTTGAAAGGTTATTGATTTTAGATTCAATTTATTTTATAGATATCAGTCTATTTAGATCATCTAAGCTATCAAAGTTGTAGGCATAGAGTTTATGATATTATTCTTTCATTAATAATAGTAATGTCCTCTCTTTCATTTCTGGTATTAGTAATTTGTGTCCTCTCTCTTTTTTTTTTTTCTTAGTTAGCCTGCCTAAAATTTTTTAATTTGATTAATCTTTTCAAAGTCTCAGCCCTTGGTTTTATCGATATTCTTTATTGATTTCTATTTTCAATTGTATTGATTTTTGCTCTGATTTTTATTCTTTCTTTTCTTCTATTTACTTTATATTAAATTGGCTCATCTTTTCCTAATTTCCTAAAGTAGATATTTAGATGATTAATTTTAGATCTTTCTTATTTTCCTATATAGGCATTCAATACCTTAAATTTCACCTAAACACTTTTTGCTGCATGCCACCAGTTTTGTTGAACTGTAATTTCATTTTAATTTTGTTCAAAATACTATTAAAATTTCTCTTGACTCGTTTAGAAGTGTGTTGCTTAATCTGAATATGTGGGGATTTTCAAGCTGTCTCTCTGTTATTATTTCTAGTTTAGTTTACTGTGTTGTAAGAGAGGACAGACTGATTTATTTTTCGGCACATGCTATGTATTTGTCTTACCTCTCCATTCTTAAAAAATTGTAACATCCCATTCATTATTCTCACTCCCATTTTTAGAGTTGCATCACATTACAGGCTAAGTCATTCTTTGTTCCAAGTCCCCCTATTTAGTTACTTCTCTGCTGTGACTTTCCTTCTTAAGTCCCCATGTTATTTCTCACCTGCTTTCTTCAAAGTGAATGTTCAAATAAAAAAATAATAAAAAGAAAAGGAACTCAAGAGGGTGAAGCATTTTAAAAAAAAAAAATATATATATATATAGGTACAAAGATATGTATTTAAGTTGTTGAAGTCACTTTGGCTATGGGACTCACAGCACTGATCAGGAGAGACATTGATTAGTAGTTCCCAAAGTCATTTATTTTTTTCCAGACTGAAGTAAATAAGCAAATGTAACAGCACATATATTTTTGAGCATACTTTTTTATACCATGATCACAAAATCTGTGCCATTCTGAAAATGTCTTAGCACTTTTATTTGGGGAGAGGAAATGAAAAAAACAAAAGGCTTCAAATGTTTTTAAGTAACTAAACCTCATGCAGGGAAAGTTCTATTCCTAAATGCTAGCAGATTTCTGCCTAAGGTGAATTTAGCCACCCAATTGGTCCTATTACTTTTTGAACAGAGCTAATGCCAAAGTATCCAGCCTTTGTTTCAATCAGACAGAGTCTGATATGGTTTTGCTGTGTCCCCACCCAAAGCTCACCTTGAATTGTAGTTCCCATAATCCCCACATGTCACAGGAGGGACCAGGTGGGAGGTAATTGAATCTTGGGGATGGTTACCCCTGTGCTGCTGTTCTCATGACAGTGAGTGAGTTCTCACAAGATCTGATGGTTTATAAGGGGCTTTTCCCCCTTTTGCTCATTCTTCCCCTTGTTGCTGCCATGTGAAGAAGGACATGTTTGCTTCCCCTTCCATCATGATTGTAGTTTCCCGAGGCCTCCCCAACCATGGGGAACTGTGAGTCAATTAAACCTCTTTCCTTTAAGGACTACCCAGTCTCATATATGTGTTTATTAGCAGCATGGGAACGGACTGATACAATCTGATGTGTTGCTACACTCTGAGCCCCATTGGAAAAATTATCACTGAAGAAGAAAAGCCTCAGTTTGTTAGACCTAGTAGATTACTGTGAAAAAGCGTAAATCTTACAGAAATGGTATTTCACCATTAAATAGTTCATCGCTACATGGATTTCAATAAATGATGGCTCAAACTGGGTTTATAAAACATAACAATCTTTACAGAAAAACTTAAAAATCTGCTTTAAGATAATTAGCATTTCAAATAAAGGCAGCCTATGGAATCAGCCCACTACAGATAACTCTATTCAAGCACTTAATACTTAAGTGCACCTCTGTATATGTCACCAAATTTGACTAAATGAACTGAAATGATCCCATCTCATACATAAGGACATAGAGTAGTGAATTATACTTTTTATCTTTGGACAATTGGGTTCAAATTGTATAATACTTCCCATACAGGAGATATTTGGATCAGCTGTAAAAAAGTTGTTTTTTCTTGTCATAGGCCTCATCTTGGGAAACAGAGAAGAGATTAAAGGTTTAAAAATTTCTTAACTTTAGGAAGATATGGTAGATGTAGTTTTGTTAGACTTTTTAAAAGGCAATTTCTATATCATATTTACCATAGCGTATTATTGTTAGTGGCTTAGATAGAGGTTTCATTAGAGAGAATGTGAATTCTTTAAGGGAAAAACAGTATTTTAATTATCTGAATATCCTCAGTATCTAGTATAGTATCTGACATATAGATATTAGAAATATTTAATTATATCAGACATGTTGTGAAGACTGCAAATTATTGCATGGGGAAAGACCCAAATTGTTGTCCACCCATTGTGGCAATAGTAAGTGCTTACAGATTTCCAATGAGAAAAGCCTGCATTCTGAATCTAGTCTCACCCTGAGGGCTCTGGGACACTGTTCATTTCCACTTGAATGAAAACAAGAAAAAAGCAACGTTTGTAATTGCACCACTTTTTGATGTATTTTGGCAGGTTAGCCACAAAAAAGAAGTCACAATGTTCTTCTCCTTTTTATCTTCCAAACTCTATCTTTTTTTTTTTTTTTTTTTTTTCCTCTGGGAGATTTTCTAACCCCTTCACAAACTGAAGTTACTGCTTTCTCAATGTTTTTCTTTTTCTGATATTTCCTGGAAAAACTTGCATTTTCTTTAATATTTTAGAAATGAATCAATAAATAATCCTCTCTCTCTCTTTTTTTTTTTTTTTTTTTTGGTAGAACATACAAATATCTGTCCATTTGTTTAGTATTTAAATTCACAGTAAACTCTGTTCTTCACTTATTTCTTTGGTTACCTGTCTGCTAGCACAAGTGTCCCTGAAGTCCTGACTGAAGATGAGTTGCATTATATGTAAATAATATGTAGAAAAATACAGGAGAATTATTATAGTCTAATAAAGACTCCCATTTTAATTTTTATCAAAATCCACCAACCTCCTTTAGGATGTTTATTCAGCACTTTCTTGATGTAAAGGTACATCCTCAGTCTTTTAATCCTGTGTTGTCCGAATTTCCACCCAAAACTCATTGCCCCCCCCCCCCCATTTCCCTGCTGGGCCTCTGATCTTTGCATGCAGCTTCCATGTAGTAATCCCCGTAAGTCAGGCCACACTGCACTGACCTCTTTGTGTGATCCTCCAGGAGGATCTCATCCACATTCATGGTTTTAACCATGCCTCATATGTTGATGACACCCTACCGGTCCAGGATTGACCTTTCTGTAAGCTTAGTCTTGTATCCAATGGTTTGCTGAACAGCTAAGCTACTCACAATCACAAAGAAACTATCCTCTGAAAGATACACACCAGGCTCTAACATTGGTTACCCCAAAGTAATGAAAGTGAAGAAAGACAGGGAGGTTAGCTTTGCCTTTCTATATTGTTTTCTATTTTATTTTATTTTATTTTATTTTACTTTACAGAGCAAACATTTGTATTGCACGTTTGTTATTTTGTATTTTGGTAATTACTAAATAAAGACAAAGAAGTAGAAGCAGGAGAGGAAATGCACTCTATGCCTTGCCTCTCTGCCTCCAATTTAGTTCTCCTGAAAACTATGCTTCATATAGGTGAACTTTCTAAAATAGACATCAAACAATTCTGCTCTTCTCCTTAAAGCTAATGCTCTCTTGACTAAAGGATAAAATCTAAAATCTTTAATGTGGCATATTTCTCCATCTTTGATTCAGCCAGACTTCCAGTTTTGCCTTGATTTGATACTACAGCACTACATTTTCTCTCAGGTTAGTAGGAATTATTTTTTAGACTCACGTCAGATGTCTTTTCTCTTAGAAGTCTTCTGCAACACTTATCCCCAATATCCAAGTTGGGGTGGATGTACCATCTCTGTATTCCCATAGTAGCCTAATGCAATAGTTGCCACAAGTGATTCACAGATTTTGGGGGATTCCTGAGTCCTTTTTAGGGGCTCCACAAATTCATATTATTTTTATACTAAAGCTGATATGTGCCTTGTTCACTGTGTCGACATTGGTTATGTGGCACACATTTTCCTGAAAATAAATGAAGTTAGGCTGCTCCTTCAAGAAAAACAGCTAACAGTCTTTGTTGTTATGACAAAATTTGAACGTTTAAGAGAAAATTAGAATTTTGGAAAGCTTTTATCAGTCATTGTGAGCTTGATATTATATAATAACATTTATCATCATTTATAGGATTTATATAACTCAGTGAACCAATATCTTTTCAATGATCGATTATAATGTATATAATTATGCATGGTTAAAAGATACATCCCATATGTGAGATACATCAATTAGTTGTTATGTACAATATGAAAATTTATTAATATTATTTTAGAGTTCCCTTTAATACTAACATTTTAGAAACTACTTGAATTTTGGTGTAGTTTAAAATAATTACCTTAAAAGGCTATTGAAATTCTCTTCCTTTACCAAATATATACTTATGGAAAGTGATATATTTATCATACATAACAACTCAAACAACATATTACAATAAATTAAAAATAGAAGCAGATATGAAAATCCAGGTATCTTCTGCTAAGATGGATATTAAGTATATTTGCAAAAAATTGAAATAATGCCATTCTTCTAAGATTTGTGTTTTGGAAAATCTAATTATATTTCACAGAAAAATGTTATGTTAACATGTAAAATGTTTATTGTATTTTAAAATATATTAATAAACATTTTTAAATACCTTCTTTTAAATTTTTCAGAGAGTAAATATTGATACTTTTAACACATATGAGTAAAAGCTGTCCAAGGTCCTCAATAATTTTTAAGCATTTAAAAGGGTCCTGGGATTTAAAAAAAGTTTGAGGACTGCTTCCCTAATGCATGTCTCAGTGGTTATTACATACCATATGGCCTTATAAATATGTTGATGTGCCTGTCTCTGTAATCCTGCACTTAGATCATTGAATACTGAGCTGTCTTTAATTATTCAGTTTTCAAGGGGGTTTTACAGGGAAGGAAAATATGAGTGTTCCCTTTGTCATTTAATGTTCAATATATTGAAACTCACATCTAAAAGACAAAACTGTGAAAACTCATTTTTTAAACATTCAAATATCAGTTATGATTTTGACTAATTTCTCTCAAATCATGTACATGGCAATTATACATTTCTAAACAGTTTAAATAACATCAAAGATATACACAAATGCAATAATACAAAATTTATAACATTTACATTTAACTTCTAGTCTAAAAGAATCAACTCCATAGACTTACTTTAATTATTCCTTATTTCTATGCCAGATTTTGTACGTTCTCAAATTATTTTAATGCTTATTTTGATATTTTCCTGTGGTTTCAGAAAGTATTATATTGATTTCATTCTGGAATGTTATTGATCTTTCTAGATTCCGCTCTTCTCAGAACAGCAGATGTTGCAGAATCAAAATTATCAAACAGTTACTGAAGATCTCTCAGCTACCAGTACAAGGGAATTAAACCACAGTGTCATATAATTTGGCTGAGCCCTTTTCAACTATAATGTTTTCCTTGTTGTATATTCGAATACCCCCCTTTCTCACATGTATTTTTATTTCTAAAAATTGTTGTCTTTCCAATAAATCAAGTTTTAAATAGTCTGCAATACTTAACACATTGAATTGTCTTTGCAATGCAGTAACCTGGTTCAATATTATTAACTCTTCATTATTATTTTTACTGTAATTCAAAAAATCCATCCAGTATTTTCATCTCCTAGGAAATAAAGGAGTGAAGCTGCACTCTAACTCTCATCATTAGTCCTTTGACTAACTGATCCAAATTTTGAAATAGTGTGGAGCATTCTTTCCACTGAGATTTTATGTGTAGCCACATATGTTATAAACAGTTGGAACCAATTTCAATATGGTTCTTATGAGTGACTATCACTGTTAACCATTCCTTCCTGTTCTTGGTATGTGGCTATATTTTCCAGAATGACTTGAATTATACCCAGATAAACTTGGTAAACCAGGATAGAATAAACGTAAAAATCCCAAATGATTTACCAACAGCTTGCTTATTAACATCCGTAAAAACTGTATACCTCTTACCATTTTTCACCCTTCTTTTTTATTTTAATTACCTTTGAAACATTATCTTGACTTGAATTCCAGGATAACACTTTTATGGCTCTTCCTCATCACCTTTCTTCGTCTCCTCTGTCAGTGCTTTCCCCCTCATGTCCTCAATCTGTGCATTCACATGTCCAGTGTTCATGTGCATATGTGTACACACACACATAAATGTTAATGACTAATACATCTCTGTCATCAGCCCAGCCCTCCCAGAGCTCTAACCTCATATAACCACTGCCCACTCTATATGTCCTCTTGAATGCTTAATAGACAACTCACATTTAATACGCTCAGCTCTGTGTTTCCGGTCTTTGTCACTAAACCTGCTTCTCTTCCAAATTCCACAAATGCCAACTCCATTCCTGCAGTTCTTTAAGTGACAATTTTGGCACTACCCTTGACACCTTTTTCTCAGACTCCCTAGCAGTCTTTCAGAAAATCTTGTTCACGTTAACTTGGAAATACATGTAGAATCTGATTCCTTCTCAAGCTCACATGATTTCTCTCCTAGATTATTGCAGTCGACTCCCACATGGTGATCTCACTTCTACTGTTGCCCCACCTGCAATCCATTGTCCCCATAACTGCAAATGGCTGCTTATTTCACCCAGGGAAAAGCCAAACTCTCTCCAGTAGCAAAACAAACAAACAAACAACCAACAACAAAAAAACCCCAAAACCTCTACACAATTCTATTTCCTGGAAATATCTGACCTCATCTCCAACATTCTTTATGCTTTATATTATCCTTCTCCCAAAGAAACTCCTGGTTCTCTTTCTCCTCTTCACAGCTTCTCTCTGGCATTTATTGCCTACCTTCCTCATTTATTTCTTTCTATAGTACTCAGCACCATTGAGATACAAGATTTTGCTTATTTATTCATTTTTTCCCTCCACTAGAATGCCAGCTCTAGTGACTGCCCATAGTAGACAATCAATAAAGGTTGAAGGACTGGATTAAATAAAATGTGTATCAAATCTGAATATCAATACAAATTTTTGGTTTTTCATAAATCTAATGTGTTCCAATTAACTGTACTGTTGCTATGATTTTTAGTCCACGATCAAACTATTTTAACATGGCTATCTGTAACTTCTTTACTATTTCTTTCTTTATTTTATTTTATTTTGAGGTGGAGTCTCACTCTGTCACCCAGGCTGGAGTACAGTGACCCCATCTTGGTTCACTGCAACCTCCCCCTCCTGGGCTCAAGTGATTCTCCTGCCTCACCCTCCTGAGTAGCTGGGACTACAGGTGCATGCCACCACACCCAACTAAGTTTTGTATTTTTTGTAGAGACAGGGTTTCACCATGTTGGCCAGGCTGGTCTCGAACTCCTGACCTCAAGCGATCTGCCCGCATAGGCCCCCCAAAGTGCTGGGATTATAGGCATGAGCCACTGTGCCCGGCCCGGGAACTTCTTTAGATTTGGTTTTTTCCTTTATAACTGCCTCTGTTACCCTTGAAAGTATTCTTGTGGCAAAAGTAAAATTTCCAGGCCCATTCTATTTTTCTCCTGATGTAAGGTATCGAATTAGCTACATAGAAAACCAAACAGTCCTGATTTTCTGTAGTGGAGAGTAGTATGAGAGACTGAAATCTTTATCCTCGGGGTTTCCTAAAAATTGGAAATGGGTAAAGTTCTAATACTACTGCTATTTCTACTATTGGAGAGCTTTAGTAGTGTCAAGCTTTAAATAATATATTATTATAAGGTCCTAATGTCACACTGGTGTTTCTAATTTAACTGATTAGATTACCATGTTCTACTTTTCTTTATATGTAATTTCATTGTCTTTTTCTTACTTTGGCCATTTTTTTATCTCCAGAATCTAGTCCAGTGGCAAATAAATAGTAAATTCTCAGTAATCGTTTGACACGTCAATTATTTTTATATCGAATAGTAAGATAAGACGGGAAGTTTTAAGGACCAGTGTGATTTAGGCCAAGTATTCACATTAATGTAATGTGTCACTAATATAAGTCCGTTTCTTGGGCTAGTTTGGGAGGGCTCATGAGAAAGTCAGTAGAAAAGCCCAAGTATTTCCTGAAATTTCTTCTTATCTAGTATGCTACAACATGCATTATTTTCTCCTTACAATAGAAATGGGGCCCCTAACAGAACAGATTCTATGTGGTGCATATTTATCCACTTGTATGAAAATTTCACTCAATATCAACTTTTTCTCTAAGGAATTCAAAGTGCCTTACACAGATTAGGAATGATGACAAGACACTTGTGAAGTAAATAATAATGCTTTGAAATAACATAGCACTTATCATCAGTGGAGCCCAAAGCACTCCAAATGATTTATCTCATTTATCTTCACAATGTTCCTGTGAGAAAAGGCAAGTATTATCTCCAATTTGAAGACAAGAAACTGTCACAAACTGGTCATGAAGTAAGTCAGGGGCAATGATAGACAATGAGTGAAAGACGGTGCATATGGGACAGATTATCTTTTCTTTGACCAATGCGCTGTTAGTAAGACTGTTCTTTTCTGCGTGATGTGTTTCTGTAGAATAGTCCTTCCAAAGAACCGTAAAAATTGTCTTACAATAAGTCTTACCAATAAGTCATTTATTTATGATTTACCTGGGTGTTGACAACAGTTCCTTCTGAGTAAAATCCCTGCCCTGGAGATTGTGTGGTTCTTGCCAATTATTTGCTCAAATATGATGGGAAATGGTAACTTGTAGGTGTGAGTGTTCAGCAATTTTATCTATAGTCAATTCCCAACTTTTAAATTCTTTCTATTCCTTTATTATTGAGGCTTTTAGAAATTCTCACGCAAAGTTACTTCTAAGGATTTATAAATATTTCTTCCTGATATCAATAGAATGCCACATAACACTTTAAAAAATAAAAAATTCATACAATTCTTAAAATGTGTATGCCTGATGAGAAATAGTTCATTTTTTATATTTCCTTTACCTAGACTTCCTTCCAAGACTCTGGCAAAACCTTCTCAAGTACACATCTGAGATGGTACTTGATTCTCCAGGCACACTCATTCTCCTCACAGCCATGGACCTTAGGCGGCTGCATCCAGAAAAACTTTTCCAAACCAGCGCGTCAAGGGATTTTGATGCTTGTCATGAAATTCTTCCAAGAACATCATTGACTTTCTAACTACCCTGGAATTGAATTAGAGTAAAATGAAAAGTGTTTATTTCAATATCTATAGGAAGTGTTTACTTTGTACTTTAACACTGAATGGGCTTCTAGCTCCTGCTAAGACACCACTACAAGAATGATAAATTCCTTCTGTGAGAGATGCTAAATTTTACATTGAAGCAATGAAATCAAGTTATTTTCAAAATCTCTTCTCCAGAGGATTTCAAGTGGGGTTAAGGAAGAAGGGTCCATGAACCCCTATAGAGTCCTTAAACATATTAGTCAAGGTTCTCCAGAGAAACCTTGGTTCTCCAGAGCCAATGGGATAGATACAGATTGAGAGAAAGATATAGATAGATATAAATAAATATAGATTATCTATGTCTCTTTCTATCTGTATATATTTATATCTGTATATATTTCTGTCTACATCCTGTTGGTTCTGCTTCTCAGTTCAGTCGTGTTTGTATATAGATATGTTTATATACACAAAATTTACAAAATGCAAAAGAACATTGCAGTAAAGCTTCATTTATCTACTATGTGCTAGATATGTTAATTTCTAATATACATTATCTAATTTAATCCTCACAGCAGCCCTACTTATTGATTGTCAGCAGCTAATAAGTGGCAATGAGAATCTAGGTTTTCACCGTGAACAAGGACACAATTGCCTGATACCAAGTCAGCTGCAATCCCTTCCTATTTTACTTCTCTTTAATCATATATAAAATAAGTGTCTACACATTCTAACTAAGCATAATGCAGAAACTTTAATTTCAAAGTTGAGGCTGGGCACAGTGGCTCACACATGTAATCTCAGCACTTTGGGAGGCCAAGGCGGGTAAATCACCTGAGGTCAGGAGTTGGAGATCAGCCTGGTAAACATGGTGAAACCCCGTCTCTACTAAAAATACAAAAAAATTTGACCAGGCATGGTAGCGTGTGCCTGTAGTCCCAGCTGCTTGGGAGGCTGAGGCACAAGAATCACTTGAGCCTGGGCGGCGGAGGTTGCGGTGAGCTGAGATCGCACCATTGCACTCCAGCCTGATTGATGTAAGGAGACTCTGTCTCAATTAAAAAAAAAAAAAAAAAGTTGAAATTCCCATAGGGAATGACACAAATATTTTTCCAGAAGATTGTTAAATTGAAGCAGCAGTGACAGCTCCAACTGCACAGGGGCTGGGATAGCGTGTCATCATCAGTAATAATGATGCTGTTATCATCTCTGCTGGGGCAATTCTACCCCTGTAGGCTGCTGATGTCGCTCAGAAACTACTCCAAGGAAAAGATTTTTATACTTGGAAGATTTAAACCCAAGGAGATAATGGACTTGTGGAGTGGAAATAACTCTCATTTGTGTTTTCCTAGAGAAAGCTATTATTGATGAGAGTCTCAAAAGAATAAGCTATAGGACCAATAGTGCCTTTTTCCCATGGGACATACAGAATTTTCCTTGCAGATGATGTTGAAGAAAAACTCTACTTGATTGGTATTTTACCTGTGCTCAACAGTCATTCTAACAATTATTGCCACCCATTAGGAAGACTGGCCTCAGCCATCAAATGGGCAAGGCATACCTGTGAGGACTATCTAGAGATAAATAGCTGCTTCATTAAAGATTAACATTCAAAAAATACCAACATATTTCTGTGTTTAGACAGTTATTATTACACAAGCAAAATGTAACAGTTGTGATATAGTCCTCTACCTAATTTCCTCTGTGATAGTGAAGACCTAGAAGTTTGGGTATTTGAGGAGAGGGAGGTGAGTCAGAGGAGCAGAAAGGGATGTATAAGAGGAAAGCAATAAGAGAAATGGGAGAGAAAGTTAAAATCAGATTTTCTAACTTAAGCTAGGATATTATGGACAGACATACCTATCAACTTTGTCTCTAATTCAGGACATTTTTTGATAAGTAAAAGCAATGAAGTGAACCCTATTAATATTTAATGCTTTGCATTATACTGATGTTACACAAACATTTTTCTTTGAGACTCTTCGATGAGATCTGGCTGGTGAAGCAATTAACTCCATTCCCTCATCTTAGGTAGTCAGATTTCCCTTTGGCTTTAAAACATATTTTAATTGGATACTATCTAGTTATTGCTCACATTTTATATTACTAACTTGTCTTTATGAATTTTTATCATTGGTCACTTTTGCCTTCTTTGTGGGAATACAAATGCTCATGGCTTCCATTTATTTTTTCTAATTTGTTACACAAATTGCATTTGTTGTTATGCAAAATGTTAATGTCAAAGAAAGGCTTTTATTGTATATTAAATGCATATGCAAAAAAATCCTTGGTAATTCTGAACCGAGTTATCTCTGATTTAACCAACTTACCCAGCTAAGAGCCAGTTGATGAGATACAAGCCATCTTTATCCTAATATTGTAAGAACTGTGAAAGGAAGGAAGAATGTGTTTCTTTTTGTTTGTTTGTTTGTTTTGGTAGAGATGGGATCTCATCACGTTGCCTAGGCTGGTCTCAAACTCCTGAACTCAAGTGATCCACCTGCCAAAGTGCTAAGATTATAGGCATGAGCCACCATGTCTGACCAGAAAGAGTGCTTTTAAGGAACAGAAATCAAACAATAGAGTCAGCCTGAGTTCCCCTTAATATCTCACCCCTGTGCCTTTTCTCATGTTGTTCCTTTGCCTGGAATGGATTTGCTTTTATCTATCCTTCAAAGTCCAGCTCAAAGTTACATCTCCTATGAAGCTTTTCCTCATTGCAAATATTCTCTCCTGGATTTTCATTTCAATTTGCCTATATTTGCCTAAAACATGTCACTTTCTACGTTGCCTTGAAATTAATTATGCTCATGTCTTATAGCCCTATAATAAACTGCATATTTCTGGAAATGATTTTTTGTGTGTGTATATATAAAGTGTTTCAGTGCCTCAGCAGAGTGCCAAGCACATAGTAGAAACTCAATAAACGCTTGCTTAACAAATGAATTTAAAGGCATATGAATTTAATTATACATATTAAGTAACAGTATAGTTTCAAGCAGGATTAACCAATTGTTTGTGCCTGTGTTTCTTCATCAGATGTAAAAACATTTGTCTCAATCTCTAATAAATTATTTCTAGAAGCAAGAGACAAAACTTGCTAAAACTTATGCTTGATATACTGTCAATATAATATAATAGTGAAGTTAGATTCAAATTACATGATTTTTGTAGTTTCTGGGATTTTACTCTTCAAGATATGTGATGTTATATTAAGTTCAGTGTAAGAAAAGGTTATGATTAATATGATGAAAATTATAACTTAGCATATAACTTTAATAAAAGTAAAAAGTTCAAACAGAACGTATGAAATTGTGTCTATGAATCAGGAGAATAATCTGCACCTTATTACTAAAAGTAAATCTTGCTTTTACTGAGCCATAAGTGTTTCTGTATCTAGAGCTGGCATTAGGGAACTACTGAGACACAGAAAAAAAATAATATGCTAGGACATAAGCTCTTCTCATGATTTAAAATAAGTCAAAAGATGTAGCTACCTTCAAAAGAAATAAAGCCTACCATCACCAATATTTGCTGAAATCAGCTTATAATTGTTTGGGAGTCTGGGGGTGGGGGCTGCTAAAGACTGCACCTGCCTCCCTAACTACGGCTTTCCACTTTTCATTTTGAAGAGGCTAGTACCCCATCATGCTCACAATCTCCAAAGCAGTTCCTGCCTCACCTCCAAGCTGACAGAAACCTTGATTCTGATTCTCATTTGGTTTTCTGCCTGTCAGAAGGAAACTCCCAACAGTTTGCTATGGGTTTTTTTCTTCATTCCCTTCCAGGCTTTGTTCTTCGCCATACACATTGCAAGCTTAGCCTAAGCAATGCCATAGGGTAGACTGAATTGTGATTCAGGGCAAGTCTAATTTCTCCCAACAGACAATTTCCAGCTAATGCTGACCATCAGAGGAAGGCTGTCATTGATATCATCTGGTTAATGGCATAACTTGGTCCACTCAACTCAAATTGCATCACTTACACTAATCTGCTGCAGTTCTGCAGCCCCACTCTGGAAGAACCCTCTGTTTCACTGAAAGGACTGTGTCATTTGGTCAGAGAGCATGATGTAATTGCAACTGCTTTTCTTCTGATGAAGTATTTAATATGACCTTGCTATCATCTTCAAATAAATTATTTACCCTTCTAACAGCCAAAAATTGTCCAGACAAACTTAAGTAGCAATAAATTTCATAAATTATTACAGGTCAGAATGTACTCCTAAGTGACTCCAGTCAGTAGCAGCCCACGGAACATCCTATAAAACTCCATTTTCCTCTGTCCAGCCAAGGTAGATGGGTAGACATAAAGTTCAGTTATCAAATCTTACTTTTACTCATCTGCTCTCAGAAGCTTACGAGTAATAAACAACTTCATATAGTTGGCAGACAAATTGATGGTGGGGAGCTCTCCATTAAAAGGATAAAACAATGATACTTTGTTGTCTTCTTACACAAATGGCCAGCTGAGATTCATTTGGTTTTCATTTTTAGAATAAAACAGTAATTTCTGGTGTGATCTAAATGCACCACAAAAAATGTATTCATGACATGCCTACATTCTTGGGGAAAACGTTTTATTCTTCTGAATAAAGAAAACTACATTAAAAGACTTATGACTTCACTAGATATTACTCAGCCATTGTGGCTCTGCACCTAAGACAGTGTCATGTTAAATTTCCTTTTAGGTTTAAGTGTTCACTCTTCATCAACAATCTTTGCTAATATACCCGAGAGAGAGAAAATAGGGAATCAAAACTTCATTGGCCTCTCTGCATGACCCCTCCAAATTTAATTTTATGAATCACTTTGATTTTTTTCTAGCAAAAGCAAACTTGCTAACTATCAAGTATTCTCAAAGCCAGAACCTCATGTAAAACAGAGAGCTCCTCTTGGCTGAGCCTGGTGGCTCAAACCTGTAATCCCAGCACTTTGGGAGGCCGAGACGGGTAGATCATGAGGTCAGGAGATGGAGACCATCCTGGCTAACACAGTGAAACCCCGTCTCTACTAAAAAGAAAAAAATTAGCCAGGCGAGGTGGTGGGCACCTGTAGTCCCAGCTACTCGGGAGGCTGAGGCAGGAGAATGGCATAAACCCGGGAGGCGAAGCTTGTAGTGAGCTGAGATCCGGCCACTGCACTGCAGCCTGGGTGACAGAGCCAGACTCTGTCTCAAAACAAAACAAAACAAAAAAACAGAGAGCTCCTGATGGTGCAATTACCTGGTCACTGATACTGGTGAGCTTTTCTGTGTTTCACTCTTATGAGATGAAAAGTTGTTATTAAAGGATAACATATAAAGTTGGATGTAGCTTTGGACCTACCAGAGAATGCAATGAACACTTCTGGAGGACTGAGAAGTGGCTTCTTTATTCTGACAGAAACAAATGCCATCATGGAAATAACTCTTAGAGAACTGGGGAGCTTTCAAAGACATCCTCTTGAAAAAAAAAAAAAAAAAGAAATCTCCAGTTCCTGGGAAACAGTGACAGAATCATACGCAGAGTGATGCATGGCTGTCACATTCAGCACTTGCCTCAGTGATTCCTAGATTGTAAATAGCTACCTTCTGCTGAATAGGCTTGAAATTCCTATAGCCTATCGTGTACCAACAAATATTGACCAGACAGTGCGGGCTGCTGCAGTGGGCAGCAGTGTTTCTCCAAATACAAGGCATAGAAAAAAAAGAATTTGAGTTTTTCCTCAATTAATAATTGGAAGACAGACATCGTCAGGATTTTAGTCTTAAATAAGATTTCCATCTTAAATGAAGCGGATGGGGACACTAAAATGAAAAAGGGTGGCAGGGAGGCAAGAACCTGCTTTAATTCAGTCTTTTTGTTTCCTCCATGCCACACAAACAAACATCTTTTTAAAAATTGAATTCTTCGCCTGTTTGTTAAGATTCATCCCAGGGTCCTGCAGATCTATCACAATCTGGCCACTCTGTACATTTTCTAACTACTCAGGCCCAAACCTCACTGGCATCCTTGACATTCCCTTCTTCCATATTCTATATTCAATCCATCAGCAAATCCTCTCAACTCTACCTTTCATATGTATTCAGCATCCATCCACTTCTCATCACATCCACTGCTACCATGTTCATCTGGCTTAAGCCACCATCATTTCTTGCCTAGATTATTGCAATGGTTTCCAAATGGGATTCCTTGCTTCTACCCTTGGACCCCCCATCCCTACAAATTATTCTTAAAACTTCAAGAGAGTGAACCTGTTAGAACTAGTGAGATTCAGAGGCAGATTTATTGTGGAACTAATGAAGTTTAAACCTCTAGGTTCTTCCCCTAACAGATAATTCCCAAGGCTCTAAGAGGGCCCCAAGTCTAAGCAATGTGGTTAGATGGTCACAAATATCTTGATGTTTCCAAAAGTAAGATTGTTACATATTTGTAAAAGCCTGAGTTCCAAAATTAACATATCTGGAAATTGAGGCCCCACAAAAACTAAATAAGATTGTATCACTCTTTTTGTCAGATCATCTCTGTCCTCTGTTCAAAAACCTCTAATGGCTTCCCATCTCATTCAGAATAAAAAAATTATTACTAAGGCCACAAAAGCCCTCACTACATCTCTGACTCATTTCCTACCACTGGATCCAGTCACACAGGCTCCTTGCTATTTGTGGACTAAATGCACCTGTACATCAGAGCCTCTCCAGTATGTTTCTACTTGGAAGGCTCCTTCCTGAGCAAGTTGATGGGGACTGCCCTCTCTTCCTCCACATCTTTCTGCTCAGATGTTGCATTTATTAAAGGAGAGAACTTCCTTCACCAAACTATTTTTTAATATGCTTCCTCACCCATCTTTGACACTTCTCTTCTTGTTAATTTAAAAAATTTTTTTCAAACCACTTACCATCTCTCGCTTCAATTTGTTGCCTCCCTCCACCAGTTACACATTCTCATTACTAGAATATAAGCTCCTTGTTATATATCCTCATTACTAGAATATGAGCTCCTTGATGGCAAACTATATATATATAGAGAGAGATCTCACTCTTCCCTATTGCCTAGCATCGCATTTGGCACACATAAATCTTAGATTCATCCATTCAACAGAAACATACCAAGTATGTTTGTATACACTGAAGAGAAAGCAGAGAACAACCAAAGCCCCTTTCTGTGGTACATGCATTCTTACAGACAGAATGTTACTGCTGATTTTCTGTTGTTGAACTGTAAATTACCCAGGTAAAACTGAGGTCTTAAATGTTTGTGAATTATTTTGATAATGAAATAATGTTTTTTCTATTTGATACTTCTTATATCCACAAAAACCCAAGCAGAATTCCTTATTTGTACTACCTTTTGCTATTTAAGGAAGAAGACTTTTACACTTATATTAGCTAAGCTTTAAGAATGTAAGCATAGGCCGGGCGCGGTGGCTCAAGCCTGTAATCCCAGCACTTTGGGAGGCCGAGACGGGTGGATCACGAGGTCAGGAGATCGAGACCATCCTGGCGAACACGGTGAAACCCCGTCTCTACTAAAAAAAATACAAAAAACTAGCCGGGCGAGATGGCGGGCGCCTGTAGTCCCAGTTACTTGGGAGGCTGAGGCAGGAGAATGGCGTAAACCCGGGAGGCGGAGCTTGCAGTGAGCTGAGATCCGGCCACTGCACTCCAGCCCGGGCGACAGAGCGAGACTCCGTCTAAAAAAAAAAAAAAAAAAAAGAATGTAAGCATATATAAAATGACATCTTGTGTCTCAAGTACTAAAAATGAGAAGAATCTTTGTAGTCCTCTGTAGGACATGTCTTAAGAAGAATGTAGTTTATTGATTACTTAATGAGAAAAGGTTTCTTTTTTAAACAAACTTGTAAAAGAATATGTGTATTATCTTCTTATCTTCTATTTTGAAGCAATTATAAGTAGTAATGTCAGTATGAACTTTAATAAAGTTTAATTTGTTTTTATCTTTTTCATTTCAAACACTCGTGTTTACTAGGCTGGTCTCAGAGCCATAGGTCTTTACCATTATAATGTATTGCAGTCACTTGGAAACGCTTCCCCCTCGAGGGGGTGAGGTGGGGAGAGCGAGGGTTCCACCGGCCCCCGCGGTGGAGTAAGTTTGCTTATAAATGGAAGTGAAACATCTATATAAACATTAATGCAAACAGTGATTAGAAGAAAGCTGGAGTAACCATTTAATCTAGAAAAAGTGGACTTCAGAGCCAGGAATGAAGAGGGACATTTCATAAAGATAAAGAGATGATTAACTCATCAAGAGGACATAAATATTCTAAATTAGTATACACCTAATAATAGAACTTAAAAATACACAAAACAGACACTAATAGAACTAAAAAACAATAATAAGACAAATCCAAAGTTATAGCAGGGATCTTTAACATCTTATCTTAGTAGCTGAAAGAATTTGGGCAGCACTGTCAATGCACATGATCTATTGACATTTATGGAACTTCCCATCTAACTACAGTAGAATACCATTCATTCAAGTGTGCATGGAACATTCACCAAAATAGACTATATTCTAACTCAATAAAATAAGTATCAATATATATAAAAAAAAAATTATACAAAGTCTATCCTCTCAACAAACACATGTGGAAATTAAACAACACACTTCCAAATAACCCAAGACTGAAAACAATCACTAGGGACATTGGAAAATACTTTTAACTAAATGAAAATAAAATTGCTACATAAAAACGGGGGAGATGCAGGTTAACTGATGATAAGAGAAAAATTCCTATTATGAAAATCTTATATAAAAAAGGAAGAAACTTCTCAAATCAATGATACAAGTTTTCACCTTAAGAAACAAGAAAACTCACACAATATTCTGAGATAACAAACCTGCACATGTACCCCTGAATCTAAAATAAATTTAAAATTATAAAAAAGAAAAAGTAAAAGAAACAAGAAAAAGAAAATTAAACCTACTCTAAGCAGAAAGAATAAAATAATAAACACATCAAAGAAATAGAATGCAGAAGAATACAGAGAAAAATGTATACCACCAGAAAACAGTTATTCAACAAGATCAATAAAACTGAAAAATCACTAACTGGAATAATCATGGGAAAAGAAAAGAAAAGACAAATTACCAGGATCAAAACAAAAAACATACAGATTTTTAAAAAGGAAGAAGTAAAACTCTTTCTCTTGGCAGGTAACTGATTGGCTCTGTAGAAAATCATAAGAAATCACAGAGAGTAGCTATTAGAAATATAAAGGGAGTTAAGTAAGGTCACGAGATACAGGACCATATGTGAAGTCTCTTGTATTTCTACATATAGACAACAAACAACTAGAAACCATTTTTTAAGGGTCATGTATAGAAGCAGCAAAATCTAAGAAGTGCTTAGGGATAAACTTAAATTATCAAAACCTGTACACTGAAAACTACAAAAGAATGCTGAGAGAAATTAAAGACAATATAAAACAACAAAGAAATAGATGGATTACAACAATAGATCAGAAGACTCATTATTTTAAGATGATGATTATCTCTGATTGATCTACAGTTTCAATGGAATCCTAATCAAAATCGTACCATGATATTTTATAGATATTGATGAATTTTTAAATCTGAAATTTATGAATAGGTAAAGGACTAAACATCTTCGAGAAAAAATACAAAGTCAGAGTACCTTACACTATCTGATTTTAATACTTATTATAAAGCTAAAGCAATCAAGATACTTTAACATGAATGTAAAGGTAGCCATACTGATCAATGTAATTGAAATAAGAGTAGCCCAAATTCACACATATAATGCCAATTTATTTTTTAATTTACATGAAAAAGTAATCCAATAAGGAATGGATAATCTTTGCCACAAATGGTATTGGAACATTTCAACATCTGTATGCAGAAGAAGGAAAAGAAAAAGAAGATAAGGAGGAGAAAGAAAGGCAAGGGGGGTGGCAGGAGGGAGAGGAAAGGAGAGGAGGAATCAACAACATAAAACACAAAAACAAAAACAAAAACAAAAACACCCAAATCTTTGACCGTTAACTCACAGAACACATAAAATTAATTCAAAATAGAAAATTGACCAAAATGTAAAAGGTAAAGAAAATAAAACATCCATAAGGAAACCTAGGATAGAGTACTTATATTTTGAAGTGGTCAAACATTCCTTACATAAACACAAAAAGCCAACAACATTTAGAAATACTATAAAATGGACTTTACCAAAATTAAAACTTTTTGCTATTTGAATGACAATGTTAAGAAAATGAAAGGGCAAACCACAGCCTGGAAGAAAATATTCATAATACATAGATACGAAAATAGACTTGTATACAGAATAGACAGAAAATTCCTACAATTCAATGATGAGAAGAGAAACACACCAATGAAAAATGCTCGAAATATTTGAACAGGCAATTTACAAAAGAAGATATATGGACAGCCAACAAGTACATGGTAAGATCTTCATCCGCTGTCTTAAGAAATGCAAATTAAAACTACATCACTTTGAGTGGTTGCAATTAAAAAGTTGGATAAAATTAAATATTGGTGAGAACCAACTGCAACTTTCATTTATTTCTGGTGGAAATAGAATGGTATTAATCTAGTTTGGAAAACAATTCTGTAGTCTCTTATAAAGTTAAAAATGCACTTACCTTATGATCCAGCCAATCTACCCTTAAGTATTTACCCAAGAGAAGTGAAAATACGTTCACATAAAGATTTGTAGGTTCACACAAAGATAAAGTGTTCACAGGCACTTTATTTACAACAGCATAAACATGAGAAACAAGTCATACACCTATCAACTGATGAATGGACAAATTGCGGTGCATCTATGCAATGGAAAGCAACTCAGCATTAAAAGAAAAGAATTACTAATAAATACAACAACATATGAATCTCAGAAACATTATGGTAATCAGAAGATTGTGGAAACACAAAGAGAACATATTGCATGATTTTATTTTTGAGAAACTCTAGAAAATTTCAAATTGTTACAGGAAAAGTAGATCACTGGCTGCCTGGATCAGGGAGTAGGGAGAAGAGACTGCAGGAGTAAAAGCATAAATGAATATTTTTTGACAATATTCTTTATCTTGATTGTGGCATTAGATGCATGGGAGTGTATTTTTGTCAAAACTCATCAAACTGCAATTACAAAGAGTACAGTTTATTGTTTTTAAATTATACCTTAATAAAGTTGATTAAAAGGAAATAGTATGTGAGTGGGCTAAGTGGGCCTCTTCCTTAGTTACCAGAAGCTATTCCTCAATCTGTAGAATGGATAAAAATGCTCTTGTGGTTTATGAGTTTTTTCCTTAATGCTACTGACATGTTCCTCTACGTTGCACAAAAAATAACCAGCTGCCCAGTGCTGCCATTATTTTACAGCTGCTAGAAAATAATAGTATTCTATAATTTAGAATTCTCCAGAATTAAAAGATCTATATCACCATCCCCAAATTTAAGTCATCTGGATTTATGAAGTTTCATTGTGCATAAAGGTAAAGGGAGATATTTGAATACAATGAAGTGTATGCTGTGGTGCTTTAAAATAAAGATGTGTGTAATGCAGGGTGCAGTTTTAGATTAAAGGAAACAGCTCAGGAAATCCTTGCTTAATTGAATTGAATGTTTTCCCTAAGATGCCTGTTTGGATTAATCACAAAATTGAAATTAATTATATTCCCTTGGAGAACAGTTAATATTTGGTCCAAAGTCCAACCCTCTGCCTTTGGAAAGAACTGAAGAGGGATTTGGCAAAGGGAGAAAAACCTGGCAAAAGAACTCTGGGAGTGGACAACATTTGAGATACAATGCTTAGGAAAAAATTATAGGATCTAGAGCTTATGTAGATATAAGTGGCATCAGATAAAACGATAGACAATCTGGTTGAAATGATTCAGATGTATTTTTAGGTACAGTGAGATGAGGAACACACTTTCAGCCACATTATTTTAAAGTTCAAAACAGTATTTAGGAATGTCTGATCTAATTCCCTTATATCAAATGATAAAATGGGGGAAAGCAACATGCCAAATAGCTGGCTTTTGGTTTCCCTAATGAGTAGAAGAATCTAGAATAAAAATCAGATTTTCTGACGTCTCATGCAATGATTTTTCCATATTGCTCTGTTTGCTGATTCTTAAGCATATTCTTAAAAGAAAGTGGTAAATGTCACTAACTAGAAGAAGGGAATAAATAGATACTTTGGTAATCATGTATTTGGTGATTGTGACACAAATTATCAGGATAAATGTCTTTTATTGGCTATAAAAATTCCATTTTATTATTATAAAATGATAAATCACTAAAGAAATTTCTTCATTCAAGCTAATATTTTAAAACAGTATGAACCCATCCCATATGCTAGCAAATAACATTTTATGTCACAATTTGACACATAGAAATACAACTTGAAGCATCAAAAATTAATAGTTTATATTTGAGCTGCAGTCTCCTAAAAGCAGGTAATGTGAATTATTTAAGGGTAATTTTGATCTGAGAAAAATTCCCCAGCATCATTTGCCTTTGGGAATGCAGAAATCTTGTCTTGTAATTCACTTTATCGGTCTATAAGTTTGTTTTCCATCTTACAGTATAATACTCTTTTTGTCAATCTGTTTTTACAATTGGGCAATTTAAGAATGTATCATCAAACCTAAGTGCTGGAGGAGTATTCTTCTTAGTGCTTAAAAAGTATTGTTTTATTCAGTCAAGACACACTAAAAATTAATAAGAACAAAATAAAATGGGAGGCCCAACTAGTACTCAAGGGGAGAAATTTGAAACATATAGTATGGAATAAACCATGTACAAATTCAAGTGATTTCATGCTATTTTAAACCAATGTACCAGATCAATTTTATGTCATTTTCTTTTCTTTTTAAAAGTGATAATACTGTAACTACTATCTGCATAGGTCTGTGATGAGTGCTTCACTGCTGTGTTTTATTCTGAAAAGAAAAAGAGAAATTTATGGTGAAGTGAGAAAGATTTTAGTGGAACCCAGTGGTGAAAGATAAACAACTGAATCCTCAATAGTAGTACTTATCTGAAGGAAGAAAAAAGTTCATTTTTAGGTAAGAAGACATTACGAAAGAAACAGGAGAAAAGTTAGACTGTGGCATTTGTGCAAGAAGAGAATAGTAATGAGATTTGAAGGGTTTGAGGGCAAAACATACAAGCACATGTTTCTAAGAGTATCTGAAACCTCAAACAGCAGCAGAGCACCAACAAGAGAGATGAGAGTTTGGTTTCTTAAAAGGAGTGTGCAGTACATGATGTTTAGCTTTTTAGAAAACAACTTCTCCACTTTTGCCTGCCTAAAATTTTTTAGAATTCCAGTTTTCTTTTCAAATATTAAGAAGCTCTGGAGTTTAGTGGCTGTTTCTAAGTAGTGCTATTTTGGCTTACCTTATATATGTTTTCCCTCAAAAATAAATGAAAACAGTTAAGGCATAAACTTGAAGTATTTATTTATTTATTTTTTTAGTTTTATCAACACTCCAGTTTCTTCTAATTTCATATAATTTGAGTCACTAAAAGAACCTTCACAAAATAAGTTAATTTGGGATCATGCATGTCAACATGGCTCACTGAATTTTTTTAAATTGATTGTTATTACTGAAATGTTATTCAATCATGTAAAGTTTAGAGACACTTTAAGTTGAATATTAATATTCTTGCATGGAGTCTGGTAATAGTGTAGATGTGCAGCATTTTGGGAGAAAATAAACCAATTACAATGACTATTGAGTATATTCTTCGGTTGGGCTATGCTCTTCTACTAAGGTATAATCCTTGGGCATTATTTTGGCATTTGGAGCCCTCTTTTTCTAGCTCCAGTTGCAAGATATTGTCAGAACTATTTGGAAAATAATTTTCTTTCTTTTTCATCAAGTTGTATCAACAAATAAGGACAATAATAGTTACTGAGCATTTTTATTTATCAATTAGTTTTCTGGGAATTATAGAATATGTAGAAAATGTCATAACTGACTACCTTCAGGGAACTTCAGCAACCTACACATGAAAACCACTGACCCCAAATGCCAAGTTTCACCCAGAGTATAATTTCATATTACATGTAACATTTGACATGACTGAATTATTTTTATCTGTGTGAGGAAACCAAAAGCAGAGGCAAAAGGAAAGAACAATCCCAATGTCTCATTTAGTGGTATTAAAGTGATACCACAATCACATTTCAGGTTTTTTTTTTTTTTTCCCCGAGATGTAATCTTGCTCTGTCACCCAGGCTGGATGGAGTGCACTGGCACCATCTCGGCTCACTGCAAGCTCCGCCTCCTGAGTTCACACCATTCTCCTGCTTCAACCTCCCCAGTAGCTGGGACTACAAGCACCCACCACCACACCCAGCTAATTTTTGGTATTTTTTAGTAGAGACGGGGTTTCACCGTGTTAGCCAGGATGGTCTTGATCTCCTGAACTTGTGATCCGCCGGCCTTGGCCTCCCAAAGTGCTGGAATTACAGGCAAGAGCCACCGCACCCGACCACATTTCAGTTTTAAATTTTACATTGGATGAGTCCCATTCCTCTTTCTGTGTGGGGTAAACCCTACTGGAGTATTACCTATTACCTATAGGTAACAATGCCTTAGTGAATTGGATAGGTTCTTCAGGTGGTAATTTAAAGGAAAGAAGCAAAGAGTGAAAGGGAAGAAAAAACAGTATCTTAAAGGGTAAACACAAGGTTAGAAGCTGGAGGAATAGAGAAGTGTTACACAATGGTTTTAGAAAAGTGGTTCAGGAAGAAGGGGCCAAAATGGTCAAATAGACACTGCTCCAGTCTGCAGCTCCCAGTGAGACCAACCCAGAAGGTGGGTGATTTCTGCATTTCCAACTGAGGTACCCAGTTCATCTCACTGGGACTGGCTAGGCAGTGGGTGTGGCCCATAAAGAATGATGAGAAGCAGGGTGGGGCATTGCTTCACCCTGGGAGTGTACAGAATGGGGGAACCTTTATCCCTCAGCCAAAGGAAGCAGTGAGGGAGTGGGCTGCCCACCAGGGGTACAACACTTTTCACATGGAATTTTGCAATCCTCAGATCAGGAGATTCCCTTGTGAGCCTACACCACCAAGGCCCTGGATTTCAGGCATAAAACTGGTGACTGTTTGGGCAGGCACTGAGCTGCAGGAGTTTTTGCATACTCCAGCAGCCCCTGGAACTCCAGTGAGACAGGACGGCCATCCACTCCCCTGGAAAGGGAGTGGAAGCCAGGGAGCCAAGGGGTCTTGCTCAGCAGGTTCCACTCCCATGGAGCTCAGCAAGCTAAGAACCACTGCCAGTGCAGCAGTCTGGAATCTGCCTGGGATGACCTAGTTTGGTGCGGGGAGGGGTGACCATCATTACTGTGGCTTTAGTTGGCAGTTTTCCCCTGACAGTGCCAAGGAGACTGAGAGGTTTGGACTAGATAGAATTCATCAGTGCAGTGCAGCTAAGTGGCTATGGCCAGACTGCTTCTCCAGATGCCTCCTCACAGGGCAGAGCATCTCTGCAGGAAATCCAGCAACTCCAGTTAGGGGCTTACAGACAGAACTCTCATCTCCCTAAGATAGACTACCTTGGGGGAAAGGTGGTTGCGGTCTCAGATTTAGCAGACTTAATCTTTTTTACCTGCCAGCACTGAAGAGAGCAGCTGATCCTGACAAGGGTCATTCTCCCAGCACAGTGCACTAGCTCTTCTAAGGGAAAGACTGCCTCATCAAATGAGTCCCTGACCTCATGCCTCATAACTGAGAGAGACCTCCCAACAGGGGTTGACAGACACCTCATACAGGAGAACTCCAGATGGCATCAGTACAGTGCCTCTCTGGGATGAAGCTTCCAGAGGAAGGAGCAGGCAGCAATCTTTGCTGTTCTGCAGCATCCACTGGTGATACCTAGTTGAATAGTGTCTAATGTGAACCCCCAGCAAACCGCAGCAGACCTGCAAAAGAGGAGCCTGATTGTTAGAAGAAAAACTGACAAACAGAAAGCAACAACATCAACAAAAAAGACACCCCCCAAAAAACCCATCTGAAGGTCATTAACCTCAAAGACCAAAGGTAGATAAATCCATGAAAATGAGGAAAAAACAATGAAACTTCCACAAGCCAGGATGCCTCTTCTTCTCCAAATGATTGCAACACCTCTCCAGCAAGGGTGCAGAACTAGATGGGAGATGAGATGGATGAATTGTCAGAAGTAGGCTTCAGAAGGTAGGTAATAACAAACTCCACTGAGCTAAAGAAGCAGGTTCTAACCTAATGCAAGGAAGCCAAGAATTTTGATAAAAGGTTACAGGAGCTACTAACTAGAATAACCAGCTTAGAGAGGAACATAAATGACCTGATGGAGCTGAAAAACACAGCATGAGTGCTTCATGAAGCATACAGAAGTATCAACAGCCAAATGGATGAAGTAGAAAAAAGGACATCAGAGTTTGACGACCATTTTTCTGAAATAAGTCATGCAGACAAGTTTAGAGACAAAAGAATGAAAAGCAACATAAAAAACCTCTACAAAATATGGATCTGTGTGAAAAGACCAAACCTATGATTGGAGTACCTGAAAGAGACGGGGAAAATGGAACTGAGTTGGAAAACAAACTTCAGGTTATTATCCAGGAGAACTTCCCCCACTTAGCAAGACAGGCTAACATTCAAATTCAGGAAATACAGAAAATACCATAAGATACTCCATGAGAAGATCAACCCCAAGACACATAATCATCAGATTCTCCAAGGTCAAAATACAGTAAAAAATGTTAAGGGCAGCCACAGAGAAAGGCTAGATAACCTACAAAGGGAAGTCCATCAAACTAACAGTGGGTCTCTCAGCAGAAACCCTACATGCCAGAAGAGAGTGGGGCCAATATTCAACATTTAAAAGAAAAGAATTGTCAACACAGGATTTAATATTCAGTCAAGGTAAGCTTCATAAGCAAAAGAGAAATAAGATCCTTTCCAGACAAGCAAATGCTGAGAGATTTCATCGCCACCAGGCCTGCGTTGCAAGAGCTCCTGAAGGAAACCCAAAATATGGAAAGGAAAAACTGGTACCACCCACTGCAGAAACACACCAAAATGTAAAGACCAATTACACTATGAAGAAACTGCATCAATTAGTGTGCAAAATAACCAGATAGCATCATAATGACAGGATCAAATTCACAGGTAACAATACTAGCCTTAAATGTAAATGGATAAATGCCCCAATCAAAAGACACAGACTGGCAAATTGGATAAAGAGTCAAGACCCATCAGTGTGCTGTATTCTGGAGACCCATCTCATGTGCAAAGACACATATAAGCTCAAAATTAAGCGGTGGAGGAAAATTTACCATGCATATGTAAAGCAAAAAAATAAAAATAAAAAAAATAATAAAAGAGCAGGGGTTGTAATCCTAGTCTCTCACAAAACAGACTAAACCAAGAAAGATCAAGAAAGACAAAGAAGGGCAATACATAATAGTATGGGGATCAATTCAACAAGAAGAACTACCTTAAATATATATGTACCCAATACAGGAGCATCCAGACTTACAAAACTAATTCTTAGAGACCTACAAGGAGACTCAGACTCCCACACAATAATAGCAGGGGACTTTAAAAACCCACTGTGAATATTACACAGATCAATGAGACAAAAAATTAACAAGGCTATTCTGACTTGAACTCAGTTCTAGATCAAATGGACCAAATAGACATCTACAGAACTCTCCACCCCAAATTAACAGAATATACATTCTTCTCAGTGCCACATGACACTTATCTTTTTTTTTTTTTTTTTTTGAGACAGAGTCTCACTCTGTCACCCAGGCTGGAGTGCAGTGGTACGATCTCAGCTCACCCTAAGCTCCACCTCCCAGGTTAACACCATTCTCCTGACTCAGCTTCCCAAGTAGCTGGGACTACAGGAACCCACCACCATGCCCGGCTAATTTTTTTGTATTTTTAGTAGAGATGGGGTTTCACCATGTTAGCCAGGATGGTCTCAATCTCCTGACCTCGTGATTCGCCCGCCTTAGTCTCCCAAAGTCCTGGGATTCTAGGCGTGAGACACTGCGCCTGGCAGGCACTTATCCTAAAATTGACCACATAATTGGAAGTAAAACACTCCTCAGCAAATGCAAAAGAACAGAAATCATAACAAATAGTCTATCAAATCACAGTGCAATCAAATTAGAACTCAGGATTAAGAAACTCACTCAAAACCACACAACTACATGGAAATTGAACAACCTGCTTCTGAAAGACTCCTGGATAAATCATGAAAGTAAGGCAGAAATAAAGAACTTCTTTGAAATCAATGAAAACAAAGAGACAATGTACTAAAATCTCTGGGACATAACTAAAGTAGTGTTAAAAGAAAAATTTATACTACCAAATGCCCACATCAGAAAGCTAGAAAGATCTCAAATTGACACCTAACACCACAATTAAAAGAACTAGAGAAGCAAGAGCGAACAAATGTAAAAGTTAGCAGAAGACAAGAAATAACTAAGATCAGAGCAGAACTGAAGTACATAGAGACATGAAAAACCCTTTAATAACTCAATGAACCCAGGAGCTGGGTTTTTGAGAAAAAAAAAATAGACTGCTGGCTAGACTAATAAAGAAGAAAACAGAGAAGAATCAAATAGACACAATAAAAAATGATAAAGGAGCTATCACTACTGACCCCACAGAAATGCACACTACCATCAAAGAATACTATAAACACCTCTATGCAAATAAACTAGGAAATCTAGAAAAATGGATAAATGCCTGGACACATATACCCTCCCAAGACTAAATCAGGAAGAAGTTGAATACTTGAATAGGCCAATAACAAGTTCTGAAATTGAGGCAGTAACTAGTAGCCTACTAACCAAAAAAAAAAAAAAAAAAAAAATTCCCAGGACCAGACGGATTCACAGCTGAATTCTAAGACACGTACAAAGAGAAGCTGGTACCATTCCTTCTGAAACTATTCCAAACAATGGAAAACCAGAGACTCCTCCCTAAAATATATTATGAGGCCAGCATCATCCTGATACCAAAACCTGGCAGAGACACAACAAAAACAGAAAATTTCAGGCCAATATCCCTGATGAACATTGATGAGAAAATCCTCCATAAAGTACTGGCAAATCAAATCCAGCAGCACATCAAAAAGCTTGTCTACCACGATCAAGTTGTCTTCATTCCTGGGGTGCAAGGCTGGTTCAACATATGCAAATCGATAAACATAATCCATCACATAAACAGAACCAATAACAAAAACGACATGATTATGTCAATATATGCAGAAAAGGCCTTTGATAAATTTCAACATCCTGTTAAAAATTCTCAATAAACTAGGTATTGATGGAACATATCTTGAAATAATAAGAGCTATTTATGACAAACCCACAGCCAATATCATACTGAATGGACAAAAGCTGGAAGGAAGCATTCCCTTTGAAAACAGACACAAGAAAAGGATGCCCTCTCTTACCACTCTTGTTCAACATGGGTATTGGAAGTCCTGGCCAGCGCAATCAGGCAAGAGAAACAAATAAATTGTATTCAAATAGGAAGAGAGGAAGTCAAATTGTCTGTTTGCAAATGACATGATTCTATATTTGGAAAACCCCATCATCTCAGCCCCAAAACTCCTTAAGCTGCTAAACAACTTTAGCAAAGTCTCAGGATAAAAAATCAATGTGCAAAAATCACAAGCATGGCTTTACACCAATAATAGACAAGCAGAGAGCCAAATCATGAATGGACTCTCATTCACAATTGTTACAAAGACAATAAAATACCTAGGAATATAGCTAACAAGGGATGTGAAGGACCTCTTCAAGAAGAACTATAAACCACCGCTCAAGGAAATCAGAGAGGACACAAACAAATGGAAAAACATTCCTTCCTCATGGTTAGGAAAAATCAATATTGTGAAAACGGCTATACTGCCCAAAGTAATTTATAGATTCAATGCTATCCCCATCAAAGAATTAGAAAAAACTACTTTAAATTTCATATGGAACCAGAAAAGAGTCTGTATAGCCAAGACAATCCTAAGCAAAAAGAATAAAGCTGTAGGCATCATGCCACCTGACTTCAAACTATACTAGAAGTCTACAATAACGAAAACAGTGAGGTACTGGTACCAAAACAGACATGTAGACCAATGGCACAGAACAGAGACCTCAGAAATAACACCACCATCTACAACCATCTGATCTTTGACAAACCTGACAAAAACAAACAATGAGAAAAGGATTCCCTATTTAATCAGTGGTGCTGGGAAAACTGGCTAGCCATATGTAGAAAACTGAAACTAGTCTCCTTCCTTACACCTTATACAAAAATTAACTCAAGATGGGTTGAAGACTTAAATGTAAAACCTAAAACCACAAATACCCTAGAAGAGAACCTAGGCAATACCATTCAGAACATAGGCATTGGCAAAGATTTCATGACAAAAATGCCAAAAGCAATGGCAACAAAAGCTGAAATTAACAAATGGGATCTAATTAACCTAAAGGGCTTCTGCACAACTAAAGGAACTAGCATCAGAATGCACAGGCAACCTACAGAATGGGAGAAAACTTTTGCAATCTACCCATCTGACAGAAGTCTAATATCCAGAGTCTGTAAGGAACTTAAACAAATTTACAAGAAAAAAAAAAAAACCCATCAAAAAGTGAGTGAAGGATATGAACAGACACTTCTCAAAACAAGACATTTATGCAACCAACAAACATATGAAAAAAAGCTCACCATCACTAATCATTAGATAAATGCAAATCAAAACCACAATGAGCTACCATCTCACATCAGCCAGAATGGTGATTATTAAAAAGTCAAGAAACAATAGATGCCGGCAAGGCTGTGGAGAAACAGGAAAGCTTTTACAATGTTGGTGGGAATATAAATTAGTTCAAACATTGTGGAAGACAGTATGGCGATTCCTCAAGGATCCATAACCAGAAATACCATTTGACCCAGCAATCTCATTACTGGGTATATACCCAAAGGAATGTAAATCATTCTACTATAAATGCACATGCACATATATGTTTACGCAGCACTGTTCACAATAGCAAAGACTTGGAACCAACCCAAATATCCATCAATGATAGATTGGATAAAGAAAATGTGTCACATATACACCATGGAATATTATGCAGCCATAAAATGGAATGAGATCATGTCCTTTGCAGGGACATGAAGCTGGAAGCCATCCTCCTTAGCAAACTATCACAGGAACAGCAGACCAAACACCACATATTCTTATGTATAAGTGAGAGTTGAACAATGAGAACACATAACCATAAAATGTTATGTTTATGGGTATGTCGATATTATGAATAATATCAAAACAGGAAGGAGAATAACACACAGGGTACTGGTGGAGGTTTGGAGGCAAGCCGAGGGAAAGCATCAGAACAAATAGTTATTGCATGTGGGGCTTAAAACCTAGATGATGGGTTGACAGGTGTAGCAAACCAGCATGGCACACATATACCTATGAAACAAACCTGCACATTCTGCACATGTATCCCAGAACTTAAAGTAAAATTTTAGAAAAAAGAAATGAAGAGCGGTCAGGACCAAGACCTGCATTGAGGGTCCATTTGAGCTGTGTGGAGCAACAGCATGTGAATAACTTACAGCAGCCATGAAAGATTGGATAGCTTCTCCTAATACTAGTTCTGCATCCAAGTCTTCAAATTAGCCTCAAGCACTTCAAAACTATGCATATGCATAATATTTGAGGAAAAGCTAAAAACCATAAATCAAATGGATATCAGCATATCAGCGAATCAATGAAGAAATGTTTCTGGAGACATTTAAATGAAGTCATAAGTCTATAAAACATTACATGAGAAAATGCTTATGGATGACTGTCATGAACAATAAAGTAGATACAGCAAATGTTATGTTTATGGATATGTCTATATTTACAGTTTTGATATTACTCATAATAATATGGTACAAAATTGAACATAAAAGATGTTATAAGGAGGGTCTTTAAATATATTTTGATGAAGTAGACAATAATAAATCCAAATATATATGTGTTATGCTAAATAAATGCCAATCTGTAAGTTACGATGTAAAGTAAACTAATCAGAGTATTGACTCAGAACTCTGGCTGAAAAAGAACAAACAACATGTAATGAAAGTATTTTATATTTCAAGGCGGCTGTTAAATTAAACATGTAACAATTAACATGTTCAACTTGCACCAATATGTGGTTATTAAATTAAGTATGTCAATGAAGAGCACTTTACATGAAAGTAATTTTGGTATTGTGGTGCCATATGAAAAAGTAAAACCAAGCATCAGAAATTATAAGAATATTATTACAGAACTATTTGATCACTCTGAAATTGAATACGCCATGTGGAAATGAAAGGACAAAATAAAGGAGAACAAATTTCCTTATAACATAGATAACTGATATGCAAGATTACTTTTCCAAAGGTTAAGAGAAACAGAAATACAGAGATAAATTTGTAAGATGATAAGTGAAGGCGCTTTAAAAACGACAGACTTGTTTTCTCCCTCAATTTCGTACACATTCAGGTGAAAAGCTACAAGTGCATTATAACATCAATTATGAACACAGCATATATAATAAATGCATTAATTCTCAAATACCCTGCATCATGTAGTCACAAAAACTTGGAAAGTATTCATAAATAAAGCGCCATTTCTAGTTTTTAGTAATCAATACAAGTACTTGATTTCAGTTCTCTGCTCCTTTATGTTTGTATTTCCAACTAACTCAGACACTACCTACATATCCTTTCCTTGGATTTTAGAGATAAACATTCTGCAATGGTTTAGAAAAAAAGACAGTGGATTCTGGGTGTACATCTACCCCTAATTAGGTGTGACTTTGGGAAGGTCATCACAGCTCATGGAATTTTAGTTTCTTTTCTCCTTCCAATGGGGGAGGGGAATATAAAATTGCTAAACTCTAGAAAATTCATGATGTTTGTGTCACTCACCACCAATTTGGTTATATGCCATTTTGAATTATTCAGTAGTCTTCTCAGCTAGATTCTAAGTGCCCTAGATATATTTCCCATTACCTAGCACAGTGCTGGGTGATAACTAGCTGTTTTAAAAACACTTCTTGATGGACTGAATATTTACTGGAAAAATATTGGAGGCCAAGAAAAGACATATTCACTTAGTTGAATATTCTCTGGTCTAGAATTGTCCTCTATCAGCGGTGTGAAACAGGATGGTTGAAGAGTTTGTTTGAAAAGGAAATATTCTCGTTATCAATTTAAAATATACTATCTTCCAATCATTATGTTACATTATCTATAACCTAGAGGATTTGTTCATGCATAATTTTTTTACACATCTGAAAGTAAAATGCACTAATGTGTGACCTACCTACAGAAATAGCAGAAGTCATTTTAGACAGCCTGGGAAAGGTAGCAAACTTTCAAAACCACATTCATATTTA
Source organism: Macaca fascicularis (assembly GCF_037993035.2). Taxonomy (NCBI): domain Eukaryota; kingdom Metazoa; phylum Chordata; class Mammalia; order Primates; family Cercopithecidae; genus Macaca; species Macaca fascicularis. The sequence continues at coordinate 138,423,908 of NC_088375.1, forward strand.
GCTGGCATATATACAACATTGTGTCTTCTTGTCAGTTCCAGCAATATTATGTATATGTTAGGAGAAAAAAAAAGCATTCTGCACAATTAACTTCCTTTCTGGCACTGATGAAAGAATTCCATAATCTAAATTTTTGTTTCTTCATAAAGTTCTTCATTGAGAATGAGCTGAGGTGTTGAAATTGTGATTTAGATACAGAAGGCATCAGCTAGATAGTGTACTAATGTACTTCAAGTGTTGCAGTAAAGTTAAAAGGAAACAAAGTTAAAAGTACTAAGAAGGTTAGTAGGGTTATCAGAAACATATGGTATTTTTTAAAGTTTTCCTGAATGCAGCAGGGGTTCTGTGGATTCATTAAGGAAAGAAAAATGATGAAGGCAAAATGTGAGTGAGAAGTAAGCTTTTATCTGATGAGTCTTTTCCATCTCATCCCATCTGCCTCAACCTAATCACACTTAGATGTGTTGAAGCTATCTACAGAGGTTAAATTTATTTTTGAAGTTCAGTAAATAAGGTTATGTCTCTTGAAAGAAAAGTAGCAGACTGTACTATACTAAGTAAAATAGCAGATCCACCTAGTAATGCAAATTTTTTGAGTAAGATAATACATATGAGAAGTATGGGTTGTGAATAGAATTGTTTGGTTGTTAAATCGAACAATTCTTTAAAAATCTAAGAGAGGAGCGCCTCTGTCTGGCCAGCACCATCTGGGAAGTGAGGATCGCCTCTGCCCCGCCGCCATGCAACCCTCCAGGTGTGAAGTGGCAGCCTTGTGTGTGACCTTTCTGTCCTCCCCAAGTTTGCATTTTTGACAGTAAAGTTTACTTTTAAATTAAAAGATTTAAATTGGGGAAGATTAAAAAATCATAAGAGAATATACACAATAATGGCATTAATAGTTTCATATATAGTCATGCACTATATAATGATACTTCTGTCAATGATGGACTGCATATGACTATAATACAATATTTCATTGTACCTTTTCTGTGTTTAGATATGTTTAGGTACACAAATACTATGTGTCCCAATCGACTATGTGTTCAGTGCAGCAAAATGTTGTACCAGTTTGTATCCTTGGAGAAATAGACTACACCATATATCCTGGGTACATATTAGGCTATTTCATCTAGGTGTGTGTAAGTATACTTTATGGTGTTGATCCAATGACAAAATTGCTTAATTACACATTTCTCAGAAGGTATCCTCATTGTTAAGCAATGTATGACTGTATTATAAAGTCATAGGTTCACATTAAGCGTTTTCAAGAAGCAAGGAACAATTTTCATTTAGACTAAGTAGAGGAATGTTCTTATTTGTAGTCTATTCTCTCTTCTTGGAAGAAAACATGCTTTCTTCTGCATAATGTCATAAAAATCCTAGCACTTTTCAATTTTGAAATTCTTTTGCTCCAATATTCATATTCTTCTCCAACACCTCCCTATTCCTCTTCTGCTCTCAAAATGCACAGATATCTATAACCTTGGGAAAGCCTGTACTTATCTGAAGCTTTCTTAGTTATGTGCTTCTTGTTAATAAATTTTGAGTGAGTTATCCACTTTTACACAACTCATGCCTAGCCTGATGTCTTCTTCCTCCACTCTTTTGAAGTTGCATTCACAACTTTCATGTGCACAGATTTTGTTTCCCTAACTTGAATATAAGCTTTTGTAGAAGAACCTGTAATAAGTAATTTTGGGGGTTTGGCTACCATTGTACATTGACCTTAAAAAATAAATGAATTAGTTAAATTTATGAGTGGACTTTAAATGCTCAATTGAATCCACACAACTATTAAGATAAGCAAACCACCTTTCATGATAATGAAATACTCTCTGATGTGAGAAATTTTCCCCTATAAGCTAACCCATCTGCCCTTTCTCAGGTGGCAAAAGACTCACTATGTTTTTTTCCTTGTGTATTTGCTGCCAATTTCTAGGAATCCCAGCGAGGAAAACACAGAGTAATAAATGTGAGTAGTGAGTTTCTAATGTCATTGGAAAAGAGGCTGGCACCAAGAGAGAAGCTCAGATTTCCTAGGCAACTATTAAACAGTATGTAGTTAGTCCCTAAAACGTGTTCTCTAGTACTAAGAAGGCTATGAAAGACTATGTAGATACAGCCCTTAATCTAAAGAAGTTTACACGTTCATAATACAAAAAAGAATATGCAAAGAAACTTTAAAATTATTTTAAAAAGGGATGTCTAAAACCTCTTCTAAAATTGATAGTACTGTTAGCTGCCATACCTAATTTATAGTATTGCTCTGAAGATCACATGGACATGAAAATAATTAAAAACATAAAATTGCAAACTCTACACACTTGCAAAAAATCTGTCATCATGTCACGTCACATTTTTAGAAGATTTATGAATACCTACAATTAGATAAAGATGTTTATAAATGCCACTACAGATATTTAAAAAAAAGGACTTGAAGGCATATAATTTCATGTAATAATCCAACTCGCAAAAGTCAAGGGTAAAGAAAGAATCCTGAAAGCAGCTGGAGAAAAGAAACAAATAACGTAACAATGGCGCTCCAATACAGCTGATGGCAGACTTTTTAGTGGAAGCCTTACAGGCCAGGAGAAAGTGGTATGACATATTTAAAGTGCTGAAGGAAAAAACCTTCTACCTTGAAATAATGCATGTGGTGAAAATATCCTTCAAATGTAAAGGAAAAATATTTCCCCAGACAAACAAAAGCTGAGAAATTTCATCAACACCAGACCTAACCTACAAGAAATACTAATGGAAGTATTTCAATCAGAAAGACAAGGATGTTAATAAGCAACAAAAAATCACCCGAATATACAAAATTCACTGGTATAGTAAGTAAACAGTAAAACATAGAATATTATAAAACTGTAGCTATATTATGTAAACTACTCTGATCTTAAGTAGAAAAACTAAATGATGAACCAATAAGATATAAATAGAAACAACAAAAAGTTGAAAAGTGTAGGGGATGGTGAATATATTGTTTGGAATTTCTGTTTTCTTTTCTTTCTTTCTTTCTCTCTCTTTCTCTCTCTCTCTCTCTTTCTTTTTGTTTATTTATGTCAACACTATTAGTTGTCATCAGCTAAAAATAACAAGTTATAACGTAATATTTGCAAGACTCATGGTAACTTCAAATCAAAAAACATACAATGGTCCCACAAAAAATAAAGAGCAAGAAAATAAATTCTACCAGCAGAGGAAATCACATTTACTAAAAAGAAGACAAGAAGCAGCAAAGAAGAAAGAGAAGAACAGAAAGCCACCTGAAAACAAATAATAACAAGGCAGAAGTAAGTCCTTACTTATGAATAATAACATATAATGTAAATGGACTAAATTCTTCAATCAGAAGACATACAATGATTGAATGGATTTTTTAAAAAAAGACCCAATGATCTGTTGCCTACAAGAAATACACTTCACTATAAAGGCACATATGGAGTGAAAATTTTTAAAAATGGAAAAAGATATTCCACGCCAAAGGAAACCAAAAAAGAACAGGAATAGCTATACTTATATCAGACAAAATAGATTTCAAGACAAAAGCTGTGAGAAGCAGCAAAGAACATCACTATATGATGATAAAATGATGAATTCAGCAAGAAGAAATAACAATTTTAAATATATATGCAGCCAACACTGGAGCAACCAGAGGTATAAAGCAAATATTAGTGAGAGATAGAACCTAATACAATAACAGTTTGAGAGCTTAACACCCTGCTTTCAGCATCAGACACAACTTCTAGACAAAAAAAATCAACAAAGAAACATTGGACTTAATCTGATATATAGACCAAATGGACCTAACAGATATTTACAGAACATTTCATCCAATGGCTGTAAAATACACATTCTTTTCCTCAACACATTGATCATCCTCAGTGAGGATGGTCTTATAAGACGTTATATTAGGCCACAAAACAAATCTTAAGACATTCAAAAAAATTGAAGTAATATCAAGCATCTTCTCTGACCACAATGGAATAAAACTAGAAATCAATAAAAAGAGGGATTTTAAAAACTATAGAAACACATAGAAATTAAACAATCTGATTCTGAATGATCAGTGTATCCATGAAGAAATTAAGAAGGAAATTGAAAAATTCCTTGAAACGAATGATAATGAGAAACACAGCATACCAAAACCTATGGGATATAGCAAAAGTAGTACAAAGAGGGAAGTTTGTAGCTATAAGTCTTTCCACACAAAAAAGAAGAAAAACTTCAGATGGACAACCTAATAATGCATGTTAAAGAACTAGAAAAACAAGAGCCGACCAAACTCAAAATTAGTAAAGGAAAAGAAATAATAAAAATCAGTGCAGAAATAAATGAATTTGAAATGAAAAAATAATATAAAAGACTACATAAAACAAAAAGGTTTTTTTTGAAAAGCTAAACAAAATTGACAAACCTTTAGCCAGACTAAGAAAAAGGAAAAGACCCAAATACATAAAATTGGAAATGAAAAAAGAGACATTCCAACTGATACTGCAGAAATTCAAAGGATCATTAGTGGTTACTATGAGCAACTACCTACTAATAAATTGGAACCCCCAGAAGAAATAAATAAATTCCTAGATGCATGCAACCTATCAATATTGAACCATGAAAAAATTCCATAACCTGAATAGACCAATAACAAGCAACAAGAGTGAAGCTGTATAAAGTCTCCCAGCAAAGAAAAGCCTGGGACCCAATAACTTTACTGCTGAATTCTACCAAACATTTTAAAAAGAACTAATACAAATACTACTCAAACTATTCTGCAAAATAGAGAAGGAAGTACTTCCAAACTCATTCTATGAGGTCAACATTACCCTCCCACCAAAATCAAAGACAAATTTTTTAAAATGATAGATCAATGCCACTGATGAATATTGATGCAAACATTTCCAAAAAAATACTAGCAAACAAAATTTAAAAGAAAAATTGGAATACGGGATCACATCAAGTTAAAAAGCTTCTGTACAGTAAAGGAAACAATCAACAAAGTGGAGACAACCCACAGAATGGGAGAAAATATTTGCAAACTACCCATTTGACAAGGGATTAATAACCAGAATATATAACGAGCCCAGACAACTCTATAGGAGAAAATCTAATAATCCAATTAAAAATGGACGAAAGATCTGAATAGACATTTATCTAAGGAAGACATACAAATGAAAAACAGGCATATGAAAATGTGCTCAACATCATTGACCATAAGAGAGATGCCAATCAAAACTACAATGAGATATCTCACTCCAGTTAAAATAGGTTTTATCCTAAAGTTAGGCAATTAAAAATGCTGGCAAGGATGTGGAGAAAAGGAAACACTTGTACACTGTTGGTGAGAATGTAAATTAGTACCACAACTATGGAGAACAGTTTGGAGATTCCTCAAAAAACTAAAAATAAAACTATCACATAATCCACCAATCCCACTGTTGGGTATGTACTCAAAAGAAAGGTAATCAGTATATCGGATACCTGCACTCCCATGTGTATTGCAGCACTATTCACAATAGGTAAGATTTGGAAGCAATCTAAGTGTCCATCAACAGATGAATGGGTAAGGAAAATGTGGTACATATACACAATGAAGTACTATTCTGCCAAAAAGAAGAAGAATGAGGAGGAGGAGGAGGAGGAGGAGGAAGAAATCTCATCATTTGCAACAAAGTGGATGAAATTGGAGTTCATTATGTTAAGTGAAATAAGCCAGACACAGAAATATAAACTTCATATGTTCTTACTTATTTGTGGGATCAATACAATTGAACTCATGGAGATAGAGAGTACAAGGATGGTTACCAGAGGCTGGGAAGGATACTGGAGGAGTGGTAAGGGAAGTGGGGATGGTTATTACGTACAAAAATGTAGTTAGAAAGAATGAATAAGACCCAGTGTTTGCTAGGGCAACAAGGTAACTATAGTAAAAATAATTTAACTATACATTTAAAAATAACTAAAAGGGTATAACTGGATTGTTTGTACCACAAAAGATAAATGCTGGAGGTGATGAATACCATTTACCCTGATGTGTTTGTAACGTGTTGCATACCTGTATCAAAATATCTCATGTAACTCATAAATATATATACCTACAATACACTCAGAAAAATGAAAAAAAATGACCAAATTAAGAGTTTATCTAATCTATTTGATGCTTTCTATTGACAACTCTAGAAATTATTTTTGTGTTAAAACATATTTTTAAACTACACAGTGTTCCAAAAGAGTTTAGCCTTTTTTCTTATTCAGTAGAGAGTAGGTGCATAGCCTTAGTCATAGTAACTAAAGAGATGGATTTAAATACTTCCAGAGACTTGACCACTTTTGAATTATATATTAGTAGGTAATTATTTCAAGCAACTTTTGTCCTTTCACATACATTGAATTACAATATACAAAACTCATCTTTAAGAGTCTTCTTTTTGTTCAGCTACCATTAATGGTACATTTATTCTCCTAACATCATTATAAACTGTATACATGAACTTTTAGCACTGGAAAGAAGTTAAAATGTAAAATGAAATATAGGATCACAAATCCCAAAGTGAGAAGAGATCTTAGAAGCACTCTAGTCCAATGATAAGACATGAAGCAGTGAATTTCTTTGATCACATCCCAAATATGTTATGATCTAAGGCTACTTGGATCACCTCTAGTGGCACAATAGTGTCCTAATTAGCCTGGGGTTCTGCAATTTTCTATACAAGAGGAAGAGGTATTCTTTTAAAAGTTAGCTCATCATTCCTTGGCTCAAACTCCTTCTCTTGTCACTTAGGTCATTCTAAATTTTTTACCTGGAATGTCCTATATAATCTACAACACCTCCCAAAGTCTCTAATCTCATCTTCTACTACTTTCTCTTTTGGTTATTCAAATTCAGCGACTGATACTTGATATTCCTCAACTACTGACACTTGATATTCCTCAGATCCACTGAGCACACATATACCTCAAGGTCTTTGCTCTTCCTTTAGCCTGTAGTACTTTCCTTCCTAATAACACAAGGCCCTGTACCTAACTTTTTAAGGATTCTGCAAAAATGTCATCTTAGCAAAAAGTTTTTCTTAAACTCTTCATAAATTGTCAGTCCCTCCAATTCCCTATCACCTTTTTACGTTAATTTTTCAGTGTAGCAATATTTATTTATGTATGCTTATATTACATTATACACACATACTTAATTATATTTATTATCTGTCTCAGCTAGAATGGAAATTCCACGAGGGCCTAGGATTTGTGTGCTCTGTTCACTCATGACTGTAGTGTAGAAAAGTCCCTTACCTTTGGTTTGATGATCAAAAATTAATGCTTGAATGAAAGGAAAACTCATTACCTCATGAGTGGACCCACTATCTTTTAGACAGATTGAATGATTAGAAAATTATTTGTTAAGCTAAAAAAAAAAAAATACTTTCTGCCTCCAATAGACCTGTCTTGCCTATAGAATTCACCCTATCTTCTGAGTGACCAAAGTCAACTCTAAATGTCTACTCTCACCCTGCAAAAACCCTTCAAATATTAAAATAAAGACGCAAATCACTCCTGACTAAAGACTATCAGTTCTTTTAGTCATTCACCAAATGATGTAGATTTAAATGTATTTGTCAATTGCGTCATCCTCCCCTGGATACATTCTAATTCACTATTTTTCCAACTGTAGGCCACGACTTTGAAATGGGCCATAAAATAAATATATTGGTTCAGTGTGAGGGGGTAGTATAGGGTCATGGTTAAAAGTACAGTCATTGGATGATGCAAGTTCAGGCATTTTTTTTTTTTTTTAACTGAAGATTTATTTTATTTCTTTTTTTTTTTGCCTTTTTATTTTATTTTATTTTTTTAATTTATTTTTTATTATTATTATACTTTAAGTTCTAGGGTACATGTGCATAACGTGCAGGTTTGTTACATATGTATACTTGTGCCATGTTGCTGTGCTGCACCCATCAACTCGTCAGCACCCATCAGCTCGTCATTTACATCAGGTATAACTCCCAATGCAATCTCTCCCCCCTCCCCACTCCCCATGATAGGCCCCGGTGTGTGATGTTCCCCTTCCCGAGTCCAAGTGATCTCATTGTTCAGTTCCCACCTATGAGTGAGAACATGCGGTGTTTGGTTTTCTGTTCTTGTGATAGTTTGCTAAGAATGATGGTTTCCAGCTGCATCCATGTCCCTACGAAGGACACAAACTCATCCTTTTTTATGGCTGCATAGTATTCCATGGTGTATATGTGCCACATTTTCTTAATCCAGTCTGTCACTGATGGACATTTGGGTTGATTCCAAGTCTTTGCTATTGTGAATAGTGCTGCAATAAACATACGTGTGCATGTGTCTTTATAGCAGCATGATTTATAATCCTTTGGGTATATACCCAGTAATGGGATGGCTGGGTTACATGGTACATCTAGTTCTAGATCCTGGAGGAATCACCATACTATTTTCCATAATGGTTGAACTAGTTTACAATCCCACCAACAGTGTAACAGTGTTCCTATTTCTCCACATCCTCTCCAGCACCTGTTGTTTCCTGACTTTTTAATGATCGCCATTCTAACTGGTGTGAGATGGTATCTCATTGTGGTTTTGATTTGCATTTCTCTGATGGCAAGTGATGATGAGCATTTTTTCATGTGTCTGTTGGCTGTATGAATGCCTTCTTTTGAGAAATGTCTGTTCATATCCTTTGCCCACTTTTTGATGGGGTTGTTTGTTTTTTTCTTGTAAATTTGTTTGAGTTCTTTGTAGGTTCTGGATATTAGCCCTTTGTCAGATGAGTAGATTGCAAAAATTTTCTCCCATTCTGTAGGTTGCCTGTTCACTCTGAAGGTAGTTTCTTTTGCTGTGCAGAAGCTCTTTAGTTTAATGAGATCCCATTTGTCAATTTTGGCTTTTGCTGTTGCTTTTGGTGTTTTAGACATGAAGTCTTTGCCCATGCCTGTGTCCTGAATGGTACTACCTAGGTTTTCCTCTAGGGTTTTTATGGTATTAGGTCTAACATTTAAGTCTCTAATCCATCTTGAATTAATTTTCGTATAAGCAGTAAGGAAAGGATCCAGTTTCAGCTTTCTACTTATGGCTAGCCAATTTTCCCAGCACCATTTATTAAATAGGGAATCCTTTCCCCATTTCTTGTTTCTCTCAGGTTTGTCAAAGATCAAATGGCTGTAGATGTGTGGTATTATTTCTGAGGACTCTCTTCTGTTCCATTGGTCTATGTCTCTGTTTTGGTACCAGTACCATGCTGTTTTGGTTACTGTAGCCTTGTAGTATAGTTTGAAGTCAGGTAGCGTGATGCCTCCAGCTTTGTTCTTTTGACTTAGGATTGTCTTGGAGATGCGGGCTCTTTTTTGTTTCCATATGAACTTTAAAGCAGTTTTTTCCAATTCTGTGAAGAAACTCATTGGTAGCTTGATGGGGATGGCATTGAATCTATAAATAACCTTGAGCAGTATGGCCATTTTCACGATATTGATTCTTCCTATCCATGAGCATGGTATGTTCTTCCATTTGTTTGTGTCCTCTTTTATTTCACTGAGCAGTGGTTTGTAGCTCTCCTTGAAGAGGTCCTTTACATCCCTTGTAAGTTGGATTCCTAGGTATTTTATTCTCTTTGAAGCAATTGTGAAAGGAAGTTCATTCCTGATTTGGCTCTCTGTTTGTCTGTTACTGGTGTATAAGAATGCTTGTGATTTTTGCACATTAATTTTGTATCCTGAGACTTTGCTGAAGTTGCTTATCAGCTTAAGGAGATTTTGGGCTGAGACAATGGGATTTTCTAAATATACAATCACATCATCTGCAAAGAGGGACAATTTGACTTCTTCTTTTCCTAACTGAATACCCTTGATTTCTTTCTCTTGCCTGATTGCCCTAGCCAGAACTTCCAACACTATGTTGAATAGGAGTGGTGACAGAGGGCATCCCTGTCTTGTGCCAGTTTTCAAAGGGAATTTTTCCAATTTTTGCCCGTTCAGTATGATATTGGCTGTGGGTTTGTCATAAATAGCTCTTATTATTTTAAGGTACATTCCATCAATACCGAATTTATTGAGCGTTTTTAGCATGAAGGGCTGTTGAATTTTGTCAAAAGCCTTTTCTGCATCTATTGAGATAATCATGTGGTTCTTGTCTTTGGTTCTGTTTATATGCTGGATTATGTTTATTGATTTGCGAATGTTGAACCAGCCTTGCATCCGAGGGATGAAGCCCACTTGATCATGGTGGATAAGCTTTTTGATGTGCTGCTGAATCTGGTTTGCCAGTAATTTATTGAGGATTTTTGCATCGATGTTCATCAGGGATATTGGTCTAAAATTCTCTTTTTTTGTTGTGTCTCTGCCAGGCTTTGGTATCAGGATGATGTTGGCCTCATAAAATGAGTTAGGGAGGATTCCCTCTTTTTCTATTGATTGGAATAGTTTCAGAAGGAATAGTACCAGCTCCTCCTTGTACCTCTGGTAGAATTCAGCTGTGAATCCATCTGGTCCTGGACTTTTTTTGGTTGGTAGGCTATTAATTATTGCCTCAATTTCAGAGCCTGCTATTGGTCTATTCAGGGATTCAACTTCTTCCTGGTTTAGTCTTGGAAGAGTGTAAGTGTCCAGGAAATTATCCATTTCTTCTTGATTTTCTAGTTTATTTGCGTAGAGGTGTTTATAGTATTCTCTGATGGTAGTTTGTATTTCTGTGGGGTCGTTGGTGATATCCCCTTTATCATTTTTTATTGCGTCCATTTGATTCTTCTCTCTTTTCTTCTTTATTAGTCTTGCTAGTGGTCTGTCAATTTTGTTGATCTTTTCAAAAAACCAACTCCTGGATTCATTGATTTTTTGGAGGGTTTTTTGTGTCTCTATCTCCTTCGGTTCTGCTCTGATCTTAGTTATTTCTTGCCTTCTGGTAGCTTTTGAATGTGTTTGCTCTTGCTTCTCTAGTTCTTTTAATTGTGATGTTAGAGTGTCAATTTTAGATCTTTCCTGCTTTCTCTTGTGGGCATTTAGTGCTATAAATTTCCCTCTACACACTGCTTTAAACGTGTCCCAGAGATTCTGGTATGTTGTATCTTTGTTCTCATTGGTTTCAAAGAACATCTTTATTTCTGCCTTCATTTCGTTATGTACCCGGTAGTCATTCAGGAGCAGGTTGTTCAGTTTCCATGTAGTTGAGCGGTTTTGATTGAGTTTCTTAGTCCTGAGTTCTAGTTTGATTGCACTGTGGTCTGAGAGACAGTTTGTTATAATTTCTGTTCTTGTACATTTGCTGAGGAGTGCTTTACTTCCAATTATGTGGTCAATTTTGGAATATGTGTGATGTGGTGCTGAGAAGAATGTATATTCTGTTGATTTGGGGTGGAGAGTTCTATAGATGTCTATTAGGTCTGCTTGCTGCAGAGATGAGTTCAATTCCTGGATATCCTTGTTAACTTTCTGTCTCGTTGATCTGTCTAATGTTGACAGTGGAGTGTTGAAGTCTCCCATTATTATTGTATGGGAGTCTAAGTCTCTTTAAGTGTCTAAGGACTTGCTTTATGAATCTGGGTGCTCCTGTATTGGGTGCATATATATTTAGGATAGTTAGCTCTTCCTGTTCAATTGATCCTTTTACCAGTTTGTAATGGCCTTCTTTGTCTCTTTTGATCTTTGATGGTTTAAAGTCTGTTTTATCAGAGACTAGTATTGCAACCCCTTCTTTTTTTTGTTCTCCATTTGCTTGGTAAATCTTCCTCCATCCCTTTATTTTGAGCCTATGTATGTCTCTGCATGTGAGATGGGTCTCCTGAATACAGCAGACTGATGGGTCTTGACTCTTTATCCAGTTTGCCAGTCTGTGTCTTTTAATTGGAGCATTTAGTCCATTTACATTTAAGGTTAATATTGTTATGTGTGAACTTGATCCTGCCATTTTGATATGTGGTTATTTTTCTCATTAGTTGATGCAGTTTCTTCCTAGCCTAAATGGTCTTTACATTTTGGCATGTTTTTGCAATGGCTGGTACCGGTTGTTCCTTTCCATGTATAGTGCTTCCTTCAGAGTCTCTTGTAAGGCAGGCCTAGTGGTGACAAAATCTCTAAGCATTTGCTTATCTGTAAAGGATTTTATTTCTCCTTCACTTATGAAACTTAGTTTGGCTGGATATGAAATTCTGGGTTTAAAATTCTTTTCTTTAAGAATGTTGAATATTGGCCCCCACTCTCTTCTGGCTTGGAGAGTTTCTGCTGAGAGATCTGCTGTTAGTCTGATGGGCTTCCCTTTGTGGGTAACCCGACCTTTCTCTCTGGCTGCCCTTAAGATTTTTTCCTTCATTTCAACTTGGTGAATCTGGCAATTATGTGTCTTGGAGTTGCTCTTCTCGAGGAGTATCTTTGTGGCGTTCTCTGTATTTCCTGGATTTGAATGTTGGCCTGCCCTACTAGGTTGGGGAAGTTCTCCTGGATGATATCCTGAAGAGTGTTTTCCAACTTGGTTCCATTTTCCCCCTCACTTTCAGGCACCCCAATCAGACGTAGATTTGGTCTTTTTACATAATCCCATACTTCTTGCAGGCTTTGTTCATTTCTTTTTCTTCTTTTTTCTTTTGGTTTCTCTTCGCGCTTCATTTCGTTCATTTGATCCTCAATCGCTGATACTCTTTCTTCCAGTTGATCGAGTCAGTTACTGAAGCTTGTGCATTTGTCATGTATTTCTCGTGTCATGGTTGTCATCTCTTTCATTTCGTTTATGACCTTCTCTGCATTAATTACTCTAGCCATCAATTCTTCCACTTTTTTTTCAAGATTTTTAGTTTCTTTGCGCTGGGTACATAATTCCTCCTTTAGCTCTGAGAAATTTGATGGACTGAAGCCTTCTTCTCTCATCCGTCAAAGTCATTCTCCATCAAGCTTTGATCCATTGCTGGCGATGAGCTGCGCTCCTTTGCCGTGGGAGATGTGCTCTTATTTTTTGAATTTCCAGCTTTTCTGCCCTGCTTTTTCCCCATCTTTGTGGTTTTATCTGCCTCTGGTCTTTGATGATGATGGTGATGTACTGATGGGGTTTTGGTGTAGGTGTCCTTCCTGTTTGATAGTTTTCCTTCTAACAGTCAGGACCCTCAGCTGTAGGTCTGTTGGAGATTGCTTGAGGTCCACTCCAGACCCTGTTTGCCTGGGTGTCAGCAGCAGAGGCTGCAGAAGATAGAATATTGCTGAACAGCGAGTGTACCTGTCTGATTCTTGCTTTGGAGGCCTCCTCTCAGGGGTGTACTCCACCCTGTGAGGTGTGGGGTGTCAGACTGCCCCTAGTGGGGGATGTCTCCCAGTTAGGCTACTCAGGGGTCAGGGACCCACTTGAGCAGGGAGTCTGTCCCTTCTCAGATCTCAACCTCCATGTTGGGAGATCCACTGCACTCTTCAAAGCTGTCAGACAGAGTCGTTTGCGTCTGCAGAGGTTTCTGCTGCTTTTGTAGTTGTTTACTGTGCCCTGTCCCCAGCGGTGGAGTCTACAGAGACAGGCAGGTTTCCTTGAGCTGCTGTGAGCTCCACCCAATTCAAGCTTCCCAGCGGCTTTGTTTACCTACTTAAGCCTCAGCAATGGCGGGCGCCCCTCCCCCAGCCTCGCTGCTGCCTTGCCGCGATATCGCAGACTGCTGTGCTAGCAATGAGGGAGGTTCCGTGGGCATGGGACCCTCCCGGCCAGGTGTGGGATACAATCTCCTGGTGTGCCTGTTTGCTTAAAGCGCAGTATTGGGGTGGGAGTTACCCGATTTTCCAGGTGTTGTGTGCCTCAGTTCCCCTCGCTAGGAAAAGGGATTCCCTATCCCCTTGCGCTTCCCAGGTGAGGGGATGCCTCGCCCTGCTTCAGCTCTCGCTGCTGGTCGGGCTGCAGCAGCTGACCAGCACCGATTGTCTGGCACTCCCTAGTGAGATGAACCCAGTACCTCAGTTGAAAATGCAGAAATCACCGGTCTTCTGTGTCGCTCGCGCTGGGAGTTGGAGACTGGAGCTGTTCCTATTCGGCCATCTTGCTCCACCCCCCAATCAAGTTCAGGCAGTTTTTAATGTGTAACTTTGGGCAAGTGACTTTACCTCTACTTATCTCAGGCTCCTCATTTTTAAAATAAGGATATGATAATTGAATCTGCCTTATAGGACAATTATGAGAATTGAGGCTTAATCCATGAACGCTAAATAGGGAGCCCTCCAAAACTAGCTGCCCTGTGGGAGCCATACCACCAAAGAGGAGAGAGAGGGAAAGAATGAAGCTTTTCTGACAGGCAGCAGAATCTAAGCTATGCCTTACTTTTCCAGGTACAGTTAGAAAGGAGAAAGGGAAAGTAAGAACAAAGCTGGGTGTCCTCTCACCTCAGTAGGAAATGGCCAGTCCTTCTTATCACTCTGACACTGTAAAAGTGGGTGAGACAAGGTTATCTAAAAAGGAAAGCATTTAGCACTGGCAATGAAAGATTTTTTTTAACGTTTTGCTATCAAGCCAAGTTAAAAATACCATGCATAGTCTTAAGCATTTAGTTCCATTATCACTCATATTACAAATGACGTCTATCTAGGTCACAAGGCAGGACTCATAAAGGGAAAAATATCAAGTAAATGCAATAATATTATCCCTAATGGATTTTAAAGTGATGAACTCCAGTTTCTAGAGTTCAGTTACATGAAGTTGCGTGTTAAATACTCTTTCTTCTTAAAGACATGTTTTAAAGAAGCTTCACTGTCTCAGTCCATCATTGACCTCTTCCACACTCCTAAATGTACTAAATAGCAATCACTATGCTATTTTTATAGGAAGTTAAAATAATCAGAGAGGTATATCATAGGTTTATATAAGCACTAGTTTTTTACTTGGAGCTGAGAATTTTAGATTAACTCTGGTCTACTCCCTGGAGACAGGGCCCCTTTCATGGCTACCAAGCCAGCTTTTGATGAAGCCTTATAAACTGAATTAAGACACAGCTTTTCTGAGAACCAGCACTCCTGGGAAAAGAAACAAGGAAGTTCTCTCCCTTTTTCCAAGGGATTAACAACCTGCAAATGAGAAAATACATCACAGTGCTCTCTGAAGCCTCCTCTTCCATCCCAATGCTGATTTTCACACTTTCAAGAGCAACTCACACAAATTCCAGAACTATTGCTTTTAGTATTACTTTCTTAAGAGTCCTGTTTGAGCTTTCTTTTATTCACTATTTTTTCATTATAAAATAGTGAAGCATCTTATGTGATTGTTGTTGTTTTGACATCATTGCATTTAGCTCTTCTACTAGATCTCTATGTTTGAGCTTTTTAGGTTTCTCATCTGCCTTGCTTTGAAGACGTCCCAACTGGTTATTCCAACTCAAGTAGCCCCTTCATTCTGCACAAGCTACACAGCACTGTCAGGTTCCTCATCTGCTAATCACGCTCCAGTGAACAGAATCTTTCAATGATTCCCTTCTCCTGACTGAAAATATACCAAATCTCAGAGGTTCTACCATCAGGAATCAAACAATCACATCCCACACTGTGTTCTAATTCTTCATCCATTTAGATCAGTTTCTGAAACATCCATTTTATGTTTTTGTTCATGTCATTTCCTTCACCTAAATATCCCTCCACTTCACCTTCAATTTTCTCTTTCATTTAAATTCTACAGAACCTTGTAATCGAATATTTGTATGGCAAACTCTCTCCACTCATTTCTCAAGCCTGAAGTTATCCTCCTCTCCTCCAGACCTCCCAGAACTTTGCTTGTACCTCTCTTAAACACATTTTATGTTTAACCCCATATTAAGACTGTAGGTGACACATGTGCCTCTTTTACCAACTGAAAATATTTTGGGAAATAAAAGGAACCATATTTTGCTTAATTTGATGTCCTTCCATATGTCTAACACACTTCCTGCCACATGATGTATTTTTCTGCCCAATAATAACAAAAAAAGAATGTTCCTTTTGTCCATTAGATACTAGAGTGTGAGCTGCCTGAGACCAGAAGAAACAAGTCTATAGTGATCATTTTTTTCAACCAGCTGCCTAACACTGTACCTAGAACAGAAAATACTTAATAAATGTTTGCTAACTCAAAAAGAAAAACAAAAACACCTGCAACCCTATCCAGTGGACTTTTTATAGAATTACTAAAAACAGTATTGCAACACAGAAATTCAGATACCAGCCCTTATTATGTCATTTAAGTAGAAGGAAAATCATCCACAAAAGTAAAAGCCTTCACAACCAACTTTCTTAGTTTGCTTCATACAGAAATACAAGCTTTGTGATCTGCCTTTTGAAAGGAGAAGAAAATGTCTGGGGTGTTTTCTGTGTATCCCTTTTCAATGTAACTTGGTCAGACATCCTTTTTACAAGCATCCCAGCTTACTCATATACAGATTTGCACACAGTACAACGGCCACTAGTACATAAGCAAAATAGGAAAGAAGAAAGAAGGTGGAGTTTCAAAAGTTTTGTTTCTTGCAGGTTGTTGAGGACATTCACATCACCTAAAGCAATTGTTTGAAATGCTTGTTCCCCAGTGCCATAAAGAAATACCACTTGAACATTTATTTAGTGAGGCCATTTTTACTTCCTGCAGAAAGGGTACACTTGCCAGCAGTTTTGCCACAAGAGTGCACCAAACAAAGGAGACAGGGTCATTTATAACCTGATGTGTCCACTCTACTGCTGTGTCCGGTTTCCATTGGCTGGAATGGGACCTCACATTCTGTGTTTGTCCTGATTGGCTAGCAACTTAGAACTGTTTAAAAGAGGCAAAGGTAGAGGAGAACAAAGGAAGGAGGAAGTAACTTGTGGAATGCCGAGAAAGATAAAAACACTGTAAAATAAGGAAGAGGAACAGGCTATGACCTCCTAATCCCTCCTCAGACCAGTCTAAGCATGCCAGGGCAAATATTTAGGCTAAATTGTGGCAGCTAAGAACATAAAGTACACTGATTTCCTTATTACAGCTAGCAGATATTTAAGAATGTTAGCACAGGTCTTTGAATAAATTTTGCTTCTGAGAGAAGTTACTATTTATTCCTATTTAGATGGAGAGGAAAGTCATTGAAGAAGAACCTCTACTTTACTTTTTACACAATCAAGGCTATTGTCATCATGCTACTGAGGCATTTTCCCCCAACATTCTATTTTTTTTAAATTTGCTACCGAATTTTCTTTGGCTCTACTATTTATGCTTAGAAAAAAAAATCAATTCTTTCCCTTTTATTGAAAAATTATGTACAACAAATTATAACTATAACCCAATCTACAAGGTTTAATATAGGCGGCTTTGATTTACTGTCCCATTCATAATCTGCTGACGATTAGCCTCCTTGGAAACAATTCACTCCCTTGTCTAAGTGATATCAAGGTGTTTGTTTTTAATATGTCCAAAATCATCCTATGGACAAATGCATTATTGAAGAATTATATTTTAATTTATTTTCATGCAGTGCTTTTGATGGGCATTTGCATTAACACAATATGATTATGCTTCTTTACACTAGTATCTATTCAAATCGGAAATTACCTGCACATACAATCTCAGATGGTGGTCAAAAATTGTACAAAGAAGTAAGAATAGGGCTCCTTAATATCATACAGCCCTGCTGCTCATCAATGAGGCTTTTTCTGTTCTAATGCTTTTGTCATGTATATGAAAGTCATTATGTAGTTTAGAAAACAGAAGATGAAGTGAAAGAGGAAGATCAGGGACCTAGAATGCATTAATATTCCACCAGCATCAAAGATATTTCCCTCGAGGGGCTCCTACAGGCCACGCTGTTATTACAGTGCCTATCCATTATCTTGTGCTGTTCTTGGTATTAAGACAATAATGGAGAGAATAGGATTATGTGCAGATGATAGGAAATGTGAAGGCAATTCAGCAAGATAGGAAATGAATGGAGACATGATTCTTTCATCGAAGCCAGGGATGGTTTAGCATAGGGTAAGAGAGAAGATAAATGAAGCAAAATGAAATCTTTACAGGTTAGCCAGGGTAAAATGAGTGTTTTCATATAATCCTATGAGTTTAACCTTCTTGATAGAAAATGCCACGGCATCTTTCTTTAAAATCCAAGTATACGTGCCTTAGGAGATGATCTGTTTTTGTTCTGAAATTTCACTTGTTGGAAAAGCTGTCCAGTGCTTACATGGTCAGAAGGTGGCCTGAAGGAGTGGCATAACCTTTTAATTCACTCCCATCACTGAGAAATTCGGGCTGTTATTTAAGATTCCCCAGTGGAAAAGACAAGCCTCGCAACTCTCCTGACCCATCTCTTGCCAAACAATGCCTAGTAATCAAGAGAGCAATAAACTGAGCACCAGACAGCAGAGTTCTATTATGAAAAATGCTTAATCTAGTTTCTCGGAGCCTCCATTTCTTTTGACACTAACCCTTCCTGTCCACACACACACACACAAGCAGACGCAATCATCCAGACAGACTTTGAAAACAGCAAAGAAAAGCCCTGGCTTTTTAAAAAGATCACCTATATTGGATGCCCAAGGCTAATGTGACTCAAAGGTTGGCATTTCATGATGATGGTGGAGAAACAAGAACGGCAGATTGTGTCATTTGCAGACAGGGCACTGGCATAAATCAATGTTTCTGTTTATTTAAAAAAAAGAGAACATTTAATTAAATGAAGGCACACTCATCTACAGACAATATGACAGGGCCGGAGAGAGTGCTTTCTCTGTGTTCACATACTCTGCTTACTCTTCAAACACTGCATTTGATCCTGATTTAAATTGGATAGAAATTCAACCAAACTGGGATCAACAATATAATAACATCCTCTAACTCAAAGAGTTACCAAGGGGAATTGAAGAGAAAATATTAGAGGAAATCAGGATGTAGACACAGTGTATCTATAAGCTTGTCTAAGAAGGTGAAAGCTGTGGATATCCAGGCTGCATATGAAATGTCGATTAATACATCCTGCATGGAATTGCACTGCAGGAAACACTACTTAGTTCTACATTCATTCTTTAGAAACATGGTTGAAAACTAGTTAAAAAATAACTATATGACTATATAGACAGGTGCGTGTACATACTAAACACACACACACACACACACACACACACACACACACACACACATATACACACCTGAAGAAAAAGCAAGCAACAAGATCAGGAGGAAAAGATATTTATGAATTTTCTTCCAGAGCATGGCCCTGCTATCTATATAGGAAAAAAAAAAATGCATATATAAAGAGAAAATGTAATCAAGACCTTGGACAGCTTTTGGACCTTTTCTTTCCCCTCCCCCAGCCCTTTCTGGGCTCTTTGGCTCGCCTTCCTGGTTTTCTGGTTTTAAAAATGGCTCCATACTGCTCTCTGCTGCTGGTTTATAATTTTCTACTTGGAAAGCTCAGAGCCATTCCTGCTGCTCTGACTGTATATCAGGTCTTGATTGGAGTGCGTACCTAATGGGACTGTGTCCTAATTTGAAACAAGGCAGACTAGTAGCCCATAGATTTGGACTGCCAAATCCAGCTTCCTGGCTACATTTTTTTCCTTCAAATTATCTGGACTCTTTGACCTTACGAAAATCTAATTCCAGCCACGGAATCATTTAAATTTTAAAAATTGCCCTGTTAAGGAAACGATGCATTATTGAGAATCCAACTGTAGGATTCATGTCTCTTGGAAAATGAGGTAGAAAGGAGAGGACATTCTGGCGATGGCTGTAGTGACTAATTAACATCACCTCTTAATAACCACATCACATTGAATGCAATTTCAAATAAGAAAACTAATAAAATAATACATGTGTGATAGAGCCCAGAACAAGGTATGCGCTCAATTAATAAGAGATTCGGATCAAATCTAAGCAACTGAATATCCAATAAAAAATTTTAATTTGGGAAAAAAGTTAACCTTAGGGAAAAGATATTTCAAACATTAAAGTATCAGAGAGTGTTTCGCTCCCCTTTGAAAGTATAAAAACAAAAAAAAGAGTGATTTACTTGCTTATTTATTGTAATGCAAAATGCCAGAATGGGCCAGGTGCAGTGGCTCATATCTGTAATCTCAGCACTTTGGAAGGCCGAGTGGGTGGAACATTTGAGGTCAGGAGTTCGAGACCAGCCTGGCCAACGTGGTGAAAGCCCGCCTCTACAAAAAATACAAAAATTAGCCAAGTGTGGTGGCAGGTGTCTATAGTTCCCAGCTACTCGGGAGGCTGAGTCCGGAGAAACCCTTGAACCCAGGAGGTGGAGATTGCAGTGAGCCCAGATTGTGTCACTGTACTCCAGCCTGGGTGACAAAGCGAGACTTTGTCTCCAGGATAAAAAAAAAAAAAAAAAAAAAAAAGAAAGAGAGAAAAAGAAAAAAGAAAAAGAAAATGCCAGAATGTTAGGATTTTACCAAATACTACATTATTTTACAGAGAAAAATTCAAGCACAAAAATGTTTAGCAGGGAGCTTATTCAATGATAACACATTTCTTCCATCTGGAAATAAAGATGATTATGAAAGACACTTAACAGCTGTAATTGGAAGTTGCAATGTGCGACAATATGACCACATGACTTAATCCAAGAGCACATGGTTCAATTGCATGACCCGGTTTGACAGACAGGAAGTTGTTTTAATCCATGTTATAATTTGAATCACATCTAAAGCAAACAACCCTATTACCCTGCTCAACAGAAACATAAAGGAAGGAAATGAAAAGGAC
Source organism: Macaca fascicularis (assembly GCF_037993035.2). Taxonomy (NCBI): domain Eukaryota; kingdom Metazoa; phylum Chordata; class Mammalia; order Primates; family Cercopithecidae; genus Macaca; species Macaca fascicularis. Next base: position 138,444,575 of record NC_088375.1, read on the forward strand.
GATGGGAAGTAATATGTGATATTGATGGGTGTCATTTACCAGGGCCTTTACCCTTGAAATCCATTGTAATCTAGAGAGATGCTGTTGCGTAGACACCCCACAAAATCCGGATGGACTCCAACCCAAAATTTGGTTTTGGTATTGAGACTGGTAACACCACTCACACATTAAAAGAGGGCGAAAAGGTTAATAACTCGCATTATGAAGCTTTCTGTGGAATGCAGGCTACTCATAATCAGGAAAATGGCTTGATAGAGCAAGGAAAAGAGACTGGTTTGAAGTTTTTATGGTATTTAGGGGAGGGGCTAGGCTGAGGCTTCCCACATGTGGTTTGAACTTCCTGCAGATGCCAAAGTGGGGAGAACCTCTTCTTATAAGCGTGCTCAAAGGTGGGACAGAAGAGGAAGGAAGAAGGGGGAATTGAGGCATAAAAGCTGTCAGCAGTCAAACATCAAAAAACGAAGTCAGAGTCTTTGTTCTAAAGGCCTTTGTCTTATATTAGCAGTTCTGATTTATTAGATGATGGTGCAAAGCTCTCCAAACATCATCCAGTCAATACTGAGGGCAGATACTCTCTGAATTCATACTCAGAAGGTAGCCTCTAAAAGGTAATAAGAATCAGTTCACTCTAAGGTACTGAGGGCTTTGGATCCTAGTTTTTGAAGTAAAACAAAAATACACAGAGAGAGACTGAGAGAGAGAAAACAGATTTTGTTTTGTAAACACCTTTATCCAAGTAATTTTGTTCAACAAACATATATTGATGTGCCCGGCTCTGTTCCGGGTGAACTTTATGAATAATATACTGGTTCTGTCCTCAAGGAGTTTTCAGTCTACAGGTAGAGAACACATTCATAAATAAGTAATTTCAATATTGGTAATGTTAGAAGTATATATGAAGGACAGAAGGAACAGAGAGTGTTATTATCTCTGTCCTGAAGGCTGAAGAAATCAGAGAAAGTTTCAGAAAGCAGGATCTTCAAAAATAGATGGAAGATTACCAGGCAAATAAGAAAGCAAAGAGGATTTGAGGCAAAGAAAAACACTATGGTAAAGGAACAAAAGTATAAAATGCCTTGGCATTTTCAGCTAACTATAAATAGTTCAATATCACTAATGCAGGTAAGGAAGGTGGTAACCAAAAATGAAATTGAAGCAGCAGCAAAGCCCAGAGGATGGAGGAATTGCCCAGTCGTGGGAAAACACTTGGATTTCATTCAATGTCTGTTTTAATAGCTTTCCACTTCTTTGATTATATATTTCTAGCAGTACACAAATGTTCTTATTAATCCCCATTATAGGTACATAAATTTTCCAAATTATTTATACATATTAATGTCATTTACAGATATCTTGACACACTAACACTTACAATTTCATCATTAGCAGTATCTCTAAGCTGATTCTACTCAAGCATGTGGCTATCACCAAGACATAAACAATATCAATTATTTCATTAAGTCAAAAAGAATTGTTTGAAAACAGAAAATAATAACTGGAACTTAAGGTTAAAAACAGAAGACCCAGCAGCTTGAAAACTCTCCTGGAAACAATCTACTCATTTTTGAACGTTTATTAAGCCATGATATCAGTTGATTTTCATTTCTCTTAGAAACCTGCATAAGCAAGCAATCTTCCCTGGCAAAGGGAGAAGATCTGAATTCTCTATAAATGGATGTAGTACTTGTAAGGCTTGGAGTTTATACAATTTATTCCCTTATAAAAAAGAATAAATAGGCCAGGCGTGGTGGCTCATACCTGTAATCCCAGCACTTTGGGAGGCTGAGGCAGGCAGACCACGAGGTCAGGAGGTCGAGACCATCCTGGCTAACACGGTGAAACCCCGTCGCTACTAAAAATACAAAAAATTAGCCAGGTGAGGTGGCGGGTGCCTCTAGTCCCAGCTACTCAGGAGGCTGAGACAGGAGAATGGCATCAACCTGGGAGGCGAAGCTTGCAGTGAGCCAAGATCGCAACACTGCACTCTGACCTGGGAGACAGGGTGAGACTCCGTCTCAAAAATAAATAAATAAATAAATTTGCAAATTTTACAATTTATAATTATATAACATATTACTAGGACTATCCTCCAATCTTTGGAAGTGATTCATGTATGTGAGGGATTCTGCAAATTATGTTTTAGTAGATGATAATTAAATCTCTCTCTGCTGCTGCCATTATCCTGGGCTCTCCGGAGGTCAATCTGACTGTTCCATCTTAATTTGCAAGAAAGTTGAGTTTCATGAAAATCTACATCAACTTTATGGTGAAAAATTTCTTGTCACCAAAAGACTGAAATAAAACACTTGAAAAATAATGTACCAACACACAAAAAAATGGGCTATTTGCTTTTGGAACTGTTTTACTAGCATTACTCAAAACTTAAAAATGACAACATTAAAGATGACATGAGCAACAAGTATAACAATGTCAATGCCAATTTCATAAAGAATACTGCAGCATTGTACAATATAGTTGGGATCTAAAGTCATGTTAGAAAACTGCTTAGGAGCCATTTCTCTTCCAACTATTTATAAGTAATAAATGTGTACAGTAAATAAAATATATTATTAAATTTTCAAATAAATATTTGCTGCCAACACTATGCACTGATTTCGTGCAATATGTTCAATAACATTTGAGGTGAAGTCCTACAGCAGGAGACCTTGGCAACTGTTTCGCTCCGTCTAAAATAACCCTGTAGCAGAGAACCTTCCACTTGAAAAGGAATGTAAGACATATTATAAATTGCCATTTAAAAACAAAGCATGCAGTAGTTGAGAACATGTGCACCAACCTCTACATGGTATACTTCTTTACTTTTTTTTGCTCCACACTTCTAGTAGACAAGTGATGCTACAAGGAAACGTCTACATTACTGTGCATTATGCTTAAATAGTAATTGTCATGTATATGTTATTATAGTTTTTCTGCAAAAATCACTAAAAATTGGTATTTTACCAAATGTACATGTTACCTATTATTATTTTTTTCCTATCTGTTATGTGGTATCAGGTACCAAGAAGTATAGCCAAACAGACGCACAGACTTACTACGTGAAGGATTGTTTTTACACTGAATCCAGATGTGTCATCTAGTGAATTATTGTAAAATTATTCACACCTTCTGGGTTGAAAGCTGGAGACAAAGGATAGGGATTAATATTACACCTAAGTGTAAATTATCCTAGAGTAAATTGGAAACAATTTATTTATACTATAATTACTAATGTGCACTCTTAAGCACTAACAAGATTCTAGAACTGTACAACTGTCTTCCTCTGGGACTTACTGAAGTAAAAGACAATGAGATATTTCAGGGCTCTATTTCCACCCAAGGGCCAAGAATATACACCATGAAACAAAAACTATTGTGAGTGAAGGCTGACGTACATTGAGTACCTCCTGCTTATTCATTAATGAGGATGATGTCACCAATCAATAGAAAACCGGTTTTCTATTGATCAAAGAGGTTACAACCTTTTGGTGCTATTTTGACTTAACAATGTATTCCAATGACTTTATTTCTACATAAAGAGAAAGGCTTCATAAATGTTAGTTTCATCCCCACAAATCTTTAAAGAGCCCCCATTCCACCTTACAACATTGCCCATAAGTTTTCTTCTTTCCTTTGTTTTGTTCCTTTCATTATCATAGTTATTTTTTTCTATTTTATTTTTCTCCTTTTCAGAAAATCATACTTCATCTCAACACTCCTTCTCTTAGAACTATAAATTTTCTCTTTCCATGACTGCTTCCATGTTTATTTGGCGCCCATATTTTAATTGATTTCTATTACCACCACTATTCTGTAGTTAGATTTAAGCATCTAAAGAAGCCTCCTTATCTTCCACCAAGTCAGCTTTTCTACGGATGTGTCAATGACTGACAGGAAGGGCTGCTGGGGGTGATACTGACTCAGCAGACTCACCAAGATGAATAAACAACAGAAATGTCAGATATGGAAGGAAGGGGAGACTGGAAGAATGGTCTCAACTAAATAACAACAAAATAAATAAATAACTTATTGCAGCTAAGTTTCCTAGTTTCTAGACAGCCATAGCCACAAGTTTCAATGTAAAAAATTCTATTTTAAATCATCCATTTAAAATACTACTCTATCTTTTGTTACAAGTAATTAGCCCAACCTCATATGCCACTCTAAATGTATGTCTATATTTTTAAAATTTTTTGCATGTGCAATGTGTATTAATCTTATTTTGGCTTCATGATTATCTTACATACGTTTGAGCAGAACCTTCAGAAGAAAAATAGAACATTGATTTAACTCCTTTGTTTATTCTAGGATTAAAATAAAATGTCATGAACTTCACTTTACTCATAACAAATTGAATATGGCAGAACACTTCTAGGGAATAAGTGACAAGATTTTCCTATTTACCTATGTCCCTAGACCAGCCATAAGGTTATTTGGAAGGCTACTATATTTTCTTAAATCCATACAGGAAGTTATTTTAAAGAAAAGTGACAGAAAAAATATTAAATAAATTTGATATATATTGCAATCTCCTGCCTCTACTGAAGACATCAGAGAAAGCTCTAAAGACATCGGTCACTTTATGTTTTGAACTGGATCCTGGAGTTCACTGGAGACAGCTTCTATTTGTTGAAAAAGTTATAACTTAGGCATGGTTTTAAGAATTAGCATTCCATATCAGTTAAATTTTATCATCCTTATATTATAGATGAGGAAACCAAGGCTCAGCAACATTAATTAAGGTGCTTGAATAAAATGAATAGTAAATAATAGATTATTAATATGAGATAAAGTTCTAATGATACATTCTGTTAATCTCTATTATATTAAAAATATTGTCTAGTTTGCCAGGCACAATGGCTTATGCCTGTCATCCCAGCACTTTGTGAGGCTGAGGCAGGAGGACCCCTTGAGCCTAGGAGTTTGAGGCTGCAGTGAGCTATGATCATGCCACTCCACTCCAGCCTGCGTGATAGATTGGGACCCTTAATCTTAGAATGTGTGCAGATTGGATTACCTCTAAACAATTGGTCCTGTCAGATTTGTCTAGCCAAATCGTGTAGCGGGAAGTGGATCACTGGTCCCACCACATAAGACATGTGGCACTCTGGCAGTCCTTAACCAGTCAGAACAAATACATTTCTCTGCAACAGCCAAATGGACTCAGGTTTGGCAGAAATATTAATCACATCAGGAGGTGTACCCCATGAAACAAATCTGAAACATAAATTTTCTTTCTCTATCATGTAAACTTTTGCCCATAAGCTGTTTAGTGGAGAACTCATTTTAGATTCTAATCTCAGTGTGAAAATGCAGGCCACATCAAAGAAAACCCAGCCAAGCACACATTAAGCACTGCCTAAGTGGATCCTGCTATTTGAGGAGAAGTGGATGTCCAAAGAAGAATTAGGTGACCAGATTAGCAATGATGAAATTTTGGAGAAATCTATGAACTGAAGAAAAATCCCTTGGGCCACGTATTGCTTGAGTACATGATACTTAAATTCTATCTATAGTTTGCCATTTGTCATAAAGCTTAGACATTTTAGCATATAAAACTATCTTAGCAATAAAATACAAAACAATGAACAATAATGTCTTAACAGGCAAAAGATATGAGTTAATTCACAGAAGAAAAAAATGCAAGAATACTTGATAAATTAAGAAAGATATTGCTTTACTAAAGAAATGAAAATTTAAAAAATGACTTACCATTTGTTCCTTATTAGACAAAAAAGAGACAATTCCCAATGTTTGTCATATATTTGAAACTCGAAAAGGCATATATACTTTTTTAAACAACTGGGCAGCTGTAGCAATAATTTCTCTTGCTACTTAGCCTAAGGAAATAATTGGACAAATACTTAAATGTGAATACATACAATTAGCATTGTTTATAAAAGAAAAAATCTAAATGTCCAACAGTTTGGTATTAGTCAAATACATTTTAGTGCATCTGTATAGTTATGAAGCTACTAAACATAATCATGAAGAATGTATAAATGAATACATATAGAAAGATGGCCTAATACACATGTCTATTAAATGACTATTTTACAGAAAGGAATCTGGAATGATATATTCAAATGCATGAGTGATGAACTCTAAAGAGTCAAATTATTCACAATATGGTCTTTCTTCTTTTTTATTATCTACATTATCTAAAGTTTCTACAGTGAATATCTGTGAAGTTTGTAACGAAAAACCTTTTTATTGAACATATAAAAATCAGATTAAATTATGAAACTATAGGTATACAAAGGGTTTAAGACTCAGTGGCTAAAACTAAAAAATAATTTAATAAAAGAGTTGCACATAAAAATTTTTCTGAGCTAGAGGCTTTATGCTCTATTCCAATTTTTCAAAAGAAACTTTTCTTGTAAGCAGGAGATGTATAAACAAGGGTCTAAAACCAATTTTCATCAATCACTGAAAGAAAAGGCAAAACATAAATAATCCATGTCTTCAAATGTAATCAGATTCACATGCTTCAGATACACAAATTAAACTAACTTTTGTGAAATGCCTGCTCTTTGTTGCATACCCTTGTGAACATATTCTTATTTAAAGCCCCTACTTCATAAAAGGTAGCATTATTTCCCTAATTTCTGAGTGAGAAAAATAATGGCCATGTCAAAATAACTGAATATATTACACAAATATCACGAATCAGAATGCCTCTGTAGTTTATCAGATTAATCTTTAAACATGTTTAAAACAACAGATTCCTAGACCCTAATCCAGATGTACTCAATCTGAAGCTCCTAGGATATTTGAATGTTTAAGTTGGGTTTAGAAATCACTAGATTGGGCCGGGCGCGATGGCTCACGCCTGAAATCCCAGCACTTTGGGAGGCCGAGGCAGGCAGATCATGAGGTCAGGAGATTGAGACCATCCTGGCCAACACGGTGAAAGCCCGTCTCTATTAAAAACACACACAAAAAAATTAGCCGGGCGTGGTTGCAGGCTCCTGTAGTTCCCAACTACTCCGGAGGCTGAGGCAGTAGAATGGCGTGAACCAGGGAGGTGGAGCTTGCAATGAGCCGAGTTTGCGTCATTGCACTCCAGCCTGAGCGACAGAGCGAGACTCCACCTCAAAAAAAAAAAAAAAAAAAAAAAAAGGAAAAGAAATCACTAGACTGAATCACTCCGGTGTCCTTTTAAAGACTAAAACTTAAAGTAGATGGGGAGATGTAGGGCAAAGGGTAAAAACTTGCAATTATGTAAGATGAGTAAGTCTAGAGATCTGATGTGTAGCAGGAAGATTATAGTTAATAGTAGTGTATTGTGTATTGAAAATGTACTAAGAGATTAAATTTCAGATTATCTTACACACACACACAAGAGGAAAGTATGAAAGGTGGTTGATATGTTAATTTGCTTAGCTGTAGTAATTATGTCTCTGTGCATATGTATATCAAAACATCATGTTGTTTACCTTAAATATATGAAATAAAATATAAATTTTAAAAATAAAAATAAACTTAAAATAGAAACCTCTCTCTAATCAGGGTCTCCCTCTCCTGAGATACTGGTATCTTTAAGCAAGTATGGTCTTTAAACCTAGCAGGAGAGGCTTCAGCTTTCTTAAAAAGCATTTGATGCCTTTCTCACCAGGTTCCAGTACTCCATACTGGTAGAGTAAAACTTGTAATCCTTAAATACAGGCGGTAGACTCTTGCATAACCAACACCATTCCCCAGTAGCACCAAGAGTCCATTTTCTTCTTCAAGTTCCCATTCACAGTCCCAGGGAGATGCATGAATTAGAAGAGTGTTCACAACTATTGCATCTGGTGGCTCAGGAACTTTGTGCAATATTAAAAAAATTCGTATTACTCTTCTATACATACATATGTGTGTGTGGATGTAGTATGTAAAGATTTTCAGTTTTGTGACTTTGAAGATATTATCAAAGTAAAAAATCAAAATTTCCTTAAAATGCTAAATTGATTTTAACATTTAAATCTTTGAACATGTAGAAAATAGGCTTCCATATGTAATCCTGCCCTAGGATTCACAAATGTTAGGGCTGGTCTGTTGTCAGTCAATATGCAGTTATGACTTTCAGCTTTTGGCAATTCAAACGTGATTTTATGATGCCTCATCTTAGTAAGAAGAAAGTGGTAAGAACTTTCTGTGTAGTGACTCTCTCTTGTCTTGCCTATGTCAACTTTACGTTTTGCACTGATTCATCTGTCTATTGATATCTAGATCTAATAATCTACAATCTTATAGAAATTTATGTATTTCTGTAAGCAACTGTAAAATAGTTTTTAGAAATAAAATAGGTTAGAAAGGAAAAGAAAGGGAGGCAGAAAAGGGCAGACAAAGAAGGAAGATTCGAAGTAAGATATACCCGAGATCAGATGTCTGTAAAGTGATGGAGCACAAATTTAAATACAGGTCTAGCTTCAGTTTCAATTAACATTTGGTTGTATCACACTTTCAACGTTTTTGTAAATCAAGGTCATTATCACATTTTCAATGTTTTTGTAAATCAAAGTCATGTGCCCTAATATATGAAAGTTACTTTTCCAGATATATTTAAAATTCAATTAAAGAAATGTTAACAATATTATGAAAAAAATCTTTAAAACACAATAAGCATTCACTTGCTTTAGGATTATCATTATGAGCATCATTTATTCTTGTGTATTATATATAAGTGATCTTAGTCTTTCAAATATGTGATTTTTATACAACTGCCAAATTCAGTTTCTTCATTCATTAATTGATATGTTCAACAAAATACTTACTGAGCATTTATGGTACAGCAATGAACAGTAAAAGTAAACAATTTCTGTTCTCATTTTGCTTATTTCCTAACAGGGTACAGACATTGAGAAAAAAGATTGAAAACATAAATATACATTGTATGTTATAGTACATATTGGTGGTCAGTACAATGGAAAAAAGAAAAAGTAGACGAAGGTAAGTAGGAGTGAGAGTCTTGTGTTAGCTGAGTGGGAATTATAAATTTAAATAGGGTGGTCACATAGAACTCACTGACAAGGTAAGGGCTCAAATAAAGGCTTGATTGAGTGATGTAGGTGGCTGTCTGAGAGAGGAGCCTTCCAGGCAGAAGTAATGGCAAATGGCAAAGGAAGGGATGGGTTTGGAGTCCAATAGCAGTAGAGTAAGTAATATCCCTAAACCACCCTTCAGGCATCAAATTAGATCTTTTAAACAACTGATCAATGATATTTGTCTACACCATGGTGTTGCTTTCTGGCTTACATTCATAAAGAAGACTGCTTGTACTGTGAATGCCACATAACGCCGCCATGGTCATGAGCACCACCATTCTTTGAGGTTGGTGCAAAAGTAATTGCGGTTTTTGCCATTAAAAGTAACCAAAAAAAAAAGCGATTACTTTTAATGGCAAAAACCGCAACTACTTTTGCACCAAACTAATAGAAACCAGTGGATAGGTGGTCTCCATGAGCTTGCCTACCCAGCTCAGCCTCCGCATCAGCAGATGACACTCTTCTGGTCCAACCTCCCTGAAGTTTTCATCGTCCTCAGTTTCTCTTTAGGCAGGGCCAGACAAGATTGTGTGTATGTGAGGAGGCTTATCGTATACTCCAAAAGGTTTTTTGTTTGTTTGTTTTTGTTTTCTGAGAAGGAGTTTTTCACTCTTGTCGCCCAGGCTGGAGTGCAATGGCGTGAGTGCAATGGCGTGATCTCGGCTCACTGCAACCTCGGCCTCCTGGGTTCAAGTGATTCTCTTGACTCAGACTCCCAAGTAGCTGGGATTACAGCCCGGCTAATTTTTGTATTTTTAGTAGAGATGGGTTTTTTTTAAGTCTGTGCACCTATGTGCTCAAGGTAGGTAAGTGTCCTGGAGGAGAGGTTTAAAAATTAGGGGCTGTCGGCCGGGCTTCTGGCTCATGCCTGTAATCCCAGCACTTTGGGAGGCCGAGGTGGGTGGATCATGAGGTCAGGAGTTCAAGATCAGCTTGGCCAAGATGGTGAAACCTCATCTCTACTAAAACTACAAAAATTAGCTGGGCACGGTGACAGGTGCCTGTAATCCCAGCTACTCGGGAGGCTGAGGCAGGAGAATCACTTGAACCCAGGCAGCAGAGGTCACAGTGAGCCGAGATCGCACCACTGCACTCCAGCCTAGGCGACAGAGTGAGACTCCATCTCAAAAAAAAAAAAAAAAAAAAAAAACCGGAGCTCTCCTCCAATTTTTCAGACAAAATTTCTCTGGATCCTCTGAGTCCCATGAGAATACTACTGGAAGACCAGAATCATGGATTCCCAGAAACCTGTGAAGTTTTTATCTGTCTGTCTGGTTGCTTAAAACCAAAGGGCACATTCCATAATTGTAACTTTGTTCATCATGCTATGGCTGCTGGAGGACAGAACACTGCCTTACCATGTAAGAGTCTGTTTTGCAACTGTAAGTCATCAATACTCAAAAAAATGTTCAGAAATATATTCATGAAATTGACAGGGTGCCTGCAACTTTTAATCTTACGGCAATGTTTTCTTGTTTGTTATTATGGTAGCACAATTTCTGCCACTTAAAATCTTCTTCCTCTCTTTACCCTTTCCTTGCTTATGACATGGAAAAGAATTCAGACTGGTTGTGAGTAAAACTACTGATGGTTTTCATTATGTCATAAATTTGCTTTCTAATCTCAGACAAATCACTTACTTTCTCTAAACCCTCATTGCCTCAAACCTATAAGAAGGAAGTTAATAATTACCTCACTAAATTGTTTTGAATATTACATGAAAATTACTAGAAAATGCTTTCAGAATGGTTAAGTCTGCAAGGAAGAGTAGATAGTTTACTAAAGACATGAGTTTTTAAAAAAAATGTAATGTAATTCTGGATGTTTTTCCCTGGCTGGAAAACAACCTAATTTAAATAGCATTATTAATTCCTATTAGATTATTATTTTGCTCCTAGAAAATGTTAAGATGCTGGCACTTTTTTTCTAGACACCAAAGACACAATGAAGACAGGCAGCCCAAAACTGGGCATCAATGAACAAATACTTTTAGTGAAATAAAAAGGAAAAGTTTAGCGTCTTTGAGTTTGTTCTCCCTGCAATATGACTACTGTAGGAAATCTTGCATCCTCTCTCTCTGGGATGCAAAACTTTGTGATTATAAAGAGAATAATTGGACTTTAAAAAAATTGTGTGTTCACCTGGTCATAAAAATTTTATTGTTTAGAAATTCTCTCTCTCTCTCTCTCCCCCACCCATTCTTTTTCATCTTGTTGCTACCTCTGTAAATAGAAATCATATAATCATACAACCTTTCATGAAGAATCTTTTGATTTTATAATCAGCATTGAAAACCAGAAAAATGTCATTAATTAATAAGCTTATTTCCCCTTATTTTGAATTCCCTTTTGATTTATTTAAAAATAATAATTCTTTGGTTGGTATCTGCGAAGAAGGCTTTTTTGGTAGGAATTTGCTTCATCTGTCTAGCAAGGCCTGCAAAGGCTTACTGGTATTTCACATCTCAAAGCTAGACATGTGCAAATACCTACTAATGACGAAAAGAAGGATATATCCACAAAGGTACTAGGCGCCATCTGGTGAAAACTACTGACTGTGAGAAAGAGAATAATCTATTGTTGAATTTACAGGACTTTTTGTTTTTATCTTTTTTTCTGTCTTTCTTTCAAATACAGCTTCTATAGTGAGGATAGTGGGAAAAAAGGAAGAGAATAGTCAGAGAAGGGAGTAGAAAAAGGGGAAGAAGGGTTAAGGGCTATATCAAAGTCAGAAAAATAATCTTACAATACATCTTATAAGAAATACTCCTTGAGTCAGATTGAACTGATAAAACTCTGAGCTTTCTGGGTTGAGGGAGGGGGAAGATGCAGAAAGAAAGAAACATAGCTCTCTTGCTTTGGGAATTACAGAACCTGAGGCTCTCAGGTGAAAAACTAATGAGTGAATCAAGTGAAATGCATGATTACATCCTCTAAAGCTTTGATTTGAAGGCAGTTTTTATTAAATCGCAAACGAGATTATTGCCCATCCCCAAGCAAAGAGTAGGGAAGAGGAGTACTTTTCCCCCAAGGAAAGCAAAACCAATACAGTAACTCTTTTTGTTGGGCACTGACTTCTGTTGTATACATTCTAAAAATGATATCAGTCATTTAGAACTCTCTAGTGTAGGGCGAATAGTGTTTTATTAAAAAAATTATATAACTCTTTAGACTTAGATGTAGCCACATGACCATTTGGGTAAAGGTGATTTATTTCTTTTGGTTCAAGAGCCCTCTCAGGCTTTCTTTATATAGGGATGTGTTTACTTTTGTTAAGTACACATACGTACACAGACATTCAAATATGAACATGAAAAAGCCTTTTGAAAGGATAAAGAAACAAATGATTATTTCTACCATGCAAGCTCTAAAGCAGTATTTCATAGAGTATTATCTAGATAAAAGCTACTTCAGAATTATCCGAAGATGTCTATTAAAATGCAAATTTTTAGGTGGCTGCAGACCCAGCGAATCAGAATTTCTGCCATGGGTCCTAGTCAGTGCCTAGGTGGGGCCTGAGGGGTCATTTTTATCAAGCAAATTTTATGTACATTAAAGTTTGTGAATCACTGCTCTAAATGTGCCTTGGGATCTAATTGTGGCTCTAGCGGATATGTGCAAATTAGGCACATATATTGAGCACTGTATTAACTCTTACGGGTGACAACATTAGATATTCTGATATAGAATGTGGGAAGCCACAGGAAAAGAAGAATGTGTGCATCTCAGAAAAGAGTTCCGGTGGCTTAGAGCAGACATTGCTGCTCTTGAGTCTGTGTGTAATCCAGCCATTCCATTTTCAGTTATCACTGCACAGGGAACATGAAGGGATCGGACCTAGATTCTCTTATACTATGCTGGTCTGAGACTATCTGGGCAAAGAAATCACATAAAATAATTTCCTGGAGTCCAAATATCTGAACTCTATTGCTGAATGCTTTGCTTTCCCTTGCACTTACTAAGTACTTCCTGCATGCAAAGCCTACTCAGATTTTTTTATTATTATCTTAATAGGCACAAATTATAATATTTTATTTAGGTAAATTTATACCTCACTCTGATTCCAGCATTGGGAATGCAGGAGAAGTCAAAGAGAAAGTTTGACCTTGGCTTGGCAAAAGAAAAAGCTGGAACCACAAGACACATAATTAGTGATTATCGACAAGTTTTCTAAACTTCCCATTATACTGGTGATAAAAAAAGAGAAATATATTTATTAATCTATGTGTAAATGAATGACTGTGTCTGTTACTTCCAAACACATTTAACAATAAGATATAAGCACTGAAGTCAGCATGTCTGAAAAACACTTATCTAGCAGAAAATAAAATGTGTGGTGATAATTTGACAACATGTTGTGTATATTCACAAAATATATGTGAAAGATCAATGAAAGTCCAGCGAAAAAAGTCTAATGATATCCCACTTTTTATCCGAAAAATTTTATTCTGTTTCTCTTAAAGCAAAATTGCCAAAACTTGAAACTTCTGTTAATTAAAAAGAAAAAAAAAAAACCTGGTAATTTGGGAGGGTCAAACATGCTAAATAACTGTAGTACATAAAATTGGAAAATAAGAGAGGCTAGGGAGGCATGGGCCATAACTGACTGGACAGTGTTGAATCATTGCATTGTGCAGTGTTGAATTATGCCCTATTTCTTAATTATTTCTGTTATTACATGTATTGTTTTCCTACCTCCCAGAAGAGCAGAAATTAATAACGGATTAATAATGTATTTTGTCCCATTGCTCCTCATTCCTATGTATATCATCAGTAAAGTAGATGTCAGATAAGGCAGTTACTATGAGCGCACAGAACAAAAAAGGGAGACTTGCTAGGAAGATTTTCTCCTGAAAAAGGACTTGAGACAACTGTCCCTTGCTTTTTCACTCACCATGATTCCATGAATTCAGGTCTCCACACTAAAGCTGACATGGAGGAGCAGATGAACAAACATAATCACTAGGTTTCAATTCATCAAGCAGACTGATCCAAAAATGAAAACAAATTTTCCATTGTTCGCCATCCATTCAATGCTGCAGAGAAAGAGGAATGTGAAAGCTTTTCAGCAGCTCAGCCTACCTCTAGGAACATCTAGAGATAAGAATTTTAAGAAGTTACACAGAACTCAGTTTCCCTTTAACCAGTGCTGTTGAACACTGACAGCAGACTACGAGAGGGCGGTGATATGATCACATGAGCATTCTGAAGGAAGATGCCATATTTCAAAGTTTCCTGTATATACCATCAAATGTATCATAGTGGCGGCAAGAACCCTAAGTCTGAGAGATTTATGTTAAAGTACATTCCGCTGGTATCAGATCTTAAAAGAATCCTCCACAGAAATGTCTTTTTTTAAGGCTAGGCTAATAAAAAATGAGACAGTCAGAGCCATCTTATGAAATAATCTAGTAAGGTCCCTGTCTTGTTCCCAGGATGCACATTCATTTCAAAGTAAATCTGGAAGGAGTAGACTCAAAATTCAACATATACAAAAAGAGGCAGTGTACCCAGCGTGTGTTGTATTTCAAGGAAGCTTCAGTTTATCTTGAATGCTATTTGTCATTCCCTGTGAAATCTAAAGTTTAAGAGCTCTGAGTTGATTTCAGAGTCAAAAATTTTGGGGTGTAGCAATTGGGAAAATTGTGTATGTGCACACACACACTCATATACACATACTATTTATGCACATATACAGACAGAAGTGTTTAGATGGCAAATTAAATTAAATATGGTAATTGAGATCCTTAACTTATTCCTATTTGACTCATCAATTTTTCACATATTAATATTTCTATTCTCAGTAATTGATTACTATTATTTTTACCTCTCCAATACCCATTTCTCTTTTCTTCTCATAGAATTATTTCCCACATAATCATTCATCTTGCTTCAGCTTTTATGACAATTTCACCCAGAAGCTTTGATCAATTAGCCCTAATAACCCCTCTGACCTAGAGAATGTCAGAAAATTTGAGTCAAGAGTAAGGTATTCAAATATGCAGTTAGCTACAACTTATTAGGGAAGATCATAGCTGTAGAATTCACACCCAAGTTCCAGTAGATTTGTACCCCTAAACTTCTGGTGTTCATTAATAATAACCTCTAGACAGATACATATTAATAGTTCTATATCCCTGTTAAAATTTCCAACTTAAGGGTATTTTCAGGGATTATGCTGCTTTAGACACTTTTCAGTTCCACTGGTCAAAAATTGCTCAGGATGACCAGATAAGAGAGTGAAATCCAGGTCTTCCTCTATAATCCCTAAATACTTCAAAGCTGTAAAACCAAGATTTTAAGTAAATTTAGTTCATATTCTATTTTTGTTTATCTCACTTAGTATAAATATTCATGTTTCTCCACCAAGATATTAATGCATTTGATAATGGGTGCTACCTCTGCTGGGGATATTAAATAACATACATGATATTATGTAATATAACATAGTCTGAGGCAATAAAAAATTTAATTCCTAGATGCTTCTGGTTCCATGAATGTCAAATAAGAGGCTACGTACTTATACTTGCTTTAAACAGTTTTTATACAAACAAAATGGACAGGTTTCTATAAGGTACAATACTCTCCCCAATGAGTGTGTTATAAATAACACACAATTAAAGACAAAACAGTCATAAAAGAGCCAGTGATTAATCCACTCCTCCTAGCCTGTCTCTCTCAGTTGGTGTGTATTAAATTCCTCCCATTTCTAAGCTTAGATACTCAGCCATGAGATGGGGGAGGGAGAATTCTGCCCTCTCTTAGCAGTACAGAATCCTTTTCCTTCATGCTTGAAAGAAGTGCTATAGAAATTTTCTGAGGATTTAAGCAAGGGGAATGGTGCAAGATGCAATTAAGATGACACAAATTCTAAACGTGTACCCCCATTGGAAGAGGGGGGACTCAGGAGCTAGACTAATAGCCTAGCTATTTTGACAATCTTTTAATAAGGCTATTCTGAGTTTCTGCTGTGGATCCACTTCCATTTCTGCTTCTCTGCCATGTTGTGATGTAGCACAAGGCCTTCACTGGAAGCCTAGCAGGTGCCAGTGCCATCTTCTTGGACTTTCCAGCCACCAGAATTATGAGCCAAATAAACCTCTTTTGTTTATAAATTACTCATCTTCAGGTATTCTGTTATAGTGGCTCTAAATGGACTAAGACAAGCACCCAAACACCCACTCATTTTTCTAGCCTCATGTTTTGTCTCATTCCTCTAAGCAGTCCTCCAGGCACCCTGAACTCCAGACTCTATGAGCCACTTGCCATTTCATGTGTGTCCTATGCTGTCTCACACCAGGTGTGTTTGTGTGTCCTGGGCTTTCTTCTTTCTGTAATGTCCTGTCTCTACTTCTCCACTTGGTGAATCTCTACTCACCCTTCAAGACTCAGCTCCCATACCTCCATAGCCTTTGTAGAGAACCCAGACACAGTGAGTGAGCCACTCTTTTATGCTCATACAACATCTTGTTCATAGGGTAACTTATTCTATGATATTGTACCTTGCATGTCAGTCCTCCGTAGCCTCTGAACTCCTTGAGGATGAGACAGGAATCTTAACTCATTTATCTTTGTATCGTCAGTGCCTGATACAGTATTTAGTTCAGAGTGTGTGATCATTAGATGCTTTTTGAAAAAGAATTCATGTATAAATATTACACTCAAAGAAAAAAAGAACAAAGTCTTCCACCAAGAATCGTGTAATAGCCACTAAGTATGCCTATAAAAGGCACACGCTTACCCGGAAGACTGAGAACTGTCTTTCTGCATTTTGGCCATAAGCACTATGTTACTAATTTACAATTGCCAAATGCTAAATATGTCACATCACAATTTAATAGAAGATATTTCGTGTATAGTCCGATTGCTATATGAACTAAGCAAATTATTAATTATACCTTTTTCTTCTCCCTATATCCCCAACATCTTTCAAATCCCAGCAAAGTAAGTTTGTTCTTAGAAATGACAATCATTTTGAGGCTAACCTGAAGAGATCCTTATTTTAGAATATGTATCACCAAAAACCAGAAGTATCTTAACAATACCTCATCATTTCTGATCCACCTTTTTTCCTTTCATTGCTTTCTGATTATTCAAATTCCATTGCATTTTATTTTAACTGGAAATACCCGTATCTATGCATATATATTATACATATTATACTAGAATGACTGGGACTGCCTATATAATTAAGCTCAGTCTTTTCCTCGGGGAAATCCAGTGAAATTATCTTTCATTACATTTCTAAAATACTATTCATTAAAAGCAGAAATAAACTTTTATACTCATGGCTAACAATGCAGAAAAGAGTCTCCATCCTGAAGCTTATCTCAATTTCAGAAAAGAGGGGGGATTTTCCAGATGAGTTGCTATTTGATTTGATTTTCACCCACAATTACTATGAAGATCTTTCCCCCAGCAGCTTTTTTTTTTTCCTGATGGTTTTAAGCTTTGTTCCTCTACCCCATTTTCTGAATCAATGTGTTTTCTAAAAACACTGCTCAATTACTGCTTACTTGAAGTTTGGAACTATGTGCAATGTCATTCCCGATGAACTTGGCTATTTTTAGTCATGGATGCCAAAAGAGAGGAAAGAAGAAAAAAAAATCCCACTTTTCCCTGGTGCTCTGTCCTTCTTTCCTGCTGCTGAATTCATTGTTTTGATTCCTTCATGCGCTGGCAAACTTTCAAACATGCCGTATGAGAATTTAAAAAATGAAGCTCTCATTTAGGAGTCACACAGTGGTGATATACACACAGAGCTTCAATTTAAACCATTATTGCATACCATCTTTTTCCTTTTATAATAATCCATTAAATGCTTTCAAGTATGGAGAAGGAATAGCAACCTGTAGATCCAAATGGAACCCAGATGACCTATAAAATACATACTGCCTCCCTGCCTGAGTTGTTAGAGCTCTCATCTCTAATGGATGGCATTGTTATTTTACCATCCAGACAACCACACACATCAATTATACATTCTCCAATGTCATGAATCACTTTTTGAAGGCAACCTGTCTTTTGGTTGTTATATATGTCACTTTATCTTAACCTCTCAACCAAGTTCAGTTTGTGTATGTGTGATAAATGATGATGTCCTTGCTTGAAATACATTAATTGACAATTAGAAAATATTTTGAGAGAAGGTTTAATGTTTATTCTTCCAAGCATCGATTGTACAAATATTTATTCAGTAATTTTCTGACAGCAACACTCGAGAGTACAATGCATGGCAATTTTTTTTTTTTTTAAGAAAAACACATTTACATTACTTTGAATTTGTGAGTTAAAACTTAATTTCTCATTTACACACGTATGCACACACATACATATCTATCTGCTTCTTCAAACATGTTTTACACTAAGATTGATAATCAAAATATGTAGTGTCTTATAAACAGCACACAATTAAAGATAAAAAAATTGCGGAAGAACCAACCCTTATTTTTAAAACCATCTCTCCAAACAATCTTGGGTGGTATTGATAGATGCAGGAGGTAGATAAGGGGGGTCCCCAGATAATCTCTGACCCGCCCCACAAGTGATTACATCAGATGCTTTCGTGGAGATGAGGGAAGCTGCCCAGGGTCTTGTCTGGGCAGGCCCACAACAGACTGGGGAGGCCCCACCAGCGCACTGGGAAAATGGGTGGAGCCACGGGAAGTTCACGCCTTGTGCAGGGGGAGGAGCCTGGCCTCTTCAACTCCTATGTGGTGGTCTGTGGTATTCAATCTGTGAGTTGCCAGACTCCCTTTTGCTTTACTGTTTTTGATTTTTTTTTTTTCCTTTTCACCCAATACATTCTGCTTTCTTCACCCTTCAATGTGTCTGCATGCCTAATTTCTCCTGGTCGTGATACAAGAACCCAGATGTAGCTGAACTAAGGGGCAAAAATTCTGCATCAGTATTTTGTAGCAGAACATTTGACCTTCATTTACAGTATGATCACCCAAACATCCCAAATTGTTTGTTACTCTTAAAGTCAACAGGCTTTTATAATATCCACAAAAAATTAAATTTCTAAAAAGCACAAAGCTATTTGAAACCCCCATAAAGATTAACTCATAATAAGCAATTGGTTATCAATGCTATCTCTTAAAAATACTTAGGAAATTGTGCAGTAGCTCTTGTTAATGAGTCATATTATTTGCAACAAAAACCTCCCTTGATTTTAAGCCTATTGTTTTGTTTTGCTTTGTTTTGTTTGGAATGTTTTTCCTCTTTGCCTTATCTTAAGAATATCCTAGTAAGTTTAAGACATTTTCTTTCCAGGCTCACAGGGAATCAAGGACATTTGTTTACTGTTTTACAATACATGAGAGTTAAATTCCTGCTATGCTTCAGGCAATATGCTAAATTTTTTACAACCATTATCTCATTTAATCTTACTAAAAATCCTAGGTATTAGCACTTCATAGGACAGATGAAAACCCAGGCTCACAGGCTCAGTACCTTTACAACTTCAGAACAACTGAACCAAAGCCTTTTTAACTTTTCCCACTAGGCTGTATCAAATAACAGCTTTAATGTAGATCAGCTAACAATCAGTTAAAATAAATGACTGAAAATGTAACATGTATGTACTTTGTGAACAGTCATAAAAAACACTTGTTTTATGTTACAGGAAGCTTTGAAATTAGGAAAAATCAAGTATGATGAACATTGTCTAATGGTTGATAGAGCAGTTATGAAGTGCTTTTAAGAACTTTTTTCTTCTCTCTATTCTTGCCTCTGGGAATCTCATCTATTTTCTTTACAATGCGTAGTGTTTCTCCAAAATTCCAGTGCCACATTTCCATCGATTTGCTATATCTTTCCATTCTGATGTCCTACCAACTCTTCTAGGCCTCCAAACGCCCAGTTTCTCTAGACTTGCTTGTTCCCATAAACAGAGTTATCATTCATTCAGTACACCTGTCTCACAGCCCTTCTCTGCTTTTCCTTCCTCTAGGCATGGCAGTCTACATCCATTTGGTTGCCAAACTCATCTCGGAAAAGTTTTTCATAGGTAGCCTGGCTCCTCCCTCGCGTCCTCACAACCACAACCCTGTATGGCATCTCCTTTATTTCTCACTTACAACTCTGTAAGTTATTAACTCCTAACTCCTACTTTGTCTTCCAGCTTCTCTCCTATATATCTCTTCTAATTCTGATATATCATACATCCTAGGGCCAAATAATTTTCTTAAGATGCACTCTCTTCACATCACTTCTAGAAAACCTGTGATTTTCTATTGTCTTCCAAAATATATAATGACTTCTTATCACAGCTTTCAAGGTTCTGAAATGCGGCATTTTTCTGGTGTCGTCTCCACCACTTCTTCATATAAAACCTATGCCCTACTTACATACTTTACCATACTTGGAATGTTCTCCCCTTTCCTTTGCCTATCAAAATTGCCCATTCTTCAAAGCCCATAAAAGTCTTCTCCTCTATAAAGCCTTTTTAGATTTTTTCTAAGCAGTTTTAGTGTCTCCCTCTTCTGAACTCCCTTTCAAATACTGTTTATCTTCACAGATTCGCCTTTACTTGCAGCATAGGAGTCATGTACTTGTTTCAGTCATCCTGCTAAATTATCAGTGCTTTATGGAAAGGTAATATATTTGAATCACCCTCGTATCTCCTGCAGCACTTAGCACGTGTCTGTTACCAAAAGAGATCTCAAGAATGTTTATAAAATTGGATCATAAAAATTGTTAAACCTGAACAGGGACTTGGAAAAAAACATATTATTTAAAAAAAAAAAAATCAGCAAAGTATCATACATCTTGTCATTTAAGAATTAAGGTCCAAGTGAAATGAATACTATTATTTACACAAAAGGCTGGAGAGTGGGTAAAGAACCAAATTAAATGTTTGAATTGTTAGCCTAGTGTTGGGAGTCGTTAAAACTGGGAGAATTTCTTATTCTCTTAGTCATGACAAGAAGGAAAGAAACAGATTTGAATCTATTTTGGAGAGGGCTGAGGAAGTGCCACGGACTGGAGTTCTGTGGTGGTCTGTGGTATTCAATCTGTGAGTTGCCAGACTCCCTTTTGCTTTACTGTTTTTGATTTTTTTTTTTTTTTTCCTTTTCACCCAATACATTCTGCTTTCTTCACCCTTCAATGTGTCTGCATGCCTAATTTCTCCTGGTCGTGATACAAGAACCCAGATGTAGCTGAACTAAGGGGCAAAAATTCTGCATCAGTATTTTGTAGCCCTGGAATGATTTTTCTGTTTTTCTTTATTTAACTTTTACTCATTTCTCCAAATTATTTAAATGTTATTTCCTCCAGGAACCTTTTCCTAACCTCCTGTCTTCCTGAGGTCTAGATTAGATATCTATCCTCTGTGAATATGTTAGCATCTTATATTGTTTTGAAAATTTCCCTGAAAGATTTGAATTATGTAAGGGTAGAAGTCATTTCCTTAATCTTTAAGTATTTAATTTGACCCAGTGCCTGGTACAGACTAGATGCTTATTAGTAAATATCTGTAGATTGAGTTAATTGATCAATTATACTGTTTCAACTATTTGCTATCTTGTGACTCTGGGTCAGTCACTTACCTTTTAACCTCACTTTTCACATCTGCAAAATAAAGATCAAGATTGCAATGAGGCTAAGGTTGTAATGAGGATCAGCCAGGATAATGCATATAAAATATATAGTATTATTACTATGTATACATTTTAAACTGTTATTAACATATATAAATAATTAATTTTAAAATTAATTATGGTGCTCTGATTTCATTCCTTCCCAGAATGCTGTTGGGATACTCTCTACGAATCATTCAAGATTGAGCATTACAATCAGAAAGCAAATGGAATGTCTTTGCATATTTCTTGGTATATGCTTATTTTATAGAAATACTATTTTTATTGTCTAATTCATATCCTCATAATTAATTATATCATATTTAATTATTATTTCATATTTTTATTGAAATTTTATTTCATATTTCATATTTCAATTAATTATATCATAATTAACTATATCATAATTAATTAAAAGTTGATGCATGGACTTACGCTTCTGCCCCAAAAGAGTAACTGTCAGAGAAATTCTGTTCTCACCATAAACAGCAACATTGGTCATCAGGAAGCATAAGACTGTGATCTTGAGAAAAAGTCAATAAAGTGAGCAGTTACACCAGTTTACTGCCCAGAGGCAGTTTCCAGGCCACACAAGAAGGTGAGGGGACACGAACACAACCCAGCAGTCTCTGTGAGTGTAGGATAGCGAGATCAGAGTTTATGAAGGCAGAGTCATTTAAATTGGCAGATCCAAGCATGAGCGTGTCAGGAGCTGCACACAGAGATTGCTCTGGAGAGACACGGGGAGGTCAACTGTTTGCTGAGTAAGGATCTGTGCACGTAGGAGGAAACATCCACAAGGTGGAGAGGAGAGCCACTGGAAAGCAGGATGACGAAACACATCTAGAGCTCACACAGGGCTGGGACAGGTTATAATTCTATCAACCCAAAGAGAGTGAGCTCAACACTTGAGGGCACCAGGGCGAGTCTTCAGCAGTGTATCAGTCTAAAAGGACTGTTTGAGAGTATCAAAACAATCCCAAGGAACTTTGCTAGATATTTTACCAAAAAGAAATAAACATATACATCCACACAAAGACACATACACAAATTGTCACAGCAGCTTTACCAAATTATGGAATCAACCAACCCAATGGCCATCAATGGGGGAATAGATGCAATAATCATGTTATGTTCGTAAAATGAAATACCATTCAGCAAGTAAAAGATAAATGAACTACAGGTATACACAACGTCCGCGAATCTCAAAAGCATAATGCTAGTGGTAAGGAGTTAGACCAAACGCAACATGCTACGTGATTTCATTTATATGAACTTCTAGAAAACAACTACAGGAAGGTAGAGCAGATAAATGTTTGGCAGCGGTGAGGCATGAAGAAAGAAGTTGGTCTGCAGAGGGCATGAGGAAATTTTGGGGGGTTGATTTAAATTTTCTACATCTGTGTTGTGGCGGTAACCACCTAACTGATCATTTTTCAAAACTAATCAAATTATGCACCTAAATTAATAAAATTTATTGTCCATTTTTCACATCCCAATAAGGATTTGTTTAAAAAAAAAACTGACCATTTTTCTTAAGACATATTTTTTAGGCTACTGTTAATATATCTTTAGTCCTCCACAAAAATTTTTAAGGCTTATGTTTATGTCTCACTGTTTAATATGTGCTCTGGTACTACCGTTAGTTTCAATAAAAGATAGGAAAGTGAGTAGGAAAAGGGGAATATTTTTTTCACTTTCTGTGACAGAAAGGGGCAAAGATGAAGAGAACTGGGGATGGCTACTGAGTTATCCAAACAAAAGGGTCTGCTATGGCCTCATGCTAAATTTTAAATATAAACCAGAATGATTATTGGTATAATAAGAGTATCAAGTTTGCTCAATATGATCTGTTACTCAGAGTAATTAAAGGATGCTTTTTCTAGTTAACTGTATTTTCCAGTTAACTAGAAAAGTCTTCCTTTAAAGTTTTATCAAAAATTTTTCTTAGATACCTAAGAGTCTTTCCCTTCCTTATTAAATACATTATAGGCAATGCATTTTAAGTATATTTATAAGTTTGCATTTCTCAGATTAATCACTTTGAGCATAAAGTTTAGTTTGCAAAAGCTGGTAGAAGTGGATGTAGTGACATTTCAATGAAATGCTAGTCCTGCAAAGCCCCTTTCCCTGCAACCCTCCAAATAAGTGCCCCATAATTAGTTACATTTGGGTAATGTTGCCTAGTACAGTCACCTCTTATAATGTCATAAAGCATATTATTAAAATTGTTGAAGTGTCCTACCAAAAAGGAAAACCACAGAATACTCATTGATTTTATCCAAACTAATTTATCTGAGTAGATAAGTTATTTTTCCCATAGTCTACATCAACTTCTTCAGAACTCCAGTTCTAATGAGGCATGCTGCTGTTGTGAAAAATGTTAGATGGAGCTGGGTTTGAACCCCCACTTGGTAACTTACCAATGTTATAAATAAGTTTTAATCTTTTTGAATCAGCATTGCACTATAAAAGTCTTTCTGTAAGAATTACGGTTAATGTCTATAAAGCATCTGAAACAGCCTCATGGAGAGTAGAGTTCCCAGAATTCTAATTGACCATCAATTGATATTATCAAGTGGCTTTCTTTTCAGGTTCTCTAGAACTTGAATTTGTTTGCTTATTCACTTCATTTTTTGAAACTCTTCTTTCTGCTTTTTAAAAAATAATCATACCTTTATTTTTGCTCTAAATGGGGTTGGTAGAGTCTACTTAACTGAGGTTTCAATTTTAGTTATTTTCTAGTTAACCGAAGTCCTATTGTGCTTTGGACAACAGCATCACATTGCTCTATCAGTAGGGTTACTGGAGTCTAACCAAACCACCCAAGGTGTCTTAGGCTGAAATCCAATTCATAACTTGAATTGTTTTTTATTCTTTTGTGGATAAGAACATTTTTAGATATTATTCCCAAATGTATCATATGCACCTGTATAGATTTCAGGATAGTTGGGCTAATGGGAGGACCATAATAATGTATTATGGCTCAGCCATTCATTATACTTTTGAAAATCCCATTACGTCCACGATTGTGGATCTTCCTTCACATTTACAGCAGTAAGAATAATAATAACAACTGATGACAGCAAAAGTAATAAAAGTAGTCTTAATATTTTATACTGTAAAACACTGGTTGTTTAAGGTTGTCAAGGCATTTTCTAAATAAATGTTTTCATAAAGCAATACACAAGCTCTCTGAACCATTATATAATGCCGGGGAGAAGGTCATATAACTTTCCCATAAAACTCCTTTTTTTGCATCAGGTAAAATGTTGCACAATAATTGTATTGGCTGTCCATCACAACACCTCAGGGAAGCATGCTGTTAACAGGGTCATTTCTCCTTCACAGCTGAGAATACTGAAGCATAGACACATTAGTGGTAACTTGTCCAAATGAACGCCGTGAACTAGTGAACCAAATCACTGTGTGACAATGACACCACTCAAAGGCAGGCACCACACAGGAAATGGCATCATGAAGGTTAATTTTAGATTAAACGGGGGCAGCATGAACGTTGGGTCATCTCGGGAAGATGTGCTAAAATGCACAGAGACAAGGTTAGTCATGGTTCGTAAACCTTACCTGTGAGTGTTCTCTGTTGTATGTTTAGGCATTCAACTTTATTTTCACAAAATAATTGTAGCAGGAAAACTTCCTTTTATCATTAAAGTAGAGATAGAAAGCAATGCTTTTTCTTTTTCCCGATAAGCACCAAGAGCTTCATCCATTTGGGGCTGCCAGAGTTAAGTCTACTCTGTTCATAAGGAATGATTTTCAAAATTTTTTGATGAAAATCATATGAAATAATAAAGTAATATCTGCTTGTGCACACCCAAAACTGTTTCCAGTAGCAGAGGTTTGAAGCAGCTGGACAGACTTAGCCGAATAAGTTAATTGCCAAGAGCAATCAGAGCCTCTTTTAGTGGACCCATCGAAAAAATACCAAGATGGTAGCAGGCCCTCCTAAGATACTGGTTCATAAACTCTTTTGAGCACACACTCCTTCCTCGTTCACACACCAGTTCTGATATACTATACAAACGAAATTTATTATAGTATTTCAGAATGATCACAGGCTTTATTTTGCCCTGCACAGACTACCTAGAGTTCCACAGATCCCAGATTAATCTCTCTCTCTCTCTCTTCCCTCAACCCTCTCTTTAGTATCATTTCTAGTTTCAGAAAGGAAAACTAGAGTCCAAGAAGAATAAATTATTTCACAATTGCAGGAGATTTTCGTCACTTAGATTTCCACATCTCCAGGCTTCTTGCAAGATCTAAGAAATTAAGTGCAACAAATATTAGATTATGGTAGGCTTTTTCAGGCTCTGTATTAATTCCAAATACATTTATAGTTCAGCATCTTAAAACAGCTGGTATTCATCTTAGCAGGCTAATATCAATTCATGATATTTTATTGAGGTAATGGAAAAATATACACTGGCTTATCCAAAGAAGATAATGATGAATGCCAATGAAATCATTTCACTGTATGATGAATACTAATTTTGCAGGGCATGCTTCTAATTTATATCATGTAATAATGCTTTTTGTTCCACTAGCATAATGTGAACATTGTGCATAATTTTAAGCTTTCAGTTATTTCTGTCTCAAATCCTGTATAATGTAAAATGTATAGTTTTAACTGACAACACCAAGTGTTGATGAGGATGTGAAAAAATGAGAACTCTCATAATGTTGTTGAGGTAATAAAATGGTAAACTCACTTCGAGAAATGGTTTGGCAGCTTCTTATAAAGAATGTGTACTTTTCCAGCAATTCTACTCTTACGTGTTTATTCAAGAGAAGTTTAAAAAAATATGTCCACATGAAAATTTGTCTACGAATGTTCATACAGTGTTATTTGTCATATAAAAAAGTGGAAACAATTCAATAATTCATCAACTGGATAAACAGTAAACAGATTGAGCTATACACACACACACACACACACACACACACACACACACACAATAGGATGCTTTCTTAGAATACAAAGGAATTAATTATTGATACTTGCAAGAGCAAGGATGAATCTCAAAAACAGTATGAGTGAAAGAAGTGGGACATGAGAGTACATAATGCATGTCTCTGTTGATATTAAGTTCAAAAACAGAAAAGTAATCTATGATGATAGAACATAAAACACTGGTTGCCTACGGTAGGAGGTGATTTTGTTTGGAAAGAGGTACAGAGAACTTCTTAGGGTGATAAAAATCTGCATCCTGTCAGAGGTATGAATTTGATGGGTATGTATTTGTCAACATACATTGAACTATACTTTGAAGATTTCTGAATTTCACTATGTATACATTACACTCCTCTTTTCCTAAAATTTATCTTTACTTGGCTTCTGCATTTTCTTTATCATTGACATTTCCTCGATAGCCTTTCTCACCTCCTCATGACGGGCCCTTTCCTGGATTTCCACAAACTCAGCCTCATGGCAACTCATTTTTCAGCTGTTTATTGCCAAGTACCCTTTTCCCATCTTACTACACCTAGCTACGTTGTAACTTACATGTTCCCTTTCTAGGATTCTGATTTTTATCATCATAAATAAATCAATAATATATTTTTTCTTCTTCTTCTTTTTAACTTGGGCTTGTGGCCCTGACATCTGTAACAAATCTACCTCCAGGAAGAGCTAATCTCAACTTGGTGTTTAACACCTCACCAATTCCCTGACAAACTTTACATAGAAAAGGATCATTACATAGTACAGATTAATGATGTTATTATGAAAGTAACACTAATGTGGGTGGGTGTCAATTACCTGTGTCCCTTTTACACAAAAGAACTTGGCATTCAGTAGCCCAGGACACCTTCTTCCAGGGCAAGGTAGGACAACAGCCCGGATTCCACACTTTGCTGTTTCAACACCAAGGACCCCACCTGTAGCCGACTTTGGAACTTTCTAGGTAACCACAGTGAGTGTGGGGAGTTCTCATGGTGAAGGTCACACTTCATTGGTCTATGTTGATCTATCAACTGGTATTACTTGGTTTGAGGACACAGTGACAATTTTTCTAGGATCTTGAGTTTGTCAAAATGGAAACAATGTAAATAAAAGAAAAATTGCCAGGGGCTTTACAAATGCTAAATTTTATGGTGCTTTATAGTATTGTTTGGCAATTACTATACAGTTCCAGCACATGCCATGCTTTCTAACATGAGCCTTGATCTCCATAGAACAGTTTCCCTGAGTCTAGAGATGTGGAGTAGCAAACTCCATCCTACACTTCATAAATTTGGGGCTACTATCACTTTAGTGTGGCTTCTTTATATTCCACTTTATTATGACTATATCTATATAAATGCAAACACTGTTTCTGTGGATATAATTTCATAAAGCAAAACTATCTTCTATCTTTAGCAGTGAAATTCAAGTGGCAAATATGACAAGCAAAGAAAAATGAATGCAGTTAACTTCAACCATCCCTGCTCATCTGAAAGCTTATGTCAGTTTCTAAATAAGCTTTTCATTTTTCTATTCAGTCTGCTGATCTTTGTTGATTTACAGCATGAATGAGCATGGCACATTGCAACTTGTATAGTGTATTTTTCCTAAATAATAAAACATTTATTGCAGACACATCAAGCTAGCTAGTGGCTCTAAATTATTGTGGCAATGAAGTGCCATGTTAACAACTCATTTACATCCTTCCGGTGACTCTCCATTACCAAGGTAAGTAATTTAATTCCATCTAGAAAGAATGACTTTGCAAAGTGTATTTACTATAATTTGGGAAAAATATATTTAAATCATATTATAAATTATGAGGATCATTTTCAAATAAATACAAAAAATAAAGTGTTTCATTGGTATTTGTTGAATTATCTCATATAATTTTTAGTAAAGATGTGCTAAAATAGCCTAAGAAAGCATTGTAATATATACTCATCTATGCTCAATGTATGCTCATTATACATGTCTAAGCTTTATCAATTCAATTTGACATTCTCTTTTTCATCTTTGATTTCTATTCCCATTTTGGGCAAGTTACAAAAAGTTGTTAGTCACATTCCTCATCATCAGGCCTACCACAAGTCATAAATTTAGGGGGTTCATTCACCTAATTTCCTATGCAGGGCACTTACATATATGAGCACAGTTGTTACGCTGATGCAAGGCTCTGCCCTTGTTTTACTCTCTTCCCACTTCACCCTAGATCCTAATTCGCATTCAACTCCTGTACCCGACTGAATACCTACTATAATGCATTTAGATATGTCCTTGAACATTCACATTTCCTTTTAAAATGTGAAGTGTTTTTGTGTGTATATGTTTTGAATTTACATAAACAGTATAGCTCTGTTTCTTACTTTTGTTCCCTCAGGGAATTTTTTAAGTATCCATGTATCTATAATACTATCGGTTTAAACTGAAGTATTGTATTGGATTCCGAAGTATGGATCTACCACATTTTCTAACCTATTCCATCACTAGATTTCCTCCAGCTCCTTGTTATAACGCATGATGATGTAACGACTTCATACAAGTCTGCTTATGAACCTATGAGAGAATTTCTCTAGAGCATATTACAGGAGTAGGTTTCGTGAGTCATACTCAGAAAGTACGCAGACATACTCAGCAAGAATGAACACATGACATAAGCATGAATATACACTAATAAACACATATACATACATAGTAAGGATATAAAGAAGTACACAAACCAACAAAGGATGAAAACATATACATTAATAAGTGTGGGAAATGTATTCAGAGTGGCCAGTGAAGGACACATACTCCATAATCAAGGTGTCCACACACACAGTAAGTACGAATATACACTATTGCGGATATACTCGTAATTAAGTTTGTAGATGTACTTAATTTCATAAGCACTGCAAATTATTTTATAGAATAGCTGTAATCTCACCAGAAGTGCCTGAGTATTCCTATCTCTCAATAATTGCTACAGATTTGGTTTTACTAATAATTTCTGATCAGGCACAGTGTCTGATGCCTGTAATCCCAGTGCTTTCAGAGGTTGAGGTGGGAGGATCAATTGAGGCCAGGAGTTTGAGACCAGCCTGGGCAACCCAGCGAGCCACCATCTCCACAAAAAAAAAAAGAAAGAAAGAAAGAAATTAGCTGGGGATGGTGGTTTACACCAGTAGTCCTAGCTACTCAGTAGACTGAGGCAGAAAGATGGCCTGAGCCCAGGAGTTTGAGGCTGCAGTGAGCTATGGTGGTGCTGCTGTCCTCCAGTCAGGGTGACAGAGCAAGACTCTGTTTCTTAAAAATAATAATAATTTCTTTGTTTATCTCATGGGTGCCAATTATTATTTTATTTTTATTTGATTCATGCAATTACTGATGAGTTTGAATATCTCAAGATATTTGTGATTAGTTTGGGACTTATCTTTGCGTGTATTATAAATATAAAGCCTTCTCACATTTCAAATTGGTTTTCTGTTCTCTTTTGTTTTTGTGATTTTTAGGAATTCCATATACTGTGTACTATGTATATAGTTAATTTCATTTAGCCAAATTCGTTCCTGTATTTGTATCTTGATTTGTGCTTTGGGGATATTAAGAGGTTCTCCACTTATGCCCCAAATTACAAGATAACTTTCTTCCTTTTCTTCCAGTAGTATTATAATCTACCCTTTGAATGTCTACTACATCAGAACTTCACCTTTGTATTCAATGTTAATTAGTCATCCAGGTTTATTTGTTTTCAAAATAGTAAGCAGTTTTCAAACACTCTTTACTAAACGATACATATATCCACTTGTGGTGCTTTATTTATCATCAATTATTTTTTCATATATAAGTGAGCCTTTTTCTGAGTTCTGCTCCTTTGGTCTATTTATTTCTCCCAGAATACCATATTATTTGTAGTAAATAATTTTGAGGTTTAGCTAAATATCTGAAAAGTAGGACACCTCTCTTCACTTTTCTTTTTTATTGTTCTTTAATCTCTCATTTAAAGTTTAAAAGGTGTTTGCCAAGCTGTTAAAAAGATTCAACTGTAATTTTGATTGGGACTGCCTTGACTTTATAGGTGATTTTCAAGAAGAATTATATTTTGTAATAATAAGTTGCCCTATCTGTAGATAGGAAATGTCATCCCATTTAGTTAGATCTGCTTTTAAGTTCTTTAACAAAGACATTAATTATCTCCATAAATGTGTGGTTTGGGTTATTTTCTAATTGATTACTTAGAACATTAATTGTAATTGATGTTATAGAACAAGGGTCAGTAAAATTTTTCTGTAAAGGAACAGATAGTGAACAATTTGGGGCTTTTTGAGCCAACCCGTCTCTATTGTTAACTATTCACTTCTGCCATATTAGCAAGAAAACAGCCCTAAACAATATGTAAACAAGTGAACATGGCTGTATTACAATACAAATTTATTTATTAAAAAAAAAGGTGGGCCGGGCATGGTGGCTCATGCTTGTAATCCAGCAGTTTGGGAGGCTGAGGCAGGTGGATCACCTGAGGTCACGAGTTCGAGACCAGCCTGACCAACATGGAGAAACCCTGTGTCTACTAAAAATACAAGATTAGCCGGGTGTGGTGGTGCATGCCTGAAATCCCAGCTACTCGGGAGGCTGAGGCAGGAGAATTTCTTGAACCCGGGAGGCAGAGGTTGCGGTGAGCTGAGATTTTGCCATTGTACTCCAGCCTGGGCAACGAGAGTGAAACTCCGTCTCAAAAAAAAAAAAAAAAAAAAAAGTGACAGCTGGATTTGGCTAGGAGGCAGTTTGCTGACCCCTGCCGTAGAGAAATGGTATTAATTTGTTTACGCTATTTTATGTAGCACATTTGCTGAACTCTCTAATTAGATAGAATAATTGGATTGCTCATTGTCTCTAATTTTTTTTTTAATTATTGATGAACATATCATATGTAAATAATGGCAGTTTGTCCCTTTTTTCAATTATTAAACTTTTTTTTTCTTTACCCCTAATTACAAAATTGGCCAGGGTCTTCATTATTGCTCAAAAAGTAGCAGTGATGGTAAGCATCTTTGTCTTGATCTTAGCCTTGGGAAAATCTGTAGAGTTTCTTGATGAAATATGGTGTTTCATATAGGTTTAGGTCAGGGGTGTCCAATCTTTTGGACTCTCTGAGCCACACTGGAAGAAGAAGGATTGTCTTGGGTCACACATAAAATACGCTAACACTAACGACAGCTGACGAACTGAGAAAAAAAAAAAAAGGTCTCTGCATAAATCTCATAATGTTTTAAGAAAGTTTATGAATGTGTGCTGGGCTGTGTTCGAAGCTGTTCTGGGCTGCATACAAACTGCAGGCCGTGGGTTGGACAAGCTTGGTTTAAGTTTTATTCACTGTTATCACTTGATAAAGTTAAGGATATTCCCTTCTATTTCTGGTTTAATGACATGTTTCATCAGAAATTGATATACTATCTAATATTAACCATTTCATTCTTATAATCAACTTTACTACAGCATATTTTTCTCCTTAAATGAGTTTTTGATATAAAAATTGAATACAATGAAATGCATCAATTTTGTGCACACAGTACAGTACGTTCTGACATATGAATGCGCCCATGTAACCACCATCTAAGTTAGGACCCAATCATTTCTATCTCCAAAAGAAATGCATTTATCTCTTTGCAGTCATTTTATCCCTACCTCTAAACCAGGATACAAAAAAATCTGCCAGTGCTATATATTAGTTTCTGAATTTTATATAAATTGAATCATACAGTGTGTTCACTTTTATGGGAGCATTCATTTACTGGAAATGCTTTTTTTGCTGAGTAGTATATTCATTTTATGGATGTAGCAAAATTTAAATTTTCAATTTTGATGAAGTCTAATTTAATATTTTTCTTTTATGGCTAGTAAGTTCTAAGAAATCTTTGTCAACCCCAAAGTCATGGAGATTTTCTGCTATTCTCTAATGGTATTCTAGTTTATGTTGATGATTCAGTTTTACTTAATTTTGTAAAATATGGAGTAAGAATCAAAATTCACATTTTATACAAATATATAGTGATGACAACATTATTCATAAAAAATATAATTTTAATATTAAAATATTTGGGGATTTTAATAAAAAATCACTTGCATATATTTACATGGGTATTAATGAACTCTCTGTTCTGTTCCATTATCTGTATGTTTATCCTTGCACCCATATCATGATGTCTTGAATCTGTAGTTTTATCGTGAGTTTTGAGTCAGTACCAGGTATACAAGTCCTCCAATTTTGTTCTTTTAAAAATTGCTCTGTATATTATGTCATTTTCATTTCTCTGTAAATCTTGGGATTGTATTATCAATTTACACACCAAAAAAGCCTATTGGAATTTTATATGTCTATGCATTGAATCTATACATCAATTTAGGAAGAACTGACAACTTAACAATATTGAGTCTTGCAATCGATCATCATGGCATAACTCTTGAATTTTTTAGGTCTTCTACAGTTTCCCCCTACAATGTTTTATAGGTTTCAGTGAAGAAGCCTTCAATATAAAGTTTGCTTTAACTTGGAAATTATTGTAAAGGTTTTAAAATTTTATCTTCTACTTTCTGAAATTAAAATATATAAAATATAACATATAAAGAAATAAAATTTATTTTTTTATATTGGCCTTGTATTGTGCAACTTTACTAAATTCAATTATTAGTGTGTATGTGTGCATGTATGCATATATTAGTAAAAGATATGAATGTTATATGTATATATGTATCTCATACACACAAACATAATTGAATTTTTATTCAATTAAATAACTTAATTATGTTTGTGTGTATATAATATATATGCATATAAAAATATAGTTTACTAATTATATTTAATACATTAAATTCTACACCTTAGAATTTAATATGAACTTGATCATGGCATCTCTATATAAAGAGAAATTTACTGCTTCTTTTCCAATTGGAGCAGCTTTAATTTTTTTCTTGTCATTTTTGGCTTCTTTTTAAAAACTTTGATGCCCTGAATATTATATCCAGAACAATGATGAATAGAGGTGATGAATGAGTGTGGACAGCAATACCTTGTTCCTAATCTCTGTAACAAAAGCTTTTAGTCTTTCACCTTTAAACATGATTTTGGCTGGAGATGTTTCAGTGATGACCCTTTTGAGTTGTATAACTGTTCTGAGAAAGTTTTTGCTATGAATTTTATTGAATGCTTTATTTTGAAATCCTTGTACGGTCTAAGGTTTTCTTTTGGGGGAAGTTTTAATTAAAAAATTATTTTATTTAATAAATAAAGACTGCCGGGTTTTAAGCTTTGTGTTGTTTTCATAATCGGAATATTTTGAGAAATTTGTTCATTTCGTCTAAATTGTGAAAATACGAATGTTCATATTATTCCCTTATTGTCCCTTAGAGTCTATAAAATCTATAGGGATACTTACGATGTAATTCCTGATATTAGCAATTCATATTTTCTTTCTGTTCTTGATTAGTCTAGATAGTAACTTAACAATATATTACTCTTTCTAATAAACTAACTTTTGGTTTTAGTAATTTTTCTCTCTATTTACTCATTTTCTATTTTATTAATTTTTATTAGTTATTACTATATTTCTTCTACTTTGGGCTTAATTTGGACCTTTTTTGTAAGATTCTTAATACAAAGGCTTAGGTAATAGAGTTTTGATCTTATTTTCTAATGTAGTATTTAAAGCTACACATTTCCATCTAGCAATTGTTTTAGTTCTACCCTACAAATTTGATGTGTTTGTGTAATCATATGTTTCAAAATACTTTTCAATTGCCCTTTTTATTTTATTTTTATCAGACAAGGTAGTTAGAAGTGATTACTTTTTAAATAATTAAAATTTTTTTGGATAATCTATTGTTATTGGGTTCTAATTTACTTCTGTTTTTGTCAAAGATATATCTAATCTCAATAATTTTAAATATATTGAGAATTGTATTACTCAGCATATGCTCTATCTTGCCGTAAGCTCCATGTTCACTTCGAAGAGACATGTTTTTCTGCTATTATTTATTATGTTGTTGAAGGTAGTGTTTAGGTGGTGTTCTATAAATGCCAAATTAGTCAAATCGTGAAGTTTTTTCTATCTTAGCAGTGATATAACATTGTCTTGATTACAGTAGCTTTACAGATGTCTTGAAGTCAACGGATGTAATTCTTCAACTTTGGTCTTTTTAAAAATTGTGTTACCTATTCTAGGTACTTTACATTTCCATATAAATTTTAAAAAGCTTGCCTCTTAACAAAAAATAAAAGTTTTTCTCAATTTGGGGTTGCATTGAATCTGTGAATCAATTAGCAGAAAAATGATATCTTGACAATCAATATTGCATCTTTTAATCCATAAACCGGCCAGGTGTGGTGGCTCACGCCTGTAATCCCAGCACTCTGGGAGGCCGTGTCGGGCAGATCACGAGGTCAGGAGATCGAGACCATCCTGGCTAACACAGTGAGACCCTGTCTCTACCAAAAATACAAAAAAATTAGCCAGGCATGGTGGTGGGCACCTGTAGTCCCAGCTACTCAGGAGGTTGAGGGAGGAGAATGGCATGAACCCGGGAGGCGGAGCTTGCAGTGAGTCGAGATCACACCACTGCACTCCAGCCTAGGCAACAGAGTGAGACTCCGTCTCAAAAAAAAAAAATCCATGAACATGATATAGCACTCCCTTGATTTAGGTCTTTCTTAACTTCTCAGCAGTATTTTTAGGTTTTCAGTGTTCAGTCCTTGCACATAATTGATAAAATTTATCCCTCAGTATTTTTTAGTATATTGGTATACTAAATAGTATTTTTTAGTATATTTTAATGCCATTTATTCAAATAACATTTAAATGTTAATTAGTATTACATAGAATTATAATTGATTTCCTATTTGTCTAATTTATTCTCTTGTTCTTACTTATTTCTTCTTAGTCGAAGGTAAATGTGCTAAATTTCTGGTTTCTTATTTATATTTTATTCCTTACAGCATTCATTTTAAACCTTTTTTTCTTTTCTAGTACCAGCATTTAATGGTATATTTTTCCTCTGAGCACTACCTTTGCTCAATGATTCTCAATTAGGGGTAATTTTGCCTTTTAAGGGATGTTTGGTAACGTCTGGAGAGATTTTGGTTGTCACAGCAGAGGAAGAGAGTGCTACTGGCATCTAGTGGATAAGGATGAGGGATACTGCAAAACATCCTACAATGCACAGAATAGCTTGAGCAATCAAGCAATTAAAATATACAAAATTATACATAATATACAGATATATGCAGAATATACAGCTATTAAAATACACAGAAGGCAACTTCTGTGAGGCAACTACTGTGTATTTTAAAATTTTTTGTTTTTATTTCAATCAATTTAATATATTTCTACTGTGATATATTTTGAAACCCATGAGTTATTTAAAAGTTTCTTATTTACTTTTCCTATGTTAGTTGTTTTCTGAATATATTTCTATTCCTGATTTCTATTATAAATCTGTTGTGGTTAGAGAATGAAGGTTTTATGATTTAAATCATTTGAAACTTATTCAGATATTTTTATGGTAGAACATCTATCTTGATGAATGATCTGTGTGTACTTTAAAGACATATGTATTTTGCTGCTGTTTTGTGGAGTAGCCTAAAAATGTCAATTAGGTATATTTGTTTGTGGTGCTTCTTCAAGTCTTTATACTTTCTACTTTTCTACATAAATTTTTAATTGATAACTGAGAAAAGTTTTTATGCTAATTATAGTTGTAGATTTGTCTATTTGTCTTTTATGTTCTATCAGTTTTAACTTCAGGTAATTTTTAGTTCTATTATCAAATGCATACATATTTTTATTATGTCCTTCTGATGAATTAATTCCTTTATCAAGCTAAAATATCCCTCTGTATTCCTGACAATATTCCTTGTTCTAAAGTCTATTTTGTGTAATATTAATATATCAATTCCAGCTTTCTTTTTATTGGGGTCCATGGTAAAGAGTTATTCTATTCTTTTCATTTTATTCTATTTGCATATTTATATTTAAAGTCAATTTGTTATAGATAGCAGACAGTTGCCTTACTTTTTAATCAAGTCTGACAATCTTTGCCTTTCAGTTTAAATGTTTAGACCATTTATATTTAATATAGTTATCACTATGGTTGGGCTTAACTCTAAGCTCTTACCATTTTTCCCTCTTCAATTTACCTGTTTTTATTTGTTTATTTTCCCTTTTCCTGGCTTCCTTTTTTTTGAGACAGAGTCTCCTTCTATTGCCCAGGCTAGAGTGCAGTGGTGTGATCTTGGCTCACTGCAACCCCTGCCTCCCAGGTTCAAGTGATTCTCTTGCCTCAGCCTCCGAAATAGCTGGGACTACAGGCACACAACACCACACCCAGTTAATTTTTGTATTTTTAGTAGAGACAGGGTTTCACCATGCTGGCCAGGCTGGTCTCAAACTCCTGACCTCAGCTGTTCCACCCACTTTGGCCTCCCAAAGTGCTGGGATTACAGGCGTGAGCCACTGTGACTGGCCTTCTGGCTAATTTTATATTGAGTACATTTTC
Organism: Macaca fascicularis; assembly: GCF_037993035.2. Classification (NCBI taxonomy): domain Eukaryota; kingdom Metazoa; phylum Chordata; class Mammalia; order Primates; family Cercopithecidae; genus Macaca; species Macaca fascicularis. Next base: position 138,481,674 of record NC_088375.1, read on the forward strand.
ATGACTCTTTTCTATCTTGACTATTGGCTTATTACCTATATTTTTTTGTTTTACGTTTAGTGATTACTCTAAGGTATACAGTATATATGTTTAAGTTATCAAAGTCTCCTTGACATTGTATTATACTACTTCATGATTCGTATATAAACTTTACAACAACATACTCCAATTTTCTCTCTCCTATTCTTTGGGCTATTATTATCATACATTTTACTTCTACATATTTTATAAACCCCATTTAATGTTATTATGATTTTTAATTTAAATTATCAGTTATCTTTTTATAAAACTAAAAATAATAACTTGCCTACATATTTTACTTTACATGTACATTACATTTTTGAAAATATTTATTGTTTTATGGTGATTCAAGTTTTTATCTGAAATTATTTTTCTTTGATGAAATTCCTTTTTATATCTGATAATATAGGTTGGCTGCTAATAAATTATTTCAACTTTTCACTAAAATTGTTTTTATTGTATTTCATTATCTGAAAAGTATTTTATTTGGGTATTAAATTCTAGATTTATAGGCTTTCCACCCCCCCTACACTTTTTGTCTTTTTATTACTTTCTTTTTCTCCTTTGTCTTCTGGCTTACACAGATTCTGACAAAGAATCTATTGTGGTAGTTACCTCTGTTCTTCTGTAAGTAATATTCCTGTTTTCCTCTGGTTTCTTTAAAAAATGTCTTTTTACCAGTGTTTATTGCAAATTATTTTAATGTACCATAGTGTGATTTCCTTTAATTATTTTCTATTTTATTTACTTATTTTATAATACTTTAAGTTCTGGGATACATGTGCAGAACGTGCAGGTTTGTTACATAGGTATACATGTGCTATAGTTGTTTGATGCACCCATCAACCCATCATCAACATTAGTTGGTGAATCTACGATTTCATACTTTTCTTCAAATTTGGAAAATTTTAACTGTAATTTCTTCAGATAACCTTTGACTGGCACTTCTCTTTCCTCTGTCTCCTTCACTTCTGGGAATCTAATGACATTTATATTAGATTGCTTGATATTGTTTTACCAGTCATTAGAGCTCTTTTTTTTCCAGGATATTTTTTATCTGTGCTTAATTTTTGCAAAGTTTTTATTGCTCTACTTTCAGGTTCACTATCTGTTCTCTATATTCTAATTTGTTATTATTCTGTTCAGTATATATTTTTTATGTTGTATTTTTTACCTCTAGCATTTCCATTAGATCTTTTATATATACTCTATTTCTCTCCTCATTATGTCCTACTTTTACCTCATTCTTAACACAGGAAACTTAGTATGTTGCCTTCTGATTTAATTCTTTTCCTCATTCTTGTATCTGTTTCTATTGATTGGTATTTCTCCTGTTTACAGGTCATAGTTTCACACTTCTTTGCATTCCTGATAATTTCTGGATGATGAATATAATTGATTTTATATTGTTACCTTTTGGAATTCTTTTTTATGAATGTTCAACATTGTTCTGGCTACATATAATGTCGTAGAAATCAGTTTAATATTTGGAGTGCTTGCTTTTATGTTTGGGTCAGTCCCAAGGAGTAAATAGTGCTTGTTTAATCCCATTACCAAAGGAATGTACTCTAATCTCCATGTATTTTGGAGACCACTTCACATTGACTAATGGGAACACAAAATTTCTCAACATTGTGTGAACTCTGATGATTATTTGCTTTCCCGTGATTCTTTCTCCACTCTTGTGGAGTCACAGTCCACACATATGCCCACTAAAATCAGTTGAAGACTTAAAGAAATCCCCATGCATATCTCATGAGCTCTTTCTCTGTGAAACTCCCATCTCTCGGGGATTATAGCCACCCCGAGATTATAGCCACCGTGCTACCAGTTGTCCAGTGTCCACAATAAGTTGTTTTGTATATTTTATCCAGTCTTTTTATTGTTTAAGATGGCAATGTAAATCCAACTGTTGTTCTTCCATCATTAAGAGAAGCAGAAGTCTCTGAGACGTAGTTTTTCCAATCAGTTTAACCTCTTTAAACTCTGATCTCTTTCTCCTTAATTCAAAGAAACATTTGTGTTCCGCTTGGGTTTACTCTCTTTGCACCATAGTCTTGAAAGTTTCTCCATAGTTTAAAAAAGGTAAGAGAGTAGGACTTATTTGTTTACCTTCTCTCAGAGATCATAATGCTGTCTTGTCACTAAATGTCTGAAAAAGAGGTGTTTCATATTGTTTTCTAGTTTTCTTAGGTATGATGAGATTGTAATTCTAGTACTATTCTTCCACCATGGCTGAATTGATGTCTGATATCTTCTTATGTGATGCATTACTGTATTTGACTAGCTAATGTTTTATTTAGGATTTTCACATCAGATGTTTTTCTATGAAATGGAACTTTTCTCTACTTGAATTATTCTATTTTGCTTTGATGCTTTTATTGAAAACTCTAGAAAATATTTTTACGTGAGTTAAAATATACTTTTAAAGTATACCTCATTTACCGTGATATTATTATTAGTCATTCCTCGCCTGTATGAAAATATCTCATGTACCCTATAAATATATACACCTATTATGTACCCAAATTATATTTAAAATATAAAGTTTAAAATAAAAAATATAGTAAAAAATTAAAAAATGTAGATTGGCAAAATGGATTTAAAAAACAAGACAAAACTATATTCTGCCTATAGGAAAATCATCTCACCTGCAAGGACACACATAGACTGAAAGTGAAAGGATGGAAAGATGTATTCCACATGTATGAAGATCAAAAGCAAGAAGGAGTAGCGATATTCATACCAGAAAAATCAACTTCAAGTCAAAAGCTGTAAAAAGAGAAAATGAAGAAAATTATATAATAATAAAGGAATCAATTCAGCAGTGGAATATCACAATTTTAAATATATGTGTACCCAACACCAGAGCACCAAAGTATGCTTAGCAAATATTATATCTAAAAGAAAGGCCCTAATAAAATAATAGTTGGGAATTCAACATCTTACACTCATCATTGGCCAGATCATCTAGTCAGAAAATCAACAAATATTGACTTTAAACTACAGCATAAAACAAATGTACCTAAGAGACAGTTACAGAACATTTTATCCAACAACTACAAAGCTTACCTTCTTTTCATTAGCACTTGAAACATGCACCAGGACTGACCGTATGTTAAGCCATCTCACCAGAAGAGGGCAGGTAACAAGTAACAAGATTAAATCAGTAATAAAATACTCCCAACTAAAAGAAGTCCAGAGGTGGATGGTTTCACTGCTGAATTCTATCAAATCTTTAAAGAAAAGTTAGTATCAATTCTTCTCAAGCCATTGAACAAAATTAAAGCTGAGGTAATTCTTCCCAACTCATTCGAAGCCAACATGACCCTGATATCAAAATCAGACAAGGACACGACAAGAAAATAAAACTATAGGCCAATATCCTTGATGAACATAGACGCAAAAATTCTCAACAAAATACAAGCAAACAAAATCCAACAACATATCCAAAAGATAATACACCATGATCAACTGGGATTTATTTCAGGAATTCCAGTATGATTCAATATACAGAATCCAATAAAGATCACACATCATATTAATAGAATGAAGGACAAAAACATATGACTGTTTAAATAGATGCAGAAAAAACATTTGGTAAAATTCAACACTCCTTTGTGATTAAAAACTCTCAATAAATTTGGTGTAGAAAGAAAGTACGTCAACCTTATAAAGTACATATCTAACAAACCCATAGCTAACATCTTATTTAATGAAGAAATGTTTAAATCTTTTCTTCTAAGAACTGAAGCTAACCAGAAATATCCACTCTTACCACTCTTATTCAACATAGTATTGCTAGTTCTGGCTGGAGAATTTAAGCAAGATAAAAAAATAAAGGGCATTCAAATTAAAAAGGAGAAAGTCAAATTGTGCCTGATTGCAGCTGACATTATCTTATGTACAGAAAAACCTAAATATTCTACCAAAAGCTTTTGAACTGAAAAACAAATTTAGTAAATTTTCATAATATAAAATCAACATATAATAACCAGTAGCATTTCTATACATGCACAACAAACTAGCTACAAATGAAAGCACAAAGGAAATCCTATTTACAGTAGCCACAAAAAATGAATACCTAAGAATAAATTTAAATAAGGAGGAGAAAGACCTTTGCAAGAAAAACCACATAACATTGGTGAAAGAAATTGAAGAAGATACAGATAAATGGAGAGACATCCTATGCTCCTAAATCAGAAGAATAAGTATTGTTAAAATGACCATACTATCCAAAGCAATCTACAGATTCTATGCAGTCCCTATCAAAACATCAATGACATTCTTCATAGAAATAGAAAAAAAAGTCTTAAGAATTGTATGGAACCACAAAAGACCCCAAATAGCTAAAGGAATGTTGAGCAAAAAGAACAAACCTGTAGGTATCGCAGTACCAGACTTCAAAATATGCTACAAAAATGTAGTAAACAAAACAGCATGGTAATGTCATGAAAACAGACATATAGACCAATGGAACAGAGTATAAAATCCAGAAATTAATTCATATATTTATAGCCAAGTAATTTTTGACAAAAACACCAGGAACACCCACTGGGGGAAAGAACAGTCTAATAAACAGTGCTGAGAAAACTGGTTATCTACATGCAGAAGAATGAAACTAAATCTCCTCCTCTCACCCAATGCAAAAATCTACTCAAAATTGATAGAAGACCTAAATGTAGGGCACCAAACTATAAAACTACTATAAGAAGACATATAGTATGCTTCCGAACATGTGTCTGGGAAAAAATAATGTGAATAAGACCTCAAATGCACAGGCAACAAAACATAGAGTATGTTTCCGAACATGTGTCTGGGAAAAAATATTGTGAATAAGACCTCAAATGCACAGGCAACAAAAGCAAAAATAAACAAATGAAATTATATCAGACTAAAAGACTTCTGTACATTAAAGGAAATAACAAGTGAAAAGTCAACCTACAGGATGGAAGAAAATATTTGCAAACTATTAATCTGACAGAGGATTAATATCCAGAATATTTAAAGAACTCAAACATCTCAACAACAACAAAAAAATCGGAATATAAAATGCACAAATGATCTGAACAGACGTTTCTCAAAAGAAGACATACAAATGGCCAATAAATCTATTAAAAATGCTCAACATTATGAATAACGAAAATACAACTCAAAACCACAATAAGGTATCATCACATCCCAGTTCAAATAGATATTTAAAAAATGTTGGCAAGGATGCAGAGGAAAGTGAATTTGTAGACATTACTGGAGGGAATATAAACTGGTACAGCTTCTATAGAGAACAGTGTGGAGGTTCCTCAAAAAACTACAAATAGAATCACCATGTTTTCCAGCAACCCAACTACTGAGCATTTATCTAAAGGAAAATAAATCAGTATATCAAAAGAACATCTGCACCTTCATGTTTATTGTAGCACTATTCACAAGAGCCAAGATATGAAAATAACCAAAGTGTTGAACCACAGATAAGTGGATAAAATAAATGTGGTAAATGTACACAGTGGAATACTATTCAGCCATAAAACACAATGAAATCCTGTTAGTCAATCATGGCAACATTGATGAAACTAGAGAACAATATCTTAAACAAAATAGGCCAGGAACAGAAAGTCAAAAACTGCATATTCTCACTCATATGTGGAAGCTTTAAAAAGTCAATCTCGTAGAAGCAAAAAGTAGAACAAGAGACTAGTAGCTGGAAAGGGTAGGAAGAAGGAGGGATAAGGAGAGATTTGTTAAAGGCTACAACATTACAGCTAAATAGGAGGAGTAAGTTCATGTGTTCTAAAACACTGTCAGATGACTATAGTTAACAATAAAATATAGAAGGATACTGAATGTTCTAAACACAAAGAAATGATAAATATTCCAGATAATGGTTATGCCAATTATTCTGATCTGATCGCTACACATAATATGTGTCAAAACATCACTATGCACCCCATAAATGTGTATAACTTATATGTCATTTAAAAAAATAAAATAAAAAGATTTTTCAGATTTTATAAATTAAAACACATGAGAATGCAAGAAACTTAGAATAATTGACTCTGTTTATGCCCGTCTCTCCTTTTGTGATGTTAATGAGCATGTTAATTTTATACATCTCAAAATCCTACACGTTATCATTATTATTTTATGTAATCAATATTCACTTGGATTACCAACATATTCACTCTTTCAAATCACCTTCATTTTTATTCCAGCATCCTCATGCTTTATCTGAACTCATTTCCTTCCGTATAAATAGTTCCCTTTAATGATTCCTTGGTGTAGTTCTGCTTGTAGAAAAATGCCCTCTATTTTGATTGTCTAAAATACCTAGTTTTTTCGTTTATAAAGGATATTTTCAAGCAGTAGTGGATTCTAGATTAGTACTTGTTTTTGTTCATCACTTTTAATGCTATTCAAATGTCTTTCTGCTTCTTTTCCTAAAAATTACATGTCAATTGCATGATTTATCTAGTAAAAGCAATAGTCTTTTTCTCTGGCTGCTATTCAAGATTTTCTCTTTGTCTTTGGCTTCCAGCAGTTTTACCTTGTTGTGCCCGGGTATGGTTTTCTTTGTGTTTTATGGCTTGAAGGTGGGGAACCAGGGGTTACATCTCTCTATCACTTTTCAAATATTCCTGGCCATGTCTCCTCATAGGTTGTTTTTGTTGCATTATTTGTCTAATCTGTTGAATCTTTCTATGAGATCTTATTTTGAGCTACTGTGTTTTTCAGTCTTAGATCTTCCATTTACTTTTCTTTCATAGTTTCACATTTTCTTTATATATTTATGAAGAACAAAAGTGAGAGAAAGGGTGAGAGAAGAGAGAGAGCAACATTTCCAGTTTTTCTCAGTGGAGGTTTGTCCTCAGTAAGTTTTTTCTGCTGTTACCGGAATCACAATCATTAACTTTCAAATAAAAGAAAAAATCTTCAACCTCATTTTTAATTAAAAGTACAAATTATAACTACAATATTATGCCACTGTATAGACAAATATAAAAATTTAGTAATACTTGGTGTAGGGGATTGTGTAGGGAAACTAGTAATCCCGTACATTCTTTGTGGTAATAAAAATTGATCATTGTAGAATACTTTTTGACTATATCTATCAAGATTTAAATGTACATACCCCATGACCCAGCAATTCTCCTGTGTAGAAATGTATCTTCACCTACATTTGTACCTGTGGGTAAGAATGTCTGTGGCTATAGTATTTATACTAAAAATGACTCGAAATAATCTAAATTCTCCACATGAGAGACTGGTCAAATGATTTTTAACTAGTAAAATATAATAATAAACTAAGTGTCATTTATCATGCACTGGTTAAATAAATTATACCACAAATTTTAATACAAAAATGAAATACTTATAATTAAAAATAAATATAATAGTATAAAAAGTGATAACCAAATCTATTTTACATAACTTTTAATAAACTGAATCGCTCTTTCTATGTACTGATTTTGAACTAAGTCTGAGGTATACAGTAAAGTTTAAAAAGACACAGAAGAGAATGTATAGTAAAAATATAGTACATTCTATTTTCACACTTCCATAGGCAGAAAAGCTATATAAAAAAGGCTTTTTAACATAGAACAAAATCATTCTATTCCTGTTCCCACCTCCACCAGTCTAAATTCTATCTGGCTTCAATTTTCAAATTCTTCACAAAGTATTCTTTGATTCTTCATTCAAAGGTAATCTCACATTCCTCTGAACCTCGAAGCACCTGTTTGTGCTAAAAATATTAATCCATTCTACATTTAAAGGAGGAATGCATGTGGTTGACTAAAACTACTATTAAGTCACAAATTCCTTGATAACAAAGACTTTTTTTTTAATTTTACAAATCTTTAAATCCCTGTAGCAACATACTCTGACATCACATATTAGAAGAACAAATAATATCAGTTGCATTGAATAGCATTCTTACAAAGTGAATGAAATGAATAAATGAATGATATTTTACTGCATGTGACAGATTTTCTACCTTACAGGCTATGAGAAACAGGCTCAATAGAGAGCATTAAATGAGTTCCAGGCTTATGAACATCATTTATAATAATTGATTGCACCTAAGATTTGAAGAATTCATTGAAGCTTAGGTCTTTATGATAAGCATATTTAGTATAGATTGCAGTTGCTTTGTAATATGGAAAGAGCTTCATATCAATGTTCCCCAAGTCCCTTGTTAATAAAATTAAATACAGGTTTAGGTTTTTCTAAAAAACAGTGTACTATCCTAAATTGAATTCTACTCCTTAATGGAGACTACTTCATCTGATTCTTTGAGGCAGTCCAAAGAGGGGAGACAGACAATTTAGGGACATCATTTCCTCAAATTTACAGCCATTCACCCTGAAAACACAATTAGGTGGAGTAAGCTACAGAAAAACAGTTCTTTCTTATTAAAATTTAGCTGATAAAATGCATCCTGCTGAAGTCCTGAGTCTTGTCTCTATTTTGAGCCTCTAGGACAGATTCTGAATAAGAGATAAGAGACAGAACCTCAGAATGATCTATCTCACCAGCTAAATTAAAATAAGAAGGAGCAGTTTTTCTTTAGTTCAGTGCAGCTAATTATTTTTTTTAGGGTGAATGGCTGAAAAAATAGGACAATGGTTTATAATGCTTTTTAGATTTGAGGCTCCTTCTCTCTGAGAAAATGATTAAGCACACACAAAGAGTTCACAAACCAAGTTTTGCATACTTTTCTTCAGAAGAAGTGCAAAGCTGTCTTATTGGGCTTGCTTACCTTTGAAGAGGACAAACATTAGTGTGGATCACAGTCATTGTCAGGACACTAGTAGGTGGTTCACACTTGTACAAACTAAAACTTTTTTTTGGCAAGAGAGAAGTTTAAGAACTTCTTAAACTCATAAGAAGCTGTGTGTCTACAGTGAGCTTGTCCAACCCAGGCCCATAGGCTGCATGAGGCCGAGGATGGCTTTGAAAGTAGACCAACACAAATTCTTAAACTTTCTTAAAACATTATGAGTTGTATGTGTTTTTTTTCATCAGCCATTGTTAGTATTATTGTATTTTATGTGTAGCCCAAGACAATTCTTTCAATGTGACCCAGGGAAGTCAAAAGATTGAATACCCCTGGTCTAAAGAGTGTGTTTTGAGTCTGCTCCTTGGCTGTCTCATGGACCACATGGTTTCCTAGTCTGTCTCTGTGAAAACCCCTGGAGGCTGAACCTTAAAGGAGACTAGGAGTTGCTCCTGTTTTTGAGGCATTCTTTGTTTTAGGAAAAGTAATACACCAAAGTGGAGTCCAAGAGAAAGAAATATCACCTTCCTCTGAAACTGCCTTCAATCTATCCAATCCGGACAGAATTTCCAGAAAATCACATTGTTGTTGGATTCATGACTTATTAAGAATAGCAGTTTTGCCTTGCATGATTCGCTGTTTTTATGCTGTTTGTACAGTAACTAGTTACTTAATAGTATGACCAAACACATGTTTAAGGCATTACTCGACACAGGGACACCAAAACAGTAGGCATTTCTTTTTTATAACAATAGGATTATTTTTTAAGAAACGAATAGTCATCATGGAAAAACTGAAATTAAAAAAATTTCTTAGATCAATTTTATAACTATTATTTAGAAATAATAATCACATAAAGAGATGGATACAATGATCTCTGCAGTGCTTAGGTGCCCTAAAGATCTCAATCTGGACCCTGATCTCAAAGGTCTCATGGCAGGACTTGAACATCGTCATCTGACCCTTCTCCACTGTTGTGTCGTTCTTATCAAACATGCTTATGCAACTAGACCAAGCTTGCCTTACAAGCTGACATGTTTTCTCGTTCATCTCCAAACTGAAGAACTTACACTACCCTTGTCTGTCTCCCATATAAATACTCTATGTAGTTCAAATGATGTCTAATAAATTTTTCTGAATGTTCATTTTACATATTCTATTTATGATCATTATAACTAAAATTGTTTCTGAGGTAAAGTTGTTCTTTTCCCCTCACCATTTGCCATGTGTCATTGGGTGAGTTAACCTCTTTGTAACTCAGTTTTGTCATAACATAAATAGAAATAATACTGTGCCCATTTCACAGGACTTTTGCGGGGATTAAATGAGATAATGCACTGAGATTAGGATCCGATACATAATAAAATCTTCGTCGATATTAGCCATTCTTTTTATTCTTCGATGTCTTGTTGTATTTTCATAAGTAGAGTGTAAACTGTTTGCTAGAAAGAAAGATTCAAAAGGCACAAATGACAGAGGCAGCTACTACTTCTAAATTTTTTTTTACATTGTGGATCACAGGAACTCAAGGGTGTAAGTAGCAGCACAAATTGCCTTGTAAGACCTTAGCTCTTGGAAATAATAAAGGCCTAGTGTCAGGAGGAAGTCAAATTCAGGAGACATTCAGAAGAGATCACGAAAGATAGTTACCATATTGAGGAACTGGTCCGCTCCTGAGAAGTAGCAAAAGCGAGATCCAAAAAGGAGGGCAAAAGACAATTGGGATATAAAGAGAATGTGGCAGGACCAGGAGAGCTGAGGATAAGAGTAGGAGGACAGTTACAAGAGCTGAAGGTTTCTGGTTATTTTTCAGGAAAAAGGCTAGAATTTCACATAGGCAAGGTGGAAGAACCTTAGGGAAACATCTCAGAAATGAGAAGAGGTGTTGGACATAATGGGTCAGGGCAGAGCATATTTCTAATAGCTGGGTTTAGAAAAAGTAAAAAAAAAAAAACTATAATAATTGAAACTGAAGTAACCTGAACATCAGGTGGCATTAGAATAAAAAAATCTCCACAGGCCAGTAGGAAGCTGGCATATATTGGGTAAAAATTTTAAAAACAGAGGTATTGAAGAGAGAGTATGTTATAAGAAATAACAAGAAGATAAATAAACAATAATTTTAAAAAGTAACGTGTCTGTCATAAATTTCACATTCATAGAGAACCAGTCTGCTGACTAAAAGTAATATCTCTTAGGAAATTCAAAAATAAATATCACTTCATAAGGCAAAGGAAAACACAGAGGGAGCAGCTACTTTCTTCCCAGCCTTAATAAGAAAATGAAAACACAAGTAAGAACACAATGGCATTACAATAGTCTTTACTATAAAGTGTCAGTCCTGAGGTCTGCCACTTCAATAGAACAAACAAAAGTAAAAAAAAATTATCCTCTTTACTGCCACTGGGTGAATTATGCACCAAAGAAATTAACAAAAGCAAATGAAATAAATGAAAGCAACTGACAATTTAAGGCTTGCTTACCTGTTGCCTTAGGGTGGTGAGTAATGTAATGATGTCAATTAAGGAAGAGTTCTTTATTCTCATTCAAGACTCCTGCCCATAAAATGATTAGACTTTTCCTCAATGCTATCTTTTCAATGATTACTTGAAGTCATCATGGCATGACAGTTGCCATTAGTCATTATTTTAAATTCTGCCTGCCACTTACCACCCCAGAAACAAAGCAAACCAAACAAAACAACAGGGTCCTTTTACCCTTCAAATATTGCAACATAATCAGATCCCTGGAAATGGAGGGATTTTCCTTCTTTGTCATCTTTCCTCACTTTACTCTTCCCTATCATAAGGCCACATTAGCCTTTTCTGGTTGACCTCCACTGTTTCATGAGGAAGTGCCACCAAAATATGTATAGTGGCCAAGATTACTAATATTTCAGTAAAATAGAAGTCATTTGCAATCTTAGCTTTTTTTTTTTTTTCCACTTAGTGTCATGTCTCTCATAGTATTCCTTGCTTATACCTCTTGAAGTTCAACAACAACAACAAAAAAAACCTAAGCAAAAAGTACATGCTATATAACTTACTGGGATAAATGTAATATTCTAGAACCTGAGACATACTGACTGGCAAGCATTATCCCCCAATCAAATGGTGGGGAGTAACAAAAGAGAAGAAGAGTAAGAATATAAGGATGGCTCTCAGAATTCTGGAAGGGATAATTGGAAGAATGATGGTGCCATTTGTCCAAAAATAAAATTAAAAAGTTTATTCATTCATTGTAAAATATTTATTGGGAAACTATTCCTTGCTAATCCATAGGCTAGAAACTGAGTATGTGGTCAATAGATCGGAAAGTTCTCTGCCTTCATAAAGTTTACATTTTAGGTGGGGAAATCGTCACATAAGTAAATGAATGATTAATGCTTTTCAATACTATAGAAATATATTAAAAATAGCTAATAAACTGAGTAGAGGAGGCACCTTCACTCAGGGTGGTCAACAAAGGGCTCTTTCGGGAACTGTCTTCTGAGCTGAGGTTTGATGAGTGACAATGAGCTGCTTCAGAGGCAGCTGTAGTGTTCTCCAGGAAGAAGGGATAGGAACTACAAAAAAGGCCCCACAGCAGGACAGAGTTTGGTGTTTGCTTCTGGGGTTGATTCCAAAAAAAAAAAAAGTAAATTTAAGAGTATGGGGGGTAATATACGTTTGGCTGAGGAAGCCTTTAATTTAAGATTCCTGGCTGGGCACAGTGGCTTACGCCTGTAGTCCCAGCACTTTGGGAGACTGAGGCAGGTGAATCACCTGAGGTTGGGAGTTCAAGACCAGCCTGACCAATATGGAGAAATCCAGTCTCTACTAAAAATACAAAATTAGCTGGAGGTGGTGGCATATGCCTGTAATCCCTGCTACTCGGGAGGCTGAGGCAGGAGAATCACTTGAACCCGGGAGGCGGAAGTTGCTGTGAGCCAAGATCGCACCATTGCACTCCAGCCTGGGCAACAAGAGTGAAACTCCATCTCAAAAAATAAAAATAAAAAGAGATTTGATTCCCATAAGGTATCCGGGGGATATATCCAGTTTATGACACCAGACAAGAGCCTGAAGTCCCTAAGAACAGGGCTAGTGATAAGGACCTTGACTCATCACACCGTAGGTGGAAGTTTTAAACATAACAGTCCTTGAGATTGTCCTGGATAATTTAAAAAGTAAAAAGTACAGTTGTCCTAGGAACAAACTCTCAGAGTCACAAATATTTTTAGGATTTGCGGAGGGAAGTAAGTCCAAAAAAGTATACTAAGAAGAAGGAAAATTAAGAACTAAGAGGTAAGAGAAAGAACTGACAAAGCCAGGAATATTTACTGGAGTTGCTTTGCTGTTTATTCACTCAAAAATCTTACACCAAAACAAATTTAGTTTTATGCTCAGGAGTCCTCAGGTTGGTTGCACATCGGCCGATCCAGGTAGGCTGCACCTGCTGTACCAAGCTGAACTCAGCCCTCCTGCTGGTTTCAGGTCTGCTCTTCATGTCTTCTCTCTGGGCTTCAGGCTGTAGGGTCAGCAATATTTCTAAAATTTTTTTTACGTTGTGGATCACAGGAACTCAAGGGTGTAAGTAGCAGCACAAATTGCCTTGTAAGACCTTAGCTTGAAACTGGCACATATCCTTTGCCAACATTTCACTGGGCAAAGCAAGTCAGATGTCCCAACCCAGGGAAGTATATTTTTCCCATTCTAGAGTGAAATGTAAACATTGTCAGAGGCGTTTGAACCAGAGCCGACTCTATCTTGAATAGGAACTGGGTAAAATAAAGCTGTGATGGACTGGACTGAATTCCCAGGAGGTTAGGCATTTTCAGTCACAGGATAAGATAGGAGGTTGGCACAAGACACAGATCACAATGAACTTACCGATAAAATAGCATCTGGTAAAGAAGTCAACCAAATCCTACCAAAACCAAGATGGCAATGAAAGTGACCTCTGCTCACCCTTACTGCTCATTTTATGCTAATTATAATGCATTGGCACGCTAAAAGACACTCCCACGAGCACCATGACAATTTACAGATGCCATGGCAATGTCAGGAAGTTACCGTATATTATCTAAAAAGGGCAGGAACCCTCAGTTCTGGGAATTGCCCACCCCTTTCCTGGAAAACTCATGAATAAACCACCCCTCGTTTAGCACACAATAAAGAAATAACTATAAGCATCCTTAGTCAAGCAGCCCATGCTGCTGCTCTGCCTATGAAGTAGCCATTCTTTATTCCTTTACTTTCTTAATAAACTTGCATTAACTTCACTCTATGGATTCAACTCAAATTCTTTCTTGTGGGAAATCCAAGAACCCTCTCTTGGAGTCTAAATGGGGATCTCTTCCTGGTAACATTTTCCTGGCAAACCACGAAGGGATGACACTGAAGAGACACCTGACCCCAAATGAATAGACCACAGCACTGATTGCCTGATTTTGGGTAAGTGGTGGGGTTCCTGGATAAAAGATGGGATTGGGTTAGAAGCCCAACTTAAAGGAGTTAGAGTCTCTCCTAAGACAGAGTTAAAGGCCCATCTTAAGGAAAGGCAGTGATGTTTGACCGAACTTGGGTTCAAGGCCCAACTTACGAAGGTTAGGAACATCCCTAGGATTTAGGGGGTTAGAGGCCTAAGATTTAGAGGGATATGGAAAGACAAAGGACAGTAAAGTTTCTCTTGGCTAAGTACGGGTTCAGCACTATGGGGTGTTGACTGCTCTTCTCTTTGGATCAATCAACCTTGCACTCTACTAATGGCTGTGGGTGACAGAAATAGGCAAATATAGGAACTTGAAACATGAGGAGCTTTTTCTTCCCAAAAGTGGAAACTTGAGAGCTGATGGGACTGCCGAAAAAGATCTCTTCGCTACCAAAAAGCAGTTGCCTGAACTTAGGATTCAGTGCCACTGCAATAGGTGGGTATTTCTCTGGCCTCTCTGAGCTTTGCTACCTTCCCCGCCACGCTGCGGGCAATGCTTTTCTCACTTTCTCTCCTTTCTCTTTTCTATCTTTTCTGTTACTCAGGCCAACTGTCTGCTCTTTCATCTTTCCCGGAGACCACATGATGAAAAATATTCTAGAGAGCTTAACTTTGTAACCATACGGTGGTACTTTCTCTTGGTCTCTACCTTCCAGAGAATAGTAATTTTGGGGCCCACGTCAGTTAGCCCTAAAAATTATCTCAAGCAGTTAAAAGCCTTTGCAAGCTCAAAATTAGCTGCCCTAGGTGCCTTCTGGGAAAAGAAATGGAAAATGACAAATACTGTAGCTTACTAGCTAAGGCTTATTGATTTCACCTGAGAGATTACTTTCAGCAAAGCTTATTTTTATTTTTATTTTTTGAGTTGAAGTTTCACTCTTGTTTCCCAGGTTGGAGGGCAATGGCACAATCTTGGCTCACTGCAACCTCCACCTCCCAGGTTCAAGTGATTCTCCTGCCTCAGCCTCCTGAGTAGCTGGGATTACAAGCACCCATCACCATGCCTGGATAATTTTTGTATTTTTTAGAAGAGATGGGGTTTCACCAATTTGGCCAGGCTGTTCTCAAACTCCTGACCCCAGGTGATCCACCCACCTCGGCCTCCCAAAGTGCTGTGATTATAGACATAAGCCACCATGCCTGGCCATGGCAAAGTTTAGAACCAGAAATATTGACCTTTTGGTATGGCTAAAGTCAGGTAATAGAAATTTAAAAGGAGTTTACAAATTTTTAAAAGAGCACTACAGTTAAAGTCAGCTTAATTAAAAGCCAGTATTCAAGCTCTAACAGCCTAGAACTCCTTGAGAAAAACAGGAAATGCCACAGACCGCATTTTGGGAAAAGCCTCTGTTTTCCTCACGGAACTCAAGGAATTAAAAGCAGATAAATCCCTCTCAAAATCTAAGGCTCTGTTTTGTTTTGCATTGCGTTAACTTACATTTTTTACTTTTGGGAGTGTCAGAAATTATTTTGCATTAAGAGAGAACTTTGGTGTGTAATAACTAACTAGGTAGGAAATATACTTTTAGCAATGGCTGTTGGCAGTTATGGGGGGATACTTGGCTCTTTTCACATTTGGCTCAGAGAAGCATGCCCTTTGCCACCTGGAAAGTAAGGAGATATTACCACCCTCCACTTAGGATAAAACTCCCATAAAAAATGAGCTAATCACAGAAGAGGCTGATTGACTTTGGGTTGCTTTGCAATGAAATGGATGGTAAAAATCATTGTACTGTCTTGTTCCATAGTGTTTCTCTTTTTGGGGGTATCCAGGATCTGGTATAAAAAATGGGACCCTTAATTTTGGGGGATTTGTTTTGCCTTCCAGATGACCTACTTATTAGACCCTAAAACCTGTATGCTTTAAAGAGAAACACTGACAAATGAGAAATCTTACAACTACTCAACTACTGGATCTTCTTCTGTCTATTTATATGTGTTGTGTTTGTAATGTTTATACACAGAAGAGCTCCAATTAATTGGCTTACAAGTAATAAAAGCTTAAATCAAATATTTTGTCAGAAAAGTGTAATGCCTTTTAGTTCACATGATTTAAGTAATCTTTGGGAAGTAAAAACAATTTTACATGCAAGGTGAGTAAAGAAAGTGTGTTTTTGGTAAAAGATTATAAGTAGGCATGGGAATGTGGATTTTTTTTTGACTAGCTCAGGAGGTTCAAGGATTATTTAAGTTAGATAGGATAAAGCTGAAGGTTTGGACAAGTTATGGAGGGTTTGTGAAAAGTTAATCTTGTAAAAAAATTTCTATGTGTAAACATAAGAACTAAATTAAAGGGGTATTGAGTTTTTTTTTTTTTTTTTTTAATTGAGCATTGGAATGAAAGCACAACAGGTTTTTTCTAGAGCACTGATTTGCTCTTTAACAAAAATTTGTAAAGGGTTATAAAAGGTTTATGAGAATCTTACCTTGTGGTCAGACATTAAAATTGAATAGATTTGCCTATAAGATTTTATTAACAATTGGGGTTGACAGTAATAGTACATTATTACAGTAGGTAAAATTTGTCTTCTCTCTGGAACAAGATTTTCATGTAATATTTTTTAAAATGAAAGATTTTTTTGTTTGCCTTTTGAATAAACTATAGGAAAAAAGGGAAAGACAAAGGACAGATGGTTTGGAAAGCTAAGTCTGCCCTCTTAATGAGTAAACGTTTTTGCCTTTTTAAAAATGTTTGAGTTATCATTTTGGCTAAATGAATGAATTATGGTGACTTGGGATTTAATTTTATAATATCAAGTGTTTTAAACCTTTGATATTTAGCAAACTTTCCAAAATTAAATTATAAATTACATCTTTTTCTGACTTAATTAATCTTTTAGATATTAGGTCGCTTAAAGTTCAAAAATCACATTTGGCTTATTTTGTATAAAAATCACACAGGACACATTGTCAAACATGAAATGGTGTTCACTTTTCCTTGGACTGTATTTGTATAAATATGTTATTGGTATGTGTTCCAAAATTATGGGAAACTCCTATAATTCTGACATGGCTTTGCATAGGTTATTTATACTTATAATTGTTGTGTAAAATTGTTGTATGCCACAGAAACAACCAAAATTCTACTCAATTGTGTTTTTAACAGAGGCTTCCTTCATTTGTCATCCATGGACAATTGTCTTGTTTTGATCCTCGTGAGAAGGTGGTTTTCCAATCAACTATAGAAGTCTAATAGATGCTCTTAAATGCAGGTTTCTGATAACTTTGGAGACTGTCACATTAGAAAAGAGGAAAAAACTCTCAGGGCTCTCATAGAGAGCTGGAATTTTCATGAATATCAAGCAGAACAGAGGTTAACTACATGGACTGAACTAATAGAAGCCTGAAGTGATCTTTCTAAAGTTGCTAATCTTTTGTTTAATTTTTCAGAGTTAAGGAAACTTTTGAGCTATTGACAGCTTTTAACAATTGAGTAAAGTATACTCTTGTGGACAAAATTTGGAGCATATTTATTTATTTCTCTCTGTCTGATTTTTCCAGAATTTGCAACTATTTGTGAGTATTCTTAACTTATGGAGCTATAGTTATTTGCATAAGTGTAATAAGAATCTGTTTTCTTTTGTAACAAGACATAATTGGAGACACTGGTTATTTTACCAAGGCTTTGACTGGAATGGCATGCTTTCGTCTAATAAATCAAACTTGACTTATACAGCC
This sequence comes from Macaca fascicularis, assembly GCF_037993035.2. NCBI lineage: Eukaryota > Metazoa > Chordata > Mammalia > Primates > Cercopithecidae > Macaca > Macaca fascicularis. The sequence continues at coordinate 138,499,618 of NC_088375.1, forward strand.
AATTAAATCCCCCTGGGAAAACTAGCCTCATACCTTGTCTATACGTTCCCGGTACAGGGTTCCTGACCTGTGGTAACTAAAGAGTATCACTTTCTCCCAGGCCCAGGAGCCCCATGTTATCTTGGGACCTCAACAGGAAAAAGTTTACTCAACTCATAGGTATTTGATGTTAAAACTGATGGCTGGGCTTGACTTAAAAATAAAATTTATCTGAGATTCCTTTTATGGAACAATAGTTCCACCAAAGTCAATTAAAAAGCCTATGTGGGGCCAGGCACAGTGGCTCACACCTGTAATCCCAGCACTTTGGGAGGCTGAGGTGGGTGGATCACCTGAGGTCAGGAGTTCAAGACCAGCCTGGCCAGCATGGGGAAACCTCAACTGTACTGAAAATACAAAAAATTAGCTGGTCATCGTGGCAGGTGCCTGTAATCCCACCTACTCAGGAGGCTGAGGCAGAAGAATCGCTTGAACCCAGGAGGCAGAGGTTGCAGCGAGCCGAGATCACACCATTGCACTCCAACCTGGGCAACAAGAACGAAACTCCATCTCAAAAATAAATAAATAAATAAATCCTATGTGAAAAATAATTATTCCTGCTGTGCTTTATAAAAATAGTCATGCCAAGTATAATAAAGCAAATTGGTCCTACCATGATTTGTCTTTACTAAAAATGAAAGACTGGAGAGAGAAAAAGAATTATGTTTCAAAAATTATAGTACACCTGTTATTAGATTCTAATCTCAAAAGTTGTTTTTAAGATTCTCCCTGAAATTTAGATTAATGCTACTTATTCTTGTGAACCAACCAGTGATCTCTGGCTGCTGTTTAGAAGAAATGAGAGGGATAGATATTGTAAAAATCTGGATCAGTAGTCTAATTTTGTACACATATTGGAATCAGCTAGTGACCCTGTATCAGCTTGGTTCCAACAATTTCCCAGTTCATGGAAAGCCTTCTTATTTAGTTTACCTGGGATAATTTTGCTTAATTTGCTTTAATGTTTTGGAATATATTGCTGTTGCACTCTTTGTACAGAAATGCAGTATTAGCTTATTGAATGTTTTTTTAAAATTAAACACTTATTGATCTTCCAGATATCACCTGTTGGAACTCAAGAGTTATGAGTGGCCCTCAACATACTGACACTCTCTGATTTAGCTCGTCTCTACTCCAAATACAAGAGACCTTAATAGTTAGGTAGGAATATCATCACCCCTATTCAGCTTGAAGAAGTTACAGAAGATTGATCTTTGTCCCTCTATAACCTTTAGGATTAAGGGTTCCCTTGTAAAAGGGAGCAGGGATATATATATCAGAGATGTGTGAACCAGAGTGACTCCATCTTGAATAGGGGCTGGGTAAAGTAAGGCTGAGACCACTGGGTTGCATTCCCAGGTGGTTAGGCTTTCTAAGTCACAGGGTGAGACAGGAGGCCAGCACAAAGTACACGCCACAAGGACCTTGCTAATAAAAGGATGCGGTAAAGAAGCCAGGCAGGACCCAACAGAACCAAGACAGGAATGAAAGTAACCTCTGTTCATCCTCACTGCTCAATATATGCTAATAATACTGCATTAGCATGCTAAAAGACACTCCCACCCAACACCATGACAGTTTACAAATGCCATGGCAATGTCAGGAAGTTACTCTGTATGGGCTAAAATTGGAAGAATCCTCAGTTCTGGGAATTTCCCAGAACTTTTGTTTATTTACTTCTCTAATAAACTTACTTTCACTTTATGGATTCACCTAGAATTCTTTCTTGTGGGAGAGCTAAGAACCCTCTCTTGGGGTATGAATGAGGACCCCTTTCCAGTAACAACATGATAGAGTGCTCAGATATATAATTCTAATTCAAGGAAAGTGGAAAGAATTAGCAGCAATGTTGTAATCTACCACATCAAGGAAGTAGTTTCAAGGAGGGAAAGATATCAGGTCTAGTTATTTCAGAGGTGTTTCATCACATAAGGCCTGAACAGACTTCATCCTACTGGTCTAAAAAAATGTATTGCTGGAGAAGGAAATAAAAATATTTTAACTCAAAATATACTTCTTTGACATATTTTGAATGGCTACCACAGAGCTAATGTCCTTTCAAAGCTGTCCTTTGTGGAGAAAACTTACATCTGTTGAGAATCTCCATTAATGCAGCTATGCCTTCCCTTTTTGTGCCTTTCTGGGATCCAGAAGAGATTGAGAGACTGACACCTTTAAAAGTGTAAAAAGAAACATTTACCTTTTATTCTTTCTGGGAAAGGCTTCATCTACATAACAAGGCCACTTTTGCTAGCCAAGCCTCTTCGTTTTTTCCTCTCACTGTCTTGCCACTAAAGCCTGTTTTTGGAGACATCTGGGTCTACATTCTTTCTGCAATTTCAAGATGGTAAATTAGCTTCCATTATGTATTGGGAAGTTAGGGCTTCATTCTGAAGGCTCTTGTGTATACATGTTAAATAAATGCTTATGCCTTTTCTCCTATTAATCAACCTGCTTCCTATCAGTGATTATTTTTGGTGAAAATTCAAGGGGTCAAGAGCTTATGGCCTCCACACTGGTGGGAGCCTATCTTGGAGAAGGGCAGGGACAGAAACTAAGGAATAAATAGTAGGTGAAAATGGTAATAAAATACTCTTGTAAGCCTGTATATTAAAAGAAGAGAAAACAAAATTAAATAAGAGTATTTTGCTGGATTGTGTGTATGTTGCTTTTTAGAATATGAGAAATTAGAGCATGCTTTTTCATCATCATTATGATGAAACTTTTATTGAGGGTTTACTATGTGATATATACAGTTTTAAGAGCTTTACATGTGTTGTTCTATTTAATCCTACAATAAACCAATGAGATAGTACTATCTTACCCATTTCACAGATGAGGTAAATGTATAGCAGATACACCTGACAGCAATAACTCAAGTATACCCTGAAAAAGACCCTAAGGTCTAAGAAGAATGTGTATTCAGAGTTCTGAGCTAAGAAATCCAGGATTGGTCAACCCAGAGATTCATTCCTTATCTATGAAGGACATCTGACCTGGCCCATACTTTGGAACACAGGCTGTACAGGAGATCAAGATCCTTTGTTTTGGGCTAAAGGGAGGCTGCTACGTAGAGGGTGCTAAGTAAAAATGAGATATAAACTGTATACTTTTTACAAATGGTAATGGTGTTCCTGTCCAGCACACACTCCTAGACTACCTTGTATGTAAGTCTCCAATAAACCCTAAGAAATAGGAATTTGGCAGGACGTATTTCACAAGATACAGATCACAAAGACCCCACCGGTAAAACAGGATGTGGTAAAGAAGCTGGTCAAAACTCGCCAAAACCAAGATGGCAAGAAAAGCAACCTCTGGTTATCCTCACTGCTCGTTATATGATAATTATAACATATTAGCATGCTAAAAGACACTCCCACCAGTGCCAGGAGAGTTTACAAATGCCACGGTAATGTCCAGAAGTTACCCTGTATAGTCTGAAAGGTGGAGAAACCCTCAGTTCTGGGAGCTCCCACGTCTTTCCAAGAAAACTTATGAACAATTCACCCTTTGCTTAGAATACAATAAAGAAATAACTGTAAATATAGTCACTCAAGCAGCCCATGCTGCTACCCTGCCTATGGGATAGCCATCCTTTGATTCCTTTACTTTTTAATAAACTTGCCTTCAGTTTACTCTGTCAGCTCACACTTGAATTCTTTTCTGGGCAAAGCCAAGAATCTATTTGGCCTCCTGGGCTGAGCCCCTATTTTGTAGTTCACCCTGCAGCACCTACATCTTATTCACTGGCTCGTACTCTCTTCTTTGGCTTCTTAGGCATGGTGCCATTCTTGAGTCAACAGAAGTATGGCACAGCAGTAACCGGGACTCAGAGATTAAGTATATAGCCCAGGATCAGAAAGCTGATACATGGCTCTAAAGCCTTGCTACTCAAATAGCAGCCTTGGTGTCTTCTGGAAGTTTGTTAGGAAGTTAGAATCTCAGGTCCTACCTCAAACCTACTGAAGCAGGTTTAACATCTAAACCCAGGTAATAGTTATTCATTAAATTTCCTGGTAATTGTTACTCATTAAAATTTGTGAAATACTCTTTTAGAAGATATTTGTTGCTTTTGTTCATCAAAAATCTATTACCACATCGTCCAATAACTGTGTCTCTTTTTTTTTAAACTTTAAACTTTTCTTTGATTATCTTCTTCATAACAATCCTTTCACAGTACATTTAAGAAATCACCAAATACAAGCAATCCTCATTGTTTGTGGATTCCATTATTTGCAAATCTGCCTACTCACTAAAATTTACTTATACCCCCAAAATCAATGCTTACTGCACTTTTTTGGATATTTGTGGACATGTGTGGAGTGACAAAATATTTGAATTTCCTCATACTCATTCCCAGGAAAGTCCTAAAGGGCAATGGTCCATCTTGTTTCAGCTCTTCTACCATTAATGTGTCCTATTTATAGTCTATTTAGTGCCATACTTTCACATCTTTTCACTTTTTGTTAGTGATTTTGCTGTTTAAAATGGCCTCCAAGGTTGGGAGCAGTGACTCACGCCTGTAATCCCAGCACTTTGGGAGGCCGAGGCGGGTGGATCACCTGAGGTCAGTAGTTTGAGACCAGCCTGGCCAACACGGTGAAACCCCGTATCTACTAAAAATACAAAAAAAATTAGCCAAGTATGGTGGCAGATGCCTGTAATCTCAGCTACTTGGGAGGCTGAGGCAGAATTGCTGGAACCTAGGAGGCAGAGGTTGCAGTGAGCTGAGATCATGCCATTCATGCCATTGCACTCCAGCCTGGGCTGACAGCGAGACTCCATCACACACACACAAAAAAAAACAAAAAACAAAAAAATAAAAAAACAAAACAAAGCAAAAAAAAAACCCATAACCTCCAAATGTAGTGCTAAAATGCTGCATAGTATTCCTGAACAAAGAAAGGCTGTGATTTGACTTACAGAGAAAATATGTGTGTTAGATAAGCCTAACTTAGGCTTGAGTTATTGTGCTCTTGACCTTTAGTTCAATGTTAATTAATCAACAATACAGTACATCCAGAAAGAGAAAGAGGATATCTGCTGCTCTATATGTAATGCTCCTTCAGGAACTGCTAAAGTTATGTCTATCATCAATAACGAAGCTATAGAAAACCAGCTAAAATTGTATATTTGTGAGATGGCCACCAATTTAACTGAAGAGTAGTGAGCAGCATTGCTGTGAGGCTAGAAGCCAAAGAAATTTTCGTCCACATCATTCAGAGTCAGGAAAATGTTAAACCCTTCTTGACCAGTCTTTATTTATAAAGAAATACTATACATAAATAATTATTTGTAAGAACATTATCTTAAATATGATATCTTCACAGAAATATACATTAGACATGGTAATGTATTGATCAGTTGATAGAAATTTTGTGACTAGAGGCTTGCAGGAGCCTACATTTGTATTTCCTTTAGGAACAATGTTTCAGTATTTGCTAGTTCAGTGTTTGCAACAATTTTATAGAACAAAACTACTGCAGAAAGTTGAACTGACTTTACTTATTATGAGCCAGCATTGTTCCTGGTACTAGAAATACAAAATAAATAAAACAGATAATCCCTTCCTCTTGTGGGTCTTATTGTTTAGTGAGGGAGCTATATATTTATATGTAAAAGACAGATGAATCAATACATATGCACTGTACAAAAAAGTAAATCAGGGTGAGAGGACAGAGAGTGGCAGGGGCTACTACGTATGATGGAAGGGCTAGATAAGATTTCTCTAAGGATGGGGCATACGAGAGGAGAACTAAATAAAGTGAAGGGCAAGTCATGCGAAGATCTATCATTTCAGAAGCTGGGAAAAAGTACAAATGCCTGGAGGCAAAACATGAATGAATCTTATTCATCTTTGGTTGTCCAAATACATGGTATGAGACTGGTACCCAGTAGACATTTAATCAATATCTTGATTGACTTTCTTATTCTTTTTGAGTATCATTGTGTAGTTATCAACAGGAACACTAAGGAAAAGGAACAGGAGAGGGGATTATTTATTTTGTTCTACTAAGGAATGCCAGAAAACCATGTACCTAAAAGTTTCTGAGATTCAAGAAATCATCTAGATCAGGTGAATATGATATTATTTCAGCAATTGTAGAGATAACCCCAAAAATATTTGTCAAAGGTTGAAAGCCAATAATTATAAGAGATGAGACTCCTAGCATAGAATATGTTTATAATTTAGGCAAGTATTTAAATTTAATCTAGAAAGAGATCCCATCAGGACATATATATCTTGTAGAATGGGTTCTGTATTATACCTCAATAATCCTACTCTAAAAGATTGTCAATTTATTGTTTATTTTTTCCTCCCTAGTATAAGCAAGATATTCTTGCTCTAAAAGAATATGTTACTCAATCAGGCATTATCAATTATTTACTTTTATTTTGTTCTTTCATTTGTTTATTCATTCAGTTAATAGGAAGTTATTGTGTTCCTACTGTGGACCATGCAGTGTGTTAGTAATTAGTCTACAGAGACAATAAGTCTGGACAAATTGAATGAAAGGCTAAGCCCTGGAGCTACTAAGGGACTAGAAGCAAAACAATATTTTATTTGTACTTGAAATTTTACCTTATCTAATAAGGGCTGGGGCGAGAACATGATGATGAGTGAAATTGAAGCATCAAGATAATTGGAATCAAGCAGACCTGGATAACAACATAACTTCCCAATAGCCTGCCAACTTGGGAAAATAAAATCTGAAATTCAGTTTAATCCTATCAAAATAGACTTTCAGAAAAGTTAAAAACATAACCTATGTACAAATAAAAGGAGCATGTTTTAAAGATTTACATCAATAATGAGGAAAACTCCTGGCGATAAAACTGATTCAAAGGAGAACACGAGAAACAGAGAGTTATACATCCTATCAGGTAAAGCATGCAGAAGTAAATTTGCTAAATTGGAGACAAAACAATTTAATATCATACAGAGCAACGAAACTCAAAAGCATTTTTGAGTTATTTAGTTATTGGCAGAAATAGTTGTCATTTCTACTGAACAATAATCTACAAGTTAACATGTATTTTAACAGAATTTGCCCCCTAATCAATAGTGTATAGTAAACTTATAAATGGTCTATTTCCTAAAAACCAAATAATCCTTGGTCTTCTTGAACAACGGTACAGTATGATTTTGAAAGCATTTGTAGTCATTCATCGTCTTATTTTTAGTTTTGGATGATTTTTCTAACACCAAAATCCTAGAAATATTGTGCACATTAGAAGCAACCCAATGCCTGGCATATAACAGATGCTCAACTAATGATAGTTAAGTGTCTAGTAGGTTTTCTCCATCTTCCCCTATATAACTTATTCAAACTGTAACGAAGCCCCAAAAGGAAAGTATGAAAACAGCAGCAGTGGAAATAAGTCAGGATGATCCATGAAATGGCCTGTAGGCATATTCCTCCACAGCTCAATGGTTGACAAGAAGCAGCATGGGACACCAGCATGACACCCTGAACAGTAAGAGGCTACTCTGCCATGTGGTTTGAGACAAGTTGCTCCTAATAGAAAATAGCATCGAAAACTAACCAAGCAGTATTGATTTAGTGATGCCTGTTAATGTCGTTCTATTTGTTGGCCATATTCCTGCATTTCCAATTACTCTCCAGGTACTGCATAAGCAGCTCCGTTGGAAGGCTCCATAAGTACACCACAGCATCTTCAATTGGTTTTAATATGTAAACGTGGCACTATTTAAATATTTCTTCTGTACAGATACTTTTTTTTTCTCCTTATTACAAATAAATTACTTAGCTCACAAAATTATCTGAACAGTAAGGTACAAATAAGGAAACATTATTGTTTGCTGGTTGAGGAGATAAGCAGTTAAACATCTAGAGGTGAAGTGGAGGACAATTAACATCCCAGCCCACTCAATTATCATATAATGCCCACTTCTCAGGGAATTAAAGCTATTACAATCTGCTACTATGAATAAATGAGTATTTTAGCTCTCAAAGGGTAATGTAATAGTCTTGAAAATAATCTTTTTATGAGAGTGTGGCTTTATCAGTTATAGTTTAGAGACAGGATAAACACTGACTATGTATCGAATTATAATGACTGCTGGAGGGTGCTTGCATTTGGGTTTCCAATATTATTAATTTTGCAGTTCTACTCTTCTTGTCTAATATACTTTGTGAAGTAAGTCCTGGCAAAGAGACTCCAGTTCAATTTTAATGCTTTCTTCCTTAGTGAATTTTAGCAGCAAATAAATTAAGTTGTAAAAACTGCCCAAAAGGAAATATTTTCTGAAGGACTTGTGGCACGATGTTTTTCAATGTAAATGGATGCCTAGGACAGCACGGTCTCTCTGACACTTAACCATGCTGAAAACACTTAAGGACAGCTTAGGCAGAGCTTCAAAGAAAAAGAAAAACAAAAGAGAACACTTTGTGTGTGTGCTCTCAGTCTCATGAAATGTAGAGAAGCATTTTGTTTGTTTGTAGTGTTTAACGAAAATCTTCTTCCTGGGACATTTTGACCTAGTTCTTTGAATCTTTATCAACTGAGTTGTTGATTTCCTCTGCAGCTGCCAAGGTTCAGAGGGGTTTTTTTCTTCATTTGACCAGCAGACAAAAGCAAAACCAAATACATGATGGCTTTAGAGAAAGCTAACTACAAAAGAAAGCCTTAGAGGGCCCCAAATAGTGGACCATATGTGAAATCAAATGGGCCAGCCATTAGCATCAGCTGTGAACATATTGTACCAACTGGGAATGAAAATAAAACATTCAACTACCAACTGTTATAATCTGTAAATAGTCAAACTAATTCCTGTGGACTCCCAAAATACATGCAAAGGGTGCTCATCAGGACCCCATTGTCCTGTTCACAGGTAAAGTGGCTTGGCTTATTTGTTTCTTGAAAAACATGTAGAGTAGAAAGACTGAAAAAAAAAATCCACGTGGTTTAAAAGACTCCAGAGATTTAGCAAACTGTATCCAAAGATTACAAACTGAGGATAATGAAAGGGTAGTGAATTTTGATGCAACTTTTCAACACAAAGTCTAAAATTCCCTACAGTCAAAAACTGGCAATGAACCCTAGGAAATTTATAGAACATACCAAAGCTCCTGAGAATTTAGTTTGCAGCTGGCAAGGGTTTACCTAACTTCTAGTTGCCTCTCATTTAATAATGTATGTAAGGAACAGATGGATAGAGTGTTCCTAGGTGGACTAGGCTCTCTCTAGTATCAGTAGCAATGAAAACCTGGACTTTGAATATTTAATTGCAGAAGAAAATAAAGTCCTGAGAAAAAATTAGATATCATACATGCAGCACATAGCTTTGCTTTAATGTAAGTATTTAATCCTAAAGCTAGTGTTTCATCCAACAAAATTTAGCAAGGCTAATCAAATGTTTAAAAAGTTTATATACATACATATGTTTTTAATTAAAGCAAACCCACTATATTTAGAGTCTATTAAAATTGCATGCATGTAGTAGAGATTAGTACTGATTACAATAATAGTTATCTTTTAATGATGAGATAAAGTTGCTCAAAAGAGAAGAAAAATCCTTTGTACCAAGTACCAACTACTTCAGTACCGAACACAAAACACAAAGAGTTGGCTTTGCCACTTTTTTGCTGTATGACCTTGGGCAAGTCTCTAAATGGCTTAGAGTCTCATTTTTCTCATCTATAAATAAAGATGATAACACCCACCCTGCATACTCACAGGGTTTCTGTGGAAAAGACAACAGATGTCATTTAAATTGTTAAGTGCAATGCAATGTGCACTCACTATGCTAGGCTTCACCCTGGCAATATGGACGTAGCTCTCTTCTTAAGGACTTCTCAGACTAGTTGAAAAAGTGACATATAAATTTATCATTGCAATACCCTGTTGTTAAATGAAGGGATAAATATACTTACAGTGTTCAACAGGAGCAGAGCCTGGGAAAATGGAGCATTAAAGGAAATTTTCTTGAAGGAAATGACATCTGAGTTGGATCTTAATGATAAAGCATATTATACACATTAGGGATGTGCTACTAAAACAAATTGTATAATTGCCGTGGGATATGTGTATATATGTAAATATACACAATATAATGAACATAGATGTAATACTATGATATAAATAATATAAAATATAAGTTTATGTTTATACAATAAATATAAATAATTTTAGTGTTAAGTTAATATAAATACATAAAAACAATATAAAGCCAACTTCAGAAGAAATTCTGTTAGAGTGTTATATTGTACAGTTTACCATACTTAGGTATAAATATGACTATATTTGAGAAATAATAAGGTTTCATGTCTGTTATAGCTGATTAAGCTATCAGATCTGATCTTTTACAACTCAGATAAAAACTTTCACTTCTAGACAAAGTACAAAATAAAACAATAATCTGAAGACACTGGCAACTGAACAAAAATTACCAGCACCTGGAGGGCAGTCAAAATATGAGGAATGGAACAGCGCAAGATGAGTTATACATTTTTGTGACTTTTAACCTGAGGACAGGCTGAAGATAGTATTACATGGGTGGTTAACACCCCAATAGAAAATTCTGTTTCTCTAACCCACAAAATCAGATGTTAGAGATAATCAGACTGCTAGAAAGTAAGTGGTAAATACTAGAAAAGAGACAGCTGAGGAAGGAGGGCCCTATATTAGGTACACACATGTGCATGAGCACACACACACACACACACATGCACATGCACTAGCCTAGTCTGCTGTTGCTGACCCCTGGGGAAAACAGGCATGCATCAATTGGATAAAAAACAGTCTAGTTAAAGATAAAAATCAAAACAGAGTTTTGAGCTGAAACTCAAAATACAAAAGTTTTCAAGGTGAATCCAAATGCTAATTGTCTGATAAAACAAAGACGTTAATACTCTACAGAGAAAAAATAATAGAATCTGAGGTCTTCACAGAAAAAAGAAAATGTTCAGAATACTATCCAAGATTACTCAACCTATGAATAATTAGAAAAGTGTTCCCCATTTTCCAGAAAAAGACAATCAACCAAAATCAACCTCAAGGTTACCTTAGTGCCAGAGTTAACAAGTAAGTTGCACACAGCAGCTATGGTGCAGAAGTAATTGCAATTTTTGCCATTAAAAGTAATGGGAAAACCCGCAGTTACTTTTGCACCAAACTAATATTATAACTATGGTCATTTAAATAAATAAAAGTATTATTGCAATACTAAAAAAAAGTACTCTCAACCAAGAATGGATAACTTATTAAAACACTAAATCTAACTTCTAAACTGAAAATTACAATATCTGAGATTAAAAATTTTCAGATGGCTATGCTTAATTAAGAATGAAGAACTAGAGAAAAGAGTTGAAGACTGAAAATAGATCAATAGTAATAATTCAACATGAAGGAGAGAAAAAAATGCAGAACCTCAAAGCCTGTGTGTAAGTTAAGTATCAAAAGAGGAGGAGAGACAGATGCGATAGGGACATATTGCTGAAAGACATAACTTTACAGATTTGAGAAACCCAGCAAACATCACAAAGGATAAATATGTGTAACTCCACAGGCACAAAACATTTAAACTGCTGAAAACCAAAGAAACAGAAAATTATTCAAAGCAGCAAAAGTAAAATGACATATTTATATAATGAACTATGATTGGAAATGCACTGACTTCTTAACAGAAACTATGGAAGACAGAAGATGGTGATGAAACATTTTTAAAGTGCTGAAAACGAAACAAAACAAAAACCTCACCACCCAGGATTCTATACTCAGTTAACATATTCTTCAATAACGAATATGATATAAAGTAACTGCGTATTTAAAAAATAAAATTCAGGAGAATGTTTTCGACAGACCTGAACTAAAACAAATGGTAAAGGAAGTTCCTGAGACTAAAAGGAAATGATATCCCATAAAAACACAAGCCTTCAGGAAGAAAAAAAAAAGAGCAACAGAAAGAATATCTGAGTAAATAAAATAGACTATTTTTTCATCATTTTCTATAAAATATGTATGACAGTGCCTAACACATATTATTGCATTGTATGTGTTGTGAGGGATTATAATTTATCTAGATATCACATGTATGGCAAATATGGCATAAAGAATGGAAGAGCAATAAATGGATCTGTAGGATGCAAGATTGCTATATTTTTCATGATGCGGTATAATATCTACTCTAAATAGACTGTAAGACCCTAAGGATATGTATAATGCAATGAGGTAGAGTTAAAAGAAATCAAATAGATATATTAAGGTAGAAGTCTAAAACAATATTCAAACAATCCGTAAGAAGGCATGAAGGAAAAACAGAGGAACCAAAACCAGAAGGGACAAAAATAAATAAATAACAAAATAGTAGAACAACATATAATCATATTGGTAATCACAAAACATATTAATAAAATACATATTTCAATTAAAATGCAGAGATTGTCAAAATGAAGAAGACTATAAAACCCAACTAAACACTGCTTGAAAAAGATGCACTTAAAATATAAACACACAGAAATGTGGAAAGTAAATGGTTAAAAAATTATATACCATGTAAATAGTAATTGTAAAATAGCTGGAATAGCTGGACATTACTATCAGATAAAATAGACTTAAAGCTGAAAAATATTAACAGATCATAATCACTTCAAAATGATGAAAGGATCAATTCATCAGGAAGACATACATCATAAATCAAAATATATAAATAAAAAATTGACAAAATTAAAGAGAAAAATAGGCAATGTCAATATCATAATTGGAGCTTTAATATCACTTTCTTGACAACTAAACTACACAAATACTTAATAAACACATAAATGATCTGAAAAACATTACTGACCACAAAGACATTATTGATATTTATAGAATATCATAGTCTACAACTGGAGAATGCAAATTATTTTGAATTCTACATGGTGTGTGTAATTATGTAATGTTGATTATGATGTCTTTTGGAGAAAATATATGATTTGGTAAACTTCAGTCAGCTATGACTGAGACAGTGTTGTTGGCAATGAGTTCAAAATTAATGAATCACATATATTGAATAATGTGTCTTTAACCAGAAATGTACACATAAAACAATATAATCAAGATTATATCTTGATGGATTGATAAAAAATTTTGGGACCAGAGCCTCATAGGAAACTAACCTTTTATTTCCAGAAGCAATAGCCAGTATCCTCAAATTCAGTATTTGCCATGACTTTGTAGATCATAACTACCATAAATAAAAAGAATCAGCTGTATATGAATAAACAATCAGCATATAAAATCTGCTCAACAACACTGGTCATCAGAAAAATACACATTAAAACTATGATGAGAAACCACTATAGATCCAACCAAAATGGCTAGAATTAAAAAGACTGACAGCAAGAAATAATGGTGAAGTTTTAGAGTAAGTAGAATTTATACATTGTTAGTGAGAATATAAAAGATGCAAACAAATCTGGCAGTTGTTATAAAAATCATCATACACCTACACAATGACCCTGGTATTTATCAAAGAGATACAAAATTTTTCATAGCAGCTTTGTTCATAATACCCCAAATCTGGAAATAGTTCAAATATCTATCAATAGGAGAATAGATAATGAAACTGACAGATTTATAGAATGAAATGGTACTGAGCAATTTAAATGGAAAAAAGTCCTGTATACACAATTCACAATATGAATCTCAAAACTATTATGGTAATTGAAAAATATTTACACAGAAAATACAACTGTATGGTTTTATTTACATGATTTTTTTTTTTTTGAGACGGAGTCTCACTCTGTTTCCCAGGCTTGAGTGCAGTGACATGATCTTGGCTCACTAAAACCTCTGCCTCCCAGGTTCAAGCATTCTCCTGCCTCAGCCTCCCAAGTAGCTAGGACTACAGGCACATGTCATTACATGAAATTCTAAAACAAGTAAGAATAATCTATGGTGGTGGGACTGGGTTTGAATTTGCAAATTGACCAGAAAATCACATTAGGGATTTTTCTGGGGTTATAGTAATGTTCTTGAGAGGTATTTGGCTTATACAAGTATATTTATTTGTCAAAACTCGTGACTTTACATTGCTAAAAACACACTATTATCTACTTCATTGTATGTAGATTTTATACCAAAAGAAAAATTGCATATATTGAATTGTAATTAATCATATGCATGTTAAATTATCTAGGAAGACATGTACTGAGCTATGAAATGTGTCAAAAATAAAATTGATTTATAGGTGGATAGGTGTATATTTAAGTGAATAGATATGTGATAAGCAAGTGTAATAAATGTTAATTATAGAATCTAGGTGGTAGGTATACAGATATGCACTGTAACATTTTTTCAAGTTTTTTTGTATGCTTGGATTTTTCATAATAAAATGCTGAAAACAAGTAAGAAGAATGACTTTATTAACATGCCAAAATTCATACCTATACAGGAGTATTTATTTCTGAAAAAATGATCATGAGACTCTGTGCACTTAATCCAATTTTGTGTCATTTGCTTAAAAAAGAAAAAAAAATGTCTATGACTCCTCTTTTAGTGTTGCCTTCAGGAAACAGTATGTAAATCACAGAAGAAAATCAGTGTTCTTATCTTTTAGTCACATCTAGTATTCTAATTCCATATGCTATTATTGAAAAGAATGATCCTACTTTTTTTCTATAGACTTGGCTGCAGCTAACTTCTGAGTATTACCAAAAGCAAATCTACTCTCAAAAGATAAAGTAGTTTTGCCACTGAGAATGTTTCTAAAATCTTTAAGTTTGGAAAGCAGGCTCCAAAAAAAGTTCCAAAAATTTTCTAAACAATGCAGCATCATTAAAATTCCTGTGAACACTACAGTACAACTACCTTAAAAAGGATGACCCTAATTCTTTTCTTCTTCTATCCATCTGTCCTCTATTTTCTCTCTCTCTCTTTTTCTTGAATCAATAAATATTTGAGCACTAGTTTAGGTACCCAAATGAGAAAAATTAAATATTATTCTAGGCATCGAGGAAATCAGTTGAGTGGAAGAATCAAGCACTTGGAAAAAGAAAAATTACAGTGCAACATATTGTGAGCAAAATGTAATATTTGCATATTTAAATTCTGGTAAATTCTGGTTAAAACCTATCCTGGTACTTTGCATTCATATCTGGTAAATAAATGTTGTCCTCTCACATTTAATATCTTTACCTTTCTTTATATTTTGGTCCTAATTCACCATTATTTCTTAAGCCATTACCTTCCAGTCATAATTATATAGATGGTTAAGACTTGACCCAATCCTCTCCTCATTCTTTTCCCTCCAAATTCATGGAAATTTCTTTTCAATTGCTTGATTACTGTCACTGCAATCACTACAAGCTCATGCCAGAGGTAATAATATTTCTTTTTTACTACTCTTTACTTTACATCTCATATTTAACTAGTGAATAAGTCTAAATGATTATTTCTTGACAATGTGACATAATTTTCATTACAAAGTCTCAAAAATATATACTACCAATTGATACCCACAGAGTTTCTATAACAAATCATTCGCAACAATAATCCCCATTCATTTAATAATTTTTAAATATTCTGCTAAACAATAATATGTCAATGAGGAGATTTTTAAAAGAAAATTATAAAAGGAAGCAATACTGAGAGAAAAACTTATAGCAGCCAGAACTCTACCAATGGCAAGAGGTAGTTAAGTGAGTAAGTGTACTTGAAGCTATTTCTGTATTAAAAGAAAAGAAGAATATATGCAATTGTGCCTAAATTTCAGCAGTGACTAATTCTGGGTGGTGAAGGCATGGGTTATTGCTATTTTCTTTTTTGGGTTGTTCTGTATTTTTTAAATTTCAAAAAGTGAAAGATGAAGAGAGAAAGGAATGAAGAAAGAAAGGGAGGAAAGGAGAAAGAAAAGAGGAAGAAAGGAAGGAAAACGGAGGAAGGAAAGGATCATCCTGATGATAGTTTGAATAACAGCTTAGAAAAGGTAAGATAATTGAGACAAGACAGAAGGCTAGTACAACAATAAAGGTGAGAATAGATTAAGAAAGAGAAAGAGAGGCAGAGAAGAGGAGGAAAAGGAAGAAGAGGAGGAGTTCATGAGGGAGAAAAGAAAAGAAGAGAAAGATAGAGAAATAAAGACCTAAAAACCTGTGTTGACACAGTGGAAATGAGGATGGGGAGAAGTTATCAAATAGGTAGACTTAAAAGAATTCGATGACTGTTTGGATGGCAGTGTAAAGAGAATAAAGAAATTTTTAACTTTAGTTGTCATTCCATGTGTAGTTGTCATTAATTAGGCATCTCAGGAAGACTTAAAGAGTTGCCATTGCATCTCAGGAAGACTAAAAGAGTTGTCATTTATGAAGAAGAGAGGATAACAGCAAGGTCAGTGTTCAACTTGCTGAGTTTGTAGTACCTGTGAGATGGCCGGGGGAGTTGTCTACGATGCCTTTGGAGGTAAAGATCTGAAGGTAATGAACAACTAAGTTGTCATTATGAATGTGGAAATTATCAAAGGAGGTGGTAGCTAAAGACTTAACTCTGAATAAGATTTTCCAGAAAGTCTGTTTAGAGAAGTGGTTCCTAAATTCAATGTAATAAATACCTTTGGAGGAATATTATTTGGTTTTGCTCTGTGTCCCCACACAAATGTCATCTTGAACTGAAATCTCCATATGTCGAGGGAGGGACCCAGTGGGAGGTAACTGGATCATGGGGGCAGTTTCCCCCATACTGATCTCATGATAGTGAGGGAGTTCTTACAAGATCTGATGCATTTAAAAGTGGCAGTTTCCCCTGAGCTCACTCTCTCTCTCCTCCTGCTTTATGAAGATATGCCTTGCTTCCTCTTCACCTTCCACCATGATTGCAAGTTTCCTAAGTCCTCCCCAGCCATGAAGAACTGTGAGTTAGTTAAACCTCCTTTCTTTATAAATTACCCAGTCTCAGGTAGTATCCTTGTAGCAGTGTGAAAACACACTAATACAGAGAATTGGTACCAGGAGAGAGCACTGCTATAAAGATAACCTAAAATTGTGGAAGTGACTTTGGAACTGGGTAACAGGCAGAGGTTGGAGCAATTTGGAGGGCTCAGAAGACAGAAGATGTGGAAAAGTTTGGAATTTCCTAGAGAATCGTTGAATGGTTTTGACCAAAATTCTGGCTCATAGTAATATGAACAATGAAGTCCAGGCTGAACTGGTCTTGGATGAAGATGAGAAACTTACTGAGAACTGGAGTAAAGGTCACTCTTGCTATGATTTTGCAAAGAGACTGGAGATATTTTGCTTCTGTCCTATAAATCTATGGAACTTTGAATTTGAGATGATGATTTAGGGTATCTGGCAGAAAAAAATTTCTAAGCAGCAAAGCATTGAAGATGTGACCTGGCTTCTCTTAAAAGCATTCAGTTTCAACTGGACATGGTGGTTCACACCTGTAATCCCAGCACTTTGGGAGGCTGAGGCGGGCATATCACATGAGGTCAGGAGTTCAAGACCAGTCTGGCCAACATTGTGAAACCCTGTCTCTACTAAAAATGCAAAAATTAGCTAGGTGTGGTGGTGCATGCCTGTAATCCCAGCTACTCGGGAGGCTGAGGCTTGTCACTTGAACCCAGGAGTTGGAGGTTGCAGTGAGCCGAGATTGTGCCACTGCACTCCAGCCTGGGTGACAAACAAAAAAAAAATGGCATTCAGTTTCATGCATTCACAAAGAGAGGGTTTGGAATTGGAACTTATGTTTAAAAGGAAAGCAGAGCATGAAAGTCTGGAAAATTTTTATCACAGCCTCAGAATGCAATAGAAAATAAAAAAGCATTTTCTGGGGAAGAATTCAAGCCAGCTGCAGAAATGTGCATAAGTAATGAGGAACTGAATGTTTATTATGATGACAATAGGAAAAATGTCTCCAGGGCATTTCAGAGATCTTCAAGGCAGCCCTTCTCATCACAGGCCCAGAGGCCTATGAGGAAAAAATGATTTCACAGGCCAGGCCCAGGGCCCAGCTGCTTGACAGCCTTGGGACTTTGTGCCCTGGGTCCCAGCTGCTCCAGCTCCAGCCATGGCTATAAGGGCCAAGGTATAGCTCAGGCCATTACTTCAGAGGCCTGAAGCCTCTGTGTAAGCCCCAAGCCTTGGTGGTGTTGAGCCTGTGGGTGTGCAGAAGAGAAGAGCTGAGCTTTGGGAGCTTCCACCTAGATTTCAGAGGATATATGGAAACATCTGGATATCCTGGCAGAAGTGTGCTGCAGGGACAGACCCCCTCATGGAGAACCTCTACCAGGGCAACACAGAGGGGAAATGTGTGGTTGGAGCCCCCACACAGTCACCACTAAGGCACTGCCTAGTGGAGCTGTGAGAAGAGGGTCACTGTCTTCCACACTCCAAAATGGTAGATCCACCAACAGCTTGCACCATGTGCCTGGAAAAGCTGCAGGGTTTCAATGCCAGGCCATGAAAGCAGCTGCAGGGGCTGTACCCAGCAGAGCCACAGCGACGGAGTTATGCGACACCCTGGGAGTCCACTCCTTGTATCACTGTGCCCTGGATATGAAACATGAAGTCAAAGGGGATCATTTTGGAGCTTTAAGATTTAACAAGTATCCTACTGGGCTTTGGACTTGGATAAGGCCTGTGGCCCATTTTGCTTTGGCCAATTTCTTCCATTTGTAATGGGAACATTTACCCAATGCTTGCACCTCCATTGTCTCTTAGGAGTAACTGACTTCCTTTTGATTTTACAGGCTCATAGACGAAAGGGACTCAGCTCGTCTAAGATGAGACTTTGGACTCGGAGTTTTGAGTTAAGGCTGGAATGAGTTAAGACTTTGGGGGACTGTTGGGAAGGCATGACTGGTTTTGAAATGTGAAAGGAACATGAGATTTGGAAGGGACCAGGGGGTGAATAATATGGTTTGTCTCTGTGTCCCCACCCAAATCTCATTTGGAATTGTAATCCCTGTGTGTCAAGGGAGGGACCTGGTGGGAGGTGATTGGATCATGGGGATGGTTTCCCCATGCTATTCTCTTGATAGTGAAGGAGTTCTCATGAGATCTGATGTTTTAAAAGTGGCAGTTTCCCCTGAACACTCTCTCTCTTTCTCTTCCTCTCTTTCTTTCCCCACCTCTGCTGCCTTGTGAAGACATGTCTTGCTTCCTCTTCACTTTCCGCAATGATTGTAAGTTTCCTGAGTCCTCTCCAGCAATGTGGAACTGTTAGTAAATTAAATCTCCTTTTTAAAAAGAAATTACTCACTCTTAACTAGTATCTTTATAGCACTATGAAAACAGACTAATACAGAGAATATGAAAGCAACTACAATTATGGAAAACAAAATGATATAGTGTGACACAGTATGACTCTAGGGTCCATCTTGGAATCCAGGTAAAATGCTCTTGATGTAGAGTAAGAAGAAAACACTGGTAAGGGCAGAATCCCTAAGGAAGACCAACAGTAATGAATAGGCTGAAAAATTAGAATGATCCTCCTAGATTATAAATTCCATCCATTTAGTCCATATGTATTCTGTAATACAGAGTTCACCAACACCTAAGATATCAAGTTAACACTGCAGCCTATTTTAAGGACCATCAGTTTGGCGAAGTCTTCTCATGTTAACCCCAGCATCCTGTCATATTCATCTTTCCTGTTTCTCCAATTCTTGGAAGTCAGTTTGCCAGTCCCCTCACATATGATTTTGAGAGTTTCTGTTGCCTGTATTTCTGTTTGAGAGTCCAACATTTTTTGCTCTTGTAAGTCTAAAGCAGTCTCCATAATCTTCCTGTTCCACTGAGCATTTCCTGATTAGCCCTCACCTTTCAGTGATCATGCATTAAATCTTTGCAAATTGATGGACAGATCTGTCACCACTTTCTTTCATGTTCCCTATTAGTACCTAGTAAAGAGCAATTCTCAGTGCACATCAGACACTTAACATGTCTATTTAAATAGACAACATGTGTCTACTTAAGTATAGTTTAAAATATATTTAACAAACAAAGGGGTCATAGAATAAAAGAAGCACTTTGATAAAAATGGTATCCTGGGTCTTTCCAATATGAGGAGATAAAAATAAGTCAACATACAAAGATTTTTTTTTTTGTTTTTTTTTTTCCAATTGTCTTAGCAAAAGCCCTTTTCTCCTTTAATCTATGCCCCGAAGCCATGGTACTGCACTATCAAAGATCTCATTTATTTCAGGTTTAAGAAAGCCAACTGACCTAGATACTAAGTCCTTCTAAAGGAGCTATATCAGAACTCCTTGACACAAAAGATACTTTCATTTTACATTTCATAAGAAAAGCAAATTACCATAGCAGTTCACCTGAAAGAGTGCATAATGAATAAAATGGTCAAAATTCAGCATAAGTAACACATGCATTTTTTCCTTCTACAGTGCCACTTTTGAAACTGGCTTTATTTTAAATGGTTACTTTAAAAAAGAACCCAACGTATGCAACAAAAATGCATTGCACGTAGCATTTTGGAATTCATCTCCTGTAGTCTATCTTGGGTCATGATAAAACAGAGCCCATATTCACAGAAATATAGAAAATTATCTGAACTAATAGAGGGGCACAGAGGTGGAGATAGTTCCAAAAAATAAATCTCTTTATCTTTAGAATACGTATACTTATATATGACTACATTTTTACTCTAGGTATGGAAGAGGTACCTATTGAGTTTACACTTAACCAGGTGCCTGTAGTGTTAATGTTCATGAAGGACTTTCAATTAAGCAGAGTAGGTGTTTATGTCAACAGGAAATGAAAAGCAAGACTTGCCAAGGGAAGTTGAGAGCTTACACATTTCCCATTGCAGACTGGCAATTTCTCACCCAAATCAGTGGTATATGTGCATGTTTTGGGGGATGCTTAAGGAAATCACCATGACCAATGAGTACATGTCACTCAAGCAGAATTACATGTCTAGGTTTTCAGCATTTTCAGCTAGTTTTGAAACCAAGTGAAAGGAAATTAACTGCAATTGAGATTTTTCTTTGCCTTCTTCCTGTCCCTCCATAAATCTGCTACAGTTACTAAGCCACGTTTTTAAATTCCAGTGTTCTTCCTGGTGCCTTATTATTATTATTTCAGTTTTTTATTACTGATTTTGGCGACCTCTACCCCCTCTTCCTCCTACCAAATATTACATACAATAAGGGAAGGCAGAGTGTTTTGTTGAGTTTTTCTGTGCCCTACTTTTGCAGCTGGCACCTCATCCCCCGCTGTACTAAATCGACACTTCTGGAAGTAGCAGCTTCGGAGTGACTGACGAGAGCCATTGCTTGCCCAAGTGTCAATTTAGTGCAGCAGGGGATGGAGTAGCAGCTGCAGCAAAAGAGAGACCTTATTTCATACTTAGAAAACAATTGCAAAAAAATGCCAGAGGGAGGGGAAACTGGCTAGAGAATAGAAAGGATGAGCAAGCGAGCGAGCGAGAGAGAGAAAGGGAGGGAAAGGGAAGCAGAAAAGATGGGGAAGAAGAGGAGAGAA
Source organism: Macaca fascicularis (assembly GCF_037993035.2). Classification (NCBI taxonomy): domain Eukaryota; kingdom Metazoa; phylum Chordata; class Mammalia; order Primates; family Cercopithecidae; genus Macaca; species Macaca fascicularis. The sequence continues at coordinate 138,521,100 of NC_088375.1, forward strand.
AGAAAAAAATCAATCAATGGAAGTCAGAAGGAGAAAAACTGAAGGAAATTGCAAGGAAGAATGAAGAAAAGGTAACTTGTCCTAGGGTAATAATATTTCACTTCTTTAATTTTAGAAATATCTTTCACATAATAAGCTTATTTGGTATACAACATTGTATTAAAATTATATCAATTCTTCCCCTTTTTCTTTTTAAAATATTCTGTAAACATTTCCAGTCATATTCACACACAAGGACATATCTGGAATAGACATTTCACATAGACAATGGACTCTTAGTAGTGGCCGCTGATGTTTCTAGATATAAAGGCAGATATTTCCAAAAATCCTTTGAAAAAAAAGATTAAAAGTTGCTATGTACATGCACACATACACACGCATGCATAAGTGTAGACATATACATACATTAATTCATGTGTTACTTCTAATCTGGCTCCTCCAGTTTCTGTATTGTGTCACAGTTGTATCCAACTTGTAACTCCTCAAAGAAACAATAAATGTTAGAAAATACTTTCTGAAGTTTATAATAGTCATCTTAAACAATTAGTCAAAGACAACTCAAGTCAGTCCAAAACAATACTTACAACTATTTAGCTAAATCAATCATGTGGTATTTTAACCAACTTGGTTTGCACATACGACTGCAGATAATTCCAATTTGATTCTTACTGAAGAGGGAATTACTTCAATCAATGTTTTTCAAGTGTATTCCGCAAAGAAACTATTTTAGTGTCAAACAACTTAGAGAAATTCTGTGTACTACGTAATCTGTATGTTGGTGGCCAGAACACAAAGGAAAAATATCTGCAAACATTTTCATTTAAAAAGGCAGTAACTGTTGATAAGGTCAAATATATAATCTAAATATGTAAAACTAGAATACGTAAATGGTGGGAGCAGGTACAGGTGGAGAGCACAGAGGAATTAAAAGACAGGATTTTATTATTGAGTGATAATTGGAGAAGTATAAACTAAAACATGCTTTAAAAATGTAAACAAATATTTAAAACAAGATAGATCACTAAAGTAAAAACAAGGTGCACATTTGCAGTAAATTTGAAAAACAAAAAATGGCAATGAAGCATTTTTTCGAAAGCATTAAACTAAGCATCAAAAATAGAACTAAATAAATTAGTAGTCAATATATGTAATTGTGTTGAAAAGGTATATCAAAAGGAAATTCTCCCTTGCTAAGGCAAAACCAGAATCCCACTCTGTCTTGTAAAAGTGACTCATAAAACGGGACTGTAAGGAGCAAATATGGGAAAGCAGATATCAAGCAAACTCAAATCAATGAAAGAAAACAAAACAAAGGATGAAATGAGGAGATAGAGAAGAAAAATAGTGCTAAGATTACAATTATAAATCAAATAATCTAAGAGTTGAAGGCAAAACTGCATTAAACTGGACCAAGAGGGTCAGTTGTATGTCTAAATCCATCACGATATTATATTCAAAGCACAATCTGAAACTTTTTAATGTGTTGGCAAAATTGAAGGCCAAAAAATGTGTGCCACTGAACCACACTACACTGGTGAACCGTAATCATACAGCTAGGGAACACCCACATAATCACATAACGATGCTCTTTGGCACAGTGTCATTTTGGATAGAACCATGTTTTCTTTCTTTTTTTTTTTTTTTTTTTTTTGGAGACAGAGCCTGGCTCTGTCGCCCAGGCCAGAGTGCAGTGGCGCGATCTCGGCTCACTGCAAGCTCCGCCTCCCGGGTTCCCGCCATTCTCCTGCCTCAGCCTCCCGGTAGCTGGGACTACAGGCGCCCACCACCATGCCCAGGTAATTTTTTTTGTATTTTTAGTAGAGACGGGTTTTCACCGTGTTAGCCAGGATGGTCTCGATTTCCTGACCTTGGGATCCGCCCGTCTCGGCCTCCCAAAGTGCTGGGATTACAGGCGTGAGCCACTGCGCCCGCCAGAACCATGTTTTCTTACATGCTCATGGAACAACCTTTTTTTAAAAAAAGCTATTCCAGCAAATCACAAATCATCTTTCATTCACAGCATAGTGTACCCATAGCCTACCATTCTGTAAAATCTACTCAACTCAATTCTCTAGCATGATTAAGAACTGATAACATATATTGAATGCTTATTGTACACCAGGCACTATTCAAAGAATTTTGCATGTGTGAACTCATTGAATTCTCACTAGAATGCACTTATTTCACCTGATATATATGATGATAACATAACACAACAAATAAATTGTCCAAGACACATACCTAGTTAGTGATGAAGCAGTGTTTGAGTCTGATGATCTTGAATCTGTATCCTTATCACTACGCTATCTCACCTTTTGACACTTATTTATGTTTCTGTGGCAGTAGAGATATTCGTTGTAGCAAAAGTAAATTTTACACATTGACAAAAAGATGGCAGAATACCTGCAAAATTTTGTGGTGAACCCAGAGATGATATTTCTTAACATTTAGGGAAGGGATGATTTTTCAGAAATATTCTGGATTTTAGCTGTAATTATTCTTTTTCATCTTTTTTTAAAAATAAAAATATATGTTAGAGATTGTCTCATATTAGTATATACAGAAATATTTCTTGGCCAGGCACAGTGACCACAGCCTGTAATCCTAGCACTTTGGGAGGCCTAAGTGGGTGGATCACTTGAGGTCAGAAGTTCGAGACCAGCCTGACCAACATTGTGAAACCCTGTCTCTACTAAAATACAAAAATTAGCCAGGCCTGGTGGCACACACTTGTGGTCCCAGCTACTTGGGAGGCTGAGGCCCATAAATTACTTGAACCCAGGAGGCAGAGGTTGCAATGCGCTGAGATCATGCCACTGCACTTCAGCCTGAGCAACAGAGCGAGACTCAGTCTAAAAAAATAAATAATTTTATAGTTATATATCTGTCGTTGAATTCTGCTACTATAAAGATACAGGTTATATGCAGTACTTAGCCCCAAATAATAGAGCAATGCATAATCTTTCACATAAATAATATTGTAATAATTCAAGCACACCTCCTTGTATAAAATCTACAGTTGAATGATGCAATAGAAAAAGAAATACCCAGTAGTAAAGAAAAGTTTACAGTATCTAAAATAATTTAACCAACAGTATTTAAAAACAAGCTATGGAATTGCTAGGAAAAAGGGTATGAGTATATGCATTTCAAATTTTGATAAGTATTTCCAATGTGCTCTTCATACAGCTTGAAAGAATTTTCATTTCCTCCTACATTTAAAGTTTCCCTATTCTCCCACTATGGCTAACACAAACTCTGGCTATTCACCCATCTAAGTGATAAAATTTATCTCTTAATTTTCCCTTGCATTTTTCTTATTGTGAGTAAGTTTGAGCATTTTGGAGTTTAAGACCGGCTTTCCTGATCCATGAGGAAGTTGTAAAATTACTTGTCCAAATTTTGTTGCTTTCTTCAACTTATTCTTATTTATTTCCAGGTGTTCTTTATGTATCGAAGTAATTATTTCTTTTTCTGAGATGAGTTGCATTTGCTTTTATTTTTATACTGCCTATTTATCTTTTGACTTAGTTTTTCATGATTTTTCCAATCTAGAAATTTTATCTAACTAAATTCACCAATCTTTACTTATATGGCTTCAGATTGTGGTGTATTTCTTAGAAGCACTTTCCCCACTCTGAGATTTTAAAAAATTCTTCCATAGTTGTTTCTAGGAATTTAGGTTTTTACATTTTTTAACATTTAAATATTTCATCTATTTAAAATTTGTAAATTAGAATCCAACTTAATTTTTTTCTCCAACTGGTGACTCAGTTGGTCCAACACTATTCTTTGAATGATTCCTCTTTCTTTTGTTGACTTAAAATGCGACCATTGTCAAATAAAGTAGTTCAGTGCAATTTGAACTGTCAATACTTTTCCTTGGAAGTTTTTGAGAATGTTTTGATTAATAAAGCCACATAGTTCCTTCTCATTATTTTTCATTTCTCTGGATTTAATGAATTTTTAATTTTTATCCATAGCTTTATAATAGTGTGTCTAATTTTTAAAAATTTTGCTGAGATCATGCTAAATTTATAAAACAACTTGATTTGAAGTAATATCATTATTAATGGATTTTCCTTTCCGAAAACCAAATATTTTGTTATTTTGTGTCATTTATTGCACTTTTATTGTTTCTTCATATAACTTGTACATTTCTGGTTAAATTTATACATAGATACTTTATATTTTTCAATTATTATTAACAGAATCATTATTTTCATATATCTCCTACTGCATTGTTGTTTGTGGATATGGGGCCTATTCATTTCTGCTTATTCATTTTGTACTGAGACATTTACCAAAGTTTGTGTTGAATCTTTCAATTTTCCAAATAAATACAAAGAGTTGCCATTTCCTTCTTCTTTATGATATATATATATAGCTGTATATATTTATATATTTATATGTTTCTCTTGTACATATTTATACATATACATATTTATACATATTTATATATAGGTACAAGAGAAATTTCTCTTGTACTTAACAATTTTAAAAAGATTTCCCTAATTTAATTGTTTTGTCATCTAGAAAGTTAAAATCATATTTGAAATACAGTTGAATAGTAAATATAATATAAGCAATACTATATTTCAAGACAAATTTGTAGTCTAAGAGATTTTCATTATTAAACAAGAAAGTAAGTACAAAAATATTTTTCTAGTTTCCCATTCAATGTAAAATTCTGGAAAGTAAAGAAAAAGTATTGCTTTATGTTGTAAGCCAATAACAGACAATTGAAAACTATCTGTTGAATGTAGTCAAAACTTAAAGAAGTCTCAAAATGGCTTAAAAAATACAAACAAAACTCCCTAATTGCTGTAAGTGGCATTATCAAGAAAAGACAACTCACAAAATGGAAGAAAATATTTGCAAAAAATATATCTGATGAGGAACTATACAGACACTTACAACTCAGTGAAAAAAAAGATGCATAACCCAATTGAAAATTAAGCAAAAGAATTAAATAAACATTTCTCTGAAGAAGATACATAAATGACCTCTAAAAAAATGAAAAGATGCTCAACATTAGCCATTAGAGAAATGCAAATCAAACCACATGAGTTAGCGCTTCATAACCACTAGGATAGCTAAAATCACAAAGAGAGGCAATAACAAGTGTTGCTGAAGATGTGAAGAAATTGCAATCCTCATACATTGTTGGTGGAAATGTAAAATAGTGCAGCTGCTTTGAAAAACAGTTGGCAGTTCCATTCCTAGGAAAAATGAAAACATACATCCACACAAAATCTTATACATGAATGCTCATACCAGCATTATTCATAATAGCCAAAAATTGGAAGCAACATAAATGTTTATCAACTGATGAATGGATAAATAGAATGTGGTATATCCGTACAATTGAATATCATTCAACCATAAAAAAGAATGAAGCATTGATACATGAATGAAACATTGATACATGAATGAACTTTGAAAACATTATGCTAAGTGAAATAAACCAGTTAAAAAGCAGCACATATCGTGGTATTCTATTTATATGAAAATTTCAGAATGAACAAATAAACAGATATTGAAGTAGATTAGTGGTTGCTGAGGGTTAGATATAGTGGTTAGGAAGTGGGAAGGGAAGGGGGAGGTGACTGTTAATGGATACTGCTTTTCTTTTCAGCGTGATAAAAATGTTCTAAGCTTAGCTGGTGGTGATGGTAACACACAACTCCATGAATTTGCTAAAACCTTCAAATTGCACATTTTAAGTGGATAAATTTTATGGAGTGTGAATTATATCCCAGTAAAGATTTTTTTTAAAAAAAGAAAAACTTTTAAGTAGTTTTTAAATATTGATAGTATCAGCTTATATTCATGAAACTTCTATAAGCTCCAAGATAGACACTCAATTCATGCATGCTGGAGATGTAAAGTTTCTTCTTTATCTTCAAAAGGCACAACGAATTCAAATTATAGACCAATTAAAAGTTAACTTATTTATTCAACAACAATTTAGTGAACATTCCTTATGTGCCAAACACTGAGTGTAGAGAAAACAAAAAAAGTGATGACATGGTGCTTCCCGAAAGATCTGGTAGCAAAGGGAGGATGTGAACATAATAAAAGTTAGAAAGTGGTAAATGCCATATTAAAAATTAGTCTAATGGGGGTTAAGGATCAGTGTGGCCAGAGAGTGGTCAGGGAAGGTCTAGGTCGATACTAAGCAGAAACTTAAAATATGGCTAGGGTTTATATGTATGGAAATGGTGGAGGTAACATATACAGGATAAGTTGATAATTTCTACTGCTTTATTACATTTTGCAACATTAAAGATAAGTAGATTGGTCTGCAAAAGATATGATGTGATAAGCCTTTTCATTACGTGGGATAAATGCATTTTTCAAAGCTGTAGCAAAATTCTCCTATCTCCTGCTCTAATTCTAGTAAACTTAAACTGCAACACTTTTTGTATAGGTTGTAACTTAGAAAAGAGATGATCCAGATACTAGATGAAAGGAAATCAATAAACAGGTAAAGTAAAGTGAAATCTAAGATTCAAAGGAGAAAATAGAATTTTTGAGAGGACAATATTCATACTAGATACTGTCTTAATATAATATTTCTGCTCAGTAGCTCTTTTCAACAGTATAGCCAGTTCTCTGATCTCATGAAAGGCTAGAATTGGTTTGGTGATATTTATTCTTAAGGTTTTCTTGACAATCTAGTATAATAAATTGTTTTTTGAATATTGCTTGCCAGACATTGCTTTACTTCTAATCTCTCAAAGACTTAATTAATGGTCGCATTTCACGCAGACGAAACCTCTGAGGCTTTTTGGCACAGTTCAAAAGGTTATTCTATTGACAAGTCCAACATTTAAAAGTAATGCTATCTATACTTCCTTTTTCCAAGGAAGTCACAGCATTGCCTCTCATTTACCCAGTGGGGCAGAAATGGTGAAATAGTCAGTATGTCCATTTTAGAAGCACATTCAAACTAATTGACTTCCTTCATATTATGCCATTTGTCACAGATCCATTCTTAGAATTCAGTCTTCTAACTTAAATTTCAGTGGGTTTTCTATCAGACACTGCTAACTGTGGTTTGCACAGTTATATATAGAAAAATCATGTGGAAAAAATTCTCAGAGCATTGAACTATTTATCCCTGGCCATTGTCATATCTAAGTATTTGAACCCCACTTGCCTTCCCTGCTGTCTTTCCTCTTCTCATCTGGGTTCAAGATTTCCCTTTTGAAACTTAAACTCACTACTCTCTATTCTGGAAATGAAACTTTGATTATTCGTGTTCTCTTTCTCTGTGAATTAAGGGAACCAATATCTTCCAAAAAGAGCTGTGCTTACATCAAAGGGAAGCTGAACCCCTTTCTTTGACTGTGGACTTTATCATCACATATGAGTTTCCGTCTGTAAGAGAAAGGCACTATCATCTTATATTCTCTAACTTTTAAAGAAAAGCAAACAAACAAAAATTCTGAAGTATCAAAGGTAATTGCCTTGGGAAAAGGACCATAGACTTATTAAACACTAACTTGGAATCCCACAATTATAATATGCGCTACAATGATGACTTCAGAGTAAGAGGTCATCTTGATCCCACTCAACCATTAAGTGCCTGAAAAATTAAACTATCCTTAGTGAGACATGATCCTAGAATGAGGACCTAGAAAAGCCTGCAACTGTTTTATTCTTTACTTTTTCTTGTGATTAATATTATTTGTAGCTTATAATATATATTCACATTATATAATATTTCCTTATTTATTTTGACACTGTGAAAATCGTTCAATTTTAATAGGTTATTTTGTATGACTCATTTAGTAGCTTGATAGTAGATATGTTTTATCTTCTGCTATCATAATTACACGTTCTCTTGTTATTGCTTGTTTTTTTAATGCTTACTTGTTATTTTGTTTGTTCTTGATCTTTGAACTCAAGTACATATTTTTTTGTTAAATAAATTGTTTTTAGTTTACTTTTAACTCTAATAGAATGCTATTTATAATTTTAGATTATACACGTAGAATTTTTTTTTTTTTTTTTTTTTTTTTTGAGACAAGTTCCGTCACCCAGGCTGGAGTGCAGTGGTGCAATCTTGGCTCACTGCAACCTCTGACTCAGGGGCTCAGGTGATCCTCCAACCTCAGCCTCCCAAGTAAGTAGCCGGGACTACAGGCGCATGCCACCCACGCCTGGTTAATTTCGGTATTTTAGTAGACACAAGGTTTTGCCATGTTGGGGCTGGCCTTGAACTCCTGCACTCAAGCGATCAGCCCAACTCTGCCTTGCAAAGTGCTAGGATTAAAGGTGTGAGTCACAGTGTCTAGAGATCTTTACTTCTTAACAGGACGCTAATTACCCTTTAAATATGAGAAAATGCACATATATATTGACATTACTCACCTCCTCACCATATTCTAATCTGCTCCTTCACTTCTATTTCCATAGTTTCAGGTTTTTAAAATCAAGTATTGTTATTTAAGGTAATTTTGTGTTTAAGTAATTCACCAGTCATTTTACTTCATCACTTACCCACTCCTGATATTTAAAATTTAAAATCATTGCTGAGTTACTTAGAATTACATTTTTAAGTAGAATTTTTAGAGATGTCACATGAGCAAAGCACTTCTTGAGTCTCTATATCCTCAGAATGCCTTCAGGTTACCTTCACATTTGAATACAGTCTGCACACTAGTGGGGAAGGGTGTCTTCAGTCAGTTTCCCCTCCAAACTCTGTGGACAGTTTCAGAGCTTTGTGCCATCTAACACTGCTGGGGAGATCCAGGGCAGACTGATTCCTTTTTGTGTCTTGATTCTTATGTTTTCTTTATTTTTCCTCAATTATCATAAAATTAAGCACCTGTCTGCATGATTCCTCTTGAAACACAGAAGATCTTAAAGATCTTAAAATCGAAAGATTCAGGTATCCCTTTAGATTAAAAAAATTCTTCAATAATTTGTGCTTTCTTTTATAAGTTTACCGTAAGCACTTCATCTGTAAACTCTTTTCCATCTAAATGTATGATATCTGTCAATATTTTATCTCACAGTCTTTTATTCTATGTTCTAAGTGAACTCAAGCCCTTTCCCATAATGCTTTTTTATTTTTCTGTAGTGGCTTTAGAGAAAGGCAAGGTAATAAGAAAGGCACTATAGCAGAACAGTTGTGGGAGTCATTAGATTTAGTTACAAATATGCCAGTTTTCCTATTTCTTTCATGCATGATGTGAGGTTGTGTTTCTCCACCTCCACTTCTCAAAAGTAAGTATGGTTTGCTTTGGCCAATGAAATGGAAGCCTACACTCCATGTGTTACTTCTGGGCAGAATCATTTCATTGCCAGTGCAGGACACTGAATGTTCCCTAAACCTGCTGTGGGTGATAATGGAAACACAAATCAAGATGAAGTTTTCCTCAGTCTTCATCCCTGATTGACTCCGACAACTTAGGTCTCCCTACTGACTTGCTTTTGGATAACCAGAGTGAGAGAGAGAGATTTTGTTTTTGAATCCACTGAGTTTTTAAGGCTGTTCATCCGCATAACATAACTTTGCAAACCTTACTGATATATTTGAAAATGCCTATTAAGTGTGGGAAGGAACCCCTTACAATTTTCTTTTGCTTCATGGTATGTCATTTCCTAAAATGTACTTTTCCTATTAATTTTCCACATTTTTTTCCTCCATCAATTAAATTAGCAATTTTGTATACGTTTTTGTTACTTTTTTAAAATTTATTTTTGAGTTGACACAGATCTATCCTGACTTATTTGATCCAATCAAGTGTAAATGAAATCCACATCCCCACATTCTTTGCTTTCCTGTGCATCAAGATACTAGATAGCAAGTAGTGCCAGTTTATACCATTTGGGTAGTTACTTAGCTATCTGAAAGGAATTAGGAAGTGGTTAAGGAAGAAAGCAGCTGATATATCCTGACTCCCAACATTTTCCCTCCAAAAGTTTTTATCAACTTTCCTCAGGACATTGTGTGATGCTTGTGAGAAATGGAAGAGTAATTGTTCTTGAGGGTAAACCACTTGCTTTGGTGAGAGCCATTGGTTTGGAGGGTCTGCCTATTTTCTCTGATTACTTGGCATTTGGTATAAGCTGCACAGCTGACCAAATGCCAGGTAACATAGGAACATAAAGTTGTGTTCCATTTCTTTTTTATCTTAGTGTTACTAGATCTCTTCTTTCTTGGTTAGCTGGAAAAAATGTATCCAAAAAATATCTTACTAAGAGAATGAAAAGATAAGTCTTACACTAGGAGAAAATATTTCTAAAACACATATCTGATAAAGAACTAGAACCTAAAATGCATAAGGAACTCTTAAAAACTCATCAATTAAAAAAAGTTGAAAAATGGACAAAATATCTGAACAGAAAGCTCACCAAAGAAGATACACAAAGGTCAAGTAAGCATAGAAGAAAATGTTCTATATTGCATGTCGATAGGGCATTGCAAATTAAAACAAGAAACCACTACACACCTATTAGAACAGCTAAAATACAAAGCATGACAACACCAAATGTTGATGAGGACACGAAGCAATAGAAACTCTCACTTATTGCTGGTATGACGCAAAATGATGCAGCTACTTTAGAAGACAGTTTAGTAGTCTCTTATAAAACTAAACATATTCTTGCCATATGATCCAATAATCAACTCCTTAGTATTTAGCCAAATGAGTTGAAATCACATGTACACAAAAACCTTGATAAGAGTGTTCAAGTCGAAATTTATTCATAATTTCCAAAGCTTAAAAGCAACAAAGATGTCCTTCAGTGGGTAAATGGATAAACAAATTAGTACATCTGTAAAATAAAATATAACTCAGTGATAAGAAGAAATGAGCTATCAAGCCATGAAAAGATATGGAGGAACCTTAAATGTATATTGCTAAGTGAAAGAAACCAATATATAAAGGCTTCATACTGCATGATTCCAACAATACGACAATGTGGAAAAAGAAAAGCTATAGAGACAATAAAAAGATCAGTGATTGTCAGGAGTTTGTGGGGAGAGAGGAAGGGAGGAATGCATGAATAGGCAGAGCACAGGGAATTTTTAGGGCAGGGAAGCTCTTCTGTATATTACATAATAAAATATATTAATATAGTAATATATAATACTATATGTTATATAATACAATGATGGATACATGTCAATATACATTTATTAAAACTCATGAAAGGTAGACACAAAAAGTGAAACTTAAACTATGGAGTTTAGTTAATAGAAATTTATCAATACTGGCTCATCAATTGTAACAAAAGTACCACACTGATGCAACATGTTAACAATGGGAAACTGGGTTGTGGGTGAAGGGAGTATAAGAAAACGATCTGCACTTTCCTCTCAATTTTTTGGGTAAGCCTAAAACTGTTCAAAAACATAAATTGCTACTATATATGATAGCATGTTACATGTTAAATATATGTATATATTCATTCCATGCAGATTCTCTTTCAGTTCTATTGTTCCATAACAGGAAAATGGGCCACTGTGAAGTATTCCCATCCATGTACCCAACATTCATTTCTATAAATTAGTGTGGCTGATCTCCATGATTTTTTTTTTTTATATACTTTAAGTTCTAGGGTACATGTGCACAACGTGCAAGTTTGTTACATATATATACATGTGCCATGTTGGTATGCTGCACCCATTAACTCATCATTTACATCAGATATATCTCCTAATGCTATCCCTCCCCCTTACCCCCTCCCCACAATAAGACCCGGTGTGTGATGCTCCCCTTCCTGTGTCCAAGTGATCTCATTGTTCAATTCCCACCTATGAGTGAGAACAGATCTGCATGATTTCTTAACATTGTTATAGTGATTGACAGCAAACTGTTGTTTGTATGATCATAAAGTACCAACAGTTGTGCTAAATCTTTAAATAAGACTTCATTTTATTTGATTCTTTCAACAAATTTCTGAGGTAGGTGTTATTATCTCCATATTGCAGTTGAGGGAACAGAAGTATAAGTAACTTGCTGGAACCTCAAACATGGAAGCTCCAAAGCTAAACCCAGGCCTATTAAATTAGAACCCCCACTCTCTCTCTCTCTCTTTTTTTTTTTTTTTGAGACAGAGTTTTTCTCTTCGTGCCCAGCTGGAGTGCAATGGTGCAATTCTGGCTCACTGCAGCTTCCGACTCGCGGGCTTAAGTGATTCTCCTGCCTGAGCCTCCTGAGTAGCTGGGACTACAGGTGTGTGGCACCACGCCTGGCTAATTTTTTGTATTTTTAGTAGAGATGGCATTTCACCGTGTTGGCCAGGCTGATCTCGAACTCTTGACCTCAGGTGATCCACCCGCCTCGGCCTCCCAAAGTGGTAGGATTACAGGCGTGAGCCACCGCGCCTGGCCCACTCTCTTAAATAAAAGCCAAATGATTCCTTTTCCTTATCACCCGAAGCACACAATGTTTGGGTTTAGTGCATGTGTATCCATTCAACATGATACAAACTGTATTTGACAGATAGTCCTCTAGGTTTATGGTATGTAATAGTGCTCTTCCGTTTCAAGATAGTGAAACTTTATCTTTTTAAAATTTCAATGAACATCATGAAAGAAATGCTCTTACTCTGCCATCTTTCCCCGAAGCCTCTCTTTCAAATTAGGTCTGTTAGGATTGAATGATTGATTCCTATTTCCAGCATTATGTTGACTAGATTACTATTAGAGGAATAATATCTCTTCAATTGAAAATACTAAAAGCAAAAATAAAAAAGATGAAATACTTTTTGATTAAATGCATTCATGAGCTGGCATTAAAGAAAAGAATATTGAAGCCAAAAATAAGAAGTCATGTGCCAAGTAGAGTAAAATGAGCACTAATTTTCTTAGACTTGTGGAGCTCAGGAGACAAGATACAAAGCCCAGGCATTGGCCACGGTGAGGAATCTTGTAGAATATTTGTGATGAAGCAGAGATAAACATATCCACCCCAGGACTGAAGAACAGCTGCTTATAATAAGCTCTGGCACTGAGTGGTAGGAGAAAAAATACTCTCCATTGTGAATTTGTGATCACTGTTTGGCACACATAAGGATTTGAAGCCTGAGGTGACACTTCCTAGGTAGTCTGAAAAAATTTTAAGCTAACTATATTATTAAAAATGTTTCCAGACTGAAATAATCCCCACAATTCACATCTTTATTGCTGTAAGAAATAATCAACTATTTAAAATAATATGACAATATATTATGTGAGTTATAAAATATGTAGTAGTAAAACGAGAAATTATAGCACAAAGGATGGGAGGGGGAGATGTAAGTATTTTGTTATAAGGATTTTCCACTATGTGGGGAAAATGTAGAATATAATTTGAAAGTGAATATAATAACATCACTTGAAGGTAGACTGTAAAAAGTTAAAGACGCATATTGTAAATGTGAAATCAATCCTTTAAAAGAACTCAACAGCATATTTAATAATTTAATATTGGAGATAAAATGTAATTCTAGTAATATAGAGTTAACCTTTAAAAAGGACAGAAAAAGGGAGAAAGTTTAACTAAAAGAAAATGTATAGCAATACAGTAGGCTTAAACCCATCCTTATTGGTAAATAAATTAATTGTGGATAGTCTAAAAGCTACACCGAAGTGGCAGAGATTATTAGATCATATAAGAAAACAAGATTAAACTATATACTATCTACAAAAAAAATCCTTTTAAATATAAAAACACAGATAAGTACATAAATAGAAAAAGATACAGGTAAACAATAACCCTAAGAATCCTAACATAGCTATTTAAATAACAGTAAAGGTACACTTTAAAATAAGGTGTATGACCAGGGATAAAGATAGATATTTCTTAATGATATAAAGGTCATTTCATCAGGAAAACCTAACAAGCCTACGTGTATAAGCACCTAATACCAGAATTTTAAGATGTGTGAAGCAATGGTCTAGCACGTAGGGAGCTTAGAAGTTGCCAATTCATCCTGCCAACAAGTAAAAAATGGAACAAACTGAAAAATCAATAGTTTTCCTTAGGCCCATCAGAGAAGTGAGGCCACAGGGTAAACTAATGTCTCCCCCTAATTGGAGACTCAGAGAGGCAGATGGAGAGAATCACAGCTACCAGAGCAGAAACTCAGAAGCAGAAACCTCTGTGGGAACCAGCGCTGGAGCAGGAAAACCTGAACTGTAAGAGAAGAACCCCTGGAGTCTCAGTGTGGACAAGGATAACCCATAAAACCTCCAGGGGAACCGAGCCATGAAGGTAGGGATGGGACCCGCACTGCTGTGGATTTTATCTCCAGCACCTTTACCAGGTAATCGCAGTGAAGATCAGAGCAAAAAATCCACTTGGGCTCTGGGAGTGGGAGGCGGAAAGTAACCACTTTGAAATACACCGGAACATTCTGTTTGTTACACCTAACAGACTGGCCCTCAGAGAAACCTTTTTATGAGAGCCTAACCTGTTTGGGCATTTATTAGATCCTAATATGTAGAGAAAAGCAAATATCCAAATCCACCCTTTCTAGCCATCCTATACCACCTAAGAGGGTGGGGGGAAAAAAAAAAAAAGAATCGTTTGTGAAGTTCACAACCCAAGACACAGGGTCACTAAAAGACTGAGACCTACTCGTAAGACTACTGAAGGCTTCCTGCCCACCCACCTCCACCTCCACACCTAACCACTATATCGCTAAAGGTCTATTTGCCGCAGTTTATTTTACATAGTACATCATGTCTGCTTTTCAACCAAAAATTACAAAAAATATTAAAAGGCAAAAAACAAAGTTTGAAGTGACAGCAAGCATCAGAATCAGACCTAGATATGACAGGGATGTTGGAATGATCAGACTGTAAGATTAATCAACTATATTTAATGTGCTAAGGATCTAATGGACAAAGTAGACAACTGCAGGAACATAAATACTGCAAGTAAAGAGGTGGAAAATCTAAGAAAAAAATCAAAAAGAAATGTTAGAAATTGAAAAGTTTGTATTAGAAATGAATGTCTTTGATGGGCTCATTAGTAGATTCGATATGACTAAGGAAAGAATCTACGAACTTGAGGGTATGTTAATAGAAACTTTCAAAATGAAAAAGCAACGAAAAAAAAAGACTGGAAAAAAAAAAACAAGATATCTCAAAACTGTGGGACAACTACTAAAGGTGTAACATACATGTAACGGGAATAGCAGCAGAATAAAAAGAGAAAGGAACAAAAGCAATATTTAAGGAAAATGATGGAGAATTACCCCCAAATTATTGTCAGACACCAACCATAGATCCAGGAAACTTAGAAATTACCTAGCAGACAAAACGTAAAAAAAAAAAAAAAAGGAATCAAGGCATGTCATATTCAAACTCAAGAAGATCAACAATAATATCTCACTTCCCCTCAGAAACCATGCAAGCAAAAAGAAAATGAAGTGAAATTTTTAGTTTTAAGAGAAAAAAAAAAAAAAACCACACAGATCAACTTGGACTTCTGCACCCTTTAAAATTATCCTTCCAAAATGAAGAACAAATAAAGACTTTCTCAGACAAGAAAAAATTGAAGAAGTTTGTTTGTCTTGTAATAAATGTTAAGAGAAGTTCTTCAGAGAGAAAGAAAATAAGTCAGAATCTTGGATCTATATAAAGAAGATTGTCAGAGAAGAAACCAGTGAAGATAAACAACTTTTGTATTATTCTTAATTGACATAACAGATAATAATTTGTCTTAAATAATAATCACAAAAATATTTCCAACTGTATATGTTTCTGTTTGTGTGTATATGTGTGTATACATACACACCTATATGCTTATGGATAAGTGAAATGAATGACATCAATAATACAATAGACAGTAGAAAGAAATTAGGAATATTTGTTATTATAAGGTATGTACACTACCTGTGAAGCAGAAAGGTGTTGACAATTGACTTGTATTAGTTGCAAATATAAAAGAGAAAGCATAAGAAATATGACTTTCTGGAAAAGCCAAAATTATGGAGGAAGTGAAAAGACCGTGGGTGTCAGGGATTAGAGAAAGGGAGGAATACATTGGCAGAACATAGAGTATTTTAAGGGCAGTGAAACTATTCTTTATGACACTATAATGGTGGAAACATATCATTATACATTTGTGAAAACGCAAAGAATGTACACCAAGAGTGAATCCTAATGTAAACTATGGACTTTGAGTGATAATGATGTGTCAGCGTAGTTGCCACTGTAACAGATGTACCATGCTGGTGCTGGACGTTGATCCTGAGGGAAGCTATGAGGTGTGTTAGGGGCTGCACTTTCCACTTAATTCTGACATGAAGCTAAAAAGTCTTACACACACATGCATACACATATAATTGGCAAAAGTAAAATAAACAAATGAAAAGTCAAAAATTACAGTTCAAGATTTTGAAACTTTTCTGTCATTGGCAGATCAAGTAGACAGAAAAATCACTAAGGACATAGGTGACATAATGAACACTTTCAACCAATTTAACTGACATAAATGGAGCACTACACCCAACAATAACAAGCGCATATGGATCATTCACCATTACAAACAATGTGTTAAGGAATAAAACAAGTTCCAATACATTTGGAAACATTAAATTCATTCAGAGTGTGTTCTGGCCAGAACAGAATTAAATTATAAATCAACAATAGAAAAATAGGCAGGAAAAAATCATGCACATTTGAAAATTAAACAGTATACTACTAAACAATTAGTGAGTCATAAAATAAATCAGGAAAGAACTGCAGAAACATTTTTGATTAAATTAATGTTAAAACATGACATATCAAAATCTGGGGACAGATACATCTAAAGCCATGCTTAAAGGAAAATTCAGAGTTTCAAACATTTAGTGTAGAAAAAAAATAAAGCTCAAATCCATAATCTAGGCTTCCATCTTAAGGGGTTATGGAAAAAAATCAAATTAAACACACAGTAAATGGAAAGGAAGAAAATAATTGAGATAAAAGTCGAAATAAACTACCAAAAAAAAAAAAAAAAACCCAAACAATAAAGAAAATTAATGAAACCAAAAGCTGATTCTTTGGAGGAATCAGTAAAGTGATAATCCTCTAGCTAGGCTGAATGAGAAAATAGGAAGACTCAAATTACTAATTGCATTAGTCATTTCAGGCTGCCATAACAGAAGACTCACAGACTGGGTGGCTTAAATAACAGGAATTTATTTCTCACAGCCCTGGAGGTTGGAAAGTTAAAGATCAAGGTGACAGCTGATTTGGTTGTCTGGCAAAGGCTCTCTTCTTGGCTTTCAGATGGCCGCTTTCTCACTGTGTCCTCACATTGCAGAGAGAGAGAGAGAGACAGAGAGAGAGAGAGAGCGCAATGTCTCTGGTGTCTCTTCTTCTTTGGGCACTAATCTGATCATGAGGGACCCACCTTCTTGACTTCACCCAAACCTAAATACCTCCCAAAACACCCACCTCCAAATATTGTCACATTTGGGATTAATGCTTCAACATATAAATTTTGGGAGGACACAATTCAGTCCACAATTTCAAAATTCAAAATGAAAGAGGGATAATCATTAGAGAAACTGCAAGCCTTAAAAGAATAATAAAATAATATTAGGAATAACTTTTTGTTGATATATTAGGCAATTTAGATAAGATGCACACATTTCTTGAATGACGCAAATTGCCAAATCTGATTCATGAGAAGATAGAAAGCTGAATAATGCTACATTACATGAATTGAATTTGCAATTAAAAACTTTCCCATTAAGAAAACTGCAAGCCCAGATGACTTGACTAGTGAATTCTATCAATCATTTAATCCTACACAAACTCTTAAAAAGTAGAAAAAGAAAGAATACTTCCCTGTTCGTTTTGTTATGTCAACGGATTAAGTATCTGTTGCTGCATAAAAATTGAATCAAAGATCTCATGTAAGACTATAAGCAAGATCTTTGGCTAGAACAGCAGGCGTCCCAGGGTTCAACTCGGAGCTGATTTGCTTCTAAATTCACTTAAATAGATATTATGAGGATCAGAAGATGTGATTCCAAACTCACTGATATTCCAGACTCACAGACATTGCCCCTCCAGTGCAAGCTGTATGAAATAGAGGAGAGATTATCCCTGATGGAAGCCATAGTCTTTTTATGATCAAATCTCAGAAGTGACATCCTAGCATTTCTGCCTTATTCTATTTTTTAAGAAGCAATGACTAAATCTAGCTTACACTTAATGGGAGAAGATTACATAAGGGAATGAATAATAGGAGCTAGAGTTTATTGGGACCATTTTAGAGTTTACCCACCACAGCATGACCTTGATACAAAAACAAAAGACATCAAAATTATACTTCAATATCTCTCATGAGCTCAAAAGTCAAATACAAAAATATGTAAGAAGAGTAATACACCAGCACCAAGTAGGATTTATCCCAGAAACAAGTGATTGGTTTCATATTTAAGAATCAATGTAATTTGCCACATTAGCAGGATTAAGGAGAAAAACTGTATAATCATTTCAATAGACAAAGCAAAAACATTTTTAAAAAACACCCATAAATAAAAAAACCTCCTAGCAAATTGAGATAAAAGTAAACTTCCTAAACCTAATAAAGAGCATCTATATAAGAAAAAAAAGATGTAGAGCTAACATCATATTTCATGGTGAAAGTCTAAATGATCTTCTACAATCAAGAACAAAGATATGTGTTCATACCATTCCTTGTCTTTATTTTACTGGATATTCTATTTAGAGCAATAAGTAAGGAAACAGAAATTAAAGGCATATCAAATGAAAAGCAGTAAAAGTCTCTTTATTCACAAAAGTCATAATCATGTATGTTGGAAATGTTAACATAGCTATCAAAAAACTACTTACAAGTGAACTAAACAAGATTACAAGATACAAGATCAATATCTAAAAATCAGTATTGTCTATATATGAACCACAAATATTGAGATATCAAATTTAGACAAAAAACTTTAAAAATGTTTATGATAGCATCAAGATATGTGAAATACTTGAGAATGAATTTTTAAAATATTTGTGCAAGACCTGTACATTAAAAACTACAAAACATTGCTGAGAGAAATTAATAAAGAATTAAATAGAGCAATATACTATGTTCATGAAGAAGAATATTTAATATCATCAATATGTCAGTGCTCTCCACGTTTGTTTATAGTTTCGAATTCAGCTATAGGTCAATTTCAGTCAAACTACCAGCAGGCATTTTTTATGTGTGGAAATCAACAAAATGACTCTAAAATTGATATAAAAATTCAAAGAATGTGCAATAGCCAAAATGATTTTGGAAAAGTGAAATGCTGAAAAATTGTTTTGCCTTATTTCAAGACTTACTAGAACCTATACTAATTAAGTCAATATGATACTTGCTTAAGGCCATACATATATGTGATAATAGGACACCAGACAGCAGTCCTATCCAACAGAACTTTCTGTGATGTGGCAAATATTCTGTATTTATCCTGCCTAATAAAGTACTAATTAGCACATTAATTAGGTGTGATTATTGAGCACTTGAAATGTGGCTTTTGGGACTAAGGAACTAAATTTCAAAATTTATTTAACTGTAAATAAGGTAAATTTAAATTGTCATGTGTAGCTGGAGTTGTCTTTATCAGGCTGTGGAAGTGTAGGAAATCAAGATATAAACCAACAGACATATGGCGAATTTATTTTTGGTAAAGAAGCTAAGGTAATTCCATAAGAAAGATATTTTATACTTTCAACATATGGTGCTGGATCAACCGGATATTCACATAAAAAATTACATGTACCTCACACACATCTACATTTATTATGTATTAATTTTAAAGCCCCAATTCTTACCTCACACCATGTAAGACATGACTTTGCTCCTCATTTGCCTCCAGTCATGATTGTGAGGCCTCCCAGCCATGTGGAACTGTGAGTCAATTAAATGTCTTTCATTTATAAATTACCCAGTCTCAGTTCTGTCTTTATTAGCAGTGTGAGAACAGACTAATACAACCTCAATAGAGTTAATATCAAAAATTAAATAAATGTAAATAGACTATATACTCCAATAAAATATCAAAGATTTTAAGATTAAAAATTAAAAATCCATTATATTGTTTCAGGATCTTTGGGGTGTCACATTTCTGGCTGGAAACATGTGGCCAGTGGCACCTTTGCCCAAGTGTTGTTTGGGCCTGCTGGGCTTGTTATAGCCACTTGACCTGGCAGGCTACCCTCAGCTCACACTACCAGCCTGGATCACATACCTCCAAGAAGGACTGGAGTCAGGTGTGGAGGAGAAAGGGGTGTGTGAGTGAGTGAGGTGTCCAGCTACCCCACAGTCAGGCACGCCAACTGTTGCCACAGGGTGGGCAGCTCCAGATGCTGGCAAGGGTGCCAGCTCTCTGCAGGGCTGCAGCTAGACCAGGCCAAACAGCTCCCCTAGTTGGCACCTGGAAATGCAGTGGTCTGGAAGCTTGGAGATGCCAGGAACCACAGGGGCCTAACGGGAAAATCACAGCCCTGTCTCAGGAAGCTTCCAGGTCTGGGCTTTCCAAAGAGCTGCAGCTCTTCTCTTTTTCTCTTCACCTGCAATGTGGCAAGCAAGGGGCATGTTTCAGCACTGTTTGTGTTACAGCAGCTCTTTTAGTCTCACCATTCAGCAGGCCCTGAGTTCTTGTCCTGAGACCAGGAAGAATGAGGTACACAGACAAGTGGAGGGTGAGCAAGACGAAGAGGAGCTTTATTGAGCAATACAACAGCTCAGAGAAAACCCACAGTGGGCAGCTCCTCTCCATAACCACGGTGCTCTGACAAGTGTTCAGCTCCTAGCAGAGAGAGTGGCTACTCTCAGCAGGCAAGTTATCCCAACAAGTGTTCTCAGCAGAGAGGGTATCTGTTCTCTGCAACTGGTCATCCCACGGTCTGCAGTTCTTGGCAGAGGGGAGGAACTAGAGTGGGTGGACTCTTCCTCCTCTCTTCAGGCCAGTCATCCTGTCATCTGTCGTTCTCAGCAGAGAGGGTAGCTCCTCTCTGCAGCTGATCATCCCATCCTCTCTCTGTCCTCTGCCCTGCTTTGGCTGAGCCTGTGGCTTTTATGGACCTCAGAGGGGAGGAGGTGTCCATCAGTGGGTCCGTAGGAGGCCATGAGTGGGCCTAGAAAAGGCACCACATGTCCCCACTCCAGTCTGTGGGACTGGCAGCCCAATCCCCAGGCCTCAGGCCCTCCCTGGCCAGAAGGTGGGGCCTCACCAGGGACCTGCCCCCTTCTGCACAGTCGCCTGTGTGCCTCCTGCTGCCGTTCATAGTGACAAGGCTGCTTGGGCCAAGGGGGACCTGCAGGCCAGCACCGAGCTGCCCTCAGCTTTCCCCTTTCTGGGCTTGTCAGTACCCAAAGTCTGGAGGGGGCCAAGGCAGGAGGGAGTTGGTGTGTTACTGCTGCCCCAAGTATTCACACACCCATTCAGGCTGTGACAGCACCTGGGCCCAGCCCCATCCCTGCTCCGAGATTGGAGTGAGTTCTAAGAGTGAGGAAAGGCCAGGCAGTGGGAATAGACACCTCTGAGGCTGCAGGGGAAGGAGGGCCTTCATGGGTCCCCTGAGAGTGCAGGAATGCCTGGGTCCACGGTGGCGGCAGAGGAGCTGCAGTGGCACCTGGAAGGGGAGGACTCCTGCCTGCTCCCAGTTCCCAAGAGCACAGAGGTGCCCAGGTTGCAGCTGTGGCTTGGGCAGCTGCGGTTGTGCCTGGTGAGTTCCCGCCCCACCAACTTGGAAGGGGTTGGGCTCCCACTTGTCCCTTGTTCCTGACAGCTTGGCAAAGTTTGGCACCTGGCTGTGCCCCCTTGCAGCCTGAAGAGGGGGGTCTAGGTCCTCCCTGGGCTTGGATTGGTATCTGGGGCAGGGGTAATGTTTCCACGAGCTCCTGCTGTGTGGCCCCAGTGCTCAGGGGTGGCCCGGAGCACCCCCTCACCCGGCTCTGGCCCTGCCCATGGGGAGTGCTTCCTGGAGCAGATCACAGGCCCCAAGCCTTGCCATTGGGAGTGTTAGACTCAGCGGTCACCTGGAGGCAGGGTGGACCCCAGGGATGGGGCCCCAGGCAGCCCTGTGCAGAGGCCCCTCCCAAGCTGCAGAAACATGGAGCCCTTGGCAAGGAGGGTGCAGTGACCATGCCGCTGGCCAGAACCCTGAAGTGGGCACCGCTGCCACTTCCCACTCTGGGCCCCCAAAGCGCGTCCCCAGTTCTGCCTCCTCCCCATACTCTCCCTGCAGCAGTGGCTGGTGAGAGCTGTGACACGGGGCCAGGGGCCAGAGCCATGGAGGCTCCAGGCCTTCGGGTAGGTCCCACCTGGCCACACAAGTTTGGGTTCAGTGCAGGTCACTGCCTCGGGAACGCATGGCACAGGGGACCCACTGCTGCCATTGCTGCTCTCACAGTTGCTCCTGCCATCATCACCTGCACCTTCCTGCTGTGGACAGCCTGCTTCTGCCATCAATATCTATCTAAAAGAGACAGTTCCAAAAGCAGATGATTCAGAAAAATTTAAAGGAATAATTAGAATAAGACACAGCAAACATCAATAAAATAAAGCTATTGTAAACAATAAATTAAAGATATAGACACTGACTTAGAAAAGTGTCTGTGATAAATTAAGTGGAAGAAAAGTGGCACAGTAGGAAGTTATTCACAGTAGTATATTATGAGTGAAAATATTATTCATGGATCCAACAAGAAACAGCACACTCTTACAGTTTAATTGACGAGTATGTGATGAGGAACCACAGTCTTGTGCCACATAAAGACATTTTGGTCAATGATGGACCACATATATAATGGTGGTCTCATAAGACTGTAACGAAACTGAAAAATTCCTATCACCTACTGATGGTGTAGCTGTCAGAGCATCATACAGCAAGGCATTATTCACATGTTTATGATGATGTTGGTGTAAACAAACCTACCATGCTGCCAGTCATAAAATATATAGTATCTACAGTTGTGTACAGTACATAATACTTCATAATGAGGATAAATGACTGGTACTGGTTTATGTACTTTTTTTCTTGTTATTTTAGAGTATAATCCCTCTACTTATATATATAAATATAAAAGTTAACTATAAAACTGCCTCAGGAAGGTCCTTCAGCAGGTATTCCAAAAGAAGGCGTCATTCTCATAGATGATAACTTTATGTGTTTTATTGACCCTGAAGACCTTCTAGTACAACAACATGTGGAGAGGGAAGATAGTGCTATTGATGATTCTGACTCTCTGTAGGCATAGGCTAATGGGTGTTTGTATCTTAGCTTTTAACAAAAAACATTTACAAAGTAAAAAAGACTAAAACATTTCAAAAAATAGGAAAAAACTTATAGAATAAGGATAGAAAGAAAATATTTTGTACTGCTGTACTATGTTTGTGTCATTATGAAAGAGTAAAAAAATTTAATGAAATAGTTTATAAAATAAAATTTCAGTAATTTAAGTTTACTGTTCAAGAAAGTTTTGAAAAATAAAATTAGTGTAGCCTACGTGCACAATGTTTGTTAAGTCTATAGTAGTGTACAGTAATGTCCTAGGCTTTCACTTTCGCTCACCATTCCCTCCTCCAGAGCAGCTTCCAGTTCTGCAAACTCCATGCATGATAAGTACACTATACAGCTGTAATTTTTTAATGTTTTGTGTAGTATTTCATTGTACCTTTTCTGTGTTTAGATATGTTTAGATGTATAAATACTAACCATGGTTGCAACTGCCAACACTATTCAGTGCAGTAACATGCTGTACAGTTTCGTAGCCCAAGAGCAATAAGCTATACCATATAACCTAGGTATGTGGTAGGCTCTACTATCTAGGTTTGTGTAAGTGCACTCTATGATGTTCACACAATGACAAAATTGCCTAGCAACACATTTGTCAGAGCATATTCCTGTTGTTAAGCAATACATGACTGTATTTACCTAGGAGAGGGCAAGAGTAAGGGAGCTGTATTAGTCCGTTTTCATGCTGCCGATAAATACATACCTGAGACAGGGCAATTTACAAAAGAAAGAGGTTTAATGGACTCACAGGTCCACATAGCTGAGGAGGCCTCACAATTATGGCAGAAGGTGAAATGCATGTCTCACATGATGAAAGACAAGAGGAGAGAATTGTGCAGGGAAACTCCCCTTTATAAAACCATCAGATGTCATGAGACTTACTCACTGTCATGAGAATAGCCAGGAAAACCCACTCCCATGATTTAATTACATATCAATGGGTCCCTTTCACAACATGAGGAAATTATGGGAGCTACAATTCAAGATGAGATTTGGGTGGGGACACAATAAAACTATATCATTCTGACCCCGGCCCCTCCCAAATCTCATGTCCTCACATTTCAAAACCAATCATGCCTTGCCAACAGTTCCCCAAAGTCTTAACTCATTTCAGCATTAACCCCAAAGTTTACAGTCCAAAGTCTTATCCAAGACAAGGCAAGTCCATTCTGCCTATGAGCATGTAAACTCAAAAGCAAGTTATCTACTTCCTAGATACATTGAGGCATACAGGCATTGGGTAAATACAGTCATTCCAATGGCAGAAATTGGCCAAACAATGGGGATAAAGTCCCCAGGAAGCCTGAAATCCAGCAGGGCAGTCAAATCTCAAAGCTCCAAAATGATCTTCATTGACTCATGTCTCACATCCAGGTTATGCTGATGCAAGAGGTAGGTTCCCATGGTTTGGGGCAGCTCTGCCCTGTGGCTGTGCAGGGTACAGCCTCTCTCCTGGCTGCTTTCACAGGCTGGCATTTAGTGTCTGCAGCTTTTCCAGGTATATGGTGCAAGCTGTCAGTGGATCTAACATTCTGGGGTCTGGAGGATGGTGGCCCTCTTCTCACAGCTCCACTAGGCACCCACTCCACATTTCCCTTCTGCACTGCCCTAGCAGAGGTTCTCCATTAGCACCCACACCTGCAGCAAACTTCTGCTGGGACATCCAGGAATTGCCATACATCCTCTGAAATCCAGGCAGAGGTTCCCAAACTTCAGTTCCTGACTTCTGTTCACCCACAGGCTCAACACCATGTGGAAGCTGCCAAGGCTTGGGGCTTGCACCCTCTGAAGCCATGGTCCGAGTTGTACCTTGGCCCCTTTCAATCACTGCTGGAGCAGCTGGGAAACAGGGCACCAAGTCCCTTGACTGCACACTGCAGAGGGACCCTTGGTCCCACCCACAAAACCATTTTTTCCTCCTATGCTTCCAGGTCTGTGACAGGAGGAGCTACCACAAAGGTCTCTGACATGCCCTGGAGACATTTTCCCTATTGCCTTGGTGATTATCATTCAATTCCTCATGTTACTGATGCAAATTTTTGCAGCTGGCTTGAATTTCTCCTCAGAAAATGGGATTTGCATTTCTATCTTATTGTCAGGCTGCAAATTTTTTGAACTTTTGTTTGTTTGTTTGTTTTTGACAGAGCTCTGTCACCCAGCCTGGAGTGTAGAGGCATGATCTGGGCTCACTGCAACCTCTGCAACCTCCACCTGCTGAGTTTAAGCGATTCTCCTGCCTCACCTCCCAAGTAGCTGGGATTACAGGCATGCATCACCACATCTGGCTAATTTTTGCATTTTTTAAGTAGAGATGAGGTTTCACCATGTTGGCCAGGCTGGTCTCAAACTAACTCCTGACCTCAGGTGATCCCCCCTGCCTTGGTCTCCCAAGTGCTGGGATTACAGGTGTGAACCACAGCACCTGTCCAAACTTTTATGCTCTGCTTTTCTTATAAAACAGAATGCCTTTAACAGCACCCGAGTCACCTCTTGAGTGCTTTGCTGCTTAGAAATTCTTCCACCAGCTACCCAAAATCATCTGTCTTAAGTACAAAATTCCACAGATCTCTAGGTCAGGGGCAAAATGCCACTAGTCTCTTTGCTAATACATAATAAGGGTCACCTTTGCAACAAGTTCCTCATTTCCATCTGAGACCACCTCAGCCTGGACTTTATTGTCCATATTCCTATCAGCATTTTGGGCAAAGCCATTCAACATATCTTTAGGAAACTCCTAACATTCTCACATTTTCCTTTCTTCTTCTGGGGCCTCCAAACTCTTCCAGCCTCTGCATGTTACCCAGTTCCAAATTTGCTTCCACATTTTCAGGTATCTTTACAGCAGCACCCCATTCTACCAGTACCCGTTTACTGTATTAGTCTGTTTTCACAATGCTGATAAAGACATACCTGAGACTGTGCAATTTACAAAAGAAAGAGGTTTAATGGACTCACAGTTCCACATTGCTGAGGATGCCTCACAATTATGGTGGAAGGTAAAAGGCACATCTCACATGGCAGCAGACAAGAGAAGAGAATTCACGCAGGGAAATCCACCTTTATAAAACCATCAGATCTCGTGAGACTTATTTACTATCATGAGAATAGCCCAGGAAAGACCCATCCCCATGATTCAATTACCTCTCAATAGGTCCCTTTCACAACATGAGGGAATTATGGGAGCTCTAATTCAAGCAGAGATTTGGGAAGGGATACAGCCAAACCGTATCAGGAGCCAACAAAGGATGATAAGGCACCCAGGAACAGCAGAAGAGAGCCAGTGCCATTCCCATGTGTGAAAGAGAAAAACA
This sequence comes from Macaca fascicularis, assembly GCF_037993035.2. Classification (NCBI taxonomy): domain Eukaryota; kingdom Metazoa; phylum Chordata; class Mammalia; order Primates; family Cercopithecidae; genus Macaca; species Macaca fascicularis. The sequence continues at coordinate 138,547,659 of NC_088375.1, forward strand.
GGAACACTGGCCTCAGCCAGAATGGCCACAATGTAGGAAGGGACTGTGGTTGGGAAAAGGGATACAAAGGGGACATAAAATCTCCTCCTTCTGTTTGTCTTCCAATGCCTTTCCCAAGCCAAACCCTAGTAAGTTAAGCAATGCAATCAGCAGAGTTCAGTCTCCCAGACCACTAAGCAGAGAACAGAGAATGTGTGAGGGACACAGGGAACAAGTGTTGAATAATCAACCCAGATACTGCTTGTAAAAACACAAACACAAAAATAGCAAAACTAATAATAATAACAAAATAAAACAAAACCCAGAAACCTCTCTCACACCTGCTCTTTCTTTCTTATCTGCTTAATATGTTTTTTTGAACCTGAAGAAATGAGCAGAAAAACACAAGATTATTAACATTGATTTAAACAAGAAACATTAGAAGTTCAGAGAATTGGGGAGAAAAATGATATGGTTAGGCTTTGTGTCCCCACCCAAATCTGATCTTGAATTATAATCCCCATAATCCACACATGTCAAAGGAGAGATCATGGGGCAGTTTCCCCCATGCTGTTCTCGTGATAGTGACTGAGTTTTCATGAGAGCTGACGGTTTTATAAGTGTTTGGCAGTTCCTCCTGAGTTCATTCTCCTTCCTGCTGTCTTGTGAAGGTGCCTTACCCTTCACCTTCTACCCTGATTGTAAGTTTTCTAAGGCTTCCTCAGCCATGCAGAACTGTGAGTGAATTAAACTTTTTCCTTTATAAATTACCCAGTCTCAGGCAGTTCCTTACAGCAGTGTGAAATCACACTAATACCGAAAGTATCTTAACTTTGTATTTATTCATATCACTTGCTTCAATGTGCATTTTTTAGTTTTGTATCTTATAAATATACACTGAGATAATTTGGCATTTTACGAATTGCCAATGTAAAAACATGCATGTATAATTAAATTTTACAAGAACTGCAAATGTTGATAGTGGTGGTTCTGACCTGTCTTGCTTGTTTCTAATAGTTCTCCAAGTTTTTTCAAAAATATTTTTGGCTTTGTTTCCTTTTTTAAAAAATTAGAAGGACAATAAAACTGTCTCAAATAGAATAAACACACTGTAGACTAACAAACTGTGTATCATGACTGTGCCTAAAGTAACAACACATGACCACTGAAACCTGTGCAGATTTGGGAAGAGTTGATAGGCTAGTACTCTTAGGAGTCATGATCACTAATTTTAAAGTGAGTAAATTTAAAATTCATAGGTATAGAAGCATGTGACTCAGTGTGTGAATGTATCCCTGTGTGTGTGTATATGCATTTGTGTATGTACACACACGTGTGTGTGTAATATACATATGTTTTTATATAAAATGAAATATTTTTATGTAAAAACAAACAAGGACATTCCGTCTCAATTAAACTCTGATTTCTCTTTTTGATATGCTTGCCCATTGTTTTCCATGGTTCTTAGCTGTAACTTCTTTATGTATCATTTTCCTTGGTTATATCTGAAGTCAGTGTTGCAGAGGTTGCCTTTTCTGGGAATAGAAGAGTTTGTACGACCTGCTTACTGCTGTAGCAAGCTTGGGAGCCAGTAGTTTGTTTTGGTCTAGGCTCATGTTTTTGTTTTTGCTTTGTTTTTGCTGGAGGGGGGAGATGTAATTTAATCAAAAACTTTGTAATTGTCTTATCTATTTGCATTTAGCCAACTTCATATGCCAGTAAGCCTACCCAAAGTTTGTTCTTAGACATAATAATCAAACCAAATTGATTTATTTTCTTGTAGCTTTCCTGACCCTCTTTTTTTGGTATTATAAGGAATACCTTTAGGCTCTCTGAAATAAAAGGTGGAAAGATCACATTCTTCATCTCATCTCTTTGTAGGACTAAACCTGTTTTTTCTCTGAGAAGTTTTACTGAGCCTTTGATGCTCAAGATATTTTTAAAACATCTCTCCCTCTCTGAGGTCCAGGAACAATTCACCTTTTCCAAGCTTTGGAACTTCCAAATAGGTAGTCTCTCTGTTTCTTCTCCTTGCTGCTTATAAACTAAGCAGCTTTTCCTGAGTCAGTCTCTTTATTTCAATACTTCACCAAAGGAAGTCAATAGAGGCCAATATAAATAGCCCTATTATATCTAGTCTCTTCCTTTAGAGTAGTGGTTCTCAACTAGGAGAAAGTTTGTCTTCCAGTGGACATTTGGCAATGTGTAGAACGTTTTTGATAGTTAAGACTAGGAAAGTACACCAGCGTCTAGTGGATGGAGAACAGGGTTGCTGTAAAACATCCTACAGTCATCATCCGCACAGGGCAGCTCCTGCAACAAAGAATTATCTGCTTCAAAAAGCCAATTGTTCTTCTGCCGAGAAACCCTAATCTAGAGACACAAATTCAGGACGTTACAAGTTGAGTATCCATTACCCAAAATACTTGGGACCTGAAGTGTTTCAAATTTCGGACTTTTTTTTTCCATTGTTTTGAAATATTTGCATATACATAATGAGACACCTTGGAGCTGGGACCTAAGCCTAAATACGAAATTTATTTATTTATGATTTAAATATACCTTATACATATAATGTGAAGGTAATTTTATATAATATTTTAAATAATTTTATGCATGAAACAAATTTTTAACTGCATTTGACTATGACCCATTGCAGGGGTAAAGTGTGAAATCTTCCACTTATGGCGTCATGTCTGTGCTCAAAAAGTTTTGGTTTTTGGAGCATCCGAGATTTTGAATTTTAGAATTAGGAATGCTAACTTGTACATTGTCTGTCTTCTGACTTATTACGGTATTATGAAATGTTTTGTTATTTTACAACATGAATTGCCATCTTTGCAACTTTTTCCAACTATTTTTCTGCGTAACACTAGGCTAATGTCATAAATCTTAGTACTTTTGCTACATTAATAACTCATTTCAAGGCCACAATTTCTGTGTGTAGAATAGCCTATGATCTGTAAGAAAAAAAATTTACAAATGCAATTACTTACCACAATAACACATTAACACAAAAGTATAATGTGGCTGTTTGAGTCATGCCTTGAAAGAAATATCCAAAGATTAAAGTTTCTTACCTTCCTTAGTATTTCAGTCCTCTACAGGGAAGGCAGATGAGGGAAGAAATGGAGAAAGTGTGAAAGAGCATGAGAGGATTTTTAGATCTGAAATGCCATATCATATTTTCCTTTTCTTTCTTTGACCTGCCACATGATCTGTCCTCATTTTATTTATGATATTAATAAAAATGTCTCTTGTTTTAAGTTCTTCAACTTCTTAATAAGAAATTGCATTTTATTATGTCAAAGGTAACAGAGGTTTCAGGAGAAAACGTCCATTAACAAAAGAAGAAAATAAAATTCCCATTCTTGGATGGTTATTGCCAAACTTTGCCTGTGACTTTTCCTATAATTCGATTCTTACAATCTTTTAGCATATTATTTTTTCAGCTATGTTAATACCTTCAATAACCACCCTGTGAGTTGTATTTCTTTAGGTGACTCTATTTCTACTCTGACCCATTTGTGGATTTCAAAACTAAATAGAGAAGAAACTTGTTCTCAGTATTTAAGTTCCTGCCATTCATCAGTTGTCTCTTCCATATACTCTTTATTTAAGTATTTTTTTCTAAAGGTGCAAGGGTTTGTGAATTCTCATGCCTGAAAAGAAGCCAGAGCTGTCATGAAAGCAATTTGCCGAACTCACTAGACAATGCATGATTACATCTGCACATGGTAAGATGTTGAGGTTTCTAGAAGTCTATAAAGAACATACAAAAGCATCCCATGAGACTAAACGTCAGCAGCTGGGTGTTTGCCACTTAGAGGGTATTGGATGGGAAAGGGAGAAGATAATAGAATCAGCAGTTTAAACAGATCACATTCCCCTTCTCATTTACTTATTCAATAAATTTGGTTTTAGCACCACATGTGCTAGGCATCATTCTAAAATCCGGGGACACATCAATGAGCAAAACAGATAAAGATACCTTGTTGGAGTTTATATCCTAATTGGGGAGGGAGCGCAGGCATACAATAAACATCAAAAAAGTAAGCTATATAGGATATTAAAAGATGGAATTAGATCCTGCGTGCTCACGCCTATAACCCCAGGACTCTGAGAGGTCAAGGTGGTCAGATCACTTGAGCCCAAGAGTTTGAGAACAGCCTGGCAAGATGGCGAAACTCTGTACGGTGGTTCATGTCTGTAATCCCAGCTACTTGGGAGGATGAGATGGGAGAATTACTTGAGCCTAGGAGGGCTAGGCTGCAGTGAGCTGTGATTGCACCACTGCATTTCAGCCTGGGTGACAGAGTGAGACCTTATTTCAAACAATTTTTTTTAAAAAGGATGGATTTAGCAATTAGGAAATCAACAATGCATCATAGTCAGTTTTCTCCAAATAAAAACACGGAAGCAAAGAATACTCTCTCCAGAAGAGTGACTCTGAAAAAAAGGGAGATAGGGGTCATGAAGTAAATGGCAGTCTTTTATTTTTCTTTAAAGTAAGAGAGACTGTTTTTTGTTTATACAATAATGAGAAAGAGTTTGTCAGGAGATTAAATTGTCCTTCACCAGGGGGTCGGTAAAGATGAAGCAAGGATTTCTGTGATACTAATCACTAGTCCCTCCACAGACACCTGTCTTTCCCTCTCTCTTATTTTATATATTCATTTTCTTTTGAATAAATCTTTGAATAAATATATTTTATTCTAAAGACATATATACATATGTATTTTAGTCTCCAAGTATATTATATTGAATGACATCATGAGGACAAGTTTTTGAATTAAATGTGAGGGTATCAGGATGTTTTAATATTATACTTTTTTTCTCAGAAGTTCAGAAGTCCACTTCCTTCTTCTCTTTTTGCATCTTAATGTGAATAACTTAGAAATGACAGCAAGTGACAATAACAATTTAAGCAACCCATCTGAATATCTTTTTAAATGTTGAGCATACAGTTTATCTGATCTGCTTTTAAAAATCTAGCCCTCTATGAAGCCTTTGTATATGCTCTCACTACTTCATTTTCTTTTCTTTGCAAATGGCACTGATCACGTGAAAGGAAAATAGCAAAGGTTATCCCACTCTGCAAATAAGGTAACTCATCTAATTCTAATAACTGTGGTCTAATCTTGGCTCTTCCAATAATACTAAAATAATTGAAAACCACACCATGAACAAGTCTAAAAGCATCAAAGTGACACAAAACTAATTAATCACTATCAATTTAATATGTGCCCTATCCGTTCAACCAGCTCAGCTCCTCTTGACTTTATAGATGATATTCACTCAGCTCACTGTGCACATCAATTCTCCAGAAAACAGAGTTCTGTCTCTCCTCCACTTACAAAGGTAGTTTAATATTGTGAACTATTTCTATTATAATTCAACAGGTCAATCCCATCATCTTTCAGAGGCTACCTCCTTCTCAAACGAGTGCATGAACCAGAGCTGTGAATTTGCATCACTGAGTTTTGAAAGAATTTCTGTGCTATGTTTCCTTTGCAAAATTGTTCATCTTCTCTCAAGATCACATTGAGACCTCTTCAGTGGCATTTCTGTTTCTCATGAAGCATCACAAGGTCAATGATAATTTTTCCCTTTATATGTTGTATGTGGTATTGCGTACAAAAATATAGATAGCTAATGTATTTATAATAAAGAACATGTCCATCATCCTCAATGCTAATACTTTTTTTACCTTAATACACAGTCAATTACATTACTTATCTCTTCTATCTTGAACTTAAAAACAATAGACTCTTTAGTGTTTAATTAAATATATCCATTATGTGAGCTTAGGTTGCTTAAAGATCCAAAGCAGCTATTTCTTTATCTAGTACAAAAGAGAAACAATACTATTTACACCATGTAGTAAAGTGCCTGAATTGTTTGATAAATGTTGTATATCATTCTTATTCTTATTACTCAGTTGTTGTAAGACCTGAAATGTGTTACCAGGCACAACCGTCCTACTCTGCAAGAGGAAACAATAAACAGGAACTAGACAGGTTGTTCCAGGGTCATTGTTTCTGCAATAAAGGAATATAGACTGTGTGAGTGTCTGACAATTATAAGAGAGTAAAATTTTATAGTACAAGGATGAAGCTCCTTATGAAGGGGATCACCTGGGTCATGAAATACTGTAAACCTCATCAGCAGAGTAAGCATGATGCTTCAGGGTCATTCTCTCCTTCGACCTGTGTCCTATCCTTGAAACAGAAAGAGCTCTTCATGACATTTGCACATTTATATAATATTGAGCTTATTTTCCCAGCCAGAACTTCCCTACATAAAGATTTAAAAATGTATATCTGCCTTGAAAGTAGCACCGTTAGGGGTTCCTGCCTTAAGAGGTTTGGTACTCTGCCAATTTCCATTGTAATCAGTGTATGACAGCAAGTTTCCATTGAAATTTCACAGTGACTCTGAGCAGAATAGTAGGCTATATTTTCTCCCTCACTGTTTAAAAATATGTATTTATTAAAAATACAGACAAGACTCTGAGACAATCCTTATACAATTGTTTTCTAAACACATGATGAAAATAGTGCTATATTATGCTAGATATTCCAGGGCAATCACTAGTTTTCAGTCATTATGCCTAAAAATGGCTGGATGATTATGGCAGATTAAGTTATTCTTCAAACATGTTCACACTCTGTGCATGGTTTTATTTCTCAACCCCCTTGATTCTGAACTTGGTTGTAGGACTTGCTTTAGCTAGTCTTGCAGTCCTGCAGTCCTGTAGCCATGATGCAAGCAAAGGCTCAGTAAGTGCTTACATGGGGACTTGCTCTCTTGCACCACAGCCATCTCCTGAGAAGAATATGTCTGGAACTGACTGCTAGTTTCAGCAAGAGGTTGAGAGGCAGGCAGAGCACAGCAGAGCTCTTCAGACAGCACAGATTAGTCAGCTATTCACAGATTTTCAAGAATAGTGATTATTGTATTAATCCACTGAGTTTTGATGGGGTATTTTTGCAGATTTTGTTGGCATGGAGTTGTAGTTGATATAACAGGTAAACTATGGAGGAGAGTTTAGGATGGCTGACTGGAAGCATTTTATGCCTGTCTCCTCCACTTAGAAAAACAAGAGTAGTACATAGACAGTCAAACTTCAAGTACATTATCCAAGTGAGGATTCTGGAAAGAAGACACCAAAAGCAGAGAAGGAGGAGAGGCAGCCTTTGTAGCCAGGATTGGCTGGGAGCTTGGAGTGAGTTCCCTATGCAGGGAAGGAGTGAGAGACTTCCAGTGGACCACATCCTTGCTGTGGAATTGTGTATTCCTGGTCATGGGGAAAGCCCTTATCCCTCCCAATCCCTGAAACTAACATAGGAAACTGCCAGGAGACCAGGGGACAGAACTACTTCAGGGAAGGAGCTTGCACTTGGTCCCACACCCTTTCGGAGACTTAAGCAACAACAGTAAAGCACCATTTTCAAAATTAGCCTCTGGAGAACTTCACACTGTTTTGGGACTCAGCTGTGCCAGAACGAGGGCACTATGGAAACTCATTATGGAACCGGAGATAGGGGAGCAAGCCAGGAGGACTCCAGAAATTAGGACTGGAAAATGAGCAAGGCCAGGGTGGCAGTGACCAATGCCAGAAAGTCAGTGCAGCACTGTCAGAATCTGAGATTGAGATGCAAGCAGTGCACACTTTGCTGCTGGGACTTGGTTGTGAACTGGTCATGAGATCCTACAGACAGCTGTGGGGAGCAAGTGCCACCATGATTGAGGTGTGAATGAGACATGTGTTTCCCACCCACCTGCTGGTAGGCTATGATAACTGAGGGAAGCCTCACCATCTCCAGCGGCAGGGCCTCAGAATGACTGCTACCTCCCCTCAACTAAGAATTCCACCTGCGGCCTGTGGGTTGTCTCACCCAATTGCACCTCACAGCTGGTACTTAGTCTAACCATTGAGGAGACTGAACACAAGCCCACAAAGCCCAACTTGGACCCCCCCAAGACAGAGTCCATAATCTGGGGTCCTTTATATTGCCCAAAGCAATATACCACCTTGGACCTTGGAGCAATCCTCCAGAGGGCCTAAATTTGGGCCTAAACTTCTGGCCACTACCACCTCTGCTTCAAGTGCCACCTGCAGGCCTGGAGGCTGGCCCACCCAGCCCAATATAGCCACTGTCAACAGCAACACACATTATTTGAGGTCCAGAGAATCATCCTGTCATTGCTACTCTCATCACCTATACCACACTAGCTACCCAGGGCCCTGAGAACCTACCCACTCACCTGGTCCACTGCTGCCACTACCTGGATCTGAGCAACTCCCTTGGATGCCCATGAATCAACATGCTGGCAACCACCAACAGGTGTCAGCACTGACCAGAGGCACAAAGATAGGTATGCTCAGGCCACTATTGCCACCACTGGAGCCTGAAGACAAGCTCAACCCATATTCCAGTCTATCAGGGAACCCGCCCCCGATAATTCAACGTTATTTCACGTAGGTTCTTTTCTATTTCCCTAAGTGTCGGCCGGTCTGAGAAATAAAGAGAAAGACTACAAAAGAGAGAAATTTTAAAGCTGGGTATCCGGGGGAGACATCACATGTCGGCAGGTTCCATGATGCACCCCCAAGCCACAAAACCAGCAAGTTTTTATTAGTGATTTTCAAAAGGGGATGGAGTGTATGAATAGGGTGTGGCTCACAGAGATCACATGCTTTAAGGGCAACAAAAGATCACAAGGCAGGAGGTCAGGGCGAGATCACAAGGTCAGGGTGAAACTAGAATCACTAATGAACTTCCATGTCCTGCTGTGCATGCATTGTCATTGATAAACATCTTAACAGGGTTCAAGAGCAAAGAACCGGTCTGACTAGAATTTGCCAGACTGGTATTTCCTAATCCTAGCAAGCCTGGGGATGCTGCAGGAGACTAGGGCATGTTTCATCCCTGTCTACATCTGCATAAGACAGACACTCCCAGAGCAGCCACTTTAGAGGCCCTGCCTTGGGAATGCATTCTTTTCTTTTACAAATCTATTAATATTCCTTACTGGGGAAAGAATTCAGCAATATTTCTCTTACCCATTTTGGGTGATAAGAGAAATATGGCTCCGTCCTACCCAGCCCACAGGCAGCCAGACTTTAAGGTTATCTCCCTTGTTCCCTAAAAATCGCTGTTATCCTGTTCTTAAGGTGCCCAGATTTGATTTGTTCAAACACACATGCTCTACAAACAATTTGTGCAGTTAATGCAATCATCACAGGGTCCTGAGGCAACATACATCCTCAGCTTATGAAAATGATGGGATTAAGAGATTAAAGTAAAGATAGGCATAGGAAATCACAAGAATATTGATTGGGGAAGTGATAAATGTCCATGAAATCTTCACAATTTATGTTCAGAGATTGCAGTAAAGACAGGCATAAGAAACTATAAAAGTATTAATTTGGGAAATTAATAATGTCCATGAAATCTTCAAAATTTATGTTCTTCTGCCATGGCTTCAGCTGGTCCCTCTATTCGGGTCCCTGACTTCCCGCAACACCAGTCCTAGCACAGCATCACCACAGCCTCCAGTAATAGCATCACCCTAACCCACCAAGTAAATCACAGATACTAACACTGTTTATAGCCAGATAAATCATACAGAGATTACACTACTGCATGCACCCAGAATTGAAGCAAAAGTACACTACTCAACCAACATCATAGACACATCTTCAAGAAAATGTTTACCCTTGTGAGAGTAAATTCAAAAACAGGAAGAAGCAACTGTTACACTAGATGTGCCAATAGCAACATAAAACACAAGAAACATGAAACGGCAAAGAAATTTGTCACTTCCAAAGGAACACAGTAGTTGTCCAGCAAAGTGTCTTAGTTAAAAAGAAATTTTCCAAATTTCAAATAAAGAATTCAAAATATTGATTTTAAGGTTCAGTGAGATAGAATTCTGAAAAACACTACAATGAAACCAGAAAAACAATTCAGCACATGAATAAAAAATTTATGAAAGAGATAAATGTTTTATAAAACAACCAAATAGAAGTTCTGAAGTTGAAGGATTTATGGAAGGAAATACAAAACACATCTGAAAGCTTCAACAAAAGACTAGATGAAGCAGAATAAAGAATCTTGTAATTTGAAGACAGGATTTTGAATTAATCCAGCCAGAAAAAAAAATAAAGAAAATAATAATAAAAAATGAGCAAAGCTTCACGACATTTGGGGCCAAACAAAGCAACCAAATTTGTGAATTATTAGTATCCTTGAGGGTGAAAAAACAAAGAAAGGATTAGGAAATCTATTTTAATAAAATAACAAATTTTAAACTTTACAAATCTAGTAAGAAATTTAGACATTCAGACACAGAAGACTCAACAATCCCCAGGCAGATACAAGGCAAAAGTCCTTCTCCTTTGTTATATTCAGACTGTCTAAAATTAAAATTAAAGAGAAAATCCTAAAAACAGCAATAGAAAAGCATTCAGTCACATTTAAAGAAAACCTCTTCAGACTAATGATGGATTTCTCAGCAGAAACCTTACAGGCCAGAAAAGGATGGGATGATATATTCAGAGTGCTAAAAGAAAAAAAAAAAATTCTGCCATACAAGAATACTATGTCCATCAAAATTATCCTTCTTAAACAAAGGAGAAACAAAGTCATTCTCAGACAAATAAATCCTGAGGCAATTTGTTACCCCTAGACCAGTCCTATAAAAAATGCTCAAGAGAGTCCTAAACCTGGAAGTGAAGCATGATATTTACTATCACAAAAACATATGAAACTATAAAACTCACTCACAAAGCAACAATACAAAGCAAGAAGACAAAAGACTCAAATAGTACCACTATGGGAATCCACAAATCCATGATGAATTACAAGAGAAAAAGAAATAAGCTAAGACAACCGGAAAACAATCCACAGTATGACAGGAAGGAAGCCTCACATGTCAATAATAAATTAAAAATAAAGGATTAAATTCTCCTCTTGAAAGATATAGAATGGCTGAATGATAAAAAAGACATGATATAGCTATATGTTGCTAACAAGAAGCACACCTTATCAGCATGGACTGAAAGTAAAGGAAGGAAAAAATATATTCTACACAAAGGAAAATCAAAAGCAAGTGGAGTAGCAATACTCATATGAAAAAAAGAAATAGCAATCTTTAAGTCAAAAATAGTGGAAAAAAAGAAAAAAAAAAAAGAAGAAGAAGATGATGATATGCTTTGGTTCTGTGTCCCCACCTAAATCTCATGTTGAAATGTAATTCCCAGTGTTGGAGAGGGGTCTGGTGGGAGGTGATTGGATCACGGCAGTGGGCTTATGATGAATGGTTTTGCACCATCCCTTTGGTGCTGTTCTTGTGATAATGAGTGAGTTCTCACACAATCTGGTTGTTTAAAAGTATGTAGCACCTCCCCTGTCTGTCTCTTGGACCTGCTTCTGCCATGTAAGATGCCTGCTCCCACTTTGTCTTCCACCATGAGTAAAAGGTCTCTGAGGCCCCCCAAAAGCAATGCTGCTGTGCTTCCTGTGCAGCTTGAGGAACTGTGAGCCAATTGAACTTCTTTTTAAAATATATTACCCAGTCTTGGGTATTTATTTATATCAGTGCAAGAAAAGACTAATACAGAAGATCATTATAATGATAAAGATATCAATTCAGCTTGAGGATAAAAAATTCTAAATATATAAACACCCTACACTAGAGCACCCAGAATCATTAAAAAATATTAATGAAACTAAATAGATAGACTACAGTACAATAATAGTGGGGAACTTAAACATCTTACCCTCAGCATTAGACAGATCATCTACACAGAAAATCAACAAGGAAATATGTCATTTAAACTGAACTTTAGCCCAAATAGACCTAACAGATATTTACAGAACATTCTATCCAATGACTGCAGAATGTCATTCTTTTCATCAACACATGGAACATTCTCCAGGACAGAACATATGTCAGGCCACAAAACGAGTTTCACCAAATACTTAAAAACTGAAATCATATCAGTTACCTTCTCAGACTATGAAATAAAACTAGAAGCCAATAACAAGAGGAACTCTGGAAACTATACATAGAAATTAAAAATCATGGTTCTTAGTGACCACTTGGTCAATAAGAAAACTAAGATGGGGAATTAAAAATCCCTTGAAATAAATGAAAAGGAAAACAATATACTGACATCTGTGGGATACAGAAAAAGCAGTGCTAAGAGGGAAGTTTATAGCAATAAATGCTCACATCAAAAAGTAGAAAAATTAAAAACTTACAATCTAACTGTGAACCTTAAGGAGCCAGAAAAGCAAGAACAAACCCAACCCCCAATCAGCAGAATAACATAAAGATCAGAGCAAAAGTAAATATAATAGAGTCTAAAGAAACAATTCAAAGGATCAATGAAACAAAAAGTTGGTTCTTTGAAAAGATAAATAAAAGATAAAGCACTAGCTAGAATAAAAGAGAAGGCCCAAGTAAGCAAAATCAGAAACAAAACATTGCAACAGATACTACAGAATTACAAAAAAAAAAAAATCATCAGAGACAATTAAGAACAACTATATGCTGACGAACTGAAAAACTTTGAGGAAGTGTATAAATTATTAGAAACATACAGGCTACCAATATTGAATCAGAAAGAAATAGGAAAAACCCAGACCAATAATGAGTAGTGAGATTTAATCAGTAATAAAAAGTCTCCCGACAAAAAGAAGCCCAGGACTGGATAGATTCACAGCCAAATTCTACCAAATATACAAGGAAGAATATCAATCCTCCTGAAACAATTTTAAAAAATTCAAGAGGACAAAATTGTTCTTAACTTATTTTGAGACCAGTATTGCTCTAAACACCAAACCAGGAAAAGGCACAACAAAAGAAGAAAACTACAGGCTAATATCCCTGGTGAACATAGATGCAAAAATCCTCAACAAAATACTAACAAACCAAATCCAATGGCACATCAAAATGGTATTACACCACAATCAGGTGGGATTTATACAAGGAATGCAAGGATGGTTAACATACACAAATCAATAAATATGATATATCATTAACAGAATGAAAGGCAAAAACCATATGATCATCTTAAAAGACACAGAAAAAGCACTTGACAAAAATTCAACATCCTTCACGATTAAAAACTCTCAACAAACTAGAAATAGAAGAAACATACCTCACAATAATAAAAGACCATATAAGACAAACCCACAGATAACATATTGAATGGGGGAAAGGTGAAAGCCTTTCCTCTGAGAACTAGAATAAGACGAGGACGCCTATTTTCACCATTCCTATTTAACATAGTACTACTATAAAAATCAGTAACATTTTTATACACCACTAGTGGTCTAGCCAAATAAGAAATCAAGAAGGCAATCCCATTTATGATAGCTACAAAAATAAAGAAAATAAAATACCTAAGAATATATTTAACCAAGGAAGTGAAAGTTCTCTACAAGGAAAACTACAAAACACTGATGAAATAAATTGAAGATGACACAAACAAATAAAAAACATTTCAGTCTCAGGGATCAGAAGAATCAACGTTGTTAAATTGACCATATTGCCCAAAGTAGTCTATAAATTCAATACAATCTCTATCAAAATATCAATGTCATTCTTCACAGAATTAAAATTAACAATCCCTAAATTCTTATGAAACAACAACAACAACAAAAAAGAATCTGAATAGCCTTAACAATTCTGAGCAAAAAGAATAAAGCTGCAGGCATCACATTGCCTGACTTTGAATTATACTGCAAAGCTATAGTAACCAAAACAGCATGACACTGGTAGGAAAATAGACACATAGAGCAATGGAATAGAATAAAGAACCCAGAAATAAAGCCACATATTTACAGTTAACTGATTTTCAACGAAGCCAACAAAAACTTACTTGGAGAAGTCACCCTTTTCAATGAATGGTATTGGGAAAATCAGATAGCCCCATGCAGAAGAATGCAGCTGGACTCCTATCTCATCTTATACAAAAAAATCAACTTGATATGGATTATAAGACCCAAATGATAAAAATACTGGAAGAAAATTTAGGGTTAACTCTCCTATACATTGGTCTAAGCAAAAAATTTGTAACTTAGACTCTGAATGCACAGGCAAGAAAAATAAAACTAGGCAAACAGGACTTAAACTAAAAGCTTCTGCACAGCAAAAGAAATAGTCAACAAAATAAAGAGACAACCTGCTGAATGGGAGAAAATATTTGCAAACTATTCATCTGACAGGGGGCTAATATCCAGAATATACAAGGAACTCAAATAACTCAACAGGAAAAAAGCAAATAATCCCATTAAAAAGTGGGCAAAGGAAATGACTATATAGCTCTCAAAAGAAGACGTACAAAGAGCCAGGTTTGAAAAAAATGGTATATAAAATGCTCAACATTACTACCTATCAGAGAAATACAAATTAAAATCACAATGAGGTGTCATCTTACTCCAATCATAATGGTTACTATTAAAAAATACAAAATAATAGATGTTGGTGAGGGTGTAAAGAAAAGGAAAGTAACTTTTATATAGTTTTGGTAGGAATGTAAAGTAGTACAGTTCATATAAAAAACAGTATGAAAATTTCTAAAAAAAAAAAAAAAAAAAAAAAACTGAAGATAGAATTACCATTTGATCCAGCAGTCTTCACACTGGGTATCTAAGGAAAATAAATTAATATATCAAAGGGATATCTGCACCCATGTTTATTGCAGCACTATGCATAATAGTAAAGGTAAGAAATCAATCTAAGTGTTCCCTAATGGATGAATGGATAAAGAAAATGTGATGTACATAAGGAAATCATGTCATTTGCAACACCATGAAAGGCACTGGAAGTCATTATCTTAAGTGACGTAAGTCAGGCATGCAAAGACAAAAATCACACGCTCTCACTGATATGTGGGAACTAAAATATTTGGAAACATAGAGGTAGAAGGTAGAAAAACAGATAACAGAGACTGGGAAAGGTGGGTCGGGAGGGGAGGATGAAGAGAAGTGGATTAAACGGTACAAACATACAGTAAACTAGAAGTAATAAATTCAAAGTTTGATAGCAGAATAGGATGACTATACTTTCAAAAAAACATATTTTACTTGGGTGATGAACACTTTGAATACTCTGACTTGATCACTATGCATTATTATATACATTTAATAAATTTCTCATGTACCCCTTAAATTTGCACAGATTTAAAAAATACAACATGTCACACTGTACTATGTAACACAACTTGTGCTGGTTTCCATACTTAATTTATCAAATATTTAGTTAAGCTCAACCCAGACACAAAAGGACTATCATAGGAAGTGCTGATAAAGAAAATAATAGAGGAACATATGAAAAACCAGCTAGATGGCTCCCATTTCCATTTTCTATCATATAACTCTTGTTTAGGGAATTATTAAAATTTCCTGAAAAAACTCATACCACTGTGATTGTGCTTGATAATTCTTTGGCAGGTACTGTTGGTCATCTGTCCTAGTGCCCACTCCTCCCAAGGCAATTTCAGTTATTGTTGTAAAAATGGCCATAAGACCTAATTCTGGCCAATAAAATGTAAAAGCAGAAAATCTATCTGGTACTTCTAGGATAAATTTTTTAAATAAAAAGACTCTGGTGGCTTGCCCCTTCAGCTACCCCCACCCTTCCTGCATAGAATACAAATACCATTCCTTCCTGCATGGAATATAAATACCACTATGATGGACAGAAGCTCAACAGCCATTTTTGTGGCTCTGAATTGACACAGGAGAAAAAGACCGAGACATACCCAGACGGCAGCTCTACCATCACTGAGCTTCTGAATCAATGCTGCCAGCACACAGTTTTTCAGGCTCTTAGTTATATGTGAAAAATAACCCCTTCCTTATGTCAGTATTTGTTAGTCTTCTACTACCTGCAGCACTTGTAAGCCTCTCAATTGCATTTTATAACGAGCAAAAGGAGAAAGTTAAGATATACCATAGCGCAGAGTTCTCATGTTAAGCTTATTAGTTTAGTTATTCTCAATAACTAAAATCATCACTATATAATATCTATCATCATGAAATTTCTCACAACCTTTATTACCTAAAAATAAAGGCATTAATGGGTTAATGGACTTATTTCTACGATTTTACTGTATTCAAAGAAACAAAAGATGCTTTAAGATCAAGGTCTATACCCTCAGTGAATGAACAAAAGAAATGTGATTAAAGACTAAATGATTGTGAAAAGGTTACCCATATATCAAAAGCTCAAAACCTCAATATCAAATGGTCAGTAAAATTTAGGCATACTGCAAGATACAATTAACTTATCTTCACAGTATTACATGTTCTCCTGTAAGCCTAATTGTGCACCTCTTCAGTGGTGTTCTTGTGTTCACAGTAGAGATTAGGAAATCGTTAGCTTAGTCATTAATTGGTAAAGATTTCTTTCCACAAGTGAATTTTCATTGAATCTTAACACATGATTAACCTCACTTCATATATCAAGAGAAATGATGTGAAACCATGTGAAACCCTGGAAATATTCTGTGCCTATTGAAACCTATTGAATAATTCGAGATCATAGGTCCCATTCCTTTGTTCAAATATGAAAATTGTGTTCTTCCATTTCATGATAGAAACATGAGACATACAATTATAACATTTATAAACCTTACTCTAGGAATAGGTCAGTAAAAAATGATTTGATCCTTGACTTCTTTTCCCTAAGTCACTGAATTAGCTGAGAATGTAAGTTACATATGTCATGTATAGTTGATTCATACCATGAAGTTTTTATCTAAATTTGAAACCTAAGTCTGGATATATCTGAAAATTCATATTGCATTTACTCATGAGACTTGAATTCGGATACAGAGAAACTAGCATATGCAATGTGGCTAGATCATAACCAAACACGTTATTATACTTCTGAAATTAATTTGAATAAATAACACCAAGAAAAAGCAGTAAAGCCCATTTCGGTTTTAATTCTATTGTAAAATAAAATCAAAACCACCACAATGAAAGCTCCTTTCACCAAAAACATTATTTGCAATATATACTAGAGTAGTACAAGAGAAACTGCAGCTAAATGGACAGATAAAGCCAAGTGAAGGAGCTAAAGGCAAAAGGAAACAAGTGATCGAAACAGAATGCAGGCCAGCAGGCAGCCCAGCCAGCACTGTGAAAATGTGAATAAGCACATTCGGTAACCAACATCCAGTCATGGACACCTGCTGAACAGTATGCTTGGTTTTCATTAATCTGCTAGAAAATGGAATGTTTGCTTGTCCCATGTCAGAGAGATATGGGACGAGTACCTAGCCAAAGAAGTCATTTCTTTTTCTTTAAAGAGGATAGGAATGTACGATGGTGGAGCGGAAAGGAAGTGAGGCACTCTTTCTCACTCTTGATCTGCTTCCCAAATGACAGGCGACAACTGGAAAAATAAAATGCAAGGCTTATTTTGTCTGGAGTCTATGCCCTTTTTATAAATCCCACAATGATAAAAACACTGAGGCAAAGGACAGTGATGCTGGTAATAAGAAGAAGAGAATAACCCAGGCCTGTTTTTGTTCATTATGGAGAGCTGTTGCTACTGCGTTCTTTCTGGTAGCCAGACCTAAAATATGGTCTCTTCCTGATGTCCCTTTCTGCGGATTCACACCCTCAAGGATATTTGCTCAAAAAGACTTTACTCCTCTTTCTTCCCAGTTGTAATGGCTGTATATTGAAGCTCTACTTAAAACTCAGAGGTTTCCAGAGCCATTCAGGATTGGTTCTAAAGGGGAGAGCAGTCAGAAGAGGAGGAATAGGGAATTGGGGCATAGCTCTTTCTCTTTCTGCAACAATCCAATCTCGTTGAATGAAGAGAAAAGCCACAGGCTCCAGAAGTGTATAGTCAGGCAGACCCGTGTCTCTCCAAGGAGACTGGTCTTGAAGGTCCAGTATGATGTGGCCACTGAACACTTCTGTTCAGTTTCATCTTTCTCCCCATCATTCACCCCAAAATTCTAGACAACAAAACACTGCTTTTCTCAGAAATCCATGTGATCTCTTTTGTTCTAGACCTTCCTAGTCCCTGGGTAACCCCACCTCTGACTCTTCAGTCTATGACACCATATTTCCAGACCTGTGTCAAGATCCAATAGTCTTTGCTCCAAGAAAACTCCCAGCCCAGGACAAATTCAGTGCTCCCTTCTCTCTGCTCCTTTAGTATCATGAGCATGCATCTATTAGAGCAATTTTACAGGGTTGGTATTTAGACTATTTTTCAAAAGGCCATAAGCAACTTGAAGACAAAAACTTTATCTTTTTTTCATTGTGAGCAGCACACACATAATAGGTACTCCAAAACATATATTTTTTAGTGAACTAAGATTGCTTTTTCCTTTTACGTTATACATGATAGCAGCTCCTTTTTGTGGATGAAGAAAAAAATGCTTATTGATCGAATCCAATTGAAATAGCCCATTCTTTACCCCTGACATTAATTTGGTAAGTTCTCCACCTGCGTTAAGATTATAGAAATAGGTAGTTCCACATAATTTGCCAGATGATGGGTTGTTGGGAACAGACTCTGACTTATCTATTTGTCTCTTTGTATTTAAATCATTATTTCCTCAGTAAAAGAGCTGTAGGCTGAGCTTGGAAATGCCACAAAAGCCCAGTTCCTATGGAAGAAGAAGAAAGCCAAGAAAGCTGCCAAGTGAATCCACAGAGCAATGTCCAAGCACCACAGAGGGTACCGTTTTATTTTTTCAGAGGTGATATAGATATTGTCAGCTATTCTTCAATGTTGAGTCTAGAGCAGTGGATCTGACTGTCCAGAGAGGACAACCTGAAAGTGGGCTTGCTTCAGTCTGGGTGCATTTAAATCAATCAGTTCTCAGTCTCTTAGACACTGACCGCTGGAGGAAACTGAGGCAGCTTGGTAGCCATCTGATTATTATTTCTGTGATCAGGAAGCCAGGTAAGAGTCAGTTGGATTTTGATTCCACTAGTGTTTCCCTGTTGTGAAAAACAAAAGGTAAAACGTTTTAATAATGTGTCCTTTAAGTCATATGAAATTCTCACTGGGGTGAATTAATTCTTTCTTTCTTTCTTTCTTTCTTTCTTTCTTTCTTTCTTTCTTTCTTTCCTTCTTTCCTTCCTTCCTTCCCTCCTTCCTTCCTTCCTTCCTTTCTTTCTTTCTTTCTTTCTTTCTTTCTTTCTTTCTTTCTTTCTTTCTTTCTTTCTTTCTTTCTTTCTTTCTTTCTTTCTTTCTTTCTTTCCTTCCTTCCTTCCTTCCCTCCTTCCTTCCTGTCTTTCTTTCTTTCTTTCTTTCTTTCTTTCTTTCTTTCTTTCTTTCTTTCTTTCTTTCTTTCTTTCTTTCTTTCTTTCTTTATCTCTCTCTCTCTCACTCGCTCACTCGCTCCCGCACCTCTCTCTTTTTCTCACTCTCTATCTTTCTTGATCTAGATCAAGAATTAGCCCAGGAGAGTGAGGATTTTGACCCAATTAAATCCATTCAGTTGGAACAACTAATACTAAGTCAATGCTTGAAGAAAACAATTTCTAGAAAAGCTGAGTATTTTCTGAACACAAATCTTTATTATGATACTTGAGATTGATCCTATAGCTCCATAGAATAAATATAGATTTCCATAGGAAGACATTACAAAGAAGATGTGGTCACTCTGGCAGCACTGGGCAGCAGTCCCCAAAAAGAGACTAATGCAGGTGGCTCTGTAGCAGGTTCCAAAATCTCAGTTATAGCTTTTTCCAACTCCTCCAGCTCCAGTAGAAGTGTAGGAAAAACAGCACTTCTCCTTAATGGCATGGCTAACTGACACATTTTTTAACTGAAATATGTTGCTAACTAGCACTCTGCATCCCTCCCTCTTCACTAACAGGAGAATGATGACATACTCTTTGTTACATAAAGTAATGGCCTAAGAAATATTGATCTGACCACAAGTTACTGAAATGGGGTTGAAATGGAGGGAGGAGCTTTCAGTAAATAGCAAGAGTGGTCCCCTCAAGCCCATTACCTAAGTTATTCACTAGTTAATGCCTTAAAAATCCATATTGTGATTTCACAGATTCGTTTCCTCCTGTGTGTCAGCAGAGCAGCATGTCTCTGGGACAGATGGTCTCCCTGTACACACCCCATACTTAGTGCCGTGCCAAGCTTATGCTTCCTTCACTTTCTTCATGAAAACAGGCATGCTGAAAATATGTTTGCGGATGGCACAGCAATGCTGTGCACATTTTAGCCATCATGTCAAAGCAGGAAATATTCAGAGCCATAACAAGCAAAAACAAAAACCACTGAAAAGTATTTTTTCCTCTACCAAGCTGTAGTCATTTCCATCCTCAAACATGGCAAGCCACAAATGCATTGTGTTAAGCACCATCCAAAAAAAAGACGGGTGGGTGTTACGGGCATGAAGACAGAAAATCTTGGAATAGGATCAGGCATCTCACGCTGTAACAAAGGGTTGTCAATTCTTGTCAATTTCAGAAAGCAAAGCCCCTGCTTCCATGGTAAGGGAAGCAGTAAAGGAAAAAGGAAATGAATCGGCTTATTAAATATCACCTAGTTTTCCGCTTCGAGTCTGTCTAGAAAATCGCAATTTTCCTGCTTTTTGTCTAATATTTCAAATCTTAGGAAATACAATCTTATTAGGCAGTTTAGATCCATGGACCAAGGAAATATTACAATTAACAAAGCAAATACTAAAAATAATAATAGCTGTTGAGTCTTTAAGCTATTATTTATCTTGCCAACCACATCACAGTCAAGTCTACTTGTAGACTAACTCCATGTCTTTTAGATTATTCTGAAGATAACAATGAGGGTCTTAAAAAAATTAGTCATCTATATTCTCATATTCCCACACAGTAAATGGTCACTCATAGGAAGGATTTTGTCAGCTGTTGTATCAGCAAAGCACACAAGGCCAATTCCCTCTTATAGGGCATTTAATCCCATGAGTAACTCAACTATCATAATTTTTTGTTGTTGTTGCAAAGATGATAGAAATCAATTAATTCACTTCTTCCCAATTATGGAAATTTCTTCCACAGAATCATAAGCAGCAGGCCATCCACCTATGCAATTATGCAGAACTCTTCTGAGTCAGCCAACGTACTACCCACTTGCACACTTGACAGGTGCGAATTATTTCATTAGTTCAAGAAATAGCCACTCATGCCCTTCTGAAGCCCAAATTCTTTTTGAAAATATAAAAAGAAATATTTCAGGAATCCCTGCCCTTCAGAAGCTCACAGCCTAGTTGGGGTACTTGGCAAACAATGTCAATGCAATATGATAATTACTATGAGAGGGGAAATTGTGCTCTGGTAATTTTTCAATATACCTTTTACTTATTCCCTTTGCCTGAGCTTGTAATTACATATTTATTAGTATAATTATCAGTTTAATTACTTTCTCCCCTGCTAAAATCAAAGCTTCATGAGAGAAGGCACTAAATTTTTTCTTTCAGCAATTATCTCCGGAACTCAGAGAGTATCTAAAATACTTAATAAATATTTGTTGAGTAAAGGCGAACAATTGATTAGCAGAGGTACTTTTGCCAAGGAAAACACATGTGGAATAAGGATGTTCCAAGGAGACATGTAGCAGACAAAAAGGCTGGGAATGAGAGGGCAGAGCACTTGAAAGAGCCATGAGTGTTTTGGCATAAAAGGAACTTAGAGTAAGACATGAGAAGGTCAAGAGGTAATGCTAGACAGGCCTGGATCATAAAAAGCCTTTTATTACATGTTGTGCCAAGGAATTTGGATTTCTTTGTCATTACTGAGGAGATCTATTGGCTAGGTTTTAAGTCAAAGAGTGGCATGACCAGCTAACAGAGGAATTTGGTTGGCAAGACTGAGGGGCCTGATTGGAAGGAGGGTGATATAGAGAATGTGTAGTGCAAGAAGGATGAGAAGGTAAAGAGAAGCAGGTGTATGCAACAAGGAAGACAACCCTATGAGGAAGATACAAGGATTCATCACTGCATGGCAGTTGTCTGGCTGGGATGACTGGCAGAACTCAATTGTGGCATAAAATGTTATAGGAAAAGGACATTTTTTTTTCTCTTTCTTGGAGAGGATGTCATGTTGAATTTCATGTTGAACATCCAGATGGATGGTGGTTATATAATTCTGAGTCTGATGGAGAGATTTTAGCTACAGATGGAGATTTGAGAGTGATCAATAGAAAGATAATAATTAAAACCTAACCAGCAATGACTGCCTAATTACAGTATGTATAGAATTAGAACATAAGAGTGCTAAAGAATAAAAGAAGTAAGGGGACAGTTACTAAGGAACTAAGAAGAAGAAGCAGCCTGAAAATTAAAGAAAACCAGAAGAGGAGACCATCATGGAAATCAATATAAGAAAAGGATTTCTGAAGACCCCGTGAGTGTGAAAACTTAACTTTTCCAATATGGCAGGGGCTGAAAAATCTTTATTGTGATATTTACAATTTAGGTCATAGGTGATCTTGACAAGAGCCACTGAGAGGAATCAGAGAACTGGAAGTGACAAAGCTGTCTTTTATTTCAGGGCCAGCTCTAGATAGTGTAATATTTTCTATTTATTATTCTGAATCAAATTTTCCCTTCACATAGATGGCTAAGCATCTGGGGAGGAAGGAAGTGCAAATTTTATGAGTTTCAATGAAGAACTATGGTAAACATTTTATTTTGTTTCTACAAATATTTATCAAGCATCTGCTATGTGTCAAAATCTATGCTAGGTGTTACAGATACAAAGATAGATAAGCCATGATCCCTGCCCCCAAGAGGCTCAAAATATATTTAGGGAGACAGACAAATACACACTTCAATATGATAAGTATCATGGTGAAGTATGTAAAGATGCTGGGTTTATAGCACAAAAGATGAAATAGTTTTGCCTAAGGTAGTCAGGAATGAAGATTGCAGAGAACAAAGGGCACTTTGGGACCCTGAAGAACTGATAAGATAATATGGGCATATCTCTCCTTAGTGCAGGTTATATGTTTCTGAAAATAAATAAACTATTGAATGATGAAGCAAGATATGCTGTATTTGTGGTGTGGTTTCCCATCAGAGCTGTATACTAAGCACTATATACTGAACTAGCTGTGAAATTCTCCCTTTAAAAAATACACACACACACACATTTTAATTTTTTGTTGTTGTTTTTTTGAGATAGAGTCTGGCTCCTTTGCCCAGGCTGGAGTGCAGTGGCACAATCTCAGCTCACTGCAACCTCCACCTCTCGGATTCAAGTGATTCTCATGCCTCAGCCTCCCAAGTAGCTGGGATTACAGGCACCTGCCACCACACCTGGCTAATTTTTGTATTTTTAGTAGAGATGGGGGTTTCATCATTTTAACCAGGTTGGTCTCCAACTCCTGGCCTCAAGTGATTCACCCACCTCGACCTCCCAAAGTGCTAGGATCACAGGCATGAGCCACCACGCACAGCGGGAATTCTCTTTAAATTCCTTTAGGAATTTAAAGCTACTATTGTTTCAAGCCACAATTTCATTAACATGCTGTTCATACAATATAGGGTCAATGCACCCAAGCTGCAGCGATTTATATGATGATGTCCTTTACAAAGTAAAAGTGCTTCTTTCAATCCTTAACTGTTTGCTGGTCTTTGCTTTCTTATTCATTGACTATTACCCTCAAAGTGCCACTAAATATATAAAACTTTATGGTATACTTTCTTGGTAATTTTTCAGCACTTCCAATAGCATCATTGGTATTTATTTTGTCAGCTATGAAGGATCAAAGCATTTTGTCAAAAGATAAATTAATGGAAGAAAGAGAGACTAAAGATAAGTTAATACAGAGTTTAAAACAAAACAGTGTGCACCACCACTCATAGTGAGGCATTGTGTGACATTCTCTCTAGGGCTCATTGGCTGAGAGCCTCAGCTAGCATCAGTCTACTGAACTGGCTAACCCGTAATACACATTAATATATTGGAGGGCTGGGCGTGGTGGCTCATGCCTGTAATCCCAGCACTTTGGGAGGCCAAGGTGAGTGGATTACCTGAGGTCAGGAGTTCGATACCAGCCTGGTCAACATGCTGAAACCCCCTACCTACTAAAACACACACACACACACACACACACACACACACAAATTAGCCAGGTGTGGTGGCAGCTGCCTGTAATCCCAGCTACTCAGGAGGCTGAGGCCGGAGAATCGCTTGAACGCAGGAGGCAGAGGTCGCAGCGAGCAGAGATTGTGGCACTGCACTCTAGCCTAGGAGACAGAGTGAAATTCCATCTCAAAAAAAAAAAAAAAAGAAAAGAAAAGAAAAGAAAAGAAAAAAATTGGAGAAAGGAGAGAACAAGCATAATTGTGTAATAAATTTGTGATATAAAGACACTATGAATAAATCCGTGCTATATAGGGCAGCATTAAAGGCAAAATGAAGAAAGAGAAGAAAAGTCAATTCCAGCAGGTATAAGCATATGAATCCATGAGAGCACATGTGTAAGTTTAGTGTGGCTGGAGTGGACTGTGCATGCCGTGGAAGAGAGAGATAAGATTAGAAAGGTTAAATTCTGCATAAATTGTGAACGCCACCTTATGCTGGACAAAGGAGTGTGGGTTATATTATACGGCAAGAAACAACCTTCAAATGTTAAGTAGAAAAGTGTACCAATCACTAGCATTGATGGAAATATGGAGAAAGTAACTGAGGTTGGAGAAGCTGAAAGCAGGGAGACCAATTGAAAAGCTATTACAGTGGTCCAGATGAGAGCCCTGGGAACCTAAACCAAGTCAGTGGCAGCAGGAATGAAAGAAGCTGGGTGAGTACTCCTGGATCCCCAGGATATAACAGAGTTTCTCTGTACAAGGTAAATGCAAGTCAGAGATTTCCTGTAGTGTTATGCAGGGGCAATATTCTTGCTCAACAAAAACACAGAAAAGCTAGACAGAGAGTCATCTTTTAGTAATGGATTAAGCCTAGAGCCCTCCAATATACTAGATTACATCAACAGTCCCAATCAAGTAAGGTATTGCATTCATTTCCTTCTTCCCTGCCACCCACACGCAGGATTCCACCCTGAAGAATACAGAGGCAACCTAGAGAGTCCAGGAGGAAGGGAGGAACCTCTAGCTGAGCAAGTAGGTGAGACGTCTAGCATGTCTCACTCACTGCTGCATAGGCCAACGGGAAGCAGCCTGAGTTAGGGGAGATAAGATGCTTTAACTTTACATAAAGTTGGAATTTTATTATTGCACCATGGATATACCAATGACTAAAGGGACACTTTTTTTGTGACTAGAAGTAATGGGGAAATTTTTTATATATGATCGGAAAAGTCATGACACTTGCTTTAGATTTCACCTGAAAGAGAAACAAGCTCTCCAGTATAGATGTGAATGGACAGGGGCAGAAAGATAAAGTAGTATTAGGAATAATCCCCCAGGCCTTCTTTGTTCATGTAAAACAAACTCAAATAATAGATTATTTTATATAATAATATATAAAACAATATAGTTCAAGCCGCCTGAGTTCCCTTCCTCTTCTCAATTCCTTCTTTCCACCAGATATAATCACCTTTTTGAATTCAGATTATCATTCACATGCATTTCTTTTCCTTTTGCTCTATATGGGTTAATTAAGAATATATATACAAATGCTTTGCAAATTTTTTAAATTTATATCAATGATATTATATTCTGTATATTTTGAAGCTACTAAATTTTCCAGGGAATTATAATTGTTGATTCTGTAACTGTAATTTGTTCATTTTCACTGGTATAAGTTATCCCATTATGAAACATGGCACATTTTATCCATTTTTATTTAATAGGCACTTAAGTTTTTTCAATTTTATTGCTATTGTAAATAATCCTGCTCTGAGCATTCTTTGTATGTGTTTTCTTTTTATGTTCAAGAATTTCTTTGAGATTAATACTCAAGAATGAAATTTCTTGCTTTGTTTTCTTCCACATATATTAAACAGAACTTGATTATTCACGTCTTTGGTTAATGATACATCCTCATTGTTAGTCCATATGTGGCTGTTTTTGTTTGGCTAGCTGGTATAATACTGTAATAAGCACTCTTGAAACCGCTACTAAACATAAAAGCTAGTTCCATACAACATTTACATATAAACAGTATAAACCCTCATCTCAACCCTGACTCTCCTGATCCAGAAGTAATCATTAATTCGAGTCCTATGTTCATTGTCCCCTTGCTTTCTTTTTATTGTTATTTTATTGCATCTATAAGTATTCCTCGAGATTTATTTTTAATTGTTTATTTTCATAAAAATAATTTCATGAACGTTTGCCCCTACATCACACCATACACAAAAATCAATTCAAAATGCATCTTATTTTGAGCTAAAAAAATTTTAAAACAGCATATCACAATTTGTTGGATGCAGCTAATATAATAATATGAGGGAAATTTATAGCATTATATGCTTATATTACAAAAAAAGAAAAAGGTCTAAAATCAATGACCTCAGTTTCACCTTAACAGGCTAGAAAAGGAACAGTAAAGAAACACTCAAGACTGGGTGCGGTGGCTCATGCCTGTAATCCCAGCACTTTGGAAGGCTGAGGCGGGTGGATCATGAGGTCAGGAGTTTAAGACCAGCCTGGCCAACACAGTGAAACCCTGTCTCTACTAAAAATACAAAAATTAGCCAGATGTGGTGGCAGGCACCTGTAGTCCCAGCTACTTGGGAGGCTGAGGTAGGAGAATCACTTAAACTTGTGAGACAGAGGTTGCAGTGAGCTGAGACCATGCCACTGCACTCCAGCCTGGTTGACAGAGTGACACTCTATCAAAAAACAAAACAAAACAAAACAAAAACCTCCAAATAAGATGAAGAAAGAAATAATAAAGATCTATCAGAAAACTATGAAAAAAATAAAACCGATAGAAAAAAATCGACAACAAAAAAGTGTCAGTTAATTGAGAAATCCCTTGCCAGGCTGATCAGGAAAAAAGAAAGGACATAAAATACGAGTATCAGAAATGAGAGGTCACATCACTATAGAGTGCACAGATTTGAAAAGGATAATTCACAACATTGTGCCAGTAATTCAACAACTTGGATGAAACAGGCAAATTCCTTACAAGGTACAAAACTACCAAAACTCACTTAAGAAGAAATACATAAATAGCACTATTTAATTTAAAAATTCTTGATGGAAAACAGAAAAAGCAGGGATTGCAATCCTAATTTCAGACAAAACAGACTTTAACCCAACAAAGATTTTTTAAAAAGACAAAGAAGAACATTTCATAATGGTAAAGAGTTCAATTCAACAAGAAGACCTAATATTCTAAATGTATATGCACCCAATGCAGGTGTACCCAGATTCATAACACAAGTTTTTAGACACCTATGAAGTAACTTAAATTCACACACAGTAATAATGGCAGACTTCAACAGATCATTAAGACAGATCATTAAGACAGAAAATTGATAAAGAGATTCAGGCCCTGAACTCAAAACTTGACCAAATGGATCTAATAGACTCTACAGAATTCTCCAACAGAGACAACAAACTCAAAAAAACTGAAATCATATCAACCATACTCCCAGACCACAGCACAGCAAACATAGAAATCAAGGCCAAGAAAATCACTCAAAACCATAAAAGTCCATGGAAATTAAACAACCTCTTCCTGAATAACTCTTGGGTAGATAATGAAATTAAAGCAGAAATCAACAAGTTCTTTGTAATGAGAACAAAGACACAACATACCAGAATCTTTGGGACACAGCTAATGCAGGGTTAACAGGGAAATTTGTAGTACCAAATACGCACATCAAAAAGTTACAAAGATCTCAAATTAACAACCTAACATTACAACTGGAAGAACTAGAGAAGCAATAGCAAATTAACCCCAAACCTAGCAAAAGACAAGAACTAACGAAAATCAGGCTGAACTTCAGGAGATAAAGGTACAAAAAGCCATACAAACGATCAATACATTCAGAAGTTGACTCTTTGAAAAAAAATTATAAGATATATAGGCCACTAGCTAGACTAATAAAGAAGAAAAGAGAAGATCCAAATAAACACAATTAAAAATGACAAAAGGTATGTTATCACTGACTCCACAGAAATACAAATAACCATCAGAGATTACTATGAATATGTCTATGCACACAAACTAGAAAACCTAGAAGAAATGGTTAAATTCCTGGACACATACATCCTCCCAAAACTGAACCAGGAAGAAACTGAATTGTTAAATAGACCCAAAACAAGCTCCCAAACAGAATCAGTAATGAATAGCCTACTGACTGAAAAAAGCCCAGAACCATATGGATTCATGGGTGAATTCTACCAGATGTACAAAGAAGAGCTGGTACCATTCCTACTGAAGCCTTTCCAAAAAATTGAGGAGGAGAGACTCATCCCCAGTTCATTCTATGAGGCCAGCATTGCCCTGATATCAAAACCTGGCAGAGACAAAACAATAAAAGAAAATTTCAGGCCAATATCCTTGATAAATATAGATGCAAATATCCTTTTAAAAACTAAATACAGCAGCACATCAAAAAGTGAATCCACCTGTGATCGAGTAGGCTTTGTCTCTGGGATTCAAGGTTGGTTCTACATATGCAAATCAATGAATATGATTAAGCACATAAACAGAACTAAAGACGAAAACCAAATGATTATCTCAATAGATGCAAAAGTGGCTTTCAATAAAATTCAACACCGCTTCATGTTAAAAACCCTCAATAAACCAGGCATTAAAGGAACATACTTCAAAATAATAAGAACCATCTATGACAAACCAATAACCAACATCATACTGAATGGGCAAAAGCTGGAAGCATTCCCCTTGAAAATTGGAAGACAACAAAGATGCCCACTCTCATTGCTCCTATCCAACATAGTATTTGAAGTCCTGGCCAGAGCAATCAAGCAAGAGAAAGAAATAAAAGGCATCCAAATAGGAAAAGAGCAAATCAAATTATCCCTGTTTACAAACAACATGCTTCTATATCTAAAAACCCTTATAGCTTTTGTCCAAAAGCTCCTTGACCTGACAATCAACTTCTGCAAAGTTTCAAGATACAAAATCAGTGTGCAAAAATCAGTAGCATTCCTATACACTAACAGCACCCAAGCCAAGAGCCAAATTAAGAACACAATCCCATTCACAATTGCCACACACAAAAAATAAAATACCTAGAAATGCAGCTAACCATGGAGCTGAACAACCTCTACAATGAGAATTACAAAAATTGTTCAAAGAAATCAGAGATGATACAAACAAATGGAAAAACACCCCATGCTCAGGGATAGGAAGAATCAATTTTGTTAAAATGGCCATACTGCCCAAAGCAATTGACAGATTCAATGCTATTCCTATAAAACTACTGATGACATTCTTCACAGACCTAGGGAAAACTATTTTAAAATTTATATGGAACCAAACAGGAGCCAAGAGAATCCTTAGCAGAAAAGAGCAAAGTTGGAGGCATCACATTACCCAACTTCAAACTATACTACAGGGCTACAGGAACCAAAATATCATGGTACTGGTACAAAAACAGGCACATAGACCAACAGAACAAAATAGAGAGCCCAGAAATAAAGCCACACATCTACAACCATCTGATCTTTGACAAAGCTGACAAAAACAAGCAATTGGGAAAGGAATCTCTTTTCAATAAATGGTGCTGAGATAACTGGCTAGCTATTTGCAGAAGATTGAAATTAGATCCTGTCCTTACACCATACACAAAAATCAATTCAAGATGTGTATATGATGGTTTCATGGAATATATGTGTGTGTATACATATATGTGTGTTTACACATAGACATATTTCATGAAACTATGATACAATACTACATATGTACCTATGTATATACATACATATACACATATAAACACATTTATCAAATTGTATACTTTATTTTATTTATTACTTTTTTCTTTTTTTTTTTTTTTTTGAGATGGAGTCTCGCTCTATCGCCCAGGCTGGAGTGCAGTGGCACGATCTCGGCTCACTGCAAGCTCTGCCTCCCGGGTTCACGCCAGTCTGCTGCCTCACCCTCCCAAATAGCTGGGACTACAGGCGTCCACCACCACGCCCAGTTAATTTTTTGTATTTTTAGTAGAGACGAGGTTTCACCATGGTCTTGATCTCCTGACCTCATGATCCACCCACCTCCGACTCCCAAAATGCTGGGATTACAGGCGTGAGCCACTGTGCCCAGCCCCAATTGTATACTTCAAACACGTGCAATTTATTGTATGTTAACTAACCCCTAATAAAGCTGTTAATAAAACGACTACCATTATAAGGATACATTGTACATCTATCCTTCTAGTTTTGTTAAATGTTCCATTATGTAGTTAGAAACCACATGAGTCACTGCATAGTTTATACTATATATTCCTGTTTAATAGAACCATATATCACTCTGTGGTATGACTGTAGTATGGAAAACTGGTAGAATTCCTTTCAAACCCATACCACCCTTCTTCCACAGTAGTGGAACTTTTAACATGGCACATGACTGCTGGGAATAAATAATACATTTCTCAGCTTCTCTTCAGTTTCAAGTGTGGTCATTTGACTAAGTTCTGCCCAATGGGTGTGAGTGTAAGTGAAGTATATTACTTCTCCTTTTTTTCTTTAAAAATAGAAGATGTTCCATTTAACTTCTAACACTTTCTAACATACTCTCTACTGCTGCTTCAAAGGCTGATTGATGACAAGAAGTTTGGGACCATATTATAGAGCAAGAAGGTTGGAGGAGCTTGGATTCTTATACATCCTGGTGGAACAAAACTGCCTTCTTCATGTTTTTGAGAGAGAAAAAATATATATTTTTTCATGTTGTCCACGGGACTGTGATTTTGTTTTTCTATTTTCCAGCCAATCCTAGATCCTGACAATTACAAAATTTCATATCTGTACAAGATTATGTCCTACAATAGACTCTAGAATATACGGTAATCCAAAGATTTTGGATAGCAAAGTTGGGAAAGGTGAGGATGTTTTTGTGGTATAAACATAAAACCAAATACACACACACACACACACACAAAATTGTTCAAACTTTAGACTGTAGTCCCTTGGAAGGTAGACCATATCTTCAAGGACATAGCAAGAGGGGGAAATGTAGACTGTCTTAGTCTGTTTTGTGTTGCTTTAACAGAATGTTGGAGACTTCCAACACTGCATAATTAGTTGTAAAAAAGATACTTTTTTCTTATAGTTCTGGAGACTGAGAACTCCAAGATTCAGGGGCCACATCTGGTGAGGGCCTTTTTGTTGCATCAGAACTTTGCAGAAGGCATCACACAGACAGAAAACATCTGGGAGACAAGGCAAGATAGGACCAAACTAGCTTTTATACCAAATCCACTTTTGTGATAAGAAGCCCACTTCTGAGATAACAACATTTGTCACCTCTTAAATGTCCCACCTCTCAAGACTGTTGCATTGGAGATGAAGTTTTCAATACATGAATTTTAGGGGACACAGTCAAACCATAGCATAGGCAAAATTCAAAATGTTGGTGTTCATTGACTATTTCCTTTCACTTTTAGCAGAGCCCTATAAAAGAGAGAGAATTTCAATTGAGAGCTACCTAGTCTGCAAGTAGAGATGGAGAATGGGCCTCTGGGCAAGAAAAAGTGCTCTCTGCCTGTGGCCTGCAATAGGAGTAGACTCGGAACCTGGCTATCAGGAGTCTTGCATGGTTATAAGAGCCAAATACTTTTTGTTCCCCAGACATAAGGTACAACAGATGATAGAATCAAAGCTAAAATGTATGCAGCTTGTACATTGATTTTCATCTTATCTACTGTTTGAGACAACTACTTGTTATGACAATAAAAAGTTGTTTGCATAAAATGTAAGAATGAGAAATAATCTTACAGATAGCACCCTAGGATTTCTTCATTATTTCCCTACAATCAAAAATTAAAATTGAAAATTAAAATTAAAAAATAAATCAGTATAATTGTAGAGTAATTCGTGTGGTTGTTTTCTATGTAACATTAACTTATTTAATATTTTATTCTCACTGAAGAGTTTGCTTTATTGATGCCTTGTGTTTGGAGCCCAGCAGTATAAACTGTAACATTTCACAATACCTAAACTCTGATGGAATTATTAAAGTGTCATAACAAGTCAAGTAGAAAAATCATAGAGAGACTATTAACGATGTAATAGTTCTAGTTCATCTGGGAATGCTAATCCCACTGAAGTACAGAAGTTATGGTTATAATGATTAAGAACTTAGAAGAAGAGAAATGAAAAATGTGAAATTCATATTAAAAGTATGATATAAAACAATTATTATAAATTGACAGTGAGTCATGCAGTAAAATTTAAGCTAACTTTCCTAGGAAACTATTACCTTGTGAATCTGAACATTTATAACGATTTGTCTCACAGGGGCAGTACTCAACCCTCCCATTTTTATTAACCTTAGAAAAATGTGGTAGCTTCAGGATGGTGATAGTGCTGTCAGTGATCTTCCCAGATACCCTCTGATCTTTTTTGCCATTTTCAGGAACCTCTCTTCTGCCTTCCCTGTGTTTTTTCTCCCACAGCAGCACCTTCTTTTAGAAAACCTCTCATGTAACTGGAACACCTTTACCTACGTGCACAGAGAGCAGGAGTACAGGGAGTTTACGGCCACGGTGGAGGCTCTTAGTCAATGACTGACCCGTGAGTCCAGATGAAAGCTCAGTGCCTCTGTACTGTATTGCAAAGGGACACTTCTGATGCATCACATACACTTCAGAGGTCCCCTTGCCTGAGAGGCTGAAGGAACCCTCCATAGTCCTTGCTTGGCTACTTCCCCACTCTCTGTTCTTTTCCAACTCCCTACTTTGCTTGTTTCTCCAGGAGCACTTTCTCCATAAATCATTTGCACAAGAATTTGAGCTTCAGAGATTGCTTCTGGGGCACCTGACAAGACAAAAGGGCTTATAAATGGACTTATTTTGGACAACAACAAAAAAAGTAAAGTCTGGGAGTAGGGTTAGGGGAGTTACATAAATTACAGTAATATTGCCAAGTTTAAATTATTAATTAAAGTGTAAGAACTAATAGATTAGTAGAATTCATTAAAACACTTTTAGGAAAAAATGATTATAGGACTGAATAAAAAGAGTTGGCAGAAAACTATATAGCACAGCCTGTAAGTGTATAGTCATTTCCATTGGAAAGTAATTAGATGTGCTGGACTATATATTAGTAACTTATTCCTAAGCAAATTAATATTTTAGCATAGTTATGGCTATTAGTGCTGTATCCTGCAAAGCAGTACATGATAATCAGGCGTCTCTAAAGCAGGATTTGTCAACCTATACTCTGTGGACATCCTAGGCCAGACAATTCTGTGTTGTTGAGAGGTGTTGTGTACATCAAAGCAGGCTTAACATCCTTGATCTGTACCAACTAGACACCAGTAGTACCCTCTTCCCAGTCATGACTGTCGAAAATGTCTCCAGATCTCCCCAAATAACCCCAGAAGGAAAAAGTTACTGTCCAAAATCAAGTGATCTGCTTGCTCAAGGAGATCGGTAAACTCATTTATGATGAAGAATCTAAAATATTTACATATAATATGTATAAAATAAAAACATAAACTTAATATATTTGTTTTGATTTCTACTACCTTTTATATGTATAAATCATTCACTTTTTAGAAAATCACATTCTAAATGAAGACACAATAGTTTAATTTACTGGCTGACAAAACTGGATAGTCTTTTTGAGAAATGCCAACATCAAAAAAACTAGTTCATACAGAAATACAGAATTAATCACATAGAGATAATTGTGATTTTTTCAAATGGAACTTTTGTTGATATATATTTAAATTCTGGTTATAAAGATATAAATATTTGCCCAGACTTCTATGGACAGAATTCCTAACAAATAATCTTTTCAGATAAAGATTATTATAAATCTGTTCTGCATAGTTGTCTATACAGTATAGTATAGTGCATGTATGATTTCTTTTGTGAATAGGATGATCAGATTGATGAGATTTCTCAGGAGTAGTAAAGAGAAGGGAAAGTTACCAATGGCACAATTGGGCTAGAAAGTATTACAGTTGAGTTGACATTATTGTATCAATATCAACCCAAAGTGGGTAGGGCAGTATTAACCAGATCAGAGTATATGCAGCCTTGTCTCATTCAATGATTTATTAGTGACTTGAGTGGGGACCTAAAAAGAATGACTTGTCAAGTTTCCAAATGACAAAGTTTAAAGAAATTTACATATATTATATAACAAAATAAAAAATTAAAATTATGAGAAATATGTGTTTTAACAAATATGCACTTAAAAAAATGAAAAGAAAGAAATAAGTGGAGAAGTCAACGTATTAGCTTCAAAATCAAAGGCCCTGCTCCTCTTTCTATTTTCCTCCAGCAATGGCAGGATCCATTTGCACAACTCCGGTACTGCATCCAGTTAATCACTAGGTTTCCAAGCCCTGTTGGAAAGCACAGCAGGAATCCATGACCTCCACTGCACAAGAGATGTCGCTGCCTGAATCAAGGCCTCATTATTGCTGCCTCACTGTAATAGGTGCCTAACTCATCTTCTAGCCACACTCACTTTGAATTCACTCTAGCATGGCAGTCATAGTTCACTCTCAGAAACACGCATTGGACCACTTCTGCCTCTTGCTAAAAACCTAGATGTGGTTCTCTCCAGCCGGAAGAAAATCCCACAGCAACTGTTCTCCTTCCTTCTCCAGGCTCTCCTGTCACTCTTGTTTCACACCTACCCTCCATTAATACCAAAGTCCTGATAGTGTTGACATACAAATATCATGCTATTCCTTGCCTCCATTAATCCACTCAGGTAGCTCTTTTGATTTGCAATGCATTTCCCAAAAGTTTAGTCATGGGCCTAAGCCCTATTCATCTATCATGATTTAATTCAGGCATGATTTTCTCCAGAAAGCCTCCCCTCAATCCCAAAGTTAGACCAATATTTCAGCAGCATTCTGCACATAGTGTTCAGGGAAGAAAGATACACAGCCCTTTCTCTATTCCCCCTCTTCACTCTCTTCCCCATGCACGAGTCAGAGTGAAGGGCCAAGTTTATTTCATTCTTCATTATACTACTGGGTGAAGTTTTAAGTGGGATGAGGAGAGATGTTAACCTTTGGATTCTGTGTCGGTTTAACAGAGCTGCCATACAAAATACCACATATTGAGTGGCTTAAACACACACATTTATTTTCTCACAGTTCTGGAAGCTGGAAGTCCAAGATCAAGGTGTCAGCAGGTTTGGTTTCTTCTGAGGCCTCTCTTTCTGGCCTCAAGGATGGCCACCTTCTCACCATGTCCTCACATGACGTCTCCTCTGTGCTCGTTCACCCAGAGTGTCTCTGTGCATTCCAAGTTTCCTCCTCCTATAATGACATTAGAATGGATTGAGGACACAATTCAGTCCATAACAAAGTCCAAGTAAGATTCAACAACTTTTGAACTTTTTTTTTTTTTTTCTTTTTTCCAGAAGGCTGAAGAGGTAAGGTTTGTCCTGGAACCTGCTCCCTCACAGGAAGTGCCTCCGCCATTTGTCTTTCTCCACACTATCATAGCAAAAGGCAGGAGAGATGGTGAAGAGCCAGTGATCTGCTGCTGCCTCGAAGTTCCAAGCCATCTTTATGGCCAAGATGTTCCATCAGTCCTCTAACTCTTCTTCCCATATAAATGAAATGAGATTTTCACCAATTTGTCTCATCTTCAGCCTCTTGACCCAGTTAATATGATCCAATTTTATCCATGTAAAATTGACAATGCAAACTGCCAATTCATTCAATGTTTACTTCAATAGTTCTGTTATGGTCTTATGACTATCTGCATTTTACAGACACAGAAACTGAGGTTTTGGAAGATTTACTTATTCAAGATGGCAATACTCATGAATGGAAGACCTGGGATTTGAAGCACAACCCACTGAATCCCCAAATCTGGACTCTTTCTGATATGTCACACTATCAGAAAGAGTATGGCATATGCTCTGGACACCCAGAAAGTCATTAGCCATTTCTTGTGAATTGACAATTAAGTCAATAGCTGCATAGTTTTTCCTAAATGTATTTGATTCTAAACAAAATAATGTTCTCATACTTTAGATAAAATAACCTTGGTTATAAATAAAATAATTCTGAAAATAACAGATTGTGGCATCTTCGCAGGTAAGCACACTAAGATAAAAAAAATGGTCTCTAGAATAAATTGCTGTTAGAAATTTAATCTATATGCTCTAATTTTTTCTTTGGATACAACAAATATAGTGAATCAAAGTAATTTACTTACTTTCATTTTAATAAACAAAACCAAACAAAAAACAAAAGATAAAGTAAAGCATCTTTCATTTCACATTTATCACAAAATCCCAGCATTTAAAAATACAAATAATATTTAAAGAAACCTTCTTCTCCTTCATTTCCTCCATCTTCCCCTCCCACTCCTCCTTCTCCATCTCCTCTTGCAAATATCTTCTTAAAGTAAGGAATAGTGTCACTGAATCAGATCTTTACACCAAGTGGGGCACCAAGTCCATTGTGTTATTTTATTTTCTCTGAAAAATGTTATAAAATCTGGTTCCCCACAGCTATCCTACAACAAGGAGGAGAATGCAAACTATACATTTGCAAAATTCTGTAATATTTAAATTGTGATGCTCTGAACACCATTGTTTCATCTTGGACAGCTGGTTTTCTCCTTTCTTTTGAATTCAAAAGCTGTAGTAATACCCAAACATACTACTTATTTGATTCAGACAACTTAAGAACTACAAGATTCTGTATCAAAATTATCTTCTTTATTAATACTATATGATAATATCACAAACACACCTTGAAAATATGAGAAAATATGTGACATGGATTCGTGATAATGACATAAAAAACACCAATGCAGCATTCACATCAACAAGCAAATGGAACAGAAATCCTGCATTTTTGTATCAGGCCTCATGCAATTATGAAACACCATTTCTTAAAGTTAAATGCATGTATAATAATAATAACAATTTTACATAAATGTGTGCATACATCTTGGAAAAATATATTGTCAGAATATAATTTTTTTTCTGGAACACCACTAATATTTTCTTGGGAAAAGCTGTGTTGTTGACTTGCAGAGTGCAATAGTTTGGATGTTTGACCCCTCCAAATCTCATTTTGAAACTGATCCCC
This sequence comes from Macaca fascicularis, assembly GCF_037993035.2. NCBI lineage: Eukaryota > Metazoa > Chordata > Mammalia > Primates > Cercopithecidae > Macaca > Macaca fascicularis. Next base: position 138,584,825 of record NC_088375.1, read on the forward strand.
AATGTTGGAGGTAGGACCTACAGGGAGGTTCTTGGGCTAGGAGAATGGATCCCTCATGAATAGATTAATGCTCTCCCTTGGTGAGAGGTGAATGAGTTCTCACTCTCTTAGTTCCTGTGACAGCTGGTTGTTAAAAAACAGCCTGGCACTTCCGCTCACACTCTCTCTTGCTTCATCTCTCACACTGTGATCTGTGCACATACCAGCTTCCTTTCCTCTTCTGCCGTGAATGGAAGCAGTCTGAGGCCTCTTGAGGTACAAATGCTGCTGTCATGCTTCTTGTATAGCTTGCAGATCTGTGAGCCAAATAAACTTCTTTTAAAAAAATAAGTTATCCATGCCTCAGGTATTTCTTTATTATTTATTGATTGACTGATATAGAGTCTCACTTTGTCGCCCAGGCTGGAGTGCAGTGGTTCACTCTTGGCTCACTGCGACCACCAATTCCCTGCAATCTCCGCCTTCTGGGTTCAAGCAATTCTTATGCCTCAGCCTCCCAGATAGCTGATATTACAGGCGTGTACCACCATGCCTGGCTAATTTTTGTATTTCTAATATAAATGAGGTTTACCATGTTGGCCAGACTGGTCTTGAACACGCCACCTCAAGGGATCCACCCACCTCGGCCTTGCAAAGTGCTGGGATTACAAGTGCAAGCCACTGTGCCCAGCCAGGTATTCCTTTATAGCAACACAAATGGACTAAAACACAGAGTAATCTTCTATAATAATAGTTCAGCTTTCTTAAATCCTCTTGACTTCCTAACAGGAGAAACTGTCAAAGAGTTGAAGATTATTTTTACAAATGAGAGACACATAGAAAAATGTTTCAAGCAAATAAGAGTATAGAATTTGGATCTGCAATGAATTTATTACCATAAGCTTTCATTCACAGGTACTCATTTTTTGTCTTTCTGTCTCTCTCGCTTACACACATAAACACAGTTACACACATATTCAGATCCTCTAGTTCAGATCTTACTAAGACAGACAGCAGCTTCAGCCACAGTGGTGGTTTGTTCGAATGTTCCATGGGTAAGTCCATTCTCCAGATCTTCTTAGAGAGAAGAAAGCCAGCTCAAGTCTTCAGAAATAAGCCTAATTCACCAAACATGGTCTCCGTCTTGGAGTGGAGATCCATTTTCTCCAGGCCAATTTTCTTTCTAATATAGATTCATTTGGCCTTCTGAATTCTTCATTCTAACTAGATTATACTTACCTACAAATAAACAAATGCAAATTAAAGTTCTCAACAATCATTATAAATTATTTTTCTCTCCTTTCACTCTCTTTGTGGTTTAACTTAGAACATGAGTTTTCTGTTTCTGGATCAACTATGGTTTCAACACACGCTGTTGTGTCCTTTACTAATGACTGGTCAAGCTTGCTCTTACAGTTTGCCACAGTGTTACAATAGTTACTGCTACTTTTTTTCTTTTAATCAATGGAGACTGCCTTTAGATCTGAGATTTTCTCAAAGTGGAATTTTATGGACAAGGGACAAGAGCTCTTGAGGCTAACTTTATCCCATGGGAGAAAAAAGGAGACATAAATTAGAAAGCTTACCAACATTTTACTTAAAATTCTAGACTTTTATGGTACTGAGTTTAAGAACATGGGAAATATATCTTGTGTTTGAATGAATTAAAACCTGAACCATTCCAAATTGTTTTGAGCCAAGCTTTCACAATGTTAATTTATTTAAGCTGTTCAGACCTCATCTCAGATCACATTCATCATAATAATGGTAACACTTTTAGATCTAGGACACAATTTATCATTTTAAAGAAATGCATGGAATGTGATATTTAAGATACCTTATTTTAAAATTACAACAAATCTCTAAAGCAAATATCCTTTGCCCTCAAGCTCCATTCGTTAATTCTCCATTAAAATGCATCCTTTTCTCACTTACTGTTCTAATGAGCATACCCACCCACTTACCATGAAATCATTATTAAATATTGATCAGAACTCTAGCTTCATCCAAAGGTATAGTACATAGTTAATCATAGCTTCAAAGAGAAGCTTTTGTATTTTACACACATTTTGAAACTTTCTAAGGCAAATCATGTCAAGAGTAGGCCTCAGATTTTAAACTATGCCATTAGCCAAAGGAGGCATCTTTAAGCCTGATTTGTACCAACAAACAAAAATGGGACCCTCCCAAGAATGGATACAAATTAACACAGTAATGAAAAATGATCTCCTTTAAATAAAATTAAAAACATTTGAGATTAAAATTACCATATCCTTTTTTCTAGTTCCTCTTTTTAAAAATCTCTTTCCGTATGTGACCTTCCATACTTATCAGTTACTGAATAAGTCATTCTTTTGTTGACCTGATTATAAAATCCTTTGCCTTCATTAAAAGAATAAAATAATTCCAAGAACCATTTGCCTGGACTCTGTAGAGGATCAGAAAATACCACCCCAAAATACGCCACTTTGGCATAAGAATTATTTTGAGTTGAAGACAAGTAAGAAACACCAGAAGCAGAATAAAAACTCTCTGCCCTCCCTTATCTGGCCAAAAGAGGGACATAAATTCCATTTGTAAAGGTGTCTCCCTCTCCTATAACAAGAAGAGGAGGATAACTCTTAGACTTTTCGTCACCAGAGATGACTCAAGACTCTTACCAACCCACAAATGGCACCAGAGGAAGCTGCATGACGAACCTTATTAAACGACCCTTATTCTCCCACTAGTTGCTCCATATATTTGCCTTTCCAACCCTAAGAAGCCTAAATCCCTTTTCCTTTGTTTTGTTACTTCTCTGCAATGTATTCTTTGTTAAGATGCTATAGAAGCCTCAAGTTCTAACCACCCCTTTGAGTTACACGTCAGTGAAATTCTCCCACCTATATATGTGCTGTAGGTGTTAATAAACTTTGTTTTTCTCTTTGTCTGTTTAATCTGCCTTTTGTCCGTTTAATTTATAGGGCCCCAGTCACAGAACCTAGGAGGGTAGAGAAACGGTTTTTTGTTTTCTCCTTTATAACTTCAAATAAATCTTGCTAACTGGGACAGAGAGAGGAAACAAAATAGCATGTAAGGATTGTATACAAGTTTTCCTTATTGGTTACCATTCTCCCTCATGCCATATGAACAAGCAAAAGGGCAGGGTAAAGAGCACAACAATTTGAAAAATTATTTCTTCTTTTCATTGTTTATCATGCTTCCTACCACACACAAATACAATACATAAAAGGACTATTTAGAAGATCCTCTAAAATAAAACTTTCTGTTCTGTCCTCCAGGGCCATGAAGAAAATATTCTTGAATACAAACTGGTAGGAAAAAAATTTTGCACCAATAGAAATCCATGCACTGTTCATAGAGCATCCTTTTTCCTTATCTGATGTTGAATCTGAGGAGGTATTTCACAACTCTGTAAATCTTAAGTAACTGATAGCGACGTAAAATTTTCATCTCAAGTTATGCAGGTTCTGATCTGTCTGATAGAAGTTTGTCTTCCCTTCTTCGCTGTGGAAAAACCAGTTTTACGTCCATTTGCAAATTCACTTCAGTATTTCTGATCTGTAAATGTGACTGTATTTTTGAGTCTCTTTTGAACCAGTTTTAACATTTGCCTGGTTTCATCAATGAATGAGTTAAATAACAGTTTAACACATATTCATTTTTATACTGTATTGGAGTCAGGATTTTTCCTCTTATTTGAAAATTCTATTTTACTATATCTCAATATGCCTTTACCCTGCTCAAACCCATTGGCTGGTGTCTCAGGGTACTGTCAATTCAGTATTAAATGTCCTCCGTAATCCTAGTACCTCTTCCACCAGTCTTTGCTCAGTTAACACAGAACTGATGACAACTGTTTTAAAGCCTCCACGCTGAATCGCAGCTTTATGCCTTTGTATAAGCCGACCTTATGTTTGAAATGCCCTCTCTTCCCTTCTTTTCTGCCCAAGAAATTTTACATACATCTTTTACAACTCTGATTTTACATTATCTCTTCCAGGAAGCATTTCTTGATTCCTGCTTCTGCTGCCACCCCACCCACATCCACAGGACACATTTAAGGAGCTGTTAAAGAAAATCAGAGCCAGACAGAAATTAAAGTGGTGAAGATAAATTATACATTTAGAAAACTATTGTAGTAGAGAAAAAGAGACTCCAGTATGGAACCTAGCTCAGTTCCAAATACAGCATGAATAAGTAGGAATTTATAGCCAAGAAGCAGGGTCACTGGATGGAAAATCACTAAGGGGTGAGGGGAAGATTCTGGCTAAATGACCTGACAGGATTCTAGCTGAAGGCAGGCCAATATATTCAAACACCAAGGCTGAAGAATTTGGTATTTGATCAGATATTAAGGGTGATCAGATATTGAGGGTGGGGATTCCTGCTAAATGGACTCAGCAGGATTTTGGCTAAGACTGGATGATACAAAGAAACATGCAGAAATCTAAAGATTGGGACGTAGTTGAGAAGAGGGCTCAAAGGAGCCTGACCAAAGTTAGGTTAAGGAGAGAGTTGTTTTCAGAACTGCAGTTCATTCTAGACAGCAAAGGGATGGAGAGGATGGAAGATGCTGGGAGATGAGGCTGAAAAGTAATAGGAACTGCAATTATTGACTATAGCATGTCCAGGTACATAAAAGTGAGAGTTCCACTGAACTCCAAGTAGGTCAGGGAACAACTGGAATATTCTTTTGGTTTTGTTTTGTTTTGTTTTGTTTTGTTTGAGATGGAGTCTCGCTCTGTTGCCCAGGCTGGAGTGCAGTGGTGCAATCTCCGCTCACTGCAACCTTCACCTCCCAGGTTCAAGCAATTCTCCTGCCTCAGCCTCTCGAGTAGCTGGAATTACAGGCGTCCGCCACCATGACCGGCTAACTTTTGTATTTTTAGTAGAGATGGAGTTTCACCATGTTGGCCAGGCTGGTCTTGAACTCCTGACCTCGTGATCCACCTGCCTCGGCCTCCCAAAGTGCTATAACTACAGGCGTGAGCCACAGTGCCCGGCCTGGAATATTCTTTTCTCCACTGGGCACACACTTCAAATTACATTAAAAAGAAAAAAAAAAAAAAAAAAAAACAGAAAACTCTTCCAGTAGCAATAGAATAATGATGAATTAAAAAAAAAATGCCATAAGAAAAATTAGGGAGATTTCTCTTCTCTTGGAAAAGAACTCAGAAAGGAGGGAGGCAGTGCGGACTCTGGCTTCAAACCTCAATTCCATTCCTCATTGATGGACAATATTGGACATATTGGACATTGTTGACAATTTCTTTTTCTTTTACTTTTCTTTTCTTTCTTTCTTTTCTTTTTTTTTTTGAGACAGAGTTTCACTCTTGTTGCCCAAGTACCCAAGCTAGAGTGCAATGGCACAATCTCTGCTCACTGCAACCTCCGCCTCCCAGGTTCAAGTGATTCTCCAGCCTCAGCCTCCGGAGTAGCTGGGATTACAGGCGTACACCACCACATCCAGCTAATTTTTTTGTTTTGTATTTTTAGTAGAAATAGGGTTTCACCATATTAGCCAGGCTGGTCTTGAACTCCTGACCTCAGGTGATCTGCCTGCCTCGGGCTCCCAAACTGAATATTGGCAATTTCTTATGCCTCCATGACCTCATCCGTAGAATAGGAGTAGTAATAATGTTTACTTCATATATTGTTGTGAAGGTTAAATAAACACATATAAAAGCTTTAATAATGCCATCATTTTAAATTGCTTAATTAATATTAGCTATATTATCTTAACTAGAGTCAAACACTTTGAGAATTGTCAGAAGGATAAGTTAGAGTTAGTCTTGGATGGAGCATTTAAAATAGAATCCACAGGGGAAATTTCAGGAGGAAAGATTGGAGCTCTGAGGGGTGCCTTTGCGGGGCATTGTGTATTTCCCATTTCCTGTGATTTTTAAGTCAAGACTGGCTAGTCACAAGGTAAAGAAGTTAGGTGAGAGTGGATGAGCTAAGTTTGAAATACCTTTCAATTTTGGATTTCTACATTCTACTTCAAGGCAACTGCTATCAACCAATAGGCTTTACTTCTCACATGTCTTATATACCAATGAATGTACCCCCATCCTCACCTAAACCGAGGGTCCTCGACGATGAGATGACTGTCAGATTCATTACTATTTATCTTTTTATTTCCAGCATTTTAGCACTTTACACATGGTAGGGGCTCAATACTCAGTGTTTAAATAATTAAATATACACTCTTGTACCAATGGGCAGGTTGTTTTCCAGGAAATCATGCAGCCTACCTCTCCTTGCCAGTAAAACCCTCATATCGGGTGTCCCTGAAGGAATCATGAGACATCTATTATGCCATTTAATTCTTTCACTAGTGAGTTGCTACTAGTAGTTAGATAGATTTTACAGAGTGATTCTATGAAAGTTAATTCAGAAAGGTAGATGCTCAATACAACCACTGGTGAATCCCAGCCTACTTAAACTCCAGATTCTCTGGGTCTAGTTTCTCAGTTAGAACCCTGATCAAATAATAGAGAGGCAATCAGTCAACATTATTGAATGCTAGGAGCTAAAATCAGAAAAAAACAAAACAAAACAAGAAAAAATCCCCAGTTGTTATATGCTAAAATACAGAAAGTGAGAAATAAACATTACTTCTCTTCCTTAGAAAAATCGATGTTTCCTAATATTGTGGGCTAAAATTATCCAAACCAAACTTGGTGAAATCAGAACAAGCAAGGCAGATTAAGGGTTTTGGATAAAAAGGAGAAAGAAGACCATTAGAGAAACAAGTGGGTCATCTGCATCGAGGTGGTGGTGCTAGGGAGTCCAAAAATATGCAATAGGCAGATGGTTTAGCAAGATGGCAGGACGTATAGTGAGTGGAGTCTAGCCACCTGCAAAAATTATGCAAAGTTACAACTAAGAATCAAAGTTTCACTTTACTAACAGCTTCAAGACTGCTGGTCACTCAGTAAAGAGCTTTTATAAAGTAAAGTGAATGCACTCACTTCCTTCATTATCCACAATATAAATCTCATAGTTTTGTAATTTTCACCCTCAGGCTAGAAAGATGTTAAGAGGAGGAGGGAAGTAAAGTTAGTAGCAGAGTCTGCAGAACAGAAGAGGAAGGAAGGAAGGAAGGAAGGAAGGAAGGAAGGAAGGAAGGAAGGAAGGAAGGAAGGAAGGAAGGAAGGAAGGAAGGAAGGAAAGAAGGAAAGAAAGAAGGAAAGAAAGAATGGGAGGTATTCAACACACAATGCTCATACTCACTAAAAGCCTGGCCTGATTATGTATTGGATTCTGGACATTCATTCAACACGTGTTGAATACACTCCATTACACTCATACAAACTGTATTTTGTTAAGTTTCTTCCATGTGTCAGGTGCTGCAGGTTAAGATGACTACACAAAGTACCATGACTTCATCAAGTTTACTATCTAGTGGGGACAGGGAACAAGTTAGGGTGTGGAATTCAGCTCCCACTAATATCCATCTACTTATTTTATAGCCATCTAGTAGTCATGAAATAATGTCTTTGAACCAACAGATCAACCTTAAGTCATTACTAAAGTCAGTCTGGCTCCTCCCTGTAAATTATTGATGCTTTAAAATTCACTAAACTCTAGCTAGATCATCAGACTGAAATGATGTTTGAAACTTTCTGAAGCTTTACTGAAATTGTTTTAGGTTTCTCCCAGAGGCTGTAAGAACAGTAGTAAAATTATAAGTAGTGTTTTACAATCTGTAACTAAATACAGACTGTAACAATGATTAATTCTTTTAATATTCTTAGTGTTTCAGGACTATTATATTAATAAGGCCATCATGCATCACTATTGTATTCCAACAGAACTATTCGTCTCTGTACTATGTTAGTGTAATTACAGCCTAATGGTTTACAACATTATAAAAGCACTAAATATTTTACTAAACTGAGTATAGTATATAAAAATTAATTTGAAAGGTTCCAGTCTTAAAGCAATAGAATCAGTGATGGAAAAAAGCTTTTCTCATTTTGTATAAGAAAACAAAGGCATCAAAGGGGAATGCTTAAAAAATAATCTGAATTGTAATGAAAATATAGGTAATTAAAATAAAAATCTAAATGACATCTTATTGTATCTTGATTCCATCATATAAAGCAATTATTTTTGTTAATGAGGGGAGAGAACAATGTTTCTAAGAAGGTACTATTTAGAACCTTTTTCCTTTTGTGTGGATTTGACAACTTATTTGTGAGAGATGAGAGAAAACATCCATGTAATAATGATAAAATTAACCATACAATATGTACTTCACAAATAGACCAGAAGATTGGTGAACTTTTAATGATAGTTTTACGGACTTTAATGTCAAATACTTAAATAAGAAATCTCTCAGCATGGTGAAACATAAGTATTCAGTAAATATGGGTTCATCAATTGGATGGTATTTGTGAAAAGAGAAATGAGGGAGAAAAAGTTCTGCTTGTTAAATAAGGTTAACAACAAGTTGCCATTATAACAAATATCCTATTTTTTAATATAACATTTAACACGGCAGAACTATAATTAATGCTTCTTTCACTTACTCAATTTCATTTAGTTGCCTTGAAGGATTCTCCACATTTTTATCAATTCTTTAAAACACTGAGATAGAAAGCTGTCTTTCTCTCTTACAAGAAGATTTTATCCTTAACGTTAGTTTTGTGATTACACAGCCTAACCTCATTCAAAATCTGGTTCTCATTTATTGTGTGTGATTTACCCAAGTCAGTTCTATATATTAATTTGCAAATGTGCCGCCTGTATGGTTTAGGAGGTTTCAAATCATAATCCACCTTTAATTATTTACTTCAAGGGGATATTTTTATTAATGTTTCTGTGATTTCAAAATAGCTCCCGTAGTATGGGAGGATACCAGAAATTACTGACTGGGATTGCCTTTTATACACCTAATTCAATTGCTAAAGCCCTCTGCAGTGGTTCTTTAGCTCTGTGGGCAGTGTATTCTTTGCAGCATTAGCAAGAAGTTAATGCTTATTCCTCAAAGAGCAGTTTCAAACAGAGTGTAGAAGGTGGTCACCAGGGATCAGGGGTGGGAAAAATAGGAAATGTTGGTCAACGTGTACAGGATTGCAGATAAGGTTAATAAGTTCTGGAAACCTAATCTGTAGCATAGCAACTATAGTTACCATTAACATATTGTACATTTGAAACTCGCTAAGAGTTGATCTTAAGTATATTCACCACACACACAAAAAGTAACTGTGAGGTGATAGCTTAATTAGCTTGATTGTGGTAATCATTTTACAATGTATACGTACATTGAAACATCATATTGTATACTTTGAATATATTCATTTTTTGTCATTAAAACCTTAACAAAGCTGAAAATAAATTAATGAATTTTTTTGAAACGCAGTTTCACCTCTCCAACATGGAGGTGGGAGGAAAATTCCAGAACATTCAGCTCCAAATTAAGCTCTATCCTAGGCCCTTGGAGAAAGCATCACTTTTAGAAACTGACACTGAAGAGCTTGTATGAACCACTTTGACCAACTATAAAAATTCCTTCTTGGGATAGCAGATTGAAGCAGAGTATTTCTCATTTTCTTTCAAATCCAGTAAGAAAAAGATTAAACAGTTTGCAGTCTCTAGCGGAGAAACAATGTTATGTGGTAAGAAATATAATGGCCAGTGAACTATTGGCCATTATTTTTTGAGCTTTCATCCTAGCCACCACTTCTGCTAACTAGCTGCAAAGCACTAGTCCCTTCACCTTGGTGAGTTACATGCTCAGATAGAGTTTAGGTGGAGCACTCACTTAGATGCAGCACTACCTCCATCTAACACGTAGAGAGTATGAAAAGATGACTTGTAGCTAAGATCTAATTAAGCTTTTGACTATAATTGTCCATTTTCATTATTTTCACTGGAAACCAGCAAACCAAAACTTGCCGTTATACTTATCGTATATTTTATTCTTTCTCATTGTTAAAGCTCAGGGTGAATTAAAATGTTAATTTCAAGGAAAATAATTTAATAATCTGAGATTTTGTTAAATTTTCTTGTTCTTTTTTATATATACTTTAAGTTATGGGACAAATATGCAGAATGTGCAGTTTGTTACATAGGTATACAGGTGCTATAGTGATTTGCTGCACCCATCAACCTGTCATCTACATTAGGTGTTTCTTCTAATACTATCCCTCCCCTGCCCCCCAGCCCCCGACAGACCCCAGTGTGTGATGTTTCCCTCCCTGTGTCCATGTGTTCTCATTGTTCAACTCCCACTTATGAGTGAGAACATGTGGTGTTTGGTTTTCTGTTCCTGTGTTAGTTTGCTGAGAGTGATGGTTTCCACCTTCATCCATGTCCCTGCAAAGGACATGAACTCATCCTTTTTTATGGCTGTGTAGTATTCCATGGTGTATATTTGCCCCATTTTCTTTCTCCAGTCCTTCATTGATGGGCATTTGGGTTGGTTCAAAGTCTTTGCTGTTGTGAACAGTGCTGCAATAAATATATGTGTGCATGTTTCTTTAAAGTGGAATGATTTATAATCCTTTGGGTATATACCCAATAATGGGATTGCTGGGTCAAATGGTATTTCTGGTTCTAGATCCTTGAGGAATCACCACACTGTCTTCCACAATGGTTGAACCAATTTACAATCTCACCAACAGTTTAAAAGTGTTCCTATTTCTCCACATCCTCTCCAGCATCTGTTTTTTCCTGACTTTTTAATGATTGCCATTCTAACTGGCATGAGAGGGTATATATTGTGCTTTTGATTTGCATTTCTGTAATGACCAGTGATGAGGAGATGTTTTTCATATGTTTGTTGGCCGCATAAATGTCTTCTTTTGAGAGGTGTCTGTTCATATCCTTTGCCCCCTTTTTGATGGGGCTATTTTTTCTTGTAAATTTGTTTAAGTTCTTCATAGATTCTGTATATTAGCCCTTTGTCAGATGGATAGATTGCAAAAATTTTCTCCAATTCTGTAGGTTGCCTGTTCACTCTGATGCTAATTTCTTTTGCTGTGCCAAAGCTCTTTACTTTACTGAGATCCCATTTGTCAACTTTAGCTTGTGTTGCCATTGCTCTTGGTGTTTTAGTCATGAAGTCTTTGCCCATGCCTATGTCCTGAATGGTATTGCTTAGGTTTTCTTCTAGGGTTTTTATGGTTTCAGGTTTTACATTTAAGTCTTTAATCCATCTTGAGTTATTTTTTGTATAAGGCGTAAGGAAGGGATCCAGTTTCATTTCTCTGCATAAGGCTAGCCAGTTTTCGCAACACCATTTATTAAATAGGGAATCCTTTCCCCGTTGCTATTTTTGTCAGTTTGTCAAAGATTAGATGGTTGTAGATGTGTGGTGTTATTTCTGAAGCCTCTGTTCTGTTCCATGGTCTATATATCTGCTTTGGTACCAGTACCCTGCTGTTTTGGTTACTGTAGCCTTGAAGTACAGTTTGAAGTCAGGTAGCTTGATGCCTCCAGCTTTGTTCATTTGCTTAGGATTGTCTTGGTTATATGGGTTCTTTTCTGGTTCCATATGAAATTTAAAGTAGTTTTTTCTAATTCTGTGAAGAAAATCAATGGTAGCTTGATGAGGATAGCATTGAATCTATAAATTACTTTGGGCAGTATGGCCGTTTTCATGTTATTGATTCTTTCTATCCATGAGCATGGAATATTTTTCCATTTGTTTGTGTCCTCTCTTATTTCCTTGAGCAGTGGTTTGTAGTTCTTCTTGAAGAGATCCTTCTTATCCCTTGTAAGTTGTATTCCTAGGGTTTTTATTCTTTTTATAGCAATTGTGAATGGGAGTTCACTCGTGATTTGGCTCTCTGTTTATTATTGGTGTTTGTTACGATTTCTATTCTTTTGCATTTGTTAAGGAGTGTTTTACTTTCAATTATGTGGTTAATTTTAGAATAAGTGCGATGAGTTGCTGAGAAGAATATATAGTCTGTTGATTTGGGGTGGAGAGTTCTGTAGATGTCTGTTAGGTCCACTTGGTCCAGAGCTGAGTTCAAGTCCTGAATATCCTTGTATTCAGGGTATATATATTCAAGTCCTGAATATCCTTGTATTCAGGACTTGACAGAAAATATAATTTTCTGTCTTGTTGATCTGTCTAAAATTGACAGTGGGATGTTGAAGTCTCCCACTATTATTGTGTGTGAGTCTAAGTCTCTTTGTAGGTCTCTATGAGCTTGCTTTATGAATCTGGGTGCTCCTGTATTGGGTGCATATATATTTAGGATAGTTAGTTCTTCTTGTTCCATTGATTCCTTTACTATTACATAATGCCCCTTTTTGTCTTTTTAAAATCTTTGTTGGTTTAAAGTCTGTTTTATCAGAGACTAGGATTGAAACCCCTGCTTTTTTTGTTCTGTTTTGTATTTGCTTAGTAAACATTCCTCTATCCCTTTATTTTGAGCCTATGTGTGCCTTTGCACATGAGATGGGTCTCCTGAATACAGCACACCGATTGGTTGTTTATCCAATTTGACAGTCTGTGTCCTTTAATTGGGGCATTTAGCCTGTTTACATTTGAGGTTAATATTGCTATCTGTGAATTTGATCCTGTAATTGTGATGCTAGCTGATTATTTTGCCCATTAGTTGATGCAGTTTCTTCATAGTGTTGATGGTCTTTACAATTTGGTGTGTTTTGCAGTGGCTGGTACCAGTTTTTCCTTTCCATATTTAGTGCTTCCTTCAGGAGCTCTTGGAAGGCAGGTCTGGTGGTGACAAAATCTCTCAGCATTTGCTTGTCTGTGAAGGATTTTATTTCTCCTTTGCTTATGAAGCTTACTTTGACTGGATATGAAATTCTGGGTTGAAAATCCTTTTCTTCAAGAATGTTGAATATTGGCCCCCATCCTCTTCTGGCTTGTAGAGTTTTTGCTGAGAGATCCACTGTTAGTCTGATGGGTTTCCCTTTGCGGATAACCCAATCTTTCTCTCTGGCTGCCGTTAACATTTTTTCCTTCACTTCAACCTCAGTGAATCTGACATGTATGTGTCTTGGGGTTGCTCTTCTCAAGAAGTATCTTTGTGGTGTTCTCTGTATTTCCTGAATTTGAATGTTGGCCTGTCTTGCTAGGTTGGGGAAGTTCTCCTGGATAATATCCTGAAGACTGTTTTCCAACGTGGTTCCATTCCTCCCGTCACATTCAGGAACACCAGTCATATGTAGGTTTGGTCTTTTCTCACAGTCTCATATTTCTTGGAAGCTTTGTTCACTACTTTTCATTCTTTTTTCTCTAATCTTGCCTTCATGCTTTATTTCATTAAGTTGATCTTCAATCTCCGATATCCTTTCTTCTGCTTGGTTGATTTGGCTATTGATACTTCTGTATGCTTCACGAAACTCTTGTGCTGTGTTTTTCAGCTCCATCAGGTCATTTATGTTCTCTAAACTGGTTATTCTAGTTAGCAATTCATCTAACCTTTTATCAAGGTTCTTAGCTTCCTTGCATTGGGTTAGAACATGCTCCTTTAACTCAGAGGAGTTTGTTATTACCCACCTTCTGAACCCTATTTCTGTCAATTTGTCAAACTCATTCTCTGTCCAGTTTTATTCCCTTGCTGGTGAGGAATTGTTATCCTTCGGAGGAGAAGAGGCATTCTGGTTTTTGGAATTTTCAGTTTTTTGCACTGGTTTTTCCTCATCTTCGTGGATTCATCTACCTTTGGTCTTTGATGTTGGTGAACTTTGGATGGGATTTCTGTGTGGACCTCCTTTTCGTTGATGTTGATGCTATTCTTTTCTGTTTGTTAGTTTTCCTTCTAACAGTGAGGCCCCTCTGCGGCAGGTCTGCTGGAGTTAGCTGGAGGTTCACTCCAGACCCCATTTTCCTGGCTATCACCAGTGGAGGCTGCAGAACAGCAAAGATCGCTGCCTGTTCCTTCCTTTGGAAGCTTCGTCCCAGAGAGGCACCCGCCAGATGCCAGCCAGAGCCCTCCTGTATGAGGCGTCTATCGACCCCTGCTAGGAGGTGTCTCCCACTCAGGGGCACGGGGATCAGAGACCCACTTGAGGAGGCACTCTGTCCCTTAACAGAGCTGAAGCACTGTGCTGGGAGATTTGCTGCTCTCTTCAGAGATGGCAGGCAGGAATGTTGAAGTCTGCTGAAGCTGTGCCCACAGCTGCCCCTTCCCCAAGGTGCTCTGTACCAGGGAGATGGGAGTTTTATCTATAAGCTTCTGACTGGGACTGCTGCCTTTCTTTCAGGGAAGTCCTGCCCAGAGAGGAGGAATCTAGAAAGGCAGTGTGGCTACAGCGGCTTTGCTGGGCTACAGTGGGCTCACCCAGTTCAAAGTTCCATATGGCTTTGTTTACACTGTGAAGGGAAAACCACCTACTCCAGCCTCAGTAATGGCTGATGCCCCTCCTCCCACCAAGCTTGAGCATCTCAGGTTAACTTCACACTGCTGCGCTGGCAGAGAGAATTTCAAGCCAGGAGATCTTAGCTTACTGGGCTCCGTGGGGGTGGGATCCCCTGAGCTAGACCACTTGGCTCCCTGGCTTCAGCTCCCTTTCCAGGGGAGTGAATTGTTCTGTCTCACTGGTGTTCCAGGTGCCACTGGGGTATGAAAAAAACTCCTGCAGCTAGCTCAGTGTCAGCCCAAATAGCCACCCTGTTTTTGCTTGAAGCCCAGGGCCCTGGTGGTGTAAGCATCCAAGGGACTCTCCTGGTCTGTGGGTTGTGAAGACCATGCAAAAAGCATATTATCAGGGCTGGAGTGCACCATTCCTCACTGCACATCCCCTCACGGTTTCCCTTGGCTAGGGGAGGTAGTTTCCCAACCCCTTGAGCTTCCCGGGTGAGGCAATGCCTCCACCCTGCTTCACCTCACCCTCCATGGGCTGCACCCACTGTCTAACCAGTCCCAGTGAGATGAGCCCCGTACCTCAGTTGGAAATGCAGAAATCACCCCCACCTTCTGTGCTGATTTCACTGGGAGCTGCAGACTGGAACTGTTCCTATTCGGTCATCTTGCCAGACACCCCAAATTTTCTTGTTCTTGAAAAAATAAATTAGACTTCCCAGCACTTTGGGAGGCTGAGGCAGGTGGATCACAAGCTCAGGAGATCGAGACCATCCTGGCTAATGTGGTGAAACTCCTTTTCTAATAAAAATACAAAAAATGAGGCAGGTTTGGTGGTGGGCACCTGTAGTCCCAGTTACTCGGGAGACTGAGGCAGGAGGATGGCATGAACCCAGGAGGTGGAGCTTGCAGTGAGCCGAGATCACGCCACTACACTCCAGCCTGGGTGACAGAGAGAGACTCCGTCTCAAAATAAATAAATAAATTAATTAAACTTATGCAAACTGAGTTTCTAAGATGGCTCAAAATTTAGATTATTATCATGGAAGTGGGATTACAAAGTATACTTCATTTGTATAACTTTTACGACAATATTCTAATAGGTCTTCAGATGTCTTACAGTACCTCCAACTTATGTGTTGCTAACACCTTGCACAACAGGCTCCCTTCTGAGCAGAGCTGATTGGGAGAGGAATGTGGAGCACATGTCTTCAAAACCAACAAGAATGCACTTTAGGACAGAGGATGAACCACTCAAGACCAGTATTAGTTGATTAGATTTGAAAGAAACTCATGCAATAGTCTGGGGAGAGGTGTTTAAACACCTGAATTTACCTCAGATCTTTAAAGCAATAACCTAATTTTGAGCAACAGTAGCTCTTTCACAGGTGTGCAAAGAATGTTTACTTCCATTGTACTAATTAGTTTTAAATTGAGAAAACATTTAGTAACCGGAAAAACAAAGAAGCTCCTGTTTTTCCAGGACAGAAATAAAAGGAAAAGTAGAACAAGACTAACTACAATATTCAGCTTAACATTTCAAATTTTTCCATTGCCTTCACGAAGCAATGTCTATTTTGTTTTGTTTTTCAAAAAGCACAATTCCCAAGTGTAACTAAAATAGTAAATATGTACACTTACTTTGCTTAAAAGTAATTAAAGATGTCATTTGCTGATTAAAACAAATGTATGCCTAATATATAAATGTATGCTTGTCATTTTTGGTTAAATAAATATTTGTTCATGCCTTATTTTAGGATGTAGTTCTCTTCTAATACATTAGGAGAAAACTCTGAATTAAGGGATAACTCATCTTTTCTGCTAAAAAATTTAATAGCCTCTGCTTCAATTGATTTTAATAAGTGGTAAAAAAAAAATACTGCATTTTCTTTTGCAATTGCAACAATAATGAGATACAATAAATTGCTACTTTAAAATGCATAGCACTGTATACCTTCCAAGCAAAAAAATGTCATCTATTATACACAACATGCACTGACAGGAGTAGGCCTTTGATAAAAAACACATTGTGAAGTGCATTTTTTGCACCTAATGATTTAAATCAAAATTTAAGTAAAATTCACTGTGCTTACATTTTCTTTTCCTCTACCCAATTCCCATGGTACTTTTCTTCATGCTAAATAACCCAAATTTCTTTAGCTTTTCCTTAAAGGACCCATTTTCTAAGCTAATCATTTTTAGTCATTCTCTTTGGACCTCTCTCCAAGATTTCTACATCTTGTTTCAGACAAAGGTCCCACAATAGGATCTTGTCCTCCCGTAAAAATATGATAAATGCTCATCATAGAAGGTACTCTTTAGGGTGGCTCCTTCTCATACATGGAAAGAGTCTTAATCTGACAACTTCATTAACCATTAGCAAGCTGCTATGATTTGAATGTTCCACCCAAACTCATGCTGAAATTTAATTGTCATTGTAAGAGCATTAGGAGGTGCTGCATTTAAGAGGTGATTGGGCCATGAGGGCTCTATCCTCTTGAAGAGATCACTGCTGTTATCACAAGAATAGGTTAGTTATTGAAGGAGTGTGTTCTTGATAAAAAGGATTAGTTCAGATCAGTGTTTCTCTCTGACTCATGGACTCACTTCTGCCTTCCATACTTCTGCAATGGGATGACCCTTGCTGGGTGCCAGTGCCATGCCCGTGGACTTCCCAGCCTCCAGAACTGTGAGCCACATAAACATCTGTTTCTTTATAAATGACCCAGTCTGTAGTATTCTGTTATAGCAGTAGAAAATAGACAGGGCACATGCTAACACCTTTTCTGACTCGAGTACTTGGTGATGGGGTAGAGTACCTAATTTTTTATTTCTCAAACACCTATGTGTCAAGTCCTGTGCTAGACACTTTAGCTGCCTTTTGAAATATTAAACACTGCTATGATTTCTGTTATGAAAAGAGGTTAAATAATCTCACCAAAGCCATAGAACCTATCAGTGGGAAAGTAGGGATGTGATTATAGGTTTAACTAAGTCTAAAGCTCACCATTACAACAAATATTCTTTGTAGTCTCTGATGGGGTTCACACCATAATATGCCAGTCTGTCACAGAATTGTTTTGACTAAAGATGACTGAGAAATATTAGACACAGAACAAGTTCTCTGCCCTCAGTCTCTCTATTAGGAAGGGCAAGATGATTGTTAATCACTCAAGACAATTCTATTCTCGTATCAGCCCAGAGGAATAGAAACCTATATAGCACATCTAACTCGTCCTTATTTTCCTTGAGTTGGTTTCCCCATACATTTACCTTTCTGCAGTTTACTGCCTCTGGAAGCTCAAAATTCCTTTCCTTAGTCTTGTTATTTCTCTACAAATTTATTATTTTTTACTAAGGTGTTATTTAAGCCCAAGTTTTAACCACCCCTTTGAGATATTTATCACTGCTTTCTCCCACATGTGTGTGATGCATATGTTAAAAAACTTCAGTTTATTTTCTCTTGTTAATCTGTCTTTTGTCAGTCTGATTTGCAGGACCTTAACTGGAGAACCTAAAGGTTAAAAAAAAACACATTTTCTCCCCTAAAATTCCCAGGAAATCCTCAACACTGAGAGCAAGTGCTGAAACTTTCCATGGTGAGAATGATTTCATTAGGCTGGTCATTGCTCATTGTTTTGCATCCCAAACACATCAGGAGAGGCACTGGCATAGAAGCAAAGTGCCTGAACCCTGGTGAGCATTTCCAAGGTAAGGATAAGCAAATGCTGCTCTGGCGCCCTCCCATGGACAGTATTATGTGAGGAAACACAGACAGAAGGGCAACCACCTCAGTAGTGACTCAAGAGTTTAAATCCAGGCACAAGGACATTGTGTGGTAATTTAGCCAAGGACAACAGATTAGCTGATTCATCTGGTCAACAAGTTAATGTGCTGATATTTTTAAGTACATTCTATGATGTTTGCACAATGATGACATTGTTGAACAACACATTTCTCAGAAGGTACCCTTGTCATTAAGTGATGCGTGACTGTACATATGTTGCTGTTTATTATATATTTTAGTAACATGTATTAGAACAATAAAAATAAAATAAAAACTGTGGAGAGTGTGAAACGCTTGAAACAAATATTAGAAATCAAAATACCTCCTTTCAATAAAAAGGTGTTTGATCATGTAATCATTTGTGCTCTGCTTATCTGTTGCTCATGATATTTTGAATTGTTAGATGATAAAGGTAAAAGATATTGATAAACATAGGCTAATAGTATTTTGGATCAGAAAGACAACTATCAGCCACTTAATTTTACAAATGAGATAACTGAAGTCATAAGCCATTAGAGAGAATTTTTTAATTCATTTTATTTAGAAACTTAGCCCAATATAAACAAGATGATACATAACTTAATTTTAAAAGAAACTCAACAAAATGCATACTTTTAATTACACCGTAAATGATTTCAAGATTATCATAAGGCATTTTTTAAATAAAAAGTGTTGTAATCATTAGCCCTTAGTCCTTCTTTAATATCAAAATAAATTTCTGACTAAAGCCTATATATTTGTAGGTGCCTATCTCCCCTGAATGAAGATGGAAGAGTAATGCTGACATTTATGACATATCCACCTGGTTTTGTCTGCAGTATCATTGCAGTGAGGTCCATTTTATCTAAAAACAACAACAACAACAACAAAAAACTAAGCATCATTCTTCAAACTTTTGTCTCTCACTTAATTTCTTTAGCTATGTTAGTGTTCTTTCTTTAAATTACTAAATTTCTTAGATTCAAAATTTCTTTTTGTATTATTCAAAATTAATAAAATTGATGATTCATGATGGAAGCAGAAGCAACTTTCAGATTCAGTGTTTGGTTTACAAATTCCTCCTGATTTATAAACCATTCAGACTGAACCACTGCCTGGAGCTTTCCATTTTGTTGCTCTTCTCCTCTGTCTTGCCCATGTTTGCTGCCTCTTAGCTGTTGATAATGTCCACTCTTCAAGTCTTTGCAGTCTTCTGAGTGTCCTTTTCCTATATCTTCTGTCCACTCTTTTCCTATATCTTCTGTCCACTCTTTCATAGTACTCTTTTCCTGAGTTATCATGATTGTCTCTCTTCATGGCCAAACACCGTGAAGCTCTCAGTGTTTAAAAGAAGGCCTTGGGAGTGAAACTCTGGATTTAAATTAGTCTGTACCACGTTGTAATTGTATGACTTGGAGAAATGTTTACCCTCTCTTTGCTTGATTTTCTCATTTGAAAATAGCAATAATAGTAGTACCTATTTCACATGATCGGGACAATTACATAAGTTGATCCATATCTAGTTCACATAAGAATGTTAGCATACATTCATTGCCCAGTAATCCATAAATGATTATCATCATTAGTATTATTTCTGATTATTCTTTCTTAACGTAATCAGGAAGCAAATGAACCCTTACATAAATATTTACCTTTAATTCACTTTTATTCATTCCTTCAAACCCTTGTACCTCCAGATAAGTGTGGCCCCATGTGTTCTAATCTCTAAATGGTACAAATAAAATAGAAGCAGAGAAAAAAAAAAAAAACTTGAAAAGAATTTTGACTTTTACTTGAAAAACTTCTGGAGAATTTGAGTTTGGAAGAGGGAGTATGTTATTCCTATGGAGCAAAACATCTTGAAATTCCTTTCTCTCCACCACTACCATTCTCAATATTATTCCTACGGATGGCAGCTGCTCTTTCACATCTTTTGTCTTTATCACTGTATTTTTACAATCCTCAAGATTTCCTATGCCTAGACTGCCAAATTCTTTACTCCACCAGCCCAACACACCTTCTCTTATACATATATTTGCATTCTCCTTGTCCAGTTGTTCTTAAGCATAGTTGCAAACTGAAAAGACATGAGGTATGTTTAAAATGCTGATATCTCAGCTCAACTTTCAGAAATTTTGCGGTACGGTTATGTGCCACGATATTGTTTCAGTCATAATAATTATGTTTAAGTCAACAACAGACCGCATTATGTATTGGTGGTCCCATAGGCTTATAATACTGTATTTTACTGTGCCATTTTTTGGTCTAAATATATCTAGGTACACAAATACTTGCCATTGCATTACAGTTGCCTACAGTATTGAGTACAGTAATATGCTGCACAGCTTTGTAGCCCAGGAGCAATAGGCTAAACCACATAGCCTAGCTGTGTAGTAGGCTATACCATACTACATACTAGAGTTATGTAAGTAGACACTGTCATAGTCACCCTTCAGTGAAATACCTAAAAATGCATTTCTCAGAATACATTCTCATCGTTGAGCAGCACCTGACTGTAATTGGCCTATGCATTGGAATTTTTCATAGTTCTCTGAGTGATTTTAATATCCAGCCAGGGTTAAGAACCACTAGTTATTCTTTCTTCTCCTCTTGTCAGTGTAAATCTTCTAGTTTTTTCCTTTCTTCCCACACTGAAGCTCATGATAAAGTTCAGAAGCTGGGAGTGAGGAAATGTCAAGTGTTCAATGCCAGAATTTTCCTTAGGGAGACTGAGACAGGAAACATACGCTGGATATTTATTCATGTGAGATTTTGTCACTATTATACTTTCCCTCTTTTCTTTGATCCTTGAGGACCTAGGCCCTTTCTCCCCCTTATCTCTGCCACCTCTATTCATTGGCTGGAGCTCTCACACAACCATTGATTAGCTGAAGCACTGTTCAGATTCCCTCAGGAAACCTTATTCTGGTTGCCTCTGTGGGTAAGTGACCCACATTCATAATGATGCTCAGGTTTTGTAAAGGTCTTTATATAAAACCAAAGCATATGTTTTGAAAAGCAGCTAAGGTGCAAGTTTGAATAGTCTGTATTGGGATGAGGCCAGGATTGGGACTCACTGTCTTCCACTTATTATCTGTGTAAGTAAGTTCGGGCATCACCTGCAAAATAGGGTTGATGACATTTTATCTACTATACCACTATGTGGTAGAGATAAATTAAATCATCATTTCATGTCTATTTCAGTTTTTTGTTTTTTGAGATGGAGTTTCTCTCTTATTGCCCAGGCTGAAGTGCAATGGCACGATCTCAGCTCACTGCAACCTCCACCTCCTGGGTTCAAGCAATTCTCCTGCCTCAACCTCCCGAGTAGCTGGGATTACAGACATGTGCCACCACACCCGGCTAATTTTATATTTTTAGTAGAGACGGGATTTCTCCATGTTGGTCAGGCTGGTCTCAAACTCCCAACCTCAAGTGATCCGCCTGCCTTGGCCTCCCAAACTGCTGGGATTACAGGCGTGAGCCACCGTGCCCAACGTCTATTTCAGTTTTTATTGTGTATTACTTACAGTCTTCCACAATAATTTACTGCAAACTTAGATTGGCATTTACTGTAAATTCACAGATTTGAATTTGCATCAGGTAAACTTTTTTTAAAAGACTCTTTTGCACAGGATTGTCATTTTCTAACACATTGCTTAAAAGGAAATATGGACACCACATGGAATTCTGTGCTATTTTAGTTCCTAAGCACTCAGAACAGAGGCGGTGGGGGAATTCAGAGAAATGGCACAGAGTTCTAGAAACAGCTGTGTCATGTCTGTGTCATACTGCCATACGCCATAACACCCCTCCAACACACACACACACACACACACACACACTGCTTCCAACTTTTATATTTTTTCCTATTCTCTAGGAAATGTTGGGCACACATAGTTTGACTCTGTTCAAGTGTCACCTTCTCAAAGAGGACAGACTCCCAGACCATCTATCTAAAACAAAGACTTCTTTCACTCTCCATTCCCTTCACCTACTTCGTTTTTCTTCATAGGCCTTATTACTACCTGAGTGCGTGTACAATATTGATTAATGTTTCCTTCTATACAAGATAAAGTCCAAGAGAACAGGTTCTTCTGTTGTCCCCATCTCTTGTTACATCTCAACATTAGAGCAATGCCTCATGCTTAATAAGCATTCAGTAAATATTTTTGAGTTTAAAAAGCTTCAAATTATAATAGACTGAGTGCTTATCTATTATTTTAAACACAGAATCTAAGACCTAAAGAAAGTTAAATGATTTTCCAAAGCTTCTGAAAGAAAATGGTGGAGCTATAATTGTATCCCTGATTACCTGCTTCAAAATCTACTGCTCTTGCAACAATAGCAGGCTGTCACCTTTACCCCTCAACCCTATTCTCCATTAAAGTTCCTGTTTATTTATCTTCTTTCTATAGACTTCATCCCATGAGCTATGAAGGGGTGCCTAACAGTATTTGAGTCTAAAAAATGTATATTGCTTGGAAATTTTAACTAAAAACAATCTCTGAATAAAATGAAATCTAATATAATTAAATGTCTACAAAATGTAACATGTAAACTACTTAGTCAATTCATTATTCTGTTCCTCAACTCTATTCTTATTTTGTTATACAGAAATTAGTTTGAACATGGGATATAAGCACATTAAAATACATTTGATATGATCTTGGAAAACCTCCAAAAGTAAAAATGCCTAAAACCACCCAAACATCCTTGCCTAGTAATTGGAAGGGTCACAGATATTGCTGGATTTTACATCAAAATAACTCTGAGGAAAGGTTTTTCTTTGTTTGTTTTGTGTTTTGCATATGTGTGGATGTGTGCATTTTGTTTTTGCCTTTTTTTTTTTTTTAGCTTTATGCATAATCTGGTGCTTGGGCTTCTAATTCCTTGCATAAATCTTTTTATTAGAGATTTTTTTTAGATAAAATCCTTCCGTGGACTAATTAGGCAGAGTGGTGTATTAGTCCATTTTCACACTGCTATAAACAAATACCTGAGACTAGGTAGTTTATAAAGAAAAGAGTTTAATTGACTCACAGTTCTGCATGGTCAGGGAGGCCTCAGAAAACTTATAATCATGGCAGAAGGCAAAGGGGAAGCAGTCACCTCTAACATGGCAGCAGGAGAAAGAGCAAGCGAAGGGGACGTGCCACACTTTAAAACCATCAAATCTTGAGCTCTAACATGAAAACAGTAAGGGGAAAGGCAGCCCCCATGTCCCAGGCATTTTTCCACCAGGCCCCTCCTTCAACACTTGGAGATTACAATTCAAGATGAGATTTGGGTGGGGACTCAGAGCCAAACCATATTAAGTGGTTAGCATTGGCAAATGACAGCAGTAGTGCTTAGGAGCTCGTGTTCTGTGGTGCAGTGACTTCACTTTAAATCTTGGCTACATCAGTTATTTAACTTTGACCTTGGGCAAGTAGCTCAACTTCTCTAAACCACATTTTCTCTTTATAAAAAAGTGAAAGCTGAGTGCGGTGGCTCACACCTGCAATCCCAGCACTTTGGGAGGCCGAGGTGAGTGGATCATGAGGTCAAGAGATTGAGACCATCCTGGCCAACATTGTGAAACCCCATCTCGACTGAAAATACAAAAATTAGCCAGGTGTGGTGTTGTGTGACTGTAGTCCCAGCTACTCGGGAGGCTGAGGCAGGAGAATGGCATAAATCCAGGAGGCAGAGCTTGCAGTGAGCCAGGATGGTGCCACTGCACTCCAGCCTAGGTGACAGAGCGAGACTCTGTCTCAAAAAAAAAAAAAAAAAAAAAAAAAAAAGGCAGAGACTACAATAGCCACTAACCTCATAATGTTATTGTGAGAATTATGTAAAATAATATGTGGTAAGTATCTAGCATTGTTACTGGCACCCAAAAGTGTTCAATGGCATTAACTATTACTGTTATCAGTATTCATTTTATTACTCTTAGTTATCATTATTAGTATTATCATTCTTTAATGTAGCAGATCCTTTTCATCTCATGAGAGCAACTAACACACTTTCTATCCCATTTTCTGCAAGAAAGTTCATGAATTTAGTACCAGCTGATGCCAACTCCCAATTCTAGGATGGAAGAATGGCCGATCCTCTTTTCTGCGAGAAAGTCCTGTGCTCTCAGAGCATCTACTTCAAGCATGTCTTTGGAAAAGGACAATCACTTGTCTGACTGTTCAAAGAACAACCCCTGTAGCAGTCTCATGCCCACCAGGGCAGTGTTGGGGGAATAGAAAGAAAGAGAATCAGAAAAGAAGACTCTCTTCTCTCAAAGTCCCCAATACCATTTCTTTAATACTTTTTCAGTTTATGAGATTTGACAAGGAAATAAAGGCATTGCTTCAGGCCATTCCAATTTCACAATGTAAGTATTCTTTTAAAATTGCTACATCTAGGGGAGTCTTTATATCCATGTCATTACTCAAGGAAAATTGTGAGGATACGGGTAAGAGTGTAAGAGAAATCTTATTAAAACATCACATGCAAAAAAAAAAAAAAAAAACCAAACCTCCTTCCTCTCCACTTGAAAGACATCTCTTTCTACTTACTTCATATCATTCATCAAAAATTTCATGAGAAGTTGAATGATTAGTATCCTTCCAAATGCTTTGAAAAGGTATGGTACATAAAGGGAAAGAAAATAGAGCACCATACCAGTGGTAATGTAATAGTCATAAGATACATATTGAAATTGAATGCATAATAAACCCACAGGGGTATGTAGATGAAAGAATAGAAAATGAAGGAATGGATCTGATTTACAACAGTATGTGAAACCAAGAATAGGAATAGTCTCCTGGAACTAGATCTCACTAAAAGAAAACTTTACTGAACGTTTTGTACTAGTTGACAGAAATAATCATACAGATGTGTGTGCATGAGAGCATGTGTGTGTGTGAGAGCATGTGTGTGTATGTATAACCCCTTCGAGATCCTTAAGCAAATGACACTTAAAAACACACAAAACATAAACATATTTAGTGATAAATAGAAAAATTACTTTAGATGAAAATAATATTAGCATGGCGGGTGGGAAGGCGGAGGAAACAAGGCTTCTCAAAAAGGAATTGTTATATTGTCTTCACATGTCTTATCAACAATGATGAAGTAATGTCTTCACAGTTCTGAAGGAAAATTGTTTTGAATTTGAATTTCATTTTCTTTCAAAATGTCAGTTAAAAGTGAGTCAAGAAATAAGAAATGTTTATCTCCATGTATATATCCTAAAAATATTACCTGAAAATGGACTCCAGTAAATGAAAAGAAAAATGAAACCGTAGGAACAAAATGCAAAGTAAAAAACAAAACAACAGTGGGAACAAATGCAGAAGAACTTCAAACACAGTTCCAGGAGGAGCACTGTGCCATGCAGCACCCCTAGAAGGCAATGGGCCCAGTAAGAACCATAATATACTCATGAAGAACATAACAAATTCCATTCAACAGATAATTTGTTTAAAAAGTTGCAAGATGGCCGGGCGCGGTAGCTCACGCCTGTAATCCCAGCACTTTGGGAGGCTCAGGTGGGAGGATCACAAGGTCAGGAGATAGAGACCTTCCCAGCTAACATGGTGAAACACCGTCTCCACTAAAAATACAAAAAATGAGCCGGGTGCGGTGGCGGGCGCCTGTAGTCCCAGCTACTCGGGAGGCTGAGACAGGAGAGTGGTGTGAACCCGGGAGGCAGAGCTTGCAGTGAGCCGAGATCACACCACTGCACTCCAGCCTGGGCAACAGGGCAAGACTCCGTCTAAAAAAAAAAAAAAAAAAAAAAAGTTGCAAGATATTAGTGATAACTTGAGAAAGGCGCATGCTCCTTTTGTCAACAAAAAAAGGCAATTACAAATTCCAGAGAAAACAAAAACAAAAATTTCACCAATAAAGTAATTTTCCAAATAGGAAGCAAATGTCACATGAATTGAAAAATTGACCAACAGAGAAAATGACCTTCTATTTAATTTGGATGCTTCAAGGAACACACTCCTTAAAGGAACAAACTCCCATAACTAAGACAGGCTTAGCAGCAGTGACATTTCCTGCTCTAGGTGTCCAGTCACTTACTTAAATAAAATGAATATTATTTATTTAATCGTAATGTTGCAAATGCTGTTTACACGTTTTCCATGCTTAGAATCAATGACTACATAAAGTTTATTACAATGAATTTCAGGTATGCAGAACAGAAAGTACACAACACTCATACATAGCTGGCAGCAGTCTGCAAGTGGGAGGAAGAGAAAAGGGAAGGGCACTGAATGAGTATTAATCTCCACTATATGAATGTACTATTTTGCATATTGGAAGGTAAGAGATACTGTCTAGTGTTTACAATAGATTATTATACAGATATCTAAGTATATTTTAATATATTTAAATATTTTATGTATTTATATATAAATATATATTACATTTCATATATTTAAAATATATATTATGTATGTTATATATAAATATTTCATATATTTAAAATATTTTAAATATATTAAAATGTAATTATATGTATTTAAGTTATTTTAAATAGGTATTAAGTAGGATTAAAACTCTCAGAACTACTAGTTAGTAGTAACTGTAAGTTAATAATTAGAGAAACTGTTAAAATAACTTAGAATGTGAAGCACACCTGCCAAGAGACAGTTTGCTCTAAACTGATGGGTTTGCTGGGATTAAGGGAAAGTCCCAGGCAAGTCTGGACAAGTTTGTCATCCTAGAAGCATATGCAAGTTAGTATCCTCAGATTTAATAGCAGGGAGTCAATATAAAAATTATAAATCAAGAGAGAGATATATCAGCATATTGTTTAAATGTACAGTGACATTCATAGCAGCAGTTAGCATGCTGCTCTTTGAAGTCATACAGACCTGGGATTGTAGACCCAGCTCTACCAATTACTGGCTCCATGATGTTCAGCAAGTTACTAACCTCTCATAATCACATCTACCTCAGTAGATCATTGTGAAGATGATGTAAAAAATGCGTGCAAAGTGATAAACCAGAACCTGACACAGAATAGAGCTTTGGGAACTGTGTGTTAGTATTATAGTCATCATTGATATTCTTTATGGAAGCCATTCACTGTGTGTGCAAAAAATACTGCATGAAAAGCATATTGAATGTTTAGTTAGTTGTTACACCTGTAAATATCTATGGAATTAATGTTAGGGCTTACTTTGGCTGGCCAATGCGCTAAAAAATATTTAAAGGTGTTACATCTGGTGTTCACGTGGGGAGAGAGGGTGAAAGGACAAGCAGTATTTTCAATGACGAAGTTGTATGGTACTTCAATATAACTCACAAACATTAACTTCACCAGAGAGAGACAAAGGGTGAGGGAGAGAAAGAGGGGAGGGAGAGAGAGAGAGAGAGAGAGAGAGACAGAGAGTCATGTAATACTGACTACTATGCCAGTCATTTCTCTCAATGGTTTCTTGCTTCTGGCAGTAAATGAAATCACACATGCTATAACCAACATTGCTTCTTGGAAATTTGTGAAAAACATATGTGCATGGTTTTAAAGTTTCTCCTATGAACATAACTTAGAATATTTCCATAACCAGGCCGGGCGCGGTGGCTCACGCCTGTAATCCCAGCACTTTGGGAGGCCGAGGCAGGCGGATCACGAGGTCAGGAGATCGAGACCATTCTGGCTAACACGGTGAAACCCCGTCTCTACTAAAAATACAAAAAATTAGCCAGGCGTGGTGGCGGGCACCTGTAGTCCCAGCTACTCGAGAGGCTGAGGCAGGAGAATGGCATAAACCCGGGAAGTGGAGTTTGCAGTGAGCAGAGATCACGCCACTCCATCTCAAAAAAAAAAAAAAAAAAAAAGAAAGAAAAAGAAAAGAAAATTTCCGTAACCAGATAAATAAGTAGTATGGCTTTGTCAATATTTTTGAGAAGAAATTGAGAAGAATTGAGTGTTATAGTTTTTCTGTCAATGTTTTTCATTGACAGAGAAGAAGTTATGGTTTTGTATGCTCATTTTATAGTTGTTTAAAGAAATTCCAAGAATAATCCACCCAGAAGTAATTTTTGACTTCTATACTGGCTTTAGAATTTGAGGTTGTGTAAGATATAACTTTAATTTACAACTGTTTTGCACCATGAGCATTTTAGTAGGTATCAGTTATAATCTTATAAGAATAATAAATAATAAAATGATGCTTACAATAGCTGAGATCATATAATGTGAGAAACTATTTGTAATAAATGCTAAGTAAGAAGATAGGAAGATATAAATTTTTATATACACAATGGCTACAGGTAAATTAAAAGAGTGAATAGAAAAAAAGACTTAAAAATATATATAACAAAAAACTAATATTGGCCAAGGCTGTGTTAAGGTGATAGGATTATGGGTGGTTTTATTTTATTTGCCTGAGTTTGTAAAATTTAAAAACATACGATTTTAGAAACCTATAAAAAGGCAGACACAAATTAATAATGACAGAATATACACAGGTGCTCTAACCAAAATCTATCTTTGGAAATGATTCAGATTTCAGAATTGTGCAGTAGTCTCAAATTTTAATGACTGGTCTTTTCTTCAGGAATTCCAGGCAATATTGTTTCACCACATCATCCAGTTTACCTAAAGTAGAAAATAGCAATAACTTACGTAAAACTATTTGTATTTGACTTTGAAATACTTCCAAAAAGCATTTCAGCCAGGCATGTCCCCAGACCAATACTATGAGCTATGTGCCTCCCCCAACCCTCACTTCCTCTATGCTAACCAAATACTTTTGCTACTTGACTAGACCACTATGTCCAAGTTTAGTTGGATCACACCACTATTCCAAAGCCATGGCCATACCAATACCCCATAGTTGGATCTAAGCAACAGAAGTTTGGCTTCTCAGGTAGACTTTGGCAGGCTGTAAATACACATTTCAGTTTTCATCCAGGTTATATGCTGATTACCACAAAAACATCCATTATTATGTGAATTAATATATAAAATACATCAAATCTTATCCCAGAAACAGAATAACTGCAGACATTAAAAAGCCTATTAAATATGATGAGCCCATAAATTTAGCACATCTTGCTCTTTTCTTCATCCCCAGTTTTGTAAAATGGTTTGTTTCATCATGAATGTATTTTTGCATTCAATCAACATTAATAATAAGAGCTAAAATACATTCGGTTCTTTTTATTTACTAGGCATTTAACTGAGAATTTGGCATTTAATCATTATCTTGCTGATAAAAAACTTGAGGCTTAGGAAGGTTCATTAACTTGCCCAAGAAACTATTGAGAATTAGTGGATTCAGGACTTAAACTCTCATTTGCCCATAAAGCCTCAGCTCTTTAACGATTATGCGATAAGACTTTCTATTAATTGAAGACCTACTAACTTCCAGGCTTTCCTAGGTGATAGAGGACACAAAGTTGAATAAGAACCCTGACACCCAGGAGCTAAAAAAACATATTGTTCTTCTTTCAGGAGTTTACAGGCAACAGGGATCCATGATATCTCTTTCCCCTCAATTCCCAAGCTTTCAGCAGAACAAGACAGACTGGTAAATAGAGGAAGGGCTATTTAAGCCAACTCTCATGATCCAACGTCGGATTTGACTTGATTATCAAGCACTTTTAAATTGTAGGTTCAGGTTAAGCATCCCTAATCCAAAAATTCAAAATCCAAAATGCTCTGAAATCTGAAACTTTCTGAGCACTGCCATGGTACTCAAAGGAAATGCTCACTGAAGCAATTCCAGTTTTGGATTTTCAGATTAGGGATACTCAACTGGTAAGTATAGAGTGCAAACATGTCAAAATATGAAAAAATCCCAAATCCAAAATGCTTCTGTTGCCAAGCATTTCAGATAAGGGGTACTCAACCTGAACCATCAATTCTGGAATCTCCAAATGGCTGTTCATGTGACTGCAGTGGCTCAATGACATGGCCCATCTTCCTATGACATCTTCTCCAGTAAACAATGCCAGGGTCTGGCAGATGAAGGATACAGTTGTGCATATCAGGAAACCCAATTCTGAGATGTATCCACTTCCGCTCATGAGGCTTTGAGACTTGGCTCCTAGCTATGGAGTTACCTTTAGAGCAAGAACCATATTACATACCACTGAGGAAACTTGAACAGAAAGTCTTACCACGCACACCCAATCACAGGCATGTTCACAGAGACTGCCTGGATAAATTTGTTGCCTTGATGACCTACCCACCTTCACTACTCTTTCACTCCAAACAATAGCCAGAACAATACTTTAAAGAGCGTAATGGAAACTTGCAACTCCTCTGCTGAAAACCTTCAGAAGCTTTCCATTTCTCTATGGATTAAATCCACAAGACTTTATTGCAAATGTAACAAGGGCTTGAGTGATCAAGACTTGTTCAGTGAGTCAGCAAGTGGTTATGAAAGGGCATCACACAAGCCCTATCCACTCTGACTTTACTCCTTACTCACCACTCTCCAGGGATAATACCCCTGTTTCCATTCTCTTTTGTGGGGTTTCTATGCATGCTGTTCCTAAATTTATTTTGGCCACCAACCATCCCTAAATTAATTCGTAGGCCTTTCTTAGAGAAGTCCTTACTGTCCCCACAGATCAGATTGAATTACATATTAATAAAATATTTTCTTGGAATAAAGAAATGTGGCTCATGTCTCTATAAAAACTAAAATTTGCAGCTTCTCAAGATACTCTGCATCTCCTTCACAACCTTTACCCCAAGTGCCTGGAATTTAGCAATCATTTGTTTGAGAATTTAATGTTTTTCGCTCATGATCCATTTCAACTTGGTGAAGACAGATCACTTATATCTTGTTTGTTACTGAATCCACAGTGCCAGGCACATAGTGCTCGAAAATTATTTGCTAAATTAATAAAGATTCACTAAAAAAGAATAAAAAAGACAGTCATCTTGTGTCTTTTTACCAAGAACCAGACATGATCCAAGATGTTCGGGACCCTTTCTCTTGCAAGCCTGTTGCCTCTTGCAGCTTTCTAGGCTCCAGTGGAATATTTTGTCCTAAAAGCACTGACTTTGAAATATCTGAAGTTTGATGACACAGAGCTTTCCCTAAGAGTAGGAAGAAAGGCAGTCCTACCCTATCTTTAACAGAGGACATTTCTTGTGAAAGGCTACACAGTTCCTTAGAACCCCTCATCATTCATTTCATTCACTCGACAGAGAAGCTAAGAGTTCCCTTTGTGCCTGGCACTAGTGGAATTCTGAGCATTCACAAAGAAAAGGCGGTTCCTGTCCTGAAAGAGCTTCTTGTGAAGAAGGAGAGATGGAAAACAAAGTCAATGATGGACACACAGTGTGGCAATTCTGAGAGAGGACCTCTGAAGAGGGACACCTAAACTAGCAAGAAACACTGAGGAAGAGGTAATCTGGAACCACTGCTAAGAAGATTCGGGGCCCCAGAGAAGAAGGAACCAGCCACTAGACAAACATGTGCCAGGAGAACCCATGGCAAAAAGCAATGTAAACAACAGGAGCAGTTTGTGACGAGCCAGGGGGCAAGGGAAGAAAATGCAAGTCAGAAAAATGCCAGTTTAAAGATGGGTGCCGAATAGTGGACAGACCTGGTCGGGGCCCAGACCGGGGAGGACACTTGGGATCCTGTTTTAAAGGTGATAGAAAGCTGCAAAGACTTTTGAGCCTGGAAGTGTGGCTGGAGGAGTCAGATCTGCATTTTAGAAACAGCACCTCAAAACAGTGTTAAATAGACGGAAGGGGAGCTATAAATAGGACAAACGTTCTGAGAGGACTTCAGGAAACATTGGCATATTTTGAGATGGGAGTTGGAATGAAAAAATAAAGATTTGTATATATTGAAAAATGAGTACACTCCCCCTTTTTTGAGAAAATGTTTACATACATCATTTCCCTGGAAGTAAATTAGGAAATGAGGATAATGATTCTGTAAAACCTAAAGACTGTTGGTGACTCATTATCCAATTAATTGATATGAATAAATTGGGCAAATCAAGCTAAATGAGAGTCAGTCACTGCATGTAACTAGAGAAAGAGTGATTGCTTTTTTTATTTTTGGTTTTATTTGTGTTTTCCTTTTTTTAAAAAAATTATAAAATCAGGGATCTTGAGCCCCACTGAGGAGCAGTGGGTCAGGAATGTCCAGAGTCTCTGACCCTCAGAAACAGGACATGGGGTGATGTGGATTACATGGACCTTGGAGTGGAAGTGATTCAGCTAGGTTTGGAAGTCTTTCTTGTCACCTTGGAGCCCACCCACAGCTACCATGTCACAGCAACCAGCCCCGCTGGCAGCAAGGGACACCATTCAACCCACCCTAGAGTGAATTTTTTCAGATTAGAAAAGAAGAATCGAACTGCTATCAGAAATGGAAAGAAAAAGGAGTTGCTTGTTTATAGTTTTTGTTTTTAATCACTGTGAAGCTTGTATTTAAAAGAATATGCTTCCCTTCTCAGCAATAACAGCACCTCAAATTCACCAGGCTCCTCCAACCCTGATGAAGAGGGATCAGCCCTCTTTATGCTCCCGTGAGTTGCAATAATATGTGAGCATCTCTTAAGAGGCTGTGAAGGTAAAATTCAGGAGAAGAATGAGCAAATTCACACTAACAAATTGGCAACCTTTTAAGAAATTCATGCTTCATCAGATTATTTCAGAAGATGGGACAAGGCCAACAAACTATTCCTGGAACTTCTTTGCAAAACTGCAAGCTGAGTCTGAACTTGAGCAATGGCTGCTGTACACTTTTTGCAACTGATTTGATGTCCAATTGCAGCTCCAACTTTGCATTCTGAGACCATTTACAGATTCATTTTTATGTAACTTGAAAGATCTTGAAACTTTCAGCTTGACACAGTCATATCTCTCATTTATTCCCATCCATTAAAAGCCTTGCCTTACTCAGGTAGATTACCCAAACAAAAATGCCTAGATGCCAGTAGCGATATATGCCTTCAGTGGTAAGCAGGAAAGTATTTTCTTGAGTACAGTTTTGAAAGAAGTATGTATGAATGTGTGTAAATGTATGTGTGCTTTAAGTTACTCAATTGTGTAAATTGTAATTGAATTGACCTTGTCTTAGGCAATCTGGCCTTGAATTTGATGTTCAATTACAGTTAGAAAATTTATTTTGTTTACAAAAGAGTATTGTTTTGTGAACATGTAAATTGCAATAGTGGAGCACTTTTATGACAGTATTAGTGTTAAATATGTGTCCTAGTTCCAGGAATATCCTATGAATCATGAGTTAGAAAAGGACCAAAAAATGTGATTATAATGGCATAGATAATGTTTGTAGTCCTAGGTCTACAAATGTGTGGTGTGGAATAAAAACACACTAGGAATGGATCATTTAATGCTGTCATGTTATGTTAGAAAAATGCCTTGACTCAGCCTTAGAATACCCATGTGGAACATTAGTAAGATTAAACTCATCCACACAATCAACATCTCCCTAGACAAACATCCTAAGCAAGTTAATATTCAGACAGTTGTTCTTGATAAGGTGATGTTGACTATTAGCTACACACACACACACACACACACACACACACACACACACACACACAAATCCACCTGAAAAACCTATGGGTTAAAAAAAAAAAAAAAAAAACTAGCTTATTATACTAAAGCAGACTACAACCTTGACAGAATATTAATAGTGTCTCAAAAGGAAGACATCAAGGGAAAGTGTTTATGGGATTTCAGGGCCAGAAATGAGTCATGTTAAGGCAAGGTGGAGTTTCTTCATCCGTTCTGGCTGCTATAACAAAA
This sequence comes from Macaca fascicularis, assembly GCF_037993035.2. Lineage (NCBI taxonomy): Eukaryota > Metazoa > Chordata > Mammalia > Primates > Cercopithecidae > Macaca > Macaca fascicularis. The sequence goes on from NC_088375.1 coordinate 138,618,612, forward strand.
TACCATAACTTGGTGGCTTAGAAACAACAGAAATTCATTTCTCACAGTTCTATAGGTTGGAAAATCTAAGATCAAAGTGCTGGCATAATCTGTGTCTGCTGAGTGCCCATTTCCTGATACATTGAGAACAAATTCTCACTGCGTTCTCACATAGTGGAGGGGGAAACGCAGCTCTCTGCGGCCTCTTTTAGAAGAACACTAATCCCATTAATGAGCGTGAAGCCCTTGTGGCCAATCACCTCCCAAAGGACAATCTCCTAATACCATAAATTGGTGACTAGGTTTCAATACATGAATTTCAACATTTAAACCATAGCATCTAAAATTAGTTGGGAAGGAACAAAGGGTATGAAATAATAGTTTTGGGTGGATAGACACAACATGATGAAAGTCTTGAAGAAAGTTTTGATGAGCAAGATAAGTAAGCTCTTTAGTTGGTGCTATTATTTAAATATATGTCCCTTCCAAAACTCATGTTGATATTTTATTGATGTGGGGTCTTTAAGAGGTAATTAGGTTAGGAGGGCTCTCATGAGATAATTAATGCTATTATCACAGGAATGGGTTAGTTATCCTGAGATGGGATTAGAGAAGTAAGTTTGGCCTGATTTCTCTCTCTGTCTCATGTGTGTGCTTCCATCCTCCACTCCTCCACTATAACACGACCCTCACCAGACACCAGTGCCATCCTCTTAGATTTTCTAACCTCCAGAATTGCAGGTCAAATAAACTTTTCAAAATAATTATCTAGTCTGTAATACTCCGTTATAGCAGCAGAAAAGAGACTAATACACGTGGGTTAACTTATTTCTTCCAAGAGCAGGTATTTCCTGGAACAAGCAGCTAAGTAGTTAATTTTACCTGGTTTCAGTACTATTTAGCATAGAGACAGTAGACAATATTTGGCCCCAGAATTGTTTAGTACATGAAGAAGGTATGTTTGATCTCAATTCTTAGTCTCTGATATTGGTCTTTTTACAGTCTAAATTGGGATCTGATCATTGCACGTTGTTGGGTTTGTAGCAAGTAGGTTTCCTGATGCTAGTAATTGCAGTTTCATGGCATCACGCCCACCATATACTATAGATCAAAGTCACAAGCCGGCTTGTTTTTAAGGGGTGGAGACATAAGCAGCACCACCTTTCAATGAGAAGAATCTCAGATAATTTGTGTCCACATCTTCAAACTACCATAGTTCTCCTTTGGCCACAAATTGTTTACATTCCTCCCATGACTCTCCAAAAAGATTCATCAAATTATCAAATTAGTCTCAGGCTTGAGGGACAGGATCTTGTCATCAAAATCAGGTCCAGATGTGGCAGAGGCTCCATAGCTTCAATTCCTTGAGTACAATTCTTTTTGATCTAAAAATCTATGAACAAAAAAGACAAATTATTAGCTCTACACATGCCAAATGTACATTAGCTGAAGAAGCACAGTCATTCCTGTTCAAAAACAGGGGCAGGTAGAAGGTACACAATAATTGATCCACAACAATTTAGAGACAAGCAGGGCACATGTGGCCAGTTCCTTGACTAAGGACAAGTAATAACTCTCTGGTAATCATTCTATCATCTCTTGGCTCTGCCCTCTGGTCTGCTTTCCTTCCCAAAGAAATAGCTTGTGTTTGCAGTTAAGTAATTTTCTCAACCTGCTTCTTACTTATAGACATTCAAGAGCCCAAAGGCTACTTTTTAAATTTGTATTGTCTCTACCCTTTTCTCTCCAAGCTGTTATAATTCTTTTTAAGGCTTTTTGTCTTCTTACAAATTGATTTATATTCCACACTATTAAACAAAACCACACCCATAGGCATTTTCAGAATAGGTTCTTCTCTCCCTGGGTCTTTGCAGCTGTTGTAGAATAATGACCTTGGACTTCTTTGAAGTCCTATTACTTACTGGAGAGAATGTGTGACGCATACACATACCATCGTTAGAAGACATATGGTCTTCTTGAAAGAGTCTTTGAGGTGCTGATTTAAATGTTTCTAAGATTTTAATAAGGGATTTTACTAACCATATTTTCAGCTTTATTTTTTCTAGGTATAACCCTGAATTTGATCTTTGCCATAGGATATTTCTTACTTTGAGAACCTTCTGCTTTCTAGAAAGAATATCTGGAGCCTCTACTTTTCCTTTAAACCCAACTTTAAGACTGAATAGTTTATTTTCTCTCTTCCCACGTTTTATTATAAGCAGCTAGAAAAATCCACAGTTTCTTCAGCACTCTGCGTGGAAATCTCTTTACCATACCATTGAGTTTATAGGGTATGTTTCCTCTCTTCCTATGTTTCCATGTTACTGCAATGACAATTTCTGCCACAACCTTCAGGTCTTTGTGCCCTCACTGGTAACCTCCTTTAGCCTTGTCAGGCTTCTGCCTGCCACCTAATCACAAAATCAATGCCACAATGCCACATATTTCAGAATTTATTAAAGCACCACACTTCTTCCAGGGCCCCAATTCTATATCAACCATCTATTGCTGTTTAATAAAGCACAACAAAAGTTACTGGCATAAAATTACAACAATTGATGTGGATTTGTATTTTGCCATCTTTATTGCCTTTAGCTGTTTGTCTCCTCCTGGGGAGTCGAAAATATACCTGGGTTCTTCCATTTTGGGCAAAGAATGCCAACTTTTAGCCCACCTCCCATCACCTCATTGTGCTTTGTTGATCCAGGTGGAAGTGTGTGCTCAGCTCTGCACAGGATGGGGAGAGAAGAATATTGACCAGCCTACTTTGTGTACATTGCATTGTTCAGTGTTCTTGAACACTATAAGCTCAGCTCCCCACGGGGACCCACTGACACTGGGGTAGGCAGGGGAACCAGAGTGCCGACTAGCTCTGCTTCATACTGCCCTGTTCGGTCTCATTGCCTTCAGGTAGGTGTGGAAGTTTGGGCTCTGTAGGGCTCCTGTGACACCAACAGTGAGGTGAAAGTGGAGTGCTGGTAGACTAGCCTCAACTCGTACCACCTCGTATAGTCTCGTGGATGCCAGCAGAAGATGAAGGCTCAGCTCCTGGCTGGGCTCCATGGATCCTGAAGGTGGATGGTGAAGCACAGTGGTGACTATTGCCTTGCACCTCCTCATTATGTCTCATTGTTGTTGGGTGGATGTGAAGTCTCAGCTCACCATCAGACCGTGTTGGCACTGCTTGGGGGAAATATCAGAGCGCTGTCTATTTCCACCAGACAGATAGAAGCACTACCTGCAAGTAGGACTTCTACCTGGAAAGGGATAGACTAGGTCTTTACTTTGTCTGCTGACAGCAGAGGAATCTGCATATCACAACTTGAACTTACTTCCACAGGGTAGGAGGATGTCAAGGGACACCAGCTTTCTGCTCAGTTCCACTGAAACTGCAGGGAGGAATGCAATTTATTTGTTGATGTTTATTTGGCATAGGGCAGGTATTGCCAAAGTAGTTTTCGGTTCTTAGGCTACCTTTTTCCCAGTCTTTTAGCTATGGACAACAAACCTGTTGCTGACTCTGGGATGGAGATCTTGGAAGCTCCCTTTAGGAAATATACGGGAGGGAACAATAAAAACCACATGGTTAGCTGCCATGTCATTCCTCAAGTCAAGAAGTCCCTAGGCAGTCTACCCTCTTTCTGCATTTTAGAATCTGTTTGTTTTGTTACATCCATGTTTTTTAGTTTTGAGGAGGACGGAGGGCTAATTCATCTTTGCCAAAAATGAGAGGGCCCAGGTATATTTTTGACTCCCCAGGAAGAGGCAAACAGCTAAAGACGATAAAGATGGCAGAACACAGACCTATAACTTTAAAAAAGAAAAAAATGTATCTTCAAGTAACACATAAATGGGTTCACAACCACAGGGAAAAGAAGACAGAATGATTATTTTGTTTATTGCCTCAAAGTCCTGGATGAATCCGTGTCCTTTTCTGTATGGTTTGTTAACTGGGAGGTAAGGAAAATTACAGGAATTGTACTAGATATAAAGAGCCCCTTCTCTAGTACTCTTTTAACTACTGGTTTTAGCCTTTTGAGTTTTCGGCTTTAAACAGTGTTGTGCAAACTTGGACCAAGATTTGTGTGGATCGATCTGAACCCTGATGCTTTTGGCACTGCCTTAGTCCTTTTGGGATGCCATAGCAAATTACCATCAAATATGTAGCTGATAAACTGTAGAAAATCATTTCTCCAGTTCTGGAGACTGGGAAATCCAAGATCAAGGTGCTGACAGATTTAGTGTCTGGTGAGGGCCTGTTTCCAGGTGCCTAGAAGGCACCATCTCACCGTGTTCTCCCATGGGAGAAGGGTCAAGGCAGGTCTAAGAGCCTATTTTATAAAAGCACAATCATCTCCCAAAGGTCCACCTTCTGATACCATAACCTTCGTGATTAGAATTCAACATTTGAATCTGAGAGAGACACAAACATCCAGATCACAGCAAGCAGCAATAATTTTGCCAACATAAGTGGAATTTTTTTGCCACAAGTAGTCTCATATATTGAGAAGATTTTCATATTGGGCTTATTTAAGATGCAAAGAAACCAGTATGTGAATATCCCAATTAGTTATTATCTGATTATGACTAGGAGAATCCTCAGGATTTCAAGAGGTCAACAGTGGAACACTTAATCTAAATATTTAATTTGCTCACTAGATCCTTCCCTATTAAGTTCACAGATGTGGTATCACAGAGAAGGGGAAAAATGTTATTTGGCTAAAAGTCAAAGGGTGGTGGTTACAGACTAAGATGAAGGAATATCTAGAGATTACTAGTTTCTTGATTCTAAGAGAAAGGTTGTGTACTGGTGGCAGAGTCTGTGGTATCAATAAACAATCTGGCAGATTGTCCTTTAACATTTGCAGAAATTTCTACTTGTAAATTTGAGGGTAAAAATGGGAAAATAAATGCTGAATTTCCCTTTGGAGCATTTTCAATGTCTACCCACTCCAATATTTCCTTCAGTTTCTAACTATCACAGTGCAATTGTTTTATCATTGTTTTTTCCGCTTACATTGTTTATGAGTGTCTTTATTAATAACTCTCTACCCATGTTCTTGTGATGGAGTAGGGAACATCCAGTTTCTTTATGAGTGAGACCACTAATTCATACTACACCTTATTCAAATTGTGTTTTAAGGCTATTTCAAGATGTTCAGTGAATGACTACAGACCAAGCAACAGAGCTAGTTCCCATTCCTGTTTTTGCTTTCATATTAAATCCCCTGGTTCTGGCTTAAAGTTGTTCAAAGAAAGTGAAGATAGAGTTAGGGTCACATCTGCTCCTGGATCTATTCCTGAAAGCTGTCTAAAGGTGTTAAAAAGCCTACTCCTGAAGTCACCAGTAGATTCATGCTGTCTTTGCCTGTAGAACAAGATTACAGTACAATCTATTTTTACAGAACAGACTTTGAGGATGGCATCTTATAGCTCTTGCTCTACATCTACAGCTTTTCTAACCCCTCTAATCTTCCCTACAATTCAATGTCTATTAGGTCACTCAGAATCTACCCACTCTGACTTTTCCATTCAATTTTTCTTTTTCTTTTTCTTTTGTTCTTTTTTTTTTTTTTGCCTATGAGATTCCTATTAATATATGAGCCAAATGATATAAATCTGAGATTTCTAAGTAATCCACTATTAGAACAACTCCAAATTCTCTTGTAAATTTCTGTCTCTATTTTGTGTGTAGGCTTTAGAAAATAGTTAACAATGGCTTTCAATTCAGACAAAGATCAGGGCTTAAAGTCAACCACAACAGAACTTGATCTGTTCTGAAGTGGGTTTAACTCTAAAAAACATTTGAGATTTGGGAGTTTCTTGTTGTGTAGAAGGGAAAGGAGATGAGTCAGGAGAAGGGGTGGGAATAGGGTAATGTAGGAGCCTAGGAAGGAGGAAGAATGGAATAAAGGCAGTTATATTCACATGGAAGTTCAGGAGGGTCTAAGAAAAATAGTTTTAAGGCTTTTATAGTTCTCATTTGCCATGGCTAAGGAATCTGTTGAAAGCATCAATTTGAGAAACTAAATGTCTTTTGTGAGGTTCTTACGTCAATGAAAATTGCAGACCATTCTTTTCCTAAAGTATCTCTCAAATGAATAGTTTTGTTCAAATTAAAAGTTTGCCAAAATAAATTATCCTTGGTAAAATTCTTCCACTTAAATGTATACATAAATGAACTATAGTGAAAACACATGATAGAAACAAACTTCCCAACACTCTTCTGAGGTCCAGGGCTCAAGGACCTTTACATAATATATAATTATCCCCTCAGGTCCCATGAGCCTTTCACACTGGGATCTCCCCAGCTGCACTGGGGCATGGACTTGGACTGAGACATCCCCATGAAAGCAATGGTATTCTGGATATATTGCTTATGCCCATTGTTCCTTGTATTAGATTTCTAGAGAAACAGAACCTATAGAATATATGTAGATGCATATAGGGAGATGTATTATAAGGAATTGGTTCACACAATGATGGAGGCTGAGAAATCCCAAAATCTGTGCTCTGCAGGCTAGAAGACTCAGAAAGCTGGTGGTGTAGTTCCAGCCCAAATCCAAATCCCTGAGAAACTGGAGAGTCAGTAGTAAATCTGAGTTTGAGGCTCTGAAAGCCAGGGGCCAATAGAATATGTTATCAGAGTCTGAAGGCCCAAGAACCAGTAGTGCTGATGTACTGGGTCAAGAGAAGATGGATGTCTCAGCTTAAAAATGGAGAGATTTTGTCCTTCTTCTGTCTTTTTGTTCTATTCAGGCCCTCAGCTAATTGGATGAGACCCACCCACGCTGATGATAGTGATCTCCTTTACTCAGTCTACTGATGCAAATGTTAATCCCTTCCAGAAACACCCTCATATACAAACCCAGAAATAATGTCTTACCAACTATCTGGGCATTTCTTAGCTCAAGCAAGCTAACATATAAAACTACCCATCATACCCTAACCTGCTAGTTAGCCATCTCCAATTCCAAATGGAAAATTTGGAGTAGAAAACTTGCCTTGACCCAAGTGCCCATGGATAAAATAAGACTGAGGAAAGGTCTCATAAGAGTTTAATAGGAAACCCAAGGTAAAGTTTCTCTTATAAAATTTTGAACTACTCAAGAGATGAACTCCTCAAACCTATACCCATCTTCTTTTTTTTTTTTTTTTTTTTTTTTTGATCATCTTCTTATATACATTCAGCAGAAAGTGTTGAGGATGGACAGAAAGACAAACAGCAGTGTTTTTAGTCCCAAGACAGCTTTTCTCAAAGCAAAAAGATTTCACTTCTGATCAGATAATCAAAGAATTTGAAACAAGATTTCTTATTCCTAGGAAATATTTGGGAGCTGATTTTTTTTTTTTTTTTTAATCATAGCTCTAACCCACTGGGGTATCTATTATCCATTGCAGTCAGAGACACTGTAGACAGGAAGCTCAAGGGGTCTTTGGGGAATATGCTAATCCAATTCCAGGGTCTTGAGACACTATATTTTGGTAGAATCTAGAGGATTTTTCAAACGTTTAATCCCTAAAAAGATCACCAGAAAAACTGTCTACCAAGAAAAACTAAATTTATTAGATGTAACACAGTAAAGCAGAACTTTATCATAATAATACAGTCTTAGTAGTGTCTGAGCTGAGAAGGAGGATGTCAGGGGAGGATATTTACAGAGTGTAGAGGGTGATTTTAAGGCAAGTCTTGCAAAAAGGCATACTGGTTGGGATTCTGCAGATTTTACGATAGAATAGACCTGGATTGGTGGGCACAGTGAGGGGAGAGTCTTGAAAGAGTTCTTGATGAACAAGCTGTTAGTCTGGATAAGTAATCTCTTTAGTTGGTTCAAGTCTTATCTTCTAGGAGCAGGCAGTTTCCTGAAGCAAGAAGCTAAATTATTTTTGCCTGGCCCCAATATTGTTTAGCATGAAAATAGGAAAGTAAGCTTGGTCAAAGAACTGTTTTGCACGGGGAGTGAGTATGCTTGGTATCAATATTCATTGTTGTAGAGAAAAGTTCTGGAATAATCTCATTGGAAGATTTTTTTAAATAAATGTCTTTCACTTAAGTACGACAAACTGCAAGGTATTTCTTTTTACATTGTTATTATATAGTGTTAACAAGCTGAGCTGCAAAAAAAAAAAATGCTTAAATAGTTAAAACAATAACATTAGCAAAATAAAAAAAGCAAGTACTCTCAATCTTAAGAATATATGATAATGTCAACTTTGTATTAGCAACTCAAAGAGTAGGAAGAGAAAGATTTGCATTCAACTTGAAAAGGAAATAAGATCAGAATTTTAAAAGTCTGTATCACACAAATGTATTGTTTGATTTGGGAAGCATGTTCCAAAAAATCTGTATATGTGGGAGAGTGTGTATATATTTGGGTATATGCAGTATGTCTCATCACACAAGAGCAAATGCAATGTGTGAACACAAGCACTTCTCTACAGATGGAGAGTGGGTGTGAGTGTTCATTTTTCCCTCAAACACTTATGGAGGGCACAGGCTATAGGCCAGGCTCTGTGATAAGCATTAATAATACTGAGATGAATGAGGAATGCCTGGCCTCAAAGAGCTCACAGTAGAGAAGAAGGCTTGGACCCATGTAAATGGATAATCATAAGAAAACATGAAAAGTGTAGTGGGACTCCTGAGAAGAGAGTGACTAAGTCTAGATTCAGGGATCAGAGAATACTGACACTGGGGCCAAACACTGAATGATGAATAGGAGTGAGCTAAGCAGAAGAGAGCGGAGGAGCAGAGTTGTTCAGGCAGCTGTGAAACCTCCATATAGCAGAAATGTGTGTGAGTATCAACAGGCCCTCCTCTAACATTTGCCATACCTAGGACAAGGATAGATGGAGGTCCCTATATCATACGTCTAAACATTTAAAAATTATAAATCAAGCTATAAAATATACCATCTCTTACTTCACAAATGTATCTTTATAACAACAAAATCAGAAGATACCTATAAAGGTATAGTTTTATATTACTAAAAATGGGCAAAAAAGCACAGGTAATTAACTTTAATTACTATTGGACATTTCTGGGGATGGACCATCAATGTTTGGATGAGTAATAAAATAAACACAATTCATAAATTATTATATATTTATTTTATGGCATTTTCTTCTTTTCAATTCAACAAAATCACTCTGTTGTTATAAATAAGCTTTTACATACTTGTTTTCCATTAATAACTTACAGAATCAACAAATAAAATATAATTATATTCAAAATAATTAAATATTAGATGTATTTTCATCAAAAGCACAAACTAAATCAATATAAAAATAAAAATTACTTAACAAATTTCCTTATTTTAAAATATTAAACATTATCTATTAAAACTAAAAGATGAAATAAAATTGTAGTTGGTGAACAAATCATGTTGATATTCAACTATTTGATATTAAAAGATTCACTTTGATATCATCAAATACACAATCAAATATTTAATATTGACATATTAAATATATTTAGTTAAAATAATTAGTATATCATTTATCAAATATATTTTATCAAATATTCAATCAAATATTTAATAAAAATATTTAAAGTTGAAAATTATATCTGATGTTTAAAAGTATTTTAATGAAATATATTTAACTAAAATTAAAAGCTATAATTAAAATGAGCATTTCCATTATTTAATTTCAAAAAATTTAAATTTTAATATTATTAAATATTTTTCCAAAAATTGAAACTTTATACAATTCTAGTTTTTGTGTCCACCTCCTTGCCAATAAAAAGAATTGGTATCATGCTTCATACATGTTACAACTAAACCTCTATATAACAAATATGAGAGTAAGTTGAATTGTTTAACCTTGAAAAATGCTCCTTGGCTGCTGTGTACAACTATAGTGAACTCAGCACTACTTATGAGTGCTTCCACAAGTACAGACTGGAAGGCAAAGAAGCAAAACAGATGCTCAGAACTCCTGGGAAACAATACTTTCTTACGAAAGCATCAACTGCATCCATACTATCTGACCGATTTAACATGTGGCGTCCAAAGCAGGGGTCCAGGGCAGCGGTCCCCTTTACCTAGCATTCAAATTACAAATGAAGGATAATGGTGACCAGATTGTCAAGGGCCTCATGATCAATGCTAGAGAGTCATCTGACAGTTTAGTAAACAGAGAAAAGGCAAATATATAACAGCTCTCTTTCACCGTTTTTCTCTCTGCTGCAGTCACATCAGCTCCTCTCTGAAGCAAAAATCTAGATGTTAACCCTAAGAGATGACAAAAATCTACTTTGGAAGTACTCTGTCAAGACAAGAGTCCTCATGAAAGAGAAAAAGAAGTCAAATGATATCTTTATAATGTCTTTTGAGAGTCTTCTGCATCTCCAGAAAGAAAGCCTCATTTGGAAAAACAAGATACATATTTATAATCACACAAATAAATTCTGTTATGTATCACACAATGTGTTGGAAAAAATTTTCTGACAAGTGATTTTGCTTCCCTCAGATCCCCATAACTTTAATAAAGTGGTCTAGCTAAGCCTCAATTTATGTCACATAACTTCCCTGCTAAAATACTCTTCAGGAGTCTCTATCACTTGCAAAAGAAAGTTCAAGCTCCTTACTATGGCATCTGTTTCTTCACCATATTTCAGCTGGACCGCTAACCAAGGCCTCCTTGAAGATCTCTCAGCTTCTGCTTGTGCCCTGCTTAATCCATTCTCTCCCCAAACAGCCTGAATGAGAAGTGAGATGATGTAGTGACCCCGGCTTAAAAGCCTATCAATAACTCTCTAATGCACATAAGATAAATATAATCTCCTTACTATCACCTACAAGAGGCTGTAAAATTTGGCTCTGCCTGTATATCTCAGACATCCTCTGACACTTCTTGCTCACTATGCTCTACCCTCTTTGGCTTTCTTTCACTTTCCAGACCGTATTAAGCTCCTTTCTACCTTAGGGCTTTTACTCTTGCTGTTGCCTCTCATGTGGAGATCTGGTTTTCTCCGTATCTCCACGTGACTGGCTCCCAGACAGTCCCTCCCTGAACACCTCACTTAAAACACATTCCCAGTTTTTTTTTTCTCTCTCTAGTACCTTGTTTCTCATTTGCTTTCTTCATAGTATTGTTCACAATCTATATCTTGTTGATTTCTTATTTAGTAGCTGACATACACTCATTTTTAGTGCAGAAAACTTTTCTGATTTGTTCAGAGTTATATTTCCAACTTTCAGCACAAAACTAACTCTTTAAGAGGTATTGACAACATTTGTCAACATCTACCCTAATTGTTGTTTTTCTTCGTTCACCTGGCTAACTTCTCTCCTCATTCTTTAACCCCAGCACAGGTATTATCTCTCTGAGGCTAAACGTGGTACACTTCCCTTCTGCTTCCGTAGAATCCTCCGCCTTTTTCACATTATTTGCCACTCTTTATGGGCATGTCACCTTCATTTGTCTGCACTTTTAGAAGGAGGAACTATACGGTATTTATCTTTTATCTCCATAAGTTGTTTACAGTGTCTAGTATGCAGCTGTTCAGTAAATGCAGTTAAATTGAATTGAAAGATTAAATGGAATTGAAATTGAAAGGCTACTAGCAAGGAGGTTGTATAAATTCCAAGGCCAGGCTGCCTCGAATCAAAACACAGCTCTAGTACTTACTTATTAAATCACCTTGGGAAAGTCACTTGAACTTGTGCCTCAGTTTCCTTTTTTTTTTTTTGAGATGGAGTCTCGCTCTGTCGCCCAGGCTGGAGTATAGTGGTGCAACATGGACTCACTGCAAGCCCCGCCTCCCGCGTTCGCACCATTCTCCTGCCTCAGCCTCCCGAGTAGCTGGGACTACAGGCTCCGGCCGCCACGCCCGCCTAATCTGTTTTTTTTTTTTTTTTTAATTTTTAGTACAGAAGGGGTTTCACCCTGTTAGCCAGGATGGTTTCTCTGACTTCGTGATCCACCTGCCTCGGCCTCCCAAAGTGCTGGGATTACAGGTGTGAGCCACCACGCCCGGCCTTGTGCCTCAGTTTCTTAATCCATAAAATGGAGCGAAAGACGGGAGCTATTTCATAGGTTGTTGTGAAGATTAAATTACTTAATACATGTATTTAAGTGTTACATGTTTCGTCAGCATTTAATAAATGTTAGCTGTGCTTTTATATGAAATGTTTCTCATAATCCTTTTCCTTTTCTAGGACAACTGGAACAAATAAAAGAAGTTCTTCCAATATCTTTTCTCATGTAACAGTAATGAACTTTAGTTTATGGCAAATTTGTGATTATCTTGGCACCAGCCTCTTTTCTAATTGGGCACACATACATAAATCGTGACTTTAGCTGCTTGACTGTTGTGTAACTTAAGGAGTATGTATATTGCCAGTCTGTGCCACTTGGCAGCTTAAAAATTTTAATTTAATTTATTTAAAAAGGGAGAAATGCATACATGTGAGACTAGTACTATGTAAATATGCTTAAATCTATCCCCATATGTTTTATTCAAAATGTTTTACACTGTTAAGTAGAAAAAGAAAACAGATCTGATCATATATCACCTCCCTGCTCAAAATTTTTCTATAGGTTTCAGAATAGGAAAAAAAGTTTAAAATACCTAAAAAGACCCTTAAAAAAATAAAACGAGCAAAGGCAATGAAACAATAACTTTAAAAGACAGAGAAAGGACAAATAATCTTATAAAATAACGTTTATTAGTAATCAAAGAAAAGCAAATCAAATCCATGTTATATCTTTTATCTACCAAGTGGAAATATTTTGTAAAATGAATGTTCAGTGTAGCCAAGAATGCAAAGAAATCCACACTCCTACACCGTATTGCTGGGAAAGTAATTTGGTCTAAGCTGTAGAAAAAAAAAAATTGGAAATAGGTACCAAGAGCCTTTAAAAATTCACAAGTTGTGGACTTAAAATTTATTTTCCACAAATAGCATGAGAAAATAATCAAAAGTTTTTAAAAAGTTATGATACATATTTTTAGTTTCATCTTACTTATAATAATAAAACATTGAAAATAGCTTAATGTCTGGCTAATTTACAGTAAATCTACACAATAAGATATTATGCAAGTACATAAAGGTTGTCTTTGAAGCATATATGATGACATCAAAAAATATTTGTGTTTTGTACTATTTATGTTAAAGGAGGTATACTCATGTGTCCCTTAATGATGGGGATGTACTTTAAGAAATGCGTCATTAGGTGGTTTTGCCATTGTGTGAACATCATGGAGTGTACCTTCCTTACAAAGGAAGGAAATCAGTATTTCGGAGATATTGGAGCCTACTACACACCTAGGCTACATGGTATAGCCTATTGCTTCTAGGCTACAAACTTGCACAGCATGTTAATGTACTGAATACTGTAGGAAATTGTAGCACAAATCACTAGGCATAGGAATTTTTCAGCTTTGCTATAATCTTATAGAACAAGTTTATATTTAATTCATCATTGACTGAGACATTATGTGATGCACGACTTTATATAAATGAATTATATATACATAAAATGACAATTACACAATTACATAATGTACATATATATGTGTGTATGTATTGCGTTTATGAAAGGAAACATTAAAATATTAACAATGGGATCACATATAGATGTTAGGGTAAAAAAGCTGATTTGTTCTTGTTATTACTTCTACATTTATACAGTTTTCAACCACAAGCATATGGCATAATTCACTTTGATTTTTATTTTCTCATTTTCAATTTCTGTGGATTCATAGATACTAGACATACATATTTATGGGGTACATGACTTTTTTTTTTTTTTTTTTTTGAGGCCAAGTCACCCTCTGTCACCCAGGCTGGAGTGCTGTGGCATGATCGCAGCTCACTGCAACCTCTGCCTCCCATGTTCAAGTGATTCTTATGCCTCAGCCTCCCAAATAGCTGGGATTACAGGTGTTTGCCACCATGCCTGGCTAATTTTTGTATTTTTAGTAAAGACAGCGTTTTGCCATGTTAGCCAGGCTGGTCTCAAACTCCTGACCTCAGGTGATCTGCCCACCTAGGACTCCCAAAGTGCTGGGATTACAGGTGTGAGCCACCATGCCCAGTTTGGGGGGCATGTGTGATATCTTGATACAGACATGCAACATGTAATAATCACATCAGGGCAAATGTGGTATCCATTTCATCAAGAATATATCCTTAGTAGTATAAACAATCCAATTATACTCTTTTAGTTATTTTAAAATGTACAGTTATTTTGACTATAGTCACCCCATTGTACTATCAAATACCAGGCTTTATTCATTCTTTCTATTTATTTACCACTAACCATCTCTTCCTGCCCTCCCCACCCCTTCTACTCTCTGTCTCCATGTGTTCAATTGTTCTGATTTTTATATCCCACAAACAAATGAGAATATGTGAGGCAGAAAGAGGCAGAAAGGCTCCTGGATGGAAGCGGGTGGGTCCCTCCTGAAGCCTTACCTTCCAGCCAGGGAAGGCCTGAAGCCTGGGGGCTGGACTGCCGGTCCTGTGGACTGGAGTGGGAACTTGTGATGCTTTTTCCGGGCCTGCTCATAGCCCCCTGTGGACCAGTAGGCACACTCTTCCTCCCCACTGAGGTCCATAAAAAGCTCCAGACTCAGCCAGACCAGAAAAGATGTTAGGATTGCAAAAAGGAGCTGTTCACTCTAGGGTCTCCTCTCTGCTGAGAGCAGGGAGACCATGGGACAACCTGCCTGCAGAGAAGAGCTACCTTCTCTGCCGAGAGCTGAACGCTTGTCTGGACACCCTGGCTACAGAGAGGAGCAACCCACTGCTGGTCTCCTTTAAATTGTCCTCAATAAAGTTCCTCTTCATCTTGCTCACCCTCCACTTGTCTGTGTACCTCATTCTTCCTGGATACAGGACAAGAACTCAGGACTCGTGGAATGGCAGAGCTAAAAAAAGCTGTAACACAATTCTGAAACATGTCCCTTGCTCCATGTGTTGTGTGCAACAAGGGTAGAAGAGAGAAGGGGAAAAGAGCTGTGGCCCTCTGGGGAGTCCAGACCTAGGAGTTTCCCCAGTCAGGGCTGTGATGCCCTTTTAGGGCTTGGTGGTTCCTGGCATTTCCAAGCTTCTGGGTGTCACCACATTCCCCGGTGTCAGCCATGGAAGCTGCTTATGGTATGCCTGGTCCAGCTGCGGCCTCACCAGGGAGCCAATGCCTATGCCCGGCCTGTGCACAGTGGCTGGACCCCATGCTCACTCACTCACACACCCCTCAACACCCCGTTTGCCCTTGGCAGGCATGCAATCCAGGCTGGGAGCATAAGCCAAGCTCAGCCTGCTGAGCCGAATGTGATCAGTGGGTCAGAACAAAACTTGGACAAAGGCACCACTAGTTACTGAGGCTTCCAGCTGGTGAAGCAACACCCCAAAGAGCCTGTGACATTTTTACTTTTTGTCTCTATGATTTAACTATTCAAAATACCTTATATTAGTGGAATTGTATGGTATTTACCTTTTGTGACTGAATGATTTCACTTAGCATAATGTCCTCAAGGGTTCATTCATGAGGTAGCATATATCAGAATTTTTTCTTTTTTTTTTTTTTTGAGACAGAGTCTCACTTTGTGACCTGTGGGAGATAATTGAATTATCAGGGCAGGTCTTTCCTGTGCTGTTCTTGTAATAGTGAATATGTCTCACGAGAACTGATGGTTTTAAAAATGGGAGTTTCCCTGCGCAAGCTCTCTCTTTGCCTGCCACAATCCATGTAAGAGGTGATTTGCTTCTCCTTTCCCTCCACCATGATTGTGAGGCCTCCCAGCCACGTGGAACTGCAAGTCCATTAAAACTTTTTCTTTCCAATCTCAGGTATATCTTTACCAGCGGTGTGAAAATGTACTAATACAGGTGGTTTGTAAATATTTTCTTCCATTCTGTGGGTTTTCTCTTCACTTGATTGTTCCCTTTGCTGTGCAGAATCTTTTTAACTTGATGTGATCCCATTTTCCCATTTTTTTTTTTTTTCTGGGCTTGTGGGTATTACTCAAGGAGTCTTTTCCCAGTTCAATATCCTGGAGAGTTTTCCCAATGTTTTCTTTCAGTAGTTTCATAGTTTGAAGTATTCAATTTAAGTCCTTATTTCATTTTCATTTGGTTTTTGTATATAGCAAGACATAAGGGTCTACTTTCATTCTTCTGTATATGGATATCCAGTATTTCCAGCACCATTTATTGGAGACTATCTTTTTCGCCAGTGTATTCTTGGGACTTCTGTTGAAAATGAGTTCTGTAGGTGTATGAACTTGTTTCTGGGCTCTCTATCTTGTTTCATTGGTCTATGTGTATGTTTTTATGTCAGTATCATGCTGTTTTGGTGACTATAGTCTGTAGTATAGTTTTAAGTCAGGTCATATGATTCCTTCAGGTTTGTTAATTTTTCACAGAATAGCTTTGGCTATTCTGGGTCTTTTGTGGTTTGATATAAATTTTAGAATTGTTTATTCTATTTCTATGAAGAATGTTATTGGTATTTTCATAAGGATTACATTGAATCTCTAGATTTGTTTTGGTAGTATGGACATTTTAATAATATTGACTTTCCAATTGATGAACATGGAATGTCTTTCCATTTTGTTGTGTTCTCTTCAATTTCTTGCATCAGTATGTTACAGTTGTCATTGTAGAGATCTTTCACTTATTTGGTTAATTCCCAGGTATTTAATTTTCTTTGTGGCTATTGTAAGTGGCATTACTTTTTTTTTTTTTTCAGATTGCTCACTCTTGTCATATAGAAATGCTACTGATTTTTGTAGGTTGATTTTGTATCCAGCAAATTTACTGAATTTGTTTATTAGCTCTAATAGTTTTTTGATGGAGTCTTTAGGTTTTTTCAAATATATAATTACATTATCTACAAACGAGGATAATTTGACTTCTTCCTTTCCAATTTGAATGGCCTTTATTTCTTTGTCTTGTGTAATTGCTATAGCCACAACTTCCAGTACTATGCTGAACAACAGTGATGAAAGTGGGCATGCTTGTCTCGCAGATCTTAGAGAAAATGCTTTCAGCTTTTCCGTCTTCTATATGACACTAGTTATGAATCTGTAATATGCACCTTTTATTATGTTGCAGTATGTTCCTTCTACACTCAGTTTTTTTGATTTTTTAATTATGAAGGATGTTGAATTTTGTCAAGTGCTTTTCCAGCATCAATTAAAATGATTACATGATCTTTGTTCTTCATTCTGTTGATATGATGTATAACACTGATTCATTTGCATATGTTGAACCATCATTGTATCCCAGGGAAAAAACCCACTTGATTATGATGAGTGATCTTTTTAATATAACATTAAATTCAGTTTGTTGGTGTTTTGTTGTGGATTTTTGGATCTTTATTCATCAGAGATATTGGCCTGTAGTTTTCCTTTTTTGTTTTATCTTTGTCTGGTTTTGGTATCAGGGTAATACTGGCCTTGTCAAATGAGTTTGGAGTTCATCCTCCTCTATTCTTCAGAATAGTTGAGTAGCATTGGCATTAGTTCTTCTTTAGGTGTTTGGTAGAATTCAGCAGTAAATCCATCAGATTCTGGGCTTTTCTTTACTGAAAGATATTTTATTATGGTTTCAGTCTTGTTTCTTGCTGTTAGTCTGCTTAGGTTTTGTATTTCTTCATGATTCAGTCTTAGTAGGTAGTACGTGTTTAGAAACTTATTCATTTCCACTGGATTTTCCAATTTATTGGCATGTAGATGCTCATAGTAGCCAATAATGATCTTTTGGATTTCTGCAATATCAATCGTAATGTCTTCTTTTTCATCTCTGATTTTATTTACTTGGGTCTTCTCCCCTTTTTCTTCATTAGTCTGGCTGATGGCATCGTTTTTTAATCAGAAAAAAAATAGTATAATTAAAGTTAATATGAAAATGTTTACGTTGGCATATAACACTCCATAATTCAGCACAATCTACCTTACTATAACACTACATTCCAGTCATATCATAGAAACTATTAGAATTCCAGTGCAGAATTTGATACAAATTATCACCCTACAAAGATTCAAAAGTTTTAGTGACTTTACAGAGCAACTGATCTTTTTTTTTTTTTTTTTTTTTTTGACAAGCATGTTATTATTTTCATCTCAACTAACGATTTTGAATAACCAGAGCTCTAACCGTAGGGTCTAGAACAGTGCCCAGGGAACAATATGAGTTCAATAAATATTTGTTAAAAAATTAAACAATTTAATAAATGAACTTTACTTGCTGAACAAAATGGGACACTGGATCTTCTTTCAAAATTTAGCAATTTTCCATAAGTGAACTTTTATGCAGACCCAGCCTGATACTGAGAAGAAACGCTGAACCAGTTGCTCAAGGTTCTTCTTAAGTTCTAATCTGTGACTTTGGAGAAAAATCACTGAGCCACTTTGGGCCTTGGTTTCTGCAAGTATAAAGGAGGTTAAAATTTCTGCCTATTCCACAAAACTTATTGTTATTCCTAAATGAAATAGCATACTATACTTAACAAGCATTCAATCAGTATTTGTTAAATAAATGAGAGTTTCAACATGTTAGAAAACTGTAGAAATATAAGCAATTATTAGAAGTGTTAACCAATGTAAATATATTGATAATAAAAAGTAAGCAAATCTGTGATGCAATTGGGAGACGTGTCCTTATGACACCAAAACCAAAAGCTGTAATTTGATCTTCCTACACTCTTCTGTCCATTTTATAATAAATGGCCACTCTTATTAAACTTACTGAACAAAAGGTTATAATTACTTTCAGAAAAGCTAAAAATGTCTTTTATGTTTTACCACAGACAAGGGAACTTCTAGGTGTCAATTTTTCTCTATGTGTGTGAAGCAAGTAGAATTCAAATTTTTGTTTCAGTGTGACTCACTTTTTTTCATTCTGAAGAGCCAAAGCCAAATATCTGTTTTTTCAGCATACTTGAATTGAACCTTTTTATCATTATTCTTAATAAGAATATATTACATTTGTTTAGCACCATTATGTATGTCAAAATATAGCTAGAATTAACTAAAATGTTTAGGAATTTTGCAATCTAGTAGTTAAACATAGACAACATTAAGAATTAAATTATAAAAGCTTTGTGTGTATATAGATACACTAAATAAAATATAACAAATTATATTAAAATGATAATAAATACTCAAACTGCATCACTTCCCAATGATTTTATTTTACCATTATCTATAATCTTGAGTTTATGTCTATTTAATCTCTGTGGTAAAAATACTATACAATACTGTATTACAACTCCATGTTCAGTGACATCACATTGGTAGTGTGAAATTAGCCATGATGAGAGTATCTATACCACTAAAATTGGCAAACACTATAAATCATGGCTTTATTTATCGCTTTGTTGATTGTCTATATTTAAGAGAATTCTGGGAAAAACTTTAATAATGACTACATTTAAATGTGTGCCATGTTTATCACTGTTACATTGTGAATAGCACAAAAAATTGTGAGACTATTCATTGAATATTTGAAAGCTATTATCTCATTCAGTGAAGAAGTCATTTCTGTCACTAATAAAGGAGTGAATTTCCAACATATGTCTTTATTGCTTCATTTTGTATTACCTATGGATATAAATGAAAATATCAACTAACACTTATGTCAGGACTGCATTAATTTATCAATAGCAGCCATAGATTGCAATAATTCTACAAGAGTTGGCAAAAATCAAAGAAAGCATTCGGTGAGAATCAATTATCTGTATGAAATGTATAACAAAGAGTGTATATAATTATTATTTGTAAATTATGTGCTACACATCTTTTATATCAGTGAAATTTATAATAAACTCATGTATGTATGACTGTCCACACATTTTTAGGACATTGGTTGTTAAACATCTACCAGTGAGAGAATTCTGGAAAGGTGGAAGAGTAGGAAGCACCAGGAATCTGTCTTCCCACCTAGACAACATTTGCTTTGGCAGAATCTGTCTGATGGAAATATTTTGGAATTTTGGGGTCT
The DNA here is from genome assembly GCF_037993035.2 of Macaca fascicularis. Lineage (NCBI taxonomy): Eukaryota > Metazoa > Chordata > Mammalia > Primates > Cercopithecidae > Macaca > Macaca fascicularis. The sequence goes on from NC_088375.1 coordinate 138,638,549, forward strand.
GTTGGCTTCCAGGATCAGGCTTGGATGGTAAATTGTGGTTACTTTTGGTCAATTTTAGCAAAGGAGTGTCTTCTCATTCCCCATCCCAGCTCAGTGGCAGGCAACTGTGCACTGTTTCTAGAGCAACCTGCACACAGTTTGGGGAAGCCAGAGTGGGTAAAAAAGGACCCTGTCCTCCAAATGTTAGGAATCTGTGCTCTGTTCATTGGTTGCTGCTCCTGATCACAGAGGTGTGTACAAATAAGCAGGCAGCTATTGTTTTTCCATCATCCCTCATTGTTACAAGTCTCTCCCCTTCCAGCTGAAGTGACTTTCAGGGCATTTAAAGAGCTAATGCCTTTGTTTCTACTTTATTATTTTTTTTCTTTTCCTCCTTTGAGAGCCAGACATTAAAGACTAGGTCATGCCAAAGCTGCTGCATATATAGGGAAAATTAGACAGTGATTATGCCCAGGGGAAGGCATGGGCTCTGAAAAGACATTAAGTTTACATCTCAGGCCAATTGATGGCATGGAGAGAGCCTACAACAATTTTTTAAAATAACCAAAAGCAATAGCAAAAACAGCAAATTCTGGAAAAGAGAGAGAATATAATTTTCAGACTGAACACACTATTAGATCCTAATGCACAATTTTTAGCCAAAAAAAAAAAAAAAAAAAAAATCACAAGACATACAAAAAAATAGAAAAGTATGACACATTAAGAAAATCAACATAAACTGTTCCTGAAAAAGACCTGATGGCAGATAATTTAAACAAAGACTTTAAAACAACTGTCTTAAAAATAGTCAAAGTACTTAAGCAAGATGTGTGAAAAGATAAGATAAGAAAATGATGTATAAACAAAATGGAAATACCAAGAAAAAGACAGAAAACTTAAAAAGAAATTAGAAAGAAATTCTGGAGTGAAAAAGTAAAATAATTGAAATAAAAAAATTCACTACAGGAACTCAAAGGAAGATCTGAGCAGGCAAAACAATTATCAACTAACTTGAAGATAAGATCTTGGAAATGATTAAGTCTGAGGAACAGAAGTGAAAAAGATTGAAGAAAAGTAAATAGAGCTTAAGGGATCTATGGGAACCAGTAAGTGGGCCAATATATGCATTATGAGAGTCAAAAGAGGAGAAGAGAGGCAAGGGTCAGAGAGCATATCTGAAAATAATGGCAGAAAACTTTTCAAATTTTATGAAATACATGAACATAAACCTTCAAGAAAATGAATAAATTCCAAATGATATGAACTTAAAGAGACCCACACTAAGACACACTATAATCAAACTCTCAAAAGACAAACACAAAGAAAGAATCTCGAAAGCCAAAAGACAGAAGTGATTTATCATATGCAAGTGATCCTCAACAAGCTTATCACCAGATTTCTCATCAGAAATTTGGAAGCTAGAAGGCAGTGGGCCAACATAGGCAAAATGCAAAAAGAAAAAACCTGTCAACCAAGAATCCCGTATCTGCCAAAACTGTTCCTCAGTATGCTGGTTCCTGAAAAAGTTAAAAATGAAATTGCCATATATTGTGTTTTGAATGTGTCTCCCAAACACATGTGCTGGAAACTTAATATCCAATGCAACAGTGTTGGGAGGTAAGATCAAATAGGAGGTGTTTAGATTATGAGTGCTCCACCCTCATAAATGGATTAATGCCAAGTATAAGAGGGCTTGAGGCTGTGAGTTTGATCTCTTGCTCTCCCTCATTCTGTCTTTGTCCTTCTGCTATGGGATGATCCTGCAAGAAGGTCCTCACCGAGTGTTGGCCCCTAGATCCTGAACTTCCCTGCCTTCAGAATTGTGAACCAATTAATTTCCGTTCATTATAATTACCCAGTTAGGGTATTTTGTTATAGCAGCACAAAATGGACTAAGATTCCACATAATCCAGAAATTCCACTTCTGGATATATGCCCACATGAATTAAAAGTAGTAGCAGTAGGCCGGGTGTGGTGGCTCACGCCTGTAATCCCAGGACTTTGGGAGGCCAAGGCAGGTGGATCACTTGAGGTCAAAGGTTCAAGATCAGCCTGGTCAACATGGTGAAACCCCATCTCTACTAAAAATACAAAAAAAAAAAAAATTAGCAGGGCATGCTGGTGTGTGCCTGTAGTCCCAGCTACTTGGGAGGCTGAGGTGGGAGAATTCTTTCAACCCAGGAGGCAGAGGTTGCAGTGAGCCAAGATTGTGCCACTGCACTCCAGCCTGGGTCACAAAGTGAGACTCTGTCTCAAAAAAAAAAAAAAAGGAAAGAAAAAATTCTGATATATGTTACCTCATGAATGAACCCTTGAGGACATTATGCTAAGTGAAATCATTCAGTCACAAAAGGTAAATACCATACAATTCCACTAATATAAGGTATTTTGAATAGTTAAATCATAGAGACAAAAAGTAAAAATGTCACAGGCTCTTTGGGGTGTTGCTTCACCAGCTGGAAGCCTCAGTAACTAGTGGTGCCTTTGTCCAAGTTTTGTTCTGACCCACTGATCACATTCGGCTCAGCAGGCTGAGCTTGGCTTATGCTCCCAGCCTGGATTGCATGCCTGCCAAGGGCAAACAGGGTGTTGAGGGGTGTGTGAGTGAGTGAGCATGGGGTCCAGCCACTGTGCACAGGCCGGGCATAGGCATTGGCTCCCTGGTGAGGCCGCAGCTGGACCAGGCATACCATAAGCAGCTTCCATGGCTGACACCGGGGAATGTGGTGACACCCAAAAGCTTGGAAATGCCAGGAACCACCAAGCCCTAAAAGGGCATCACAGCCCTGACTGGGGAAACTCCTAGGTCTGGACTCCCCAGAGGGCCAAAGCTCTTTTCCCCTTCTCTCTTCTACCCTTGTTGCACACAACACATGGAGCAAGGGACATGTTTCAGAATTGTGTTACAGCTTTTTTTAGCTCTGCCATTCCACGAGTCCTGAGTTCTTGTCCTGTATCCAGGAAGAATGAGGTACACAGACAAGTGGAGGGTGAGCAAGATGAAGAGGAACTTTATTGAGGACAATTTAAAGGAGACCAGCAGTGGGTTGCTCCTCTCTGTAGCCAGGGTGTCCAGACAAGCGTTCAGCTCTCGGCAGAGAAGGTAGCTCTTCTCTGCAGGCAGGTTGTCCCACGGTCTCCCTGCTCTCAGCAGAGAGGAGACCCTAGAGTGAACAGCTCCTTTTTGCAATCCTAACATCTTTTCTGGTCTGGCTGAGTCTGGAGCTTTTTATGGACCTCAGTGGGGAGGAAGAGTGTGCCTATTGGTCCACAGGGGCTATGAGCAGGCCCGGAAAAAGCATCACAAGTTCCCACTCCAGTCCACAGGACCGGCAGTCCAGCCCCCAGGCTTCAGGCCTTCCCTGGCTGGAAGGTAAGGCTTCAGGAGGGACCCACCGGCTTCCATCCAGGAGCCTTTCTGCCTCTTGCTGTGGTTCATGACGCCCAGTCTGTTTGTGACAAAGGGCACCTGCGGGCCAGTACCGAGCTGCCCTCAGCTCCCCCAGGGCCTCCCTCCTGTGATCGTCAGTGCCCAAAGTCTGGAGGGGGCCAAGGTGTCAGGGGACTGGTGTGTCAGAGCTGCCCCAAGCATACGCACACCCAGCCGGGCTGCCACAGAGCCCAGTCTTGGCCTCAAGCTTGCTCCGAGATCAGAGTGGGCGCTGGGGGGTGGGGAGAGGCCAAGCAGTAGGAGCAGACACCTCTGAGCCTTTGGGGGAAATGCGGAGACCTTCCAGGGCCACCAAGAGTGCAGTGATGCCTAAGTCCATACCCGCAGCCGGGCGGCTGCAGCTGCGCCCTGAAGAGCAGGGAGCCTGCCTGCTTCTGGCCCCCAACAGCGCAAGGAGGCCCACCCAGGTACACAGCTGCAACTTAGCTGGCTGCAGCTGCGCCTGCGAGAGTGAGGTTCCTGCCTACCCCCAGATCCTGCCGGCTCCATGGAGTGTGGCACCACCGCAGGCTCATCTCGACCTTAGGGCTCCTCTCTACCTGTCCCTCTGTGCCCCACCGCATGGCTCCCTCACCTGCGGGCAACTCCGCCTGGCCTCATTGTGGTTGATCCCAGGGCAGTGCGCTCTGGGGGACTGCCCACCTCTTCGCTGGATTTTCCCCACAGTGGCAGCAGGCAAGGTGCAGGTAGCGCGGTGGCCCTGACTAACGCTGCACAAACGAAGCCTACGCTCTCAGGGCCAGCTCCATGAGTCCCGGCTGTGGCTTTGGCTGTGCCTTTGTGTCCGTAGGGGCTGGAAGCCGGCAGGAACCTCACCCTGCCAGGCGCAGGGGCAGCCAAGTTGCAGCTGGGAACCCGGGCCTCCCTATGCTGTTGGTGTTTGTGGGCTCCCGGGATGCGGCAGGGAGAGGGGTTGTGGCCGTGGTGGAGGCTCCGGCCTTGGGTCTCGCCCTGCCATGTAAGGGTGGAGAGGATGGCAGGGCACAGGGAACACAGGGCACAAGGGTCCCACTACCGCCACTACTGCTCCCATAGCTGCTCCTGCCGTCACCAGTGGTGCCTCCCCACTGCAGCCAGCCTGATGGCAGCAGCCGCTCCAGATGGTCCACCACTGTAATCAGATTGGTGGTTATCAAGGGTTCTGCCAAGAGGTTGCAGAGAGGACAGAAAGGAGTGAATGAAGAGTTACTGTTTAATAGATACAGAATTTCTGTTATACAGTATGAAAAGAGTTATGGAAATGGATGGCGATGATGGTTGTACAATATTATAAATGTATTGAATACTATGAAACTGTACACTAAAATGATTAAAATTATAAATTTTGTGTTAACGTACATTTACCACAATGAAAAAATTTGAAAAAAAAATCAGTATGCCACTATCATTTAATGACAATAATGTAATAATATGGTAGAACTTAGAAAAACAATGCATGTTGGGTTATGATCTCTATCAGTTAGTGACAATTTGTATTTAATGTCCTATTATGCTGGAAGGTATCCTAAAATATACCTTTCTCAGACTTCAGTCTAAATGTCAGTTTATCTCAGTTGTGTTTCTATCGCTTCCCATAACGATCATGAATCCCAGCAGTTTGTTCCAGGCTGCAGAGAGTATCAGACACAAACCTCGTGTGCTGCTGGGATTTTCTCCCCTGTTGCTCTGACCTGGCTGCCAAGGATATCAGCTATCCATAACCACTCTTGTGCCAAACTGAAGTATTGAACCTGGATGGCTTTCATGCCTCACATGCCAAGCCTGTGAATGCCAATTTGCCCTCCACTTGTGCATATGTATGAAATACCACACCTTAGAGTGCAGAATCTGGTTTTCCAGTCCATCACTGAGGGGCTGGATCACTTAATTCAAAACTGAATTGTTGTCATTGGAACTTAACCATGGGAAACAGGAGGCAGGATGAAGCCAAACAGATAAAGTTTCCTTCCTTTCACCTTTCCATGAGCTACTGAAGATTCCTCCATCCAGCCTTCCAGAGAAGTCCCAGTGTTTAGCTAGTTCATCTGCTGAGCAACATATATATCTCATAGCAGTTGGTCATAAGCAGTAGTCAGTATGGTAACCAATCATATCACATTGCTCGTGTTAGTCTGTTTCGTATGGCTATAAAGGAATACTTGAGACTGTGTAATTTATGAAGAGAAGAGGTTTATTTGGCTCACGGTTTTGCAGCCTGTGCAAGCATGGCACTAGCATCTGCTTGGCTTCTGGCGAGCCTTCAGGAAGCTTTTACTCATGGCAGGAGGCAAAGGGGGAGCAGGAGTGTCCTATGGCAAGAGAGGGGGCAAAGGAAAGAAGAGAGGGTCCTAGATTCTTTTTAACAATCAGATGCTGCAGTAACTAATAGCACAAGAGCTCACTAGTTACCATGGGAAGAGCACCAAGCCATTCACAAGTGATCTGCCCCCAGGACCCCAACACCTCCCATTAGGCCCTATCTTCCACATGGGGGGGTCACATTCAACATGAGATTTGGAGGGAACAAAGATCCAAACTGTATCAGCTTCGAATTCCTCCATTCCTCACTTCCCTTTCTCCTTACCCCACTTGCACCTCCCACATAAGCATCTACACTATTTTCTATGGCTCTGTTTTCTAGGGAATCTGAAATTTAGCTAATAACATATTCATTTCCAGGAATCCATATATATTAGTTTCCTATCCCTCTGATAACAAATTATCACAAGCTCTACCACAGAAATTAACTCTTTCAAAGCTCCAGAGGCCAGAAATCCAAAATCAATATGTCAGCAGGCTTATTCCGCCTCTGAAGGATCTGGGAGAGAATCTCTTCTTTGCCTGTCCCAGCTTCTGGTGGCTTCAGGAGTTCCTTGGCCTGTAGCCACACAACTCCATCTCTGCCTTTATGATCACATTGCCTCCTCCTCTTCAAAAATGCATCTGTCTCTCTCTCTGTCTCTTAGAAAGATACATGTGGTGGCATTTAGTGCTCACCAGAATAATCCAGGATAAACGCTCCCTCTCAAGATCTTTAATTTAATCAATCACGTCCTTAGCCATATAAAGTAATATTCAGAGGTCCCAGAATTAGTACATGGACATATCTTTTTGGAGGGCACTGTTTAGCTCACTACACCATGAAAACAAATATGATTTTGCTTCTAGTCCCAAATCAGTTATATAATAGTAACTGGGAATATTTTTTAATACTAGATACTTTTTGTAAATTTTGCAGATCATGATACTCTTCTGGCAGCATAATTAGATATACATTTATTTCAACAAAATGCAAAAATCAAGCACAAGAAAAAGAAAATTAAACAATACAAAAGTTTTTATCCACTAAAACATTAGGGTCATATCAACTGCTCCAATATGCACAATAGATAATGACTGCCTTTGAAATGCATAGTAAGTGTTTTGAAGTCGTTTGGAAAAAAAAGTGGTTTGGAGGAAAAGAAATTACAATATTTAAAGTAACTTTTTTAAGGCAGCTTCTTCAGGTTTTTCTTCTTCTTTATAGTGTTTTTCTTTACAAAAAAGGTTTTGGCTTCATTTCTGCCTTTTTAAAAAAAGAAAGCAAGCAAGCTAGTGTGACGGGTTACTGTGTGTGTGGTGGCGTGGGGGTGTGGAAAGGAGGACGAGGTGGCAGGCTCTCTACAGTGAACAGCTGTGGTGTGCCTGAGCTGAGGGTGGCCACTAATGTTACACTGTATAAGATCTCAGCATAAATTCCAGCTGTGATCAGGTACTCTCCTCTTCCATCCACAGTGTGTACAAAAGGAATTGTTATCAGTTGCATATTTGAATTCCACATGCACTTTTATTTATTTGTAAGTATCTTCAATTTTTCTTCTTCAATTTACCTTATAAAAATAAGCTCCCTTCTCTGGGCTGGGGGGATAATCCTGGCACAAAATAATATGATGTGTTTATATTTGAGGTTCTAAATATAATTCAGACCATGCTCATCTATCATTGTCTCATTTATCATTTATTCTTTGTACTGTATTACAATTATGACATCTAGGAGAGAAGCAGATTTTCTGACTCCTAAATACCCCTGAGTTTTTTCCTTGCTCACTGAGCAGGAAATTTTTTTTATTTATAAAATGTATTTTTATAAATAAAATACATTTAACTCACTGGGTTGTAGATTTCTGTTATGCAATTTTCAATTTACAGGTATAAGTTAGTTATCATTAGAAACTGATAACAATTTGTGTGAGCAGAGTCATTTAGGAAGGAAAGGCTTCTATTTTTGAAATCTTTATAGTAATTTACAATTTAATAAATATATTTTATAACTTAAGTTTCTCATATTACCTAAAATGACTGTGATTATAGGTAGGTTACCCTTTCCTAACTCCTGGAACTCAAGTATCAACAAGTTTAATTTTATAAAACAGACATATCTTTGTCTCATCTCTTGCTATTTTCATGTAGCAGCCCCACTGTACATTTATTGGGAGTGCACCTTAATGCTTTGAACCAGTCTTACACAGGCCATTATAGTCAGCCTTCTCAATCCCCCTCATGAATATTTGAGTAAGTTGTTTCCAACAGAGTGCAAAACACTACATGACAACATTGGAGGCCCCAACTTCTTTGATAAATGATGATATTTTATTACAATAGTCCTACCTTCAAAGAGAGTTCTGGGAACCTGGAACGCCTTGGTGGTATACCTGGGCCGTGTATATGTTGACCCTTGAACAACTGGAGGGTTAGGGCCACAAACAACTGTGCTTTCAAATATCCACATACAACTTTTGACTCCCCAAAAACTTAACTACTAATAGCCTACTGTGACTGGAGTTTTATTGATAATATAAGCAATGAATTAACACATATTTGTATATTCCATGTATTATATACTGTGTTCTTAAAATAAGCTAGAGAAAAGAAAATGTTATTAAGAAAATTATAAGGAAGAGAGAATATATTTACTAAGGGAAAGTGGATCATCATAAAGGTCTTCATCCTTGTCTTCTTCATATTGAGTAGGCTGAGGAGAAGGAGGAAGAGAAAGAGTTGGTTTGCTATCTTGGGGTTGGCAAAGGTGGAGAAAAAATCCATATATAAGTAAACTAGTACAGTTCAAACCCATGTTGTTCAAAGGTTAACTGTATACATATATGTTGATTTTGTCCAAGCAATTGTAAGCCACTGGAAGACAAGAATTATATCTTTTTCAATTTCCAATTCACAGCAGTGTTCTCCATATAGTAGACACTTAAATTATTAGTTAGTGACCATGTGGTTGGGGGACACATAGGGAAGGTTAGTTAGAAACCAAAATTGGAAGATTCGATTTATTTCCTTATAAAACATATTAGCTAATGGGATCCCAAAATATGTATCATTCCTGGAAGACAATTTCTGGCAATATTCCTCAAAATCTTTAAAATTGTTTATGTCATTTGACCTAAAAATAAATGTTATAAATAAATTCTAAGAAAATTAACAGACAAAAGTAAAAATGTGTAAAAATGTTCAGTTCAGCATTGTTTATAATAATAAAGACATTAGAAAGAACTTAAAGTCCAATAATAAGGGACTACTTATAGTGTATACCATCAATGGATTACTGTGCACTCACAAAAATGACATACAATGTATTTGTTGACATGGAGAGCACTTTAAGTTTTAAGTATTCAAGGTATATGACTACAAAGCAAGAATTAATTCCCACAGAATGTGAGAAAATCAAGGCTTCATATGTGAAAACAGGATTAATTAAATCAATTAATAAAATCTATCATATCAACAGGCTAAATAAGAAAAATTATATGACCATATCATAGATGCAGAAAAAGCATTTGAAAAAAAATACAGCACTCCTTCATGAAAAAACTCTTAGCAAACTAGGAATGACAGGAACATCCCCAATTTGATAAAGATCATCTACAAAAAACCTACAACTAACATTATATTTAATGGAGATAAACTAGATATTTTCCTCCTAATGTCAGGAACAAGTCAAGGATATCCCCTCTCACCTCTTCTATTCAACATTCTACTTAATGCAATAAGACAAGAAAACGAAAACAAGATATAAAGATTGGGAAGGAAATAAAGCTGTCTTTGTCCACAGAAGATACGACTGTCTATGTAGAAAATTCCAAAGAATCAACAAAAATCTCCTGAACTGAAAGCAATTAAAGCAAAGTTGTAGGAAAAATGTTAATATACAAAAGGCAATTGATTTCTTATATGCCAGTGATGAACAACTGGAATTTAAAATTAAAACACAACACTTTTTACAATAACACCAAAATAAATAAATCAGTTTATTAATTAGAAATGCATCTAACAAAATATGTACAAGATCTATATAAGAAAAACTACAAAACTTGGATTAAAAAATCAAGGAAGATCTAAATAAATGAAGAGATACCCCATGTTCATGGATAGGAAGACTCAATATTGTAAAGATGTCAGTTCTTCCCAAAATGGTCTATAGATTCAACACAATTTTAATGAAAATCACTGCAGGTTATTTTATGAATATTGACAAATTGATTCCAAAGTTTATACAGAAATGCAAAGAGCCTGGGATAGCCATGATAATATTGAAGGAGAAGAAAAAATTCAGAGGCCCAACACTGTCTGACTCCCTATATTGCTATACAGGAATACACAGTTAGACTAATACACACTAAGAATTCCTATAAAGCCAAAGTGTAGCATTGACAAAAGACATTGCTGAAGTATCTGGACATTCTCAAGCAAAAATATGAATGTAGACAACAAACCGACACCTATTTAAAAAACTAACTCATAGACCTACATGTAAACACAAACAAATTTCTGTAAATTTAAAACTGCTCTAAAAGTCTATCAATTATTTTGAAAAATTGATTAAGATCGAAATTGAGATGTTTCAAAGGCATGCTATCTTAGTGATGAGATTTATTTCGGCTTTAATGGTGAAATTTAAAATTAAATGTCAACGATCTATTTTGAAAAAGAGGAAATTGAAATTTCCAGTTCACATAAATTAACAACCTTTCTTGTCATAAACTGCTGGAAACTAAACAAAATGTGCAAAACAACTGTTTTCAGACATTGGGCAAGAGGCAGAGCAGGTCTCTGATCCCAGGGAGAAGGGGAGAAAAGGAGGTAAATGCTAAGATTACCCTGGCTCTCTGGTTTCTAAACCACAATGCAAGAAAAAAGGACCCAAGCAGAGTATGACAGGATGACGGAGTTGAGGAGATTCATCAGTGTTTGAGAAGTCGGAAGCAGCTGGAATTGCAGAGCAAACTCATGGAGACAGGGGAGTCACACAGAAAAAGAGCTCCATAAATATGCATGGGGTTCCCTTTAGTCGGTTGCTGAATTCTAAACTGTATGTGTGGCGTAGAACTCCACAAGGCCTAACAAAGATAAACTGAACAATCCCCTCAACTCACAGAGGATGGGGAGACATTTGGGTTCAGATCACTCAAAGCAGAAACTTCACTAAACTACCAGGGCATTCTGCGGAGATCCCACAGTGGTCACAATTTAGAAGTATAGTTAACTATTAATAATTTTATATTAAAGGTTACTCTAGACCCACCCTAAGTAAGATTTTTTTAAGTGTAAAAAGTCAAGCTAAATTGTAAAAAACTTAACTGACTGTTGAAATGAAGTTCCACACTCTCTAAAGAAGGACAACAAAATGCAAGTATACAACAACTTGATATTCAAAGTATACAACATTCAATTTAAAAAGACTGGTGTTCTATACCACTGTAGGATGGCTATAGTTAATATATAGTTTTAAAAAGCTAGAAGGATGCTATTGAACATTCTCAAGACAAATAAATGATAAATGTTTGAGATGATAGACATGCTAATTACAGTGATTTGATCACTATTGTATATTACATGTATTCTAGATATCACTATATACCCCCATAAATATTATAGTTATTAATTATCAATTGTCAATAACTGTACATATTCATTGTCATTAATTGTCAATTAATAACTGTACATATTATTTGTTGTGAGTAGTATTATTTCTTGTGAGTAATATTGTTTGTTTTCAATTAGTAATTGTACAATTCATGATCAATTAAAAATAAAAATTTTTAAAAACCTCAAAAAAAGACTAGATATGCAAGGAAACAGAAGAATGTTCCATAGCCAGGGGGAAAATTATGTCATTAGAACCAGACCCATAAATGACAATTCAGATGAAATTAACGAAGACATTAAATAGCTATTATAAATATGTTCAAGGATTTATAGGAAAGCATTAACATAATGAGGAGATAAATAAAAAATATATAAAAAGAACTAAGCAGAATTTGCAAAGCTAAAAAAAAGCCTCAAAAATGTCACAGAATGAGATTTACAACAGATTATATACTACAGAAGAAAAGACTATGCATAGCAATCAGAACTGAGAGAAATAGCATAGAGAGAGAAAAGAAAACAAAACAAACAGCATCAGCGACATGTGGGGTAATATTAAGCATTCTAATTTTTTTTTTTTTTTTGTAATTTTAGTCCCAGAAGGAGAGAGTCAGCAAAATATTTGGAGAAATACTGACAGAAATCTTTTCAAATTTGATGAGAAATATAGACCCAGAGATCCAAAACCTCAAAGAACCCTGAGCAGGAAAAACATCAAAAGACTCACAACAAAGCACATCACAATCAAATTGTTGAAATCCAGTGATGAAAAGAAAATCTTAAGGAGAGCCAAAGAAGAAAACGTACACTATATAGAAAGCAATAAGCATAAAAATGATCATAGACTTCTCAAAAGTAATGTAAGCCAAAATATAATGGAATGGAATCCTGAACATGCTAAAAGAAAAATAAAACTTCCAATCTAGAATTCAATACCCAGTGAAAATATCTTTCAAAAAGGAAGATTAAGACTTTTTCAGGGAAACAAAAGTTGAGATAGTGTGTCATCAACAGACAGGCATGATAAGGAATGTTAAAGGAAGTTCTTGAGGCTAGAAGAAAAGTGCTATCAGATGGAAATTCAGATCTATGCAAAGGACATGTGATCCCTAGAAATGGTAAATATTTGGGTAAAGACTAATCTGTAGTGACATTGATTGCTGGACATAGAGGGAAGATAGACTGCAAATGGGTGTGACAAAACATTTGGGACAATAGATAGGTTCATTATCTTGATTGTAGTGATGGTTGCACACAAGTATATATGTCAAAACCCATAAAATTTTACACTGTCTATGCAATTTACTTTACATTAGTTATAGCATACAAAGCTGTAACAAAGTAAATATATGGAGAGACAATTTACTATGAAACATTTGACTTTGAGGAAACATGTTATCATGATCAATAGGAAAAACTCTAACCATTTCTAAAATATACCACCACAACAGTCTCATGTTGTAACAACCTGGGAATGGCCAAATAGGGGTATTTAAGCACAACATCTGATTTCCTAGATCTGGAGAAATTATTATGAAGTGGAAATTTCTACTACATGTTGCTAAATTCAATAATCAATTCTCCATCCTCACCATACATGAGCTCTTAGCAGAACTTGACAAGTCAATCATTCTCTTTTCCTGGAAAGGTTATCTTCACTTGACTTCCTTATTTACCTTTACTTCACTGACTACTTCTCCTTAGCCTGCTTTGCTTTGGTCAATCTAATATCTAAAGGGTGGAATGCCCTGGTTCTTGGGCCACTTCTCTTTATATAACCCCTGTTTTTGGTTGCCTCATTCAGTATTATTGCTTTAAATATTAATAAGATATTGATAATTTCCAATTTATGTGTCCAGCCTGGACCTCACCAAGAGGACATATGCAAAGGAATTACTTCACATCTTCATTATTCTGCTTAATAGAGATTTCAAACAGCATTCCCTCCCCCCGCAAAAAAGAACCCCTGATGTCTCTCCCCTTTCCCAAGTGCTCCACTCAATTTTCCCCATTTTAGTAAATTTCCACTCATTGTTGCAGTTGCTTACAACAAATACTTTGCTTTATCCCTTATCTGATCTGTCAGGAAATCCCATTGGCTCTACTATCAAATACATCCTGTATCTAACAACTCACCACCATTATGGAACCATCATTTGTCACTCAGATTATTACAATATCCTAACTAGCTTTCTTGTTTTTGCCAATGTCCCCTCAATCTATCATTAATACATTGAGCATAAAAATGTACATGATTTACGTTATATCTCTGTCCTGGTCTCCTATTCCTCCTATTCTTCCATTTCCCCAAAACTCTATTTCAGTCACATTGGCCCACTAACTGTTTTTCAGACACAGCAAAAACACCCCTTTCAGGGACTTTGTCCTTTCTCCAGGTATCTGCATTTTTGGGTTGTTTTTGTTTCTATTTTGTTTGTTTTGTTTGTTTGTTTTTGCTTAACTCCTTTTTTCAAATCTCAGTCAAATATTTTCTGATCTTTCTATTTAAGACTGGAGCCAGGTAATAGAGGATTAAGATGTCCAATAGAAGGCAGGACTAGCTTGCAGCTCCCACCTGGGACAGACAGAGCAGTGTGTGGAGACTCACATCATGAACTTTTGCTCCAAGAACTACCACAGAAAACATACCAGAAAAGCTGAAAGAATAGGCAGACCCTTTGAAAGAACTGGATCACGGCTGCAGGCCCCCTGAGATACTGAAAAACTGTGACTCTGCTTGCTTTCTCAACGGGGAGGCTGGTGGTATAGGGCAAGTCCTCAGCCCTAGTCATTTAGTCACTGGCTGCCTGGAAATACACTCAGCGCTGTTGGGGGAGCACAGTGGGAGTGACACTGGCCTTTAAGACTGAAGGCTGTGTGGGAGCAGGGTGAGGCCTGTTACTGCTGGCTTTCCTCCACTTCCCCAGAGACCTGTACGACTCAGCAGAGGCAGCCATATCCTCCTGGAAACATGATTCCATTGGCCTGGGAACTATACCCCCATACCCCACAGCAGCCGCAGCAAGCCCCACCCAAGGAGAGGCTGAGCTCAGACAGGTTTATTCCTGCCCCACCTGGTGGTCTTTCTCTACCTCTCCCAATCCCTGGTTGCTGAAAACAAAAGGATATAATCTCTTGGGAGCTCTAAGGCCCTGCCCACTGCCTGTGAAACCTGAATACTTAACCAGGTAACCCTAGGGCAAGTTTGCATCTTTCTTATAGTACCACAGTTGGCGCACTCTTGAAAGCACCACCTCCTTGCTGGAGGCTAACCAACAAAAAACCAGCACACTAAAGAAAAACACAACCAAGGGCCCTCACAGAGTCCACTTCACTCCCCTGCTATCCTCACTGGAGCAGGTGCTGACATCCACAGGTGAAAGACCTGAAGATGGATCACATCACAGGACTCTTTGCAGACACTCCCCAGTACTAACCTGAAGCCCGGTAGCTCTGTTGGGTGGCTAGACCCAAGAGAGCAAAAGCAATCACTGAAGTTTGGCTCTCAGGAAGCCCCAACCCTAGGGAAAGGGAGAGAACATCACATCAAGAGAACACCATGTGGAATGAAGGAATTGGAACAGCAGCCCTTGAACTCCAGATCTTCACTCTGACATATATAAATACAATGTCACAGTATACCCAAATGAGAAAAAAGTAGAAAAACAATTCTGGTAATGTGACAAAACAAGGTTCTTTAACACCCCCAAAAGATAGCACCAACTTACCAGCAATGGATCCAAACCAAGATAAAAATCTCTAAATTGCCAGAAAAAGAATTCAGAAGGTCAGTTATTAAGCTAATTATGGAGGCACCAGAGAAAGGTGAAGTCCAACTTAAAGAAATAAAAAACATAATATAGTATATGAAAGGAAAAATATTCAGTGAAATATATAGCATAAATAAAGAACAATCACAACATCTGGAAATCAAGGACACAGAGAAATGCAAAATGCACTGGAAAGTCTCAACAATAGAATGAAATAAGCAGAAGAAAGAACTTCGGAGCTTGAAGACAAGGCTTTCAAATTAACCCAGTCTGTCAAAGACAAGGAAAAAAAAAATGAACAAAGCCACCAAGAAGTTTGGACTATGTTAACCATTTAAACCAAAGAATAGTTGGTGTTCCCAAGGAAAAAGAGAAATCTAAAAGTTTGGAAAACATATTTGAGGGAATAATCAAATAAAATTTCCCAGGCCTCGCTAGAAATCTAGACATCCAAATACAAGAAGCTCAAAGAACACCTGGAAAATTCATGGGAAACAGATCGTCACCTAGGCACATAGTCATCATGTTATCTAAAGTTGAGACAAAGGAAAGAATCTCAAGAGCTGTGAGGCAAAAGCATCAGGTAACTTATAAAGGAAAACCTATCAGATTAACAGCAGATTTCTCAACAGAAACCCTACAAGTTAGAAGGGATTGGGGTCCTATATTTAGCCTCCTGAAACAAGGCAATTATCAGAAAGAATTTTGTATCCAGCAAAACTAAGCTTTATAAATGAAGGAAAGATGCAATCTTTTCTGACAAACAAATGCTGAGAGAATTCACCACTATCAAGCCAGCACTATAAAAACTGCTAAAATGAGCTCTAAATCTTGAAACAAATCCTCAAAGTACCCCAAAGTAGAATCTCCTTAAAGCATAAATCTCACAGGACTTATATAACAATAACACAATGAAAAAATAAACAAATAAACAAACAAAAAACAAGCTATTCAAGCAACAAATAGCACAATAAATAGAACAGTATCTTGCATCTCAATACTAACATTGAATGTAAATGGCCTAAAGGTTTCATTTAAAAGATACAGAATGGGCCGGGCGCGGTGGCTCAAGCCTGTAATCCCAGCACTTTGGGAGGCCGAGACGGGCGGATCACGAGGTCAGGAGATCGAGACCATCCTGGCTAACACAATGAAACCCCGTCTCTACTAAAAATACAAAAAAATTAGCCAGGCGAGGTGGCGGGCGCCTGTAGTCCCAGCTACTCGGGAGGCTGAGGCAGGAGAATGGCGTAAACCCAGGAGGTGGAGCTTGCAGTGAGCCGAGATAGCGCCACTGCACTCCAGCCTGGGCGACAGAGCGAGACTCCGTCTCAAAAAATAAAAAAATAAAAAATAAAAATAAATAAAAGATACAGAATGGCAGAACGGATACGAATTCATCCACCAAGTTTCTGCTGTCTTCAGACTCACCTGCCACATAAGGATTCATATAAACTTAAAGTACAGTGGTGGAAAAAGATATTCAATGTAAATGGACACCAAAAGAAAGCAGAAGCAGCTATTCTTATGTCAGACAAAACAAACTTTAAAGCAACAGCAGTTAAAAAAGTCAAAGGGCCCAGCACTTTGGGAGGCCGAGGTGGGCGGATCACAAGGTCAGGAGATCGAGACCATGGTGGAACCCCATCTAAAAATACAAAAAATTAGCCAGCCGCGGTGGCTGGCGCCTATAGTCCCAGCTACTTAGGAGGCTGAGGCAGGAGAATGGCGTGAACACGGGAGGCGGAGCTTGCAGTGAGCCGAGATTGTGCCACTGCACTCCAGCCTGGGTGACAGAGCGAGACTCCATCTCAAAAAAAAAAAAAAGTCAAAGGGACATTATATAATGATAAAATGACTAGTCCAACAGGAAATATCACAATATTAAATATATATGCACCTAACACTAGAGCTCCCAAATCTATAAAACAATTACTACTAGACCAAACAAATGAGATTGACATCAACACAATAAAAGTGGGGGACTTTAATATTCCACTAGACAGGTAATCAAGATAGAAAGTCAACAAAGAAAAAATAGACTTAAACTATACCCTACAAAAAGCAGATTTAACAGATACTTACAGAACATTGTACCCAACAATTACAGAATATAAATTCTGTTTATCAGCATATGGAACATTCTCAAAAATAGACCCAATGATAGGCCATAAAACAAGTCTCCATAAATGTAAGAAAATCAAAATTATGTCAAGTACTCTCTGTGACCACAGTGAAATAAAATTAAAAATTAACTCCAAAAGGACACCTCAAAACCATGCAAATACATGGACATTAAATAACCTGTTGCTGAATGATTTTGGGTTAATAATGAAATCAAGATGGAAATTTAAAAATTCTTTGAACTAAACAATAATAGTGACAGAACCTATCAAAACCTCTGGGATATGGCAAAAGCAGTGCTAAGAGGAAAGTTCATAGCATTAAGTGCCTACATCAAAAAGTCTGAAAGAGCACAAACAGACAATCTAAGGTCACATCTCATGGAACTGGAGAAACAAGAACAATCCGTACCCAAACCCAGAAGAAGAAAACAAATAAGGAAGATCAGAGCAGAACTAAATGAATTGGAAACAAACAAACAAAAAAAGATAAATGAAACAAAAAGCTGGTTCTTTGAAAAGATACATAAAATTGATAGACCATTAGCAAGATTAACCAAGAAAAGAAGAGAGAAGATCCAAACAACCTCAATTAGAAATGAAACAGGAAATATTACTACTGATACCACAGAAATGCAAAAGATTGTTCAAGGCTACTATGAACACCTTTATGCACATAAACCAGAAAACCTAGATGGGACAGATAAATTTCTGGAAAGATACAACCCTCCTAGATTAAACCAGGAAGATATAGAAACTCTGAAGAGACCAATAACAAGCCGCACGATTGAAATGATAATTAAAAAACTTGCCAACCAAAAAAGTACAGGACCAGATGGATTCACAGCTGAATTCTATCAGACATTCAAAGAAGAATTGGTACCAATCCTATTGACACTTTTCTACAGGATAAAGAAAGAGGGAATCCTCCCTAAATCAATCTATGAAGCCAGTATCACCCTAATAACAAACCAGGGAAGAACATAACAAAAAAAGAAAACTACAAACTAATATCCCTGATGAACATAGATGCACAAATCCTTAACAAAATACTAGTTAATCAAATCCAACAGTATATCAAAAACATAATCTGCAATGATCAAGTGGGCTTCATACCAGAGGTGCAGGGATCATTTAACATATGCAAGTCCATAAATATGATACACCACATAAACAGAATTAAAAACAAAAATTACATGATCATCTCAATAGATGCAGAAAAAGCATTTGACAAAATCCAGCATTGCTTTATGATTAAAACCTTTAACAAAATCAGCATAGAAGGATATACCTTAAAGTAATAAAAGCCATCTATGACAAACACACAGCCAACATTATACCAAATGGGGAAACGTTGAAAGCATTCCCCCTGAGAACTGGAATAAGACAAGGATGCCCACTTTCACCTGTTCTATTCAACATAGTACTGGGAAGTCCTAGCCAGAACAATCAGACAAGAGAGAGAAATAAATGGCATTCAGATCCATAAAGAGGAAGTCAAACTGTTGCTGTTTGCTGATAATATGATCATATACCTAGAAAACCCTAAAGGCTTTTCCAGAAAGCTCCTAGAACTGATAAATGAATTCCACAACATTTCAGGATACAAAATTAATGTACACAAATTAGTAGCTGTGCTGTACAACAGTGACCAAGCTGAGAATCAAATCAAGAACTCAGCCCCTTTTACAGTAGCTGCAAAAGAAATCATAGATGACACAAACAAATGAAAACACATCCCATGCTCATGGATGGGTGAAATCAATATTGTGAAGATGACCTTACCTCCAAAAACAATCCACAGATTCACTGCAATTATCATCAAAATACCATTATTTTCACAGAACTAGAAAAGACAATCCTAAAATTCACATGGAACCGAAAAGGAGCCTGCATAGCCAAAGCAAGGCTAAGCAAAAGGAACAAATCTGGAGGCATCTGATTACCTGACTTCAAACTATACTATAAGGCCATAGTCACCAAAACAGCATGGCACTGCTATAAAAATAGGCATATAGACCAATGGAACAGAATAGAGAACACAGGAGTAAACCCAAATACTTAAAGCCAACTGATATTCGAGAAAGCAAACAAGAACATAAAGTGGGGAAAGGACACACTATTCAACAAATGGTGCTGGGATAATTGGCAAGCCACATGTAGAAGAATGAAACTGGATCCTCATCTCTCACCTTATACAAAAATCAACTCAAGATGAATCAAGGACTTAAATATAAGACCTGAAAGTATACAAATTGTAGAATATAACATTGGAAAAACTTTTCTAGACATTGGCTTAGGCAAAGACTTCATGACCAAGAACCCAAAAGCAAAGGCAACAAAAAGAAAGAGAAATAGATGAGATTTAATTAAACTAAAAAGATCCTGCACGGCAAGGAAATAATCAGCAGAGTTAACAGACAACCCACAGGAGAAAATCTTTAAAATCTATACATTTGACAAAGGACTAATATCCAGAATCCACAAAGAACTCAAACAAATCAGCAAGAAAAAAACAAACAATCCCATAAAAAGTGGGCTAAGGACATGAATAGACAATTCTCAAAAGAAGATATACAAATGCTCAACGGGTATATGGAAAAATGTTCAACATCACTAATTAACAGGGAAATTCAAATCAAAACCATGAGATATCACCTAACTCCTACTGGAATGGCCATAATAAAAATATAACAGATGTTGACATGGATGTGGTGAAAAGGGAACACTTTTACACTGTTGGTGGGAATGTAAACTAGTACAACCACTATAGAAAACAGTGTGGAGATTCCTTAAAGAGCTAAAAGTAGATCTATGATTTGATCCAGCCATCCAACTACTAAGTGTCTACCCAGAGGAAAAGAAGTCATTATATGAAATATGTACTTCCACATTCATGTTTATAGCAGCACAATTTACAATTGCAAAAATATGGAACCATCCCAAATGCCCATCAATCAATGAGTGGATAAAGAAAATATGGTAAATATACCATGGAATACTACTCAGCCATTAAAGTGAACAAAACAATGGCATTTGCAGAAACCTGGATGGAATTGGAGACCATTTTTCCAAGTGAAGTAACTCAGGAATGGAAAACCGAAACTATCGGGGAAACCCCAGCCCCAATATTTAACATGGGTTCTTTTCTATTTCCCTAAGTGTCGACTGGTCTGAGAAATAAAAGGAAAGAGTACAAGAGAGGGAAATTTCAAAGCCGGGTGTCCGGGGGAGACATCACGTGTCGGCAGGTTCTGTGATGCTCCTGAGCAGTAAAACCAGCAAGTTTTTATTAGCAATTTTCAAAAGAACAGGGAGTGTATGAACAGGGTGTGAGTCACAGAGATCACATACTTCACAAGGTAATAAAATATCACAAAGCAAATGGAGGCAGGGCAAGATCACAGGACTACAGGATGGGGTGAAATTAAAATTGCTAATGAAGTTTCGGGCACGCATTGTCATTGATAACATCTTATCAGGAGACATGGTTTGACAACAGACCAGCTGTCTGACCAAAATGTATTAGGCAGGAATTTCTTCATCCTAATAAGCCTGGGAGCGCTACAGGAAACTGGGGCTTATTTCATCCCTTCAGCTTCGACCATAAAAGATGGACGCCTCCAAGGGGGCCGTTCATAGACCTACCCTCAGGGTGCATTCTCTTTCTCAGGGATGTTCCTTGCTGAGAAAAAGAATTCAGCGATATTTCTCCTATTTGCTTTTGAAAGAAGAGAGATATGGCTCTGTTTCATCTGTCTCACTGGCAGTCAGAGTTTAAAGTCTTATCTCCCTTGTTCCCTGAACATTGCTGTTATCCTATTCCTTTTTCAAGGTACCCAGATTTCATTTTGTTCAAACACACATGCTCTACAAACAGTTTGTGCAGTTAACACAATCATCACAGGATCCTGAGGTGACGTATATCCTCCTCAGCTTGTGAAGATGACAGAATTAAGAGATTAAAGTAAAGACAGGCATAGGAATCACGAGGGTATTGACTGGGGAAGTGATAAGTGTTCATGAAATCTTCACAATTTATGTTCAGAGATTGCAGTAAAGACAGGCATAAGAAATTATAAAAGTATTAATTTGGGGAACTAATAAATGTGCATGAAATCTTCACAATTTATGTTCTTCTGCTGCGGCTTCAGCCAATCCCTCCGTTCGGGGTCCCTGACTCCCTGCAACACAAAACCAAACATCATATGTTCTCACTCATAAGTCGGGGCTAAGCTATGTAGACACAAAGCCATAAGAATGATACAATAGACGTATGGACTCAGGAGAAAGGCTGAAAGAGGAGTGCGGGATAGAAGACTACACATCGAATACAGTGTACACTATTTGGGTGATGGGTGCATCAAAATCTCAGGAATCACCACGCAATAACTCACTCGTGTAATCAAACACCACCTGTTTGCCCAAAAACCTATTGAAATAAAAAATAAATTTAAAAAAAAGAAAACTGGAGCCAGACCCTTATCCTTCACAATTCCTAAGAAACCCCTCCTCTACTCCCATTTTCGTTCTTTCCAAGGTGCTTGTCATCTTCTTATGTACTTTTTGATTTACTTATCTTACTATGTATCTTTCCTTTCTATAATGTAAACTCTCTTATTGCAGATTTTTTTTTTCTGTTGTGTTCACTGCTATATTCTTGGCATTTAAAAGTAGATCATGTTGTACATTTCATAAATACTTTTTGGCCAGGAGCAGGGGCTCACGCCTGTAATCCCAGCACTTTGGGAGGTCGAAGGGGGTGGGTCACCTGAGGTCAGGAGTTCAAGACCAGCCCTGCCAACATGGTGAAACCCCATCTCCACTAAAAATACAAAAAATTACCTGGGTGTGGTGGCAGGCACCTGTAATCCCAGCTACGTGGGAGGCTGAGACAGGAGAATTGCTTGAACCTGGAAGGCGGAGGTTGCAGTGAGCCAAGATCACGCCATTGCACTCCAGCCTGGGCAACAAGAACAAAACTCTGCCTCAAAAAAATAAAATAAAATAAAATATAAATAATTTTTTCAGTGAATGCATGAATGAGTGAATGAAGCTGGCACTAATTATATAGAATGACACTGTTTTATATTCTTAATACCATAAATGTACCTACAAATAGTTTCATCTTTTAATTCTCATGCTC
Source organism: Macaca fascicularis (assembly GCF_037993035.2). NCBI lineage: Eukaryota > Metazoa > Chordata > Mammalia > Primates > Cercopithecidae > Macaca > Macaca fascicularis. The sequence continues at coordinate 138,660,911 of NC_088375.1, forward strand.
TTGAAAAATGATTTAAAAGAATATTATTTTTCAGCAATTAAGGACCTCACTTGTGTGATTGTTAGGTTTTAAATTATGAATAAAGATGAATCTGAACTGCCATGTGTTCAACACAGGCAAGAAAGGCAGAGTTTTCTAATGGAAGCACCATTGGTCCTTGAACCACTGGGACCCAAGAGAGCTTCAATGTAATAAAACAATACTGTTGTTCCTTGTGTAGTTGGCTGCCAATGCTTTTTTCCCCTTATTTTGAACCTGTTATATAAAGTAAAATGTGACTCAAAGGATATTTTTTCCATGAATATATGGCAGACATCAGTACATATACAGAAAGCAGACAGATAGATAGTAGTCAAGGGAGGTATCTCTGCTTCACAGACTTCATTTTTATACCATAAAATTATATTTATAGACATTATTCAATTTTATAAAATAAAAAATCTTTACAAACCAAAGCATATGTCAATATTCCACAGATTGTTTTAATGATTTACATTGTCATGACTATTAGTACATCTTCTCATGCACCCTTTGTTTTGCTTCTTTTGAAAGTCAAAGAATCGACTAATTTTTGGGGAGAGGCTGGATTCCTTTTTGACATTTAAATACAAATGTATACTTTTCTTAGTACATCTAAGAGATTTAATGATGATAAGTAAAACAGGCAAGATAAAATCAATTTTTCTCCTGTCTTTTAGGACAAACTTGGTCAACACTTGTAATATAAACAAGTTGGCTTCAAAGTGCTCTCTTGTTACCTAAGGGTTTCCTTGTTCAAAGAGTAAACTCTTATTTATTTGGCTTTTTAAAAAGCTAATTTCCTCCCAACTCTAATACATCTGACTTTAATTGCTGTTAATTGAGAAAAATGACAAGACAAGTCTCAATCATTTTAGGAGGTTTATTTGCCAAAGTTAAGGATGTGTGCCTGGGAGACAGGTCTATGTATTTCTCTGAAGACAATTTTGAGGGCTCCAAATTTAAAAAGGAAATGAGGGGATATTGAGAAGTACACAATTTTCATGTAAGAGGGGGATAGGGAAAAATAGTCATTCATGCTTTTGTCTGGCTCAGGGAATCTGCATTTTTACATAAGATAGCATAGACAAAGTGGGGCAGGGGATACACATTTGTGTCTGGTGGGCTACCAATTTACATTGCCATGGTAAAATAGTAAAATTTTAACAGAATCGCCATGGTAAAATTTTAACAGAAACACCTTAGGGTAAAGATCTTGGAGCTCACTAGGAATTTGCTTGTGGGCAAAATATTGGGGAGGCATATAGCTTTTCATCTTATAGGCATCTTATTTAGGAACCAAAAAGTGGGAGGCAGGTTTGAATGACCCAGTTCCCAACTTAAATTTTTCCTTTGGCTTAATGAGCTTGGGGTCCCAAGATTTAATTTCCTTTCGCATTGACAATATTTGTAATCAAAATGATTTATCTTAAATTAATATACCTATTCTTCTTGAATACATTTAGTAGGCTATGTTTTCTTTTTTAAAAAAAAAATTCTGTTTTCACTGGAACTTGATTTCTCTTTTTTTTTTTTTCTAAGTATAAACCTGGTTATCTCTGAGGATAATTAAGAAAATTATACCTAAAAAGACTAATGTGCAATACCTTTTACCTTCATGAATTCAATAATTTTATTAAAGCCTTCAGGCTTATTTTCTTTACATGTGTTTCTTTTAAAAAATAGTTTTTGAGCTAAAGGAGGATTATAAAAGTCATACCTCAGCAAATTCGGTAGTAGTAAAGTACAATGTTATCAGTTTGGTTATTAACTAGATTGCAGTGAATTAGTTTTTTAAAAGCTTACTGGTAAAGTCTACAGTAAACAAATGTTCACAGTGTTGCACTGAGCATCCAGACAACAAAGTTTTAGCCCTCTTTTCCCACCAGGCTTGTTGTTAAAACTGGGCTTAAGACCCAATATCAGGCCTCTCAATGCTGATTAGCTTCCCTGTTGGCCCCCACTTGCTTGTCCAAAAATGAGCCTCTTTCAGGTCCCTTAGTTCACTGGTTGAGGTGCTGAGGTCCCGCCCAATTTTTGCAAAGTTTCCCAGAGCCATAGCTTATTCCTATAGCCTTGCCTCTCTGCTGGAGTTTTGTCACATGAGAATGAAATTCTCAAGGATAGTTACTAGGTCACTTGACTCTAGAATATTTACTGATATCAGGATTTTTATTTCTTATTTTTATTTTTTTTGGCTCGACCAATCCCACAGACTGAATTTCCAGAATTAGCTGAGAGAATATTCTACTCTTCATTTACTATGTTTAACACACCCTGCCATCCTCTTCAGAACTACCTGTGCTAACTGGGTCAGTTCTCCTAATTTCTCTCTTGCTTTAGTAAGAAGGTCTTTGGCCTCTACTTTTCTCCCTATGCTGCTAGGATATAGCATTCCAGATGCTCCTGTGCAGTACAATAATTGACTAGGGTCCATTTGCAAGACTTACTGTACTCCCTAGTTCTACTCACAGACATGCCATACTTTCTTGATGCTCTTGCTGAGATAGCCAAGTGTAAAGGGGTTCCTGGAGAATTTCCAACCAGTCTGTGCACTGGGAGAACTGAGTGAGGCCCGGGGAAGCTCACACTCTTTGCAGTGGGAGAGGATCCTGGCCTCTCCTGTTCGGGGGGGTGGGGACCTGGGATTCAATCTGTGGGATGGGGGCCTGCTAATGGGCCTCTCTCATTTTGCTGAGTTTTTTTCCCTCTTCACCCAATAAATTCCATTTTTCCCACCTTTGTGTCCGTGAGCCTAATCTTTCCTGGTTGTGTGACAAGAACCCTGTTTTAAGGCAAATGAAGGAGAAAGTCCTACCACACTGCTATGACCATTTTTCATAGATCTCTTTGCTGGCTTCTTTTTGTTTATCAAGTAAGTTAGTGTTTCTCAGGATTCTGTCTTTGACCTATATTTTTTTTCATTCTCTGTGGGTATTGTATATAATCTGGTAATTTTAATGACACCATTGACTGCCAAATCTTCGTCTTTAGCCTTGATCTCTCTCATGTTCTCCACATCCAGTTGGCTATAGACATCTCTGCCTGGATCTTCATGCCACCAGCGCAGTTCCCTGAATTTAATACTATTTCATTTCACCTTTCTGAGCCTTCTAAATGCTGACGAATCTGCTGCAAATGCTTCCCTCCATTGTTTCAATACACAATTCAAAGGCCATCTATTTTGATAAAACATCCCTGAAGCTGATCATTACACCCTCTATGTTCGGCTGGCAAAGAATGCACATGTTGAGGATGAGTCGTTTTCAATAGTCATGGGATAGGGAAGAATTCTTGCATAACAAGTAAAAATTGAGTGTGGATGACTTTGTGGAACCATAATATATGCCAAGAAAAAGACAATTTTGCTCGTATTTTACCATTGTTTTGGTAATAATTATTAGAGCTTAGTAACAAAGTAAGTAACTAATAAGAATGTATTGAATTGAATAATAGGGAATTGAATAGGGATTGGAAACCCAACCTCATACCAATACTTTAAAATGCAGTTACCATTTGTATGCTGTAACTTACTGAGTTTATAAAGATTTCTTCTACTCTTTATGGTAACTTATAAAAGTATATAAATTAGGGTTCTCCAGAGAAGCAGAATCAATAGGAGATCAATAGACGATAGATAGATAGATAGATAGATAGATAGATAGATAGATAGATAGATGTAGATGTAGATATAGATACATAGATACGTAGATATCTAAAAGGATATTTACTTTGGGAATTGGCTCACATGATTATAGAATAAAAGAAGTGTCACGATATTCCATTTGCAAGCTCCTTGAGCAAGTCATTTAATATTTTTTTACCTCAGTTTCTCATCTGTTAAAGTGAATGGTCTAGTATTTTAGGTCACTTCTAATTCTGAAATTCTTTTATTTTAAGACTACATCAGCATGGAACCAAGGCATGAAGCTGGAGACTCAGGAAAATCATTGGTATAATCAGTCTGAGTCTGAAGGCTTGAGAACTAGGGAAGGGGTGGGGTGGCGGAGTTTGCTGGAAAAGTTCCAGAGGCAAATGTTCAAGAAATTAGGAGGCCTAATGTCCAAGGTCAGGAGAAGATGGATGCCCCAGCTCAAGAAGAGAGAGGGAGAGAATTAGCCTTTCCTCCACCTTTTTGTTCTATCTGGGCCCTCAATGGTTTGGATGATGCCAGCCCACACTGGTGAGGGTAGATCTTCTTTACTCTTCCAGAAAGACCCTTACAGAAACACCCAGAAACATTATTTTATACTTATCTGGGTTTCCCTTAGTCCAGTCAAGTTGATAAAATTAACCATCATAATATGCGTTCACTAGAAGGGATAACAAAAATTATTTTAAATATACATTACTAAAAAACTGCTTGTAAAATAACTATACACAAAAAGAATTTCAGGTGGCATTTTTAAAGTGTGAAAAGGTTCAATTATATTCTTAGTAATATTTAGGGCAAAATTTGTTGTAATATTTAGCAACAAAATGTTTGGCCAGCTGGCCCTAATTAACCAAAATTATATTTCATATGAGGCTCTCATAGCAATGAACATTGTTTTCTCAGCTGGTTAGACACAACATATGATTCTCCTCACAATGGAAACCTGGAATACCATAATAATCATAGCCAAAAGTAACAACTCAATGACATGATAAAAAGACATAGCTATAAATTTGATACTTTCTTTGGAAATGACAGCAACTGGTGTCATAGTATTAATCATAATGCAGTTGTTTGTGATAATCATAGTAATGTCTAAGGCCAAGGAATATACATACTGGTAACAAATGTGCATAAAATAGCTAATAATCCTATCTGGCAACCAGGTATGGTAGAATGAGTCAGACCTGGCAATTAGGAAATCCAGAAGCCAATATAAACTTTGATTCTAAATATATGCTTGAACAAGTCACTTAATATTTTTTTATCTCAGTTTCTCATCTGTAAAAGTGAATGGTCTAGTATTTTAGGTCACTTCTAATTCTGAAATTCTTTCATTTTAAGACTACATCAGCATGGAACCAAGGCATGAAGCAGGAAAGCAGAAAGGCCAATTTAAGATGTTTTTATAAGTGTATCTGTCTATCTTCTCTTGCCTTTTCAACAATTTCCTGAGAGATTAGGAATGGGAAGACATCATGAGACTGAAAGGAAGTGGAAGCTCAAGGGAGGGGTTTGCAGTGCTTTGTTTTGTCTTGTTTTGTTAAGTATTTGAAGCTTCAAGGCTGAATCATTTTCGATTTGGTCCATTTTGTAGAAAGTTATCACCACCACAGTAAGAAAAAATGAGTAAGCTCCAGTCACTCTAGCAAAGGCAGATTGTTTATGTCCACGGGCCTGAGGCTATCACAGCTACCTCTCTCTAAAACCATGTGGGCTGGTCATCAAGCTACTGTCTCTCAACTCCAAATCTAGTCTTCCAGACTCTGTTTTATGATGTTGGGGTTTGGGACTCTGAAAACTACATACTTCCTTTGCCAGTGGGTTTTCTATAAGGACCCCCCGATAAGGAGCACTAGAAAAAGAATGAAAGGGTGGCAGGGGCAAAGGGGCTTCTTTTTTTTTTTTTTTTCCTATTTCTTGTTCTTCCTATCAGCATGCCCTTAGTACCGCTCTTTATTTCAGCAGCAGCAGTTTGGTTCGCTTCTAGGTTCTTTCAGCAGTCTCAGAACTAGTCCCATGTTGCTACCTCCACGTTACCCCCAACAATTCTGTCCACCTCCTCCTCAAAGGTGTGAGCTCCAGTTCCTCAAAGCTGCTAGCTCTGACAGTTCTATCCATTTTCTGTGTTCCCTCAGCCCAAGAGGTGGTGCTTCCTGTGGCTTTCTTTTTTGTGTTTCTTGGTATTTCATTTTGCTCTTTTATTCCCTCAACACCTGTGTAACCACCTCCCCGTATTAAATTTCCACTCTTGAAGTACCCACTGTAGTGTCAGTTTTTAAGACTTGGCTCTTGCTGATACACCAAATGTGATTTGAAAATTATCTTCACTTGTCAGTGATTTTTTCACCACAACCAGCACTTTCAATAGAGAAGGATGAATGGACATTTCTACTACCGACTCCAGAAGACTCATAAAGGGTGATGATCAGACTCCCTTTCATTAGCTCCCAAAACATTTATCAGTATTTATGTTTCCAAACTATTAACATTCATGACTAACAGATTCAGGCTTCTTCAGATTTTATCTCTCAAAACCTACTACAGTCACCATAATTCAGTAAGGGATAAAGGAAGGACCAATTTTACTGGGAGAAAAGATCAAAACATGGAAATGTAGAGTCTTGTCTAAGGTTTCAGAGAAACTCAGCAGAAAAGTGAGAAATTTATTCAAGTATATGGAATTCTAGATCAGACTATATCAAATTGCTTCAAAAAGTTAATTCTTAAGGAATTCTATAATAAAACTCAGGGAAGCATTTTTCAAGTTTTCCTGACAATGAGGGAACAAATTTTTAATATATTTTGATCATATAAATTGCTATGTATATAGTACTAACATATTGTTGTTGTTGTTGTTGTTTTTCTGAGACGGTCTCACTTTGTCCCCCAAGCTGGAGTGAAGTGCTGTGCTCTTGGGTCACTGCAGCCTCGACCTCCTGGGCTCAAGTGATCCCTCCCACTTCAACCCCTGAAGTAGCTGGGACTATGGGCATATGCCTCCATGCCTGCTAATTTTTTGTATTTTTTGTAGAGACAGGATTTTTTGTATTTTTTGTAGAGACAGACCATGTTGTCCAGGCTGGTCTGGAACTTCCAAGCTCAAGCAACCCACCCACCTTGGCCTCCCAAAGTGCTGAGGTTACAGGCAAGAGCCACTGAGCCTGAATGGTACTGTATAGTTAACAATGCACTTTCACAAACCTATTCCCATTGACTTCATCTCATAATAACTTTGGAATGTTGACAATGTCAAGTTTTATTTGCATTTTATAGATGAGAAAACTGAGATTACAAGAGGTTATAATGATTTACTCAACATCTAAGTAAATAACCTAATAAGTAAATATTCCAAACCCATGTAAGAAGCAGGTAGATAGCCCTATCTATCCCAAGTACAATAATCTCTCCATGATATTAAACTGCCTAGTTAATATTATGTATATTTATGCTGATAGCATTATGTGATAACTCTTTATTCTCTTTAGAAGAATAAACAACCATTACAATTAACACATGCTGTAAGAAAAGAATTCTATTCTTCATTTAATTATTTTATAATCAATAATATTTTAACTTACCAAAAGCAGAAGAGTATTAACTGAGTTCAAATTACCATAATGAACAATAAGAGAAAAAGTTACTCTGTTACTATAAGAAACCATTATTAAGCGAAAAAATTAAAGCAAACCAAGTCTCTCCAATTCCTTTTAGAAAATTACTTTACTTTGCCTGGACAGTGTGTTATTAGCATCTGAAAGAAAATCAGAATTGTGCTCTAAGCAGTAGATTCAAAGTTAATGTGCAAAGGATACTGCCTCTTTGTAATTCATTCAATAATACAATACTTTATTGAATAAAGACAGCCATTTAGACTTTACATATTGGGCAATTGTTCATCGGCAAAATGTCAGAATGCCAAAAAACCAAAGGAGCAAGTTACAAAGGACTTCTACTTTCTCGGATAAGACCTTAAAGCCATGCACAGTATTTTTCAGATTAATAGATATATATTAATATTAATACCAATGGCAAAGTCATACTGTTCCCAATTCAATAGTGAAAGCTAAATCTGGAAGGCACCTCAGTTTATATTTTCAGGGGCTCAATATGAATGTTTAAGAGATGCAGCTCAAGTAGCAACCATGATATTTTATTTTGAGCCACTGTCTATGATAAGAAACAGTAGTCCAATAAAAAAATCTTCTTATCTTTTTACTTTAAACAATGTTGATAGTTTTAAGTAAATGAAAGTAATAGTCAAGAACTATGGTAGCAACAGGTGCTCTCAATAGTGTGAATTACGTTGTGTATTTTGTCTGCAGCACTTGATCCTGTGATACAAAAATAGTGTGGACTATGCATGAGATTCCAAGCCCTGACTGAATTCAGCGCTCAAAGTGGCCCAGGGTTCTCAATTTTGAGCCTTTGCTAGTGCTTGTTCAAGCCTTTGTAACTGTATTTGCTCCCACTCCTTGCCACTAGCCTGTTGTAGTATACTGGTACTTAATCCGAGATAGAAGGGTTCCCAACTGCTATAGCTTGAATGTGTCCCTCAAAGTGCATGTGTTGGAAACTTAATACCCAATGCAACAGTGTTGACACATGGGACCATTAAGAGGTGACTAAGTTATAAGGGCTCTGCTCTCATGAATAGATTAATGCTATTATTGCAGGAATGAGTTAATTATTGTGGGAGTAGGTTCCTGGTAAAAGGATGAGTTCAGCCCTCTGCTCTCTTCTTTGTGCTCTCTTGCCCTTCAACCTTCCATCATGGAATTATACAGTAAAAATGACCTCACCATATGTGGGACACTTGACCTTAGAATTCCCAGCCTCCATAATTATATGAAATAAATTTCTATTCTTATAAGTTACATAGACTCAGGTATTCTGTTATAGCAACACAAATGGACTAAAACAGAAAATGGGTACCAGAAGTGGGGCTGCTGCTATATAAGCACTTGAAAATGTGGAAGAGACTTTAAAACTGAGAAAAGGGTAGAGGCTGGAGAATTTGGAGAAAAAGACTAGATAAAGCCTAGATTGCTGTGAATGGAATCTGAAGGGTAGAGGAGCTATAGAGAGAGCCTAAATCTTCCTAGTGATTACTTAAGTGGCTGTGATCATAATGCTGGTAGACATATGAGCAGTAAAATCCATTCTGATGAGATCTCAGATGGAAATTAGGAACAAGGTATTGGAAACTAGGGTAAAGGGTGTCTTTGTTGAATAGTTGCAAAGAACTTGGCAAAATTATGTCCATGTCCTAGAACTTTGTGGAAGGCAGAAATTAAGAGTAATGAACTAGGATATCTGGCAGAAGTATCTAAGAAGCAACATATTCAAGGTGCTACATAGCTTTGTAAACCAAAAATAAAATTTGAAGGCCCCCTGCAACCATCTGAATGAACTTCTTCTTTGGCCAAGACACTACAAAATTTTACCTGAAAGACTGGTTCAGGCCACAGTGGGAAGTGAGGGTTGGACATGCTTTATTATACCCGTCCAGCCTTAACATCAACATCAATCTTAAGTCCAATAAGAAACATTTATAGTCTTCTCTCTAAAGCTCACTACTTGGAGGCTTCATCTGCATGATAAAACTTGGTCTCCACAACCCCTTATAGAAACCCAGACATTCCTTCCTACTGATAATGACTCTTTCAACCAATTGCCAATCAGAATATGTTTAAATCTACCTATGACCCGGAAGTCCCCTGTTCAAGTTGTCCCACCTTTCAGATTGAACCAGTGTCAGTCTTACATTTATTAGTTGATGTGTTATGTCTCCCTAAAATGTATAAAAAGAAGCTGCACCCTGACCAGCTTGGGCATCATGAAATATGGATTGAAGGATGCCAAGTTCTGTTCTATTAATCAAGACAATGGGAGAATAATCCCAAAGGCATTTTAGATATCTTCAAGAAAAGCTAGAACCTTGAAGGTAAGATTTCCAGAGAGGTGCTTGTGGGGCCTCAACATTCACTGCTCTGTGTCACCTCAAGACTCTGTTCCCCACATTCTGGTACAGTGTCCCTCAGCTGTCCCAGCCAAGGCTCAAGTGTGCCCACATACTGATTGACCCACTGCTCTGGAAGGCACAAGGTGTCCATACGGTGCTAATTCTGCAAGTATGAACAATGCAGGAGCAGTCTCAGCTATTCTGTTATAGCAGCACAAAATGAACTTAAGACACCTGCCAACACTTAGGAATTTGACTGTGAGACTTCCACCTATGCATGCCTTACTGATTTTGAAAAACTCTGCTAACTGGAAAATGGTAAGCTGTTTCTCTTCTCCAAATTTTGTGAGAAGAAGATACTGCTGGAGAAATTCAGGAAATCCTCTGTAAGGTTATAACAAATGTACTTAGTGTGGGCTTTGAAGATTACCATACCTGTTATAAGTGTTAGGTTTTCACTTACAAAACCAAGACAGCAGGATACAAGTGTGAGTGGGAACAGGTAGTGGTGTGCTGCCCTGGGTGTCCTGGGCCTGGGTTAATATAATCACACAGGACAGCCTGGAAAAACTATAGCATATCCGTTGCTGTTTTTGTCCAGATTCTGGAATGCTGGGGGAGAAGGAGGGGTGTACAGGAAGCTTTGCTAATGTGCTGCTCAGAGAGCTCTCTCAAATCTTGAGAGTCTTCAGACCAGAGCTCATCTATTGAGATACAGGGGGAGTAGTCCCTCTCTCTCTAAATACATTCTCCAAAAGTGGAGCCTTTTGAAAGATAACGCAATGTATCAACTTAATTAAAGTTAATGACAAAAGATGTTAGTAGAAGGTGAGGTTGAGAGGTTCACAAAGAAATTAATAAAAGTGTGGTATAATTTTTAATTTGCTTACCTCACAACAAACTATAATAAGACAGGCTTTGCCTAACCCTGTCCCCAGACTCCTACCCTCTGATGTTAGAACCAGGTTGTTTTCCAGAGAATACTCAATGCTCAAAGACCTAGGTCTGAATATAAAGCTTATGGTGCTGACAATTTTAGCACAGGTGTGTGGGTTTTGCAGAAGATGAACAGGGATTAGGAAAGGGGAACAATTTCTCAATTGCGTAAGTTGACAGCAAATCCTTCAGATAAATAAAGGTGATCCAGCCACTACTCTGAAATGTCTACTCACACTAGGGATGCAGGATTTGCTGCCCCAAGATTTAGCAACTAGATCTTGCTTGAATCGCTGGGTTTGAGTTTTCCTCCTAAAGGTGGATTTTCACCGAGTGGGGAACTTCAAGATATATATAAACCATCAATAGTTCATTGTTTCTAGGCTGGGACATCCTAGGGACCAAGGACATAGAAGTTCTGTCATAAAGTCACATCAGCTAGGCTGAGGCAGAGCAAGAGAAAGAATATGGAAAGAAAGATCTTGGGACTCAGGTAGTCTACAATAACAGCAAGAGCAGTGAAAACATCTACTCTCACTCTTCCCTATCAAGTTCTTCTTCTCTTCCAGGCATGGTGCCAAGAGCTTTATGTGCGTTTATTATATCACCGAATCCTCACAACCCTGAAAGAAGATTTTTTTTTTTTTTTTTTGAGATGGATTTTCACTCTTATTGCCCAGGCTGGAGTGCAATGGCATGATCTCGGCTCACTGCAACTTCCACCTCCCAGGTTCAAGCGATTCTCCTGCCTCAGCCTCCCTAGTAGCTAGGATTACAGGCATGTGCCACCACACTGGGCTAATTTTGTATTTTTAGTAGAGATGGGGTTTCTCCATGTTGGTCACGCTGGTCTTGAACATCCTTGGGTGATCCGTCTGCCTCGGCCTCCCAAAGTGGCCGGATTACAGGCATGAGCCACTGTGCCTGGCCTGAAAGAAGAATTTTTAAATCTCCATTTCATAGATGAGGAAACAGTGGCACATACTCTTCAAAGTCATAAAAATGGAAAATTGCAGCACTGGGACTTGAACTCAATAATCCCCAGCCCATGCCTTTAGCCTGTACCTCCACTCCAGTCCTTACCATCTTCTTCAGGGGAGTGTCAATGCCAAACAGGAAAGGAAGAGTTGATAAGAAGAAAGCCAAAGTCTTAAGTGGAGGGAACTGAAAGGGACTTTGACAGCTCAACTAGTAGCAAGGTTCTAGAACCAGGCATGGGAAAAAAAGGGAAAGAGAGTCAAATATAAAATGCATGTGGAAAGGAAAGTACAGTAATTTGGGAAAACTTGGTCTTGAGGAAGGAATCGGCTCTCTTTAAAGCAAAGCCTGGTTTGTAAACCTTTTAGCTACCACACTAACATATTGTGAAGGAATATTTACAAATACTCAAAATCACTAACAGTAGCGTTGCTTCTAGAAAGACCTGAGTCAGAAAGAAGTATTTCCAAGGTCTACAAAAATGGATTTGCAAATAATTTGCAAATTACAAATACATTTAGGAGGGAAGGTCTAATTTGTTCCCATTTGTATTTTGTAAATGTGCAGATTGTTAAAATATCTGTAACTGGTTTTGTTCAAGCTTTTTGACTCACACTTTTAAAGAAAGATTAAACTACATGACCTCTCTGTTTGTACTAGGCATTTTATTCTTGTCACTAATGGTAGCAACTTCCTACTTAGAGGAAATCTTTTGATTTATATACCATTACAGGGTAAAGTCATTGACTTTTTAAAATTTACAATGTTGAAAATTTATGGAAGCCCAACCACTTTTTAACATATTATTTACTATAGCTTTTGGATTTATTTCTCCTCTTTTCTATAACTTTGGCTTTTTAAATGAATTGTCATGTTTCTTGCTTCAATCATCCGTTCACATCAACTAGGTTTTGGGGTTACATTCAGCAAGATTGCCACTACTAACCTGAAATTTTCAAACAGTAAAAAATATCTGTATCAGAAGCCATTGGTATTTCAAGACTAATTCTAGCCTTTCTTCTCTGATGACCTCAGCCAGAAGCCCTGGGGCTATGCATTGTTAGGAAGAAGTTCAGAAGACAGGTAGCTACAGGTACCATGTCCATATGAGTCACTCAGCTTGGAAAGTAACATTTACTCCAGGTATTAATGGTCACAATCCACAAAGCAAAAAATTTTTCCACTTTATCTCCCCTTAGATGTAATGTGTACAAAAATGACTGCAGAAAGTAGTCACTTTCTAATAACAGTTTCCAGAGGTCATAGAGAGATGAAATTGTCACTGTGATGTGCATAGTGTGGAGGCAAGGCCACTCTCAAAGAGGATAATGCTATTTTCTTAGTTATTATGATGCACAAACTACTAGCCACTCACATCCCAGTTGAAAGCTTCTCCAAAAAGAAAAAAAAAACAAAAACATAACATTTCTCTGTGACTCGGAGTAAACACAATGAAAACAATGTGACAGTGTTATCCATCCCAGAACAATACCTACCGGGAGTAACATGCTTGGACCGCAATATACTGCTACCAGTCTAATGTAAATTTTCTCTGCTACTGCAATTCTTTACAGAATTAACTGGGGTAAAATTGAAACAATGACCCATTTGTACTTTTTCTCTAGAATTTCTCACAGGAATATTAGGGGAGAAAAAATGGGTCAACAACCATGTCCAAAGAGTTTTAGACCTGTTCTCTTGAATACAATTGTGTACGGAAAGCAGCCTGGTGCACCCAGCCTGAAGGTAGGATCTGGTCAATGAAACTGTGACAACAGCCCACAGTCAAAGTTTTATTTGGATCAACCTTAGGCTAACATTGTACAGCAGTTTCACGGCACAAAAGGGCAATATGAATTATTGCAAAATTTGTTTCATAGAGATGTAAGAATGATACTTGAGTTTCCATTTGTCCTTGACACTTCTGCTGAAAGGGAAGGAGCTGAACCCAGTGACACTTATTCAGCAGGGTACAGGCTTTTCTAAACTTTTGTGTGAGAAGAAGCCCTAGTGGACGATGTGGTTAAGGCAATAGTCTAGTCATTTCAAAATACAGATGTTATGCTAGGAATGAAACTTGAACAATAAGAAGAAAGATTTCATCTGGGCCCTCAATTCCTTAAGAGAAAATCCTAGGAATAAAGAAGTAAAGGATAGGGTGTAAAGGGAGGTAGAAATCCCCAGGCCAAATTCTGTAGAAGAGTTCTTCGCTCTTTTTCACCAGCTCTTACCCCCAGTGGTATATATTACCACTCTCTTTTCTGTTCTCTAATTTAAGCCTGTTTTAAGAAAGGAGTTGGAACTCAGTCATAATCACAAGTAATATAACAACCTAAGAGGTCTTTCTCTCTCTCATACACACATGCACTCAAATATATGGGATTTGTATAGGTAAAGCTATAAGCTGAAGCAGTAAAACTCTTATGGTAGAAGCGACAGAAATAAAAGTTTTATAGTAGAATCAGGTATTGAAAAGAAATAACAGAATTATTGTGTATGTAGTGGGGAGGGCAGAGGAGAGAGAAAGAAGGCACTGAAATAACATTATATTACCCTCTATCTTTTGAAAAGTACTTGCACAAAAAACATGTTTCAGTCTCAAGTATTCTTTCTTCACTTAGCAAGCATCTGTCTCTGTGTCTACTTTTACTCCTGACCTATAAAATTTGTGAGGACAGAGAAATGGATCTGCCATATTCCCTGTATCCTCAATGATTAGAACCATGAAAATAGGACGTAGTAAAACTTTGTTGAGTGAATGAGTAAGTGGGCAAAGTACACTGTCAGTAAGAAAATTATCATCAGAAATAATAAGAAAATTATTATCAAACTCAATAGGTATTCAGTCATCCTCTATTTTCTTTGTTTATTCGTTTCCTTGGTTTTTACCATAGTGTCTCAGGATCTAGTGTCTGACCACTTACCATTATGCAAATTGGCCACAGTGGCAGGGAAACAGGGGAAAGGCAATTGGGGAACATCCATTGCAGATCAGAGATTAGACCAAGAGCTAGGTAGATCTCACTCATTTTATTCATAAGTGGATTACCTCTAGTCTCCCTTCATCTAGCAAAATACTACAGTGCTCATTCAACTAGCAGGAGATACGATTCTACATAAGTCCATTATACATATGTGTACATATAAAGATCCAGAGTTTGTGCTTATTTATGTCACCACGGTGAGTTGTCTACACAAATATATTTCTAGAAAAAAAAAACATAGCTCAACATGACATCAATTAAAACTGTCTAGAACAAAAAAAAATAATTTAAAAGCCATTAAGCAAATAATGCTCATTGACTCACATTTGAATCACTAATTTTGTCTGATTAAAACTGAATATGGCACTAATAGCCAGGAACATGAGCCCAGTTCCTTCAGGAGTCCCAATTGTCTGGCCTCTTTATCTCAATTTCCACTTCCTCTTCTCAAAACAAGCTATCAGTAACTTTCATTTTATTCCCTATGGTTTGAAACACTTTAAAACTGTGAGTTCTTGAAACTTGAGTGTAAAATATTGACATTCATTATAACAAAATTCATTTTATAGACACATAAATGAGCATCCCTGACATACAATCATCTATTAGCTATTGTACTTCATTTATATCTGAGTTTATTATCTTTTTGCTGTTTGGAAAGGATCTTTGGTATATACCGTGCTGCAGACAGGCTAAGGCAGATGCAACACGACTAGAGAAGAGCTTTGATGGGCATTTAACAGTTCCCACTGTTATGGGAGGAAGTTGGGGCAGGATACTGCTTTCCTCTGTAGGAGCAATGAGCTTTTTTCTGGGATACTCCTGGAGGAGTCTTAGCCTGTCTATAAACCACAGGCACACAGAAGAAAATACCAGACACCTGGGTTCTTGACTTAAGTAGCCAATTATACTCAAGAGATCCTTGGCTCTGTTCAGTCAAAGAAACTAAAATGGAACCAAGAAGCATCCCACTACTCCTTTTTGTGCATGAGGGGAATGAACCTTCACTGTAGAGGGTGATGAGATACATTGCACCCAAGAATAAGTCCAGTGCCAACTGAACTGTTCAGGTAACATCATCCATATCTGTCTGCAAGGGGTGGAGGCTATGGATTTGCAGAGGTTTGGTGAATATGCAATTTTCTGCTTAAATCCACAGAATGGTTTTTTGTTCTATCTTAACTAGGTCTTATGATGGCTTAGAGAAGTCTCTAAGACTTCATAGACTACAGAGCCTCTTTCCAGCCATCCTGTAGAAACTGGGGGAACGCACAGAATTGTCAGCGAGAGGAAGGCTCAGGATGTGGAAGTGACTTTATCTCAAATGGTCTCAGAGATTCCTGGTGATAGTCTTAAATACGCCATGGGATATAAGCCCAAAATTATTTCAAAATAAATCTGTGTAGATGACACATGACTTTAGGTGTCATGTGTTTTTTGGTTGTGGTTTTGGTTTCTGCAACAGAAAGGATCTTGCTCTGTTACCCAGGCTGGAGTGCAGTGGTGTGACCATGGCTCACTTCAGCTTCAACCCATCAGCCTCCCAAGTAGCTGAGACCACAGGCACAATGCCTGGCTATTTTTTTTTTTTTTTTTTTTTTTTTAGAGACAGGGTCTTGCTACGTTGTCCAGGCTGGTTGGAAACTCCTGTGATCAAGCAATCTTCCTACCTTGGCCTCCCCAAATCTGGGATTATTGGCATGAGCCACTGTGCCCGGCCTTGTTATTTTTTAACAAAACAGAAAATGACGGTACCATTATTGACGATGATGATGATAGCTAAATTTTGGTGTGTCTCTATAATGTACTTGGACTGTTCTATGCTCTTTACATGGATTATTTTAGTTAGTTTATGGTGCAGTTTTTTTTAATTCTTATTATGATCCTTCCTGTTTTACAGATGAAGAAACTGAGAAAGGTTATGTGATTTGGCCAAGGTCACTCATCCAGTAAATGGGGAGCTATATTTAAAACTTAGAGCTAGAAATTATCTCAGAGATCATCAAATTCAGGGCTCAGCAAAATTTTGTTTCTGTGAAGAAGCAGATCATAAATATTTCAGGCTTTGCATTACAACTTTGCTGTTGTAGTTGAAAGGAGCCATTGATGGTACACAAACAAATGAGACCAGCTGTGTTGCCATGTTTATGAAACTGGTAGTAGTCTGCATTTGATGCACAGGCCGTAGTTTACTGACCCCTAATCTAGTCAACATCACTCATCTTATACCAGAGAAAACTGAGATCCAGAAAGGTGATGGTATTTACACTGCTGTGCAGTATCAAAAACAAGAGGAAAGTCTCACAGGTCTCAGTCTTATATTCTTTTCATTATACAAATTCAAGAGTTTCACCAGTTAATATGGTAATAAATTATAACGTCCTATATTAAAACAAATGTAAAATTCACTTGAAACTATGACAGCCCCTTATAGATCTTTATACTCAATAAAAGTTAATTTTGAACTGAGACTTTTCTACTTTACCTGGTTTGTATTGATGTGGTACACACAGCTCTAAGACCAAACAGAAAATTCCAAAACACATCTCATTAAGTCAAATAAAAAATTAGGGGAGTCCAAAGCACCAATTGCCACAGACAAGATGATGAAGCTAGCTGAATAATTCCACCAACACATATGCAAAAACTCAATTGTAGGGAGCAAGACACAGGCCCTCACTCAGTTTCTTCTACCTGCAGCTGCTCTCCAGATTTTTCTCTAAGGCTTCATGTAGACCTGTTAATACATTCTCTAATTAAAAACGACATATTTCCCTCCAACTATCTCTACGGCCAAAATTCATGGCCTCTGAAATTTTACTTGAAATGTAATTCAATTCTTGATTGACTATTGCAGGTCTCATTCCTTTAACATTTTTCATCAAATTTAAGTGAAAATTTTATCAAATAATAAAGCTACCAAGAAGAGGTATTGTGCAATATCAAAGAGACAACAAAAAGTTGATCTTTGGTGAAAATGTGATCTTTTAACAATAGTAGTAACTAAGAAAAACATTAATGACAAACATTTATTGTGCACTTACTCTATGCCAGGGTCTGTGCTAAGAATTTTATATTTAATTCTAAAAACCACAACTGGGGATACTGGCTCTCAGAGATGTGAAGGAACCTACCCAAATTATACAAATCATGAACAGTGGACTGGAATTCCAGCAGGTGACCTGTGAGTCCAAGCAATTGATCCATCTCTGGAGCCCAAGCCCTCACTTCAGGTTGGCAGGATTTATGTACCTGGACTCCCCTTCCTAGCTGGGTGACTTTGGGCCAAATTCTCTGCTCAGTTTCCTTGTCTGTGAGACAAGCATAATTATGGTACCTTTTTTATGGTATTCATGGGTAAATTAATAGTTAATCCACACAAAGTGCTTAGCAATACACCAACTTAAAGTTTAGAGATTATTATGACTATCCGTATTATTAAATTGTTTTAAATATATAAATAAACATTTTCCCAAATGACCACATAGGACCAAAGGGACCTGGATTTCAATTCTGGCTTCTTAACTAACTCTCTATATCATTTCAAGTTAGACATTTACACATTTTTATCCTTAACCAGTCTTTTCTTTTGTAAAGTAGGTATTAAAATACAGAGTTCGCATGAAAATACAAAGAAGGAATGCTTCAGGGTCCTCATGGCAGGGCCAGGGAGGATGCTGGGGAAATGTCATTGCCCTCCAGCCTTGCTGCAATTGTTCCTTTTCCAGCTATGAGAATCCCATAGAACCTTGAAAGTGTGGCTCCACTGGACCTCAGGACTGTCCTGGACAAAAACTGCCAAAATGAAGTCCTCATCCCTCACAGAGCCTTGAGTCTCATGGTAGGGGAGAACAATGAGGAACTATAGCAGTTACAATAAGGTAAATACACGAAGCCAGGGATACACCTAACCCAGATATTGGGTCAAGGGAATGTCTCGGAAAAATTCTGAGAATTAGTAAGAACTAGCCAGGCAAGAGACAATTTGTTAATGCTTCAAGTAGAAAGAATGACATAACAAATGCTGCGAGCACACAAAGTAGAACTTTAAAACAGGTTAATTTTCAGTGCAAGTGGAGAATCTAGTTCTAGAGAGAGAGGCCAGGAGATGAGTGTGCAGAAGTAGGGCCTTGAAAAATACAGGCGCTGAAGAGATTGTTACTGTGGTTCAGGTGGTCTGACCATCATCACATTGACACTTTAGAAAGATTATTCCGAGTATAGCTTCTTGGGTCATAGTCCATCCTACAATGTTTTCTCCTCACTCTAAATAACCACAGCTCTAATCCCTTGTGTCATTCATTTAACAGGTAGTCACATAGAGTTTTATCATTTTTATTATAAATGATCTTTGTATATGCCTTGTGTTTTACTTCTTTATTCTTTTTCACAATGTTCTGTCAACAGTAAATGCTCAACAATTATTGACCAGTCCCATCACTCCCTACAGCCAGGGCTATCTCTTACGATCCTTCTCTATTTCCCCACATTGTCTGAAAGAGTCGCACCTAATTGAGTCATCGTTTCTATTATTTGAAAAGAAACTGGGAAAAAATGATGTTTCTCCTTGTTGTCTTCTTCACTTAAAGCTATCCTCAATCCACACTGTTTTGATAGTTCTAAACATATAATCTAATATGGAAACACAAGAAAACAGAAAACACAAACAGGTTGCTTACATATAAAATATCTTCACTGCCAGCTAAGATGGCTGTGTTATTCAAATATGACTTAGAACAATAATAAAAATTTGGCACCTGTAAGACCTGAAAGTTAAAAAAGATAGGAAGGTGTGTCAGCAGGAAATCTGGAGGCAGGCGGGCAAGCTTCTCAACAAAAATAAAGAGGATGATGTCTCATAGCCTGCTGATGAGCTCTGTGCCACACCCGTAAGGAATCAACCCGGCTCAGTGCAAAGCATGCTCCTCTGACAGCTGGATGAACAAAATGGCCAATTTCATCACCTATTAGAGAAACACTTCTCAGGAAGGTGGGTGAAAGACCAATCATTTACCAATAAAGGGGTTAATTAAAACATTCCACAGAGATGGTGACAGCATTGACATTTGGTTGCTTGCTTGAAACAGTATAGAAACAATGCTGAAGGAAGGAATTTCATCCTGTGTGAAAGTCGTGAATTGCCCAATTCTTGTGCCCTCGTGATATTTCCTAAGGCAGTTCAATGGAGTAAACATAAGTGATGTTTTTGTAACTCAGCTCTTCAATGAGGTATAAAATTCCTATTTCCCCCAAATAGTCCTCTGACTTAACAGGTAACTTGAATTTCTCTTCAATGACTCATAACAATACTAACAGTAAGTCACTCTGAACATAAGCTGGAAAGGTAGGAGCATTAGTTCTAGAGATCTGAAAATAAGACACACCAGGTAGAGATGAGGAGAAAATAGTCAGATAAGAAACTTATTCCAGGATTTGGTTAAGAAAGGAAGAAATTCGTTAAACTGTCTCACACCAGCATCAGTGTGGCTATAATAAGACAAGTATTCTTAAAGAAAAGAGGACTACAAAATATTCTATCCAGATCTTTAGCAATGATTTCCTCTCTTAAATAACACATTTTTAGTAGCGATCAACAGTTGGCGAAAAGCTCAGTAACCATAAATCTAAAACTGTTATTAACAGTATATTCATCTTGAAGTGATTGCCCTTGTATGGTAACCCCTATGAGAATGTTTGTCAGTGGATCAGCTTGTGTACCTCTGAGCCCAGAAACAACTTATAGGGGAGGAAAAAGAACTAAGAATCTTCACGCTGGAGAGTAATCAGACTACAGGGTTCATTTTCAATAACTTAGCAAATGAGAGAGAGAGAGTAAGAGAGAGAAAGCTTTGCCTGCTGCTGGTAAGGCTGTAGTACTTGACTATCCCTTTGAGTATATTTCTTCCATCCAGGCAATGCGCCATTCAGTGGAGGTGGGGTTTAAAGAATGGTAACATAATGATAATGATACTGACAAGAATTATTACAGTCATAGAAGCGGTCACCTACTGGTCATCTGTTATGTGCCAGACCCTTTGCTCCTTACATATGTGACCTCTAATTCTCACGAGAACCTTCAATTTAAATACATTACCTTAATTGATAGATAGAGCCAAGAATCCATCAATTCCTCTTTCTGACCTATTTATTTCTAAAAATATACTCTCTAAAAATGGCGAGGGAATTTGATAGATTTGGTAGTGACCTGAATAGATTCATGTAATATCAAGAAGACTTCAGTGACAGCTTTGGGCATTGGTGAGTCTGTCTGTCCAAAGCTAGGTGGGCCTCCTATTTGCATATTAAAGGTCAACATCACAAATTGCTGCCATCCCTCATATGGCAACAAATTGGATGCCACTCTTTTTATCTACAGTTCAAGGCAGGAGCAGGGTAAGAATTTATCTGGTTCTAGTGGGGTTCTGGCTAGAATGTAAATCCTGTTCACTTCTCTTCACAGTTTTGAAGTCTGATTATTACTAAATTTCTAAATAAGCAAAATCCAACAGATACTTTCTCATTTGAAGTTGTTCTACTGTCAATTCCAGCCCCTCTTTGCAAACCTTACGTAGCTTTCAATGTCAAGCTCCCTGCAGTTTCCTCCTCTATTGACTCTGATTTTCTTTTTTCTATCTGCATTTCCATGGCACATGTTATCTATATCTGTTCTGTCCAGTCCAGAGCCACCAGACACATGTGGCTATTGAACACTTGAGTTGTGGCTAGTCTGAATTGAGATGTTCTGTAACTACAAAACATACACTGGATTTTGAAGACTTAAATGAAAAAACATGTAAAATATATCAATATTTTTATTTTGATTATATGTTAAATGATCCTATTTTTCTATATTTGGTTAAACCAAAATAGTTCTCAAATTAATTTTACCTTTTTCTTTTTACTATTTAAAATATGACCATTAGAAAAATTTGAAGTTCCATATGTGACTCAGATTTCTGGCTCAAATTATATTTCCATCGAAAAAAACTGGTCTGTATTCTTCCAATTCAAAGTGCGGTCCACGGCCAGCATCGTTTTACCTGAAAACTTGTTAGACATGTGGAATCTCAGGCCCTATCCTTGACCTACAGAATCAAATCATTGCATTTTAACAAGAGTCCCTGGTGACTCATTAAAGTTTTTTAAAAATTTGATATACACCATTACTTTTGACGCTTTTGGCATCTGTACTTACAGATCATCTGTTTTATGTGTACATGTTACATCTCAACAGATGCACTTTGGAGTAAAGACCACAACTATATTCCTTGAATAATTCTCATAGTACCTAGCATAAAAGTAGATATCTAGAGGGAGTGGAATGAATTATTTGATAATTTAAAAATTATTCTCTATGAAATCAGATGGTTCCATCATTTTTCTTACACCTGTTAAATTTTGGTCTGTGATCCAAAATATTATACAAGATGATGAATTAAATCTTCAAATAAAAATAAATGGAAAATAGTATGGCATAGTCATAATGTTAAGCTTATTTATGCACTTTGTAGCTCTCTACCCCTTAACTTTGGAGAACTGAAGAGATTAACTAAAATTTTGTAATGTCGCTACTGATTTCCCTATATGGGAAGAAGCCACATAAAGTTACCTTAAAAAAGTTATATTCATCTTCCCTTTGAGTTTCCATCTAAAATTAAATCTGCTCTTTTTATCTAAAGGAAAGTCATTATAGAAATGTACATGAAAACCTGGATTAATTGTAAATAGAAATTTCATTGCTCAGGTACTTGATGTAGATATTGAGAAAATAAGTAGATAGCAATGATCTCTTTAAAAAGGATGGAAGAGGGTGAGCTAGGAATGGAGACACAGTACAATTTTCTGCAGTGTTTATATATACTATTGTGCTATACAGAGCTGTCCTAAACTCATTGGCAATCAAATTAAATAGAAAATGTGAGTATTCTTTGAAAGGATGAAAAAACTATACATCTACGGTATCTCCAGTGAAGAGTGATGTTTAAAACGATGACCTTGAGACCTTGACCACAGTTAATTACCACGATTCTATTATGGACACTGAATTCAAGGAAAAAAGGTCACTATTGTATGGTATGTTTGAAATGATAGTGAAGACTGCCTCATTGATTGGAATATTCTTGTTCTCTGAGCATTCTATTTATTTGAAGTTTTCCATCAAAAGGTCTCCCAAGTTGGGTTTCACACCCTGCTAGAGGTTAGGTAGTTCATGATTTTATATTTAGAGTTTCCATGTTAGGCTTGTTCTGAAGTGAGCTTTTGTTGCTGACTTCAAATGTAGTTTTAGTGTGTAGTTATTGTTATTCAATCTCAGGACAACTATAATTTTGATTATCCTGTAATACGTCACCATAACTCCTATATTAGTTATTGGAGTTTTCATGTGAAGTTAGGATAATGTAATGAAGACACACAGGATTGTTTGTTTCATGGAGATTAAAATACTTCCAAAATTCTTTACAACTTCACAATTCCCACTGGAAACATGAGGGCAAATGCTATAATATTTCGTGCTTAGCTTACAAAAGAAATCTTTTTCTGGGGTTCATAAAGGCAAAGACATCCCCCTGTAAATATAAAGCTTCCTCAATTCCCTTGCCAATGCAAGAAAGAGAAAATGAGAAAATGTGTAATTCTTTTTATGGGGTCTCATATTTTTTTTGTGGGCTACTGTCATCACAGTATTTCACTATAAACATTTCCAAATTGATACAAGTCCTCTCAACTCTTTGGTATCAAGAATACCATGTATTCCTGTATGTATTTATACCTGATAGAGAAAGATGAGCAAAAAAGATATATACATTTATCTAGCAAATAGCTAAAAGGCCAAGAACCTCATTTTAAACTACTCAACTGTAGGCTAATTACAACTGTAAAAGTACCCTGAAACAGGAGGATGTGCAGACCACAACCAGCAGGTCCTATTTTAGATGAGTAAGTGCAGGATTTTAGAGGTGTTATCTGCCACAAAGCTCACAAAAATGAGCAGAATGCAAAATTGCCAGTGCTATCCAGTATCCAAAGGCAATTTTCACATTATAATTCACCCCAATTTTATTTTCACACTCCTTACTTAGGACTTCCCAACAAAATTAAGAATGAAAATAGGAAGAAAGAGGTGGGAGAAAATTATCATGGTGTTGAATTAGCAAACTGCAGTTAGGCATATTCCAATGAGAGGAAAGATGAAAGACTGGCATGTTCACATTGAGGTAGGATGAGAGAAATCATGCACAGAGCAATCAGAAGCCTGGACCACAGGGAATGGGAAAAGGTAGGAGAGTAGTATGGCTTATTCTAGTATGGTTCTTTTCTCAAAGTTCTTGGTGCACTGGAGCCAACAATTCAGGGCAAGTTTTGCAGTTTGTAAATACCAATTGCAATTTTAGTAGTAAAAGAGGCAGGCAAAGAATTGTAGGCTAATATTATCCATTTAAATGTTGACTGTAATTCTGGTCTTTGGTAATTATTGCTTTTTTAAAAATCTAGTTTGTTTTTAGCAGGACTGTGCATAATTTATTGCCCATGGCATATCAATTGGAAGAAAGCTAAAATTTTAAATACTGGCTAGCAAAATGAAAGCCATTTAATGTCATAAAGGAAATTAACAAAAATAAACAAATACCCACAATTTACAAGGCTAGTCTTTCCATTTGCTTTGTATGTTTGTAAACTATTTTCAACAGCTCAGGAAGTTTCTAAGTTTACAAGATTGTTACTCCTTCACAATTTCTATTTCTGGCCTTGGTAAAATAAGGAATCTACAAGCCTTAGTTTTCTACCCTACCAACACCTTCCAAATATACAAGTCTATAAAGTCACAGCCCAGTATGCAGATTGCTTTTACTGCTTTTGATCTATTGAAGCCAATTAAGCAGTTAAAGATCATTTGCACAGTCAAAATCTTAGCTAAATAAACAGCATTTCCATGGCCCATTTCAGCCAGAATGTGAAAGAAGAAAATGTCCCAAGGATAAATATTCTTTTGCATCTCGTATTATGGATACAAACAAAATAGCAGATGAAATATCCAATGTTTTGGATGATAGCCTCGTAAATGTCTAGATTTTGCTGGCCTTTTCACTTGGGTACTATAAGAAAGGGCACTAGGAAGACCAATTAGTAATCAGAACTTGTTCTCTGATCATTCTCTTCATGTTCTTGCTCTAACTAGAATTTGGTTCTTCCCTGGGGGACATTGCTTCCCCCGTGGCCCTCTCAAATAGTGCCAGTGTTATTTTCCCACAACTCTGGTTCTACTGGGTCAATGCATGGGTAAGTCATCCCCGTGCTTTTTTTTTTTTTTTTTTTTTTTTTTTCCTGCTTTCAGATAATTCTCCTTCTCTCTTCTGTAAAGAAAAAATTTTCAGCTCTTAATCTTAGCAAACTGTCTCACCCTACTCATCATTATTGCTGTCATCTAATGACCTCCCCTTCAGCCCCACAACTGGGTCATTTCTCCTTGATTCTAAGCAGTTTTAGTGCCTGGCTCACACTCACTCACCCCAGTATTTATTCTGCCTTTCTTTTTGGTGATTATGTAAATGACCTCTCTAATAACTTGATCTTTCAGAGCTTTGGACTTCTGTCTTCCATTGATCTCATCCTTCTTATATTCCTCCCTAACTCTCTCTATGGTCACTCCTAAGACCCTATCATCACCAGTAATAAAATATCTCTGTAATTACAGTTTTATGGTCCATACTCTTCTGACCATATCCAGTCTCTCTAGTTCATTCCTTTAGATCCCAACCCCAAAATTAGCTCTTATTATGATGATCTGACAGCTTTCAATTACTATCACCTCTAATGTCATCACTTTGCTTCTTACTCACTTCAAATTTCCTGGTCCTTTGTAAATCCCCTAGACTACTCTCCTTCTCATTTGCTTCACTGTATTCCCCTAACAAAACCACAATCCTGGTTAAAGTCAATTCTCTCTCTATTCCACTTCTGTACTGATGCAGTTGAATGTAGCTGGAACAAAATCCACAACCACTGTGATGAATCTCAGCAATGGTTCATTAAATCCAAGTGGATCCTTAACTTAATGCTGCCAGAAAATCATAATATATATTTTACCTTATATTATATGTTATGCTGTGTATCATATCACATCATTATTATAAATTTACACACCCCAATTGTATCATATATTCCTAGTTCATTTATTCATCCACTCCTTAAGATGACTACTTCATGCTTTCTCTTTTTTTATGGAAACCCAAGTGTGATGGTTAATATTAGGTGTGAACTTTACTGAATTAAAGGTTGCAAAGTGTTGTTCCTGGGTGTGTCTGTGAGAGTATTGCAAAAAAAAAGATTAATACTTGAGTCAGCAGACTGGGAGAGGCAGACCCACCCTCAATTTGGGCGGATACCATCTAATCAGCTGTCAGCATGGCTAGGATAAAAGCAGGCAGAGGAACATGGAAGGATTAGACTGGCTAAGTTTTCTGGCCTGCATCTTTCTCCCATGCTGGATGCTTCCTGCCCTTGAACATCAGACTCCAAACTCTTCAGTTTTTGGACTCTGGGACTTACACCAGCGATTTGCAGGGGCTCTTGGGCCTTTGGCCACAGACTGAAGGATGCACTCTTGGCTTCCCTACTTTTGAGTTTTTGGGACTCAGACTGGCTTCCCAGCTCCTCAGCTTGCAGACAGCCTATCGTGGGATTTCACTTTCTCATTGTATGAGTCAATTATCCTAGTAAACTCCCCCTTCATATATTTGTCTATCCTATTAGTTCTGTCCCTTTAGAGAACCCTGACTAATACACCCAGTGTCTCCTCCACTATCTTTATTCTCAACTGAAGACTCTTGTCTCTTACTTCACTAAAAAATTAAAGCAATCATAAGAGAAGTTCAGGAGATTCCCATTATTTGTTTCTACTGACCAGAATTTGCCTTCCCACTTTGATGAACATCTATGCCCCTGGCTGAAGCTAACACTTTCACGCATATATGACATTCCATCCATTCTCACCTAGTCAAAGACAATGCTGTAGGAATCCTCCCCATGATCTTCTATATTATCCTATTTCTTCCACTACTCATGTCCCATTCTCTCTCCCATCTTAAAAATAAGCAAACTGACATATATTACTTTACTCCTTTCATTAACTACTGCTCTGCAAACAAAATTCATTCGCAAAACTGTAAATACTTGTCTCTAAATTTTCTTTCTCCATCCTTTTTTAAAGTCACTCCAATCACCCACCACTCCACCATACATGCTTTTATAATTGTCACCAATGACATCTACATTCTTACATCACGTGGTTAATTCTGGTCCTCATTTATTGGACCTATTAAGCAACATTTAAAAGAGATGATCACTCTTGCCACAACACATTTCTCTTCACCTGACTTCAAAGGAAATCAAAGTTTCCTTGGTTTTCCTCCTACTCCACTAGTCACTGCTTTTCAGACTCCTATGCATTTCCTTTACTTCTTGACCTCTCAATGTTGGACTGCCACAGGGATAAATCCCTGGACTTCTATTCTTTTTGCATATTTAAAAATACAGTGATTTAATTCAGTGTCCCAGTTTTAAGTGACATTAACTTGCCATCAAGTTTCAAAAGTATGTCTACAGCCCAGACATCTCTCCCCTTTATTTCCAGACTGGTGTAAGTATCTACTTGACTTGGATGTTATTAATTTCTCAGATTCAATATATTGAAAACTGAGCTCTGAT
Organism: Macaca fascicularis; assembly: GCF_037993035.2. NCBI lineage: Eukaryota > Metazoa > Chordata > Mammalia > Primates > Cercopithecidae > Macaca > Macaca fascicularis. The sequence goes on from NC_088375.1 coordinate 138,688,152, forward strand.
CTTCCTCCACACGAACGCTCCCTCCGACCCACCCCAAACTGCGCAATCGCAGCTTTTCATACTGTAGTTGATGGCAACTCCATCTTTCTAACCTCTCAGCCCACAACTTTGAAGTCACTCTTGATTCTGCTTTTTCCCTCATACTCAATGTCTGGAAATGCTTTGGATCTTCCCTGAATATAACCACTCTTCTTCACCTTCACTTCTTTCACCCCAGTGTGCATCACCATCATCTCTTACCTGGATTACTACAATACTCTCTCAACAAGTTTTCCTTTAAAAAGCCATAATATCAGCCGGGCGTGGTGGCTCACGCCTGTAATTCCAGCACTTTGGGAGGCCGAGGCGGGTGGATCACGGGGTCAGTAGATCGTGACCGTCCTGGCTAACACGGTGAAACCCCGTCTCTACTAAAAATACAAAATATTAGCCGGGCGCGGTGGCGGGCGACTGTGGTCCCACCTACTCGGGAGGCTGAGGCAGGAGAATGGCGTGAACCCGGGAGGCGGAGCCTGCAGTGAGCTGAGATCCGGCCACTGTACTCCAGCCTGGGCGACAGAGCGAGACTCCCTCTGAAAAAAATAAATAAATAAATAAATAAATAAATAAATAAATAATTTTTAAAAAGGCCATAATATCAATTGATTAGAGGTCAACTGACTAGGGTTTCAGAGATCCTGAACTATAAACATGGAATCTCTAGGCCCGACCCCAACCATATACCTTGCCCTATAAATCTCTTCCATTTGGCTGTTCCCGAGTTGTAACCTTTGTAATAATATTGAAGTGATAAGTATAGTACTTTCCTGAGTTTTGTGAGTCATTCTAGTGAATTATCAAACCTAAGAGGGGATCGTAAATTTAGAGTAAACTGAGAAAAGGTTCAGGTGCCTTGAGGATACCTGGGAAAGTTGACATCTAAAGTTGGGGAAGTCTCCTGTTACTGAATCCCTCAACCGGTGCTATCTGTTCTAACCCTAGGTTATTAGTGTCAGAATTAAATAAAATTGTGGGACACGCAAGTAGTGTCAGAGAATTCATATGGGAAAACAACCGAGATAGATTTAGTTCTCTAACTTTTTATGATCACCTAACTTAGAATTAGAGAATAATCTGGAAATAGTAATAAAATCATTGAAACAAAGAGGCAACAAAACTCAATATAGAAAAGTACAAACAAAAAGAATTATCAAAATATAGAAAAATAATAATCACAAACTGGACCAGAACAAATATCACTTATTAACTAAGTCAAAAAGGATAAATTTTCTTATCACATTTCCAGTGAGGAAGAACTGAAAGTTGAAACAGAATGCCACTGCAAACCCCTTTCATTTAGTTGTATAATTTATGACTAATTTAACTTGACAGCAAAAAAATGGCATGAAGTTCTGATTTGAGGATATGAGTTTTGTTGTTCTCAACATCATTTTGTAATTTTGATAAAGCCCTGAATTCAAAAATTTCTTCACATATGGTGGGTAGCAGACAGAAGTGCATAAAGAATAAGTGGCTATTTCAGAAGTAAATGTGTGATCCCTGAACCAATGAAAGAGAGAATGTGAAGGAAGGCATGGCCAATAGTGCCTAAACGTTGGAGAGACCAAAAAAAAAAAAAAGGAAAAAGACAGCCGCTTAATTATTACAATAGCATTTTCAGGAGGCATCAGTTCACCTTTTTATCAATTCACTTCTTCAAATGATCTAGACATTTGCACAATATCTCAAAAGCTGTGGGCTCAGTGCAGAGTGTGGGAAACCAATCATGCCCAACATACCCTTCAGTGGCTCTGCAAACTACCAATATTTAGACTTGGAACAGGTTTCCAGGTGTCCCCCACTGGAAGCCCCTATACTCTTCTGAAGAGATCACAAGGTCATTATCCAACAAAGAAAACACAGATTGAACACGAATAAATTCTAATTAAATAAAAATATTGAATAGCCTAGAGTTCAGGAGATCTGAAATTCAGTCAGTCAGACGTAATAACGTTTAATGTAGTGTCTAGTTTCAGATTCAGGTTTCCCAGAATGGGGAAAACTGCTGAGGCTAAAGTCATCAAGTGGTTCCCAGGTGAGGGGACAAAAGAACAGAAGCGACCCATGTAGCATAACTGTCTCATGACAAAACTGATACCTTGACCTTCCTAGTTGGATTCTATAACCTCAAGTCCACTAGATTAGAAAACAGAAGTTAATAATTCTGAGGCTCAACTCTGCTATTCTGTGTCACTTTGAACAAGATATTTGACCTTTCTGCTGCACATTTTGTCTCCTCTATAAAATGATAATAAGATTTTGCCACCTACCTCTCACCAATTTTGTTATTGCTGATTTTTTTTTTTTTTTTTTTTTTTTTTTTTTGCATTTCCACAATGTGCTGGTGTGGATAATACTGCTCTTCAGAGTTTAAGTTTGTAGGTAAGCTAATTTGCACAGGACAGATAACATCATATTTTTTTATAACTATTCACATCTACAGAGTTCATATTCCTAGCCCCATCTCCTACCAACTCAGTCCTGGGTACAACAGCATATAAATACTATGTGCACATACACAGTGGTTGCTAATAATTAGTTATACACTGCATTTTGTTTTTATTTAAGTTCTTCTTGAAACAGACATTTCTCAAAAGAAGATGCACAAATGGCCAACTGATATATGAAAAAATGCTCATCATTGCTAAGCATCAGAGTAATGCAAATTAAAACTAGTTACCATAGAGAAAACATATGTCTAAAAAGTTATTTCAAGATAAACCTATTTCCCTCATGTGAAATGTATTTGTGTTCTTAACTTAGTCTGCCAGGGCTATCATAACAAAACACTATAGACTGGTGGCTTACACCAAAGAAATTGGTTTTTTGTTTTTTGTTTTTTTGTTTTTTTGTTTTTTTAACACTTCTGGAGGATGGAACTCCAAGATCAAGGTTCTGGTCAATTCTGTTTCTGGTGAGGGTGCTCTTCCTGGCTTGCATAGAGCCACTTTCTTACTACATTCTCACATAGACTTTCCTCAGTGAATGCACACACACACACACACACACACACACACACACACGGAGAGAATGAACTTTCCACTGTGTATTTCAGGGCCTATTTTTATTTTTACAAGGGCACTTATCTTATTGGATCAGGGCACCATCCTTATTACCTCATTTAATCTTAATTGCCAACCTGAAGGATCTGCAGACTGAAAAATATAAAACACTGATGAAACAAAGAGTAGAACACATAGTTAAATGTAAAGGTATTTTGTGTTTGTTGATTTGAAGAAGTAATATTTTTTTAAATGTTTGAGCTAAACAAAGTGATCTACAGATTCAATGCAATTCTTATCAAAATTCCAATGGCATTTTTACATAAGTAGAAAAAAAATCCTAAAATTTGTATAGAACCACAAAAAACCCTGAACAACCAAAGCAATCTTGATTTTCTTTAAAAAGAGCAAAACTGGAAGCATTATACTACCTGACATAAAAAAATATACTGCAAAGCCATAGTAAATAAAATAGCATGGTAAACAGAAAAACAGATATATTGACCAACAGAATAGAAGAGAGAGCCCAGAAATAAATCTATACATTTACAGTCAATTGATTTTCAACAAAGGTGCCAAGAACACACAATGGGGAAAGGACAGACTCTCCAATAAACTTTTTGGAAAAACAGGAGATTCCTGCCGAAGAATAAAATTTGACCCTTTTCTCATACCATATGCAAAAATTAACTTTAAAAAAGTGAATTAAATATGTAAATATAAGACCTAAAACTGTAAAACTTATTAGAAGAAAACATAGGAGAAATACTCCAAAACATTGTTCTGGGCAAAGATTTTTTTTAATATGACCTCAAAAGCATAGTCAACAAATGTAAAAAATAAACATATGGAATTGCATCAAACTAATAGGCTTCTGCACAGCAAAAAGAAAAAATAAAAAAAAAGAAAAAAACTATTAGAATGAAGAGACAATCCATGTATTGGAAGAAAATATTTGCAAACCATATATCTGATAAGGGGTTAATATCCAAAATATTTAAGAGACTCAAACAACTCAATAACAAATAAAACAAAGAATCCAAAGAAATAATGGTTAGAGAACTTGAATAGATATTTCTCAAAAGAAGACATACAAATGGTCAACAGATATACGAAAAAGTGCTCATCATTGCTAAGCATCAGAGTAATGTATATTAAAACCACAATGAGATATTACATCACACCTATTAGAATGACTACTATCCAAAAGATGAAAGATAAGTATTAGCAAGGGTATGAAGAAAAGGAAACAACTGTTGTGCATTGTCGGTGGGAATGTAAATTAGTACAAGCATCAAGGAAAACAATGCAGAAGTTCCTCAGATAACTAAAAATAGAATTGACATATGATCCAGCAATCTTACTTCTGGGTATTATATACAAAATAATTGAAATCAGTATGCAGAAAAGATATCTGCACTCTCATGTTCATTCACAATAGCCAAGATATGGATACTGTATTCCAGTCTATGTCTCTTTCCAAATCTATTAATGTTTTCTTCATATATTTGGGTGCTCCAATATTGGCTGAAAATTTATTTACAATTGTTATATCCTCTTGATGAATTGAGCCCTTTGTCATGATATCATGACCTTCTTTGTCTTACAGCTTTTGATTTAAAGTCAATTTTGTCTGATATACTTAGTACTCTCCTCTCTTTTGGTTCCCATTTCTGTGGATTATCCATTTATATCTCTTTACTTTCCATGTGTGTATATTCTTAAAGGTGAAATGAGTCTCTTGTAGACAGCATATAGTTGAGTCTCCTTTTTTTAATTCCTTCAGCCCCTCTAACGCTTTTGATTTGAGAATTTAATCCATTTACAGTCAAATAAATTATTAATAGCTTAGGACTTACTACTGCCATTTTGTGAATTATTTTCTGGTTTTCTGTTTATTTTTATTTTTGTAGCTCCTTTATTCCTTTCTTCCTCTCTTATGTCTTCCTTTGTGATAGGTGATTTATAAAGTGTTATTCTCTAGTTCTTACTATTTGTCTTTTGTGTATCCACTATAGACTTTTGCTTTGAGGTTTGCATAAGGCTTACATAAAAGATACACACTATTATTATCTGACAAAAACTTAATTTAAGCAAGTAAAAAACGTTTTTACTCCACATCTACTCTTGCATTCTCTTTTCAATGTCACAATTTGCATCTTTTTATAGTGTGTATCCATTAACAAATTAATATAGGTGTTATTATTTTTAATAGTTTTGTTATTTAACATTTGTGCAGAAAATATAAGTAATCTATAGACTACCTCTACAGTATTAGATTATGCTGAATTTGACTGTGTACTTACTTTTATCAATGAGTTTTATAGGCTATGTTCTTGCTTTTACCAATAAGTTTTATACTTTCATGTTTTTGTGCTACTAATTAGCATTTTTTTCTTTCAGCTTGAAGAAATACTTCTGGCATTTTTTTGTAAGACAAATTTGGCTGTGATAAACTCCTTCAGCTTTTGTTTGTCTGGAAAACTTTTTATCACTTCTTCATTTCTGAAGGACAGTTTTGCTAGATACATTATTCTTGCTTGGCAGTATTTTTTCTTCACTACTTTAAATATATCATCCCACTCTCTCCTCGCCTATAAGGTTTGTACTGAGAAGACCACTACTAGCCTTTTTGGAACTCCCTTATATGTGATATACTTCTTTTCTCTTACTATTAGTTTGGTGCAAAAGTAACTGTGGGTTTTGCCATTACTGTCAAACTTGTACTTTGCACCAACCTATACTTTCAGGATTATTGCTTTTTTTTTTTTTATTTTTGACAATTTGATTATAGTATATCTTTGTGTAGTCTCATTTGGATTGAATCCAATTAGAGACCTTAGAACTTCCTCTACCTGGATATTTATATTATTCCCCAGATTTGAAAATTTTTCTGCTACTTTTTCTTTAAATAAGTCTTCCAGTTTTTTATCTTTATCTTCTTTTCCTTGTACACCTATAATTAAAATATTTGCTCTTTTGATGCTGTCTCATATGTCCTGAAAGCTCTCTTTATTCTTTGTCTTTCCTCCACTGACTGTGGACTTTCAAACAGCCTGTCTTCAAATTTACAGATTTTCTTCTGTTTGATCAATTCTGTTGACATTCTATTGTATTTTTAATTTCATTCATTGTATTTTTCTGCTCTAGAATTTTTGCTCAATTTTTTATGACTTCTAAGTTAAATTTCTAATTTTAGATGTTTATTCATTACCTGATTTTGCCAAATTGTTTCTCTGCATTTTCTGGAAGTTAACTGAGCTTCCTTAAGACAATTAGTTTAATTTTTTTTTGTCAGGCAATTCACCAATCTCCATTTCTTTAGGATCTGTTACTGGTGCTTTACATTGTTCCTTTGGTGGTATCATGTTTCCGTGACTGTTCTTGATCCTTGTGACCAGATGTTAGTGTTTGCACATTTAAAGAAGTGGGGATGCATTCAAGTCTTCGTAGACTGGCTTTGTTTGTTTTACTGGTAAAGTCCTTTACCAGTAAGCTTGTCTAAAAATTCTAGGCAGTCTGACTGATGTAATCTATAGGCAAGCTTGCTGCTGGAGTCCTTGAGTAGGCTGACTTGGTGTCTGGGTGAGCAGGTAGGTAGGCCTGGCACCTAGGTTTGCAGTATTGGACCTGGAGCCTTGATCCATTCGGATGGACCTATTGATTGGGTCCACAGAGGTGGGTCTAGAGCCTGGGTTTATAAGAGTAGAGGCCAGGTGCAGTGGCAGAAGCCTGTAATTGCAACACTTTGGGAGGCAGAGGAAGGCAAATCATTTGAGGCCAGGAGTTTGAGATCAGCCTAGCCAACATGGTGAAACCCCATTTTTACTGAAAATTCAAAAATTAGCTGGGTGTGGTGGCATGTGCCTGTAATTCCAGCTACCTGGGTGGCTAAGACACAAGAATCCCTTGAACCCAGAAGGCAGAGGCTGCAGTGAGCTGAGATCTGCCACTGCACCTCTAGCCTATGCCACAGAGTGAGGTTCTGTCAAAAAAAAAAAAGGGGGGGGGGGTGCCTGGAGACTGTATTTGTGGAGCCAATCTGAAGCCTGAGTCCATAAGAGCTGACCTAGCACTGGGATGGACCTGGCACCTGGGTCCACTGGGTGGGCCTGGGGCCTCTGTCCATAAAGGCTAGCCTAACACTGGGATCTACTGAGTTGGTTCTGGACCCTGGGACCACTGAATCCTGGGGCCACTGGGACTATCCTGGAGCCTAGGGCAGGCATGAAGCCTGCATACAGAAGAAGGCTGGTCTAGTGCCTTGGATCACAGTTGCTGGCCTGTCCTGGTGACTGGAGCAATAGGAACTAGACTCTGGGTCTGCAGGGACTAGCATGAAGTCTGGATATGTGGGTGTTGGCCTAGAGCTTCAGGGGTGGTCCTGGGGCCTGGGTCTGTGGGGGCTGGCACAGTGATGGGGTCTACTGGGAAGGCATGGACTCTGGGTTTGCTGGAGCAAGACTGGACTCTAGGTCTGCTGGAGGATGGGGCTGTAGAGGCTGATCTGGAGGGCAGAGTAGCAGGAATAGCTTGGCACCGAGAAGGTCTGGATCTTGTTCATGTGTGCTGGCCTGGTGACTGAAGCCAGGTTTGCCAACCTGGCACTGGAGCAGTCCTGAAGCCTGAGACTAAGAGGGCCCACCTGACTCTGGGCTGGTCTAAGACCTAACCCAGATCTGCAGCCTGGGCCACAGGACTTGCTCATGACCAGGGCTGCAGGGGTTGGCCTGGTGCTGGCATAGGTCCAGAGCCTAAGCCAGGCCTATTGACTAAACATACGGGATTGGCCTGGCATTAGGGCCCGTCTGGAGCCTAGGACCTCTGGAATCAGCGTAAAATGCTGCAGCAGAAAGTCTGCCAAGCAGGCATAGAGTTTAGGGCTGTAAGATCTAACCTAGTGCTGGGGTGGGCCTGGAGGCTCAGTCTGCAGGTACTGGCCTATAGTCCGGTGAGAAGGTCTGCCCAGTGCTGAGTTTTACTGGCACGGGTCCAGTGTTGTCGTCTAAGGTAATGTTCGGCACTCCTGTTTTTTGTCCTTCCCCTAAGCAGAGTGTATCTCTGTGCTGTTCTGCCTGGGGTTGAGGTAAAGATGACACATGCAATGTAAAACTATCTTCTCTACCCTTTTCAATGCATCTGTTTTTATCTCTGTGCTGTAGCCAGGTGCTATAATTTGTCACTTGGTTTTTTTAGTTATTGTGAAGATATTTTCATGCATGAATGGTTATTCAAATTAATGTTTCTACAGGAGAGGAGCTCCAGAAAGTCCTGTTTTGCCATCTTGCTGATGTCAAAACTCTCTAGAGAAGTAGATTCTTACCTTAAAATTAGATTTGAAAAAAACTGTGTTCTAAATACTTGTGTCCACCCCCACTCCTAAATTCATATATGAAAAACCTAACCCCAATGTAATAGTATTAAGAGGTGAGTTATTTAGGGAAGTGATTAAGTCATAAGGTCAGGTGTCCCCATGAATGTGCTTACTGTGCCTATAAAAGATGCCCCAGGGAGCTTGTTCATTCCTTTTGCCAGGTGAGGATGTAGCAAGAAGTTGACATCTATGCAGCAGAAGGGGAACCCTTACCACACACTAAATCTGCTGCTGCCTTAATCTTGGACTGCCCAGCCTCCAGAACTGTGAGAAATAAAGTTCTGTTGTTTAAGCCACCCAGTCTAAGATACTTTGTTATAGTAGCCTGAATAGACTAAGACAATAAGGAAGCACAATACATTAAACAGATAAAAATGGGGTGTTTGTCTTTGAAGTGAGGGTGATCTTCACTCTACTCTAGAATTTCAACTCTACAATATCTCATCAAAGAGAGCCAAGAGAGGTCTATCAGAGCTCCTTATGGAAAATAGAACAAAGTATCTGTAATTATAACCCAAATTGTCACACCTCAACCAAGCATCCCATCCCTTTTCAGCTTCTTCTAGGAAAATACCTAAGTTTAAGTAAGAGTAAGCTCTAACTCAGTGTTTATATACATACACACATACACACACATATATATACACACACATATATGATTCTCTCAAATATTTTATTTCCTGCCAGTAAATGATATACCTCAGATGTCTTTTGTCCTTGAAGTTATATCCAATGTCTTATTTCTGAAATACTGGAGTATGACATTTATGATAAACAATGGACTTCGGCCTGGTCATCTATTAACACAGAATTATAGAATCATACAAGGGGATAGAATCTTGGAGACTACCTAGTTAACTCTGCTCATTTTACAGATCAAACTGAGGCCAAGAGAATCTCTCAACCATTAAGTGTCAAAAAGGCATAGAGAATTCACCTCTCTGCATCCCTAGACCAACCATCTCTTCTCTAAGGTGTGTGCTCTCTCAAAATTCATTTCTTGTAATCCCCTGATTTGAACACAGGGACTTATATTTGGAAATTTTTGTGAGTTAAATTTTACTGGAGGGCCAGACCCTCAGAAAATTCAAAGTAAACCTGAGATGCTCATGCAGTGATTTTCATTAAACATCTGACATTTATCTTATAGAGGTGAGTTTATCTTACCAGAATTCTTCATTGCAGTCATGGGAAAATAGCAGCACTTACCATGTGAAGGTAAATATTATGGCAAGATAAATATTAACTTTTGAAAAAAACCACTCTAGCTGGTTAAAAATCACAAATGGCATCAGTTGTTTAAGGTTTACGCTTTTATAGTCTCTGTGGACAATAGAGTTTCTTGAACTAAATCTGTTTTTCTCAGAGATTTAATACTAGGGTAAAAGTATCTGGTATTCTACTCAAAACAAAGAAATTTCTTAGTTGCAACGACAGTGTGCAGCACAGAAGGAATTCTTCCAGGGATATTTGACCTCTCTCTACACAGCTACACTTCTTCTCTCACTAGGCTCATCCCTTCTGTGTTTACAAGTATTGAATCTGAGATACAAAGAAATCCCTCCTGACTTAATCCCTGGCTCAGCAGTGTTTAAGACAGCCAGAGATTTTCAGAGTTTTAGTTAGAAGATGACTCGACAATGCCTATAAGTCACCTATATGCTGTTTTCTCCTCCTTGTACCTAGTGGGGAACAGTCATATGAGAATGAATAATTAATTTGCCCCTCCTCTCTCAACAGGCCCTGAAGAAAAAAAATGTAGAGAGGTCATGTTATACTTTATGCATTAGTTAGAATAGTCAGTTAACTAGTTGGAGAATGCTTTGTAAGCCATTACCTCACACAATAAAGGCTGTTCCATCTTGCTTTTCTCCCAAAAGAGTTGCCTGTTCTGTCTTTATCATTTCTTTAAAGGGTTCATAGAATGCCTTAAAAGATAGATAAAGAATCATCATTCAAATGCTTATGTTAAGCTCCTAGAACACAGGGATACTCCAATGATAAACATTTCCTGGATGATTGCTGCTTTCTTTCCCTATATGTAGAGAAGGCCTCCCACAAGAGGAAAGGATCATGGAAACTGGAAGACACAGATGTCAGCTACACGAATATGCAGAAATTGGCTTAAAAGGCAGTAAAGGGTTTCTTGATAAATAGAATGTTTTTGAAAACGTGTGTGTGTGTGTGTGTGTGTGTGTGTGTGTGTGTGTGTGTGTTTGTGTGTTCATCTGGACCTACTGGGGAGCAGCTGGTTTATGGAAAACAATTGCAATGAAACTGAGAAAACTAGGTAACTTGTAATCCCCTGATATCTCTGAGTGCTCACTGGAAAGTGAAATAAAAATTATTAGCCAAGGGAAAAAATACTGTATTTTGCATAAAATACAAGTCATGTTGTTAAATGAATTAAAAAAAAAAAAAAAGCTTATCTAAATAATTTACACAGTTTTAGGTCTACAAAGGCCCATCGGAGGCAATTCACCTACTCTGGTGGTCTCACAGATAAAAATCATTTGGGATGTGCTTTCTCAGAACTGCACCTGGAGATGAGGACTCAGTCTTTTAACTATGCAAAAGATTACATTCTTCCTTTGATGGCAGGTTTTATTGTTTAGGAATGAATAGTCATTTGGCAGTCAATTCTTAATAACCAGATAATTAATAGAAGAGGATAATAGTGTTATTGGCAAACAATGGTAAGTGACAATTAATGAGTTGATAATTTAAACAATAATGAAATATTTTCTTAAAAATTGCACCCTGGCACAAAAGGCCATTCAAATAAAGAAGTTTCCTGAAAAGTCTGGGCAATGGCAGAATGGCTGGAATTGGTACATAGCTTCCCAAAGACTTCCCAAAGAGACTATTTTTAAAAGGCAATACTTCATTGTAGGAAAAGTGCTGCCTGTTTAAAAGAAAAAAGGCCCGTAGCTTTATAGTTTTACCTTATGCAAGTTGAATAAATATAGACTAAAGCAACGACAATTTCACAAACTCTTGAAAGAGGTCTATTCATAGAAAGACCTTGTGGCAATCATGTAAAACCTATTGTTTATGTAGAATATTGCAAAGAAATCCGGCTACATAGAAGAAATGCAAAAAGAAGTAAAGTGCTCAACCCGGAGGCCAGGCTGCTGGAAAATGAGAACAATATGAGACATGAGTCTCCTGAGATTAATGAGTCCAGGAGGGTTCACTTTTGTTACAAATTACAAATCGGGTCTGCTGTAAGGTAGTTTCAGGTTTGGAATTTAGGGTTCCCCAAGGGTTCTATTTCAAAGAACGAACCATCTATGATGACGAATGTTTGAAGGTAATACATCAAATAATATCTTTATGTGCATGGCTGGGTTTTAAATCACTCCTCCTTGAAGAGAAAAGTAAAATGACAAATTTTAATTCAAATGCCACAGGAAATGTTTAAATAGTAATACTAATAAAATAAAAATAAAGCAGGCACAGAAAAGGAGGAGAGAAACATACACTTACATTCTAGTTCAGAGGGCGTCTAAGAAATACAGGATACCTTTGTGTACAAAGAATTCTCTTCAGAAAAGAGACTTTTGTCAAGTTTAGGATTGTGAACATGTTCAAAATTTTTACTTTGATGTTGAATCTTTTGTTCCATTGATACAACAAACCCTTGACTTTTGTGGAAGTAGTTCAAATTTAAAGCTAAAGTGACAAAAGATTATCCAGGCAGCAATTGCTCTTAGCAATAAAATGGTGATGCTAACTATAGCTTGATTGGGTGAACACTAACTTGGCACATTCGAACTGAAGGGAGCAGGACCCATGCTTGTCAGCCAGGAGAATATCAATTATCTAGGGTCTAACCCAGAACATTTACAAAGGAAATTTTAAAACACACCTGAGTTTTCCCATTTAATTCAGTGGGTCAACACATCTGAATGATTTTATAAACCCTCAACTTTATTGATTTCCAACTTTTTTATTAGATAGTTACACAGCTCTATTTGTTCTTTGGCTATAAAAGTCATATACTAGAGCTTATTGGTCTTTCTGCTAAAATAATACTGGTTAGTCGCATTTGTTTGAAATATTCTAGGCAGTATTGGCTAGGGGAAAACAATATGACAAAAGAGGCTATGCGTTTTTTTTAAAAATCATCTCTTCTCCCAAAGAAATCTGACTTTTCTTCTGAAATCTTCCCAGTAGGAACCATAGAAAAATGACAGGGAGCTGCTGGTTGGTTTTTCTGCCTGCTAAAACATATGTTGTTATGTCATGTCCTAAACAGAAAACTGAAGCATCCCTTTCAAATTCTCAGCACCACTGACACTTCCAACAAGTGCTCTCGTATTGGTTTTGGTCTTATCTGTTCCTAACAGACAGCCTCATGCCTTGGAAATTTGACCTGAAATAAAAATTCAGCCCCAAGTATCTGCTGTCAATTGTGCAGAAAATAGGAGATGACAGCAAAGTCACTTCTGCATGCTGAATTAGATCTTTTTCCAACATCTTCTAATGTCATTATTAGCACTCAAATACCCTGTGTCAAAATGTGTCTATGTAGGGAGATGGACCGGGCAACATCAAGTTTCCCTCTTAGTCAATTTGACAAGCTGTTTTTAATACACAATTCTGCATAGGGAATTATTTAGGAAAGGTACCTAACCTGTCACAGAGATTTAGAGATAAAGACATTCAAAATGGACACGTATAGTTAATAGGGAGCAGCTTATATAATTCAGTTGCAATTAGCTACTTCCAAATTTGGGCAAGGCAATTGTAAATCTGGTCTTATGGAATCTACAAGCCAAATAAGTAAACTCAACTTCGAAATTCTCTGAATTTCAATGGCTCACAAATAGTTGTTTTTGATTCAGAGTCTTTCATGATGGTTCCATCAAACGTGAAGTTTCCACGTCCCTTGTGAATCTGTTCCATGTGTACAGAATTATGCTGTAGTAATGAGACTAATTTTATAATTAATCAGTATCCTTCATTTATTATAGACATATTACATATCTGTAATGGGTGAATTAACTTTGAGTTTGCACAAAGTTTCCATACCCTGTCCCATTCCATACCAAAAAGCCACTTGAAAAATGTTGATAAACTATCTGACAGCTTATGTAACTACATTGTTTTCATACAAGACGACAAAGATGTGTTCTCATGACTACAGAAAGGAAATCTAGGATAAATTGATGGAAACATCAAGTCAGCTGAATCAGACACAATGTAAAATATTCTCTTATTTTCTGAGAGTCTTAGAAAGATGAAATTTTTTTTCTCGAGAGGGAATATCCAATTGTTTGGGATGCTAAAGAGTGAATCCAACATCAACAATAGTTAAATTAATTGAATTCAAATGCCCCTGCCTCAGACCCCGGAGATCTATTATTTAATGATTCTTTGACTTAAAATGAACTAAGGCTATTTCTATTCAAGCAGAAGACATGTGCCATTCCCAAAATCCCAAAGAAAACATTCTGAAACTTCAGCTAGTAGCCAACTACCACACATACTATTTAGTTCTGACCCAAACTACACAGAAATTTTGAGAGCTATCAGCAGTATCCTAATCTCTCTCCCTTTCTGGCTACCCTTTACCATAGTACTCTACCTATGGATTGTGACACACACACACACACACACACACACACACACAGACTTTTCAGTAGGAATTCTCAGTCCTAAAAGATTTTAGCAAATGGAATAATGCACTAGCTCCCCACGGAGCATGAGATTGTCAAAACGACCCTCATGTTTAAATCCTTGCCCACGCATATGTTGAGAGAGGCAGGAGATGAGAGTTAAGTCAAAATCATCATGTAATTTCAATTGCCATTGGTCTTGTTATCTAGGTAATGTTCTGGCAAACACATTTGTGAAAGGAATCTCCTACAGCTTCTCCTGGGGGCAAACAGGACATCTTTGACAGAAGCTGCTTATCAAATTGGCATGGGAATAAAAAAAAATCATTTATTGAATATTTACTATGTGCTGGGTATATTTACATGCTCTCCTTCATTCCAATCTCAAAATATCCTGTAAGTCAGGTATACCCATCCACATTATTATAGATCAAACAAAGTATAAATTCCTGAAACTCTCTGCCCAGTGAGAAAGAACAATGTTCTTCTGTTTGCCCAAGATACTTTCCTCCCATCTTCTCCATCCGCCACCCTCCAAACAGAGGTGTTCCAGATCTCCTGCTTTCTCCTATCACAAGGAAGAGGAGTGGTTCTGGGTTGCTTCAACATAAGGCAGAAAGCAAATGTGGTTTCTACCTGTAGATATGGTGAGTGTAGTTAGAAAATAAAGGCCAGAAAGGTTACTACAAGGAAAAGCTGAGGTTGAACCAGGGAACAGTGGTTCCCAAATGGTGTCTGAAAAGAAGAGTCTAAACATTGAGAACTGAAAGAGAAGAAAGTAGGCATGGGCACAAGAGCGAAGCTTTGTAGTCAGAATGATTTAAATGAGCATCATGGCAGCCAGATTTTGGAAATGAGGCCACCACATACGATTCCCAGAGCAGGGCTGCAGTCCTAGTTCTCGTTGCTTGTTTTTACTCTGAACAGATGAAAGTGTGACAAAGATTCCTCACTGATCTTTCAATAACCATTTTTTTCTCCAAATATTCCCAAAATCCTCCCTAGTTAATTAATCGCCACATCCTTGGTGTTGTAGCAAGCCTTGATAACTGTCTTCATCAACAGTGACCTCACCACATTGTCAGTGCACATCTCCATCTAAGTTCACAGCTCTGGTTTGCATAAACCATGTCTTAAGCCACCTCTTTCATACCCCAGAAGATTGTATGCCAAACACTCAACGAATAGTTGTTAAATGAAGGGATGTATGAACGAATGGGCTTTTGAGTTACTCTGACATAAGTGCAGTATGTCTGAATGCTTTGCTATAATGTATTATACTTCAATTCTTAGATGCATATTTATGTCAGACATCTTAATATTTTAATATATTATAAAATAAAATATTTTATATTTAATATAATATAAAAATATTAAATATCTTAATATTTTTGAAATTAGAATGTTTTTAACCAAGTGATACATACACTTTAAAATACTGAGTCTCCTCCTTCCCCCCACCCCGCCACAAACACACAAACTGCTGCTTAAACAATGGTATGCCTTCTATTTCTTATCAAGGGAATAGCATATTTTTATGATGAGAAGAGATTCTTAGAAAAACAACACCTCATTCCAAAGAACTATCTTTTGTAATGGTGGAGCTTTTGGGCCTTGTAACAGTTGGGAGGTCATGCCCTGGACTCTTCCAAATGCCACTGCTCTCACCACCTGCTGAAATACAGCAGAGCCACACTCCAGGGAAGTTAAAGGAGAAGTTGCTTTCACACTCTAACCCTCAAGCATGTTCCAGGGAGTATCTTCTCATGTGCATCTTGTGAACAAGAAGCAAGAACAATACAAAGCTGTCTGAGCATAGACCCTTAGACCACTGGTTCAAGGTCAATAGCACAAACACTAAACAGAAAACACGCAGATGCTACTTCTAAATTCCCAGTCTTTTATCTGTGCTGCTTTCAAGATAATAACACTTTCTTTCCTGTACAATTTGTTAATGTGCCCACCCCGCTTTCCAAGCTGTTTTTCTTAAGGGCTGGGACCATGCCTAATTCATTTTTATAGGATAGCAGGTAGTCGTAGAATTCTTATTACAAATGAAAATACTGTGCTTACTTTGCATATTTTATTTCAATTAATTTAATAAATCTTTACACGTCACACTTATCGTTAGCCCTTTTTTTTTTTTTTTTTTTTTTTTTTTTTTTTTTGAGATGGAGTTTTACTCTTGTTGCCCAGGCTGGAGAGCAATGGCGCCATCTCGGTTCACCACAACCTCTGCCTCTTGGGTTCAAGCGATTCTCCTGCGTCAGTCTCCTGAGTAGCTGGGATTACAGGCAGGAGCCATGGCGCCTGGCTCATTTTGTATTTCTCGTAGAGACGAGGTTTCTCCATGTCGGTCAGGCTAGTCTTGAACTCCCGACCTCAAGTGATTCGGCCTCATTGGCCTCCCAAAGTGCTGGGATTACAGGCGTAAGACACCGTACCCAGCCTATTATCCCCATTTTATAGATGAAGAAATAGCTCTAGGATGGTTTTGTATCTTGCTCAAGTTGCAAAGCTAGTTAAGTGGTGGATTAGAGACACAAACTGGGGTTTTATTGAGTCAATGGTTTTACTTTATTGTAAGAAGTTTAAGTCAAGTTTATGTTGACTTTTACACTACACCTCAAACATTTACATTTCTCTGCCTTGAAATATAAGGTGCTGCTGCTACTACATTTTGTAAGCATCTTTCAATAGAGTTCACATAAGACAAGCATTAGGCAAAAACATTACATCAAGTAAGAAAATATGTGGTATTATGATATAAAATGAAATTTCAAACCTTGAGTGTTTTTATATATTCTAGGAACCCATTTTAGAGAAAAGTGAGATTTTAAAGAGCTATGAGACCAATTATTCTCTTTTTCACATGGTCCTGGTCAACGAGCTAGTTAGTGGAAGAGGCAACCAAGCACTATGTCATATCCTTAACTTCCTAACAGAGAGAAAACTTGGTTTGCATTCTGGCATCTTGTTGCTTTGCTTTCATAAGGAGGTTTCTTTGTGAAAGAACCTTTTGGTTTAATGCAAAAATATCTCCACACTCTGATTTTGTCATGTGTTGCTGAAAATAAATAGTGGTTACAAATGACTACTTATTCATCACAAAGTATTAGTGGTTGTAAGTCATTTAGAAAGTGTAAAATGCAATTAAAATATGAACTAATACAATAAAGCCCATCTTTCACAGTTTTATGAGTGCTAGAAGGAAATGCAGAAAATAATGGGAAAGTTTAAATTGGAAGGAAACGATAAATTACTTTGGAAAATACTTGTCACAGTTTAATACTAACAACAATAATGATAAAGCATGCTAGGAGCACACCAAATACCCTGCTATCCTAGGAGCTTGGCCTCCATGCTTTAACCTTGTTACTAGGGAGGATTCAAAGATTTTCTATCCCCTAAACGCGAAGAACACTCTGCCTTCATCCTCCATCAGCATCATCCCATCTTACAACCTTTTGGGTTTTGGCTCTTCAATTTCAAAGTACAGGCGGGGAGCTACCTCACCCTCTCCACAAAAGCATGATCCCATCTCCCGGCTCTGAAATCCAATGCTTTCCTCAGTGGATCCTCTCTTGACCTTTGTAGGTGTGTTTTCCAAAGCACTTTGTTTCTTTCCTGAACTCTATTGCTCCAGCTTTTGTTCTGGCTGTTTTCTCTACCTGACTTACCTTTTCATGTAATGTTTACCTTCAATAGTTAGCTATATTTAATGCTCACTTAAAATCCTATCTTGTCCATTAAGTCATCCATGCTTTCTTCAGCTAAAATTAACTTCTCACTCTACCTTTGCATCACCTTTGTACTTCCATTAGAGCTCAATTACATCAGATCTTATATGATTAGAAGCATTTTTGTCTGTAACTCTCTTTTCTATAATGTCACTGGATAATTCTTCCTTTTTGCTTTGATTCCTCTCACAGTGCCTAGAGGAGTGTGTTTGCATGTGTGTGTGTATTTTCAATAGGTGCTCTTTATATATTTGTTTCATTGAACAAAAGAATCTTTGTGAAATGTTACATTCAAAGCAAACAAAAAAGGCTTTTTAAACTCTTAGATTGTTTGAGTTCCACCTCTTGACTCTACCCTTTTGAGCAGACCTCAGCCCAGAAGGATCTCTAAATTTATTATTATTTATAATAAGATCTCACCTATTCAGATGGTCTACAATAGGAAATGAATATGTTATTTTTTAAGTGTCTCATTCCCATATTTATATATTGAGAGTAAGAAGTGGCTGTCCCAGCAAATCTCCACTTATTAGATACCGCACTTTCTGGGAACCGTTTGCTTCTTCCATGCCCAGAAAAGGTGCATTTGATGTTTGGACCATGATACTATGAAGGCATGACTGAATTCTTTTATCCAACAAATATTTCTCAAGTGTCAATGAGTTTTAGGTACTTAGAGGAATACAGAGAGATAGTATGATCCCTGACTGTCCCTGACTATGTTAAAGAGGAGGTTGGACTTCAGAGTCAGATTGACACAGTTCATATCTTCACTCTGCTGCCAATGGTGTGTCCATGGGCAGTGCCAAAATGCAAACCATGTAGAGAGGGTTCATGGTACATAGGCACTGAGGTGGCAGGTACTTACTATCCACTGAGTTATACAGCCACCACTTGTTACTATTGTCAGTTATGTGAATATGTAAGTGGTTCAAAGTAATAAACTATGTATTTTACAAGGTTATATTCATCAAAGAAAATAGCAGTCTCTGGCATGTAGTGGGAGTACTTTATATAAAGTTTGTTGACTGAATGAACCAAATGCCAAAATATGAAATAAGAACAGTAAATGCTGAGGAAATTTGGAGGAAGGTTGTCCACTGTGATTAGGGAAGCAAAGGAAGTGAAGACCTCATGAAGGTAAATAGACCTAATCCTCTGAATAAGATTGAAACTAGCAAGGGAAGGGAATGGATCAAGTTCTTGGGAGCAGATACTGTGTCTGCCTGGTTCACTGTATGTTTCTAGCTTCTAGCACAGTGCTTAAACACAGTAGGCATTCAATAAATATTGATTATATGAATGAATGGCTTCTATGTGTAAGGAATTTTGCTAGTAAAAACAAATCGGAATTGACCATGGTATCTGTTATGAGAAAGAGAGATAAGGAGGCAATCAGGTGACAGGATGGACAGGCAGGAGGGAGATGTGGTCAACAAGGGAAAAGTAAAGCAGATTTGGGAAGCTTTGAATGTCAAGCTGAGTAGGAGAAAGAGAAGCCATCTCAGATTTGTGTGCAGGGATCTTGAATGCAGAACTGGAAGAGAGTCTGGGAACTAAGACATTAGGTGGCATGAGGTGATTAGAAATAGACTGAGTGGTGGCAGAGAGAAAAGAAAGGATAAATAGACTCAATGGCTAATTAGAAAGTATGAGGGGGAAAGTCAAGCAAGACTTTGATGTTTTAATCCTTTGACACTGAGAGAATGTGGGTGCCCTGGAAATGAGTAATGTGGGAGGTTGTGATGACTTTCTAGGAGGCTGGTTGTGTTTATTTGTGGGTGTTACATCCAAGCTGATGGAGGAGTATCTAGGGCATCTGCCGTCTTATTCAACAAATATTTTTCAAGGGTCAATATGTTTGGGTCACTCACTCATGGGAATACAGAGAGATGATACAGTTCCTTGCTGGCCCTAAATGTGCTAAAGAGGAGGACGGACTTTGGAGTCTGGAAGATACAGCTCAAAACTGATGACATGCCTTAGACCTGAAACCTGAAGTTCAGAATTCAGATTTCAGATGAGGTCTCATAGTTGGAGCCTCACCATTAATTAGATCCAGTTCTTCAAGAAAGTCAATAGAGAAAAGTAGCAGAGAACAGTGATCAGAGAAAAGGGCATGGTTTTTCATAACTGTGGCCTGGTGGAATAATACCCTTTGCATAGCCAGCTCCTTCTTTTTCATTTCTTACCTTAAATATTGCCTAAGAAAGGTTTTCCCATCCAACACATTATTCTCTTTCTCCAGCATTTATCTGTTTCCTTCTTATTACGGGAGAGAGCACAGTATTCATGCCTTGTCTTTGAAAAAAAAAAAAAAAGTCTCCGTCTATCACTATAATTTAGGGTAAGGGCCAGGTTTTCTTATTCACCATTAAATTTTTAGAATTCTATGGCCCAACAGAACTTTCTGCAATAGGAACAGAAAACCAAATACTGCATGTTCTCACTTTAGTGGAAACTAAACACATGGACGTAAAGAAGGGAACAATAGACACCAGGGCCTATTTGAGGGTGGAGCATGAGAGAAGGGTGAGGAGCTAAAAACTACCGCTCAGGTACTATGCTTATTATCTGGTCAATGAAATCATCTGTACACCAAACCCTTGCAACACACAATCTAACCACGTAACAAACCTGCACGTGTACCCCCCAACCCCAAACCCAAAACAAAAGTTGGAAAGAAAAATAAATAAATAAATAAATGTACTTGGACTTCTGTAGATACCTGCTAACTGTTAACGGAAATGATCTATGGGTAGTAGAATTAGAGGTGATTAGTATTTTCCCCTTTTGTAAATCTACATTTTTCTGATTTCTTGGTAATGAATGGGTATCCGTTGGGTAATAATAAAATAATTAGTTCCTACCTCCCAGGGCTTCAGTAAATGTTAACTAAGATTCACTTATTTGATAAATATTTATTCAACACCTAAAAAAAGAACTTTCTGCCATGCTGGAAATATTCTATATCTGTGCTGTTATAGTGGCCACTAGTCTCAGTGGCTAATGCTTAAAAAGCAACTGGTGTGATTGAATACCTAAATTGTATATTTTTGTTATATTTAATTATTTTAAATTTGAATAGCCACATATGTCTAGTGGCTATCATATTGCTCATCACAATTTTAAAGTGTACTTTAGAACAAGGCACATTGTAAACATCAATAAATGGAGTTTTAATAAATGAATGAATAAAATGCAGAGTAATATGGCCATTGTAACTGTGGATTTTTAAAAATATCTTGTCTACTATAGCATCAGAGCCAGAACTCGGACATCACTTACTTATCCAAAAGTATATAATGGCAAAATTTCATAATAATATCTTAGCCCTTATTAACATAGATCTATAAAGGGTAGAGTCCAAAAAGGGCACTAATATGAAAGGGAAGGGAAGGGAAAAGGAAAGGAATACAAGAGAAGGCCTTCAATTTGCTTTCACCATAAAAAACACAGTCCTGGATGGTTCCCTCTTATTTTCATATGTTTCTTCTTGCATCTGGATTGATATCTGTATATCTCAATTCTTGGGTCCTTTCTTTCACCTCTAGCATAAACAGTTGAGTACTCAGAATGATCCAGTTGATACGTAGGAAAATCAATGTCTAAGAAAAGGGGAGTCTGCCTTATGTTCAGATGACACTGTTTTATCAGTAGTTACAGAAATGCAGAAAGCTCCCTTGACCACACACCAATATTCAGATACACACACACACACACACACGTTATGCAATGTTTCCTTATGGGAAACCTATAGTAAGTTATAAAGAGTAAAATTCTCTACTCATTGTGTCAGTATCAATTATTGTTTTAACTGTGATAATATAGTATACAGATTGGTTCTAAAATAATAAAATAATCTCTAGAATATTGGACATCTTCCAGATACATTTTCTTAGTTCTTCTCTTGCTCTCTTGCTTCTCTTTGCTGACTTCTATTATTCTGGTATTTTAAATCTTGATGTTTGTTAAGTTTATTTCAAACAGAAATTATTTCAAACAGAAAAAATAATGTCTTTGAAATGTACTCGTATCCATCAATTACCTCTGAAGCTCTTAAACATCAAGACCTTCCTTGGACATCTTTAAATAAATTAACTGGTCCCTAGCCTAGTAGCAGCACTGTTTCAGGGCCCACTGGAAAGGCTGAGCCTTTTCTCTCAGTGAAAAAATGGTGATTGAAGAACTTTTCAGACAGAGAAGAGCAGGAAGGGAATCTGACTCAGATATGAAATGCAGTTTAGTTAACATTTCCCTTATCCACATATGTGTATTTAAGAAAGCCTCTTTAATCTCATATAAATGATCTTTTAAGATTTAATTTCCTTTTTCTTGTTTAAATATGTATCAAACTCTACAATAGGCTTACCATAAAAATAAATCAAGCTATGTAATGTCAGAAAATAACACTTCATGCATAAGAATTTCTAGTGCCCTGGAAATAGTAATATAAACCCTTAGTGTAATGCCTATTTTATCAGCCCAGAGAGATTTTAAATCATGACCTTCTTTGACTTGAAACATTCAGAACTCTTCTGAACAAATATTGAACCAATGGGTAGGCATTATAATCTGTTCTGACAAAGGGTGACTCATTAAAATTCTCTGAGCCTTGGTTACATCTGTGAAATGGGGAAAATTTGTGCTGGCTGGCCTGTTGAGAGGGTGAAATGCAGCAATGTTGATAAATTTTCTAGCACGAGAGCTGCCAGCATGTAGGAAGTACTTGCTCAAAAATAGAAGCATTAAAAAAATTGAAAAAACCTTGATTTATCAAAACTGTTGTTATACTCGAATAATTTGGGAAGAGCTGTGATTTCAAAATCTCTCACATTTTTAAAATTTAACAAGACATAACATGTGAAAATTTAAATTTTTTTAGTTCAATACATGGAATAAGAGTTTGCCACCATGAAGTTGTTTATGAAACTAACTTTTGGTGATTACTCAAGCACCCATACACATCAAAATAAAACATATTTCCACAGTAAAATAAACTACCATCAAAGATACTTGAACTTCAGCATCCCCTGGCACTGGCTTTTTTGTTCTGTTTTGTTTCGATTTGTATAGAGTTCTGTCTACAATAGCAGATGTGTGTTTGCTGCAAAAAAAGTCAAAATAAACCATTACAAAGAACGTTAATGGGAGGCGTAAGTGTTGGCAACATTGTGTGATCTATACCTCAATAAACAAATTAACAGCACACACTTGCAGAACATATAGACAGAGATCAATGAAAAGATGTTCTTGCAAATGGAATATTGAAAGGCAAGCAATTGTACACTTCTGCCTTCAGCATCTTTCCAATGAAAAGCAAGTTTCAAAATAGCAGAAGACTGCTGCTTTCTTTTTTTTTTTCACTTTTTTCTCTTTTTTTTTTTTTTTTTTTGCCCCTAATACAGAGTGAGTTCAACTTTCAGGTATCACATGGACCTCTCTTGAAATACTAGTCATTAGGAATTATACCTATGAATACAGTGATAAAAATGGGATTTGTCTATAGCTAGTCCATTCCAAAAATGGAAGGAAACTCTCTTTATCTGAAACACCCACTTCCATGTCTCTCTCTCTCTGTGTGTGCGTGTGTGTGGTGTGTACATGTGCACTGGAACCTAAAGCTCTCTGAGGGAGAAAACTGAACGCCAGGGTTCTATACACACACACACACACACACACACACACACACACACACACACTCTGGGTGGTGGCTGCCGTTGCATCTGCAGACAAATCAGATGTGCCAGGGTGGATTGGTAGTGGGTAAGGGAGGTGAGAGAAGGATGGAGGCTCATGTTTCAGGCACTCTTTTTTTCCTTTAAATCCCCATCATGCCACGAAAGGGACGAATTTATGCCTCAAACTAGTTCATTATCTGTATTTACATCCTTTACCTGTCATTTGAAGAAACAGTATGCTGTTTAGAAAATTCATAGGGATTTTATTTTATCAGAATGCAGTGCTGCACCCTATACCCGCTTTGTTGTCAAAAAAGGGTCTCCTCACAGTAGTTTCTGGATATGCCGCAGGTGCAGTGACTAAATATAAGAAAATCTGGATACCAAGGAAAGTCTTAGGAAATAAGTAGTGACAGGTGTCGTGACAGGGACAATTTTTACAACAGTGAAAGAAATGTCCCTGGTCTGGCTTATTGGTCCATTTTATTAGTAAAACCTGTTTCTGTGGAATAATTTTTTTTCAAAAATCACCATCCGATTAGTTAAAAAAAGAAGAAAAATTCTATTGGGTATATTGATAAGTCAGACTTTTCTAAAAATCAAAATTGCCTTTTGATTGGTTTTCTGGTAATTGTTATCGGGTAATCGGAAGCTTCAGCACATCTTTTCTCTTGTCAAGTACAAAACAAAACTGCAGAATAAAAGCAACCATTAAAAACAGTTTCATGCTTTTTTAAAGCCACTTATAATTAAAGGATTTGTAGCTGTTGGTATCTTGTTTGGGTTAATATCAACATGATCAATTCTGTAGGTCCCTCTTATAGCTCTTCCTGCCAATCATCAGAACAAATGTTCATCTGTGATGCATATAAGTGATATGTCTTCAGGAAAGAAAAGTTTATGAATCAAGTGAAACTGAATTTTTGTTATACTCAGCATGAAAACTGTCCATTTTCTTATCAATTTTTTCTTTATACACATCTGTCCTTGGGGCATTGTCCGATTTCTTCCCTCTCTATAATCAACCAACATCAAAAGTATCTTTAATAAGATAATTATAAAAACCATTTTTTGGGTTCTAGACATTCTAATTTTCTAACTTATGAGCCCTCTTATTTGAAAGTCTCTTGATGACACTGTGTTCTTTGAATCTAGAGATGATGCCTTTGACATAATCTCTAACTAGGGAAGGGTGATTGATTCGTTTTTCCATTTTATTCAGGTATGCACTTTTGACTTTATTGATGTCAACCTAAACGAGATCATTAAATGTTTAGTGTTTTGTTTTTCAAAAAAATAATAATCGTGAGCAGAGAACAGAGAAATTAGTTAATTGCTGAAATCCCTCAGCAGGATGTCAGATGTGAAGCAATGGTGTTCCCAACTCCTGAGTTAAGTTCTGCACTTTACAATGATGAGATTGAAGTGATAATGGAAGATGAAAAAAGGATTTGTGATTACTGGGATAAAGTGCTAATCTGTACCACAGAACCTGCTGCATATATCCCTAACATTTACTCTAAAACGCTCTCAGCTTTTAAATCCACCCTCCAAAATTAGTAGGGGGTTAAAGTAGAACCCATTGGGAGGTTACATTTATTTAATATTCAGTCCTTTCTTGGATGAAATATTGCAGTCTATCCTCATAGGTATTTGTCAAACCATTAGAGTAATGGTTTATGGCTATTAAATGAAATTGCAGTTCTGTTTGTAAGTTCCATTTACACAGGATAAGCAAAGTGCCTTCATTTAGATTTAAAATACCTGGAATCTTAGCAGCAGCACATGAAGATTATGTAGACTGTTAACTAATTCATAACCATGGTGTGAACACATCACAGACCAACCTGCTCTTGTTGCCTGTGACACACAAATCCCCATTGGGTACCCAGAATTACTCTGCCACACTCTGAGCTATTCATTTCATGAGGGTTGGGCAACCTGGCACTAGTCATTTTTTTGTTAACAGCTTACACTTTTTGGTTTTTTTAGAATCAAATGAAAAGGTGCTTTTAATCATTGTTTCCAGCACAGGAATATTTGATATAATTCCCTCTGATAATAAATGGAGAATTATGCCTAGATTTAAAACAAAGCTTTCCTTGGAAACCTTGTCTGTGCCTCTTCCCCCATGCATTTCACTTTACAGGCAATTTGTACAGACACTGCTGAGTACAAAGAAACTGAAATAAATGAAGTCTTTAGAACTTCACCTTTCTCACTAGGTGATGAGTTCGACTGCTTTCAATAGAAAAGACACTCTTATATTCAAATGATTAATTACCAAAACTCACATTTTTGGTCATAAGGGATTCTCCAGATCCTGCCTCTTCCTCCAGAGTGAGTTAACACTATGTTAATGGTCCTCCTAGTTTACAGTGTCAGTTCCCAGTGGATTCTTACTGGAGTGCCCCCTCCGACTCAGTATTTGAGGCTCATGTATGCCCACGCGCATGTTTATACTATTTTCCTTAAAGGCTCTGTGTTTTAATGTAGCATAAGGTGCCTTGGTCAGGGAACCCTGCTCAGTTGCACCTTTGCATCAGTCAGACAAATGTGTCTCCTCCAAGGGTACCTGCTTCATAGATGCACAGCTTAGCAACTGGAGCAGCAGTTGGATTTCAGGACTCTTTCTCCCCTTGACCACTACTCTTGTGCAGTGCTCAGTCTGCACAATTATTTGAGGTAACTCTACCTTATCCTACAAAACAATGAAAACAAGTCTGATGGCCATTCATGTAAACTGGTCAGCTCTCATCCTGTGGGAAGCAGAGTTGACCTACAGCCCCAGGTGCCACCCTTTTGGATCTTCCAGCACATTTGTGTCAAGGCCGTCCTTCTCCTGGCTGCTCCTGGCAATTACTAAAAACTGCAGAGTATAAGTCCTGGCCCATTCCTGTGGAATGAAGCACCTCTCTAAAGGACAGCCTTGACTTGAAGACTGTCCATTAGCCTAGCCAAAACTTTCTTAGAATTATGCTGCAGTCTGAAAGTTTCCCTGCCCAATCCTTCATCCCCCACTCCTTTCTCACGGTTCAGATCAACATTGAGGTCTCCCCTTAGTCCTTCACAGACATATCCCTCAATTACTTTTTGCATATCTGATTTTGTCTTGGTGTCTGCTTCTTAAAAGATGCAATAAAACAACTACAATTCTGGAGTGTTTCCATGTGCCAAACACCAAGCTAAATGTTTTACCCCGATTTCTCCTGTGACCTTCACAACAACCCTATGAAGGGAATGCCCTTTGCATGCTCTTCATTTTGTAGCTAATGCAAGGGAGGTTCAGAGGGTCACTAGCATTCACACCATCACACAAGTTGCAAGAAGCAGAGCTTGGATTTGATCACAGCTTTTCAAGCCATTGTTCTGAATTACTCTGCTATACTAGCATGCTATATTTTGTCTTTGATGGGACTGAGAGACTCATTTCAAAGATGGACATTTTTTTCTCACAAAATGTGGCAAAAATGAATACTCCCTTTGCCTCGAGAAAATCACCTAAGTAGTCCGTTTACTAACCCAAATATAATGTAATAGGTACTTGCAATTCTAGAAGAAAACCCCATAACAACTCGAATTCACATGCCTTAAGACTGAGAAACTAAGCGGTTTGTGTATTCATAATTATTGTTGGAGAAGTTGTTGATTTGGAGCAGAAAACTCTAAATCTTTAGAGACGGTCCATCTCCAGAATCTACCAGGGGACACTGCTATTCTAACACTCACAGTTGCTGGGAAGGGCAAGAAGGTTGCCCAGTTCCCATGCTTCAGACATCTCACTGAGTCTGGTTTCTACCCAATCACAAAATAATGACAAATTACAGAAAAAACACTGGATCAACATCTGATTGAAGATTCTCACGAGTTCTAGAAAAGTCTGGGATAGCCGTCGCCTTGGAGAGAAATAAACTACTAGATTTCAGGACTTCTTCGATTATGGCAGAACTGTGGCAAATTTTTCTTTTTTCTGGAAGTAGACCAAGACACGTGAGATCCAGCCCAAGCTGTGTGGTAAATATCCCCGTTACAATAATAGGAATCAGCATGTATTAAAAGCTTTCTTATACACCAAACACTGAATTAAGTGTTTTACTTATATTACACATGGAGTATAGTATTTAATCCTTTCAAGAATCCTATAAGCTTAGCACTTTTCTTATTATCCCAGTGTCAAAATTTATGAAACTGAGGCTTAGAAATTTGAAACAATTTACTGAAGATCATACAACCAGGAGGGGGTAAAACCAGGATTCAAAACCAGACCTTTCTGATGTCAGGGTTCCAGCTTATTCACTAGAAAATATCTCAGCTGGAATTCAGATGGACAGAGGTTCACCTCTGCTTCAGCAATATGTTTCCGAAATTGTATACTCGACACTATTCACAATAGCAAAGTCATGAAATCAGTCTAAGTGCCTGTAAACAGTGGATTGGATAAAGAAAATGTGTTACATCTATGCCATGGAATGCTATGCAGCCAGAAAAAACCATGAAATCATGTTCTTTGCAGCAACATGGCTGCAACTGGAAGCCATTATCCTAAGGGAATTAATGCAGAGACAGAAAATCAAATACCACATGTTCTCACTTGTAAGTAGGAGCTAAAACAATGGGTACACGTGGACATAAAGATGGAAATAATAGACCCTGGGGACTCCAAAAGGGGAGAGGGAGGAAGGGGTGTGAGGATTGAAAAACTACCTATTGGGTACTAGGTTCACGATTTTGGTGATGGGTTCAATAGGAAGCCCAAATCCCAGCATTATGCAATATATTCATGTAACAAACCTGTACGTGGACCCCCTGACTCTAAAATAATAAAGATTTTTTTTCTTTCTCAAGGAAGCCAAGTGGGTGTTTTAATAACATCACCCAAAATGAGAAAGGAATCCTATGGAACAGAGCTGTGTACTGTGTCGAGCAATACTCCCCAGTATTAAAAAGTGCAAAAAACATTTTAAAATACTGACGTTGTAATGTAGCATCACAAAATGAGGTTCTGCTGATCTTCCACGGTCCTCAAACTTTAGCATGTATCAGAATCAACTGGTGGGCCTATTAAAGCGCGGGATGGTGGCTCTCAGCCCCAGGTTTTCTTATGCAATCAATCTGAGAATTTGCATTTATAATAAACACCCAGGTCACACAGATGCTGATGGCCCAGAGACTCATTTAAAATCTAGAGATGTAAATAGAGATCTTCACACCTAAGTTTTTTTTTTAATTTAATTTAATTTTATTTTATTTTATTTTTATTATTATTATTAGACTTTAAGTTCTAGGGTACATGTGCATCACGTGCAGGTTTGTTACATATGTATACTTGTGCCATGTTGCTGTGCTGCACCCATCAACTTGTCAGCACCCATCAGCTCATCATTTACATCAGGTATAACTCCCAATGCAATCCCTCCCCCCTCCCCCCACCCTGTGATAGGCCCCGGTGTGTGATGTTCCCCTTCCCAAGTCCAAGTGATCTCATTGTTCAGCTCCCACCTATGAGTGAGAACATGCAGTGTTTGGTTTTCTGTTCTTGTGATAGTTTGCTAAGAATGATGGTTTCCAGCTGCATCCATGTCCCTACAAAGGACACAAACTCATCCTTTTTTATGGCTGCATAGTATTCCATGGTGTATATGTGCCACATTTTCTTAATCCAGTCTGTCACTGATGGACATTTGGGTTGATTCCAAGTCTTTGCTATTGTGAATAGTGCCGCAGTAAACGTATGTGTGCATGTGTCTTTAGAGCAGCATGATTTATAATCCTTTAGGTATATACCCAGTAATGGGATGGCTGGGTCATATGGTACATCTAGTTCTAGATCCTTGAGGAATCACCATACTGTTTTCCATAATGGTTGAACTAGTTTACAATCCCACCAACAGTGTAAAAGTGTTCCTATTTCTCCACATCCTCTCCAGCCCCTGTTGTTTCCTGACTTTTTAATGATCGCCATTCTAACTGGTGTGAGATGGTATCTCATTGTGGTTTTGATATGCATTTCTCTGATGGCCAGTGATGATGAGCATTTTTTCATGTGTCTGTTGGCTGTATGAATGTCTCCTTTTGAGAAATGTCTGTTCATATCCTTTGCCCACTTTTTGATGGAGTTGTTTGGTTTTTTCTTGTAAATTTGTTTGAGCTCTTTGTAGGTTCTGGATATTAGCCCTTTGTCAGATGACTAGATTGCAAAAATTTTCTCCCATTCTGTAGGTTGCCTGTCACGCCTAAGTTTTAATGTTAGAAAAATGACAAGTAGCTCAACTCCCTGAACTAATGAGAATGATAAAGCACAAACTTCAGAGCTGTGACAATGGGACATTGGCAGGACTGAGATTCTCAGTCCCTAGCTTATCATGCCCTGGACTCTAAGAAAACTCCCCCTGACCAGAAAGAAATCTGGACTAGTCCCCAGCAAAGTAGTAAACCAGCCCCAAGGAAGGGTAGGTGGGATTTGTCTCTGTAATAAAGTTTCTTTGAACAAGTATAACATTGAGATAATCAGAAAGGTGCTCTTATGAGGAACTGGTATTTTTTTTCTTTTCCTTGAGGAAATTCTAGCCAGATCCCATGGATTTTCTGGACACTCTTTAAGAGTGTTTATTAAGACTCTCCTGGACATTTTAATCACTAGCAGGTCTTGCTTCAATAGAGGGCTTACCAGGTAACATACTAATTTCAGGCTTGGTACTGCATTTAGACTTCAAGCATCTCCCCATGTTCCCAGCTCAGGTTAGCTTCAGGTTGGAAGCATACAGTGGAAGAAGAGGAAGCAGGTGAGTGCTCCATTTCCCTGCCTAGAAATTCCATTTCTCTAACTCCACTTGGTGAACAGCCAGGGGCACACCCAGCGTTGGAGAGATGTGGAGCAGGAAATCTTGTGGACACCAGTGTCATCTGGTGGTGTTTTCCTCAGGCCCTAGCAGATGTCGGAACCTCCCTCTCCTGCACGTGCGCATGGAATGTGTAGTACCAGCAGCGTCTCTCCTCGGGCTTGCTGCTCATGGGTTTCTCGCAGCTGCTGCATTGGAATAGAACACTGCAGCCTGTGTTGGCTGAGGTCCCTTCAGTCTTTGCAGGAAACCCTCTTGGTCAGGGGTCTATTTTTAACATTTCTACTACAGGTACCTTATCTGGTCACTGGGAAACAAGAACCACTGACCTGTTGTCAGGGGAAGGTGGTCTCCTCTCAAACGCTTCTTTGCTGCCACAGGCCATTTTTAACTCTGCTCTGCTGAAATTTCATTTTCTCAGGTTTGAATCAGATTTACGAGGTTCCCAGATTCCAGGAACCATTTATATGGCTCTCTAGGTAGCGTCTTTGAATCTTTTCTATTTTTTTTTGTTCTGGGCTTTGAAAAAGGAGTATCTAAACGTCATGTTACACAGCCACAAAAATCGAAACTATCTCATAAGCTATCACAAATGCCCTACCTTTGCTAAACCGATCATGACTTGTAAGTCATGGTTAATAATGCCATTCTAAAGTACCTCACTAAGATGACGGGCATGGAAGTGGTGACATCGACATTGCGGAGACAGAACCTTTAAGACAAAAGGACGAAATGGCATTCGAGAGTTTACCCCAGAAGGACTGGTGCCATTCTAAAATACCAAATAAGTGTAGAAAATACCCTTCCAGTTATTAAAGCAATTTTATTTTTTGTCAGTGGCTAAGGAGTGACCTTTATAATAATACAGCTTCCATAGGTTTTAAAGGGATCAGAGGTATGAAGTAGAGAATAGATAACATAGCTTGTCATTGACTAAATACATATGTTTACCCCTCTCCCCTTGCAAAATTCCAATAAAGTCACAGAATAAACATGAAAATAAATTCAAAACAGCAATAGAAAGCTAAGGAAGATGGGAGTAGAGGGAGGGAAAGTGCCAGAAAAACAGAATAGTGAGGAATTTGTCAAAGACATAAGAAATAAAGTGAGTGAGAACAAACTAACAACAAAAGCCACACAGACAAGAGAGAGGGTGACAGAGAGTCTGCAAGCAAACCTGCGAGCAAACTGTGTGGACATTCCAAAAGGTGAATGTAGAAGAAGGATAATTGTATCCTGTGAATGCAATGAAAGGATGGAACTGTCCTGACCACAGCCCCACCCGCTCTCAGAGGGCAGGTCTCATTCAGTTTTCTAAAGTGAGACTTCTGACACCAAAGACTGTCAAAGAAGGTTCTGTGGCTGGAAACCAGTGTCCCAATTATGGCAGCCATGAATAAGGAAGAGGATCCCTGCACCCAGAAGAAAAATTCTCATTATACCCCACAGGAAATCTCGCCCAGCCACATATCAGCTCTCTTTCTAAACAAATGGTGGATTAAAGAGGAAATAAAAATGAAAAACAGTCAATTTAGAAAGCACCAACTATAACACCACCACATAGCACCATCTATGAAATACATACATGTTTCACCTTACAATTGACAAATGGAATTTCTCCCGAGTTTATACTGGAGCCCATTTTATGTTTCCTTGGCATACAAATGACTTAGGTCCCAGTTTCAACCCTTAAGATCAGATACCTCCATACATTATGGAGCCTCAAGTCCCACTCACCACTGTGGGGGTGGGGGTGGGGTCCCATTTTATCCCTAACACTACGGATTTCATTTATTCTTATTGAGCTCAGAAAGATGGGTTTTTTTCTTAATGCTCTATTTATTTGGCTTGAATTGGGAACTTTCTTTATAGATCAGCTCATTCTACCCTCTTGTAGAGAATCTCTGAATTTATTTCTATTCAAAAATGTGCCTAAATGTGTTTTGCTTATTCTCTTCCCCATGCTTCATTTCTCACTGCAGTCTCTCTAACTATACTGTTATTTGCCATTTCCCAAATCACGCTTTCATGCTTTTTTTGTTGCTTCTCCCATTCTTTTCATCTGAAACATATATGTTCGTCTTTTGCAACACTGTTCAAGCATCACCTTTCCTGCAACACCTTCTGGAGATCCCTCATCTGCCCTTGTTCATCACACCTGCATGATAGCACTCCTTTTTTTGTATTGTAATTACACCTATCTGCCTGTGTCCTCTTGATGCTATGAACTCCTTTTGGGGACTGATGGAATCAAAATCATTTTTGTCGAAACAATAGCACCCAGCATGGTACAGAAGTTGGGAGCCATGAACCTGTGTGGAATGGATGAATGACTTCCCAGGCAGAGGGGTAAGTAGCTATGCAAAGGAAAGGCATTGCCCTGTCCACTTGACAGGAGTAGAAATTACGAGCAAGTAATGAAAATTTGTTGGAAAAAAAAGATGCCTAGGGTCAAATCTGCAGTGTATTGAGAAGTCACTTCAATATTTTAGTCAAAGTAGAAGCTTGGTAATATGATTTCTTGTAGAAACATTTAAAAATTAATTGGAAGGAAGAAAAGGCTGAAGGTTAAAGGGGTCAGTGAGGAGTAAATGGCAAAATTCAGAGTTCCTGAGAAAGGTGTGTAGGAAATTCCTTAGGATGGTTAATAAACTCTAATAATCCTCCCAACCTCCTCCCACAAGCTCCACGGGATACAATTACCCTTCTGCCAGTTCTACCTGGAATCTTTGAAATATCCACACAGTTTGCCCAGGAGCTGTCAGGTTTTGAAGTGTAGCAATGGCTTATGAAAGAGTCCGAGAACAGATACCAAGTGTGAACCTCCTCCTCATTTTCAAGGCATGCCTGCCTTCCCCATGATTTGTCCCAGGCTGCTCTTGACTCATCATCTTGAATGACATTTATTGGGAACTCCCAATAAATAGAGGTGTTTCCCTCCATCAATATAAAAATATTGCATTACTTTTCTAGAAAGATAATTACCTACCTGCTTCTCAAAATGTAGCAATTAGCTCATTGTTCTCTACCAATTTCTAGATGTTGACATTTGAAAAACACCTCTGGCTAACATGGTTATTAAAAAACTTCTAGGTGTCAATAAATGTCTGTTGAATAAATGATTCGTTAATATATTTTAATGGTGTTAGATTATCTCAAATTCTATTTTAAACTATTCTTAATTACACATCCTTTAAATCCCTTGATATAATTTATACATAATAAATATCCAACAGCTAAGAAATAGTTGCTTCCTGCTATAAACAACCAGTTCAGTCAATGAATATGAAATCTACTTTTTTATACTCAAGAATTATTTATCTTACTTCATATTCATGTGAATTAGCAAGATCTGAAGTATCATATATACAGTCTCTGAATGACTAAAAATAGATTATAAAAGCATACATATTAAATGATTCCATGAGCAAAATTATTCAACCATTTTTATCACCACTCTAAGTTGTAAATAATATGCATTAACCTATAAAATTCTCCTGCATTAAAACCTTGCATTTTCGGACTCTGAGAAACAGAATTTCTAGTTCATTGACTATTCTGATTAATAGAAAATAACCACATTCACATTATAACCAGATCACCAATTATCAAAGAAAGAGAATAAAGTACACTTATGCTCAGCTTAAAATAAGTTTATCTGTAAATTCAGATGTTACGCTAGGATGTTGTGGCACCTCAAGTTCATCAATATGAAGTTCAGTAATCAAAGGACTATGTTAAAGAAAAACATTATTGTCTTAGTATATCACGGTGAATGATATTTTATTAAATAAATATTCATCACTCTAAGTAAGACATTTCCCCAAATTTAATCTGTCCAACAACCTAAACTTTGGAAAACAGAAACATGCATATTTGAGAACTTAAAGGAAAACTAATTCGATTTAAAGGTTGGGTATTTTTTAAAACACATAAGAGTTTAAAATGGTGTTGCATGTTCAGCAGACATAAAGCAGTTTCAGAAGATGTAACATGTCTTTAATAACCTACACAATAAAGTGATTTAACATGTGCACTCAGCAGGCTTCCCAGGGTCACCATATCACTAAAGTCAGCTTTACTTGGGCCTAGTGTTTCTAATCTTATTTTCTTGGTATTTTCTGCATGGTGCTGTCTTTCTACTTCCCTGATTGGCTTTTATCTTCTTGACTCTTCTCCTAGTAGGTAGTAAACAAATCCCCGCTGAGTGGTAAACAAACCTGGAGGCAAGGCGGGACCTCTGGGAGCTGCAGCTGACACAGTTATAAAAAGAAGTCTAAACTCTTAAAGAGATGAGGAACCTTTAAAGGAAGTAGAGAGCAAAGCATTGAAGTTTTTCTTCAGTTTCACCATTTGTACTAAAGATGGCTGAAAAGAAGTCAGTAAGAGAGAAAGATAGCTACCGGCAATGGAACATGGAGAAGAACTATTCAAAGCAATGATTTTCAGAATTTTTTTTCTTTGAAAGAAATAACAAAGCCCTAAGTCAAATATTATTTCACTAGCAACCACCACAGTTTCTGGAATTGTAATAAGTTTCTCATATTTCTAGCATGCTTTGAAGTTTACAAGGCTACTTTGCATATATTATCTTATTTGACACCCATAACCTGCCCCAAAATGCTTTTGCAGGCCTCTCCCTGACTCTCCCCATAGCCAGCTCAGGGTCCTCTAACCAGGCCCTGCACACCCTGCATACTACCATCGTCAGGTATTCACTGTGCTCCTTTTGTTTATGCAGTTCAAATTTCCTCCCCAGTTGGCCCATCTCAATCTTATTTGGCATTTAAGATCAAGCTCAAAATACTACTTTCTCTGAAAAGCCCTTCCTGGTGATCCAGCTTGAAGAATTTTGCCTTCCTTTGTACACCATGATAATCAATGTCCATGACATCATATTAAAAAAATATGTTCTGTGTCTCATAAGATCTGCTCTATGATTGTAGTATTAAAACCTCTTATTATTTCAATTTTTCCTACCAGGTCTTGCCTTCTTAACTGAACTATAAATCTCATGGAATTGGGTATGAGAACATGAGCAATTCATTTTGAACAAACTGGGCCTGATGGATTATGATTGGCCAACTGTGGTTTGGTCCTGGGACCCATAAGGGAGCAGCCAAGAGATCTCCTCACAATAGAAGCCCCAACACCAGAGGAGCAGGAAATAGAGCTGACTCATGGACAATTGATGTCTATGGGGAGCAGGAATCAAAATGAAGATTTTGTGTGTTCCTCTGTCACACTTATTCTACTTAATTATAAGCCTGCTAAATGTAGATACCCTGTCTTATTAATTGAATTTTCTTCAATGAATTAAACCAGAAATAGAAAGCTAAGGAGGAGGGAGGTTAACCAATAATGAAGGAATCAGAGGAGACAGTAGATCATGCCAACAGTGAATGCTAGGAAGACAAGACTAAGTGAACAAGAGAGAGAAATACTCAAAATTCTGTGGCAGGACTGCTAATATATTCTTAGACCTAGTCTCCAAACAGATGGCTTCAGATCTAAGTGGGAAGAACTCAGGGATCTACTAGTACTTTAAATGACAAAGGTTTAGGGTAGGCGGGGATTTTAAGGCTTCAGTCTCCAGGATTGCTAGTCAGAGTCTTAAAGGTCATGGAACAGTATATACCAAGAAGCAGAATTTGTGTCACCTATTAACTGAATGTCACAGCAGAGTGGACTCCATACAGCAAGGGCTCCACAAATATGCGTTTAGTTGCGCTATTGTGACACATACATAATTTGTGTGTGTGTGTGTGTGTGTGTGTGTGTGTGTTGCCTCTTGTAGGTTTTTCTATTTATTCTAAGGTTCAGAGGCAAGAAAAGCTTTTGTCAGTGTGGGGAGAGTCCAATCGGGAAAATAGATACTATTCACCATATTCGGCCTTCCCTATATAACAAGTCCTGGAAAAGTCTACCATTTTTGGTTCCATTTTCTCTAACTCACATGTCAGGATTCTAACATTCAGTTCAATACACAGTTGTCTCTAATGAATCTGGAGTCAGGGTCAAACTCTGATGGTTGTTAAAATATTGAAGCAAATATACTTGTATAAACTAATATGCAGGTTTATGTCAGCAGACCCATGGAGGAGTTGGCCTTAGCAACATTTGTTGGTAACAAAAAAATTTAATTGCAGAAACTGATTTTTTAAAAGTTGTTATACTACAATGTCCAACTCCCCAGTTACTCTCATCTTCAGCATCATTTAATAAAATTCTGCTCAAGTGAGACTTTAGACTTTGGACTTTTGACGTTCTTTCCAGTATTGTCTTATTTAACGTTGCCTGCAAATCACTCCAACACTTAGCAGCCTAAAAAAGCTGTATAGATTTACTATCTTTTAAAGTTTCTGTTGGTCAAGAATCAGATCATGGCTTAGCTCAATAGTCCATTTCAGGGTCTTTCATGAGGTTACAGTCATAATGTTAGCCAGGGCTGCAGTTATTAGCAGGTTTAACCTGGGCTGGAGAATCTGCTTTTAAAACGTTTTACTCTAATGGCTGGTGCCAGTTGTTGTCAAGAGGCCTCACTAAGTTAGTTTATTACCACATGGACTTTTCCATAGGAATGAGTGTCTTCATGACATGGTAAGTGATCCAAGAGATCAAAGTAGAAGTGGCAATGTCTTACAGAATTGAACCTCACTGCTGTCACATATTATCTATCACAAAGACCAACTCCAATACATTATGGACAAGGACTACATAAGGACATCAACATCAGAAGGTGAAGATTACCGGGGCCCACCTTAGAGTCTGGCCACCACAAGTGTGATATTAACTGATAACCCAAATAACATCACATTTTGGCATGTTATAATTTTCAAAAACATTGAATAAAAACCAGTACCAGATACAACCATAAATAATCACTACAGCACTAGTATTCTCAAAGATTCAGGAGTAAAGCATTTAAAACAAGTAACTTTCAAGTCATATAATTCCTTTTAAAATTATTTAGGGAGGAGGAGGGCAGAGCAAGACAGCCGAATAGGAACAGCTCCAGTCTCCAGCTCCCAGCGTGAGTGACACAGAAGATGGGTGATTTCTGCATTTTCAACTGAGGTACCGGGTTCATCTCACTAGGGAGTGCCAGACAATCGGTGCTGGTCAGCTGCTGCAGCCCGACCAGCAAGAGCTGAAGCAGGGCTAGGCATTGCCTCACCTGGGAAGTGCAAGGGGGTAGGGAATCCCTTTTCCTAGCCAGGGGAACTGAGACACACAACGCCTGGAAAATCGGGTAACTCCCACCCCAATACTGCACTTTACCAAGGGTCTTAGCAAACGGCACATCAGGAGATTATATCCCACACCTGGCTGGGAGGGTCCCACGCCCATGGAGCCTCCCTCATTGCTAGCACAGCAATATGTGGTCTAACTGCAAGGCAGCAGCTAGGCTGAGGGAGAGGTGCCCGCCATTGCTGAGCCTTAAGTAAGTAAACAAAGCCACTGAGAAGTTCGAACTGGGTGGACCCCACAGCAGCTCAAGAAGGCCTGCCTACAGATACAGAGTCTATCTGTAGACTCCACCTCTAGGGACAGGGCACAGCTAAACAAAAAGCAGCAGAAACCTCTGTAGATGCAAACGACTCTGTCTGACAACATTGAAGAGAGCAGTGGATCTCCCAACATGGAGGTTGAGATCTGAGAACTGACAGACTGCCTGCTCAAGTGGGTCCCTGACCCCTGAGTAGCCTAAATAGGAGACATCCCCCACTAGGTGCAGACCGACACCCTACACCTCACATGGTGGTGTACACCCCTGAGACAAAGCTTCTAGAACAAGAATCAGACAGGTACACTCGCTGTTCAGCAATATTCTATCTTCTGCAGCCTCTGCTGCTGATACCCAAGCAAACAGCGTCTGGAGTGGACCTCAAGCAATCTCCAACGGACCTACAGCTGCGGATCCCAACTGTTAGAAGGAAAACTAACAAACAGGAAAGACACCCACACCAAAACCCATCAGTATGTCACCATCATCAAAGACCAAAGACAGATAAAACCATAAAGATGAGGGAAAATGCAGGGCAGAAAAGCTGGAAATTCAAAAAATCAGAGCGCATCTCCCTCTCCAAAGGAACACAGCTCATTACCAGCAACGGATCAAAGCTGGATGGAGAATGACTTTGACGAGTTGAGAGAAGAAGGCTTCAGTCCATCAAACTTCTCAGAGCTAAAGGAGGAATTATGTACCCAGCAAAAAGAAACTAAAAATCTTGAAAAAAGAATGGAAGAATGGATAACTAGAATAATCAATGCAGAGAAGGCCATAAACGAACTGACAGAGATAAAAACCACGACATGAGAAATACGTGACAAATGCGCAAGCTTCAATAACTGACTCGATCAACTGGAAGAAAGAGTATCAGCAATTGAAGATCAAATGAATGAAATGAACCGAGAAGAGAAGTCTAAAGAAAAAAGAGGAAAAAGAAATGAACAAAGCCTTCAAGAAGTATGGGATTATGTGAAAAGACGAAATCTAACTTTGATTGGGGTGCCTGAAAGTGACGGGGAAAATGGAACCAAGTTGGAAAACACTCTGCAGGATATCATCCAGGAGAACTTCCCCCATCTAGTAAGGCAGGCCAACATTCAAATTCAGGAAATACAGAGAATGCCACAAAGATACTCCTCGAGAAGAGCAACTCCAAGACACATAATTGTCAGATTCACCAAAGTTGAAATGAAGGTAAAACTGTTAAGGGCAGCCAGAGAGAAAGGTCGGGTTGCCCACAAAGGGAAGCCCATCAGACTAACAGCAGATCCCTCGGTAGAAACTCTCCAAGCCAGAAGAGAGTGGGGGCCAATATTCAACATTCTTAAAGAAAAGAATTTTCAACCCAGAATTTCATATCCAGCCAAACTAAGTTTCATAAGTGAAGGAGAAATAAAATCCTTTACAGACAAGCAAATGCTTAGAGGTTTTGTCACCACCAGGCCTGCCCTACAAGAGGTCCTGAAGGAAGCACTAAACATGGAAAGGAACAACCAGTACCAGGCATTGCAAAAACATGCCAAAATGTAAAGTCCATCGATGCTAGGAAGAAACTGCATCAACTAACGAGCAAAATAACCAGCTAATATCATAATGACAGGATCAAGTTCACACATAACAATATTAACCTTAAATGTAAATGGACTAAATGGTCCAATTAAAAGACACAGACTGGCAAATTGGATAAAGAGTCAAGACCCATCAGTCTGCTGTATTCAGGAGACCCATCTCACATGCAGAGGCGCACATAGGCTCAAAATAAAGGGATGGAGGAGGATCTACCAAGCAAATGGAGAACAAAAAAAAGCAGGGGTTGCAATCATAGTCTCTGATAAAACAGACTTTAAACCATCAAAGATCAAAAGAGACAAAGAAGGCCATTACATAATGGTAAAGGGATCAATTCAACAAGAAGAGCTAACTATCCTAAATATATATGCACCCAATACAGGAGTACCCAGATTCATAAAGCAAGTCCTTAGACACTTACAAAGAGACTTAGACTCCCATACAATAATAATGGGAGACTTCAACACCCCACTGTCAACATTAGACAGATCAACGAGACAGAAAGTTAACAAGGATATCCAGGAATTGAACTCAACTCTGCACCAAGCAGACCTAATAGACATCTACAGAACTCTCCACCCCAAATCAAGAGAATATATATTCTTCTCAGCACCACATTGCACTTATTCCAAAATGAACTACATAATTGGAAGTAAAGCACTCCTCAGCAAATGTACAAGAACAGAAATTATAACAAACTGTCGCTCAGACCACAGTGCAATCAAACTAGAACTCAGGACTAAGAAACTCAATCAAAACCGCTCAACTAAATGGAAACTGAAGAACCTGCTCCTGAATGACTACTGGGTACATAATGAAATGAAGGCAGAAATAAAGATGTTCTTTGAAATGAATGAGAACAAAGATACAACATAACAGAATCTCTGGAAATGTATAGCACTAAATGCCCACAAGAGAAAGCTGGAAAGATCTAAAATTGACACCCTAACATCACAATTAAAAGAACTAGAGAAGCAAGAGCAAACACATTCAAAAGCTAGCAGAAGGCAAGAGATAACTAAGATCAGAGCAGAACTGAAGGAGATACAGACACAAAAACCCTCCAAAAAATCGATGAATCCAGGAGTTGGTGTTTTGAAAAGATCAACAAAATTGATAGACCACTAGCAAGACTAATAAAGAAGAAAAGAGAGAAGAATCAAATAGATGCAATAAAAAATGATAAAGGGGATATCACCACCAACCCCACAGAAATACAAACTACCATCAGAGAATACTATAAACACCTCTGCGCAAATAAACTAGAAAATCTAGAAGAAATGGATAATTTCCTGGACACTTACACTCTTCCAAGACTAAACCAGGAAGAAGTTGAATCCCTGAATAGACCAATAGCAGGCTCTGAAAATTGAGACAATAATTAATAGCCTACCAACCAAAAAAGTCCAGGACCAGATGGATTCACAGCTGAATTCTACCAAAGGTACAAGGAGGAGCTGGTACCATTCCTTCTGAAACTATTACAATCAACAGAAAAACAGGGAATCCTCCCTAACTCATTTTAGGAGACCAACATCATCCTGATACCAAAGCCTGGCAGAGACACAACAAAAAAAGAGAATTTTAGACCAATATCCCTGATGAACATCGATGCAAAAATCCTCAATAAAATACTGGCAAATCGAATCCAGAAGCACATCAAAAAGCTTATCCACCATGATCAAGTGGGCTTCATCCCTGGGATGCAAGGCTGGTTCAACAGATGCAAATCAATAAACGTAATCCAGCATGTAAACAGAACCAAAGACAAAAACCACATGATTATCTCAATAGATGCAGAAAAGGCCTTTGACAAAATTCAACAGCCCTTCGTACTAAAAACTCTCAATAAATTCAGTATTGATAGAACATATCTCAAAATAATAAGAGCTATTTATGACAAACCCATAGCCAATATCATGCTGAATGGGCAAAAACTGGAACCATTCCCTTTGAAAACTGGCGCAAGACAGGGATGGCCTCTCTCACCACTCCTATTCAACACACTGTTGGAAGTTCTGGCTAGGGCAATCAGGCAAGAGAAAGAAATAAAGGGTATTCAGTTAGGAAAAGAAGAAGTCAAATTGTCCCTCTTTGCAGATGACATGATTGTATATTTAGAAAACCCCATCATCTCAGCCCAAAATCTCCTTAAGCTGATAAGCAACTTCAGCAAAGTCTCAGGATACAAAATCAATGTGCAAAAATCACAAGCATTCTTATACACCAGTAACAGACAAACAGAGAGCCAAATCATGAATGAACTTCCATTCACAGTTGCTTCAAAGAGAATAAAATACCTAGGAATCCAACTTACAAGGAATGTAAAGGACCTCTTCAAGGAGAACTACAAACCACTGCTCAGTGAAATAAAAGAGGACATAAACAAATGGAAGAACATACCATGCTCATGGATAGGAAGAATCAATATTGTGATGATGGCCATACTGCCCAAGGTAATTTATAGATTCAATGCCATCCCCATCAAGCTACCAATGAGTTTCTTCACAGAATTGGAAAAAACTGCTTTAAAGTTCATATGGAAACAAAAAAGACCCCACATTGACAAGACAATCCTAAGTCAAAAGAACAAAGCTGGAGGCATCAGGCTACCTGACTTCAAACTATACTACAAGGCTACAGTAACCAAAACAGCATGGTACTGGTACCAAAACAGAGATATAGACCAATGGAACAGAACAGAGTCCTCAGAAATAATACCACACATCTACAGCCATCTGATCTTTGACAAACCTGACAAAAACAAGAAACAGGGAAGGATTCCCTATTTAATAAATGGTGCTGGGAAAATTGGCTAGTCATAAATAGAAAGCTGAAACTGGATCCTTTCCTTACTCCTGATACGAAAATTAACTCAAGATGGATTAGATGCTTAAATGTTAGACCTAATACTATAAAAACCCTAGAAGAAAACCTAGGTAATACCATTCAGGACATAGGCGTGGGCAAGGACTTCATGTCTAAAACACCAAAAGCAATGGCAATAAAAGCCAAAATTGACAAATGGGATCTAATTAAACTAAAGAGCTTCTGCACAGCAAAAGAAACTGTCATCAGAACGAACAGGC
Organism: Macaca fascicularis; assembly: GCF_037993035.2. Lineage (NCBI taxonomy): Eukaryota > Metazoa > Chordata > Mammalia > Primates > Cercopithecidae > Macaca > Macaca fascicularis. The sequence goes on from NC_088375.1 coordinate 138,730,622, forward strand.
AACCTACAGAATGGGAGAAAATTTTTGCAATCTACTCATCTGACAAAGGGCTAATATCCAGAACCTACAAAGAGCTCAAACAAATTTACAAGAAAAAACCAAACAACTCCATCAAAAAGTGGACAAAGGATATGAACAGAGACTTCTCAAAAGAAAACATTCATACAGCCAACAGACACATGAAAGAATGCTTGTCATCACTGGCCATTTGATTTGATTTGGAGAAATGCAAATCAAAACCACAATGAGATACCATCTCACACTGGTTAGAATGGCAATCATTAAAAAGTCAGGAAACAACAGGTGCTGGAGAGGATGTGGAGAAATAGGAACACTTTTACACTGTTGGTGGGATTGTAAACTAGTTCAACCATTGTGGAAGACAGTGTGGCGATTCTTCCAGGATCTAGAACTAGAAGTACCATATGACCCAGCCATCCCATTACTGGGTATATACCCAAAGGATTATAAATCATGCTGCTCTAAAGACACATGCACACATATGTTTACTGCAGCACTATTCACAATAGCAAAGACTTGGAATCAACCCAAATGTCCATCAGTGACAGAATGGATTAAGAAAACGTGGCACATATACAACATGGAATACTATACAGCCATAAAAAAAGATGAGTTCGTGTCCTTTGTAGGGACATGGATGCAGCTGGAAACCATCATTCTCAGCAAACTATCGCAAGAACAGAAAAACAAACACCACATGTTCTCACTCATAGGTGAAAACTGAACAATGAGATCACTTGGACTTGGGAAGGGGAACATCACACACCAGGGCCTATCACAGGGTGGGGAGAGGGGGGAGGGATTGCATTGGGAGTTATACCTGATGTAAATGATGAGTTGATGGGTGCTGATGAGTTGATGGGTGCAGCACACCAACATGGCACAAGTATACATATGTAACAAACCTGCACATTGTGCACGTGTACCCTAGAACTTAAAGTATAATAATAAAAATAAATAAATAAATAAAACCAAAAAAATTATTTGGGGAGAACAAAAGGAGCCGGGCCAAGAGATTTTCACCATGAAATGTAGTGGGAAAATGCCAGCCTCTTTTCCTTTACCATGGAAGCACCAAGAATTTCAGAGACCATTATGAATAACGGTTAAAACCAACACCAGTCCATCACAAAGTGCCCTTTGTCAGAGCAAAACAGTATCCCATGCTTTATGAGTCTTCATTGGTAGAAACAGAAATCTTCCTTCTTTTCTTCCCTTTTAAAAATGGAAATTTGAGATACTATAACATCAAATCCATACCCAGTAAGAATAAAAGGTAATTACTTTAAATTGACTAAATTTTTAACAAAATACTCCTCTGCCATATGAAACACAATAAGCTGAGATGGACTGAAAATATATAATCTTTAGTGGACTCAAAGCAAGCCAGATTCCCAAGGGTTAAAAATATTTAGCATTAAATTGCTAGTTCACTTCTTGCCCTCTGATAACCAGCAACAAAATTGCTTTTCTGTTGCATAAAGTATCTTTCAAATTCAATTGCTTATCTCCTCATTCATTCAAGAAAGAGAGACCTCAGATTTACAGGAACCAGAGCCCATAATACAAATATAGTATATTAAACATACAGCAGACATCTTCTGAAAAATAACCAAAACACAGTCTATTGACTTTAACCTTCTATATCAAGGTATTCTTCAGTGGTCTCAACTGGATGCTGGCTATGAGAAATTCCAATTATTTGAATTTCTATATATAGGATAAGCATTTAGTTATCAACACGCACCATAAAACATATTTTCATCTGTTATTAAAGCACTATTACTATGTGGAATTGAATGTATTTCTACTGTGAACTCAACTGCCAGTGAAGCGGGCAAGGCGGCATTTTTTGTAGAAGATTCCCTTTGCAGACCTGTTTTCTGTGCACTGTCCTGTAGCAACCTTTGGATTTGCTTTTGGGTAAATAAAATAATACCCCGTGGAAATATTTTTGACATTCCTTCTTCTTTCCTCACTCTCTTTCACCTCCTCTTATATGCGTTACTCTTTGGCTTGGTTTTCACAAACTAATTTGATGTTTAAAACTGTTTTTCTACAGTAATCACTGTGCCAATACCTTACAGGCTTAGAGAAACCCTTCTTGTGAAAGGAGGTCTCTTACAGGGTACTGAGCTCACTTAATTTTAGCAAAATACCAAACAGTGGGACTGAGATGTACCTGACATCTTATCACACTGATTCCAATTTTGATGAAAACAAGTTTGCAGACTAGGAAATGGAGCCAAATTAAATGTATTTCTAGAATGGCATGGATGTTAGTGATATCAGCGTTTGCTAGGATCTCCTAAAAAGCATCACTGCTCTTCATGGTTCACAGACTAGCAGAATTGGAGCAGGATGGAGAGAAGAGAGGGGGAAAAAGCCAGAGGGGAGAAAAGAGAAAGTCTCATCGTGAAGGAAAAAGAAATCTAATTCAGTATCCTCTTTCTGCAACAACGAAGCAGTTGATCTCTGAGAAAGCTTAGTGGGTTTCCCACATGCTTCTATAGATAATTTGTCCAAAGTCGAGTGGCTATAGAAGAGCAAAGAAAAAAACTCAGGGCTTTTTATTAGGTTTACCCTTGTTTTAGTGTAAAACTTTATAACTCTTATGGTTTATTTCAGATTATAAAAGAAGTAAAAAGACATATGATAAAATTAAAAATAAGATAATCCCAGAAACTATTGTTCTTAATAATCTGATGCATATTTGCCTAGAGTTTCCCATTTACATATTGTTTGCATCTATAAAATATTGCTATCTGTACAAGTCTATATTCGGTATTATACAATATTTTTAATTTATTTATTAGTATTTCTTCATTAAACAAGGCTTAAGATTTTTAGTTGTGAAATAGTTCTTTATATAAATGTGCCATTATTTTTGACCATTTTTTGTTTCATTTAATGTAAACATAACTTACAACACTTTAATAAATGACTTTGCATATACATATTGGTATGTACTTTAAATTGTTTTCTCAGAATGGATTTCTAGATTAGAAATTTTTAACAGCAATTTACTCATTTAAAAGCACTCTCCAATATAATCATTCCCTAAACAAATAATTAAAAGAAAGAGAATGTGAAAGTTAATCAAGTTCAAGAAACTCTGTATTCAAATTTTTAATAAAGGTCCTTGGTATATTTACAGTTTTTAACTCTTTCTTTTATTGAAGTGTTATTTATATGTATCGAAATGCTCTGGTTTTAAGTGTTATAGTTTGATGAATTGAAAAGTGAATACATCCATATAATCATACCCATATCAATATGTGAAATATTTCCCTCACTCTTGGGAGTCCCCATGTGCTCTTTCTCAGGTAACCTCTACCTCCAGAAGAAACTACTATTGAGATCTTTTTCACTACACAGTAAATTTGCTTTGCCTGTTCCAGATCTTCATACACAATGTGGTTTGGCATGTCTTGCTTCTTTCCCTCAGCATAATGATTTTGAGATTCATCCATGTTACTGCATATATAGGTATTTAATTCTTCTTTATGGTTGAACAGTATTGTATACTGAAATTGGTCTAGCTACTTTTCTGTTGATGGATATTTGAGTTGTTTCCAGCTTTTGGCTATTGTGAATGAAACTGCTATGAAATTGCAATCAAGTCTTTCTAGACATATTCTTTCATTTTTCTTGGGTGAATATCCAGCAGTATAACTTCTGAGTCATAGAGGTTATGTTTAACTTTATAAGAAACTGCCAGATTATATTCTAGGTGCTTGTACCATTTTACCCCACCCCCAACCCCGAGCAATGTATATGGGTTTCAGTTGCTCTAGATCCTTGCCAAGATTTATTGTTGATTGTCTTTGTAATTTTAGTCGTTCAAATGGGTGTGGAGTGGTATCTAATTCTGATTTATAGTTTTATTTCCCTGATGACTAATGATGTCAATGAGTTTTATATGTGTTTATTAACCATGTTTCTTTGTGCAGTGTCTAAACTATTCAAATCTTTTCCCAAATTTTTTATTACTAAGTGGAAGAATTTTCTACATGTTCTGAATTTAAGACTTTTATTTAATATAACTGTACAACATTTTATCACAGCCTGTAGCTTGCCTAATTATTTTCTTACTGTTGTGTTTTAATAAGCAAAATTTTTTTTAATTTTGAGAAAGTATAATTTCTCTTTCTTAAAAATTAGTACTGCTGTTTATCCTATTTAAGAAATCTTTGCTTATTGTTATGGTTTAAATGTTTTCGTCTCTGCCAAAATTCATAATAAAATTCAGTCCCCAATGCAACACTATTGGGTGGTGAGGCCTTTGGGAGGTGAGTAAATCATGTGAGGGCTTCACTGTCATGAATGGGATTAGGCACCTTCCCACAAAGGGCTTGATGGAGAGAATTTGTCCCTTTTCTTGGCCTTCTACCTTCTGCCATGTGAGGATGCACCAAAAAGGCCCTGACCAGACAGCAGATGTCAATGCCTTCATCTGGGACTTCCCAGGCTCCAAAACTGTGAGAAGTAAAAATTCTGTTCTTTATAAGTTACTCAGTCTCAGGTATTCCATTACAGCAGTACAAAATAGACTAAGATGCCTGCCCTAAGTTACTGTCCTATATTGTCTTCTAAAAGCTTAACAGTTTTAGATTTTATATTAAAGTCTAAGGTTCATATTGAATTAATTTTTGTGTATGGCAGGAGACAGGGTCTAGGTACATGGTTTTACACCTGAATTTCCAGTTGTTTGAGAGCCACTTGTTTTAAGGATCTTTTCCCACTGAAATGCTTTGGCACCTCTGTTTAAAAACAACCAACTATAAGTCATTTCTGAAATCCCCATTTTTTTTCCATTGACTAAATCAGGAAAAATTTAAAGCAACAGCTGCCTGATTCCATGGTCTACAAGGACTATTTTACCGCTATCTTTTGAATCACTGAAATGCTGCACCAGCCTTCCACAGGTATCCCATCACTGTTCACTACCAATTCTACTAACAGCACCATAACAAGCCAGGAAGCAATCAGCACTCCACTTAATACTTATAATGGAGTCCTTGTTGCCAACTGGACAGTGCATGATCCAGCTACAAAATCCCACTTTAGAGTCCACTTCCTAAGACCATTCCTGGTAACACCTGGACACAAAAAGTGAGGCAGAGATTTACACACAGGGTGTCTATTGGGAAATGCTTTTGGGGAGATGGCTGTAAGGGAGTAAGAGAAGCAGAAATGGACAGAAGAAGTCGAACTGTGATCCAGTTGTAACAGAACCCTCAGGCGATTCCAACCCTATGAGGGGTCTGAAGCTGGAAATCCCCTTCAGACTTATACCAGATTGAGACAAATGGGGTAAAGCTTTAAATCTCTACATCAACCAGCCATTTGTTGTGGACTGTCCTTGGGGAGGATGCATAACCGTAGGTGAAACAGCTCCCTTCTGCTAAGGCAATAACCCTGTCCAAATAAGATGGCTTCCATTACATACAAAATTAAGGAAAATGTACTTAAAACTTATTACCAGATTTTCAATATATGTGTTGATATCTGCCATGGTCCCCCTGTCAGACTAGCAGGCAAGGTGGACAAAAGGGGGAAAGATGAGTTAAGCCACTTTTCTGAGATTGGTACTCCCCAAAACAAATCCTGAGAAAGGGACTTGAAGCTTATTTGGGATGTCATTCAAGAAAGTATAAGTGAGGGAGTGGGTAAAGTAAGACAAAAAAAGGGATAAAAACCAGTAAAGGGTATTATGAAATAATAAGAAATATACAAAGTGGCCTCTGCTCCAGGTCCTGACATACAGCTTCCAAAACCCTTGTAAATAGGGGTATGAGAAATATCTTTTTTTCCAATGTTTGGTCTTTGACTCTGCTTCCCGATACAGAGCTTCTAAGACCACTGAAATTTCCTGAGTGATAGGAGCATCTGATACAGAGCTCCTAAATCCCTTGGAATTTCCTGGATGATAGGAGCATCTTTTGCTCTAATGAGGTGGCTCTTGGTGGATTACTGGATAGGGGCTGGTCACCAGAACGACGAAGCCATGACTAGAAGCTTGCAACTTTCAGCCCCACTCCCTATTCTCCAGAAAATGGGAAAAGGACTGGAAATGGAAGTAATGACCAGCCACTTGTATGTGGTGAATCTTTCACAAAAATCCCTGAACTTTAAGGTTCAGGAAACTTCCAGGTTGGTGGACAAGCACCTATCTATGCGTCGGGGGGGTGGTGCAGCCCAATTCCATGGAGACAGAAGCTCCTATGTGCAGGACACTTCTGAACCTCACCCTATAGGCCTCTTTCTCTGACTGTTCATTTGTATCCTTTAAAACATCCTTTGTAACAAATCAACCATACTAGGTAGACTGAGTTCCTGGATTTTGTTAGCCGCTCAAACAAATTCTCAAACCCAAAGAGGGTGTTGTGGAAACCTCCAATTTGAGCTAAGTCAGAAGAAGTTGTCGGTAACCTGGGGACCTGCTACTTGCAACTGGCATCTGTAAGTAAGGGCAGTCTTGTGGAACTGAGTCTCTAACCTGTGAAATTTGATGCTATCTCCAGGTAGAGAGTATCACAATTTTGTTAAATTTTACGACAGCAAAATGGTGTCGGATAATTTCTTGGTGTGGGAAAAACCCACCCATCTGATGTCAGAAGGGAAATATTGGGAGTGGTATGAAACAGTTTGTTTTTTTTCCGTATACAGGTATGTCCATGAACAGGTTACCATTGTAGGAAATTGAGGTTCAAGCCTGATGGGATCTAATAGAATATTCCTCAACTCATAGAGGGACAGGAAAGTTAAAGTACTAATTCACCAAATCCCATCTCTTAAGGCTTGAGGACTGCCCCAGAGGCTTTTCCTCACTTCTGAACAAGTTGCCTTGGTACCCGAGAAAGCCCTCAGGCTAAGCAGAGATATCCAAGTGTCAGAGGGACAAAGCTTTTAATACATATGAAACTCAGAGGGGAGCCTAGGAGGTACCGGCTGGGCATTGAGTGTGTCTGCTCTAGTCACTGACACCACATTCTTTTTTAAAAGAACTAAATTGTATTGTTTATATTTGAGATTTACAACATGATGCAGGATACATAGTAATGGTAAAATGATTACAACAGTGAAACAGATTAACCTATCATCTCACATAGTTACTTTGTGTGTGTGACAAGAGCAGCTAAAATGAACTTATTTAACAAAAATCCCTAATATGGTGCAATTTTATTAACTTTACCCCTCATATTGTACATTAAATATCTAGACTTGTTCTCCTTACATGTCTGATGTTTTGTATCTTTTGACCTACATCTCCCTATTTTCTCTCTTCCATCCTTACCCACGTTAACCATGGTTTCATTCTCTATACCTGTGTGTTTGAGCTCTGTTTTTTAATATTCCACATATTAAATTCCACATAAGTGAAATCACACAATATTTTTCTTTCTGTGGCTGGCTTATTTCACTTAGCGTAATGTACTCCGAGTTCATCCATTCACGACAAATGGCAGGATCTCCTTTTTTAAGGTCGAAAAATATTCCACTGTGAGTGTGTGTGTGTGTGTGTGTGTGTGTGTGTGTGTCATTTTATTTTATTCATTCATCCACCAATGAGCATTTAGGTTGTTTCTGTATCCTGGCTGTTGTGAATAATGCTGCAATGAAAATGGGAGTGCAGATGTCTTTTTCTTTTTCCTTTTCTTTTTTTCTTTTTTTTTTTTTTTTTGACGGTGTCTCATTCTGTCACCAGACTGAAGTGCAGAGGCACAATCTCCACTCACTGCAACCTCCGCCTCCCAGGTTCAAGCAATTCTCCTGCCTCAGCCTCCCGAGTAGCTGGGACTACAGGTGTGTGCCACCACGCCTGGCTAATTTTTTGTATTTTTAGTAGAGATGGAGTTTCACCATGTTGGACAGGATGGTCTCAATCTCCTCACCTCGTGATCTGCCCACCTCAGCCTCCCAAAGTGCTGGGATTACAGGCTTGAACCCCCATGCCAGGCAGATGTCTTTACAAGGTAGCGACTTCATCTCGTTGGGTATACACCCAGAAGAGGGATTCCTGGGTCATATTGAGAGGTGAAGCTGGCTGGCCTTCTGGGTGTGGTGAGGACTTGGAGAACTTTTCTGTCTAGCTAAAGGATTGTAAATGCACCAATCAGCACGTTGTATCTAGCTAAAGGTTTGTAAACACACCAATCAGCACTCTCTAAAATGGACCAATCAGCACTCTGTAAAATGGACCAATCAGTGCTCTGTAAAATGGACAAATCAGCAGGATGTGGGCGGGGCCAAATAAGGGAATAAAAGCTGACCACCCCAGCCAACAGCAGCAACCCACCCGTGTCCCCTTTCACGCTGTGGAAGCTTTATTCTTTTGCTCTTCACAAGAAATCTTGCTGCTGCTCACTCTTTGGGTCCACACTACCTTTATGAGATGTAATACTCACTGCGAAGATCAGCAGCTTCCCATTCCTGAAGCCAGTGAGACCGCGAACCCACCAGGAGGAAAGAACAACTCTGGACGCACCACCTTTAAGAGCTGTAACACTCACCGGGAAGGTTCGCGGCTTCACTCCTGAAGTCAGCGATACCACAAACCCACCAGAAGAAAGAAACTCCGGACACATCTGAATGTCTGAAGGAACAAACTCCAGACACACCATCTTTATGAATGAAGGGTCCACAGCTTCATTCTTGAAGTCAGTGAGACCAAGAACCCACCAGAAGGAACAAGTTCTGGACACAATATGGTAGTTCAATTTATAATTTCTTTTGGAACTTTAATACTGTTTTTCAGAATGGCTCAACCAATCTACATTCCCACCAACAGTGTACTAGGTTCTCTTTTTTCCATACCATCACCAACATTTGTTATTGCTTGTTGTTTTTATAATAGTCATCCTTAGAGGTGTGTGGTGATATCTCATAGTGGTTCTAATTTATATTTCCCTTGTGATTAGTGATGTTGAATTATATTACAAAACTATAATAATGAAAACAGTATGGTATTGGCATAGAAACAGTAACATAAACCAATGGAATAGAATAGAGAGCCCAGAAATAAATCCAGACATATATGGTGAACTAATTTTAGACAGGAGCACCAAAAGGACACCATGGGAAAAGAGCAGTTGCTTCAATAAATGGTGCTGTGGAAACTATTTCTACACGTGAAAGAATGAAATTGGACCTTTACACCATACACAAAAAGCAGCTCAAAATGAAGGGAAAAAAAGCCAAAGCCAAACCAAAGATAAGACTTGAAACCATAAACCTCCTAGAAGAGAACATAGGGGGAAAAGTCCTCAGTAGTAGCCTTGACAATGATTTTTGGATATAACATCAAAAGTTCAAGCTACCAAAACATAAATAAGTAAATGAGACTACACCACACTTAAAAGTTTCTTCACAGAAAAGGAAACAATCAACAAAATGAAAACACGACCTATGGACTGGGAAAAAATAATTGCAAACCACAAATATTATAATGTGTTGATATCTAAAATTTATAAAGAACTCTGTATTTGTCCATTTTCACACTGCTGATCAAGACATACCCAAGACTGGGAAGAAAAAGAGGTTTAATTGGACTTACAGTTCCACATAGCTGGGGAGGCCTCAGAATCATGGCAGGAGGTGAAAGACACTTCTTTTTTCTTTCTTTCTTTCTTTTTTTTTTTTTTTTGAGATGGAGTCTTGCTCTGTTACCCAGGCTGGAGTGCAGTGGCATGATCGGCTCACTGAAACCTCTGTCTCCCAGGTCCAAGCAATTCTCCTGACTCAGCCTCCTAAGCAACTGGGATTACAGGTGTCAGCCACCACACCCAGCTAATTTTTTGTATTTTTAGTAGAGATGGGGTTTCGCCGTGTTTCACAGGCTGGTTTTGAACTCCCGAGCTCAGGCAATCTGCCCGCCTTGGCCTCTGAAAGTGCTGGAATTACAAGTGTGAGCCACCATGCCTGGCTGAAAGGTACTACTTATATGGTGGCAGCAAGAGAAAAAATGAGGAAGAAGCATAAATAGAAACCCCTGATAAACCCATCATATCTCGTGAGACTTTTTCACTGCCACGAGAATAGCAGACCAGCCCCCATGATTCAGTTACCTCCTCCTGGGTCCCTCCCACAATATGTGGGAATTCTGGGAGATACAATTCAAGTTGAGATTTGGATGGGGACACAGCCAAAACCTCTTACAACTCAATAGTAGAAACCAAATAATACAATTTAAAAATGGGCAAAGGATCAGGTGGGGTGGCTCACACCTGTAATCCAAGCACTGTGGGAGGCCGAGGTGGGTGCAGCGCTTGAGGCCAGGAATTCGAGACCAGCCTGGCCAACATGGTGAAATCCCATCTCTACTAAAATTACGAAAATTAGCCAGGCGTGGTGGTGCATGCCTATAGTCCCAGCTACTTGGGAGGCTGAGGCACAAGAATGGCTTGAACCCAGGAGGCGGAGGTTGCAGTGAGCCAATATTGTGCCACTGCACTCCAGCCTGGGTGACAGAGGGAGACTGTGTCTCAAAAAAAATTAATAACAATAAATAAATCAAGCAAAGGGCTTAGCAGACATTTCTGACATTTCTCCAAAAATTACATAAAAATTGCTAACATATATATGAAAAGAAGCTCAATACTACTTTCTTAATCTGCTCTGGAGGTAGCAGGCTTAGGTAGAAGAACTAAGGTAGTTTGTAGAATGAAGAGACTACTAACCACCAAGGGGCTCATGTCATCCATTAACCCAGCAAGGATTTGGGGAGTTGGGACAGGTGTAACCAATGGTGATGAGTTCAGCTTTATCATAATATTGCATGTGCTCCTCCTTCTTTGGAAGGTTTTGCTCTATTATACGCAGGTGATATAAGTATACTAACATGTTTTAACAGTGTAAACATTCTATTGGGAAGGCCATGGTTTACTAAAAAGTAATCAATAATAATGAATAATATTGTTGTCTACAAAGTGATAGGTAATGTCCTAAACATGTTATACATATCATCTCTATGAATCTTCACAACATTATGGAAATAAGTATAATACAATTTTTCTCACTCATAAGTTTGTGGGTTGGCTGGGGTGACTTGTGAGTCTGGGAGCTGAGCTGGGATCAGCTGACTAGGCTCCAGGCTGCAAATTGGCTCGAGTCTGCTTAAGCTGTCTTTCATTCCAGGACCAGCAGCTCTCCAGAGCTTACTTTTCTCACAGCTGATGGCAAAAGAACAGGAGGCCAAATCAAACTAGGCAAGCACATTTAACATTGGAACTCTGTGTTGGTAACATTCTGGTTATAGCCTCCCCTTGATAACCTATCATAGACAAAGTAAATTACATGGCCAAACCTAGTATCACTGGGGTGGAAAAATACAGCCCCCATGGAAGAAGTGGAAGAGAGTGAAACTTTGCAGGACACGAATGCAGCCTACTATCACTATTAAGTACCTTTCTGTAGTCATTAACAAATGGTAGAACTGAGACCAAAGCCCAGTTCTCTTTTTACCCCTGCTCTGAATCCTCACAACATTCTGGCTCTTCAGGAGGAGCTAAAAGGAGTTGGTGGAAAGTTGGGGAAATTTAAAGACTAACCTTTTAGAAACATATTTCTGAAATTAATCTATATATTATGGTGACCTGTGGGCAAGTAGGATAGTGGAAAAAATAGGATTCTACTGGTTGTATTGGAGAGGGCATTGTTCAACCAATCAACTGTGAATTTCTAGGAAGTTAAAACAAGTGATCCAAGAATGTCAAATAAAAGAGACCTGGTTTCACGTCTGAATACTGCCGCGGATAAACTGATGATCTCAATCTGGTTTCTAGACTTTTCCAAGTTTCAGCTTCCTCTAGTGAAAAATAAGGGACAACACTTAGCGTACCTGAACATTATGCTTTTAATAAACCCTTCAGGCTGATCTGAGAGAACTTATAAAAGAGGCCCTCTCCTACTGTGTCTCCATGGTATGCAGGTAGCTGGAAAAGCAAATCTGGAATAAACACCAACTCCTCCTACTTGGTGATAATTTTTTAAAATCAATTTGGGGGATATATGTCACAAAATAAAGCTCTCAAAAACTTGTTGACTATAATAAATTTTCTTTAATTAATTCTTCTTTAATTTACAAAAATTTGTCCGAATTTTCTACAAATGCTCAAATTCCTTCCTAATCTTTAATGTTTAACTTGATGAAAGTTAGCTGAGTCAAAAATTTCAAACACACCCTTTCAGAAAGTCTGTAGTTTACACAAAGTATTATTTGGCTTCGTGAGCTATTCCACCAAAGGGCAATGAAATACCATTCCAAGAATATCTCAAATATCAAAGAAGGGAAAGGAAGGTCTAGTTGACTTTTTTCCTCTCTCTAACTGATTAAGGATAGAACTGTTTAGATTGTTCCACATATACCGCAGACCCCAGTTGGAGAGAGAAACGTTTGCCCAGTCGCCATACGAGGCCTAATATCCCCCAGGCATTATTAGATGTAAGTTCCTTGAGACTTGGAACATGTGTATTTCTTATTGCACCTGGTCATGCTTTGATATAAAAAGTTTTGAATAAAGTTTTGTTGAAAGAAGGAGTGAACAATTAACACATGAATTTCAATGATAATTGTTCTTTGTATTCACATGAGACATATTGTGCAAACATAGACTGGATGTAATATAGCCAACAGATTTTAAAAAGATATTGCTCATGCTTCTTAAGCATAGTGATCTGATATTCACAAGGTTGAGGAGAATGAAAGGATTGGATACCTGTTGTGCACAATCAGTTTGGATACTTGTGAAACACAATTAATATATAAAAGGGTAATTGTTCCTACAAGCATATAAGCATATCCAAGTTGAACTCAAACATGGGGAAAGGTAATGCGAGATAATCCAAGATAAACTATTGGATAGATACTCCCAATACCAGTACATCTAATTTAGGGTCCCACAACGTAAAGGGAACTTGGATGATTTTTATTATGTTAAAAATATGTTAGATAAAACTTAGGTTATTTGAAGAAAGTGACCAAATAACTTGGGCTAATCTGGTTTGGAATTTTTTTTTTTTTTTTTTTTTGGACTTCTTAGGCCAAATTAGAATTCAGGATTTTGTTCTTTATCTACTTAAGAGTAAATTTTACTTAAGAGTAAATTTTAAAGTTTTTCAAGGGAAAAATTTACCAAAACTTGCTATTATTATTGCAAGCTACCATTTGTTATCTTTATATGCTAAGTACTTTCTTTCTATTGGTGTATGAGTGTGCGTGGTGTATACATATGTATATACTATATATAAACATATATTTTTCCAGAATGTAATAGTTCCATAATTATGCTTATCTCCATTTTCTAGATGAGTTGACTCACACTGACATTGATATTTTGCCTAAGGTTGTGCAGATAGCTAGTGGCAGAGCAGGGTTCAGCCCCAGGATTGGCTGTCTCCAAAGTCTTTGTTCTTTGTAGTACTCTACATTATCAAGGGATCAGAACTACCTGTTATCTATCAAAAGCTTCCCTACACCTTTACCTGGAAAAAGACCTGGCCTGGGTCAGATTATCTCACATCTCTTAGTGTGTTTTACCCTGACCCACTCAATTAGACAAGTCTAAGTCATCTTTCACATTGTTTCAATTTCATGACTTCCTCTCTCCTTCCTCAGCAGCTCTTCCAAACTCTAATCCCTTGTTCACAAGATTAACACCCCCGTTGAGCATTCAAGCTTCCTTACGTTAGTGCCCACATCCTGTTCAGCTATTTCAGTTCTACCCTCTCCATCCCCTAACTGAGGCCAGCCATACAAACAGACATCTGCACTTTCCACAACGTTGATGGGATTGTGCCTGTCATTTCATCCTCTAGGTGTAGAGGCTGATACAGAGTCAAGCCCATGATGTTTTCCTGGTGATGGTGGCTGACATGGCTACTTAAAATGTCCACTGTCTCTACCTCTGTGTTGTCTCCAGGCAACAGAAGGCTCTCTGAAAAGACCTTGCAACTCGAATACTGGCTTATTATAAGATTTGGTTCTCTAAATACAATTTGGTTTCTCCCCTGCTTGGCAAGTCCACGGTTACCTCTCATTGAAATATATCCTGGCTCGTAACCTGAATTGAGTATTCCAGGCCTTCCCCTCAGTACTAAACTACCAATTCCCTCTCCCCATCCCTCGCAGTTTCCCACCTTACTTCTGGCCAGCTGCTGCCTTGTGACTCAAGTTGATGTACCTGTATTTAATATCCCAGAAGTGATTTCCTCATGTTCTTCCCTTTTTATTTCAGCATATACCTGTTCTACATCAATGATTTCCTTCAAAACAGCTAGGCTTTGGAACCTGAATTCAAACCTCATGGACCTGAATTCAAACCTCCGCTTTATTATTTCATTTGTGGCCATACACCCTTGGTCAAATCTCTTAACTTTTCCAGGGTTTGGTTTCTATATCTCTAGAATGTAAACAATAAAGCCTATTATTAAGAGTTTATAAGCTTTCAACACTACATCTTGTAGTGAGCAAGTTTTAGGAATTTGTTTGATTTTTTTCACCATGTTCTAGTTATAAAACTCTACTTTCCTTTGGAATGAACAAGGCCGATTGTCCCCATGGAATAGGACACAAGGTTGTAGCCAGCAAATATGAGAAACAATGTCCTTGACCACAGGGTTAGTTCATGGATATGACGCAAGTAGAGTCTCACAGTTCATCTCGTAACTCGTCTTTCTCATTAATTTAGTGGGAGAGAAATTCTGCAATTTCTAAGATTTCTTACAACAAGGAACAACTAAATCTGAAGTTGTCAGTGGTAATTTTTGCCTCAGAGAAAGGATAGCCGGCCTAAGAATAGCATTAACTCTATAGGAGGGTAGAGATGGCAGATTTAAGCACCCAATTCCTGGACCCTCTAATACTGTGTAACAACATATTCCATTTTTTCTTAAATTAATCTGAGCTGGGTTTCTGTCACATGCAACCAAAACCTCTGCCTAGTAAACCTCTGCAATATCCAGCATGGCACCCATCGCATAGGTTGTAATATGTGTGTGATGTGTGGCATCAACTTCTCTGCAGTCCCAGAAGAGACCAGCTGCCTTCTTATAAGAATACCTCACTCTCTACCCATAAGCCCATCCCATAATCCCCTGAAGGATATTTTCCCCACACCTATCCCTTTCCTCTACAACATCTTAAGCTTCTCCACTTATTTGATTACCGATTTCAGTATGCTCAATGGTAAAAATTCATCATTTCCATTTCTTTAACAAACTTGTCAGTTTTCAAAGCACTTTCATATCTGATTAATCCTGAGGGATCAGTCAACATGACGTGATTCTTCTTCCTTCAAAATGTCCCTCCCATTTTCTCTTCCATAACTCTAACCAAGACCCACCTCACCTACACGACTGCACTCATTCATCCATCATGGCTTCTAAAAAATATTCCACCTATGATTCCTGCTACTAAATTAAGCTTTCTAAAATGCTGCTTTCAGCATGCTTATTTTCTATAGAGTCAAAAATATTTCGGGTAGCTTTTCAGATAAAATTCATCCTCTTCTCCTCACTAACCCAATATTCTCCTCCAACTGGCACCATTTCGCTTATCCAATATTATCTTGGAGGCAAGTTATCTTTTTTTAAAATCTAAGTTTTACTTCTTGCCAGCTGTGTGACTTTGGTCAATTTATTTCTCTGCTCTGAGACTTTGGCCCCACAGCTGCAACCATATCAATTTCCTTACCAGTCTTTATTCACAGGAGAAACATTTATTTTTGTTGTTATTTTTTAACATAATTAAAGTATAACTTAAATATCACAAAATTCACCTACTCGGAGTTTATAGTTTACTGATTTTTAATAAGTTTACCAAGTTGTACAAGCATCACCAAAATCCAGTTTTAGAATATTTTCATCACCTCAAGAAGATCCCTCATGCCCATTTGCAGTTAATCCACATTCCCACCTGCAGCCCCACTCTCTGTCCCCATAGCTTTGCCTTATCTGGTCATTTTATATAAGTGTAACCGTACAATATGTGGTCTTTTATGTCTGGCTCCTTTCATTTAGCATAATGTGCCAAGCTCGTTTCTGCCTTCATCCTTCGTACATGTATGTTCTTTCTCTATCTTCTCCCTTTCTTTCCACCTACCCAAAGTTCTCATTGTTGTTTTCATGCTGCTGTTTTGAGGTATAATTTAAGATATAGCACTTTTATAACATTATCTTAGACTTCTTTACAGTCCACCATTTTTATCTTTATTACTCTAAATCTCCACTGGGACTTCTAGGCTTGAGTTCTTCCTTAGCTGCTCCGTGCAGCTATCATATTTCCTTACCAAGAAAAATGAAAGTTCTTTATGTAAAGCAATAGACACTTTTGGAAACAAAATACATGTTTCTTGAAAAAAATGATGAATTGAGTATGTCTACTTGTACTTGATACTTTTCTTTACTGAGAACAGTGACCAAGAAGATCCATAGGTAGGTAGGAAGGGAAGATCCAGATGTATGATGCTGATTTCTACAGATCTTATGCCAGAATAGCTGCCGATTGGACACACCCCCGATTTTACACACCCCATTTCCCTCCTATCATGAGTTCCCTCACAGATCCCAAAATTTCAGTAACTGTCCATTCTTTGAGGATAGGATCAATATCCGCTGATTGATCTTTGTTTCCACCTTAATGCATAGCTACTAACTTGCAGAATAAATGGGTGCAGAATAAATATGTGTCAAATGAATGACTTAATGAATGAGTATATGAGTGAATACATGATGAGACCTTCAAGCAGGACCCGGCCACAGCAATCTCAGGAGACTTCAAGAGTCATGAGTCAGCATTAGCTTTAATTAGAAATTCCGGTTTTGATATTAGAAAAGCCAAGTAAATATCTACAACTATTGTACATCGAGTTGTCAGAAACACAAAATTCTATGAATTTACCCATGGAGACATCGATGAAAAATTATAGACCCCAGATCAAAACCAAGTGAAAAGTGGATCACTCATACCCACAAAACTACATTCCTCTACTTTTCCAGGCTAACTCACTCGTGTTTGGGGGGCTGTTAGATGTCATTCCACATTTCAGTGGATCTTATGGCATTATGTTTTCCTGCATCAGGGTCTGTATGCTAAATGCCTGAAAGCCAAAAATCAATCCTGTTATATCCACACAATTAAGACAATTCCTGAAACCTAGTGTAAAATTAATGCACATGGGTTGAATAAATAAGCTACCATTTATTGAGCATATCAATATCCCACTTAATCCTCACAGTTACCCTAACAGAAACAATCATACCTACCATTATATCAAGACCATTTTGCTGCTCTGGTTCAGAGAGATCAGTTAACTTGGCCAAAGCCATAAAGCTAATAAATGAGAGATCCAGAAGTCAAATGAATTTATTTAACCACAAATCTATTTTTTTAGTCGGTTTTGTGTTGCTATCACAGAATATCACAGATTGAGTAATTTATATTAAAAAGCAATTTATTTCTCATAGTTTTGGAGGCTGGGAATTCTAATATCAAGGTGCCAGCACCTTACTAGGGCCTTCTTGCTGTGTCATCCCATGGCATTACATAAGAAGACAAAAGAGGATGAGAGGGAGCAAAAGAGAAGTGGGCCAAACTTATCCTTTTATCAGGAACCCATTCCCATAATAACTAACCCACTACTAAGATCGAGCCTTTAGTTCTAATCACCTCTTAAAGGTCCTGCCTCTCCACTGTTGCACTGGGGATTAAGTTTCCAACACACAAACTTAACCATAGTGGCCATGTTCTCTGCTACACTGCCTTGCTTCATCAAAGAAAAAAGACAATATAGGAATAGTCATTCAGATGATGATCTCGTCTAACTCAATTTGCTCAGACCAAATGAAAACTGGACATTTTATTTAAAGCACTAGAAAGTTAGCTTGAGAAGTGACTGCCTATGCTTACAAAGGATGAGATACCAATTATGAAATCAGTAATAAAAGACCAATATGATGGCTATTTATTCTTGAAAATTA
Organism: Macaca fascicularis; assembly: GCF_037993035.2. NCBI lineage: Eukaryota > Metazoa > Chordata > Mammalia > Primates > Cercopithecidae > Macaca > Macaca fascicularis. The sequence goes on from NC_088375.1 coordinate 138,748,622, forward strand.
AGCAGATAGTACCTGAAAAAGTTCTTCACCACTGCATCTTCCTAAACTGGTACATCTTCCTGAAATATTTTGGTTTTTGCTAGTCCTAAGGATAAAAGTGATAGAGGAAGAAAACAGCAACATGGTTTGCCCCCAAGCCTAAAAATGTTGGAGTGGTCCTATGGGAACAAGGTATTTTGATTATTTACAGCCTTATATTATTTTCTAATTATTGCATACGTCTAAATCTTATTCTCCTAGGTCTCCAAACAAAAGCAAGGTCCCCGTGGGCATAAATTTCTTTTATGCTTCACAGCATCTAACATGATGTTGAGCTGTAGACTGAGCTCAAAGTTTAAGGAAAGGAAATAAATTTAGAAAATCTGGTCCAGGGATGGCTGTTTTCCCTGTCAAATTTTGTCTCCAAGATTTTATCCCGTTAATCCATATCAATGAGGACAGCACCGGCTTTTGTGACATTTCCAGGTCACTCTAAAAGGCCACATCAGTGGCTATTTGTCTTATCACATAATAGTGAAAAAAGCAAATTTTATTTTTCAATTAGCTTTGTTCCATTTGGTGAATTTCTGTGAGAAAATGTGCCTATCTTCACATAAACGGTGGGCTGAATCTGTGCCTGAGAGAGAGGGCAAGTGTGCTCACACTTGTGGGTGGGTGAGCATCTTCAGAAAGCCCCTCAGCTGCTCTGGAGGAGCTTGCAGTGTGTGCCATGGAAACGCCAGTTACCATGGAAAGAGCGCTATTGTGATGAGCTGAAGAAATGCCTATGTAAAATCAGCTTACCATGTAACCTTACACTTTCCAGCATTTTAAAAAATATGATAGGATTAGAGCACAGTCCTCTGGGGAGTCTCGGCCCTCTCAATGATCTTCCAAAACAATCTAGAAATTGAGATGATAAACTGCAGGGCAGTGTGTACCTTGCTAAGGGGCTTGACAAGCAGTTAGGTGGAGAAATTGCCAACATCGTTTATCTATGGACTACACAGCACACTATTAAATATTTTCTGTTAAAACCCACAAAGTATTACAAATGAAGAGAAAACATGGATAAAATTAACTTAAAGCGAACGGTTCCTGACTTACTGAAATCAGAATTGATGTGTTTCATCTAACTTATCTGTTAATAGGCTTTCTTGATGCCCTCATGTTACCATAATCTCCAAAGCACTGGACAAACCAGTACATTTGTTTATCTTTATCACTCTTTGCTTACTAAAGAACTTGCTTTTATTAAAGAGATCAATCACCTGCACACAGTTTAATAGCCTGTGTGGTGCATACAAGGTAAAAAAAAAAAAAAGCGAAAAAAGGGTAAAGGGTGAGAGCCCTATTTTAACAAAGCCCCCAAAGCACTGAAGAGGCAATAAAATAAGCTTTCAATAATATATGTTACATACATATACATACACATGCACACACACACACACATATATCTTCAAGATAGACAACTTGATATCAAAATTAGCAACCTAAAACATTTTAAAATGGGAAAGTGGAGGCTTAAAAGCAATCAATGCCTCAACTGTATACTCAGTTTTGTCTTGTTACTTTAATAAACAAAACAGTTAAATTCAGTTAAGTGGAGAGACAGGGAGTGCATTACACATCTTATACGCGGCTTCTCTCACATGCTTGTGTGGGAAAGTCAGACATTTATGTCTCACAGCCGAGCCATGAAACCAGGAATCCACCCTGGCTTAATAAGGATGTGGCATCTGAGGGCCACTGTTTTAAGTCTCAGATATGAGGCATTGTTGAAATGTTGGATTATAGCCTACTGCGCGCATTGTAGTGTGGGAGGGATACCGAGGCTGCTTTGCTCCCGAAACTGCTCTCCTACCTACACTGAAAAACAACCCTATCCACAATCTTTCAGTGCAAGGAACATAATATCATATTTTATCTCCTCTTCTGGGATTAAAAATATTGATTGAAATTTTCATTGGAAGCTTTTCTTAAAAGACACTTTCTTCCAAACCTCTTCTTTCTACTCCATTGCAAGTCAGCTATTTTTCTTGCCAAAATGCAGGAAAGCAATTAGGCTCAAGGGTATTATAAGCTGCACCAGTTCAGGGCAAATCTATTGAACTTTGCTGAGAAATTCTTGTTCATTCACTGTGAAAATTTTGATGGTTTTATCCTTTTTCTTGATAACCACTTAGTTTTAGAAACCTGGGTTACGTGTGTACTGCAGGATTTCAAGAGAGACCGCCTTAATTAAAGTGTTGTGATGTTAAACGGGAGGGTACTAAACATATTCCTTTAATAACTGCCATTTCAAGCTCAAATATATGTTGGAAAGAACTGAAGCTAAAATACAAAGGCAATTTAGCAGAAGCAGTGATGGCGAAGAGAAAATATTCAGCCAATCTGCAAAGTGCCTCACAGGTTTTGCAAATAACGCAGGCAGACAACAAGAGCCGATCCTTCATCTTCTATCAGCTGTTCCTGTTGCTGGCGATTATAGCCATATTTCACAGAGAACATATGGCTGTGTTTATAGCCATCAGGCAGCATTTCACAGAGCTACGACACCATGTGTCCACCAACTAGCCTTACTGATTGCAGTTAATTAGAGAGGAGGTGGGAAGCATTTTAAGATAATTTTAAGGCATAAAGATGCCCAAAGTTCCCAGGCCTATTTGCAAGACTAGGTGACAAGAGAGCCTGATATTAAAATTATAAGAAGCTAAGAGAAGTGGAAATTTTGCACAAGTCTTTCCCTAAGAAATGAGGCCAATACAACAACAACAAAGCAAAGAAAAAGCATATGAACACTAAGAAAGAAGATCAGCACAATAAATCATGCAAGATGTTACTTGAGAAACTTGCACAAGTGAGAAATCATTTGAACACTCCTAAAGGACCTTTTCAGGAGATAGGTTTTGAGTCAAAACTACCAAAACAACATTTCTAGGAGTCACTTTATACTAAGCGAATCCAAGATGTACTACATTCAATGTAAAATTACATAGGGTTTTGTTATACACCATCAAATATGTGCTGTAGCCCAATTTGTAGTCCGACAATGTAGTTCTTTCTTCTTTTTAATCCCAAAGTAAAATACCAGAAAACATATGTCACCAGATATATGATTTAAGGGCTTCAGCTTTTCAACATTCCCACTTCTGAATTTGCAAAATTTCTTCCATAAGTCCCTGGAAAAGAGACTTGACTATAGAGAGTTCCAGAGAGAATGAACTGAGCTCACATCCAAACAGAAACCTTAATTGAGTAATTCCTTTCCTCCTACAATTTACAAACTTCCCCCCAGAAAACATGGCTCTGTGTGTCTGTGTGTGTGTGTGTGTGTGTGTGTGTGTGTGTGTGTGTGAGTGTGTGTGTGTGTGAGTGTGTGTCTACCGTTCCATCTATTACAGACACTTCTTCCTTCAGGCTCTTTTGAAAGTCTGAGAACACATACATTGGTAATTGTGTCATTTTTTTCTCTATCGCTCTGCTTTGCTGAAGCTAGACTATAATGACATTAGATAGGTCGCATGATGGCAATTTAATGGCCTGAACTCAATCCACAGGTACATCGTTGCAGTCGCCTTGGGATCTGTTCTCATTGCTCTGACATGACAGAAAATACCAGCAGAGTTGGAATGAATGGCCACTTGCAGCGATGGAGGCAGTGCATATGTGAGGATAGAAGATACTGACTCTGAAACCCGAAGGGTAGCCCAGTAGCTGGGAAGTCACCCTCAGTGCCCCCCGTGGCTCCTCGCCCCACTATTAACACAGAGCATTTCACTCAGCAATGTTCATATGTTATGTTCTCTCTTTGGCACTGAGGAAAGAGAAAAATAGAACACACACAGGTCTGGCCCTAATGTGGTTTATTGTTTCTTAGGGAAAACACACAAACATTTAAATAAATATATGCGCCAAAATACCATAGATGTTATGATAGACCCATGTCCACAGTATAATAGTGGTACTTATTAGCAGTGAAGTTGAGTTGTCTTTAACAGTCCAATCTGCCTTTAATAGTCCAGTATACTTGAAAAGAGAGATGTTGGGGTTGTGCTGGGGGGTGATTTAAGGTCTACAAATTGCAGAGTACAATAATAAATCCAAAGTATATGAAATACTTTCAAAGGCTCATGTGCACAATTGGGTGGGTGCTGGATTCTCTCAAAGGACAATTATGAAGATCTAATTAAGAAATTCTCTGAGCACCTAGGGAAGAAAAAGTACAAGTTCAAAGCATTATACTGTTACTACAATTAGCTAAGTATAATATCCAGAGCCCTAGAGAATATTTCTATTACTTAGGGAAGTTTACAGCGTGACACTGTATTTTCCAGAAACCATAAAATAGTGATGATCTTTTTCATATGTTTGTTAGAATCAGAAGAGATTGCGTGTATATGTCTATATCTACATATAATATATTTTATATTACATATAGATATGTTTTATGTTAGGTATATAATATAGATATATAGTTATATTAAAAATGTTTGCAGAATCTAGGGTGCCATATTAACAGATGTTGTTGTGGTTGTATTACTGCTGACCATATTTTTGTTGTGGCTAACTATAAAGCAGAAGTCACTAAATTATGGCCCATGGGCAAAATCTGGGCCACACAGGGCCAAATTCATTACCTATAGCCCATGGCTTTTGTACTCTAACAACAGGGTTGAATAATTGGACAGAGACAATATTATGAATGGATTTTTTTTCTTTTTTTGTCATTTTATTTTTTAGCAGAAAACATTTTCCTGAAAAAATGGGGGTTCTGTGATCAGGTAAGTGGGAACCCTACGTACTATATTTCTCTCTGGGAGATTTATAATGAAGCTTGGTATATTAAAAACTTTAGTGGCCCTATATAAAAGAAATCTATTTAAATACATTTTCCACATTTATTTGGCCATTTTTCTCTCTACCTAAATGTACTAACAAATATGGCAGAGACAGTGGATTGGCCACTCAAGAGCAACTTACCTCTCCTGTGTCATCTGCTGTATAGAGAACATTAAATACTTTATACTCCAGCTTCCCTGTTGTCTAACCTTAGCCGTGCACCACAGTTATAGGCACTAAGAGATGGCACTTCATGAGGCAGGTGCCCTTCCAGAACAGAAAAGAATGGTCTCCCAAGAGAAAGTCCCTTTTATCTTTTCCTGGTTGCCTTTCCTCTTGACCAGAAGTCAGTGGTCCAATACCCACCTTGTGATCCTAAGGACAATGAATAAAGGCAACGCTCTACATGCTTAGGATGGTGAAGCAGAAAGATGGTGAAATCCTGCATCTCCGATGGAATCATTGAGACACGCTACTAACTCAGAACTGCCTACTCTGGGATGTCTCATTGCATTAAATAAGTAAATACCTTCGGTGTGTGAGTGTGGAAAGTAGGAAAGAGCTTTTCAGACTTAAATAGGTGTGAATCACCTGGGGATTTGTTAAAATGCAAATTCTGATTCAGTAGATCTGGGCTGGGACCCTAGTCAGCTCCCAAGAGATGCCAGTGCTGGTTGATGAATCACACAGTGAGTAGCAAGGTAATTGAGTTTTCCGTTACAGTCAACCCACCATGGATCAAAAATATTCAGGAAAAAAACAATAAAAATAACAATAAAACATGTATTAAAAATACATTAAAACAACTACTTACATGGCGTTTACATCATATTAGGTAATATGGGTAATCTAGAGATGATTTAAAGTGTATGAGAGAATGTGCATAGTTTATGTGCAAATACTATGCCTTTTTGTCTGAGGAACTTGAGCAACCACAAATTTGGTATCCACAAGGTCACGGGAAAAATCCCCCTCAGATAACTAGGGATAAGTATATTTGCAGGAAAACGCCATCATAACTGATACAACCTCTATGATTCATCTTGTAGAGAACACACTTAGAGAAATGTTCTGTGTCATGCATCCCATTACTCCAAAACATTTAGAAAGTGGACTCCACCCGGGCTCCATTCAGAAGATCTAGACTTTCTTTCCACATTATTTCTTGTACCATATATTCCTTATTATGGCCCATGAAGCAGTGTCAAAGCTACGGTGAACCACTGTGCACAAAGAAGTGATATTTTCCACAAATGTCCCCAGTATAGCAACAAATGGTAATGAAGAGATAATTTCTTTAGCCTCCAAGAAAGTTAGATTCCTTAAAGACTTACCCAATCCTTCATGTATAGGTCAGTAAAGTTTGATCAAGAGAAGCCAACTTATTCCCTAAGTGCCACAGGCGATGGAAAAAGGGGGAGAACAGAGCTTGGCAAGATTACGCTCATGTGTCAGGGTCTCGGTACATGAATCTGTGTGATGGATTTCCCCCTTTGCACAGAAAAACCTTTCAAAAGAAAGTAAGGGCTCAATGATAGTGTGCACATTACATCACATATGCAGGATGGAGCAACAACAACAACAACCAAAAAATCCATATTTACATTTTCAGACTTTTCCTAATGCCGTGTTTTAAGCGACCACAATGTCAGTCATTCCTTTATCTTTATGATTAACCCAGAGCATTAGCAAATACCCAATCTATTTAGAGACACAGATCTCTGAAGGTTTTGTGATTCCTTCTCTAAAATATAATACCACTTGACCTAACGGGTTTTGGGAGATTCCGTATCTTATTTTTTTTTTCATCTTTCCATGATAACTGTGAGTTTAACAATAGGACGTGTGAAGTTGCTGAAGTATTTCATACATTCTTTATTAATTAAAGAAAAAATCTCATCTTAGAGTATTGGAAGTTTAAAGAGCAAATGAAAAGTAGAGAAAATGCAAGAAGGGCTAAAATAGCTGAAATGTACTACTTTTTCTTTTGAATAATTGGTACTAAAGAAGAAATATAGGCTTTAGATTTTAAATTCTATCATCGAAGAAAAGAAGCTAACTTTTAAGTATTCTGTCATGCTGAGGAAGAGATCAAGGGCCAGTAGGCAATAACATTGTCTCACTCCTATGTTTGCACACCCAGGCTGTGGTCCACCAGGCGGCTTTTAACGCGATTACAGCTTCTGTCTTCTGTGGCTCTCAGTGCTCATATGGTTCATTAGGATTCCTTTTTTTTTTTTTTCCGTTTGAAATGGAGTCTCATTTTGTCACCCAGGCTGGAGTGCAGTGGTGCGATCTCAGCTCACTGCAACCTCTGCCTCTGGGTTCAAGCAATTCTCTGCTTCAGCCTCCCAAGTAGCTGGGATTACAGGTGCCCACCACCACACCTGGCTAATTTTTGTATTTTTAGTAGAGACAGGGTTTCACCATCTTGTCCAGGCTGGTCTTGAACTGGTTCATTAGGATTCTTCATCAGTCACTGGCCAACTTCTTTTCGGATTTGTCTAATAGTTCTGATTCAAAGATCATGTAACTAAGGTCAAATCTGAACAGTGATTTACCTAAGACCATAGAGCCAGGCCATGGCATTCTCTAAAAATCTAGTGATTGGAATGTCTAAATCTTTGTTATTGTCAATGATTCTAACACAATTTCTGCAAATTTCCATCCAAGGACTCTGGAATGTGACATTAGGGCAAGCACTTACCTACACAGATGATACAGCTTGGCACTGTGTTCCCACCCAAATTTTAACTTGAACCATAGTTCCCACAGTCCCACATGGGAGGGACCTGGTGGGAAGTAATTTAATCATGGGAGTGGTTACCCTCATGCTGTTCTCATGATCATGAGTGAGTTTCCATGATATCTGATGGTTCTATAAGGGGCTGTTCCCCTTTTGCTCAGCACTTCTCCTTCCTGCTGCCATGTGAAGAAGGACATGTTTGCTTCCCTTTCCACCATGATTGTAAGTTTCCTGAGGCCTCCTTAGCCCTGCAGAACTGTGAGTCAATTAAACCTCTTTCCTAGAAGTTTCTCTACCTAGAAAAATAGTAAATCAAAAACAATATCACATCTCTGGAGGAATTGCAGAGATAAGTGCCACCATCAAGGACTTGAAAGACGCAGGGGTGGTGATTCCCATCACATCTCCCTTCAACTCTCCCATTTGGCCTGTGTGGAAGACAGATGGATCTTGGTGAATGATTGTGGGTAATCATAAGATTAACCAAGTGGTGACTCCAAATGCAGCTGCTGTGCTAGATGTGGTTTCATTGCTTGAGCAAATTAACACATCTCCTGGTACCTGGTATGCAGCCACTGACTTAGCAAATGTCCTTTTCTCCATTCCTGTCCATAAGGCCTACCAGAAGCAGTTTGCCTTCAACTGACAAGGCCAGCAACATACCTTTGCTGTCCTACCTCAGGGCTATATCAACTCTCCAGCTTTCCATCATAATCTTGTTCAAAGAGATCTTGATCGCTTTTCACTTCCATAAGGTATTGCACTGATCCATTACATTGATAACATTATGCTGATTGGATCCAGTGAGCAAGAAGTACCAAACACATTGGACTTATTGGTGAGACATTTGCATCCCAGAGGATGGGAAATAAAACTGATCAAAATTCAGGACACTTCTACCTGAGTAAAATTCCTAAGGCTCCTGTGGTATGGGACCTGTCAATATACTCCTTCTAAGGTCAAGGATAAGTTGCTGAATTTGGCCCCTGCTACAACCAAGAAAGAGGCACAATGCCTAGTGGGCCTAGTGGGATTTTAGAGACAACACATACCTCATTGTGGTGTGTTATTCCAGCCCATTTATTGAGTGACCCAAAAGGCTGCCAGTTTTGAGTGGGGTCCAGAACAGGAGAAGACTTTCCAGCAAATCCAGGTTGCTGTGTAAGCTGCTCTGCCACTTGTGCCATATGACCCAGCAGATCCAATGGTGCTTGAGGTGTCAGTGGCAGATAGGGATGCTGTTTGGAGCCTTTGGCAGGTCACCATAGGTGAATCATAGCAGAGCCCTCTAGGAGTTTGAAGCGAGGCCCTGCTATCTTCTGCAGATAACTACTCTCCTTTTGAGAGATAGCTCTTGGCCTGTTACTGGGCTTTGGTGGAAACTGAACATTTGACTATGGGTCATCAAGTCACCATGTGGCCTGAACTGCCTATCATGAACTGGGGGCTTTCTGACCCATCTAGCCATAAAGTGGGTCGTGTGCAGCAGTATTCCATCATCTAATGGAAGTGGTATATCCGTAATCAGGCTCGAGCAGGTCCTGAAGGCACCAGTAAGTTACATGAGGAAGTAGCTCAAATGTCCATGGTGTCCATTCCTGCCACCCTGACTTCTCTTCTCCAGTCTGCACCGATAGCCTCATGGTGACTTCCCTATGATCAGTTGACAGAGGAAGAGAAGACTAGGGCCTGATTCACAGATGGTTCTGCATGATATGCGGACACCACCCGAAATTGGACAGCTGCAGCAGTACAGCCCCTTTCTAAGACATCCCTGAAGGAGAGCGATGAAGGAAAATCTTCCCAGTGAGCAGAACTTCAAGCAGTGTATCTGGTTGTACACTTAGCATGGAAGGAGAAATGGCCAGATCTAAGATTATATAGTTATTCATGGGCTGTAACCAATGGTTTAGCTGGATGGTCAGGGACTTGGAAGAAGCACAATTGGAAAATTGATGACAAAGAAATTTGGGGAAGAGGTATGTGGATGGACCTCTCTGAATGGTCAAAAGCTGTGAAGACACTTGTATCCCATGCGAGTGCTCACCAACAGGTGACCTCAGCAGAGGAGGATTTTAGTAATCAAGTGGATAGGATGACCTGTTCTATGGACACCACTCAGTCTCTTTCACCAGACACTTTTGTTGTCACCCAATAGGCCCATGAACAAAGTGGCCATGGCGGCAGGGATGAATGTTATGCATGAGCTCAGCAACATGGACTTCTACTCAACAAGGCTGACCTGGCTATGGTCACTGCTGAGTGCCCAAATTGCCAGCAACAGAGACCAACATTGAGCCCTCAATATGGCACCATTCCTTGGGGTGATCAGCTAGCTACCTGGTGGCAGGTTGATTATATTGGACCTCTTCCATCATGGGAAGGGAAGAGGTTTGTCCTCACTTGAATAGACATCTACTCCAGATATGGGTTTGTCTATCCTGTACGCAATGCTTCTTCCAAGACTACCATCCATGGACTCATGGAATGCCTTATCCACCATCATGGTATTCCATACAGCATTGCCATTGACCAAGGCACTCACTTTGCAGCTAAAGAAGTGTGGAAGTGTGCTCATGCTCATGGAATTCACTGGTCTTACTATGTTCTCCATCATCCTGAAGCAGCTGGATTGTTAGAACGGTGGAATGGCCTTTTGAAGTCACAATTACAATGCCAACTAGGTGACAACACTTTGCAGAGCTGGGGCAAAATTCTCCAGAAGGCCATGCATGCTCTGAATCAGCATCCAATATATTGTACTCTTTCTCCCATAGCCAGAATTCACGGGTCCAGGAATCAAGAAGTGGAAGTGGCACCTCTCACCATCACCTCTAGTGGCCCACTAGGAAAATGTTTGCTCCCTTTTCTTGAGACATTACGTTCTGCTGGCCTAGGGGTCTTAGTTCCAGAGGGAGGAATGCTGCCACCAGGAGACACAACAATGATTCCATCAAACTGAAAGTTAAGATTTCCACTTGGACACTTTGGGCTCCTCCTACCTTTAAGCCAACAGGCTAAGAAGGTAATTACAGTGTTGGTTGGGGTGACTGACCTGGACTATCAAGATGAAATCAGTCTACTACTCCACAATGGAAGTAAGGAAGAGTACACATGGAATACAGGAGATCTATTTGGGCATCTCTTAGTATTACCATGCCCTGTGATTAAGGTCAATGGGAAACTACAACAGCCCAATCCAGGAAGGACTACAAATGACCCAGACCCTTCGGGAATGAAGGTTTGGGTCACTCCACCAGGAAAAACCACGACCTGCTGAGGTGCTTACTGAAGGCAAAGGGAATACAGAATGGGTAATAGAAGAAGATAGTCATGAGTACCAGCTACAACCACGTGACCAACTGCAGCTACAAGGACTGTAATTGTCATGAGTTTCCTCCTTCTTTTGTTAAAAACATGTTTGTGCATGTATACACTTGTACTAAGAAAATATCTTCATTTTATTTCCTTTCTCCTTATCATGTGACATAAGATTTATTGACTTCACATCAGCATTTAAGTATTGTTAACTTTATGTAGTAGTATTCGGGTTGGGGATTGGTTGTACGAAGGATAGTTGTATTATGTTAGGCATAATTATGACCTTATTACTGTCTCTATTTGGAGATTATATATGATCTCAAGAGATGTGTATGGGTTCAAGTTGACAAGGGGTGGATTTGTGATGGTTAATACTGAGTGTCAACTTGATTAGATTGAAGGATACAAAGTATTGATCCTGGGTGTGTCTGTGAGGGTGTTGCCAAAGGAGATTAACATTTGAGTCAGTGGGACTGGGAAAGGCAAACCCACCCTTAATCTGGGTGGGCACAATTTAATCAGCTGCCAGTGTGGCTAGAATATAAGCAAGGAGAAAAATGTGAAAAGGTGAGACTGGCTTAGCCTCTCAACCTACATCTTTCTCCCGTGCTGGATGCTTCCTGCCCTTGAACATTGGACTCCAAGTTGTTCACTTTTGAAACTCGGACTGGCTCTCCTTGCTCCTCAGCCTACAGACAGCCTATTGTGGGACCTTGTGACCATGTCAGTTAATACTTAATAATCTCTCCTTTACAGATATATATTTATATTCCATTAGTTCTGTATCTCTAGAAAACCTTGACTAATACACAGATGTAATCAAACTAAGATGAGGTCATTACAGTGAGCACTAATCCAATACAACTTGTGTCTTCACAAGAAGAGGAAGAGGCCATGTGAAAACAAACACAGGAAGGCTATGTGAAAAGAAACCATGTGACAGCAAGAGGCAGAGATCGGAGTGATACAGCTGCAAGCCAAGGAATGCCAAGGATTGCCACCACTGTCAGAAACAAGGAAGACATAAGGAAGGACACTAGCGAGAGTCTTAAAGGGAACATGGCAGTCCTAGGAAACTAATACTCATGGTAAAAGGTACTTTGCAGATGTAATTAAATTAAGGATCTTGAGGTAGGAGGGTTATCCTGGATTATGTGGATATTCCCAATGTAATCACAAGGGTCCCAAGAGGTTTTATGAGACAGGAAAGTCAGAGTCACAAAAGGCAGGAGCTATGATGATGGAGGCAGAGGGCCAGAGTCAAAGAGATATTTGTTAGAGATCTGAAGACAGAGGAAGAGGCCATGAGCCAAGGAATGCACTAGGTTCCTAGAAGGTGAAAAAGACAAGAAGTTGCATGGCCTGGCTGACAGATAGACTTGGGCCTAGCAATATCCACTTTGGATCTTCGACCTCCAGAACTATGAGATAATACATTTGTGCTGTTTTACACCATTAGGCTTGTGATAATTTGTTACAGCAGAAATAGGAAACTAGTACAAGTTTATGTTTTCCCTGGTTAGCCCCTACAGTTGATGTACTGAAGAAAAAACCTGTAAAGAATATGTATTTCAGTGTTATCATGATTCTAGTTATCTTGAAGATATACTAGACATGCAATTCCAAAATTTTTAATGAATAGATAAGTTAATGAATCAAAATAATTTCAACTGTACAAAGACATGTAAACCAAATTGTGTCAAATAGTATCTCCCTAAGGGCAAAGATCTTACAATAAAAGTCTCTACAGTATGCAGCACAGCTACCTTCACATAACAAGCCTTTTCTAAATATTCTTTATTTGATTAATCAGAAAATGAAAAAGGTCCTAGGAAAACCCCCGTAGCTACTAGGATTGAAAAAAAGACAAGAGAAGCCATCAGATAAGTTCTTCCTTAGAGTATGCACCTCTCCTCCCATCTTCACCCATTGAAAATATTATTGAGTTACAGAATATGGCCAGTTTCCTTTGGGTTAATTTTTTTTGGGGGGGAGGGGGATCACTCCTGGTGACTAATTAGCAGCCTGGATGCTTCCTTATAAAAAGCCATGTTTTCTGCACATTAGGGCATTTCCCCTTTCAGGACTGGAGACAGATGTTTAAAGGATGATCCTAGCTAACAAAGTAACATCTGGCACTTACTATCTTGCTGTGACTAATTGTCTGATATATCACCCTAAAGTGAGGTGCAGCAGAGCCCTAGAATGCAAAACGGTTCCTATAGCATCAACACTCCCAGTGAGATGAGAAACACTGAATGAGGAGACTGTGTTGGGACAGAGAGGCCAAAGAAAAAATGGAAGTCATAATACATGATCAATTTCATGATTATGTTTTACTGTAATATTTCAGAAACTAAACCTAAATAAGTATCAAAAAGACTACATGGGAGCTTTTGAGAGAAATGGAAAAGGTAATAGGCTTGCATAAAAACATGCCACTACCTGAGATTGTTATTTGTAAAAACAGCATCCATAGTCTGGCAGACTGGTCAAAGTCACAGGTTTTGGGGTACAAAGAGGCAAAGGGTCTGTGCCCAATATACTTGCCCACTTGGAATGTGATGTTGGGCAAGAGATATAACCTTGGACAAAGTATAAAGTTGGTGCAAAAGTGATTGCAGTTTTTGCCATTACTTTTAATGAATGAATTTAGTAACAGCATCTGTCATTGCTTTTAATGGCAAAAATTGCAACGGCTTTTGCACCAACCTAACATTTAACCTGCAGCTTGATATCCAAAAATGCAAAATTGGGTTCGTCATATCTTATTAGGTAGTCCTGAGAATTTTATAAACAATGTATGTTAAATGCCTAGCATAATGTCTGATACAGACTTATAGTCTTACACGGTTAACATTTATTGATTGGTTACCATGAGACAAGGCACTGTGCTAAGTGCTTTGGTTATGTTACTGAAAGCAATGGAGTAAAGGTGGTTCCACGCACCAAATCACCAAATGCCTGAGTTCATAGCCCAGTTTCATTTACTCTCTACATAATCTTGGCAAAGTTACTTAACTTCTGTGAACTTCAGCTTCCTTGTCTCTAGAAGGAGACAGACAGTATTATCTTCCTCACAGGCTTGTGGTCAGAATTAAATAAGCAGATATGTTCAATGAACTTAGACACAGAAATTGGCACATGATAAGCATTCATAAGTGTCACTGTTATTAGTATCCCTGCAATCTTTACAACCCGTTGCTACAGATGCTGTTACTAAATTCATCTTATCAACAAAGAGGCAGAATTAAAAAAAAAAAACAACTCTAAGTGAGCTGTAGATCCAGGATTCAAGTAAAGGTGGTCCTGTACTTGGTCCAAGATTAATTACGTTAGATGATGCTGAACGCCAGAGCCCACCAAATCTATTTTGACCTTTCACCAACACGTTCCACAATGAACTGGCTTTATTACTTTGAGAAATTCTTTAACCACTCAGTTTTGCATTTGTATAATGGGGAAACTAATAGTAACACCTCATTAGGGGGAGAAGATTTAAGGAGATGGTGTAGTAAATCCCATATTGCAAAGCCTGGCACGTAGAAAGCCCTCAAAACATTTCAATTACTATAATAAATATTATTAGCAGAAGCCCTGAAGACCAGTAGTCATTAGTGCTCCACCTCCTTTAAAAAATGGAGACCAAGTTCAATTCTCAGTACTTACCCAGGACATTGCTTCATACCGTGACATTGTCCTAGGATCTTTCTGAAGTAGCAGACTGCCTTGACCCTGGAAAAACCTTTGGCCATGGGAAACAATCACTGTATCTTGCAATAAAGGACAATGTCCTGGCTTTTTCTGCAGTTTACTTTGGGCTGAATTTGATGATAAACAAAAAGCTGGCTGGTCAAGGTAGAGATAACTAGTGCTAAGAGTCTACCGGCAAACAAATGACTATGGCTTTATGACCCTGAAGTATTCAACTAGTATAGACCTGATGTACAGAAACAAAGGTACTGAGTGGTACCATGGCACTGGGATACTGGTTGAGAAAGGCAAATCCTTCAAGGTTAAGCACAGGGTGAGAACTATCAGTGATAAAGCAGCATTACTTCCATGGGAGCAAACTGTATTCTCTGAACCATTAGCATAACCCTTGTACTTTCCCCTCGGTGTTTAAAATGATGGTGAGATAATTGATTTCGCATTAGCCATTTCAAGTATAGTATGTAAGAAATATTGCAAGCCTACTTCTTAGTTGCTTGCCAAAGCAACCTTAAGACACTGATAGAAAAACATATTGTTTACTTAAGCACAGTGAAAGTACTTTATATCCCAGATGCTGAGGAACAGCACCAAGCCCTCCTCACATATTGGCAGTGCTCTATCAAGGATTCATGGGATTCGTCAGCTTTTGATGGGAACTTAAGTTGATAGGGGTAGAGTGGGTGGTGAACTAGGTAAATACTAGCTTGGCTAAAATAGAGTTTCATTGTTCCGGCTTGACAAGCAGTTCCCTGTGGCAAGCAGCCAGAGAAAACTTGGCTAATTGTCAGAAACGGACATCCATAGAGCTACTGCGCAGGGCGAAGTGAGCTGATGCAGGTCTCATAAATGACTAGTGGGTTAAAATACAGGGGAAAGGAGAAAGACCTCTTTGATTATTCAAAAATCATAAAAATGGCATTGAGCTATAAAAATAAAGCAGACAAATGGCCTTAGAATAAAATTTCTTTTCTTTCTCCTTTTCTCTTTGTGAGTATTCCAATAATATTTTCACAGGCTTTCGCATGAGTGAGAGAATCCTGTTTCTGACTCTAAGTTACATTTATTCTCTTTATCTATTGAAAGGAGAAGCAGTGGTGAGGAATGTGGCTAGGAACATGCTACAGATTAATTAAAATGCTGTGAATAGAGAGGGCCTAATGCAAATGGAATTTTCAACACAGAAAAAGTAATTAAACATAAGTGAAGAAAAAGAGAGCTGCTGTTCTTGGTTCATCCCAAGCTGAATATGTCAGCAAAAGTCACAAAATGTGGCCTTTTTTTTATCAAGGCATATTTCTTATAAAACAACAGCGATAACCATGGTAGTTTTAATAATGGTAATGTGCTTTAAGTTATTCATGCTTTAAAGATACAAGAGAATCCAGGTTTGGGGACATAGCGCTTATCCAATTTGTGTTCCGTCTTTGAGAAGAAAAATAAAAAATGACTAATATACTATTGCTGGGGTTGCCAGATAAAATATAGGACTCCTAGTTAAATTAGAATTTCATATAAAAAGTGAATAATTTTTAACTATAATATTGTCTCATGCAAAATTTGGGACATACTTACACTATATGTGTGTATATATATATATATGTATTCATTTATTATATATTTGAATCTGATATTCAAATATAACTGGGTGTCCCATATCTTTTTATTTGCTAAATCTAGCAACCCTGCTCCTAAGGTCTTGGAAGAGTCCCAGAAAATGTGAGAGGAGCCCTGAAGTGAAGCTTCACTAATTTCACAGTGAGTCTGTCCTTGAACTGGTGCTGCTAATTGCTGCATCTCACAGATGCAGAATTTGGGGCCATGCTTAGCCAATAGTATCAGATTTGGGGAACCATATATTTAAAAGAATTTGGAATTATTGTTAAAGCTTACAAGCCATGTGTAAAAGGTGAATGAAGATATCTTGCACATCATATGAGGTAGAATAGAAGGAATTAGAGTTGTTCTGCTTAAATAAGAGTAAAGAAAATGATTGATTACCAATTTCATGAATCAAAAAATATAACATCTCAGAATTGAGAGAGACTTGACAATTTAATTAGTCCACACTGGTTTCAATATTTGAATCTCTTTGATGACTTCCTCAGCAAGGATTTTTTTTTTTTTTTTTTTTTTTTTTTTTTTTTTTTTTTTTTTTTAGACAGAGTCTTGCTCTGTCACACAAGCTGGTGGCATGATATCGGCTCACTGAAACCTCTGCCTCCCAGGTTCAAGCAATCCTTGTGCTTCAGCCTCCCGAGCAGCTGGGATTACAGGCACGCACCATGCCTGGCTAATTTTTTGTATTTTTAGTAGGGACAGGGTTTCACTATGTTGGCCAGGCTGCTCTTGAACTCCTGACCTCAGGTGATCCGCCTGCCTCAGCCTCCTGAAGTGCTGGGATTACAGGCGTGAGCCACTGCACCCAGCCCCTGGCCAATGATTATTGGTCATATTGTAGCAGGTGCAAAACTTAGCCACTAAACACAAGTACATGTGGAAGAAATCTTTTTTTTTTTTTCATCTAAGTAAAATAAAATCTGACTCTGAGCCTCATGCCTGTTGGGCTGGCAAGAAATTCTGTCACCATTACTGAAGGCCTTTTCTTCTCTCAGGGTCACTTTAGAGTTCAGGAGGTTAAAGGGGTAAAAGCCATGACTCTCCAGCCTGTCACACTTGCCTCTAACATCCCGATTTTTTAAGCCACTAGTGGTCCCTTAAAAAGTGGTGGTCTTTCCACATGCCCCACAGTAAACACCATGGAAAGACTGAAAACGCTTTGCCTGGAGTTCAGCCTTTCTGGGTGCTTCTTCCACTTTGGAGCTCAACCAGAGTGCTGCCATTGTGACCCAAAGAAGACCCCAGTCATCCCTAGACCTGGGGTACCTCTGACCTCACTGCTTCTCAGAGACAGTTACTTTCTGGCCCTTTTCACCAAAAGGCTAGGGTTGGGAGAGTGAGACATCACAAAAATTTATATGATACATTTTTTCCAATATATATATATATCTGAAAACCTTTCATATTAGGAAACTCACTAAGCCTAGGAGTGACCTAGTCCATCACTGATAAACTCTGACAGTTTTTAAAGTTGAATCCCTATTTCTTTTACCCATTGGTATCAGTTGAACCCTCAGGAACACACAGTTCCTGTCCAATATAAGAATGGTGAAAAACTTTAATCCAAGTCACTGTACAGAATTTACTGCTGAAAGCACTTTGCTGAGGGGGATTGTGAGGCTGTACCTGGTGTTTGAAGGGAACAAAGGCTTTGTTTAATTATTGATGGGAAACATGGCGGCATCATGGGGAATTGTCAGACCTGGACTAATCCATCTTCTGAACAATAATCCTTCAAAGGTTTGAAGCCCCTTGAGTTGCCATTTCTCCAGACCAAACACCACCACCTCCTTCAGGCATCTGCTTTATGACCCAATTTTAACTCGTCTCACAAATTGTTTTCTTTCTTCTGAGCAAAAGTCACTATTCCCATCTCCCTCTTAAAGTGTAGAGACCAGAAGTGATCATAAACATATGAAGATGTCTATGTGGGAAATACTGGCCAATTAGGTCTCATCTCCAAAGATTATCCAACAAAAGGAGATGGGCTGTAGAAAAACAGCAGATACCTAATCTGGATACAATGAAGATCTTGTTCATTTACTTTTAATTCTTCAATCTTCAAGTCTCTGTGCCTTCAAAATGCCAATCTCTCTCTCTTTCCTACTACTCCCTTCTTTACATTCTTCACTGCTAATGCCAATTAATTTTTCAAATTAAAGTGGCATCTCTTCTAACCCTGTTAGTCAGACCAGGTACTCTTTCTGTATTCCCACCAGCCCCTGTGATGTCTCTAGCAAAGCACTTTCCACCTGCTCTTAGGATTGTCTGCTAGGTTCACCAACTCTCCATATTGATCTGATGCCTGAGACACTGACTTACTGGCCTGCAGGTTGACATTTTAAGAAAATGCCTGGCATCTAGGAGGGGTGCAAATATATGTACTAATGGAAATGGATAATTTGTGTGATAAAACACTGGAGTGAACACCAGTGGGACAATCTGGGAAAGTCTCCTGGTGCTCATCAAAGACATGAAAGTGGACAGAGGTATTGTTCATTGAGATTCTCCTTTCACTTATTCACTCATCACTCACTGCATGCAAGAAGAGCTCTGCCCAAAGCATCCCATCCCCAAAAAATAGACATGCATGTCTGCTCATAGAGTAATGAGACCTATTAGGAGCAATGCATAAAATTTCCATGTTGATCTCCAGTCATCTGACAGAAGCCTTCACTTGTTTAAGTCCCATTAGACTGGCATTTTTGTGGTGGCCCAGGGATTCACAATAGTGAGACTGTAATAGAAACTAAAAAGGCAGGGTAGCGCCCAAGATGGCCAAATAGGAACAGCTCCAGCCTCCAGCTCCCAGCATGAGCGACACAGAAGACGGGTGATTTCTGCATTTTCAACTGAGGTGCAGACCGACACATCACACCTCACATGGTTGGGTACACACTGAGACGAAGCTTCCAGAACAAGAATCAGACAGCAACACTTGCTGTTCAGCAATATTCTATCTTCTGCAGCCTCCACTGCTGATACCCAGGCAAACAGCATCTGGAGTGGACTTCAAGCAAACTCCAAAAGACCTGCAGCTGAGGTCCTGACTGTTGGAAGGAAAACTAACAAACAGAAAGGACACCCACACCAAAACCCCATAAGTACGTCACCATCATCAAAGACCAAAGGCAGATAAAACCACAAAGATGGGGAAAAAGCAGTGCTGAAAAGTTGGAAATTCAAAAAATCAGAGCGCATCTCCCCCTCCAATGGAATGCAGCTCATCGCCAGCAACAGAACAAAGCTGGACGGAGAATGACTTTGACGAGCTGAGAGAAGGCTTCAGTCAATCAAAGTTCTCAGAGCTAAAGGAGGAAATACGTAACCAGTGCAAAGAAACTAAAAACCTTGAAAAAAGAATGGATGAATGGATAAGTACAATAATCAATGCAGAGAAGACCTTAAAATAACTGATAGAGATGAAAACCATGACACGAGAACTACGTGAAAAATGCACAAGCTTCAGTAACCGACTCGGTCAACTGGAAGAAAGATTATCAGTGATTGAAGATCAAATGAATGAAATGAAGCGAGAAGAGAAATGTAGGGAAAAAAGAGTAAAAGGAAATGAACAAAGCCTCCAAGAAATATGGGATTATGTGAAAAGACCAAATCTACGTATGATTGGTGTGCCTGAAAGTGATGGGGAAAATGGAACCAAGTTGGAAAACACTCTGCAGGATATCATCCAGGAGAACTTTCCCAACCTAGTAAGGCAGGCCAACATTCAAATTCAGGAAATACAGAGAACGCCACAAAGATACTCCTCGAAAAGAGCAACTCCAAAACACATAATTGTCAGATTCACCAAAGTTGAAATGAAGGAAAAAATGTTAAGGGCAGCCAGAGAGAAAGGTCGAGTTACCCACAAAGGAAAGCCCATCAGACTAACAGCAGATCTCTTGGCAGCAACTCTCCAAGCCAGAAGAGAGTGGGTGCCAATATTCAACATTCTTAAAGAAAAGAATTTTCAACCCAGAATTTCATATCCAGCCAAACTAAGTTTCATAAGTGAAGGAGAAATAAAATCCTTTGCAGACAAGCAAATGCTTAGAGATTTTGTCACCACCAGGCCTGCCCTACAAGAGGTCCTGAAGGAAGCACTAAACATGGAAAGGAACAACCGGTACCAGGCATTGCAAAAACATGCCAAAATGTAAAGTCCATCGATGCTAGGAAGAAACTGCATCAACTAATGAGCAAAATAACCAGCTAATATCATAATGACAGGATCAAGTTCACACATAACAATATTATCCTTAAATGTAAATGGACTAAATGGTCCAATTAAAAGACACAGACTGGCAAATTGGATAAAGAGTCAAGACCCATCAGTTTGCTGTATTCAGGAGACCCATCTCACATGCAGAGACACACATAGGCTCAAAATAAAGGGATGGAGGAAGATCTACCAAGCAAATGGAAAACAAAAAAAAAAGCAGGGGTTGCAATCCTAGTCTTTGATTAAACAGACTTTAAACCATCAAAGATCAAAAGAGACAAAGAAGGCCATTACATAATGGTAAAGGGATCAATTCAACAAGAAGAGCTAACTGTCCTAAATATATATGCACCAAATACAAGAGCACCCAGATTCATAAAGCAAGTCCTTAGAGACTTACAAAGAGACTTAGACTCCCATACAATAATAATGGGAGACTTCAACACCCCACTGTCAACATTAGACAGATCAACGAGACAGAAAGTAAACAAGGATATCCAGGAATTGAGCTCAACTCCACACCAAGCGGACCTAATACACATCTACAGAACTCTCCACCCCAAATCAACAGAATATACATTCTTCTCAGCACCACATCGCACTTATTCCAAAATTTACCACATAGTTGGAAGTAAAGCACTCCTCAGCAAATGTAAAAGAACAGAAATTATAACAAACTCTCTCTCAGACCACAGTGTAATGAAACTATAACTCAGGACTAAGAAAGTCAATCAAAACTGCTCAACTACATGGAAACTGAAAAACCTGCTCCTGAATGACTACTGGGTACATAAGGAAATGAAGGCAGAAATAAAGATGTTCTTTGAAACCAATGAGAACAAAGATACAACATACCACAATCTCTGGAACACATTTAAAGCTGTGTGTAGAGGGAAATTTATAGCACTAAATGCCCACAAGAGAAAGCTGGAAAGATCTAAAATTGACACCCTAACATCACAATTAAAAGAACTAGAGAAGCAAGAGCAAACACATTCAAAAGCTAGCAGAAGGTAAGAAATAACTAAGATCAGAGCAGAACTGAAGGAGATACAGATACAAAAAACCCTCCGAAAAATCAATGAATCCGGGAGCTGGTTGTTTGAAAAGATCAACAAAATTGACAGACTGCTAGCAAGCCTAATAAAGAAGAAAAGAGAGAAGAATCAAATAGACGCAATAAAAAATGATAAAGGGGATATCACCACTGACCCCACAGAAATACAAACTACCATCAGAGAATTCTATAAACACCTTTATGCAAATAAACTAGAAAACCTGGAAGAAATGGATAATTTCCTGGACACTTACACTCTTCCAAGACTAAACCAGGAAGAAGTTGAATCCCTGAATAGACCAATAGCAGGCTCTGACATTGAGGCAATAATTAATAGCCTACCAACCAAAAAAAGTCCAGGACCAGATGGATTCACAGCTGAATTCTACCAGAGGTACAAGGAGGAGCTGGTACCATTCCTTCAGAAACTATTCCAATCAATAGAAAAAGAGGGAATCCTCCCTAACTCATTTTATGAATTTTATGAGGCCAACATCATCCTGATACCAAAGCCTCACAGAAACACAACAAAGAAAGAGAATTTTAGACCAATATCCCTGACTAACATCAGTGCAAAAATCCTCAATAAAATACTGGCAAGCCGAATCCAGGAGCACATCAAAAAGCTTATCCACCATGATCAAATGGGCTTCATCCCTGATATGCAAGGCTGGTTCAACACATGCAAATCAATAAACATAATTCAGCATACACAGAACCAAAGACAAAAACCATATCATTATCTCAATAGAAGCAGAAAAGGCCTTTGACAAAATTCAACAGCCCTTCATGCTAAAAACTCTCAATATATTCAGTATTGATGGAATGTATCTCCAAATAATAAGAGCTTTATGACAAACCCACAGCCAAAATCTTACTGAATGGGCAAAAACTGGAAGCATTCCCTTTGAAAACTGGCACAAGACAGGGATGCCCTCTCTCATTCAACATACTGTTGGAAGTTCTGGCTAGGGCAATCAAGCAAGAGAAAGAAATAAAGAGTATTCGGTTAGGAAAAGAAGAAGTCAAATTATCCCTGTTTGCAGATGACATGATTGTATATTTAGAAAACCCCATCATCTCAGCCCAAAATCTCCTTAAGCTGATAAGCAAATTCAGCAAAGTCTCAGGATACAAAATCAATGTGCAAAAATCACAAGCATTTTTATACACCAGTAACAGACAAACAGAGAGTCAAATCATGAATGAACTCCCATTCACAATAGCTTCAAAGAGAATAAAATACCTAGGAATCCAATTTACAAGGGATGTAATGGACCTCTTCAAGGAGGACTACAAACCACTACTTAGTGAAATAAAAGAGGACACAAACAAATGGAAGAACATTCCATGCTCATGGATAGGAAGAATCAATATTGTGAAAATGGCCATACTGCCCAAGGTAATTTATAGATTCAATGCCATCCCCATCAAGCTACCAATGACTTTCTTCACAGAATTGGAAAAAACTGCTTTAAAGTTCATATGGAACCAAAAAAGACCCCGCATTGACAAGACAATCCTAAGCCAAAAGAACAAAGCTGGAGGCATCACGCTACCTGACTTCAAACTGTACTACAAGGCTACAGTAACCAAAACAGCATGGTACTGGTACCAAAACAGAGATATAGACCAATGGAACAGAACAGAGTCCTCAGAAATAATACCACATATCTACAGCCATCTGATCTTTGACAAACCTGAGAAAAACAAGAAATGGGTAAAGGATTCCCTATTTAATAAATGGTGCTGGGAAAATTGGCTAGCCATAAATAGAAAGCTGAAACTGGATCCTTTCCTTACTCCTTATACAAAAATTAATTCAAGATGGATTAGAGACTTAAATATTAGACCTAAAACCATAAAAACCCTAGGAGAAAACCTAAGTAATACCATTCAGGATATATGCATGGGCAAGGACTTCATGTCTAAAACACCAAAAGCAACAGCAACAAAAGCCAAAATTGACAAATGGGATCTAATTAAACTAAAGAGCTTCTGCACAGCAAAAGAAACTACTGTCAGAGTGAACAGGCAACCTACAGAATGGGAGAAAATTTTTGCAATCTACTCATCTGACAAAGGGCTAATATCCAGAACCTACAAAGAACTCAAACAGATTTACAGGAAAAAAGCAAACAACCCCATCAAAAAGTGGGCAAACGATGTGAACAGACACTTCTCAAAAGAAGACATTCATATAGCCAACAGACACATGAAAAAATGCTCATCATCACTTGCCATCAGAGAAATGCAAATCAAAACCACAATGAGATACCATCTCACACCAGTTAGAATGGCAATCATTAAAAAATCAGGAAACAACAGGTGCTGGAGAGGATGTGGAGAAATAGGAACACTTTTACACTGTTGGTGGGACTGTAAACTAGTTCAACCATTGTGGAAAACAGTATGGCGATTCCTCAAGGATCTAGAACTAGAAATACCATTTGACCCAGCCATCCCATTACTGGGTATTTACCCAAAGGATTATAAATCATGCTGCTATAAAGATACATGCACACGTATGTTTATTGCGGCACTATTCACAATAGCAAAGACTTGGAATCAACCCAAATGTCCATCAGTGACAGACTGGATTAAGAAAATGTGGCACATATACACCATAGAATACTATGCAGCCATAAAAAAGGATGAATTTATGTCCTTTTTAGGGACATGGATGCAGCTGGAAACCATCATCCTCAGCAAACTATCGCAAGAACAGAAAACCAAACACCGCATGTTCTCACTCACAGGTGGGAAGTGAACAATAAGAACACTTGGACACAGGAAGGGGAATATCACACATTGGGGGCCTATTGTGGGGAGGGGACAGTGGGGAGGGATAGCATTAGGAGATATACCTAATGTAAATGACGAGTTGATGGGTGCAGCACACCAACATGGCACATGTATACATATGTAACAAACCTGCACGTTGTGCATGTGTACCCTAGAACTTAAAGTATAACAATAATAAAAATAAATAAATAAATAAATAAATAAAGGAGTGAGTCACCACACCCAGTCAAGAATGTTGCTTTTTAAATGGATAAAATAAAATACGTTGAATTACCAAAAAAAAAAAAAGAAAGAAAGAAAGTAAAAGAAACTAAAAAGGCAGGGGAAGGGGGAGTTTTCAAAGCGTGGCTTTCAGACAATAGGAACACGGGCAAAGATGGGAACATGGGAAATGTGGCAGGGCTTGCTCCGGAGTCTCCCTGGCTCCCTTTCTGCACTGACTGCACAAGATAGGGCAGAGACCACTCTGATAAGAGTCACACGGCATAAGCAAAATCCCAGGAGCACTTTGAAAGATGCAGGGACAGGAGGAGCATGGTGATAAAGAAACCACTGTTCTACAGACAAAGATAAATTAATAACCCACACTGAAGGAACTGTCTCAACTCATCTGCCACTAGGCTTTCTTTTCAGATATGACACCACTGACAATGCTTACAAGATAGAATGAGATCAGATTTGCCAAAGGGGCATGTGTGGGCTCCAAGCCCTGTAATCCTTCCCCAGCCATACCCAAAAGATAAAGTTTAGGTGGCAAATTTTACTTGGTACAATTGAATATTTTTGTCTTGCTTCCCTAAAGAAGCTACCATCAGAAGTGGCTATGTTAAAATCACATAAAATGGGTATTGTTTTAAGAAAAAAAACTATGTTTTTTAGAATTCCAACTAGGCAAATTTTTTTAATTTCACGAGACCTTTTTTATAAAAAGCAAATTAAATCTATTTGAGGTAGGCCCTGAATGACTGTGATTCGATTCTGTTGGGGGCGTTTACTCTTGGCTGTGCCTAGAAAAGAAGATTCACAGTAAATGGCCTATGGGGGTGACTGCCATTTACCACCATGTTTTCATAAATGGAAGCAGCCAGGCAAAGAGCACAGCTGTCACATTTCCTAAACACGCTTCGAGGGTGGGAGCTACTTGAGCAACAGCCAATGTGACAGGCAGGTTGCCTCACACAGCAGATCTAAAATTTTATTAGCAACAATTTGAACTATTCAGGCAGGTTAAATGCCTTGTGTTTATGTATAAAGATAGATCAGTTCACTCATCTTGCATTTTCCTTGGCTGTTGATCAGTTCTAAAAACGAATCTGCAATGCGTCCAGTGTTCTCTAATATTGGAAATGGTCAGTGATCAAAGGAAGAGTAAAGCACACTAGATAAATGAAAGATTCACCTGGACCAGAAATCTGAAAAGGTTTATTTAATCCTCTTCCCCTGTGCATCTTCCTGTTGCAGATTCCAATTGGAGTGGAAATGCCAGGTTGCTCAGAGAGACGGTTGTCCTTGTAATGTGTCTTGGCCAATTGGAAACTGGCAGCATTCCGGCTCTCTTGAGAACTTCCTCTTGCCAAGCTCCTAAGACATTTCCCAAGACTTAGTGGATTGGCCAATTGTACAACATTTCACTAAGCACACAAACTTTTCATAGCACATTCCAGACTTTGCAGAACACTGAGTTGTTAGTGAAGTGGGGAAAAAAATGGCGTTTTATTCTTGTCTCCTGAGATGCTTCCAAATGTCATTATCATGGTCTCCCTAAAAGAGTGAAACATAATGCAAATTCCCTTTAAGGTAAGACCAATTAAGGGACACTTAAGTTTAGAGGAAAAACAAAAGCATAGATGAAACCACTTTAACAAATTAACCAAAAATTCAATTCTGGTCCTTATAAGAACTTAACCTTTTGTTCAGGATCAGTTATAACATCATTAACTTCATTCAAAAAAATATATTTATCCTGGGAACAGAATAGAAAAGGTCAAGAACTAGATTCCAAAACTTTAAAAGAGAAAGCTAGATCTCTAAATTAATAGATGAATTCAACCTTTTGGAAAAACATTTTGTATTTATTAATAAGATTTTTACTGTAGCAGGGGGAAATTACTAAATTGTTAGCTGAGAACCAATGGTAGAAATTATGTGAATGCCTACTTCACTTGAACCCTTCTAAAATTATGGTGTTGATTCACATATAATTAAAAGCCCTCAGAAAATATCCTACAGCCTGTGATGGGGGTCATTAAATAAATTAGACTAATTCCGATTTTACAAATGCAATTGTAAATTAAATAAAGTATCAAAAACAAATTCAATCACAGCTGTTTGGAAGAGTTTGTTGCTTAAAAACTTCACTCATCACCAAATAATATAATTAGGCAATTACCAAGTGACAACTGAGTGATGATTATAGCAGTCAAAGCAAAAGGGCAGAAGTCTTAAACTCCCAGAAAAGTCACTCACAGACAGATCACAATCAACCAAAGAGGGTATCTATTGACTAATTTTGCCTGACTTTCAGGTCAGCAACAGCTTTTTGCCAATTGGTAACTAGACGCACAACCAGTGAATCCATTAGGCACCGTGGATGCAGGACCTAGGGCCGGCAATACTTTTAGGGGCCCATGAAAATGTTTTAATTTGTTTTAAAAACAGAAGGAAAAAAACTTTTAGGTTAAAGAAAATGGTTTAGCATGCAATGTTAATAGAGTCATCTTACCAACTCAGTCATGAAACATAATTTTTACTTTGAGGTTTATGGAAGAGGGGCCCATGAAGGCAGAAGCACCCAGGACCCATGAACTCATTAGGGGGCCCCGTCTAGACCCTCCCAAGGGACCCCAGGTGAGTCAGCTGCCTTGGTGAGGGGCAGAGGCCAGCCGGATGTAGGAGGGAAAGTGGAAAGAAGGCAGGCTGAATGAAGTACAGAATGTGGCCAAGAACTTTATGGCATAAGACTAAGGGTGTAGGTCACACGTAGGCGAGAGCTCGGTTTTACCAAGATGGTGGCAGGCCTGAGGTTCTAGGCTACATAAAACCAAAAGCTTTGTTTTCTTCACCACTGTACCTCCGTATCAGGTGTGGTGCCTGACGCATAATAATTTAGGGTGTGTTACGAAAACTACCAAACAGAAATAAGAAAGGAATGTGTCCCTGTCATGCAATTATTTATACCACTTCTATAACTACTAGCACCAGCTCTACTGATTCCTCAACAATATGCTTCTTTTACATCCACCTAGATCAACTGTCTGCCACCAGGAGTAAATTCACACTGAGGCAAGTTTGGTGGTGGCTAGACCATGGATCTCAGTTAAGTCTGACTCCTTCACATACCAGGACTGGAACTTTAAGAAAGTTCTTTACCCTTTCTAAAGCTCAGTTGCCTCATATATGACATGAGGATATTTGTTCCCACCCTAAGTGTCATGAGGACAAAAAGAGACCATGTGTGTCATCTGCTAAGTCCAATGACTGCAACACTTACGTTCCTTTTGTGTCAATTCTGTATTACCTGGCATATAACAATGTTTCATAATATTTCTTTACTAGTGCCCCTAAAATTTACCTCTAAATATTTTCAGTTGGCTCATTCTCCATGCAACTGTTAACTAAAGATATTCCTAGATTAAAAAGTGAAGATGAACAGAAGCCAACCAGCTGCTTGGTGACCCAAATGATTATTAAGTATTAACTTACACCATCACAAGGTCCCACAATAGGCTTCTGCAAGCTTGAGGAGCAAGGAGAGGCAGTCCAAGTCTCAAAACTGAAGAACTTGGAGTCGATGTTTGAGGGCAGGAAGCATTCAGCACGAGAGAAAGATGTAGGCTGGAGGGTTAGGTCAGTCTTGCCTTTTCACGTTTTTCTACCTGCTTTATATTGATTGGCAGCTGATTAGATTTTGCCCACCAGATTAAGGGTGGGTCTGTCTTCCTCAGCCCACTGACTCAAATGTTAATCTCCTTTAGCAACACCCTCACAGACACTCCCAGGACCAATATTTTGCAGCCTTCAGTGCAATCAAGTTGACACTCAGTATTAACCATCATAAACTAAAAATTCATAATGTTAAAAAATTTCAAATGTTTTCTAGCAGTATAGTCACTAAACTTTCCTGTTGTATTCTGAAGTATTGGGAGTGTTTTCCCTCCCATCTCTCAATATCTCAGTGTGAGCAGCATCCACTTATTAAATATTCATCAGTTTATGTATAAAGCTTTCCCTTAAAATTTTTAGTATTCAATTCTATCTTTTTAATCTGAAACTTTATTAGAAACAGTCTTAAATAAGGGAAAACACCATCCAATGCCAATGAGGTTGCAAATATAACGTTGAGTTGTTTCAACACATTGCAAACACAAATGGTCTAATATATTTAAATGGACATTACGCAATTAAAAGGATACTGATTGGCTCCATAGGCTATGTCATCTAGCCCCATCATCTATTTAGACAAGGATTATTTCTACCCATTATAATAAGAAAATTGAATAATGTGATTTTCAGGCCTTGTAAGGTCACATTTCAGTTAATTTTGAATTCTTCTGGTTAATGTATGAAATTATGGTAAATTTATTTCTTTTAGAAAGTGTTCTGCAGTTATTCTGCATCCATTTGAACCCTTTGAATTAAGCCAATTAAATCCCTGTTTGCATTATTATTTCTGCTGTAGGCAGGTGATTGAATTTTATCAATTTCTCCCCTAATAGTCAAAACATACATCTACTTACTACACTTAAAATCATGCCTTTCTCCTACGTTGTTCTACCTTTGGCTTCCTCCCAGTTTTTCTCAGGAACTAGTAACAATCACTCTTCGAAATATAGATGGGAAAATCTTCATCACTATTCCAAAAACATTTTTACTTTGGTGAGTTCATAAGTGATCTTTTTCTCACTAGTATATATTTTAGATATTTAACTCATAAGTAAATTGGGCTTATTCTAGTCATTTCCACAAGGATTCTCCTATTGGTCTTCATAATACAGAGTTTGTACCTTGGACGGCAATCCTAATGCTCTCCTGACCAGTCACTTTACTTGCAGATAGGAACTTCTGAGTTCTTATTTTGCTTAATATCTAACCGAGAACATGCCTGTTAACCTAATTTATATTATCCCTGCTCTGCCTAACATAAAATTCTAGAAAATAGACATCATTCATTAAGTAGCTCAGTCAGGATATGCCATTTATGTTCCCAAGTCATTTGATTCTGTTGGGCTTTCTCTTGCAGCTGCCAGTCTCTTTAAATCCTTCCTCACTTTCACCCTTGTCCTTTTACTTTTTTTTTCTTTTTATTTTTTTAATCTTTAACTTTTTTTAATTAATATTTTACTTTAAGTTTTGGGATACATGTGCAGAATGTGCAGGTTTGTTACAGAGGTGTGCATGTGCCATAGTGGTTTGCTGTAGCTATCAACACATTATCTAGGTTTCAAGCCTCTCATCCAGTAGGTATTTGTACCTTATTTTCTTTCATATGTAGTCACACCTGACCTTCTTCTCAGTCTTTTTTATTTCCCCAGAGCAACTTCCGTTAGGTTCCCCAGCTCTCTATGCCTTTTTTTTCAGCTGCCTTCTTAATTTTTGAATAATCTCCTACCCTAAGGCCCTTCTAGCTTCATCTTCAACTAGCTTCTGAAAGCCCCCTTCTGCTGGGAGCTTCATTATGCTGATTTGCCTGCCAGTGACACTCTCCAGGCCTCATTCGCATGAATGCTGTCCTGGACAAATCCAAGTGCCGGCACTTTAGGAGAAAGGCACTGTCTGTTTCCATCTCTTCTAAAGCACCATGTCTGGCTCTAAAAATAACATCTCCCATCAGAATAATATTCCTTAACTCAGTGTCAGAGCCTACCACCCAAGCCATGGCCACATCTGCCAAGTTAGCTTCCATTCTTCCTTCAGATTCTTTTTTTTTTTTTTTCAAGTTTTCTAGAAGTTCTAGGGCCAAAAGTCCCTAGAAGGTGAAAAGGAAGGTGATATATTTTTTATAATAAAAGAACAGGAAAAGCCATTGTGAACATTGTAGGGTCATTTTGTGCTAGCAGCAAAAGGGCTGACTATTCATATGATATAGAAATGAAAAGATGGGTGATTTAATAAAAAGTTCTGAGGCTTCACTGGTCTTATCTCCCATCTCTTTCATTTTCAGAAGTATTTTGAAGGGAGTTTAGGCAATAGTAACGATCTGTCATGAGTTTGGTTCCCTAAAAATCTCAAGTTATCCAAAAGGATTTTTGTTGTTGTTGTTGGCTTTTTATCTTTAAAAAGAGTAATTACTCAAATATTTTTTAAATTTCTGATCATTGTATAGTACGTGAGCAAAGTGAAATGTTTGTGTGTTTTGTTTTTTGTTTTTTTGTTTTTTGACACGGAGTCTCGCTCTGTCACCCAGGCTGGAGTGCAGTGGCGCGATCTCGGCTCATTGCAAGCTCCGCCTCCCGGGTTCACGCCATTCTCCTGCCTCAGCCTCCTGAGTAGCTGGGACTACAGGCGCCCGCCACCGCGCCCGGCTAATTTTTTGTAGTTTTAGTAGAGACAGGATTTCACCGTGTTAGCCAAGATGGTCTCGATCTCCTGACCTCGTGATCCGCCCGCCTCAGCCTCCCAAAGTGCTGGGATTACAGGCGTGAGCCACCATGCCTGGCCTGAAATGTGGTATTTTTTATGTTTAAATATATATATATATATACACACACACACACACACGTAGGGAGATTGCTCAAGCTAATTTTCATTCCATTTACATTCAGAAAGGAAAAGGTCTCTATATTTCAGGGGGTGTCTATAATATTTTGTTTTTATGGAAACATTAGGAAGAGGAAGCAAATTATGCAGGACTCCATTTAGTTCTGACTGCCTCAAAATACAAACTGCTGAGGTTTTATAGGCTTGCACTAAGAAAAGAAAAATACTTACCACCTAATTCCAGACATTTTGTGACTTATGAACCACTAGGCATAAAATCATTGAGTCTCCAAGGCAAGAAAGAACCTAAAGTAGAAACAAGGCAATCAAGTCAGTCAATAATGAAGATCAAAAGTAAAACTTTCATTCCTGAAGAAGCCTTTTTGGAAGTTTTACAATATTTGCCTTTTTAAAATTTGTTTGTTTTGGGCCTGCATACATCTGGTCAGAATCTTCCTATTCCTCATTTCTAGTGGTTTTCCTAACTCAATTAACATTTAAGGTACATTATTTACAAGGTAATGGTAGGACTTGATTTTTTTTAAAAGTTAAAATAATTATGTGTTATTTATTTACTTAAATAAAGGTCACACATTCATTCAAGACATTCAAATGTCTTCAGGAGCTAAACAGATGGCCTATTGCATTGCACAGCTCCAAGGTACTATTAATTTCTGCCATATTCCACAGAAATGGCAGAATGCTAATAATACATAAATGGAGCTGGGAAACCCAGTGGACTGCCTACAGTAGGTAAAGTAACTGTGTAAAATGGCCCTGGATCAAGGAAGCAGAGGGGACTGTTGCCAAAGGAGGGTGCAGGACCCTGCAAACAAAGCAAATGCATGTCTGCAAACTGAATTTTGGACAGTAGGTCAAATGTTTACGATTTCATTCTATAAATAGATTAGGGAAGTATTTGTCTATGGATAATTACATTGTATCTCCTATATTATTAAAATTGTTCTACTGCCATGTCTGATTTTTGGTTTTTGTAAATTCTCTTTCAATTACCAGATTTTAAGGAGAATTTAAAAATCAAAAGGCAGTATAGCAGTGGGGTCTATGCTATTCCACAAGCAGATCGATCACTACTTATATTGTCTGTTAGTACAGGAATGTAATGACAAATCTGTTTCCACAGCAACACATGATTTTTAGATTCAAATGAAGTTATTATTTAGACATTCATTTATTTATTTGTTTTGGGTCTGCATACATCCTGCTTCTTCGCATCTTCATCCTGTCCACATCTGTCCAATGATTGTTCAACAAAATTTATTTTTTCTCAATAAGTAGGCAAGGTACTCTGCAAGGTGGCACAGTCCTTACCTACAAAAAGCTTACTGTTTAGAGAAGTAACAAATAGATACACAAAGCTATGTGGAATTGCTATATATCAGTTGTTTTTAAAATGCAGTAGTTGGTACAAAAAAGGGAAAAATTGGGAAATATAAGAAAGGCAGTGAATGCATCAAAGAGATATCTGCACTTCCATGTGTATCACAGCACTATTCATAATAGCTGAAACATAGAATCAACCTAAGTGCCCATCAATAGATGAATAGAGAAAATGTGGTACGTCTACAATGAATTGGTCCATTCTCATGCTGCTACGAAGAAATACTGGAGACTGGGTGATTTATAAAGAGGTTTAGCTAACTGTCAATTCCACTTGGCTGGGGAGGCCTCAGGAAACTTACAATCATGTCAGAGACGGAAGCAAACACATCCTCCTTCACATGGCAGCAGGAAGGAGAAGTGCTGAACAAAGTGGGAAAAATCCCCTTATAAAACCATCAGATCTCGTGAGAACTCACTCACTATCATGAAAAAAGCACCCCCATGATTCAGTTACCTCCTGCTGGGTCCCCCCCATGACACGTGGTGATTATGGGAACTACTATTCAAGATGAGGTTTGGGTGGGGACACAGCCAAACCATATAATACAAAATGAAATTATTCCATAAAAAGAATGAAATCCTGTCATCTGTGGCAAAATGGATGGAACTGGAGGCCATTACATTCAGTGAAATAAGCTAAGCACAGAAAGACAAGTATCACATGTTCTCACTCACATGCAGAAGCTTAAAAAGTGGATCTCATGGAGCTAGAGAGTAGAGTGGTGATTACTAAAGGCTGGAAAGTGGGAGGGTTGAAGGGGAAAAATAATATGAAGGTATTTATTAACACTAAACAGTATACCTAAAAATAATAAAGATGGTAAATTATATATGTATTTTTAACCTCAAATTTTAAAAAAATTTAAAAAGAAAGGCATTGAAAATGGTCCTTGAAGATGGACCAGTTCAAAGTCATGTCAGAAAAAAGTAGTTGGCATCATGCCACACATAAAGCATTACATTAGAGAGGATATAAAGACAAGAAAAGCTGTGACTAATTTGAACCATGTGGGTGGATCCCATGGAACCTGTGGCGGAGTAGATGAAATAACAAAATTATGAGAAAGATAAGTGGAAGTGTTACCTTGCTGGCTGCTCCTTTTTAGACTAATTTTCCTTCTCCAGGTCATTCACTCTTCTCCCCTTTAAATAATACAGTTCAGGCCTTGGACAGCTTCCATTTTCTATTCACAATCACATCCTTTATGATCTCATCTACTCCTGTGGATTTAAATGCCATCTTTATTCAGATGACTCTGAAATTTGTGTCTCCACTGCCTACCCTGAACTCAAGACTTACACATCCAATTGCCACCTATATGTAGAAGCCTAATGGGCATCACAAAATTAAGAGTATTATCTTGGTCTATTAGGGATGCTATAACATAATATCACAAACCAGGTGACTTATAAAGAACAGAAATTGACTTCTCACAGTTCTGGAGGCTGAGAAGTCTAAGATCAAGGCACATGCAGTGAGGGCCCACTTCCTCTTGGACAGTGCCTTCTCACTGTGTCCTCACATAGTGAAAGGGACAAGGAGTCTCTCTGGGGCCTCTTTTATAAGGGCATCAATCTTATTCATGAGGGCTCTGGCCTTTTGACCTAATTACCTCCCAAAGGCCCTACCATCACATTGAAAGTTAGGATTTCAACACAGTAATTTGGGGAAGACACAAACATTTGGTCTACAGCAAGTACTAAAGCTGAGTTCCTGGTACTCTCCACCAAACCTACTTCTCCTCCACCCTTCTCCATACAAATTGATTTTCTTCCAGATGCTCAGGCCAAAAATCTTAAGGTTACTCTTAACTCCTCTTTTTCTCTGATGTCAACAAACAATTATTTTAAAAACCAACATTTGACCATTTCTCATCATTACCTTTGCTGCCATCACTCTGGACTGAGGCACATCGTCTCTCACCTGGATTTCTGCAATATCTTCCTACCATGTCTCTTTGCTTCTTCCCTTGCCCTCTGCACACAGAATTCCCAACAAAGGAGCCAGATGGTTCTGTTAAAATACCAGGCAGATCATGTCTTTCCTCAGCACAATATACTAAACCAGCACCCATCTTGCTCATAGGAAAGCCCAAATCCTTCCAAAGACCATACAAGCTTTCCTTCACTCAACTTCAACCAAGGGTGGCCTCTTTTGTTTTCCCTGCAGCTTCCACCTTGAGGCCTTCGTGCCTAGCATTCGCTATTCTTGGAAGCTTTCCCTGTGTATATCCATGCAGCTCCCTCACTTTCTTACACCCTTTTTGACATGCTGCCTTCCCATAGATACCTACCCTGCCCCCTCTGTCTAGAATGGCATCCTGCACTGACTCCCACACATCCCCTTCTCTGACTCATTGTTCTCCTTAGCCCTTATCACTGTCTGACACATGCATTCTGTGTATTTATCTTGTTTATTCTCAGCTCCCTCTCTGATGTAAGTTCCAAGAGAGCAGAGATGTTTGAAGATTTCATTTACTTTTGTATCTCCAGCATCTAGAACAGTATCTCCTAGGTAGTAAGAACATAATAAATACTTGATGACTGACTTAATAAAGAAGAGCCTTGAATGGTTGCAGGCAATTAAAAAACACTGAAGATGTTTGAATGGAATCTGAAGAAAGAGTAATGAGCAACACATCCCTGCCCAAACCTTGAACTAAGGAATATGGAGGCAGAAATGGCATTTTGGGGAAATTGTTGAAAAGCAAAATGTCAGAAAAATTCCGATGCTCATGTTCCTTCATGATACTTCAATCTCTGTTTATTTATGACTTGATTTTATCAGGTCAGTTTGGCATTATAGAAGAAGTAAAGGTATTGGAGCAAAAAGTTAACCTAAGTTTAAATTCTAATTTTTAAAAATTTTTAAATTTTTAATTAAAAAATTCTGATTCTGATTGTGAATGTCAGTTTCATCCATAAAATGGAGGTTGTCATTAAAATTCATTTTTATAGGTTATAAGGATGAATAATTATTAGTAATGTTCATAAAATATACAGCAGGAAACAGGTATTCATAAAATCTTAATCCCTTTGCTTTAACAATTAGGAAAACCAGAGCATAGCTAGTATTCTAAACTTATATGCCATTGGATAGTTTATTCACTAAAATTCTTGCTAATGTTATGGGTAGAAATTATCAACTGACATTTGACTAATATGCTCAGTAATAAAATGTGCCTGCTCTACAATTTCTCCTTCTGTGTATCATTAATTTTTCTATGATCCAGGCTTTCAAATTCCACACCTATCTTCTAACTATTCTATCAACGCTCAATGTCTTTCAGTATGCCCCACCAAAATAACTTTATTGAATTCAAAATGCGTTAATTTTTTATTCTGTACTTCTCTCATAAAAAAGCTTTGAAAATTAATTTTAAAATTGATTTAAACCAAAAGAGGTTAGGATCACTATATCCCACTCCAAACTGCCCATATAATTTCTGTATTAGGCAAAGTAGTACTAACTAATCTAGTGGTTCTCAAATATTTTGGTCTCAAGATCCCATTATGTTTTTTTTAAAAAGTTATTGAGGACTCTCAAAGAACTTTTGTTTATATATGTTCTACCTATTAACATTTATCACATTAAGAATTAAACAGAAAAAATTTTAACACAAGAATATACAAGGATACAGGTCATTAACTATAAGAGCAATGACATTATCACATAAATCATCTGGAAAAACTCAGCTATATAATCATGACGGAATGAGAATGGCAAAGGTAAACAACATCGTGGCATTATTATGAAAATGGTTTTCACTTAGCAAACCCCACACAAGTGTCTTAGGAACACCTAGGGGTTCCTGGACCACACATTGAAAACCACTTGCCGAATCTTTGTTTAGTAACAAGTAACTCCAGGCTGGACAGTGTGGTTCACACCTGTAATCCAAGCACTTTGAGACACCAAGGTAGGAGGATCACTTGAAGCCAGGAGTTCAAGACCAGCCTGGGAAACACAGCAAGAACTTGTCTTTACAAAAACAAACAACAACAAATAACCCCCAGATTCTCAGTGTCAGATAGGCATTGTCTATCTTATAGCCAGACCATCTGGAACATGTGGCTTTACCTCAACAAGAAAAGAGACAGAGAGGAGAAGCACTTAACTGGCTGTTAACCGCTCAGACTCAGAAGTATACATGTCACTTCCACTCACAGTTCATTTGCCAGAAGGTGTCACTCAGTCCCAACCCACTGCAAAGGAGGCTGGCAGACGGGAAATCCACTCTACTGACCTGCTTTAAAACTTATGACTAACCAGCCTTCTCCAAGTACAGCATAGAGAATCATCAAAGTTGTGTTCCCTTCAGTCTGCTGAGCAGAATCCAGAGTCATGGTTTTTAGACAGGCAGTGACCAGCAGAGAAGTGGCAAGCAGATTCAGGATAAAGTTCACTAAGGGAGGAAGTAAGTGATTGGATCCAGTTACAACATCCTTGCAATCTAAGACTTATCTGATTTATATACCATAGTTTCTTTATCCACTTGTTGATTGTTGGGCATTTGGGTTGGTTCCACAGTTTTGCAATTGTGAATTGTGCTGCTATGAACATAAGTGAGCAAATATTTTTTTCACATAATGACTTATTTTCCTTTGGGTAGATACCCAGTAATATCTTGGATCTACTGAGTAGTTGGATCCCAGTAGATTGTTGGATCAAACAGTAGTTCTACTTTTAGTTCTTTAAGGAATCTCCACACTGTTTTCCATAGTGGTTGTGCTAGTTCACATTCCCACCAGCAGTGTAGAAGTGTTCCTTTTCAACACATCCACGGCAACATCTATTATTTTTTTATTATGGCCATTCTAGCAGGAGTAAGGTGGTATCGCATTGTGGTTTTGATTTGCATTTTCCTTATCATTAGTGATGTTAAGCATGTTTTCATATGTGTGTTGGCCATTTGTGTATCTTCTTTTGAGAACTGTCTACTCATGTAAGACTTGTCTGATTTAATGAACACTTACTACCTGTGAGCCAGAGGCTGCATTTTTGGTCTCATTTAATCTTCCTGAAAACCTCATGTGTTACACACCATTCTTATACCAATTTCTAAGCTGGGAAATTGAGACACAGAAGAGTTTAAATAACTTGTCCAGGGTCTTATGGTTAGCACAGAGTGGGCTGGGATTTGAGTCCAGATCTTTTAGACTTGAGACTATATTTTAATGGGTTGGCCTCACAGTAGTGCTTGCCTGAGGCATTCTTTCCTTGAGGAAATGCTTCATTATCATAAAGGTCTTTTTGGAGTTTCCTCAAACTCCAAATTAGAATTGACTTTATCCCCCAAACTGGGTGAGGAACATGTGACCCAACTGCCACAATCCAACACCATTAGTGTCACTTGGTGAATCAAAATATCTATAAAGGTTGTCTTTGCTAAATTTCATTCACTGTGTCTTAACTATCTCCTTGAGAGTTCCAGTGTAATGTAAAGGACATGAGGTACTGGGTTCTAGACCCATCTCTGCATGGGATGAATCATATCACTTTCCCCATTTTTATAGATGAGGAGGCATAGATGGTGCAGAGATGTGGGAATCAGACAGACCGACTGATGCTAGGATCCCTGAAATGCCATGAACTGTTGCTGCAACCTTGGGCAAGGCATTTAACTTGGCCATGCTTCAGTTTCTTTATCTGTAAAATGGAAATAGTGATGTGATAATTTAAATATTACAGTGAAATGAGAAGTATATGGAAAGCACCCTTGAAGGTCCATGCACCAGATACATGTCATCCAACACTTCCATTCAATCCTTCTACCCTGTACCAGCAGAGTGTACCTAAAAGAGCCCCAAGTTCTGTCCCAAGAGAAAACCTGTGATTCTGTTTAAGTCTTTTAATCAAATTAATGCATCTGCAATCCCTCACCAGAGCATTCACCTTTGTAAATATAAGAAAAACCCATTTGTATACAACTGTTATATAATATTAATGCCTCATTTTATATAAGGTTTTATTCTTTCATACTTTTCAAACACATTGAAACACATATCAAGGTAGTTTTTTTCTTAGATGAAATGCATAAAATTTAGTCTGGCAGAGTTTCATTTAGACTTGCTCAGGTTGTCTGCTTCCTTCATTTACGAAGCAGGTATGGGGTCTACGCACTACAGTACAGTGTTTCAAAAGACAGAATGCCAAGAATAGGTGAAAACATTTTGTGAAGCTTTTCAACAATATGTATCAAAAGCCTTAAATTACTTTAGAAAGTTAATCCTGAGTAAAGAAAATGTGAAATTATAAATATGAAAAAGGCTTTATATACAAAGATGTCCAACATGGGATTATTTAAATTAGTTAAAACATTGGCATAATCTAAATTATCCAAAATTGGAAATTAGATATGTAAATTAGGATAAATTCCAATTATGTTATTTTATGATATATATGAAAACTTTTAATGATATGATATATAATTTAGGAACACACACTGCTGAAAATAAAAGAAAAATCTGATTCATAGTGGATTGAACAAGGAAAGGTTTGCTCTTCTTGCCTAACAAGAGGCCAGGGGATGGGTGTTGCTGTTTTTTGTGTGCAGCTGCTCTGTGACAACGTCAGAACGTGGGCTCTTTCGTATGGTTCAGGCTGTCACTGACAACTCTGCACTTTTTATCTGCATGCTCATTGCCTCATAGTAGCAAGATGACTGCAGTGGCTCCAGGTATCACATCTGTTCTCAGGACAGGGTGAAAGGGAAATGGCATTATCAGAGATGTCTCCTTTCGCACCTATCTGTTTCATTAGGAAGTGAAATATCTTTCCCAGGCATCCCCCAGCAGATTTCCCTTTGTGTCCCATGGTCCAGAGCTGCTTCCATGGACACCACTAGCTTTCACAGAGATTGAGCAGTGAATTCAGCTTTCTGCTTCTATAGCGGAGGCAGTAAAGGCAGAAAGCAGTAGCCAAGCAGTGGTATGCAAGGGAGAGACTGAAGTCAGGTTGGAAGAGAGGAAGCAGAATGTGAAAGAGCACAAAGCGGCTATCCTGAAATGTGGCAGCGTGCTGGGGAGAATGATTTCACAGTACTGTCCCAGCAGCACGGTCAGTGTTCACTTCCTCCCAAGGTTGGGTGCAGGAGGTCAGGCTGCCTAGGGGAATGCAGACTGAGCACTGAAGCTGATGGAAGGCTGCTTTTGGTGCCAAGAAAGCTCTTAATTTTTACAGCACTTTCAGTTTTGTATTTCACTGTGTTGAAGCTCTCCAATTTGTCATGTATCCTGGAAGTGTGATGTGGTATAACATGGTGGTTAGGAATAGGATTGGAGTCTGACATAGTTGGGATTAAATCCTATCTCAGCCACTTACCTGCGGTATGACCTTGGGCTAGGTGTGTGACTTCCCTCATCTTTGATTTCCTCATGTCCGAAATGGAAAAGCATCAGTGACAACAACAATAATTTTTAATATTGTATTAGCAGTAGGAGCGGGATGTTAAAAATTGCCTTACTCTTTTGTTCTCAGAATAAATATAGTCAAGAATGCAAAGCATATGCATAGCTACATATTACAAGTCAGCTGAAATTATTTGAAATGGGTATCAATGTATCAGATGTCAGAGAAAAGTAAAACAGCAGTCTAGGAAGAAAAATAATATTGGCAAATCATACAAATATTAGGAAATAATGAACTCTATTGAGACTATATTGTGTATCAGGAAGTGTTTTATTTGTGTTACCTTACTGAATTCCCACAGTTGATATGGTGGGACATTAGTGAGGATCAGTTAGGTTATGCTTTGATAACAAAAAACTCCAGTGGCTTACAAATTTCTCACTCATGCAAAGTCACTCACTAGGTCTGAGCCTTTTACAGCACTGCAAGTTGCTTTGATCAGCTAGTATCCCCTTATCAGCACATGCAACCATAACCACTGAGGCAGAGGGTATTACCCATGTTTCTAGCTCTGAAAACTAGCTGTTTTCTCAATGCCCTACATGCATATGCTAGAGATGCCTTGCCCTAGACAACCCAATAATATGCCTCAGTCACCTTGCCTAGGCCTCCTGCTTCCCTTATCGCCCTGTCCCCAGTCTTAGTCCATTGGAGCTGCTATAACAAAATACCACAAATGGGGTGGCTTATAGACATTAGGTCTCACCGTTCTGGAGGCTGAAAATGCAAGATTGGGGTGCCAGCATAATCAGGTTCTGCTCAGAGTTTGCTTTCTGGTTTACAGATGGCTGTCTTCTGGCTGTGACCTCACATGGCAGAAGGAACTGAAGGGTCTCTCTAGGGCTTTTTTTAAAAGGACACAAATCCATTCATGAGGACTCGACCTTCGTGACTGAATCACCTCCCCAAAGCCTCACCTAATACCATCCCTCTAGGGATTAGGATGTCAACATAGTAATTTGAGGGGGGCACAAACATTCAGACCATTGCACCCTCCCACCACTCTCCTCTGGAGTTCTCCTCCCTGGGGGGCACAGTTTCAAATACAAACCCACCAATCCAGAGTCCACACCCCAAAGCACTTCCTTTATCAGGCTTACACTCTGGGCCACTGTAGACTTGTCCTTATCACCCAGGGCCAGATACCAGATAACTATGGACAGCTGCTGTGCCCCAGAGCCTGCCCAAATCATTCAGAGTAGCCAAGCCTAACCCTGCCTGCCCTGCCTCACCTTTCCTTCCCACCCAGTTCTTCCCCTCCCTGTGCCTCAAGACCTACCCCAGTGCTTCCCATATGCCCCCTGTGGCATGGGGTCCCCTTCTCGGGACCTGGGAGTAATAAACTATCTCTTCTATGGCAACTGTTTCCTGACCTGTTGGCCTTAATACACCTGAAATAATCTACTTATATGCTGTATTTTCAAAACACAAAGGAAGAAAGAAAAAACCATGGAGAATCAGTTTTTGTATGCTTCCACCTAGACGCACAAGCACCTGCTCATCTGCATTTCGAAGGGAAAGTTCAGTCTTCCCCGTGTGTATGCAGAAAGAAAGAGAAGCGGAAATATAGGTTCTCTACCACTGGTGGAGTCATAAGAAGTGAAGTGGTACACAATGAGAGGAGGAGGTGGCAGTGGGTGGACGTCTGACTCAGGGCACTTAGAAGCCCATATTTGATCCAGCTGGCCCTGCGCTGGTCACTTAGCCTATTTTATTAGCTTCACCAAAGTTTACCTGGGTCCCAAGAAAGCCCACCAAATCCATGTATTCTCTGTGACCTACTTTAACACTTTTCATCAAACTTTTAAATATAAAAATTTTGAGCTGCCTTTCCCTTTTCAAATTCCTAGGAACCTAATAGTCTTCCATGAGGTTTAAAAAATAATTGCCAGCTGGCCTGCACTATCTCTATTCTCTCCTTTTGTGTTCTGCAGTGATTTTCCCACCCTGGATATTCTGAAACGCGCTGCTTCTCCGTGCCGCCTTTCCTCATTGACTATTATTACCTTAAGTATTCTTTTTGCTATTACCCTTTGTCACCAAGCCTGGCTCATAAGACAGGCCAAGCCTTCCTTCTTTTTCTGTAATTTCATATTTGCTCTTTTCCTCTATTAAGAAGCCAGTCCACCTTTTCCCTTTGTCATCATTTTTTTTTCTTTCTGACATACTTCCAAAATGTTATTTTTCTCTCCTGTGACTTTTTCCCTTTTACTAATAGCATCTTTCTTATGGACCCGTCTTTACCAAGTTTATCCTTACCTGTCTTGCTTCCTTCTCTGCCGCAGTAATTTCTCATGAACATCTTTTCTATGATCCACTTTTCATTTTTATATCTTTTAAAACATTACTCCTGTCTCCACTTACGTTTCTATTAGAAATTATGATAGCATTAAGTCATTAAAATCTGTATCAGTTAGCTGTGTCATTTACTGCCACCCTGCCAGAGACCTTCCAAAATAACAATATAGCAGAAAATTACTCTCATGCATACAGTGAAAAAGGAAGGAGGAAAGTGACAGGAAGAGAAAATGGAGACTGACCATAAAAGTCAATTCCAAAG
Organism: Macaca fascicularis; assembly: GCF_037993035.2. Taxonomy (NCBI): domain Eukaryota; kingdom Metazoa; phylum Chordata; class Mammalia; order Primates; family Cercopithecidae; genus Macaca; species Macaca fascicularis. Next base: position 138,790,999 of record NC_088375.1, read on the forward strand.
GACCTGCATAAAGCAAACAGAAGAATGGAACTGTCAGTCAGTGTATTTCTTAAACCAATGTAGATGGTCAATCCAAATTATTCTGCAGGAAAAAATGGAAGGTAAAAAGAGAGGAAAAAGAAGGGAGAGCAGAAACTTTTGCACTTTCCACTCCTTTTCCCTTCTGACATTCTTTTCTTTTGAGATTATTTTCCTGACAGTATCCCCAGAATTATTTCTGTATTTAAGGACTATTTACTGTGCATTTACTGTGTGCTGAGCATAAATGAGACATAATATCCATTTGCATGGACCCTAGAGACCCCAGCTGAGGTCTTGGCTCCAGCTCCTAGAGGTTATGTGTGCCCTGAGGTTCGGAATTATATTTGACTGAAATTTCCAAAAATGATTTTTCACTGGGAAAGCTGTCAGATACTGATAGGAGAACTGCATTTCTCAGTAGCCTCCAGGTGCTTCCCTTTGAGTAGGATGGGTGATACGGCTTCCTGGTCCATCGGGCTCCTCCCACAGCCTGGCCAGGCCAACCACTGGGCAAAATCTCACAGTGTTCCTTCAACAGGGGAAGGGGGATTGTTTAACTCAAGTTTGCGGGGTTTCTGGAGCAATTTTTGAGAAAGTAATGGGAGGAAAATAGACAGGCTTGCTGAGTAGCAGCTGCAGTCTATGTAAAACACGCTAAGAAAGGAAGTAGTGGAGGAAGATGACTTTAGCCATGCATTAAGAATGTACTCTTCTCTTTGTCACTTCCTTGAAAAACCAAAACTGGATTCAAAATATGCATAATTACTTCTGGTTTCTAGATTGTGTTTCCTGGGACAAAATATACAAAGATTTGATCACATGGGGCTCCAGAATTTATCTGGGTTACATTTAAATTCTGTGTGACTTTAAGCAAGTCATTCATCTCCCTTAGAAATGGTTTTCTCATCTGGAGAAATAGATAGTGGGATGACACATGAGGACTCTTGAAAAGTAATGATTTAATTCATAGATGGTGAAGGGGAGCTAGTGGCTGATAGCACCACCCACACATCTCTTTGGGCAAGGCTGATGTATTCAACTCACTGGCCGCCCTCCATTGAGATTGTCTGGCGTTCACAGTATACAGGGTGTTAAATATTTTTAATCCCTGCCTCTGATGATTATTACATATAGCTCCCCGAGCATGGTGAACTGTCCAGGTAACTATAGAGGTAACTGTATCTAACCTTAGAGACAAGGATTATGGCAGGCACAACTGTTTCAATAGAACCTTTTACATAATTGTCATAGTAAGGCTGATTTCTGGCTGGAAGTGCTACATATAACCCGACAGAATTATGTATTAGTGTGTATCATCTCTGCAAGTCACTTGGATTTCAGAATCAGAGTAAGGCAGCCCACAGAAAAGGAATTTGTTTGGAATAATTAGATGGAGTTCACTCCAGAGCTAGGGATATGCTCTCCAGGGGATGAAGTCTTGAACCCTCTACCCTGACATCTTGGTGGTGGAAGAATTGAATTATGTACTAAATTAGAACCCCTTGCATGACTCGTGGAATATGATGATAGGTTCATAGGTAGAGCTCACATGAAAGTTACCATGTGCCCTTAGCAACCAAAACATCCTGAGTAAAAGTCAACAACCAGCTAAACAACACTGTGAATTTTAGCCTTTCTCACAAGAGAGCAGATATGATTTTTTATCCCTCCCTTGAGGCCACCCAGAGCAGAATATTTACCTGCCAGGGCTCTTCCCTGACCTGGCCTTTAACTCTAGTGCTATCAAGATTTGCTTTGTGAAGAAATTGCTTAGAAGGTTCATGAGCCATGCTACTCAGGCTGAATAGCCACTATAGAGAAAAGAGGCAGGTTTTTGCCCTAAACTGAGGAAAACATCTTGCTTTCAAGTTGACATCAAATTGCAAATTGTCCTGAGAACCTTGAAGGCAAGTGCTTCTAGATACCCACTGGCATGCTAAGTGGGCAGCGGAGAGCTCCTCTAAGACACGGTTAACTCTTCCAAGCCCAGAAAGGTCTTGATCTTGGCTGGATGAAGGAGAGTTTTGCAGCCCTGACGGTAGAACTGTGCTTTCCACATATACCTCTATTCTCATTTCCAACCAACTGAAGGGATTTAAGGAGCCAAGAAACAAACCTCCCTTAAAATGTCTAACTCAGGTTGAGGTTACTGTTTTCTGCCTACAGCAGCACAAAAAGCTACATGTACAAAAATCCCTGTGGAATGGTATTTTAGAAATAGAGATTTGAGCACTATATTCAATTGTCAAAAATCAGATCAATCAAATTGCCTTAGCAAATGGCCAGAAAGTACCTGATCAAATTCAACTATTTATTTATACAATCCATTCATTTGTTAGACAAGTACTTATTGAGCATCTACTATATCCCAGATACTCACTAAGTGCTTGGGATATGTCAATGAATATAACAAACAACAAATATAACAATAAACACAGCAAACATTAAATTTTGTAGTATGGTAAAAAGTGTTAAGGGCTATGGAAGACAAGAAAATGAGATTGGGAGGGCTAGCTGTAATATTAAATAGTGTTAAATTGAGAAGGTTAAATTGTGAATAGGAAAGTAGGTGAGATTGAAATCTAGCTAACATCTCTCTCCAGACCTGAGATTTGATTTAGAATCCCAAAGAGGTTCACTTATAAATGACATTTATAATAAAGGGCAGTTAACGTTATTTAGGGTGGGATTGCTGGAATAAGACATTTCACATGAAAAAGGAGTCCCAAGGTGGGTGTCTTGTCCACAGCCTCCTTTTGTTTGCTTTATTAGCAAAGATGTGTTGACTTGCAAGTAACTGGAAACTTTCTGTGGTCTACATAAGAAGAGGGATTCATTGGTTTACATCACCAAGGGTCCAGAGCAGAGGAATGGTTTGATCTGGACTCTGTGTCTGTTACTCTGGAATTTTCTAAACTCTGACAGCTAGTTGTATGTGTATCACAAGTGCCTTATTCTTCTGAAAGCTCATTTTATGTCTATATATATATTTTTTTTTTCATTAGAAAACAACAGAGATATGTATATGCTGGGCACTATGAAAAACTGGCTTGAGACTCATGGTTCCAGCATGATACAGCCCTATGAAGTGGACAATGTCTGTTTTCCCAGTATCTATCTATTCTTCTCTTGGTAATATCTCCAAATTTTACACTGATGTCCATCTTTCTGCCACGCAGTCTACATGCTTTGGAGGAGACTAACTTCACCTGGCCCAGAAGTTGAACCTATGACTCAGGCCCAAAGCCAATCCATTTTACCCCATGTCCTGCTCAGTTATGGACTCATGGTGTGCCCTTGGCATAATCAGAACAATGGGGCTGAAGATGCTATTTAGTAGGAATTTCTTGAATAGATCATCCTCATTTTTTTCGCCTTTGTATGGCAGGCTGATATAATCTGGGTAATTGCTTTGGGCATTTTGCTACAGTTCAGAAGCCGGCCTGAAGACTATGTCAGCTCTAAGAGGCCAAAGTTCAGAAAATTCTAGAGGAACAGACCCAGATCCCAGATCAAAGTATGCCTCCTCTCTGGAACCTTGGTTGCCTAAGCCAATGAATCCACCTTCTTATATAGACCACAAGAAGTTTTCTGTTACTTGCAACCCAAAGCATCTTTGCTAATTTAACAAATAAAAGGAGGCTATGGACAAGAGACCCACTTTGTTCCTCCTTGTGAAATGTCTTATTCCAGCAATCCCACCCTAAAGTTAACCTCCCTTTATTAAAGATGCAGTGTATAGACTGGATCAACATTTTTTGTGAGTCACGAAGAAGCAAGTTCTTAAATCAGTAAAAGAGATACTTCCAGAAAACTAAAAATAGTAGAACATATTGAATTAGAAATGAAAGGTGAAGATGTTAAGGCAGGCTCAGGAGGATCAATTCTAAGGTAATTTAGGGGAAGGAAATGACAGACTCTCTCAACCTCTAGCATAGTAATTGTTTCTTGATTCTATCTTAATGAAAATATTGTGTATTCTCTCTTCTCTCTTGCAGTATCGTCAATGGATACTTTGTCCTCTTTTTCTGCTTTTACTTTTTGCATAGATTTGGTATTTTTGTTTTTAATAAAAGTGGAGGTGCTTCTGAGAATTTCTATTGCAACAGCAGGGCTTGAACTTCAGGTCAGCTGAAAGGAAGAGTGTGTGCTGTTTCCATGGAAACCATACCAGTATAATGTCAGGTACTAAGAGACATCAAGAATGAAAGGATAAAATCCGCGCATCATTTTAATAAACACATCCTACTTACTGTTATTTAACCACAGTCAGCGTACATATGCTCTACCCCTTAATAGCCACTCTTCATAAATTTATTTTGACCACATCTAACCTTTCTAAGTTGGTCCTGATTATGCTGCTGAGTAAATAAAGATGAAAAGAATGTCCTTCATTAAAGTATTACAAATGCCTTATTATTCTGGAAACTCATTAGACATATATATGTTTTAATTAGAAAGCAATATGATGGGGACTCACTAACAAGGGTTAACTTAAACCCACAGAGACAGACAGATAAATTAAGAATCAGGGCTTACCTTTTGTCCTTAGTTTCTCATCTTATATGACAGGCCTCATTCTGGGTTATTTGTGGTAGAAAAAAATAAATAAGTAGTTTTTTCATTAACCCCCTCCTCTACTGATGCCTCTCCCCCAAAGTGTATTGCAGAAGTATCATATCTGTGGGAGCAAGAAAACTACCTTCAGACCTCCATCTCCCACGTAGCAAGGGGATGTAGTCAAGTGCTTTTCAACTCCATCTGAGGGAATTCAGTGAGAAGGTCTCACAGAGGCAACTTGGGAAGTAAATGTCTGTCAACACTTCTCTGTACCATCCTTATGTTCACTGTCCCCACTTCCCCACAAGCCAGGGATCCTCTGTCAACTGTTCCCTCCTGATCTTTCCTCCATAGATCAGTAATCGAGAGGGAAGGATGAGAGAAGGGAGGAAGGAAGGGAAAATAGAAAGAGTAGGAGAAAGAAAGGAAGAAAAGAAAGGAGAGAGGAAGGAAGTCCTGATAGCACTATGAATCATCTTGATAGAAGAAAAATTTTCTGTTCAATCAAAGACCCTAAAAGGAATGATGGTTGGAAAGAATGATTTGTGTACAGTTCCTAAATTTGGTTTAAGGGAAATTGTGCCAAATTCCAAATAAATTAAAATAATACTCTCCTAGGGCCAGTGAGTAGAACTCAGAGAGCAAAGCCTCTCTGTGCTGTAGCCTAAGAAATTATAAACACTAAAGGCAAAGGAAGACTTTTCTCCCTTCAGCAACCCATAATTGGAATAGAAAGTGGTAGAGCTTCCTAATGTCAGCGAAGTCACAGAGCCGCCCAGAACTAGCTGCCATGGCCAGATGGCCAGTGGCCTTGTGAGCCACAGGATAAGGGGGCTGGTGTGCCAGAAAGGAGCAGAGAGGAGAGGAAGCTTCACGGTAGCAATTAGCACAGTCACAGGCACTCAGTTCTCCTGGGAACTCCCAGGGTTACCTGGACCAGAAAAACAGTGCATGGAGTTGAGGGCCGGCCAGCCCATGATTGAGCAACAGGAGCCAGAGCCTTAGACTTGGATGTCCCTTTCTGAGGCATTTCCCTCCTGAGGTAACCCAGCAAAAACAGCAGGCCCATCACTAAATCATCACTAAATCCAAGGAAACCTAGACTGAGAAGCACAATCCCACCCTCAGGAGGTGACAGTCAAGATGCCAACAGGAGAATTCCTTGCCTGATTAGTCAGGACACACACACACAGCATTCATTTAAACTTACTTGCCTCAGATTTTAAATTTATATTTGACATAAAAATACCAACACAGCAAAGGTCTACCTACAGCAGAATCCCTAAAGATGACCCAGAATAGTCATCTTCATCATAGTCATATGCATCACAGTCAATCTTGTGAAATAGTCTCATTACTCTTAAAAGAAACAAAGAGCTTACATTTTGTGTAATCGTTGGATTCTGGGTACAATTTTGATATGCAGATGCTAAATATTCCTTTGAGTTTATGATGCTCTCACATCTTGAGCTTATGCTCTTTCATCTTGACACCATTTACTGCCAATCGATTCAGACATCAATAATCTAGTCCTTTCATTTTCAATAGTGGCTAATAGTTTGGAATATGCAAATGACCTTCAGATGGGCTTCCCTTTCTACCCCACAGGGAGACTCCTTCTAGAAAGTCAAAAATCTGACTACAGCAGACTGTAGTCACCAGTACTGGAGAAAGAGAAAAGATGGTATTCCAGGAGGGATGGAGCGAGCTAGTTAATTGTAATAGCACATTTTTAAATGCCAAGACTTCATTAGAGTTTAATATTTGAGTGAGTACTTTGATTTATCATATTCCCCAATCTGATCTGCCTCAGACAAAAGAGTATGGATTCCAATACAGACTTTACTAGCTCAAGGAGGGTTCTGTGGGAGAAAAGGATTCAATCACATTGACTACAGATCCAGAAAATCTTAAATAAATATTTTACATGAAGCCAGTTGGGACAGATCTCCTGGTCCCCATTGAGTCTCAGAGAATGACATGAGTAGGAGAAAATACATTCTGTATGATGGCTTACAGATAATTCATGGAATTTTGTCTTGAAGATAATTTAGAGAGTATCTAGTCCAAGTGTGGCCTAATCTTGCCTAGGGACATGTTAAGATTTGGCATCTAAAATTTAAAATGAATAAATGAAGTCATTTGAATAAGCTCTCTGGGACGCACACTATAAGGTTTGCTACAGGACTTTAAAGTCTAGTTCTCCCCATATCATTCATTTATTTTATTACCTGCCCAGCCTTTGAAATTATTCACTGAGCTCCTGAGAAAATCAGAAAATTGAGACCCGCATCTGTTAAGTAACTTGCTCAAGATCACAGAGTGATAGAATTAATGAAGACATGTTTGTGGGAATAAGGATGGAGATGGATGAAAACAGGACCCTATCCAAATTCTCTTAGTCCATGAGCCAGATAGATTTGAGGATGGGAGGTCACAGACTAAGGGAAGAAGCCTTTCTCTCTCTCTCCTCTTCTCTACCATTCCCCCTCAAGCTTCCACAAGCCGATTTACACCAAAGTCCTAAAGTTAATGCAAGACCAAACCAGTCCGTCGCACCCAGAGTTTAGTAGAAATTCTGTTTGTGACGTGAGAGTCCTCTTTTATTTTATTTTTCTAAAGCAGTATTTTTCCATTGCAAATGTGTTTCTTCACCTCTGGATTCCTCTTTCATGTTGAGGTCAATGAAGGCATAACATAATAAAACCTTCTTTATAGCCATGGTCATTATATTAGTTTTTACAACTCAGCTTTTTCCCCAATATAGGAAATATTCTGAATCATAGATTATATTGTAGATTTCCAAACTAAAGATGAAAAACAGATTTAAAAGAAATTTTATTGTAAGTACAACCTTAATGGAATTTGCACTCTGACCTCTAAAATATAAATCCAAAATTTGGCCTATCGGACTATGCTATTCTTTCTTATTCTTCATAGACTTGTCTACAAACTGAAATCAGCTCTCCAATTGCTCTTTCAGGAGGTTCTCCAGGGTCAACAAAACCTGAGATTACAAATAAAAAATTAATTTAAGAAATCAAATAAAAAGTATTGCTGGGGTCAGGACAGAGTCTTCCTTTGACGGTCAGGTCTATATGCAGGGCAAATGCCATGCAAAGCAGCCTCTCTGTACTATTAATCTAGTGTGTGCTGTGCTATGCTGTGCTGTGCTGTGTGTGTGTGTGTGTGTGAGAGAGAGAGAGAGAGAGAGAGATGTGGTATGAGAGAGAGGGAAGCAAGAGGGAACTTGGATTTAAAAAGAGGGAAATTTCAATTTACTTGAAAATTGTACTATCAATAAGGCACTTTTTAAAATATGATGACATTTGCAAGTTTGGAAGAGTAGAAAGAATGGACATGCAGTACTGGAGAATGGAAAACCAGGAGGCTTCAGATTCATTTCCAGTTTAACAATATAAATGCTGTACTGTTTGGGGCAGTGACTGGGTTCTCTCACCTCAGTAATCAGCTGTCTTTCAAAAGAAACAATTTTTTATTTTTACTGCTTTACAAGATGTTTCTAAAGAAAAAAAAATGCAAAATTAACACTTAAATGAAGACTGAATCAAACATGAAGGAAATATTTAAGAACAAGAAAAAAGAGTCACTGCTAATGGCAAATCAGCCCCTCTCCATGGCGGCTCCCACCATGGAAGGTTTGCTAAAGCTTTCCACTTCTCAAATTATAGCCCACATTACTAGCACTTATTTTTAAGAAAGGTATGTCTTTATTCTCATTATAAATCAGTATTAATAAAAAGTAAAATAACAAGTGAATCTTACGCTTCTTGAATTCGCTTGGGGCTTCCTTTATGAGCATGTTTTTTAATATGTGAAGTGACCCATAAAGGCCAATATTTCATTTTCTTAAATGAACGTATTATTTAAAGAACCTCACGTTGGTACATAATTAAAACCAAATGTAAAATTGTTCTAATAAAGCTTTTTCATAGCAACGAATCACAACTAAAAAAACAAAAACAAAACAAAAAAAAACACAAAAAAAACCTACCAAAAGGAAGTGGGTGAAGGGTGGGTAGAAACAATTAACAGTCTCCTGGGGCCTTCCCCACATGTAGGGCCGCTGTAGAAACAAGCCAGTCACTAGGGTTCCTCTGGATCTCCATCTGACCCCACTCCTTGACTTGAATGGCAGCCCCCATTGTGGCAAACATCAGAGAGAAACCAGCACAAGTTTGGTATTAGGATTTGACCCAGGAGACTTACAGTCTCTTGAATCACATGCCAATTTTATTTGCAGTACTTGGAGTGAGCATCAGATTCTTATCAATCCTGTCTATGAATTGTTCAACATATTATTTATTCTTATATCACTCTGGGTTCTTTATTCACATTCTCCTTACAATTCAAAGTTTATGATCTTTTTTAAAGATACAGGGAATAGTTAGCATAGTGGTTTTGATATCAGGCACAGCAGGCTTCAGATCCTAATTCTGCCACACACTAGCTATGTGACCTTGGGAGACTAATTTCCTCTCTAAGCTTCAGCTGACTTATCTGAAAAGATAGGTGGTGATAAAAACCATTGGTATGAGATTTAAATCTGTGGAGATTTAACAGAGTGGAGAATGCTATTTCCCAGTATTTCTTTGTTTAAAGATGCCTCTTCTGCTGCTGCTGGCTCTTTAAATACTGGTGTTACTCACGCTTTAGTCTGAGACCTTTTCTTTTCCCCCTATGTAGACACTGGACTCAAAGATGGTAATTATAATGCAGCTTTACTTTGGTCACCCACTGTCCTGCCAAATTTCCTCCGCGGCACTAGTTCTTCTCCTCTCACTGGAAGACTATTCCAACTACAGATGCTCCTTGACTTACAATGGGGTTACATTCTGATAAACCCATCATAAGTTGAGGATATTATAATTTGAAAATGCATTTAGATGCCAAACTGCCAGACATCATAGCTTAGCTTAGTTTAAACATGCCCAAGCCATTTACATTAGCCTACAGTCAGGCATAATCATCTAACACAAAGCCTATTTTATCACAAAGTGTTGACTATCTCATGTCATTTATTGAATACTGAAATGTGAAAAACAGAATGGTTGTATGGGTACTCAAAGTACAGCTTTTACTGAACGTGTATCAGTTTTACACCATTGTAAAGTCAAAATATCATTAAGTTGAACCAATGAGAGGGACTGTCCATATTCTCTTGTTTCTCTCAGATAACAAAAAGTCACAAAGTCACTTACATAGAAAAACTCAGTCATATCTATAACTAAAATATCCCATATAATCTAGTATTCAACGCTCCAAACTCAATTTAGAGTTGCAGTTTCTCTCCTCTCTTGGCTGAGACTTGCAGTAATTTAAAAGCAAAAGGAGGCCATAGTCAACTTTCTCTCTTTCCTCACCTGACACTTTTCCTCCTCATCCCCTTCTTACTGAACAGGACATCTGAGGAAACAGAGAAGCATGAAGAAAGCAAAGGAGTTGTCAACTGCCTGGCATGCTATGCTGGGATCTAGCAGCAGGATTCCGTGGACCTGGAAGCTGTTGACTACCCACAGACACCTAAGACTTAGCATGTCCTAAACCAAACGAATGACCTGGTCCCCAGCACATGCTCTTCTTAGCAGTTTTTTCTGCTTTGTGCTACCATTTGCCAAGTGCGCAATCTGATAAATCTAAAGTCATTCTTTTCTCCTTTCTCCCCCACCAAGATATTCTATCTCATGGGTTACCAAATACTATTTAATACAATGGGAACCTTCATCTTCTCCAGTCTCACAGTGACTGCCCTGTCGAGGTTTCTCTTATCTCTTCTGTAGATTCCCTTCATGAAATCAGAGCTGGTTGTCCACTACTTCCCATATAATTTCAAAGCAATCTCTTTTTTTCTTTCTTTTGTTTTAATGTTTTGCTTTTTATAACGTGATCCTTCCTACTGTTGCAGCGATCGCTCCATGCTCAAAAACAATCCGTTACTCCTTCTGCCAAAGGAATCATTTTATTTATTTACTTGGCTTATAAAACTCTTCACTTTCCATTCCCTGCCTATCTCCCAACCTCATTTCTCTCATTGTAGCTGTCTCTCAAGAAACCTCCAAATAACCACATTTCCTCCACCTTCCAGGATTGTTCAAGCCTCTGTGTCTTTGCACATACTGTTCCTTCTGTTTAGCATGCTCTTCCCTTGCATCTTTACTTTAAAAACTCATCATCTCCAAAACAAACGTTCTCACTTCCTGACCAGCTGTGTTAGTTTTTGTTCTTCTTTGTGCCTAAAACACTTTCTTCAAGTACCTCTCTGACACAAACTAGTGAAATGTTAAAATTTGCTATTTATACTTTCTCCTCCACTGGACAATGAGGTTCTTGATTTGGGTAATAAAAATTCAAGAAAATTTAATGAACAAATGGATGTATCAATGAACTGAACGGTTGTATATTAAGAAAGTAGAAAGGACAAACAAGGTTAAAAGATAGAATATTCTCTAAATATGACTTTTTGCCTAATACAAACAGGATAAGACTTTATTTAATTATGAGTTCTTTTTTTTTTTTTTACAGAAAGAACATTCTGTTCTCAGTTCCTAAGCAAAATTTTATTTTTTAAATACTTCTATTTATGTTCCTTGGGTTGGAGGATGGAGTGTTCTACATGGTTTTTCTGGCAATTTGGGATAAGGGAAAGCAGGAATTATACAAACTGCTTTGCAAACAAATGAGCTAACCATAACCCCACAGTGTAAGATCCTGGAGGACAGAGACTGTATTTTGTTAACTCTGTACTCCAAGCAAAGCTCCTGATTCCTTGAAGATGCCCCAATTTTTAAAAAAATAAATACAAGCAAATCATATATCTCTAAGAATAAGCTCATAAATACTACATTTATTATAAAACTTAGAGCTCCAGGACACATACAGCACAAAACCTAAATTTTTAACATGTTTCTGAAAGGAGTGGGTCTTAAGATAAAAGAAAAAATAAAATTGCTTATTAGAGGTGTAGATCAAAATAGAATAGCTGTGAACAAGCAGATCTTTTCTATTTTTCTACCTTCCAAAGGTTTCTTCTAATAGTGAATGTAGAGAAGGATGAGAGGAGTGGGCATGGTAGGGAGGCCGTGCAGTCTCTGGAGTATTCATATTCACATTGGAAAAGGGTGGCCCTCTAAATACCAGAACTGTTGGGAAACAAAGGCTGTACCTAGACATTATGGTACAATATTCTTGTCCTTTGGGTTTGCCCATCACGCTTTGTGCAATAGTATTTCCACTAAATGGCTTCCTATAACTCCTCCCCATATCCCTCCATACACATTAAACCCTCCAGCAATGTGGCACTCAAGAGGTTAACATCATGGGCAAAGTAGCCTTGGTTCCTCCCTCGCGGGTATCCCGGCATTGCTAAGCTAATGTTCTACACTCTGCTAATGTGAATGACAACGGCGGAATTTCCCAATGCCCAGGAAGGAAAAGAATATCATCAAACATTCCAACATCTCCCAATTCTCTTTCCCATTCAGTGTCTCTATTGCTGTATAAATGGCCTCATTTTTAACAGAAGTATGACAAACACAACAATAGCATCATTTTACAGAAGCACTAAAACACATTTTTAAAATGCATTTCATTTCAAAGCCACTCTAATTTAAGCCTTTTGGAGTCTTTATTCTTCTTCTCTCCAGAAGCAGCCTCTGTCCCTGAATGCCACCAGGAGAGCTGAGGAATGTGGATAGCATCTGCCAGGGACAAGATGCGGCCTCCCAAGTCTTTAGCAATTCACAGGTTGTAAATGTACTTTGATTGTGCAACTGTGCTTTTACACCAGAAATTTGTAAATGGGCATTTGCAACTTTCAAATGGTTAGCATTTAATATCACTCCATTTATAATACAACCACAAGTGCCAGCGTCACATTTTTTTTACCATACCACTGTTGATAGGCACAATTCAGAATTTTTTCTTAGTGCTTCCTTTTGTCTAAATATAATATAACACAGTTTTGCTTACTTGTACCTTGCCTAAAATCAATTTTAAACAAATCCTTCAGTTACAAATGAGTGTTTTTAGACTATTTCAAATTACCCTGAAACACTTCCCACATAATGGACATATTTACTTTACAGAACATGCAGTTTTAAATCGATTTTGCATGTGATCTGGTCAAGCTGACAGCTATGAGCAAAATGCTACACAGGAGTTGCTTGTGGCTATACTTATGACCAAATATCTACTACATACAGCCTAGGGTATCATAAGGATTAGAGCTCTAACTGCCAGTTTCAGTTTTTAAAATATCTCAGGGCAGAAGGACAGGCTGACCTAATGAGAAGGTCATTTGAATAGATTTTTTAGTGCAAGGCACCACTAATGCCTGGTTGACATTCCAGCCCAGAGAAATTTTTTTCATCTGCGATTAATGGACCTGACATCCATTTTTCCACTGCTTTTGAAAACACGTATTTCAGGATTTATTGTTAAATACCACTGAGATCATAGGATACTAAACTCTTAGGACTGCGAAAATATTGTGCCAGAGGCCATAGTTTCTACAAAGAGTTCTGGATCATACTAGGAAATATAAAGGTTCATGGTCTTCGTTCACTGAATATCACAGTTTCTCCAATATGAGAAACTTTTGTTAATGGAAAATAATTGCGTGAGTAATATGGTAAAACCATAATTAGGTGGTGAAGTTTAAAATAAATTTTAAAAGAGGAGCAGAACAAGGAGAGAATGAGATGGAGGAAGAGGTAGCCTCTTCTGCCAGTTTCATGAATGATTGACTCTCCACTTGCTCTGCTTCTACATAACATGCCCGTAGTCAGAAACTATAAGGATAGAACAGGAGTGTAAAACCCAAAGTTTTGCTGGGCACGGTGGCTCACGTCTGTAATCCCAGCAGTTTGGGAGGGCGAGGCGGGCCCATCACAAGGTCAGGAGATCGAGACCATCTTGGCTAACACGGTGAAACCCCGTCTATACTAAAAATACAAAAAATTAGCCGGGCATGGTGGCGAGCGCCTGCAGTCCCAGCTACTCAGAAAGCTGAGGCAGGAGAATGGCGTGAACCTGGGAGGCAGAGCTTGCAGTGAGCCCAGACCAGGCCACTGCACTCCAGCCTGGGTGACAGAGCGAGACTCCATCTTAAAAAACAAACAAAAAAACAAACAAACAAAAAACCAAACTGCACTTCTCTCATTTCACTGACTTAAGTGATGTAGAATTTTGCTAGTGCAGATAAGAGACCTCCCCCTGGTTAGTCTGCCACTACCAGAACATAATGTTAGTTCCTGATGTAGAGCTCTATGTGGACTTAGGCAAGTTATTTAACCAAATCACAGATTCCTCATGTACAAAACTGAGACAATTACATTTAATAATATATTCCTAACTGGGTTGTTGAAACAATTAAAAAGACACACTCAAAAGAGCTTAGTACCTAAAAAAAAATAAACTCTCAACAAATATTAGCTATTATGTTTATCAGGAAGTTGAAATCATTAATTGCTTTTAGAAAGTGAATAAAAACTTACCTGTTCACAAGTCACATTGGACCTAAATATGATTTACAAATCTGTCCCTTAATATAGGCAACAAGCAACTGTGGGTTGGGTATATAAAAACAAATTCATTATGAATTGAGAAAAATTGCAGCCCTCACATCGTAGTAAAAGGAAAGTGACCATGTCAACCTTTTTGTTCATTTGCTATCCTTTTTAGGTGGAGTAGATGTTCTGGATGAAGCCTAAATACTGGTTAACAGTGACAGCAAGGAAGAACAATGAACCAATACATGAAACTGAGTTCAGGCAATTGTATTATTGTAAAGGGAAATCAACTGTTACTAAACTAAACCACCACGTGTGAGTTACAGGTGTCACTGTGTGAATGTGTTGACTGAGTCTCTGCTAGGAAATGAAATGTAAAATTTAAGCATAATTTTGGAGCAATGCACATATTTTAGTTTACGTGCACATTTTTATGCTTCTGTGAAAGCGTAACATCTTACTTAGAACATATAAATGATGAGTATCAAAATTAGACATGTAAACACAATGTGGATTCATTAATTGTTCATTATTCCTGCCTGTTGCTGAATTAGCCTGTGACCAGGTTCTGGCTGCAGCATATATCACATGCAGATTACATTAGTCCTTCCCTCCACTCCTGTCCTGGGATGAGGGAGTCCAGAATGGGCACCCTGAGCAATTCCTAATGGAAGCTCTAATTCCTACTTAGAGGCAAACAGTAAGAAATTAAATCAATTCAATCTAAAAACATACAGTAGCAATGCCATTTCACAAGGGATGCTGTTTAAACAGTTAACTCGGAGTGAACTCTTCCTGTTCTTTGATTGGGAAGCGTTTCAGACCTTAATTACTGTGTTCTGTGAGTCTGTGACAGATCGTCCCTTTTTTACAGGCTTCTTGCCAGGATAAAGCTGGCTCTTTTTCTTCTTCTTTTAAGAAGACTACATTTAATTAGTGCTAGTGTAATTAACTCTTTGTGAGTTTGATCTCATTTCACCATTAAATTTTGATTCTAGCTGGAATTATCTGCTTTCATTGTCTTTGTAGTCATTCTTAAAATAAAAACAATTTGAAACGTAAATTTATTATCTGTGTCAGAGGCAAAACTTGAAGGGTTTTTTGTTCAGTACAATAAACATAGTTGTAAATTTAACCAAAAACATATAAAAGCTTATATAGGAATTGGTAGGAATATATAGGAACTTATAGGAATTTGTCCATAGCAGCAATAGAAGCAGAGAGAAGGGTCCGGGGGAGCTCAGGCTTCATTATCAGTGTTCCCAGTTAGCCACATAAACACAGACAACTCATCTCACCTCTCTCAAATTTTTCTTTCCTCATGTGCACAATGGGATTAGTAATACCTAACTCAGGGTTGCTGTGACTATGCCTGGAATACATTAGGCGCTCAATAATTGTGAGCTGATTTTTCCTGTCCTCCCCATCTTCCATCATAAAATAAGATACTGTGCGCTTTAATTCTTTGACCGTCTATTGTAGTACATGGCAGAACGGCTGTCAATCTGACACACTTTCAAACCAGTAGCACCCCACCGCCATCCTGCTCCTCAGAGAGTGTCCTTTTGGGTGACACTGTCTGTTCCTAGATCTAAGAAGAAGAGATGACAGACTTGACTTAAAACAGGGAAGGCTGGGATATGAAAGGTTATACTGAATGATACTGAATGCTAGGAGTTGCAGAGCAAAAGGATTCACTCTTCATTAGTGAACCCCAAATAAAAATTGATCACATTAGGCTCACCATGACAAAGAATAATTCAATCAGTAGCTTCTTTTAAGATAAAATATAAAGTTTCTTTCTAAAAGTAAATTTAGAAAAAGTTGAGAAAAATTTTGCTAGCTAAAGATGGCTCTATCACTGTCTAACATTTTTAGAAAAATTACTGCATAGCTTATGTAAAAATGATACATGCTCATTATAAGAAAAGCAAAAGTAACACAATAAGGAAAATAACAATGCAAAGTAAGAAAGAATTCACTAAAAACCTACCATCCCCAAATAGCTGTAGTTAACAAATAGAAATCACTGTTTCAGACATCTCTTTCCTGGCGCACATAATAGTAATTTTGCTTGTACTTGAATTAACTGAATGAGAAGTAAAGAATGAAATAAACAAAATTGTTGAATTTCAGATGTTTCTTCAGCACAAGCAACATTAATTTTTAAAATATCTCTGAAGTTAATTAAAAGCATTATGAAAAATATTGAAACATTGGAATTATTGTGCATTTTAAACCAAATATTTTAATTTTAGATGAATTCTATTGACTCCTGCTATAATAGCATAAAATCTGTACACTTAAACATAGTCCCACTTCTGATAACTTTGTTATTATATTTGTGTATTGTTAAGGTTTATAATATTTGCATTTCATTAATTAAGACATATTTCAAATTTTAGTCACATTTAAATGGATTAAATGTTCATCAGTTAAGTGCTCATCTAGTATTTTTATTATATTTTCTTCCTTTCAAAAATTTTTATTTTAATTTATCTCTTGCTCAACTGGCTTATTTCATCTAATCAAAACTGGCTTATTTGTTTATAAGTACTATACTCCTAAAGTTCTTGTGCACATTTTTGTTCCTTATGCTTCAAGGATAACCTGTTTATGTGAAAATCATTGAGGCACACATTTTCCCAGAATGCCACACATACTGTTTTCTAGTATTGAGTGTTTAGGGAAAAATCTAATACAGATGTAAAGTAAAGAAAATGTGAGACAATGCACAGGGGTATTCATTATACCATGCAAACACTAACCAAAGAAAGCTAACATCATGGGACTAATATCAGACAAAGCAGATCTTAAAGAAGCATTATTAAAAATAAAGAGGGTTACTTTGTCATGTTCAAAAGTTCAATACCCAAGAAAGATAAAATAATTGCATAACTGTATATGCTTAATAAAATATTCTCAAAATCTAAAAAATCTACAGGAGAGAACTAGATAAATCCATGGTCATAGTAGATTTTGACATATCTCTTTTAATATCTGAAAGAACAAGTAGATACTAGAATATCATAGAGACATAGAAGATTTGAACATTATTAATAAACTAGACCTATGTGACATATGTAGAATGCTGCTTATAATAACTATAGAATGCACATCATTTTAAGGCAAACTGAACACTTACCAAAATTGACAATATGCTTGGCTATAAAACATATGTAAACACACTTAAAAAGATAGAAATAAAGGGAAAATATACTCTGACTACAGTAGAATTATATTGAAATCAATGACAAAAAATAACTAGAAAATTCTCAAATATTTGGAATTTATGCAATGTACTTCTAAATGGCACATGGGTAAAAGAAAGGAAGTCACAAAGGGAATTAGAAAATGTGTTTAAGTAAAACAAAAACATCAAAACTTGTGATTTATAGCAAAAGCAATATTTAGAGTGATATATTTAGCCTTAGAGTATATGTGTATTACAGAAATAAGGCAAAAAGTACTAAATGATTAAGTTCCTCTTTCAAAAAAACAGCAAGTTAAATGCAAAGAAATCAGAAGAAAGGAAATAATAAAGGTAGGAGCATAAATTAATGAAACAGAAAATTCGCACATAATAGAGAAAATCCATGAATCCAAAAATTTATCCTCTTAAAAAAAAGTTAAAATTGATAAACTCCTAGCAAGACTTATCAAAGTTAAAAATAAAATGAGGGAAGAAGGTAAGTACTACCAAATCTAAGAATGTAAAAAAGGCATTTCTATAGCCCCTACAAGCATTTTAAAATGAAGATATTATGAACAAACTTATGTAAATAAATTTTGGAATCTAAAAGAGATTTTTCTTTAAAAATATAGCTTATCAAAGCTGACATAAGAAAAAATGAAAAAAAAGAATGATCCTCTCTATAAAATAAGTTGAGTCCTTTAAAAAATTTTATCACAGAGAAAATTCCATATGGCTTTATTGATAAACTCCACCAGCATTTAAGAAACACGGAATAGTAATCTTACATCTATTCTAAGAGACAATAAAAAAAGAGGCACCACAACCCAAAGTGATTTCTAATTTGGTCAGCAAAACCTTGTTACCAAAGCTTCACAAGGACATTGCATGAAAGAAAAACTGTATGAATCTCTCTTAAGAACATAGATGCATGAGACCACAAACACCACAACTAGCCAAAGCAACCCTGAGAAAGAAGAACAAAGCTGGAGGCATCACACTTGCTGATTTCAAATTATATCACTAGCTTTCTAAATAAAACAGTGTGGTACAGGCATAAAAAGAGACACATAGATGGATGGAACAGAAGCAAGACCCCCAAAATAAATCCACACATATATAGTCATCTAATTTTTGACAAGGGCACCAAGAAAACACCGTGGGGAAAGTATAGTCTTTTCAATAAATGGTGTTGGAAAAACTGAACATTCACATACAAAGAGTGAAACTGGCCCCCTATTTTACACAACTCACAAAAATTAACTCAAAATGGGTGAAAGACTTAAATGCAAGATTGAAACTCCTGGAAGAAAACATAGGGAAAAGTTCTTTGACATAGGCAGTGACTTTTTTTTAAAATTTGCTACCAAAAGCACTAGTAACAAAAACAAAAATAAATACATGGGACTACATTAAACTAAAACAATTTTGCACAGCAAACAATCAACAAAATAAAAAAGTAACCTACAGAATGGTAAAAAATATTTATATTTATAAACCATATATCTGATACCATATATCTGATAAGGAGTTAATGGCCAGAATATATCAGGAACTCATACAACTCAACGGCAAAAATACAAAACTGATTTAAAAATGGGCAAAGTACCTGAACAGACATTTTTCCAAAGAAAACACAAATGGTCAACAGGCACATGAAAAGATGCTCAACAGCACTAATCATCAGAGGAATGCAAATCAAAATCACAGTGAGATATTACCTCACACCTGTTCGAATGACTATTATCGAAAAGACAAGAGACAGCAAGTGATGGTGAGGATGTAGGGAAAAGAGAATCCTGGGGCATTGTTGGTAGGAATGTAAATTGGTACAGCTATTATGGAAAACAGTATTGAAATTCGTCAAAAATTTTAAAATAGAACTACCATATGATCCAGCAATCCCATTTCTGGGTATATATCTAAAAACCATGAAATCAATATGTCAAAGAGATACCTGCATTCTCATGTACGTTGCAGCATTATCACAATAACCAAGATGTGGAAACAACCTAAATGTCCATTAATAGATGAATGGATAAAGAAAATGGGATACATGCACACACACGTGTACACACACATACACACACACACACAGACACACAGAGAAATAATGTTCAGCTATAAAAAAGAAAGAAATTCTGCCATTTGAAACAACATAGGAAAACTTTGAAGGCATTATGCTAAGTGAAATAAATCAAAGAGAGAAAACAAACATCTGATTTCACTTATACATGGAATCTTAAGAAATCTCATAGAAATAGAAAGTAGGATAGTGGTTGCAGGGGCTGATGGATGAGAGAAAAAGGAAAATGCTATACATTTTCAGTTAAAAGATTGACAAGTCCTAGGGATAGGGATCTAATGTACAGCATGGTGACTATAGTTAATAATACTGTATTATATACTTAAAATTTGCTAAGAGAGTAGATTTTAAATGTTCTTGCCACACCAAAGAAAAATGGTGATGGATGTGTTGACTAACTGGATTGCATTAATGATTTCACAATATATACATATATATTTAACATCATGTATAACTTGAATATATATAATTTTATCCATCGATGATGCCTCATGTTAGAAAAAAGAACATATTGAGCAAACCCAACAAAGTACTTATATCTATAATATATCCAAAAACTCTACAAATCAAAAAGACAGACCCAATAAGAGTATGGACAAAAGACTTGAAGACGTTTCAATTTCTTATTGCTGCTGTAATTGCTGCACACCTAGTGGATGAAAGCAACACAAATGTATTATCTTACAGTGCTGTAGTTTAGAAGTAGGATTGAGTTTCACCCTGCTAAAATCAAGGTGTAAGCATTCCTGCATTCCTTCTGGAGGCTTTAGGGGAGAATTCATTTCCTTGCCTTTTCTGGCTTCTAGAGGCCGCCTGCATTTCTTGGCTCACAGCCCTCTTCTGTGACCTTCACAGCCAGAAATATTGGACTGCATGCTTCTCACACTGCCATCTCTGTTTCTCTCTTCCAATACCCTTCTCCACTTTTAAAGACCCTTGTGATTACTCTAGACTCACCTAGATAATCCAGGATAATCTCTCTGTTTTACGGTCCGTTGATTAGCAACTTTATTTGATTAGCAATCTTCATTCTGCAACCTGAATTCCCCTTTGCCACGTAACTGTACGTATTCACAGGTTCCAGGAATTAGGAAATAGACATCTTTGGGAAGACATTTTTCAAATGACTACAAAACACATTACAAAAGAAGACATACAAACAGCCAGTAAAAATATTAAAAAGTGTTCAACCTCATTCGTCATTAGGGAAATACAAATTAAAATCATAATGATATATCACTATACTTCACCAGAATGGTTAATATTTTAAAACGTGGAGAGGATATGGAACAACAGAAGTTTGCAAATATTGCTGATGGGATTTTAAAATTGGTGCAACCACTTTGAAAAACTAACAGTATCTACTAAAGCATAAAATATACTCTCCTACCAGGCAGTTTCACCCCCAGATATACACCCCCCAAGAATGTATACATATGTGTACCAAATGACATTTACGCAGATATTCCAAGCAGCCACAAAGAAGAAACAACCCAAATGCTTATATAAAATAGAATGAATAAGAAATAGATGGGATATTATACAGAAATAAAGATAAACTTCTGCTATGCAGTAACAACATGGATGAATCTCATAAACATAATGTTGAGTGAATAAAATCAGACACAAAAAGAGATCTATTATGGAATTCTGTTTTTCTCTCTATATAATCCAAAAGCAGGCAAGACTAATCTATTTTAATAGAAATCAGAAGAGCTGTTAGCTTTGCAGATGTTATACTTGAAAGAGGGTGTGAATGAAGCTTTGGGGTATTGGTGATGTTCTATTAAAAATATACTGATTTTTATAATAGTTTATGTATGTTACATTTCAAGAAAATGTTCAATAAATCTACATTGTATAGAATTGTATATACTCTGTGTCAAAAACTTGGAAATGTCTTTAGCTTTCAAGGATATAATGAAAACAGATTCCGGATTAAGCAGGCCCTAGCACTAAGACAGATCTCACAGTGGACAGACACTTCCCTGTCAGAAGAGCAAAATACCAAAAGGCAAGAGGTTAAAATGAATTAAAGTTTATCCATTCTTGAATCAAATGAAAATGTTACAGACCCCAGAGATTATTCTTATATTTGGACATTTTCAGTGACCTAAAAGTAGCCATTTGAAATTAGTTAAATAACATTATTTTCAACCTTTTAAAATGAGGGTTTTTGCCTTTTTATGAGAAATTGGCATTTTCATCATCGAGGAGGTACACAACCTCCTTGACACAATGATTCATTGGAATGAAACCATTTCCATTTTTAAAAAATTGTGTGCTTACCAAAAGCCCAGGCATGATCTGCAGACAGAAAAAGAACAGCAACAATGTGTACCCACAAGGGAAAAAAAGAAAGAAAATTTCAAAACTGAAAAACCAGAAATCAAAAGCATTATAATGAGAATTTCCACAGTAACATGACTAAGCCCCTAATTCCTATCTTGGTTTTGGCTTTGGTCTGTTTTTATTTCATCATATATAGGTGTGGAGAACAATAATAATAAATATTATTTTATTTTTATATGGCACTTTTTATGTTTGTAAAGAACTTTTATATTGACATGTTTTCTTGGAAAATCAGTGTCTTTTGAATCAGATCCACCTTGGTTCAAATCCCAGTCATGCCCTTATAAGTTATTTAACTTTGACAAGTTTTTAAATTGTACTTCAATTACCTTATGTGCACATTGGCAGTAACTACCCAAAACAGGTTTATGAGAAGACTGACTGAGGTAATATATTTAAGTCCATGGAATATGTATAATGGAAATAATAATGTAAAGTTCATGGCACATAGTAGGCACTTAATAAATGATAACACTTGGTATGATCGCCTCATTTGACTTCTACAACAACCTATGAGGGCAGGGACTGTGCTGGTTACCTACCAAAATGCCTACCGCATATTAGGCTTTCAGTAAATATTTTTTTTAGCTTTTATTTCAGGTTTCAGGGAAATGTGTACAGGTTTCCTATATAGGTAAATTACATGTCATGGGGCTTGGTGCACGGATTATTTTGTCACCCCAGCAATAAGCATAGTACCGGTACTACAGGTAGTTCTTTAAGCCTGTCCCTCCTAGGCCCTGGTGTCTGTCATTCCCTCCTTTGTGTTCATGTGTACTCAATGTTTAGCTCCCATTTATAAGTGAGAAAATGTGGCTTTGGTTCTCTGTTCCTGCATTAGTTAGCTCAGGATTATGGCCCCAGCTCCATCCATGTTGCTGCAAAGGACATGATCTCATTCTTTTGTATGACTGTGTACTGTTCCAGGGTGTATATTTACCAGATTTTCTTTATCCAGTCTACCATCAGGTGGGCATTTAGATTGATTCTATGACTTTGCTATTGTGAATAGTGCTGTGATGAACATACGTGTGCATGTGTCTTTGTATAACCAATAACATGATTACTGGGACAAAATGGTACTTCTGCCTTAAATTCTTTGAGAAATCACCACACCGCTTTGCACAATGGCTGAACTAATTTACATTTCCACCAGCAGTGTATAAGTGCTCCCTTTTCTCTGCAATCTTGACAGTATCTGCTATTTTTTGACATTTTAGTAATGGCCATTCTGACTAGTATGAGATGCTATCTCATTGTGGTTTTGATTTGCATTTCTCTAATGATTAGTGATGTTAAGTATTTTCTTCATATGCTGTTGGCAATGTGTATGTCTTCTTTTGAAAAATGTCTGCTCATGTCCTTTGCCCATGTTTTAATGGGGTTGTTTTTTGCTTGTTAATTTGTTTAAGTTCTTTATAGATTCCAGATATTAGACTTTTGTCAGATGCATAGTTTGAAAATATTTTCTCCTATGTGTTGTCTGTTTATTAATAGTTTCTTTTGCTGTGCAGAAGTTCTTTAATTTAATTAGGTCCCATTTATCCATTTTTGGTTTTGTTGCAGTTGCTTTTGGCATCTTCCTTATGAAATATTTGCCAGATCCTATATCCAGAATAGTATTTCCTAGGTCATCTTCCAGGCTTTTTATAGCTTTAGGTTGTATATTTAGGTACTTAATCCATCTTGAGTTGATTTTTGTATATGATGTAAGGAAGGGGTCCAGTTTCAATCTTCTGCATGTGATCTAACCAGTTATCCCAGTGTCATTTATGGAATAGAGAGTCCTTTCCTCATTGCTTGTTTTTGTTGAGTTTGTCCAAGGTCAGATGGTTGTAGGTGTGCAGCTTTATTTCTGGTCTCTCTATTCTGTTCCATTGGTTTATGCGTCTGTTTTTGTACCAGTACCAAGCTGTTTTGGTTATTGTAGCTTTGCAGTATAGTTTGAAGTGAAGTAACATGATGTCTCTAGCTTTGTTCTTTTTCTTAGGATTGCCTTGGCTATTCAAGCTATTTTTTTTGGTACCTTACAAGTTTTAATATATTTTTTTCTAATTCTGTGAAGAATGTCATTGGTAATTTGATAGGAATAGTATTGAATCTGTAAATTGCTTTGGGCGTATGGCCATTTTAATGATATTGATTCTTCCTATCCATGACCATGGAATGTTTTTCAATTTGTTTGTGTTATCTCTGATTTCTTTGAGCAGTGTTTTGTAATTCTGGTTGTAGAGATCTTTCACCTTCACAGTTAACTGTATTCCAGGGTATTCTATTCTTTTTGTGGCTTTTGTGAATGGTGTTGCATTGTTAATTTGGCTCTCAGTTTGGATGTTGTTGGTGTATAGAAATGCTACTGATTCTTGTACATTAATTTTGTATCCCTGAAACATTGCTGAGGTTGTTTATCACATGTAGGAGCTTTTGAGCAGACGCTATGGGGTTTTCCAGGTATAGAATCACATCATCTGTGAAGAGAGACAGTTTGACTTCCTCTCCTCCTATTTGGATGCTTTTTATTTCTTCCTCTTGTCTGATTGCTCTGGCTAGGACTTCCAGTACTGTGTTTAATAAGAACGGTGTGAGTGGGCATCCTTGTCTTGTTTCAGTTCTCAAGGGGAATGCTTCCAACTTTTGCTTATTCAGTATGATATCGGCTGTGGGTTTGTCATGAATGGCTCTTACTATTTTGAGGTATGTTGCTTCAATGCTTAGTTTTTTGAAGGTTGATAACATGAAGTAATGTTTAATTTTACCAAAAATATTTTCTGCTTCTATTGAGATGATCATATGGTTTTTGTTTTAGTTCTGTTGATGTGATTAATCATATTTGTTGATTTACATATGTTGAACCAATATTGCAGCCCAGGGATGAAGCCTACTTGATCATCATGGATAGCTTTTAGATGTGCTGCTGGATTCGGTTTGCTAGTATTTTGTTGAGAACTTTTGCATTCATATTTATCAAGGATATTGGCCTGAAGTTTCCTTTTTTTATTGTGTCTCTGCCAGGTTTTGGTATTCGGATGATGCTGGCCTCACTAAGAAAATTGCTTAAAATCACACCATTACATGGAAATTAAACAACCTTCCTCTGAGTGACTTTTGGGTAAACAATGTAATTAAGACCAAAATCAAGAAATTCTTTGAAACAAATGATAATAAATACACAACACATCCAAGTCTCTGAGATACAGCTAATGTAGTGTTAAGAGGGAAGTTTATAGCATTAAACACACACATCAAAAAGTTAGAAAGATCTCAAATTAACAACATAACATCACACCTAAAGGAACTAGAGAAACAAGAGCAAACCAACCCCAACACTAGCAGAAGACAAAAAATAACCAAAATCAGAAGGAAATTGGGACATGAAAAACCATACAAAAGATCAACTAATCAGGAGGTTGTTTTTTTGTTTTTTTTGTTTTTTTGTTTTTTTTTTTTGAAAGAATTAACAAGATTGGTAGACCATCAGCTAGACTAATAAGAAAAAATCCAAATAAACACAATCAGAAATGACAAAGGGAAATTACCACCAACTCCATAGAAATAAAAAGAAACCCTCAAAGACGACTATAAACACCTCTATGCATCCAAACTAGAAAACCTAGAAGAAATAGATAAATTCCTGGAAACATACAACCTCCCAAGACTGATCCAGGAAGAAACTGAATTTCTGAAAAGACCAATAATGAGTTCTGAAATTGAATCAGTAATAAAAAGCTTACCAACCAGAAAAAAAAAAAAAACCCAGGACCAGATGGATTCACAGCTGAATTCTATCAAATGTATGAAGAAGAGTTGGTACCATCCCTGCTGAAAGTATTCCCAAAAAAATTGAGGAGGAGGGAGTCCTCTCTATCTCAGTCTGTGAGGTCAGCAAATTTTTTTGTAAGTGAATGGAACCATAAATGAATGAATACAAGAAAGTAACGCATGAATCCATCATGCCAATTTTGTATGAGAAAAGCAAGGTTCAGGTTTATCCAAGGTCCCACTGCTACTAAATAGAAAAGTTGAGTGTCAGACCCACTTTTTCCCACTCCAAGCCCAATGGTCCTTCCTCTATTTCAGCAGTGCTCATAACAATATTTACTTGCCTTGCTCTGAATGTTAGCATTTTATCTTCATTTTGCATGTGCAATTTGTTCTAAGTTAAAGAGTGTCTGGACTCAGCTCAGGAAGAAATTCGGTAAACAAGTTTCACACTTACATTGATAGCATGTGATGTTTTAAATATACCTAAACTATGATGAACTGAGGAAGCACTGAATTTATGTAGTAGGTATATTTAATACAAAATAAAAATATCACCACAGAAAGTATTGAGCAAATAAATCCTCCTTCAGTATTTTTTCTTGAAGCTATTGCCGTAGAAAATTAAACATAGCCAGATAAATGTCTTTCCCAAAGGCATTATGGTAATTCCAAAGTAGCATGCTAGGTCATTTAACTAAGGTTTAGAGAGTTTCTTCAACTAGCTAACATCTGGGCTGTCCATGCACCGCGCCTTTACTGATGGAAATGTGTTCACTGTGGCCAGCATGCTGAGAAACTTATGTGCACGACCATAAAATCATAAAATTGCATTGCAAAATGTCAATATGTTATCTAATACAATATGTGCAGAATGGAATGACCCAGAAGCATTTGGAAGAAAATAATCCTTTGAATAGGAAGAACTTTAAAAGGCAAGGATACGGAAAGTACAAGAATATACTGGAAATAAAGCCAGCAAGATTTAGAACAAGGATGTCAGGAAAAAAGAACCCAGACTCGGGCAGCCACTGCTCTTCCCCAAAAATTGTGGTAGGAAGACCCTAGCCCTAGGTACGCATTCAGAGATTCTGCTACTGAACTGCACATCATCAGGCCATCTACTGGCGAGAGCTAAGCTAAACACTTGTCTCCCTTTTATAAGTGTAGGAAAGATGGCTTGGGAAACCTAAAGTGAGAGAAAAGTTTTTCAACAGAGTTATGATCACACGGTGAATGAAGTTTCTAGAAATAGTATAATGCAGTGAAAAGAGCACAGAACTGTGAGAGTTAGGTTTTGCAGAGTGACTCAAAATAGAAGCTTTGGTACCAGTCATAATGCTTCATATGTGTTCACTGCTACCATACTTATTAATATTTTTGTTGACAATTTTTTCTCAATTACATTTAAATAATCATTGCTAATATATAGGAAATCTGTTAAAAACTCTTATATTTCTTCACATATATGCCCAGTAGTCTTTCTCAATGCTCTAAATGTTTCTTCTCACTACCCTTAGGATATATACACTCCTTTAGCCATAGAGAAATTCTTTTATGTCATCAGATGAGGCATGTGCTTTCTTGCTTCCAGCTTTTTGCACACGCTCATTCCTATGTTTAGAGAACCACTACCTCAATCTTTCTAACTACTAACTCCTAATAATTCTTTAGGTCTTAGGTTAAATGTCATTTCTGGATCATTGTCCTTACTTCTCCCCACCACCATCATCCTCCCTGCCGACAAAATCAGATTAAGTGCCTCTACTGCATGTTTGCATAGCAACCACCTTTCAGCATAGCTGTCCTATCATAGAGCTTTTTATGCTTTACTGAAACTGCTTTTTAAATTATCTCCTTGCATAGACTACTGGGTTCTGTGAGAGAAGAGGTTCTGTCTTCACCATTTTATGCCAAGCACCTAGCATATAGACCTGAAAACTATTTGTTGAATGGATAGGTAAATGGATAAATGAATGAATGGGTTAAATCTAAATTCCTCAATATAATTTATGAAGACCTAAAGCCTGTTTACCTAACTGGTTTCTTATCTTGCTACTTAGTATATAACAATCTGTCTACCAGCCATTTTGAATTAATTTCATATCCTCAAAAACACCATGCTCTCCTTGCTGGCAAGGATTTATATATCATATGCTATTATTTTGCCTGGATTATTCTTCCTGATTACTCTTTTCTTGAACAATTCTTACTCATCCTGCAAGGCTTAATATTGTGGACTGTTTTTCTCCCCTAATCTTTCACCTCCTTTTTCTCACTCCACCTGGATTAGGTACTCCTTCAAGATAAGACAAGACCCTAGAAGTCCTCACTTCATCCGTGCTAACAACTGTTAGACTTTTCTGAAGTTTCTGGTCATTAGTTAGCATCTTCCTCTAGACTATAAGCTCTCACAGGGCAGGAGCCACTGATACCCAGTTTATCATTTTGTCCTGGCATAGAGCAAAAATGTAATAAATATTTGTTGAATGCATGAATGTATTAGTTAAACTCTCTTTAAAAATAGAAACAATAAAATGGGAAGCATCGTTCAGGCACTGCTTTTTTCTCTTTTCCCACTTTTTCCCGGGGAACCAATGAAACTTTAAGAAAAATATTCATGTCCTGATTCTGTCTGGGTCCTCTTTTTCTTCTGTCAGCAATTGTTGAATGTTTACACTGTAAGTTTCCAGTCTTCAATAACTGTATCTCTATAGCTCCAGCTCATCCTCTTCCTACCAGCTATTGTTCAGACCTGCAAAAGCGCTGAAGCAGGAGATTTCTTCTCCTGTCTATCTTTAGAATGCCTGCTGCCTTTCTGCCTGCAAATAGTTTGTGCATTTACATTGTGCCTTACCTCTGTGTTGAGTGAATCTGGCCTGTGTCTTTGAGGAATGAATATGTTTGCTAGTCAGTGGACTCTTCAGTTCCCATATTACTGAGATAAAGAGAGCATTATCTAAGTTAAGCATAATGTTTGGTGTCTCACATTTTTAAGCATCACAACATAACCACAGACACTTGGGATTAAACTGTTTATTTCATGCCCATTATAAATGGATTACATTATACGTTTATAAAATAAGGTCTAAGGAAGGAGAAATCAGTGCAAACTACCATTCTGAAGATGTTGTCCAAGATGCATACTGAAAATAAGCTGTCTCATCTCTGGTACCAAAAGGTCCTATATCTTTATGCATTGAACAACATCTATGCTGGTTCCCATTGTCCCCATCATTTGCCTGTATGTTCTCTGACAAATTTATTACCTTTTTCCTGCTCTTCTTGAAATCACAACAAACAACATTTCTAAGATTCATTTTGATAGAACCTCTAATGGGGACTAAGTCTTCTCTGTGACTCTGGAGAAGCTAGATACTACTAGATAGTCCCTCCTTGTTATGGTTTCATCTCCCACTGGATAGCCCAGCTTCCAGATCCTGGTAACACCAACTGCTCCTGTTGTCCCAGGCCTAGGGACAGTAGTAGCTTCTTGTTCTTGTTACTTACTTGGGATGCCACACCATCTTTTGTGTGATGTTTGACCCCTTCTATAATCTGAGAAAGCAGTTTTCAATATTAAATTCTTTCTGTTGAAACACCTAGAGCAGATTCTATATTTTTCCCCTGACTGACCCCTAAGTGATAAACTCAGAAAAAAAAAAATTCACCAATAAATCTTCTGTAGTATATAATAGTTTTAACATCTAAAATCCTTGATACAAAGAACTGTAAATCAGTGATATTACATTTCTTTTTCTCTTCTAACTCCCAGTATCCATTTGGAATCCCATCTCTGTGCATGTTTTTAGTTAAAATTATGAAATGAAAGTAGTTCTAGTTTATATTTTAATAAAAATCCCACTGAAATTCCATTAAAATGGAAGTCACCAGATTAATCAGGAGATTTTGAGGGTAGACAGGAAAACTCAGACTGAAAACTCCATTACAACTCTTACCAGAGAAACTAAGATATTATTTTAAGTAGAAAGTGATTAGATCTTGACAAAGTGCTTGTGAGCAACTTTCAAATACCTTAGACTCAGTCAAATAGCAAAAAATGTTTTTTCCCCAACAAGCATGTTGGGAAATTTAAGAATTCAGGTATGTTTTAAATAAAATGCTTTTATACTTCAAAATTCATTATATTTAAATTTTTTTATTTTACTTTAAGTTCTGAGATACATGTCCTGAACATGCAGGTTTGTTACATAGGTATACATGTGCCATGGTGGTTTGCTGCACCCATCAAGCTGTCATCTACATTAGATATTTCTCCTAATGCTATTGCTCCCCTTACTCCCTACCCCCGACAGGTCCCAGTGTGTGATGTTCCTCTATCATTGATTGGCATTTGGGTTGGTTCCAAGTCTTTGCTGTTGTAAATAGTGCTGCAATAAACATACACATGCATATGTCTTTATAGTAGAATGATTTATATTCCTTTGGGTATATACCCAGTAATGGGATTGCTGGGTCAAATGGTATTTCTGGTTCTAGATCCTTGAGGAATTGCAACACTGTCTTCCGCAATGGTTGAACTAATTTACACTCCCACCAACAGTGTAAAAGCGTTCCTATTTCTCCACATCCTCTCCAACATCTGTTGTTTCCTGACTTTTTAATGATTGCCATTCTAACTGGTATGAGATGGTATCTCATTGTGGTTTTGATTTGCATTTCTGTAATGACAGGTGATGATGAGCTTTTTTTCATATGTTTGTTGGCCACATAAATGTCTTCTTTTGAGAAGCGTCTGTTCATATCCTTTGCCCACTTTTTGATGGGCTTGTTTGTCTTTTTCTTGCAAATTTGTTTAAGTTCCTTGTAGATTCTGGATATTAGACTTTTGTCAGATGGATAGATTGCAAAAATTTTCTCCCATTCTGTAGGTTGCCTGTTCACTCTGATGATAGTTTCTTTTGCTGTACAGAAGCTCTTTAGTTTAATGAGATCCCATTTGTCAATTTTGGCTTTTGTTGCCATTGCTTTTGGTGTTTTAGTCATGAAGTCTTTGCCTATGCCTATGTCTAGAATAGTATTGTCTAGGTTTTCTTTTAGGGTTTTTATGGTTTCAGGTTTTATGTTTAAGTCTTTAATCCATCTTGAGTTAATTTTTGTATAAGGTGTAAGGAAGGGGTCCAGTTTCTGTTTTCTGCTAGCCAGTTTTCTCAGCACTATTTATTAAATAGTGAATCCTTTCCCCATTGCTTGTTTTTGTCAGGTTTGTCAAAGATCAGATGATTGTAGATGTGGGGTATTATTTCTGAGGCCTCTGTTCTGTTCCATTGGTCTATATATCTGTTTTGGTACCAGTACCATGCTGCTTTGGTTACTGTAGCCTTGTAGTATAGTTTGAAGTCAGGTAGCATGATGCCTCCAGCTTTGTTCTTTTTGCTTAGAATTGTCTTGGCTCTATGGGCTCTGTTTTGGTTCCATATTAAGTTTAAGGTAGTTTTTTCTAATTATGTGAAGAAAATCAGTGGTAGCTTGATAGGAATAGCATTAAGGAATAGCATTAAATCTACAAATTACTTTGGGAAGTATGGCCATTTTCACAGACACACACACAAAAAAATTACATTCCATATAGATTAATATTTAAGTAAACCTTGAAGAAATTTAAAAATAAATAAATAAAAAGTGGACAACCATACCTGTTACTTCTCTGTGAGGAAGTACATTTGGTATTTCACCATTAAGAATAATATAAGCACTAGAATTTTTGTAAGTGCCTTTTGTTAGACTGAGAATTTTTCCTTCTTTTTATTTTGCAGAATTCATATCATTAATTGAAGTTGAATTTTGATCAACATGTTTTCTGCACCTGTTGAACTGTCACATATTTTTCTCCTTAAATTAACCTGTAAATCACATTGTTTGACTTCAATGTTCAACCAAAAATGTATTATTCTTTTTCTATATTGCAGTATATAATATGCCTATGCTTTGTTGAGAATTATTGTGTATACGTTTATAAGAAATATTAATTTGTAATTTTTAAAAAAAATTTTAATTACTATTGAGATGGACATAATTAATGCATCATGTTAACTGTGAGCTCCATTTCTATGTGAATAGAAACCATATCAAACAACATCAGTAGAAATGTGTTTTTAATCAGACAGCTTTTGAGGTACTTGTACCTTATGAATAAAGGCTTCCTGTAGTTTGCAGCAAAAGTAATAATAATAAGCTTTTATTTAGATAACTTGAGGTCTTAACTTCATTGATGATCTTTAAAGCATCATCTTTTAAAAGGATTTTAAAATACATTTTCTAGTATTAAAACCACAAGAAAAAAGTGCTGCTAGCAGCAAGCCAACAGCCCTGTAGGTTATAGTCCAGGGCAGGGGTGTCCCATCTTTTGGCTTCCCTGAGCCACACCGGAAGAAGAATTGTCTTGGGCCATAAATGAAATACACTAACAATAGCTGATAAGCTGAAAATAAGTTGCAAAAAAAAAATCTCATAATGTTTTAAGAAAGTTTATAGATTTACACTGAGCCACATTCAAAGGCTTCCTGAGCCACATGAAGCTCGCAGGCTATGGATTAACAAGCTTGGTCTAGGGAATGTACAGTACTAAAATTAGGTAAACTGTGTTCCTTAAACTAACTTTAATGAAGGGGCCGCTTGTTTACTTACCATATACAAACACCCAAAAGTCATCAAAAATGGATTTATCTTGAGCCCTGTGTAAGGGGAAAACTATTGGAAGTCCCATCAATTACCATCATAACAAAGCTAAGGCAACAAACATACAAATTGCATTGAAGATAATTTTTATCCACTCTCCCAGCCTTTCCCAAATAACCACTCCCTTCAAAAAGTGCTTCCTGGGATGTTAGCTAAATGACCATGCACTGTGAAAGTCTTTCCCTGTTCCTCTGAAAGCAGAAGAAATCCTAGGGCTAGAACAGAAGAAGTCAGGGGGCCACAACAAAGTGGAAGAAAGACACCCAAGTTCCTTATTCTTCTTTTCACCAGTTCCTTCCAACAATGCCTGGACAGGGCGAATACTAAGTATCATTCTAAAAGGAGAATCACAGCTAGTCTCCCCACTCTGGGAACAAGATTCTTCTTTGAGACCCACCAATTTCATATATCTACCATAAAAACTGTCAAAGAAGTGTTTAATTTCAGTATTTTTATGGAGAAGTTTAGGTGAGAATTTCTCAAGCCCTCATATGAGCTATTAAATAATGGAAATCTCTACATTGCATAGAATTTCCCTCTACTGCATCCCAGAGAGATAATGATTTGGCCTTGTTTTCAACGCCTTCAATGATGTGAAGCCCATTTCATTGCTAGGCAGTGCTAATACTTGAAAGCACTTTCTTAAGCTAAACTAAGTTCTGTCTTACTTTTAATAGCTCCCATTTCTGGAGTCATCATTATGTGCCAGAAACTATTGCTTGAAACAATACTTCTACCCAGACCTCACAAAAACCCTACAAGGTAGACATTATGCCACTTCCTAGTTGAAGAAACTAAAGCTCAAGAAGCTTAATTTTTCTGGCTAAGATCACAGAATACCAGCATTTACACCATTCTGATTTTTCCTAATATGCCATATTGCTTTCTACTTTGAAAGAAATTAAATTCTTATAAATCTAAACATTTACAATTAAATAAAGTGTCATCCTTTGAAGTGTCATACCTTTGGGATATTTGCATATGGCCTCTCTTCACACATCTGGAACAGCTGCTTTTAGGCAACAGGGCAATAAATTTTTTGTCCTCCCAGTAAATATGGGTGGTTTGGAAGAAATAGACAAGTTCCTGAGTATTAAAAATCTGTCTACATAAAAGGATACATAAATCTGAATAAGGCTTTATGTCTCCCTCGTTTTTTCTATATACAAAAGTGTGCACACACACCTAGACACCCACACAGCAAGAATTAGGAAGACCTGATTTTTTATCCCC
The DNA here is from genome assembly GCF_037993035.2 of Macaca fascicularis. Lineage (NCBI taxonomy): Eukaryota > Metazoa > Chordata > Mammalia > Primates > Cercopithecidae > Macaca > Macaca fascicularis. The sequence goes on from NC_088375.1 coordinate 138,824,432, forward strand.
ATGTAAATAATAAGGTTTCCTCCAACCACTTTCCACGGGAGACAGACAGAGTAAACTCCAATGGCGGTGATAGGAAAATGAAGACGGAGATGAGGGCGAAGTGAGGAGGAAGGTGCTGCAACTTTGAGGCTCTTACATACCAACACTCACTGCCAGGAGGCTAGGCAACCCCCCAAGAAGCCAAAGGACTGCCCTACACCACAAAAGCCACTAGGTCTCAGGGAAAATGCAAGGTTGAATAAGGCCAGATTCTTGCCTCTAAGGGAGCTATGATTGACTGGAAAAACACGAATAAACAACTCCAATAAAAGTGAGCACACTTTAATCACCACCATCACTGTTAACTGCAGAATGCCTCTTAGCAGAGTGGTTAGAAGCAAGGCAAGGACATTGGATTTGAAACCTGGCTTTACCACTAAGCTGTCTTGTCCTCCGACAAAAGAGAACTGCCAGCCCCACTCTGCCAGTCAAGCTGTGGTTCCTAAGCTAGATCCTTCTTGTTCATGGACTCTAAATGTGGTTTGTGAGTCTGAATGGAGCTTGCAAAGACAACCAGGTGGGAGATCTCTAAACTACACAACTGTCATTTTACACATTATTATTAGAAAAATCAGAAACGTATCAGTCCTTCTCAATCTTCAAACCCATGTAACTTCCAGGAGTTCAGCATTTACCTGAAACCCAGAACAACATAAAAGTCCAAGACCTGAAATATCAGGTGCCAACTTGATATTTCTGCTTAGAACTCAGGGATTTCCAAGGACATGGAAACTTCACTACCAAAATTAGTACAGTTCCTGGGCAAAACAGAACAGTTGGTCAACCTATCAAGACCCCCTCTTGATTTAACAACAGACTCAGGCCCTTTCCACATATACTGATCCATACCTCCCACTCAATAGGTTTATGAAAGAAGACCAGAGAACTCACTCAAATACATTCAGAAATAAAGCAGCTTACCAGATAAAGGAAAACGGAAGAGGAGAGTGCTATCAGTGCCAGGGGACACCTTAGAAGAAACGTTTGTTCGTGGTGCCCTCCCACACACAGGAAAGAGAGCCCTGCCATGAGACCTGATTGATGCAGCAACATTCCTTTAGCTTCAATAAGCAGCAGCAATACGTTTCTACAAAGTTGCAACCTTCTCTTCTAAAATGAAAATACAACAATAAATTTCTGAAAAGTTAAGCATATATATCATTCTAGGGCACGATTTTGAAATACACCTACTTTGTGTGCAGAGAACACTGCAAAGGCAAATTAAGTAACTGCCAAAAATGAATATATAAATATTCATCCCTTGAGCAAAATGTATGTTGAAGGCCTACTAAATGCAAGCCTCTATGCGGGGCTCTGGGGACCCACGGAGATGTGAAGGGCTCAAGGCTTGTCTGTTAGGCATCTTATTTAAATTCCCTACTGTGTTCATAACATTCGCTTCCTAGTTTGGGGCTATTCTAACCTGTGTAGACTTGTTCTCCAGGGCTTGGGCCATGCACAGAAAACATTCAGTCATTCAATTGCTTCATTTACCATCACTCCCTGAAGAAGAAACCATAGCCAATGAATTTTTAATGCGTTCAGCTTCCATTTTCTTCTTTGGGAGCTTATTTCTATCTACCAATATAGCTTAGGCATCAGGTAGCACAGATATATTAAAGACAAATGAAGGTAGAAACCCCAACAGGAGGAAAATTATTGTTTTAGCCACTACCTAGCACTTCTTGTATTGAATCAGTACTGACACCATTTTTCCCCTCCTAATTCATTATCATTACCTTAGCTCTGAAGTCATTATGGCTTTATTCTACACCTGGAGTACGAAACACCCTCTCAGAATTCAGGCAGAGAACTGCAAGTGGACCAAACCTCACGGATCAGAATAACACACTCCTATCTGCTACCTGACATCTCCTTCTTTTCAGCTAAACTCAGACGCCACTCTATTGTTTTAGCTGATGCTGCCTGACAGGGAAGATGACTGATTCAAGTGACAGAAGGGGTTGCAATAGAGAGAGAAGCCTGTTTAAGCTCTGGCCCGTCTGCTCCAGTAAATCTCTGGTTTTATCAGCTAGGTGCAACTGGCTCATTTCAGCTAGATCGGTGGCAGTCTATCTCCTTAGAGCCCCTTGTCAGGGAAGCCTTCAGGTGCCACAGTGTGCCAGGGTTGATATGAGTCAAACCTGGTGTGAACAAGGATTAACCTCTAAGACTGCACGAGACTCCCTTTCAGTCTATTCCAGGCAGGGACATGAGAAACTATAAACTCGATTAAACAAGGTAAACTTTCCTGTGTTCCTCTGCAGCAAGCATCTCATTTGCATTCCTTCAGCAGTTTGAATAAACATAACCACTGACCTGGGCAGCTCTTCCTGAGAGAGCCCAGAGCTGGCACATGGTACGAGGAGGAATAATTTCCATGTCGTCGTGGCAAAACTGGACAGCCTGTCAGAAACATGAAAACGGCTTTTGAAATCTGCATGTCTGTGTGAAGGTATAAAATATTTATACCTCAGATTAAAATATTTTATTGAATTAATATTGATTTACTATTAATTTTTAAATAGATTCATATTTCATGAGACACTCACAATGAACCCACCAATTGGGCCTCAGTGAGTGAAACCAATTACACAAATCGTTAAGGAAGCAACCAAGAAAGAAACTCTCAATGCCAGGGGAGAGACAAAAGGAATGTGAAAATCTGGCTTTATGATAAAATAAACATAATGTCTATATTGTGACTGAAAGAAATACCTCATCGCCCTGCTCACTTTTATGTAGCCTTTTTCTTTGTAATGTATAGCAGTGGGGGAGCCCTTGGCCAATTTTTTTTTCTTTTTTGAAGAAAGTGATCTACGTTTGGCCACACATTTGAAAACTTCACTGCAGTGACTTTTTTTTTTTAATAGCAATTAATTCTTTCCTTCCAAGAGGAAACTGTAATAATAATAATAGCTACTGAAAAGCAAAGCTTCGAAGCTTCGTTAAGAGTTTCTCCCTCTAGTATTGGGCAAAGCCCTTCAGGAAAGTGCTGACAGCTAAAAACAAAAGACATTGATTGCTGTGCTCAATTAGCATCTTCAGACACACAGAAATGGCGGCTAAGATGAGGCCTCCCAAGTGCTTTTGTACCTGCTCCCTTTCAATCTGAGTTCAGAAACTTCACTCTTCCTCCCTCAGCTCTGCTATAATGCTTTCCATAATCATACCTGTATTTTTGTTTTGAAAACTCATATCACCATCATTTCGCTCAGTTCCCTTTTGGTAGGAAAATGTTTTCTAATTTATACAAGGCCTTTATACAGCCTAGGCAACAGACCCAGTTCATCTTTATTCATCCTTTTCTTTTTATATCTCATTCATGTTTTCCTTTTCTTATTCAACCATTCTAAATCGGGCCACACTTACACAGTTTATTGCAGTCAGTCCTTTTTTTACACAAAACACCAGTATGTACAGTTACAGGACAAAATAAGGATTATTCTTCATTTTGTGATGAAGGGTTTTACTATGAGCAAGAAGATTTTAAAAGGCATAGGAAGTCTGCAGGAGATGTTAGGCTGGGTTAGGATAGCCGCATGGGGCTAAGATGATACCCAGGGTCTCCTAATTAGATAAAGCCATTGTTTAGCTTCAGACAATACCTGTTTACAGTTCAATAAACAACTTGTCACAGTTGCTTGCTCAAAGCAGACCTAGATGTCAATGCAAACAGTTAGTACAGAGGTAGTGAAATAAATTGGTCTCCTGAGTAAATAAATTGAGCAGCAATGTGAAACTGCCTCATCAGTACTGAGGAAGATAATCATTTATAAAGGTTTAAAATGGCGTTTCATAAGTATTGACATTTAGAGAAATGTCTTTCCCCATCTAAATGACCTACCCCCCACCTTTTCCTATTTCTACCAGCCACTAAAAGAGAAGAAGAAAATAAAAAGAGAAGATAAAGTATTTCTAGGGTCATTCCATCAAAGTTTTTTAATGCTTTTTATATAAAATTTAATAAACATCTAAAAGATGCCTGGTCTTGAATATAAATTATGAATAAGTATAGCACCTGCCTTCAAGGATTTTCCATTCTGTCATCACAGAATGGAATCAGACAGAAAGATAAGACAAGTGGAAAGGTCATTTGGCCAAATGCCTGAGTTTTGTTGTTGTTTCTTATTGATGAGTGATGAAGGAGAAACCAACAGAAGCAAGAACAGAATGGAGGTGTGTGCCTAGAAACCATTGTCAGGAAGGTGAAGCAAGGGTGGTAAGAAGAAGAAATGAGGTGACACTGTTTGGTGACTTCTTTTATGGGGATAATGACTGCATATAATGGCATTCCCTTTCCCAAAGATCTTTGAACGTCCTGGGAGATTCAGCTGAACAACTGAATGCAAAGATTTTACAAGTTGTTATACATACAAATACAGATGTCTCAGAGACCCTGTCAGAGACCCCCATGCACACATAAACACCAGGAAGCACAGTGGCAAATTCCAATTCTTTAGATTTTGTGAGAGAAGAAGGCATTAACATTTACTCACAGGCAGCTTACCACCTTGGCTATGGTATGCAACGCACACCAGCATATCAGAGAGCCAGGAAGACTAATCCAAAGGGATCAGCCAACTGACATGGCATCATATGGTTGGGAGAGGGTGAGTTAAATTTATAAATATATTAGAAATCAGAAATCTTGTTCTTACTATATTCTTTCTTCTTCTTTCTTTTTGTTTAACCCCAACTGTATACCCTACCCCACAGAGCCTAAGTGAAAGAGCTCTTGCCCCCAAAATGGTAGAGGACCCACCCTCAGTTAGAATCATTTAACCCTCAAAGCACTTATTTTCCAAGAATTCACTTTACCTGGCCCATTATTAAAGCCTACTGAATTCTGCCACTATGAATAATATTTTTTTTAAATGTACACTTGGAGTTTATGGCAACAGAAGCCTTTTTTTTGAATTGAGAAAATAAAACTGGAGTGTGGTCAATACTATTATAAACCCCAATGATCCTTTCTTAAGATGCATATTTAACATCTGCCGCTGTAACTCAAATTCCTTGTATTCCTGGATCTTTACAACCACACCTGCATTTTCAAATGGAGTTCACAAACTGACTGTAAGATTTCTTTCACTGGCATTTATGTTGTGGTCACAGGCCTGAGAGCACATAATGCCAGGACTACTGCTGACCTGTCCTCTGTGGAAGTCTGAGCTCAGTAGTGTCTCTATAAGATATTAGCTTTCAAGGCTACTCTAGACAAAATTGGCAGTGGATGTAGTTTTTGACCTCTATTCCCAGCTTCCATGTTCTGAGACAAAACCTCATTTACTCCATACTTCTCAGAAGGGCCCAGTGCTCTTAGTCTTCTCCCCTTTTAGAGACTCTTTACGGGGTGGATGAAGGGGAGGCTCACCAATACAGAGAGAAAAGGGAAGGAACTGGTTTTAAAAAACACAAGTTCCATCCCTTAATGGCTGTGTAAACTTGTTAGAGCCATGAAATCTTGTCAGCTCATATTCCTCATGTGTTAAATAGGGATAATAAAGAGATTTACCTCCTAAGGAGGATGCCCATGTTACTGTTACAAAATAGATAAAGTATTTTGAAACTTAAAAGGTCAATCAGGTACTACTTTCATAAATTATTAATTCACTCTAAAATTTAATTGAACATCTACTATTTTGATGTTGATACAGTGATGAATAAAATGAGGTCTCTGACCTTGCAGACGTAATCTGATAGAGAATGTCATGGAAAGAATAATATGAATAGCATTAGATTAGAACCATAACAGAGATATTAATCAAGTGTTATGGGGCCACAGATATGGAAGTACTTATTCTGGAGGCAAATCATGGAAATTGTGTTATTATTAAAAATAGATATAATTGGTAAAATATTAAGCCCTATCACTTAATAAGGGAATATAGATATTAACTGTAGTCAAATTCTGAAGCTTAAGGAATGAAATTCTTAAGCTTGAATTTTAAGTCTCAACCAGGAAAGAAGGGAAGTGAACGAGGACTACCAAGTCCTAGTCGGCTCTTGTCCCGCACCTTCAAGTCCTATGGAGATGGTCACTTCAGCTAAGGCAGACTCCCCTGGCTTTTAACCATGGACTTGACTGGTTGGAAGTACCTTAAGTCATTTACACCATTCCCCTTTCTTCGGCTACCTTTTTTGGATCTTGATTCAAACATACCAACTGAAAAAATGATTCACTTCAGATGATGAACCAATTTCTAGTGTAAAGGTTTGGGAAGTCCTTCAGGGAAGGTATCTGAGCAGACTTATCAACTCACTCATATGCCGGTGATCTCCACACTCTTCTCGTTCATAAACACCTTCTACTTGAGCTTATCAGTGCCTATGAGGTTAACTACTGACCACTTATGTGGGCTAACTACCTATGGAGCTCTAGCCAGACCACACAGTCAACTCTGAAGCCGAACTCATTTCCAAAACTGGAAATCTGCTCTCCTCCTACCTTTCCTTCTCTCTGTTGAAGACACCATCACCTACTCCTTTACTAAAGTCAGAAAGCAAAAAGTCATTCTTTAATACTCCCTTTATCTTACCTCCCTCTGTCTCCCAGACCCATTAACTAAGGCTTTTCAATTTCATATCCTTACCATTTCTTATACCTACACCCTCCTCTCCTTCCTCCTTTGATCACCAGAGTTCAGCCTGCATTCACCTTTTATCTAAACTTGGAAATAGTCATCCAACTGTCTCTTAAGCTCTCATCTCACTTCCTCTAAGTCATTTTCCAAATGCTACCGAAGTGACAGTGATCTTTAAAATCCAAGAGAGATCATGTAACCCTCCTTCTTAAAATCCTTCAAAGGTTTTCCATAGTTCACAGAGAAAAGAGCAAAATTCTTAAAATGACATAGAAGACCCTAAATTATCTAGCCTAGCAGTTGTCTTGACCTCAAAATTTTTACAACTCTCTGACTCTACCATGTGGTTTCATAACTTCCTGGCTTTTCTCTTAGTGGATCCCTTTGTCTGAAAAGCCAACCTCCTATCCCCAACCTCCTATCCTAACAAATACCTACTCATTTACCTACACTCATTCCAGACACCCCTTTCCCTAGGAATTCTTTATTTATTTTATCAGACTCCAGAGACAAAACTGAACATCCTTTGTGTTCTCCTCCTGCACTTTGTCCAGATATCTAAAACCTGTTTTCGTCCTCCTGGAGAGAAAGTTCCTTAACGACAAAGACCATACCACTTTATTTCACATATCCAGAACCTAGCACAGTATCTGGCACACATCTGGTGCTTAATCAATGTTGACTGAATGAATTACACAACCCATTCCAGGAAAAGGAGTTTCATGTATCACAAATGCCTAGATTATTGTCTGGCATATGGTAAGAACTCAATAGATATTTGTCAAATGAATAAATAGATGAGTCATTTTATTCTTTGCCAGCAAACTGAAGATTTGGTCACTGTTTTCAATGCAATCCTTCTTTATATATTTTTTCTCTAATATAACAATGCCCACAGCAGGCTAAGTCAGTATGTATTATACCACTATCAAATGCTGACACAGATAAGAGACGGCCTTGCTGGCTAATTGTTTCACTACTGAAAGCTCCTTGGGGGCTTCCTTCTTAGTGTCAACCTTCTAAAATATATTTCTAAGGACTTAAAACTAAAAACTGCCTTTTTTTTTTTTTTTTTTTTTTTTTTTTTACTCAACTGCTGAACAACAACTAAACTAAAGCAGAGAAAATTCTACTAACCCAGGGAGAAAACATCACACAAAATCTATTTTTAGTATGTTTAGATCTTTGAGATTTACATAAAATTCAGGGTTCAGCTTATGAGAGTGCAAAACAGACATACTTTCTGGAGGTGAGATGAACTGTCAAATATTTCCTACTACTGGCATGCTAGAAAGCTGAAATTTCTATTCAAAAATGATAACCTTTGGCTTCTCAATTTTTTAGAGAATCGTTTTAAAATGCAAATACTCCTAGGTAGAAGCGGGGTTGGTATCTTGCTTATATACATGATCAATAAGGCCAGGTGGTTGTTTATGGCTGGCATCGGTTTTGATTATTCAGTTCTAGTTTATTACCAGATGTTAAATATATAGCCTATTGCCACAGCCCAGAAGGAACCCCACCTTGAGCCTCACCTTCATAGATTTAGAACTGAAAGAGCTTTATAGATCATCTAGTTCAACTCCTACATTACATTTATGAGCTTCATTTTTTCATGCATATATTTATATATTCATTCATTCAACCAATATTTACTGAAGACCTATTATGCACCAAACACTCCTTTAGGAACTTAGAGCACAGTAATAAACTAAACATATGAAAATCCAACCCTTCATATGGCTTACGTGGTAATGGAGAGAGACATGCAACCAACAATACATAAGTAAAATGTGTTTTTTACCTGGTTGCTTGGGTTTGCCAATGGTGATTAGTGCTATGAATAAAAATATGATAGGGAAGAGGGATAAGACATGCTAGGAAGGAAGTTGAAATGGTCGCAGTTTTAATATCAGTGATCAAGGAGGTCCTCACTGAGAAGGTGATATTTGAGAGAAGACTAGAAGGGATATCCTAAGCAGAGAGAAAAGCAAGTACAATGACAAAGAATTTGTCCGATTTGTAAAAACAAAAAAAAAACAATGAGTACAGTGAGTTAAGTATAGAATGGGGCAAAGGAAAGAGAATAGGAGATAAGGTTCAAAGGACGAGTGGGGGACCAGATCATCAAAGAACCCTTGTAGCCACTAGCCACATAAAGACAGGTGTTTACCATCAGTGAGATGGGAAGAAATTAGAAGGTTTTAAGAAGAAGAGTGACATGCTCTGCTTACATTCTTAAAGGGTCACTCTGCTGCTATGTTGAGAATAGACTTAAGTTGGGGAGGATAGGAGCAGATAAAACAGAAGGAGGTTATCGCATAAATCAAGGTGAGAGGTGACAGTGGTTTGGATTAGAGAACTAGTCATAAGGGCTGATGAGATGTGGGCAGATTCTGGATATATTTTAATAGTAGAGCCAATAGGATTTGCTAGCAGTTGGGTTATGAGAAATAAGAAGAAGAAAAAAAATTAGAAGAGTAACTGTGGGGGATTTTTAGCCTGAGCAGCTGGAAGGATGGTGCTTTCATCAACTGAAATGGGAAAGCTGAGGAAAGAGTACGTTTAGGCGAATGATAATAATCTGGAGCTCAATTTGGGGCATTTTAAATGTGAAATACCTGTTAGATATCCAAAGAGAGGAGGTGACTAGTCAGTTGAATAAGCAGATAAGGAAATGGATACTCAGAAGAGTTTGAATTTCATTAGGTTATCCTATCACAAAAGCACCATCAGAGTGGGGTGCAAAATAGCATCCACTAGGGAGGTAAGAAGGAAGATCCCTAAAAGGTAAAGTGAGACAGAGACAAAAACAAGTTCTGCCTTCCTCACAATTTGGCCAAGAAAAGGAAGGCAGACCAGATGAAAGCTCATACATCAGAAGATAATTGAAAAATGCTGCCCAATTGCTAGTTGCTAATATGTCTCCCACTAAATTCCCAATTGCATCTACTAAATTTGTTTTAGCATTAAACATTCTTTAAATGGAAGTCTGGTGAGAATGTAAAGAGAGAACAAGTACAAGCTAACATAGCAGAATCTAGTTAAGCTGCTCTACCCACATGGCTGCAGACACTCCCTGGATACCAAATCTCACAATCCCTTAGAGTTCCCAGTAGTGGCTCTAAGAGTCTAGATTGGGAGCAAAACCTGTCCAGGATGTGCAAAACAGGTGGGATTGAATGGATGATTCGTGAGGGAGTGGGAAGAACTTGCCCATATGGTGATCTTTGCCCAAAGGATATCTGGGGGAAAATGAGGTTCTGGACTACTCATGTGATGACAATATTCTTTTACAGAAATTTAAGATGGCCCAATTCCAAAGCTGCAAACCTTTAGGAAGGCACTTGGTCCAGCTCTGGCCTGGAGCAAATCTTATCGAACAACTATAAACTGGAGCGTATTTATCAGATTTGTCAAGCAAACAGGGAAGAGGGGTAGAAAGAGAGAATGGACCATTATCAGTGACCTGAAGGAGACTTCTAGGTATCCAACCTATGTACAGCCTCCATCCCCACATAGCCAATTGGTCTCTGGGGGTCCAAAGTAGATGATCCCAAGTGATTTCAACGTTTCAAGCCTTCTTCCCATTAAAATCCATCAATCACAAATCTGCATATCTTGGGCACTTTTAAAATACTAGAATATGCAATTCATACCAGGGACTAGCCACTTACAGGGAAGAGGTAGTACAGGGATCTGGACCAGGTATGATCACCCTCCTCGTTCAACAGCAATAATTTAAAAGCACGATTTAAAAAGTGGTGTCTACAAAAAAAAAAAAAAAAAATCCCATAAAACAAAATCATGTTGTGCCACTTGGTTACCTATTGTCTCTCAGTGCCAAGTCAACCCATCCATACTCCACTCCTTTGTACTATATTTTCAATATTCCCTTGCCAGATGGATTCCTGTTAGCCTCTGTCAATGAAAGGGACTGGTGTAAAATTGAAAGACAGGAGGAGGGAAGAATAAACTCCCTTTCTATTTACAGTTCCTGTACGTTTCCCTCCAACCACAGAAAACAGCCACAGTACCAATGATGCTTCACCCCTTAGAGGTACAACCGCCAGCCTGCTGTGCCTCTTCAGTGACAGAGTACTAGTGACACTATGCCCTTTTCATAGAACACCAGCCTCATATCATCTCTCCATCAGAAGTCTGAACACTAGCCACATGGCAGCCTCCTTAGAGATCCCCCCAACAGCTGCAGGATACCTGTCACTCTGAGGTCAAAGCACTGGCACACAGATCAATCCCTGAGCTCCTAGATATACCAGCACCCTTTTATTCATTCATCCCAATAGTAGCTACTTTCCACAGGTACTGATATTGGGCTTACAATGGCATTCCCTTTCTGCTGTTTCAGCCTCCAAAAACCAGTGTGTGGTGGTTTTAAAATACATCAAAAATTTTTGACATTTTTCTCTCCAAAAGATGGACCCTAATTCATCTCTCCTTGAGGGTGGATTGGACTTAGTGACTTGCTTCCAATGAGTAGAATACAATAGAAGTGATGGTATGTGCGTTGGTCATAAAAGATATCACAGCTTCCTCCTCTCTCTCTCTCTTTTAGATCACTCTTTTTGGGGGAAGTCAACTGCTACATCATGAGGACACTCAAACAGCCCTGTGGAGGGGACCATGTGGCGAGAGACTGGAGGGCTTTTGCTAACTGCCAGCCTAAGAAACTGAGACCTCCTGCCAATAGCCATGTGAGTGAGCCATCTTGGAAGCAGATCCTCCGTCTCTAGCCAATGCTTCAGATGACTCCAGTCCCATCCAACAGCTTGACTGCAGCCTGATGAGAGACTCTAACCTGCTCCTGGATTCTTGAACCTCAGGAACTGTGAGATAATAAATGTTTATTGTTTTAAGCCACTAAATTCTGAGGTAACTGGTTACATCACAATAGATAATAATAGATCAAGTAACCAATTCCTTCAATTAAAGTCCTCCTTTGAAATATCTATCATGGTTGGTTTCTGGACCTTGATTGATAGAGTACTTGGTACCATGAATGGTCCCAGGAAACTGACCCTCAAAGATAGGATTCTGTAATTAGGTTACTTACCTCTTTACCTTGAACATAGCTATAATCTGCTTGCTCATGGCAAATGGGATACTGTTAATCTGTAGCAAGCAATTGTATCAAGATGACTTCAGTTATTACCTGTGACTGCTTGGAATGAATTGCCTATTGAAGGCATGACTTTGAGTGACAAAGTGGCTGAAGAACTTGACAGTTGCAGTAATAAGCACAACTACAAGAACTGAGATGAGTCATAGAGTACCAGAAAATGTCTTTGGTAACTGTTAAGAACCTCTTATTTTCCGGAGTCATAAAGCAGATATGACTAAAAATCAAACTCAAAATATAATCATGTGAATTGCAGAATTACAATATAAGATGAATTTACAGATGGATTAAGTTTCTGTGTGAAAGTTTAGACATTATTTGGAAGGAATAGGTGCCTAAGACTTGGGAGGAAGACATTTTGTTAGACTCAGTCAAGTTTGAGTATTTTCAGTCTAATATCCCTGTGCCTCACTTGTCAGCAGAAGTGGCCCCCAATATGTTGTAAAGAGTAGCTTCCCCTTTCTTGAATATCCTGTGATAACCTCATGTAAGGTTGCTGCCTTCACAAAGGGTGCCTATTCTCCCCACTACCTTCACTGCCTCAAGACCTATAATGACAGTCAGATCTCAACATGCTCCAAAGAGACACGTGGCCCATCATAGCTAGGGGAAGAGAGTTCGTACTCCAAAAGAAAAGCAAGATGTTGAAAATATACATTGGCCGGAACATAAGGAAAATCCCTAAAAGCGAAAGTAAGACAGAGACAAACACAAGTTCTGCCTTCCTCACAGTTTGGCCAGGAAAGAAAAGGACAGACCAGATGGAAGCTTATAAATCAGAAGAGGAATTGAAAAATGCCACCCACGTGCTAGTTTCTATTTTTTTTCCATTAAATTCCTAATTGTGTCTACTAAATTTATTTTAGCATTAAACATTCTTTAAATGGAAGTCTGGTGAGAACATAAATAGATGCAAGAGTTGTTTCTATGGGTGTGAGACTCAGAAAAATAAAATATAATATTGGATCAAATCAAATGTATTCTTATGGTTTACCTGACCAGAGAATAAAGGAACTATTTGGGTTTCCAGCAGGCTGGCTGATTATCTGACATGTAGACTGAAAGGTAACTCAGTTCGATCGTGATGAGATGTCAGAATTTCCTTAACATAAAACAGAAGAAAGGACTGAAAGCTTAGAAAGATAGGAACGTTTCAGAGAACCTGAACACCCACCACCACCATGCTCCTTGAGAGAGTCCAAGTACGTTCCCTCCACTGAGGCATTAATGAGGGCGTGTTAACCTCCTGAAGAGCCCCGTGGCTGGTGGCTGTCTTTGGTAAGCTAGGGATAGTAGTAGGAAATGTCACCATTGAAATGGGCTTCCTGATTTTAAAGTAGATGGTAGAATTCTGGAATGTTAGAGGCCAAATAGCAGCATTTAACCACCAAAAACAAGATAAGCATAATTGCCATAATAAGCAATAATGTTTGACCTGCAAGTATCTTCAGTAGTGGCTAACTGATCACCAGGTTTCAATAAAACAAGTAGGCAACCTACTAAATCATTATTATGTACAATATAATTATAATCAGAAGAACTGTCTACAGGTTTAATAAGCAGAAATCTGACATGGATCACCACAGTGATGAAGCACAATTTTTCACCCAGCTCAGCCCTAAGCAAGCTCATGAGATCAGAGTTTTTTGTCTTTGCAAAGATCACTCAACACTGCCAAAATTATATTCTGAAATAGTCCTCTAAGCCATCCAGAAGGGTGGGTCTAATTTAATTCTCCTTTCTGTCCTGTTTAATAAGCAAAAGGATTCTCTTTTTGGCCTGTGTAAAAGGCAAAAGGATCAGGGGTTGTTATAAATTTAATCAGGTAGCAATCCCAATTGCAGTGGTTACACCAGATATAGTATATTTAAAAGGAGAAATTAATATAGCTTCTAGATTCTATTATGTAGCTATTGGTCTGGCAAATGCCTTTTCATCTCTATCAGATTGCAAGTCCCACAAAAAAGTAATTTGTTTTTACCTAGCAGGGATACCAATGTACCTTCACAATCTTGCTTCAGGGCTAAGTCACTATCTGACACAATCTAGCACACAAAGGTCTTACTCATCTTTACATTTTACAGAATATCACAATGTCAATTAGATTGATTAAATCATGCTTATGAGCAGAAACTGGCAAGAATTTTACATGCCTTAGTAGCATACATCCCCAAAAGGGGGAAAAAAAAACCACACAAATGTTCAGGGATCTGCAATTTAACTGAATCTTTTAGATATCCAACTGGCCCACTGATACCATTGACCATAGACGATCCATCAAGCAGGTCGGAAATCTTCATCTTATTAAAATCTCTTAATCTGCTCAAGGTTCTATAACAAAATACCTAAGACTGAGTTATTTGTAAGTAATAGAAATTTATTTTTCACAATTTTAGAAACTGAGAAGTCAGAGATAAGGTTCCAGCAGGCACATTCAGTGTCCAGTGAGGGTTCACTCTTTACTACCCAGGATAGTGCCTTGTCGCTACATCCTCTCATGGCAAAAGGGAGGAAGGGCAGAAGGGCAGAAAGGACAAACTTACTCCCTCAAGCTCTTTATAAAGGCACTAATCCATTCAGGAGGTCAGAGTGCTCACGGCCTAGTCACCTCCTTAGGGCCCCATCTCTTAATACTATTGCATTGGGGATTAAGTTTCAACATGAATTTTGGAGTGACACAAATATTCAAACCACAGCAAAATCCATATATCGCAAATCTGCATATCTTGGATACCTTGTGTATACAGAGTGAGTCACTAATTCCTACCAAAGGCCAAACATTTGCTGAGATATGGTAGCTCAAAAACTTGGTCTGCCTGTGACTTGTCTTCATGTTACAATGTATAGAATGAAGAAGGGTGATTCAAGTGGTAAATTGCAGGGGATGGAGTTTGCACCACCCAAGTAAATCAATAGCCTTTATAAACTAAACAGATGAGAATCTGTTTAGTTTATTTTCATCTGTTTAGTTTATTCCTGTGCCCCAAGTTCCTAAAGGAGTGTTTGGTGCATAATAGGTCTTCAGTAAATATTGGTTGAATTAGTGAATATATAAATATATGCATGAAAAAATGAATCTCATAAATGTAATGTGGGAGTTGAACTGGATGATCTACAAGCCCTTTCAGTTCTAAAGTTTGTCCTCTTTGCCCTTCTGCCCTTCTGCCATGAAACGATGTAGCAACAAGGCACCATCCTGTGTCATAAAGAGTGAGCCCTTATTGGACACTGAATCTGTCTACTGGCTCCTTGATCTCTGACTTCCCAGTCTCTAAACTTGTGAGAAATAAATTTCTATTACTTATAAATTACTCAGTCTTAGGTATTTTGTTATAGCAGCTTGAGCAGAGATTGATGAAAACCGTCATCAACTTGGTCACTCCACTCCAGTCACAGCAGCCTCCTTCAGTTCCTTCACAAGCCAAATGTGTTCTTACCCAGGATTCCTACATTCATTTTTTCCTTAGCCTCAGGCAGCCTTTCCCCAGCTTGGAATCTTTTTCCTTCAAGTCTTTTTTTTTTTTTTTTTTTTTTGCATTTTTTTTTTAAATTTATTTATTATTATTATACTTTAAGTTGTAGGGTACATGTGCATAACGTGCAGGTTTGTTACATATGTATACTTGTGCCTTGTTGGTGTGCTGCACCCATCAACTCGTCATTTACATCAGGTATAACTCCCAATGCAATCCCTCCCCCCTCCCCCCTCCCCCCTCCCCATGATAGGCCCCGGTGTGTGATGTTCCCCTTCCTGAGTCCAAGTGATCTCATTGTTCAGTTCCCACCTATGAGTGAGAACATGCAGTGTTTGGTTTCAAGTCACTTTCTCAATTAAGCCTTCTCTGGTCACATTTAAAAGTTCAGTCCCCTGCCTTGCTTTGCTTGTTTTCCTTAGCACATATTGCTATCTGATGTAGCAATTTCTTTTACCATTTTCTTTCCATTGTCTAGCTCCTTTTCTAGACTATAAACTCCACAAAGACAGGAATATTTTTTCCATTACTCTATCACCAGCCCTTAGAAAGGTATCTGGCTTATAGCAGACGTTCAATAAATATCTGCTGCATGAATAAATGGACTTGCGATCACGCTCAAAAACATGAGATGAGAAAGTCAGGGAGACATCTTACATAGCCTCAATCTTCTCCCTTCTCTTCCTGAGCCCCGGCAATATTTTACCTTGATCTTAAATACACTCGGTTTTATAATTTTATTTTAAGAATACCAAGTTGTTTTGAGTCAAAAGACAGACCTGATAAAGTATGAATGCCCTGGAAATTTCAAAAATTCTATTCCCTGCATTGTTCATAATACATTATACTTTGACATTTAATAAAATGAAAAACAAATAGAAATTAATCCAATCTTTAAAATATGAATCCTATAAATGTTATTAGACTATATTTACATCACACATTTTAAAAGTGCATATAATATTTAGCTTTAAAGTCTACTACTACTACACAATTTAGGATTTTTATATGAATGGATACTTATTTTTGATAGTTATTAATATTTCTACAACCAATACATTTGCTAATCTAATAATACTCTTTTATTCTTTGTCCACACTACAAAAAGCAATTGTTAATACTCCGTTTTTAACTTCCTCCAAAGCGCTACTTTCTGAAAATAGACTAAGAAATTAGAGCAAACTGTTCAGGGAAAAGGATTAGGGAAGTTAGAGGACATTTAAGCCATGTAAATAACCAAAAATACATACTTTTAGTCAACATCACTGCTGGACCAAAAATTTTACCTGCATGCCTACTGACTACATGCCTGTTAATGAGCCCTTATGGACAGAGACCCTGAGAGGAGATTGAACAAAATTGCCACAAAGAACTCCACATATGTGCCCCATCTGGAGTGGATTTTGGGAAAAGGGTATAGTGAGAGGACTATTTTAACATTTCAGATGTAGAGCATTTATGGGAGAATGGGGAGCAGGACTCAAGAAAGCAATGATCAAACCAAATATATCCCAA
This sequence comes from Macaca fascicularis, assembly GCF_037993035.2. Classification (NCBI taxonomy): domain Eukaryota; kingdom Metazoa; phylum Chordata; class Mammalia; order Primates; family Cercopithecidae; genus Macaca; species Macaca fascicularis. Next base: position 138,841,186 of record NC_088375.1, read on the forward strand.
GCAATTCACGGTACAAAGATTATCTCCTGGTGACATAAAAATTTTAAGTCAAGAATAAAATTTCCTCTTTAGCAGTTTTCAGGGATGCATTAAGTCAATCTCTGTGGCTCAAAATAAATCACAGATAATTCAAATCACATTAGAGGAAGTCCAAATTCATTGTTTGCTAATTATTTCATGTTAAAACAAATGCAATAATTTTCTTTCTCTTTCAACCCCACATAGTTATTCTTTGTTTAAAAACAGACAAAAGAATCTATATCTAAACATAAGATAAGGCAAATGTCTTTTCATAAGATTTTGAGGAGCTAATGCTTACATTTTAATTAAGCTATTGAGGCTTTTATCTCCTTCAAATTGGAAGGTCCTGCTTTACATATGTGACTTCCTAACATATAATATATTTTATTTATTAAATTATTTTTTCTCTGTCAACCCTCCAAAAATGTAGGCTCAAAAGGGGCAGGGATTTTAGTTATTAATGTAGTTTTATACTTTTATGTATCCTCAGCACCTAAAGCAATGCCCAGCACATAAAAGGCACTCAATAAATACTTATGGAATAAATAAATGAATGAATCAGTAAATTATGCTGTTAGCCTCCTAAGTATATAGATATACATTTTAAAAACTTAGTAATATTCTTTGTGTAGCTACATAAAGACAGAGCATCATTAGTATCTTTTTAAATGCCTTGTTTACACCAACATTTCTTAGAAGATATAATAGGTATCCCTGGCTTTCAGAAATTTATAATTCTATTAGAGCAGGAGTCCCCAAGTCCCTGGCCACTGACTGGTAGCACCAGTGGTCTGTTAGGAACCCAGTGCCACAGCAGAAGGTAAGCAGCAGGCGAGTAAGCATTAAGGCCTGAGCTCCACCTCCTGTCAGAACAGCCCGGCATTAGAGTCTCATAGGAGTGCAAACCCTACTGTGAACTGCACATCCGAGGGATCTAGGTTGTGCCCTCCTTATCAGAATCTAATGCCTGATGATCTGTATTAGATCCCCCTATCCCTCCCACACTGTGGAAAAATTGTCTTCCATGAAACCAGTCCCTGATGACAAAAAGGTTGGGGATTGCTGTATTAGGGAATCAAAACTAAATCATGAAATAATTAAAGAATAAAGAAATATAAAATAAACCATTAAAATGTTTCTAAGACTATCTATATACCATTAAAGTTCACAGAAAAAAGAAAAGAAAAGCAATATGATCTTCATGAAGAGCTTCATAGAGAAGATGAAATCTGAAGCAGGCCTTAAAAGAAGTATAATTGCAGCATTAAGAAAGAAAAGAGCTTACACAAAGTTTCAAAATCATGATTCGTGGTAAGGTACGATAGGAAGATAAGCTTGAAGGGAACTCAGGTGTTCACAGTGGAGAAATTAAGGGACACCAAATTATGATGCATGTTGTCAGGCTCGGGATTCGTACATTCATTGATTCACCAGAAAATACTTATGAAGTATTTACTATGTGCCAGGAATTATGCTAGGTGCTGACGATCATAAAGTCAACAAAATAAATACACTCCTGCCCTCATGAATCTTATGTTCTAGTGGGAGATACAGACAAGCAGTAAGCACATAAATAAGACCATTTGGAGAGCTACAGTGTTTGGTGAGACATAAAACATGAATGCTTAGGAACGTTTAATATTTATTAGGATAGTCAGAGAAGGCATTCTGAGGCAGTGACATTTGAGTTCAGTCCTCTATGAACATAGAAAAGGGGCAATTAGTAGGCAAAATATTTCAGCTGATTTGTGAATATGAATATTGAAAGGGCATGAAGAAGTGATGACTGAGAAAAAGGGACTAAGGAAGCCACATCACAGAGACTGCACAGAGAGAGTTATAGGTGTTTGGGGAACTGACCTGCTCTGACGAGGTCTCAAGAGTCCCAGAACACAGACATGGCAAGGATGAGAAAGACTGAGAGGAAACATGGACAAAACTATGGTGATTAAATGAAACTCAGGAGATAGTATAATCAATTCCAACACACACAGAAAATAATAGCTAAATTTTTCCAAATTTGTTGAAAATGATAAACCCACAGATCCAAGTAGCTCAACAAAAACAATGCAGAAGAAACATGAAGAAAATCACATCAAGACACATCAAGTTGCTAAAAACTTGAGAAAATAAATACAAAATAAAAATAAAAAAATAAATAAAATAAATGAAAATAAAGTCATAAAAACAGGCAAAGGAAGAACAGATACATTATGTAGCATGAAGGTAAAAAAGAATGATAGCTTGCTTCTTATCAGAAACTTTGTAAGACAGAGATAGTTGAGAAAGATTTGATAGTACTAAAAAGAGAAAGAAACAAAAAATGGTCAACCTAAATTCTTTACCTCAACTATCTTTCAAAAATAATGCTTTTTAAGACAAATGAAAAAAAATTAACACCTTAGATGAAATGAATAAATGCCTTGAGAAACACAATGTAGTAAACTTCACTCAAGAAGAAATAGATTAACTGAATAGTCATCTATTCAGTTTTGTGTATATATATATATGTTATATATTCAGTTATATATGTTATATATTCAGTTTTATATATATATATATATATAACTGTATATATATGTTAAAGATTTATAGTTAAAACACTTCCCACAGAGACATACCTGGGCTCACATGACTTCCTTGGTGAAATCTACCAATTATTTATTAAAGAAATAAACATTTTACACAGACTCTTCTGGGAACTAGGAAAAAATATTATCCAGTTCATTTTATGAGTCCAGTATTACCATAAATACCAAAACCAGACAGAGACATTATAGGAGGACTATAGAAAAATGTATGTCATGAACATAGATTCAAAAATTCTCAATATAACTTTAGCAAAATAATTATGACCAAGAAGGATTCATCCTAAAAATGCAAAGTTATTTTACCACTAAAAAACTCAGTTAAGGTCATTCACCATATTAACCAACAAAAAAGACAAATACCATCATCATCTCAATAGATACATGAAAAGTTTTTGACAAAATCATATACTAATTCATGAGAAAAATTCTCAGCATTATATAAATATTTCTGTCACTTGATAAAGGGCATCTACAAAAATACTACAGGTAACACTGTTCTTAATGGTGAAAATCTAAATAATTTCCCTCTATAATTAGGAACAAGAGAAGTACGGCCATTCTCAGCACTCACATTCTTATCAGTATTGTAATACTTACATTGTACTGAATGTTTAGCATAGTGTGGAAAGGAAAAAAAATGAGAAAATGTTTAAAATAGAAAAGTAAAACTTTATTTTTACACAAGTGATATGACCATCCATGTAGAAGGTTCTAGCAAATAGAATAAATAGGTAGATTTTAGTAAGTCCACAGGACATAAAATCCTTATAAAAAATTTATTTTATTTCTATATACTACCAGCACATAATAGACTTAAAAAAAAAAAAGACACTGCCACTTGCAATCGCTTTAAAATATGAAATATTTTGGGGTAAACGTAACAAAATATGTGTAAGAAATGTACACTGAAAACTATAAAACTTTGCTGTGAGAAATTAAAAAGACCTAAGTAAGAGGAGAGTGATACTCATGCTCACGAATCAAACAACTCAATATTAAGATGTCAATTCTCTCCAAATTGATCTATAGATTCAACGCAATCTCAATCAAAATTCCAGTAGGCTTTTTGTGGAAATTAAGAAGTTTTTCCTAAAACTTACATGGAAAATCAAAGAATCTAAAATTGCCAAAATAATTTTGAAAAGAACAAATTTGCAGGATTCACATTACTTGACTTCAAGACATCATTTGAAACTATAATAATCAAGACAGTGCAGTAGTGTTAGAGATAGACATACAGAGCAAAGAAATCAAATAGAGTGTCCAGAAATAGATTTACATATATATGGTCAATTAATTTTTGACAAAGGTGACAGTAATTCACTAGGGGAAGGATTTTTTTTAACAAATGATGTTAAAACTATTAGATATTCATGTGCAACAAAAAAACAAATAAACCTTGACCCATATTGTATATCACACCAAAGAAAAATTAACTGAAAATGGATAAAAGACCTAAATGTAGGGGCTAAAACTATAATATTTCTAAAAAACAACTTAAAAGAAAAATCTCTGTGACCAAGTTTAGAAAAAAAATTCTTGCATAGGATAGAAAAAAGATAAACAGTTTTTAAAACTGCTAAAACAGACTTCATCAAAATTAAAAACATTTGCTCTTCAAGGCCGGACATGGTGGCTCATGCCTATAATCCCAGCACTTTGGGAACCTGAGGCAGGTGGATCACCTGAGGTCAAGAGTTCGAAACCAGGCTGACCAACATGGTGAAACCCCGTCTCTACAAAAAATAAAAAATTTGCCAGGTGTGGTGGTGCATTCCTGTAATCCCAGTTACTTGGGAGACTGAGGCAAGAGAATTACTTGAACCCAGGAAACAGAGGTAACAGTGGGCTGAGATCACACCATTGGATTCCAGCCTGGGCAACAAGAGTGAAACTCCATCTCAAAAAAAAAAAAAAAAAAAAAAAAAAAATTGCTCTTCAAAAAATACCATTAAGAAAGTGAAAATTTGTGCCATACACTGGGGGAATATATTTTCACAATATATATCTGATAAAGGACTTTTATCCAGGATAAAGAACTGCTACAACTCAATAACAAGAAGACACACAACCTGACTTTTTTTATTGAGCAAAAGAATTGAAAGGACACTTCCACAAAGAAGATGTTCAATGGTAAATAAGTGCCTTAAAAAATGGTCAACCCCATTAGTCAGCAGGAAAGTGAAGATTACAGCAACAGTGAGATACCAATGCACATCCACTGAATGTGACACTATCAGGGGATGGCAGTAGTAGGAAGCAACTGGAATTCTCATGCATTGTTGGTGAGAAGAGAAAGTAGTATTGCCACTTTAGAAAACAGTTGGGAAGTTTCTTATAAAGTTAAACACTTATTCTAAATTTCCAGAAATCACTACCCCTAGGTATTTACCCAGGAGAAATAAAACACAGGTTCACACAAAACCCATATCTGAATGTTTATAGTAGTTTTATTCGTAATAGCCAAAAACTGGAAACAACCCTAATGTCCATCAACTGATGAACAGATCAACAAACGTTAGCACAACCAATTTAAGTAATACTTCTTTTCAATAAAATAAAAAAATTACCCACACTTGCAATAAAACGGATGCATCTCAAAAACAAAGTAAGTGCAAAAAGCCAAACACAGAGACTATGTACTACATGATTCCATTTATATGAAATTCCAGGAAAAAAAAAAACTCTTGTGACAACAAGTTGAACAGTGATTCCCATGGGCATAGAGTGGATGAGAGAGAATCAACTGCAAAAAGGAACTGGGGATCTTTGGGGGATACAGAAATATAGCTGTATCACGATTGAAGTAACAGTTACTGATGCAGTTTGGATATGTGTACCCACCCAAACCTCAGGTTGTATTATAATTCCCAATGTTGGAGGTGGGGCTTGGTGGGAGATGGTTGGATCATGGAGGAGATTTCTCATGAATGCTCTAGCATGGCCCACTCGGTGCTGTTCTCGTGACAGTGAATGAGTTCTTGCAAGACCCTATGTTTAAAGGCGTGTGGCACCACCCCCGACCTCTCTTGCTCCTGCTCCAGCCATGTGACATGCCTCCTCCCCCTTTACCCTCTACTTAATTATAAGTTTTCTGAGGCCTCCTCAGAAGCCAAGCAGATGCCAGCAACGTGTTTCCTGTACAGCCTACAGCCTGTACAGCCTACAGAACCATGAGCCAATTAAACCTCTTTTCATTATAAACTACTCACTCTCAGGTATTTCTTTACAGCAATGTGAGAACAGACTAATACAAAGTATACATTTACCAACTTATATTGTACACTTAAAATTGGTGAATGTTATTTTATGTAATTTATACTTCAAAAATACACAAAAAATATAGTTCATGTGTCTTTTTTTCAACACTCTGAACCTCTTGATTGCCAGGATTATGTATCACTAATGCCTATCACAGTCCTCAAAACATAATAGATATTTAATTTAAAAAATAAGTGAGTGAATGAATGAGCAGTTGGCACAGAACTCAATGTCCTATGGAACTCAATCGGAAACCATAAAAGAATGCACTAAAAATCCCTATGTTTGCCTTAAATCCTGAATACACTTCTACACTAGGATCACTGAGGTTCTTAGAGGACATTTGAACGTCATCCAGTGTCCTGCTTTCTTGCCAGTCAGTTCTTTATGAGACATTGTGCTGTCTGATAACAGGTTTTTTCCTTAGCTTTGGCTTCTGTCCAGTAAAAATTCCTGGCAAAATTTTACACAACCTAAAGTATATTGATATCCTTATTACTACTGTAAACTCCTAAAATTTCATTTCATTTATTGGTCAGTTTTCTACATGCCAGTCTCCAGGAACTTATATCATCATGTTTCTTTGGCAATTTTAGGTACTTGTTTGGATGACTTGGGAATAAAGTTTGATTCCAAGGTGAGTCACTTCATATATAATTCAATTTTTAATAACCCCAAATACAGTTTTTTAGCCACTTTCTCCTCAAAAAACTAATTCTGGTTGTCAACAAAGCCTGAGCCAGCATCGAATTTAAACTTTACTTTGTTTTTTATTTTAAAAAACTTTTAAGCCTTTTTCCCTCACAACAGCAATGTAGATGTTGCACAAATATAAATCAAAGTTCCAAAGGAACAGTTTCTTTAGATCTACGACATTCTGCCTTTTGAGGGTGATGCACATCACGTGTGCTACTTGGGCTTCTTCAGCCATTTACACCACAGCAAGTATTAATGAAGAACTAAAGCTGCCGGGAATAGATCAAGCATTAGCAGTCATCACATCTATAACCAGACTTACTCACCCCTGGGCCTGTGGCTGAACACGACCCAACTCAATCCTGTGGGGAACCAAGAGGATGTGCTTTCTGTGGTCACACCCTGAGGTATGAACCACAACCATGCAGAAGTGTCCATTAAATGGCAAGTTATAGTCACAGAAGGATTTGTCATTAGAAAATGTCCTCTTTTACATCAAAAGAGTAGAAAGCCTGTCACAGATGTGGACATAAACTCATATGGTTGTTCACAAAGAAATGTCTTGACAGGTAGAGTTTGGTCATTTGGGCGGATACTCTCTCAAAGGAGTCATTAAAGTATTGGCCTGTTACCTAACACAAGAAACACATGGAGAACCGTGGGAACTGATTTCCAAGAGACATAAGTCCAGATTTAGTAACAGGTCTATAAATGTTAGAGGTATGCAGCTGAATTAGGGCAGAAATTAGGGCAGAAAGTTGAATTGTTCAATAAACATGTAACAAAACCTTTAATTGAAATATATATGAGGTCCATATAAAATATCTTCCACCTGTAGCTGCTCAGGAGCTTACAATTTGCAATTTCTCTTCCAGGGACATGGGCACTGCACAGTCTCATTGCATATGACCTTCTGCATGGGCCTGAATGTTCTTGTATGCTACCCAAAGAAACTAGCTTGGAACATAATGAAAATCTGGATGCCCAGAAACTGAAGGAGAAAGCAGTAGCCCTTTCATTATTTCAAACTTTTTTAGAAAACTTGGAGCTTTTTACTTATTGGCTGATGTGAAAAGAGACTGGACAGCCAAGTACAGCATAACCTCAGCATTTGAAAGAGCTAAGCCGAACACCTCTTAAACCTCCAAATTAAAGAATGTGAAAATGTTTGCACAGTTCCTGGAATTTTTCCAGATCATATTGCCAATAGAAAATTCTAGGTTTCCTGTGTGTCTCCTCAAAATACCTTTTCAACTTTTACTACATTTTTGAGCAATGTTTGAACCAGCTTAAATACTTGCCAAAATTGCATCATGAATCACTGTTTCCATGTGGAGCCTGTGAATAAGATAATTCTCACACTACAATCTCCACCAACTTCAACATTCCTCATACTAATTCATTTACATCTTACATTTTCTGGCTTATTGCTAATGCTTTCCTATACCTTTGTAGTTTTTATTTGATTCCAGAATAAGTTATTATTATTTCATGAGAATTACTCTTTATGTACTAATGCTAAGTAAATAAGGAAGCGAAGGCTTTTTTTTTTATTTCCTTTTAAGAAAAAAAAAAATATTTTGTGTCATGTTCCATGCTGTGAGAAGACATACTATAGAACTAAAAGGTCACTAGAATCTGAATAGCTGATCATATTTACTTACGCATTTAGTGTCTACTTAATCATGTTCTTAATGTAAAACTACAGATAGGGACATTGGGTATTTTCGTACAACAATCACATTAACTTACTGTATAAACAAATATGTCCCCTCAAATGTGTCTTTCAGTTTATGCCATTTATTTCTTCTATTAAATAATTAGTTCAAATGTAAAAGTGTGCTGAAAAGGAAATCATTAAATTGCATTTAAATGTGTTACACAAAATCTCTCGTTACCTCTTATAGAATTATTTTTAACTTCTGAAGGAAAAAAAAGGAATAATAATTTTTTAAATAGCTGAGGTTTTCATGAATGAAAAATGGTTGGGCCACAGCAAATCCACGGGTGGCTGAATTCTGTAGAATTTGCTCAGGATATCCCTTCACTTAGGAAAGTACAATCTCACTGTTTCAGAACTATTTATGATAAGAGAAAACCAGTAGATTAAAACAACTTAGATCAATGAGCGCCTGAAGAAACAGTGGTAATATTACTATAGCTCTGAAGCAAGACACCAAGCAAATTTGACAAACTGATGGTCTTATTAATGTGTGTTTCCATTACATGAAGGTGGAGCAAGGAAGGGAGCCTCTTTAGAAATTAGTCTCCATTTGTGCTTATTTTCTAAAAGATTAGTTTACTGTGGTACAATTTATATGTTAAACCTCTGCTCTCATAAAAAGGTTCTGCTAACATCTATTCCTACACTAGTCTACTCCATGCTTCAACCCAGTAATTGGTGAGGCTTAGAATCTCTCCATTTCTACCAGATGCCTGAGGTCTTGGGTTAACACTGGAAATAATTGCACTGGAAAACACGCATGTGGATACAAAGTAGTGAAATATAGCAGGTGGGATTATACTATGACTGAAGTATTCTACAGCCCAGGGCTCCGTGTTAGGACTAAAAATTCACTCCCCCAGCTGTTGGGAAGTTTGTGAATTAACAACTTTCAGCCGTACAGATCAGCCTCCCAGGAGATCTCACATCTAATGAGTAGCATAAGACAGCCTATACAAACACATCCTCTTTCCCCAACTGGGTACAATTCTAAAAGGCCAGCCAGCTATGAGCTACCCATGGAGTTGACTGAAGCCTTATTGTGACTACTCCATAGCCCAACTTATGCCTCCACTCAGGGCTTTGTCCTTCCTTTCAGCCACAACTGTTCATCTTGACGGCCCTCACTAAGGACCTTCTAGGATGGAATCTCATCTTAGAGTAAATCAACTTCCTAGGGACTTATGGTAGGCAGAATTCTAAAACGGTCCCCAAGATTTCTGACACCTAGTAACCACATCTTGTGTCATCCCTTCCCCTTGAGCGCTAAGAGAATCTGTGAGTGTGACGGACTGTTACTCTCATAATTAGGTTATGTTATGTGGCAAAGGTAAAGAAATTTGCAGAGGCAATTAAGATCCCTAGTCAGTTGACTCTGGGTTAACAAGAAGGCATATTGCCCTGTGTGGGCCTGGGCTAATCAGGTGAGCCCTCATTAAAGAGACATTCTCAGGTCGCTATGCTGTGAGAGGGGCATGTGGCTAGGACATGAAAGCACCTCTAGGAGCTAACGGAGAATCCCAGCCAATAGCCAGGAAGACAGTGGGGCCTCAGTCCAGGGCAGTCAACCACAGGGCCCTGCCAATAACCTAAATGAGCTCAGAAATGGGTTCTTCCCTAGTCAAGCTTCCAGATGAGAACACCTAAATTTCCAGATGGTCAACACCTAAACTTCATCCTTAACTTTACCCCAGCACCCAGATTTATGACCTACAAAAACTATGATCGTAAGTACACATTGTTTCAAGACACTAAAGTTTTTGTGATTTGTTATGCAGCAAAAGAAAACCAACATAAGAACACAGTCTGCAAGATTATATTGATAGGAAAAACAGAATAAAGATAGCCAAAGACTAGAAAGAGAGCTGAAGATGGCTACAGTAATATACAAAACTTTTTCCTATAAAACTCCCACAAAGGATCCAAATTGGAAACCAATCAGTATATAGAAGAGGAGGGAGCTGTGAGGCTGAAATCAGGAGGGGCCAGAGGGAAAGGGCTTTGAAACAGCTGGGACAGATAGCCCCACCCCTTTCCTGTGTATGTAAGACAGCAGGTAGCAGCAGTCTGCCCCAGCTGAATCCTCAGAAGTAGTCTCTAAAAGAGTGTGTTTCATCTAGAGAGGACACAAGATGAGCTAAAAATAGAGAGAGAGAGATTAGCAGAGACTGCAGTAACTCTGGGCCTCTACCATGGACTTGGACCAAGGGAAAGAGAAGACCCCTCCACTCATGGAGACGGTGACTCACATAAGTTATTATCCAAATCAGTCTCCTTTAGAGAGTAAAAGGGGACACTATTAGTAATTATGATATAACAACAGGAACAAACTGGGAAGTGTGGTCCCCCTACCGGACAGTGGAATGAGCTAAAATATTTGAGCCCACAGCAAAGTTTTCCTCTGGCTGTTGTGGAGGCTTCTGTCTTCTTAACCCATTCCCCATTCGCTACTATCTTTTGACACAATCCGCCCACATATCCAGAGTCTGCAGGCAAAGTCATAGCACTCATGGAAGACTTTGAGTAAAAAGACCTAAAATGAGCAAAAGAAGTACATGTCAGCTACCTTTGGTAAAGTCAACACAGTTCTTTATTCATTTATAAAGAAACTAAAAATATTTGCTTTTATGGAAAAACCAAGGGCATGAAAAAAAATTCAAGATGAACAAACATAAGCACCGGTCTTATATGAAATAGAAATGACATAATAACAGAAGAAAATGTTGAAGACATTCTAATCTCAAAAAGATTTAAGAAGCTCTGCCATGAATGAAACAAGAATAAACAATTTACAAAAAAGGAGCAAGCCATGAATAAGAAAGGGTGCTTAGAAATTAAATACATTTGCGGTCAGGCGCGGTGGCTCACACCTGTAATCCCAGCACTTTGGGAGGCCAAGGCAGGTGGATCACCTGAGGTCGGGAGTTCGAGATCAGCCTGACCAACATGGAGAAACCCTGTCTCTACTAAAATACAAAATTAGCCGGGCGTAGTGGTGCATGACTGTAATCCCAACTACTCAGGAGGCTGAGGCAGAAGAATCGCTTGAACCCGGGAGGCATAGGTTGCCGTAGTTGGAGATCGCACCATTACACTCCAGCCTGGGCAGGAAGAGCGAAACCCTGTCAAAAGAAAGAAGGAGAGAAGGAGAGAGAGAGAGAGAGAGAGAGAGAGAGAGGAAGGAAAAGATAAAAGAAATTAAATACATTTGCTAAAATTAAAAGCTAAATTGCTTACTAAATTGAATGGTCATGAATGACATAGAAAATGTAAACAAGGAAATCTCCCAGAATATTAAGCAAAAAGGTGAATTGGGAAATTATGAATAAAAAATAAGATTTATGGGCTGGGTGTGGTGGCTCATACCTGTAATGCCAGCACTTTGGGAGGTCAAGGTGGGCAGATCTCTTGAGCCCAGGAGTTTGAGACTACCCTGGGCAACATAGGAAGACCTCCATCCCTACAAAAAAATGAAAAATTTAGCTGAGCATGGTGGTTCACACCTGTTAAGTCCCAGCTACTTAGGAGGCTGAGGTGGGAGGATCGATTTAGCCCAGGAGGTCAAGGCTACAGTAAGTCCTCATGGTGCCACTGTAGTTCAGCTTGGGCAACAGAGTTAGGCCCTGTCTCAAAAAAAGAATTATGGAGGAATAATTTAGAAGTTCCAAAAGCTATTTGATAGGAGTTGCACAAGAGAAAACCAAAGTAATAAATAAATAAGGAGAAAAATGTCATTGAAATAAGACAGTGTCCCTGAGCTTAAATACATACTCTTTTCATATTGAAAATGCAATCTGAGTGCCAAGCACAAAGAGTAAGTATTCATCCTTAGAAATCTTCTGACAAAGTTTGAAAACTTCAAATGTGAAAAGAAAATCTAAAGTTTGGTGATTTGAGGGTGGAGTAGGTTTCTTTACACATGAACTCCAAATGCTTGAAACAATGTCGCAATTCTTTAGAGGTTCTTAGGAAAAATGATTTTGAACCTACGTTTCTAAAAACCAGTTAATTATTAATCAAGTGTAAGAACAAAACTTAGACATTTTCTGACATGCAAAAAATTTAAAAACTTACCTCCCACATATACTCTTTCTTAAAAAATCAATTACTTGCATATGTATTTCTGTAAAAAAAAACGCCATGATGAAAACGTATGTCTCTTCTGTCAGTAACAAAAAAGAAGGAGAAATTCAGAAAAGGAAACAAACTGCTTTATCAACAAGTCATTTAAGCGTGAATAAAATTATGAGTTTATGAGTTATTGACAGAGTTTAAGAGAAACTACTTTTTCTTGATGCTTGGAGCTTTCACCACTAAATGTTACATATTTAATGACACAGGATTATTTTTTTTTTTCTTTTGTGGTAAAACTACTCAGCTCTTCAGTAGATGATATGTACATAATAAGGGCATTTAGCTTTTTAAATTGACTTATATATAGCACATAGAAAAAGTATAGATGAGAAGGTAAACATTTTAAAATCTTTAAAATGTTTTAAAATCCAACTCACTAGGGAGACCCAGCTATAGGTACTTGAACACATGGAGAACCAGAAATGTTATTGCAGATATGATTTACTGCACCTCAAATGCTCCCATCCACTCCCAAGACTCTTCCATGATCTCATTTCTTTTCCCTTTTTCTCATACTTTTTTAAAATCATAGCTTCTTTAGTAAACAGCAGCAAATAATTTTTGATTCCTGGATTTCAAGGCAGTCTTCATTTGTACAACCGTGTCCATACTTAGCTTTCATAATGATGTATTTCAAGTATACTATGAGCTTTATTTTCTCATATAATAAAACCACAGGGATCAACTCCTTAAGTTCTTTAGCATATTAGTTACCATAACCCTAGAATTTGTAACAGATAAACCCTGAAATCTCACTGGCCTAACATACATAGACTTATTTCTTGTTCAACAGAGGGTGAAAGGGCAGGCATTTCACCTTCACTCAGTTATTCAGGGAACTAAGCTAACTGAACCTCTGCCATCTTCAGTATTTGATTCTCAGATAGCCTCAGACATAGACATCTAGCCAGCAGATTGTTTAAGAGAGAGAATAGAGGATTGTGGGAAGTTTCATGGAACACATCTAAAAGTGAGATACATCAGTCTGTCCACATTCCATTGGCCGAGACTTAGTCATATGTCCACACCTAATTGCAAGGGAATCTGGAAAATATGAAATATAATCTAGCTTACTGCACAAGGGGATGAGGAAAATAGGTTTGGTGAACAACAAGCCACTTTGTCCCAAAGAATGCTATTTAAAATGTTAACCAAAGTCTGAAATAACTGCAGTGTGGTTAACCACTGACTCAGCCCAATCTCATCAATTAGTTTGTAAGTAGCTGCAGGACAGGATACATGGTTTAAACATCTTTGCTTTCTTAGCACCTTCCTTTGCACGACTAGGTGTTAGAGAAAGTCTTGGAGGAATTAATTTACTTAATTATATTCTAGTAGCAAAGACAAATTAATGCGGCTACCAGAGTGAAAAATTATCTCCTTTCTCAATGAAAAAATCAAATCAAGTATTTTGAACTGATTATATTTTTATTAAAATAACTATAAGACAATGAACCCATAATTGGTTATTCCAAATAATAGCTGAGTTAGTGATTTTCAATATTTGTTTTATTATTGAATGCAAAAGCAATGGTAAAGACTGCAAAATATAAACATTCTCTCATTTTTCTTAAAGGAACAAAAACATGCAAGAAAAATGTAATGATACAATAAATTGGTAACTTCCTAATTTGCTACAAAAGAAACATTTATCAGGTGATGCTTACATGTGTATGCTGCAACAAACCATTAACGTAATAAACCCAAGTCTAGTAAATCAACCAAGCAAATAAGTCCTCAAATATAGCAGATGTTATAGGGATGCCTCAACCTCTGATTCACAGATCCCAGTCAAAGGATGAGAGAGAGTAATGGATGGAGATAAAATTTCAAATATAGGAATTTTAGAAATGTGTAAATTGTTGGGCATAGTTTGTGAATCTGCAAACCAAATGAGGGTGCAGTAGCAGTGGAGAGAGCCATGCAAAAGCGATTCCAAAAAACATTCACTGTCTTTTGTAGTTTAATTATGAGCCATTACGGTATCAATTAAACCAAACCAAAGAGCATCAGAAGAAGTGTGATTGTGTGAAGAAGTATATGGGTACAAAAAAATTATCTTTGATAGATACATAAAACAAACACTCATTATCAAACAGTGATTATTTAAACATGAATATCATAAAGAAGATATCAAAAGTGAGGGCCAGGGAGTAGAATTATTTTTAAAATTTCAGTGGAGAGTCACAGTTACTAGTAAAGACAGAGCCTATGATATAAGCCTGGGGTGAGTGACTTAGATGGCATTGAGGGCAAGACGGTTGAAGAGGAGAAGACCAGGACCTAAGAGGAAAGGATTATATATGAGAATAATCACATCATCAAGAAAGTTGACAAGACGGATGTTGAAGGACTGACATTAAGCCAGGTACTAAAAATCTCCAGACACAAAGGATTCAGGGCTCCATAGGTAACCACAACTCGAAGAGATAATACGTGGGTGGTCAAGCATCAGATCCAAAGTTTGATTTTCCTTTATTGGGGACGGGGTGAGAATAGTTTGCAAACACCAATAAAAACACAAGAGGGTAGAAAAGGAATGTGAGACAAAATAGGCACCAAGTGACAAGGCTAGGAGGGAAAGCAGTGTCCCCAGGGAAAGCTAGGAAAATGTAGCAGATTTTGCTAGTGATGGACTGTTGCGTTTTCTTCACGTGAATAGACTTGAGGTGGTGGAATGCATTCCGTAAAAGGTGCTTCACGATCCTTCCAAGACTGAGTAGTGCGTTCAAAAGTGCTAACAGACCAAAACACGTGTGGGTCTGCTTTCCTCAAGCTCTTTTGTCCTCTGGGGAAGAGAAGCCCTATAAAATTTGAAGGCTAGACACCCAGGCTTGTAAGTCTAAAGAAAGAAAATGGCATTTCAGAGGCCAATTGTGACATAGCGCGTTTTACATTTTACTTGCTTTTGTTTTATATTTGGGAAGTGCTTAGCTTTTTGAATGGAAGTGGGGGGTTCCAGTAGTGATTAGGCCATCAAATGATGACAGCTAAATAGATCAGCACACTAGCTGGACTGCTGGATTTAATCAGGCAGATCTCATTTGGATTTCAGAATGATGCTCACATCTTTGTATTTGAAATGTGTTACAGTTTGCACTGTTATAAAAAGAACCTTACCAGACTTGAGAATATGAAAGGAGACAGGGGGAAAATTCCCTAACACATTGTTTTTTACCCCAGAAACCTTACAATACAACTTGTCATCATTTTTAGTATTTTGTACCCCTACAAGTTAAATGTGGTTTAGAACATTTCTAGAAAATTATCTTCAAGAAAAACTCAACTCAGGTATACCTTGGGGTACAGCGTCTTTCACAAGTTGAGGTCCAGATACATTTATGCATAATTCAAAATTATGACTTTCAGACTTTATGACCGCAATCCAGAGCAAGAAATGCATTTTATATTTTAACCTATTATACATATATATTAATAAATGTATACATTAATAAAGTCACATACTACACATATTAAATAAGATTTTAATAGAAAATATTTATTCTTTGGAATCAAATGCACTATCATATTTTTATTTTATCTCCTATTTTATATGCTAGTCTAGTAAAATGACTTCATGACCTACCAATTGGTCACAAATAACAGTTTGAAAAACATGTTTTTAAATGGCAATATGGAATTGCTCTATGCTTTGCTATTTCTATTTCTTCAGTCTCTGAAATAGAACAAATGGCACTCTCTTTAAAAAAAAAAAAACCGCCAATAACCAGAATAAGTTAAAATCGTACAGTAAACAAAACAGTTGCTATTTAATGAGGGCCAAGCAGAGAGCTAAATTTTTGCATTCATTATCTTATTTAATCATCACAGCAACCCTATGAGGTAGGTACTTTTTTCAAGATACATTCCCCATTGTAGAAATGATGGAAGTGAAAGTGTTAATACAACAGTACACTGTATTGCCCATACCACCCCATATTTCCTCACCACAGTTTACTGGGTACTAGTGGGCACAGCAGGGGATAAAACATGATCTACACCTTTAGGAATTTCTGCCACACTGTGTTGATCCTCTCACATGAAGCACAGTGAAAAGACTATACAGTATATGTCACATATTCCAGTTGATCAGACATTTCCATGTTCATTATCTTTGCAACTCAACTTCTTAAGGTAGTACAGCTTGAACTTCAGAAAACTCACACAATAGCTTTTAGAATTCTCATGCTTTTATCTCTTTCTATTTTTTAGTCTCTGGTATCAGATGGTTTCCATCTCCTCAAAATGCCGCTGCTAGTTATCTAATTTAACATTGTTAGTGGCAGCCAGGGAAACTTTGAGATATAGCCATTTCATCAATTATCTCCAGCTGGGAGGATTTAGTGCTTTTTAAGTAAGGCCGCAATATCAAGTTCATCTACACTATTAGTGAGGTCTTTATCACTGCCAAGTTCAGAAAGTGCTGAAGCATTTAAAGTGTTTTTTGTCTTTGTACTTTGGGTATAGTTCATTTTCTTGCTCTTGCAGAACTTGGGTTTCATCTCCAAGAGAACCACCACTCAAAATCAAGTCAAGGCAGAATGATGGAATGAATGTACCTCAGGTCAAGCAAACAGTTAGCATTTACTGATGTCCCCCATGTTCAAAGCTCTATACTAGAACCGATAGGAACCTTCAAAGGGAATAGAAGTCTGATGTGATCATTAGTGCCGCTGATGAAGACTTCTACGCTTTCCAGACATACAGTAACGTCACACTTCTCTACCCCGGGAGTCAGGTGCGGCACAACGTCTTGCTTCACAGATGAGCAGAGTCACTTCCAGGTTAAGTTTTAAGAGCCGGTGTATGATTTACTATGCTCTCCCTTTCACTCTTTCCTTTCTGTTTCTCGGCGGTGATCCAAACAGGAGCTGCTTGGGCCCCAAAGTAAGGTAAACTGGAAAACAGCCCTGACTGACCCATGCTACATGGATGGTGTTGGGTAATAATAAAAAAATGAAAACAAAAACAAACAAACAAACAAATAGTTTTTGCTTTGAACCACTGAGTCTTGAGAGTTGTATTAGTCAACATACAACTGACCCTTGGCAAATTTAAATCTCTAAAGATATTTTAAAACAGCTGTAAAAACACACCAAAAAATATAAATAAGTGGAAAGTACAAATGAATAATGTAAATTATGTGTAAATAAAAGATAAAGGAGAAAATATGACTAAATAAGTAATAGTCATATAGAGGTTGAATATGGGTAGGAATTTCCACTTGAATTGTACAAGAGGCATGGGGAATAGGAGGTGTGCATGAAACACTGCGTAGAAAGGTGCAAAGGGAAAAATGAAGTCACATGAGCAAAGCTGCAGTTGATTTGTTTGGTGGAGCAAAGAACTAAGAATTGAAATACCTGAGAAAAGGAAGAAAAGGCAGCTGGGAGGGGGCTGCAAGGACCAGACATAGGTGTTCAGGCACTGATACTAGCTCATTTATTCTTCACTCATTCATTCATTCATGGATTCAATAATGATTATAAGCTAGGAACCCTACCAGCCAGATGCTTGGAAACTGAAGATGGGTGATTTTGTGATCACTAGTCTTAGACCTCATCATTTTTTAAGGTTCACATAAACAAACAATCCCAACATATTATAGAATTTCATACCAGACATTTGTGCTACCAGAAACACAAAGCCAGAAAGGAGTCAATTCACATGTAGATTGTTGTAGGGTATAAATAAGAAGATGAAGGAATCTGGCAAGATTTTAAAACAAAACATGGCATTTGAACAGAATCTTCAGAAAGGATGGTTGATCATAACGATAAGGGGAAAAAAGGCATTTCAGTCAGGGAAAAGAGTATTTATTCAGTATTCATTGGGTCAACATGTTTTATATAGGTGTTTTCTTAAAGGACTCTGTATTTTTGTCTCACAAGAAGACTAATCAGTGTGTATTTATCAAACACACACTGTCTGCCAGGCACTGTGCTAGCCTTAGGATATGACAGTAGGGGAGATAGTCTCCCTTTCCTCACATTCTAGCTGGGGAAATGTGAGATACTTTATTGAACAATAATTAAAATAAATTGTGATCAGGGCTCTGACAGGGGAAAGCAGGTTGCTATACCAGCACATAGCAAGGGCACCTAATAGGGTCAAGACTACCTGAAGGAAGTTACCTTCGGTTGAGATGTAAAAGGTAAATAGGAGTTAGCCAGATGAAGAGGAAGGGGAGGAGAGTTTCAGTGAGAGGAACCAAGCTGTGGGAGACTTGGACATGGAGAGGGTATATACCATAGAAACTGGAAGGAGTTCAGTATGACTGAGGCTTAGAGGAGGGAGCACAGGGCAGAGGAGAGACTTGCAGCTGAGAAGGGCAGGAGCAAACTTCAGAAGTTTACACCCTATCCTGAAATCTTAGGAGAGCCTTTGAGACATTCTAAAGAGGAGGGCATGGTAAACTGTGTGTTCTAGAACACAGCTGATGTGACAGACAGAAGAATGGAAAAGAATCAGGGCCAGACACAAGGAGACCATATAACAGGCTCTTACAGGAGCCCAGGAGAAAGATAATGGCAGTTTACCAGGTTAGCAACTGTACAGACAGAAAGTCTTAAGTGTATTTATGACAAATATTTAAGGTAATGATGTAATCTGGCTTTGGGTTACATATGAAGGGAAAGAAAATTGAGGATCCCTGCAAAGATTTTGGTTTCTAGTCCTGGCAAGTAGACATACAGTAGTGTCATTCAGTGACAAAGAAAACAAGAATTTGCAAAATCACTAAAAAATTTTTCAAAACAAATCTCTACGTAGGGAACCAGGTTTACTCAACACCACAAGAAATGTAGTTCCACCTGGAGAGAGGTAAAAGTAAAATTTGACTTAAGTTGAGATTATAAAGGCATTTCTATGCCAATGCTAAAGCAGCTAATTGAATGACAGTGCCTGCCAGATTCTGAGCAGAAGACAGAGTAATCTGATTTCATGTAGAAAGATGAGGACTCTGGAGCAAGTGTGAATGGAGGATTGAAAGAGAAAATGGCTAAAGATGAAGCAGGAGATTATTTCAATTGTCCAGGCAAGTGATCATAAGGTCATAAACTTAAGTAGCCATGATGGGATTCAAGAGGAAGAAACAATAAAGATTTAGAGGAGAGAACCAATGGGTTTTTATGATAATTACATGTGATGGGGTGAGGAAAAGAGGGGTACTGAAGATGAGCCAGATATTCTACTTTGGGAGACTGGAGGAGTAGCAATTCCATTAATGGAAAGATATTCTTTAGACCAGGAGAAGTTACAGGAAAAACAACAAATCTGGTTTGGACATGTTGAGTGTGACATATCTGTGAGACACAGAAGATACTTAACAATGTTTGTTGTAATTATGTATCTGGAGCTTAGGGAGGAGGTTGGGTTATGAAAGTTGCAACATATATTAGAGTCAAGGGAAGGGATGATAATTGCTCATAGAGGAAGAAAAGAAGAGAAAGAAGAAACCCTGGGGGATTTAACATCTAAGACGTTGATGGGTGGAGGTAGAAATGATCAAGAAGCAAATCACCCTAAGCTCTGAAGCTGGAGATCCACTCAAAGACAAAGAGATTTCAGGGTGCTTGTCATGTATACATGCTAGAATTGAAAAGTAAGAAGCTGGGGAATGGGAGACCAGCTTGAAAACTATAGCAGCAGACCAGCCCCCAAAAAGGATAGATTTCAGCCCCAGTATATTGTAGTATTTCATAGGAGACATTTGTGCTACCAGAAACGCAAAGCCACAGAGGATTTCTTTTACATGTAGGGTTGTAGGGTATAGGATATAAATGAGAAGATGAGAGAATCTGGCAACACGTTTAACACTTATAAAGATATGAATGAGGATAAGCCTTTGACTATAATGAATAACAAAAAATATATGTCAAATTAAAGTTCCTTTCTTCACACAATCTTTTTTCTCATAAATCTGACAATTTTGATTGAAACAAACCCACTAGATTAAAAAGTGACTATTCAGTCACTAGTGGAGTCAAGAACTAACAGTAACTTTTGTTAGTTGGGCGAATGGGCCAGAAAGAATGGAAAAATAACTTATAGTAATTTGGCTGTTTGACTACTCAACTGAGAACCTGTCATAAGGCATCAATTTAAGGGTGCCTGCAGCAGTGTTCAACTCCAAACAAGGTCAGTAAAAAACGACAAGTGCACAAGCAAAGAGGCTCCACCGATTCAGGCATAATACTCCCTCCATATCTATTTGGAGACTCTTGAGACGGCTCTGGTGTTTTTGTTTTACAAGTCCTGACCAGCACGTGTATGACATAATGACATGTCAGTGCCTACCAAATATCAGTGTAAAGTATTAGTTTTGAATTTACCCAGGCATCTCATTAAAATGAAAAATACACTGTAAACTTTCTAATGAACCTGAGCCTCTGTCTGGTTTGCTCATAACTCAGGAAAAGTCATAAACAGAAAGATACTTGTCTCTATCCATAGCCAGGGCCCCAACTAAGTACTGCATTGTGAAATGAGTCATTTTCCTGTAAGCAATGATTTGAAATGTGCTATAATTGCTATGCTGCCCATGTCACCCAAGGAGAAAACAAAGCATCTAAGTAACATCACTATGCCTTACAAACTGTCAAACATTCATCGATGATTTCATCTCATACTGGTGATGACCCTTCAGTGGTTTCTTTTACAATAACAGACCTGCCAACTTGGTCTGAGAGAAGAGGAAACTCACAGAAAGCAGAGCATTGGGCTCATAATTAATTTTATCACTATCATCCGGGCAAAACCCAGAAGCCTATATTTTAATTGGCTTGCTAACATACTTGAAAACAATATTTCTAATGAGATTATATTTTTCCACATTCAGAAATAATGAGAGAAAAAAGCAACAGTTGTATTTTAAAATATCTTAATACTTGGTATTGGGAATTTAGGAAGCTATTATCTATTTAGCATAAGTCAACTTGACATTCCGCTGAAACTAAGATTTTGTTCTGGTTAAAAAGCACTTGGAGGCCCTGGCATGAACAGCTGGATTAACAAAATGGAATAGAGGAAACATCTGCATTACTTTGCTAGGGCGGCCGTAACGAAAACCCACTAATTTGATAGCTTAAAGAAAAGACATGTATTGTCTTATAATTATGGGAGCTAGAAGCTCAAAATCAAGGTGTCATCAGAGTTGACTTTTTCTGAGGACTGGGAGGGGAGAATCTATGCCAGACCGCTGCTCTTTATTTGTGGATGGTCATCTTCTCTCTGTGTCTTTTCATATCATCTCCCCTCTATGCATGTCTAGCTCTGTGTCAGATTTCCCCTTTATATCTTTATAAAGACACAAGTCAGATTAGGGCCCTCCCTAATGGCTTATTTTAACTTGGTTACTTCTGTAAAGACCTTTATCTACAAATAAGGTCACATTCTTAGATACTGGAGGTTGGGACTCCAATGTATCTTTTTTGGGGAGAAACAATTCAATCCCTACCAATCGTTAAAATAATCCTTCTGGGAGTGCAAATGAATTTCCATCCATTTACATGTTTGCTATCAACTGTCTCAGCTAACAAGATAAAACAAAGACAAATCAGAGCTACATTGTCACAAAGTTTCCTTGCTGAGAGGTTGGGTTGGTAATGCCTGTCCGGTTCATTAGAGATAGATATATGACGAGTAATTTACTTGCAGACTCCCACCATTATTGTCTCAGTGAAACTGACTAGTGAATGTCTACATGCCTATTCATCCGATATCATTTATGACCATTACCATTCACCAAATTTTTAAATTCCAGTAGCATGGAATCCTAGAATTCTACATTTAAATGTATCTATCACTGACATTCTTAGGGATTCTAAGTATTATCTCTAGCAAAATATCTTCCTCTCTAAAGCTGAACAAAAGAATACTGCAATGTGACAAATGAAGATGAATTTGGACTTTGCATCTGAGAAAGTCTATAGAGACTTAGACTCACTCGCACTGACCTGGACTCACAGAGTTTTATTCTGTGAAAAAGCAAGAACGTTACCACGATATTACCATCATAGAGGATCAAATAGGCCATTTCCTGCCCCACTGCATCATCCTGATCAAACTCAGAAAGTGAACTCTCTTCTAAAGAAATAATTCAGTATATATAAAAAGATATTCATCTAAGAATTATTTCTAGTAGCAGAATTTTAAATGTGTACTCAATCATCAATAAGTAAAGATACTATTAACTATGTTATGTTTACTCTATGAATGATTCAAGTGGTAAACACAAAGATTATATAGCATCATGACCATGTGATTCTACAGCAAAATACACAATTTACAGCTCTGTTCATGCCCACAAAGTTTTCAATCAACTTTTGAGGGCCTTCCTCTTAAATTTAAGGAGAAAACAAAGGATAATCAGATAACCGAGGAAAGGTCCTAATGTAAAAGGCAGAGCACAAAACAAGGTAGGTGAGGGAAGCTACTTGGAGGTGAGAGGCTACAGAACAAGAAAACTTCCAAGTAAAACTATCACCTATATCAGTGAGATATGTAAAGTATCATACATGAAATGAGAATAAGTATTATTTAAAAATTGTTAAAGAAAAAAATCAGAGTTCAAAAATTTTTGAAATTAAATATAAGAGAGAAGAAATAACAAATGAATGGGATAATTGGAATACTGAGAAAATCTCCAAAAATTAAAGTAAAAAGAGATAGAAAATAAGTGGGAAACATTAAAAAAATTGGACGATAGTTCAGGCAGTCCAACTGAAAAACCCAGAAAATGGAGAGGAGAATATTATTTTAAAAATCATAAAAATACCTCAGACTTGAAGGGTGATAGTTTTAAGACTCCAAAAAGCTTTTCAGGTACCCACCATAATTTTTAATGGACTTACTACAGCATATAATTATGAAATTTGGGAATGAAGAAAAAGATATAAAAATTCAAGAGAGAAAAAAACATCAAGTTACATACAAAGGATCAGGAATCAGAAGGATGCTCCATTTTTCAATAAACAAAAGAAGATGGAATATAATAGAGCAATGACTTCAAATTTCAAATGATTAATTCCAACTCAGAATTCAATATCCAGCTAAATGAGCAGTTAAGTATGAGGGTCAACTCTAAAGACCTTCAGACATGCAAGGTGTCTCCAATTTGGGATTCCCCAGAAACAACTCCAAAAACAAGGACTTTAATGCAAATAGTTGATTTGGGAACTGCCAGGGAGCACTGGCAGGGGAAGGGAGAATTGAGAACAGGAAGAGAAGGAGCCCAAGAAAGGATGTTTATTGGATACGTCACCTCAATGGACAACTGGGATTCAATCCTCCTTAAGAACTGCAGGAAACAGAACACGCATCATAACTATCTTTGCCAAGGGGTGAAAAAACTGATCCATCACTGGCTGAGAGCTTCTCCTGTATATGAACCCTGAGAAACTGTCATGTGGAGTCAGAGGTGCATGTAGTGATGTCCATTAACATAGACAGAATTTTAAACAACGAAGGAATCTAAGAGGACACCAACAACATCTGCTACAGGTCTCACAACATTTACTTTCTCCTTAAGTTATTCAAGGAGCTGTTTCATGGAAATGATGTAGCAAACCAGAAAAGAATACGATACAATAAGGCCAGTAAACAGAGGATGCAATTCAAAAGACAGATAAAGAGCACCCTTGGGTTAATGGTAAATGGACATCCAAGGTAACAACCACACAGCAACCAGGTGAGATTTAAGGAGGTCAGTAAGCCCCAGGAAAGATGTCCCCAAGAACATGAAATGGATAGAGCATCTGATGTGTTTCAATGTATGGGAGCAGACTGAGACAACTGAGGGAAACATCAATGTTGAATAAATGATAAGTACAAAGAGAATTAAGAAAACAAATAAGCAAGACAATTAGTAACTCAAAGGAAAAACAAAAAGTTGTGCAAAAACAGAAAAAAAAATCATAGAATACTATATGAATAATGTAGTGTTCTGAATTTTGTATCTTGACAAAATGTCATATCTGTACATACAGATCTACCATATTTTAAAAGTCAGATAATAGCTCCTTAATAAGAATACATTGTAATTCATGTAACAGTCTCCTAGTATAGGCATTTCAGTCATTTCCAGTTTTATTTTATTACAAATGATGCTAATATAAACATCCTTGAAATTTTCTGGAGGACATAGTAATGGAATTTCTAGGTCAAATGGTAAACACAAATAGAGTTTTGATAACTTTTTTCTAAATTCTTCTCCAAAAAAGTTTCATCCATATAAACTCTCACCAACAGTGCACAGTCCTTTTCTCCCACAATAGATATTACCAATTTGCTTTTTGTGAGGTTTTTTTCTTTTTGACAATTAAAACTACAAGAGTAAAGAGGGAGAATTTCGTATTTAAAATAATTATGTCTATGTATTATTTTAATTTTGTTTCAATGCATTATTTTTAAATTGGACTTAAACAATTGATTGTTTTAATCTAATTAATTAAATCTTCATACTGTACTGGCAAAATTTTCAAAATAAATAACGTCCTAAAGACGTGAAAAAGAAAAATACGTAATTCCCATTTCTTAAATGAAGTATAGGATAATTAATAAAAATTAGTGCCAATAAATGGGAAATCATATTAAATTATGTGGATGGATGCCTACTCCTTAATTTGCACAGCCTCTTAGATCTCTACTAAGACATTCTGCCACCCACAGATACAGATCTAACTGTGGCATAAGAATTTTACATACCCTCTCCTAAATTTCTAAGAATTTCTACTCTTAACTTCCTCTAGTGTTAACAATCTCCTTCATTAAGACAAGCATTGATTTATTTGCAGTGAGAATGTTTCTGACAGGGTTTGAAACTAATTATTTTGTCCTAGATACACAAAAATAGATTCTTATGTTTTACCAACTTCACAAAACCATGGACCATCCTCTACTAAATAAAACCCAAAACCTTAACTGAGTAACTTAACAGCAAAATCTTATTATCACGAAGAGTTTAAACCTTAGTCCTTTTAAACAGCTATTGGCTATCAAACTAAATAATTTATGCAAAAATCACATTAATTTGGCCATTTTTTTCAAATTAACTATTTCAAATTTTTAATTGTCAAAAATCCTAACGGAGACTCTGAATTCACCAACGTCCCAGTTGTGACTTTAGAATAGTTACGGTTCCAATAATTGTTCTGAATTGTGTTCCGCTGAAAACCTCCTTAACAAAATTGAGAATATAATCTGGGCACTGTTTGCATTTGGCATGTGCAGGGAATAGAGGAGCAGAGCAACCTCTCTGCCCAGGCAGTGCATTTTGCGTAAGTTCATTATTATTACTTTATTATTACTTTTTTTTTTTTTTTTTTTTTGAGACGGAGTCTCTCCCTGTCGCCCGGGCTGGAGTGCGGTGGTGCAATCTCGGCTCACTGCAAGCTCCACCTCCCGGGTTCACGTCATTCTCCTGCCTCAGCCACCCGAGTAGCTGGGACTCCAGGCGCTCGCCACCTCACCCGGCTAGTTTTTTTTTGTATTTTTAGTAGAGATGGGGTTTCACTGTGTTAGCCAGGGTGGTCTGGATATCCTGACCTCGTGATCCGCCCGCCTCGGCCTCCCAAAGTGCTGGGATTACAGGCGTGAGCCACCGCGCCCGGCCCAGTTCATTATTAAAGGGTTGCTGATGAATAAAATGTCATAGATACACAGGAGTAAGGCAGGGAAAGAACGTAAACTGGAAACCTGGATACTGCAAAGAATCACATAGTACAGGAGGGCCAGAAGTCCTTTCCCATTCTCTATATGGTCAGACCCCTAGTTGAATATTCATTCATCCTGAGCTCCACAGGAATATAGAGAAGCTGGAAGGAGTTGGGAAGTGAACGCTGAAGATGATGAAAGGGTTGTACTAAGAAAGAAATGAACAGATTGCTAAACTTGGAAAAGGAGGGAGCTCTATTTAAAAAAGGCTTCCGAGTAATGGGACCAATTAATAGACAAAAATAGAATCTCAGCTGCTTTTCATTCCCACTGTGAACAGAATAAGAGAAAACAGGTGGAACTAAACATGAGGGTGGAGGCTGCCAACAGTTTAGCAAGTCAGGAGCAGCAGTGTGTACAGCAACCAGTTGTGATATTCCAATCCACACGATCTGTAAAGTAGGGCAATGGTAGAGGTAAATGTGGTCACTGCCACAAGAGACTAAAACGAATGAGTGCTTGAGGGAGGGAGGAAGTATTTCTAAAAGAACGAAGTGCAAGACCCCACTTCCAGACTAGCAGTCAATAACTTGTATGGCAGTCAAACGTGTAAATTAGAATAGCCCTGGAGCTGGGCAGCCTGGGTTTGAATCCTGCTCTTCCATTTGCTGGCTTGCTGTCCTTAGACAAGGCACTTAACGTATCTGTTCTTCCATTTCCCTATCTATAAAAGGGGGAAATCAGTGTTAACCTAGTGGAGTAGTAGAGAGGATTGATGAATTAAGTTACGTGTATGTGTGTGCATGTGTGTGTGTTCTCCTATATTTGTTATTATTATTCCTCAATCACAAGAGTTGTGAGTTGGAGGAATGTATTTTGGCAGAGGATTAATTAAACTTGTTTCAGTATTCTAATGTCCAGAATCCTCTATTAACCATCATTTGCAGCAAGTACCCTAAATGTGGATGCTCATGCTTACCATGACTGAGGCAGCAGACATCATGAGACCCTCAGGTATGAATCATGCAAAATGAATTCACCTTTATCCAATATTGAGAATTTAAAATTTAGTCATCTGCATGCATACAGCTGGAGGCCATTACCCTAAGGGAATTACGCAGGAACAGAAAACCAAACATCACATGTTCTCACCAGTAACCCTGGGGACTACTAGTGAGGAGAGAGTGGGAGGGGGACAACGGTTAAAAAAAAAAAAACTATTGGGTACTATGCTCATTACCTGGGTGATGGGATCGTTTGTATCTCAAACCCCAACATCAGGCAATAAACACATGTAACAAACCTGCATGTGTACCCCCTGTATCTAAAACAAAATTTTAAATTTTTAATAAACAAAACTGCTAAACAAGAATGTCAAAAAAAATTAAATTAAAACTTTGTTATCTAATTATTTAAGACTAGGCAACCTATATTTATCTTATACAATAATTCTTTCTTTATAAAATACTATATTACCTAGAACATATTAATTTCCAATCACCTTACATAACAGAAACCACTTAATACATAATGCATATCACTGAATCAGTTAAACCACTAATTAATTAATTAATCAAAAACTGACTGCAGATCCAGATACCTTTGGCTAGCTAACCTGCGTGTTCCCCTTTGCTGGCTTGTGATTTGGGAAAGGTCGTTGCAAAACTTAATTTTTGATGTATTTATTTTTAAAACTACAGATGGGCACTGCTTTTTAAAAAAACACTCAATTTGGTGCCTCGCCTCTAAGCAATCATAATTTAAAATAAAAGATTATAATCAAAATTACTATATTGCGTAATTAAAGCATCTTTAAGATTCTCGTATTTAGAACTTTAAAAAGAGAAAAAAAAAAACAAATCCCTTTTTTCTGTCAGTTTGCTGTGCAATTATGTCAGTTGTTCAATCCAGACTTAAATAAATCATGTTTTACTACAAACTACTCTGTACATAGAAATGCTTTATTCTTCCCTTTCATATTATTATTTAAAGCCATTCTACTCATATGTATGAACACATATAAGATTCTCTATTACAATTTTTGTTTTTATAATTACATGAAAGAATAAGTTTAATAAAAGTGTCATACTATGATACAGCAAAAATGTTGCATAATTAGAAGTAATTTCTGTAGACAGATTATTTTAATAAGAGCTATTGTATCCAGGGTTTTTATTTTTAGGCAAAACAACCCTTTATGTTTTTTTCAGCTTTATTGAGGTATAACTGATGCACCAAAAACAAAATCTGTACATAATTTACAGAGTTTGATGAGCTTGGACATACACATATCCTCTTGATACCATCACCATAATCAGGGTAATAAATATATTCTTTACTTCCAAAAGGTTCCTTGTGTCCTTTGGCTATATTTTGGTTTTGTTTTATGTTTGTCTGTTTGCCTGTTTGTAAGAACACTTAACACAAGCTCTAACCTCTTAACAAAATTTTAAGTACATAGCACTGTATTATTAACAATATGCACTGTGTTGTACCGCAGATGTCTAGAACTTAATCATCTTATACAAATATAACTTTACACCCATTGAGCCCCTGGAAACCATTACTCTAGTATCAGCTTTTGTGAGCTTGACTATTTTAGATATCTCATATAAAATGGGATCATGCAGTATTTGTCCTTTTGTGACAGGATTATTTCACTTATCACAATGTTGTCCAGTTCCATCTACATTGCCATAAATGGATTTCTCTCTTTTTTAAAACTGGGTAATATTCCACCGTATATACTCACTGCATTTTCTGTACTCATATGTCAGTGAGTATTTGGGTAGTGTCCATATCTCGGCTACTATGAATAGTGCTACAATGAACATAGGGGTGTTGATATCTCTGCAAGAACCTAGTTTCAGTTTGCTTGGATCTATAGCCAGGAGTAGGATTGCTGGATATTGGTTTCTGTGTTTGAACAAAGTGGTGGAGCTGAGCTGCTTCAGTGACAGATGATGCCTTGTGGATGAAGGGGACTAGGTTTGTGTGTGTGTGAGCTCCCATCTCTTCTTGAACAACATGTATCAATAGAGAAGCCAGGAGGTGTTCTATTTACACACCCTGAATCATGTAATTTCTGAATATGAGCATTTTAAACATAGAGATGAACATAACTTTCAATAATGCTTTCACTCAGTGCTCTCAGATCAGTGAGATTGTGATGTATTTCTACATTTGGAATGAACTTCTTCACAGAGCTTAACACATACTTTTTAAAAATACAGCATGATATAATAAGTAAGGCCAACTAAACAGCTGATGAAAAAGGATTTGCAACATATAAACTGGACAAAAGATTGGTATGCTCAATGTACTCAGAACTCCTACAAATGTAAGAAGATAAGCAATACAATAGAAAAATGTATAAATGATATTGTGATATTTTGTATAAGAATAAATGCACAGCCAGGTGTGGTGGCTCACACCTGTAATCCCAGCACTTTGGGAGGCCAAGGCGGGCGGATCACGAGGTCAGGAGATTGAGACCATCCTGGCCAACATGGTGAAACCCCGTCTCTACTAAAAAAAACACAAAAAATTAGCCGGGCGAGGTGGCGGGCGCCTGTAGTCCCAGCTACTCCGGAGGCTGAGGCAGGAGAATGGCGTGAACCCGGGAGGCGGAGCTTGCAGTGAGCTGAGATTCGACCACTGCACTCCAGCCTGGGTGACAGAGCGAGATTCCGTCTCAAAAAAAAAAAAAAAAAAAAAAAAATTAGTTGGGTGTGATGGCCGTGTACCTGTAATCCCAGCTAATCAGAAGGCTGAAGCAGGAGAATCACTTGAACGGGGGAGGCAGAGATTGCAGTAAGCTAAGATCACACCACTGCACTTCAGCCTGATGACAGAGCAAGACTCCGTCTCAAAATAAAAAAAAAGAATAAATGCATATAATAAAATATAAAGTTATGAAAAAGATAGTCTCACTGGTGGTCATTATAATGCAAATTTAAACAGTAAGATATTTTTCAAATATCAGATCCATTTTTTTAAATTTGCTTTAATAACCAGTACTGGTGACAATACAGAAAACTTAACACTCAAGAACTGCTGATGAGATGAATGTGATCAACTACAAGAAACTTTTTGAGAAGTGTACCAACAATACTTACAGAAGTTCTAAGAAGACAAATATCTATCCCATCAAACTACTTGAGGAAAATATGAGCTTATGGCAGACATTGGTTGTCTCAAGGTCCTAGTAATTGTCTCCCCTTTTAATAACTGCTCGGCAATTATCCTTGGGTAATTACACTTTCATACTTTCAATCCAAATGTGTTGGTAAGGGTGGCCTCATGCTCCAGAGTCCAGAGGGGAGTATGTGGCCTAAACTTGGCCAATAGAGTGTTGATGCCCTGGTACGGTGACTGGTTCAGGGATGGGCAACCAGGCCAGCGAAAATCCCACCCAGTATCTCAGAAAAAAAACAACTGGGAAAGAACAGCTTTCTTAACACTGTAAAATGAGATTTAAGACTGGAACTGATGATGGCTATTTTGTCCAAGAGGAAAGACTGCTTGAGAACTAAGCTTACAGAGAAAAATGCTGAACCAAGAATCAAATGTAGACAGGCTCCTGAGAACATTATTTCTGTTTCTGAATCTGGCAGTATCTGAAACTTACATTCCTCTTGGCTTTTCAACTACCTGAACCAACAGAGTTGAATCAATGATGCATATACATTATATGGAATATTATGCAACTTTTTAAAAACAATGAGACAGAGCTACATATATTGAAAGGATGGTGAAGTTTTTCTCTAAAATGTCTCTGATGCAATTACTTAACTCTCTGCCTTTGTAATGTGAAAACAGTCATAGACAATACATTCAGCATGGCCAGAGTCAGCCCATGAACCATGGTTTGCCTATCCATGGTACATCATTAAATGAAAAATGATGCCATTTTTATGAAGGAAATTGCTTAAAGAATGAGTTTTATATATATATATCCATATATTAAAAGTATAATGAAAACATTGGAATAACATATAGCATTGCTGATTACCTCAGGTGGGGTGGTTTTGAGAGGTGAAGCCAGCTGGATTTCCTGGGTCAAGTGGGGACTTGAAGAACTTTTCTGTCTAGCTAGAGGATTATAAATGAACCAATCAGCACTCTGTAAAAATGCACCAATCAGTGCTCTGTCTAGCTAAAGCTTTATAAATGCACCAATCAGCACTCTGTAAAAATGCACAAATCAGTGCTCTGTGTCTAGCTAAAGGTTTGTAAATGCACCAATCAGCACTCTGTAAAAACAGACCAATCAGCACTCTGTAAAATGGACCAATCAGCAGGATGTGGGTGGGGACAAATAAGGGAATAAAATCTGGCCACCCAAGCCAGCAGTGGCAACCTGCTAGGGTCCCCTTCCACTCTGTGGCAGCCTTGTTCTTTGGCTTTTCACAATAAATCTTGGTGCTGCTCACTCTTTGGGTCCGCACTACCTTTATGAGCTGTAACACTCACTGCAAAGGTCTGCAGCATCACTCCTGAAGTCAGTGAGACCATGAACCCACCGGAAGAGAGAAACTCCAGACACATCTGAACATCTGAGAGAACAAACTCTGGACACACCATCTTTAGGAGCTGTAACACTCACCCTGAGGGCCTGCAGTTTCATTCTTGAAGTCAGCGAGACCAAGAATCCAGCAGAAGGAACCAATTCCAGACAGTTTTAGAGGAAGACTAAAGAGATATTTTTAATTTTTAATCTTTTATTCAATATTTCTGTGTTATTTGAGTTATTAAAATGAACATGCGTTACTTTTTTATTTAAAAATATCTAATAACCTTAAAAAAGGGAGATGCATTTTTTTAATGCAGTCCCTAAATTTAAAAAAAAAAAAATTGCATTATAACCAGGCCAGAATTTGAGGGAATCATGAATATTCAACCTGTCCTGATCTTTTAGCACCTGCAGGCCACACTCAGTTTCGCAGACCTATTTTATAGAGAAGGCCTAACGAGGTATTGCACCTTACTAAAGGTTACAGAGCTAATTAGTGGTAAATCCTCGTCTAGAAATAAGGCCTCCCGTTTCCTAATCCGGTCTTTTTTCAGCATATATTACAGGTCCATAGATGTTCTTTCCCTTCCTCATTTGAGAATTAACTCATAGAAAATAGATGCCTCTCCAAACACATCATCATGAATATGTTTATAGCATCCAGCTCCAAGCAGCTCTGCCTTCAAAGATTTTTACACCACAGTCAGATTTTCTCTTCCGTAAATTGTTAGCACTATTTTTAGGAGTCCTTTTCTCTGGCAGATCCAGGCATTCTCGCATTTGAGCCCTGTCATCTCTTCAGTGTGTATTTAGTAGTTTCAGCACTCTGCTCACTGTTTGCATATCATGACACCAGACAGAGTTCAGCAATACAGAACGTCTTATCCATTTCCTCTTAATCCATTTTATATTCATCCTAAGCCCATCAGAGCAGGAGATGGAATGAGAGTTTTATAATTACCTTTTGCAAACAGAACATTAAATTATTATACAGTAGAATCCTCTAGTTTCTTGGACATAAGACGGCCTTTACTTGCCAGTGAACAGATCTGCCTGTCTCTATAAGTACACATATGTACTCTGGAAATCAGCCCTGTTAGCTTGAAGTTATTGATCAATTTTGGTAGATTACTGCAATAGATTCTTAAAGTGCTTTAAGATTAAGAGATGTGCTTGGCTTTCTTCTGTCATGTATCTCAAAGGAAAACCATGAGATGAGACACACAATGAAAAACAGCAGGTAATACCATATGAGACTCCTTATTAAAAACATAAAGTGCCTTTCACTCCTGCTTTTATTAAGTCTACTTTTCAAGCTAAATGGGGGGTTAGGTGAGACGATTATAATACAAGTCACATATAACTATTTCATTATCCATGTCCTACAGCAAGATAGCCCCCAGAATGCCTTTGAAAGCTCCAGAGTGATGGCAGCAGGTTGAATATAATGAACAATGTTACAAATGGGAACATGAGACAGCAGGTCTGGTGGGGACGGAGTCTCCTAGAAACTGTAAGGCTGTAATTACTGAACACTGCCTCGGTTTCAGTTGACTTTGAACACTGGTAACCATCTTTGGCGGATTATATTTTTCTCAGCTAGTTAAAATGAAGCCAGTCAGAGAACCTGAAATTTATAAGGCATAATACATAGGCAAAGGCATTGTCTGCTTTTATTACTCTAATTTTTGTCTGGTTTCCAAGCTCATTCCACTATGCACTGTGCAACTGAATTAAAATTGGGTTAAGAAATAGATTTATATTATTATGTCTGAAGGCTGAATGGCTAGAAGTTATATTTTTAAAAAGAATTGAACAGCCTTATTTTTTGGTGGGGGAAAAGAGGCAGACATGGGATTCCAGCTTTATGTTTCAGCACTTTTTCTTAGTATATTATTTGAAATAATCACTAAATTAAGAACAGAATGAAGGAAAGTGAATGAAGAGAGAATGAGCGGGAAAAGGAAAAAAGTACAAATGCTAGTTACGATGAAACATTGTAACTGACACCAGCAAAACCAGTTCCATCGATTTGGTTCGCCTTACACATTTAACCCAAAACAACAATAAAATGAAAATTGCTGACAATGCTCACTTTAATTTAGTTTGATTTCTAGTCCGAATTTTAGGGAGCAAGAGAGTTAGTATAAACTTATTAAAGACCTTGAGTAAACTCTGGTAGCTGACCTGCTGCATGGATGAGCCAGAATCCAGCTGAGCATATGCCTGTTTTCTTGTCTGGAGCTACCTGAATAAAATTCAATTCAGTCCAATTCAGAGAACACAGCACAAGCAGGGCTAAGCCCAGCAGGGCAGACACAGGCCCAGTGGTAAATCGCGAAACAACCTCTATCCTTACTACCCATTCTTTGTTCCCTCTTTGCCTGGTAACACAGGGAATCTGGTTAAAGGGAACATCGTGGACACATCGACAGAAAAAGGAAGGAGAGCCATGTCACAAAAGCACAACTTGAGGGGGATGTATGGGAGAGGTCAGGATGCCATTGCCCAGCAGTCAGCCTCTGGCCACTGGCTCTGTGCTGGACCCATGAGCAGTACGGTAGCTGTGAGCTGAAAGAAAAATCACTGCCTCCATTTACCATCTTGGTTTTGGCATCCCCTGAGGGTGTCACCCCACCTGCCACAAATCCTGAGGTTCAAAGCCAGTCTTAATGTGCCATGCCCCTGTGATGCATTCTGCCTCTGTTAGCTGCAATGACAGCTCTCCTGCCTCACATCCATGCAGAAGCAGAAGGCAAGTGATCGTGGGAGTGCCAGACTATTTGGGGCTCTCTCTTACCTGGTTTCACGGAGGGTGTTGGCGCCCAGATGACCCCAGCCCACCCCAGAGATCCCCTGTAAACAGTCTCCATGCAGGCCTACAGCTTCCTTCATTCCTAGCTGAGGGTGTCCTCAGGCTGAGGCAGCAAGCTCAGTCTGGACTCAGGGCAGGCTGGACCACCCAAGAGTGACTTCCAGCAAATGAGGGGCAGGAGTCAGTGGATAACCATGCCAGCTTCCTCGGCCCTCAGGGGAGCTCTGAAGTTTGCACTACACGGTGTCTCAAGAGGTCCACGTGCAGTTGAGCCCTAGTTTCCCACAACCCTTTGTTGACTTTTCTCTCTTGCCTCATGATGTGTCCTGGGATTATCTCCTAAATAAACTACCTCACTCAAACCATTGTCTCCAGATCTGCTTTCAGAGGAATGCCCTCTAAGAGACTTGGCATTACAGCTATGACCAACCAGACCAGAGCTGCTCCTGGTGCTACCTGGTTCTGTCTCTCGAGACACTCATACTAAAAACAAGACACTCAGAATAAAAACAAGTCCAGTTTGTCTTCCATATGGTATCTAAAGGTGGTTATGGATGCCCCTCCCCAGGACAAAGCCCTCTTGACTCTAAATGTTCTCAGTTTTTTTATGGTTATCCTGTTCTATAATTTCTAGACCCACTGTCATCCTACTTGTGATCCTCTGGCTGGATTCCATTTTGTTAACCCTCCTTTTAAATGCCCTGTCGCTTCACACTCAATTTGACTCTCTAGCACATCTGCCCCTTAAGGCTCCATGTGATGGTCATCCCCACACAACTCTAAGGAGGATGACTGTCCACAAAGGTCCTGACATTACCTTTTTTCAGATTAGTCACAAATATCCACCTGACATTTGTTACAATCATCTGTAAGAAATCCTAGGGACACCGTCTCTTAAATTTTTCAAACAACCATTAGAATGTAACTTCTGAGTACTCTGAATTAGAGGTTCTAATTCTCATGGGAGCCTTGAACTTCTTTAAGAATGTAATGAAAGCTGTGTACTCTGCCAAAAATAAAATACATATATGTGCATCCACAATTGTATATGAGATTTGGATGGATTTAGAGATCTTCTGAAGTCCATCTCTGGACCAAGGCTTAGAGGCCACATTTTCATCTAAACTCTTCCCAAAGCATCCCTCTGCTCAACCCAGAGCATATTGATTCCATCACTCTTAAGTTCCATTACTCTCCAGGCACAGAACTAAATTCATGACTGTCATACAATTGGGACATGGAGAGACAATTTTATTTGCTCTAAGAGAAGATTCTGCTTGTTGACCACTGTGTGATGAAAGCCTAGATCTTTTTGGTAGAAAATGCTGAACAAAGTCACTCCCTCCTGTTTTTTGTTTCATGCTATGCAACAATAACCCCCATACGTAAAATGTCCTGCTACATAAAGTGACCTTCCCACAGCACCTCAAGGTGTTTGAATTTTCCTGAAAATTTTCCAAAATTCCAGTTGGAATATGGGAGGTTTTTATTATGGACAGTTGGGTGAGCAGAAAAAGCTCTCTCTCTAGACAAGATCATTCATCTGGAATGAAAGCTTATCAAGTCTGTGGCTACTGTGCCATTTCTTTTACAGAACAAAGAAACCAGCTGATTTCAATCTCCAGTACCTAGATGGGATATTAAAATAAGTTGAATGACGAAGGAGGTTGAAAACTATTTTGGACCTTGGTGAAGCATGTGTGCTATGCACAAGTGCATAATGTTTTAGCAACCTACATGCATAGTTGCTTATACACTTAGACTGGAGGAGACAGAGAAGCTATGATTATTGTTAATGGCTTTGCTTGGCTTTTTTTTAATTTGCAGAACATTTTAAAAGCACATGTGTAATGCACATTCTTTCCTTTTTAATATTTATTAAATGCCTATTTGTTCACTGTGAGGTATGCAGACATAAATTAATCTGTGATAATGATAATTTTTATATTATCATAGGGGAGATGAGACTCTAAAGCAGTACAATTGCTTCAAATCAAATGCTATAGGTATTTCTAGACTCTTTCCCATGAGATTTACCTCATAAATTTGAAAAGCAGATATTATTCTATGTGTGATCTACGAATACATTGTTTCAAATTCCTTTTCTGATCAATCAAAAGCTATGTTTTTTTTCAAACAGTTAATTTAGGGAACAAAGCAATAAATAAAAATAAAATGTATGTCTTCTCTAATGTTAGTGAAATACCACCTACATGTCCTAATGAAGCTAACATTCCTCAGCTAAATAAACAAAAATTTGAAAATAAGTACAATCTACATATTTAATACTTATCTATTAGCATGAGCTGAAAATATATGGGAACTAAGATCTATAACTAGTCTCGTTCATGGAAGGTACAGTTTTTGCCAAATTCATTTCTAATGATACTTTGTTGAATACAACAAAATTGCAGCAAAACCCCATGTAAACAGACCTCACAGAAACAGAATTTGTATACAGTGTGATTGATTCCTTCCTTCTATCTAATCATGTTTTCAGATCTGGTGGGGTTAAAGGTTTTATATGGGAGGTAAGGCATGAAGTGAAATGTAAAGGGAAAGGCAAACTTGGTGGAAGCGGCAAAAAATACGAAAGAAAACTCTCCTTGGGAGGTACAGGGGAAAGGAGTGGGTCCCTGGTCTCCAGAGTTTTCCTGGCTCCGTTTCCCCAAAATAAGGCCAACGAAGTGGGAACAAATTAACCAGGAGATTCATGGAATTGCTGCTGCTGCCCTAGAATTCCCAGCCTTCCCTGGGAAGCTGGATCAATGTCAGTGGCACTTAAATCAGAAAGGATAACGAACACCAGGTGGCATGACACTGCAACTGGGATGGAGGCTGACTGGGATCCTCAGACAAACCCCAGAACTATGGCAGCTAGCTGAATAGGCTCGCCCCCACCCCATTCCATCAACCTTGTAAAATTGTGAGTTTGCCTTTTATAGGATTGGATATTTTGGACCCCACTTATCCGGTTTTGGCAGGGGTTCACTGGGTGAAATATCTTCTAGGTCATCATTTTTATCCAAAAACAAATTTATGGAAAGGTCAGCTATAGTTTGAAGGAATGATGAACAACGCAAACAGAAATTGAAATCTACAATATTTTATGGAAGCGATTTGGAGGCAAGAAACAGTATTGAATGAGAAGTGTACAAATATGAAAGTTTTCTCAGTATATTTTTGTTCAGGTTTTTAAACCAAATCTAAGCACTTCATAAGTTTACCATTTTAAGCTCAAAGTAATTAAGAAGCAACCACTGTCTAAAAACATAGCTTTTTTTAAAAAAAAAAAAAAAAAGGCATTAGAATTGTGGGTCAACTTTAATTCAACAAAACCGAAATCCCAGATGTCCAAAAGAGATTGTGCTCCGGGGATGTACACACAATCAAGCCAGAATTCATATGATCATGAAATGTGACTTCCTGACCTTTGAAATTTCAAAGCACATATTTTGCCTTAGTGATATAACTAGTTAATTCAAAAAATATTTAGGTAGCAGCAATCAAGCTATTTAACAATTTCAGGAATTTTCATATGAAGATTTTTATAAAGTGAATGAAAATAAAAGATCATCACTCATGTGAATCCCACTTTGCCTACTGACTGTGTGGCACTTCATGTAAATTGCTTCTCTGTCTCCCTCCTCTTTCTCTCTCTCTCTCCCACACACACACACACACACACACACACACACACACACGCACGCACATATGCACACAACAATGATGGCTTGCTGCAATAGGCAAAGAAACAAAACAATATCCCAGAGTAGATATGGAAGGTGACTGGAGTTCTTTATAAAGTATTACCTCTGGTTTATTTTTTTTAAACTCTTCTGTTATCAAACAATGGAGCCTCAGGGGTATAGAGAAGGACTCTGCTAATGCACAATGAAGGATTCTGCTAAAGTACTAATGAGCACTTTTGACATCGTTAATAAAGACAGCAACATTTTAAAGAATAGAAACATTTCTTATTAGTGTTTAAAATGAGTGTTTTGGGCAACAGAAACATGTGTACCTCCTCGCCAGTTTCCATGGTTCTTGTGACTATGTCACTCAGTCAAAAGCACTGCAAGAAGTATGTGACCACCCTTTTTGCACCATATGGTATACTGCAGTTCTGGGGAAGGGGAGTTAATTGGCTATATCTGAGCAGTCACAAGATTTATAGGTTTGATTATCCAAAATAGATGCTTTTACCCTGATATATGTGGAGTTTTTGCTGTTGTATTAATAATAATAAAAGCATGCCAAATGAATGAAAAAGCATCATTATAAAAGGGATTTGTGTGTGCAATGAAACAGCATGGGTGCCTCGTGGCTTCCACAATGAAGATGTAACTATTTTCATATACAAGTTATTAGCTCAAGTTGTTCTTTATTATACTATAACTTTGCTCCTATAGCAACACGGTTGTAGCAGAAAAATAATTATGCCTGGGTGTGTCGTGCCAGATGTTTTTAAAGCAAAGGTGGCAGTTTAATTCTAAGCTAGTTTAAATGGTAGATATAAGAAGTACCAGAAAAAATACAAATAAAGGTGTTACAGAAAAAGTAAGGTGAACTTAATTAGGAGCATATATTCCTAGATACCTTTTTTCTAGACCAGCACTACCCAATAAAAATATACACGAGCATATACGTAATTTTTAATTTTCTCATAGCCACATTTTTTAAAAGTAAAAAGAAATGAGCTTAATTTTACCAATACATTTTAACCCAGTGTATCCAAAATATTATTTCAACGTGAAACTACTATAAAAATGTATGATGGGTTATTTTACATTTTTTTCTCTTGGGTTTTTTATAATCTGCTGTATAATTTACACTTACAGCACATCTCAATTAAGAGAGCTAAATTTCAAATCTTGATAACCACATAGGGCTGGTTCGTGGCTCCCATAATGAACAGCCCTGTTCTAGACTTTTCTCTTATCTGCATTTAGTACTATTGCTAATCTCTCCCATCTAGTTTATAATAATACTCAGAGAAAATGACCCTGGGAAGGCTCTCCAGAATCATTAATCACTCTGAAACATCTGTATGCGTACTTTTCACAGAGGGCAGCTGAGTCCTCTCTTTTAATCAAGATGATCACAGTTCTAAGTTCAACCCAGAAAATATTTTTTTAAAAACTTCTTTAAAAATCCTGAAGTCCAAAAATTGTCCCTCAATTATGTTGTCTCCCTATAGAAATGAAAAATAGCCAGAGACAGGAGGTGGCAAGCCTGTAAGTGGTATAATCCACATTCTTGTGTAGCTGTGGGAGTTGAAGGGATGGAGGTTGCATGCGCTTATAGTGAAATTAAAGGGAATCGTGTATGGAAAGCATGAGGGCCTGCAATGTTTTCCTGGCAGGGAATTACCAAAAAAGAAAAGACTCTGTCTTTGCCCTCAAGCTCTAGGTCCACCTGGATCCAGGGTAACAGGACAGAAGCCATGACATGAGAAGAACCAGACAGAACCCAAGAAGTGGAGGAAATGGGTTAAATTACAGGATGGTTCTGAGTGTGGATTTGTGTGGTGTAGTCAGCCACCCCTCCCCATTCTTAATCTTCACTTATCCTACTGTCCCTCCTTGAAACATTTGTATATGGATGAAATTTAAATGTTTTTTCGTTTGTGTGTTTTTAAGTGAACATCAGCCTTAAAAGAGCAAATCACAAAATCTCATGTGTGTGTGTGTGTGTGTTTGTGTGTGTGTGTGTGTGTGTGTGTG
This sequence comes from Macaca fascicularis, assembly GCF_037993035.2. Lineage (NCBI taxonomy): Eukaryota > Metazoa > Chordata > Mammalia > Primates > Cercopithecidae > Macaca > Macaca fascicularis. The sequence continues at coordinate 138,881,321 of NC_088375.1, forward strand.
TGAGAGAGAGAGAGAGAGAGAGAAAGAGAGAGAGGAAGGAGACAGAGAAGCAATCTACATGAAATGCCACGCAGTCAATAGGCAAAGTGGGATTGACGTGAGTGATGATCTTTTATTTTCATTCACTTTACAAAAATCTTCAAATCACACTTGGAGTGTGAGATGGAAAGAAGGCGGAGCCACAAGAGAGAAAGAAAGAACAATCCTTTTTGGGGGCCAGGGAGGAGACACGGTACCAAGTTCATCAATTGTATGTGTATTTCCTTTTTCTTTTTACTTTACCTGACAGTCTTCTCTTAGTCTCTGTCTCTTCAACTGCCATCTATGAGAGCCGCACACAAAACACAGTATTGGGGGAAAGGCCCCAGCTTGCCTGTCTGGAAGACTTCTCTGACAGTGATGCAATGCCGAACAAAGGGAGTGTTTGCCGGAGTAAATGGTGCAAATTCAGCTGAGTTAATAAAATAAGGCAGTGAAGGAGGTGAGTCAGGCAGGGTTGGAAAGAACTATTGGGACCAGGCTCATGCTGGGTTCTATTATAATTGCATTTCTCCTGGCTATCTGTCTTCTAGGTTAGCTCACAACCAGGTACTATTGGGTTGTCCCTGGTGGGACAGAACTGGTGAGAATTCAACCATTTCTAGTTAGAACATGGCCATTGGGGTGCTATCAGTAATCTCCCAGAAAATCAACTTCATGAGGACAGAGCCTCTGTTTTGTTACATAGAGCCTATAGTACCTTAATAAATATTTGAAAGATACTTATTAGTAACCTTAACAAATATTTGTTGAATGAAGGAAAAGAAGGGAGACCAGCAGCTGCCAGTTTGGAGAATCAAGTTTTGGCCAGCATTGTGATATCCCCAGAGACAAGACAAGAGGGCCAATAAAAACCTACCAAGGCCAATTATGAGAACACATGGGAGAGAGGTCCCGGGGTGCTGCAGAAAGAAAATGGAGAATAAAAGAAATTTGGGGGCAATCATTCCTCAGGTTTTAAGTATAAGTGAAGTCAACTCATTTGTGGATCAATTTTTTTTCTACCTTTGTCTGTATTGATTTATCACTTCTGTTAAGAGTATACCCTGAAACCTAATCACTTTACTTTCAGTAGGCTAATCCTAGATTCAGCCTAGAGGTCATTTTTAGTTACTCTTAATCACACTGTTTCTAACAAGCCAAATAATTTCTCTCCATCTTTGATGTTTATGCCGTTCAAATATTTGTAGAGCATTATCACATCTCCCATTAGTTGTTGCTGAGCTAGGCTTTAAGGATTAAGCACATTTAGATCCTTTAAACCTAGTAAATGCCTCAAATCAATCCTTCCATTACTCTAACCATTTCTGATGCTCTTCTTGAGAGCATCTTCAGAGTCTTTGTACATCACTACACCACTGAGAAATCTGTAGCTAAACTTGATATTCCCAAAAGAGCCTAACCAACATCATATCATGACACATTTTTCTTAAATCACCTGCATCAAAATATCCCAAAAATTATTTAAAATTAGATTCTTGGATCATACAATTAAACCTAGTGAATCACTGAGAGACGGGTTCAGAGATTCAAAATGGTAAATTAACAAGATACCCCAGATTATTCGCAGGCGCCTAAAACTTGAGAACCAGCTGCAGGAAGTCATAACTGAGCAATCCTCAATATAAACTTTGAATACCTTTTCTATACAGGCACATAGGCCTGAAACTTTCAAAACATTGTACACTATTATTTATGACTGTCCCACAAATGAAGTCAGCATTGAGAAGGCAGCAAGGATCTCAGACATGCAAAAGGAGACAAATGTACCAGGTGCATTACTTGTAGTTCTTTTCTCCATTGTACTGCAATTCCCAGATAGTCTTATTTACTTCAAGTTCATAGAATTGGGTTAACCTTACCCTTGATTTATGGTACACGTTCATCATTAGTCCATATGCGGCTCTTATTTATTTATTTGTTTGCTGGCTTGCTTGTTTAAAATATAACAAACACCAGTGATCTCACTACCTAACACAGAAATTAAAATATTCACAATAACTTACACCCTCCTGTGTGATTATTTCCTTTCTGTTGTTCCTGTCTCAGTTCTTCTTACTACACAATCTACAAGTGCAAATTCTGGGACTGGCAGGGAACCTGCTGGGATATTTTATGGGATATTTTATACAGTTCTTCCTTCCCACTGAAAAGAAACATTTTGAAAAACACAGCAGTATGTAGACAGGGGATGAAATGAGGAGAAATAATAACCAACACTGACTAAGCAGCTGTTTGTTCAACAAATGTCCATAAAGTCCCTACTATGTGCCAGGTGCAATGCCAGGCTCTGGGGCTACAAAGATACATGGCTCCTGTCCTCAAAGAACTCACAATCAGTTGGAGAGGGAAACAAATAAATTCAGTCAAGTAGTACAGGGGTAACGAGAGAAATCTGCATGAGAAAGAAGTGAGACCCAAAGGATAGAGAGTCAGTTCCCCTGGGGAAAAAGGAAATACCAGGAAAAGATTTTGCAGAGAAGGTGACTCTGAAGCTGAGTCTTGACAGATGACTTTGAGAGAACTCTAACTACAACAGAAATTTTCGTCTCAGAAATGATACTGGAAAAAGACTGGTGTCAGTACCTTTAAATTCAAAATTTTCTCAATGTTCACTTGGTTTCCAGAACTTCACTATCATCTGTGTAGGCCTACTGACACCAGGACACATGTGATTCAGCCTCAGCAGTGCACAGTCAGCCAAATACTGTTCAGCAACCTGAGTAATATCAAAATTTCTCAGCTATTTTGGATTGCATTGGAAGAGAATATAGAGCCCACAGTTAATGTTTTTTAAAACTTTCATTATTTTTCTCCCATTTATTTTCTTCAAATGTTGGAACTTGTCTGGTACCATTCTCCTCAAAACTTTTTAAAAAACAAAACAAACAAACAAAAACCTCATCTCCTCCAGGACTGCCCACTTCAGTTATTCTATGCTTTCCACCTATCTTTCTTATTCTGTATCAAAACCCCCCAAAATCTGGCCTGACAATAGAACACCCCTCAGGGGTCAAGAAAGGCAAAGAAACTATGCAAGGAAAACTAACACCCTGCTTTTAAAGATTAAGGGATGCAAAAATCTGAGAACATTCTTTGGTTATTTTTGTCTTCAAATAATTATTACATCCAAATATCTACTCTTTTAAAACAGTAGATTTATCAAAAATATGTATAACTGTGACTTGTAAACAACCTGCTTCCTGAGAAGCTGTAAGACTTAAAAAAAAAGAGAAAAAACTATAGGAAGGCAGGTAAGAACCAGATTGTGGAAGGCTTTGAATCCAGGTGAAGAAATTTGTCTTTGTCCCTTTGAGCTGCTATAACAAAATATCTTAGACCGTATCATTTATAAAAAACAGAAATTTATTGTTTACAGTTTTGGAGGTTGGGAAGTACAAGATCAGGATACCAACAGATTCAGTGTCTGGTGAAGGCTCTCTCCCCACTTCATAGATGGCACTTTCTCTCTGTGTCCTCACATGGTAAGAAGGGCAAACAAGCTTCCTCAGGCCTCTTTTATAAGAGCACTAATCCTATGAATGATGAGGGTGGAGCCCTCATAACCTAATCATCTCCCAAAGACCCCATCTCCTAATTCTACCACAATGGGGATTAAGTTTCAACACATGAATTTTGGAAGGGACATAAATATTCAGTCCATAGCATTCTGATCCTGATGCCCCCAAATTGATGTCCTTCTCACATGCAAAATACATTCATTCCACCCCAGTATCCCCAGAAGTCTTAACTTATTTCAGCATCGAGTCAAAAGTCAAAAGCTCAGTGTCTTACCTAAATATCGTCTAAACCAGACCTGGGTAAAACTCAAGGTACAATTCATCCTAAGGCAAATCTCCCTCCAGGTGAACCTGTGAAATCAAACAACTACGTGTCTCCAAAATATCATAGGTATAGGATTGATATTCCTATTTCAAAGGAAAAAAATAGGAAAGAAAGAGGTAACAAGTCCCAAGTAAATCCAAAATCCAACAAGGAAAACAACATTAAATCTTAAGGCTGAAGAATAATCTTCTTTGATTCTATGTCCTGCCTTCTGGGAGGGAGTGGTTGGGCCCCCAAAAGCTCCAGGCAGCCCCATCTCCATGACTTTACTGAGCACAGCCCACACTGCATCTTTCGTGGGTTGATGTCACCTGCCTATAGTTCTCCCAGGCTTGAAATGCACCCTGGTGTCTTTAGCATTCTCATTCTGGTGTCTTGGAGATGACCCTGCTTCTATGGCTCCACTAGACAATACCCTAGTGAGGGCTTTCTGTGGTTGCCCTACTACTATGGCAGTTCTCTGCCTGAACCAGCAGGCTCTATGGGGCACCCTATAAAATCTAGGTGGAGGCATCTATTATCCCACAGCTCATGCACTCTGGGCACCAATGGAGATGGCACCATGTAGATGCCACTAAAGTTTACTCTCTATGCCTTCTGGAGGAGCAGCCATAACTGCACCAGGCCTGCTGGAGCTGAACCTGGTGGGGGCCAAGGAGTACTGCACTGGAATGCATGCTGCAGAGCCTTGAGGTGGTGCTGGGCAGTAAGACCCAAGGTCTCATAGACCCCTTCCTGGAAGTCATTTTGCCCTCAACCAACTGGCACTCTGACCTGTGATGGGAGTGGCAGCCCCAATTATCTCCAAAATGCCTTCAGGGTCACACTTCCATTGTTTTGATGAATAGCACAGGGCCAATCTATACTGACCTTCTTATCCACACCCTTGGTGTTCTTGGTCCCTATTATGGTTTGAATGTGTGACCTCTCCAAATTTAAATTGAAAATTAATCCCCATTATAGTGATATGGAAATTGGCTCAACTTCCCCAAAGAACTGATGGTTACAGTTTTTGAATAAACTTCAAAAACTGTTTTTGAATAGACTGGAGTTGACTCTCCCAGTCTTAAAGCTGGAAACTTACATTTGTCTTATCTGAGTTCCTTTCTCAAGAAACCTCAGGCCTCCCAGATAGTATCAAGGAACTGAAACTCACCAGAAGACTGCATCCAGACAATGAGACACCAGGGCCCCTCATTCATCATGATTGTGTCCTTATCCCTCAATAATTCCTATTTTCCTGCACATAACTATATTCCTTCCCCACTACATAAACCCCCAATTTTAGTCAGTTGAGAGGGAGATGGGTTTGAGGTTTGGCTCCCATCCCTCCAGCTGACATCACCCATAATATAATAAAGCCTTCTTCCCTGGCAATACTTATTGTCTCAGTGATTGGATTTCTGTGCAGTGAGCAGCCAGACTTAGACCAAATGCCCAGCATTTTGGTAATAGTATTAAAGAGGTGGGACCTTTGGGGAAATGGATTAGTGTCTTATAAAAAGGACAGAGGAAACTAGCTTCAGTCCTTTTTTAGCTCCTCTGATATTTTGCCATGTGAGGACACCTAGATGGCACCATTCATGAGGAACAAGCTTTCACCAGATGCTGAACCTGTTAGTTCCTTGATCCTGGGCATCCTACTCTTCAGAGTTATGAGAAAATAAATTTTTATTCTTTTTAAGTTACCAAGTCTCAGGTATTTTCTTATAGCCATACAAAAATGACGACAGTCCTGAACATGAGTTCCTATTTGTTACAATATAGTCAGGATGAGAATTTTCCAAGTATTTAAGTTCTGCTTCCTTTTTTATTATAAATTCTACCTTTAATTCATTTCTCCCTCCTAATTTTTTACTGTAAATAGAAAAGAAATGTTATGCCATACCTTCAACACTTTGCTAAAATATTTGTTTTACTAAATATCTTATTTCATCACTCAGAAGGTCTACCTTCCAAAAAGCATTAGGATTCACACAACTCAGCCAAGTTATTTGCCACTTTAAAACAAGAATGGCCTTTCCTCCAGTTACCAATAGCATGTTCCTCATTTACATCTGGACATCACCAAATGGTTTTTACTATCCATATTTCTATCAACCTTTTGATTACATCTACTTAGATAATCTCTAAGAAGGTTGAGTCTGCTTTAAAGCTCCCTTCTAAGCTGTCATCAGAACAATCCTTAATGCACTATTTACAGCATTTTAGGTTTTTTCTAGCATGAACTTCCAAACTCTTCTGATCTCTATCCATTACCCAATTCCAAAGTTGCTTTCACATTTTTAGGTATGTTACAGCAATACCCCATTTCTTGGTACCAATTTCTGTCTTAGTCCACGGCTGCTATAACAAAATATTTGAGAGTATGTAATTTATAAATGACATAAATATGTTGTTCATGGATCTAGAGGTTGGGAAGTCAAAGGTCACAGTGCCAGCAGATTCACTGTCTGGTGAGGATTCTCTCTCAGCTTCAAAACTGGTGCCTTCTTGTGGCATCCTCACATGGTAGAAGAAGAAAACAAGTTCCTAGGCCTCTTTTATAAGGGCATTCATCCCATTCATGAGGGCTCCCAGAGACCCCACTTCTTAATACTGCCACATTGGGGATTCAGTTTCAACATATTAATTTTGGGGAGACACAAAATTAGACACATTTAGACCATAGCAGAGCTTACATTTTATACTTTTATCAATGGATTAATCAAAGTGTTTTTACAGAGAAACATCTTGGGAAGATGATGCATCAAAAAAATTAGAGGATAGGGTTTGTATTAGTCTGTTTTCCCACTGACGAAAAAGAAATATCTGAGACTGGGCAATTTACAGAAGAAAGGGGTTTAATTGTACTTACAGATCCATGTGGCTGGGAACTCTCATAATCAAGGTGGAAGGCAAGGAAGAGCAAGTCACGTCTTGAATGGATGACAGCAGGCAAAAACAGAGACTGGGCAGGGAGCCGCCCACCCTCCTTTATGATACTGTCAAATCTTGTGAGATTTATTCACTATCACGAGAGCAGCATGGGAAAGACCTGCCCCCATGATTCAGTTATCTCCCACCAGGTCCCTCCCACAACACATGGGAATTCAATATGAAATTTGGGTGGGGACACAGCCAAACCACATCAGAGTTGTTAGGCTACTAACAGTTTATTATTTGTCTTCCTTAGTGTTAGGTATAAATCCAAATATTTCAGGGTGAGTTCATTGCTTCTTTTCTCAAAGCACTTGAGTTTGTCACTCATTGCAAGGAGGGATGGACTACATAGCTTGTTTTGCTTCTTCACTTCCAAACCTATGTTCTACCCAACACCCATTTTACCTCCTTCCTACACTAGGAATATGCTTTTTTCCACACAAGTCAACAAACGAGGCTCCCTTTCATTGAAGACTATCTCAAAACCTATTCTTTCTACATTCAGAGTGAATAATGGACATGTACAGACTCTGCATTTTTCTTTTGTTCTTGATATTTCCATTCATTTAATGATGTCAGCTCTTCCTTTTTACATCTCCTCCACTGTTTCTTAAATGTAAATTTGCTTAACATGTTGATGCCATGTTTTAAAAATACTACTTGGCCGGTTGATAGTAAAAAGAAAAAAAAAGAAAAGAAAAGAAAAAAACCTTTTTTCTCTTGGGAATATTCATTCCAAACTTGATACCATATTGTAGCTGCTATGATCCAAATGTATCCCCTCTAAAATTCTTATACTGAAAACTGAATCCTCATTGCAACAGTGTTGGATAGTGGAACCTTTGGGGAGTTATATAGGTCATGATGTCTTACTGCTGCCGTGAAAGGGGCTTGTGAAAATGAGTTCTCTCTCTTCTGCGCCTCTGCCTTGTAAGAACACTGAAAGAAAGCCCCCACCAGATGCCAGAGCCTTGATCTTGGACTTCCCAGCATCCAGAACCATAAGAGAACAAATTTATGTTTTTTATAAATTATCTAATCTCAGGTATTCTGTTACAGCAGCACAAAATGAACTAAGATAGTAGCCTAGCCCCAAATATATGAGATTGGGTTTTATCAAAATACAAATATAGAATTATTAAAATTGTTAAGTTTGAAGCAAAAGTGGAACTGATAATTTGAGATGGATTAGAATTCAGTCATCAATACAACAATGAGCTCTCCCTTCTGAGTGAGCTGGAGATGCTTACTTTACTTCTTCATGTGCTTTAGATGTACACCTTACTACAAGCTTCTTTTAAATCTATTGTGACAGTCTCTGTCTTTTAACTGATAAGTTTAATTCATTTGCATTAAAGTGATTACTGATAAGGAAGGAGTACTTCTGCTATTTTGCTATTTGTTTTCTATATGTTCCATATATTTTTTGTTCCTCAATTCTTCCAATACTATCTTCTTTTGTGTTTGATTCACTTTTTTCTAGGGTACTATTTATTTTCTCCTCATTTCTTTTTTTTATATTTTCAAAGTTATTTTCTTAGTAGTTACCATGGAAATTATAACTAACATACTAAGTCTATAACAATCTAGTTTGAATTGAAACCAACTAAGCTTTAATAGAATACAAAAACTCTGTTTCTATACTTTTCTGTCTCCACCAAGTTGTTGTCACAAAATTTATACTTACATATTTCATGTCCATTAACATAGAATTTATAATTACTGTTTTATGTATGTGTCTTCTAAATTATATAGAAAACCAAAAAGAAGTTACAAACCAAAAACACAGTAATTCTAGTGTGTATGTTTACCTTTGTGGTTACCTTTGCCAGAGTTATGTCTTTCTTCATATGGCTTCTAGTTACTGTCTAGTTTCATTTTATTTTAGCCTGAAGGACTCCCGTTAGCATTTCTTGTAGGGAAAGTCCATTAGCAATGAACTTCTTCAGGTTTTGTTTATCTGGGAATATGTTAAGTTCACTTTTATTTTTGAAGAACAGTTTTGCCAGAAATAGAATTCTTTGTTAACTTTTTTCCTGCTAGCACTTTAAATATGTCATCCCACTGCCTTCTCTCCTCCAAGTTTTCTGCTGCAAAATCAGCTGTTAATCTTATTAAGGATCCCTTGTATGTGATAAATGACTTTCCTTTTGCTGCTTTCAATATTCTGTCTTTGTCTTTGTTTTTGATTATTTACTTTCATGTGCTTAGTTAGATTTAGGTTTGTCTCTAATAAGCTGACCCTATAAAAGGCTAGAAGTAAGTGGACTGATGTTTTTAGTTTGTTCATCTTTCATTCTGTAGCAAATAGCAATTCCTTTGACATACACCTGTGTTTCTTCCTTTCCACACTTTTATCAGAATGGTCCTAAATACCTGATCTTTACCAATTTTCCCCTAGACCTATAAGACAACATTTGTAAAGTATGCCAAAATTAATGTTGACCAAAAAAAGTAGTATGATTCCTTTTTATTTCAGTATTCCAGTGGTTCCTTTTGAGGATTAATGAGTTAAATCTTGCAACCTCTCTAAAGTATTAGGATATTAGATATTACTGAGAAGAGGCAAGAGCCGTATGTTAAAAATTAATTGCAGGAAACCACTTGCAGATTGTAATAACGAAACATCCCAAGTTCCAAGGGCACTGGGGACTTCAAGTAAACAAGCCCTCATTAATTTGGCTAATTAGTCACTTGCTGTATTTGCTGGTTTGTAAGCGGCACCCTTTTAAGCAGAAAATTGAGCTGTAAAGTGCTAAGAGCCATATGTGTGGTAAAGATGGTACCAGTATCCTATACTTTGGATTTCAAGGCATATCTCATACAGCCAAAAACATGTTTAGGATATTTGGACATTTCAGACTCATTCACATAACCTAAATGGACAGAGAGAAGCCTGGGGAAAACAGGCCCTGCTCTGTTGGTGACAAGAGCAATGGTTGGGAAGAAACTGAAAGAAGTCACTGTCAAATTTCTTTCTCAAAGGAAGGCCAACAGGCTTTTTCAGATAGGACCTCACACACACACAGGCAGCACCTTGTGATTGATTATTGTGGAATCAAGAGAAAGAGAAGAGACAAATTTGATCCTTGTGACTGGCAAATATACAGCTCCATATATGTCAACACCTGGGAACCTTGTCCCATAATGATAGTGGAGGAAATTACATATCTCATGCACACTGTGGTAAAGCCTACTGAACTATTCTGCCACCAAGCAGAGCCTCAGTCTAGTGAACTGAATGCTTATGTCCACCAATTACAAGGTCTTCCTTAAACTGGGCTAAAAAATACAGACAGTCCTCAATTTACAATGGTTCAGTTTACTATATTTCTATTTTATGATGGGTTTCTTGGGGTATTAAATTTTCAACCTATGATATTTTTGACCTATGATTGGTTATCAGTACACAGCCCCATTATAAGTTGAGCATTATTTGTAATGGGGAAGTCTGACTTTCCGTTTCTTTCCATATCAACTTACAGTAGCATCATCAATTCCATGGCTTCCTGATTGGCAGCTGGAGACTCTGGTTCAGATAGCCATTTATATGCCAGCTCCCAGGGTGGGTCAGACCTACAGGTGGCTAATACCATTCATCATGTGTTCAATTTTATTAATTTCAATCATTGAAATTTTTCTTGAACTTGTTCTTGAGGTAATCCATTAATTAAAATTCAATTTAAACATCACTGAACACATGTTATACACAAAACCACTAAATTATAGATTAAAGAGTACAGTGATGAATAAGGTATTTTCTATTTTAAAGGGCTTAAAATTTGCCTCTGCTATGACCAGTTCACCTGCAAGACAAAGGGCATGTTACAGGTAGTCAAATACAATGGCCAATTTCTTGTCATCTAGGAAGCTGAAAGATTCTTAATTCTAGAGTTACTTTGAAATTCATGATTCCAAATGCATTAATTTAAATGATTTCTCATACAACACTCACACCTTCTGCCACCGTGTTTGTCCCAGAACAGCTCTCTATCTACTTTCCAAACACAGTTCAGGTGGACCAGAGCTGCAGAGAAACTGTAGGCATAAACAGGGCTTATTTAGTTCGTGCAAAGAGCAAATGTAAATATCCCTTTCAGCAGGCAAAGAGCTAGAATATATTTTTGAGTGTTGCTAATGAGTGGAAGAAGCAAGCTGCTTTGATCATGCAGTGGTGCAAATTAGATATTTATGGGTTTCCTGTGGTGTTCAAGGTGTTGCTCCTTTCCAGTATTTTAGGAAGGAAAGCTTTGTGTTCTAAGAATAGCCTCATTGATGATTCTCCCTTGGGCACAAAAGTATTCTAATCTGGAAGTAGTAAATTTTATCTGAAGAGCCTGAATCTCTTGGGTAGTATAAAGTGTACCTTAGGCTTTGGGAGCTTTTTTAGTGTTTTTTTAAAATAGCTTTATTAAGATGTATTTCGCACACCATACAATTCACCCATTTCAAGTGTACAATGTCGTGACTTTTAATATATTTACAGATTTATGCAACTATCTCCACAGCAAATTTTAGAACATGTTCATCACCTCAAAAAGAAATCCTTTACCCTTTAACTACTACCCCTGTCTTCTCATCCCCCACCACCAAGCAACTACTAATTTACTTTCTGACTCATAGAATTCTCTGTTCTGGAAACTTCACATGAATGGAATGATATAAGTGGCCCTTTGTGATTGGCTTCTTTCACTTACCATCACGTTTTCAAATTCCATCCACGTTGTAGCATGTATTAGCATTTCATTCCTTTTTATGGCCAATTCCATTGTATGGATATGCCACATTTTTTTGTTCATTTATCAGTCGATGGTCATTTGAGTTATTCCCACCTTTGGCTATTATGAATAATGCCATTTGTGTACAAGCTTTTGTTGAGACATATGCTTTAATTTCTCTTGGGTATATATACATAGAAATAGAATTGCTGGACCATTTGACATTTAAAGCAGCTGCACCATTTAACATTCCCATTTACATTCCCAGAAGGGTATGCGGATTGTTTTCCATATCCTTGCCAACATGTTGTTATTGACTTTTTAAATTCTAGCCATCTAGTGGGTATGAGAGAGTATTTCATGATTTGATTGGCATTTCTCTGATAACTAAAGATGAAGAGGATCTTTCCATTTGTTAATTGGCCATTTATATCTCTTCCTTAAAGAAACATTTATTCAACTCCTTTGCCCACTTTTTAAATTGGTTTATTTATCTATTGAATTGTAAGAGTTCTTTATATTTCTGAATACAAGCCTCTTATTGGATACATGATTTGCCAATATTTTCTCCCATTTTGTAGGTTATTTTTTTACTTTCTTGATTGTGTCCTTTGGAGCACAAATATTTTTAAATTTAATTAAGTTTTGGAGAATCTTTGTAGCCTGGTACTTTTGACAGCCTAGCAACATGGGTCAGCTTTTGACATTACCTAGCTCCCTCACCCTCCTCTGTGAAAAGACCACCTTGGAATCCTTCCACTCATCTCCACACCACTTTCTTTTCCCCTTCAGCCTCAAGCCATAATATCCATCTTTCCATTTTTCAGACATGCAAAGCTTTTTCCTACATTTGAAACTTGACATTTGAGTCTCAGTTCCAATGTCACTTCCTCAAAGAAACCTTCCTGGGCACCCAAGCAAATTATCCCATTTCATCATTATCGCATCTCTTTAAGTTTCTTTATAACACATATCTTTATTTATTTATAGAAATATTCCATCAAAATATAAGCTACATTAGAGAAAGAATCATTTCTACTTCTTTCACTGCTATGTCCTAAGTACTTAAAATAGTGACTGCCACATAGTAGGTTCTCAATGAATATTTCCTGAGTGATCAAATGAATCCTCTAGCCCAGACATTGTGCTAGGGACTAGAAGAAATAGAGTAAATAATACTGATTGCCCAAACAGGGCTGGAATCACTTTAGAAATACACTTTGCAATTAGTGTTATGGGAGAGGTATATGGTTGTTAGCAGAAAACTTATTTGGCAAGATGAGTTAACTATTTATCTTATTAAAATAAAAATATCTTTAAAGTTGTTGAGATAGATGAACAAACTTGCTCTGCAAATACTCAGAACTCCTTTAATTGACTTTATTATGCCCCCACACACATTTCATTGCATTTCACATCTGCTAACTCACCTTGCAAGGATTTTCCACATATTCACTACTAGCAGAGGGAAATGAAAGGGTCTAGCTGTACTCTTTTCCTTCACCCCTCACTATCTGATAATAGTAATAATCATCATAATAAAATAACAACAATAATGCTTTTTTTTCTCTCTCTCTATTACCTGGGGAAGAAGCAGGAAAAAGCTAGCCCCTCTCTGATCTGGTTGAAAGCACCACGGTAGTTGCCAGGCAGCTGGGTTCCAGTCCCAGCATTCCTAGAGTTAGCTGCATAAACTTAAGTCTTGTGTACTTTTTTAAAGTACTTTTTTTTAGGTTCTCTCTTCAGTGACTTTTAGTTATTAAGATGTTTCTTATCTAATTCATAAAATTTGTATGAGGATCAAATAGGGTAGATGTAAGAATGCATCCAACTCCTCCAGGACAGAGAATGTGCCATAATCAGCTCAGCAGTTTCAAGAAACACCCACATTTGATCAGGTGTTAAGATAGTTTCTAAAAGAACCCATGCTCATATACACCATGCTCTTGCTTCAATGATTTCCTCAGCCTAGGATATTCTTTCATTTTCCACCCCTACCCCACTGACTCTCTTCCATGCCTTAATGTTTGTGTAAACATCCTTTCTTTCTGATAAATGTTGGTTTTGATACTCTGCACTCTAACATCCTCAATGCTGACAGCAATGTAGGAACCAAGAGCATTAAGATTGAGAATGACTGAAGATACACCCTGTAATAAAAAACACACACAACAGTCTACCACACAATGAGAAAACAATAAACAAAATGTCAGTAGTAAGTCCTTATCTACTAATAATTACCTTGGTTGTAAAAGGATAAAGTGTTCTGATCAAAATGCACAGAGTGGCTGGAATGGATTTAAAAAAAAAAAAAAAAAAAAAAAAAAAAAAAGAGCCAACCCAATTATCTGCTGCCTACAGGAGACTCACTTTACCTATAGAGACGCACAGACTGAAAATGAAGGAACAGAAAAAGATATTCTATTCAAGTAGAAGCTAAAAGAGAGCAGGAGTAAGTCTACTTGTATTAATATCAGGCAAAATAGACATTAAGTCAAAAACTCTAAGGAGAGACAAAGAAGGCCATTCTCATAGAATAAGGAGTAAAATGGTGGTTACAAGAGGCTTTATTATGGGGTGTTTGTGGGGTGGGGTTAGAAAGATGTTGATGGAAGGGTACATAATTACACCTAGATAAGAGAAATTAGTTCCAGAGATCTACCATTCAGCATGGTGACTATAGTTAATACACTGTATTCTTGAAAAATGCTAAGAGAGTGGATATTGTGTTCTCACCTCAAAAAATAATAACTATGTGATGTATCACATTTGTTAGTTAACTAGATTTAGCCACTCCACAATGCATATATAAAGTCATGCACCATATAACAATGTTTTAATCAATGATGGACCTCATATACTACAGTGGTCTCATAAGATTGTAATACCGTATTTTTACTGCATCTTTTCTATGTTTACATATGTTTCGATACAGAAATACTCACCAGTGTCTATAGTATTTAGTACAGTAACATGTTATACAGGTTTATAGCTGAGGAACAATAGGCTACATTATGTAGCCTAGGTGTGTAGTAGTTTATATCATCTGGGTTTGTGTAAGTACACTCTATCATGTCTATGCAATGACAAAATTGATAGATTTCTCAGAACATATCCTTATGACACAGAACTGTACTTCAAAATATTGTGTTATACATGATAAACACATATAATTTTATATGTCAATTCTTTAAAATTAAATACTTTTAAGAGACAGAAGTACACACATATACTCTGTAACAAACTAGGAAGAACATGTAATGTGTTTCTAAGTTTCCAAATCCTAAAGAGCTGGTGATAATTCTCAATCAGTGTGGCCACTAGGAGCTGGTCTGGCGCATTCTTCTTGCAGTCTCTGTGATGCTTCTGTCTGCCCATGCTGCTCACCTCCTCTGCCATCTGCATTAATATGCTCCCTCTTTGATTCAGAGTTTGTTTCAGAAGCTGTTAGTCTTTGCTTATGCATGTTTGCAAACCACATACAGTTGTGCAGGTTGTGCACATAAAGAAGCACGGGGCAAGGGAAGGGAAAGGTGGGATTGACACCCTGCCTTCTCTTTGTCAGCCATGCCGGGAGGAAAAAAAAAAATGTCTTTTTAAAACCTGTCCACCCAGAGGCAATAACATTTTGCAGTTCACAGTATATAAGCCTACAGTGGCTCTCTTCTCAAAATACCCATTGAATAATTCAGTCTTTATTTAATTTCTACAGAAGACTGTATCCCTCCAAGACCCTGGATAAAGGGACTAGCTCCACGAGGCTGGCTTTGCTTCTCTCTACTCTCAATGTTTCTGGTACAGGGACCATGGTCTCCGTGTAATGTGTGCTCTCTCCTCTTAGTCAGTGTTCAGCATCCTGAAAAGGAAGCAGTTTTGAAACCTTTTGGTGAAAAGCTCATTTCTTGATAGGAATCTGCATTGAGAAGTAGGCTTTCTCCAGGATAACACTTCCTCTGTCACTCCCCTCATTGGTAGCAACTGGGGTTTATATAGTTAAATTATGTAATGCTCAACATTATATAGGCTACATATGCATTACAGCTAAAATCCAGTATCTAACAAGTAAGGCTGTGATGACTTTTGCCCCTATTTGTTTTTCTCTATTTCCTTTTCTCTGAAATGCATCTCACAATGTTGGGGTGAGTAGTAAAATAACTATATAATGTCTGACTGAATCCTGAAGAGGAATAAAACCATTTGCAATGTTTTTCCAATATTTCTCTAAGATCTTAATGAAATTTTAAGTTTAAAGGAACTCAATACAATTTAAGTAATATGATATTCTACAAGGAAGTTTTCACGGAAGCCAAAAACTTCCATCATTATTAAAATTAAGTATGTTGTTATTAAAAGAAGTTTTCATAGAAGCCCCAAATTTTATCATTATTAAAATTAAATATGTTGGTATTAAAATAAGTGGGCTTCTTTTAAATGAACTGAAATGTAAAAAAATTGCTTCAAATTTTAGTCCAAGACAGCATGAAAGAAGAAGAAAATAAATGCTGAAAGGATTAATACAAGAAATGACAGAACTGTTTTGTATCTGTCATTCTTTGTGTTTTCCCCCTTCTTCTTGAAGCAAAGATACTATAACAAATAAAAGTTTAATAAGTAAAAAATACATGTTAAATGAAAAACCATGATTAACTTATTAAGGACCATTAAGTATATAATTACAAGGATTCTATTACATTAAGATACCAATTTCTTTAAAGCCAGAAATAATACCTACTGAAACTTTAATTATTTAAATGAGAAGAGAAGGAGGCATGTTATCTTCTCTGACAAAGATTAAAATCAATTTAATTGCTTCTCTGCTGCCTTGACATGATTCTTGCTGTGAGTCAAGCAACCAAAAAGGGAAATTAATACCGCAGCTGTTAATCAAGTGATATCCGTGCACTCCATTTGATTACATCAGGGAGAAAACCATTGCTACTTGGCTGACTTGTGTGTCTATACCCCTTTTTTGCTGTAGTTGGGTTAGCTATGAGAAATGCTGAGGCTGGACTTAATTTTTAGAGCCTGTGATAGCGCTAGGTGAGGCACAGCCTCAGGAAATTGCAGGTTGCTGTGTTTGAGCCCGGGTAAAGGCAGTTCTATCAAGACAGAGGTTTGTTCCAAATTAAATTCACCCTTTGGTGCCTGATTCTACTGTCCATAGTGTGAAGTACAAAGAAACACAAGGGCACTGGCGGAGCTAGAGAATGAGAAAGAATATGAAGGTGTAGCTAAGATTGATGCTTTTTTGCCCATAGAACATAACAATATATTTTTCAAGGTAGACAGCAGCAGTTTCTAGAGGTCAAATACCAACTCTCTCACTCGAATTAGGACATGCATTTGAAAGCCAGGTACAATAACAAGTGATGCACACCTCGAGGCACCCCCGCTCACATCCTCTGATTTTAAAACGAGGCTTTTGTTAAACACTAGTGCTGAATGAACATCCAGCAGCATACTTGGCAAACTAATGTATCTGATTGTAAAAAAAAAAAAAAAAAAAAAAAATGGTATTCTGAAATATTTATGAGTCTGGAAATACAAACCAGTACCCTGCCTCATGATCCCTTATCAGCCCTTGTTAACTTTACAGATGATGAGAGACACTGGAATAACTGAAGTTGCCAAAACTAATAGATCTCAGGCACTTTGCACCCACATAGTTCAGTTTCATCAAGGGCCCTTTTTTCAGGAACTTTTAACTCTCCCCCTTCCTGTTTGGCGTCTCTTGTGAGAGACAGAGATGGATAAGAACAATTCTTAAACATACATACTCAGGAAGAGAAAACTCTTCTGAGAACCTTATCCTTTTACTACATAGGAAAAAACTCAAAGTAGGGATTGAGAAATTTGGTTCTTAGGGAAATGTCTTGCATTTGGGCTTTTTATATCCCTACCAGTACTATGGAAGGATCATAAGGAAAACTGCCCATCCAGACCAGTTGGAGGAAATGCTTATATATAACAGGATGCACAGACAGGCAGAAAAAGAAAATTCTGTCCTCCAAAGATAACCCAACGTTTTTTTAAATTTCAAAAATGTAATCACGGGCTCAGGTCAGCCCAAGGGATAGGTTAAGATGCCCATCAGCTTTTATTTTATCTGAGCCCAGTTCACCTATCCCCAGGACCTGTAGATGACTTTGCCTGGCTCTTTTTCATCAAATACAACTCATCCTACTATATTGGATCACCTTGCTGTTAGCCTGGCACTGTCCCTCCCCATTTCAATTTGACCAAATTGAAACAGATGCCCAGAGGCCGTGAAGATCAAGACTAGTATAACAAAATTTGGAGCCAGTTTCCAAGCTTAAATCAATATTTAACGGTAAGCCTGCTTTTATTTATTTATTTTTTGGCAGGCTTTTACTGGCAAATATCACTTTAAACTGAAAGCCAGAAGCCTTAATTATAAAGGATGCCATTCAGGCTAGATTTTGAAAAACAATAACTCATTTGACAAGACAGCCTGGTAGTTTACCGGATTTCACTCCCAGAAGAAGGCAAGGAGGAGGGTGGTGTTGTTTTCTATATCCTTCAAAGATATATTTAATTACCTCATCTTCAAGCATGCAGAGACAATTCAAATAGGGTAGAGGGAGAAGGAAATGGGGGAGTGAAATCTATTCACTGAATCCATCAAATCAAGCAAAAGCCCCATGCCCACCTGCAACATGAGAGGCAAACATTTACAAAGGTGGGGAAGGATCACCCAAAGAGCTTACACAAATGGACCCTGGCTAGAATGAGGACCAGTGAGGATGCTATTCCTGGGTGACCTTTATTTCACCTCACTGCTCTCCAACATGTGTGCTAAATCTCCTCTAGATGAGTCAAACAAAAGGACAATTGGGAAAGAAGTGACATTACATCAAAATATAAGCCTCCTTGGGCTTGCCAAGCTCAGCAAGACCTACCTAGAGATCTCACTTCTTCAGTATAATTTTTGGAATGAGTTTCAGGGACCAAAATTCTGTTTTGGCCTTACCTACTTTGAACAGTCATAGCAAAACAAAAACAGGTGATCCATGTAAGTAGTTGCTAAACATAAAAACCACAAATGCACACACAAGGTTTACAAAATGAATCCACATCCAACTTAGCAAGCACCATGTCAGAGCTAATAATTGGTCATTAATCTCAAAGAATCTATTTCAAAATGTGCAGTCGGAAATTAGCAAGCAGGAGCATATGTTCCACAACTACAGACTCTACGAGTGTATCTTGTAACACTGCCATTTACCTTCAGGAGAAATTTGCAATTTTCTAAAGAAGAAAGTTGTCAATCACTTACGTACATAGAATTTAGGGTGGGGGATTGGGAGACAGACTACAATATAGCTCACCAAGAAACAGAAGGGACTCAGAACAATCATGTAAAGGAGAAAAGAAACCAGTTTCAGTCCTCACATGGGCAGCGAGACTGTTTCTGCCCTGCCTGCCAGAACACACAATCAGGAGTGGTAGTCTTTCTGAACGTTGCCTCTTTCTGTTGTTATGGTGTTTCACAAATTCAGACAAGCCTCTAGGTATCACTCTCTTTCCTCTGTGAAGTAAAAATCCCTAAAGACTTCTTCTCCTTAAACCTTTACCATCCCCCTACCCACCCCCGCCCAGGCCTTCTAAGAGACAACACTTGCCTTCTGCTTTGCCTCCAGCTTCTGGGCAAAATAAAGTGCCTTCCATGGGATGTCTTCCAGACCGTCCTGTAGGATCTCACACCCACCTCTGAGAGCAAACCGAGGGGGGCACCCCATCTACATTGACACGAACACGATTGTAGGGCTTTAATTTTATTTCGTCGACTTCCCTTTGCAGCTTGCCTGTCTCTCCCATGTCTGCCACCCGCAGCAGGAGATTAAAAGAACAGAGGAGGTAGGAGCTCTTGTGAGAACCACGGGAATTTTGGCAGAACCTTTATGGGAACCATATGGCAGCAACTCTGAAGTACATGAAACATTTCTAAGGAGACGGCTCTATTATTCCCAAAGAATGTTTCTCATCTGTCTTGAGTGCACTGAGAACCCCTGCCAAAGGATGGGAATAATATTTTCTGAAAAGACTGTATGGATGCAGATTATATCTGACCTCAATGTATCTATTAGTAGCAGATCAGCATTATACGCCACAATCTATTAATAAAGGGAAAAGACAATATGTATGTTTCTAATATTCTCTAGCTATTCATTACCTTCCTATAACACATTTTACTCATCTTTTGTAATGAAGGGACTGGAAAAGTGCCCTTCAGTTTTTTATCTTTGTAGCAGTCTCCTTTGGTCAATGGAGATCTCATTCAGAACTCCAGTACACAGAAAAGATGATGATGAATCAGATATGGTTGAAGCAAGGGGAGAAGCTCTGGCTGCTCTTTTTTGGCCTCTCCCTCACTTTTTTCTTCTTTTCCTTTCTTTTCTTTTCCTTTTCTTTCTTTTTTTTTTTTTTTTTTTTTTTTTTTCAGATTTCTTTCCCAGACTATCACTCTTTGTTAACTTTAAACAGGCAGAACAAGGTGAGACATCTGTTCCCTCCGGTTCTACCAGAGCCAGATGTGCCTTGCTCTTTTGTTCAGAAACACGAGACAGTGAGTTCACACTGCCTTCAATGGGCCCACGACTTTCCAACCAGCCCTGCAGTCTAGGGAGACTCTTCACATAGCCACCCAGTGAGCAGCAGTCAGCTAATGACCAGAAGTAGTACTCCTGGAGAAGAACCAGAACACTGCCTCGGGACCAGGCAGTGGAGGAGTCCCAGGTAATGGAGGAGATGCAGACAAGGAGAAGGGATGTGAGAGTGACTGAAGAAGGTTCTTCCAGGCAGGAGAGAGTCCTGGAGATAATTTTTTTTCTACCTTAAGCCCTAGAGCTCTATAAACAAATCTAACTTCCTAGCATAGAGGGGTCACAAAGAGAAGTACCAGAAAAATCATGTGTGGTAGTATTTAGAAACAGAAATAGTAAGAAAAATAGCTGTATAGTGGTTAAATTATGGGTAGTGGAGGCAGAAAATATGCCTGCCTTGAATTCTAACCTTTTATCAACCACATAGAAAACAGATGTTAAGATTAGGAAAAAACAAACTAGCTTGGACTGGAGAAGTGAATAATTCTGTTCAGAAACACTAGGTCAGGATGAAGGAAGGTCTCTAGAATACAACTGGATATCACCACTCCCAAACCATTTTTGATTTAGGATTTTAAGAATCTCCCAGTGAAAAGAGATTGGAGCCCTCACACCACACTCATGCCTTTATATGGCGTGAATTTTTAAAAATATACTTAAGCTTCAGTTCATTCAGTTTTGGATGTGTATGGTTTCTTTCCTAGGTAGTCTTGACTTCCTCTCTCATGAACTTTTAAGGAGTTTGTAAAGTCCTAAGCAAAAGAACAATTCAGGCACTTTCGTGGAAGTGCCCCTGGACCAAGAGGACTCAATTATTGGTCAGCTGGAGGCATGATAGTGTTCCCTAATGTGAAAGAACATAAAAGCACCTTTGAAATATGGTCACAAACATGGATGGATCTGGAGGCCATCATCCTAAGCAAACCAATGCAGGAACAGAAAACCAAATACCACAGGTTCTCACTTACAAGTGAGAGCTAAACACTGAGTACATATGGACACAAAGTAGGGAAAAACAGACACCAGGGTCTTTTTGAGGGTGGAGAGTAGGAGGAGGGAGAGGATTGAAGAACTACCTATTGGGTACTATACTCATTACATGAGTGATTAAATAATCTGTACATCAAACCCTTGTGACAATTTACCTATATAGCAAACCTGCACATATACTGCTGAACCTAACATAAAAGTTTAAAAAATGTGATCACTAAAGACATATATGTGCTTATTAACATTTTCTGAGAACATATTCTAGAACAAGAGGCAAATACTAGTAGTATTTGCTTTCTCTGGACATAAGTCAGGATACTTTTAAGAAATATGTATTCCTAGCATACTAAGAAAAGTTGCAGAGGAACCCTTTGACAGGAAACATATAAGACCAGCTCCAGTCTTCTATGACCATTGTTAGATTTTTTTAAACAGTATTAGTTTACCTTAGTGTGCACTATGTAGGGATCATGTTGTAGTTTTAGAAGCCATTGCTCCTTCCTAGATAAATGGCCTTGGGTATTTCACTTTCAGAGATCCTCATCTGAAAATGTGACGGTGATGATGATGATGACAACAATGACACCTACATCTATACAAACCCACTTTACAGCAGTAGGAAGGGGCTGGTGCTTAAGTACTAGCCAAGGAGCTTTGTTCTAGCATCTAGGTTCTGAAGCTGGTGGGGTCAGGATCAGAATGAGACATATTGGTGACATAGCAGGATAACAATTTGGTAGTCCTGAAGCAGGTATCTCTTTGTTTTGTTTAAATATCTGTTCAACATTTTCTACAGGAGATGTTGAAGACTAACAGGGGAAAGAGCACCTTGGGCTGCAGACCACCAATTTCTATCTTCCCTCTTTTTCTCAGCAACTTAGCTCTTGCCAGCTATGGCTACTCAATAATTTACCTTGAGTGTCTTGTCACTCTCCCCTCCAAAGTGGCTTATTTGTGTTTTTCTTACACAATACACAGTACTCTCCCTGAGAGGAGTTATGGAAATACCATCTTTCTCCACGTTTTTATATTTCCAGGTATAGTTTAGACCACAAATGTATTTTGATGCTTGGAATTATTGGCACTCCAGGAAATGGCCCTACTGATCTCCCAATTTAAGTGGAGTCTGGGTAGGATTTCCTCCCTGGCAACTTTCCAGCTGAACTGACCGTCCAATTTAATTTGGTTCTGGGTGGGTTATCCTGCCAGATCAGCCACATAACTGCAGAGTGAAGAGCAGCCAAAGTCTTGGCATTGTGAGTCCAGCTGGTATGAACAATAGCAATTAACAAATTGAAAAGACAAAAGTTGAGTCGAAAGTGAAAGACAATAATCTTTGATGTTGGGACTAGGGGACTGTAATCAAACAGAAGCAGGTCAGGAGTAAAAGATGTGTGTCATGGTACCTGGGTTTTGGGCAATTGCAATCAATGGTTCAGCAGTGTCCTGCGCTTGTCTGCACTTACTAATGACTCCAAGGCAAATCATTGCATTAGGGTGACTTAAAGGTTGAAGAAGACATGTTCCAGGGATGTTGTGGGAATTAAGTAAGATAGAAAGCAAGCAAGCAAAGAAAGGCTTTTGTAATGCCTACACAACTGAGCAAATGCTATGATTACTGCCTCAACTGTCCTAATTACCAATGTTTCTCAACTCCAATTTGTTCAACACTTGGTCTTCTTATGGAATGCAATTAACTCAAGAGAGAGAGATGAACAAACACCATGGGATTGGGATTCAGACAGAGCTGGATTCCAATCCCAACCTCAAAATCCAAAACTATGAAAACCGTGGAAGACAACCTAGGCAATATCATTCTGGACATAGGAACGAACACAGATTTCATGACAAAGGCCAAAGCAATCACAACAAAAGCAAAAACGGACAAGACAGGATCTTTTGCATAGCAAAAGAAACTATCAACAGAGTAAACAGACAACCTAGAGAATGGGAGAAAATTTTTGCAAACTATGCACCCAACCAAGGTCTAATATTCACCATCTATAAGAAACTTAAACAAATTCACAAGGGAAAATCAAATAACGCCATTAAAAAGTGGGCTAAGGACATGAACAGACATGTCTCAAAAGAAGACATATATGCTGTCAATATGAAAAAAGCTTAATATCACTGATCATTAGAGAAATACACATCAAAACCATAATAAGGTACAATCTCACACCAGTCAGAATGGCTATTATTAAAACGTAAAAAAATAGATGCTGGCTAGGTTGCAGAGAAAAGAGAACCGTTATACACTATCGTTGGGAGTGTAAATTAGTTCAACAATTGTGGAAAGCATTATGGCGATTCCTCAAAGAGCTAAAAACAGAATTACCATTAGACTTAGCAATCCCATTACTGAGTATATACCCAGAGGAATACAAATCATTCTACCGTAAAGACACATGCATGTGAATGTTCATTGCAGTACTACTCACAATAGCAAAAACACGGAATCAACCTAAATGCCCATCAGTGACAGACTGGATAAAGAAAAGGTGGTATATATACACCACGGAACACTATGCAGCCATAAAAAATGAGATCATGTCTTTTGCAGGAACGTGGGTGGAGCTGGAAAACTATTACCCTTAGCAAACTAATGCAGGAACAGAAAACAAAATACAGCACATTCTCACTTATAAGTAGGAGCTAAATGATAAGAACTTACAAACACAAAGAAGAAAACAACAGGCATTGGGGTTTACTTGAGGTGGGAGGGTAGGAGGAGGGAGAAGAGCAAAAAAGGTAACTATTGGGTACTAGGCTTAATACCTGGGTGATGGAATAATATGTACAAATCCCCATGACACATCTTTACCTAGGTAACTCACCTTCACATGTACCCCTAAACCGAAAATAAAAGTTAATTAAAAAAAAAAATCCCAACCTCATCACTTATTAAGTTTGTAAGTTAATCAACTCACTTAACTCTGAGACTCAATTTTCTATGCTCTAAAGTGGGGATAAATAATAGTAGTTTGAAGGGAGGTTGTGAGGTTGAATAGAGCATTCATAGGGCCAGGTTCATAGTAGATAGCCGATGAATGGCATTTTTTATTGTTATTATTTTTATTATTGAACTGTTAGCTTGGGGCTCTTTGAAGGAGACTCCTTCCTAAGAATTACCTTTCCTTAGCATAAAGGACAATTCTTCAGGGCACTCTAGCCAGAGGAGGAGGTCCTCAATTTAAATTCACTGTTTGTAAAACTATGGATTTAAAACAATCCAAAATATAGGTATTTTAAAAGTGTTTGGATGATAGCAAGAAAACTCCAGGGTCACCACCATAAAGTATTAGGTTGGTGAAAAAATAATTTTGGTTTTTGCCATTGAAAGTAATGGCTGAAACCTCAATTACTTTTGCACCAACCTAACAGCTTCAGCTTACACTTGCTGTGTCCTTAGAGAGGAAAAGAAGTGAGAGAAAGGAACGGAAAAGACTAAAATGTTCAGATAATTCAAGGAATTGTTTTTGGTTCTGTTTTTCTCAGTACAAGACTTTTCTATTGAATTAAGATTTTTGGATTTTAAAGTTCTGAATTGCATATCAATGTCTTCAAAGATTAGGGAAGACTATTTGAACTTTCCAGATTGTGTGAACTATTCTGAGAATTTCTGTGGTATGAGGAGAAAAAAAAATCTCAGCAAAGATTCATTCCTGAGAGACTGACTGAAATATGCTGAAAAGTCTGGTTGAAGTCAACAGACCCCATGCAGTCCAGACACATAGCAGGCTTCCCAGAGAACCCTAGGAGAGCAGGTTTTCAGTCACTTTCCTCTTGGCTCCTAACTAGGAGGCTAAAGAACATATGAGCCAAAGTCTTGGGAAATTTACATCAGGCCAGCAATTCAACAGGTCTTGGCCACACACAGATCCAGCTTCTGTAAAGAGTTAAGTACCAAGGATTCACAGAGATCACAGCACACATGTTTTCAAGCTCGGTTTCCTATTGTGTCCACCCACCCCGACTTCCAGTACCCTCAGCCCAGACCCACAGCCCCTGCCTTTCTACCCTCTCACGATTCACTTGTTCAACGTGTCTCCATTAAGTGTCTCTATGAGCCCCACAGCTGCATTCCTACTCTCATACTCTTCTCTCAGAGAGAACAAATATTTGGATAAATTTTGTATAATTTTCCTGCCCCATGCAGCCCGATAGGCTTCAGTTTACAATAAGTTGAAAACTATGCTTCTCAGAGATTGCACTTCTCTGGGAAAAGAGAGCACATTTTGCTAAAGACGGTAACCGTGGTCTCCTAAGAACTCATCATGTTCCATAACGCATGGGAAACCAAGGTTACTATTCCATCCTCTGCTTGCAGCAGCAAAACAGATGCCTCCCCAGCCCCCAGTGCTAAAAACCTAGAGCACTGTATCCCAGGAACAGATTAAAGTGGTAGCTGGAAGCATACCCAAGCCGAGGATTTACAGATGTTCAATAAAACCTGCAGACAGCCCACCAAAATCCCCGCACAGAGCTGCAAGGGCACACATCCAGCTCAGTTGGAAATGGGTCCATAGTGAGGGAAAGAAACAAGAATCATAGCTGCTCCAGATGCACGTTAGTTACAAAGGATGCTGAGGAGCTCAAGCGCATCTTTCAAGAATAGCAACTTTACAATCCATCTCAGGCTTTTTTGAACTTCAGAATTCTCACTTCACCATTAAAAATGTTCTGTTTAGTCAGAGCGTATAACAGATATCTTGCTGCCAAGAAACGGTAAGATGCACAAGCTGAGACAAGCTTGGTGTGAGGTGGAGAACACAAATACCCCAAAAGCCACTGAGTGGCCAACCAGAGGGCTTGGCACCAAACGGGCCTTCACATCTTATTAATATTATCCTTCTCTTGATTGCCCTATTTGGACACATTTGTAAAATGTATTACTCACTCCACCCTTTATTCCCCAAATACAGCAGATGGTTTTAGCGCAGTGTTTCAAATCAGATGTTAGGCAGAGAGACCAAGCTGGAGCTCAGAGCATCTGGATTTTCAAGAAGCAGCACGCGGAGCATGTGAGAAAGCTAGGAGGGAACAGAGGGGAGAGATTGTTCAGGGTACTTACCAGGCCATTTTTAGCCAGAAGGAAAATAAACCCCCAAGTTGTGTAATTATTATTTCTTTAACTTTAGTGAGAAGAAAGGTACAGGCTCACAGAGCAAAGTAAATCTATTTACTAACTTATTTCAGGAGCCAGACATTTTAGGTAAATTCTTAAAGACACAGACAATGTGCTATCACAATTTTTCTCTCCAATTTTTTTTTAAATCAGGTGTTGAAAAGAGATTATAAATGAGGATAAAAATATAAAAACAAGTAATTCAGCTCAGTGCAGTATCCATGTGTTTCCAAAACCTAAGTGGGTTGCATTCACAAAACACAAAAGGACATGTTTCTAAAAATTAGACTTTGTCTTGTTTAAAGATTGTCAGGTACGGAATTAGTTAAATTGTGAGGCAAAGACACAATTACTTGTTTGCGTCAATAACTGAAAAAGATTGAGGAGCCCAAGTGATTTCATAGTGTCCAGTTGCATATTTGTCAGCCTCATTGCGTTGCCAGCTTGTTAGTAACAATAACTCAAGATGAGATCTTGGGCAAGCTATTTAATCTTTTCCATGGTTCCGGTTTGCTTATTTGCAAAATGAGAAGGTTGGACCATATTAGCTCTGAGGCCCTTT
This sequence comes from Macaca fascicularis, assembly GCF_037993035.2. NCBI lineage: Eukaryota > Metazoa > Chordata > Mammalia > Primates > Cercopithecidae > Macaca > Macaca fascicularis. The sequence continues at coordinate 138,908,150 of NC_088375.1, forward strand.
CTTGCTCTAATATTCTACAGATAGATGAAATCCCACCGAATTAAGTAATTCATGTAAAATATATAATGCAATGTCTTACACATAAGTGGTGAATAAGTGTCTATTAACAATATAATATAAACTTCTGATATCTGGCACTATTGTTCTAGCAATTATTCTTGAACACTAACTGTTTTAATGTAGAGAGAAAAGCAACACTGAACAGCTCCCACCTAGAACTTGACCCAGGTTTGATCCACAGAGGAACAGGGAAAAGCAAGTGCTCACATCTGTCCCATGCTGCTAGGAAGCAGACTACATGACCAATTACCGGCTCTTCTGGCAGCATTTTCTGATTTCACCAACAGTTTCTCCTAGGCATTGTTTGGAATAGGAATATGGACCCCTAAACGTTTCCTTTTTCCCCCTCCTGAAGTATTTTTCTAATCTACCTAGTTATCTGCTGTTCTCGGCCCTTAAAGTTATTTAAAAGTAATACGCATTTGTGGATTTCACATTTTTAGAGATAATGGCTACTTGAAAAGGTCTAAAAGAAACCAATAGAAATTATAACATAAAGCTTGACCATGTAAGTGCCTATTCACTGCTTCTCTTACTGTATTTCCTTTAGTGAATGGCACTCATTTCATGGTATGTCCAAGTCTGAAAAGTGAGTTATCCTAGACTTCCATTTTCTAACTTTTTCTTTCTCCTTCCTTCTTCCTTCCCTCATATTTTACCCAATAGCTGTGCAGTGTCTTGCCCAATTATAGGCATTTGATGAATATTTGTTGAATCAACACCAGGAATAGCTAACAATTGTATAGTACTATATGTGCCAGGCACTCTTGTAAACATTTCATATGTATTCACTCATGTAATATTGACAACTTCATCATTCCCATTTAACAGATTAGGAAACTGAGGCATAAGAGATTAAATGACTTGCTCAGAGTCACATGGCTAGTAAAAATGCTTCTTAAAACCAGGCAGTTTGGTTTCAGGGTCTGTGCACTCAACCACTATTCTTTACTGTCTCTCTCTATCTTGGGACATTTAGGTTTAATCTTACCATCAGAATAAGGTATATTTATTCCAAGCTAAATAAAACAGGCAATACATTGCTTGTGCCCAGCAATTATTTTCTTTTGTTTGTCCTATAGATATTATTGTTCTTTTTTAATTTGTCTTACCTTCCTAATTTAACAGTGTGTCTTGGAGCTCTAGAGTGACCAGGACAACACTCCAAAGTAGTATAAAGCAACTCTTTCATTCCTCTCTAGTTGCCTAATGGCACCCCCATTCCCTGCCTGCACACAAGTCAGCAGGATGGGAAGCAACAGGACAGAATAATTGAAGGGTAAATTGAGGGCAACATAGAAAGGGAAAAGAATAAGTTGATTGAGTAACCACTGTGAAGATTCGGAAGTCTGTAAGCAGGGTGTTCGGTGACCCATGCTGTGTTTTAGGAAGGAAAATTTGTCAACACTGCATGGGACAGGCTGACATGGGGATGGACTGGGATATCACCTTGTCAACTCTGCCCCTAAGTGCTGCCTAGACATCAGGAGGGCCCCACACTGAGCAGTGGGGACGGGAATGTTGAGACGGAGTCCAGAGATATTTTGGAGGTAAAATTGGCCTCAGTGCCTGATTAGATGGAGAAGGTGAAGGAGAAAGGAGACAAAGGCATCCTCAGAGCATGTGGACAGAGAGACAGGGAGAATGGTAACATTTATAGTTATAAATGTGCACCAGTTATAGTGGTAAACAAGATAGAAATAGGCCTTGCCTTCCTGAAGCTTACAGTCTGGTGGAGACACATAATAAAAAAACAAGCTAATAATATCTGTCAAGTTCTACAAAAGAAACCTAGATATAGAGTATGATGGGGAGAAGAAGAAAGCATGTCTCCTTGGAAGTAGGAAAATAAGCAGTAGAGTCTTGTGTCACAGAAGTCAAGAAAACAGTGAATTTCAATGAGAAGCAGATGTTCAAGATCAGACATTAGGAGGTCGTGTGAATTAGCATGAGACGTCTATTAATGCATTGGGAAAGCAGAATCTGTAAAGCAGTTGAGGTAGAAATTGTGGGCCGCTGGTTGAAAAGGAAGTGAGGCATCAGGAAACTGTGAAAATCAACCCACACCAACCCTTTTGAAAGTTTGGAAGGTAAGAAAGCGGTCAGATTCAAAATGGAGTCACTTGTGTCAAACCCTGGCAAAATGGAGCTGGGAAAGGCCATGAAGAGGGAGCTCTCCCACATGATTTTCCTGATAACAGGAACTGTGACAACAAACTTTTCTAATACTTCAGCTTACTACATGAGTCACCTAAGGACAGCTAGCAGTACGAGGACAGCTAGTGGCTGATACAAGAGCAATTGCCTGACACACTGTCTCACAGGCCTAATCCAAAAGCACAAGGGCCTAACTAGAACTCCAATATTATAATTCCTACCTAGCAAACACCGACCCTCACTGATCAAAACTCACCATCTCTTAGAAGACACTGCCAGCGCCAATGGACTTTCTTTCAAATCAACTTGTATAACCTCCTCATTCCCCCTAAAAACTCTAACCATTTTCCTTTGTTCTTCCAGACATACTAGAGGCCACCCTGTTCTGTATGTATGTCCCAGATTACAATCCTACTTCTCGCATATTATTCTTAAATAAAACCTTTTCATCTGGAGATTCATCTCTATCTATTTTTTATGTTGGCAAAGAGAAGGAGAGAAATAGGAGGTTAGCTTGAAAGGGAAGCTGGTTTAAGAGGGCTTTTCTAAAGAGAAGGCAAAGTGTAACTTCTTTATGGACTAAGGGGGAGTTCTTGTAAGCAGAAGCTGCAGATTCGGGAGAGAAAATACACGGCTGAAAGAGAAAGCACAAAAGAAAGAGAAGAGAGGTTTAACAGCAGAGATGTATGAGTGAGCTATGGAAGAGAGAAATGAGAAGGCTTCATCCAGAAGAGCGCATGCATCACTTGGGGCAAGAAAGGGAAAATAATGAGGTGCCCTTTTCTAAATATTGAATAAGGTCAGGAAACTGCTCGGGAAGTATTTTCACCTCCAGGTGTGAGGCTGCATATGAGAGACACCACCACTGTTTACAACAAGAGACCTGTATACTAGGAGAGGATCCTGAAATAGTCATTTATTACGAATTCAATACACAGACAGTATTTGCAAAGTCACACCAGCATTTATCTCAAGAAATCAATAAAAAGTATTAAGTGGCTCTGATTTTCCTTTTACTATCAGAAACAGGAAAAATCTAGTAAGCTGTTTGGATAGACATCACTTAAATCAATTACCTACAAATAATTGAATTTATTTTCAAGTACAACAAAATAGGAAAATCATTTTAATTGCTTCTTTTAAGTGGGTGTGTTTCTATAGTAAATAGTGCATAAGCAGGAGAGAAAGAAAAGCAAAAGGCAATTACATTTATTGCATACGTACTAAGTTCCAAGTGTCTTGGACTAGCTGTAAGATACCTTTTCTCACTTAATTCTAATACCTGATAAGGTAGACATTATCACCTTTTTATAGACGGAACTGGGGCTCAAATGTGTTAAAGAGCTCTTCTTCTGAATGTTCTTGCTTTCATTCAACTACCTAGAATGCTCATCTTTAGATGCTGACTTGGCATCAAACTCTAGAGCCCTGGGTTTTGCACCCCTGCCACCATGGAAGCCCTGGGCACTAAGAATCCCATCTCCCAGATTTATTGTCAGAGGACCTTGGCATTTCATCATTTCACTCATAGCCATTTGCAGCAGGTAGGATCTCAGAAGCTTTCTTGCCCATCACCTTTCTAGCAGCTTCCCAGCCCTTAGTCCCTGCAGAAGGAGCAGGCCCAAGTGGTTTGATGGGACCCCTCTGCCCTGTAGTCACATCTCAGTGGATGTCCCAGGGTGAAACATCTGACCCAAGGCCAGGTGCCAGCCAACCATTCTCTAATAAGAAGCCAACTAAGACACAAAGAATGCACCACTTTGCAATGGGCTCTAGAACTAAAACCCAGGCAGGTTTGGGGTTGGAGCTAATACCAAACCAAAGCTATGCATAAGCTCTAATGTGGGCCCTGAGAGAAGGAAGCAAGAATAGGGAGAAGAAGCCGATCTGCAAAGAAGAACATGGAACAGAAACACAGAAAATCAGAGATAAGAAACCACACGGCCCTGGAGGAAGACAGATCATCTCCATTCCTGACTCCTGTCCCTTTGGGGCCCACCTGTACTTAATACTGAACCCTCTTTGCACATGGTATTGTCTAATATAGCCTCATAACAAACCATATTTTTGAGACAGTATCTACTACTTGCAATCAAAGTTGTTGACTTTTGTGTTCATTGAACACAAATCAACGTATTAATAATATAATAACATTGACTAACATCTAGTGCTTTGCATTTTAACTGTTGTGCACTCATTAATTCATTTGATCCAAACAACAGTGTTAATATTATTCTCATTTTACAGTAAAGAAATAGTGGTATAAAAAGTTAACATTTAAATGTCTTCAAAATGCCACTACAAAATTCATTCCCTAGAATCCTACTTCTACTTCCTCCCCCAAATAAGCTCTACTTTGCCTGTGTTTCAACTAGAGTAAACTCAGGTCTTAAATCCAAGAGGGTTTTCTAACCAGTTTAATTGATGGGATGAGAGTAATTCATCTCTTTTTCAACTGTAGAAATGAGTTAAAAATAGCTTCAGAAAACAAAATTTATTCCTGAACCAAGAATTAAAACTTAATAATGTGCAACCAAATTGCATTGAGCTTTTATCACATTCTGCCCTTGCTGAACATTTTTGGCTTCAGCAGCTGCTCCATGAAATGTAACTGTCACTACAGTGAATAAATAAGCAACTATTGCTGTGATACAGCTGCCCCTTGTAACAGCATTAGGGAAAAGCCTTTAGTGGAACCACATGCCGGAAGAGAGCTGCATTCTTGCTGAATACGGATAGAATTTCATGCAGTCTACAGAGACCCCCCTCAGACTATAGTACCTGTAGAAGGGCAAATGTGCTTCATAGTAGACGTCTGCTATTTAGCCTACCCAGAAGGCTTTCCTTCTTCTGGGAATTTTTCCAAACCTAACTCCACTCTGGCTACGTGATTCCTGTGAAGGAATTACCATTTTTCTATACAACGCTGCCTCCATGACCACAGCCAATTGGTCCAAGCCAGGCCAACCACAGTCTTTTCTCAAGAGTGTTGCCCACTGGAACAAAGAAAGAGAATCAATGTCTAGAAACAAAAGATTTAAAATGTACAATTTGGGAGCTATCAGTAGACCATGTTCTCTGCCGCACAGAAGAAAGCAGCCTTCAAAGAGAATGAAGCCAATACAGAGAAACGAAAGCATTTGAATCCCTGATTGCAGTTGTGCCTGGGCTCAGCTGTATCACTGTCCTCCCTGTATTTGATTGTTCAGTCCTTTCCTAGATTATCTAGGCCAATAAAACCGTTTTGTCTAAATTGTTTTGATTTAGGTTTCTGTCATTTTCATCTAAAAGTCCTATGCAATCTTATCATTTATTCTCAATTTTTTGAGACATTTGTAAGAGACGGCACACTTTCAGTTTTGCATAGAAACTTGGGTAGTCAAAATATATTTCTTCTCTTCCTATTGTCTTTCATCTGACCAACATTTTCCTACTGCCCAGATTAGCTTCCCAACTCCATTTTTGCAAGTACCTTGGAATCAGAGCCACTACATTGTAGAACCTTAGGAATGCCATTTACATATGTGAATGCCATCCCCTGGAGTTGCACAACGCGTAGTCATATTCAGCAGCCCTGTTGATAATCATTCAAGATTGTTTTATGCTGAAGAGAGCTGGACTGGCTTGTTCACTTAGCAACATTAGCTTATAGTTTATGGAGAGAAAAATGGTAGACGTGGTCCCCCAAATGAACCAGCATGATATATAAGAAAGGAAAGTTATGTTCCATGACTCACTGACTCTGTAGCAAGGGCCAGCCACCTCAAGTATCGAGTATTAGCAGCAAAAAAGTGCTAGCAAGGCCTGTGGGAGAATTAAGGGCACTGAAGACTGGAAAAAGCCAAAGCAGAGAAAGTTCAATGGGTCATTCAGGTCCTCATCCCTTGGTCAATAATACTAATGGGAAGGGAGTCTTTGTCTTTATTCTCTGATTCTGCTCATTAGCAGTAGTCTACACAACATTCCAGACAGATCCCAGTGCCAGAGCCCTCCACCCACACCGCATTTACTGCAGTCTGTCCAAGTGGAAGGGTAATGTGGGCCCAGAGTTCCCACTACCAAGTCTCTGATCACACCTCAGTAAAAGGTCATTGTTGAAGTCTATCACACCAGGACTCAAGCTGGGACCCTCTCAGGAAGGGCTTGGAAGAGCTGTTGCTATAGCCCTTGCCTCTATCAAACAGAGCTTGCTCAGGAATTAGGGTAAACTGAACCATCATGTGGAAGTGTTTGAAAGAGGGGTAGGGATCAGGGTTTATATGGAGATACCCCACACAGGGAAGCACGCATTCTCTTTCTACAGGACTCCTCTTAACAAAGTCTTCTTTCTATCCTTAATGCCCCATTCTAGCTCAATTCAGTGGTTCTCACATTCAGAGAGAAAAAAAATCTCTAAAGCCTTGTATTCAAAATGTGGCCACTGACCAGTTGCATCATTGCACCTGAGAACTAGTTAGAAGTATGGAATCTTGCTTCACTCAAAGCTACTGAATCAGCACCTGCACTGTTACAAGATGCCCACGTGATGCACATGCAGATTACGGTTGAAGAAGCACTGACTTGGCGTATTTATTGAAAATATAAAATCCTAGGCATTGCCTCTGAAGATTCTGATTTTTCACATCTAAGGATGAGCTCAGGAATCTACACTTTCACCAAGAATATTTGACAATTTTTAACCAGGAGGTTCCTGGACCATACTTTCCAAATTACTGGTTTATTTTAGTCTAAAACCAAAATTCCCCTTAATACTTGTTAAAACAATTTCTTTTTTAAATTATAGATTCAGGGGGTACGTGTGCAGGTTTGTTACATGGGTATATTACATAATTCTGGGGTTTGGGCTTCTAGTGAACCCATCACCCAAATAGTGAACACAGTACCCAATAGGTAGTTTTCAACCCTTGCTCCCCTCCCTCCCTTAGTTAAAGCAATTTCTTATTTTTCTATAGACTTTGAGGGAGTAAGGGAAAAACACAGAAAGGCGTAGTTCCATCCCTGCACAGGAAGCTGATGGTCAAAGCAAAACAAACATCAACTTCTCATTCTGCATTTCCAACATTGGTTATGTTCTCCTTCTGTGCTACAACCAATTGTCAAAAGAAGCAGACGGAATGACCAAGAAACCAGGAGCCAGAAGTGGAGGAAAACGGTACAGAGGAGGGGTAAACACGTGGAGCAAACATGGGGAGGCAGAAGTAAAACAAAGCACAGCATTCCCACAGCGTCTCTTCACGACTGTTGCTGAGAATTCTAATTCAAGCAATATAAGAAGGATCTATTCAAAAGAAATTAGAAGAAGATTTCAACAAGCAGAAAGCACATATTACTCTTGGACAGGAAGGCAGTATTATAAAGATACCATTTTCTCCTAAGTTATCCTAGAAATAAATATATTGCTTCAAGTTGGCAAAATGGTACTTAAAGAATAGGTGAGAATAGTCAGAGGAGAACTAATGGATTATAACTGTACTAGATATGAAAGCATAGTATAAAGCTATGGTAATTAAAAGATTTGAGGCTGGACAAGGCAGCTCATGTCTGTAATCCCAGTACTTTAGGAGGCTGAGGCAGGCAGATCATGATGTCAGGAGTTCGAGCCTGACCATCATGACCAACATGGTGAAACCCCGTCTCTACTAAAAATACAAAAATTAGCCAGGCATGTTGGCATGTGCCTGTAATCCCAGCAACTCAGGAGGCTGAGGCAGGAGAACTGCTCGAACCCAGGAGGTGGAGGTTGCAGTGAATTGAGATTGCACCACTGCACTCCAGCCTGGGTGACAGAGGGAAACTCTCTCTCAAAAAATTAAGTTTGCTACTGATGCAAGTATAATCAGATCCTTAAAAATATAGATATCTGGTATATTATAAGGAAAATCACAAATAATGTATTCAATAAGTATATTTTTGAAAAAATTAAATAAATATTGAGGAGGTATTTAACAGTGTTGGACCAGTTGAATAATCATTAGCAAAAATAAGTTGCTGCTAATACAGCAATTCATTGCAGATGGAACAAAAATTCAAAGCAAGCACCAAAATACTAAAATAATAGATAGATGAATAGGTTTTCATTATTAGCCAAGAATGGGAAGAGCCTTCCTAAACATGAAAGAAAGTCTAGTAGCCATAAAGAAAGAGGTTGCTAAATTCGAATACATAAAATCTAAAACATTATTTTTAACAAAAGTCAAAGTAGAAATTTTTAAATTGGAAAAAAAAATGCAACACATGAAACAGAGGAATATCAATATGAAAAAAAGAATAACTCAACAGAAAAATGGGGAAAGAGCATAAGCCAGCAATTTATATTAAAATAAATATAAATAGCCTGTAAATATATGAAAAGATAATCAATATTACTCACAATAAATGCAAATTAAAACAAAAAAGTTTACCATTGTTTACAGATTAGCAATGACTTGAATAATTTTATAATACAGTACCTAATCTTGAATCTCATGCATTGTCAGTGAGACTACAAATTTTAAAAACTCTGGGGCGAATTTGACAATATTAATTCTAGTGAGAAATGCTATGTCCTTTGATTAACAGAGTCAATGTATACGGATTTATCCCAACAAAAATATTTGATTATGGGTGTAAAGGTATCTGTAGAAGGATATTTTGTAATGGTAAAAATCTGAAGACAACCTTCAGCAGGAGTTAGGTAGATGCTTATGGCACATCCATACCATAAACTATTATGCCAGCCATGAAGAAGAACAAGGTGGATCTACATGTACTTTTATTATTATTATTATTATACTTTAAGTTCTGGGGTACATATGCAGAACGTGCAGTTTTGTTACACAGGTATATGTGTGCCATGGTGGTTTGCTGCACCCATCAACCCATCATCTACATTAGGTACTTCTCCTAGTGCTATTCCTCCCTTAGCCTCCCACCCTCCAACAGGCCCCATGTTCTCACTCATAAGTGGGAGTTGAACATTGAGAACCATGGATCTACATGTACTTCCATGGAAAATGACTAAAAACATAAACGGGCAGAGATTATAAGCATGGCATCTAGAAATGGACATCCCCAGTTTACAACCAGCTCCTCAACTAATAAACTACATGAACTTAGACCATTATCTTCTCTGTGCCTCAGTTTCAGATTCCCCATATTAACAATGGAAATAGTAATAGTATGTACTTCATATGGTTGTTGTGAGAACTAAATAAAGTAGTCTTATAAAGCATTTAGCACAGTGCCCTGACTCATAATAGACATTACACACAGAGACGATTCACAGTGCTTTTCTCTGAGAAGTGGAGCTGAATTTGGAGCTTGCATAAGACTTTTATTTCATACTTTTCTACACTGTTTGATTTTCAACTTAAATATATTACTACTTTTACAATAAAAAATTCTCAGTTTAAACTTAAAGAATCATATCAGAAACTTATTTTAAAAGACTATTCCATGAACATTTCAATATTTGACATATTCTTAAAGTTAAATTCCCCTCAGAATAAATGTCTATAGTCTTTCTTCAAATAATAAACCTAAATGGCAGCCCTCCAGCATCCGTAAATCTCACACTACCCATCCAGACAGGAGGGCTGAATTTGCCTGGTGAAGGATAACAGCATTGAGTTGTGAGGCTTTAGTTGACTTATTTGTTGTTATAATAAACCATTATTCATTCGTTCTCCAAAGTATATAAGACAGACTGACCTTGGCAGCATATTTTAAGAGTGAGAAAACTATAAGCCAAATATCTAATCATCAGAATCAAAATCTGATTTCTGGATCATCAGAAAAATCGGCCTTTTCTGCCACCAAATGATCCTCCTGCTGACCACATTTTCAGTCAATCAGAATATAATCCTATCATGGGCAGTGAGCGAGTGTGAGGATTGCATTTTGTTTCATAGCTGGTCTAAACATGATTACTGCTTTCATCACACAGCCATATCATCAAGTCAATAAGGATTTTCTATACTGACTTTTCATGTTGCACAGACTATATAGAGGAACTTGAGTAATTCCAATTTGCTGCACAAAACCCAGCTCTGCAAAGAATAGATTGGTACCTGTTCACCTTGGCTTGTTCAGGATAAGCCCATGATACTACTCCCTAGCTCATGAGTACATTTCTTTTATTCCAAATATATGTATTTTAAAAAATAAACTCATAAATTCTAATTCTACTTCTAAAATAAACTTTTAAGACACGTCTATTATTCAAGCCATGGATGCTATGTGCTATGAAAATCACACTATCCAATTCCATTCTTTGTACATCACTACATTCCTTTGAATCATACAAGTCTCCATTTTGAATCCAGAGTCACTAGGCACAGTAACTACTAGCCCACTAGGGTCATATAGACAGAAACCAGCACATTCAACTACTAAAATATGCTTCCAAACTCAAACTTTAGCTTAGTCCGAGCAAGACGTGGAACCATCACTTTCTGCCCAAAGCTTTATGGCCCTAGATTTGGCTATGAAGAAATACTCCAACAATGCAGGAAAATATTTCCTTGAAAAGTCTTGTAGTTTGTTATGGAAGGTAGAAAAAGTCTTAAACACTTCCAGAACAACAAGAAGAAGTTTATGTCATAGTTATCTTTGCAAAACTAGGTAACCATTTACTTATACAAGGAAAAAATGTCTGGAAAAGAAAAAGAAATAAATGGATCAGGTGCCATCTCAGGAACTTTCCTCCTAACCCCAATTTTTCCCTTGCTCTAAGAAATAGATAAATATCACCAGGAAGCATGAAAATCCTCCATAATGAATAACATAAACAACAACCTCCTCTTGATTCAGTTTCTCACCAGCTATTGCTCTCATTTCACAGCAAAACATCTGGAAAGCTATCAGTGATCATCATATCCATTTCCTCACTTCCCAATCTCTCTTCTTCCTGCCTTAATCAGATTTCCATTCCCATCATTGCACAGTGACTGCTCTTTTCAAGGTCACCAGTAAACTCCACATTGCCAAACATAGTGATCATTTTTCTGACCTCATCTAACTCAACTTCTCAACCACCATCTCACTAAAATGAGCTCTTCTTTTGTCATTTATGACATCACATGATATGATTTGGCTCTCTGTCCCTACACAAATCTCATCTCGACTTGTAATCCCCACGTGCCAAGAGAGGAACCTGGTGAGAGGTGATTGGATCATGGGGGCAGTTTCCCCCATGCTATTCTTGAGATAATGAGTGAATTATCATGAGATCTGATGGTTTTATAAGGGTCTCTTCCCCTTTCACTCTCTCTCTCTCTCCTGCTGCCATGTAAGATGGGCCCGCTTCCCCTTCCTCCATGATTGTAAGTTTCCTGAAGCCTCCAACGATTCAGAACTGTGAGTCAATTAGGCCTATTTCCTTTATAAGTTACCCATTCCCAGGCAGTTTTTTATACTACTGTGAGAACAGACTAACACACCACAATATCCTGGTTTTCCTACTAACCACAGATGTCTCCTTTTTGGTCTCTTTTGCCAGCTCATCATCCTCAGCTTCCCCTCTAAAACCTGGCATGTCTCACACTGGGTCTAAAGACTCCTCCTTTCTATCTTTCCTCACTCACTTGGGATCTCATCCAGTTCCATGGCCGCAAATGCCATCTATATACTGATGGCTTCCAAGGGAGACCTCCAGTACAAATCTCACCCTTAAGCTCTAGTTGGCTGTCCAACTGCCTAGTTGGCATTTCTACATGAAGCTCTAATCAAAATTTCAAATATAACGTGTCCAAACAGAGTGCTTAATTTTCTACCTCCTATTCTGATCCTCTTCCAGTCATCCCCATTTCAGCAATGGCATTATTGTGTACCAAGTTTCTAAACCAAAACCTAAAAGTCATTCTTCACCTCTTTCTCTGATCATCCCCTATAATAAATTATGAGGTCCATCAACTCTAACTCTAGAGAATGTCTCAAATTCATTTATCTCCATCACCACTCCCGCCACTCTAGCTCATGACACTTTCATCTATCACCTGACCTTATGCAATAGCCTCCTAATTGCTTTCTTTGGCTGCCAATGAAATATTTTAAAATATTAATCAGATCATGTCCCTTTCCTGTTTAAAACTTCCCAATGGCTCCCCATTTCTCCTTCTGCTGCCTTCAAAACCCTATATAATTTGACCCCTGACATGTATGAGCTCATTTCTCTTATTAAAATTTGGGCGCACTAGCTTTCTTTCTGTTTTCAGAACAGACTGAGGTTTGTCTCATTTCAAATGTTTGCACTGTGTGTTCTACCTGAAAGGTTCTACTTCTGGATCTTGCCATGGCTGGTTCCTTCCAAACACAGTGAGTCTCAGGTTAAATGTAACCACCTCAGAGTAACTCCTCTGAACTCCTACCTAAAATAGCCCACTAATTCCACCTTCTCTATCACTCTCTAACAACCTCCTACTTCCATTCTCTCATAACATTTATAACTGTCTGAAATTAGCATTTTATGTGTTTGTCTATTTTCTGCTCCCTCTTCCTCTTTTAGAATATACATTCCATGAGAACAAGAACCATGGCTATATTGGATCCCTACCACCTAAAACAGGATCTGGCACATAGTAAAAACCCTATATATAAATTTGTTTAAAAAATAATAAATGAATGAATGACACAAATAATACAAGTGTGAGCTTTGCACACATTCATTTAATCATTCCAAACATTTGTCAGATGCTTTGTTGTGATATTCAGTTTGAAATCAAAAATAGGTAAGTATGCCCCTGTCCTTGCCTGCTCCTTCCTCGGGGATCTCTGACCTTGAGGGGCATCCCCAAAACAAAATTTACTAAGAACTACCAAAGAGAAGCCAAAAGAAGTAGGTCAACTAAAACCAAAATATATAGATCTTTGTATTTGTGGCATCAAATAATTATTAAATATATCTGTGGTTATGTAGAGAGCTGAAGGTAGGCAGACTTCAAAGAATGATGAGGAGAAAAGTCAAACTGGAATATTCAAGAGGTAAATATTATAGAAAATGAAATCATTGTAGAGATAAAGTAACCCATTTGTTTAGAAACTGAGAAGAGAAGGAATAAGAAGGATAAAGAAGTCGTGGAATCAAGAGATATTTCTTTGAGCATAGTAAGGGCATAAACTGTGCATGTGTGAAAGGAGAAGAGGAAAGACGAGAGGGAGAGAAACAGGGAGAAGAAAAGGACGAAAAATAAGAAGAAAGATGGACAAGAGGTTGTTATTATCCACTTTCTGAAGCCTACTTCTGTCAATTCATCCATCTCATCCTCCGTCCAGTTCTGTGCCCTTGCTGGTGCAGAACAGATATCATTTGGAATAGAAGAGGCACTCTGGCCTTTGGGGTTTTCAGCATTTTTTGTTGATTCTTTCTCATCTTCATTAGTTTGTCCAGTGCAGTCTTTGAGGCTGCTGACCCTTGAATGGGTTTTTTGTGGGGACTTTTTTGCTGTTGTTGCTTTCTGTTTGTTTCTCTTGCAATGGTCAGGTCCCTCTTCTGTAAGGCTGCTGTGGTTTTCTGGGGGTTCACTTCGGGCCCTATTCATCTGGTTCACTCCTGCACATGAAGATGTCACTCGAGAAGGCTGGAGAACAGCAAAGATGGGTGGCTGCTCCTTCCTCTGGGACCTCTGACCTTGAGGGGCATCGATCTGATGCCAGTAGGAATGCTCCTATATAGTGTGTCTGACAACCCCTGTTGAAGGGTCTCACCCAGTTGGGTGGTACAGGGAGCAGGACCCATTTAATGAAGCACTTTGGATGTCCCTTGGTGTCCCTTCACTGGAGGGAAACTCACTTGTCTGAACTGCCTGGATTCCTCAGAACTAGCAGGAGGAAAAACTAAGTCTACTGGTCTGGGGAGTCTGTGGCCACACCTCCTGCTAGGGGCTCAGGCCCAAGGAGATCAGAGTTCTGTCCCGGAGTCCCTGGCTGGAGTTGTCAGAGTTCCTGTAGGGAAGCCCCACCAGTGAGGAGGGATGAGTCAGGATTGGGCCTGAAAAGGCATTCTGTCCACCGTCTGCCACAGCCAGTGTGTTGGGCTGTGGGGGATACCCCTTGGGACCAAGCCATCCAGCATCCCCGACTCCAGCAGGGGAAAAGCATGGTCTGGAGCTACAGAGATGGCTGCCGCCCTTCCCCTGCCCTGGGAGCTTAGTGTGTTAGGCAGCTATCAGTCCCAGTGTTGGCTATCACCCTTCCTAGCTCAGTGGCTGTTGAGAATCTGCATGGCTCTGTGGTCGGGACCCTTGGCTGCAGTGACATGGGCTCACTAGTGGGATCTTCTGATCTGTGGGTTGCACAGTTCCATGGAAAAAGCATGTTTTCCCAGGCTGGGTAGCATGCTCACTTTCTGCCTCCCTTGGCTGGGGGATGGGGGCTCCCCTGCCCCGTGTGGTTCTCAAATGGGCCTACACACCACACTGCTCTTCCTTCTTCTCTGTGGGTCACATCAGCCGCCTAGTCAGTTTTGATGACAGAACCTGGATACCTCGGTTGCCAGTGCAGGATTCATATGCCATTATGGTTCTTTTCAATGGGATTCTCCAATTGTTGCTGCTTCTAGTCAGCCATCTTAGCCCTCTAAATTGGAAGTTTTGACTGAGCTTCTATGATACAATGGAAAATTCCGAAGTGAAATACCAGAACACAAAACAGAAATTCCAAAGATGTGCTAACAACCAGTTAGAAGGCTCCAAAACTTTCAAAGGGTGTGCAAATGCCTTCTCACTCAAAAGAGTGAGGAGGTGGAATTGAAGAGAATACTTGTGCGAAGATATTCTTTGGGAAAAACTCTGCAGTTGATCTCTTGCTCACTGCCCCAAGGGGAGCAGTGGGGCTGTTTGATTTCTCAGCTCCAGCTTAGCGAAAGCTTCAAATGGAACAGCCTCTACCTTGTACGTATCCCCTGAATGTCTAAGAGAGGGCTCAGAAGCCTGGTCTTGATTACATGTCTGAAAAATCTGGAAATGAGAAACTGTGCTTTTCAGCCTCAGGTGGTGCTAAGGTAAAGTAGACTGCCATGTTTGAGAAGTAACTGTACTCTCACCAATATGAAGGTAAAGAATACAGGAGTATTTCACACTGTGGAAGAGATACAGTCTGGAGCCATTTTAAGTGTTGCCCAAGAGAACTGCCTAGATGACTGAAGGATGTCAGTAGACAGTTTTGCCTATAGTGGATTCCTGGAAAACTAGGACCAAAAGAGATACTGGCCACCAGAAAAAAAAAAAGAAGTGCTACTTCTCAAGGTTCTGATTAGCAGGTCCCAGCAGAGAGCCTCCTAAGAATCCATAGAAGCTAGTGCATGGGAGTTAGCTTTGAACACCTGTTTATCCTAGAAAATCCAAAGCTAACTTATGGCAGTACCATTCAAGTGAGAACTTTCTGTTTTCCGTTTTCCACCTACTCCTTTGTGCTCTAAAAGGAAAGGGCCCAAAACAGTGACTAGCATCCTGGCAGGGGGCGGGGAGAGGGAGGCGGGGAATAAAGGGCAAAAGGAAAGAAAAAAGTGGCCTTTGCCTCTTACCAAGGCAGCTCCTGACCCACCAGAAGCTGGGAAAGAGGAGAAAGTTTAATTTGAAATCGAGTTAGGTTTTATACTGGACTAAGGATTCTAGTCATAGAACTGAGATTAGAAAAGTCATCGAGTCTGCCAGTTCTCATTCTGTTACAAAAAAAACAATGTTCTTATCAAAAAAAAATTAAAGGGGTAGTAGCAGGAAAACAAAGGGGCATACTGATCACATCTCATAAGTCATGCCTATTTTAGGGTCTTGGTTATGCTAGCAAAGGCCCTGTTCCATAAGGCATTCAATATGCTTTCAATCAATGTAAATAAAATCATTAAAAATACCAGCTAGCTCACATAGTATTCAATATGTGCCACTTTTCATATATTTTTATGCTCCACTTAATGCTTACAACAACTCTATGATATAGGGGCTATCATTATCTATGTTCAAAGAAATGGAGAAACAGGCACAGAGAAGTGCCTGGGGAATAGGATCTATGAATTGGATGCTCCACTAGACATTGAGTTCCCAGAAGGAAGAGACCACAGCTAGTAAAGAGGACAGCTAGGATTCCTAACCAGGCAGCCTGGCTCTCAAGACACACTATTTGCCTCCAGGCTATTCTGCCCTCTCAAATTAGCAAACATTTATGGATAACTACTATGTACCTTATGCTGGATATTCAACAGTGGGTAAGTCAGATATTGTCTTTCCATGGAGTAATTTACGTTCTAGAAACGAAAAATAAGTAATAAACAAGTAAATTAATAAATGCAAGATTGAAAGAAATAAACAGGGTATTATGGTGAAAAGCACAAGCAAAGACCAGAGGTGACATACAAACAGACCTAAAGTGTGGGAAGGGGTGAACCAGCCAGAACAAGAAAGGGCTAACTTAGAAGTGGAGTGCAGGGCCAGGCGCGGTGGCTCACGCCTGTAATCCCAGCACTTTGGGAGGCTGAGATGGGTGGATCACCAGGTCAGGAGATCGAGACCATCTGTGAGAGGGTTCCCTGTGAGAGGGTACTGGGGAACAAGAAATGGCAGTCCAGGAAAGTATGGGTGAACCACATCCTCAGTCTTCTAATGGCTGCCTGGAGGGAGTTGCATCCTATGGAGGTATCATGGGGACCATGAGGAGGAATTTCAGGCAGGGTGGATATGGGGGCTTGGAAGGAATTGGGAGGAGTGTATGAAGATGGGGTGGACAATTTGGGGACAACCCCTATTCTTTCCTAACTCTTCAGAGGAAGAGAACCCTATAGGAGAAGAAAAAGTGGACATTTGAGTAATACCACCTGTATTATTAGTCTGTTTTCATGCTCTGATACAGACATACCCAAGACTGGACAATTTACAAAGGAAAAAGTTTAATTGGACTCACAGTTCCACGTGGCTGAGGAAGCCTCACAATCATGGTGGAAGGCAAGGAGGAGTAAGTCACTTCTTACATGGATGGCAACAGGCAAAAAGAGAATGAGAGCCAAGTGAAATGTGCTTCCCCTTATCAAACCATCAGATCTCCTGAGACTTATTCATTGCCATGAGAAGAGTATGGGGGAAACTGCCCCCATGATTCAATTATCTTCCACCAGGTTCTTCCCACAAGTGGGAATTATTGGAGTATAATTTAAGATGAGATTTGGGTGGGGATACAGAGCCAAACCATATCATTCTGCCCCGGCCCCTCTCAAATCTCATGTCCTCACATTTCAGAACAAATCATGCCTTCCCAGTAGTACCCCAAAGGCTTAATTCATTTCAATATTAACTGAAAAGTCAACAGTCCAAAGTCTTATCTGAGACAAGGCAAGTCCCTTCTACCTATGGGCCTGTAAAATCAAAAGCAAGTTAGTTACTTCCTAGATACGATGGAGGTATAGGCATTGGATAAATACAGCCATTGCAAATGGGAGAAATTGGCCAAAACAAGTGGGTTACAGGCCCCATGCAAGTCCAGAATCCAGCAGGGCAGTCAAATCTTAAAGCTCCAAAATGATCTCTTTTGACTCCATGTCTCATATCCAGGTCATGCTGATGCAAGAGGTGGGTTCTCATGGTCTTGGGAAGCCCCACCTCTGTAGCTTTGCAGAGTACAGCCTTCCTCCCTGCTGCTTTCACAGGCTGACATTGAGTGTCTGTGGCTTTTTCAGGTGAAGGGTGCAAACTGTCAGCAGATCTACCATTCTGAGGTCTGAAGGACAGTGGCCCTCTTCTCACAGCTTCACTAGGAAGTGTCCCAGTAGGCACTCTGTGTGGGGGCTCTAACCCCACATTTCCCTTCTGCACTATCCTAGTAGAGGTTCTCCATAAGCACCCTACCCCTGCAACAAACTTCTGCCTGGGCATCCAGGCATTTCCATACATCTTCTGAAATCTAGGTGGAGGTTCCCAAACCCCAATTCTTGACTTCTGTGCACCCACAGGCTCAACATCATGTAGGGGCTGTCAAAGTTTGAGGCTTAAACTCTTTGAAGCCATAGCCCAAGCTATACCTTGACCCGTTTTAGTCATGGCTGGAGCGGCTGGGATGCAGGGCACCAAGCCCCTGGACTGTGGATAGCATGGAGACCCTAGGCCCAGCCCACGAAACTATATTTTCTTCCTAGGACTCCACACCTGTGATGGGAGGGGCTGCCAAGAAGACCTCTGACATGCCCTGGAGATATCTTCCCCATTGTCTTGGGGATTAACATTTGGCTCCTCATTAATTATGCCAATTTCTATAGCCAACTTGAATTTCTCCTCAGAAAATGGGATTTTCTTTTCTATCACATTGTCAGGCTGCACATTTTCCAAATTTTTATGCTCTGCTTCCTTTATAAAACTGAATGCTTTTAACATCCAAAGTCTGAATTAACACATCCCAAGTCACCTCTTAAATGTTTTGCTGCTTAGAAATTTCTTCCACCAGATACCCTAAATCATCTCTCTCAAATTCAAAGTTTCACAGATTTCTAGGGCAGGGGCAAAATGCCACCAGTCTCTTTGCTAAAACACAACAACAACACACATCTTTGCTCCAGTTCCCAACAACTTCCTCATCTCCATCTGAGACCACTTCAGCCTGGACCTTATTGTCCAGGACAATACAGACAATATTGCTATCAAGCTTGTGGTCAAAGTCATTCAACAAGTCTCTAGGAAATTACAAACTTTCCCACATTTTTGTATCTTCTTCTGAGCCCTCCAAATTGTTCCAACCTCTACCTGTTACCCAGTTCCAAAGTCACTTCCATATTTTTGGGTATCTTTTCAGCAACACCCTACTCTACTGGCACCAATTTACTATATTATTCCATTTTCTAAGATAAAGACATACCTGAGACTGGGCAATGTACAAAACAAAAAGATTTAATTAGACTCACAGTTCCATGTGGCTGAGGAGGCCTCACAATCATGGTGGAAGACAAGGAGGAGCAAGTCATGTCTTACATGGATGGCAGCAGGCAAAAAGAGAGAACGAGAGCCAAGTGAAATGGGTTTCCCCTTATCAGACTATCAGATCTCATAACACGTATTCATTACCATGAGAACGTGTATGAGAAACTGCCCCCATGATTCAATTATCTCCCACCAGGTTCCTCCCACAACACATGGGAATTACGGGAGTACAATTCAAGATGAGGTTTGGGTGGGGACACAGAGCAAAACCATATCACCACATCATGCTCATATCTGAAACATAAAACTTTACTTGCTATCTGCTTTGGCCCTTTCAGGCCAGTGTGTCTATTCCTTTTGTATATAGGTCTTCTCTAGTAAGAAGCCAAATATTTAAACTCACCTTTTTCCAAGGAGAGAAAAGCATGGGTCAGACCTCCAACATTGGCTGGTAACTACCAGATGGAGGGGCCCAGTCATGGGAAAGGTGGCGAGATGGCCTGGGGGGCTCCAACTGCCCCTTTTCTTTGGAACCAGGCAGGAATGAGGCCAATAATTTATTGCTTTCCATTCTGTGGTATCTCTTTGTGCCCGTGTGTGTTCATGTGGGTGTGTGTTTCTTCTGTTGTTTATTCCTCTCCTGTTAAAAATGTAATGAACTCAGTCTAGGTACTTTTGTGGATTGTCATGCTATCCCTGTAGTTGATTCTAATGTCCAAATGTGTCATTATTTACCAATGGTGCAATAAATACTGTTATGGCTAAAAAGTCTGTATTTCCTATGAATGGGCCCATCTCCCACAAAAATATACTAACGAAGGAAAAGTAATATTCCATTAGACCAATTATAATAACATAATCTGAATAATCTGGCAGCAGAACAAACTGAGACTTCTGTATGTAAGTTTTATTCCTTTTTCAACAAAGAATCATACGTCCTGATATCTTGCCAATTGGTTCTTACCCTCTGCCCCTGTTTCAAATGGAGCCCTGTCAAATTCTACCTAAAGCCTTACACTCCTCTGCTTTCAGGGCTTCTGTGTCCTCACATGACTCCTACAGTGCCGGGTGCTCTGGTACCAGCAAAAAACATTACAGACTTAACGGTAGTTAGATTTTAATTTCATTACTTTGGACTTTAACCTGCCCTCTAATTAGATGATGAACTGAGGAAAATCTAATTACTTTTTCAATATTCCTTCCGTGGCATTCTTGATTATTGCTGTGTCCCATTTCTACAACTCACAGGGGCTTCCTGAATGTGGATAACAATCACCTCTTTCCCAACAAAAGCGGAAGTAGCTCCATTTGTTAAAGAGTGGGAAATCAGTTTGTTGGTTTGTTATGTGTCTGCTGTTTTACATTAGAATTGGCTCTGTAGGTTTCACCCCTACCATGAGATTAGTCAAGTTTGGGCACTCAGGTAGCCAAAGGCATTTAAAACATGCTACAATTGACTTCTGTCTTGAAACAATTATCTTTTGTTTTGCAAGACAAGCACGTGACCTTTCCTTCAGCCAGGAGCCAGTGGGTAATGGATTACTTGATTGACTGGGTATGACACTGCTGTTGAGAAATGTACTTTGAACATATTTGGCAAGTTGAAAGTGGCATAGCTCATTAGGATACTATTATGTTAATTTGAAATGCCACCCAGGTAAGGAAGCAGTTCTGCTATAATGGTACATTGTAAAGAACTGCCTGGATCCTTCAGATGGAGATGGCCTTACAGTGGTGAGGCCAGCTAGATGGTGTGGATCCCAGGACAATGTAATAGGCCATGCTACCTGCCCAACTCCTATGACTGCCTTTATGAGAAAGGCAAGAAAAGAGACTGGAATATCCTTGTGTTGCCTGATTGACTCCCACTGGCTTTATGGATTCAGGCAAATGAAGGAAACAAGAAAATAATGGGCTATGTCTAATCTTTTATCTTTTGCCTCAGACTCCACATTTCTCGGCAGGGATTAACTCGCCACCAATTAACTTGCCCCATTCCCCCAAACTCACCACAGTCACCACAACCACTGGAGTGAAAATGAAGGTCCTCGTGCTTCTTTGCATCAGATTCCTGGAAGAGATTTCACAAAGAGTCAAAGAGACAGTATCTTTAAAGATTAAAAACAAACACTGGTAAATCCAACCAAGAATTGTAATGGCAACTAGGGGAACAAGAACAACAGCAAAAAAGACAAAATTGCTTAACAAATGTTTACAGACACTTCACAGCCTCTCTACCTCATTTTGATTAAACTATTTAATACATTGGATTTACTTTCAGTGTATCGGAGATAAGGTCCTGTGAGTTTGAAGTCTGTGATCCACCAACAAACAAATTTTGCAGTAAGAGGTTTTCTTGTGGAGAACAGAAAAAACTGCTGAGCAAGAGAAGCTATCCTACCCAGCAATTCAAAAATATTTCCCCTTCTCTGCTTTTACTGAGATGCAAGATGACTCTTCTGCTTCTGAGAGGGTCAAAACACAGAAAAGAAAACCAGTCCAGAGGAAGGATTATCTTGGATACAAACCCTTTTCCTGGGATACTAGATAATCCAAAAATACAAGCTGGTGCAAGACAGCTAAACATCAGTCCAGCTCCTCTTTGTGTCTGTAAATGTAGCTCCATGTAAGTGACTTGGAACAATTAAACCACAAAATCCCAACAAGACAAAGTGCAGACAATTTATAGCCCAGCTCCTGCAGCTAGGGAGGAATATCTCATAGTCTTACCTAAGAAGCAATTACAAATGAAAGGGCTTCTCAGTAGTGGAGTTTTTTTTTTCAAGAGGCACTCTGCCAGAAAATTTTTTCACCAAAAGGCAGAGATCCATAAAACCTCCCTTTTTAAAATTATATCATTAATAGATGTACCAGGCATATTTGCAACATTGGAGGAGAGCATGTCTCTCAGTAGAAAAATGAGTAAATAGCTAGAGTTAAATATACATGGTTAATGAAGTCTGTACTCTTTGAAGGCCTTAACCATGGACAGTCCAGGGAGTACAAAGACTGTTGGTTTCAAAGTCCAATGAGTAAGAATTCAAATGTGGTTCCAATACTTACTAGCCCTAGGATTCAGGTAAGTTTTTAACCTCTCTGAGCCTTGGCTTCCTCAGTTGTATAAAAAGGACAGTAGCGTTTGCAACCTGGAATTACTATGGAGCCAGTACACAACAGTTGCTCTTACATCCCTGATCTTTTTTGCACAATTATAGAATAAAAATAGGAATAGTATAAATTTCTACCTTTTATACAAGATACTACATGATGAAAACCAAGGAAAGAATATTTAATGTCATTTAAAAAGACAATACCCTAGGAGGCAGAAGAACAGAAGTCAATTCCTGGCTCTGTCCATTTCCACAGCTATAATTCTGCTCTTCCATCTCTCTGGGCCTCCAACTCCTCATCTGAGAACTGGAGAGATTTGACCAACTTGTTGTTCCCTAGGGTTTCTTCTGGTTTTGAAATTCTTTGATTTCACTAATGACTGTTCTTGCTGGTAATATGTAAGCCACTGAATAGATATGTACTTAAAGCCCAATCATTTTGTATTAGAAGCAGCAGCATAGAATGGTAATGAGAAGGTTCCAAAACTGGACTGCTTTGGAGTTTGAATTCCAGACTTGCCACTTACTAACTCGGGGACCTGAGAAATTTCATCTCTCTGTGCATAAGTTATCTTATCTATAAAATGGGTAAAGTCATAGTTACTTGGGTCATGAAGATTTAGTGAGTTGGCCATGGAGGGTGCTAAGAATAGCATCTGACACAGAGTAAGCAGTCAGTGATTGACAACAGCTATGTTGTTGTTGTTGTTGTTGCTTTTATCCATTAAGGGGAGATGCAATAATCACTACAGTGGTTTGGCCAACTTTGGATTTAAAATATAGTAGTTTTGTCTTTGTATAAGTGAGTTGTAATCGATTACTTTCTATGTGCCCATCACATATTCAGTCCCCTCCTACTTCACTATGAACACCCAGAGCGATGACTGTCCCTACTTCTGTAGCCCAAGTGGGCAGATGCGAGACAGTTCTGAGTTCTCTATATATGGAAAGAAGACCAAGCCCAGAAAAATGTACTGTTAAGCACTGCCATAATTTGTGAAAAGGTCAGACAGTTATACAAGCATTTTGCTGAGACCAGAGAAAAGCAAACAAAGACTAATACAAGTACAAAAGACAATGATTTCAAAGTAAAAGACATGTTGAAACTTTTTAAAGAGTCACTTTCTGAATATTATGAAACTTGAGAAAAATCTGTATCAGCAATTTATAACATGACAGCAATATTGCCCAAACGGTTAAAACAACTGATTGATCTAGAGCAGATTTTTATGCCAACTAATCTAACTTGTGTTGGCAGCAGGTACCTTCTAGAAGTTTTATATTCATTTAATGGCAGTTTCATTGTTTAGCGTCTATGAAACTTTGATCTCACCAACTACAATCAGTCACAGCACAGTTAGGTAGAGTGAACACCTGGGATTGTTACTGCAAAGAACAGACTCTCTGGCCTCAAAGAGCTTATAGTCTAATATGAGCAATTACAACCCAGCACAAGATGTAAAGAGTGACGCTGTGTGGTTCAGACATCAAGAAAGCAATAAGGCTTGAGGAGATGGGGATAGTGCTCTTTGATAATGTGTTTCAGATGCCATCTTATCGACAATGTTTCTCATTTTACTTTTACCTAGACCTGCCCTCTAGTTCCACTTTTAGTTTTCTCTACAGATTCTTCTAGCCTTAACTATTTCTAATTCCACTAAAAAAGGCAGTTTGCTACTGAGTCACAGAAAACATTACAACCCCCCTCACACATTTCCATTGACTTTCATCACACAGAACTTAATTTTCTCAAGTTAAATCATTTGTAATACTATAGTTTAAAAGAATTTCCTAATGTAGCCCTTCTGAATCTCCTAATAAAATATTGTTGAAGATAAAGAGCAAATTCAAACAGAAACTCAAGAATAGCCAGAAAATAACAATAGTGAAAACACAGCATATCAGACCTTATGGAAATAGTTAAAAGAGAAGTCAGAGGAAAAATAGTAGCCTCAAATACATCTCTGATTACAAAAAGAAATAGGAAAATGTGTAAATTAGGCACCCAAGTTACAAAATACAAAATAAGGCTAAGAAAAGCAGAAAGATGAAGTTAATAAAGATAAGGAGAAATGAATGACTTAGAAATGAAGAAAAAAGGTGCTAAGCAGTAAAATATAAAATTGGTTAAAAACACCAAAAAGTAAACAACTTATGGTCCACTCTGATAAAGAAAAGAGAGGAAAAGCAAAAAATAAAAAATAAATACAAAATAAAAGATCTGAGGGTGAGGCAAGATGGTGGAATAGAAGGCTCCACTGATTGTTTCCCCTACAGGAAGGCCAAATTTTAACAATTGTCTGCACACAAAGAAGCACCTTCATAGGAACCAAAAACGAGGTAAGTAATCATAGAACCTAGTTTTAACCCTAACACTGCTGGAAGAGGCACTGAAGACATAGGAGAGATAGTCTTGATTCCCAGACAACACCTCTCCCTCATTCCTCCCAGCAATGGCCGTGCAGCACAGAGAGACAATCTGTGCACTTGGGGGAGGGAGCGCACAGTGACTGAGGGACTTTGCATTGAACTCTGTGCTACCCTGTCACAGCAGAAAGTAAAACCATGCTGAACTCAGTCAGTGCCTGCCCACAGAGGGACCATTTGGACCAGCCCTAGCCAGAGGGGAATGGCCCATTCCAGTGCTTAGAACTTGAGTTTCAGCAAGCCTCACCACAACAGGCTAAAGGGCACTAGGGTCCTAAGTGAACTTGAAAGGCAGTCTAGGACATAAAGACTGAAAATCTTAGGCATGTCCTGGCGCTATGCTGGACTTACAGCCAATGGAATGCGGCAGCATGTGACCTAGGGAGATACCAGGCAGGGTGGCTTGAAAGTGTTTACACCACCCCTCTCCTAATCCCAGACAGGGAAGCTTAGAGCAACAAAAGTGACTCCTTCCATCTGCTTGAGAAAAGGAGAGAGAAGCATAAAGAGGATGTTGTCTTGCATCTTGGACACCAGATAAGCCACAGTAGGATAGGGCACCTGGCAGAATTGTGAGGCCCATATTCCAGGCCCTAGGCCCCAGACAACATTTCTAGACACACGCTGGGCCAAAAAGGAACACTCTTCCTTGAAGAGAAGGACGCAGTCCTGGCAGGATTCACCACCTGCTGAAAGAATTGCTGGGCCCTGAATAAACAGGAGCAATACCCAGATGGTATGCTATGGGCCCTGGATGAGACTCTGAGATGTGCTGGCTTCAGGTACCAGTTCAACCGCAGTGAGACAGAACACCATGCAGGCTCTTGGGTTCTAAGTCAAGGCGTGGGCTCTTGGACAAAATTTTTGGATATACCTTGGGCAAGAGGGGAGCCCACTGCCCTGAAGTGTGAGTCCCAGGCCTGGCAGTATTCACCACAGGCTGACTGAAGCACCCTTGGGCCTTAAGTGAACATCAGCAGTGGCCTGGCAGTATGATCTCCTTATGGGTTAGAGGTGGTGGTGGCCACAGGGAGAGGCTCTTTTTCCTGTGTAAAGGGGAGGGAAGAGAGAAGGGCTTTGCCATATAATTTGAGAGCCAGCCTAGCCAGAATAGAAGAGAACATCAGGTAGATTTCTAAGGTTTTTGACTCTGATTCCTGGCTGCCAGACAGCATCTCTGGACCTGCCCAGGGCCTGGGGGAACTCACCAACCTGAAAGGAAGAATGCAAACCTGGCTGGCTTCACTACCTGCTGATTGTAGAGCCCTAAAGCATTAAGTGAACATAGGTGGCAGACAGGTAATGGTTACAGCAGGCCTTGGGAAAGACCCAGTGCTGTGCTGGCTTTCCGTCAGAGCCAGGGCAGTTCTAGGTGTGATGGCCACAGTGTGCCTGCATCACCCCATCCCTACCTCCAGGTAGTTTAGCACAAAGAGAGAGACACTATTTGTTTGGGAGAAGGTAAGGAAAGAGAAAGAGTCTCTGTCTGGTAATCCAAAGAGTTCATATGGATCTTATCCAAAACCACCAAGGTGATACATCTACAAGTCTGCAAGAACCACAGCATTACCGGGCTTGGATTCCACATTTCTTCAAATACCTGAAAAGCCTTCCTGAGGAGGACAGGCACAGATTGTGAAGTCCATGTTGTGAGAACTACAATAAGTATGTAACTTTTCAATGCCCAGACACCAAAGAACCTCTACAAGTATCAAGACCAGCCAGGAAAATACAACCTCATCAAATGAACTAAACCAAGCACCAGGGACCAATCTTGGAGAAACAACCATATATGACCTTTCAGACAGAGAATTCAGAGTAGCTGTTTTGAGAAAAAAAGAAATTCAAGATATCACAGAAAAGGAATGTAGAATTCTATCAGATGACTATAACAAAGAGATTAAAGTGATTAAAAACAATCAAGCCAAATTCCAGAGTTGAAAAATGCAATTCACAGACTGAAGAATGCATGACAGTCTCCTAGTAACCGAATTGATCAAGCAGAAGAATTAGTGAGCTTGAAGATAGGCTATTTGAAAAGACACAGCCAGAGGAGACTAAAGAAAAAAAAACAATAAAAAACAATAAAGCACACCTACAATATCCAGAAAATAGCCTCAAAAGGGCAAATCTAAAAGTTATTGGCCTTAAGGAGGAAATAGAGAAAGTGATAGGGGTAGAAAGTTTATTCAAAGGGATAATATCAGAGAATTTCCCAAACCTGGAGAAAGGTATCAATATTCAAATACAAAAATGTTATAGAACATCAAGAAGATTTAATCTAAAGAGGTATTGAGGTATTAAATACCTCAAAGCATTTAACCCAAAGAGGTTTTGAGGTATTAAATACCTCAAAACATTTAATAATCAAACTCCCAAAGGTCAAGGATAAAGAAAGGATCCTAAAAGCAGCAAGAAAGAAAAAAAATACACAATTGAGTCCCAATACATCTAGCAGCAGACTTTTCAGTTGAAACCCTACAGGCCAGGAAAAAGTTGCATGACATATTTAAATGCTGGAGGAAAAAACTTTTGCCCTATAAGAGCATATTCAGTGAAAATATCCTCCTTTAAGCATGAAAGAGAAATAAAGACTTTCCCAAACAAAAGCTGAGGGATTTCATCAACACCAGACCTGTCCTATAAGAAATACTAAAGGAAGTTCTTCAATCTGAAAGAAAAGGACATTAATGAACAATAAGAAATCATCTGAAGGTACAAAACTCACTGGTAATAGTAAGTGCACAGACAAGCACAGAATATTATAATCCTGTAATTGTGAGGTGTATGTTACTCATATCTTAAGTAGAAAGATATGAATCAAGTAGAAAGGTAATGAACCAATCAAAATTAATAACTACAACAACTATTCCGGACATAGACAGTACAATTAGACAAAGAGAAAGAACAAAAATTAAAAAGTAGGGGACAAAGTTAAGACATAGAGGCTTTATTAGTTTTATTTTTGTTTGTAACAGGGTTAAGTTATTATTAAATTAAAATAATGGGTTATAAGACAGTATTTGCAAGACTCATGGTAACCTCAAATTTTAAAAATGCAATAGATAAACAAACAATAAAAAGCAAGAAATTAATACATATCACCAGAGAAAATCACTTTCACTAAAAGGAAGACAGGAAAGAAGAAAAAAAAGGAAGAGATAAACACAAAACAGTTAGAAAACAAATAACAAAATGGCATACCTAAATCCTTACTTATCAATAATAACATTGTAAATGGACTAAACTCTCCAATAAAAAAAGATATAGAGTGGCTGAATGAATGAAAAAGCAAGACCTAATAATTTGTTGCCTACAAGAAATGCACTTAACCTATAAAGATAAACAGATGCTGAAAATAAAGAGATGGAAAAAGATATTGCATGTCAATGGAAACCAAAGAAAAGCAGGAGTACCTATACTTATATCAGACAAAGCAGATTTTAAGACAAAAACTGTAAGAGGAGACAAAGAAGGTCATTACGTAATGATAAAGTAGTCAATTCAGCAGGAGGATATAACAATTGTAAATACATATGCACCCAATACTGGAGTACCTACATACATAAAGCAAGTTTTTTTTAGAGCTAAAGAAAGAATTAGAATTCAATTCAACAATAGCTACAGATTCCAACACCTCACTTTCAGCATTAGGCAGATCTTCTAAACAGAAAATCAACAAGAAACATTGGATTTAATCTACGCTGTAGAACAAATGGACCTAATAGGTATTTACAGAACATTTCATCCAACAGCTGCAGAACACATGTTCTCCTCCTTAGCAAATGGATCATTCTCAAGGATAGTCTACACATTAAATCACAAAACACATCTTAAAACATTCAAAACAATTGAACTAATATTAAGCATCTTCTTTGACCACAATGGAATAAAACTAGAAATCAATAACAAGAGGAATTTTGGAAACTATACAAACACATGGAAAGTAAACAATATCCTCCTGAACGACCATGGGTCAATGAAGAATTAAGAAGGAAATTGAGACCAGGCATCATGGCTCACACCTGTAATCCTAGCACTTTGGGATGCCAAAGCAGGAGGATCACTTGAGGCCAGGAGTTCAAGATCAGCCTGGGCAATATGGTAAGAACCTGTTTCTATTAAAAAATTTTAAAAAGAAGGAAACTGAAAAATTTCTTGAAACAAATGATAATGAAAACACAATACAGAAAAACCTGTAGGATACAGTAAAAGTGACAGCAATACTAAAAGGGAAATGTATAGCAATAAGTACTTACATCAAAAAAGAGAAAAAACTTCAAATAACTTTATGTTGCATCTTAAAGAGCTAGAAAAATAAGAGCAAACCAAACCCCAAATTCCTAAAAGAAAAGAAATAATAAAGATCAGAGCGGAAATAAATGAAATGGAAAAAGAAAAAGAAAATGTCAATGAAACAAAAAGTTGTTTTTTTGAAAAGATAAACAAAAGTGACAAACCTTTAGCCAGACTAAGAAAACAAGAGAATATTCAAGTAAACAAAATCAAAGATGGAAAAGGAGACATTATAACTGATACCACAGAAATTCAAAGGATCATTAGTGGCTACTAGGAGCCAATATGCCAATAAACTGGAAAATCTAGAGGAAATGAATCAATTCTTAGACACATACAACCTACCAACATTGATAAACACAATCTTATGAAAAACCCCAAAGCCTAAATAGAGCAATAGCAAGTAAGAAGATGAAACATTAATAAAGAGTATCCCAGTAAAGAAAACACCAGGACCTGATGTCTTCACTGCTGAATTCTACCATTTGAAGAAGAACTAATACCAATTGTACTCAAACAATTCCAACAAATAGAGGAGAAGGGACTACTTCCAAACTCATTCTGCAAAGACAATATTACCCTCATACCAAAACCAAAGACACATCAAAAACACAAAAACTACAAGCCAATATCCCTTATTAATATTGATGCAAAAATACTCAGTAAAATACTAGCAAACCAAATTCAGCAATACATTAAAAGGATTATTCATCATGATCAAGTGGGATTTATTCCAAGGATGCAAGAATGGTTCAACATATGCAAATCATTTACTGTGGTACATCATATCAACAGAATGAAGGAAAAAATGTATATGATCATTTCAATTGATGCTAAAAAAGCATTTAATAAAATTCAATATCCCTTCATGATCTTTCAAAAAGAAAACACAAAAAACTGGGTATAGAAACATACCTCTACATGATAAAAGCCATGAATGGCAGGCCCATAGCAGTTATTATATTGAATGGGGAAAAACTGAAAGCCTTTCCTCTAAGATCTGGAACAAGACAAGGATGCCCACTTTCACCACTGTTATTCAGCATAGTACTGAAAGCTCTAACTGGCACAATCACATAAGAGAAAAAAAATTAATAGCATTCAGATTGAAAAGAAAACAGTCAAATTGATCCTCATTTGCAGATGATATAACCTTATAGTTGGAAAAACCTTAAAACTCTGCAAAAAAAAAAAAAAAAAAAAAAAAACTACTAGAACTTATAAACGAATTCAGTGAAGTTGCAGGATACAAATTAACATACAAAAATCAGTGCATTTCTATATGCTAACACTGAACCATCTGAAAAAGAAATTTAAAAAGTAATCCCAGTTACAATAGCCACAAATGAAATTAAACAGCTAGGAATTAATTTAACTTAACCAAAGAAGTGAAAGATCTCTATAACAAAAACTATAAAACCTATTAAAGAAATTGAAGAGGACATACAAAAATGGAAAGATATTCCATGTTAATGGATTGGGAGAATGAATATTGTTAAAATATCCACACTACCCAAAGCAATCTACAGATTCAACATGATTCTTATCAAAATACCAATGACATTTTTCACAGGAATAGAAAACACAATCCTAAAATTTATATGGAACCACAAAAGACCAAGAAGAGCCAAAGCTATCCTGAGCGAAAAGAACAAAACTGAAGATATCACATTACCTGACTTCAAATTATACTTCAGAGCTATGGTAACCAAAACAGCATGGTACTGGAGTAAAAATAGATGCATAGACCAATGGAACGCAGCAGAGAACCCAGAACCAAATGCACATACCTAGAGAGAACTCATTTGGACAATGATGCCAAGAACATACATTGGGGAAGACAGTCTCTTCAATAAATGGTGCTGGGAAAACTGGATATCCATATTCTGAAGAATGAAACCAGACCCCTATCTCTCGCCATGTACAAAAATCAAATCAAAATAGATTAAAGATGTAAATCTAAGACCTTAAACTATGAAACATCTATAAGAAAACATTGGGGAAACTCTCCAGGACATTGTTCTGGGCAAAGATTTCTTGAGTAATATCTCACAGGTGCAGGCAATCAAAGCAAAAATGTACAAATGAAATCACACCAAGTTAAAAAGCTTCTGCACAGCAAAGGAAACAATCAAGAAAGTGAAGAGACAACTCACAGAATGGCAGAAAATATTTGCAAAGTATCCCTCTGACAAGGGATTAATAACTAGAATATATAAGGAGCTCAAATAACTCTATAGGAAAAAAATCTAATAATCCAATTTTTTAAATGAGCAAAAAATTTGAATAGACATTTTTCAAAAGAAGACATACAAATGGCAAACAGGCATATAAAAAGGTGTTCTACATGACTGATCATCAGACAAATGCAGATCAAAACTGCAATGAGATACCATCTTACCCAAGTTAAAATGACTTTTACTTAAAAGACAGGCTATAACAAATGCTAGTGAGGATGTGGAGAAAAGGGAACCCTCGTCCATTGTTGGTGAGAATGTAAATTAGTACAACCACTATGTAGAACAGTTTGAATGTTTCTCAAAAAACAAAAAAAATAGAACTACCATAAAATTCAGCAATCCCACTGCTAGGTACACACCCAAAAGTAAGGAAATCAGGATATCGAAGAGATATCTGCACTCTCGTGTTTGTTGCACTATTCACAATAACCAAGATTTGGAAGTAAACTAAATGTACATCAACAGATGAGTGGATAAAGAAAACCTGTTATATATACACAATGGATTGCTATTTAGCCATAAAAAAAGAATGAGATCCTGTCATTTGCAACAACATGGATAGAACTGGAGGTCATTATAATAAGTGAAATAAGCCAGGCACAGAAAGACAAACTTCACATGTTCCCACTCATTTGTGAGAGCTAAAAACTAAAGCAATTGAACTCATGGAGATAGAGAGGAGAATGATGGTTACCAGAGCCTGGGAAGGATAGTGGGGGCATGACAGTGGAGGGGATGGTTAATGCGTACAAAAATAGTTGGAAAGAATGGATAAGACCTAGTATTTAATAGCATAACAGGGTGACTATAGTCAATAATAATTTAACTGTACATTTTAAAGTAACTAAAAGGCTTTACTGGATTGTTTGTAACACAAAGGAAAAATGCTTGAGAGTATAGATACCCCATTTACCACGATGCAATTATCACATATTGCATGCCTGTATCAAAATATCTCATGTGTCCCATAAATATATACATCTATTATGTACCCACAAAAATTACAAATAAAAATAATTTTTAAAAAGCAATGAGAAGAATGAAATAAATAACTCAGATTCAAAGAAAAATTGAAGAACATAATGGACTATTTTTTCAATTTCATATAACAGATAATTTTCTAGGAAAAAAGTAGCTTGCTAAGGCTTCCTAACAGGCTATCCTTGATAGCCTGAAAGAAATTAAGAAGGTGCTTTATTTTTCCCCTACTCGGTACTGTCCTCAAGCTCAGGAATGGAGAGTCTGTATCAACACAAAAATGAAGCCACTGGCTTTCTAAAGCACAGGTGCCACCAATGGATGCCTAGTGACCAGAGCAATTTCTTTTTGTAGAGACTACAATTCCACAAAAATGATATAGCAAGCTGAGGGTATTGAAGGGGAAAACAGTGGCACTGGTTCATTGCATTCTACCAAGCAAAGCCTTTTAGATGGTGTGGAGGCAAAAAGAACCCTGACAAAATATTGTTTACATTTTTGTTTTTATACACTCTAACATTTCAGAGTATAACAGAATCAGAAAGATCAAGTCCAAAAGGATTTCATACCTCAGCCCTGCAACAACACATTATTGCCAGGGTCAAGGAGTTAGGTTACATGAGATTTCCAACTACCTGCTGATTTGAGAAGTTGCTGCCAGCACTCAGAAAAAGGGTGAACTAGACCAGGGACTTTCCGATATTATATTGGCAAACATCAGGTATGGATGTAAATCTCAGAAATCCTCTTGGCTCAAAATTCATGGCTTCTGCACAAGAATTAGTGTCGAAATTAAGGAGATCTTGCGGAGCAAGAGAACCCAGAGCAGAGTTTGCTCTTATCTCTAGAAATTACAAATCCCCATGCTCATATATCTCCTCATTACAACCTTCTAAAATTCCTTTACTGATGCATTATTAAAATAGAGAAAGTCACATGGAGTTTTAATTTTGGTATCTGAAAAGATCCCACTCCTACTTCTGTCATTTATTTTACCAGGTAAATAACTATATATGTCCAATCTCAGGACTTGGGTCCTAAAGTCAACAAGTTTAATCCTGCAACACTATCCCTACAGAAGATATCTATGGCATATTAATAAACAGTGGCATTGGATTCACCCAAATCTAGATGGTCCTGCTGTAGCCTAAGTTTTTGTATCCCGTCCCCGCCAAATAATCATATGTTTAACCTAGTCCCTAATATCATGTTGTCAGAAGGTGGGTCCTTTGCGAGGTAATTAGGTCATGAGGTTAGGGTCTATGTGAATGAAATTAGTTTCCTTATAGGAGGCCCAAAGGAGCTCCTTTGCTCCTTCCACCATGTGAAGACACAACAGCATGGCATCATCTATCAATCAGGAAACAGGGCTTCACCAGATACAGAATCTGCCAGCATTTTAATCTTGGATATCCCAGGCTCCAGAACTACAAAAAATAAATTTCTGTCATTTATAAGCTACCTGGTTCATGGTATTCTGATATAGCAGCCCAAATGAACTAAGATAGGCCCCTTAATTCTTTTCTATCCACAGGGCACAGATATCTCCAAAACAAAAGCAGCTTTAGGTGTCAAGCCATCTCAAAATATCTGATAGCTACAGGTAGGCCTCAAACAAGGCAGAGTTATTTTGCTGTATATTTTCCATTTTCCTTACCAGATCCCCTGTCTGCCTTTCTTTACTCTGCTCTCTGTCCCGAGAGTCATCTGTATGGAACGCATCAACCGTTTCCCAAGCCCTCTGGCTTTCACTTGGATTGAGCCAATGTGAAGCACTTGTAGTAGAGTGAAGGGAGAACGGTGGCTCCCTCCCTGCAAGGTCACTGAGAGATAACTGTATTCATCCACCAAAAGTCATTGTTCCATTCAAGAAGGGTGACTCTACAAAAACATTCCCACCTTGGTCTTTTTGGGTCTCAGTATGGTAGCAGCTCAGTCGCTAACAAGACACTGAGTTATTGCACCATCTCTTGTGCATATCATTACAAATAGTTCTTTTGTATACAAACCTCCTCTAATTATTTCATATTGAAGGTGCCATCTGTCTTCCATGAAGGTAGGACAGATAGTCTCAATTGGGGAACTTCTAAAACCATAGACAAGACAAATTTTATCCATCAAAATGGAAGATATCACCTACCTGTTTGAAGTAGAATTAGTCAGAGAGCATTTACTCCCACATCAAAAGCCAATAAATCTCTAAAGCAATTGTTCAGATGGGAATAACAAATGTTGACAATATGTTTATTGGTGTCCCTGAGAAAGACCTTCTATCCTGGTATGTGTGGGTCCACAACCTATGAACTGATTTTTCCCCCCTGGCTCATCATAAAGTAAATACTGATATGCTCTGCTTTGCCCCACCCACCCCACACAGAACTCCCCTTCAAATTCCCATTCAGAGAAGATACCTTAGGGAAAAGAGTCCTACCTCTACAACAGCAGAGTAAATTCATACCAGTATGCAGTCCTTCTTTCTTAGATATGAAGACACAGCCACTGATGACCAGAAACATGAAAAGAACAAGTAGTATCCAAGAGAAATAGGAAAAATGACTTTAAAATAAGTCAGGTAAAAAAGAAAATGATTTTTAAATCCTATAGTAAATAAAATTATTGTCTTCACAAAATGAGTACTATGACAAAGAATTAATTAATAAAAATTGGAAGTAAAGATATTAGAAATTTAAAATCATTTCTGAAATAAAATACTTAGGAGAGCTAAAAAAAGTCAAATAAATTTTCTAGAAATGAAGCAAAGAAACAGTCATGAAAAAAGAAAAGAAATTCAAAAGTTACCAACATCCAGTTAATAAGCTCTATAAAGAGAAACCTAAAAACAAAACAAACAAAAAAAAAACCTAAAAGGGAGAAAATTATCAAAGAAATAATACGAGAAATTTTCCCAGAGTTTAAAAAAGACATGTCTTCTGATTAAAAGTACAAACAAAATGCCTAGCATGAAAACTTAAAAAGAAAAAAAAAATACCTAAACACATAATTTTGAAATGTCAAAATTCTGAGTATAACAAAACATTCTAAAAGCCTCTGGAGAGAAAAATGAGTTACCTGCAAAGGATGCCTCCTCATCAGCTCAGCAGATATTAGAAGCTAATGGGCCAATGCTTTTAAGGTTTTCAGGGAAAATAATTTTCAACATAGAGTTCTATACCCAGCCAAATTATCAGTTAAATGTGATGGCAAAGTAAAGATATTTTAGAGATGTAAAAAGTCAAAAAGCTTCCCTTTTTTTAATGCAATTTTAATAAAAATGCTAGTTTGAATTTTTATGAGGAAGTTGATAAATACATTATAACACTTACAAGAAAGAATAAATATCAACAAACAGAATCAGCCTTAATAAAAAGAGGTGGGGGCGAGGAGGTGCTCTCCATACAAGCTTCTAAGGGATACTATAAAATTTCAGAAAAGAAAGCATATAGACACCTATTGGTTCACGGGATGGTGGTGGGAAAAGAATTGTACATCCCTGCCTAAAACCTCCAGAAAGTTATGCTCCAGATAAATTGAAGTCTTAAAAATTAAAGAGAAAGCAATAAATAATTTTAAAAGACAAAAATGTAACAGAATGTCTACATAGTCCAAAGACTAGAAAGAAATTTGGGAGTTTTATTTAAAACCCCCAAAAGCATAAACTATGGAACTAAAAAGAAATTTATAATTTGATTATATAAAACTTAAGAGTTCAACTTAAGCTCAACTTGTCATCATGTGAAGCCACTGATAAAGTCAACAGACATATAAAAGATTAATATAATACATACCTACGTTTAAGCCAGTCACTACTTAGAGTATTTCAGGGATTCCTGAAAACTAGCATGAAAAAAACAACCTCAGTAAAAATGGGTGAAGGATAAGAAAGGCAATTTGCAAAAGCGGGAACCCAAAAGACCAACAAATATGTGAAGTATTTTTTAAATAATTCGTTCACAGAGAAATTCAAAACAAAACATCACGGAATTACCGCTTTATATCCATTAAACTGGCAACAAGTATAAAACTGTAGAAGTGTAGATACAGACACCCCAGAGAACAATCTGGTGGCAAAATGATTATATATATATAACCCAGAACATCTACATCCCAAACTAATTCCCGCAGCAGGTTCTTATGGGTACACATATGAGGATGCTTGTTGCAGCTCCTTCGTAGAGTAGGGAACTGGAAGCAGTCTAAGTGTCCATAACAAAGGGAGAGGTTATGTTAATTTGTGGCAAAGGTACACCATGGAGTACTGTTGTTGGAGTTCAGAAAAAGATACCCCAAAATATGGCACTTTAGCATGCTGTGTGCTTTGAATTAAAGAAATGGAAAGACCTCAGAACTAAGCCTCAGAACCAAGGTCTCCCTCTGACCTTTCACCACCCCTCTGGCTCTCTGATCCTCTTTCGTTGTTCAAGCTCAGCAAGGGACTCTCTCTGGAATTTCCTTATTTGACTAGGGAGGCTTCTTTCCTAAAGAAATGTAACTGTCTTAAGACCCCCTCCTTAGGAATCTCATCAAATAATTAGGAAAAATTAACCACAGGAGACGAGAAGAGACTCAGAGTCTCCACCATACCCAGACAGGCTTTTTTTTTTTTTTTTCATCTATAAATGTTTACCATTCAAATTGTAATTATTGAGATGCTTCAAAAATAACTCTTAGAAATTTAAATTCATAATCAACTCATCTACCTTATTACACCTGTGCTTATTTAAAAACAATGCATGGAATCACCTATATAGTTTTATATCTATTTATACCCCCATTATTTTGACCAGGATAGGGTAGCTTACAGCATATAAATGTACCACAATTCTTCATAAATTATACACACCTATACACATATTCATATGTAAATGCTCTAGAGAGTTGCTGAGGCAACTAGGACTTAAGGGACCAACATCCGTGTTTGCCAACAAAAATATAGGCAAGTAAGCCAGTTTGATTTGAGTACATCTGTAATCTGTTTCTTTCTTTAAAAAAATTTTTTTTATTATACTTTAAGTTCTGGGATACATGTGCAGGATGTGCAGGTTTGTTACATAGGTATACACGTGCCATGGTGGTTTGCTGCACTCATCAACCCATCATCTACATTAGGTATTTCTCCTAATGCTATTGCTCCCCTAGCCTTCCACCCCCTGACAGGCCCCAGTGTGTGATATTCCCCTCCCTGTGTCCATGTGTTCTCATTGTTCAACTCCCACTTATGAGTGAGAACATGCAGTGTTTGGCTTTCTGTTCTTTTGTTAGTTTGCTAAGAATGATGGCTTCCAGATTCATCCATGTCCCTGCAAAGGACATGAATTCATCTTTTTTCTGGCTGTATAGTATTCCATGGTGTATATGTGCCACATTTTCTTTCTCCAGTCTATTATTGATGGACATTTGGGTTGGTTCCAAGTCTTTGCTATTGTGAATGGTGTTGCAATAAACATACATGTGCATGTGCCTTTATAGTAGTATGATTTATAATCCTTTGCGTATATGCCAAGTAATGGGATTGCTGGGTCAAATGGCATTTCTGGTTCTAAATCCTTGAGGAATTGCCACACTGTCTTCCACAGTGGTTGAACTAATTTACACTCCCACCAACAGTGTAAAAGTGTTCCTGTTTCTCCACATCCTCTCCAGCATCTATTGTTTCCTGAGTTTTTAATGATCCCCTTTTTAACTGGCATGAGATGGTATCTCATTGTGCTTTTGATTTGCATTCCTCTAATGACTAGTGATGATGAGCTTTTTTTCATATGTTTTTTGGCTGCATAAATGTCTTCTTTTCAGACGTGTTTATTCATATCCTTTGCCCACTTTTTGATGGGGTTTTTTTTCCTGTAAATTTGTTTAAGTTCTTTGTAGATTCTGGATATTAGCCCTTTGTCAGATGGATAGATTGCAAAGATTTTCTCAAATTCTTCAGGTTGCCTATTCACTTTGATGGTAATTTCTTTTGCTGTGCAGAAGCTCTTTAGTTTGATTAGATCCCATTTGTCAATTTTGGCTTTTGTTGTAATTGCTTTTGGTGTTTTAGCCATGAAGTCTTTGCCCATGCCTATGTCCTGAATGGTTTGCCTAGGTTTTCTTCTAGGGCTTTTATGGTTTTAGGTCTTACATTTAAGTCTTTAATCCACCTTGAATTAATTTTTGTATAAGATGTAAGGAAGGGGTCCAGTTTCAGTTTTCTGCATATGGCTATCCAGTTTTCCCAACACCACTTATTAAATAGGGAATCCTTTCTCCATTTCTTGTTGTTGTCAGATTTATCAAAGATGAGATGGTTGTAGATGTATGGTGTTATTTCTGAGGCCTCTGTTCTGTTCCATTGGCCTATATATCTGTTTTGGTACCGGTACCATGCTGTTTTGGTTACTGTAGCCTTGTAGTATAGTTTGAAGTCAGGTATCATGATGCCTCCAGCTTTGTTCTTTTGGCTTAGGATTGTCTTGGCTGTGTGGGCTCTTTTTTGGTTCCATATGAAATTTAAAGTAGTTTTTTCTAATTCTGTGAAGAAAGTCAGTGGTAGCTTGATGGGGATAGCATTGAATCTATAAATTACTTTGGGCAGTATGGCCATTTTCATGATATTGATTCTTCCTATCCATGAGCATCAATCTTTTTCCATTTGTTTGTGTCCTCTCTTATTTCCTTGAACAGTGGTTTGTAGTTCTCCTTGAAGAGGTCCTTGACATCCCTTGCAAATTGTATTCCTAAGTATTTTATTCTCCTGGTAGCAATTGTGAATGGGAGTTCACTCATGATTTGGCTGTCTGTTTTTCTATTATTGGTGCATTGGAATGCTTGTGATTTTTGCACATTGATTTTGTATCCTGAGACTTTGCTGAGGTTGCTTATCAGCTTAAGGAGATTTTGGCTGAGACAACAGGGTTTTCTAAATATACAATCATGTTATCTGCAAACAGAGATCATTTGACTTGCTCTCTTCCTAATTGGATACCTTTTTTTTTTTCTTTCTCTTGCCTAATTGCCCTGGCCAGAAATTCCAATACTATGTTGAATAAGAGTGGTGAGAGAGGACATCCTTGTCTTGTGTCAGTTTTCAAAGGGAATGCTTCCAATTTTTGCCCATTCATTATGATATTGGCTGTTGGTTTCTCATAAATAGCTCTTATTATTTTGAGATATGTTCCATTAATACCTATTTTATTGAAAATCTTTAGCATGAGGGCTGTTGAATTTTGTCAAAGACCTTTTCTGCATCTCTTGAGATAATCATGTGGTTTTTGTCTTTGGTTTTATGTGATGGATTACGTTTATTGATTTGCAAATGTTGAACCAGTCTTGTATCCCAGGGATGAAGCCAACTTGATCGTGGTGGATAAGCTTTTTGATGTTCTGCTGGATTTGGTTTGTCAGTATTTTATTGAGGATTTTTGCATTGATGTTCATCACGGATATTGGCCTGAAATTTTCTTCTTTGTGTGTGTCTCTGCCAGGTTTTGGTATTAGTATGATGCTGGCCTCATAAAATGAGTTAGGGAGGATTCCCTCTTTTTCTATTGATTGGAATAGTTTCAGAAGGAATGGTACCAACTCCTCTTCGTACCTCTGGTAGAATTTGACTGTGAATCCATCTGGTCCTGGACTTTTTTTGGTTGGTAGGCTATTAATTAGTGTCTCAATTTCAGAACTTGTTATTGGTCTCTTCAGGGATTTGACTTCTTCCTGGTTTAGACTTGGGAGGGTGTATGTGTCCAAGAATTTATCAATTTCTTCTAGATTTTCTAGTTTATTTGTTTAGAGGTGTTTATAGTATTCTCTGATGGTAGTTTGTATTTCTGTGGGATCAGTGATGATATCCCCTTTATCATTTTATATTGTGTCTATTTGATTCTTCTCTCTTTTCTTCTTATAGTCTGGCTAGTGGTCTATCTGTTTTATCGATCTTTTTGAAAAACCAGATCCTAGATTCATTGATTTTTTGAAGAGTTTCTTGTGTCTCTATCTCCTTTAGTTCTGCTCTGATCTTAGTTATTTCTTGTATTCTGCTAACTTTTGAATTTGTTTGCTCTTGCTTGTCTAGTTCTTTTAATTGTGATGTTAGGGTGTCGATTTTAGATCTGTCCTGCTTTCTCTTGTGGGCATTTAGTGCTATAAATTTCCCTCTAAACATTGCTTTATTTGTGTCCCAGAGATTCTGATACATTGTGTCTTTGTTCTCACGGGTTTCAAAGAACTTATTTATTTCTGTCTTAATTTCGTTATTTACTCAGTAATCATTCAGGAGCAGGTTGTTCAGTTTCCATGTAGTTGTGTGGTTTTGAGTGAGTTTCTTAATCCTAAGGTTTAATTTGATCACAATGTGGCCAGACGGGCTTTTTGTCTATTCTTCTGAGGACAGCTTGGAGAAATTGCCTAAGAAACTTTATTTGCATAATAGACAACCTTTGTTCACAGTAAAGTTCTGCCCCACACCTTCCGACCACCTCCCCAGAGCTCACAGGAACTTTTCTCAGACCATCATTTTTGAGCTCTTTTACTTCCCTTGAAAATCATTTACTTTTTTACCCCCCATCTCCCCTTCTTCTATGAGGAAGTACCATATATAAGCATCTGGACGTCACTGGGTTATTAGGTAATAATTCCCTGTCAGTCTACTATGCTTGTGCATATTAAATACATTTATATTCCTTTTCCTCCTATTAATCTGTCTATTGCCAGTCATTTAAGTAAGCCTTCGGAGTGGGTAGAGAAGAAGCTATTTTTCCACCCCTACACTAGAAATAATGGATTGGATATACATATAGCAGTATGGATTGACCTAACAAATAAAATGCTTAGAGAACATTTTATCTAACAAATCTAACAGATCTAATGAACGAATAGATCTGTATTTATTTGTTACATCTGTTTTACCTAACAGGTCTAACAAATAAAATGCTTAGAGAGGATAAAATGTAAAAGACATAAAATATATAGCTGTGTCAGTAAGAATCCTTCCCAGAAAACAGAACTTGTGCCAGGTCATTAAATAGGGGTTATTTAATATAGAAAATTAATTCAAGATTCTAGAAGAGCTTCAAAGAGCAAATAAAGGAGTATAAGGCAATACAGAAGCCAACAACTGATGCAGTTTCTTTACCTTTCTAAATTGTTTTTCCTCTAAGACTTCTTAGGTATATTTCTTCTAATCATCCCCCACCATGATACACTGAATATCTATCCATGCACTGTTAGTATATCTGTGCTTTCTACATAAAAAGCAGGATTCCCCTCCCCAAAGAACCATTTTAGCCCCTTTAGTGGCAATATTCCACCCTTGAAAATGTGCGTGTCACAGGAATAAAGAGAAAAGTAAGGGGACATCACTGGAGCCTGGAAGCTGGGCCACCTGGCTGGTGCTAGAAGCACAATGGAGATGTAGCCAACATCAAAGTCACCACCTAGGCAAAAGCTAGGATAGAGGGAATACACTGACCTTTTCCTTCCTCCTTTATTCTAATCTCAGTGCCTCCCAGTTGCCAAAATTAACCAGAAGCCAGGCAAGTCTGAGAAATGCAGTTTTTTGGGGTCCTCCCCTTATGTGTGAAATAGAACAGAGGAAGAAAAATGCAGGAAATTGATCTGAGAAGTTACAGGTAAATGGACAACACAGTAGTGCATGCCATTTACTTACATGAAAAAAAAAAGTACACAAACAAAAGAATATACACTTTGCAAGAACATATCATGCAAGAAGAGCACATTAAGCACATTGGAAATTGTTGTCTAAGTGAGGGATAAGAGTGGTTGGGAATAGAGAATAAAGATTAAAGGGAGTTTGAAAAATAAGAGAAAAGTACTTTGGGGAATAGTTTTCTTGAGGAGCTGCTCCAGCAAAACAAAGGCATAAACAAAGAAAGAGGACAACATAGGAACAAAGAGATAGAGGTATAACTGAGCAGAGGAGTAGGAGAAAAGCCAGGATGACAGCTGAACAGCAAACAGAGGGAACAATGAGTCCAGATTAGAGCCAAAGGACAGAAAATTGTAGAAGGAGAAGCAACAGAAGGGGCTGCCTCTGGGGAGTGAAACCTCATCTAGGTGGGAAGGAACAGAGCTGGGGACTTGTTTTCATGACAGCATAATCTATTGTGGTTCAGTTATTACCAGTGTTCATTTAACTCTTTCACCAAAAAAATTAAAATTAAAAACAAACTCCAGTGCAATTCACTTTTACTCCATAAAATTTGATTGAGATCCACTCTTGACAAATGAAAAGTTTCTTTTGCAGCAATAACCCCAAACTCCAAGTTGGCATAAAAGGCCCTGCGTTATCTCACCCTGAAGAATCTGCCTAACATTCTCTCTCCTCCAGCCAGTCTAAGCCCTTAGAAGTCTCCAAACCTGAGATTCTGTTTCCTGCCTGCCTGTCTTTATACAGGCTGCTTCCTTTGCCTTGAGTGGTCTCCTGTCTTTGTCTTCCTGGCCACCCTATGATCCCTTTTCTACCCCTCTGAGGCCTTCACGTCCCAGGGAAGAATGCTGTCACTC
This sequence comes from Macaca fascicularis, assembly GCF_037993035.2. Lineage (NCBI taxonomy): Eukaryota > Metazoa > Chordata > Mammalia > Primates > Cercopithecidae > Macaca > Macaca fascicularis. The sequence goes on from NC_088375.1 coordinate 138,950,783, forward strand.
TCTCCCACCCATCTGCTATAGGACTTACCACATGGCCTGTCATTATTTACTTTATCATGTCTCCTCTTCTAAACATTAAATGTATTCATCTTTGTACTCACAGAAGCAATTATAGTGCTTGACACATATTAGATACTCAATAAATGCTTCTTTAGTGAACACTTTTGTCAATTAATGAACAGCAAATGAATGAAAACAATGAAAATGCATTAGACAAATTCATTCTGTGGTATTTTATATTGATTGTGTATTACATATATTATTAGTTTGATTCAAAAGTAATTGCAGTTTCTGGCATTAAAAGTAATGGCAGAACCACAATTAGTTTTGCACCAACCTAATATATTACTATACATGAATACTCCCCAAACAAAAATGTTATGGTATTTATTTATTTATTAGATTCATGTGCATTTATTTATACCTCCTCTTTCCAAAAGAGTGATTTGAGAAAGACCAAAGTATATAAATATCCTTTATATTCACACCCACTTTAAATCAGGTCAAGCAGGAGTTTTTGTTAGCCAGACGTTTTCAGGTTAAGATCTTCCTTATCTTCCTTATCAATAAAACCCCACATTGCTAAGGATTTGACTTGTTTCTGAAACAAATCATTAGAATTTTTTTTTAAGTCAGAAACAATGAAGTTTCTTTTGTGTTAATTCTTTTAGGGCAAAGGTCTAAATGGGGGTCAGAATATTGAGAAGTCCAGTGGCTGCCATCTGGCTGGACAAGGGAGGGCCACCCTCTCTTCTGGATGCTAACTTCTTCTCCAAGTGGCACATCTTTTTCACAGCATCGAGCAAATGGAACAATGGCTTCAGGAAGGGGATGAGGAACAGATGTCATTCATTGACTCTGGGTAATGAGATTTCATATTCCGTCAAAGTCCTGAATAGGACAGGGGAGGCCTCATTAGTGGTTTCATGATTGAACAGGTGTAGAGGTCCCATGCGCACAGCAGGTAGAAAGAGGCCATTTCAATTCCATGTGTGGACGTATCTAGGAAATTGGAAAGAGGGAAAAAGTGCTCTACCACAACTGCCACTTCGGGAAAATTGCAGTTTTTAGGAGCCAAAACAATATTAATTCAGACCACTGGTACAGACCTCATCCAGGGGCCAGGAAAATGGCTGAAGGCAGGAGACAGGTGATATTCAGTGCTAATGATACAGTGCAATGGAGGTCATCTCCTTATTTCTTTGGTTCCATATGGCATGTCATAAAATTTTAGTACTCTTTAGCCAACAAAGTAATAACCCTCTTAAGGCCACCAGTCAAAAAATGAGACTACAGGGCAGAATGAAATTTTGTCTCCAAAACTAATGGTGGAAACCTCTTTAGAAGATGGGCCACATTAGAAGCAGTGTGTGAATAAAATGTTCCAGAGCGTAGAGAAGCCTGTCTAGCAATTTGGCAGCTGTCTTCTGGACAAGTGTCTTTTACTAGAGATAACAATTAAGAAACCGACCCCACTGCTGTCTGGTGAAAGAAATCTACACTATAGCAAGAACCAGGTGACCCAGAGGTACAGTCCCAACTGGGACTGCTACTTGGCAGGCCCAAAATAACTAAGATGTAGACAAACAGCTCAGCATGTTTTCATGGGGAATATGTTTCTGAAGCCTTCAGTATGTAGCAGTTACTTATGACCCTCCTACCTAAATGTTCAAGGTCTTTATAAACGGCCATCCACCGTGGAATCACAATCACAGAGTCAGACTTACTTGTTAATTCTTCTTCAGTCAACTTCCTAGAACTCAACTCCTTAGTAAAATCTCAGTAACGTCATTTAGAATATGTCCAGGGCAGGTTAGTCACAATTATAAATGTATATTTTAAAAATACATTTTATCCCAGCTACCTGGGAGGCTGAGGCAGGAGAATTGCTTGAACCAGGGAGGCGGAGGTTGCAGTGAGTCGAGATTGCACCGTTGCACTCCAGCCTGGGCAACAAGAGCGAGACTCCATCTCCAAAAAAACAAAACAAAACAAAACAAAACAAATTTAAATACATTAAATATTTTTTGTTATGTTTCCTAGTGGTTCCAATTTGGCAGGCTTGTCCTCTTAAAATGAACGTCTGATTTCTCCAGCCTTTTCAAGAAAGTGGTCATATGGTTTTTATGAACTCCCCATGTGCCAGTCACCCCATTAGGCACTTGATGTGAGTTGTTTCATCCATCCTCACATCAACATTACCAAGTGCTGAGGCCTTCACAGGCAAAGTCATGTGATCAACATCACAGGCTAGTAGACACTGAAGGTACAATGAAAACGCCCGTCTCCGGCACCAAAGTCCAGGCTTTGTTTATGGCATCACGCTACCTACTGTGGTCACAGAGAAGTGGCTCAAAACGTATTGAATGAAGGCCAAATCTTGCCAAGGAAAGCTTGCAATAGACCTGTTTTAATAAATAAGAACCATTTATAATAACTATTAGCATATTTTTGGCTTTTAAGTGACTGATTCTAAAGTGGCTTGGGAAATACTGAAAAACTATTCACTTCCTTAAACAGACTAAGAATGGCTTCTGTGAACTTATATGCTCTTCTATACTCCCTCTTATTACCTGAAGTGGTATAGAAGGTATATCTGAACCCATTCCATGTCTACATGATCTCAAAACCTGTGTTGCTACAGTAGTAAATATGCCTTTTATGTGTAGTACTTTCTTCTCATCAGTATATTGTTATTCAGAAAAATAGTTCTTCAGTCATTTTATGTGATTGAATATCCCAACAGGACTTGGATCTCTGAGAGCATACACACCATGTCTTCTTTTCCTTTACTCTCTACTCCCTCTTACCCTCACTCACTACAGCACTTGGGCTGCATGGTGCCCCCAACTAGATGTTCTTTAGGTACTGTCAACTAAATTTGAGGTCTGTTTTGGAGACAGTATATTACAAAAGCAAAAATATATATAACATATTTTAGCAAATGTACCACTGTGGTACTGAATGTTGATAGTGGGGAAGGTGTGCATGTTGCGGACAGGGAGTATATAGGAACTCTCTGCACATTCCACTCAAATTTGCTGTAAACCTAAATGCTCTAAAAATAGACTTTCTTAATTTACATATACATAAATTATATATTTATAATTATATATAATAGATATAAATTATATATAATATGTAAAGTATTGTTTATATATATAATTGTATATAACATGTGTGTATATGTGTGTGTGCACGTATGTGTGTATTAAATATCACTGTAGTAGGAGGATAGACAAAAATCAGGGAAGTCTGCAACCACCTCACTTACAAACAATTTCTGAGCAGAGGTTTTCCAGCTCATTACCTCACCCATGATAGATAAAGCCAGAGTCTTAACTCCATTGTAGGAATCAGTCTATGCATCATAGGATAACCATATAAGGACTGGACATTAGGAGAAACAGCCACCTTTGAGGACACTATCATAAACACTGCCCTATGGGGCTTTCCATTTTTGAATTTGCTTAAACCACCCAATCAGAGGCGTGGTCTACACAAACAAAAAGACAAACAGTTCAAAGACCATCTATGAAAGATGGAGTTAGGAGGTGGGAGGAGGAGGCAGAGCAAGATGGCCAAGTATAGCCCTCCAGTGATCGTCCCCACTGCAAGAACACCAAGTTGAACAACTATCCCCGAAAGAAAGCACCTTCATAAGAATCGAAAATCAGTTGAGCAATTATAGTATCTAATTTTAACATCATAGCCAGGAAAGAGGTACTGAAGAGGGTAGGAAAGACAGTTTTGAATTGCTAACACCACCCCTCTCCCGTTCCCCAGCAGCAGTCATGTGGCATGGAGAGAGAATCTGCGTGTTTGGGGGAAAGAGAGCACAGTGTTTGTGGGACTTTGCATTGGAAATCAGTGCTGCCCTGTCACAGTGGAAAGCAACATGAGGAAGAATTTAGCCTTCACCCTTGGAGGGAGCATTTAGACCAGCCCTAGCCAGTGGGGAATCATCCATCCCCTCAGTGGAAACCTGAATTCTGGCTAGCCCCACCACCCTGGGTTAAGGCCCTCTAGAGTTCTAAATAAACTTAAAAGGCAGTCTAGGCCACAATGACTGCAATTCCTAGGCAAGTGCTGGTCCTGTGCTGGGCTCAGAGCCAATGAATTTGGGAGGCACACAACCGAGACAGCAGCCAGGCAGCCAAGGAAGTGCTTGTGCCACCCTTCCCCCAACCCCAGGCAGCGTAGCTCACAGCTCCAGGAGAGATTTCTTCCTTCCGCTTGAAGAGAGAAGACTGGAGAGTAAAGAAGATTTTGTCTTACAACTAGGATACCAGTTCGGCCACAGTTGAATAGGGTACTAGGCAGAGTCCTAAGGTCCCCGTTCCAGGCCCTAGCTCCCAGATGACATTTCTAGACACATCCTGAAACAGAAGGGAAACTGCTGCCTTGAAGAGAAGAATCCAGTCCTGGCAAGGTTCTTCACCTGTGTACTAACCCTCAGGCCTTGATGGTACCCAGGCAGTACTCACTGGGGGCCTTGGGTGAGGCCCAGGGCTGTGCCTGCTTCAAGTGTGACCCAGTGTACTCCCAGCTGCGGTGGCCATGGGGAGAAACTCCTTCTGCTTGAGGAATGGAAAGGGAAGAGTAAAGGGGAATTTATCTTGCATCTTGGGTACCAGCTGGGCCACAGTAGAGTAGACAATGAAGTGGGCTCCTGGGGTCCTTGATTCTAAGCCTTGGCTCCTAGACAGCATTTCTGGACACACCTTGAACCAGAGAGGAGCCTGCTGCCCTGAAGGGAGGGACCTGGGCCTGGCAGCATTCATCCCAAGCTCAGTGAAGGGCCATGAGCCTTGAATGAACATCAACAGTAGTCAGGCAGTGCTTGATACAAGCCTGGGATGGTGGTGTCTACAATGAAAGCCTCCTTCTGCATGAGGAAAGGAGAGGAAAAGGTACAAGGAACTTGATCTTGTGGCTTGGGTGCCAGCTCAGCTGCAGTAAACTAGACCACTAAGTAGATTACTAAGGTTCCTGACTCCAGCCACTGGCTCCCGAGTGGCATTTCTAGACCTTTCCTGGGTTGGCGGGGAGGTTGCCACCCTGAACGGAAGGACACAAGTCTGGCTAGATTTGGGCCTTGCCGACTGAAGAGTGCTTGAGCCTTAAGTGACTATCAGTGGTAGCCAGGCAGTAGTCAGCATGGGCCTTGGGTGAGATCCAGTGCTGTATTGGCTTCGGGTCTGACCCAGCACAGTCTCAGTGGTGGTGGCCACAAGAGTGCTTAAGCCACCTCTCCACCAGCTCCAAGCAGCTCGGCCTGAACAGAGAGACTCCATTTGTTTGGGGGAAAGTGATGGAAGAGGACAAGAGTCTCTGCCTGGTAATCCAGAAAATTTTCCTGGATCTTACCCAAGACCACCAAGGGCATACCTCTGTGAGTGTCCAAGAGTGACAGTGTTACTGGGCTTGGGGTGTGCTCTAAGGGAAGATGCTGCAGTGACCCAAGATTTAGCCCCTAGCACTCAATTTCCTTTGAATACTTGGAAAGACTTCCCAAGAAGGACAGGTACAAACAAGCCCAAACTGTGAAGACTATGATAAATACCTAACTCTTCAATGCTGGGACGTTGATGAACAATCACAAACACCAAGAACATCCAGGAAAACATTACCTCACCAAATAAACTAAATAGGGCACCAGCGACCAACCGTCGAGTGAACGAGATACGTGACCTTTCAGAGAGAGAATTCAAAATAACTATTTTGAGGAAGTTCGACAAAATTCAAGATAACACAGAAGAGGAATCCTATCAGATAAACTTAACAAAGACATTGAAATAGTTTTAAAAAATCAATCAAATTCTAGAGCTGAAAATGCAATTGACATACTGAAGAATGCATCAGAGTCTCCTACTAGCATAATGGATCAAGCAGAAGAAAGAACCAGTTTGAAAATACACAGTCAGAGGAGACAAAATAAAAAAGAGTGAAGAGCTCCTACAAGATCCATAAAATAGCCTCAAAGGGCCAAATATAAGAGTTATTGGCTCCATTTGTGAGAAGAGAGGAAGAGACGGGGTAGAAAGTTTTATTCAAGGAGATAATATCAGAGAGCTTCCCAAATCTAGAGAAAGATATCAATATTCAAGTACAAGAAGGTTGTAGAACACCAAGCAGATTTAACCCAAGGAAGACTACCTCAAAGCATTTAGTGATCAAATTCCCAAAGGTCAAGGACAATGAAAGAATCCTAAAAGCGACAAGAGAAAAGAAACAAATAACATACAAAGGAGCTCCCTTACATCTGGCAGCAAACTTCTCAGGGGAAACCTTACAGGCCAGAAGAGAGTTGCATGACATATTTAAAGTGCTGAAGGAAAAACACTTTTATCCTAGAAGAGTATATCCAGCAAAAATATCCTTCAAATATGAAGGAGAAATAAAGACTTTCCCAGGCAAGCAAAAGCTGAGGGATTTCATCAACACCAGACCTGTCCTACAAGAAATGCTAAAGCGAGTTCTTCAATCTGAAAGAAAAGGATATTAATGAGCAAGAAGAAATCATCTGAAGATACAAAACTCACTGGTAATAGTAACTACACAGAAAAACACAAAATACTATAGCACTGTATTTGTGGTGTGTATACTACTCATATTTTAAGTAGAAAGACTTAAAGATGAACCTATCAAAAATAATAATGACAACAATATTTCAAGACATAAACCGTGTAAGATATAAATAGAAACAACAGAAAGTAAAAAACCTGAGGAAATGAAATTAAACTGTGGGTTTTTTATTAGTTTTCTTTTTGCTTGTTACTTTTTTTTTTGCAATCGGTGTAAAGTTGTTACCAGTTCAAAATAATGGGCTATAAGATGTTATTTGCAAGCCTCATGGTAACCTCAAAAAACACACAACAATTACACAAAAAATAAAAAGCAAGAAATTAAAACATACCCCCAGAGAAAAATCACCTTCACAAAAGGTGAAGTGAGGGGTAGTAGGAGGGTACAAATGGGTACAAAAATATAGTTAAATAGAATAAATAGGATCTGGTACTTGATAGCAAAATGGGGTGACTACAATTAACAACAATATATTGTACATTTAAAAACAACTAAAAGTATAATTAGAATGTTTGTAACACAAAGAAATGATAAATGCTTAAGGTGATGGATGCCCCATTTACTGTGATTATTACACATTGTGTGCCTGTATCAAAATATCTCATGTACTCCATACATATATACATTTACCATATATTCATAAAAATTTAAAAATTTTTTAAAAGATAGACTTAGTGAGGCAGGTAAGAGTTCAGGCTCTAAGATGCAGAAAAACATTCAGTCTAGTATATACAAATGCTACAATTTGTGTCCTTAAAAAAGTGGGAGTATATGCTCATATTTATTCATATGTGCATTTACATTAAAAACTCCATACACTTATAAACAAACTAGTACTTAACTGGTTTGGAAAGGTTGGGAGTGGCAGATGAGGTGGAGATGAAAAGATCTTTATATTTAGGTCTTAAAGCCAGTGAATGCCAGTGAATCATTTAAAAATTGACATACACCCAAAACACAAAATAGCTCAGAGTCTGCATTCAATCTACTTGAATTCTAATCCCCACTTAAAAACTGTATGACCTTGGATAATCATTTAACTTCTTTAAGTCACCATTTCATTTATAAAATGAAGATAATATATCTATATTACAGAGTCACCTTGAAGATTAAACTATATAATCTCTGTAACATGCATAGCACATAGTAAGTACTCAATAAATATTAGCTATTAAGATTATCATTATTATTGACATATTGTGAGTACTTAAGAAGCTTATTGCACATCACAGAGTCCAGGAAAACTGGTACATGAAAGAATTCAAGCTATTGATGTATCCTTCCAGTAATCTTTCACTCTGGAGGCAGTGAATGTTTATTCTTGTAATTTTCAGGGCCCGACTGGTGTAACAAATACACCCAAAAGCCATAATCTTACACAGTCTAGTAGAAATATTAATCATGCCAATTTTTTAAGAATAATAATCTGCAGAGGTTCAAAGATCTCACCTTACAACCAGGAAAAAATATCTACTTCATTTTTATTTTTCCCTTAGGTAAAATTTTGGTGAGAAATAACAAAGGGAATAAAAGTACATGGTTTTTGAGAGGTGGGGGTAACCTGTCAGTTTTACTAAGAGACAGAAATAAAGCAATATAAAATACCTTTCTGACACAAAGCTATCTACAAATTCAATTCAATCTCTATCAAAATACAAATGACTTTGTTCACAAAATGGAAAAAACAATCTTGAAATTCCTCTGAAACAAAAAAATGATCCATAATAGCCAAAGCAATCCTGAGCAAAAAGAACAAAGCTGGAGACATCATATCATACAACCTGACTACAAATCATACTACAAAGTTATAGTAACCAAAACAGTATAGTACTAACATAAACACAAATAGACAATGAAATTGAATAGAAAATCCAGAAATAAATCCACACATTTATAGCCAATTCATTTTCAACAAAGGCACCAAGAATATACACTGGGGAAAAGACAGTCTTTTCTTGGAAACCTAGATATCCATACGCAGACAAAAGAAACTAGACCCTTATCTCTCACCATATAAAGAAAACAAATCAAAATGGATTAAAGATTTAAATATAAGACCTAAAACTGAAATTTCTAGAATAAAGCACAGAGAAAATGCTTCAGGACATTGGTCTGGGCAAAGATTTCTTGAATAAGACCTCAAAAGCATAGGTAACCAAAACAAAAACTGACAAATGGGATTACATCAACCTAAAAAGCCTCTGCATAACAAAGAAACAATCAGCAAAGGGAAGACAAGGAAGAAAAAATATTTGCAAACTATCCATCCACCAAGGGATTAATAATCAGAATATATAAACGACTGAAATAACTCAATGGCCAAAACCAAATAATCTGATTTTAAAAATGGGCAAAAGATCTGAATAGACATTTCCCAAAAGAAGACATGCAAATGGAGTACATTGTGAGAAAAGTGCTCCACATCACTAATCATCAAGGAAATGCAAACCAAAACCACCAGGAGATATTATCTCACCCCAGTTAGAATGGCTGTTATCAAAAAGTCATAAAATAACAAATGCTGACAAGGATGCAGAGAAAAGAGAAGGCTCAGGCACCATTGGCAGTAATATAAATTAATACAATCTCTATGAAAAACAATATGAAGTGTCATCAAAAACCAAAAATAAAAATATAATGTGATTCAGCAATCGCACGGGATCCCTCTATTCAAAAATAGAGGAAATAGTATATTTCTGAGATTTCCAAGGGCAAGAAGCATCTGCACTCCCATGCGATCAACCTAAATGCAGATCAGTGGATGGAGAGAGACAATGGGGTGTATATAAAAAACGGAATATTATTCAGCCATAAAATACTGAAATCTTGTCATTTGCAACAACATAGATGGAACTGGAAGACATTATGTTAAGTGAAACAAATCAGACAAAGAAAGACAAATATTACATACTCTTATTCATATGTGGGAGCTAAAAAAATTGATCTCATAGAGATAGTGACTAGAATAGTGGTTCCTGGAGGCTGGGAAAGGTAGTAGAGAGGGAGGGACAAAGACGGGTTGATTAATGGGTACAAAAAAAAGTTAGAAGGAATAAGAACTAGTGTTCAGTATAGTTAAGAATAATTTATTATACATTTCAAAATAGCTAGAAAAGAAGATTTGGAATGTTCCCAACACAAAGAAATGATAAATGTTTGATGAGATGGATATCCCAGTTACCCAGATTTGATCATTATACATTGTATGCTTGTATCAAAATATCACATATATCCTATAAATTTGTACAACTGCATATTTACGAGCTGCAGAAGGTCATCTCAAGGAACCGTTAAGAAGGTTTTCATTGGCTCTCAGTTCCCTGAGAACAATCTTAGGCTGCCAGCCTTTTTTTTGGCTGTTTTCCAATTAGTTGATAAAATTTGTCTTATTATTTGATGACAATTTTTTCCAACTACCCGATTGGCACTGCAATAATCATCTTGGAACAATCAAATTTTATAATTTTTTAATAGAAAAAAATTTATGTATCAGTAAAAAAAGTTTTTTTAAGAAAATACCTCTCTGTACTACTTGGATTAATGGGGGGCCTTTATTGAGGTAAAAGTTTTTTATGAGAACCACTAACTGTAAATAAAAAAAAACACAATACTATAGAGAATAAGGAAAACTGGCTAAGTCTGCGAAATTCCATAAAGACACTGAACACAGCATATTAGATTCAGTACTTAAATATATTATTCAGTAGCTAGAGGTTTCCTCATTATTTTTATAAAGCTCCATATGGCATTCTTCATTTATTTAATAACATGTAATATATATTTAAATGTCCCCAAATTAGTCATATTTTGTGAAAACAGAAGGTAGATTCATGATCATGTCATCTCAGTAGGGGGTTGCCCAGTTACAAGTGACTGAGACAACCAAATCCTACTGCCCAGTGCTAGCAGCCCTTTCCCCATTTCTCAGCTGGTCAAGCCAGACTGAGGTGAGACAGGGATTCCTAGGAAATACTTTTAAAACTTCCCTACCATTTCCTCTCAATACCCTCTACATGAATGGCGTCAACTCTAACCCAGAATCTTACATACAGTAACACACTATAGAAGGAAAGAAACGGATGATCTGGTTGCCCAAACACTGGCAGATGAATGATTTAACTGGGTAGGACAGAGTAGACTTCAGAAAACCTTTTAGGAATGACCTAGCCTATCTCATCTGATTCTATTTGCTCAAAGATAAATAAAGGCAATCACATGCAAATAAATGAGTGAATAACATCATTGAATGAGCCGAAACAATGGTGGTTATGCCTACATTTTATTTTATTAAGTATCACAAGTAAATTTTCTATCCATACCAACAATAAATACATAGCCTGTACTTTATCATAAACATCCAAACTACAAAAGGTCAGCCCAAGGAACCATTAAAAAGGTTTTCACTGGCTCTCAGTTCCCAGAGAACAATCTTAGACTGCCAGGCTTTTCTGGCTGTTTTCCAATTAGTTGATAAGATTAGTCTTATTATTTGATGACAATTTTTTCTAACTACTGATTGGCACCCTAATAATCTTTTCTCGGAACAATCAAATTTTATAATTTTTAATATAAAAAGATTTAATTCCAGAGGTTCTGATCAAATTAAACAGAATCCTAATTAACTAGTAATCAAATTGTATAGCAGGTAATGTTTAAGTTACAGTATGGAATGTTAGCAATAGTTATAATAACAGCCTCTCTCTAGGGACTTAGCAAGGCTTGTTGGAATTGTTCGAAGCCCTCAGGACAGGGTCAGGGGTTACTGAAAAGAAACTGAGGTATTTGTGTGTGTAAAGAATGTGGACAATAAGGCCAAAGATGTGAATATGATTTGCTTACGTGTATATAGGGTGAGAATTTTATAGGGAAAAAAATGTAAAGCTGAGACATAGGACTATTCAACAAACCCTGGGCTTGTCCTGGCTTCCCTACTTATATAAAACACCAAAGCATAAAATACTTTTTCTTAATCAAAAGTTAAAATTATTTGGGACCAAGTCTCATTCTCTCTGTAAATCCAACTCCATTGACTTCAACTAACTGCACTGAATGCCATGTATTTGTAAGGCACTGCTAATAACAATAATAATTAATAAATAAGTGATCCTCGGGCATTGATTAATTAAAAAATTATCCAAGGCACACTTCTCCGTCTTCTCTCTCTTACAGCCCCCTCTCAAGCTCTATTTCTTTAAGACCTTGCTGTGACACAGCAACCATTGCCCACACCTCACAGTTCAGATTTATGCTATCTCTAGGCTTAAAATGAAGGTTAAACTTTTTAAAGCGTTGATGGAAATTTATGAGAAAATATCTAGTTTCTCGGCACAGGAAAAATGTTGTAATTCATCTGTACAAATCAAATGAAGTCATTACAAATGACCCTGATCTTCCTCAGATGCTGCCACATTAAACGGTAACCAGCACATAAATTTTGACAAATCCAATCTCACAGCTAATCTTTCACCAAAACTGTGACCAATTAAAAATTCATCTGTATTCTCACAATAATGATCAGAACTCGACCTAACTTTGGTACCCTAGGCATTCTCTATATGGAATGAAAACATCTGCCCTGGCACACCAACAGAGATCAACCCTCCACTGCTTAACTCTCCCCTCTCTGGGATTAAAGGAGAGCAATCTACAGCATTCTGAGGGAACTTTCCTGAAGCCTTAGACACCCAGAAAGTCTGCGCAAATTTGACCTCACTTATGAGACCACATTTCAGGTGACAACTGCACTCCTCGGTGACAGTTCAGCTCCTGTCATCAAAAAAGAAGAAAAAGAAGGCACACATCTCTTCTTCCAAAGAGTAAACAAAGTAAGACACCAAATGACCCTTTAGTCCTATGCTCATGGCAGAAAACACAGAAAAAATAAAACCTCAAATTCAGAGACCCAGAGCTGTAAACCTCCCTGCCACTCTCATCAGGGCAAAGCAACAAATTGTGAAGAACTCAAAAATGAACAACACTTCACAAGAGCATATTGATTTTCAATAAAGCCATTTACACATTTTTGCTTGGACTACAAGTAGCAAGCTGCTTTCTCAAAGCTTCTGCCACTAAATTAAAAAAGTGTGGACAATGTCCTTATTCACTACATAAAGTCATCTTTAGAAATATTCTTGATGAGAAGAAGGTTCTCATCAGAGAGGAAAGGGGAAATAAAAATGGACAAAATGGCATTTGATATTTTTTCCCTGACTGGCTTAATTACTTGGAAAAGAGAAAAGAATACACAGATCTCCAGAACAAAAAGGCATTTGTTTGAAATATAGCATGGCTCATATTGGCTCTGCACCAGCGAGCCTTCCAACAGACGGAACACAGGAAATTAAGAAGAGACTGCCTTGGGAAAGTATTTAAATTCTAGGTGAATGATGATTTCTCTTTATTGTAGTCCTTCAGAGTAACACCTCAGTATCCATTGAAAAACAACAGATGTTTTTGATGAATAAATTAAACTGAAGAAAGAGCCAATGCAATCCACTCTGTTGCTGGCCTACCTCCTATTTTACTGTGGTTTTAGTGCCACAAACAATTGACCTTTCAATATAAATAATAATAATAATGACTGGGAAGGAGAAATATATGACAATAAAAAGGTAGGAGGAAGAGAGAAGAAAGCTTCTGTGACACTACATGGATCTGCTGGTTTACAGATTGCTGTGGATCCAGCAGTCCACCATTGGCATGCATTCTGTCCCTCCCTCTGTGTCGGTATTTCTGGTGGAGGGACTGACATGAAGCTGTAAGGATGGGTGAAGAGGATTATAAGCCTTATAAGCCAATCATGGCAAACCCATATCCCTTGACAGGGATTGGTTTAAAAACCAAGGCCAGTCCATCAATTGATAAAAGGATATTAAATAAAATGTGGCACATCCATACACTGGAATATTATTTGACAATAAAAAAATGGAGTACAGTGCGGATACATACAACAACATGGGCGAACCCTGAAGACATTATGCAAAGTGAGAGAAGCCAGCCACTAAAGATCACATATTGTATGACTTTATTTATACAAAATACCGGGGGCAGACAAATCTATAGAGGCAGAACGCAAAGAGGTGGCTGCCTAGGGTTGAGGAAGATGGAAAAGTTGGAGGATGATAGCCAAGGAGTGGGAAGTTTCTCTTGGAGGTAATGAAAATATTCTAAAAGTTACTGTGGTGATGGGTACATAATTCATGAATATACCAAAAGCCATTGAGTTGCATACTTCAAATGGGTGAATTATAGATATGTGAATTATATTTCAATAAAACTGTTTTTATAAAAGGCCAAAGGCAACAGTCCCATGAAATCCCCCTGCATGTTCATGTAAATCCAACTAAATTTAGTTCAACTAGCTGCATTAAACACCATGTATTTGCAAGACACTGCTAATAATAATAATAATAAATTAGTAAGTGATCCTTGGGCATTGATTGATCTATTCAATCAATAAATATTTATTAGGTGACTTCTAAGTCAAGAACTATTCTAGGGACTGGAGATACAGCAGGAAACAAAACAGATAAAAATCCCTGTACTGCAATATGGATGGAATCGGAGGTGGGAAGGAAGGATGAAGAGAAGTTGGTTAATGGGTACAAACACACAGTTAGATAGAAGAAAAGAAGTTCTAATGTTTGATAGCAGACTAGGATAGCTATACTTAGCAACAATATCTTATATATTTCAAAGTAACTAGAAGAGAGGACTTGAAAAGATAGCAGCACATCGAAATGATAAAAACTCAAGGCGATGGGTACCCAAATACCCTGACTTGATGATTACACATTCTATGCATGTAACAAACACTGTCATGTATGCCATAAATATGTAAAATATTTTGTATCCATAAAACAATCTCTGCACTTAAGAAGATTATGAAAAATAAGCAGAGAAAACAGTGAAGTGCATCGTTGCTTAGATGACAGTAAGTGAACTAGAGAGAAACAAAGCTACCAAGCTGGACTTGTGATTTTAGACTCAGTCATCAGGGTAAAGTAAGCCTTACTGAGATGAAATTTGAATAAAGACCATAGGGAATTACTGGTTCAGAGATGGGCATGTAACCAACCCAATTTGGCACAATCAGACTAGAACAGAAGAAAGAAAAGAAAAGGCCTTTTGTTGAGTGGTTGGGAATCTAGTGCTGTCTCTTACTCTTACTCTCGCTCTCTTGGTCTCTCTCTCTCTCTCTCACTCTCTTGATCTCTGTGTCTCTCTCTCTCTCTCTCTCTCTTTCACACACACACACACACACACACACACACACACACCCCTGATGTGAAAAACAAAGCACATAGGCCCCAAAACTACCTGCTGCAACCACAAGGACATCCTGCCCTACAGTAAAGCCGGCACAAGACTACAAAGCAGGGATACAGAAAGAATATGGATTTTTATCACATCATCAGTTAATGACGCTGAAACCACCCCCTTACCTCTCCACTTCCAAGCATGTAGCCCAACAAATTTTCTTCTTGTGTGGACCACATTAAATGTGCATACATATCCTCCATAGGAGATACATCAGGATTCCTTTTCAAGAGATTTCTCACTCTTTCTCTCATCACCCCCTGTGGAGAAATTACTCTAGGGCTGAATACAAGGCTGGGAGGAGAGCAAGGGCATTGTGTGTAAACTCCCAGCATCCATTAAACACAAGCAGCTAAAAGGGGAAGAAGTGGTCATAAGCAAGAAAAACATACAGTCTTAGAACTTCCACAACTCCTTTCCTTTTTCATCAATTAACTGAACCAAAATTCACTGAATATTTCCTGTTGCAAAGTAGTGCACTATATGCCAAGAATACAGTAGCTCACTCGCTCATAGAGGGTAGAAGTCCGGAGATATGGGCAAGCAAATAATTGAAAAAAAAAAAAAAAAAAAAACTACTACCTGTGACAAGTGGCATGAAGGAAAGAAACTGGGAGCTGAGAAACAGAATGGTAAGGGAAACTATTTTGCAGAGCATGATTAGAAAAGTCCTTTCTAAGGAAGTGGTATTAGCAGCTCTAGTAGAGTCCCCAGTGGCTCTTATATCAATGTGAGCAAGGATGAACACCAATGAACTGAGAAAAGAGAGAGAGAGAAACAACGTTGCAATAATATACCTCCAGGCTCTTTTTAAGAAAATATCACAGAGAATCAAATTCTCCTTTTCTGAACGTTTTAACTTAATTCTAGTCGTGCTGAACAGACAAACCTCTCATTGCAAAAGCAAGGTTAATTTCCTAGAAGACACGTTGCCAAACATCAGGGGCCAGAGAGACATAACACTAGAGTAGGGGGCTGGCTTAAGACCACAGGGAATATGAAAACTATGTGGCTCACTTAGAGAAGTAAAAATGCAAATAACAGTTAAAAAACACTCGTGGGTCTGTGACTAAATTGGCATAAAGAGATTGTTGGTGACTTGTCTTCTAAGAGTTCACTTCTTAGAAGTGAAACACCTGAGGGCATTTTATACCTTTGGGAAGCATTTAAAATAATAAATTACCATTTTCAAAAGTGAAAGACAAAGATGCAGAGCTACACCAATGGAATACTGGGAGAAAAAGCCAGAAGAGTGAAATCATGGTCAGAAGTTGCGAAGAAAAAAATAATGATAATTCAGCATGCCTTTATTGGAAATATTACCTTAACAGGAGGATGGGACAGGACAGCGGAGACAAAGGGAATCAAGGACTAAGCTGATTCTTAGTCTAAGTGCAAGGACTAAGCTGATTCTTGAGGAGGAAAAATCCAGCAGGTGGCAAGGGGCATGACTCATGCCCACCCATCCCCTGTGGAGCACACTGGCTTCTATATTACCTCCCTTGCTGTTCAACATTTAGGAGGTATTGCATGCACAAAGAAAGCAGAACTATATGCAGGAGCTACATGCCTGATTTAGATTGTTACTGTGCTATCAACGTCAGCATTTCTTTTTCCATTTCAATGAAAGATTTTGGAGTTTTAACACAAGAGAAGAATGGGACCAGACTTGGAGTGCAAGATAGGAAATGTCTCATGAGAAATAGAATTCATACAATGTACCCTTCACCCGTTTGTCTTGATGAACCCTGAACCAATAACTAAATAGTCATAGATTATTAAAGCCACAAGTGACTTAGAGAGCCCAGTTAATGCTTTTGGAGCTCAGTCCGAGTTTCCTTCCAGAGGAGCAACCTAAGGCTCAAATTATAACAAGACCAGGGATCCTAGAAATAAAAGAGTCCAGGGACCCTACGAATAAAGACTAAAGTCATTCACCAAAGCTGCAATTCTTACACTTCACATCAACAGCTATTTCTATAAACCTCCTATTCTTTGATTCTGAGGTATCTAGAAAAAAGAACTCAGAAAAAAGCAAGAGAGGGTGCAAAAGGAGGAAGAGAATATAAGGACTGTCTCCGTTCAAATTGCTGTGACAAAGTACCATAGAACAAGTGGCTTATGAACATCAGACATTTATTTCTTACAATCTGGAGGCTGGAAGTCCAAGATCAAGCTGCCAGTATGATCAGATTCTGGTAAGGACTCTTCCCGGTTTCAGACTGCCAACTTTTCAGTGGACAGTAGTCCCCTGTTATCCTTAATGGATATGTTCCAAGAACCCTAGGGATGCCTGAAACCGCAATAATACCAAACTCTATATTGCTGTTTTTTCCTATACATACACACTTTTGATAAAGTTTAACTTATAAAGTAGGCACATTAAGAGATTAACAATAGTAACTAATTGCAAAATAGAACAATTATAACAATATACTCTTCACAATTTAACAGATGTGTTATTACAATAGATCTTAACAGCCTCGGCATGTTTTTTCTTTGCTTATTAAGCTTGAACTTTCACCTTTTCACTTAATGGAAGCACTTTACAGCTTCTCTTTGGCATCTCTGAATTGCTAGCATTGGTATTCTTGTGCTTTGGGGCCATTATTAAGTAAAATAAGAGCAAGTTCAACACAAGCATGCAATACCTCAACAGTAGATCTGATAACGGAGACAGCAACTAAGTGACTAAAGGGTGGATAGGGCACGCAGTGGGGATAGGCTGGACAAAGGGATGATTTTCGTCCCAGCAAAATGAAGCAGAACCGTGTGAGAGTTCATCACACTACTGAGAACAATGAAGTTTGCAAGATATGAGTTATTTCTGGAATTTTGCATTTAATATTTTTGAATGGCAATTGACCACAGGTAACTGAAACTGCAGAAAGTGAAACTGCAGGTAAGAGGACACTATTGTACTCTCTCATGACAGAAAGAAAGCTAGCTAGCTCTCTAGCCACTTCTTATTAGGGCACTAATCTCTTTCCTCAGGGCTCCACCCTCATAGCTAATTATCTCCCAAAAGTCCCACCTCCAAATATAGTAACATGGGGATGAGGGTTTCAATATATGAATTTGGAGGGGACACAAACACTCAGTCTGTTGCAAAAACCAAAAAAACTTAAAAATATATGCGGTAGCGGGCGCCTGTAGTCCCAGCTACTCCGGAGGCTGAGGCAGGAGAATGGCGTGAACCCGGGAGGCGGAGCTTGCAGTGAGCTGAGATCTGGCCACTGCACTCCAGCCTGGGCGGCAGAGCGAGACTCCGTCTCAAAAAAAAAAAAAAAAAAAAAAAAAAAAAAAAAAAAAAAAAAAAAATATATATATATATATATATATATATATGACCTGTGCCTTAAAACAAAAAATAATGTTGAAAAGAATATAAAAGTAATATGCATGGAATGCTTAAATAAAAACAAACAACAATAAATAAAGAGCCTCGACCTTATTAGAATACTACGCATCATTCTCTTTTTCTCTTTGCCACATGTATTAGAAAAGAATAGCCCCCTTCACGAGCTGCAGTCAACTTCCAATCATCTCTTCCTGGAACTGAGTGGCAAGGAGTCAAGATTATTGGCATCCCAGCCACTGTATGAAGCAAATGCTCACTGGAAAACGATGACACTTCTATTGTTTTATATTTATTCTAAACAATGTTCACTACTCAATCTCAAATACACTAAGGGACATGAGGAGACCAGACACAGTTAACACAAACCGAGAACAATAATCAAGAGGAAGAGACATACAGGAGCTCCAGAAAATGGAGTTAACAGTCACAGACTTTAGTTATGCTTAGAATGTTCCAGGAGACAAAGGACAAGTTTGAGAATTTCAGCAGAGATGCTTTGGAGGGCCTAGTCAGTACATTAAGGCAAGGAAAAAAAGATATTAGGATTGGAAAGAAAAAATAAAATTTATTGTGTTGCAAATGGCATGATTGTCAGTGTTGAAAAAAGAATGTATAGGTAAATTATTAGAAATAATAAATGAATTGATCAAGATATCTGGGTAAAGCTTAATGTTTAAATATGACTGATTTATATATATTAGCCACTAAGAGTTTGAAAATGACATATCACAAAGATGTTACTATAATACCATCAAAATATGATAAACATGAATGACTAACCAAAGATCTGTAAGACTTCTGCATAGAAACTATAAAATATTACTTAGAAAAATGTAAGAAAACCTAAACAAATTGAACCATTTATCATAATCATGGAAAAATTGAAAACTCAACATTGGGAAGGTAATTCCCCTCAAATTTATATATAGATTTAATGCAAACCCAATCAAAATCCAGAAAGATATATTGTGTGGAAACTGACAAGAGAATTCCAACTTTTATATGGAAATGCAATGGATCAAGAATAGCAAGGACACTGTGGAAGAAGAAGAGAAAAAAGGTAAGAGTACTTACTCTTCCAGAATTGTTATTTTTATGTATCTTATTTATTTATTTATTTAGAAATAGTGTCACGCTCTGTTACCTAGGCTGGCGTAAAGCGGTGCAATCACAGCTCACTGCAGCCTCAAATTCCTTGGCTCAAGTGATCCTCCCACCTCAGCTTCCTAAGTAGCTAGGACTACAGGCATGTGTCACTATGCCCAGCTAACTTTTGTATTTATTTATTTATTTACTCTTGTAGAGACAGGATCTGGCTATGTTGCCCAGGCTGGTCTCAAACTCCTAACTCCTGGCCTCAAGCGATCCTCCTGCAAATTAAATCCACAATGAGATACCAACACACATCAGAATGGCTAAAATTAAAAATACAGGAAAAGGCAAGGATTGGGAAGATGTCAAAAATCAAGGATGTTCATATACTGATAGTTTTTGTACAACCATGTTGGAAAATATTTTGTCATTATCCACCAAAGTTAAAAAATGCACACACTAAGATCTAAAAAATCCTCTTCCATACAGAAATGTATACATATACATCAAGATACATGTAGAAGAACGTTTATGGCAGCATTATTAGTAATAGTAAAAAATATATACATTAGCAGTAAGATGGCAAAACATGGAATACTGTATAATAGCCCTGTCCAATAAAGATATAAGGTGAATTACATATGTAATTTTAAATTTTGTAGTAGCCACATTAAAAATAAGAAATAAACAAGTAAAATTAATTGTAATAATATCTTTTATTTAACCTAATCCAT
Organism: Macaca fascicularis; assembly: GCF_037993035.2. Taxonomy (NCBI): domain Eukaryota; kingdom Metazoa; phylum Chordata; class Mammalia; order Primates; family Cercopithecidae; genus Macaca; species Macaca fascicularis. The sequence goes on from NC_088375.1 coordinate 138,970,877, forward strand.
GCAAAATATAATTTCAACATATAAACCATATTAAAAATTATTAACAAAATATTTTACATTCTTTTTTGTAATAAATATTTGAACTCCAGTATGTACTTTACACTTACAGCACATCTTATTTCAGACTAGTCACATTTCCAGGGCTCAACAGCCTCCTGGGGTTAGTGGCTCTATATTAAATAGCATATCTTTATCACAATTAAATGAGCAAATCACAGCTACATGCAAAATGGATGAATCTCTCAAACATAATATTAAGCAAAAGAAACTAGATACAAGACAATGTATATTGTATGATTCCATCTAGCTCAAAAACAAGCAAAACTGCCATACTGTTAGAGGTGAGAACAGTGCCCTGCTCCCCTAGGGAGGAGGGAGAGGGTAGTGATTGGAAGGGGGCAGAGTTGAGACTGCTAGGATTGGGGCAATGCTGTTTCTTGATGTGGATGTATTGCGGTTGTTCACTTTGTGAGCATTCATTGAGCACTTTTCTGTACATGTGTTGTAGCCCTCAGCTTTTTTAAATGGGGGGAGAAAAGAAGGAAGGGAAGAAAAGAAAGCTACAACTGATAATCAAGTACATGCTAGAATTTAAGAGGAAAGTAAAATCACAGAAGAGGGTTCAGCAATCACCTGAGCAGAGAACACGGTAGAGAACAGGAAAACTCACACATCTGTGGTTGATTTCCTTGATGAAAATGTACTATAGGTCAAAGAAAACACCATTCTGAAGGTTCAGAAGAGAGTGCTTCTGAACAGAACCAATTATAGGTTCCAGAAGGAAATGTCAAAAAAATGAGACCCAAATTGTTTCAAGTTACACAAAAGTAAGGGATAGAAGTATCCAACTAAAGCCCTGTGGGCTAGATCTTGCCCACAGACCTGTTTCATTTGGCCTACACACTGTTAAAAAAAAATCATACTGTTTGAACCAAGCTTTTAATGTCTAGATTCTCTCCTAGAGAACAGCAGTGGACTCTCACTGGTCAGCACTTTTTCTTCAGCCTGTGCCACTCATTTACTGTACCTGGGTAGTCACAGTGCAAACCAAGATTTCAACTCAGACCTCTCTGGTTTTAAAGTCCTTTTCCTTTTCAAAACCAGAAAGAGAACATAGGTGCTGGGGCTGGAAAGAATAGAACAACTAAGACCCTACTATTAAGACTTACTATTCCTGCTTTCTTCTGAACCTCAATATTATTTCTCCAATTGGAAGGAAGAATGTCTTTACCTTTTTTTTTTTTTTTTTTTTTTTTTTTTTGAGTCAGAGTCTCACTCTGTCACCCAGGTTGGAGTGCAGTGGCATGATCTTGGCTCACTGCAACCTCTGCCTCCCAGGTTCAAGCGATTCTCCTCAGCCTCCCGAGTAGCTGAGACTACAGGCACACTCCACCACACCCAGCTGATTTTTGTTTTTTTAGTAGAGATGGAGTTTCTTCATGTTGGCCAGGGTGGTCTTGATCCTCGTGATCCACCAGCCTTTTTTTTTAGACAGAGTCTCACTGTCACCAGGCTGGAGTGCAGTGACACAATCTTGGCTCACTGCAACCTCTGCCTCCCAGGTTCAAGCGATTCCCCTGCCTTAGCCAGCCCAGTAGCTGGGATTACAGGCACATGCCACCATGCCCAGCTAGTTTTTGTACTTTTAGTAGAGACAGGGTTTCTCCATGTTGGCCAGGCTGGTCTCGAACTGCTGACCTCAGGCTATCCTCCCACCTGGGCTTCCCAAATATCTTTACTTTATAGTGATGCCTTCCTCCATCAGTTATTTTTAGAAGTTGCTAATTATCATGTATGATAGAATTGCCCGAAAGCTGCCCTTTCTAGGAACCACTTAAGGGAAGTAAGTCTTGGTGACTTATTCAAGAGTGCAAGCCTGTTTCCCATGTCATTTCATGTTAAAGTCTCTGAACAAGAGATTTTAATGCATCATCACAGTGACAGAGGAGGTTTCAGAATACCCTAAGGTGTGTACACAGTAATGTGGACAGAGATGTTATGTGGGATTCCATGAGGCAATATGTGCAGTTGTGCCTTCAAAAGTGTATCCCATTGCATTAAATGTAAAGATGTGTTAATTAAAATAACCTGGAAATTTACTGCTAGCACTAGAGAACAAGAAGCTGGATGCTGTTTCTGAGGTAACATTCAATCGACAGTCAGCAAATCAATACGCTACAGCACAGCATGATTTAGGAGTGATTAAATTTACTTTACTCTGCTTAATGTAAATGAAAGGCTCATACTCCTCATCCCTGTTTGCCCTAGGCCCCAGGGCAAAATATCTTTCTGCTAATGACTAGGCAGTGACTCAGAGAAAGAGAAAAGAAAATAGGAACCTTCAGGCTGTACTAAAACACAACTCAAACTGTTCTAAGAACAAGCAATCACGCCCTAAGACCACCAACAACTCCAAGTACAGGTTAGAGAACCACCCTGGGGATACCAAAGCACCTTTGGTATCCAAAATTTGGAGACTAAAGGGAACTATGAGATTGATAGACACCTAAGTGATTTATCTACTATACTTCAGTGCAATAAATAAATTTAAAATGGTACCACTTTTACAAAAAAAAAAAAAAATCTGCTGTCTCTATGATCTATGATGTTTGTCATGTGCCTGTTGCATTGATTCTTAAATAATACTGATAATGATGAAGCAGTATCAACATATAGATTAGTGTGAAAATGAAGCACCTGGCTTTTAGTTTTGACTGTCCTGAGGTAAATAACATAATTGTTCAGTGCTTCAGTTTATCCCACTGTGAAAGAAGTGATTTTGTTTACCCTCTGTACTCTTCTCAGAAAAGACTGTTGTTGACCAAAGTCTTTAACTATGGAGGAAAATAACTCATGTATCAAAAGGTATTGATCTAGCCATGACATACACAGCTGTGAACACTCAAAGACACTAGCCTGGGAGAACAACTCATGATATCCACACATGACATGTTTCTCCCACAGATTGCCAAGGCGGACTCTCTCACACTGGCCAACTAGGTAGGCATCCCTTTCCTCTCCTACAATTCCTGGAGCTACAAGGTAGACTCAAGAAGACTTTTCCAAAAGACCAAGAGTGCCTCTCTGATAAATATTTGAGAATAGCTTGTATATTCCTTCTCCAAGAGAAAAAAAAAAATCCACATTACATAACCACTGTGCTTCAAATGTATATTGACAGCTCACACGAAAGTGAATTAAAATAAAATCCGGAAGAAGCAAAGAGCTCTCTTCCTTTTTCACTAAGAAACAAATTTACGTTTATTCCCTTGACTCCATCCAAGATTCTTACTCCTTCCACTGCCTGACCTACATTCTACCTTCTCTTTAAAAGGAAAAAAAAAAAAACAAATCCTCAACAAAGAAAAATTAATTGCAAAAGTTCAGTTCCAAAGCATTCTCAGGGTTTATTAGCCAGACTGATTTAATCCAATGTCTAGGACACCAAGTCAAGGGCTTAACAGTCACTATTTGATAAGTCAGCTGAATATTGTCCCTCTACCAGAACCAGTGGTGAGATAGGACAGGACTGGCAAAAAAAAAAAAAAAAAAGAAAAAGAAAAAGGAGAGTGTTCACTAAATGAAGATGTAGACACCCAAGCATGTCCACAAATTGACACTGGCAAAAGTCCCAGTCCTACACATTTATGTAAGCTGTTTCAATCTGTGAGAAGAATCAACTTAAGAGTAAAAAAACAATAGTAGCCACTGTTTATTGAACATTTAACTCTGTACCATTTACTTATGCTATCTCAGTACCTATGTGGATATTTGTTTTATTCTATGTAGGCTGCTATAACAAAATACACCAAACTGAGTAGCTTTTAAGCAACAGAAATTTATTTCTCGTGGTTCTGAAAGCTGGAAAGTCCAAGATCGGAGGCCAGCATGTTCAGATTCTGGTGACAGCCCTCTCCTGGCTTGCAGACTGCTGACTTTTTGCTATGTCCTCACATGGGGAAAGGAATGCTATAGCTCTCCAGTATCTTTCATAAGGACATTAATGCCATTCATTAGGAATCCACCCAAAGGCCTCACCTTCTAATGCCATCATCTTGGAAGTTAGAATTTCAACATGAATTTTGAGGAGACACAACTGTTTAAAACATAGCAGTACTATTATTATTATTGTTAACCCCATTTTGTCAAGAGAAAGCCATATCTGTTCTCTATTGCTATGTAATAAATGACTCCCAAAATCTAGCAGCTTAAAACAACAAACATGCTACCTCACAGTTTTCAAGGGTCAGAAATCCAGGAGAAACACACTCAAGTAATTCGGTCCAAGTATCTCATGAGGCTGCAGTCAACACGTAGGCTACAGACACAGTCCTGTTTGAAGGTTTGATGGGCCTGTAAGATCTGCTTCCAAGTTCACTCATGTGGCTTTTAGCAAGAGACCTCAGATCTTTGCCACATGGGTCTCTAGGGAGGGCTCACAACACAGCTGCTGGCTTCCACCAGAATAAGTGACCTAAAAGTGACAGAGGTACCAAGATGGAAGTCTCAGTCTTTTATAACCTGATCTCAGAAGTGACACTTCATCATTTCTGCATATTTTATTGATCACGCAGACTAACTGGTAAACATGGAAGATGATTACATAAGGGTGTCAACGTAAGAAGCTGGGGGTCACTGGGGCTATCTTGGAAGCTGGCTACCACAAAAACCGATGCACGAAAAGGTACTAGCTTGCCACATAGAGTTAGTACTGGATAATCAAGATGTAAACCCGGAGTGTGATTCTATTCAGAGCCCCCATTCTTTAGAACTATTAAGCTATTACGGAGCCAATAAAGGGAGAACTGAGAAAAATGTTCAATGTGCAGATCTAGAGGACAACGCTTCCTGTTTGAAAGCCCACCCCAGAAAGGGGTTCATCCTGAGAGTCCTCACCCCATGTGACTCCGGCATGACTGGAAGTCTCATCAGGACACTGATGTACTTCAGCGCAGGACCCTCAGCCTGTTTGCTTATTCTTCCTCCTTCCACTTCTATCACGCCGTGAGAAGCTCTGTCCAAATCCGACTTTTTGTCCCAAAACAGACTTGGGCTGGAGCATAGGACACAATTCAGAGGTTGTATCAACTTGGCAGCTTTAAATAACAAAACAGAATACTGTTTTCTTAAGGTCCTTTGTAGCTGCCCTTCCTTGAGCATAAATTCACATTCTCTCTCAGCTAAACACTGGGAAGAAATAAGTTCAGCTAAACAAAGGAAGAAGAAAGTTTTAGTGACTTTTAAAAATATTAGTAGCCATATTTCTTCAACATTCATTCATTTCCTGGATTAGACACTAAGGAACTACCATTATCATTCTATTTTATTTATTCTATGCATCTGTGGATTACAGAGTAGATCATGTTAAGTATAATGCTTTGAAAGGACCCTTCAGAGAAAGAACTAAATGAATTTTCCTGTCTATTCTTAATATTCTCCCTACTGAATGCAGACAGCAACAAGAAAATTCAAAGCTATTATTTTTAATGTCAAATGCCTTTACTAGTCCAATAAAAGGGGAAAGATATTAAACTTTTTATACGACAAGAAGCAGATAGCACATATCTTCAAGAAACACATCTTAATCAAATTGAACATAGGAAATTAAAAAGTGGATAGATGAGTGAAGGTATCCATCCTCACTTAATTAAAAAAAAAAAAAAAAGCTCTGGCAATTCTTATGAACAAGAGAGCATGTCTTTTCTCCCCTTTGTTCCTTTCAGAGGAATAGTGTGGATTAGTTTTGGTTCAGAAGGTTCTGAAAAGAACACCTGAGAAATTGCCATACTCATAGTCTTCAGATGAAAAGGAAATACTCTCTCTTTCAGGCAAACCCCGCTTACATTAGGAAACAACATCAGTGAGAAAAAGCAGAGATGGATCTCAAACCCAACTACACAGCCTTGGCCAAGGGGAGTTCAAATGCTTTCCTGATGACCTTCCAGAGTAGCTGGAAACATCAGATGAGGTAACCCAGTTAGACACTGCTGGGAAAAATAAAGCCCTGTCCAAGGATAAGGCAGGAAAAGTGGTGTATGTTTGTTAAAGTTATCTACATAAAATACTTCAAAATTAGGCTTATAACTACATAATTCAGCCAAACCACCATAACCCAAGAAAAATCACGATAACAAATGTTTATCAAGCATTTACTATCAGCCTGACATTCTGCATATATATATACAACAAATCTGAACGCTATGTGTAGTCCCATTTTACAGATTAGCCGACAGGTTTCAGAAAGTTAAACAACTTTCCCAAGGTCACGAAACCCTATAGAACCAGCATCTGGATTTGGATGTAAGTATGTCTGATTTCCAGCCACGGAGTTACTCTACCACACTGCCTCGAATTCTGCAGATACTTTTTTCTCCAGAGTGAAGAATTACCCTGCCCAACTTTGGAGCACAGAAGGAACTTCACCCTAATAGCACATTCACAAATATACAGATGCAACACACAATCACATACACACTGAGATTTCACATTATATTCTGCAAGTCAGAAATACCCCCAACACTAAATGTGTTGTAATTACATTGATTATAAAGCTGAGCCAGGTTTGAAAATATCTGGAGGCATACTTCTATTTTTCACTTCACACTTGAGCATCAGTAGAGAAGAATTCAAATAAGGATGTTACTGGTTTGACATCCTAAATGGAGGTGGAAAAATACCACGGATTCCACAATCATGTGCAAGAGGAGAAATGGAACTTCCTGTAGAAGAGAGCATTCTATGGGTGCAAAATGATGTAAGATTTTTTAAGTGTTTTCTTAAAGACAGGGACTTAACAGAGAAATGCTCTGACTGCTAAAAATTAAGTTGCTATTCCAATATCAAGAACCCATTATTGGGCATGTACTATGTGCAATGAATTAAGGCTGTCACAAAGTGTTGGAAGACACCATTTCTGTCTTAAAGGAGTTGCTGTCTATCTGAGTAGAAAAAATATACACTAAGCAAGATAATCAGCCACACAAGCCTGTGAAAAAGAAGCTCCAAATCACCAGCTTGGAAATAAGTGCTCTATAAACAATAGCTTATTTAAACAAAAAATAATTAACAGATTTTAGTAAAGGAATTGGGTGCTGACTCAGAGACAGAATTCTGGGTTCACTACTGAGAAAACAGGGACAGGGATTATGCTGCTCCTGCCCAGCCTAAGATGCATTCCTCACCCTGCCCCTGCTCTGCCCTGCATCACCAGAGGGCTGGCACAGCCAGATCACTTTGCCCAATCTTTGAGAGCTGGCTTCTGCCTGGGTTTTGTTACCAGGATACTGGTAGTGGCACTTCAGGGGAAGGGAAAAACAGTTTTCTTTCCTCCCTTTCTGCCTTAGCTCTGTTGTGTCTTTTCCTGTTTCTGCTCCCATCCAAGAGTCTATGCTGTTTTAACCTCTTCTAGCTAAGCCCAGCCCTAGGCTCCTGTCCTTTGTCCCCCAGTTTTGGATGGCAGTAGCTTCCTGTTGTCACTAATCTCTGGGTTGCCTCACTGTCCCCTAATTGATGTCTCAGCTTCTTCTATCATCTGTGTAACTAGATCCCTGCTTTAAAATCCTACTGGTTTAAATTTTCAGTGTTTGTGTTTTCCTGATTGGACCCTGTCTTAGGTCTTAAGACCCTATATTAGAAGCAGACTCTGAAACAGTCTTGTGAAACTGATGTATGGAAGGAGTGTTCTCGGAGGCCAGGGAAGGAAGCCGAGCCAGGACATGTCTCCTTTGGAGACCAGCTTCAGCCTGGTCCCCGGGAGATCTGTAGTCCACTCTCTGCACCAGAGTTGGTCCCCTCTTTGGGACAAGAGGATCACCAACCACCCCAGTTTTCCTGGGACTGAGGAATACCGAACTTTCAGCACTGAACTGGGACAGTCCCAGGCACACGCGGATGTTGGTCACGCTGTAAGACAACTGGTATTGGCTCCAATCTCGAGTGAGGAGACCTCAGGGTGAGGCAGAGAGTGCTGCTTCTGAGAAGGAAAGCTGTAAGTATTGGAAGCCCACACTCTCAGAAGACAGGATCGGGTCTTGGCTGACTGACACGATTTCCTTCCATTCTACATCCCGCCTGTTATATTTGAATATTCATCTAATAGGTTTATAGCTCTAAAGCTCCAGCCAATTTCCCCATTCAAACTAAAAGATTAAATTATCATCAATCATTCATCACTTTTTTTTTTAACCTATATTTGTTCCTTTTTTGTAGGACAGAAAGAAGAGGTCCTACAATAAGTGAAAGTTAAATCTGATGCTGATATAGTTTGGATATTTGTCCCTTTCAAAAAAAGTTTTTTGGTTTTCTTTTTTTTGAGATGGAGTCTCGCTTTGTTGCCCAGGCTGGAGGGCAGTGGTGCTATCTCGGCTCACTACAACCTCTGCCTCCCAGATTCAAGTGATTCTTGTGCCTCAGCCTCCCGAGTAGCTGGGATTACAGGCATGCACTACCACACTCAGCTAATTTTTGTATTTCTAGTAGAGATGTGGTTTCACCATGTTGGCTAGGCTGGTCACGAACTCCTGACCTTAAGGGATCTACCTGCCTTGGCCTTCCAAAGTGCTGGGATTACAGGTGTGAGCCACTGTGCCCAGCCCCCTTCAAATCTTATGTTGAAATGTGATCATCAGTATTGGAGATGGCGCCTAGTGGGAGGTGTTTGGTCATGGGGGTAGATCCCTCATGAATGGTTTGATGTCCTTCCCCCAGAAATGAGTTCTTGCTCTATTAGTTCACTAGAGAGCTGGTCGTGTAAAAAAAGAGCTTCACACCTCCTCCCTTCTCTCTCTTGATTGCTCTCTTGTCATGTGAAATACCTACTCCTCCTTCACCTTCTGCCATGACTGGAAGCTTCCTGAGGCCTCAGCAGAAGCAGATGTCAGCACCATGCTTCTTGTACAGTCTGTAAAACCGTGAACCAAAATAAACCTCTTCTTTATAAATTACCCAGCCTCAGGTATTCCTGTACAGCAATGCAAAATGAACTAATAAAAATGCTTTGCATAGTTCCAAGTTCCTTGGTAGCATAAACTCTCTAAATAAAACTCTCAATCAACATTTGTCAGCCCCGTAAGTAACACCTGTCAGCCAGGGGAGACACAGGCTCTCGGGCCAGCAGATCCGGATTCCTCCTCTGCTGCTTCTTTCCTGAAAATGGTGCCCAAATCCTGGCCTCACAGAATAGCTGGGAGGGTTAAACATATTAATGTTTGCAAAGTCACCGGCACAAAATAAATGTTCCATGAGTGGCAGCTTTTGCGGATAATGGTTGTACCTAATCTGAAAGCCTGATTTCTAAACCAATCGGCATTGTAAAGTGTGATGAGAGACCTTCACTAATTACAATCTAGGTAGTGGCCAGAAACAGAGGGCCCATCTGCAGAAATTATAGAGGTTCATATTCGTCCTAGATTATACCTGAACTGCTGCCCCAAAAGATTTGTATCTTAGACTTTGGTCAAAATGACTCTAAGATATTAACTAAAGTATTTACTTTAGAGAAAGTCAAAGGGCCATTAAAAAAAATTAAACCGAAAGCAAATGTTGAATCATGTAACGTGTGTGTGTGTGTGTGTGTGTGTGTGTGTGTGTGTGTGTGTTTAAATAAAGCTACAGTATATAATTAAACTTGGAAGCAGGAATGAGGGGGATAAAATTATTCCAGCTGCATCTCGACTAGGCTCCTTATATTGCAAGCATGGTTCAGTAACTGTACTTACACATAAATGGGCTTATCCTTATAATTCAAATAATCGCTTTAATATTTTCAGCATCAACCATGTATGAAATCTCTGTATAAGGCTGTAGAAATTTCCCAGGGGAAGAGAAGTATCTACAGATTGCACATAAACCTGTATACCATCCCCACTTTCTTTGTCATGTATAAGGAAAAAAAATAGGTATGCTGAGTAATATCCATTTCCAAACCTTTGGTAAACTGTAAAGGCCCTTATAAACATAAGGTTTTACTATCATAAATACTATGAAATTCAGAATAACATCACACACACACACACACACACACGCACACACACACGCGCACACACACCCCCCAGAGCTACAGCCAAATGTGCAAACCATAGGAGTGGGAGGGGGAGATTGGTTCTTCTCAGCTTTTTGACAGGAAGGCAAATTTTCTTCCCTAAAATAAACTTAGTTCGAGATAGGATTGAAAAGATTTGGCAAATGCAAATACCCACTGGTAACCAGGAGTGAATTATAAACAATACCTACTCAGGGTTATAAGCATTAATGGGGTTAAGTGGAATTTCACACTTGAGGAATTTCATATGCTCGGTCTTGACCTAACTTCAGAAAATATGTGGCTTTACTGTAAAATGCCCTAGAGACTCAAGAGGCATGCTGTTAGTTTGTGGGCAACACACAGCAGAATTTCAATCAGAATGGAAAATTAAACACATGGCACTCTCCCCTGGCCTTCTGTTTCTCTCTAGGGGAGAAAGAATCTTACAAGACTCCTCCTCCTTTCTAACCCTCACATCTAATGAGTCTCCTGCCTGATCCAGCCTCAGAGAGTTTCTTATGACCACTCCTTCCTCTCCACCCCACACCACTGCCTCAGTGACTCAACACCTCGACATTCTGCCACACTCCTTTCTTCCACATCTATGTCCTAGAGAATCTCTTCAGCCTACAGTCTCTTCTTAAATCAACCATCTTCTCGGCCACCAGATCAATCCTCCTAAAAGAGGAGTTGCAAAAAATAATAGACCTACCACACATTCCAGGAAAATAAGAGTGAGAAATGCCACTTACCTTACATCCTCCTTGGAGCATCACTTTAGAAAAGTAAAGTTCCTGAGATGTCCCGAAGTAAAGATATCAGCTTAACTTATTTAATCCAGGTTCTTCAAACTGGATAATTATAGTGAGCAACCCCTATAAGGTAGGTGCTATGATTGTTGCCATTTTACAGACTACAAAACTGAGGACATGCATGGTTAGATAACTACTGAAGGTTACACACCTAATGAATGTAGAGTCAAGGAAGACTGACTCCAAAGCTAAACATTTTTTGATATCCTACAGAATCACACATTGAGAAACACTCTCTTGGATTTTAAAGTATATATTGCCATCTCGTGCTTCTGATAAAAGGTTCACAACAAGTCTCCCTAAGCATGCTTTGTAGTCTTTGACTTAGTAGGCCTTGCTACTCAAAGTGAGGCCCAAGGCCCAGCAACCTTGGCATCATGGGGCAGCTTTCCAGAAATGCAGAATCTCAGACCCCACTCCAGCCCTTCTGCGTCAAAATCTTCATTTTAACAATGCAGAATCCCCAGTTTGAGAACCACTGCCCTTAAAGCATTCAAGACTTTAGAGCATGATCTAGCCTCAGCTCATACTTTTAGCCTCTTCTCTTATTCCTTCAGTGTAAATTTGTCTTCAGCAAACCATGTTTCCTGAACTCATCAGCCTGACATTAATATAGGGCAGAACCAGCCAGCAAACAGTATCCATCTGACACAGCTCCCCATCAACTCATCTTTACCCCTCAAATTCTCCCCAAGTGGCTCTGAAATTCCCCTGCATGTGTCTCCCATGTGTCCTGTGGTCTGAAATCCACTATTTTCCTCCTCCCTCATTCTGTGGTCATCCCTTTCCTCTGCTAGCCCCAAAGCTGGCAACTATGCCACCAAACCCTACTGGGGCAGTACCTGCCCCAATGCCTCCAATGCTGGCCCAGGCCTGCCAACACCAGAGGTGCAGGACATGACAGGGCTGCTCTACCAAAGCCACTCTCCACACTGCTCCTTGAGGACACAGATCATAGCCACAGTAAGACATGGAGAACAAAGAAGAGAAGGATGAGTAACCAGGCAATTAGGTCAGAAAGACTGTTTATTTTGCAAAATGATTTCTTACAATGATTCCTCAAAAACACATATTTCTCAAATAATTTTATCAAGTATTTTCCATATAGCTCACCAGAGAATGACCTTTGCCCACAGTGAGATGCATGCATACACTCTTTTGAGATGCATGCAAGTGTGTTCCCTGAGGAGAGAACATAGAGAACGGGGAGGAGAAAAATCTAAAGGCCTGACCCAAAGCAAAGAGTCACATGAGCACTGGAAGTGACACCTGGGAGATCTACAACTTAAATGGACAAATTGAGGAAGAGGAGGGCAGACATCTCCTGGACTAAAGAACAGGACTCTGCGGGAGAGAAAGCAGGTTAGGAAAGAAGGAAGGTGAATCTCTGGGGAGACTGGTTATTCAATGCCAAGGAAGCTGACCAGTGATGGCTTCAAATCCCAGGTGAGGAAGCCAAAGATGGCATCTCTCTCCTAAGTGCCAAAGTAAGGAAGGAAGACAGCCAGGACAGGAAACTGTCCAGAGAACTCTAAGCCATCCCATTCCTAATGTAGATGTTCCTTACACAGATGCTCAGCTTATGATGGAGCTATATCCCAATAAACCTATAGTAAGTCAAAATTATCTTAAATCAAAAATGCATTTAATACTTCAATAAACCAATTGTAAAGTCAAGAAATTATAAGTTGAACAACAGTAAGCTGGGGACTATTTGTACGCCACAAAGAGCTATGTGTATAAGATGTGAGACAATGAAACAGATTCTTGCAACAACCATTTGGATCCAAGGACAAGATGCTCTACAAGAGCTGGTATTTGGCCTGAACACTCACCCACCCTTCCAATTAATCACAGGGTCCAGTTGAATTTTGTATATATTAATCTAGTTTTTTCCTACCTTCATCACACCCCTCTTTGCCTATGTTATCTTGCACTATATTAGTCAGGGTTCTCCAGAAAAACAGAACCAATAGGAGACATATATATTCCAAGAATATAAATAATTAGATTTATTAAAAGGAATGGGCTCATGCAATTATGGAGGCTGAGAAGTCTCATGATTGGCTGTCTGTGAGCTAGATACCCGGGAAAGGCAGTAGTGTAGTTTGAAAGCCTGAGAGCCAGAGAGCAAACGGTGTAGATTCTAATCTGAGTTTGAAGGCCCAAGAGCTAGGATCACTGAGGACAGGTCAATATTTGAGCTCAAGTAGTCAGGCGGAGAGTGGATTCACCCTTCTTCCTGAACAGATTAGAAGATGCTCAACAAATTGAATAGGGTCATCTGCTTTACTCAGTCTGGTAATTCAAATGGTAACCTCCTCCAGAAACACTCTTACAGACACACCCAGAAATAATGTTTAATAAGGTATCTAGGTACCCCATAGCTCAGTCAGGTTGACACATAAAATTTACTATCATACTCATCCTAGCCAACTAAATAACCTCCTATCTGGTCCCACAAATTTAATCCTGGCCTTTCTCTAACTCACTGTTCACACTGCACCAAATCCATCTTTGAAACACACCAATCTGGTCCTGTCACTCTTCTCTGTAAAACATCTGTGACTCCCCATTGCTCTTGAGACAGTGCATGACTCTCTGTAGGACCCCAGCAAAGAGAGCTGATGTGATCTGCTGTCTTTACCACCCACCTCCAACAACTGCTCTGCCCTCCTTGTTCTCTGTTTCTACTTCTTGGACATACCAGTCCTTCTGCCAGACTCTGCACATGCATATGCCTTTCTTCATCTCCGTTCTTTTCCTCACACACATCATGTTTACTCACCAAATTCTCAGCCCTTTTTCTATCTTCCTTTTCTTTAAAGTTCAGTTTAAATGTTACTTCCTCAGGACTCCCCATGACTACATAGGAAGCTCCCAGTGTATTCCCCCAGCACCCCAAACTCTTCTAATAACATGTATCATAATTCTATTTCACTAAGTACTTACATACTTAATATAATTGGTTTTTGAAAGTGCCAGGATGGAATAAATCATATTCATCTTATTTACTACTGCATTACCGGTACATAGTGCATAAGCCTAGTATTTAGTTGGTGCCTAGAAAATGTGTCTGGAAGAAAGGAGGGAAGGAAGGAAGGAAGGAAGGAAGGAAGGAAGGAAGGAAGGAAGGAAGGAAGGAAGGAAGGAAAAATAGGAAAGAAATGAAAAAGGGCTATTTTTTAGGTATTTAGTAGGTGCCTAGAAAATGTGTCTGGAAAAAAGGAGGGAAGGAGGGAAGGAGGGAAGGAGGGAAGGAAGGAAGGAAGGAAGGAAGGAAGGAAGGAAGGAAGGAAGGAAGGAAGGAAGGAAGGAAGGAAGGAAGGAAGGAAGGAGAGAAAATAGGAAAGAAATGAAAAAGGGCTATTTTCCAGGCATTTTAGGCAATCAGGAATAAGTTGTTTTTTTCATCAAACCTCTTAAAACAGTACTGTAAGACAACTTAAACCATTAATCAACTTTGTTTGTCATGATCCATCCACTTGTAATGATACAAATAGGCAAGACTTTATTAGAGTCAAGATCAGTGCCTATCACCTAATTCTATTATCAAAAATATCATTGATCTAACTCTTAACTCACACACTAATGCTAATTAGGGAGAAAAGTAGCATTGGAGAATGATGGTCAAAACTGAAGTCTTCAAGTCTATTTATCCACACAGAGAATGTATGAATCACCTCTCCATCTATTCTCATAAATCACTAAAAAAGTATATTTAGAGAATACAAGTGTGTTCATATATATATATACAAATAACATAAAAAATTTTGCCAAAATAAAACAATATTACTATATCTGTTTAAAATATTCTATTTTTCCTTCACAATGTGAATTCGGTGTTCCAGTGGAACACAGTTTTAAGCAGAGGAGAGAGGGCTCATCTTGTGTGACTTGCATTTCAGAGCATCCCAGATACATTTAGAGGCTTCTCAAGGCCAACTCACGAACACTTGATGACACACTGGGGGTTGGAGCAGGGACACAAAACAAGAAACGACACCTAAACCTCGTTTTAACCTCCCTCCACCAGTCCCACTAAGAGCTGCCTATAGAGATTTGATCCATGGCCAATGCTGATCTCCACCTTATCTTGCTCCTCCACACTGTGGCTGGATATAAATGAACAGAGAAATGTTAAAAGCCACATCAGCAGTAGAGCAGAGTTAGAGACTGAGATAATCCACTCATCAGAAACAGAAATTTTGATAAGTCAATTGGTTAAATTTGTTAAATTGAAACATACCCTCCTGTCACTGAGGACACATTTCACTGAATGCTCTCTTTCTGGATTTCTTGTGTAAACTCAGTATCATAAACGTATCTTAAAGTCTTTGAATAATGTTTGCTGCTTAATTACGTACATATAGCCACTTTTCTGCTGTAGTTTCTGGATGTTAATTCATGGTTGCTCACTACTGAAGTTCTGACACATCAAGGCACATGTGGTTTGGATTGGCTCCAAACATGAGACATACCAAATGTCAAATGTTTTATTTATTTATTTATTTATTTATTTATTTATTTATTTATTTATGTTGAAATGGAGTCTTACTCTGTTGCCCAGGTTGGAGTGCAATGGCGGGATCTCTGCTCACTGCAACCTCCACCTCCCCAACTCCAGCAATTCTCCTGCCTCAGCCTCCCAAGTAGCTGAGATTATAGGTGCCCACCACCATGCCCAGCAAATTTTTGTATTTTTAGTAGAGATGGGGGTTTCACCATCTTGGCCAGGCTGGTTTTGAACTCCTGACCTTGAGAGATCTGCCCACCTTGGCCTCCCAAAGTGCTGGGATTATAAGCATGAGCCACTGCACCCAGCTGCTTTTCATGTTTAGAAGGATGCTACTAGTCTCAGAATAGGATCTTGAGCATGTTCATTTATCTGTTCCTCAATTTCTTCATCTGTAAAATCGGTTCATTCAATACAACCTAATATGGTTTGGCTGTGTCCCCAACCACATCTCATCTTGAATTGTAGCTCCCATAATCCACATGTGTTGTGGGAGGACCTGGTGGGAGGTAACTGAATCGTGGGGGTGGGTTTTTCCTGTGCTGTTCTCATGATAGTGACTAAGTCTCACAAGATCTGATGGTTTTATAAAGGGCAATTCCCCTGCATACATTCTCTTGCCTGCTGTCATGTACAAGGTGCCTTTGTTCCTCCTTTGCCTTCTGCCATGACTGGGAGGCCTCTCCAGCCATGTGGAACTGTGAGTCCATTAAACCTCTCTTTCCTTTATAAATTACCCAGTCTCTGGTATGTCTTTATTAGCAGCATGAGAATGGACTAATACACAACCACAGTATTTCAAATTGAACTGTAAAATCTATTCCCCAAAGTACAGTTTTTGATATGGTTCAAAATACATTCTAGTAAACTGGATTCACAAAAATTTGACAGGTATAGTCCCTAAAGGACTTACTTTAAAGAGTAGTTAAGCATGGTTATTCATAAGCAGTATACAACAATTCTTTTAATGCAAAGAGATGTTTCATACCTAAAAGAAGTTTCTCATTTTAAGTAGGTTAAATACTCCCCTTGGAATTTGGTATAGGTGATCGTTTTTCTTTTCTAACACATAATGTTCTACCAACTGGGCTGCCAATATTAGCCCAGTCTAAGCAGACACACCTGTAAGGTTTCGAGCACACTTTCCTATTCTTACCCATTCCACACTCTCTGATGCCCAGTGTTCATGATTTTCAGGGTGACTGCAGGGCTGGTACCACTTGCTGCCAGTAGCTGTGCTCTGCTCCTATCACCTCCCACCTCCCCAGCATAACTGGAACCCCAAACCACCTTCTGCAGCAGACAAATATGTTTACTTCATTATGAAGAAATTCTCTTAAGGACAATTTTCCATTACTTTATTAATAACGTAGGGAATCCATTTAAATCACCAAATAGAAGTCCATTTATCTGATGACAGGTTAGTGCTAAAAGGCTATTCCTAAATCCATTTATTAGTAAACACAAAAAGACCCTACTTCTCATTTTTGTAAATGCCTTCCTGAGTCTCCTGTAGTCATCTGACTGGGAAAGCTGGAACATCTTTCTATGAGACAAATTCTGTTCTTATTTCTCTGAAAGTTCCTAAAATTCTCTGTCGTTTGTAAGTAGAGATGTGTCTGAACTCACAGTCCTGTTTTATCAAATGTTCTTGCTTCTAATATTTTAGAAGACGAGATTTCCAATTATTTCCACCTGTGTGTTCTGACAAGCCTTCTCTCCTAAGGGCTACTCATTCATTCTCTCTTGCATTTGATGCTTTGCCTCTGCTGGTCTACATCCTCTTCCTTTAGCCAGGATCATCATCCTCAAGTCGACAAAGTGCTGGGAAACAGGGTCTGAATAACCAAAGAGAAATGTGTCCCGAGGAATGCCTGATAGATTTAAGAAGCAAGGTGGGCTGGCTCTGTGTTCAAAGAGGCTCTTCCTGAGTTTTGTTGTAGTATTTTCTATAGAGCTTTAGGAAAGTGTGTGACAGAAAAGTAATCCACAGATATTCTGCACATTAGAATTAAGAGTTTTCTTAAAAAACAATAGAGTTTTCTTAGAAAATAACATCTGTCCTTTAGATATGAGACGATACAAAGGAAAACAATAACCACTATTTGTGAGTGCTTGCAGTTTTCCAGGGGCATTCTAGGTGTTCTCCTTATATATCTTATTTAAGCCTCAACATCACCACACAAGGTGGCTATTATTATCTCTATTTTCAGACAAGGAAACTGAGATTTAAAGTAATGAAGTAAATTGCCCAAACTCTGAGAGAATTAAGACCATATCTGTCTGATATCATCACATATGAATAAACACAGTGTCTCCCTGGGCTTTTTTTCACATTTCATTGTCAGTATTCACTATCCCTGGGCTTTTGAAAGGTTATTTTTCAATAATCAATAAATATATTTTACCTACTCTAAGAGCTACTGCATTAGTCTACCAACAGGTCTTGTGCCCTCTAAGCTTTTCTCTCTTCAGCCCATTTTCCATCCAGCCATCAGAACAGTGTTTCCCGAAGGGTGACTGCCAACCACCTGCATCAGAATCACCTGACGGCTTGTTAAGACTTCAGCTCTCAGATCAACCCTGGAGATACAGAATCAGAATCACTGATATATTTAATAAGCACCCCAGTTGATTCTCATGCACACTAAAATTTGAGAACCCCCATATCAGCATATCACCTGCTTACAATCTTCAAATGATTTACCAGCAACAATGAGACACCATTTATGGCAGGCTAAACAATGCCCCACCCCCCAGGGATGTTCACATCCTAATCTCTGAAACTTATGGATATGTTACTTTACACGGCAAAGGGACTTTGCAGATGTATTTGAGTTAAGGCTCTAGAGATGAGATCATCCTGAATTTTACATGTGGGCCCAGTGTAACCACAAGGCTCATTATAAGAGAGAAGCAGGAGCATCAGAGTCATAGAAGGTGGTGAAAGAGCAGAAGCAGGCATTGGAATAATAGAGGCCATGAGCCAATTAACGCAGGCGGCCTCTAGAAGCAGGAAAAAACAAGGGAACAGGTTCTCCCCTGGAGCCTTCAGAAGGAATGCAACCCTGCAGACGCACTTCAAACCTTTTACCCCTAGATCACATGGGTCCAAACTTTTGGATTCCCTGGGCCACATTGGGAGAAGAAGAATTATCTTGGGCCACACATAAAATACACTAACACTAATGATAGCTGATGAGCTAAAAAAAAAAAAAAAAAAGGGGGGGTGGTGGTGGTGTTCTGTGTATAATGTTCACGATATCTACCACCACGGATAAACAGAAAAGGTCCTTGATTCAAAGACATGTTGGGTACGACTGCTCTAGACAGTAAGAGAATATATCTGTTGCTTTAAGCCACTGAATGTGTGGTAATTTGTTACAGCAGCAATATGAAGCTAATGCACTGCTCAAAGTCCTCAGGAGGCCCTCCATGAGCCAATACCTGCTTGGTTTACACCCCCATCCCTCTCGTTTCTCCCCTGTGAACTTCATGCCTCAATAATGCTGATCCACATCCAATTCCCTAAATATGTCAAACTCCTTAATACCACACTTGGACATTTTCTTCCCCCAAACTTGTCAGCATGAAGAGCACAAATTTAAGCCCAGATGTTACTCCTTAACACCAAAAGATAAAGTTAACCATTTCCTCCTGTACAGTGTAATTGATGAGATGATGAGGATAATTATATAGATGTCATGTATATGTGTATAGGTGACATATATGTATATAGTTGTCCTCATCATATCACACATACATACAAACGCTACCTGTAAAGAAAGCATTTAAGAAAATCTTATTTTATAACTTTCCTCAGATCCTACATCACTGCTGGTTTTATACTCATCCTCAGACCTGTATAAAACATTTTAATTTGGTGTGATAGGGAAGAAAAATACTATATGGACCTACCAGCCAGAGAGGATGATCAAGCTATAAAGCAAAAATGAATCAGAATTACCAAATGGTATGGCTCATAAATGACTTTGATAACACTATAGGTACAAAAGTTTTGGTATTTTCATCTGCGGAAGTCTAAAAGGAACTTACACTTATATTATCAAAGTATACTGTTCAGAAAAAAAGGCAAAAAACATGATTCATGTGAAATAGAATGAATCCATGTGAAAGAACTTACTGAACTCATAAATTAACGAGGAAAACAGTAAAATAGAAAAACTGATTTGATGAACATTTGAGGAGCTGAGTATTTATATGAAATTTAATAATGGAATGTTAAAATAAGATTGTTAAATTAGATGTAAAACTGGTCATGTCCCATAAGGCATTAACCTTTGGAGTTACCTTATCTCCTGAACAGAAACGATTTCCATCAAAATTGGATACAAATACAGAAATTAACAACATATAATTTCATACAGCTTAAGCCTTTAATAAAAAACAAATAACAAAGTCAATGAATAGTATATTCTCTCAGAAAAGTAAACAAACCCTGAGCAAACATGGTTATTCTCTTGGTCTGATTTACAGATTATGGATATGTGGAGGCAGAAAGGTGTGACACATTTTCTCACCGATCATAAAGGTCAGGGACAGCGTTCCTGCAACAAAGACAGGTTAACAAGAGAAAAGCCTACAGACTTACTTAATCAAAGTTTCACATGACACAGAAACTTTCAGAAACGAAGACCCAAAGACTCAGAGAAAATTGTCTATTTTTAATGCTTTGGTTCAATGAAGAATGGGCAGCCATGTGGAAATATGCTTGGACCAAAAGGAAATGATCTAATGCTAATAGACTGAGTGGGGAAACTCAGCAAGGCCTGTTCAGATTCTTCTTGGCCTCTCTGCGTAGCATTCCTGTCTCCTGGGTCTAGGATAGGACCCAGAGGGAATGAGGGCCTTAGAGCCAACTGTCAGACAAGGTAGGTCAGAGAATTTCTTTATGACCAGCTCCTATACAGAAGGGCAGGGTTAGAGTAATATTTCTAGTTTCTATGATTAGCCCTGGGGGTGAAAGGGGAGCAGGAGACAGAAGGACAGAAGCGTAGAGACCTTGGCTCTGAGGTCTTCCAATGCTCTTTGGGTCACAGTACTCAGCATTCCAAAGCACCACACTTTGGGGCACCCCAGGTACTTTTTCATAATTGTACATATATATTTTTTTAATTACAAAGATGGAATCCAACTACTACTATGAAATTTCAGACGAATATAGATTACTGGGGTAATTTGGAGATGGAACTGGGCCTTCAAAGAAGAAAAGGGTAAGCAGACATTGGTAGACTTTAAGCATTATTTTCCAATGTTAAAACCAACTTTTCCTCCAAAGAAATGCCTCTCATATTTGTTGTGAAATTCAATTGAAAGAAATTTAGAAATTCACTTTTCTCTTTCCAGAACTGTATCTATTATTGAAATTAAGGTGCAATTGTAGCTTCTGTTCCCATACTATGAACTCAGAATTCTCTTTCGCCTTAGTACAGCTCTGCTGGGTCTCCGTCACCAGCCCTAGCCCCTGCCTATCTTTCACCCTGTTCTCCTCTTTTTACCTCTTCAACTTTGTGCAAACTGTTGTGTGTGTACACCTTCTGTTTATAAGAAACTCTAGAAGAAATGCTAGTTGAACATTAAAGGAGCGATCTAGTGGGCTACAACACTAAAATGAAGCTTTAGGGAGATGAAGATGAACAGAAGAAATAAAAGAATTATTGAAGTGGTTGGAGGGTATGAGTGTTCAAAATACTGAAGGATATAATTCAAATAAATACCTAAGATGTGAATAATCCACAGACTGTAGTCGATGTGAAGGAACACAGGGTGGGAAAAAGGCTTTGCTCATCAGTGAACCTGCATATTGGCCTCACACTCCACATACCCTTTGTCCTGTGTGATCCATCTCTGACTTACCTAATTATGAGAAGACTGCCTTCAATTTTGTTGCCTTTTCAGTAACGACCAAGTCACAGGGATAGCCTTTTGCCAGTATACACTTATAGCTTATGAAAACCGAGTGCAAATGACTATTCCTTGCCCTCTCCTAGGTTCATTCAGATTGGATTCCTTAAGTATGGACTCTGAAAAAAAAAAATTTAAGTGTGTTTACAATTAAGTAGGTAAATAAAGTACATTAATACTGCATTAAGGACTATTAAGATCTGCTAAAATGGCAGACATTATATTTTGTTCAACTGGGAATATTACTGTTTTCTGTATTCATGTTTGCTATCTTGCCCACTAGGTTATAATCTAGTTATATAAGATTGAGGATAACGAGATTTTTTAATTCACTTTTGTATTCCCACTGTGGACCATTATGTCTGGCACGTAGTAGGAACATGTAACAATTAACAGTGTAATGTTAAATAAATGGGATAAATGGGAGATTCTGAGAAATTCACAACTATATATTATTTTTTTGAGTCACTATGCATATTGATAGGAATATGCTATAGTTAGAAAAGGGCAGGGAGTAAGAAAAGAGGAAACCAAGTTGGTAACAGAAGGAAAAACTGTCAATATCAGTCAAGGATGGTAATAGCACATAACAAGCATAGTATCATATGGTGATGTGTGAGAGATCTCACAAAAACAAAATCACAAATATTTAAGTAACCAAGATTACAGCAACTTTGATTCCTAATTAAAGTCCAGATACACAGAAGGAAAACAGAACATTTGATTTTCCAAACATTTATTAAGCACATTCTATACACAAAGACATTAGCTGGATGCTAAAGGAGTTATTATGGTGAAAGAAGAAGTAACATGAAGCATCTTGGTGTTAGAACCCAGCTGGCCTATTTCTTATCTGATAATTTATTTAAAGAAAGACAAGACTCCATCTCTGGATTGAAGAGCTAGAGAGTCAGTAGAGGATACAGACTTGATCACAGGAAGAAGGCAGAAAGAGTGAAATGTAGAATAGGGATGTGGGACTGTAGGGGACCAGAACATGCCACCACACAATATGCCTTCTTGGTATAAGGATTATTTTGGGGTGAAAGTAAGGGTGAAGACCACTCCTCATATTGTCTTATGCCCAATTTCTGCCTCCAAAGAAAGAAGAAGTAAAAACTAAAAGGCAGAAATGGAATCCACAGGTAGATAGCCCAGCACCACACCCGGGCCTGGTAGTTAAAAATCAACCACTGACCTAACTGCTAGTGTTATCTATAGATTTCAGACATTGTATGCAAAAGCATCATGCAAATCCCTGTACTGTTCTGTTGAGTTCTGATTACCAGAGCATGCAGCCCCCAGTCATGTACCCCCTGCTTGCTCAATCAATCATGACCCTTTCACGTGGACCCCCTTAGAGTTGTAAGTCGTTAAAACGGACCACAATTGCTCACTCTGGGAGCTCGGTTTTTTGGAGACGTGAGTCTGCCAATGCTCCCAGCTGAATAAAGCCCTTTCCTTCTACAACTCGGTGTCTGAGGGGTTCTTGTCTGCAGTTGGTCCTGCTGCAAAGGCAGTTGAGAACAAGCAGATACAAGAAAAGTTCTCTGTCCTCTCCCATTTGTTTAAAAGCAGAACATAAGTGTACAAAGGCAGAGGTATCCCTCCTCACTCCTCTACTGGGAAGAACAAAGGTTGATCACGGAAGATAATTTTAGGTCCTTATTAGCCTGGAGACAGCACTGGCAAACCGTCTAACATGACAGACTTTACCAACCAGCCTTTATCTACCATATGTTTGCCTTCCCACAATTGGCCACACCTACAGACTCAAAATCCATTTCCTTTATCTTGTTACTTCTCTAAAAATTTACTGTTTCTTTGTTGGAGATGTTATATGAGCCTGATTTCAATTATACCTTTTTGAGATTTGAGATTTACTAATTTCCTGAGTGTTTTCCATGTTATACAAAATATACATGTTCAACTTGTTTGTTTTTTCTCATGTTAATCTCTATTTTGTTATAGAACTCTGTCCTAAGAAATATGAAGGATAGAGAGAAAATTATTTTACCTCCCTTACAGGACCACAGAAAAGAGAAATCAATTCCAACTTGGAGTGTAAGAAAAGACTTCATGGTACATTTTAGCAGAGTTGAAGACAGAACAAGCACAGTGGCCACCTGCCCAAACAGAGCCAGCAACATAGACCTGAGCCACCTGACCCTGGGACAGAGTGGGTACAGCAGGGCAGGAGGAGTGCACAGAGCCTCAGCATGGGAGGGTCCAGTCCTCTGACTGTTCTCAGAGCCAATTCTGGAAGAATACACACTGGAATCTTGATGATCACCATAAACAGCAGGCTGAGGGATGAAGAGCAGCAAATGTTGTTCTTTGATTTTCAAACTCTTCTTGAAAAGTGAAACTGCTTTAAAAATGTATACAAAAATCCCTACACATAGAAGAGATAAAAGTGGAGTGGCTCCAAAGAAACCAGAACAATAATAGTAAGGGCGTAGATGTCTTCCCATTCTTCTCTACCTTCCACCATCTTGGGGAGAAAGAAAATGACATCAGGAACACTTCTGACAGACCAGGTAGAAAGTGACCGTTAACAAGAAAATTAGCTTGAATGCTTTCTCTTGACTTTTTTTTTTTTTTTTTTTTTTTGGACTCCATAACAACTCTTAACAAAGTAAAGCAAGACTGTATATCATCTCAAATTTTGTTTGCCAGGTCTGTGATCTCTCATGAAAATGTGTCAGAAGTTGTCAATCACTTTGGAAGTGAAAAGTTCAACCAGATAGCATATTGCTGGGCTCTTTTTTCTTTTTCTTTATTTCTTTCTTTTCATAAATTCATTAGAATGCTCAAAAAATCATTCTTCTATTTCACAGGCATCTGTGATGGAGCAAAAGTACTGACTTCTGTCAAGTTCACATGAAACAGAAATTCACAGAAGTCAACACTTCCAATCGATGCAAATGATTCTGATGGAGAAATTGACAAGAATTACTGAGGGCAGCATCTTGATTCGTTCTCCTGTCAGGCCACAGGAGGCTGAAGCTCTGCTGTCATTAAACCAATTGGGGGACTTGAGGAAGGGGAAAGGGGGCCAGAGCCAGAGCAGACTTTTTTTTTTAAGTTTAAGACAGGATAAAAGAGCAATTTAAAAATCATTACTTTTAAACCATGAACACAGCTATTATTCTGAACTCCAAATCAGGGATGTAATAGTCAAAAAGACAAAAGAATAGCAGGGTAAATTGTTGAAACAAATCTCTTTGTAGTCGCTAGTAAAAATCTCATTGCAATTCAAAAGATAAATGGCAATTAAGTAGTTTCTGTTAAGTGTTTATTGTTCACCTTTTATGTGGGTGGCCTTTTAAGTGATTTTCTTTTTACAGGAAAAGAGAAAGTTTGTTCTCTTCGGCATTTTGAACTAAACATGATGCAAATGCATGCAACCATCAATTTTAAAATAATAATCGTCTTGATTTTCTAAGCCGATAAACCAACTACTACACACAACTTCCTTTTCAGGCTGTTGTTTGCTTGGCTTATCACAGTTAACTATTGCACTGTGACTCTGCATGAAGACGGTAATGTAATTAAATCCTATTAACACATCAGGAATAAAGCCCTTTAATGGGCATACAGGCTTTGAGAGGCAGCTAGTTCCTGAGCAGATTTAATATCCTTCAATTAAGCAAGTGTGAATGGGAAGATGAATCTTATTAAAAACTTAAATCTGATTATATTTGAAAATTATTGGTTCCTTAATGTAATAAATTATCCAATACAGACTAGAACAAATAATATGTCCTAGCTTCACATAACTCCACTCTATAACAAGTGACAAAAGAAATTATGTGTGACTGTGGGGCAAAAAGAAAGGTCTTTTTATAAAAGTCATTTTGCATAATGAAATACCTAAATCATTTTAATAAACATTTGGGGAGGGGGGAGTGCAAATGACACAGTTGGAGAGGGAATCATTTACCCTATTCAGAAAGGGAATGTGGAAATAGTGATGCTAATTTTTTTTTTAAATTGCCATTCTGGCCAATTTGTTGTAAATTCTGAAAAGAAAAGCTGCAGCTTATGTTGTTGGTAGCAAATTCCTTCTCCAGAAGGCTAATGCAAATGTAAGCCATCTGCCACGCATTCTGCTGAGAAGGCTGGAGTCGCAAACAATGGGCCAACAGTCTCTGAATACTAACACACACACTCCACAGGCAAAAAAGTTTGCATTTTCCCCAAAGGTATGCTTTATGTTGCCTTCCTTCCCATCCTCACCAGGACCACAAGGCCCCCACGCGCTCTCTCCTGATCCAACTGGCACCGGGCGAGCTTCCACATGATTAGTCTGATGATGTTCATGAGGACAAACCCCCAGAGAAGCGTTTCTGTTGAAACTGACTGAAACAGGAATACAAGACCTGTTAAATTATTTAAACCAGACAAATGCTTTACAATGTGTGTTTTTTAACTTAATCCTATTTTAGAAAAAACTGGCATCGCCCATTGCACTACACATCAGAACGTTGCTTGGGTTTTATCCTTTTACGACTGGACTCTTTCAGAAGGCTCGGGAACACTGTCCTCAGCTAATCTGAAAGTTGACGTCTCCCTAGCAGATGGACGTGTTAAACAGAAAGCACCGGGCAAGCAGAAGCTACAGGGAATCGTCATATCTGAAACCAGGGTCTGCTCACATACCTTCAAGTAATTCTTCCTGCTCCATTCGAGGAAATTCAAATGCTCAGTTATTTGGCAAGTGTGCCCAAATGGCTCATTCAACAACATGATGAAACATTTAAATATTGTTGGTGTTTGCTGATGATAGGGGAGAAGACCTCCAGTGAAAATCTATCCCAGGAATTCTAACATCATTTCCCCTTACCTCCACCCAGCAGGTTTGGCCGCTGCCAGTTTTCATCCCAATCTCTTCCAGCTCTGATTACCATATTCCCTCTGGCCTCTTACTGGAGGTTCCTCAGACTTGCCAGACTGCATCTTATCTTCTCTCCTACTGCTGGTATACAGCTGCTTTCACTGTCTTGCATGCCTTTTTCAAGACCCCTCTGTTCACACGTTATCTAAGCAAGAGTCTAGTCTATGCTCCAGAACCTGATTTCCTGGGTTGGAATAGCAGCTTCCTAATTTACTAGTGGTGTGGCGATGGACAAGTTGTTCAACTTCTCTGTGTCTCAATGTTCTCAACTGTAAAGTGAGCATAGTAATAATATAACCTACACCAAACAGTACATAGGATGAGGCATGTGAAACACTTAGCACAGTATCCAGTAGAACGTGTGCTCAGTAAGTGCTAGCTATTATTATCATCTCTATGGTGGAAATGCAACAATCCTGTTTGCTGTCCCCTCCATCTTTCACTCCTTAATATTATCCTTTCTCTGTATCTCCATGTGTTTCAGCAAAAAGACATGCTTACGCTGTTGTCTTCATCACATACCTGTGTTATCTGCTAGACTATCAGTTCCTTATGAGTTCATCTTTGTACCCATAAGGCTTAATACAATATCAGGCACAATAATAATTGTTTAATGAATATTTATTAAATATAAAAATTAATAAATGAATAAATTTAGTAAGTACTGGATTAAGCATATAAACCAAAATAGGGAGCAGAAAAATGTTTCCTACCACAAAGATAATAAAATGGTTATGGAGGATAGAAAAGTACTACTTTTCAGTGTTGAGAAGGATGTGAAGCAATGTTACAGTAGGTAGTCAGGCAGACATGAACAGTACAGGAGAGAGCTCCCTCCCCTACCAGGAATGTCAGGTGACCATCAGGTGATGGTCAGGCAGTTGTTAAACTGTCTCTCTAGAATAATAATTGGTCTCAGCCAGTGCCAAAGAAAGCAATCTACCAGTATAAAGAAACACTTGAGATGGTGATTAGCAGCTTCCCAACAAGATCTCAGGAGCTGAACGAGTGGACTCAAGCACACACATTAAGAGGCAACATGGTGAAGTTTAACTGGTATATGACCTTTTAGGGACATTCAACTGGTAAAGGAAGAACACCTCAAGTGAGCACACATACAACACCAGTAAACATTGCGCATACTCCCCTCCCAAGGGCCAGCAGGCCACTGCACGTGCGGACAGCCCATCCCTAGGGAAGAATCAGGGGAATAGTAACACAAGACCCTGGAAGTATGCCAGCGTATAAAACCCCAAGTCAAAAGGTCAAACCGTGCACTTGATCTCTCAAGTCACCTGTCTGACCCTCTTCCAAGTATGTTACTTCCTTTCATTCCTGCTCTAAAGCTTTTTAATAAACTTTCACTCCTGCTTTGAAATCTTTGAAACCTGCCTTGGTCTCTCACTCTGTTTTATGCCCCTCAGTTGAATTCTTTCTTCTGGAAGGCAAGAATTGAGGTTGCTGCAGACCCATACAGATTCACCACGAGTAACAGCAACAGGAAACTTTAATACACTGCTGAGAATAGTGTAAACTGCCTCAATAATTATGAAAAACTATTAGCAATCTCTAATAAAGCTACTTATATACCTACCTAATGACCTAACAATTCCACAATTTAATATATACCCAATAAAAATGAATGAATATATCCAGAAAAAGACATGTGGAACAATATTCACTGAAACTCAATTCATAATGGCCTCAAACTTGAAACAATACAATTATCCATTAGCAGGAAAACAGATTTAAAATCTTGTGGCACATTTAGATAATACAATACTACCCCAAAATTTAAGAAAAAAAGACTGATATAAAAAACAATATGAATGTATCCTCAAAATATTATATTGAGC
Organism: Macaca fascicularis; assembly: GCF_037993035.2. Taxonomy (NCBI): domain Eukaryota; kingdom Metazoa; phylum Chordata; class Mammalia; order Primates; family Cercopithecidae; genus Macaca; species Macaca fascicularis. Next base: position 138,998,907 of record NC_088375.1, read on the forward strand.
AAGAAAAGTCAGACATATATGGGTATATATTATACTATTCCATTTACATGAATTTTAGGAACAAAGTTAATCTTCGATGGCAAAAGTCAGAATAGTGGTTGCCTCAGTGGACAACTTTCTGGGGTAACAGAAATGTTCTATATGTCAATCTGAATGGTAGTTACACTAGTCTATCCTCAAACTGCTATAAAGAACTACCTGAGACTCAGTAATTTACAAAGAAAAGAGTTTTAATTGACTCACAGTTCTGCAGGCTATAGAGAAAGTATGGCTAGGGAGACCTCAGGAAACTTACATTCATGGCAGAAGGAGAAGGGGAAGCTGGCACTGGATGGCCAGCAGAAGGAAGAGAGAGCAAAAAGAGAAGTGATATATGCTTTCAAACAACTAGCTCTCGTGAGAACTGTAACAATAACAGAAAGGGGAAGTCTGCCCCCATGATTAAGTCACCTCCCACCAAACTCTTCCTCCAACACTGGGAATTACAATTCTACATGAGATTTAGGTGGGGACACAGAGCCAACCACATCATTCTGTCCCTGGCCCCACCCAAAGATTATGTCCTTCTCACATTTCAAAACACAGTCATGACTCCCCATCAGTCCCCCAAAGTCTTAACTCATTTCAGCATTAACTCAAAAGTCCAAGTCCAAAGTCTCATCTGAGACAAGGTAAATCCCTTCTACCTATGAGCCTGTAAAATCAAAAACAAGTTAGTTGCTTCCAAGATACAATGGTAGTATAGGTCTTGAGTAAATGCTCCCATTCCAAAAGGGAGAAATTGGCCCATACAAAGGTGCTATAGGGCCCATGCAAGACCAAAGCATAGCAGGGCAGTCACCAAATCTTAAATCTCCAAATAATCTCCTTTGGTTCCATGTTTCACCTCCAGAACACACTGATACAAAGAATGGACTCCCAAGGCCTTGGGCATCTCCACCTGTGTGGCTCTGCAGGGTACAGCCCCTGTGGCTGCTTTCATGGGCTGGCATTGAGTGCCTGTGGCTTTTCCAGGTGCACAGTGTAAGCTGTTGGTGGATCTAGCATTCTGGGGTCAGGAGGATGGTGGCCTTCTTCTTACAGCTTCACTAGGCTTTGCCCCAGTGGGGACTCCGTGTGGAGGCTCCAATCTCATATTTCCCCTCCGCACTGCCCTATTAGAGGTTCTCCATGAGGACTCTAATCCTGAGGCAGACTTCTGCCTGGACATCCAGACATTTCCATACCTCCTCTGAAATCTAGGCGGAGGCTCCCAAGCTTCAACTGTTACCCTCTGCACACCTGCAAACCCAACACCATGGAAGTTGCCACAACACATGGAAGCAATCAAGGCTTAGGGTTTTTACCTTCTGGAGCAGCAGCCTGAGCTTTACCTGGGCCTCTTTTAGCAATGGCTGTAGTGATTGCAATGTAGAGCACCATATCCCAGTGATGTACAGAGCAACAGGGCCCTGGGCCTGGCCCACAAAAACCATTTTTCTCTCCTAGGCCTCCAGGCCTGTTATGGGAAGGGCTGCTGCGAAAGTCTTAGACATGCCCTGTTGTCATTTTCCCCATCGTCTTGGCTATTAACACTCATCTCCTCTTTACTTATGCAAATTTCTGCAGCCAGCTTGAAATTCTCCACAGAAAATAGGTTCTTCTCTTCTACCACATATTCAGGCTGCAAATTTTCCAAACTTTTATGCTGTACTTCCCTTTTAAATAAAGTTCCAATTTCAGACCATCTCTTTGCAAACACATATGAGCTTACAGTGTTAGAAGCACCCAAGTTACATCTTGAATGCTTTGCCTAGAAATTTCTTCCACCAGATCCCTAAATCATCTCTCTCAAGTTCAAAGTTGCACAGATCTCTAGAGCAGGGGCATAATGCTGCCAGTCTCTTTACTAAAGCATAGAAAGAGTGACATTTACTACAGTTCCCAATAAGCTTCTCATCGCCATCTGAGATCTCATCAGCCTGACCATCTCTGTCCATTTCCCTATCAGCATTTTGGTCAAAACCATTCAACAAGTCTCTAAGAAGTTCCAAACTTTGCCTCATCTTCTTGTCTTCTGAGCCCTCCAAACCGTTCCAACCTCTGTCCATTACCCAGTTCCAAAACTGCTTCCACATTTTCAGGTATCTTTACAACAATGCTGCATTTCTCTGGTACCAATTTTCTGTATTAGTCCAGGATTGCACAGCTGTAAAGAACTACCAGAGTCTGGGTAATTTATAAAGAAGAGGCTTAATTGACTTGCAGTTTTGCAGGCTGTAGAGAAAGCATGGCTGGGGAGGCCTCAGGAAACTTACAGTCATGGCAGAACAGGAAAGGGAAGCTGGCACATCCTACATGACCAGCAGGAGAAAGAAAAAGTTAAGGAAGAGGTGCTACACAGTTTCAAACAATCAGGTCTCATGAGAACTCTATCACAATAACAGCAAGGGAGAAGTCTGCCCCAGAGATTCAGTCACCTCCCACAAGGCCTCTCCTCCAACACTGGGAATTAAAAATTGACATGAGATTTGGGTGGAGAGAGAGAGACAAACAATTTCACACTGTTATGTACATTTGCAAAAATTCATTGAGCAGTGTACTTCAGGTTTATGCACTTCACTTTGTATAAATTATTCCTCTAAAAAATTTTAGTAAGGTTGCTGGCAGGCATGTCAGTTGGTACAACCTTTCTGGAGTGTTGTCTGGCAATGTACTTCAAAAGAATCCCAAAACCGTGGATTCAGAAATCCCACTTCTAGGAATTAATACAAAGAAAATCAATGAACAAATGCACAAAGATGTATCTGCAAAGATGTCTATCAACCTGATGATTATAATAGCAAAAGCTGAAAACAATACAAGCCCTTATCAGCATGGGGATGATGCACAGTGAAACACTAGGCAGACATTCAAAAAGAAAATATAAAGCCACAATTGCTGACATGAGAGAATAACCATAAAATACCATTGAGTGAAAAAAAGTTACAAAGCAGTAAATTTGGTATGGTTTTATTTTGTTAACATAAATATGCATACACATACACAAATATATATTTGCCCAGGAAAAGATCTCCAACTATATTTAATGAAGTGCAACAGTGACTTTCTCTGGATGAGATTTTATATGGTTTGGTTTGCTGTGTTTTTGTCTATTGCTTTTTGTTTATTTTTCTATGGTCATTTATCATTTGTGAAATTTAAATAAATATACATAACTAGATACATACAAATGTGTATGTGCACTGTGCATGTGCAGCCACCCATTCAGCAGAAATGAGATAATGTGACCTAAAGCCATATGTGATAAAAGACAGGCGCAACCTGTAACAGGTTGAACTTCATAAAGCAAGGAGAATACAGCCCACCCTTTACAAGACAAAGGTAAGTCTTGCCTGGCTGACACAAACAGGAACAGTCTCTGCTGATGGTTGCCATTTAAAAAGACTTATTTCCCTGGAAAGGCTCAAATGGGAGACAGTCTCTACTTGGGACTCCTTTAGTAATTTAAGTAACTCATGACCTGCCAAAAATTAGAATGTCCACTTAGACATTTACATTTTAAATGGATAATAAGTCAAATCTTCCCAGTTCAAGAATGTGGTTCTACATACAAAGAGGGTTTTGGGGGGAGTTGGGTGGGAGGTTACATCAGATTTTAGAAAGAAACAAAAGGTTGGGAAAGGGAAGGCAGAGGTGGAGGTGGGAATGGAGAGATAGAGGGGTAAGAATGGAGACAGTGAGAAGACAGAGATGTCCTTTCCTAATCATTGCCAGTGAAAAGTAAAGCCTCATTTCTAGCATTCTTGTTTGATGATGCTTTGAACAAATTCATTTTTTTCTTCACTCTCTTTAATTTTCTATTGATTCTCAATGGTTGGATACAGAGTCACTAGAAATCTTTCTGCATTTTTCTCAGTGTGTAGTTTTGACAATTCAGTGACTTAGAGTCTCCCTGGCCCTGTACAACCCATTTAAACAGCCTTGCCCCACCCTGGTATTATGTATCACCTCTTTTCACCTTGTTTTCAGAACCTTGATGCCCTATCTAAGCCATAGCTTTATATTTTTATATAATTATTTTTCTTTTGAAAACAAAAAAAAAACCTTGAAACATATAGAGAAGTTGCAAGTACAAAAAACTTCTTCCATGCATAACTTGGAGTAAGGTACTGACCTGACGCTCATCACCCCAGAAAACTTTAGTATGTTTCAAACAAACACAGTCCCCTGTATAACCACAAAATCAGATTAACATTGATATATAATATTGTCTATTTCTCAGAACCCCCTTCAAGTTCCACCAATTGTCTCAATAATGTCCTTTACATCAGAAGAGTTCAGTTAAGAATCATGCGTAGCTTTTAATTTTCATGTCCCACTTGTCTCCTTCAGTCTAGAAAAACTATTCTTCTTTCCTTGATGCTTATGAAGGAAACATTTTTGAAGACTACTGGCAGTTACCTACTAAAGTGTCCCTCAGTTTAGATTTTTCTGGTGTTTCTGATAATACAGGTTAGGCATCTCTGGCAGGAATATCACAGAAGTGATGCTATATTCTCACTGCATCCTACCAGGTGGCACAGAATCTTGATTTACCTTATTAATGATGTTCACTTTGATTGCTTGATTAAGGTGGTATATGCTAGGTTTCTCCACTGAAGTTACTCTTTCTCACTGTTTAATTAATAAGTATTCTGTAGAGAGATATTTTGAGCCTATATAACTATCCATTTCCTCATCAAATTTTGAATTATTCATTTATTTATACATATATGAATCCATGGTTTCTTATTTTACACAACGGGTTATAACCTATTACCAACATAATTTATTTTGATGCTGAAATTGCCCTCAGGTTGGTCATTGAGGGCCCCTACAAGCAGGTGCCTGTGTTTTTGGCAAGTCTCCATCATCCTTTGATCATTTCCTCACTTTCTGGCATAAAATGTTCCAGCTCATCTTATATTTTCCCTCCCCAGACCTGGAATGAGTCGAGCTCTGGTTTCTTTTATTAGAGAATGGTATTTAGAAACCAATATTTGGCTGCTAAGTGTGCTCATTGATATTAGAAGAGCTGCTGCTCCAAGATCTTTACAATGCACAGTGACAGGGAATATACAAATATATGTGTATTTGTGTGTGTGTATATGCATGTGTGTATGTAGTACATGTGTACATATAAGTAGTATATGTGTATACACATGTCACAAATACATTTAATATTTATATTACTTTTGTATCTGTTATCTATCTATAATCATAAGTTCACACTAATATCTCCAAACTAAATACAACACCACAAGGTTCATTTTAGTTTTCTCCCTGCTGCATGTGTATCTCTCTTCTCCAAAAGTGAGAACTTGGATCCCATTAATGTTAATATATTTATTGCTTTGATCTATCACTCTAGATGTAACCATTCCTCCATCTCTGCTGCCATCATCTCCTCTGCATGAAACACTCCTCACTCAGCTCAGACGTTGACACCCCACATGAGGCGTCTGTCCATGTACATGCCTCCAACACTATGTAGACTCTGACATCACACTGTAGGCCTCTCTGATTTGTGACACCCTCTTCACTCTTCTTGAGCTCTCACACCAAACATTGTCCCCTCTCCACACGGGCACCTGTTATGCTCTGCCTACCTACTAGCTTTAAGAAACACTTGTTCAGGAATAGATAAGAAAGGAATGAAAGGGAAGGAAGGGAATGGGAGGGGAAGAAGAGTCATGGGTCATAGCTTAACCCATGTATTTTTCTCCTCATTCTTCCATTTCATACTTCAGTTTAAATGCATATTTTAACATTGCCTGAATACGACATAAGTTTGTACCATTTGAAATTCTGCTTTTAGATCTAGAAGCATGTGCCACAAATCGAAATTCTAGTTTTTATGAAAATCAAGCAAGCCTGCATGGGGTAGAAAACTAATTTAATTGGAATTCAAGGGTTCAATGATGAATGGTTATGTATATGATTCTGGGCAGCAGGAGAGACGTCTGGTTAAATACTAAGATTCTTGAGTTATAGACATGGATGTAGTAGTTGAAATCATGGGAATGAATGAAACTGTCCAGGAAAGATAAGTGTAAAGTTGGAAGAAAAGGAAGCCTAGGGTATACTGGTATTTAAGGACAGTCAAAAGAAGAAAAAAAAATTGAAAGCTTAATCAAGAATAATAAATAGGTAAATTAGAAGAAAATGGTGCCATAAAATCCAATGTAAATAAGAAATTTTAAAATGTTTAAAAATTTGTAAATGAGAAATTGATGATTTAATCAATCATGCAAAATGTTGTGAAATAAAAGATCTAAAGAATAGCCATTCGATTTTGCAACTATACAGTCAGTGGTGACACTGACAAAACACTTTCAGTAGAGAGTTGTAGTAGTTTGAGGAGTAAAAGGGACCGATTAAGAGGACATGTGGTAGAGTGACTTTAGTCTTGTTAATCCAAGTCAAGAGTGAAGATGAGGATATATGGAGTTAGAATGAGGAATAGTGAAACTGTGAGAATGTATGCCTAATAACTTCCATTTTCTCCAGGAGCATGTGTCATTTGTTGATGGAAACAAGGCAGGGATGAGGTAAAAGCTTGAGAAGGGTGGTCAAGATGACAAAAGCCAACTATAGAGGTTGGTAGAAGGAACTTCCTAGGAAATTAGGCTGCACGTATGCTCTAGAGTAGATCTTTCTCTTTGGCCATTTGCTCCTAAAGATAAGCCTTTGGTCTCTAAGCCCCATGAGCAATGTTTCTAAATTAAAATTTTAGTTCCAAATCCTGAATTCTCAACATTCTATGTCTTGGACCTCAAATGAAAAGCAAATGAAGGAAAGAATTGAGTCATAACCATAGTTACTGGTGAAGGTGGTGAAGAGAGATGTATATCATGTAGGAGAGATAAAAAACATGTCATGAAAGAGATGATTTTTTAAATATCCCTATGATATTAAATCAACTGCTAGTTTTAAGGAGCACCATGTTTAGCCATATTCTTAGTGGTCACAAACGCCTTTTGGGCCTTTCTGACATCTCTGGTTACTCTTACACTTCTATCCAGACATATACACTGCACAGACTCACCTCAGGCCAGTGCTGGCCTCAGATCAATTGCTGAACCAGAAGTCTGAGCTCTCTTCAGGGTATCCCACACTGCAGATTTCTGTGCTCTCTTTTCCCATCTGCTTATCTTTCGCCATGGTTCTATGCAGAAAGGGACAACTTTTAAGCATTGTGCTCCTGGAACCGCAGACTCCTTCTCTATAGTGTTTTCTGTATTCAAAATTTAAATCCTCTTTCTTTTGGTCAGAATTGTTGTATTATGCCCATACATGTGAAAAGTAACTATATAACTTTTCACAGTTATATTGTGAAAAGTAACAATATAACTATTGGTAACTATAAAAAAACCTTACAATTTAAAAATTCACCACCACTCTTTCCTGCCATCTATATCTCCATAAATATAGATATAGATTTAGAGGATATAGACATAGATATGTATGTATGTATGCATGTGTATGTATGTGTGCATGTATGTATGTATGTATGCATGTGTATTTGTGTATATAATACATATATGACATACATACCAACAAAGTTGGTAAGCAGATTATTCAGGAACAGCACAAATCTATCAGCAAGCTGGGAAAAAACGATCCAAAGTATTTTACACACATATATATGCATGAATATTATGTATATATAACATATCATATATAATTATGTTTATATTTATATATGTATACATAATTATATGTTATATATACATGTATTATATAATGTATGATTATATATTATATAATATATAATTATACACACAATTTTATGTATAATTATATATTAACATAATTATATACATACATTAAATATATGTAATATATTAAATACATATATAGTAAATATATTACATATTTAATATATATTTATGTATATATTATATATATATGCATACATACATTTTTCCCAGGCTTGCCAATAGATTTGTGCAATTCCTGTCAAGCTGAATAACCTGGTTACCAACTTTGTGTGTTCATAAGCAGTTAGCAAGCCAGGAATTAGAACAGTATTAACTAGAGCAATTGATGATTAAATATATACAGTCTTAAACTAGTTACTGCTGTGCTCTAAACACCTAAGTCCTTGGCCAGAGTGTCTGAGCACATTAGTTACACACATTCAGGCCCATTTAGGCCACATTTCTTTGTGGCCTTTAAATGGTGCCTGAAAATGCTTATTAAACCTTGTCCTTACATAAATATTTCTATATCCAGTGTCATAGTGGAAACACATTTGCATACATTAGACATCATTGGCCATCCATAGATTCTGGGGCATAGCTATTGCTCTCTCAGCAACTTTATGTTAGCCGTAGATTCTTTATTTTACCCTGTGTGAGCCATAGATCCTTTATTTGTGGCAGAAACTAAAAACCTCTATAGGACAATGGGCCTGAAAATGAGCTTTAGAGCATAGTAATTTACACATATATCATCAAGGCAAGCTACAAACATAATCTATGGGAACCTTCGGGCCTCCAGCTTTTAATAAGGCAAGCAACAAGTCAAGTTTTACGTGAGAGATATTCAGTTTCAAAATGTTGATAAGAGACACTGTTCTGTATAGTAAGCACCCCACAGAAATACTGTGTGCAAAAGTGCCCACAGATTCCCAGCTGGCAGAACTGTGTCTGTAAGTTTTCTCTTTGCTATGTAGCACTCTGGGAATTAAAGTCCACCAGCCATAAAGCTTGCTCCTGTCACAGCCAACCACAACTGTCTCTAATTAGTTCTGGTTTGTAGCTTCTAGACACAAGTATCCAAACACACAATCAGTCCAGATTCCCCATCTGGTTCTGCAAAATGCAACGCATAATGTCTTTCTATGATGATAAGGGAAATAAATCACATATACACACACAGAAATACATACACACACACACTTATCTGTTATAACACACATACATACACCATTTTCTTCGAAGGAGGGAGATGCATTTTTCCATATCAGTAAAAACTACTAAGTTTTATGACCACCAACCCCTAAGAAAATAGTAGACGAAGCACAAATTCCAGAAGAACAGAAAAAAGCTACTATTCTCATTATGAACACCATGAATTTTATGTTTTGTTCATCTCAGTAAGTCTATATCATGATGTCACACTGGACAAATCTAAATAATGAACAACTCCCAATATGTGAGCCTCAACCACACTCATGCCCTCTAAGGTCACATCCCACCACTAAGGACATACTCTACCTCTATGTTTCTCATATACTCCATTCTGCCTTGTTGCTCTCACTACTCTATTCAGAGATATCACTTGGAGCTGGTACATTAGCATGATTCTCCAGGTCCTGCACTTCGGAGGGATTTAGAACCACAGCAGGAAGAAGCAGAGATAAAGAACTAGTGTCCGATAGTAAGATCTCAGCATGCAAAAATAACTTAACCTCGACTGTCTTTCATCCTTAGGAAAACCTATTCCTAACACCTCTGCCACCTACCAAAAGCTTTTCTTGATCCTCATATCTGTTGATTGAGAATGTTTTTTGTGTTCGTTTTAAACAAATTTTACCTTCAGAAAGATATGAAGGTAATGGGAATATTTTGCTATGTCCCAATCTCCACACCTCCTAAACATGGACATGATCCTCCTCACTATCTCCTTCCCACCTCGCTTTTGTGGGGTTCACAGCCAGGCTCTCTCAAATGTGCCTCCAACACTGTAAGCCCCCAGACTCACCCCCTTGAAGTCTAAAAATCTAAGCATCCAAAGGAAAAGAAATCTAAAACAATACCAACTTTAACACGTAAATTGATAAATGCCCTTTTCTCTCTCTTCTTATCAAATATAAGTATTTAATTATGTGTCTGTACTTAGACTAGACTGAAGGCACAGTTCCTGCTGTATAGACATGAAATAAATGTTAGGTGAAGGAAAATATAAAGTAAATGAATAGCTGGTTCCATTAGCCATCATAGTGCATTTGCCAGTGTTAATAGCATCCACTCCTGGGTAGTACATTTCTCTTTGCACTTCGTACCTCATCCCAATGCCTCATCTTTTTCTTTGCAAATCTCCACTCTCTCTCCACTAATGTTTAACAATTAAAATTTTCAAAATCATCAAAATGTTCTCTCTCATTTGTCTGTCTCTTGATTAATATGGCTTAGTCAAGCTTTTCTTTCAGCTCTCTGAGCATACCTGTTCACATATTGCCTATATTTGAACAATTTTAAAATGTTGATAAGAGACACTGTTCAGTTTTTAAATGTTAAGAGACACCATTATCTCTTATCAACATTTCAAAATCAAACATTTATACTTGCACAATAGCATATACTTGAAATGCAATTTCTGCACCCCAGTGTCATTTATTCTAGCCAATCACTATTCACCATTCACCTTCAGGTCTCAGCTTAAAATTGGTTTCTTTAGGGATACTTAAAACAAGATCAGGAGCCTCAATTGCCATAGTACCTCCATAATACTTTTCATAATTATAATTGAATAATTATGATTAGGTTTATTATGTTTTTTATTAGTTTCTCTCATTGGACAGTAAGCTCTTTGAGGAACTTCAACAGCAGGGTTGAGTGAGCTGATGTGGACAATCTCCACCAACTATAAACTACAGAATGGCTAGATGAAATTTTAACTATATATTCAAACTCAAAAAAAAGGGAAATAGAAATCCGTGAGCATACAAAACAATGAGATGTTAAAAAGAAAAAAATAATCATAGCATTAAGCAAGAGTTAACCTCTCCAAGAAGAAGTAAAGTGATGACAACAAAAGCATAAAGCCTCAGAGGAAAGACATGGGCAAAAACTGTTGTACAGTTGTTATTCTAGATATGAGTTAGTATAATAGCACTTAAAGGTAGACTAAGAGTTCCATAAGTTAAGAATGTATACTATAAATCCTGAAGCAATCACTTAAAAAGGTTGCAACTTTAACATGCTTCTTTATGCCAATAAATTCTAAAGTTTAGATAAAATTAACATCTTTCTTTCTTTCTTTCTTTTTCAGATGGGGTATCATTCTATTGTCCAGGCTGGAGTGTAGCAGTGCAATCTTGGCTGACTGCAGCCTTGACTTCCCAGGTTCAAGCAATCCTCCCACCTCAGCCTCCCAAGTAGCTAGAACTAGAGGCACATGACACCATGCCCAGTTAATTCTTGTATATTTTGTAGAGATTGGTTTTCACCATGTTGCCCAGGCTGGTCTCAAACTCCTGGGCTCAAAAAATCTGTTTGTCTCAGCCTCCCAAAGTGCTTGGATTACAAGTACGAGCCACCATACGTAGTCAAATGGATATTTCTTGAGAAACACAAGCTACCAAAGCTCATTGAAGAAAGAAACTAGATCATTTGAATAGCCCTATGTCTATGATAGAATGTGAATGTGTTATTAAAAACCTTCCCAAAATGAAAACTACAGGCCCCAAATCCTTCACTGGTGAATTATACCATGTATTTCAGGAGAAAATAATAAAAGTTCTACATAAACTCCTCCAGAAAATTAAAGAAGACAGGATACTTTCCATCTTATTTTATCAGTATTAGCCTGATTACAAAACCTGGCAAAGACATCATGGAGAACATGATTATCCATGTGGAAAATCCAAAAACATGATTTAAAAAGCTATCAAAACTAATAATTGAGCTTTTACAAGGTTATAGGATATAAGACCTGTCTGAAAAATCAATTGCATTTCTATATACTGATGATACAGTAGTTTCTTAAAATATTAAACATACACGGCATGTAACTCAGACTTCCCACTTCTGGGTATTAGAAATGTAATCATATAACTCTGCAAAAACTTGTACTTGAAAGTGTGTAGCAGTTTTATTTGTAACAGCCAAATATTGGAAATAATCCAGAGCCTCATCAATAGGCAAACGGGTAAGCAAACTGTGGTACATCCATATAACGGAATACTACTCAGCAATAAAAAGTGATAAGCTATCGTTACACTAAAAAATGTGAATTTCAAAATCACTTTACTGAAAGAAGCCACAAGAAAAGAATACACATTGTATTTTTATAATTCTATATATATTGAACTCCAGAAGATGAAAAGTATTATATAATGACAAAAAGCAGATCAATAGTTACTTAGGAATCAGGGGTGAGGAGAAGTAAGGGAGACAGAGAGGAATTACAAAGGAACAGAAGGAAATTTTTGGAATTTGCAATGAATATGTCTGCTATTTTGAGGTGACAGTTTAATGGATACATACATTTAGTAGTTTTATCAGAATGAATATTTTATAAATATACAGCTTATTATAGGTAAATTAAACTTGAATAAGGCTATAAAAATAATCAAAGGAATGGAAATGACAATTTTTTAAAAGTTAGTAAATTTTAAAATACCTAGATGTGAACAAGTATCAAATAGAATTTTTTAAAATTAAAAACGTAGTCATCAATTTTGAAAACTTAATGGATGAGTTATAAAGCAGACCAGCTCCATCAGAAAGCAAATTAACAAGGTGTAAAAAAGATATAAGTATATTATCCAAGTGGCAGCTCATATAGCTAAATATATTAAAAGTATAAAAGAATCATTAAATGATATGAAGGGGAAATGAGGAGATATGACATATATCTCAAGAATTCAGAAAAGAAGAGATATAATGGGTGAATTATAATATTTGAAGTTATAAGGCTGAAAATTTTCTAAGATTTGAGAAATAAGTAAATTTAAAATTGATGAATCACACCAATAACAAGAATTACAAAGAGAAAATAAATGTCAATCTAGAAAATTCTATAGCTAGCTAACTAATCATTTAAAACTCAACACTAATGAAAATATTTCAGACCAAGATTGAGAGAAAGTCATTGGTGAAAGAACTACTAAATACTATTCTTCAATAAGAAGGAAATCAAATACAGATGAAATGAGTGTGTTGCAAGAAGCAATAGTGACCAAAGAAACTGGTAAATGTGTAGATAATTCTAAACAAGCATTGACTGAAATTGGGAGGAAAAAAAGGAAAACAATGACTGACATTAAGACAGTTAAAAACAATTTAAATAATAGGTAATAATCTCATGAAAATTAGGAGGGCAAAGGCCATCAGTAAACTATTACAAATTCCATATGCTGATTTGGAGGAGCACAAACATGTTTACAAATTTTGGGCTTTGTTAAGTGAAACATTCATATTAATACTTAAAGATAACTGCCCAAAAACAAGCAAGTAAAAGCAAAGTCTGATACAGTTGACACAGATAACATTTTTGCTAAATAGGATTAAAAATAGGTGAACTGAACTTCAATAAAGCTACAAAAATCATCAAAAGAATGAAAATGACAATTTTTTAAGTTAGTAAATTGCTAATGACAGTTATTTACTTTTCGAAGTTAGTGAATAAATACATTGCTTGTTATTTTCTATATTTCTCAAAGCATACCTGTATTTTCTTAATGTGATATTACTTCTCTTATTGAGCTTCTTAAGTACAAGGATTCCCAGAAACAGAACCACTGGGATACGCAGTTGGATTGCGTGATCTTGGGACTGTCCAGTAGAGGCAATGAGGCAGTACAGGATGATGCCTATTAGCACAGGCTTAGGAGTTGGAACCCCTGAAGATAAATTCCAGCTCTTTCATTGATTAGTGGAATGGTCTTGAGACAGTTACTTAACCTCTGATTATCATAGGTACCTTACCTAAAACGCTATCGTCCTTAAGTGTTGCCATTATTTAATGACATAATTCATTGAGAAAATGCTTAGTAAGGTATCTGGCATATTGTAGGCATTCAAATAATGGCAGTTTCTGTTATTTCTGCACCTCCATGTCTTTCCCTGGACATGTTGACGATTTATGAGAACAAGTGTCTGATCACTTAGTGAGAAGTAAGTGCTAACTTGCCCAGGACTGCTCTCTTTTATTCACATCTCCCAGAAAAAGAAGCTAGCTCCTCCAAATTTCGTGGATGCTACCTATGGCTTAGGACTTAAGACAATCAATCCCGGCCAACCCAAATCTCCTATCCCACACACAATGTATCAAGTGAAGGGCAGGCATCAAGGAAGCTGATGTAAATCTTTCTCCCAGATTGCCCAGACGTACAGATTCAACTCCACGGCTCAGAACTCAGCTTTTTGACCCCAGAAGGGACAGGCTGGTTCTCCATCTAACACTATCCCCAAACTGGCCAGACAGGACTGGAGTTAAGGTTCTGCCATGACATATTATCATGGCATCCACACCACTGAGTTCATCAAAGGAGAGCCCAATGCTTCCCTAACCATGTGGTTTGTAATCCTCAAAGCGCACAGCCTCACCCCTGGTCCTGCTAGATCCCTATGTGCCTCCCTGGGATGAAATGGACAATGATGAACCTGCACACTGCTACTGCCCTACCCTCAGAAAGTTTTCCCCAACAAGCACTGCCCTAACAGCCTTTGTGTGAGTACTGCCTAGCCATTTGCCCCTGTCTATGTGACAATCCACTAACCAGACCTAAGACACAGATGTTAAATGATATGGATTCTACTCCTACTGGCTCTCACCTACCTTCCCTGAAACACTTCAGGCAATCACAACCCTGGATATCTCTTTAGGAATCAGCTCTGATGTCTTCTTTGTTCTTCCTTAGGCACAAACAAGTCTTTGCTCACCTTGCCCGTATCAGTTCTGTGGCTGCCTAGTCTGTCCTATGTCCTCTACTTCCTTTCCCTGGCTAATTACATTGATAACTTTACACTACAACTAAGGTCTTATTTGGTATTGAGCAAGGAAACCAAGGTCTTCCTCATTCATTGGGGAAGTTGGAAAGCAGGGATCAGATGGATTGTCTACTGCATAATCACAATACAGCTAGTTGAGGCAACTACCGTGAAAAGCAGGAAAAGGTCTATTAACCTCAACCTGCCAGTCTCTAAGTACCCAACACAGCATGATAGTGAACCAATTAATGAGCGATCAATAAGTATAAAGTGGTGTTTGAACAAATTATATAGAAAATAGTCAGAAATGCAAGATTCATGATATTGGTCTGGGCAGTAATTTCTTGGATATGACACCAAAAGCATAGGCAACAAAAGCAAAAATAGACAAATAAGATTGCATCAAACTAAAAAGCTTCTGCACAGCAAAGGAAGCAAACAACAGAGGGAAGAGACTATCCACAAAACAAGAGAAAACATTTACAAATCATACATCAGATAAGGGATTAATATCCAAAATATACAGGGAACTCAAACTACTCAATAACAGGAAAACCACCCTATTTAAAAATGGTCAAAGGACCTGACAGATAGTTCTCAAAAGAGACACATAAATGGCCAACATATATATCTGAAAGTGCTCAGCATCTCTAAGCACCAGAGAAATGCAAATTAAAACTACAATGAGATATCACCTCACACCTGTTAGATTGGCTATCTATCATAACAAAAGAAACAAGTGTTAGTGAGAATGTGGGGAAAAGGGAGTCTTGTCCACTGTTGGTGATATTGTCAATTAGTACAACAATTTTGGAAAATGATATGGAAGTTTCCCCAAAAATCTAAAAATAGAATTTCATATGATCCAGCAATCCCACCCACCTCTGGATATATATCCAAAGGAATTGAAGTCAGTATGCTGAAGAGATGTCTGCGCTACCATATTTGTTGCAGCATTATTCACAATACCCAAGATATGAAAACAGTCAAAATGCCAATCAATTGATTAATGGACTTTTTAATGTGATATAAATTCACAATAGAATACTATTTGGCCTTTTAAAAGCAGAAAATTTGTGACAACATAGATAAACCTAGAGGACATTATGCTAAGGGAAATAAACCAGGCACAGCAAAACAAATACCATGTGATCTCATTAGATGCTGAATCTAAATAAGTCCAATTCATGGAAGTAGAAAGTAGAATGATGGTTACCAGAGGCTGAGGGAGTGGGATATGAAGGGGGAAATGCTGGTCAAAGGACACAAAGTTTCGTTTAGATAGGAGAAATAGGTTCTGGTGATCTATTGCACAGCATGGAGGCTATAGTTAATAATAAAATACTTTATATTTCAAAATAAATAAAAGAGAGAATTTTAAATGTTCTTGCCTCAAAGAAATGATAAATATTTGAGGTGATAAATATGTTAATTAGCCTGATTTGATTACTCCACAATGTATACGTATATCAAAATATTACATTGTAACCATTAAATATAAACAATTACTATATGCCAATTAAAAATAAAATAAAACATTTTTAAAAGAAATAGGAATTCTAAAAATGCAAGATTCATGTTTTCAACAAACTGGGTAATTCAAATAACAGGTTAATCAATCATTTATTTAATCCTGGATGGTATAGATTGTTTTCTTTTTAACCAAGAGGTCAAATGCATATAGCAGATTGGGGCCTTTTAAATGCAGAAATATAGAAACATCAGACAGCATTACACAGACATGAGTTTAGTTCCTCTGCTTTCTACCTCCATCTTCTATTCATTCAACAAATATGTATCATGCACTAGTCTAAACGACCCATAAAAATGGGGTGGAAATTCTGGGGTACTGTTTAAATCTTTGATGATTCCATATAAGAAACAATAAGCAATATCTGTATTACCACAAGAGAAACTCAGTCTGGAAATATTGACTTCAGAGAAGAATTTTGCATAAGTCATGTCCAGCGGGGTTTCATTAGTGATGTAGCAGAAGTTGCTCAAGGTGGAGGGGTCTCTCCCTGAGGCAGCTTGGTGCTGCAGACCCCAAAGGCAGAGTCATAGCAGAGCTCTGCTGCAGAAGTGCCTGGAAGGTCACTTCTCTGCCCACCCAAACCTGTGTGCAAAGAAACCTGGTGGCTATTTTTTCAGCTTGAACAAACCTTTGACCTGATGGCCAGAGGAGCTCTTTCTGTAAATCTTTACACCCAAACAAAATTCACCTGTTGACTTGCAAGGAAACAAATTTTTTTAAGTGCTTTAAAAAAATTAACTAATTCATATCATGAGAAAAATCTCACCTTAATTCATCTGAGGGCTCATCTATTCAATTCCTCAACCCATTCTATGGTCTTTATTAATTATCAAAAATTATTTATGCACTGGTTATTTAGATAGTCGGCTAAGTTCTTATGGAAACAAGAAAACACATTTTTTAAAATTTGCCAAAATCTGCTGTTCCCTTTCCCTCAGAAGCACAGAAAGTGAGTTCTTGTGGTTTCTTAGATGGATGACAGATTTCTATCTAATTAATCCAGAGCCCTGTGTATAGAAATGACTGCAAAGCAAACATGTCTATTAACAAAAAGCAGTGATTACTGGTTGGCACTGGGCCAGCAACTCTACATAAGCAATGAACTGATGCGTACAACTGTCTCCGTGCCATATGGGTTCTGCTGTAGCAGTGAATTTGATCCAATGTAAGGTTAAGAGATGTCAAATTTAACTGGGTTTAATTGATACTGGTAAGAGGTTCTAAATAAAGAAACAGTGTGTGCACCATCAGAAACAGGCAACACGTCAGGCTCTATCCTCCCAGTTTGTTGGCAACTCAGTTACTGCCAGACATTCAAATTAGTTTTCAAATTCAACTTTCTCAAATACGATTTTTTGTGGAAGTTGGGTTAACAGGTTTCTCGGCAGCTAATTGGGGCCGAATATTATGTCATAATATAATTACGTCTGCAGTTACTTCTGTCTTTATCACAAAGTTCTTGTTTACACAAACCATGTAGAAAACTCAAATTCAGCATGCCCATTATGAACTCACTATTCTCTCCAAACTCACTCTTCCATCTGTATCTGCTGTTCAGATAAGGGTCCCTCGATAACCAAAGAGAAAGATTTTAAAGTCATCTTGACTCCTCTAACTTTCTTATCTTCCACTAACCCCCATAAATTCAACTTCACACATGTCCCTTACATGAGTCCATTTCTCCCCACTACCAACTGTCCCACCTTCACCATGTCTCCCCTGAGTTGTAATAGCTTCGTAGTGGAATGCCCACCTATCTAACCATTCTTCCCAACTGCCAGACACTTCCCTGTTTAAAACCCCCAGTATTTGCTTTCAGTATCTCCTAAGAAAGAAATCAGACTTTAGAGTCCCTTTTGCTATACCTGCACTGCCCACTCACTGTCAACCTCCAGCATCCCCTTGATCCAGACACCCTGGCTTCTTATCCTACCCTCGGCATGTATGTGCAAGCACTTTTGTGCTGTTGCCTCTGCTTAAAACACCACCCTTAAGTTTTTCCTGAAAATTAAGAGAGGAAAAGCTCAAATCTTACTTTTCTGAGAAGCTTTTTCCACCCCAAGCAGAACTCACCACCCTTTTCTGTACTCCCACAGCTCATTGTTCATAACTTTATTATAGCACTGATGCGACGCATTAGAGCTGCGTTTACGTCTAACTATCCATCTCGATTACGAGTCCCTGTGACTCCTATCCATCTCAGTTATGGAAAATCATGCTGTTTATCTTCATACAGCTGAGTTCCCCACAGTGTTGGGCCTGACTCTGTGATGGCGGAGTGAGGAATACACAGAAGGGCACATCCAAGCCACGTGGACAGGCTGATTGAACCCACATTAACAACCGTATCTCACCCGCAACATGACAGGAGATACCTCCTCTCATCCAAGGGATGGACTCCATTTCAACCAGGTGCATCTTACCAATTAACAATGACAACCACAAATGTTTATTGAGCACTACATTTTGCTCAGCACTTTACACTCATTACTTCATTTATTATTCACGAGTGTCCCATAGGGTGAGGATTTCTCTCTGCTTTTTTGTTCTTTTGTCTAGGACCTGGCACATGTAAATATTGTTGATGAACAGACAAACTATGTAGCATATTATTACCTTCATTTCACTGAGAAAGAAACTGAGATGCAGAGATGTTAAACAACTTGCCCAAGTGCTGTGGACTGAATTGTCACCCGAAGATTCACATGTGAAATCCCTAACCCCAATGCCACTGTATTTGGAGATAGGGCTTTTAGGAGAAAATTAAGGTTAAATGAGTCCTAGGGCTTGATAAGTTTGGTGATTTTATGAGAGATGAAGAGAGAGACACCTGTCTCCACTTGCATACCCCAAGGACAGGTCATGTGACAACACAGCAATAAAGCAGCAATTGCAAGCCAGGAAGAGCACCGCACCAGAACCTGACCATGCTGGACTCCTGATCTCAGGTTTTCAGCACCTAGAAGAACAAGAAAATAAATTTCTGATGTTTAAGCCACCTAGTCTATGCTATTTTCTATAACAACCCAAGATGATTTAGACACTAATTATTTAGGAAAATTAGGAAATAGAAAACTCAAAATTTTAACCTAGATTAACAGATTTCAGAAGCTTTCTCCAGTCACTATGGAGTATTTATCAAAGTATGTGCTGTGACCCACTAGTGGTTCTGAATGCAATCTACTGGACTACAATCAGCATTTTTTCTAGAAGTTGAATAGACAGGTATAGAATACAATTGAATAGAATAGAAAATATCAGAGTGTGACTGTTTAAAGTAATATAAGTAATCCTTGAAAAACATGTCACATTTTTTTGAGATGGAGTCTCACTCTGTCACCCAGGCTGGAGTGCAGTGATGCAATCTCAGCTCACTGCAACCTCCGCCACGCAGGTTCAAGTGATTCTCCTGTCTCAGTCTCCCAAGTAGCTAGGATTACAGGTGTGCTCTACCACACCCGGCTAATTTTTGTATTTTCAGTAGAGATGGGGTTTCACCATGTTGGCCAGGCTGGTCTTGAACTCCTGACTTCAGGTGACCCGCCTGCCTTGGCGTCCCAAAGTGCTGGGATTACAGGCATAAGCCACCATGCCTGGCCCATAAGTCACTTTTTAAAGTAAGACTTAAAAAACATAAGCATTACTTTATAAAACCTTTGTTCCAGAAATGTGGAGGGGAGGGGAGGGGGCATATGCACCCCAATGTGATATGTATCTCTCACTGTGAGTTTTACCAAAAATATTTTTACAAACACTATGTTTTTGCCATACTGTCTCACAAATAGCCCATCCATCCTATCTCTAGCCAGACCCCTTCTGATATAAGGAGATATCATGTACCCATAGGTGAGTCCTGATTTTCATACTGCTTACACAATTTTCCTCTTGGTCATAGCTCATCCCAGCATGACATGGTTTGACATTTAATCTCTACACATCACACATATATGTTCCCTTACTTATTTTGTGCCCACGTTTTTTTCTTGCAACAGTGGAAGCTGACCACAGCTTGACTGTCCATCCTTACTCCCTGTTTTCTACAATTCTTAACTCAGTCTGTATCCCTGCAGCACTCTTCTAAGGGCTTATCCATTACAAATGCACACTAAATGCATGTGCAATAATTCAACTAATTGATCCAATCAAGTAGATTATATCCATTTGAGAGCTTCTGTTCAGTCCCAAAAGAGCCCAGATTCAGTCATGGAGAAATCAAGCAGGCATTAGCTCTGATTCTAGAAAACTTGGGTTTTTGTTCCTAGAATCAAAACATCAGTAAATTTTGTTTAATACTGAGACAACGTAAACACCTATAATTTTCTTTCTGGCTCAGTCATGATCTCTATGTGGTAGTCAGGCTCATTGTGGTGGGGGAGGGTCTGGTATACTCACCCAAGTGACATAGGCACAAGTGACAGCCACCTCAAGGACCATATCTGGGTATGGGCCATTTGAGTAGCTGTCACCACAAAGACAGTCTTGTCTGGGTCCTGAGTAGCGACATTCTGCAGGGCAGGCTTAAGGGGTGCCGGTCAGCACCACGGACAGTTCCAAGTGCACCTGATTGACTTCAAAATAGCAGGAATCTCTTTAATGTGTAGTCAGCCCCAGCATACTTGGCTTATTGCCTCTCCAATGTACAGCCCACTCCACACAGGTGCCTCAAACCGCAATGGGCTTTTCAGTGTCAGAGATCATGTGGTAGTAGGCCCAGGAGTCCCTTTTCCCAAGGTCTGGAGATATTGCTTCCTCCTGTGGGTCTAGACAGGCCCCTCAAATGAGGAAGGGGAAAAAGAGTTGGGTTCAGTTCTCCCACACCCCTTGATTTAACATCATCTTTTTCCAATGTCCTTTTTTTCTGTTACCGAGGTCATTACCTAACACAGGTAGGAGTTAGGGGAGAGAGTGTCTGGCCTATCTGTAAAGTATATTTATTAATTTTCTGATTGCCCAGCATCCCTTCCAACTTAATTTAGTAATATATCTCAACTTTTGGTGAGCTACTTCTCCCCTCACAGTATGCTACATCTATTAATCAAGATGGCTCATCATCACCAGGTAACTTGGCAGGCATGTGACTCATCTTGGACAATCAGATGCTTCCTTCCTAGAATTAGAAGAATAATAGTAAAATAGTCAGAATTTCCTTATTACTGGTAAATCCTTGACCCTGAAAAGACAGTTAACTAGTTCCTTCTATCAAGACCCTCTGAGGCTTCATGTTTCCTGTCTGTTCCAAATCTGGATCTTTAATCTCATAAGCAACTTCCCTATCTTTCTACAGACATCTCTTTTGCCTAAATTAGCCAGTATTAGTTTCTATTGCTTATAACCAAAAATTCCTAACAGTTTCATCTACTAAGGATAAAGGCTATGCCTGGAATCTTGAGATGGAAGGCAGAGAGGATAATAAATTTATAATTGGCAGTTAAGCCCAACTAAGAGACTATGAGCCAAGACTATATGAAATTTATTTCTAAATCCTTATACACCTTAGAACATGCTTTATGCATAGTTGGTATTCAAAATGTACCTGTTAAGTTGGGGCATATATAAAAATCTATAAAGTGAGCATGACTAAGAGAGATAGATGGATGCTGGTTAAACATTATTGTGAATAGTACATAGTTTGGAGGCAAGGAACAGCTCTCAAAGAAGTTACCGTTACCTCTTCACCTCTCTCTCTCCCTCTTCATATCCCTCTCACTTTTAACAATAAATACAAATTTCAAAGCCTCATCTTAGCTCTCTCATTTGTTAGGGCATCTGTTATACCATGGAGTAAAGCATTGGAGCAAAGTAAAATAAAATTCATGTAAAATAAAAGCTTTTTCAAAGAATTCCTAAATTTTGATCCTTTCTGATATTCCCCTGACTCCAGTTAATAAAAATAGCTACAGTTAATAAAACATTCTATCCACTCCTTTTCAATGCTGCCTATTATTCTTGAATGCTCAAAAGCCCCAGGCTCCCAGCCAGGTCAAAAGGTTTCACAAAACATCCACGAATTATTTCGAAGCAGTGAGACTCCCACAGCATGCCTCCCCGGAAACTGTAAGGCAAGAAAATCCATCCTCTCTTTCTGAACGAAAGTCAGAATTCACAGGAGGAGATATAAAGAAACCACCAGATAAAGGTTTATTCTTATTTTGCACCTTTAGTCTGTAATCCCAGGTACACCCCTCACCTAAGTAGGAGCATTCCTTCCCAGGAGGAGAATCCCAGCGCACTGTCTATGACAATGTATTTTCAACATTTTTTATAACAACCACAAATTCTATTTTTAAAAACAATGCCATTCTTCGATATGCTGGAGGGCATTCATAGTTTTCTCTCCCAAACACTGAGGGGAGAAAATTCTCCCACCTTAGCCCTTTGGTCTTTTCTCTTTCAATCAGACTTTAGCAGGTTCAAGTTGAGCCTGCTAAAAAAGGAGCCTCTGTTCACTCCCCTGTCAAACCAAACCTTTCTGCACAGCCCTTTGGCTTTGCTGGATGTTGTTATAAGACCCAGTCCTTACAAGCAACACAGTATTTCCAGCCTGAGCTCTCCACAATTTGATTCCTCATCCAAAATGTAGTATACCATAAGAGACATACCATGGCTATAAGATTAATGATAGCCATAGGGCCCACTCATCCATCTCACAGGGCCTACACTATGTGTTACTTAGCACTATGATGTAACCTGGCCTGGGGAGTTCCAACTCTGGCCCAAAGATTACCCAGTCTCTATGATAACAGGTTGCCCTAGAGAAAAGGCCACCTCAGTACAGATGCAACTTTCACAAACTTTAAAACAAAGCTTACCCTTGCAAGAATAGTTTAAACTCCCTTTATGAAATAAATACCTGGTAACTGGCCCAGACAGAATACAGGTATAAGAAAGGGGGAAGGATCCCGCAAACTCTGAGAATGGTATCCAAAGGAAAACCTCCCCCGCTTCAGGGGGTCGTCTGACCTCTGACTATATCTGGTCCATGCCACCATGAGAGTGCTACCAGAAGAAACTGCCTGAACACCAGATGGTGCCTGATTCTTATCTTTGATGCAAATCAGACCAAACAGGGAAAAGTCACCCCTGGGGAAGCTGGTTAACCAGGCCCACCTGACAGCCCCACACATCACATAAAACTGATTCTTTGTGTGTGAATTGCGACTTTAGAGTGACACCCTTAAACCCCAAACTGCCGTATCTGCTAATATACATAATTCCTCCCTGGTTTAGTCCTGGCCCACTGGAAGAGTGGGCAGTAGATTCTTCACTGGCATTGCCAACAGCAAAAAGGCTATGAAACGCAAAAGATAACAAGTTGCAGGGAAGAACAACAGAGCTATGCAAACCACCCTGCTGTGATAGCTGCATTTTAAAACCAAATCAAGTTACTTAGCAAATAGAATCCACACTCTCCCATGAACTCAAAACACTAAATAACTAATTAATATTTTCATTGCTCTGGCTATGATGCCTTTAGCAAGTTTCTGATAGTTTTGCCAGATCAAGTATTCAGAACTATTTGCTTTATAGATTTTTTTAGTCAAATTACTCTTTATCCTGGTCTGAAGAATCCTGAAAGTTGGGGGAAATGGTGGGATATTTTTCTTCTTTGTTGCTAACACATGTTTGTACATAACGATTTTTTCAAAAACAATTTTAAGCCAAGTAAATATTAGGAGCACTACTTCCCAAGTCCAGAACATTTCACATTCATTCATTTACAAGATATTTCTTGAGCACCTGCTTTCTGTCAGGAATGGTACTAGGCTCTATCCTGGAAACTGTAAAACAGACATAGGATGAATTTTTAAATATCTGTCTTTTTGAATGTGTTACTGGTCATCTTTGCCTTGCAAAACAATCTCTTTTATTAGCATAAAGTCTTTTTATAGACATTGCTTTGCTGTCTTATTTATTTGCAAAATTAGAGCTTTGTGAGAGCCTATACTTCTACTAAGGTTCCTATTAGACTTGGGTTTTTAAGAATTATGATCTTTTTATAGCAGCACAATTGAGTCTCAAGGCCTGACTTTTCTACAGCAGTTTCAGTCACAACAAAAACTTTATTATAACAAAAAGCATGCCAAAGTCCTGCTGATGGCAGGTCTAGAGGCAGTGTTCAGTTGACCTCTAAATGCCTTCCTGCTGGCTGTGACCAGGAGCCACGGAGCTGGTAAATCTCCATGGCAGGTTTTGCAGCTGTGGTCCCTCCCTGACTGTGATGGTTAATACTGAGTGTCAACTTGATCGGATGGAAGGATTCGAAGTACTGTTCCTGGGTGTGTCTGTGAGGGTGATGCCAGAGATTAACATTTGAGTCAGTGGGCTGCAAGAAGCACAGCCACCCTCAATCTGGGTAGACACTATCTAATCAGCTGCCAGCAAGGCTAGAATAAAGTAGGCAGGAGAAGATGGAAGAGCAGATTTGCTGTCTTCTGGCCTTCATCTTTCTCTTGTGCTAGATGCTTCCTGCCCTCGAACATCAGATTCCAAGTTCTTCAGCTCTTGGAATCTTGGACTTATATCCATAATTTGCCAGGGACTCTTGGGCCTTTGGCCACAGGCTGAAGGCTGCACTGCTGGCTTCCCTACTTATGAGGTTTTGGGACTCGCACTGATACACCACTGACTTCCTTGGCTCATCGACTTGCAGCCGGCCTATCATGGGACTTACCTAGTGATCATGTAAGTCAGTTCTCCTTAATAAACACCTTTTAATATATACATATATCCTATTAGTTCTGTTCCTCTAGATGACCCTAACTACTACACCCACCATCACTGTTTGCAGGTTCTCTTCCAGGAGAGATATTTGCTGTGACCACCATCCTCTATAACCTCTCCTCTAGTTTCTTCCTCAGGATGATCCAAGACACCAGAGAGCTGAAAATTATCTTCCTTTCACCAAAAGTAAACGGAGGGGAATTGTTCTCAATTCTCCAAGTACAGCTCAATCTCCTTCACTGGGGAATCAGAATTTGACTAAATCATGCCCCAACTTTCCCATCTCATTTCCTTCCTGAGGGAATTCTGGTCAACTGCTCTGCTTACTACCTCCCAAATGGGCCCTAAGCTTTCTCATCATGATTTCTTTACTCAAAACATCCTTCCCACCTACAACACCCTTCAACATTCTAACTTGCGTTTAAACCTAACTAAAACCTCATCCCCTCAAAACAGTTTTTCCTTAACTGATTTAGACTGAAATCATCATACTTACCTTTTCACAAATTACAGCAATTTCATGGCTGAAAGATGTTGAGTGTCTGAATTGGGACAGTGGCAACAGGAATACACATGCAAGAATGGACTCAAAATCTATAATGGTAGTCAAATAAATGGTCAGGGCTTGGTGGATGTTGGTGGATGTTATTATGGATGCCTCTTGCCAAAACACTGCTTAAGAGTGAGGCTAGCACCACGGAGGGAATATAAGCCTTTCCCCTGCAATTTCTACTGGGCACAATATTTAGAATGGGAGGCAGAACTGACCACTGGTCAAAATTCTTAAGATTTTGTATCTTCCCCAAGGAAGTAGAAAGTAAACAAACATTTTAATAGCACAGCGATCTGTTGACGACCTAATTACAATAATCTTTCATTCTGAAATTACTTTTTTCCTCACTGGTTCTTTCATCACAGACGCCCAATTTGAAATCAAAGATAACTGACGTCACCTCTAAAATTTTCATTACTCGAAGTATGGGAAACAGAGGATGTATGGTTCATGCCCCTTGAGTCTCACATGTGCATGTCTCAGTCTGTCTTGCCTGAAATAAATTTGCTACAATCACTGTTTTTACAATATGCTAAAGATATATTACCAAAATAAGCTTGTTCCTCCACAGAGTAAGTAAGCCGAAGGCATTGTGTTCCATCTTTACAATGAAATGCAGATTTCTCATTGAAAGACTAATCTCCAGTTTCAAAAGACTGAACAAAATGGTGCTTAAGAAGAATTATAGCTGGTTAAATATAAGCTGCTAAAAACATCCAGGACAAGAATATTCTGTGGGTACCAACGCGTTTTCATCTGCTTATGATTTAAACAAATTCCTTTCAGCAGAAGATCATATCCCAGTATTTTCTTCTGAGATCAGCAAACCAAAATCAGGAAGTATACTGACCCAGAGCCTTCTTTACCTAAATGATCTTATTTCTCTACATTTGTATCAGTAAGAGATTGCCTCATATTAGCATGATTGACCCCTCCTCTGGTCTGAACCTACTCACAACAGAATGGAAGAGAGACCCACAGAGCTCCCCATGCTCCTGGTGGGCCACACATGGTCACATTTGCTCAGCATCTCCTCTCAGACCTCTACTCACTGGCAGATACCAGTCCAAGGTCTGCCTAAAACTAGTGACCCATTCCTTCCTTAGAAGACGTAGGGACCAACTTCAGTGACTTCATCCCTGTCACCTTCACAGCCCCATATAGTTTTCTCTATCTGCCAATCTAACCCCATGTCCTTTCCCTTCACTACCCTCCCAACCCTTTTCAGGGTCCTCTGGAAGTCATGGTCTGTTAGGAGTAAAAACACCTAGAGGCTGGGTGCAGTGGCTCATGCCTCTAATCCCAGCACTTTGGGAGGCCAAGGCGGGTGGATCATCTGAGGTCAGGAGGAGTTCAAGACCAACCTAGCCAACATGATGAAACCCCGTATCTATTAAAAATACAAAAATTAGCTGGACATGATGGTGGATGCCTGTAATCCCAGTTATTCAGGAGGCTGAAGCGGGAGAATCGCTTGAACCCAGCAGGCAGACATTGCAGTGAACCGAGATCCACCATTGCACTCCAGCCTGGGCGACAGAGCAAAACTCTGTCAAAAAAAAAAAGAAAAGAAAAGAAAAAAAAACCTAGAAACTCAATTTCTCTGAATACATCACCTTCTCACGCCAGTGAAAATCTCCAGTAGATCCCAAAGGCACCGTTTCCCCCAGTCACTACACTGGTTGTGTTTTTCCTCTGATAACATTTGTCCTGAAGGAGCGGGGAGCTCTCCTCACTGCCTCTTCCAGACTAACACTCCTGACTCCATCCTGTAAACCCAGTCATAACATCTGATACTTCACATTGTTGTAGGAGTCCACCTTCCAACCTGTTGATGACTCTCATTAAATGAAAGAATGGGTCTTTGCTCACCGTCTTCCTCTCCACTTCTGTAACAATGGGGGGTGGTTAAATAATCACATAGATCTCACAGACTTTTGTTCTTTTTGCTGAATTTATCCTATATCCTGCCTCAGTCACTTATTTTCCTGGTCATACCCTGTCTCTTCTCATTGTCAATAACTTCACTCCTCCAAAATATTGGCTTTAAGTGTCCCTCTAATTGCAACCTCTGAGCTTTCCATCTTGATCATTGTTTTTACCACAATTGCCTTTTTACCACAAGGATATACAAATCTTGGACCTACCACCCTTTCACTTCCCTCCTTCCCCAGTTTAAATTCCCTGGTCCATCTCTAACATCGCCTCGCATATACACTCTCAGCTCTCATCTGTTCATCTTGCCCTTTATGTATGTACTCAGTCAACAAAACCACAATCCTAATTACATTCAGCTGTCCGCCTACTCCACGCCTACACCCAAGCCAATTCTGAAGGCCAGAGGAAATCCCACAATCGTTTGGACTAATCACACTTTAAAATCATGACCACAAACCTTAACAGTGTCCTCAACCTTAACCAGGAATTCTGGCATATTGTCCTTGCCAGTTCACTCTCCTGCCCTCTGACACAAGTTTTTCTCTCACACACTCACTCTTCTTCACTTGAAATTTCAACACGTCCTACACATTGGTCTCTCAACGACATCATATCTTGTTTTACTAAGAAAGGAGGAACATCCCAAAGAGAACTTTCTTATCCTGCAACCAAACCTGGCATCCTCTCTGTTGCTGTGCCTGCACCTCACCTGCCCTCCTATAACAGGGCTTGAACTGTCTGTCCTCCTTTCCAAAGCCAGTCTCTCCATCTGTGCAGTGGATCCTGTCCCCTCTTGCCCATATAAGGACTTCAGCACAGCAATTGTCTTCATTCTCTCCTGGTTTGTTACCTGATCACACACCTTCCTCCTTTTCCCATTAATTCCACTGTCCATTTCTTGGCTTCCATTCACAATAAAACCACTCAAAACATTGCCATGCTCTCTGCCTCCACTTCCTCGCTACTCATTATTTCTTGAATCCCTTCCATTCAGGTTAATATCCCCCCATTTCACTAAAACCATATTTTCAAGGTCGTTAATGACCTCTGCATTGCCAAACTTAATAGTCTTTTCCTAATTTTTGTCTAATTTGACTTCCCAATATCATTTGATTATTTAATTATATCATCATTTGATAATTCCCACTTTTGGGAATATTCTTTCTTGGACTATAGAACATCATATGTGTCTGGTTTTCTTCTTACCTCACTGTCTGTTACTTTCCAATCTCATTTACTGGATTCCTCACGACCACTTGAGGCTCAGCCCTCAGCCCTCTTCTCTATCAGCATTCATATCCCTTAAGTCATCTTATCTCTTCCATTGCTTTCTACACCATCTGTGTGCTGATGGTCCCAAATTTCTATCTCCGTCCCCTGACTTCTCCCATAAACTCCATATATATCCAACTCCCTGTGTGACATCTTCACTTAGATGTCTAATAGGAATCTCTGCAGGTGTACTTCCAAACATACTAAGAATCCCTGCCGTGATGACCAAGAACCATGAGAAGGTTCAATATCAATAGTAATCAGACAGTGACAAACCATAAACACAATGTGATTTTTCCATCACCTCATTATTACCAATTATATTGCTAGGAATATTCACAACCATGTCTTGTGTGCACACTGCACACACTTTTGTTTTTCAACTTGAGATGATGCCAAACTTTTCCAAAATAAATATATATTCTCAGCTGGTTTTGCAATTTTTTATTTTTAACATCACTACTGCCAGTCATTTAAGTTTTGTCATTCTGTTGTGTGTGTGGTGTTATTACATCATCCTTTTAATTTGCATTTTCTTGATTACTGGCAAAGTTGAACACCTTTTCATTACTGACCAAG
This sequence comes from Macaca fascicularis, assembly GCF_037993035.2. Classification (NCBI taxonomy): domain Eukaryota; kingdom Metazoa; phylum Chordata; class Mammalia; order Primates; family Cercopithecidae; genus Macaca; species Macaca fascicularis. The sequence goes on from NC_088375.1 coordinate 139,028,191, forward strand.
CAAACTGAACTATGAGATTCAGGATGCAACTTAGGTGCCTAAGCTATAAAGAAAGCCATGGAAGTGATTACCATAAAAATCAGGGGAGTAGTTACCCTTCAGGGGCAAGGAAGGTAAAATCACCAGAAGAGGACATGCAGAGAGTAAGGGGTTTTCTGAGTACTGATGAATGTATTTTTTGTTCTGTGTAGTAGTCACACAGATGTTCACTTTGTGATAAAACACTGGGCTGTAAAGTCTTGTTTTGTACAATTTTCTACATTTGTTGTATTTCACAGTAAAAAAAAATTAAATAGAAGGTTAAGTGAAGCAAACAAATACTATTTGAGTACTTACTACATGCTGGGCCATATGACAAATACTAGGGACCCAAAGATTAATGAGAAAGGTTGTTTCCCTCAAGGTCACCATGAATCACGCGATTAATTGGTGGCAGCCAGAATTGCACCTGGAGCACTGAGAACCCGTGAAAGATGTCAAGAAGGAGGGGGATTTGTGGCAGGCCTCGAAATGTGAGTGGTATTGGATAAGCAAAGAAAAGGAGGGGCATGATGGCCATCTTTAGATTTATGACCAGAGCAACTCCCAGTCTACACACACATTGACACTGACACTCAGATGCCCACAGTCACACACACACTCATGGTGTGCATTTGCTGGAGCTGCTGTAACAAAGTACCACAGACTGGGAGGCTTCCACAACAGAAATGTGCTGTCTCACATAGTTCTGGAGGCCAGAGTCTGAAATCAAGGTGTCGACCAGGTTGGTTCCTTGGAGGCTGTGAGGGAAGGATCTGTTCCAGGCCTCTCTGCTTGGCTTGTACATGGCTGTCTTCTCCCAGTGTCTCTTCACAACCTCTTCCCTCTGTGAGTGGCTCTGTGTCCAAATTTCCCCTTTTATAAAGACAACAGCTTATGGGAGTACAGCCCACCCTAATGTCTCCTTTGAACTTGATTATCTCTACAAATACCTCTCTCCAAACAATGTTGAATTCTAAGGTATTAGGGGCTAAGATTTCAACATAAGAGTTTTAGGGGGACACAATTTTACACATAACACTCAACATATATACGTACTCACAAATGTACACACATCCATGTTCTCCCATACACAGTCACACATACACACACACAATCTCACAATACACATACGCACACCCCTTTACCCTTTCTCACTCATACCAATGCCCCCTCAGGTAGGCAGGCAGGCACACGGAGGGTCCCGCATCTGCAGGGGAGTTGCTTCTTCCCCCATGCTGCCGCCCACAGCACCCTGTCTCCTTGGGTGGGAATGTGACCCGAGCCAAGGAAAACAGAGTCTCTCACCAAGCATGAGCCAAACTGGAAGTAAAGGAAGACAGCCCCCCACTGTCTGGTGGCAAATTTGGGAAGATATACACTCAGTTGCTACTGGAAACACTGTTCCACTGTAGTACAGGCCAAGGCCTGTCTGCTGGACAACGAGAGACCCACAGGAGAAAAAAAAAAGTGAATCTCGATTCCCACATCCCCGGGCCCCAGCCGTCCATTGGTCAGCTGCACCCTGACAGGCCCACAGTATGGTAACTCCCCTTCCCTGCTCTAGTTTGGTGTAGGTTTCCATTACCTGTAATTCAAAGAGGCCAGAGCTTTGCAATGGAAGTCTAGGAAGCCTGAAGAGACCATGAAGATACAGGGTGAGGGATCAAAATGAACTTGTCACCATGTCTGATGAAAAGCCTTCTCTTTTCTTTTGTTCCATTTTGTTTCACTGTCACAGTTGTATACTGTTCTCCAGCCACACCACTTTCTTTCAGTACTTCCCCAACCTCTCTACCCACGGCAAACTTTAAAATCCTCCCTGCTCCTTATAGATCTCTGTTTATATGTTAAGTCCATCCAAAAAACATTTCCTGACCACCCTAGGAAAGGCATTTGCTCTCATAGTACCTTCTAACTCAGAACTTTAATTGCTTTCTTCATAGTCCTTTATCACAGTTGGCAATTATTTTATTTGTATACTATTTACTTAGGTTTATCTCTCTTCCCCATTCTACTCTAAGCCTGCTAAGGACAGAAACTGGGTGTGTATGTTCCCCATTTTATGCCCCCAAGCCCAGCACCCAGTGTGGCACTGATGACTGATGCAAGAAAGTCAGGAAGGAAAGAGACAGACAACGAGAGAGGCTGATGGGTTCTCCATCCCGCAGTAACTTCCCAGCTGTGCTCTCTAAAATCCCGGCATTCTGAGAAGACTGTTTCACTGGCAATTTCACCCTAGACTTCTGTACCTCTTGCTCACTGAATGCCATGCTGTTTTACCTCCTGGGTGATTCTTCTCTGTTAGTCTCCCAGGCCGCACACCCACAGGAATGCCCCTGCTGCGTGACCTGCTTGCTTTAACGGCGGGGCAGCTGTGCCTCTTAGTTTTAGCATGCTCACAGGTGTCGCGTATTACCTTGTTTTGTTTTTAGCCAATGACAAAAACATGTTAAGAATTCTTAAGTGACTGTAACAAATGGTAATACTCCCCCACCTTCATTTTTGTAATTTCTTTACCCCGAAGGCTTTCCTCCGAAGGTATGCCATAGGCAATGCTGGATTTCTGGGGACAGAGCAGTGAAGAGCAGTATCATTCTCAAGCACCGAGACATGCAGGCAACTTTCTGTCTGGAGAGCCCTCTTTGGGGCCAAGGATACAGGAGTACTTGAGAGTCTCTATTCACAGAATCCTGTTTGGAAAAAAAAAAAAAAAAAAAAAAAAACCTGTTATTTGTTGACTTGTTTTTTGTTTTTTGGGTTTTGTTTTTGTTTCAGTTTTTTTGAGACAGGCTCTCACTCGGTCACCCAGGCTACAATGCAATGGTGCCATCACAGCTCACTGCGGCCTCAACCTCCCAGCTGAAGCGATCCTTCCACCTGAGCCTCCCAAGTAGCTGGGATTACAGATGCTGGCTACCACACCTGGCTAATCTTTGTATTTTTCACAGAGACCAAGTCTCACTATGTTGCCTAGACTGGTCTCTAACTTCTGGATTCCAGTGATCTGCCCACCTCGGCCTCCCAAAGTGCTGAGATTACAGGTGTGAGCCACCACACCCAGCCAAAAAACCTTTCCAAAGTAAAACACGTGAAAGAAATGACTATGGTTTATTAACAGAGTCTTAGAAACCAAAGCCTTCATTTACCACAATGACTAGCCCAGGGGAAAAAAAGAGTTTACTGTGGTGTTTGTAAGGTGCCTGAAAACCACGTTTCCTCCTCCCTTTCCTTTCAGATACTCAATCTCTGGGAAACCCAATTGACAAGTTTCTGGCAATTCAACATCATGTAGTATCACACGTCAGAAATCGGTATGGAATGTTATACTCACTTTTCCCGTAACTTCTTACAGCCTTTAAATTGTCATCTCTCTAACTACATTTCTTCAAACAACATTGCCATTTGAGTGGTATCAATCAGACAGGATTGCCCTTTGATGTCAAAACTCTCAGTCAGCCCACGTGAATAAATTCTGATTACTTCTGTATTCTGGAAAGAAAATGTATTTTTTCAGATCACGGTCATGAGCTGTGAGTGAACATTTAATAAAAAATAATATTGACTTCTCATCTGTAGGTGTCTGGTGCTAAATTTAGCGTCTTTTGCTAACAGAACCACCCTAGGCCTAGCTCCTTTTTAACCATGGCCTTAACACTCCACCGCTTTGCCTAATTCCTAATTCTAAGCAACTCCCATGGCCTAGTTTGTTTTGTTGATTTAAAAAATGCACCAGTTTAAACTTCACATTTCAGGTTTGATTGCTGTGGGACAAACTGGCTCATAAATCTTTGCTCGGCTACTAGTAACTAGGGAGAAGTCGCTTTCTTCAGTAAACATCCCCTGCTTCTCAGTAATAGGGTGCCTTCCATCACCCAGAGGTTTTTTCCTTTTAATTGAGTGTTTGTTGAAGCATGACTCTGAGATAGGAGGCCTATTCAGGAACAGAAATTGCAGCCCAAAGTGCCCATTACTTACCTGAGACAGGGCCTGAGACCAGCTGCACCTTGCAGAGCCTGGACGCCAGGGCGTGTGGATTCGGGCTGCTGGGCCGATTAGCGACATTGCCAAAAATGACAGGGATGCAGGGAGATCGGGGAGCCTAGGTCTTGGTATTCTCTCCATCACCTGCAAACCTGAGGGATAATAATAATAATAATAAAGTAGGCACTCCATCTTTGCTCCCTCCTCCCCACCAAAAAAAAAGCCTCTCCCCAAAATGGAAAATTCAACTTCTCTGCACACCAGAAACACACATCTGTGTTTCCCCGTTTTTTTTGTTTTGTTTTGTTTTCTTCTCTAGTAGTCAGAAGTCTGCTTCCAAAGCTTCCCCTACCATCCTGATCTGAAAGGAGAAGAGAGCCAACATCTTTTCAATCTCCATTTTGAGCCAGACATTATATTAGCTGCTTCAGTATATCATTTCCTTAATTCTTCCAACAGGGCAATTAACTTGGTCCGCGTGTTATGGACAGCTACTGGGAAGACCTTTGCTCTGTCTTAGCTCTCCCAGTCCTGATCTCATGGGCCCCATTTTTCCTAGCCCAGAGTTCTTCTTACACATCAATATGGATGAGGTTTTACTTTGAACTGTTCATTCTTCCAAGAGTGACAAATGTCGGATTAAACTGCAAAACTCCCCAACTTCACATTCACTGCATTCACCTCCAATCAATAAATGCGTTCTGGTGCTTCCCAGCAGGAAGACAGTCTTCATTATGGCCCGCCTTGGCAATGTGGGGAACTGCTCCTCCCAGCCCCTCAGAGCTTACACTATTTTGCACATACCCTTCTCACCCCTGATGTGAAGCACTATAGTGTCTGCAAATGTGATTTATTTGAATTCTAGCAGAAACATTTGTGGTACGTCTGGGTGGTCCTCTGTCTTGAGCTGAACCTCGCAATGCTACAGAAATGGGTTATTACTGATACCTGGAAATAGCTACAGCTTCTTTCTTGGCTGGGATAAATTACAGTGTGACCTCTCCGTGGTATCCAGTATGTGGTGAGCCCTTCGCCTTCAGACAAAATGGCGCCAACATCACAAATATCTGTCCTGCAGAAGTACTTGAAGTTTGCTGTCCCCTGTATTCTCTAACATAAACAAGCCTCTGCTTTGATCCTTCTCTTTGCCCTGTTCCTGTACACACCCCTTCTCTGTTGCTTGGCTCCCATTACCCTCCCCTAACTGAAAGTCCCTCTGCTTCCTTACTATGAGCTATCTATTCTTCGATAAATAACTTGAAGCTCTCCACGGAAGGGGACTGACTGCTGAGCTGGGTTTTCAGAAATGAACAGAGTGAGCTGGAGAACAGAATGTGCAGAGTTACTGCAGGCAGGAGAAATGCGTGCACAGGAACAAAACACATTGTATTAATATTTGGGAACACTCTGATCTGGGATTGTCTGTCTATGAGAAGCAGACACCAGCTCTAAGAAGCTCAAGTAAAAAGTAAGTTTACTGTTAGTATTGAAGGGAATAGTAAGGAAACCAATTTCAGGTAGTAAGGCCAAGAACTAGCACCACACAACCTCCCATGTCCACTTCAACCTGAACGTCTGCCTCATTCTCCTTTCTGGTACTTCATTTCCTCTACCTGTCTATTCTCATAATTGTGACTTTATGGATTGGGCTACCTGGAAATAGCATTAGCCCTAATTTCACAGCCTTAACACTTCCACCTCTCCTAGTTCAAACTACATAGAGGAAGGTCATGTGATTAGTTTGGCTCAGGTCAGGTGATCACTTCTGGCCCAATCAGCTGTGGCCAGAAGAGTCCACTGTGAGCATGGCATTTGGACCTGTCTCTTCAGCAGCTACTGTGGTTGGAAGGCACCTCCTAACACAAAAAAAGTAGGCTGAGCTGGCAACGTGTGTCTGGACAAGAGAACCCTCAGCAGCTCAGTATTTCTGAAACTTAAAGAACAAAGCAAAGAATAGTGGAAATGAAATCTTGTTCTTTGCTGACTGATGAGTGCCCCTAGACATGGCTCTATAAATTGTTGATTAGGTCATTTTAAAATATATATTTATGTGCTTTCAACATTTTTTAAAAATTAGATTTTACTAACCTTTTTCTCCCATTACTTAAAAACATTTTCAACTGTTGATATCATAGGTGAGAGAAATACTTCAGTCAAGCCTTTCTCCTCAAGCGGTTCCCAATGACTCTACCAAGTCCTCTTTCCCTGTTCAAGATAGTTAGATTCTATGCCAAATACCTAACAATTCCCCTGCAGTCTTTTTTTCTTTCTTTCTTTTTTTTTTTTTTTTTTTTTTTTTTTGTACCATGGATTCTGGCATTGGTTTATATAGTATTTATTTTCCAAACTAGATTATAAGCTTTTGAACATAAAAACCTGCTGTTTCTATATTCCTGCTTCTATATTTCCTTGATTGTCATATATACTTATTGGAGATGGACTATCTGGATATCTATCATGATGGACTTCAACACTATATTACAATATAATAAGTAACTCTTACGACATGTATTGGTTGTGACTCTTTTGGTCATGAATTGCAGAAACCAACCTAAACTAGCTTAGGCGACAAATGGGAATATATTGGAAAGTTATTAGTTACTATCACATCTAAACCGTGGGAAGGGCAGACAGATAACTGGACAAAAGGGCAAGAAGATTCAGAGACTCAAAAGGAAAATCTGTCTCTCTTCCTGCCCCCATTTCTCTTCTTTCCTGTCTTCCTCCTTCCTGCCCATCTCCTTTTTTCATCTTTACTTTCTCTCACTTTTAGACTGGTTCTCTTGATGGTTTCTAAGTTTAATATCTTACATATTCCACTGCTAGAGAGAAACTGACTGTCTTTCTTGGTTAGAATTTTAAAATTCTATTTGTTTGGCTCAGCTTGGGTCAGTGAACCACCCCGAATCAATAAAGTATATGTGGGAATGGGGTTTAGACATGGACTTTAAAAACATGGCTTTGCCTGCTGAATCTACAAGAATGGAGAAAAGCAGTTCCCAAAATAAAATGTGTTTAAGTAAAGGTAATACTAATTACTGCAAATGGATAAATCCCTAGCTCTCTGTGGCTTAACATAGTCAAAATTTATTTTTCACTCATGACACAGTCCTGATCAGGTGGCTCGTCTTCACGTGATGCCCAGGAGGAAGAGAAAACAGGTTTTGGTGGACATGTACAGTCTCTGTCACAGAGGCATGCTGTCCCCTAATGAAGAGAATGGAGGAAAGGGAGTTTTTGGTCTCCCAAACATTAGATGCCCATTATGCCAGACATAATACATCTGCAAATAACACAATCACCCGGGAACAATCATGAAAAGAACGCTACAGACAAACAAAATAGTAGCGGATATAAAAATGTATTTGTTTCCATAATGCAAAACAAAGTTGAACATGAAATTATAAAGAACCTCAAAAAACGTGCTAATAACTCAAAAACAGGAATCGTGGGGTTTAAGAAACTGTTTCTTTACATTTCATTCATTCAGAGGGACCGTCCTGAGTGCTGTCCTTGTTTCATGAGATTCTGGTCTAACAAAGTAGTAGGTTCTTGCATCCTCCCCCACTACCCCAGAGAATGATAAAATTGTTTTATTTGGAGGCATGTTCTCTCCAAAGGCTTTTTGATTTAGTGCCAGAGATTACAGTACACTAATACAGTCAAAGCCAGAATCAAGACCTTTCTTCGTTCCAGTTCCTTGGTGGCAGGCTTAAATACGCCTCCTCATAGGATCTTTATTTGCCACAAAGAGACTGCAGCTGGTTCCTTCCATTTTCCAGGCCTACTCTCATCATTTCAATTAAACAGACTCCTGGAACAATGCATACTGCTGTCATGATCAGTCTCTTTTAGTTATCTCCAGGTCAGATAGATGCCTCCTCCAACTCTCACTTGCAGGTTTCCATGATGCCTTTGTGCCCTGTTCCCATTCATCCTCCTCCTTTCCTTCTCCTTATGGAATAGCTGTACCATTTCTTCATGTTACTGGCTGAGAATCCACTCCATACCCCAGCCAGCCAGTTTCCTCTGACTGCCTTTATCACCTTCATTATCTTAAACATTATAGCAAAGTAATTGTTAGGAGAGTCCTTGCAGGGGAGGGTGAGTAAACAAAGTAATTATAGCGGAAGTTAAACATTGTAGGACAGAGAGAAAATCTACCTATGTACAATGACAGGTCCCAGGAAGTTTTCAAGACTGATGAATAGACACAAACATTTGCAATTTAGAAAAGAAAATGCGCGTCAAACCTTTAAGCTTATGAAAGCATCCCAAGTCACTGCGTCTTAGTCATAGTTCACTGCTAGGACTCTTAAACTCTGAGCCCAACCTGAAATAGGGCACAATAGGTGTTAAGCAGAGTTCCTCCTGTATCCTCTACGTTCTCACAATGCCTTTATGAAAGTACCTGCCAGATATATCACCCACTTGCCTCTCCTTCATTGGAAACATTGAAGCATGGTAAAGGTGGAGTTAACCACCTGCCACGTGACAGAGTAGCAGAGAGAGTTCAGGGAATAAAACTTGGGATTTCATCCCTGGGTGCCTACCTTAGCATACAGCCATTCTGCTGCACATGTTTTTCATAATGTACCTCCGAGGGTTTGAATTATTGCTGGGTTTTGCTTTTTTAGGTGGATAGGGAGAATTCAGGTGGAGAAGACTAGAAAAATGCAAGAAGTTAAAGCATTATTGGTATAACAAATAGAGAATGTTTTGTTCCAGTCGAAAGAGCCTCCAATATTTCATCCCAAAGTCATCTTCTGGGAAAACCGAAATGTAAGGAGGCTGACACATACTGAATAAGATTTAGTAGGCACATTTCCAGGGTATGCACAGAGCCTGAGTTTTGCTGATTTTACACTTCCTCTTTAACCTTAGTTCTACCTGCGCAAATATCTACAGTGTCTCATGCTAGCGAACTTTCAGGGCAATGTAGTCAATAGAGCACAACATTTTTATTCTACATTAGTTTCTCTTTTCAGATGCTTATATTCGCAAGGCATACTCTCTGATCACAGTCAACTTTCTCTTTTAAAATCACATTATGCAAAAAACAGTTTCCAGGATAGTTTTCCCATACAAAATAAAACCTGAGGAAAAATGCCCAGATATTAATAATGATTGCTACAAGATGGTTATTATGAGTGATTCTGAAATCTCTGCTATGAATTCATACTACTTTTTAAATCAGAAATGGAAAGATAAAATTAAAACCCCTAACTGTTTTAAAGGTTTAAAGACACACTGTGCAGCTCCACGTGAGTCCATGTCACCTCTAGAGGGCAAGGCAAAGCCCTTGAGTGAAAGTGCGGAGCAGCTGAACTCTTTCAGCTGCTTTCTGAAGCTGTGACCAAGAGGCAGCGTGGTACAGTGGTCAACCTGAGCACCTGGTTCTCAGTCCCACAACAGTTGCTCTGTTGTTTGATCTTGGGCTCAATACATCATGCCTTAGTGCTGCAGATGTCTCATTTCTCATCTGTAAACTGGGGCAATTAAGCATAATGCCTACTTAGAGGGTTCTATGAATCATAAGAATTAAGTGAGGTGATATAAAAAAATCCAGAGCACTGTCCAGTACATGCTAATTACTCGATAAACACTAGGTATTGTATCAGCCAAGATCCAATCAGAAAGAAGGTACTACTCTAGATTTTTTTTTTTTTTTTCAACTTTTATTTTAGATTCCTGAGGCGCATGTGCAATTTGGTAACTGGGTATATTGTATGATGCTGAGGTTTGGGGTACATATGATCCCTTTACTCAGGTACTTGAGCATAATATTCAACAGTTAGTTTTTCAAGCCTTGCCACCCTCCCTGCCTACTCTAGTAGTCTCTAATGTCTGTTGTTGCCATCTTTATGTCCATGAGTACCTGATGTTTAGCTCCCACTTATAAGTGAGAAAATGCAGTATTTGGTTTTCTGTTCCTGCATTAATTCACTTAGGATAATGGCCCCCAGCTGCATTCATGTTGCTGCAAAGGACGTGATTTCATCCTTGTTTATGGCTGCATAGTATTCCACAGTGTATATGTACATCGTTTTCTTTGTCCAAACCACCATTGATGGGCACCTAGATTGATTCCATGCCTTTCTATTGTGAGTAGTGCTGTGATGAACATGTGAGTGCATGTGTCTTCTTCGTAGAATGGTTTGTTTGCTTTTGAATATATACCCAGTAATGGGATTCCTGGGTCAAACAGTAGTTCTGTTTTAAGCTCTTTGAGAAATCTTCAAACTGCTTTACATAGTGGCTAAACTAATTTACATTCTCATCAAGAGGGTATGTGTTCCCTTTTCTCTACAACCTCGCCAACATCTGTTGTTGTTTTTTTGACTTTTTTATAGTAACCAGTCAGACTGGTGTGAGATGGTATCTCATTGTGGTTCTGATTTTCATTTCTCTGACGATTAGTGATGATGATTTTTTTCATGTTTGTTGGCCATTTGTATGTCTTCTTTTGAAAGTACCTGTCCATGTCTTTTGCCTATTTTTTAATGAGGTTGTTTTTTGCTTATTCAATTATAATTATTTAGGTTACTTCTAGATTCTGGAGATCAGACCTTTGTCGGATGCATAGTTTACAAATATTTTCTCCCATTCTATAGGCTGTCTGTTTGCTCTGTTGGTAATTTCTTTTGCTGTGCAGCAGCTCTTTAGTTTAATTGAGTCCCACTTGTCAATTTTTGTTTTTGTTGCAATTACCTTTGAGGACTTAGTCATAAATTCTTTCCCAAGGCCCATGTTCAGAATGGTGTTTCCTAGGTTATCTTCTAGGATTCTTATAGTTTAAGGTTTTACATTTAAATCTTTAATCCATCTTGAGTTAATTTTTGTGTATGGTGAAAGGTAGGTGTCCAGTTTTATTCTGCATGTGGCTAGCTAGTTATCCCAGTACCACTTATTGAATAAGGAGTCCTCCCCCCATTGCTTATTTAATAAAGGGAATTGATCATACAGACAATGGAAGAGCTTAGGAGTCAACAGAGAAAGGCAGAGAAGCAACTCAGAGATTAGCAACAACCAGGAAGCTAACACCACCCCTAAATTGGAGGGACAAAGGGAAGAGGTGGAACCACCTGGCAGAACCTGGAACAATGGTGGGTCTGTTGAGTGAGAACTGAAGCCATGGCAGAGACTCGGTTGCTGCCAGAGAAGCTGCCCAAAGAAGAAAGACAGGAGAGATGCCCTGGACCCCCTCCTCCTGCCCTCTAGTCTTTGCCGGTGCCACTCATTAGCCAAACCTCTTTTCAAACTGAAAGAGAAGGGAGCCTGGGAACTGTAGTTCCCTGCAACAGACAGCAAGGCAGAGAAGAGCAGGGAATGGAGTGGAGAGCAAATGCGCAAATAACTGGCATAACCATTGTCCTTATTTTCCGAGAAGTATCTCTTTAAAGGAACTTTGCGGTTGCCTAAAGGCATATTAAGCAGTTTTTCATAATGTCACTCTTTGTAGCTTCCTCCTAAGCAAATTTTGAGAATTTTTGCAGCCCAAGTTTCAAGTCTAGTGACTATCACCAAGCAAAAGGTGTATCTTCCATCCCCATGTGAGACCCATGCCTCTATTTCTTTGACATGCTGTAAGTGAAGTGCACTGAGTCTCTCCTGAGTGTTCATCACAAGTTTCTAATTTCCCCACACCCCCCACAGCATGCAAAGCATAGACATTCTTATGCTTACTCGAGCTTTCTGTACTTCAGTCTCCATATCTGTGACATGAAATGCTAATACCTACTATACCCTGAAGCCCAACCTTTTTTAAAAGCACCTTATAGACTGTAAAGCACTTTACACAAATGACTTGTCATTACCTTTTGATTTCTGGCCTGATGCTCTTTTTGCTACCCCATGCCAGTCCTCTTCCAGAAACAACTAATGATTCTGACATGTTAAAAGACATCATGAACCTGTGTACAAAAAAAAGTGACTGCCAAATATAATAGCTTCTGCTAAATTTCAGATGTGGTCCCAAATCAAATCAGCCTTAGGGCAATGCTGACATAGAAAATGAACTTGTTCACATGTTAGAGCTCTTAGCCAGGCTTCCCTGCACAACTACAGTCTTGTTTGGGATCATCTTCCAAAATAGAACAACTGATGCAAGTAAAAGCCTATTTAAGCACATTTTACTATCTCAAAAGCACATTTAGGCACATTTTAAAACACAAGATATTGGACAAACAGAAAATCTGGCCAATCCTAAAAGAGAACCACAAACAGCTTCCCTCTTATGGAATGGCTGCTCTGTGGCAGGCCCTGTGCAAGGCAGTTTACAGACCTCATCCTGCAAGATCAGTGTTATTAGTCTCATTTTATTAATGGGAAACTGAGGTTCAGAGGTCCAAAGCACCATTCTCGAGGCCATGCAGCCAGTAATCAGCAGAGTTAAAAGTTGGACCAACAACGTTCTGCCAAACGTCTTTCTACTGCATAATACTGCATCCCACAGGAGAATGTGTGTTTCTTCATTTCCCTTTTGGCTGCTCCAAACACATGCTATGACCCTGGCAGCTCAATCCCGCACCATGTGGCCCACACCTGGCAGGAGCTCCAAGCAGGCTTACCTTGTTTATAGAAAGCACTGGCATGACAGTGCATCCCTCAGATCTCTGCTGGCAAGGTTCAAAATTGAGCAATAGGTCCAGCGTCTGCTCTCTGTAATCTATAACCACATTCACATGGAGGCCTCACTTTCTACCACCTGCTGCCAGTCAACAGCTGACCACAGCAGGAACATTAAGGCAGGGCCATCCCTGGAAGATAGTAGATTCTTCTGACAGGCACTTTCGACTCTCCTTCAGCTTAAGACTCTTCCATCCAGCTTTATTTCCTTCCCTCTCTTATTCACAAGGTCCAGACCTACATCATAGTCTGATGGCTGTTCTCACTTCCTACATTCCCTCATAGGCATTTCCTCTAATAAATCTCTTGTCTGTCTAATCCAGCCTGGGCATCTCCTCCTGAGAACACCCAGACTAAACAGCATCTCCTACCCTGTCCTTGTTCTTTCTCCTCACCTTCTATCTCCTGGTCTCAAGTTTCAGGTCGCAGGGCCCCAGCACCCAGCTGCAGTCTTAGTAGACCTGGCCAATCAATCTATTCCACCCACACCACTACTACTAGCCTCCAAATCAGAGGTGGGACTAAACTTTTTCCCTATTTTTAACACCTCCCACTTCAATACCTTTTTGCTGCTTGAATGTCTGCTTATTGGGGAAGAAAAAAATGTTATAAACCTCTTGCCTCTAGGGTGTAAATATTAGTAGTTTAATGGGCTTTCTCTCCAGGGAGTCTGCATTTTAAAGAGGTCAGATAAGGAGGACCATCCCTTGACCTAAAGAAATGAATAAATTTACAAATCTTTCTTGAGTACCCACATCAGGGAGCTCAAGACAAGTTGGATTCAAATTTAAAGAGTAGAGCTCCTGAGTGGGATTTAAACAGTGCTGCCCCTTGCCTGGAGAAATCTTTTCTCAGAGCAACTACACTGCTCAATAACACTGAAGGTAATCCCGAATAAAGCCTTCCCTGCACTAAACATGCCATTCTTTTTAAGAGTGACCTGGAAATGCTCTTCTTCATGTGAAGATAGAAGGGTTTCAATTCAACTTGCTGTGGCCTGGGTAGAGGAGGCCACTCAAAATCCAGCAGGTGGGGGAAGAGTTCCTTGATGAGTTTAACCTGGTTGTCTACTACCTTCTCTCAAGTTACAACCTCTTACCGTAATTACAAACAAGCCAGGAACTCTGTGATGGCATGTATTATCACAGAGGTTACTCCCTCCTGGGCCTTACAAAACATTGGCCAGATGTTTCTTGAGCACTGAGCTCCTTGGGCAAGGTGATTTATTTACATGGGTTTGCTCCCCTATACATAAAAATTAAGTAGTAGCACATGGGAGATACTCCTCCATCTTCCTATAAAAGCCAAGAGTGGAGAATAAGGTACTATTTTCAAAGTACTTGATAAAGTAGCTCCCCCTTATCTTCCAGGGATATGTTCCAAGACCCCTGTTGGATGACTGAAACCTGGATAGTACCAAACCCCTATAGAAGTATGTTTTTTCTACACATAAATATCTATGATAAAGTTTAATTTATTAATTAGGCACAGTAAGAGATTAACAATAACTAATAAGATAGAACAATTATGACAATATGCCAGCATCACTACTCTTGCACTTGGAGCCATTATTAAGTAAAACAAGGGTGACTTGAACGCAAGCACTGCCATGCCACCTAGACACTCTATCAACCTAATAACCAAGACGGCTACCAAGTGACTAGCAGGTGGCGGGTATAGGGTGGAAACCTGAACAAAGGAACGGTTCACATTCCAGGCAGGACAGAGAAGGACAGCATGAGATTTCAGAACAGTACACAATTAAAAACTTACAAATTATTTATCTCTGGAATTTTCCATTTAATATTTTCAGACTTCAGTAGACAGCAGATAACTGAAACCACAAAAGGCAAAACTGCGGATAAAGGGGAACTGCTGTATATAATAAAGTCAATCATTTCTTATTGTCAGCTGGAAGGTGTTATGAGTGCTCAAATGTTAAAGTAAAAACCTCCGAGCATTTAATAGAGGGAATAATTAGTCAATCATTCAAATGAGTGTGCTCAGTTTGTAGCCTCCAATTCAAGCATATTACATACACTCAAATCTGTCATTTTGCACTTAAAAAAACCCTCACACATCTATACACACATACACACATACGCTTAAGCAACAAGAAAGTTAACCTTGTAATGCAAAGTTAATGCATCATTACTTTTCTGCATTTTAAGCACAAAAGTTTAAAAATGTGCAGTTACTATAAGCCATGGCCTTTGACTCCATGCCAACTAGCACAGTCTGGCAGATAGCACTCCCAAGTTTTTTGTTGTTGTTGTTGTTGTTGTTGTTGTTGTTTTTTGAGATGGAGTCTCGCTCTGTCGCCCAGGTTGGAGTGCAGTGGCACGATCTCGGCTCACTGCAAGCTCCGCCTCCCAGGTTCACGCCATTCTCCTGCCTCAGCCTCCCGAGTAGCTGGGACTACAAGCGACCGCCACCATGCCCGGCTAATTTTTTTTTTGTATTTTTAGTAGAGACGGGGTTTCGCCGTGTGTGCCAGGATGGTCACGATCTTCTGACCTCGTGATCCACCCGCCTCGGCCTCCCAAAGTGTTGGGATTACAGGCGTGAGCCACCGGGCCCGGCCTAGCACTCCCAAATTATTAATACACAGATCTGCTTCCACTTTGGTCACCGACTTAATATATGACACTAAAAAGGCACTTATCCAAACCGTGCCTGCATTTTCCCATATATAGAAGCAAAACAAGGCATTCAAGTAATTTCAGGTTTCCCAGTAGCTGCATAGGAAGGTCAGAGATAGTCATGAGTGTAGCTCATAACTCTTCCTAACCCTCAGAACAAAATCCCACTGCTAAGCAAAGACATTCCAAAACCTTAGGAATGCTGTGACTTCTGAGATAATTCACCCACCGGAGTCAGACTGCTTAAGAACATTGGATGGGTGGAAAAGGAACATCTCAACCAGGAGAGAAGGAACGGAGCCAACAAAGGGCTGCATCTGGTGACCTTGTCCCTCCCAGTGGTGGAACCCAGGGCTGCTGCAGCCAGAAGTCTCTAACAGTGATAAGCAGCCTTATTCAAAGGCAGAGAGACTGTACCTTCTTTCCCCCTAGAGCCGTTATTCTTCACAGATATACAGAAAGTTCCTCCAGTGGCACAAGGTACAGTTCTATGCCACAGGTGTTTCTTTTGTACACGGAATCACCTCCTCATGGAGTCATCTCTGATCAGACCTGTCCATCCTCTGGTTCCCATTCTCTCTATGCTTCCATAATATTTTTCATACTGTGCTATAAATACTGCTATGTTTGTGTGTCTTCCTGATAGTTGATTTCCTTGAGAAGAGAGGGTTATGATGTCTTTAATAAGGACCTAGTCAAGTTCCTGGCACATAGTAAGTGTTCAATAAATTCCTAATGAATAAGTGAATGAGTGAGATTACAAAGGACAATCAAGCACAGTTGTGCCCTTAAACAGCCAATAATCCTATGAAGGTTGATAAGACTAGAAACCAAACATTTATGACAAAATAGAGTATAAGAAGGTGTGACCAAATTCTATAGGAATTTAAATGAGGAAATCATCTCAAAAGTGAAGAAAAAGGACTTTAAACAAGGTCTTAAGTAGGGAATGACATCTAAGAAGAGGCAGGGCCTCCACAGTCTGTATAATAACCCGCAAAGGCCCTCTGACCTTGTCTCCTACCAAATCCCTGGCTCCCTCTCCAGCAGCCACAATAGCCTCTTATTATAATCCCCAACTCACCAGCAAATCTCTACCTCAGGGCCTTTGTACGTGATACTCCCTCTGTCTGGAATGCTCTTCTCCCAGATATTCACATGGTGAACTCCCTCACCATCGTCACATCTTTGCTTAAACATTACCTGCTCAATGAGGCTTACTCTAACCACTCCATGCTAAATTGCAACCCACTAACCCCCACCGAAGTTGCCAATTGCTCTTACCCTGCTCTGGGCTCTCTTGTTTGCTTTTTAATAATAGATCTTATCTAACAGGCATTAAAGGCATTTTTTAGACTAATTAATTGTAAAGTCCAGTCCAAGTTTTATTTCAAACTCGCCACAAGAAAAAGGGCTCCTGAGAACACCAATTCCAAGGTTTCCCTCTTGTTAGACATGTTTCTAGAAGGAGGGAAAGTGGTTAGATAACATTGTTAGACTAGGTACAATAAAGAAATGTCTGGTTAGAAGTTATTAGGCCTGTCACAAGACAGATGATTAGCTGGGCAGATAAATTTAACTTCCCAAAAGGGAATCTTAATCTCATTCAAGTTCAATGATGTAACTAGTGTATTTGACACTCAGAGCAGATCATTTTTTCTCTCTCCTCCTTAAAACAGAATTAGTTTTAGGAATAATCACAAAATTAATAATAAAAATGGCCAGAAAAGAATCAGAGACAGTGAAATTTTTCTGTAATTGAATTACACATTCATAGCCTGCTAGGACTGAAATTTAACAATGAACAAAAAATTAAAATAAATGTTATAGCACAAAAAAGGAAACAAAGCAGTGGATCAAAAATTTTCATCTCATTCATGGGGAGAAAACTTACATCTACATATTGTTTGCCTCAGAAATGTACAACACTGCCATTTAATGTTAAATATTTAATTATTAAATAATTACATAAGACTTGTTTTAAAACAAATTTCTATTTCAGTGGTATTATTCAAATTTAGTATATATCTTCTGTATGAACTAAAATTTTTACTTTCCAAACAAAAATATGACACTTGGCAATTCTCACTTTCATTTTTTTTAATTGCAAACAAATAAACATGCAGAATAATGGTGGTTATGTAGTGGCCATATAGAATAACAGAATTGAGCCAACCACTAGTGGCTCATACCTAGAATCCCAGCACTTTGGGAGGCCGAGGCGGACAGATCACTTGAGGTTAGGAGTTCAAGATCAGCCTGGCCAACATGGTGAAAACCCATCTCTACTAAAAATACAAAAACATTAGCCGGGCATGGTGACGTGCACCTGTAATGTCAGCTACTCAGGAGCCTGAGACAGGAGAATTGCTTGAACCCAGGAGGCGGAGGTTGCAATGAGCTGAGATCACACCACTGCACTCCAGCCTGGGCGACAGAGCAAGACTCCGTCTCAAAAAAGAAAAAAAAAATGACAGAATTGATATAGCCCAAGTTCAGTTTCTGTGTCTCTACAATTACTCTGCTATTGTTGTTTATGTCAAAACTAGTGTTTAAACTCAAGCACATATACTAACCCAGGGATAGGAGACACATTCTGTTCCTGAAGCAAGCACTAGTGATTCTGAATGTGTGTGTGAAGGGCAGGTGTGGAGGGAGGGACTTTATAACTAAGAGTTGTCTGAATTAATTTTGATGTAGAATAAAGTGTTTATTAAAGAACAGATAATAAAAAGGTGCTAATTTGAAGTGTATGTGTATATTAAAATGTAAGAGTAACCATAATAATTGTTTAAGACTTAGACCAACAAAAGAAAAGGAAATGAATGAATTTTCTTTATCAATGAAATTGTCACTGGTTCATGGTGACAATAACAAGCAGACCACTTTTTGCTGGTTGTGTTGCTGTTTGGTAACTCCCTGCAGACAG
This sequence comes from Macaca fascicularis, assembly GCF_037993035.2. NCBI lineage: Eukaryota > Metazoa > Chordata > Mammalia > Primates > Cercopithecidae > Macaca > Macaca fascicularis. The sequence continues at coordinate 139,046,392 of NC_088375.1, forward strand.
CACACTCCTCATTGCTTGTGCCTGGCGGCCCATTGTCCCACCCTTGGTAGGCTTCCGCTATAATCTGACAGCATTTTATTGAAACATTTTTTCAGAAATCTAACAATTCTGGCTTGGGATCATTTTCTTTCTCATATAACACATAGTTAATTATTTCATTGATTGTTTAACTCCTCCTTAAGGGCAGGGGTACATGTCGATTTTACACTCTGTTATCCCAAACACCTAGAACCGTGGTACATAGGAAGTGTTTATTAAACTGAAAATTTCTCAACTAATTCTCAACTATCATTACTTTATGGAGAGAGTCTCATCTACCTAAATTAACTATAGTTCTCTCCCAAGACCTATGCTAAAGATCCAGCAAACTGCTTCTTCAGTGTTTAAAGTATCAGAACTGAGAATCCCTTCCCCGTCCCCACAAGCCCCATGTCCCCTCCAGACTCATGGGTGTGTGACACAGACTCAGACTGCGTCAGCTGATTCTCCAAGTCTGTTCTGAGGACCCTGATTCTGAAGAATAATAATAGCTGTCTAGTAAAAGGAGGAAGAGGGGAAGATACCCTGTTATTAAATAATTTTAGGAAATTTTTCATTAACAAAATTAAGGGAGACTTATTTGGGTTTTTTTTTTCACTACAACAATTATCAGGGTTTGTTTTATATTGTCATTCCATATTGTATAATATGCAACATTTATATGACCATAGTTCTGAGAATTTCTGAGAAACTCTGTACTGCAGTGGAGTAATCTCCTGACCTCCTAGCCCTGCACACTCTTAATCTGAACATGAATACGATAAAAGTGCCTGCTTCATGGAGCTGTTGTGAGGACGAGATACATTAACCCACCGGCAGCACATAGAACAGTCCCTGACACTTGACCAAGTCATTAAATGTTGGCTACTGTTCATAGAATTTTGTATGTAGTTACTTTAATCTGAGAAACTCAGGTTAACTAGAGCGTTTTTCTCATCCCATTTTGTAAATGGACAAACCAAGGCACAGATTTTTTTAAAAAGTTAAAAATAAATGTGAGTCCTGTCTGTAATCCCAGCACTTTAGGAGGCTGAGGTGGGCGGGTCACTTTGAGCTCAGGAGTTCAAGACAAGCCTGGGCAACATAGCAAAACCCCCTCTCTATGAACAAATACAAAAATTATCCAGGGATGTTGGCTCATGCCTGTTGTGCCAGCTGTTCAGGAGGCCAAGGAGGTCAAGGCTGCAGTGAGCCAAGATCTCGCCACTGTGTTCCAGCCTGAGCAACCCAGCAAGACCCTGGGGGGGGAAAAAAACCTAAATCTATTGTCAGGAGGATAACTATAAGAATTACTAAGGCTACAAAATTATAATTTGTTCACAAATTTAGCATAATACCTTAGAGCACTGTTTGTCACCCTATGTTCCCATTACCCCAGAGAGAAGTGACAAAATGCCAGAATAACCATGGTCCATCTTCTCTGGAAAACCAATTTTGCTTCAAGGTTTTGGTATTAAAAAGTTAAATACTTTAACTAGTAAGTAATTTAAACAACATATGTATATTCTTAAATGTAAACATCTCAGATTGGAATGCAAATCCTATGAAATTTGAATAAAAACATAAACATTTAGATAAATATTTTCTTCCTGCAGAAGACGCCTTGAGCAAAGCCCCAGAGCCCTTGAACTGTCTGTCCCCCTCCTCCGACATGATGGGTAATCTGATGGAAGCTCTGAGAGGCACTGCCTAGAATTAAGCCCTGTGCGTAAACGAAGCAAGGAAGAAAGAACATGTGCTATCAAATATGATTCATGATTCAAATATATTTTAATATCTTATTCTTTTCACACTCTGAGAAACCATTCTGATAATGTGATTGTTTTGTAAAAGAGTGTGTCTTCAGATAATATACAGATTTTATAGCTATTGCACAGTTTTAATAAGCAAAAGACTTGCTAGGTTGAACTGGGTTCAGCCCAAACCACTGTACAATTTAATTCAACACAATATTCCTCTGTTTAAAGTGCATGTAATTGCCAATTTATACAGTCACCAAGACCAAAGGTTTGCTAAATAGAGTTCTGCAAACATAGTATGGAATGCTTTATCCCCAAGTACCGTAAACTAAAAATGAATGAAACTAATCATTAATCAATCATGTATCTAATTCATTTCAAGGGCTTCTTTCAACTGTACAATTATCCAATGAATAAATTCAAATCCACCTGTGTTAGTATTTTTCTAGATCTTATCACCATAAGTTTTTAAAAATCCTTAGAAACTCCAGGAAATGTGTAAAATGAAATTGACATTATCTTAAACAGTATTAGATTGTTATTCCCTCTTCTTTCATAAAGATTTTCTTTATGGAGAGTTATTCTTAAATAACACTGATAGTTCTGAAACTTTCCACAAGTGCTCCATCCTTAAAGAAATTTTTATTTAAAGGATGAACAATGCATAACACTGCTTAGTGTGTGTGTGTTTCAGTGAAAGGTGTTATACTGTAAAAACTCATTCTACAACTTTTTTTCCCTCTAAATTGTAATTTTTGAGATGTAGTAAATATATTGTTTTGTGTAAATAGATCTAATTCTACTAACTGGAAAAAACACTCAACACTCATGACAGAGGTTATTTCTAGGCACCTAGGGAGGGGAATGAGGCTTGGAATGGCAGACAAAAGGCATGTGAACTTTATATATAATGTGTTATTTATTTTATTAAATATTGAAGTAAATCTGGCAGAATGGCAACAATCCTTGGATGTTTTCTTTGTGCTTTTCTGCAATTTTAATTTTTTTCTAAATTAAGTAAATATATTAAGGATTTGAAAATATAGTCTTATTTTCTCACCGAAGTAAACAAATTTTCCTTTTATATGCAAACAACCTTTTACAAAATTCACAAAGAAAGATTTTGCTGGCTGTTTAATGTCTCCTTTGCTCTTTACTCTGCTCTAGGGGCTCTGGCCCCTCATGCTCATGTGCACAGCAACACGGGTCCAGTTAGCTTCCCAGAAACCTGCACTGGACACTGATGCATATCTTACAGGCTCTTCAGGCACCCTATTCTGTTCTCTGCATCCTTGCATCCCACACAACGCCTCCTTAGTCACCCTGGGAGGAGGATGATCGTTCTGAAACTCGTGCCTATGGACATGAACTTTCTGGTATTATCCAGTGCTCTTTGTGGGCCCTTGATCAGCAATTGACCTTGAATAAGATCTTTCCCTGTGAGGGATGAAACTCCAAAGTAAAAGCAAGAAATCTGTGTTTACAAGATGGCAAAGCCCCTGATTCTATGTGCTTCTTCCCTCCATTCATTCAGCAACTCTTTTTTAAGAGGCCGCTCTATGAAAGACACTGTCCTGGATGCTGGGGATACAGTGACAAGACGAAGATCTGTCCTTGGAGTTTCCCCCCTTATTGGGGAGTTGGTAGATAGGCAATGGACAAATAAAGTAAGTAAGCATCTGATACATGAGAAGGTGGAAAATACTATGGACAGTAATCACAGATACAAAACACTTAGGGGTGGTGGAGGAAAGCCTCACTGCAAAGGCAACACGTGGGCATGTTGAAGGAAAATAAGTTGTGATGCATATGAATATCTAGGGCTAAAAACATTACAGGCAGAAGAAAAAGCAAGAGCAAAGGGCCTGAGGTAGGAGTATGAATGGAATGCTCAAAAAACAGCACCCCCGTATATGAGGAATGCAGGGTGTGGCTAGAGAGATACCCAATTGCAAAGTTTGCTCTCCTCTCTATGTGAATGCTACTCAGTGTAGTTATCAGAACAGCAGCATTGGTCTCACCTGAGAATCTGTTAGAAATGCAGATTCCTGTATGTCACCCCATACCTACTGAATCAGAACCTCTGGGTTTTTTGTGTTGTTTGTTTGTTTGTTTGTTTTGAGATGGAGTTTGTTTTGAGACGGAGTTTCACTCTTATTGGAATGCAATGGCCCAATCTCTGCTCAACGCAACCTCCGCCTCCCAGGTTCAAGCGATTCTCCTGCCTCAGCCTCCCGAGTAGCTGGGATTACAGGCATACGTCACCATGCCCGGATAATGTTTGTATCTTTAGTAGAGATGGGGTTTCTGCATGGTTGGTCAGGCTGGTCTCAAACTCCTGACCTCAGGTGATCCTCCCACCTTGGTCTCCCAAAGTGCTGGGATTACAGGCATGAGCCACCGCGCCTGGCCCAGAATCTCTGGGGGTATTTTAACTCTCCACCTGATTCTTATTCATGCTAAACTTCTCCAACACTCCTAATAACAAAAAAAAAATCAATTTTTGGCTTCAAAAATTCTAAGATGAAAATGTAATTCTGTCCCTTACTAATACTCCAACATTGAATTCATTGCACAATTTATCTAGGCCTCAGCTTCCTTGTATATAAGGCAGACAAATCCATGCCTGCTCATTTTAACCAAGAGAGTTACTTTTAAAAATTTAAATATCATTATATGACTAATTAATGCGTGCAGCACACCAACATGGCACATGTATACATATGTAACAAACCTGCACGTTGTGCACATGTACCCTAGAACTTAAAGTATAATAAAAAAAAATTGAGAGATACCAAAAAAAAAATTTAAATAGCAAATGTGATGGCAAATATTAAAGGAATGTGGTGACTGTAAATCTCTTGACAAATGTGGATTTTTATTATTATGAACATAAGCTTCCAAGTCCATCCACCCTCAGGCATTTGTACTTTTCTGTACCCCTTACCCTATACCCCCACCCCCTCATCCCCTACAACTACCGCCAATGCCATTGGGCTGGTAAAGACTTGCCCACGGAAAGCTTACAGTGAGTCTGATCTGGTTTTGTTCAATCTGGCACAGAGCCTTGGCATTGGAGACTGCAGCTGGTGTAGCGCTGTCATGATATATATCATACCTGTCCTCGCTTTGGCAGGCAAGACTCTTGCCACCAAGCATTGCAGACTAGGATAATGGCACAACAGAGATGCTTGCGACACTTAGCCCAGAACACTTCCATCACTCTTTCTATCCCAAAGTATTTGTTGTTTTATGCAAGCAATACATGTTTGCTTGGTGTATGCAGTGGAGAGGACACTGGGTTTGGAGTCAAAAGAAAAGGGTTCCAGCCCCCAAGTTCACTAGATGACCCAGAGAGCTCACATTACCATTCTGAGCTTGCCTTTGCTATCTACTTCCCAAGTGGGTGAGAGTTATGTAAACTAACATACATGAAAGCTCTTTGTAAAAAATAAAGCACTATGTAAGAGAAGAGGACATTGTTATCATAATCCAGTTCCTCAACAGGTCAGTCACTCAATAAACAGCTGACAAATATTTACTGAGCCCACAAAGTACCTGGCTCTGTGCCAGTCTCTGGGACACAGCAGTAAATGACAGAATAAAACCACACCACATGTGGCACTTACATTCTAATAGAAGAACAGAGAAAACAAATAGCAGCAAAAGTGAAATACGTAGTCTGTCCAATAGTTATAAGTGCTTTCAAGAACAATAAAAAAGAGGAAGCTGCAATGTAGGAGGAAGGGGATTATAAGGTCAGAAAGGGTAGCTAGGAAAGGCACTGCTGAGAAGATGCATTTAACCAAAGACCGAAGGAAGGGATCAAGTCCGCCTTAGTGTTCCAAGCTCAAATCACGCTCAGAACATGTTCAGACCAGTTCTAGGTCTGCTTGACCTTCTGGATCTGTGATGCCAGAATTTTCCTTATTTCTAGCCTTTTGTGACATATTTGGGATAATTCACTGAATATCATCGGTGCCATGGATAACTCATACAAAGACACAAACCCAAGCCATGTGAACAGCCTATTTGAAAACTTTTTTTTTTTACTGAGGCACCTGGGACAGTGGCTGTTGAATGAACTCCTCTTCTACCAACCCCGGAATCCAGTGACTTTTCACCAGTATGAAGATGGGAACCACTTGCTATACTTACAGACTAGAGATAAACTTCATGTCCATCTTATTTTTATTGTTAACATACTGTTTTGATTCTATCATTCACTCCTGTTTGCTGAGCATCTATTATGAGCTTAGTATTTTGTGGCTATATTGAGAAAAGGAATTTAAAAAAAAATGACTATAGCACTCTCACATTGTAGAGGGACAGGATTCACATTTAGATATCTAGATGAATTTTTCATTTCTGCAAAGGTGGACTCCAGAACCTAGTGTGAAATGGGAATATTGAGTATGCTATGTAATCAACTAAGAGAATATTTTTATTTTCCATTGGCAGATGTGGGGGTTGGGGTTCAGGGAACCCGGAAATAGAAGGAGCTAAGAGAAGGTGACAGGGACTATGGGAGCAGGTCCCAAGAGATGGAGGGCAGCCAGAGTTGAAAGAGCATGAGAGTAATGAGAATCCCCTGGGGCCAGAATGGGCAAGAAGTTTAGGAACAGTAAAAACTAACATTTTATTTTAAATATATTTTCTATTCCATGCTGTAGAGCTCCTCCATCATCAAAACCCCCAGTAAAATCTGCTGTACACAACAACTTTCCTATTGTCTTTGGGGAATGAAGGAGAATGGAGCTGGATCTGTAACAGGTGCTACAGAAAACAAGATGGCAAACAAGGTCCCAGCAGAAGCCAGAGTTGAAAACAAGAGAACCAGGCAAATGTGAGCACCCACCAGACCCACCCACAGAGAATCCTAGGGACTGAAGTCATTTTATGTTTGCCTTCAACTTAAGATAGGTCCCAGATAATTGGAGGATGTGGGGACCAGGATGCCTCATTGCACAACTCCAGCAGGCACATTACATTCGGTGCGCAGGAGGGCATGACCCTCAAGTTACAAACACATCATCTCATTTAATCTTCACAACACTCCTGGAAGAAAGGCATTATTATCCTTGTCTTACAGAGAAAGAAACCGAGACTCCAAGAATATGCCATATGTCAAAGTCATTATGTGTCTAACAATTAGGGGGAATCAGTGTTAAGACTCAGTTCGTTCCAACCTCAGAATCGATTCCTATTTGTATACGACAACCTATTTCTATGAAGCCGTGAATGCAAGCGTGTGCCCCACAGACAGTTCTTCCCACAGTCCCTTCCCTCTTCTCTAAGATCCTCGTGGTTCTAGGTTCCCCACACCTCTATCTCCATATCTGCCACTAGAAAATGAAAACATTTTTTATTTTATTTTATTTTATTTTATGGCATATTTAATACTTCCATTTCACACAAGGTTCTGGAGTCCACCTTTGCAGAAATAAATGTAGTTCTGCGACTTCAGAACTATACTTCTCTACCTCAATTCAGGCAGCAAGAACCAACAGAAACTTAAAAGGACCCCAAAATCCAGTAATTTTGAAACACCACATCATAGCTTACCCAAAAACTTTGCCCGTTTTTTATTCAGACCTATGTACATGCAAATGTATACACATAGGTCTGAATAAAAAAACAGGCAAAGTCAGGCAGAAGTGTAGAGGAGTTCATAAGTGAAGGGAAATTATGTTGCATGAAATACTCTGCTTGCTTCTTTCTGCCTTAGTGTCAAATCCAAACCCCACTCCATTTTAAATATATAATTCAGTTTTCTAAGGCAACTCCAAAAGATCATTGTACTCTCCTGTTTCCCTTTCCCCTATGAAAGCTACAAATGCAATCAATTTAAATTATCACCAAGGCTATAGATTGACTGTAGCCAATCAACTCTCAGCACCAGAGAGTCCTGAAAGCAAATCTTATTTCCCTGGAGCCTTTCCACCTTCTCCATTATCTTCTTCTCTCCCCAGTAACATCCTCAATATCTTCCATTCTGCTTGCAGTCAGTGCATGTGCTCCAGGCATCCAATACTAGCCTTCTCGACATTTTCATTTTCATGTTTATATCTTCATTTCCATTCAGTCCTTAGACCTCTCTCTATGTGACTCAACCTTCAATCAGGACAAATGTTTCTTTGTTTCTTTGATGCTGTGAGTCTAGTGGAAATCAAGTGGCTGCAAACAAGTGTTCTATGGCTTGTCACTCTGACCAACCAACAAAGAATTTAGGCTTGTGACAAGCTGATTTGTTAAGATAAATCAAATCCCACCATGTGCCAGGGTACTCACTCTGAAGGACTCCCTGTCATTGCTTCTAGAGAAGCTTGTCCAGGCTTTAGTCATGATCCAAAAGACTCTTCCTCAAGCAAAGACAGAGGATGCTATTAGTGGAAACTGAGAAGGTGGACACATCCTTCCTCTTGCTAGGCTAGCTGTTATTCTTAGACCACCCAAATAAAAGTACCAGATCTTATATAAGCCCTGATGCCTGTTCTCTGAAGGGAAATCTGTTTTTGATAGTTCAAGTTTCCCCAATTAAAATTTGCAACATAAAAATAAGCAAGTGGAAGGAGAAACGAATGCTTTTCTTTTCACACAATGCTGTTGACAATCTAGTTATTTCTCTGCTATAATAATCCAAACCATGATGTATCTCCCACCCCATGGTGGCATGACTGCAGAGACCCTCACCTTGATCACCTGCACAGATCTTTTCTATTTTATTTCAGGTTGACAGGGAAGGCATTGTACCACTTCTTTAAAGAAGCTGCATAATGAAAGATACAGGAAGCACTGTGGAAGCTGAAAGAGTTCCTGTCTCCAAAATTTACTGGCCCTCTCTTCTGTGGACTGCAATCATCCCAGAGCTAATCAGAACTCGTGGGGAGTTGATCTGTTAGAAACCAAACCACTTAAGGCAAAAAGGAAATATATCAGTTCATGATAGTGAAAAGCCTAGGGTAGCTCTAGACTGGCAAGGCTGGATTCAGGTGTTCCAACACTGCCGTCAGAAAGCTGTCTCTCTACAATTCCATCTCACCACTGCACAGTGAGAAGGCTGCCAGCAGCTCCACATCCATTTTCATCATCTCGTAAAGCCTACTGGAAAGACAGCCTATTCCCAGAAGTTCCAAAGAAAATCTTAGCATTGTGTGTCATTGCCATAGCTTGAGGAGGTGAAATGGCTAGACCTGTGCTTATCCAGGAGCTGACAGTGAGGTTGTAGACTGAATCACGTCAGCTGAAAATCACAGAGAAATGTTCCCAAATGTAATCGAGTTGTTATTACCAGAAAATGAGTGAACAGGTACTGGGCAAAGACGTGAATGAAGGTGGACAACTGGCCAGCCAAGAGGCACTGGCTCATTTCAAGTTTACCCTAGAATTCGTCAAGTGTTCCATGTTCAGTGTTTCAGAGGCTCTGCAGAACCAGAATGCTGAAGAGAGGAGGGAAACAGTGTACACTACCAGCTGTGATAGAAAAGAATGGCATCTTTTATTGAGGAGCAAAATTGCACACCCAAACACCACCACCACCAGAGCCTCAAACCCCACCACCATTCCACTGGCTTTTCTCCTCTTCCCTCCAGTCCACCCTCCAGCTCACCCTCATTCATCCCAAAGCTGCCAAGTCGGGGCTTTTTTTTTGTTGCTCTTTTCTTTTTCCTCCCAATTTGTGCTTGAAAGTCATCTAAATCTAATATTCTTTTAAAGTAAGTAACCTCTTATGGATGACTGCTGGTGAGTTCAGCCATACCAATAACTAACAGAATTTTGCGTTCCCAGGTATAAAACAACACACATCTGAAACCAGTCATGTCAAAATAAAATTTTACACGCAGCAACACCAGAACAAGGATCAAGAATCGATGGGATAAGCCAGAGTTCTAACTATGTAAAATTGGAGGAGGCAGGACAAAAATGCAGTTTGCTTCAGATGCTCTATCTCCTTAAAGCAGACTCTAGATCTCACACTCCCTGGAGGATGATCCCAATGGCCTCCTATGTTGGATACAAAAGAATCAGAATGTTCCTTCCTTCAAGGAAGGCAATCATATACTTATTGAATGGTTACTAAGAAAGTCCAAACCCTAAATGACAAAAAATAGAGTTGCCTATTATGGTGAAGAGTCTAGCTACTATAGGCAGTTAAAGAAGGAAGCTATATCACAGGACTGCTCAAAGTTATTCAGGAAGGTCTGTCTCACAATATGGGATAAATGTCAGTGTTATTAGTTATATCTGATAGGATTCTTTGAGGAAAAACTACTGAAATCCACACTGGTTAACTTAACCATAAAGGGGGTTATCAAAAAAGCTACAGTGTGGCCCACAGAATTCAAAGAATAGCTAAAGAATGAATGAACGTAACAAGGGCAAGACCTCTCCAGGGATCAAGGCTGCAGCAGAAAATTAATACCCTAGCAGGGTGCAGCTTTTCCATCCAGATATCACTGCTCAAGAGTTTAGTATCCCTGAAGAGAAACTGATTGGCCCAGACTGAGTCACATGCCACTACCTGGTTGTCAGGGGTGGTAGTATGTGGGGTGTGGAGAAGAAGACACTTAGACACCTTGATTGACTGTTCAACCAAGGCTGCACCCAATGTGGAGAAGGAATTCCAAATGACATTGGAGTACTATTACTTGAAGAAAAGGGCAATGGTGCTCAATAGAGAAGGAAGGAAGAGGGAAGGAAAGAAGAAGAAAGGGAGGGAGGGAGAAAGGAAGGAAGGAAGGAAGGAAGGAAGGAAGGAAGGAAGGAAGGAAGGAAGGAAGGAAGGAAGGAAGGAAGGAAGGGAGGGAGGGAGGGAGGGAGGGAGGGAGGGAGGGAGGGAGGAAGGAAGGAAGGAAGGAAGGAAGGAAGGAAGGAAGGAAGGAAAGAAGGGAATAAGAAAGGGAGGGAGGGAGGGAAGGAGGGAGGGAGGGAAGGAAAATGGGAAAAAGGAAGAAAAAAGAAAGAAAGAAGAGAGGGAGGAAGAGAAGAAGCAGGGAGAGACGAGAAGGATGGGAGGGAGGGAAGGAAGTTACTTAACCTCTTTATATTGTAGTGTCCTTTCTACAAAATGGATGTAATTACTGCATATACTTCCTAGAAGTGTTATGAATACCACATAAAGCACTTAGCACAGGGTCTGGAACATAGGAAATGCTCGATAATTTTAAGCATTTATCCTAGATGGGAAGACACAGAAGGGACACTTGTCAAAAAGAAACAAACTACGTGCTGCTCTGAAATAATTGCTAATTTTTTTATTATTAACTTACTGAAAATCATCAAATGATTAACTATCCAAGATATACAGCAGAGCAATAGAAAGAGATACATAGTGCAGTGTGTCTCCAAACTGGAAAAACTCAGGAGCATCATGGCATATAAGAAATGTAAGTTGACAGGGTTGTCTACCCATGAAAGTGGGATTGTAATCTGAGTTTTCAGCAAGTATTTTAATGCAATGGTGAGTACTTAGTCCAGGGAGAAAGTCCTAGAAGCCAGACATCCCTGACATATCCAAAGAATAGCTGCACATTTAATCCCTCAGCCTCCTTGCATTGCCCATTGACATGCCTGCTCTGCTACTCAGCACAAGGTTCCAAGTCTGTCACACTTGGCTTCTGCTTAAGTCTGTTTGGAGTGATGACAATCAGGGTCCCATACTGGCTGGCAATCCCTTCCACACAGCTGCACTAAAGGAAACCTCCAACACAGTAGGAGTGTTATTAGAGGCGAACCAGCCCTTTGTTAGGTGCCAATTAGGCACAGGCAAGAGTCAACTATGATGGTGCGGGGAGGAGAGATATTTCAGGTAAGAACTCTGAATTACATAGAACTTCAACTGAGGATGCTGACCTTCTAGGAACAGTGTTCCTGTGCTGGTACCTCAGCCACGCAGACTGTCAACTAGCCAGTCCTTCCTATGCACAAACCTACGCATGTACATGATATGCATCTGATGACCATTTCTCAGCAAACAAGTGTATTATTGAAAATGGAGAATTGGGTTGAGGTGAAATGAGAAAGGGGGAGGCATCCCCATCAGCCTGCTATGTTTCCATCACTGGTGTCGGCTGTTCTGTTCCATCCTAAAGGGGAACTGCTCTCTTCCGCATCATCATGTCATTTTTATTATGCTGGCAAATGATAAGGAAAAAACCCATCATCACAGACCAGCCTGTGAAAAACTGACTAACAGTATGTAGTTGAAAATGAAGAAGAAAGTCTTGCATTTCCTTTCACCTATAGGGGAACAAAATGATGAAGCCCAAGGCAAGCTCCTCACCATTCAGCAGTCCATCTTACTTTAAAATATACGGCATACAGACTGAACAGGAAGATATCTGCTATGCATGGCAATTGTTCCATTTTCTGTATTTCATAACCTGCAATTTTGAAGCCATGCTTGGTACACACGCTTGTAAAATAGTCATATCAGATAAAAGCAGAGGGATGCTAAACTATTGGAAAATAAATCAAATTCTCAGCAAGCCGTTATATCCATCATGTTGCAGCAAGCGCACGTATAGTTTAAGCTCTGCGCGCACAGTCTATCCATTGTAATGATTTGGGGTCAGGATCCTGCCACATGCATTTAGCATTCACTAAGAAGTAAACCCAGGAGTGTAGCAGGGAAAAGTGCCGAGCTGTAGCTTTTGGTCCTGGAAGTTGCCCTCGATGTATTTGTTTGAGTATAGCCATTGTATCTAAATAGCAAGGCAGAGAAGAATTAACACATGCATAGAATGTGAGTGTTTACAAGGAGCTTGCATGAGCATTATCTCACTTGATCCCCCAAAGAAACTCAGAAGATGAATGGAGAAAAGCACTTGCATGTTACAGTAGCACAAAGACATTTGGAAACATCTGTGAAATGTTGAGTAAAAAATCTGAAAACCCATCCACACCCACCCCCAATCAAAACTAGGGTGGGAGTGTTAGAGTGATGTTTCAGCAGTGTCTTGCCCTGGAGCCAACATATTCACATTTGACCACAACGAATATTCCATGTCTTTAATTTTTTTTCTTTTAACACAAACATAAGACTAGTTTATTAGATAATTGCACAAGACTTTGTGAAGCCTTATGTAAGCACCAAATATGAAAATTATGCAGAGAGAGAAACCAAAACTTATAAATACCATTAAACAAAACTACACATTACACTGTATACTAATATGGAGAATTTAAAAATATTTCAAAATGTTCAATGTAAAAAAGTAGAAAAATATAAAAACCACAGATTTTACTTGAAAAAAACATAAAGCTTCAAATTCATGTCTGAAAATCACAGAAAAGCCAGTTTGTTCACAAGGCTACATAATAAGTCTTAACCACATCAATATAGCACTCTCCCAGAAATAAATGTCCAACAATTAGCCTCCAATTCCCTCAAACCTCCACTTCCTTTCAGGATGAATTCTTCCTGATTCTTTTCTTCCCTGCTTGCCAAGACCCCAAATTTGATCATCCAAAACATTTTCTTTCTCCTGCTTTCCACTTTGTAGTATTTGTCCTTCCCCTTTACCATTAATTGAAAACTCAACCCTGGAACCATGCTGTAAACCATGCATTTCACCTCTGGAGAGGATCACAGGATTCCATAATCTGGCCCCTATATTAATCAGCTTGACTGCTACAACAAAACATCATAGACGGGGTGGTTTAAACACCCTACGTGTATTTCTCACAGTTCTAGAGGCTGGATGTCCGAGATTGAGGTGCCAGCGTGACTGGGTTCCTGGCAAGGCATATCTTTCTGCCTTGCCGACGGCTGCCTTCTACCTGTGTCCTCATGGCCACAGAGAGGAAGCTCTGGTATCTCTTTCTTTTCTTACAAGGGCACTAATCCCATCATGGGGAAATCCACTCTTGTGACCCTATCTAAACCTAATTGTTTCCCAAAGGCCCCATATCCAAACACCATCACACTGTGGGTAGAGCTTTCAACAAATGAGCCTTGAGAGGACAGAATTCAGTCCTTAGCAGCCCCAGTTCCAATTCCTGATGTCATCCTCTAAATGGCCTTCAATGCTAGACAGCAGTTCTTCTACTAATTCCTGTCATATACTCTCATATAGTCACTCTCCTAAATTTATATATGAAACCAAAGAATTGCCCTGGCCATAGCTAAGGTTATATAAATACAATGTTACAAATACACTTGTGTGAAAGAATAGAACATCAAAAGCCAATGTATTAAAGAGTCCACACAACAAACTCTTCTCATGATTCTGAAAATCCCTTCAGGGGCTCTCCTAAAGTTCCAAAAAGTCTCCTATAATTAAAAATTGTTTTTCTCCAAATCTAGCATTTAATATAAATAAATATTGACTTCCTTTTCTGTTTTTACAATTTTATTCTTGTTTACTGTTTTAGCAACTGTTTTTCTTTCTACCTTACAATATAAATGTAAAATATTGCAGGTACATTATGGATGAAAAAAATTGTTTAGAAATATAACATATTTGTAGTATTTCTTTAGATAAGTGCTTTCTGAGTTTCAAATCAGCAAGTTTTGAAATAAGCTTATAAGAAATAAATAATCTGTAAGTTGGGGACTATCCTATAGGAAGCATCATATTTTCCAAAATAATATTTAAGATTTGAGGCAATATAATTAAATTTAGAAAAAAATTTCAAATTTCATAAGGGGAAGGGAAATACATACATGGATCAGATGACAACAAATACCAATGTGTAATTACTGATTCTTTATGAAAGTGGAAACTTTGCTGTAATACCAGGCTTCCAAATATGAATTGAAGAATGAACCTGTTCAACTTATTAGAAAAGTTGACACTGGCTCAAAACAACTTTTTAAAAAGTGTGTTCTAAGAACAAACTATTAATATTTCTGTAGCATTTAGAACCAAGAAGGACAATCAATCAAAATGAGAAGTATAACAAATATGCCAGAAAGATCTAGAGATGATGTTCCCTTAAAGCATAGATGTGACCTGGTGGAAAACTTCCAGTTATCAATCTGAAACTGTAAGACAATTCCAAGGAATTTTACTGTCTTGTAGACCTCCTGTTGCCCAAAGCTAGCCAAGATAAGTCATGGGCTCACCTGTCACATTACCCTTAAGAGACACATCAGGTCCGGCTGAAGAGGATATTCAAATCAATCCAGTACTGCTTCCCACACCCTGCTCCTTCCAACCCACTGTCAAGTTCTAAGAAACTACCAGAAGATCTAAAGTCATCTTGGGAGGAAGTGCCCTCAGCCCTGGTTAACAAGTGATACCTGATCACCACTCACCTAGTCTTTTATTTCTACAAATTTCAACTCCACTCCTTAGAAAGAAGCAGAACCAGGGGATGAGCACCATGAACTGAGTTTTCTGAATCCTGAAAAATTTTCCTTCTCCATTTTGAAATCATTTAGCCGTAAACCTCAGGTACACATCAAACAAGGAGACTGAACTGAGAAGGAGACAAATTGAAAGAAAAGGTCTGAGACACAGGGCAGGCAAGAGATGCCTGGACCCTTTCAGCTGCTCCATCCCTTGAAAGCTTTCGCCCCACTGGGCTAGCAGAACTCTTACCTTCCTGAAGAAAAGTACTTTTGATCCATTATTTTAGAGAATAAGAATATCGCTTGTCATTGCCCTTTTTAAAAAGTCATCTATAAGTTAGTAAATTAACAAGTAGTTTATATATCAACTTTAGTCACATGGGTTTCACATCATATAACAAGTCTTTGAATTTTAGAATTTGAGAATTTTTGAATATGTCTTCTTTGTGATTATTACAGTCAAATGTAAAATATTTTGCCTACACACTTAAAAATATGCCATGTAAATTATGTTAAATGCTTATGGTAAATATCTGCACTGGAAGGAAAAATCTGGTCTCAAAGAAATTAGGGCCTGAAACTTCATACAGATTCAATAAATACATGCCAAATGAATAAAGTGAGAGTTAATGTGTATTAATTTGTGCTAAACCTAATGCTACATCTATACATATTCTCTCATTATGATATGATTTGGCTGTGTCTCCACCCAAAATCTCATCTTGAATTTTAATCCCCATAATCCCCACGTGTCAAAGGAGAGATCAGGTGGAGGTAATTGAATCATGAAGACAGTTTCCCCCTTGCTGTTCTCATGATAGTGAGTGAGTTCTCACGAGATCTAGTGGTTTTGTACATTTTTAGCAGTTCTTCCTGCATTCCTTCTCCTTCCTGCTGTCTTGTGAAGAAGGGGCCTTGCTTCCCCTTTGCATTCTGTCATGATTGTAAATTTCCTGAGGCCTCCCCAGCCGTACTGAACTCTGACTCAATTAAACCTCTTTCCTTTATAAATTACCCACCCTTGAGCAGCTCTTTATGGCGTATGAAAATGGACTAATACAAGTCATTTGGATGGTGTTCTTATTTTATGAATGAGGAAAGAGCTACTTGTCCAAGGTTACGAAGCTGATCAATGATGCCACAAAAACTCAAGAAGAAACTATATGTAGTTGGGATGTTGACACAAGACCAATGTCCAGGAACATAGGTTCTAGCTCTGGCTAGGCCACCAGTTTTCTATAACCTTGAATATGATTCTTGATTTTTCTTATCCTTACCTTCTTTATCTAAGGTTCTCTTCCAGTTCTAAAATTCTATAATTCTATAAATTTATGCCATCTTGCACCTGCATTTCAGTTAAAGATCCTTTCAGACAAGTGGCTGGATGAAATCCTCCCAGATGTGGTGTAAAAACCACACAGTTCTTCTACCGTGCAACACTCTCGTATTAGTCATGCCTTGAGTGCACTACCTCGATATTCTAATCCGTGCAAGTGCTTAATTTGTTGTATGTAATTTGTTCTCTTTCAAGTTAATATCCCTGTATTATAAAAATCAATAAACACATATTGAAAATAATTACAAAGATATAAACCTCTTACTTTGCAAAAATACGTTGTAACGCATGCATTTTTCTACTCAGCAACATTTACTATGTGTTAAAAATGATTCTCCGTGCAATCTTAGGCAGGAGAAAATGTTTCCTAGAGAAATTTTAAACATCTACATGAAAAAAAGAGAATACACATAATCAACAAAACAATCTCAAGAATGGAATCAACAGAAATAAAATCACCTCCTTTGGTTCTTCTGGGAAAATAGCTAGTTAAAGATAAAATCAATGCTAGCAAGAAGGGTGGCTTTGTTAGCCAGCATCAACTAACTGCTGTTCAGTGGGTGCATTTGTTTATGGCTTTTCTACTAAAGCAATGCAGGATCAATAAAGTTGTTTGAGGGCCTGGAATTTCTTACTCTATATAACTACTGATGCCAACCCAGGGAGGGCTAGTAAGGTGGGCAGTATAGCAAAACAGGCCCATTTAACTGGAGCTTTTCTCACAGGCTCTGACCACTGCCTCTAAGGAGACCTTAAAGCAAGACCTCAGTGGATTCAGGCATCCACATTACAAATTGTACTTCATGAGACACTCATTCAGGTCAATTAGCTGTGAGAAATATTGCATATCTATCCTTTTCTGAATACGTACAAAGCAGATTAACTTATTAAAGTCTTTAAGAAGTCCTTCATAAAGACATATACTTAAATTTGTTTATATCCCTTTCTCCAAATCTATTGCCCATAGGACCCCTCTTACCCAATATCTATTAACACCTCACAAAGTATTCTAGGGAACATGTTATCTTTAGCCACTGCTAGGGCTACTGATTTCATAACATGAAGACTGAACAAGGGAAAGGAGAAAAGGGACTACCATTCATGGATCACTTACAAGGGGCCTCACTTTGCTCTCAGGGTTTTAAATGAACAATTTCATATAATCCTCACAACAATCCTGTGAAATAATGTCTTATTATCTTCATTATCTTCAGTTAAGGGAACTGAAAATATATGTGAAATTGACTGGGAAAAGTACTTACAATTAAGTGAAAAAAATCAGATTATAAATATGTTTATAGATATATGCATATATCTATTTTATATAGTCTAAATATTGTTAACTAGCGGCATGTAGGGATTTTTAATTAAAAGACATTGGTTTCCCACATTTAAAACTGAGGAAGTTTCCAATATTTTTAAAAAGCAGAAGCTTTAGCAATGAGGGGACCCTTCTTTCGGGGAACCTCCCTCTAATGCTAAACAGTAGCTACCTCTTTAAGTGAGGTTTGAAATCTCCACTTGCCCAGATTCCATCTGGCTCACTTAACTCACACATGCCAGCTGTCTGGTCCACACAAACATTAGGTGTCTGGTCTAAATAGAGATATGCCAAAACGCTCTAAGAAAAGCACTGTGGTTTGGCCCTAGGTTATAGCACATCAGAACAACTCCTACCCTAACAGAGCTCAGACTCCAGCAGGAAATACAGACAATTCAGCAAGCAATTTCATAATTGCTTGGAAAGTATTAAGTTGTAAAGTATTGAGAAAATGAAGGAATAACTTAGGAGCTCAGAATGGGAGCACCCAAAGAAAGTGATTTTTGAGCAGAGACTTGAAAAATGAATAAGAATTGTCTAGGAAAACGAAGAGGGTAAAGAGTATTATAGGAGGTAAAGAGTATTGTCGATGGACCCCACAAATAACATTTTTTGAGCACTGTTACACATAGGGAGTAAATGCAACCTCTACAAGCTGGTAATCATTTGGACAGACAAGACAACAGGCCATCAGAAATAGGGCACACAATGTCGTTGATGAGCATGGGGGTTCATACTTTCAACCTGGGACTCCGGCAAGGAGGTCTTCCATAGCAAAGTCACTCAGACCATCAAGAAAAAGGCTGAGAAAACAATATAATACGATAATAAGAGCAGACTGTCCCAAATGCATGGCAAATTCTGGTTCCCCTGACTCATGGCATTCTCGTGACTGAGGAAGTATGAGTGCCCAAGGCTCATACCCCTAGGGAGTGCACCCACAGGGTGAGCTTGCGGAGACAGAATGTGTTCAGTGAGCATGAGCGTGGGAAGTCACACAGCCCACAGGAACGACGGTTGGCCAGGGAGGTTTGATATGTTAGCAAGTGATGCATCCATCACACCACAGCTTCTGAGAAGTTGGATCACCTGATCTTTTGCTTATGCCAGGACTTATCTTCCCAACCAAAAAGAAAGTTTGGATCCTTTTGATTTATGACCACTTAAAATGTTGCAAGAAACATGCCTGGCTGTTTATGTTATTGTCTCATTTAACTTAATCACAAAATAGATCATTAGGCAGAAATTAGTATCCCATGTTATAAAAGAAGTAACTGAGGCTCAGTGGTTATACATCTTGCTGAATATACATCTTACTGCTATGGCAGTAGTAAGTGGCAGAATCAGACTGAACTTAGGCATTCCAAACCCAAAGCTCATACCCTTAGTCAGCGTTTTGCAAACTGTAGATAGAAAGACCCATTACTTAGTAATAACATCTACTGAGTAGCTGACAATATAAGAATTTGTAAATGAAAAATGTAAGATAAAACAGAATAAAGTATCATGTTTCACATATAATAACACTAAGTTCACTTGACCCTTGAAAAATATAGGTTTGATCCATGTGGGTCCACTAATACACAGACTTTTTTCAATAAATATATTGGAAATTTTGGGGGAGATTTGCACCAATTTGGAAAAACTTACAGATGAACTATGTAGCCTAGAAATATTTTTTTAATTAAAAAAAGTTAAGCATGTAACAAGCAGATAAAATATATGTAGATACTAGCCTATTTTATCAAATCAAATAAAATATACACAAATCTATTATAAAAAGTTAAAAATTTGTCAAAATTTACAAGACTTCATGACCAAGAACCCAAAAGCAAATGCAACAAAAACAAAGATAAATAGATGGGACTTAATTAAACTAAATGGCTTCTGCACAGCAAAAGAAACATAGCAAGCACCTAAGTTAAAATCAGATTTATTTCTCAAAATCACTACATGCCCAGTGTTCTAACTCACACTCACTCACTCAGGACACCTGGCTGATGGAGGCTCTGCGTTGAAAAGCACTTTTACAATCACTACGGTACTGAGGAAGACACATAGAGAATAAGACATAGTCTCTTAAAGCTTCCACATTGATATGACATCTGTCACTTACATTTTATTAAGCAAAGCAAGAGATGTGGTCACATCTAATTTCAAAAGTATAGCAAGTACCACTGTTCCATGTGTCTGGAAAGCAGAAACCTGGAAGTCTTGGTCAAACAGCACTGTATTAGTCCATTTTCACATTGCTGATAAAGACATACCTGAGATTGGGTAATTTATTTTAAAATGAGAGGTTTAATGGACTCCCAGTTCCACATGGCTGGGGAGGCATCACCATCATGGTGGAAAGAGAAATGCACATCTTACATGGCAACAGGCAAGAGAGGGAATGAGAACCAAGCAATAGGGGTTTCCCCTTATAAAACCATCAGATCTTGTGAGACTTACTCCCTACCACGAGAACAGTATGGGGGAAACTGCCCCCATGATTCAATTATCTCCCGCCAGGTCCCTCCCACAACACGTGGGAATTACAGGAGCTACAATTCAGGATGAGATTTGTGTGGGGACACAGGCAAACCGTATTAAACACTAATGACTATCAGAGGAATCACTTCATGTTGGCAATAGTTGAGGCCATGAAGATGAATTGGATCTTATTCTATTCCCAGGGAAGAAAATGCCAACACATGTTTTAATAATATGGTGCCTATACTCACATATACTCACTAGGCATACAAATGTGCCTAGGACACATTTCCAAATGTCCTACTAGTATCTTAAATACAAAATATCCTAAGCCAAACTACTTATCTTCCCTGCAAAAACGAGTTCCCTGTCCTCATTTGGATATAATTTTGATTAATATCATCTCTATTCACTCAACTGCCCAGGTGAATCACTTTGGATTCATCTTTAACTCCTCCTTGGCCTTCACTGGCAGACCCAATCAATCACAGCTCTGTCTACCCAGTAAACAGCTCATGAATCCATCCTTACTTCTTCATTTCCACTCTCACTACCTTAGTACCAGCCCATATCATCTCAACCAATGCCAACTATCCTAAATAAGGTTGTACTGCTTTTATACAATGAACAAACTCAGAGATCTGTCTTACGAAAATTAGCTGTTATTGTGCCATAAATAGTTTCTATAATCTTTTTCTTAGTATCTTCTTGAGATTTGGCAAATATCTTTTCTTGAAAATGCCTCCTATTTTGGAAAAAAAAATCCAGGTATAGTGATTGAAGAGGAAGAAAATATTTAGAGAACCCTTGAGAAGAAAAAACAGGAAAAGAGGAGCAAGAAGAGTCAAGGATACTTATGACTGCCCTGTCTCATGAGAATAGTCACCTTTCAAAGTTCTCTCTGCCTCTAACTTAGAGGGTTTATAGTTTTATTTTAAAGGGAGAAGCTGATTCCTTGTGAAAATCTTTTATAGTGCTGTAGGAGTTGAAATCACAAGACTGAGTAGAATCTCCAAGGAAGATAATGAAAAAAAAAAAACAGAAAGATGAGGAGTAAACTTGGAAGTGTGATGTACTGATGAGGGAGGAATAAGAAGAAAGCAGAGCCAGAGCAGGGCGGGAAAGGAACAGACAGGAAGGTGGGGGAAGCAGAACAGTGAGGTGTGTGTTACAAGAAGGGGTAATCGGCAGAGCTAAATGCAGGTGCAGTCCCGGAGAAAGAGCACCTCTAAAGCTTTTGATTCAGTCATTGGGTGGTTGCAACCTTGAAATCAACATTTACAATTGGAGGATGGGGTGCTGGAGTACAGGCAGCAAGGAATAAGTGGATGGTCCCATGGCAGCAAAGGTAACATACTCCGCCAAAAGTTGGTAGTGTGTTAACAAGGAATGACAGCTCTATGAGGCAACAAGTTCTAAAAAAGATGTCTTCAAAGGCAAGGAATACAAGTAACATATGTTTCATGAAGGGGAAAGAAAGAGAAAATGGATGAGAATGAAAATGGCGGAAAAAAAGAAAATACCAATGAAAAAAGATTCTTCTCATCTAGACATTCTCCCCAGCCACAACATAACTCATTGGTATGACAGCAGCTAAGGATGGGTAAATTCATATTTTTATCATTTCATTTTTTTCTGCCATAGCCCTTTAAATGTTTCCATTACTTCACTTAAAATTATTACATATAATAACTTAAAAAAGAAACCAGTTCACATTAACAAGAAAGATCTACAAGTGAAATTTTGGAAAAGATTCCAAACCTCCTTCTATCCCCCCTCAAAAAATTCTACTCTTTTATTAAGAGTAGAGTTGTATACTATTAATGATAATAATAGTATCATTATATAATATTAATGATAATAATAGTAGCTAACATTTACTTTATTCTTATTATGTATCAAAACCTCTGCTAATTCTTAACACAAACTTATGAAGCAGGTGTTACTAGATGAGAAATCTGAGACTACCACCGCATGTTTTCTTCTAGTACTTTCATAACTTCCTGTTTTAGCTTAATTCATTGAACCCTTTGGAATGTACTCCACCATAATGGTTGAGAAGAAAATCTAACTATGTTTTTCAAATATCTACACAGGTGGTCCAAAACTAATTCCAAAACTAATTTTTGAATAGTCCACTTGCACCATGTACTAAAAGTCCATATATATTTAGACCTATTTGTGCGTATACCTGATTATTTCTAGATTTTTCAATTTTGTTTAATAGATCTGTCTCCATTCATTTACGCTGTTTTATCTACTTGATTTTTAAAATATGTTTTGATATATGGTAATGCTTTTCTCATTTCCTTACCATCATTATCAATATTGTTCTTTTTCAGAGTTTTGTTAGTCTTTATTTTTCATGTGAACATTTTTTGTTTTTTCTTTTTTTTTTGAGTCAGAGTCTCACTCTGTCACCCAGGTTGGAGTGCAATGGCATAATCTCAGCTCACTGCAGCCTCTGCTTTCCAGGTTTAAACAATTCTCCAGCCTCAGCCCCTCAAGTAGCTGGGACTTCAGGTGCGAGCCATTAACATTTGGCTAATTTCTGTATTTTTTGTAGAGATGGGATTTTGCCATGTTGCCCAGGCTGGTCTCAAACTCCTAGGCTCAAAGGGATCTGCCCACCTTGGCCTCCCAAAGTGCAGGGATTACAGGCGTGAGCCACTGCACCAGATCTGAACTTTATAATTGAATTATCTAGTTTCAAAAAACAAATTCTTATTTTTGTTGCAATTAACTTAGAAAAAAATTGACATCTTTATGATGACTTCTATCTATCTGTTCAAGGTTTTTCAATATACTTATTTGGCATTCCGTGGAAGTGTTTTAAAGTTTATTTTGCTATTTTTTAATAGATCGCTCACATTTCTTCTAGCATGTACTCTTAGGCATTCAGTATTTTGGGTTGCTACTGTAAATACCATATCTTCTCTTATTCTATCTACAAGCTATTAATTTATTTGTATTAATTTCTTCTCACTAATTACAAAATTCTCTCATTATAGTGTTTTTTCAACTAATTCCCTTGGGAATTCCAGGTAAAACCTCACATTATCTACAAATAATATTAATTTATTCCCTCCTTTTCATATATCTGCTTTGGCTCATACTTAAATAATGTAAAATAATATAAGTGATAATGGACATCCTTCACATTTTTTTTCCTTTAAAAGGAGTGTCACTATTGTGTGCCATTAAGCTCATGATTCTGGCTTTTCTACTGAGCCTGATATATTTTATCACATTAAGGAAAATTCATCTATTCCTATTTTATTAAATACATAGATATTAATAACTGCTTTTTAAACTATAATTTAGATTCCTTAGCATTGTGGCAGATCTAAAACATGGTCACAAATTATTTGACAAATTATTTGTCCCCTAGAGAAGTGAGATGTTTGCCACCTCTCTTGAATCTCTGCCGGCCTGTGACTACTTCAACCAATAGAGCACATGTACAGTGATGCTATGTGATTCTGAGGCTGGGTCTGGTCTGAATGTTTGTGTCCCCTTTAAATTTATACATTAAAATCATAGCCCCCAAAGTGATGGTATTAGGAGATGGGGCCTTTGGAAGATAATTAGGTCATGAGGGTACAGCCCTCAGGAATAGGACTAGGAACCTTTTAAAAGAGGCCCTAGAGAGCTAGCTAGCCCCTTCCACCATGTGAGAACACAGAGGAAAGCACCATCTGGGAACCAGAAAGTAGGCCCTCATCAGACACCAAATCTGCCAGCACCTGATCTGGGACTTCCCAGCCTTCAGAACTGTGAGAAGTCAATTTCTGTTGTTTATTATGGCCAGCCAGTTTGCGTATTTTGTTATAGTAACCTGAATATACTAAGACTGAAAATTGGTACTGAGAATATGGATATGGGGCGCTGCTATAACAAATAACTAAAATATAGAAGTAGCTTGGGTGGCCATGGAGGGTGGATCATGAGGTCAAGTGATCGAGACCATCCTGGCCCATATTGTGAAACCCTGTCTCTACTAAAAATACAAAAATTAGCCTGGCGTAGTGGTGGATGCCAATAGTCCCAACTACTTGGGAGGCTGAGGCAGGAGAATCACTTGAACCCGGGAGGTGGAGGTTGCAGTGAGCCAAGAGCACGCCACTGCACTCCAGCCTGGGTGACAGAGTAAGACTCTGTATTGAAAAAAAAAAAAAAAAAAAAAAGAAGAGGAAGAAGTGGCTTTGGAACTGGGTAAAGAGTAGAAGCTGAAAACATTTTGAGGTACATGCAAGAAAATGCCTGATTGCCATGAACAGACTATTAATGGCAACTCTATGAGGGCCCAGAAAGCAACAAGGAGAGCTGTAGAGAAAGCCTCAGTCTTCTTAGGGAATACTTAAGTAACCCTGAACAGAATGTTGTTGGAAACATGAACAGTAAGGTCCTTCTGTTAAGTTCTCAGCTGGAAATGAGGAACATGTTTTTGGACAATGAAGGAAAGGTCATCCTTGTTATAAAGTGGTAAAGAACTCGACTGAATTGTGTTCATGTCCTAGTGTTTTCTGACGGTAGAACTTATGAGACTAATCTCCTTATCAGATGATTGTTTGGTCACACCTTTGGTTTTCTCTCTCACTATTCTATCTTATTCTTTACAATATGATAGGCTGAGAATATTTCAAATCTTTAACTTTTGGCTTCCCTTTTGATTAATGTTAAGAGGGCAGTCTTATGTGCAGTCTTTTGACCCCCACTTGGCCACATAAAAATGGGTATGGAAACTGAAACACTTCCTTACAAGAGGTAAAGTGCTCACATAGCCTTTGTCAGGCTCATCACCTTGTGTGGAAAGCTATTTTCCTGTTCCATTCTCAGTAAGTATTCTTTTGTTCTGTTTCAGCATGTGTGTCCACGCTATTGAAGCTGACCTTGCTCTGTATCTTGTCTATATAAGTAAAGCATTGCTACATCCAGTGCTTGATTGTACTGTTCCTTCCTTAGCAATTTCTATAGCAAGATGCAAGAGGCAGAAGTGTTTACAGTCCTCCTCTAGGATGCACAGTGTTCTAACATGCACAGTGTTCTTGTCCCCTGGAATTGATAACCCGTACACAGTGTTCTGTACAGAGTGTTCTGCCCAGTGATTGACAATTCCATCTTAAATCATTTCTCTCATCTCAAATTTTACTAGAAACAGTCAAGAATAACCAGGCTACTCCTTCAGCATTTTGATTAAATATTTTCTCAACCAAATATCCAATCTTCCAGTGTCTTGATTTTGGACTTCCCAGTCTCCAGAACTACAAGTAATAAGTTTCTGTCTTTTATAAACTACTCCATTTATGGCATTTTGTTATAGCCATACAAATCAACTAAGGCGGTGTATTTGTCTGTTCTCACGCTGCTATAAATAACTGCCCAAGACTGGGTAATTTATAAAAGAAAGAGGTTTAATTGACTCACAGTTCCATATGGCTGGGGAGGCCTCAGGAAACTTATAATCATGGTGGAAGGCACCTCTTCACAGGGGAACAGGAGAGAGAACGAGTGCCAGCAGGGGAAATGCCAGATGCTTATAAAACCATCAGATCTTGGCAGGGCATGGTGGCTCATGCCTGCAATCCCATCACTTTGGGAGGCTGAGGTGGGCAGATCACAAGGTCAGGAGATCAAGACCATCCTGGCCAACATGGTGAAACCCCATCGCTACCAAAAATTAGCCAGGCATGGTGACAGGTGCCTGTAATCCCAGCTACCCAAGAGGCTGAGGCAGGAGAATTGCTTGAATGCGGGAGGTGGAGGTTGCAGTGAGCCAAGACGGTGCCACTGAACTCCAGCCCGGGCTACAGAGCAAGACTTCGTCTCACACACACACACACACACACACACAAAAAAAAAAAAAAAAAAATCAGATCTCATGAGACTCACTGACTATCGCGAGAACAGCATGGGGGAAACTGCCCCGAAGATCTGATTACCTCCACCTGTTCCTGCCCTTGACAAGTGGGGGTTATGGGAATTAAAATTCAATAATTCAAGATGAGATGTTGGGTAGGGACACAACCAAACCATATCCAACAATTATAAAAGGTCATGAAGCTTCCTCCTTTTTCCCTGTGGGCATTTGCTGTTGGATTGCCAATGTAAGAAGTCTGGCTGGGCACGGTGGCTCACGCCTGTAATCCCAGCACTTTGGAGGGCGAGGTGGGTGGATCACTTGAGGCCAGGAGTTCAAGACCAGCTTGGCCAACAAGGCAAAACCCCATCTCTACTAAAAATACAGAAGCTGGGCATGATGGCACATACTTGTAATCCTAGCTACTCAGGTGGCTGAAGCAGAAGAACCGCTTGAGCCCAAGAGACAGAGGTTGCAGTGAGCCAAGATCCACTCCACTGCACTCCAACCTGGGTGACAGAGTGAGACTCTGTCTCAAAAAATAAAAATTGAAAAAGGAAGTCTGACAATCCTGAAGCCAACATGCTGCGAGGAAGCCCAAGCCACATGAAGAAATCATGCTCAGGGGCTCTGGTTGACAGTCCCATATGAACCAAGACTTCAGTAATCCTAGCCTGTGCACAGGCCATGTGAGTGAAGCATCTATAAGATGTTTCTAGTCCTCATCTATTTGTATCTTCCCAAAAGAGGTCTCAGATATTGTGCAGCAGAGACAAGTCATCTCTGCTATACCCTGTTTGAATTCCCACAAAATGTGATAATTTGATGAAATGGTTGTTGTCACTAAGTTTACAACAGTTAGTTTTGAAGCAATTGAAAATCAGAACTGATGTAATAAAATGCTTTATTTGTCTCATTTAATGATTTTTGACCTGAATTCTACTTTGTCTGACATTTAGATTGCAATCCTTAATTTCTTTTGTTTGAATTTGCCTCTTTTGCCATTTACAACTTTTCTAAATCATTTTGTTTTAAGTCTTTGGAATACGGCTTACAGTTAGGTGTTTCTTTAGAATCTAATCTGAAGGTCTTTCTCATGTAATAGTTGAGTCAGGCTCATTTATAATTTTTAATGTGATGGATATATTTTGTTTCAGTTCACTTGTATTATTTTATATTTTTTCTTAAGTTTAGTTTGGTCAACTTTGAGAAGGAAAAAAAGAGAAGGAGGGATGGTGTGCTTTATGTGTGTATAGTCATTCTGCTCTTTGAGGAATTTTCTATTTTTATTCTATTGGTGCATTTATAGTTTTAACTTTTTAAAAAATCCTCAGATTTTTAAATTTTTCTATAACATCTATTAGTTTCTTACTCTCTCTCTCCTCTCTTTCTTCTCATCATCTCTCTCTTTCTCCTCTACCACTCAATGCCATATTATCTTTGTCCTTTGAAATAAGCATTTCACTTTTATTACTTCACTTATCAATAAAATAGTTTGTCAGCTGTTGCCCATGAGGACTCGGCAAACTTAACCTACCTCCCAACTTCTTTGTCTCTTTCTTTTCTTCATTGTAGTTAGTTGCTCATGTAGGAATGACGTTCCTACATGGTCATTTATATAAGATTTGTATTCTGTTCTGTTACCCTAATTTACACAGTTGTCTTTCAAATATCAGTTAGCTTCATGGTCATAAAAGAATAAAGCTGGATTCGTATCTTATACCACATGGAAAAATTAACTTAAAACACATCAAAGACCTGAGTGTGAGAGCTGAAACCATGAAACTCTTAGTTAAAAACACAGGGGGAAAGTATCATGACATTGGCTTGGCAATGATTTTTTGTACATGACACCAAAAGCACAAACAACAAAAGACAAAATAGATCAATTGGACTCCAGTAAAATTAAAAATTTCTGTGCATCCAAGAGAACAATCAACAGAGTGAAAAGATAGCCGAGATAGCCACAGAATAGGATAAAATATTTGCTAATCATATCTCTGATGAGAGGCTAATATCCAGAATATATAAAGAATTCCTACAACTCAACAACAGCACAAAAAAATAAACCCAAATTTAAAATGGGCAAAGGATTTGAATAGACATTTCTTCTAAAAAGATATATAAATAGCCAATACGCACATGAAAAGATATTCAACATCACTAATCATTAGGGAAATGAGAATCAAAACCACAATGAGATGCCCCGTGACACCCATTAAGATGGCCACTATCAAAAAAATAAAATAAAACAAACAAAACAAAACAAAACAAAAATGACAAGTGATAGCATAGCAAGAATGTAGAGAAATTGGAATCCCTCTGCATTTGTTGGTGGAAATGTAAAGCTCTGCAATTGTTGTGGGAAAAAAACAGTATGGTGATTCCTAAAAAAATTAAAAATAGAACTACCATATGATCCAGCAATTCCACTTCTGGGTATATGCTTGAGTCTTGAAGAGATATTTGTACATCCATGTTTATAGCAGCATTATTCACAGTAGTTGAAAGGTAGAAGGAACCCAAGTGTCCATCGGTGGATAAATGGATAAGCAAAATTTTGGCATATACCTACAATGGAATATTATTCAGCCCTAAAAAGGAAAGAAATTCTAACACATACTACAACATGGATAAATCTTGAGGACATTTATGCTAAGTAAAATAACCAAGTCACAAAATGATTCCACTCATATAAGGTACCTAGAGTAGTTAAATGTGTAGCGGCTGAAAGTAGAATGGTGGTTGCTAGGGGATAGAGAAAGGGGGATGAGGAATTATTGTTCAATATAATCAAGTTTTAGTTTTGAAAGATGAAGAGCCCAAGAGATTGGTTGCACGACTATGTAAACATACTTAACCCTACTGACCTGTACACTTAAAGACGATTAAGATCATAAATTCTTTGTTATGTGTTGCTATGGTTTGACTGTGTCCCACAAAGTTCATATGTTGGGAGCTTAACTCCCAGGGCAACAGCATTGAGAAGTGGAATCTTTAAGAGATGAGTAGGTCTTGATGGCTCTGGCCTCATCAATAAATCACCGTTCTTATCACGGGAGTGAGTTCATGATCACAGGAGTGGGTTACAAAAGTGACTTTGGCTTCCTCTTAGAGAGAGGAACTCACAAGTGTTCTCTCTCTATGTGATGCCTTCTACCATGTGAAGATGCAGTAAGAAGGCCCTGATCGGGTGCAGCCCCTCAGTCTTGGACTGCCCAGCTTCCAGACAGTGAACCAAATAAATTTCTGTTCATTATCAATTATCATTATCATAACAGAATACCACAGCCTGGTATTCTGTTACAGCAACACAAAATAGACTAAAACATGTATATTTTACCACAATTAAAAACAAAATTTAAAAAGAGAGAGAAAACATATACACTAAAAGAAACTCAAAGATGCAATCAATTGCAAGATATGGCCTTTATTTGTAGTTCTATTTAAACAAATTAACTATTTTTTTAAAAAAATATTTTTAAAAATTATTTAAAAATTTTTTTTTAATTGTGAGGCAATCACAGAAATACAACCACTAACTGGATATTTTATGATATTAAAGAATTGCTATCATTTATTTTTAGGTGTGATAATGGTATTGGCATTGTGTTTTAAAAAATATTTTTGTGTAATAGAGATACATACTAAAATAGTTATGGAAGAAATGAAGTGAGGGATTATTATTCACTGGAGAATGGGGAGAGAATGATGAGATATAGATGAATCAAGATTGGCCATCCAAACTGTTGAAGCTGAATAATGGGTACATGAGATTTTATTAGACTATTCTCTCTACTTTTGTATATTTTCATTTTTCTCCTAATAAAAATTTCAGTTCCAGAAAGAAAAAAAAAAGCTCACTGCCAGTTCTTTTGCCACAGTTATACAAGCCATCACTTGATGGCAGAACTTCTCCCTTGAGTTGCTTATTCACAAAAAGATCCTGGCAACGGAATTCCCTGAAATCTTCTGTGCACATGGGTGGATATAACATCCTTGACTCACACTTTCTTTCTCTGAGAATTTGAAAGGTACCACTTTTCCACCCTCTAGTGTTGAATATGGCCATGGATATGAAGATGAACTTAGCTGATGGTTTTCCCTTTCCAAGTTACTTCATCCTTTTACTGCCTGAAGAATTCTTCCTTCATTTCTTAGAGTTCAACAATTTCACTAGGGTATTACTTGTTGGTGATGATCTGGGTCACTTTTCCCTGGGACACGCGGTGCCTTTTCAGTGTGTAGAGTCACATATTTTATTATCAGAAATTTTTCCTGAATCATATCTTTAAACGTTTGGGTTTTGTTTCATTGATTGTGTTTCTCATCTACAACTTCAATTGCATGTGTCTGGGATCTCCTTTTCTTTTCTTTTATGTTCATTATTTCCATCACTGTGTTTTTATCACATCTCTCTTCATGTTTCTTCCAGTTGTGTCATCATTCTGGAATTACATATTTCCTGAATTTCAGCACATGTTTCATATTTTTCATTGACTACTCACTTCTCCTCTGTGTTCTTGTGTTTCTGCTTTGGGGTCTTCCTTCAAAAGTAATTGCTCAATTATGACCATTCTTGCAGGAGTAAGATGGTATTGCATTGCGGTTTTGATTTGCATTTCCCCCATCATTAGTGATGTTGAGCATTTTTTATAATAGATGTTGGCAAGGATGCAGTGAAAAGGGAACATTTCTACACTGCTAGTGGGAATGTGAACTAGCACAAGCACCATGGAAAACAGTGTGGAGATTTCTTAAAGAACTAAAGAGTAGATCTACTATTTGATCCACCAGTCCCACTACTGGGTATCTACCCAGAGGAAAATAAGTCATTCTACAAA
The DNA here is from genome assembly GCF_037993035.2 of Macaca fascicularis. Taxonomy (NCBI): domain Eukaryota; kingdom Metazoa; phylum Chordata; class Mammalia; order Primates; family Cercopithecidae; genus Macaca; species Macaca fascicularis. The sequence goes on from NC_088375.1 coordinate 139,077,303, forward strand.
AAAGATACTTGCACATGTATGTTTATAGCAGCACCGTTTGCAATTGCAAAAGCCCAAATGCCCCATATATTTTTATGTGTATATATATATATATAGATATATATACACACACACATAAATATGCAATGTATGGCCTTTATCTGTAGCTCTATTTAAACAAATTAACTATTTTTAAAAATAGTTTTATATATTATATATATTTTTCTTTTATTTATTTATTTATTAGTATATAAATATATTATATATTTATTTTATATATATATATGATGGAATACTACGTAGCCATAAAAAGGAATGAATTAATGACATTCAGAGTAACCCGGATGGAACTGGAGACCAGTACTCTAAGTAAACTAACTCAGGAATGGAAAACCAAGCATTGTGTGTTCTCGCTCATAAATGGGAGCTAAGCTATGAGGATGCAAAGGCAAAAGAATGATACAATGGACTTTGGGGACTTGGGGGAAAGGGTAGGAGAGGGTTGATAAAAGACTACAAATTGGGTTCAGTGTATACTGCTCGGGTGATGGGTGCACCAAAATCTCACAAGTCACCACTAAAGAACATACTAATGTAACCAAATACCATCTGTTCCCCAAAAACCTATGGAAATAAAAAATTAAAAATAAATAATGACGTCTCTAAAGTCTTATAAAGCACAGCACAGAGTGGATGATCAATAAATGAATACACTTTTTAAAAAGGAATTGCTCAAGGTAATTGCCTCATTGCACATGTTTTTATTTTAATTCATGGCAAATAGTTAGGACATGATTTTCATCCATTTATGAGTGTCCTCCATCTGCCGGTGATTTCGCTGCTCTTTCCCACCATTTTTCATATAGGATATTTTTATCAATGCCCCTTTTAAAAACCTTTTCACCACTGAATGAGTTACATTTTCCCAAACAATTTTCAAGAGGTCTTTTACTGGGGAGGGGCCAGGTGGCCTTTCAGGCTTCATTCCCCTTCCTGTTGCCCCAGAAATAAACTGCTTCCTCCAAATATAGCTCATCTTTGGTTTCTTTGTTCAGCCTTCTCCTATATTTCTCAGAGCCAAACCAGGGTAGGAACACTTTTGCATCGACCCTGCAAACCTCAATTCCAGGACACTCTGTTAACATCAGCACTTCAGGTGAGTCCTGCGCCTTCAGGATGAGTATTTTTGCTGGCGCTTCCTCCAAGCTGCCAACCCTGGGCTCTCTCGGTGCTGCCTCCTTCTGCTTCCTTCTTGGCAGCCACCGCACAATTTCAGTGTCTCCTGGCAGCCTTTACAGATGTTGCAGAGTCTATGGTTTATATTTGCCTTTTGAGCTTTTCCTTTTCAGTTTGGTTTTTGGTTTTTCTTTTGCATAATTTCTAGGACAGGAAGGGGGAAATGCTGCCATGCATAGCCTGGTTTATATCAGAAATCTGACAACATTTTTAGGAATATACTCTTGAGAAGCTTTCTGCTTCCCATTTTATCATGGTTGACTTTAGTTTTGTTACTCTGATTTTAATGAATTTACCCTCTATAAAAATAGTTCGCTTTTTTCTCACATTATGTGTGTATAAAACTTGCTTTGTCCATTGGAGGCTTTCTTAGCAAGAGTAAAGCATCTCATCTGGGAAAGCATAAAAATAATGTAAAGGGAATGATAAGCCCAGATGCAACAGAATTCTTCCACTCAGTCAATCCTGAAACGGGGGCAGGATTATTGCAAACCAACTTATGATGCCTTACCAGCTGCTGAATAGGATCTCGCTTTAACTCTGCAAGATGATGGGATGAACTCATTTTCTTTCATGTAATGAAACCAGGATCTTTCATGGTCAGTAAGAGTACGGAAGCATCTGGATTCATTGACTGCAACAGACCTTAATAGTGCGTAATTCGCTGGGGGAAAATTGTGTGTATCATATTGTCATTTTGCATCTGTTACTCTGATTGGGATCACTGTAATACATTCAAATTCATTAATGGTGGCTACTTCGGATCCCTAAATAATTAATGGAATCATAGGTGTCTCCCTAAGCAACAACCCGATGGCACTGTGTATTAGGCAGCACTGTGAGCTCTGAATAAACAGCTCTGACACAGCGACATCTGTTTTGTCAGGCACCTCCTCTTGCACCAGCTTGCCTTATATGAGCTTGGGAAAATGGGCAGAAGCAAGAGTAGAAATCAAAGGAGATAGTCAAGTAGACTCTGTGTAGTGGTTTGATGTAAAATGCAGCATGCCAGGTCCCAACTCATCCCATGAATCAGAATCCCTGGATGGTGGAACCTGGAAATCAGCCTTTTAATAGACACCCCAATGATTCTTATGTTCCCTGTAGTCTGAGAAGCTCTGGATAGAGACCTCTCTCCCAAAGGAAAAAAAAGACAGCAAGATAGGGAAAATGTTACATTGTGGGTCCTAGCCCACTGGGGTACTATAATATAGTGTGTGAATTTTTCTTACCCTACATGCTTAATATGGTTCCAAGGCTTGAAGGAAATAATTTCTCCTATTTCTGAAATATAAATAAAACATCCCCACGCCCACCCAATCTTGTTGATTTCTGCATGTGCTCTGAGGATAAGCAGATGTCCCCAAGTGAAGCAAAAATGTTAATATTCTGAGACTTCTCCCAGAGTAACTTAAAGAAATAAAAAGCCAATTTATTAGACTATGATTAAAAATGCACACACAATTAACTGTGGAAGTGCTTGTTTCCCAATATCCTGCGGACAACAATTTTTGGCAGATTTTGCAACTTATCTGCATTTCATCGAAGTAGGAGACTATACAAATAAATGGCAGTGGCATATCCTAGGGCACTAAAGAGGTCATGAAAATATCTATAATCCACACAAATTGCAAGTGTTAATAAAGATAATGTCCTAGTCAGGAACTGTGAAGTTAATGTGTATTTGTAAATGTCTAAAGAGTAGATGGAGAGAAGAGAAAGAGAGGGCGACAAGAAAGTAGAAAGTGAAGGTTGTAGAGGAGACCAGGAGAAAAGATGGAAGAACTCTGATGCAATTTACATCCCAGAAATCGCTCTGCTGTGGTTGCAGAAAGCCAGTCTGGGTTGTCTTTCTTCCTGGCTGCTCCACAGAATGCCCTCCAGAAAATAGCCATAAATGAGCTCAGTAGCCTCCCACTACCACAATGAGAAAATCAAACTATCAGCAGCATTTCAAAGTAAATGAAGGAAACCAGAGGATGAGTGCAAATTCCAGGTGTCTAAGTTTGTACTCACACAGCTAAATAATGCCATGGACACAGTGGAGCTAATGTAAGGCAAGCAAGAGACATCACTTGCCAATGGAAGTGGGTATTAAAAGAGGAGCAAATTTTAGCACAATGTTATTAATAACCACCATTTGTCAGGTCTTACTAAGTGTCAGCCTTTATTTATTTATTTAAATTTAATCCTCACTGCCGTCTTTACAGATTGCACTCGTTTTACTAATGAGAAAATTGCAATTGTAATAAGGATGCTCGCCTACTGAGCAGTGGAGCCAGGATATGACTCCTACATGTCTAACTCTGATGTCCATGCTTTTAACCACAATTTTACTGTGGAAGATGCTGTATCTCTTCAGTGATATAGGGTTGCCCTCCTGGTAAGATATGCAGGAGAGTCTGCATCTATGAGTCTACACTCAGTTTGGCTAAACGAGAGATGCCAAGCCATATAGGACAACTCATCTAGCTTTGGACATATGGGCAGCACACTCTTTGGATGAGGGCTGAGACCAGAAGTCAAGAATTTCTGGTTCCATTAAACCATGAGTTACATGTAGACAATAAATATTCATTAAATACATGATTTAATTTTGCTTTTGTCTGTCTGTGTTCCCAGTGTTAAACATAATATTGCCTGGTACATAGTAAGTGCCCCAAAAATGCATGATTAATGAGTCAATAAATACACGAACTAGTGAATAAATCAATCAGTGTACAGAGAAATGAGAATTCCCACACTCATCTGTAGGAAATTATTGCACAGAGAGCAATACGCCAACCCTAGATCATCAATCTTTTCTTGCCGTATGTGGGTCCCAACATTTTTTCACAAGTAAAGGGAATATGGCATTGTCATAGTCACTTGTATAACAGAATGTGTGCTAACAGCAGTAATGAACAAAGCCCAGGCCATGAGCAGTCCCAGGCTGATGACTCATACACCACCAGAGCCTTTTGTCCCCAGTCATTATTTTCCAGCATTTTCTTGCATTGCCCTTTTGCTATAAGAATCAATCTGGACTTAATCATTTGCTCTTTGACCTGAAGCGTACAGATTTACAGCGCACTTTTTAGGGCTATGAAATCTTTGTTTTGGATTTTCTATAGTTTAAAGATCAATTTTGACTAATCAGAGCTAACTAGAGATCAACAAACCCTTCCAATCTCTATCTAGGGCCTGGGCAGGTGTTAAAAACCTACATGATTTCTAAGTCAAAATTCATTTCACAGGCAAATGTAGGAAGAACCCATGTTTGGCAAATATAATTTCTAGTTGTGCAGCTTTCAATTGACAAATGCCTTAATGATGGAAAAAACAAAGCATAGAAGTTAGACCTCCTAGGTTTCCAACATGTTGTTTGTTATCACGATTAGATGTGTGACCTTAAACAAATCACTAAGCCACACTAAATCTCAGTTTGCCCAACTGAGTAATGAAGTGTTGAACTCTCTGCTAGGTCTATAAACACACACGTATCATCTTAGTACAGTCTATCTTACTCTATTAGTTTGCCTTGTTTATAAACAAGCTTGTGAATTACTTGAGGATGTGTCATAAACTTTCCTTTTTTGTCTCTTCCATTGCTTCTAGAACCGTTAAATACAAAAAGCTGATCAGCAGTGAACTAGATAGAAGTAAATCAAGGTTCCTTGTGTTTCCCTACCCAGGTTTTCAAGAATATGAAAACCTTCCCAAATTTATGTAACGAAAACTCTTCAGGAATCAGAACAATATGCTGCATTTCTATAGGGTTTTTCTTTTTTTGTTTTGTTTCTCAGATATGTGTGATCCCTTAAATACTGTGTGTGTGCATGTATTTAAAACAATCTGTGCTTCTTTCACTCTTGGTTAAAAATTTTATTGGTTTCGTACATAAAATTCCCAAAGTAAAATTTTCATTGAAAATGGAAAATACTCAATTTCTGTTTGCACTAAGTGGCTGACAATTAACAAATGAGTCACGTGTATTCCCTTCCTGTAACTAATACCCTGCAAGCCGAATTCATCAATTACAGCAAGGAACAATATTCACTTTACCAAACATCCAAGTTTCTTAGATGTTGCACCTTTTTGTGTCTGTGTTTGCTTTCTCATTCTCTATGTGTTCTATTCATAAATTGTGTCCAGCAAATTATGGCAAAGGTGTTTCTCTTCTCTATTGCCACATTGCAATCTATACTTAACTGCAGAGTAACAACAACGGAAGCCATAACGAACAGAGCCAACTCTAGCCCTCTAAATCTGCAACTACAGCTTGGGAAAAATCTTGTATCAGGGTGTTACATGCTAGATTTAATGTGAATGTTGTAGTCTGAAATGAAAATTATTTGTACAGCTGGAATATAACATTTGCATAAGTTACAATTAAAAGGGAAAATATAATTACAAATTTTCAACTTAATTTGAATGGTTTTTAAAATGCTCATTTGGCATAGGCAACAGCTTGCAGGCAAACAGAACACACTCTCAGAGTTGCATCCCTTTGTCTGGGTAGCAGTAGTGAGCTCATTTTGAAGTGCTTGCTTTAACCCCTGAATCCCAACAGCAACCAGCATTGAGAACCTAAAGTACAAGGCAATGTTTGTTTTCAAAATCGGATTACAACATACACAGTGATTCATAAATATTTGCATCTTTTAATTGTTTCTAAAAATGAAGTGGCAAGTGGCATCGCACAGGAATGTTATTTCTCCCGTGGAGCGAATGAGCAGTGGAATTTTAACTAGTTTCATTCCCTTTCAGTTCTCAGATCTGAGATCGTCGGTCATATCTCCTGTACAATGTTTTCCTCATATCACAGTCTCTTTAATGGCTCCAGTTTCTGATTTTTTTTCCTCCTTAATTACATGTCCTTTTCTTGTAGCTACTTCATGCTGAAGGCATGTCATTCTTCTCAGAGATAATCTTGGCTAGGTGTCCATGGACCGAGTCCATTTGTTCATTTGTTTTTAGGATTTCTTTTCTAAGAGGCAAAGGAATCCTTTTATTATCCTCAAACTCAAAAATTGAAATTTTCATAAAATACTTTGTACAGCATGTTTACTTGAAACCCTGCTCCCCCAAAGTCATGATATTTGTGATTATTATGTAACATGCATTGTGTTGCATCAATGAGTTTTGTAAAAGGGAGGAAAAAGAGAATATTATTCCATTCTGTCTTTCCCAGAAAAAAAGCATCCAAACAGACGTATAAACAAAAAAATTACTGTTACTGTGAATTACACAATGAACTGTGCCTTTCTATTTTCCCAATCTTTCTTTTCACAGCTATCTCCAAATAATGAGACACCAGAAGATGCTCTTGAAAAAAAATAAATTATAAAAACTGATCCTTTGTTCTATTTACCCTGGAATCTGAAAAGAAAACTCCATGCCAAAGGGAAAAACATAAAGTAATAATACAACCCAATTTTATCTTTTTCCTGAGAAACTACAAAGGTACTCAGTTGATCAAGAGTATTATTAAGTAGTGTGATTTTTTTAAATCACAGAAATCTTGCTTATTTTAGGAAGAACAAATACATAGCAATGAGAGGACCACCACACCACCTTCAAGAAAATGCTCCTTACAATGACTTGCTGAAACCAATGACAAAACCACATTTCCCATGCCCTTGTGGATAATCATCTTTTGGGCAATGGACTTAGAAAAACTTCATCACTCTTAACTGGGATGTAAATGTAATACATATATATGATAAGCATATATAAATGTAATTTATCTTGAAAGGAATTCCAATGTTTTAATAAATACTATGCTGGGGTCTATAGCTTCCTTCCTAGTCTGTCAGCTTTCCCATTTCTTTCGTCTTTGATGTTCATAGTGGACAATTGTATCAGCCCCTAGGTTTGTATTCAGATTCATAAGCCAGTAGCAGACCATTTCCTCAAATGATATTTCCCAAACGGTGGAGATTTGTCACTGGTGAGATCATTTTAGTTGCCCATACCCCAATATTTAAGCTATCTGTTTTTTAAAAAATATAACACACTTGTGATTTCACCAATTTTATCAAATAGTAAGAATTTATCCAAGAATAAGGCTAAATTATTCCATTTTAAATTGATAGAAAGAAAATATTGAGAAAAAAGCGCAGATGGTATGCAGATAGAGCAAAGATCACGAAAGAGGTATGCAGATGACTAAAGTTTAGGAAACTGTCCTAGAAAAATCACTTCTCCATCAAGAGCTGCGCTCTTAAGGAAAAAAAAAAAAAAAGAAAGAAAAAAAAGTACTTCTCAAAAAATTTTTGGAAGAAAATTAAAGACCCAGAAAAGAACCAAATATTTCTCATTTTTACTTTTCCCTTTGATTCATGAAAAACATTTTTCAAAAAGACCAAAAGCACCACAGCACAAGGACTTCCCTTGCATGCAAAGAGTAGATCTGGAGAAGGCATTCTGGGGAAGATGTAGACATTTTTTGACAAGGCTCCTCCCAAGAAGCCAACTTGTCAAGGAGAGCCTCAGGCAAGTTGAGATGGCAAGGGTTGCCACTAGCAGCTCCAGCAGTCACACTAGAGTAGAACTAGAGTGATGCTGAGCACCAGGCAAGGACTGCCTACAAATGAGGATGGGGCTCCCACAGAGGGGAGCAATCAAAGGTGCAGGGTTTCAGGAACAGCCAGCCACCCTGTCTCCCAAGCTCCCACCACTCCACATCTCGGGCTCCCTCTGTCTCCCCTTAGCTTCCCTCCCTCCCTTCCTTTCTTTTCTCCTCAACTGTCTTTCACCAACTGAACTGATTATAACTGTATAAACTCTATTTTTATTATTGAATTTCTTTCTGTAAAGTGCTTTGTTTTCTCTTTTGAGTTTTAAATATATGGGTGACTTCAAAATTTTATATTCCCAGTTCCCCAAAAAGGTTAGAATTCAGCTAAAAATGGTGATATGTTGGCTTTTACTTGTATGTTGTTGTGAGATAGATATGTTGTGTGATTTGGTGTCCACTCCCACCCCCACCATTGAAAATAGAGCAAAAATTGGAGCTGAAGAAAAAGAATCATTTTCCCTTTTTGGTGGGAAGAGTATTGCATGTAATACGTTACGAGAGTAATTTTGAGAGTGAAAAATCACAAGCAAGATTCTCGAGAAGGATGTTTCCGAGAACCATTGTGTTTCGTTCTTTCTACTATCCTAAAGAAGTCATGCCATTTCCAGTGGTAACCAAGGGAAATCTAGAGTTATTCACCATTAAGACAAAATAGGTCATTCTTAAAATGTTCCTTTACATCCTTTTTTATATAAGCTGCACCTCCCAGAGTGAATGTCAGAATCAATCGGTTGGGTAGAACAGAGGCTTCCACCCTCATTTCCCCAGAGCCCTACCTTTGATGGGGGGCAGGGGTACTATAGGAGAGGGAAAGGGGCGCTAGGAGGAACGATCTCCAGGCTCCACACCTCCTTCAACCACCACAGCCCCACTTTTGTCTGTTTAATAGAGCAATCATTGAAAATTTCCTTTGAAAAAAATGGGTCTCATGTTTTAAAAATTTGTAACATAATGGGAATAGAAAAACTAATGTGCTTGGATTAACCCTGGAAAAACAGGATATAAGTTATAAGGATGATGAATGTTTCTTCAGACTAATTGTTTCTTTCTAATTCCTCACAAGGTTCATGAAATTGTATGCTGTTCTCCTGTGGGATCTACTAACCTTGCACCTTGCGAATCACTCTCCACTCCCCTCACTTTCTAGTCCTTAAGCTGGGGTGGTCAGGGGTTAGGGGAGAAGCAGGTGAAGTGGGGAGGGCACATAAAGCAGATGGATCGGGCTGCTCTCCCCTACAGTTTTACATATACTTGCCAAATATGTAAGACCTCTGTTCTGATAAGAGTGGGATAAGCGTAAATGTTTCTTACAGACAAAGTTGACAAGATTCAAAAGTGGTTTGGGTAAAAGGGACTCAATCCCAAAGGGGCATTTGATTCCCAAAGGGAATCAAATCTGGAACATCGTGATGTTCCAGAAGAACTTCATAAGTGTGCCGGTCAGAAGGGAGCCCTGTGAGTAAGTGAAATGAAGAGTGAATAACTGCCTAATTAGTGGACATGAAAACTGGACAGTCTCCAAAGTCATCAGAGATGACCATCCTTGCCAGGCAGCTTCCTAGACTAAGGGTGAGTCCATTCGTAATCATCCCAGCTGGGAGGTGGCTGGGAGATTTGGCACAGGGCTCAGAAGACTGGCTAACCTGGATAAAGCCATTCAAGACAATCAGGCGTGACATCATCTCCATGGCTGAGGTCCTCTGGCGCAGTAGTTCTAGAACTTCTTGCGGCCACTCCAGTATAACAACACTCAGGAATCACCTCCACTACTGCTGGGGCAGGCAGTGGGAACAGATGTAGAGAGGGTAAACTTTATTACAAGGAATGAGGAAAATGGAATTGATTCTGATAAGGGGCATTGTCAATCATTAGCTCACATGACAGCCAAGAAGATAGAGTCCTGTCCCAATCAATATTATAAGAGATGAGTCCACAGACCACCCACAGACCAAGAAGACATCAAGCCTTTGAACCATAGATTCAAAACCTCCACTCAACAGGAATATCAGGGAGTTCTTTGATATCTAGCTTTCATGTGTTAAAGCTAGTTGCCTCACCTTCCCACTCCTATTTTTGCCTAGAAAACAAAGTCCGAATTCCTTAGCATCAAGGCTCTTCAAAATCCAGTCCATTCTACTTTCTCAGTCTTCTCTCTTGCCATGCCTTGGCCTGTTCTCTGTCTTACAGGGAATATAGGTTGCACTAGCCCCTTGGTCTAGTTATGTCCATTTCTAAAGTCTCTGGTAAAAACACGTTCATCTTTCAGGACGCAGTTCAAGTTTCACTTCCTTCTCTACATAGTTCATGACTCCTTTGTGTTAAAGGCACAGTTCAAGCATCTACCTTAGCACCTTACTTGAAGAAGAGTCTGAGGAGAACAGTCCTTGCTTCAGCTTCAGTTGAGACATAATTACACAGATCTAGCAAGCCAGTGGTGTGCACCCAGGAATCACATGGCACTGAGAGACTTAACTGACTATGCTTATTTGCCCCAGGGTAACTGTGAAATAGGGCTTTGGAGTGTGGTATCAGTTTCTTGCATCTATCCCAAGCCTAGCCCCATGGACACATGTCTAGGTCCTTGTAGATGGGTGATTAATAGCATGAATCTAAAGCCAGTTGCCTGATTTCAGATCTCAGTTCTGTTGCTTACTGGTCACCTTGAGTGAGTCAGTTAACCTCTCTGGCCTCAGTGGAGATGAAAATAATATGGGGCTGTTGTGAGCATTACACAAGTTAATGTATGTAAAGCTCTCCCAACACTGCCAGGCACACAATGAGCCTCATGTAAGCATCAGGTGCTACATCTAGGAAGAGAGACGATGGTAAGTAAAAGTTTATTCAATTTGGGAGCACAAGCCACACTAATTCAGAACCACTAAGTTGAGAGAAAATTCAAAGAGGGTGATCTTCCTAATTCCACCATCGATTAGAAGCAGCTTAGCTCATTGAAGTGGTGGCATCCTAGTGGGGCTAGAAGCAAGCATAGTCCCAGCAGAAGGTTTGGGCACATGACAGGAGCAGTGGTGCTCAGATAGAGGTGGCAGCAGGGGCAATGGCATCGCCAGGTGGTCTCTGTGACACCTACAGGTAGCGTCTCAGGGTGCTCAGTGAGTGAAGGCTATGTAGAAGTGACACAGAAGCCTGCTGGAGGAGATGACACCCAGTGGCCATGGGACATTGTCAGCAAAGACAGTGATGAACAACATGAGAGATCAATACTCCGGGACACCATGGGGCAGATGTCAGCCTTATTCACATGCCCATGAGAGAAATTCCCTGGGGTCGATCAGAAGTTCGTGTGGAGGTGAAGCTTTGCCAGGTCCTCATGAATCCTGTGTGACAAATTCCTCAAATTACCATTGGTGGGAGCTCATTCTTCCAGAAGAGGAATATTGGGAAATCATAGAAAGCACAAGCTTTAGAGTCAGTCAAGCTTGTACTCCATTCAACTGAAAACACTTCCTGAGCACCTGTTTCATGCCACAGGCTCTGCTCTAGTTGGTAGAAACACCACAGTGAGTGAGGCAAAAAGTGTCCTCCTCATAGGACGTTCCCTTACAGAGGGAGACACAGTTGAGAAACAAGTAAGCAAATACATTAATGGGATGTTTCATGTGATAAGGGCTGTGAAGACGATAAAGTAGGTAATGATGTAGGAGAGGAGTAGAGCAAACCACTTAAATAGAGAAGCTGGGTCAGTCTCTCATTCACAGTGAGGATGCAGTGGCCAGAAGAGGCATCCCAGGGAAGATCTGAGGTGAACCCTCTGGTAGGAAAGGCTTGGCAAATTGGAGGAACAAAAAGAAAAAATAGTAAATCTAAAACAAGGATCAGCAAACTCCAGTCTACAGGCCAAATCCAGCCTGCTGCCTGTTTATGTCAATAAAGTTTTATTGGAACATAGCCACGCTCATCTGCTTATTTATTGTCTATGGCTGCTTTCATGCTAGAATAGCAGAGTTGAGCCGCCGCAAGGGAGACCGTATGGCCTGCAGAGCCTAAAATATTTATCTGGCCCTGTGCTGAAAAGTGTGCTGATCCTGGTCTAAAGCATCATAAACAAGCTAGAGGGAGAATAGTAGGAGATGAAGTTAAAGGGATCAGGGAAGAGTGGCAAACTGCAGGGCCTTGTAAGCCATGGGAAAGGGCTGGGATTCTGTTCTGCATGTAATGGGAAGTCACTGGAGAAGTCCAAGCAGGGAGTACGTGATCTGACTTACGTTCTTACAAGGCCACCCTGGGAGCTTAAGAAGAGTAGACTTCCAGTCTTTGGAAGATGGACTATAGGGCCAAGAGGCAACCAGAAAGTCTACCAGGTGGCTACTGCAGAGCCCAGTGAGAGGCAAAGGTGCCAGGGATAGGGATGGTAGCAGTGCCAATGCAACAAGTGGTCAAGGTATATTATTTTAGGTAATATTTTAGGGGTTTAACAAGCATGAGAACCCTTACTTACTCCACTGTGTACCTTAGGCAAGTTATTCAAACGCTTTAAGCCCAGTTTCTTGTCCAAAAAAACCCTGGGAGCCCTATTGTGTGGATTGAATTACAAAATACATGTGAGGTGCCTGTCAAAAAGTTAAGTGTTCAATAAATGTCGACTATGATTACTGTGTTGTTGTTGTTGTTGTTGTTGACTGATGAGGCCTGTGGAAAGATCAGGTTGCAGCTTACAGCTCATTGTGTCAGTTAATGGTGCTCTTCTCTCCCTGATTAAATTTGTGAGTTCCCTGGAGACAGGGAAGCTCCGTTATTCATCTTTATATCCCCAAAAGTGTGCCTGGCACATGGTAGATGTTTAATAAAAGGTTATTGATTAAACTATTATTTTTTAAGAAAGGAGGAGTATTATCTATTCTGCCATTTTTCACCAGAAGTGTTTTGTTTTCAGGATTGATATAGCACATTTCTGTGACACAGAACCATTCCGAAGATACAGAGGTAGCTGTCTCTAAGGAAAGCTGGTACCCAGCAAAGGAAAACTCAGATGCTATTCTTTGGAAAACCTCTAACCTGATAAAATATGTCAATGTTTGCAATAATGTATTGAATCTGGGCTAAAAATTCACCATGCACAAGAAATCCAATCTCATCAGATACATATCAAAAATCTCTACCATAGTGTGGATGAGAACAATGAGTCCAAAAATCATTGCTCTAATGTGTCAAGCTGTTTTCAGACTAATTTCAAAGCGGTTGGATATTCTGATCCCTTGCTCAGCCATATTGAAGGGTCCTCCATTTTGCATTATTACCTCCTTCCTTTTATTCATTCATGATTCTGCCTTTAAAACTAAAAGGATTTGTATTAAAATTGAGACTTCAGAATTGTTTGTCAACTTTCTTATTCTGTGGCATTACCACTTACCAAAAAAGACTGGAAATCTACGCTTCTTTTAGAAGTTAAATTTTGTCATTATATGATAATTTCAAATGAAATTAAATATGACACACATTTTAAAATAAAAAACGACACCTGTGAAATACATACATACTCCTAGGTGACATTTTTATTTTTAAAAAGTGGTTAAATACCATAGTGGTCACACAATACAAAATCAAAAAACCTTCAAAGGGCCAAAAAATAATAAGTTACCAGTTGCATTTACCTGTTGTATTCAGAGTAACTAAATGTATCCTTAACACATACATGTTGCTGTAGCTGAAAGAGGAACTCTAATTTCTTAAAAATTAATAAATTGCCACTAGGTAAGAAATGTCTTCAAGGCAGTCAACCAAATCATAGCAGTATTACACAAACTTACCAATTTAGCTAACAAACCCTAAAAGAATGAGAAAATAAAAATAAGGAAAATACTTAAAATAACAGGACACTAAAAAAGAGGATCCATTATTATAGGAAAGAAAAAGCTGAAATGCTTGCAACACCAGAGAGCAGCCATGAGGAGGGATTTTTTTTTTTTTAAACACGAAGCCTGGCATCTCACAAATAACGTATGTTCTATATTATGTGGCAGTTGCTATGGTAACAACCTTTATTTTCTGAAACAGTACACAGATGTGTACAACATACTAACTTACTGGTTATAAATTACAGCTTTTCCCATAGTTCAATAACTTAAGAATTCTACGTTTTTGAAATCTCAGAAGTTCTGTTGTTATTACATTTCTTTTATGAGATAATTTTCCTTGTACTTTCAAAATGAGAGTGTTCCCAGACCAAGAGAAAGGAGCAATGAGAAAATGGGGTATCTCAGAGAGTAGCAGTGGACTGAGTACTGTGACTATAGAGTCTGTAGGAAACCCACTGAAAGAAGGGGAAAATTACTTTAATGAATTCATGAACAATAGTCATGAAAAACAAGTCGCCAGCAAAATGATGTCATAAATAAACTTATGAATTGATTTATTATTATAAGGTGCCATATTTGCAGTTTTAAAATAAACAAAGATTATTTCTTAGAAGTGTTACAAACACTAATATAACTTTACAAGGTACAATAATGTGGTTGCATGAATTAACCTGATTTTTTGACTTCAAATGAAATGTTTTGAGCCTTGAAAAGACCCAAATCTGGGGGAAAACGTATACTACTATATTTAATAAGGGATTCATATCCCTTTGTCAGGTTATAAAGCAAAATACAGATTTTTACTGATTGGGATATTTTTATATTCTAACCTTTATCAACAAATACTTGAAAAGTGCTTTCTACATGCAGGGAGCTGGCTGCCCATGCTTAGATGCATACTGACATGTGTAGAAACATAAGTTATGGGAAAGTTTAGTTCTATAGATGATTTTTTGCTATTATAAAAATTTATATTATATTTTCCATGTGGATCTGAATATGTTCTTTAAATAGGTAGCTCACATCGTAGGTTTTTTAGAGTTATCAGAAAGAATCATCTCTGCTGCATTTATGAGGTGAGAGTTCATTACCTGGGAAACATTTGAAAAATAGGCTTGTATAGCTAGCATTTACAGTTAAAAACCATCTATCTTAAATAAGAAAAAAAATTTCTAATTATAAGAAAATTGTAAGTAGCGTTACATAAAAAGTAAGAAAGCATCCCTGATTTAGAAAGTCCAGTAACTGCACTGCTAATGGCTTTTCCTAACAAACATAAAACACTGGGAACTGCTATTTCAAGTCACAATACGGTTACATTCAAATTCAAAATTGTCTTATAGCAGCAATGACAATGAGAAACAATTGAATACTGTGTAGATAAGACCAAACCATTTTGAAAAGCCTGCACCATTAAGTGGTTGTTAAAATTTTTGCTAATGCTTTCCACACACACTCCTTTCTATATCTTTTAGAGATATATTAAAAACAGGACTATGACTAATCCATTCAAATCCTTGCACTATCAGAGAGAGAGAGAGAGAGAAAGAGACAGAAAGACAGTTAAGTTATCACCTAATGGGGGCTTCGTGGCTAGAACTCAGAACCCAATAGAAAAAGAGAACTTCAGTGCTAGGTGCATTTTAAAAGTATTACTTAAATTACATTTAAGTCATCAGATAATTATGAACTTTCTTCTCTTTTATATTTATATGGCATATTTATTGAATTGCACAGTATGCTTTTACAATAAAGTGCTTTTTACGTTGCCGCCTTTGTTCATCCAAAATAAAACTGACAGTTATCCTTTTATAAGCTATTCTGAGAACATTTTCTCTTCTTTGAAGCTGATTGATGCACTACTTTAAATGTTCCTGCAAATATCTTTTCAATTCAAGTTTTTGCATAATGTAATAAGAAGATAAAAGAATTCTATACTTCAACAAGAGACATTACAAAGCAAGTAGAGACATTATCAAGGGCATTAACATGCTCCTAATAGCAATAAAACCTTTTAACTGTCTGATGTAGAACATGCTCCCACCAAACCACCACATATTATGGTAATTGGCTCCAATTTCTGAATCTTACATTGTAAAGTTACAAAGAGTTAGGTAGAACTGAAAAACAAATCTCTAATACTCATCTTGTTACTGTTCCCATTATAAGATGTTTACTTTCTACCTCTAAGGAGAACTGGTCTGCTCTGTTGTGCTGCTCTTTACTGTGCTATCATATTTTTGTATCTTGTCTCATTTTTATTTCTACTCACTGATATCAAGACACTTTTTTCCCCAAATAACTCTTTTCTAACTCCAAAACATCACAGTAACACAAATAGCATTTTCCTCAGAATTTCAGTGTAACAAATGGGTTCTCTGTGCATGCCTGTGTCGCGTCTCATTCACTTTATGAGTTCTCTCATCACGGGCAGATACAACAGGGAAAAACAGTCCATGAGGACGCTTTGATTTTTCTTTACAACGCGTTACTAAATGACATGAGTAGCCTTTCCATCCTGGCCAAGAGGAAATATAATTTCAAACTAAAGTTGAGTTCAGATTCTGTTAAATTAAATAGCAAAGAAAACAGTCACTCTTGGCTTTACTCCTCTTAGACAGGAAGCAGGGCAGTGGGGAATTGACATGAGCCATTCCTCGGTGATTAACCTGCAGTTTATGTTGTTTCTAGGTGACGTGCCCATCACGCAGGAAGCTTCTCCGAGGCTGGCGAGAGCAACTTGTCTGCTTTGAGAAATGCAGATCTATCAGGATCCAGAATCGGACTCTGAAAAAGCTGTCATTTCATGTCTCTAAAACAGCCTTTGATTTAATGTACAAGATGTCTAGAAGTAAAGGACAATAAAATAAAAACCAAAAAAGGAGAACTATTTCAATTAAGAAACATTTCTATATCAATTCTTGGAAATCACATAAAATAAAAGCTGTCAGAATCAATCTCTGTTTAAAAGGTTGATTTTTTTGTGGTGCTTACATACAACATGCAAGACCGGAAAAAAACACAAATTACTAGCACAGAGCAGCCAAAGTTAAAAATTCCTTTCTCATTAGAGAGATATCTGGTTATTAAATTTTCCTAATGGATAAGGAAAAGTGTTTTTATGGCTGGGGCTGAGAACTGAGGAGAGAAGGAAAGAAATAAACCCTCATACAGAAAAAAAGTCACAGATACAATCTCCAGTTCTACATGAAGGAGTTTCATGCATTTCCAAAAATTTCATCTTTAATTGACGATAATTAAAAGCTTCATATAACATTCTAGGAATCTACCTTTTATTGCTATGGGTTTTCAATGATGTTTGAATGCCTTTTTCAGAGAAAGATAAATATTTCTTGAAAGATTGCCCTATCACTCCAGTAATCAAATATCCTAAAGGAGAATTGAGAAAAAAATCTTTACAAAATTTGAGGCAACCTTTTAGTTAAGAGTATAATAATATTAAATAAAGATATAAGCATTGCCAAAAGCAAATAAATAAAGCTCTTCTAAATGTGACTTCTTATTATAGAAGACATCACTTTCATTTTCATTTAGGTTGTTTTGTTTTGTTTTGCTTGGAGTTTTTCTCAAATTTATTTATTTTTTAAATTGACAGATAAAATGGTATGTATTTACTGCATACAACATGATGTTTTGAAATCTATACACACATCGTGGAATGGTTAAAGTTAGCTTATTAACATATGTTCATTTGTTGTTAAAATATGCTGTTTAAGAAACATGCGTTACACTTCCAACTTTACTCCTGTCCTTAAAATTTTTATTATGCATTTTATTCCACATCTTTTATTGAAAAGGCTGTTGGGCAGGGAAAGAAAAGATAAATTAATTTGCTGTCCCCCAAAAGGTTTGTATATATCAGGGGTATACCCCTTTCAGTGGCCTATTTCTGGCACCTTTATTTTTTAAAAATCAAGTTTTTTTTTGAAGGGGACTATTTAAAGAAGAAAATTCACTCCTTGATCATCAAATCAAGAACTTTTCTTAAAGCCTTCCACAGCAGTAAAAGAAACAGCCTAAGAACTTCCTCCAATCAAAAGAAGAAAAATAACAAAATCAGCTCACCCGTGATTTCCTTAATAAACTTAAAAGAGATAAAATCCCATTGATGCCTCTAAAGTAAAAATGAGGAAAGGGCAACTTTATTGATTCCCTGAAAACCAACGAACGTGTAGCTTATTGATAACACTAAACACCATCTAAGCCTTTAGTGATTTTCAACCAAAAGTCTGCCTCTGAATGATGGTTTAAATCATCGTATTAATATATTAGGGGAAAATTACCATGGGAGGCACTTGGAAATTAATTAAAAACCCTGCACTCAGTTTGTTTGTGAGAGAAGATAAATATCACACATGGGAAAAGATGCCTGACAACCGCCATAGTTTTCAGATCCAAATTAGACCCTGACAGCTATGTCTTTGTATGACTCTCCTTGGGGTATGATAAGCAGAAATATAGAATATGAAGATTTCTGATAGAAGTAGTTATTACTGACACTTCCGAAACATTCCATGTGTGGCATCAGCAAAGCATGCTTCACCTCAGACAGAAATGTCAGGTTTTCTTCCAAGATTTGTTTTTTTCTATTCCTCTTCCCCCATTCCCATCCCTCCCTCCCCATCCGCCACTACCCCCCTTCTCCTCCAAAAGATGATCTTTTTTTAGAAGTTCAACAGCAGCCCCTGGTGGAACTCAGCAGTTGTTTCAGCCTGAGCACAGTTGTTCAAGCAACTCCATTCATCTTGTCAATAAAAAGAAAAGTCTGTACATGTGTATATTACCCCATCAGTATGCTGTTCCTGCAGGTCAGGGATCAGAATACGACCCTGAACGTACAAAGGCAGTGCTTTATGATGGTAATTTCAGCCAATTTCGGTAGCTGGAGTTTTGAAAAAAATATATATATGTAACAAACAATAAACATCTGTCTCCAATGTCACATTCATTTTATGCATGAAGACCAATAATTAACCGCTCGTGAATAACGCTTACCACAGAGTGAGTCAAAGTGAAGAGGCCCCACACATGTGAGGGGGTGATCGCTATTTTGTTTCCCTCATGTTGTGACAGACTCAGCTTTGTCACTTAAGCAAAATGAGCTATACAAAGTGACAAAGAAGGGATTTCTCTGGGTCAGAGCTCAGAAAGCACCACAGTATGCTACTGCACCGTCAGAACGGCAAGCTAGGCTTAACAAGAAATCCCACCAAAATGCTCTTCAGAGAGACCATCTCTATTCCCTTCGGGCTTGGTTGGCAGCCCCAGATTACCGTGTGGGGCAAGGGGGAGATGTGGGGCTCTTTGTTTGCATTAGGCAGTGTCAGTCTCTACACTTCACAAAGCTGCCTGGGAGAGGCGCTCAAAGCCAACTCCACTTCCTCTGGAGCCACCTCCCTAGAGAACACTTTTTTCTTAGCACAAAGCACAGTCCTATTGCTAAGCCCCATGCCTTTGGGG
This sequence comes from Macaca fascicularis, assembly GCF_037993035.2. Lineage (NCBI taxonomy): Eukaryota > Metazoa > Chordata > Mammalia > Primates > Cercopithecidae > Macaca > Macaca fascicularis. The sequence continues at coordinate 139,096,374 of NC_088375.1, forward strand.
CCACATCACACCAAAGGAGTTGCCTTCCCAATTCACACAGAGGTGCCATATCGGCTCCTGGAGGCTCTGATGCTAGGCAAGGAGAAGGAGACTTGCATAATGAAGAGGATGGCTCTCCTGACAGAGTTTCATGTGCCCCGGGGTTGAGGAACACAGCGGGCATTCGCCCTCCAGGAGGCTCACATTAGGACACAGGTGTAATGAGAAATTTACTCAAAGACTCAAAAGTCTACTTGAATAAATTTATTCGATGCATATTTCGCTTGTGTATTTTGACTTTTCTCTTCTTAAATGATGAGTTTATTAAGAGGAAAAGCAAACTATACTTTTAAAGCTTAAAATAGCTTCATGATAAATGCTAGGATCAAATAAATATTATTTTATGTGAAAACATGGTTTTTAAATTTTGAAAGTATTGTACTTCATATTAGCCCTTCACATGATCCTGAAGCCACTTAAATTTCTGGACTGATCTCACGTGAAGCTGAATCAGGGAGCTGATGTTTTGAGACCAGAGAGAATCCCACGATAGGCCACTTACTGAGTGCCTAATGGGTGTCATGCACTGGGGAGGAAGAGGGATAGAAAGAAATAAGCCTTAGTCTCTAATGAATTACAATCTAGTAGAAGAGACACATGTACCTAAATAATTTTAATATAGTGTAGGAGCAATGTGCAGAGTCCTAAGAAATACATGGATGCCCTTAGCTCAGCCAAGGAGTCAGCAAAGGTTTTTTTACAGGGAATACACTTGCACTGACTTAAAGAAAGATTAGAAATTGGCTACAGAAAAGAGGGGGAGAAAACATTAGAGAGCAAAATAGGAGAAAAATTACTGTGTCCCAAGGAGTGAAGATGTAAAACTACATGGTATATCCAAAGAACTCCAGGCAGCTTGATATTGCCAGAGCACGAATTACAGCATGAGAAAGATGGGAGTGAGGTAGGAAAGACTTGGAAAACCTTCTCTGCCCTCCCAGAGAGATGGGATCTGTCCTATGGGTCATGGAGAACAATTAAAAGACATTATGTAAAGGAGTGACCATATAGGGAAGGAAGGAGACTGACAGTCAGAAGACTGACCAGGAGTGTTGTCAAAGAGGATAAGGACCAACAGAAAGAGGATAAGGACCTGAATTCTGATGGAGGATAAGGACCTGAACACTGAAAGGAGATAGTGATTTATTGGATATGGACCCTGAGGGATGGGATGGGTCTTAGATAACTCCTAGGTTTCCAGCATAGGAGACAACAGAGATTATGGTACCATCAACAGGGTTAGAGGCTGCAGGGGTCGAAATAGGTTTGAGGGGAGAAGATGACACTCTGAAGAAGTACTTCTCAAAATATGTCCTCAAAAATCCTCCACTGGCTTCCAGACAGCTCCTTGTAACACTGATTATTAACACTGCCCTTGAATGTCACAGCTGGAGAGGGACCTAACAGATCATTAAGCCTGGTCACTTTCAAGCTGTATGCCACCAAGTTGAGGGGTGCTAGGACAGGCAGGACTCCAGGCTGCCTCCCCAGATGCAACCCAGGAGGGTCGACTTTTACCTAGTGTGTATGTTATAATTCTTCATAAGACTTAGATCACAAAAAGAAAATCACAGTTTGAAAACCACTGACAATTCTTCCTTTTTCAGAGAGGAAACTGAGACCCATGGAGGTGAAATAATTTGTCCACAGATACAAGTCTATAGCAGAGGCTGAGCTAGATCCATGACAGAGTTCACCACATGTCATTTTCAAATGTCCTCCATGCTGCGGTTTTCTCCATGAAGTCACTGCTTTTGCTGTGTTTTTCGGAGCTAGCTTCAAAAACCAGCCGGGCGCGGTGGCTCACGCCTGTAATCCCAGCATTTTGGGAGGCCGAGGCGGGCGGATCACAAGGTCAGGAGATCGAGACCACGGTGAAACCCCGTCTCTACTAAAAATACAAAAAATTAGCCGGGCGCGGTTGTGGGCGCCTGTAGTCCCAGCTACTCGGGAGGCTGAGGCAGGAGAATGGCGTGAACCCGGGAGGCGGAGTTTGCAGTGAGCCGAGATCGCGCCACTACACTCCAGCCTGGGCGACAGAGCGAGACTCCGTCTCAAAAAAAAAAAAAAAAAAACCTCCTCATGAAAGAAACTCAGCTAGCAGCTTCTTCAGTTGTATGTATTTAATAAATATTCATTGAACATCTTCTGTATGCCAAGCCTTCTTTTATCAAGAACACCTGAGCATCTCTGTTTGGATTCCCAGTTGTAATTTTTGATTCTTTGGGAGTTCTGACAGGGTCCTCAACTAGTGTTCAACTGTAACTGGATGTGGTTATGACACAGGAGGGGTTTTAGTCCCTAGTAAACAGGGTTATTACCAAAGGCATGGGTTTTCTAATTCCCTGGAAGATTATAGCTAATTTATATGTTTAAGGTAATTTTTGAAAATATGTTTTTAAAAATCTATAAATTTCCTAAGGTATTTTAAGATTCTATTCATAATTTTTTAAATAATTACTTTTCAGATGTTACATTAATTTTTTCACATATACATATAAGAACTCACTGGAAATAATGCCCCAAAACTCAATAAGCCTAACTTTACAAAACTTAGAACTGGTATCTGAAATAATTACAGGATAGATTGTTTTCCAAAAAATGAGAATTCAAATAAAATAAAATAAAATGAATTTGATAAGCCCTTCCTCCCCATCATACTAACTCAACAGCTGCTTGTGCCAATAGAGTAACTCCTAAAACAAGGAAAAGCAAATCCTTGCTCAATCTAGAGAAATAGAGACAAATGTAGCTAAGGGGTTACAACAACCTGTTGACCTCTTTCTAAAACATTATCCAGTCTTGAGAATCTTGTCCCAGGACTCCCAGAAGGGAGCAGCGGGCTTGCCTCATTGTAAAGTGTGTGAGTCAGGGTAGAAACAGGAGCCAGCCGGAGAAAGTCCTCCTGCTCGTGGACTGCCAGAGATGAGATTCGTACAGGCCCTTTCACGATCATTATGTAACATCTTGCCGCAGAAAGGAAAACCACTGCTCAGTCTCTCTTGCTGGGGAGTTCATTCTTCATCTTATGAAGCTCTTTAAAATACAGGGCCAAGGAATCAGTCTTTCTTCCACTGCCTCTTTATACTTCACTACCCAACCCCACCCTGTTTTCTTTCTGTACTCCTCCCATCGGCAAACAGTTTTTAAAATCAGAAATTCTGCATATATCAACAAGTATAACACCCAGCTAGCAGGGGTGGGTTGCAAGAACAAAGAAGTGGGGAAAAAGGAGAAAATCCAAGATTATGGAGCAAATGGATTTCAAGACTCACTCATTACAGCCTATTTCTTTCTTTCTTTTTTTTGGTGGGGAGGTGGGGGACGGGGTCTCACTCTAATCACGCAGGCTGGAGTGCAGTGGTATAATCATGGCTCACTGCATTCTTAACTTCCCAGGCTTAGGTGATCCTCCCACCTCAGCCTCCTGAGTAACTGGGATCACAGGTGCGCGCCAACACACCTGGCTAATTTTTTAGTAGCGACATGGTTTGGCCATGCTGCCCACGCTGATCTTGAACTCCTGGGCTCTAGAAATCCACCTGCCTCGGCCTCCAAAAGTGCTGAGATTTCAGACATGAGCCACCACACCCAGCCTAACCCATTTCTTTATAGGTGAGAAATCAAAGAAACTCATCTAAGATTACCCCACCCACTGTTCTCACATAGTGGTATTATTGAGTATAGGAGGCAAATAAGCAAACAGGAAAGTTTTAAAGATCAGGCAAAAGCTTTACTGGCTCCACAGGCCCGCATTTCCATCAGTTTCGTTTACATAGGGAAGTATATTAGTGAATGGTCACCGTGAATCTTAGAGGGAACAAGCATATGGTTAGTGCTTATCCCCATTACCTCTTGAGGCCCAAGGAAATTCAGAGTTAATGTTCATTTGTGATTATCATGTTTTGCATATTTTGATCTGGTGTCCTGGAAAATCTCATTTAACAGCAATTTTGTTGATTCACTCAACAAATGTTAATTAGAAGCTTACTCTACACCAGCCCTCCAAAGTCGTGAGCAAGAGAGCCCAGGTCTTTTACTCTCTTGCTTATCTGGTCTTAACCTTGTCACTGCATGGTCATGGTGCTGGAGCCATATTTCCTTCCCAAACCCAATAAATGTACCTATCAGCTTTTTCATACAAAGAAGTTGAAAATGACTTTAAAATCTCTTGAAGTTCCTGTTCTGTGTCATAAATAACAATATTGGTTTATCATCTCTATCCCTCCTTCGGGTGTTCTGGCTTCCTTCTTTCTGAGAATTCGTCTGACTGCCATGTGGACTGGCCTTGTCTAGATGCAATGACACTGAGTTACACATTAATGGAACTCCACATAGCACATGAAGCCTCACTGGGAGCATTTAATGAAATGAAATGTTTTGGTGAGCTCTTCAAATTCATTGGAGTTCAATGATCAAAGACGTCCTGGAACAGATAACTAAATGTGGATTGGAAATAGGAGGTAGATAGGTCACAGAATCTTCTGGCAAGTCCTTGGAAACATCTGACCAAATGCCAAAGATCTAAAACCTTTAGTATGACTATGAAATTAGTATAGACCCACATCCTTAGGAGTAAAAAAACTTACACTGGGTCTAAAACATAGTCTATTGCCTATGAAAAAGCAAATTGTCAAATGAAAAAATGGAAAATGTGACCCAGGTCTGGGAGGCAATGGTCCTACAGATTAAAAAGGTGGCTCATCTGGTCCCTAGAGTAGTCAAATTCATAGAGACAGAAAGTTGAATGGGGGTTTCTCGGGCTGGGAGGAAAGAGGACTGGGGAGTTATGGTTTGATGGGTACAGAGATTTGGTTTAGAAAGATGAAAAAGTTTCTGTAGATGGGTAGTGGTGATGGTTGCACAGCAATGGGAGTGCATTTAATACCACTGAACTGTATACTTAAAAAATAATTAAAGGCCGGGTGCGGTGGCTCACGCCTGTAATCCCAACACTTTCGGAGGCCAAGGTGGGTGGGTCACCTGAGGTCAGGAGTTTGAAACCATCCTGGCCAACATGTTGAAAAAACGTCTCTACTAAAAATACAAAAAATTAGCCAGGCATGGTGGTGGGCACCTCAAATCCCAGCTACTTGGGAGGCTGAGGCAGAAGAATCACTTGAACCCAGAAGGCGGAGATTGCAGTGAACCGAGATGGCGCCACAGCACTCCAGCCTAGGCAACAAGAGCGAAACTCCATCTAAATAAAATAATAATAATAATAATAGGAAGTTTTATGTTATGTGTATTTTAACACAATTTAAAAAGTGGAAGCTGGGCAGGAAAGAAGAGTAAAATGGATTGTCCATATTAGTTCATTCTGCCTAGCTCCTAAACCAGAATTTACCCACATGAACATTTTGAGCTTTGGCTTCTTCATATATAAATGTTAATTACGGTGCCAAATTCCCAGTTGTTTGAAAGGATCAAATTAATTTTTGAATGTGAAGGGGAAAAAAGCATGTGGCCCATCTAAGTATTCAACAAATATTACCTCTTTTTACTGTATCTCTTCTGGATATTTTAACTTGCTGCTTACTACTATGATTAAAAATATTATACAATGTCTTCAATACATGTGTGAAAAATTTCCTTTAATTTCCACATCAGATATAACTTTTTTTGCAGATAATGAACTATATGGGGAAAAAAAGTGGTTTTGAAATATTGTTCTTAGAAAACCAAACACCGCATGTTCTCACTCATAGGTGGGAACTGAACAATGAGATCACTTGGACTCGGGAAGGGGGACATCACTCACCGGGGCCTATCATGGGGAGGGGGGAGGGGGGAGACATTGCATTGGGAGTTATACCTGATGTAAATGACGAGTTGATGGGTGCTGACGAGTTGATGGGTGCAGCACAGCAACATGGCACAAGTATACATATGTAACAAACCTGCACGTTATGCACATGTACCCTAGAACTTAAAGTATAATAATAATAATAAATAAATTTTAAAAAAAAGAAATATTGTTCTTGCTTTCTCTACTTTTATTTTATTAAATTTAGTTAGGATAGGGTTAAAAATCAAAGCAAACATCCTATCAGCTAACAGTATTTGACTGACACCAAAAAAGTTCCATTGGTATGAGAAACTGATTGCAAGTAAAATGGTCTAAGGATTCCTTGAAACACATCCTATAACAACCCATGTCTTTCTCAATTACCAGAATGCTCTGTAATACCTGACAAGTATTTGTCAAGACAATATACATCAGTAAATTTAATTACACATTTATTGAACTTACATTTCGTACAAAATACTGTGCATGGTGCTCTGAGAAAAGTTACGATGTAACATACATGTTCCTGTTCTCAAGGAGCTTGCTGTCATGAAGAAAAGTCAATTTCCTCAGCAAGTCTTGATCACATACTTCTCCCAAGACAATTCTGAATAAAGGTAAGAAAAACTGAAAATTTTTTCCAAACTGTAAGAAACCTTTGATTGAATCACTGTGTCTTATACCATAGCTTAGAGGATATATTTTCCTTTATGCATTCTGATATTTGAGAATAATGAATTCAAAAATTACTGGAAAAAGAAGATCTGTAATTGACTGCCTAGGGAAACTATAAAAATCCTTTCAAAATTCCCACCAGGAGTAGAAGAGAAGTGGATTCAGATACAGTCTGAAATCTTCCCAAGCTTTCTCCACTGGAATTGTAATTAGTGAGACCCCTTTAAGCAATTTTAAAACTGCTTAATTTAAATACAGGAAGTGTTTCCTTAGGCTCCATAATACTTCGGCAGAGCTGATCCTATTTCCTGAGATTAAATAGAAGAAAATTCTTTCCTCAGGAGACTGAACCACACACAATAAGATCATTCATTAGAATGTTCATATAAATTCAAAATATACCAGGGGAAGACCAAATGTCTTCTTCATAAAGGGTAACAGCCTAGAAATGCTAAGTGGAGCCATGACTGGTTTTACTCTTGAGTTTTGGCCTTTGTGGAATATGGGTCCCCTGGGAAGAATTATTGAAGTGATAACTCATTTTCACAATGAAACCAAGTACAAGACAGCTAAGATAAATAAATTAATTATTAAATCTTTTATTCTAAATAAAAACCATCTGTCAATATTATTTGTTTTTAACAGTATTTATTCATGAAAATAAAGCTTTTACTTCTATAACGTGATTCTTACTCTACTTTGCACCACTTAGACTTAACAATTGGAAAATCTCATAAATTTTAGGAAGTCTGCATTTTGACCTGTCAGGGAAAGGGAAAGCTTAAGACCAAAACCTAAACTACTCAAATGCCTGATTGGTAAGGGGAGTGCAAAAGGATACCTCTAAAACTTTTGTACTGTTTGGTGAAAGAAAAGGGAACACTTCGCCATCTCTTGCCATCCTTCCGTAAATTTACATCACCTCGCTAAATTTGATAGCTAAATAGTATTCTGATGGTTGTTGAGACTGGTGTGTCAGATTTAAAAATGTGATTGTTGAGGCTTACTTTGATGGTGAGATTTTAGAGGCCTATTTCCCTGCTTAACAAATGTATTATAGAGTGATGGATAACAGAGAGTCTAAGGATTACAATGAGAGATCAAGGAGTTCACCTGCAATATCTATTGCATTGACAGCCAACTTTATTGAAGTTTCACAATATTAACTGCCTCTCTGTGGACTGGCTTAACCAGGTAGGTGATTATCAATTTATCACCAGTCAAAACACAGATTGCTTCATGTACGGTGTCTGTGGCATAATCATGTACCTTGAATCTCATCAAACTCGAATGATCCTACTAGGATGATTCTTATAAGACTGAGAAAGAAACATTAGTTGGGAACTTCTCTAATTAAATTGTGTCTAATTCTCAGTTTGACAGAACATGATTCCTGGAGCATAGATCAAGAATTCATCATTCCGAAAAAGGGTAAAGAAAGCCTGAGAGATAGAATGGAGAGAACTGAGGTGATTCACTTCCTCTTCTTGAGCCTTGCTTCCTTTAACAACTCCTCACTCCCACTCCAGGGACAGAAGGCAAGAAATTGATCAGTCCTCAAAATCCACTCCAGAGGGGAAGACTTGTGCCCTGAAACTCCATCTAGCAGTATACAAACTGACTGAATTGCGTATAGGAAATTATCTGGGATAACCATGGACCGGCACCGAGATGTCTGCATGGCCTATTTGGTCCAATTTTCAATACAGCAAGAGGTTTTAAATTTTATAATTCCACTCTATTTTCTGATTCTATCTTTTAACAAAGTCTGATCTTTCTCCACATATTGAATTCCATTAGCTCCCTCCCAATTAATATTTGTTGAAGGCAGGCAATGAAAGAGAAGATTTTGGCCTTAAGTTTTTGTCTGATCAGGGCACAAATAAATAGCTACACTAGGCAGGGCACAGTGTAGCCTGTAATCCTAGCACTTTGGGAGGCCAAGCAAGAGGATCACTTGAGGCTGGCTAGGAGTTTGAGATCAGCCTGAGCAACATAACAAGACACCATCTCTACAAAAAAATTTAAAAATTAGCCTGGTGTAGTGGCACACACCTGTGGTCCCAGCTATTTGGGAGGCTGAAATGGGAGAATCACTTGAGCCCAGGAGGTCGAGGTTGCAGTGAGCTATGATTGTGCCACTGCACTCCAGCCTGGGCAACACAGCAAGATCCTGTCTCAAAAAAAAAAAAAAAAAACCTACACTAACAAACACTGATTGACCACTATGTTCACCAGGCACTATTCTAAGCACTTCTTCTATATTAATTTGTTTAATCTTCTAACCCTATGAGGAAAGTACTATTATTTTTCCTGTGTGATTCTTGATAAATTTGATGAATAGAAATACTAAGTAACTTGCCCAAGATTAGTCAGCCTGCAGATTGAGCCCCAGTGGATGACCCTAGAGCCTTATGAATTCTAAAACCTAATCTCTTTTCAGTCATACACTGATTAGATTGAGATTGAGTTTCTTTGCCCTTATTCTAGCTGCCTACCATTGTATAAGGCAGAACCTCTAGAGGAGTCATCTCTAGAGGTTTTCATACAAAATGTCTGGCACCCGATTAAAAAAAATGCCAAACATACCAAGAAACAGGACAAAAAGTAAAAAGACAATAGAAACAGGGCCAGAGATGATCCAAATAATAGAGTTATCAAAATTGGATTCAAATGTTCAAAAAACAGAGGACAAGAAAGCTTCGCCAAATGGAACCTTTAAAAAATCAAGTGAAAATGCTTGAACTGAAAAAAATATAACAAAGCTAACAATTCAGTCGATGAGTTTAATAGTAGACTAAACACAGGTGAAAAGAAGATTTGTACTGTAAGATATCTCAGTAGAAAATACTCAGACCAGAGCATGAAGAGAAAAAAATAAAAATATAGAGAAGAGTACAAGAGACACATGGGAGATGGCAGAATCCTAACGTAAGTGTACTTGAGGCCCCGGAAGTGAATTAGAGAGGAAATGGTGGCAAAACCAATATTTAAAGAGAAAATGTCTGCGAATTTTCCAAAACAGATAAAAGATGTTAAACCTCAGCAGGATAAATACATTACTATTCACTTTACAGTAAAATTGCCCAATGACAAAGACAAATAATACACCATAAGAACAGCCAGATAAAAAAACAAATTACCTTCAAAGGAACTACAATGACAACTAAGTTCTCAGCGGAAACCGTGGAAGCCAAAAGAAAATAGAATAACATCTTGAAGTGCTGAAATAAATTGTTGGCAACTTAGCAATCTATATCCAGCGAATACCTTTCCAATTTAATACAAGATTTTGTAGATAATACAGAATTCTGTCAGCAGATCCATACTAAAATAAATACTGATGGGAGTTCTTTAGACAGAAAGGAAATGATCCCGGCTGGAAAGACAGAATTGCAGAGAGGAATGAGGAGCAACAGAGAGGTAAATATGAGTATAAATATAAATGCCTATTGACTACAAAGTAATAATAATAGTTTATGGAGTTTAAAATACAAGTATAATTAAAATGTATGACAGCAATAACTCAAAACAGACAAAGGAAATAAATGAAGTTAAATATTCTTAAATCCTAGCACTGTCTGAGAAGTGATAAAACTACTAATTTATATTAGACGCTATTAAGTAAAGAATGCATGTTATTATAGCCAATAAATATAATTCCAAATATATCAGTAATTACATTAAATGTAATGGACTAAATGTTTCAATTGAAAGACAAAGTTTATCCAACGCAAAGAAAAAATAAAAATTTAACCATATGTTGCCTAAATAAGCATTCTCTTAATTATAAGGACACAGAAAGGTTGATAGTAAAAGAATGGAAGGAGAGATGTGTAAACACTACTATCAAACATAAAAAAAGAGATTTGATAAGGGTGTTTAAAAATTAATCTACCAGAAAGATAAGACAATTTCAAATTTGTATTATCTCAAAAAATGTAAAGCAAATATTGACAGAGCTAAAGGTACGAAGAGATAAATCCACAATGATAGTGGATACTTTAACACATTTTTCTCACTTACTAAATGATCAACTAGATGGTATCATTAATAAACTTGACTTAGTTCATATATAAAAAATTCTACATCTAATAAGGGAACATGGGACATTTATCAGGACTGATCATATGCCAGGCCATAAAACAAGTCCCCCAGTTCAAACAAATTTCAAAATATTGAAACTTTTAATGTGTTCTCTGACCTGAGTAGAATTAAGCTGGAAACCAGTAACAAAAATGATAACTAGAACATTCTACAAATATCTGGAAATTGGTCGAAGAAGAAATCACATTGAAAATTAGAAAATATTTTGAACCAAATGATAATAACATAACATATCAAAACTTGTGGATATAGGCCAAGTTGTCTTAGTGGAAAAAGCCAGTGGCAGTGGTTACTTGGGAAAAGAGGGATGATGACCAGGAGGCAGCATAGGCAGGGTCCCTTGGGAGCTGGCAATGTTCTATGTCTTGCAGGAGGAGGAGATTATATGAGTGTTTTACCTTTGTGAAAAATTCCCCAAGCTGCGTATTTATGCTTTGGGCATTTTTCTGCATGCATGCTATATTTGAAGAAAAAGTTTACTTAAAAACAAACTGGAAATTATTCCTGACCCCTCTTTTTCTCACATCCCACATTTGGTTCATCAACATTTCCTGTTGCCTTTAATTCAAAGTACATCCAGAATCTGGCCATTTCCTGCTACCTCCCCAGCTACTAATCTTGTCTGAACCAACAGCATCTCTCTCTCTTCATTTCAATTTCATGACTGCTCTCCCTGCTTCTGCCCTTTTTCCCTATAGTCTTTGGTCAACACAGCGACCAGGTGAACTGTTAATGCTGAATCAGATCATGTCACCAATCTCTATCCACCAAATTGTCCAATTGGATTCTTATTTCATGCACAATAAAAATCCAAAGGATTCTTACGATCTTTGTCTCTACATGATTTGAAACACCATCTCCTCTCCTATACCACCTCCTACCACTACCTTGTGTCTGCTCTAGCCCTACTGCCTCATCACTCTTCCTAGGCAGGCCAGGTACATTCCTGCCCCATGACATTTGCACTCACCATTCCCTCTCCCTGTTTCTTCCCCTAGATTCACAAAGCCGATCTCTCCAATATCACCTTATTCTGTGACCATTATCTATCATTGCAATTCCCTCCACCCCAAACAACCTCCAATCCCTCTTCAGTTTAATTTACCAAATACTAATCCAGCAACACAGTATGAGGCAAGTACTGTTCTAGGTGCTGAAGGCAAAACAGCAAACAAAACAAAGATTCCTGCATTCATGGGGCTTACAGTCTAGCAGGGGGAAACAAACAAACAATAAGCATAAATGCATTAATAATTATACAGTGTGTTAGACATATATAAATGCTATGCATAGAAAACTAGAACAGGGTAAGGGATATTAGTGACACTGTTCAGAGGGGATGAGAAAAGAGTTGTAATTGGAAATAGCATGTTCAGAGCAAGCTTTAGTGAGAATAACATCAGAACAAAATTTTAAAGGTAGTAAGGAAATTAGCCATGCAGATGCAGGGGAAGAGCTTTCCAAACGGGCAGAACAAATGCCAAGGCCAAAGGTATGAATGAGTGTGTCTGACATGCCTGAGGACTAGTAAAAAGGCATCCATGGCTACAGTGGTTTGTAGGGTAAGCAACTGTCCAAGTTTGCCAGGGATTCAGGGGTGTCCTTAGATGTGTGACTTTCAGTGATAAAGCAGGAGCGTCCATGGCAAACTAAGATAGTTAGTTGGTCATCTTAAATGGATATAGTTTTTGGAGGAGAGGTCAGAGAAGTAACAGGAGGAGGGTGGGGAATAGGGGTTGGAATAGGAATTCTCAGGAAGAACCATGAGAACCATTTTAAGCATCTGGTCTTTTAGAATGAAAAAAGTGGGGAGCCACAGGAGAGTTTTAAAGAGAAAAATGGTATGATCTGACTTACATTTTAAAAGACTTGGTCTGATTGCAGTGTTGAAAATGGGATATAGAAGGACAAGGGCAGAAGAAAAGCCACCATCTTGAATGCTATTGCAATAACCCAGGCAAGAGATGATGCTTGCTTGGACCAAGGAGCTACCAGTAGAGGCAGTGATGAGTGGTCAGATTCTGGATATATTTTGAAGGTTTAAAAAAAAATTTCCTAACAGGTTGGATGAGGGATAGAAGAGAAAGAGGAAGGATGACTTCCCAGAGTTTTCATCCAAGCAACTGGAAAAATGGAATTGCCAGCAGCTGAGATGAGAACAAATGAACACAGAGGAAGTTTGGAGAGAAAAAAAAATTAGTTCCATATTATGTCCTCTTTTCTCCTTTATTTTCCTCCATACCTCTTACCAACATTGACATACTATATATTTTACTTACTTATTTATCATCTGTATTCATCCACTAGAAGGTAATTTCCAAGAAGGCAAAGACGTTTGTTTTCATTCACTGCTATGTCACCAGCATCTAGAATAAATTTATTCATTCCATGAACATTTATGGAATACTTCCTAGATGATTGGAACTGTGCTAGGCTCCAGGAATACAATAAGCACAATATATGTTTGTAGAATTGCCAGATAAAATATAGAATGACCAGTTAAATTTGAATGGCATATAAACAATGAATAATTTTTAGTATAAGTATTTTCTATACTCAAATATTCCAATATGTATGTTCCATATTCAAATATCTAATTATGGGACTACTTATACTAAAAATTATTTGTTGTTTGTCTGGAAACTACATTTAACTAGGAGTCCTGTATTTTTATTTGCTAAATCTGACAACCCTATGTGCTTTCTGCCTTCAAGGAACTTAGAGTATGCTAGGATATATAGACAAAGAAACAATCTGTATGTAATAACCTAGGAATCCAGGACGCCATCAGCACACACAGGAGGATAACAAATAAAGATTCTAAAGGGGCATCCAAGAAGCTTCCTGAAAGAAGTGATGTGGCAACCAAGAGTAGCATTATCTACTGGAAAAAGAGAAGAAAGAGCATGCTGGGAAGATGGAACAACATGAGCTGAGCTTGAAGGCAGGAGAGACTATGGGACCCCAGGAAGTTGAAACTTGACCTGGTATCCTGAATGCACCTAGAGAACATGGCTGTGTGAGATGGGAGTTGAAGGAGTTATATCACCACAAAATATTGCTGCAATACACACTTGACTGAACAATTACTTTACCAGATATCTAGACCGAGGCCAGAAAATATAAGCACCTACAGCCAAGAGCAAGAGCAGTAATGGTGACTGTCTTCCGCACCCCACCAGGGAGTTGTGGCAGCAACCACAGAGGGTTCTGAGATTCACTGCCCACCAGCAGCACTTTGTCAGGCTGAACCATCATGACCAAGGGCAAAATGGAGGACGGCTTCATTCTGAAGAGTAATGTCATGTCCCCAGCTCCCTACAGGTAGAAACAGACAGACAGAACAAAGACTAATTTCCTAAAAACAGATAAACACCATGAGGAGTTCGGGGAGGGAGGAAATCCCATGGAAAAGACTAGAATTTACTTAGCAAAATGGGCAAAGTTTGGAGCCCTTTGTGACCCTATTTTGAATCCACAGGATGGGGAAAGTCTTGTGACATTTGGGTTCTACTGGAGCACATGTTCTCAACAAGGGTGATCTTACCCAAAGGAGGAGAAATTGGTTCTTGAGGGGGAAAAAATCTAGACATTATAATGGCTTGTTGCCTTCCAAAAGGTCACAGTGCATAAAAAGATACACAAGTCTTTCTGTGGTATTAAAATTCCACCAGAGAATGGAGTAAGGGGAAAAGTGAGGAGAATTAAGGGGGGGAAATGTCTAAAAAGCCTATTTGGGGGAAATAGTGAGAAAAATTGAGAAATATTAAAACTAAAACAAAGTTCTACTTGAGGGCTGGAGACCAGACAGCTTAAAAGATGTGATGTCCTGGGAGATGAGTAGGGGGCAATGATAGGAAGGAGTGGAATGGAGGGCATTCTGAGTGGCAGAAACAGCGTATGCACAGGCTTGGAGAAGGTAAACAACATAAAATGCAATCGCGTGGTCAAATAAGATAAGGTCTGAGAAAGGTTTATTGGATTTAGCAATTAGGAGGTCAGTGGCCATTTAACCTCCTTGTGCTTCAGTTTCAATACTTGTTAAATTAAATTGAAAAATAATCTCCAAGGCAACTTACAGCTCTAAAGACTCTTTCGCCAGGTTGGATCTCTTTACACACAGAGACACACAAACACATCCACACACTTATACGTACTCCCAACACACATGCTCATCTTTTTTCTTAATCGGATGTTCCTAACTCTCTAAAACTATATATGTCTTTGGAGAGTTCCAGTTCTCTTTGTTTAACTATAACAATGCTTTGAAAAAAATCAGTTATGAGAATCTACAGTGTCCTGATAAAATGAGCTGCTGAACAATAAACTGGTGAATATTATTTCCTATAAATGTTTCTAATGCCTTCTAAATACTTTTTATAATGTAATAAACTCTTTAGAATGTGGACACCAAATTTTATTTTATTTTATTTTATTTTATTTTATTTATTTATTTATTTATTTGAGACGGAGTCTCGCTCTGTCACCCAGGCTGGAGTGCAGTGGCCGGATCTCAGCTCACTGCAAGCTCCGCCTCCCGGGTTCACGCCATTCTCCTGCCTCAGCCTCCCGAGTAGCTGGGACTACAGGCGCCTGCCACCTCGCCTGGCTAAGTTTTTGTATTTTTAGTAGAGACGGGGTTTCACTGTGTTAGCCAGGATGGTCTCGATCTCCTGACCTCGTGATCCGCCCGTCTCGGCCTCCCAAAGTGCTGGGATTACAGGCTTGAGCCACCGCGCCCGGCCACCAAATTTTATTTCATTTGAAAAAATGATTTTAAAATAGATTTACTCAAACAGGGCAAAAAAAATTACTTTCTCTTTAAGCTATCACTCATTTATTAAATATTTACAAAGTGCCTACTATGTGTCAAATAAGATATGAGTTGCGGGAATATCAGAGAGTAAAACAAACAGTTCATAGCTTCCAGAGCTTAGGAGGAGCAAAGGGGATGAGAGTAATTAAAAAGTTGATGATGTCTGCACAACTTAGTCATTGCTATCATGGCCGCATTGGTAACATATCTGAAGCCTTCATGTTCCTGAAAATAGAGCACTGAGGAACAGGTAAAGTATCACTAAGGGGCAGCACAGACAGCAGTCACTCAGGAAAGGGTGTTCTTAACCATTTTGGATCCATAAACCCCTTCTTGGATCTTGGTTTTAATATGTAAAATAAAATTACAAATGAAAGCAATTATATTGGAATACAGTCATTTTTTTAAAAAATGAACAAGATAGTAATATATGTACTTCTTTATTACATTAAATAACAAGTCCGGCAGCTGTTCTCATACTTACTGTAATTCTGAGGTAGTGACAAGCACAAATGACATGGTGAGGTACTTGCACCTCTATAACATGTTCTGGAAATATTTGTGATTTCTAGAGATGACAAAGTCACAGATACAGCTAAGAATCCTATGGTTGTCACCTACATTCATAATTGAACAATGTTAAATTTCAGCTGGAGGTTAACTAAAGATTTTTTTCCGCTCGAAATTCACAGATTCCCCTGAATTCTATCCAGAGATCTCCGGAATTGGAGGTCTGTGACCCCCTGTTCTAGGGCATTAAGCTAAATCAGGATTTTTTTTTCTTTCAATAACATAGCTCCATGGTCACTTCTAGAGCTACAGCTCTATCATTGGGACTGCTCAAATGTGTAACTTGTTCATTACTTGGGACACACTGCCATCCCATGGCTCCTCTTGAAGAGTTGAGCATTAATAACCGACAACAAAGCAGCGTTTCAGGGCATTAGACCAAACCTGCAAATTAATGCACCGGTTCATCACAATTCATTAATCAAACTCAGACTAGGTTTAACAACAGATTATTAAAGACTCAAAATTATATCCACGGGAAAAAAAAAAGCAGCTCCCAGAGGGTCAAATGTAATGTGAATGGTTTTGCATAAAACCATAAACCTGCTATTAAATTAAAAACAGAAAAAATTATGTCCACTCCTTATCTCCAGGCATTTTTTTTTAAAGGAATGCTAACTAATTTATTTCTTCACTGTTCCTGGTTACACGGTAAAAGACTAAAAGGTTAAAATGCAATGGTTCTTTGATGTTTGGTTGAGCAACTTTCACTAACATGTTCTGATTGAGGTGAAGAAATTAATAAAATTATTTCCATAATTCATTACTAATGGGAAGCTGTCGATGCTTTCAGCTGACAGTTCACACGAATTCTCCTCAGACACTGAGACCCCTCATGGTGACTGACTGCTGGACTCACTCCTTCCGACTGTGTTCAGCAAAGCAGAGCCTGGCTCTCTGGTCCCACCGTTTCTTGATCTCTCACCTCTGTGTGTTTGTTCTTGATAAACAAGTCTGTTCTCTCTGTGGACAAAAGCAGAAGGGGAAAACAATGATTTTAATTTTTCTTTCCCTTCAGGGAATTTAGGGAGCCCCTCTGGGGAACCTCGATGACTTGTAAACATTCAGAATGCTATAATTTGGCAGATCACAGTGCTGCAACCAACTGTGCAATGAATTTTCTTAAAAGGTTAATATTTTAGTGCAGTAATCATAGATAAAGAGCATAAAATAATAAGATGTGTGGAACAAACAAATTTAAAGAACTGTATGGTGTTGCGACTTCTTTGCTCTTTCCCCATTAGAATTGAATCATTAGTTCTTTCTGGTTTTGCAGAAACAGATGCAAAAATTACTAGCACACATGCTGATTAAGGTAGGTAAGGGACATTTCTGGAAACACAAAATGTTTTATTCAAATTATGTACCTGTTTGATATGTATAGGGTGTTTTGGTCTTAGTACTTTCTGTTGTGAACTCCAGACTCCGTAAAGGGCAAAGACCACATCTGTGTTATGTATCTGAAGATAACTAATAACTTCTCTTTGAAGATAAGCTCCTGTACATTGGTCATACCAAGATGGCATCAAATAATATTATGGGTGAGGCAAAATATACCAGAAATTACATAATATTTGATTAATACATTATTATATTACATATGTGTGTATTTACATAAACATAGAATAGAAATAATCTAAGTCAGCATCTTCAAAGCACTTTATAAAAACAGTGAGATTCTAATACAACATGACTCAGGTTGAGATTTGGGTTATATTGTTGTGGTTACATCATGAACAACAAATACAGAGTTTAATTTTGTCTCCTTTCCCAACCCCCAGCGCTCTTTCCTGCTGGCTCAGAATCATAATCCATTTTAACACAACATAACAGACAGCCTTGCCTAATTGCTTAGTGATAACTTAAAATGAAATGTATTCACTCTATCCAGGTACAGAACCTGAAACATAGTAGATACTCCATAAAAATTTATTGAAATGAAAAATGAAACTTCCTCCCCTCTTTCCAAATGAAAACATACTATGTTACGATCATTCTTCCAAAATTAACTTAGTCACTACTGATTCCCACAAAGTGTTATCATAGAGATTAACTGCAAATAAGTTCTTCATTAAAATATTTTGGATTAATGCAGTGAGCCCTGAATTTCATGCAGATGTTTATGACTCTAACAGGAGAGAGAATGTATATACCAGAAGAGAAAATTATACTTACTTGAAAACATGACTATAAAACTCATATCATAGAAACTAGGGACATTGCAGGCCACCAAGATATCAAAAACGAGGTAAACATTAACTTTTGAATGATGGCACTCTGTGCAAAAGTGTACTATTGAGATTCCTTACCTCTCTAAGGTGAAATAAGTGGACAAATAATAGTAATAGCTACAGTGTATAAAGCTCTTACTCTGGAACAGAAATTTGCTACTTAGATGACATGAAACAGAAGCCCATGATGTAGATGGTGTGGGTATTAGCATGACCCTTCACAGACCAGGAACTTCAGAGAGCTCAGCAGCTCACCTAAGGTCATACAAGGGAGTTGCGGAGCCAAAACGCAGTTACATCTGGTTGACTCCAATTACTCTCTTCTCCTCTCCCATCTTTTCCCATACATGCCCTCCACTAAAGCTACCTCAAATGGAAAAAAATAAATACTGAAGGAAATATTTGGGCCCCATACATATTTTTGTGTCAGTTTTCCTTAGCCTACATATAAGTGCCAAAATAGCAAAATGCTCAACAGCTTGGGCCATGGCATCAGATTGTCTAGATCAGCTTCCCAGTTCCATGACTTCCTTGTGCAGACGATGTTCTTATCTTCTTTATGCCTCAGTTTCCTCATAAGTAAAATGGTTATGGCAATAATAGCAACATTGTGGGATTGTAGTGATAATTAAATGAATTAATAAAGAGCAAGTGCTCAATCCTGGACACATAGAAAGTGCTGAATACGTGTTTAAATGTTGGGTGCTAGTTTTAGCTCTTATGGCTATATTAGAAGACAGATTTGGTCACCTACAAGTCAGCTCGTTAGTTGATCAGCTTCCAATCATCAAGTTTTACTGAGCATCTAAAATATTGCAATCTAAGGAAAATAGCCTGAAAGTAGTCCTAATCTAAGACATTGGGTCGTAAATTCTTTGCTGTAACAGACAATTTGGCAATTCCTCACTAAGTAACCAAGAAGGGGTCATTAATGACCTTGGAAAGAATTTCGTTTAAATATGATTGGGAAAGAAAAGCTTATTACAGGGGCTAAGAAAACGGAATAATAAGGACATTGAAATAGCAGTATAGGTGATTCTTCTTAGCATTTTGGTAGTGAGTGCAAGGAGGGAATTTACTCAAGGGCTTGAAAGTATACAGGAAACAAGAAAGTAACTTCAACCTCAGTGATATGTGGCAGTTGTAAGAGAGAGTAAGCAGTTGGGGATTACAGCAATACTTGATGCATTCCCATGACTAAGTGACCCAGATGAGCTGATCTTTGCTACCCATTTTTATTTTTTAATTAATTAGTGTTTTACCCCAAATCAATCAGTTTATCTTTCTGGGTTTCAGTTTTTCAACTCTTAAATATTAATGAGGGGTAAGGGTGAGTGAACAGTTAGCAAAAACATGATAGAGAAGGAACAGTTGCCATATATTTTGTCCATGAAATCACTAGAGCTTCCAAATTAATATATTCTTTGATAGTGTACAAAAGAGGGAACCAAGATTTACCCTTGCAATGTGATTTCCAATGTTCAAATGTAGAAATTAAGGCCCAAGATCACCCAGCCAGGAATCACAATATTGAGATTTGAACCCACAGTGGAGTCTCTTCAGAAGTCTGTTATTTCCACAACTTCAACTTGCCCTTCTAATGAAACGAGAATTCAAATAACATTTGATGACTATTATCTCTTAGGTGTAACTAGTTTTTATACATTATAACTATTAGACACTTTTAGCCAATTATACATAAGAATAATAAATATATTGATAATGTTTCTTATTTGTAAAAACTGCTTGAAATAACACCTTCTATACTGGCTCCAACATATGATAAAACTAAGTATCTGAATATTTTAGCATTGTTATTAGAACTGATGCAACACTAAATTAAAAATGACCACATATAGAGCACCCACACCCATATAACCTGAATTAGTTCTCTGAAACATCATACTCATTGATTGAATATTAAACACTTGTATTCCCTGCTGTAGGGAATCTTTTAAACTACTACAAGCAAGGGGAGCCAATGAACTGTCTAGACACTGGGGGCAAACACTTTCTAGACCTTTTCCTCTTGGTTGGAAAGGCAAAGGGATTTTGTTAGTTGATGGGAGAAGATAATGAGAAGAAAGAACACACAGAAGTCTAAGGTAAGCTGAACGACGTATAAATTCCTTCTTTGTAGGAAAGGAATCTTGCCCTTCATACCCTACCTAAGTTACTCCCAGGTAAAGATGTCTAAGTGACAGAGGCCTTCACCACAAGTCAAATCTACATAACCACAGGTAAACACAACTGTTGAGCCTTATTTCTAAGCTATATTTCATAAAATCGCTCTCTCTGGATCAATAAAATGCAAATGCTAAAATTATCCTGTTAACCATCAAAATAAAAAGGACCTTGAGAATAAAGTTGTCATTCTTAATTAAAATGGTCTCTTTAATTTCTTTGCTCTAACTAACTAAAGTAGATACTAATACTGTAAACACTTAATTGACTAAAGAAAGATTCTATCCATACCCCCAATTAGAGAACACTTAATTTATATATGATGCAGCTCATAACTATTTAGCAGTATGGTTGAGATAAGTCTCTTTGGCCTACTTTTTAAATGATTAAATACTCTCCATCCAACTGAATGGATGTCTTCCGAGTTGCATTTTGCATGCTAAAACATTCTTTAAACACATAGGCCATCACTCAGATTTAAGAGGAAAAAAACCTTAGCGACAGTACATTCATTATGTCTTTATTAACACAGGACTTTTCCATAGGGTTATGTGCAGCTGGAAATGAGGTTCAGTTTAATAACAAAGCAAGCATTCCTAGCACTACAAAAATTATAAAATTTTAATGTTTAATGTGTTGCTTAATTGCAGAAAACTCTGAAAAGAATAATATCCTTGAAATTTACTATGCAAATACTCTTAATTTATGACAAATAGCTCCTTAAAACACAAGTATTAAATCTCTATTAGATTTGTTGAGGTAATGTACTAATATGCATCACTAAGGTCTTAAATTTCTAAGTAGCAATGCTGCTTGTTAGATGCAAATAAGGATTACCTTAATTAAAATACACTATCTACAGCCTCTCAGCAGATTTAGCTCAGTCTGTATATAGGACAGGTTCATTATCTACCTCAAGTTAATAAAAGTATGACCTACTGCGGTTATTTCTTTTAAAATTTAATTTTAATTACTATTTTGTTAATGGAAATAAAGCATAAAAGAATTGTGAGTGTGATCCGAAAGCAATTTTGAAAACTTAATTAAAATACCTCTTGAAAGCTTCAAAAGGAATTTAGTACTTACATGGTTTGATAATGATGGCCTTACAAATACAGCGTTAGATACCAACTCTCTAAAAAAAAATGTTGAATGAAACGTACTTTAGAACTATAGAGTTTCCTTAGTCTGCATCTTGAACTAATGGTCCAACTAAATAGGTGTAAACGTAAAACTTTTAATTCAAAATTTCAACATTAGACAAAGGCTCTTAACAAAGAAATGAAATGAATAACCATTACACAACGCCTTTACAATACATAAACCTTAAGTGCATTCAGAGTTTTTACATAAAACTATAATCGTTTAATCCAGAAAATTGCAGATGTGTTCAATTTGTCTTCTAGTCCTTCGGGACCTGAATATAAAATTAAAAGACTAGTAATGTTGTATAAAATTCAGTACCAGAGTTTTATTAGGCAGCTTCCACTTCCATCTAAATTTCAAAGGTTTATACATATATTATTGATCTTATCTGTGAACATATTGGTTCAGTTAGGAGCCTTTAAACATAACACAATCCATAGATTTTATTGAGATTCACTACTCCTCATGAAAAAGATAAGAATATGAGACAGAGGGTATAACAAAGAGCATGCTCCAGGCCAGAAATACAGTCTTTGTGATATTCAAAATATATTTAGCAACTCTTACATTACAAACCTAGCAATGTTATGGTTCATATCGCAATGTGCATTTTTGTATCAGACTACTTGACTACTAGTAAGCAAAACCTCTGAATTCATTAGCAATAATAAATTTTTCTTTTTATGATTATTTAATGGAAAAGGCATTTTGCCAGACACCACTCCCAACCATGTCCAAAAGAAAAACATATCCAGTATGCCCTTCTATTTAGCATAGAGTCATGAATCTAATCTTTAAAACATTGGAATCCTAACTTCAGAGATAAAAGAAATTGAATTTAAAATGAAAAATGAGAACATATGACTAAAATAGTGAGATATCAATTAAGTTGAGATACTACTGAATTTCGGTAATTCTATATTAAGCTAGAAATGTGATTTAAATTCACACCCACAAATTTGACCTAATCTAATTACCTAAACAAAGTCTGTAAATATAGAAGAGTATATCTTTTGGTATATCTTTTTATTCACCACACAGAAAATTGCCAATTTATAAGTGAGTTGTTTTCTCAGAGTTTATTTACATGTCATATTTTTGAAACTTATGATGAATATTACCCTAGAAGTAATAAATGAAGATTAGGTTTTCCTGAAAAAAAAAATCTATAAAAGCTCAATGTAGGCTTATAGCATATCTGAAATATCTGCAATGAAATATAGCAGGAAGCAAGATTGTTTCATACTAGTAATTAAAGAAAATGGAAAGTCAAATAGAATAAAAGATCGTTTATTATTCTTAAATGCTCTAGGAATAATAGATTTAATTGGATGACAAAACAACGTGAAATGAGATGTTTGTGAGCATTCTGAAAAGGACTTCTGAGCTTTTTCAAGGTCTTTGGAAGTGGTTACCACCAGTTCTCTATTAGGGCCTAATTTCACATGACTACATAACAATATGTATTAGCTGTACAATTATGGTAAATTTTAAAACTAGTGACCTTCCCTTCCCTCATTACTGGTATTCCCTAATATTAATGTTGTTTTCATCATAATGATGAGAATAATCAATAATGATAAGAATAATTTTTAACTTATAGTTGGGATGGAAAATGAGAAATAACAGAGAAAGATTTTTCTGGAGATAATTAAGCATGCATTGGAAGAGAGGAAAGGGGGAAGGAAGAAATAATGGAAAGGAAAAGAAGGGAGAAGGGGGTTAAGAAGAAAGTGTGTACATGTGAAAAAATAGTAACTTCAGGTCTATTGGTGTATGGAGTTTTTTGATTGTTTGGCTTTTATGTTTTGGTTTGGGGTGTGTGTGTGTGTGTGTGTGTTGTGTGTGTAAAACAGAGAAGAAAAGGAAGTAGCAAGAATAGTATGGTTTCCTAACACCATCCTTCCATTTAAGTTAGTTTTTTCATTTCAATTGTTTCTTTTGAAGGCAAACATGCCAAAACAGTGAATGATCCATCTGATCCCTTAATACAAAATATAGTGGCTTATGTTTCTAAAGTAAGAAGCATTGAGAAGGGGTATAATAAATAATTCTTAGAATAATTCAGCAGAATTTTTCCATAAAACCACAGTGGTTTAGCTATATTATTGCAAAACATTTTGTTTGTATTTTGGCCCTCCAGGACCCATGCAAATTATTGAACTGAAAATATACTGCATAAAATTCATTACCAGAGCTAGGCAAGGACAAAATAAAAGTCTCAGAGACTTTAACATGCTTATGTGCATTGAGACTCCTTAAGAGTGTGCAGTGCTTCCGCACAAGTGTGAACTCTCTCAAGGGGTTAACTCTCTGTGGTAGTATTCTGTGAAACACATTCTGTGAAGAGCGGAGTTATAGTCACAAATGAGACAAAAATTCCCACTAGCACCCCTATTGCCCAATGATCCTCACTAATACCCCTATTGCCCAGTGACTCCCACTAACACTCCTGATTCCCGTTAACACCACTATTGTCCAACAGTATTTTGGAGGATCTAGCCAATGCAGTGAAACAAGATAAAGAAATGTGGCATAAACTGGAAGGAAGAGACAGTATTGTCATTCTTTGCAAATGATATTAGAAAATCCAAGAAAATCAACTAAAACCTATTAAAACTTATAAAAGAGTTCAGAAGAATACAGAAAAACACAAAATCAATAATTTTCACTTATACTAA
Organism: Macaca fascicularis; assembly: GCF_037993035.2. Classification (NCBI taxonomy): domain Eukaryota; kingdom Metazoa; phylum Chordata; class Mammalia; order Primates; family Cercopithecidae; genus Macaca; species Macaca fascicularis. The sequence continues at coordinate 139,120,611 of NC_088375.1, forward strand.
CAGCAATCAGTTGGAAAACATAATAGAAAAAATATTCCACTCATAATAGGAATTTGAAAGGGAGAGAGATCACCCAAAAGAAAAATGGGCAAAGAATATTAATAAGCAATTAACAAGAATATGCAAATAGCCAATTAACATATGAACAGATGTTCAAACTCAATAATAATCAAAAAAATATAAATTAAAACAAGATGCCATTTTCCCCTTATGAGAACTGAAATGATTTAAAACGTGGTAATACCACATCTTGACATGAAATGTGGAGGGAAAAGATATTCATATGAGTAGTATTACTCAGAGTCCAGACAGAAAACAAAGATCACATTAAAATACGGTAATTTGAAGAGTGTTTAACAAAAGGATTATTAATATGGGTGAAGACAGGGTGGAGAGAACCTATAAAGGACGGTGCAGTCCCCAGGGCTACAAGCAGAGGGACAAAGCTGAGCAGACAGGCTCAATGACCAGGAACTGTGACACTGGGTCAAGGGAGGCAGCCACAGCTCATCAACCCTGCAGACAAAGCCAGGAGAAGCAAACCTCAACTGAACTCTCCTCTTTCCTTCTCATCTCCTGCCAGTATCTCTCATTAATCCAGCACTACCATAAGGCAGAAGCCAAGGGACCTTTACTCCCAGGTCAGCCTCCCAGAGCACAAAACAGGCAGGAGTTGGTACGGATGGAAAGGAGTATGGGGTGCACCTGGAGAAGCAACAGAAGATATCCAGTGTGACAGTGTTGGGGCAAGTATAAATTAGTAAAGCCAAATTGGATGATAATTTGGCAATAAGTGACAAATTCAAGTATTCACATATACCACAATATTTGCACAGTCATTTTAAAAAAGGAAAAAGTTTTGGTCAAGGCTGGCACCATCAAGCCATAGGGAATCCAGGGGCAGATCTGCCTTCAGAAATGCCTGGATCTGGGGAGTCAAACGTCATCAGGTTTTTTCTTTCTCCTTCCCAGAGCCTACCAGCACTGCTTCCTCATACTGGCTTCATTCTTCCAGGCCAGCTGTTCCCACAAGTTCAATCCATGGCTTCAGGTAATAGTAAACTTATGTTCTCCAAGATTCGTGGCTAAAGAGAAAAGAGGTTCCCGGGCGCTTCTATTAAAATTATTTCAGGAAATGCTGCTGATTGGGCATGCCTGGATCACATGGTCAACCGTGGACAAATAACACAGCAGGCCAGGGCAGCAGGGCATGGGGTTAGACCCTTTCTGACACACATGTCTACCCTGCAGCTACAGAGTGTGAGTATCTGATTACCCCCCACCACAATCACATTTGGGATAGAAAAAGCACAATTCCCCAAGAGAGAAATTTTTTTCTGAGCAGGAAAAGGTAAATAAACATTACATAAATGGTAACCTTAGGCAATACCTAATATCTCTGAGCCTCAGTCTCCTTATATATGAAATGAAAGAGATGGTCATATCTATATACCAGGGTTGTTATGGGATTAACCCTGTAGGTTAATCTTATTCTTATCTTTATTCTTATTCTTAGGCTTATTTTTTTTTTTAACCTCCACCTCCCGGGTTCAAGCGATTCTCCTGCCTCAGCCTCCCGAGTAGCTGGGATTACAGGCATGCACCACCACGCCCGACTAATTTAGTATTTTTAGTAGAGATAGGTTTTCTCTTTGTTGATCAGGCTGGTCTCGAAGCCCACCTTGGCCTCCCAAAGTGCTGGGATTACAAGCGTGAGCCACCGTGCCTGGCTATCATCTTATTATTCTTATCTTTCTATTTCATATTATTTTTAACATAATATGTATTATTTTAATCATGAATAAGAAAGATGTTTCCATGTGAGAAAAAAGGAGTTAACAGCATTAACTGAGGAAGAGTCATCAAGTAAGTTAATCATTTATGATTCAAAATTTGGATTGCCCTTATATTTGCTATTTACAAATTACTTACTATTAACAATTACTGCACTAAGTGTTTTACATACATTATCTAGTTTAATCCTTACAAATATTTCATACACAAATTCCAATTTTACTGACAAACCTGAAACTCAGAAAAGTAAACTAATGTACCTGAGAACATAAAGCCAACAATTAATGGAGCCGCTATGTAATGCCAGGTCTGCCCAAAGCAAGGAGGGATCTGCAAACTATAACCCACGTGCCAAATGCCAGCCACCCCTCATTTTTCCACGGCCTGTGAGCTAAGAATGACTTTTACTGTTTTGTTTTTTGAGACCAGGTTTCACTCTGTCACCCAGGCTGGAGTGTAGTGGCGTGATCTCAATTCACTGCAACTTCCACCCCCAGGTTCAAGTGATTCTCCTGCCTCAGTCTCCCGAGTAGCTGTGATTACAGGTGCCCACCACCATGCCCGGCTAATTTTTGTTTTTTTAGTGGAGATGGGAGTTCACCATGTTGGCCAGGCTGGTCTCGAACTCCTGACCTCTAGTGATCCACCCACCTCGGCCTCCCAAAGTGCTGGAATTACAGGCGTGGGCCACCGGGCACCCAGCTGACTTTTATATTTTTTAGTTGTTGAAAAAATTTAGAAAAATACTTTGTGACACATGAATTATTTGAAATTCAAGTTTCAGTGTTCATAAATAGCATTTATTGGAACACAGTCATGCTTAGTTGTTTAAATATTTCTTATACCTGCTTTAATGCTGCAGTGGCAGAGTGAAGTAGTTGTGACAGAGATCATATGGACCACAATAACTAAGATATTTACTACCTGGTCTTTTGCAGAAAGTTTGGCAACACCTGGTCTAAGTAAAAAAACACATCATCTTTCAAATACATCTCACTGTCTCTCCAGGTACTGCCTAAAAATTATACATTGGTTGCTACCGTTGAGAGATCTCTGGGAGCCCTACCAAGAGTATTTCAGTGCAAAAAAGATAAAAGAGGATGAACAAATTCAAGTTGTAAGAATGAAGAGAGTTCGATGATAATGTCTGCTCAGGACAAGGTAGAAGGAAACAGGGTTATTGATTCTTACGTGACATACGGACTGACCATTCAGTTACATGAAATGTTATCAAGTTGAATACCTGAACTCGATATCACACAACATTCACAAAACCTAATGAGTCAGGAAAACTTTTTTGAGAAAAGAAAGTTTAAAAGTAAACCCTACCTTATATTCTAAATTTATTCAATTCAAAAGCAACAAATAAAAGGGATAGAAGTAATGACTTATTCAAATTCTTATAATGGAAAAAAAGAAATTTGAATTGGTTTGTAAATTTCAGAAATAGTCTGCTTTTTCACTATATACAAAATATATGAACTTCCAGATTCAAAGTAATCCTAGAGGTTTTCTTAGTGCATTCCCTGTTTTATTATACCATTACTACCTTAAAACATCCTTGGAAATTATCTACTATTTTCTCAAAAATCTCTTTAAGACTGAATAATCACATGTGTTCACACAATCTTTTCTTATAACCTTAATACCTAAGCAATGTTTTTGATATAATCAAAATATTAAGAACAATTTTTCATCAGACAGACTAGTAGATTCATGACTTCCTTTTATTTTATTACTGATTTACTGTGTAGCTTAGATGTATATGGATTTTAGTAGGTTTAATTGACACGTAACAGTTGTACATATTTATGGGGTACATAGTAATGTTTTCATACAATTAGAGTGATCGATTTAGGGTAATTAACATATCTATCATCTCAAACATTTATTATTTCTTTGTGTTGGGAACATTCAATATTCTCTTTCCAGCTATTTGAAACTATGTACTATTGTTAACAATAGTTATTCTACAGTGGTATAGAATACTAGAACTTATTCCTTCTATCTAGCTATAATTTTGTATCCTTTAATACATTTCTCCCTATTCCTCCTTTTCCCCTCCCCTTCCAAACCACTAATATCCTTCATTCTACTTTTTACTTCTATGAGATCTGCTTTTCTTTTAACTTCTACATATGTGTGAGGGCATGCAGTATTGAATGTTCTGTTTCTGGCTTATTTCACTTAACAAAATGTCCTCCAGTTCCATCTGTGTTTCCAAGAATGACAGGATTTTACTTTTTTATTGCTGAATAGTATTTCATTGTGTATATATAACACATTTTCTTTACCCATTCATGGACACCTAGGTTGATTCCATATCTTGGCTATTATAAATAGTGCTGCAATAAACATGGGGGTGCAGTCTCTTCAATATACTAATTTCCTTTCTTTTGAATAAGTGCCCAGTAGCAGGATTGCTGAATCATATGGTACTTCTATTTGTGTTTTTTTGAGGAACTCCCATATTGTTCTCCATAGTAGCTTCCCTAGTTTACATTCCCACCAACAGTGTATAAGAGTCCCCATTCTCTGTATCCTCACCAGCATTTATTTTTTGTCTTTTTGATAATAGGCATCCAAACCATGGTGAGATAGCTTACTGTTGTTTTTATTTGCATGTCCCTGATTATTACTGTTGTTGAGCATCTTTTTATACCTTTGTTGTTCGTTTGTATTTCTCTTTTGAGAAATGTCTGTTCAGATCCTTTGCCCACTTTTTAATCAGATTTTTTTTTGCCTTTTTGTTATTGAGATGTTTGAATTCCTTGTATATTCTAGATATAAGTCTCCTGTCAGATGAACAGTTTGCAAATATTTTCTCCTATTCTGTAGGCTGTCTTTTCACTCTATTGGTTGTTTCCTTTGCTGTGCAAAAGCTATTTGGTTTGATATAATCCCATTTGTTTATTTTTGCTTTTGCTGTCTGTGCTTTTGAGGTCTCATTCATAATAAGTCTCTTCCCAAGCCAATGTTTCCCATATGTTTTCTTCTAGTAATTTTATAGTTTTGGGTGTTACATTTAGATCTTCGATCCATTTACAGTTGATTTTTGTATAGAGTGAGAGGTAGGGGTCTAGTTTCCTTCTTCTGTATATGGGTATCCAGTTTCCCTAGCATCATTATTAAAGAGATTGCTCTTTCCACAATAAGTGTTCTTGGCACCTTTGTCAAAAATCAGTTGACTGTAAATACGTGGATTAGTTTATGGGTTCTCTATTTTGTTCCATTGGTCTGTGTGTCTGTTATTATGCCAGTACCATACTGTTTTGGTTACTACAGCATTGTATTATACTTCAAAGTCTGGTAACGTGATGCCTTTAGCTTTGTTCTTGTTGCTTAAGATTGTTTTGGCTCTTTGGGATTTTCGTGTGTGTGTGTGTGGTTCTGCACACATTTTAGGTTTTATTTTTCTATGTCTGTGAAGAATGTCATTGGTATTTTGATAGGGATTGCATTGAATCTGCAGATTGCTTTGACTGGTATGGTCTTTTTAACAATATTTTTAATTCTTCTGATATGTAATCATGGGATGTCTTCCATTTGTTTATATCCTCTTTAATTTCTTTCACCCATGTTTTGTAGTTTTCTTTGTAGAGGTCTTTCACCTCCTTGGTTTAAATTTATTCCTAAGAATTTTATTTTATTTGTAGCTACTATAAGTAGGATTACTTTCTTGGTTTATTTTTCAGATTGTTCACTCTTGGCATATAGAAATGTTACTAATTTTTTATGTTGATTTTGCATCTGGCAACTTTATTGAATTTATCAGTTCAAAAATTACATGGTAGAATCTTTAGGTTTTTCTATATATAAGATCACATCATCTGCAAATAGGGACAATTTTACTTTCTCTTTTCCAAACTGGATGCCCTTTATTTCTTTCTCTTGCCTAATTGCTCAAGGTAGAACTGCAGTACTATATTGAATGAGAATGGTAGAGCAGGTATCTTTGTCTTAGTCCAGTTCTTAGAGAAAAAGCTTTCAGCTTTTTTTCATTCAGTAAGATGTTAGCTGCAGGTTTCTCATACATGGCATTTATTATGTTGAGGTAATTTATACTTAATTTACCAAGAGTTTTAATCATGAAGGGATGTTTAATTTTCTCAATGATTTTTCTTCAACATTTAAGACAATTATATAATTATATGGTCTTTTGACCTTCATTCTACTGATGTGATCCATGACATTTTATTGATTTGCCTGTGTTGCACTATCCTCGCATTCCTGGAATAAATTCCACTTGAGCATAGTGTGTTATCTTTTTTTTTTTTTTTTTTTTTTGAGACGGAGTCTTGCTCTAGGCAATGGCATGATCTCGGCTCACTGCAAGCTCCGCCTCCCAGGTTCACACCATTCTCCTGCCTCAGCCTCTGGAGTAGCTGAGACTACAAGCACCCACCACTACACCCGGCTAATTTTTTGTGTTTTTAGTAGAGACGGGATTTGTCCGTGTTAGCCAGGATGGTCTCAATCTCCTGACATCGTGATCCACCCGCCTCGGTCTCCCAAAGTACTGGGATTACAGGTGTGAGTCACCGTGCCCAGCCAGTGTGTTATCTTCTTGATGCATTGTTGGATTTGCTTTGCTAGTATTTTCTTGAGAATTTTTGCAACTGTGTTCATCAGGGATGTTATTAACCTGTAGTTCTCTCTCTCTCTCTCTGTCTCTCTCTGTTATGTCCATATCTGACTTTTGCATCAGGGTTATGCTGGCCTCACAGAATGAGTTATCAAGAAGAATTCCCTTTGCTTTAATTTTTTTGAATAGTTTGAAAGAATTGTTATTCATTTTTCTTTAAAGGTTTGAAAGAATTCAGTAGCGAAGCCATTCAGTCCTGAACTTTTCTTTGTTGGGAGACTTTTTATTATTGATTCACTCTTGTTTTATGTTTTTAGTCTGTTCAGATTTTCTATTTCTTCTTGATTCAATCTTTTTAGGTTGATAAATTGTCCAGTAATTTATCTATTTTCTTTGTGTTTTCAAGTTTGTTGGCATATAGTTGTTCATAGTACTCTGTAGTGATTTTTTTTACTTATGTGGTATTCATTGTGATGTCTTCTTTTTCATTTATGCTTTTATTTATTTTGGTCTTCTCTCTTGTTTTTCTTAGTCTGTCAATTTTTTATCTTTTTCAAAAAAGCATTTTTGTTCATTGATTTTTTGTGTTTATTTTTAGTCTCAATTTCCTTTATTTGTGCTCTAATCTTTATTATTTCTTTCCATTTACTAACTTTGGATTTAGTTTATTTTTGCTTTTCTAGTTCCTTCAGATGCATCATTAGGTTGTTTTAAATATACCTAGTTTTTATGTTGGCATTTATTACTATGAACTTGCCTCTTAATACTGCTTTTCTAAACTTGTATAAAGTTAATAATTTTTTTAAATACTGCTTTTGCTGTGTCTCAAATATTTTGGTAAGTTATATTTCTATTTTCATTTGTTTCAAGAAATTTTGTAAATTTTATTCTTAGTTTGTTTCTTCACTTGTTGGTTATTCAAGAGTATGTTGTTTAATTGTCATGTATTTGTATATTTTCAAATGTTCTTCCTATTACTGATGTCTAGTATTATTCCATCATGGTTCAAATAAGAAACTTGATGTGATTTCACTTCTTAAAAAACTTTTGAGACTTGCTTTGTGTCCTAACATATGGTCAGTCCTGGAGAATGTCCCACATACTGATGAAAAAAATATATATATTCTTCATCAGTTGGGTGAAATGTTCTATAAATGTCTGTTAGGTCTATTGGGTCTGTGGTATGATTTAAATCCAGAGTTTCTATGTTGATTTTCTGTCTAGATGATCTGACCATTGCTGAGAGTGGGATGTTGAAGTCCCCAGGTATTATTGTGTTTCAGTCTATCTCTTTCTTTGAATCTAATAATATTTGCTCTATAGATCTGAGTACTCTGATGTTTTGTGCATATATATTTACAATTGTAATATTCTCTTGCTGAATTTATCAGTTTATTATCATATAATGTCCGTCTTTGACTGTATAGCTTTTGACTTGGAGTCTGTTTTGTCTGATGTATGTATAGCTATTCCTGCTCATTTTTGGTTTCTAATTGCATGGAGTATCTTTTTCCATCCCTTCTCTTTTGGTGTATGTGTGTTTTTGCTGGTGAGGTGAGTTTTTTGCAGGCAGCATATAGTTGAGTCTTAGGTGTTTTTTTAATCCATTTAGCCAGTCTTATATTTTTTAAACAAGAAATTTAATCCATTTACATTCAAGGTTATACTTAAGATGTACATACATTTTATCTAAGCTTTAAGTTATTTATTTATGAATCTAAGATAACATGGAATTTTTTGAGAATTTGACTAGAAACTTTATAAATTCCTTTATGGTTTCTGACACATGTCAAGTAAGTACAAGGCATTCTCCTCATGATATCTGCTATATACTTAATGTTCGTGGCTCTCCCAAATTCATGTTAAAATTTAATCTCCATTGTGTAGTCTAAGAGGTGAGGTATTTTGAGGAGTGATTAAGGGTTTTGCCCTTATTAATGGTATTAATGCTATTATAAAAGAAGCTTCAGAGAGCTGCCTTTTTTTTCAATTCCTTCTACCATGTGAGGACACCGCATTTGTCCCTTCTAGAAGATGCAGCAACAAAGCACCATCTATGAAACAGAAAGCAAGCCCTCACCAGGGACCAAATATACCAGCCCCTTAATCTTGGGATTCCCAGCCTCCAAAAGTGTAAGAAATAAACTTCCATTACTTATAAATTTCCTAGTCTAAGATACGTTGTTTTAACACTAGGAACAAACTAAGACAGTATCACTGACTCTATTTCTCAAAGTTAAAAATATGAGGTCCCCCAAAAGAACCACAAGGAGTGAGCCACTGGGCTACAGGAAAAGGTATATTAGCCTGAAGACAGAATGTTAGCACTAAGCACCGCTTGTTAGCTTCATCATCTTGAGCAAGTTACTTAATATTTTAGCTTCTGCTTTCTCTATTATCTCAGCATTTGTGTATATCATGTGTATCAAAGCCTTCTGCAGATAGTGAAGTGTTATAAGAGATGTAAGTTTGTATATTGTCCTCAATAATTTTCCTTAGAGGCTCAAAGGAAACTGATTTAGAAACGCGATACATTGCATAGATAGAACCAGATCTTTTTTAAAATTTTTTATTTTTTATTTTTATACTTTAAGTTCTAGGGTGCATGTGCACAATGTGCAGGTTTGTTACATATGTATACATGTGCCATATTGGTGTACTGCACCCATCAACTCATCATTTACATTAGGTATATCGCCTAATTATATCCCTTCCCCCTCTCTCCACCCTACAACAAGCCCTGGTGTGTCATGTTCCCCACCTGTGTCCAACTGTTCTCATTGTTCAGTTCCCACTTATGAGTGAGAAAATGCGGTGTTTGGTTTTCTGTCCTTGCGATAGTTTGCTGAGAATGATGGTTTCCAGCTTCATCCATGTCCCTACAAAGGACATGAACTCATCCATTTTTATGGCTGCATAGCATTCCATGGTGTATATGTGCCACATTTTCTTAATCCAGTCTATCATTGATGGACATTTGGGTTGGTTCCAAGTTTTTTTCCAGCACCATTTGTTAAATAGAGAATTCTTTCCCCATTTCTTTGCTATTGTGAATAGTGCTGCAATAATCATATGTGTGCATGTATCTTTATAGCAGCATGATTTATAATCCTTTGGGTATATGCCCAGTAATGGAATGACTGGGTCAAATGGTATTTCTAGTTTTAGATCCTTGAGGAATCACCACACTGTCTTCCACAATGGTTGAACTAGTTTACAGTCTCACCAACAGTGTAAAAGTGTTCCTATTTCTCCACATCCTCTCCAGCACTTCTTGTTTCCAGACTTTTTAATGATCACCATTCTAACTGGTGTGAGATGGTATCTCATTGTGGTTTTGATTTGCATTTCTCTGATGGCCAGTGATGATGAGCATTTTTTCATGTGTCTGTTTGTTGCATAAATGTCTTCTTTTGCCAAGTGTCTGTTCATATCCTTTGCCCACTTTTTGATGGGGTTGTTTGATTTTTTTCTTGTAAATTTGTTTAAGTTCTTTGTAGATTCCAGATATTAGCCCTTTGTCAGATGGGTGGATTATAAGAATTTTCTCGCATTCTGTAGGTTTCCTGTTCACTCTGATGGTAGTTTCTTTTGCTGTGCAGAAGCTCTTTAGTTTAATTAGATCCCATTTCTCAATTTTGGCTTTTGTTGCCATTGCTTTTGGTGTTTTAGTCATGAAGTCCTTGCCCATGCCTATGTCCTGAATGGTATTGCCTACGTTTTCTTCTAGGGTTTTCATGGTTTAAGTCTAACATTTAAGTCTTTAATCCATCTTAAATTAATTTTTGTACAAGGTGTAAGGAAGGGATCCAGTTTCAACTTTCTACATATGGCTAGCCAGTTTTTCCAGCACCATTTGTTAAATAAGGAATTCTTTCCCCATTTCTTGTTTTTGTCAGGTTTGTGAAAGATCAGATGGTTGTAGATGTGTGGTGTTATTTCTGAGGGCTCTATTCTGTTCCGTTGGTCTGTATCTCTGTTTTGGTACCAGTACCATACTGTTTTGGTTACTGTAGCCTTGTAGTATAGTTTGAAGTCTGGTAGTGTGATGCCTCCAGCTTTGTTCTTTTTGCTTAGGATTGTCTTGGCAATGTGGGCTCTTTTTTGGTTCCATATGAACTTTAGAGTAGTTTTTTCCAATTCTGTGAAGAAAGTCATTGGTAGCTTGATGGGGATGGCATCGAATCTATAAATTATCTTGGGCAGTATGGCCATTTTCCCCGATATTGATTCTTCCTATCCATGAGCATGGTATGTTCTTCCATTTGTTTGTGTTCTCTTTTATTTCGTTGAGCAGTGGTTTGTAGTTCTCCTTGAAGAGGTCCTTCACATCCCCTGTAAGTTGGATTCCTAGGTATTTTAGTCTCTTTGAAGCAATTGTGAATGGGAGTTCACTCATGATTTGGCTCTCTGTTTGTCTGTTATTGGTATATAGGAATTCTTGTGAGTTTTGCACATTGATTTTGTATCCTGAGACTTTGCTGAAGTTGCTTATCAGCTTAAGGAGATTTGGGGCTGAGACCATGGGGTTTTTTGGATATACAGTCATGTCATCTGCAAACAGGGACAGTTTTACTTCCTCTTTTCCTACTTAAATACACTTTATTTCTTTCTTTTGCCTGATTGCGTTGGCCAGAACTTCCAACACTATGTTGAATAGGAGTGGCTAGAGAGGGCATCCTTGTCTTGTGCCAGTTTTCAAAGGGAATGCTTCCAGTTTTTGCCCATTCAGTATGATATTGAGAGCCAGATCATTTTTAAGCAAGTTTCCAATAACTACCTACGGTTAGAAAATTATGGTATATATGTCACATGTAGCATTACAAGTAAGAATTAAATAGGAAAATGTTCATGGGTTGAGGGAAATAGGGTACATATTGCTCTAACTCACTCATATTTTCTTTGTCTCATTGGGTTTGATAAAACTACTACTCTTGATTGGAGATTGCATATCACCTGGCAAGTTAACCTTTCTATACTACAGGATTTGAGTTCAAAAGCTGATGATAAAACCACCATGGGTCTAAAAACTCTTCTCAGTTTTACTGGGTAAGGCAGCTGAAGTTGCTATGCCTGTTAATTAACCCCTGAATCCCATCAAGGTATTTGAAGTATAAACTTAAGATGAAGACAGATAAAGTAAAGAATTTTGGAGCATGCATCTTCCTGCCCTATGCCCTGTTCCTATATTCGTTCAACAAAAAGCAGATTTCACAGCATTAGTCTAGATCCACTAAAAGGTGTAAAGTATGCACTTTGAAATAAAATAAAAACATAACACCTCAGACAATATTGTCAAATATACATTTTACACATGTCTGGTCTTACAGTATTTTCTTGTTCTCCTTGTAAGTGTGAATTTTTCATATAGGGAAAGGATAAACAGAATTCACTGTTGTCTTTTCTTATTTGGTTAAACATTGTAGTATTAGACCAATGATAAGATATCAACTACTGTTATTTAGAAATTATTTTAGTTATAGACAATGGTCTGTTTGTCTTTGTTGAAAATCAGCTCCAGGATCATCCTTCTTATATTTCCATTAACTATGAAATTAAATAGAGAAGGCAATTTTTAAAAAAAGAAATATTGCCTTTAGCCTGAAACTCTTAAGTGTTGAATTTCTGCCTGCAGTGAGTTTTTTCAATTAAATTACAAACCATGGGTAATAGAGATTTGTAATAGGAGAGCTGATACAATCTTAACTATAGGGAAACCATCCAACACGCTCTATGCAGTATATGGATGGATTATTTGCATTAAATTATCTTTAGAAAATGCAAACAAAACAAAGAAAAATGTAAAGCTTGCCACATTATTAGCATAAAATTAAAGTCCTTGAATGCATAATTGTTCCATACCCAAAGCATTAATGGATTTTATCCTTAGAGTTCAAAGACCTCCTAATTAACATGCAAAATGGCCTCATTTTATAAGGAAAAATTTTCTTCCTACTCAGAAAAGAGACAGTTCTTTGCTGGAGGAAAATACTATGAAGTTTAGAAAACACTAGCTAATATTGATATAAAAGCCCACACATCATATTGCCAAAAACAATAACCACTAGAAGCTATTAGAATATTTATAGCTCTTCAGCCTATTATGAGTATAAATTCTATGATTAGCCAAATAATACCTAGCTTAGGAAGATTTAAGTTCATAAACTAAAAGAAAACACAGTCTTTCTCTGGAAATGTTTACCTATTTGAATAATAATTTTTTAAACTATTAAAAAGAAAGTAAATTTAATAGAAAGGGAAATTGTGGACCTACTGGTATAAATTTAAATTACATGACTTCAAATCTAATTTTACAAAGCAAGTACCCTCTAATTTACATTGCCCTAGTTGCAAAGATTTGTAACAGGAAAAAAAAGTTTAAATTGCACAATTTTTTAAAAAGTGTGCAAAAAAATGGATGATCCCCTCCAGAATTCTAATTTTCTCTTATATTTCTAAATAAATTTTAGAATACTATGTCCTTAGAAGTGATTTACTGGTTTTTCTTAAATTTATTTCCAATGTAGCTAGTACTAAATGACTGATTTTATTCTGAGTATTTATGTAGTTTTAAAGAATTTATGCTTTTTAGAGTTTGACACGTGTTACAAATCAAACTACAACCACCACAATGTCATGTTTTAGAAAATACAGTAATTTCTTTCAAACAAGAAATAATGTTCCTCCAAAAGAGATATGAGGTCTTAAAATATAGTGCAGTCCCAAAATGTCTCACTTATTTGAAAAATGGCACAGAAATCTATAGGACTCAATCTCCCATTGTAATAACAGGTTCACTGCCAAGATTAGGAATAACATTCCCCTAACATGTAATATTCATATGGCAAATATGAATATTAAGTAGTTAAGAATCTACTATGTGCCAGGGAGTGTGCTGGGCACTCATTATTGATTATCCCATTGGGGCCACATATTTATATTTCACAATATTTTTTATACACATTCATATTCACATTTGTATTTGCCAACTATAACCTGCTGTTAGAATGTTAGAATCCTTCATCAGAATGTTCAGCATACAGATATATGCCAAACATCTTAGAAGAAAGTTATTCTTTTAAAAAACTTTTCTAGGGTTAATAATGAAAGAAGAATTAACAATTTATTTTTTTTCAAGTCCTTACCATGTAATCAATACTAAGTAAGCAACTGAGAATGAATGAATGGTCAAATGACAGTATTAAACCATATTCAGGTAAAATTCCCATTCTACTCTAAATTAGCTAAAATCAGAAAAGTCTAAATTTACTTTAAAATTGAAGAAACATAGGTTACATATTTAAAACTACTTCAAATGTAAAAGTGGTTCTACTTATTAAAAGCTCTTGTCAATAGAAGATTCTGCTATTATCTCATTAAATAAGTAGGTACAGGCAAAAAAATGACGTTTATCATTTGTTTCAAAAAATCATGTTCTAAAAAAGACTATAAAATTTGTTCAACTCAGGAAAGGCCCAGTGACCCAGAATAATGGCTGAGATTTAAAGTGTTTTTCTACTTTTCCACAGGGAAAAAAAAAAAAAAAACCTAACCCTTTTGCTAACTCTGCAGACAATGGTTGAAATCAGCCCTGTGTAAAATGCTATAAAGAATGTGTTTAAAAAGTACATTCTTTGATTATTTGTTGTATTTTAAAGTCTTAAATGGGACATAGCAAATTATTTCATTTATAAAGCACTCTAGAATTTACCAAGCGTTTTCCTGCAAGCCCCTTTCTTTTATGGGTCTTAGTCTATCTCAAGGATGATGCTTTCTTGAGAAATTACTACCCACACTACCTGTGACAGTTATATTGTATTTCTGGCTAGTTAAACCATGTCTATAACATAGAATTCAATTCTAGATGCCACATTTTAAGAGGGACATTGACCAATTAGAATGTAATGAAAGGCAAATGTCCAGGTGAGTGGGAGAAGCTATAATTTTTGATAAATTATTCAAGAAACTTGGGAGGTGAAGAATAAGAAAAGACATAATAACTACTTTCAAATATTTGAAGAGCTGTCATAGAGAGAAGAGTATACTAATTCTGTGTTGCTCCAGAGGCCAGAACTAGAATAAAAAGCCATAGGTTAAGAAATGTAGATTTTGATTAAATGCAAGAAATAACTTTCTGTCTACTGTGCTGTGCAGTAACAACAGCTGCTCACAAGGGTGACACTAATCTCTGGAGTTTTTCAAGCAGGAGGTGGATGGCTATCACAGTTACAATTTTTAACAATTACTGCACTGGTTGGAAAGTTGAACCAAAAATCTCTAAGCTTCTTCCCAAGTTTCAAATTCTATTTGTCTATATAAAATGAAATGCATAAATGTAGCTCAAAATGAGATTTTTATTGTATGCTCATTTATCTGACAGCAAAATATTTTAATTAGATTTTTAAAAAATAAATATAAGATTTTGTGATACATATATAATGCGATACATATATAATATAATACACATATAATGCTTACTCCCTAACACAAAATCATCTAATCATTTGAAACTCCCAATATGTGTGAAACAAGAAGTATAGCAAATTTCAGGCATCAGGTACTCTATGTTCTATTCATACATAAATAATTGCAATGTTAAGAAAAGAGATTTTATTTGTGAAGAAACTCTGGAATTCACTGTGAGTATAAATGTAAGGATAATTTTACAATTCAAGAATAAAGGAAATTGGCCAGGCACAGTGGCTCATGCCTGTAATCCCAGCACTTTGGGAGGCCGAGGCAGGTGGATCACTTGAGGTCAGGAGTTCAAGACCATCCTGACCAACATGGAGAAACCCTGTCTCTACTAAAAACACAAAAATTAGCCAGGTGTGGTGGCACGTGCCTATAGTTCCAACTACTCGGGAGGCTGAGGCATGAGAATCACTTGAACCCAGAAGGTGGAGGTTGCAGTGAGCCGAGATCACACCATGGCACTCCAGCCTGGGTGACAGAGGGAGATTCTGTTGCAAAAAAAAGAAAGAAAGAAGGAAGGAAATCATCTCTCCTCTCTAAAGTACCCGAACAGAATGGAGCAGATATTTTCCCTAAAAGGCTGTAACTATTGGACAACAATTGTTCATTGGTTCCTTGAGTTCTCTTTGCATTATTTACAGGACTAAAGAGCTAATTGTCTCCCGAGTATAGTTTTATAGACCTATGTCCTAGTTGTGGTTTTGCTATCAGATATATGAGTGGCCTTGGGTAAGTTAACTTACCTCAGTAGCCCCACTTTTTAAAAAAAGCAGATTAGATGATCTTTTTAGTTCTTTCTAGTTCTCAGGTCTGTGGATTCTACATATACAATACGCCACTTATGCAGTCAAGCACTGTCAACCTTCAGGAGCAAACCATAAACTTAAAACCAATTTCTAAAACCTGTAATTGTACCAAGGGAAATTTGTTGTGATCAGTTGTTGCACTGACTGAAAGAAGATCCACTCTCATTAATGATGATGACTATAAAAGCTAACCCCTGCTACCATAAAATAAAACCATAAAATTTGGAAGAAGTGGCAAGAAAGGGAAAGAGAAGACAGCAAAGAAGAAAAAAGACAAAAAAGAGGGAAGAGGAAAGAAATCAGTAAGCAGCCAGTCTCTACAATGGCAGAGATTAAAAGAAGCATCAAGAATGGCAAGTAGGGAAAAGCAGAGATAGAAATGAAACAGAGGTAGCAAAAGGAAGAGTGTCAAACACTTTCTGGAAGCTGAAGGCAATGGGGCCATTCACAAAATGTGGAAGGTGAGGTTCTTCTCCCTCAATAGAACTGGAGAGCTTCCTGATATCAAAACAGGATGGAATTGGGGCTATTAGTGCCAACCCCCAGGTGCATTGCACTTAGTAAATTCAATCTACTCTGTTTATCAGATGACTGCAAAATATGGAAGCTGAGGTTCTTCTACTTCAATAGAACTGCAGAGAGCTCCTTCATATCACAACAGGGTGTAATTAAAGCTGTTAGTGCCAACCCCCGTTGCACTGTACTTAGCATATTCAATCTACTTTGAATATACTGATTTGGTTTGGCTCTGTGTCCCCAACCAAATCTCATGTGGAATTGTAATCCCAGTGTTGGAGTAGGGGCCTGGTGTGAGGTGACTGAACCATGGAGGGCAGACTCCCTGCTTGCTGTTCTTGTGATAGTGAATAAATTCTCATGAGATCTAGTTGCTATAAAGAGCACAGCACTTCCTCTCTTTCTCTCTCTCTCTCTCTCTCCCTCTCTCTCTCTCTCTCTCTCTCTCTGTCTCTGTCTCTCATGCCGGCCATGTAAGACATGCCTGCTTCCTCTTCACCTTCCACTATGATTGTAAGTTTCCTGAGGCCTCCCCAGAAGCAGAAGCCTATGTAGCCCACACAACTCAGAGCTGATTAAACCTCTTTTCTCTGTAAATTACCCAGTCTCAGGTAGTTCTTTATAGCAGTGTGAGAACAGACTAATGCACATGACTAAAACATTTTAAAATATTTAATCTCCGAAATGTTTCCAAAAAGGCCTTGCTAATTAAGGAACTGACCTTTGGATCGTGGGGAACTTCATTCATTCAAAGTTAACTGAGATGCTCCCTTGCACATGGAGTTGGTTTATGAATATAGATACATAGATGATTTATAAATAGATCTAAATAACTTCATACTTGAGGACCTAGAACAAAGCTCTAACTGTAAAGAAATCAAATGTTTTCTGCCCTTCTCTCTATTCTCTTTCTACTTGGGTTTCTTGGGAATTCACACTCTTGTGGCCTGATAATGTAAATCCAGCAGTGGGCCTAAAGAAAACCAAGAAATGACCAGATATTAAATTCACCGCAGATTTTTCTCCTTTTTCCCCCACCCTGTGTGTTATTTTCATAGGAATCTGTGTCTTCAGGAGAAATAAGAGCAAGAACTTTAGTGCCATTCTAAGTATACTATCTTAACACCATGGAAATTATGAATAATTATTAGTAATAATTCTAGGAAACAGACTATAATAACAAAAAAGCATACCAAATTGTCTTATACTTTATTAGAAACATAGGAACACAAACTGAGAATGTGCTAAGGTGATAGTTTGCTACAAATAGTCAAAGAAATATTTATTTAATATGATACGGGATGGTATTTTAAAATATTAACTTATTTGTCTTTTCCCCTTGCATTTTGTTTGTATCTTTTTCTCAGCCCAAATCACAAGGTCATCTCGCCTTCACCACAAGAAAGAAGAGTTGTTAAAGCCGGACACAGGTAAAGAAAAATTAAATTCTTGGATATTATATTTCAAAAGCTTACTTTAAGAAAATCTAGGTTTCTAAGAACTGTAGGCAAAAAGTTTAAGCCATAAATAATAGATTTGGAATGACTCAGCGTCAGTCACATTTTATACTCTGTTACTTATAGTAGGTTCCAAATTTCATACATGTACATCAGGAATAGATTTGATGACATGTGATAGAAAACTTAAAATGTGGCTGAAAGCCACAGAGTTATATTCTTTCACATAAAAAAAACATTTAGAGGGTAATTCCTATTGTCTGCTCCACTTTCACCCTCAAGCTCACCTCATCATCCCAGACTGCCTTTAGAATATCTGGGACCGTGTCCACATGCCAGGGGGAGGAAGGAGGAGGGCAAAAGAGACAGCACCCAGTGAGCCAGCACCTTCAAGAAGCCTTCCTGGAAGCCACATTCAGGACCCAGAATTTGGCCTTATGGCCCTGCCTAGTTTAAAGGAAATCTAAAAAATATGGATTTTATTCTAAATGGCACTGTGCCTAGGTAGAAATTGGGGCTCACTACTATAAAGGAAGGTTAAAATGGAAACTATGTAAATACCTAGTGATCTCTACCATCACTAGCTTTTCTCCCACTAGAGAACATAATTTTCTCTGGGTTGTGGTTTAAGAGCCTTTAGAGGAATTGTTTTGAGAGGGTGAGACAGTAGAGATTGAAGATAAGGGGAACCAAACTGAAAGGACCAGGTGGACAAAGGCAAAGGTGATATTCATAGACCACCTAGAGTGAGCCCCAGGGAACGATCTGGGAACAGAGTCAGTGCCCTGCCACTACCCAGGTTCCATTCAAGTGAGCACCTTATCTCACTGTGCAGAAGATCTTCGTTAATCATCCTGACCACTAGTTTCCGGAAAGGGACCCCCAAAAGCACAGTGGCCTATAACTGCACCATAAGTATTATAATATGTTCTGCTATGCTCTGAGACTTGGCATGGCCTGCATAGGCAATCCCCCTTACAATGGCTCTGGACATTCAGAAGACCACTGAAACAGAAATTATTACTTATTACACCAACCATCAAGATGCATCCTGATTGTATAAAAAAGCACCAGCACACTTCGCACCAGCACACTTCACACCAGCACAGGACTAGCTCAAGATTGCTCAGAACCAAAACTGGTGAAAAATATCCTCTTTATAGATGTAATCCTGCCAGCATTGGTTCCTAAAATATTTTATTCCGAGCTAATTACTTATTTCAGACTATTTAAGGAAAACTACAGATAACCAAACATAAACCTTGATGTAATATCCCACCCACTAGAGTGATTAAAATGAAAAAGAATAGCAATACGTGTTTTTGGTGAAGGAATGGAACATAGGTAGGTTGGTGCAAAAGTGATCACGGTTTTTGACTGGGCGCAGTGGCTCACGTCTCTAATCTCAGCACTTTGGGAAGCTGAAGCAGGCAGATCACCTGAGGTCAGGAGCTCAAGACCAGCCTGGCCAACATGGCGAAACTCCGTCTCCACTAAAAATACAAACATTAGCCGGATCTGGTGGTGGGCACCTGTAATTCCAGCTACTCAGAAGGCTGAGGCAGGAGAATCGCTTGAACCCAGGAGGCAGAGGTTGCAGTGAGCTGAGACCGTGCCATTGCACTCCAGCCTGGGTGACAAGAGCGAAACTCCATCTCAAAAATAAAATAAAATAAAATAAAAATAAACACAGTTTTTGCATTCAAAGTAATGGCTAAAACCACAATTACTTTTGCACCAACCTAATACATTGCCAATGGAAGCATAAAATGGTGCAACCACTTTGGAAACAATTTGGCTATTTCTTATAAAATTAAACAGACATATCATAGAAATTCCACTCCTAGATATTTACCAAAAGATGTGAAAATGCGTATCTATAAAAAGACTTATACCTAAATATTTATGCAGCTTTATTAATAATATCCATCGATAAGTGAATGGCTAAACAAATTTATACGGTGGACTACTGGCCACCAATAAAAGGGAACAAAGCACCGATACACAACATGATGTAGATGAAATCACAGACAGTGAAAGAAGCTGGACACAGAAGAGTACACATTATTCAATAACACCTTTATTCTAGAACAGGCAAAGCTAATCTACAGTGATAGAAATCAGAACAGTCATTACCTAAGGAGAGGAGGGGAGGAGACTGACTGCAATGGGGCTGAGGGAAATTTCTGGGGAGGTGGAAAGGTTCTGGGGAGGTGGAAAGGTGGAAAGGTTGTACGTGTAGATTGGTTTTCTCTCTGGCCAAACCCAGCAGCTGGAGTCACCCCAAGAGCAGTGACAGGGGAATTCCTTCAAGGGACTATCCCAAACCTTCCTGAGATTGGGCTGGCTTGGGTTTCAGAGAAGGAAGCACTAAATTCCAGGGTGACCAATCTGAAGCATGTATTAGGGGAACTTACAAGTTACACAGGAGGAAGCTCAACAGATCTGTCTGAGCGACAGTGAGGGGAGATGTTCTTCCTGGGTGTGTCTGCAATGAGGGGTTCGGTTATGGAGTTTATGTGAGGGCTTAAAGAATTTTTCTGAGCCGCCTTCTACATGTATAGTAATATGATCAATCTCTGTGTTTCCAGGAACAACCTAAACAGCTTTATCAGTAGCTGGGAATGTTCAACTTCCTAGCTTGGATTCAAGGACGCAGGAAAAACAGGTAGCTGGCCAGGTCACAGAGTGGTCAAGGCACTCTGTTTTTCTTGGCCAGGACACAGGAAGAAGGCAGAGAGGATGTTGGCGGACCCAACAATTGAAGTAGTGGTTGATGATTACAGATGTGTGCATGAGTCAAAAGGCATCAAATTGTAACCTTAAAATGAGTGAATTTTATTTTTATAGTCCTGTTATTAAAAAAAAAAGAACTGTTCATCAAAAGACACAAGGAAAAGGCAAACCACAGAGTGAGAGAAGCTAATTGCATTACATATATCCAACAAAGGGCTCATATCCAGAATGCATAATGTACACCCAATAAGAAAACAACAGACTGCCCAGTAGAATAATGAATGAAGGATTTGAATATACAATTCACAAAAGAGGATCTCCAAATGGCTAACATATACTAGAATGTGCTCAATATTATTAATATCCAGCATCACTAGATACACACTCTAATGACTAAAATTAAAAAGACAGTCAGTACCAAGTATTGGCAGGAGTGTAAATTGCCCCAACCACTTGGGAGCACAGTTTAGCATCATCCAGTAAAGTTGAAGATATGCAAACATTAAAACCTTGTACTCACACTGCTAGTTATATACTCAACAATATGTGTATTTACATGTACCAGGAGATAGCTACAACAATATTTATTGTACCACCATTTGTGATAGCAAAAAATTTAAATATTTAGATAAATAACAACCTATATTAGACTCAATAAATAAATTGTGCTATATAAATACGATGGAATACCATACAACAATGAAAATGAATGCCTTATAGCTATATACAATAAAATAGATGAATTTCACAAATGTAAGACTGAGCAGAAATGATCAGACTTTATTATAAAGAGTTTTAAAAAGCTAAAAAACTAAATTATACTGTCAGCTTACTTAGGTAGTAAAAGAAAAAAAAGAACAACAAGGAAATGATTGCCATAAACATCCAAATAGTGGTCAATTCAGGGGGTTGAGACTGGGAAGTGTAAAGATGCTAGCAAAGTTCTATTTCTTGAACAGGTGGTATTTATACAGATTTTACTTCATAATACTTTCTTTAGCTGTACAATTATATCTTATTCATTTATGTATGAGTGTTATATTTCACAACACGAACAATTTTTTAAAGAGGCATGGGAGGTGATGACATAATAACATAATAGATATCAGTTCAATGAACAAAACAAAGTGGGAATCAAAGAGAGAACGCTATTTATAAGAGGAAATATTTCAGCATTTGTATTATTGAAGATTAAAAATGTAAGAGAAAATTAATGTTATGAAATCTCACAGAAGACAGAGGATGGAATCAAGTGTATAGGCAAGTGGTCTTATCTTACAAAAGACAACCATTCTGTCTCCAGATTAGGAAGGAGAAGGGAATAATAATACAAAGAATATTTGAACGAGAGGAAGTATATGGAAGGTCATACTGGGTGATCTCTGGCAGTTAGAATGTTATTGATGGAGATTTTGAAGACTTAACTTACATTTGTGATCATAGGTTTTGTTTTGTTTTGTTTTGTTTGAAGTTTCAATGTACATTCATATATACACAAACCAGTGTCTTTCCAGAATCCAGAAGAGGAGTTTAACTTTCTCTAGTAACACTATTTGTTTTCATTTCACATTACTCAATATTTACTGTGCCTCCAATAAGTAAGGTCCTACCCTCAAAAACTTCCGATCCAGTAATGGGAAGAACAAAGTACATTTAAAATGATAACATACCGTATATACTAAGAAAAGGAAAGGAAGGAGAGAGAGAGGAAAAGGGAATAATTAATGTCAATTTAGTTCCTACTATGTGTCAGACACCGTGCTAGAGGCATTTGTGCATTATTTAATGTAATGACAAGTCTAAGAGATAAGAAAGGGGTATTATTCTGATTGATTGTACATATGTCAAAACTGAAGCTTGCTACAGGAATTCAGATCAGAGAACAATTATTGATCCCAAAATAGGGATCGAGCAGTTTATATAGGAAACAGCTCTGGAAATATAGAAAAGATGTCAACAGACAGTTTGTAGAAGAATGGACAAGAAAAAAATAATATTTCAAGAAGAAGGACAAATTTGATTATATGCAGAGGAAAGAAAAATAAGCAATATTTATACAGTTTGACTGAGGCAAAAAAAGGTACATAGAGAATGAGTGGAAAATAAACCCAGAAAATAATGATGTGGGGTCAAATGGAGAAGGCATTTGAAGATACCAGAGTGAAGAGTTTACAACTAATTCAGTAGGAAACGGGAGTGATACTATTACTTGAGGAAGATTTATCTAGTCCACGTCTGCCATCCCTAATTCACAATTCCAAAATCCAAAAAGTTCTAAAAAACAAAACATATTAAGGTTTTTTTTCTGAAAGCTTAAAAAGTCAGTCTAATCTGAATTCATTTAGCATCCAAGTTTAACCTGAATCAAAGTGAGAATATTTATACTCTTTATTTATCTTAATGTGAATATTCACGTGTTTCACTGAAGAAGTAACTGTGTTTGATTACAGGATGTTGCCCGAGCCCCATTGGGTAGATTTTTTAAAAATATATGGTACAACCATATTACCTTTCTAAAACTGCAAAAATTAAAAAGAAAAATCTTCATTCTAAAAACAGATTTAATACCAACAGTTTTAGATGAGGGATTATCAACTGTAACAATGTATAGAATGGAATAAGTGGAAGAACAGAGGTGAGAAGGCCAGTTTGGTGACCTCCAATAGTCCTGGTCACTTACATACAGTGGTGGCCATGAGAATGGAAAAGATGGGTGAATATAAGAATCACTAGACACTATACTTGGAAGCTAACTGGATGTAAGGGAGTAAGGAAGAAGTCAAAGGAAAATCCAAGATTAATCCTGGAAGCCTAGTAGTAATTTCAACAGTCAACAATAACAAAAATGAGATCATTGATGGATTTACTTTAATCATAATGGATTTAAGGTGTTGGAAGGACATCTAGGTTGTAATGTGAGGCAGAGAGTTAGAAATGAGTGTTTAGAGGTCAGGTGAGAGGTCAGGACCTGAGGTGTAAATTTGAGACTCAACTACATAGAGGGGAACAATGAAAGTTATGAAAATGTACGGAATTCTCAAAGAATCAAGAAATTCATGCATGGAATTTTGGTAAATCGCGAGCACTTTACAGCATAGTTCTCCTGGCTGCATGAAAGATCTATTGCTAAAGATTAACAAATGCTAACCATGCCTTAGTGATGGAGGGGCAGCGTTATCAGAAGCACCAGAAATGCACCAGGTGAAGGCTCACACAGATAAAAGTGCAATTCCTGAATTTCTTCCTTATAACTACTTCAGGGTGTCTTGCCAACAGTGAACTGAGCAAACACAAGTTTACAGCTTTGGAGAGATATCCCAATGCAGATGAGCTCACTTTAAAAAAAAAAAATCGAAATATATCCTTCAATCAACATTTGTTATACTCCTAGGCTAGCAGAAATGTAGTTTTTTGTGGAATCTGTTATCATGGTTAGTTGTGACTCAACAGGAGTCACTCAAGCCAAAGTAAACTATAGTTTGTCAAGTTGTTAACTTATTTTGTAAAAGGTATCTGTTTTACCGATGCTACTACAAATTCATATCAGTATTTAATGTTTTATAGCAATGAAACCATGGTAGGGAAGAGATGGCAATGAGTTAAGCAGATATGAACTGAAAGCCACATTCCTCACCTCTAAAAGCAAAGCAACTGACAGGGTATTTCTTGAGAGGTGTGATAGTTAATTGTATGTGGCAATTCGAATAGGCCCGGTTCTTGGTCAAACATTATTCTGTTTCTGTGAGGGTATTTTGGATGAGATTTACATTTAAATTGGTGAAATCTGAGTAAAACAGATTGACCTCTATAATGTGATCGGGTCTCTTCCAATCAGTGGAAAGCCTGAATCAAATTAAAGGCTGACCCCACCCTCCAACTCCACCCCCAAGCAAAAGGGAATTCTGCCAGCAGACTATCTTCAGACATCAACTGCAACATTAGCTCTTCCCTGGGTATCCATCTTCAGAGTCTTCAAACTTGAACTGCAACACGGGCTGTTTCTGAGTCTGCAGACTTGCTAGCCTCCACAAATGCATGAGCCAATTATTTGAAATAAATCTCTCTCTCCCTTTCTGTCATACACACACACACACACACACACACACACACTGGTACTGTTTCTCTGGAGAACCCTTACTAATACAAAAGGGATGGAAGGAATAAAGCAACATAACCAAGTGATCTGAAGAAATTGAAACCTATGATCCAGGTTACTTAGAGAAAAGCAATCTTCTCAAAAACAAAATGGTGGAAAGCAAACTGACTGAGATATTAAATTAGTTGAAATCATTAACTTATCAAACATGAAGATTCCATTCCCCAACTTTTTTCACTTCTTGGTAATTTTTATGCATCATTGGCAATTTTGCAAATTTTAGGTATTTCTGTCTGTTTTTCATAGTATGGAGATTGCTCCTACTTTGAGTCTTTTAATTTCAAATTCATTTTCTTGCCCTACACATTTTATAATAGTGAATACTTTAAAACTTTTTTTATTGCCCATAGTTAGACTTTTGTGCATCAACTAACAAACAAATTAAGCTACTTTGTGAAGGTTCCAAAATTTCAACAGCATCTTCATCTTACATAGTTGTATTTGTACTATTATTTGAATGGTATGTGTTCTCTTTCGTATAAAAATAAGTGAAAAACAACAAATTGAAGGATCAAAAATAGTGCTAACAAGAAAAGTTCTCATAAAGTTAGCATAATTGAGATAAGATGGAGATCAGTTGTCATGCTAAGAAAGGTGGATGTACAACTTCTATCATACAACAATCATTAATCTTTACTCACTTGAGTGTTCAATCATGAGGCAAAGAACAAAATTTAAAATATGTAAGAATGCTAAAGCAATATGATCAATATTGTTTGACTGATAGACAAAGGATAATTATGAATTTTATATATTTTTAGCTTTCTAGGACTGGAATGTCCTTTACAATATGTATGTCTATTTTCAACTTTTCACATTCAATCTCCTCATATCTATTTATGAACATATAATCATAGGATAATGCTTCTCAAACTTTAATATGCACACAAACCACCTGGGAATCTTATTAAATTGTAGATTCAAATTTAGTGGGTCTGGGATAGTGCATGGGATTCTGCATTTCTAACAATAGATGATGCTGGTCCATTAGCTGCAGCTTGAATAGCAAGGTTACAGGAGACTCAAAAGTGCAAACATTGCAAAATTACTTAGTCCGTGATTCACCAAAATTACCAGTAGGAGGAAAAAACAGTGACTGATACTCCCCAATTCTACCAGTTGATTTTAAACCAAATTGTCTTCAACTTTGCTCATCGTCCAGTGGTTAGTCCCTTTTCATTCAGGTGTTGGTTCAAATGCCATCTCCTTGGAGATTTCTCTAACCACTCTACTTATAATAGCCTACCCTTCAGCATCTACCTTACAATTTTGTCTGTGGCTAAGCCAAATTTTAGGATTGAAATATTATTGTTAATTACAAAGATTTAAGAATTATCTTTAATATTTTTATTTACTAAAAATATTGTAATAATTGGCACTTTTAAGCCAAGCTTACTTTTATTGGGGGAAGAAATACAGAAATATATCTTAAAGTCATTGTATAGCTTAATGAATTATTATAACCAAAATGTCTGATAAACCAGCACCCTGGTCAGGAAACAGGAGGTCACCATCTCCCAAAAAATATCCTTGCATGCCTCTCTCCAGTCACAACCCCTTCCATGCCCCGATTTGTAACTGCCATCCTAACTTTTATTATAACAACTTCCTTGCTCATCTTTTAGTTTCACCACTTAAGTATGTGTCCCTCATAATTAAGCATCGTTTTGCCTACTTTTGAACGTTTGGAATCAGATGGTATATATTCTTTCGTGTTTACTTCACTTGGTTCAATGTTGATTTTTTAAAGATGGATCCATGTTGCCCTATGAGGCTGTAATTCGCTCATTTAGTTTGCTATATAGTATTCCATTGTATAAATATACCACAATTTACTTGTCCATTTTATGCTGATAAATTCTTGGGTTGTTTCATTTGGGCTATTAAAAATAATGTCACGAACATGTTTGTACATGTAACTTCCTACACATATGTACACATTTTTGTTAGGTATGTACCTGGAAGTAGAATTGCTGGGTTATAAGGTATAGAATCTTGAGTTTTTATGGATAATATCCAACTATTTGTTCAAAACAGTTGGGTCAAAATATGTACTCCCACAAATGGTATATCAGCATTGGCATTGCTCCACTTCTTTGCCAACTCTTGCTATTATCCATCTTTTAAAATATATATATATATATTTTAAAATTTTTATTTCTGTACTTCAGTGGATGCAAATATTCGTCTTTTAAATTTTAATTGTTCTAGTGGGTGACTAGTGGTATCTTACTATAGTTTTATCTCTGCATTTCCCTTGATTACTAATAAAGTTGAGCACCTTTACATATGTTTTTTGGCTATTTGGATATTGTCACTTGTGAAACACTTGTTCAAAATTCTTGTGCCCATTTTTCTATTAGGTTGCTATTTCTTATTAATGTTCTAAATATTTGAACAATAGCAATTAAATGTGTTCAAATAACTTCTCCCATTCTGAGTTTTGTTTTTCTGTTATCTTGAATGATATCTTTTGATGAGCAGTTGTTCCTAGTTTTGATGTAGTACAATCTATCAATCTTTTCTGTACGGATTATTGCTTTGTGTCCTGTTTAAGACTAGGATCCAAAAGTCAAGAAAATGTTCTATATTCACACAGGACTGGAATCCATCTGAAATTAATCTAGAGTATATGAAATAGGAGTAAAATTTAGTTGTGCCAGGACCATGTGTTGAAAAGACTGTTCTTGCCGAGTGTGATTCCTATAACATCCCCATTTAACTCACCTTTTGGGCTTGTCCAGAATCAAGTTGGTCTTAGAGGGTAACTGCAGATTATCAAATTTAAATGGCTGGTGGCTCTAATTACAGCTGTTCTTCCAAATATAGTCTTATACTGAAGCAAATCAACATACCTCTGGGTACTTGATATCTAGCTCTTGATTTGGCAAATACTTTTTACTCTATATTAATTTGCAAAGGCCACAAGAAGTAACCACAACCACGAACTTCCACTTTAGGACTGTATCTTACTTTAGGACTCTCTCACCCTTTCTGTGTCATAAACCAGTATTCAAGGACTTCATTCATTTTAACATCTCACCAAACTTGCTGATTGAACCTGGTGAAAAGAATGTAGCAAAAACCGGCCGGGCGCGGTGGCTCAAGCCTGTAATCCCAGCACTTTGGGAGGCCGAGACGGGCGGATCACGAGGTCAGAAGATCGAGACCATCCTGGCTAACATGGTGAAACCCCGTCTCTACTAAAAATACAAAAAACTAGCCGGGCGAGGTGGCGGCGCCTGTAGTCCCAGTTACTTGGGAGGCTGAGGCAGGAGAATGGCGGGAACCCGGGAGGCGGAGCTTGCAGTGAGCTGAGATCCGGCCACTGCACTCCAGCCCGGGCGGCAGAACGAGACTCCGTCTCGAAAAAAAAAAAAAAAAAAAGAATGTAGCAAAAACCCTAAATGCCTTAGAAGACACTTATCAGAGGGAGGGAGATAAAACCCATGAAAATGTAGAAGCCAATTACCTTAGTGAAGTTTTTAAGGGTCTAGTGTTTTAAGGTATATCCCAGAATATTCCAATGTGAAAGGGTACTTACTTTACCTTGTACTCCTACCATTAAGGTATGATGTTTCCTAGGTATCTTTGGATTTTGGTGGCAATATATCTCATATTTGAATGTATACTCTGACCTATTTAGTGATTAATTCTGGGAGTTGCCTGTTTTGAGTGGGGCCCAGAGCAAAATAATAGGCTACAGATCCAGACTATAATGAAGCTGCCCTGCTACTTGGGCTTTATGACCCTTAAGATCCAATGGTGCTCAATATAGTTATGGCCTATAATGATGCTATATTAGAGAACTCACAAGCCCAACAGAGCCTTAAGATTTTAATCAAAGCCATTCCCTCTTCTGCAATAATTATCCTTCTTTTTTTTTTTTTTTTTTTTTTTTTTGGAGATGAAGTCTCACTCTGTTGCCCAGGCTGGAGTACAGTGGTGTGATCTCAGCTCACTGCAAGCTCCACCTCCCAGGTTCAGGCCATTCTCCTGCCTCAGTCTCCCAAGTAGCTGGGACTACAGGCATCCACCACCACACCCAGCTAATTTTTCGTATTTGTAGTAGAGACGGGGTTTCACCGTGTCTACTAAAGCCAGGATGGTCTCGATCTCCTGACCTCGTGATCTACCCACCTCGGCCTCCCAAAGTGCTGGGATTACAGGCGTGAGCCACCACGCCAGCCCCTTCTTTCAAAAAAGAGCTCCTAGCTTGGTACTGGGTCTTAGATAAAATTGAACAATTGACCATGAGACATCAGTTGAACATGGAGCTACATATCACGAACTGGGAATTACTTCATTCATGAAATTGTGAAGTTGGGCATGTGCAGATGGAGTAATATATATAAGATCAGGCACAAGTGGGTCCCAAAGGTACAAGTAAACTGCATGATCAAGTGGCTCAGTTATCTATAGTAGCTACTCTTCTGCACAGCTTCCTCTTTCTCAGTCCACACTGAGGATCTTATGGGGAGTTCCGATAACTTGATAACCAAGGAAGACAGATTTCAGGCCTGATTTATGGGTGGTTCTTCACAATATTCTTCACTTCAGCAATTTCGACTCCAATCTGGAGTGTCTCCGAAAGATAGAAGTCAAGAGAAATTTACTCAGTGGGTAGAACTTAGAGCAGTAATTCTGGTTGTGTACCTTCTCTAGGTAAAGAGATACCCCGAGGTATTTTTATAGTATTTCATGAGCAGCAGCTAACAGGTTGATCAGAAGGTCACAGACTTTGAAGAACAAAATAAAAGGACTAATGAAAAAGAGACATGGGGCAGAGGTATATGAATGGAGTTCTCAGGCTGAGCACAAAATGTGAGGATATTTGTGTCCCATGTGATGTTTATCAAAGGGAAACCACTGCAGAGAAGACCTCCATCCATCAAATAGATGAGTTGAATCCTCCTGTGCATGTTAGTCAGCCTCTTTCCCTAGCACCCCAGTGCTTGCTTAGTGGGCTCAGGTACAAATTAAATACAGCAGCAGGGAAGGAGGTTATTCATGGGTTCAACAACATGAAATTTCCCTCACCAAAGGTAATCTTGCTAACCTGCTGAGTACCTAACCTGCTAAAAACAAAGACCCATAGTGAGCCACCAAAAAGGCCTCCCCTCCTAAAAAACACCAGCTACCTGGTGGCTGATTAATTACATGGGATCCCTTCCCTAATGGAAGGGCCAGCAAATTGTCCTTATTAAACTGATACTTCTGGATATGAATCTGAAGTCCCTTCCTCTAATACAACCAACTATGATCCTATAGACATGATATCCCTCACAATATAACTTCTGAATCAGAAACTCATTTCACAACAAAATAAAAGTAGCAATGGATGAAATTCATAGGCCTTTCCATATACCTAATCACCCCGAAGTGGCTGGCTTGGTAGAATAACATAATGACCTGTTAAGACTCAGTTATGCTGGGTGTGGTGGCTCACATCTATAATCCCAGCACTTTGGGAGGCTGAGGCAGGCAGATCACTTGAGGTCAGGAGTTCGAGACCCACCTGGCCGACATGGTGAAACCTCGTCTCTACTAAAAATGCAAAAAAAAATAGCTGGGTGTGGTGACATGCACCTGTAATCCCAGCTACTCAGGAGGCTGAAGCATGAGAATCACTTGAACCCAGGAGGTGGATGTTGCAGTGAGCTGAGATCACACCACTGCACTCCAGCCTGCGTGGCAGAGCAAGACTGTCTCAAAAAAAAAAAAAAAAAACCTAACTCAGTTATTAGTCCTGGTGAGAGACAAGCCCCTGAGAGATTTCATTGCTATTATAGAAAATGTAGCATATAGTTTGAACCAGTGATCAGCATACAATTATATTTCTGCCATTGCCAGAATACATAGGTCCAGGAATCAAGGGATAAAAATAGGACTGATTCCTCTTAGTAGTATACTTAATAAACCTCTCACAGAATTTCTAATTCTCATCCCTGTAAACTTGGACTATGCTAGTTTACAGGTCTTAGTTCACAAGGGAAGAATGCTTCTACCAGGGCACATAAAATGGTTCAAATGAATTGAAAATTGAGACTGATGCCTAAATATATTAGGCTTCTTATGACACTAAACTAAAAAACAAAGAGATCCCTGTATTGGTTGGGGTGACTGATCTAGAGTATTATTAGGGATATTGGTTTGCTGCTACACAATGAGGTCAAGGACCCCAGGGGAATCTCTGGATTGCCTCTTAAGACCTATTTAATAGTGAAAATTAATAAGCACCTCAACTACTAAGGACTCAGACCAATCCAGAATGAAGAGTCAGCTTCCCTACTAGGTAAAGAACATTTGCCAGCTAAAGTGCTGGCCAGGAGCAATGAAAAATTAAGTAGAGGAAGAAGTTACAAATATCAACTACAGCTTCATGACCAGTTACAGAAACAAGTACCAAAGTAGTTGTGTAAATGTGCTTCATTGTTTGGTTTAAATATCTTTGTATATAATAACTATTTTTTTCCTTCCCCCTCTCAAGCCTTAGGAGTATAAGGAATGCCACTAATACTAGTGATAGTGATTTACAGTTTAATCTTCAAGCTACAGAATATCCAGGTGGGACTGTGACTAAACTAGAAGAATTAACACCAATGAGAACAATAGTAATTGGTGGGACTCTTTCTCTCCTTTCTGAGGCAATGATGAGTTTCATAAACAACAGAGAGTTAAATCTACATAGACAGAAGCATAAAACTGTTATTGCGGCACAGAAATTTAAATATGGGTAGAAAGATGTGTGTGGATGCTTAATATCTGAAAGTAAGGGTACTGGTTGGTTATTTTCTGTGGGCACTGAGCCCTCTCCCCATTTCACACACACATAGCCATCCTTCTATAGTCAGCTCTGTTCTCCTGAGGCTGAAATTCTGCGATCTACATTCCCCAGACTTCCTTGCCCGCTTGGTTCCTGTTAGGCTTGTCAATAGAAGGCACTTCTGGGAGATCAGAAGGTAGCACAGATAGCACTGTGATCCTTGTTGGCAGTCGGTATAGCGGTAACAGGGGTGGAGTGAGTCCAGATTTGAATGGACCAGAGACAGCACCTATTAGCAATTTTAGCTCTGGTCTAGGAAGGATTTGAGGAGTCTCCAATAGTGCAATAGCAGATGTAGGCTCTTAGCAGTTTCTAAACTCTGAGTGTCTCACCCTTCTCCTTTTCTTTTCTTTTATCCAGCCCCACTCCCTCTCCTTTTAACTCTTACAGCCTTTTTAATTTGTAATCAATGTCTGTTTTAAATTTACTGTTTGAAATGCCTACACTAGTTTCTGATTTCCTAACTGGACCTTAACTGATTAACCATCCCTTGAGCTCCTGCATTTTTCAGTTCCAGAGTTTTTCTTTTTTTTGAGATAGAGTCTCAATCTGTCACCCAGGCTGGAGTGCAGTGGCACGATCTCAGCTCAGCTCACTCCCCAGCTCAAGCAATCCTCCCACCTCAGCCTCCTGAGTAGCTGGGACTACAGGTACATGCCACCACGCCCAGCTAACAGTTTATATATTTTTTGCAGAGACATGTTTCACCACATTATCCAGGCTGGTTTTGAACTCCTGAGTTCAAGCAATCTACGCACCTCAGCCTCACAAGTTCCTGGGATTACAGACGCGAGCTACCACAACCATTTCTATTGCCTGTTTTTTCTGCTGTTTCTGTCTTGTCTCTTCATGTATCCAGTTACCTCTGATCATTTGCTAGATACTAAATTTTGAAATAATTTATAGATATAATTTGAGGCCTTAGGAAGATGTTAGCTTCCTTCAAAGAAGATTTGGAGGACTTAAGACTATTAGAATCACAGAGACCTTCATCCAAGTTGAAGATTTAAGATTTTCTGGACCCACCAGAATTCTCAAACCTTACCTATAGTCTAGGACAATTGGTTTATGTACAGTTCACCTTTATTAACACAGTGTAGTCCTTTAGGGGTCCTACCTCTTGGCCCCACCTGCTTTATCCTCCAGACCCCAAATTTACTCCCTAGATCTTCAAGCTGACAAAAATGAACTCAGCCCTTCAGCTGACTATTGCAGGGTGGCAAATGTACGCATAGGAAGAAATAGCCCTAAGTGCTAGGTTTACTTCTCTGAATTCCTCTCCCCTCCAGGATTTAGCCCAGCAATTTTCACTGTCTTATTGACTTTGATTCTTTTTAAGAGGATGTGTTTTATATTTTGTTTTTAGTTTTCTTCAGTGAAAAGCTGGTCCGCCATCACTGAAGCAGAAGTCTTAATTATCTTTTCATAAGTATCTCAAGCTGAAAAGAAAGCAGAGTTTGAGGCAAAAATATCAATGGAAATAATTAAGAGTCTCTTCCTCTAATACTCAAGAAATACCAAAGAGACTCATAGCTTTTTGGTATATAATTTAAAATTTTATTTTATCCAAAGGTCAAATTACATTTATATAAATCGCTAACTCTGTCAAGATTTAGTTTTCTATTCTGGTGTGTATGTATCTGTGAAAGACTTACATGTAAACATCTAAGAAAGTAATAATAACCAATACTTTTAAAAAATAATTTTAGCAGATAGAAATATCATTAAGTTGGAGAAAGTCATTACAGCGAACATTCAAGTTGATCTGATTCAAGCTCTTCTGTAAAGAGTCAAATTTGAGGATGAAAGGCTAAAAGGGCAACAGAAAGCATAAGCAGGAAGATATTTTTGCAGAGAAGAGTCAAGGTAAAATATTATATCATGATCCCCTCAATCCATCTCAACCACATGGCCAATATTCTCCACTCTTTTCTTTTTCGTTATGTTAATTTTCACTGAAACTTCAGTAAATCAAATGAAGGGGTAATAATGAGCAACCCCAAATTTTCAAGCCTATTTCTCATTTCTGCGTACCAGAAGGGTAGCTTCTCCTTGTTCTACATGCTTTTGCCATAGAATAATCTAACTACATTTACCAGTTCTCCAAAACACACACACACACACACACACACACACACAACACACTAGAATGAGAGTAAATAAATTGAACATCTCCTCATTAAAGAAACCCATAAAATAATCAACAGATAGGTATAATTAAATTACAAAGGTACCTGAAAATAAGACCATCAGATTGAACTGACATCATCACAGAACACTACTGTCAGGAAACACTGCTCAGCATGCCACATTCTCCTCACTTCCCTCCCCCATCAGTTATAATTGTATAATGATATCACTAGACTTCATAGGTGGCAGTGAAAGGGATTCACTTGGCCTTTCTTCCATGACTCAGCCCCTTATTTTAGCAGCCCAGGTGGCTTCATGTGTACAAATATCCTTTCTGAGATATAAATGTCTACTTATATTTTATTACAGATTTTAATGTAAGTTTTATGGCTTCTTCTCTCATTAGTTCATGATAAATATATTTTACCATGTTTTGACAGATTTCATAATAAAAATAGTATTTTTATATAATTTCCTCCATCTAGCAAGGCAGGTTCATTCTGTATGAACATTTCTCTTCTTATAAAACAAGAAGTTCAATTTTTCAAATAAGAATTTTAATTGGAATCAAATCTCTAGTCCTAAGGCTAGCAAGTATCATGCTATTCTAAAACACCCTCAAAAAGCAACTGTAAATCTGGTCCTATAGAACTTTGTATTTAAACTAACAATTTATGTAATTCCATAAAAAAAAAAGCGGTGTTATATTTTTCTTAACATTTATTAAAACATTAGACATAAGCTGAATGGGGGAAAATGGCGATCAAATGCTAAAAATATAAACATAAAAAAGTAAACATGAAAACAAATCTCTTTTTAAAAAATCATTTAATTACAAGAAAATTAGCCAGAAAATTACATAGTTCCAAACAAATATTGTCTATAAAAACAAGTGTTCATTTACTGTGTTTTTGAATGTGTCTTTTAAATAATGTCTCATCTACTGAACCTAGTCTTTCCTGGCAAACATTAGAATATACAAGTTTTCTTCATGTTTAATATTTCATAAAACAGAACTGGCTTTTGTTCCTGAAGTTAGAATGATGCCTATCATTTTGCTTCAGAGAAACTAAAATTGCTCCCTGGTGACTATTTCAATTAACCACTCCCAAAATCCAATGCAAAAACAACAAAAACACTGCTATTTTACTAAAAGATTCCTGTCTTCCATTTCATTTTACCAGCGCAAGTACAAATTCGGAGAAAAGCTTCTTAAGTCCTGCAGTTTCAAATTCCTTTTGTAATTCATCCAACGCTGAATACTCTTTGACTTCAAATGCCAGAAACCTGCATTATACAAGAGAAACTCATGAATATGCCTAGATTTGTCAGAGTATAATTATCGATTCAGTTGCTTTTCCATCTGCAATAGTACTAAATTATACCTTTTGTGTTCTGTCTGTACTTTTGTTTCAAACAGCACACTAATCATTTTCTCTTTGCATTTCTTTCCACTTGAGTCCACATCTACTTTGGAGGTTTTCTGAAGAATCAGGTACTCCTAAATAATAAATCAGCACATTAAATACGTATCTTACTCTGAATCTTAAAGTCCTAGTTGTAAAGGAGCCATAAACCTGTAGGCTTATTTTCATGCTTAAAGAATACCCCTTTTTTAAATCAAGCAGTAAGAATTTTTACATACTTGTTTTTACATACTTGGCAGAATAATGTAGTGGTGAATACAGGAGTAAAGAACAATATAATCCAACTCCCCAAGTTTAAATCTGGATTGAACTGCCTACTAGTTCTTACTCTTGGCTGGTTACTTAAATCCTCTGTGGCTCAGTTGCCTTCTCCATAAAATGGGATTAATAGCAGGATCTACCTCATGGGGAAGTTGTACTGATTAAATGAAATAATACATGCAAAGCACTAGAGGAGTACCTGGATATAGCACCATGGCACGCTTGAGAGCACAAGCCACTGTTCTTACTATTACAAATTCAGCAGCTAAATGACATTACCAGGCACACAGCACTTAGCATTCCAAATTGATAGCATCTATAAATACGTACCTATACATCCTCAATCCTAGTATACAATCTTATAAAAATATGAGAAATTTATATAAAATGACATTTTAAAGAGAGCTGAAAAAAGATCTCCTAAAAAAGTATTATTTCTCTACATTAGCAGGGTTCTAGTAAATATAAATAAATACTTGTTAATTAATTGATGTTTCAATCTGAGTAACAACATCTGCAAAATAGCTGTGTTTAGCCTAATATTCCTGAGCTGGCTTAAAGAGAAATCTGAGCCTTTTAGGTAAAGATGAGCAAGAAAATTAATTTGTATTTATTTTTTGTCAGCTATTATTTTACCCAAAAGGATCAAACGTTATAGATATACTACAAATCACTTTAAAACAAGAGGTTCCTCAGTCAGCCCCAATCCAAGATATGTATTAAATCTGAATTACTGTTGTATCTGTATACTTTAACCCAGCATGAGTCTGGTTAACCAAATGCCAAAGTAGTTTTGTGATAAGAGCCCATCATGAAAAAACTAGGTCATTATTCTACAAATCTTTAAGATTATAGGCTGTTCACACTAAATTTGTCTTAAATAAATTCAAATGTAATTATTCGTGACCTAACGTATCTGAAAGTATAAAACCTATTAAGTGATTTGTAGCTCTTCTAAGATTTAAAATATAAAAAAGTTTTCCTCATCGTGTCCCACCTAAAACAGGTCAGATGAGATTAGAATAAGAACTTGAAAAATCTGAAGAAGATGATGATTTTGAAAGCAATTGCTGAGACAAGTCAGGTGGAAAGCAAAAGTTAGGTAGGAGGTGACAAGTTGACAGCCCTAATGATTCTACTTCTACTAACATGAAATCTCAGTTATAACAGACAAGCTCCTGTTTCCAGGTATTATAGATACCAAATTAAAGTGTCAGAATGTATTTTTAACAGCCAGAAAGTTACAAATCTTGCAGACTATCCACAAATACACACCTTGTTGTGCCTAACTATGGGAAGAAGTATTAATATGCACAAACTTTTAGTGCACATTTATAAAGTTCAAGCTCATAGCTAATTACAGAAACAAACACTCATGTGCCACAGAGCTTTTAAAAAACCTGTCACTTTATTAAGTAACATGATTTTTAAAATGTAATCTTATTCTTCAAGCTTTGCAAGTTTGTACTTGTAATTAGCAGTCAGACATTCTTTAAAAAGAAAAGGAAGATCCATTAAGATGGTAATAATGAAAGCAGAAACATCTTAATAATTAATCTATCCCATTGTTACAAAACACACTTAAAGACACACCATTTTAAGCAGAAAATAGCCAGATTCATACTCAACATTTAACTTTTTGGCACCTTGAGGTTGTTTCTGTCTCCCTGTAGTAAAATCAGTATTATTTTACCCATGAACATCAGTCTTCCTGTCAGCCTTAAATCTGAAGCCCACTTCTCCACAGTTTTGACATATTTAGTCTTTGCTCTCATGTGATCTAAATGCAAAAGAGTTATCCACAATCCATCATCCATGGTCGTGCTTGTTGAAAAAGTACACTTTTCATTGCCACTGCCAGTTTCTGGTTGGTTGAGGATATGCCTAAGATTCTGCTGAATCCAGAGAACCAGCTCATGAACCATAGGCTCTGACATAAGGCTCTCTGCTTGCTCAAGTAATTTCTCTTTCACAGTCACACACTGGGCCCTGGTCAACCGTTCAGAGTTAACCGAGATACCAGGTAGACATGAAGGATAATTGACTGGCAAATGGAACACCAATTCCAGAGGTATATCCGCATCCATAAATCCTTCAGCTTTTGTGTGAATTCTGAACACGGTCCCATCTGTCTCTGAAAGGCATCCAGAAATAATCATTAGCTGTACATTATTTAATTTGAATGGAACACTAGGAAGTTCAAACTTTTGTCTCAAATGTCAATTTATTTTTCATGAGAAAACTTTGAGCTATTTTATGAAGGGACACGTAATACTAGGAAAGCTATGATTCACAAATTATTTCCTTCAACCATACACATGTATTCATGTATTCACACACACCAGCGCCCAGGACTTAACTGGCATTTACACTTGCTATCACTCCATTTTTATTAAGTTACCAGAAAGGTTTTTCATCAGATAATTTTTTTTCTAGCCAGACTTAGTTGATAATTCTGAAAATCCCTAATAAACTCATATGCGCTTTCAAAGATACAATACCATGTATATACAAAATCAGTAATTAATTTAAAAATTATACACTAAATCCAACGAAAGTCATTTTATGGGAAGTCCAAGTCAAAGCAAACAATGGAATCCCCTGTGGTTGTAGGGTTGCAGAGAAACTGATGACTGCATGTGACACAGTAACTGCCTGGAATGTTCTCTTCTTATTTCAAATATATTAGTATCAGTGTAACATGAAGGTGGCAAGATGAACTGAAATTGAGTGGACATCAATTCTGCTTCTTCCAGCTCCTAAGAAGGAAGGGGAAAGCATACATAGGATATCATATGAAATCCTCTGCTCTCTTTCAGATTTGCTTGGCTTCACCCTCTGATGTGTTCCACACCACTTCACGCAACTTTTCAAAAAGATGATAAAACGTCAGGCTGAGTAGAACAGAACTGGGTGCAAATAAATCTCTCTGAAGCTAACTTGCCTCTCTCCACCCCTACTTCCCTCTGCATGTGCCTTTGCTTTATTCCTCTGCATGAGAGAAGCAGTCAAATCTTTCCTATTTTCATACCTGGACTGCTGCTCAACAGCCTCAGCAACTGAAACCTGAATGTATCCCCATTTTAAAGAATAGAACATTAAAACTGCTTCCTAGCCTTCTGATTCCACATATATAAAAGCCATTGCTACAGACATTGATTCATACAGGACCAGATACATCTGTTACAGAGTTTTTCTTTCATATACTCTTCAGTACCAGCTGCAAGGAACGACTATTTTAGGACATCATCTGGAAACACAGACAGTTAACCGTTATAAATAGGTGTATTTCATAAGAAAAATTTTCCAAATGTAACTTTGTACATTCCTCCAAAACCCATTATGCTTCTCAAAATCCCTTCTTCTTCTATCTAGTTACTTATCCTTTTTTTTTTTTTTTTTGAGACAGAGTCTCTGTCGCCCAGACTGGAGTGCAGTGGCATGATCTCGGCTCACTGCAACCTCCGCCTCCCAGGTTCAGGAGATGATTCTCCTGCCTCAGCCTCCAGAGTAGCTGGGATTACAGGCATGTGCCACCATGCCCAACTAATTTTTGTATTTTTAGTAGAGACAGGGTTTTTCCATGTTAGCCAGGATGGTCTCAAACTCCTGACCTCAGGTGATCCGCCCGCCTTGGCCTCCCAAAGTGGTGGGATTATAGGCATGAGCCACCACACCCAGCCTAAGTACTTATCCTTTTTAAAAAAATATTTTATTGTTAAAGTAGGCTGCCTATGTTAAAAGAGTACATTTCAATATGTAAAACAGACATTACAAACAGAACTGCAGACAACATATGACCATTTAGGCTGAATAAACTTTCTAGTAATCATCTAGAGAGTTGACATTCTCTCTTCAAGGAGGAGGAGAACTTTTAAAGATCTTCAATCATTCATCATTCAACATTCACTGAACACCTACTAAGCTCAAGGCACTGTACTAGTCTCTGAGGGAAAATGACAGGTAAGACACAGATCCCATCATATTGACTCAATCCAGTGTTTCAGAACACGAGAGCGGGGATATATTCCAAGTGATCTTCCTTGACTTCTCTTCTACACCTAAACATTTCTTTATTCATCTTTATTCATAAATATGCATACATATACATGTACATATAATTTATATAAACATAAATGTCTGTGTTGGTAGATAATTCTCCAGGGATCTGGAGTGGGAGTTCAGTCAGGGTGGTGGGAAAAATTGTAGAAGAAAAATTAAAAGATAGTTATAGGAAATAGTCACAAACCTTCTTGGAAGGCCGGGGGCGTTGCATAGCTTCAGTAAAAGATTTGGCTGAAAGCAGCCTAATCCTCTTTACCTTGAGTTGATAGCAAAAGAGCAAATAACAAGGGAATGTGGGGGAGTTTACCTAAATAACTTGTTTACTCATGTGGTCCTAAGACCAACCTTTGATTTTCCATGGGTGCATGACTGCTCTCTACTGGGGGCGGGCGAGGGGATGGCAATGTTAATTACCCACTAGTGGTGTTTACTCGTCGCCTTTGTCAATCTGTACTAAATAAATGTGAACTTCGCCGGCTTATTGGGGCCCACACTGCAGATTCAGGAGCAGAACCCCCTTAGCCACACTGACAGGCAAAATATCTGTGTCAGTGTACATCTCTCATCCATCGCTAGGTCAGTGTGTGCAGGTCAGATGGCCACAATCTAGCATTTCTAAATGCCTTCTGAAAAAAGGGCATCAACAGCTTTGTTCAAGGACATGTGTATAACCAACAGCCTTGGAAGCTAGAGTTTCTCCCTCCAGGTCAGGGGGCAGATTTGTTTCCTAAGCAATATAAGGTAACATACTCCTTCAGGACAAAGATTGAGCAGGATCACTAGCAGCCCCCTCATAAGACCAGAGGGTTCCTAAGCTCACTGCCCCTCAGCTATAACAAAGACCCACTGAATGCATAGTATACACCTCAGCCTACCTCCACATCACACCATTGAACTTGGGGGACAAGGAGAATCAATGTGAACACGAAGCTAATGCTGCCTGCTGTGCAGTAAGCAGTGACTGTCCAAATCTATCTGGGTTCACTGTCTCCTTACTGGCTGAATCCATGGAAGTGTGCTAGTGACCAAGGAACTGCAGTTGTCACTGCTACCTAAGAACTGCTGGGCCACTTGATTACACTTTTTTTATTTTTAATCATCTTGCTCTTTTTAACTGTTTTATCTGAGAAAGAAGTGTCTTCCTCCCTTCCACAGGAAACCCTATCACTGGTCTTGTGCTTGTTTTTTGTTTTTGTTTGCTTTTTGAGACTGGGTCTCACTCTGTCACCCAGGCTAGAGTGTAGTGGGATGATCATGGCTCACTGCAGTGTTGACCTCCTGGGCTCAAACAGTCCTCCCACCTCAGCCTCCTGAGTAGCTGAGATTACAGGCATGTACCATCATGCCTGGCTAATTTTTATTATTATTTTTTGTAGAGATGGGGGCCTTGCTATGTTGCCCAGGCTGGTATTGAACTTCTGGCCTCAAGCAATCCTCCCATATTGGCCTCCCAAAGTGCTAGGATAACAGGTGGTGTGCCACCACACCTGGGCAGTGCTTGTATTTTCTATCCCTCCCTCTAATTATTCCTCTCCTCTACTAAGAAAATATTTATCTTCTTGTATGGAAAAAAAAAATTCAGTGCTACTAATTCCCTTAAGCTACTGACCTATCATTCTCTATCCTTTCATCTGCAGTCTTCTTAAAATATAATTCTCTCATCCATTTTGCCACAAGCCACTCTTTTCACAACTACTTGTACCATGACTTCCAACATACCTTGTCTCTGAAGCTCCTTTCTCAAACGTTACCAATGACCTCCTAATTACCACTGTGCAAGAAAGAGAAAACGCAGCAGGAGTGGGGTGCTCAAATTATGCACATTCCCATGAACAGCCTGTCTTCAGGACTGGCTCCTAAGAGCTGAGCTAAGAGTCCTGGTAACATTCCACCTGTTAATAGTGTGGGTTTTATCAGGAGGTGAAGCTTGTAGTGAGCCGAGATCACGTCACTGCACTCCAGCCTGGGCAACAGAGTGAGACTCCATCTCAAAAAAAAAAAAGAGTATGGGTTTCATTTTTTATTTATTCTTTTTTTTTTTTTTTTTTGTATGCCTGAAGTGTTGGACCACACAGTCTGATTAAAGGATTTAGGCTAAAAATGTGATGTATGGTAAATCTTCTTGCTCTAGAGACTGGAGTCTAAGTAGCTGAAATGAGTCACGTAAGTATTACATGCTGACAAGATTGACCCCAATTAAAATTCTGACAAGGAGGCTCAAATGAGCTGTCCTGGTTGGGA
The DNA here is from genome assembly GCF_037993035.2 of Macaca fascicularis. Classification (NCBI taxonomy): domain Eukaryota; kingdom Metazoa; phylum Chordata; class Mammalia; order Primates; family Cercopithecidae; genus Macaca; species Macaca fascicularis. Next base: position 139,162,086 of record NC_088375.1, read on the forward strand.
ACACATGTCACATGTTGTCACACATGATTGCTAAGAAAATTAAGCATGTCTGTGTGACCCTACTAGAGGAGACACCTGGACACTTGCTCCCAGTTTCTCCTGGACTTCATTCCATGCAACTCTTTCTTTGTTCATTTTAGTCTGTATTCTTACACTGCAATAAACTCCAACCATGAATATAACAGTTTTTCTGGGTCCTATAAGTGCTTCTGGCAAATCACTGAGTGTGAGGGTGCTTTGGGCACCCCTGACATAGCCACATTCTGTGGCCCTTATCCAGTCCTACCCTTCTATAGCTTCTGAACCTGCTGAACCAATCTCAAAATTCTCTTCCCTTACCGCCCAGGCACCACAGTGTCCTGGTTCTTTTTCTACATCCCTGCTCATCGCTGCACTGTTTTTCTACTTTTCCTAAACCCCTAAATGACAGGCATTCTCTAAAGCATAATTCCACAAACAACTTTCTTCCTCCAGTTATCTAGGCTTTTTTTTTTTTTTTTTTTGAGACGGAGTCTCGCTCTGTTGCCCAGGCTGGAGTGCAGTGGTGTGATCTCGGCTCACTGCAACCTCCGCCTCCCAGGTCCAAGCAATTCGCCTGCCTCAGCCTCCCGAGTAGCCAGGATTACATGTGCCCGCCACCACACCTGGCTCATTTTTGTGTTTTTAGTAGAGATGGGGTTTCACCATGTTGGCTAGGCTGGTCTCAAACACCTGACCTCAGGTGATCCGCCCACCTCGGCCTCGGCCTCCCAAAGTGCTGGGATTACAGGTGTGACTCACAACACCTGGCCTAGGCATAAAATCTTAAAGCTGCCTTCCACTTTTTTTTTTCCCTCCTTTCATACTTAGCATTCAACTGCCAAATCCCACAAGTCCTCCAGAATTTCTCTCCCTTCCACCCTCCTAATTCAGGCCTTTCTCTGGCTTCTGCAATAGTGGTCTCCTCGCCGCCTGCCTCTCCCCACACCAAATCATCCCAATACCACTCTCCCAAACTGAAATGAATTACAAATTCCTCCATGCAACGCCTAGGGCCAGCCTACCACTCTGACTTCCTCTCCCCTCACTCTTTGCTTCATTACCCATTTTATACCATGTCCTCAGTCTCAGGTGTTCCATCTCTGCCTCTTGCTCCTACTATCTCCAAGAAGGCCCTTAACTTTCTGTCTACTACAATTTTGTCCAGTTCCACAGTTCCTCCTTAAGTCCCACCTAATGACTTCCATGGTATTTCAAACTTATTTCATGGTATTTTCATGCCCAGAATTATTGTGGTTAAACTAAATTAACATTTTTCCAGCACTGAAATATCTTGATTTTCTTTTTAAACAGCAACCAAAATGGGGGATACAAAAAACCTTTTAAACTTTACAGTCATATAGCTTTTGGAATTGTGCTAGTAGCTTGTAATCATGGATCTCAGAGGTACAGAAATCCCTGGTACCTGTGTTAAATAATGGGCCCAAAGATGTATACATTCTGTTCCCCAGAAGCTGTGAATATGTTCCCTCACATGGCAAGAGGGTCTCTGCAGACAGGATTAAATTAAGGATTTTGATGGGGGGGATTAGCCTGGATTACCCAGGTGAGCCCTGAATGTAATCATAAGGGTCCTTATAAGGAGAAGACAGAGATTTTACTACAGAAGAAGGCAATGTATCCACACTGAAGCAAGATGCTATGCTGCAAACTTTGAAGAATCCCTTTCTGATCAAGACCCTGAGACTACCCATAGTGTTCTCCAACCTGTGCCATATAAACACCCACTGAGTCCTCTCTAGTGCAGGAAACCACATGAAAGAAACATGTTGGTAGTCCAGGGGAAAGTCTTGAAAAGCTATTGAACCAGCCATGTCAGTCCTTACTAATTTTCATTTTTCTCTGTGTTATTTTCTGGTCCTAGTCAGCAAACAGAATAGCAACGGGTGAAACTCCTGACTTTCACGTTAGAAAACTGTGACCCCCATACTAGTTATATGTTTGGAAGAAAACCGCCTTAGTTCTTTTAGGAACTGGAAAGGATTAGCATTCTTCCTAATTGGTCTTGGTAAATCCCCCTGCCCACCAGCTGCAAAATAAGATTATACAAAATGATACTGTCATCTCTACAAGAAACTGAAAAGCCCAATAACATCCTCCATTCTTCTGGTATTTAATGTGGCAATAAAATTACATACTTTTAAAAACTCATTTTCTCCTGAAAACTCTAGAAGTATGTATTGTACTCTTCCATATTTCATCTGCTTGACATTGTACAAGCAATTAAACTGGCTCCTTTTTGCCTCAGAATTTTTCATATAACACATGCACTGTAAGTCTGATTTTTTGTTTTCTTTTTTGCCATAATGAAAAAGAAAACAAAGTTGCCCCTATCTGCTTTAAGGTTATTAACAGCTTAGAAACCGTGATTAGCAGAAAAATAATTATGCTCTAAATCTAACACTAATCTCTGCCCCTCCATAGCCCCCCAAAACTTTAGTTAATAAGCTTAATTCACAAACTGATCGTTCTCAACAAACATCTATGCCCTAGAAAACTTAAGGCTTGCCCCTAGAAAACTAACATTTCCTAAGTCCAAGGCTATTTTCACGTATTCTAAAGACCCTACCAAAAGATATAGGTCTTGCCCTCTGGTTGAAGTTGATACAAATCGACTACTTGTTTCTAACCAAATCATTCTGTCTTACAGTAAGTGTGTCATTTTCATACCTAAAACACAAACTGAAACAGGTTTCAAACCTTATACTCCCTTACAAACATCTGAAAGTATGCTCCTAACCATATTCCAAATAGAAATTCAAACTAGAGAAACTCAACTTTTAGAACTCCAAATTCACACTAATGCTATATTTAAGGTTTCATTATACTTCATAAAATACAACACACGACAGAAACTCTATAAATGCAAATAACAGAAGACACTTTTAAAAAAGGTAAAATTGAAGAGAATGGGTTCTTCAGGATTCACTAAGAGCCCATTAAGAAATCATTTACATACCATATACATCTGACTTTCCCTATATTTGTATTTTTTTCTTTGCAATTGTTATATATCCTCAACATACAACTTTGAAGAAAACCACTAAGAAACCTCCAGCACCCTCTCATACTTGATAAGACAAGACTGTCTCCTCTTGCTCCAGGGCAGCTCCCAGGCAAGCATACACCAGTGCTTGTTATATGCTTCAGTTAGATTTTTACATAAGTTTCAATATAGCTTCAGAAGAAAAAAAAAAAAAACCTAAAAATAAATGAAGCTAAAAGTAGCAATCTCATCGGTTTTACAGAAGTGAGCTCAATACCGACAATCAGCAGAAAACCGAGCTGAGCAGGTTTAGAAGGGTCAATGTGTGACAGTCATGATTTATTTTATAAAAGCGTCCAAACTAATCTGAACATTAGTGTTGATAAAATGCAAAAATTCACTCTGCAGCTTCTGTGAAAACATATTACATGATATTGGATTCTCCCATCTTACAACTTTATCTGTGAGATTATTTCCAGAAGCACAACTGCCACATAAAATGAACATTGACTATGGCCACATAATCTGTGTCACTCAATTTCCCCATCAGGAAAATGGCGATACAACACCAATCTCATGCCTCTCATAGATCCACACATATATGCACAAACACTCCCCTTTGGGATTGCTCTGAACATAAGTTGGCTCACACTCATGTCTTTTCTCTGGGTGCTCATTATCTCTCTCTCTGGACAAGTATTTCCTTGCTTTCCAAGAACTATTTTCCTGATGCAACAGCCCCATCTCTCTATTAAGGAGCATGATGCAGTGCAAAGGCCCATACACCTGGAGCCTGGTGGTTATTTAACCAGTCTAAGTATCAGTTATCTTCTCTGTGAAATAAGACCAATAGTAACTCTCATCAAGTAAGATGTATTTAAAGTATCACATACATGGCAGGTCACCCCAACAAATCTGGCACCTGGACTGACTACAATGCATAGAAAAAAACAGAATATCCCTAATGGGGTCTATCCACAGCCCTCCCTTGTAGATGAGAGTGTAGGGACTTACTTAATTTGCACCCCTAAGAGACGGTTATGCCTCTTACTATGAGCTTACTATAACCATTGTAAAGAGATCAAAAGGCAGATAAAATCCCCTGAAATTCTCAGCACAAAATTAGTCCAGCTAAATGGAATCCAATTATTCAGCTTCTTCAATCTTACGGCCTTAATAGTTGATCCTTGGGTTAGCAGTCTGAGTCTTGCTGGGTTATCGTGTTACCAGGAATGCAATTCCTCTGCAACATTCTCCTGATTCCAGCAGCAAAAGGGAGAACCCTATTTGGGGGAGGCCAGAAAAGAACTGGTGTTTAGAGTGTTCTGGTATCAGGCGTGTATCCTCCAACCCAAACTGACAGTGATGGTGAGTGGTAGCCAGCAGTCTGCTGCATGTTCACTGTGCTCTGTTAAAGAAGTCCTTACTTTGTAAAAAGATGTTACGAAAACCATGGGGGGGGGAAAAAAAAGCCTTACCTTACCCTTAATTCCAAGTTGTGAACATCAAACATCCCCGTTTCAATCACTGAATTGTTCAACCTCTCAGCAACAAAATGTCCTAAGTTGTTACACTGAATTCTTTTATAATTCAATTACTTACTGATGCCAGAACACTGAATTAAATTAATTAGGAGGCATGGCTTGAAAGTCATGCTTAATTTAACAGCAGATAAAGGGTCCACAGTGTTCTCAAGATTAAGAAACTGTTTTCTTTCTATGCTTACATTTTTGGGTTTTCTCTGACCCTTCAGCAGTGTTTTATGCTCAGCTGTGTACTAATGACCCAGATCATTACCAGTTCTTTAAGGTGTGATGGGAAATTGCAGGTTCATTTTTCCAGGATAATCCCAACTGAGCCATAATAAAGGAATTTAGGAAAACTGATGATCTCTTCAAATAGCTGCCTCAGGCAGAAGTAATTATCACTAAAGAGAACAGTGGAGACAGAGAGGGAGATGGTGAAGAATTATCCAATCAGAAGAGGGATGACAAGAAAACACTAAAAGTGAGTAAATCTCTTCATATGGATTTTAAACAATTGTTTCAAAAGACGCAAGTCAGGCTGGGCACTAAAAAGAAAGCAACTCCATTACACTAATAGGTGCATAGTGCCTGGAACATAACAGTGCCCCATGAGTGGATGTAAGTGGATGAATGCAAGAAGGAATAAATGGAAGTCAACTCCCTGTCCTTCAGTGAATAACACATCCAATACATACCATGAAGGATCTTAATCTTAGATGGTTTTCTCACAACATCCAGCCCAATTTTAGACTACTTTTTTTTTTTTTTTTTTTTTTTCCCTGAGACAGAGTTTCACTCTTGTTACCCAGGCTGCAGTGCAATGGTGAGATCTTGGCTCCCTGCAACCTCCGCCTCCCGGGTTCAATTGATTCTCCTGCCTCAGCCTCCTGAGTAGCGGAGATTACAGGCACATGCCACCATGCCCAGCTAATTTTTGTACTTTTAGTAGAGACGGGGTTTCGCCATGTTGGACAGGCTAGTCTCGAACTCCTGACCTCAGGTGATCCGCCAGCCTCGGCCTCCCAGAGTGCTGGGATTGCAGGCATGAGCCACCGCGCCCGGCCTAGACTACCTTCTTAAAGGTAACCTTCTTAAAGGTTAAGCAATTTATGGTCAGAAAGTCAATTTTAATAGTAGCTACAATATAACATTAGAACGATAACTCTCATGCCCCAAACATGTACATAATGTATCTGAAAGCTAAGTGAAAACTGAGTCACTGCACTTTCTCATAAATGGCTTTTTTTTTTTTTTTTTTTTTTTTTTTTTACTCAATAGAAGCCACATACAGGGACAGTAAGTTTCACCTATCATCAAAAAATAGTGAAAAGAACCTCTCTACACTGTAAGCTCCTAGAGGCCATGGGTAGCGGTGTCTTTGAAACCCTGACAAAGTCTGCAGGCAGCAGGGATTCAATAAATGTGGGCTAACTAACTAATAAAGCTCTCAAGAGCTTGTTTAAAAAAAAAAGTATCGGAAGACCAGGCGCGGGTGGCTCACGCCTGTAATCCCAGTACTCTGGGAGGCCGAGGCGGGTGGATCACGAGGTCAGGAGATCCAGACCATCCTGGTTAACACGGTGAAACCCCGTCTCTACTAAAAATAAAAAAATTAGCCAGGCGAGGTGGCGGGCGCCTGTAGTCCCAGCTACTCTGTAGTCCCAGCTACTCCGGAGGCTGAGGCAGGGAGAATGGCGTGAACCCGGGAGGCGGAGCTTGCAGTGAGCCGAGATCGCGTCACTGCACCCCAGCCTGGGGGACAGAGCGAGACTCCACCTAAAAAAAAAAGTATATATATATAAAAATTATTTTTAAAAGTATCTTATATATATAAATTAGCCAGGCATGGTGGCACACGCCTGTGATCCCAGCTACTCGGGAGGCGGAGGCTGTAGTGAGACGAGATGGATCCACTGCACTCTAGCCAGGGCAACAGAGCGAGACTCCACCTAAAAAAAAAAAGTATCAGAAAAGCAAACAACTTGGAAATAGAATGCAGATAAAGTTGAGGTTGAGCACTGGATAAATTAAAAAGTTCAGTCAACAAACATTTACCAACTACCTACCATGTGCCTGGCCAGCACCATTCTAGGTGCCTGGAGTTATTACCAAACAGACCCTGCCCTCCTGCAACTTAAGATGTACAAATACCCGTGTAAAGTTAAAACCGGGGAGTGCTCTCGTGGGCCTAGGGCATAGTGCTTAGGAATGACACAGAACAACGAGGGGGCCTCAGCACAGGCTTCTTTACAGGGTGAGATCTGAATGGTGGGAGGCTGGGGAAGGGCCTGGGGACGCGGACCGCAGGGGCCCGCGGCTCCGGGAGCAGGACCGGCGGCAGAGGCCCCAGTGGGCCGCACCGCTCTCTTAGTGTCTCTGGGGTCGCCTCAAACTCCCGCCCGCTGCGACACCACTCCGGCCTCCAGGACGTGTCACTCCATCATTCAACTAACCCGGTCCCCATACGTGGGCCCAGGCGGGGTGCCCAGGCTCAGTGGTGGGGAGGAGCCGCAGAGAGAACGCGGGTGGCCCCTGAGGGCGCCCTGTCCCTCCCGCGCGGGGGTAGTCACCTGAGCGGCTCAGCACCTCCCACTCGTGGGGCCCGCAGAAAATCGCGGCCAGGGCCGAGAGTTCCTCACGCACGAGCTCCGCCATGGCTATGGGCCTCGCCCCCTCAGCGCTTCCCCTTCCGCTGTCGCCGCCGCCGCCGCCGCCGCCGACGCCGCCGCCTCCATTGGCCAGGAGCAGCACTGCCTGCGGCCACCCGGGGGCACCCCGCACCTCCGCAGCCGGGCAGCACGGGGGCGGAGCGAGATGGGGCGGGGGCGGAGCGAAACGAACGTGGGCGGGGCGAGACGGGGTGAGGGCAGGGGGAGACTGGGCGGGCTGGACCCTTAGAAGTTCCGCCCGGAAGCTCTTGCTCATTAACTACAGACGCGAAGCTCAGACCCTCGGTTTGGAGATTTTCTTGGAGGTCGAGGCCCGGCGCCTCTGTCTGCACCCGAGGCGACCGCCCAGCTTACCCCCGGCTCTTCTGAGCACAGGGAAGCCTCCCAGCAAAGCCTGAAACCCTCTAAGTTTAGCTGCAGGCTTCGAACCCCGACCGTCCCCGCCCAGCCTTGGGCTGCTGAGGTGGGGATGAACTGGGCGAAGGACACTTGGGAGTTAGGAAGAAACAAACAAGCAGGGAAGTGACCGAGAGACGAGGTGAGACCTTGCCCTGCTCAGGTTTGAACTGAGTGTTGGAGATAACCACAGTTAACAAAATAAAATTCTTCGCCCCCGTGGAGCTGTTAGCAACCCTGGTGTCTGGGAAGCCCGGAAGAGGCCCGGGTTAGTAACAACCTCCAGGATGCCCTCCGAACTGGTACTGGCGCCGGGACTCTAGACAAGGTCCGGATTCCCGAGCCCTTCCCCTTACGGGTGCAAAAAGGGAGGGTCAGGACCTGCCAGTCCTGGCTTCGGGATGTTGACTTGACGGACCAGGACTCATGGAAAGTGTGCGCCAAAGTCCTGGGAGCAAAGTGTGCTAAGGCTCCTCGTTTGTCTCCTGCCTTCACAGGGGACAGCCCTGCTGCAGGTGGCCAGTGGGAATCCTTGGCTGTTGGGGTATGACCCAAGGGTGTAAACACTAGCTTTGCAGTGTTTTCGATTTCGTGATATTCGATGCATACAATACAATGTGACTCTTGAAGCTTAATGAAATTATCATTCTTGAGTCCAGCACCTAAATTTTAAAATGTGAGCAATATCAATAGGGTAACAGAATAAGCAATCTATTCTGTTTTGATTATAGTGAACAAGATTACAATACTTATCTGCAGTAGGTCTGTCTCTCGGATGTTTGCCTGGTCTTTGCTTTTCCAGTAACAATTTAAAATTTGGCAGCCCCCAAAAGCAGCTGGTCTTGCTCATGGAGTTCTCACAACTTTTGTTTGTATGAGAAATCACATTTCATGAGATAAATATGGGAATTTAGGTCGTTATGCAGTGACTCCTGTCACTGACCTACAGAAGTCAGAACAAAGTTAGCTGATTTTAAGACCCTGCATCCACTCACCATGACCATTCCCGCTATTGGTAAAAAAGGAATCTGATAAAGGAAAAGATACTGGCTTCCCGGAACAGAAAGGAAACCGAACAAGATGGACTGCAGGGAAAATGCTTTTCAGAAGATGCCATGGGATTTCAGTGACCCCGAGTAATTAGGAGCACATAATTGGGAAGATGAAGGCTTATTTAAACTCAGTTATCTCTGATATGGCCAACTGGCTTAAAGAAAAAAAAAAAAAAAAAAAAAAAAACTCCTTTATTTCCAAAATAACAGACGTTCCAGCAGTTCAGTAGGTTCAAATTAACTGCTAAAGAGATTGAACAAAAGAATACATTTTTAATTTAAAATATCACTGTTATTTTAATTCAAAATCCAGTGTTACGATTAAAAGTCAAACAATTTGGGTTTTGACTTATTTATTGAAAATAATCTATAAAATAGGCCGGGTGCAGTGGCTCACGCCTGTAATACCAGCACTTTGGGAGGCCGAGGAGGGTGAATCACATAAGGTCAGGAGTTCGGGACCAGCCTGACCAACATGGTGAAATGCCGTCTCTCCTAAAAATACAAAACTTAGCTGGATGTGGTGGCAGGCACCTATAATCCCAGCTACTCAGGAAGCTGAGGCAGGAGAATCGTTTGAACCCGGGAGGCGGAGGTTGCAGTGAGCCGAGATTACACCTTTGCACCACTCCAGCCTAGGCGACCAAGTGAGACCCTGTCTCAAAAGCAAAAAACAAAACAAAACAAAACAAAAATCTATAAAATATTCAAATAGTTTTTACTTATTTTTAATTTTCCAAATTTACTATATGTGAGATGAGTGAAATAACACGAAGAGCAAAATTACAGCTGTAGGAAGGATTAGGAGGCAATTGCTGAAGCCCGCTGTCAGCAAGAGGTCCGTGAAAATTGATTAAAGAGTACATCAATCTATTATTAAAATTTTCTTGTCAATAGGTTTCTTCTTTGCTCTTCCTTTCTCAGTTGATTTCTTAACCTGCTTTTCATACCTCATTTAGCGTGTTTAAATAAAAAAGAAGTCAATGTGAATGTCTTTTAAATTGACACTATCCTAAGGCACTGAAGTCCCATGAATTAGTTTCTGCACTCTGACATTTGGAAATAATCATCTCAGAGACTGCATAATGTCAGCTTGATATTTCTCGCACTGTGAAAATATCAGCTACATGTCAAATCTCTAAAGTCTACCTTAATGTAATAAGTTTCCTCGTATTCACAGGCTACTGAAAATTCAAAATATTTAAATGTAGGATGAATGTCTACAGTTAGAGCATTGTCTATCTCCATCTCTATCTCTCCCTTCTCATCCTTGTACACACAAAGGTGTATGATTTGCTAGAACAATTATTTTTACAAGCAAATTTTCTAAATAGTTGGTTCCCCAAGACCATAAGGGGGAAAGGTTTAAAACCTTTTGCCTTCAGTTAAAACCAATAACCCAGAAGATAGTTCTTTTTATTTTGGGGGGAAACAGTTCTACTCACTTTCTCATGAGTAGTATGCAGACTTACTCAACTCTAAGTTTGAAATCTTAAGTCAAAACTCACATGAGCATAGAAATGAGAATGCACAATTTCAAGAATATTAGGAGAGTTAAGTGTTATGTCAAAAAACGGTGAGGATCCTAATACTGGAGTGGAGTGTGATAAGAAAAAATATCAAATCAAAACTCAGAAAGGTAAAAGTGCTTTCATGAACCACCAAAACAACCAAAAGAGGACTTAAATGCCAACTTCCTAAATAAATCTGAACTCTAAGAAACTGTGCTACTGGTTCTGTCTAAAGAGTTTCTGCAATCGCATACTCATTTCACAAAATGTTCTTAGATACTCACTGATTGTTGGCCGGGCTCTGCAGGCTGAGTGTGGAGAGGAGGAGAGTTAAGAGATGAAAACAAGTCCATGTTTCCAGTGACTACAGCCTTTGGTCTAGACAAGTAAACACAATATGCAACAATTACAAGTTCTTTCACCAAGCTGAGGGTACAAGAATTATCACATTTCCTTAGCAGTGTGAAGTTCAATATTATGGTATAGGTTAAAGTAACAGAGTAGGAGTAGCATATACCTCCCACAATTTCCCAGAGGAGAAATAATTTGGAAATGCTCAGGAACACAATAGCCCTCCAAAAGTACACAAAGTCTGGGATATTAACTGGTCATAGTTGTTTTGTTTTGTTACAGTATACAGATCATAAATTTATTTTTCATCATGATAAAAGAAAAGCAAATAAAATATATGAGAATTTGCTACTGGCTCTGTGATCGTACCATTGTGTGGAAAGATCTGCCTCCATCATGTCCAAGTAATCTGTACTCCCTCCAAAATATTGGCTGCACTCTGCCATGCTTGATTTCTATGTGTGAATGATATCAAGACAGTTCCAGCTTGCTTTATGGGAACCCATCCATATGGCCCAAATTTACCAATATAAAAGCTCAATGCCTTCTCAATGTTATAAAAACAAGTCACTGGTATCATTAGGGTTTTTGAGTTTTTCTAGTTAAAATAGTATCCAGTATTTAATTTTGGTGATACTATAAATGGATTCTTTTTATTCATTATATTTTCCCACTGTATTACTAGTGTAGCCAGTTTTTATTATCTAAAAGAGGGTTGAGGATTGTGTGACTTTTTAGATATCCTTTTCTCCAAACTCATAAAGGGACTATCCATGAGTAAACTCTGCCATTTTAGCAAAAGTGATTGCAAATGTAAAGATAGATGTATATCAAGGAACCACAGGTAAAACTCGGAAAATTAGAACTGGATTTCCCTTTTAAAAATTATAGTGGAAGGAGGGAAGAAGGTAGGAAGGGAAACAGAAAGAGAAAAAAAAGAGGTGGGAGGAACGGGAGGGGGGAAAAGGAGGAGAAATACAGAAAGAAAAGGATGATTTTTATGAGGCAAAAGAAGTCATGAGTTAGGAATTTGTCTTTATGTCAGGAAAAAGTAAAAAAGATTGACTTGCCTGCTTCTTAAATAAAGAAGTCTGAAACTTGATTCAATAACAATATGAGATCTGAAATTTGATTCAAAATAATACAGGAGGGGGGAAGAGGCTATAGTGTGAGTGGGGCAGAAGCTGATCATAGGTTAATGATTGGTGGGGTAGAGTGATGGGTACATGAAGATTCAGTATTTCATTCCCTCTACATTTGCGTATTTCATATTATTTTTAATAAATGTTAATTTTTAAAATGTGTTCAGTAGATAATACGTCAGGATATTTGAGTTTTGCATAATGCTTAACTAAGGGAAAAAGGACAAAAATAAATCAGGAAAATAGGAGGGAAGGAAAAGGAAAAACCAGAGCCAAATGGAGTGAATAGAGTTGGTGGATGATATTAAGAGACAGAAGATGACAGGTTCTAAAGTGATGTGTTTAACAGATGTATGATTTAGGATTAGTTCGGGTGTAAAAAGCACAGAGCCTAACAGTGCAGTGGCTTTAACAAGATACAATTGGTTTTCTCTTAAACGTTCAAGTCTGGAGGTAGGCAGAGCTTTGGTGCTCTCCAGTGTCAGGATACAAGTTCCATCTATTTTGTGGCTCTGCTCTGCACAGATTTGATTCCCATGGTCATGCTGTGGTCCACGGTGGCTTTTGGAGCTCCAGCCACCAGTCAGAAGAACGGGATTCAGTCCAATTTCATTGGCTAGAACTCAGTCCCCATGACTGCTGCCAGTTAAAAGGGAGCTTGAAAATGTTGGTTTTAATCTGAGAGGCCCTGTACTCATCAAGATGAGTTTGGGTCAGACGGATAGCTTGCAAATTTTTTTTTCCATTCTGTAGGTTGTCTCTTCACTCTGTTGATTGCTTCCTTTGCTGTGCAGAAGCTTTTAGTTTGATGTAATCTCATTTGTCTATTGTTTTTGTTGCCTCTGCTTTTGAGGTCTCACCCAAAAACTCTTTGCCTAGACCAATGTCCTGATGCATTTCCCCTATGTTTTCTTCTAGTAGTTTCATAGTTTCTAGTCTTAAATTTAAGTCTTTAATCTATTTTGAATTGATTTTTGTATATGGTGAAAGATAGGTATCTAGTTTGTCTCCACTAGAATTTAAACTTCCATTAAACTTCCAGGGGCCTTATCGTGCTTGTTCACCTCTGTATCTAGATTTTAGGAATCTAAAACAGTGCCTGGCAGATTAGGAATTCAATACATATTTATTGATACAAATAAACTCATCATAAAGTTCATAAATTCTTGATAAAATAACTTAGACTTATCAAGCACCTACCATATGCTAGTCATTTTATAAAATTTCAGGCATTTTTATGAGTGAATGAGACAGTCACTGCCCTCCAGACACTTGGAATCTAATCCCAGAGGAGCACCAGCATTTCCTGGGATGAAGTGATGAAGGTCCTGCCAAAGAAGTAAAAGACCATTGGAGAAGGCCTAGGATGCCTGGTTTGGCCATTGTGATAGAGTTTCCCCATCATAGGGTTAGGGGAGGAGGAAGAAAGCTTAAGGAAATGTGTCTGGAAAGATAGATCTCTGACTTTATTCTTCAACAAGCATTCATTGAGCACCTTACTATGTGCCAAGTATTGCACCAGGTCCCAGGGAAACTGGTTTGCAACAGGAATCTCTTAGAAGTTGTAGTGTAGTGGGAGGGACAGGTCTTAAAAGATCATACATGTGGTCATCTGCAGCCTGCAGAAATCATGGAAGTAGATGATTGCCGGTCTGAATTCACAAGAATTTCACAATGACGGTGATGTACTTCCTGGCAATGAAACAAAGAAGCACTCTTTTGCTGGTGTTTCTAACACAATCTGGATCAAAACAATAACCCCTTTGTGGGAGTGTTGCTGCATTTCCCTGTTGTTTTTCACTTTTTAATATTATTTCCTTCTGTTTTTAGTTGGGGAAAGAAGTCAAAATAGAGAAAATCTCCCTTGTAGCACAATTGCCACCTGCTAATACCACATTGGCTTTTGTTTCTGTCTGTCTGCCTCTCTCTCTTTCTCTGTCTCTTTGCCTTAGTGATATAAAAGCTATCTAAGAATAAAAGGTTAGGCTATAATACTTTGTCATTTGTTGTTTTAGGTAAAATCTTTGTATATTTATGTGATTCTCATTGCCGTTCAAAACATTAATTAGCCAGAAATTTTTTCACCGATAGCTTCATTAGTTTCAAAATGAACATTATACTTCCAGATGAAACACAGCCAGAGCTTCTACTATTGGGATCATATTACCACATACTTTGTCATTACCTCTTTCCCCTTTTTCCTAATTCCTTACTTCTCCCCTTGGTGAACTCTTATTCATTCTTGAGATCTGAATCCCACTCCTCCTATACTTCCCCATCACTTATCATATGGAACTGTATTTGCTTATATGTCTATAATCCCAGTAGATTATGACTTTCATGAGATGAGGGTGCATTTCTATGTCATCTTTGGTGGTATTGTGTCCCTAATTGGTGGGTTCTTGGTCTGGCTGACTTCAAAAATGAAGCCGGAGGCCCTCATGGTGAGTGTTACAGTTCTTAAAGATGGTGTTTCTGGAGTTTGTTCCTTCAGACATTCAGCTGTGTCTGGAGCTTCTTCCTTCTGGTGGGTTCGTGGTCTCGCTGACAGGAGTGAAGCTGCAGACCTTTGCAGTGAGTGGTACAGCTCTTAAAAGGCAGCACAGCTGGAGTTGTTTGTTCTTCCCAGTGGGTTCGTGGTCTTAATGGCTTCAGGGGTGAAGCTGCACACCTTTGCGGTGAGTGTTACAGCTTTTTTTTTTTTTTTTTTTTGAGACGGAGTCTGGCTCTGTCGCCCGGGCTGGAGTGCAGTGGCCGGATCTCAGCTCACTGCAATCTCCGCCCCCCGGGTTTACGCCATTCTCCTGCCTCAGCCTCCCGAGTAGCTGGGACTACAGGCGCCCGCCGCCTCGCCCGGCTAGTTTGTTTGTATTTTTTTAGTAGAGACGGGGTTTCACCGTGTTCGCCAGGATGGTCTCGATCTCCTGACCTCGTGATCCGCCCGTCTCGGCCTCCCAAAGTGCTGGGATTACAGGCTTGAGCCACCGCGCCCGGTGAGTGGGCTTTTAAAGGCAGCAAGATTTATTGAAAAGAGCTAAAGAACAAGGCTTCCACAATGCGGAAGGGACCCCCAGGGGGTTGCCGCTGGTTAGCGCAGGCAGCCTGCTTTTATTCCTTTATCTGAGCCCACCCACATCCTGCTGATTGGTCCATTTTACAGAGAGCTGATTGGTCTATTTTACAGAGAGCCAATTGGTCCGTTTTGACAGAGTGCTGACTGGTGCGTTTACAGTCCTTGAGCTAGACACAGAGTGCTAGACGGAAAAGTTCTCCCAGTCCCCACTAGGTTAGCTAGACACAGAGTACCAAGTGGTGTATTTACAAACCCTGAGCTAGACACAGAGTGCTGATTGGTGTATTTACGATCCTCTGGCTAGATACAAAAGTTCTCCAAATTCCCATCTGGCTCAGGAGCCCAGTTGGCTTCACCTAATGGATCCTGCACAGGGGCTGCAGGCAGAGCTGCCCACCAGTCCTGAGCCGCGCCTGCGCTCCTCAGCCCTTGGGCTGTCCATGGGACTGGGCGCCACGGAGCAGGAGGCTCAGGACCCCGGGAGCCCACTGCACGGGGGAGCTGAGATGTGGCTGGCTGCAGGTCCCAAGCCCTGCCCCCGCGGGGAGGCAGCTAAGGCCCAGCGAGAATTCGAGTGCAGCGCAGGCGGGCCAGCACTGCTGGGGGACCCGGCGCAACCTCCGCAGCTGCTGGCCCGGGTGCCAAGCCCCTCACTGCCCTGGGCCTGCGGCTCAGTGTACGGGCCCGCGGAGCCTGCAATCACGCTTCCCGGACCTCGCGCTGGCCTGGACACACGCGACCCCGGTTCCTGCCCGCGCCTCTCCCTCCACACCTCCCCAGCGAGCAGAGGGAATGGGCTCCAGCCTCGGCCAGCCCAGAGAGGGGCTCTCACAGTGCAGTGGTGGGCTGAAGGTCTCCTCAAGCCCCGCCAGAGTGGATACTGAAGCCCAGGAGGCGCCTAGAGTGAGGGCTGCTAGCACCTTGTCACCTCTCAGTATCTCCAACTCTTAGCACAGGGCCTGGCATGTAAAAGACATTGAATATTTGTGGAATGAGTCAAGAATGAATGAATGCACGGTTATAGTGTGTAAGTAAATATGTTATGGTTCACTTTTCTTATTACCTCCACTCTGATGTCTACCAGATTTTGTTAGATCTTGAACATGTTGACACACATCAGTGTTAAGCAGGTAGATTAATATTGATGTCTTTACTTGATTCACATTGACAGTAGTGAAGAAAATACAAATGGGCAATTGAAACAATGGATTAATCCTAACGAAACCCCACAGTTTCATACAGGAGCCGAAAAGAGGAGTGCATGCCACCTTTACAGTAACTTTTCACATTTGACTAATAGTTGCTCACAGTTACTACTTCACTTGATTGTATTATGCGCAAATAAAAATGGCTTTTAAAGTAATTTAAAGCTACTATACAATATAAACTTTTGAAATTACTGGGTTGAGTCTGGAAGTCATGTGGTAGGTAAATCTATACAGTATTTATGTTCCAAACTGAAATGAGATACCCCATGGTACCTGATCCAGGCTAGCTAGAAATCTATCGTATTTCCACCTGAATAAGTGAGTAGGGTATAATGTTTTGTTACTATACAAGTTACTATTAATCACTTTTAAAATAACTAAGTCACTCATAGATAGGCAAGTGATGTGTAACAATATAACCATAGTAATTAAAATTAAGAAGAGGCATTTAGATATCTAACTCTATAGGTCATGATCTCTTAAGAAGCTTCTTTTTCTTTTGTATTTTTTTTAATTTTTCTGATGCTTCTCCTTTTATTTTTCTGATGCTTCAATATGTTGTTGACCATGGCTTAAATTAACAGATCAGATTATGTTGAAGGGGGTAGGGGATTCACTGGAGAGGGATCCAAGGGAAATTTTTATTGTTGATTAAAATGCTCTATTTCTTAATTGAGGTAGTAGTTACATGAGTTTAAGCCATTTAACTGTACCTTTAAGAGCTGTGCATTTTATTTTATGTACATCTCGATTTTTTAAAGTATTGGGGGAAAATAGACAGGTAAGCAAGTTCATATTTTCACAAGATTCCCGTTTTTTTCTGAATTTGAGCTGAGTATGCTCTCAGCTTAAAAACTAAAGGGAATTTATTCTTTTAAAAAATATGTAAGCTTTGCTACTGCTTGATTTTTATGTTATAACAACAAATCTTGGCAAGAAAAAAATACAGGTTTCAAGTGTCTTCAATTGGCACCAATCTGTCTCTGTGAATGAAATGATAGTAGAATTGAAGAAAACCAGATCTTCACTTAGGGAAAATTGTTTTTAGCCTAAAAGTTCAGCCTACCATTGTCTGTTAATATTAACCAAAAGAAAAAAAAAAATGATCGATTCAAGTACACCTTATTTTACACAGACTGTTATTCAAAAAAAAATTTTTTTTTGAGACCAAGTCTCGCTGTCACCAAGTGGTACGATCTGAGCTCACTGCAATCTCCACCTCCTGGGTTCAAGCGATTCTCTTGCCTCAGCCTCCTGAGTAGCTGGGACTACAGGCATGAGCCACCACACCTGGCTAATTTTTTGTATTTTTAGTAGAGACAGGGTTTCACAAAGTTGGCCAGGTTGGTCTTGAACTCCTGACCTCAAATGATCTGCCCACATCAGTCTTCCAAAGTGCTGGGATTACAGACATGAGCCACTGCAGCCAGCCGTTATTCAAATAATTTTTAATGCATTAAATGAACTCACTATTTCAAATAATTTTATAATGATATTTATTTTTGGCTAAGTCAGGTACCTGTAGTGATATGGGCAGTCTAGTATTCTTTATATATCACTTTTTATTTTATTATTATTATTTGTAGAAACAGGGTCTTGCTATGTTGTCCAGGCTGGTCTAAAACTCCTGACCTCAAATGATCCTTCTGCCTCAGCATCCCAAATTGCTGGGATTACAGGTGTGAGCCACCATGCCCAGACTGTATATCACTTTTTAGATGCATTATATATATATATATATAAACATCTCTGAAATCAAGAAGCTCCATACCATCAATGGCATCTTGCCTTGGCATTAGCCAGGCAGCAGACAAGAGGGCTTGCACATGCATTATTTTGTCATTTCCTTGATGACTTGATTTCTGAGATCATGAAATCTTACAGAATGACAAAATGACTATTAACATCTTGGAAAGAAGTCCTGGAGGTATTAGTGGAGTTTTGGGGGGAATTGTTTGTTTGTTTGTTTGTTTCTTAAGTAATGCAGTTTCACCAATGCTGTCAAAGAAACAAAGGATAATACATATGGAAGAATATAGACACAAATGCCTCTGAGTTGAAATGTGGTTCACAGACATGGAATGTTAACAAGTTTTGGGAATACTGTAGCCAAGTTTTGACTGATATCTTCATTTCTATGTATGAATAATACTGATATTTGATCATATACATCTAACTAAATCTAAAAGAGCTTTTTCAAGAAGTATAAAATAAAAATTTCAAGCAATAAATAAGCCAGAGTATAATTGGCAGCTATTTTCTTTTGTAGAGCTACATAAAATAGTGGCCCATCTCACAATTGGTGGCACCTTAGATTCTATGAAAACTGATCTTTATCAGTTGGCTTTGTGTCTGTTGGCTTTTCAGCCAGGGTTATGGTGGAAGAGTAGGGATGAAAGACCTGGAATCAAATAATATCTTTAAATGTATAACAATAACCGTACCATTTATTGAGTAGCTACTATAGGCCAACAGTTATGCTAAGTGCATTATGTACATTGTTGCATGTTATTCTTCCCCAAAACCCCAAAAGGCAGTTATTATTGAACTTTTATTCCTTCAGAGACATTAAATAATATGTCCAAGGTAAAATTGCAAAGCAGAATTTGAACCTAGTTTTGAGTAACCCCCCCTCAAAAAAAAGCTCTTACTTTCTGTTCAGCAACTTCCCTCACCCCACCCCCAACATCCCTAGGAGTTCAAAGTGAAAGCTTAAAGAAGGTGCTGAGAGCTAGAAAGAGATAGAGAGAATGAGAATCCCAGCAACATTCAGTCACTGTTCAGGTTGTTCTCAAAGCCAGCTTTACCTTTGATTTGGTGGTGCAGCTCTTTCTTCAATTATGTAAGATACCTTAGAATCCTAATATCAAAGCATCCTCTTTTTTTACCTTAGCTAGTTCTATTTGGGATTTTATTCCTTGTAACCAAAAGCATACCATTGTAATGTATACCATTTATACATTTTACTAGTAATAATAAAACATTACTTTTCACACACCTCTAACAGCCAGATTTGAGCCTTGCTGTCTCACTTCTTTAAAAGTGCAATGAATGAAGCTGGCTGTTTCAGTTACAAGTCTGTGGCTTTGGAAGCATCTGATTCTCTGTAGATTAAACTATGCCCTAATCAGCACTGGGTAAGAAGCAGTAAAATAAGCACAAAGAACTTAGACCATGAGTCAGCTCAGTTTTCCTGAGCAGCTCTGTTTTAGTGCAAGTTGCTTAACTTTGATGAAAGTTTCCTCCACTGTAAAAAGATGCAAATTACACGATGATTTCTGAGAACCTTTCTGGTTTTTAAAATTCTTTCCTCTCGCACAGATTAAAGTCATCCAGACATTGCATGGGTTACATGTGAGTATATCCAGTGGATTTCATGGCCCATTTCACTCCCAGTTTCTTTGATCATATGTATTGTCGTCTTAATAGAATTCAAATTCAGTATTGTCAAGTGATATGCTTAACAAAATTAAATGAAGACAATGCCATTGTGCTCAGTAGTGAGAATTTCTAAGAACTATGAAATACCTATGGATGAAATAAAAGAATAAACTGATGTTATAAACCTTATCTCCAACTACCTCATGATAGTTTTTATACTATAAGACTTGTGACTGGGGGAAAGGAAAAATCACTAAGTTCTGAAATGGTACAGAGAGTTTCCATTCTCCCTGCAGTTGAAGTCAGATCTTCAAAGCTAGATAATGAGAAGGAAATGGAAATGTTCTTGTTTTTCCTCATGGACTATTGATTTTATTTATTTTTTTCTTTTTTGAGACAGAGTCTTGTTCTGTTGCCCAGGCTGGAGTGCAGTGGCACAATCTAGGCATACTGCAACCTTCAACTTATGGGTTCAAGCAAGTCTCATCTCTCAGCCACCTGAGTAGCTGGGATTACAGGAGTACACCACCATGCCCAACTAATTTTTGTGTTTTTTGTAGTGACAACGTTTTGCCATGTTGGCCAGGCTGGTCTTGAATCCCTGGCCTCAAGTGATCCACCTGCCTTGACCTCCCAAAGTGCTGGGATAACAGGTGTGAGCCACAGCACCCAGCTTGATTTTAACTTTTATTACCAAAATTGAATGTGGGATTGCTTTTGTCACCAAAATCATGACCTTTTAAAAGCCCACCTTAATAAGTAACTTGCAATTATAAAAAAGTTTGCATACTCAATCTTAGCCAATTGATACAGTTTTACAAATCAAAAACTAAACTCCTTAGCCAAAATGTTGACTTGGAAAAACAAAGCATAGGATGCAATTTGGAAATTATTATATTATCGTTTCTCTCAAAAGCACAAATCATTTTTTTTCCAACAAAAGTAGAATTGATTCAATAAAGAGCATTAAAGTTATAATGTATTTGAGGGGATGCAACTCAATATATTTTTATATTTAATGGTGTCATATGATTCACTGAAAGAACCATTTCCAAAGTCAGTAATATTTATGGCTTGGAATTTTTGATAGCTTTGTATTGATTCCTAACCTACTGATACTTAAGCAATTATTCAGGGGTATGATTTCCGTCATGTGTTCATTACTTTGGGTAACATTTTAAGAAAGGGAAAGCAAGGAAAGGAACAAAACTATATTTACTAAATACTAATTATGTCCACTGTTTTCATCCGCAGAATGAATACAGGAATGTCTGTCTGCCTGTCTGTGCATACTCTGTGAAGCAATACACCAGCATTACATGCTGACCCAAGGATAGCCAGTACGCCTTCTGCAAGAGGAAAGTTTGTGTTTCAAAATCCATCAAGGTAAATCTTTGGCTGCCCACACTCATATCCCCAGACATCAGAGAATCTTAGTCATCCACATGTAGTGAGGCCCAGCTACGGTGCTAGTTCCAACAGTACATAAATGGCTGTGACTGCCAGGAGGAAGCTGACTCAGTATGGCTCCCCAGTCGCTAGCAGTGGTGATATTCACAATATTTAACAGTGAATGCAGCTTGAGGCCTGGCCAATCTAACAAACACTAGGTATAAACATCTCTGCTGGCTGGTGCAGTGCACCCTGGCTGAGTGTCAGCCCCAGCAATTGAGTGTCAGCTTGAGCAACCAGTGCAACTTTAGAGTTTACAAATACACTTAAAAGTATATTATCTCATTTAGTCCCCCAAAATTATGTTATGTAGGTATTATTACTTTTCTCAATTTATGGGTGAGAAAATTGAGGCTTACAGAGGTCAAGTAATTTTCCCTAGGTCACACAACTAGTAAGTGGTAGAATTTAGATGAACTATGGCTGACCAGCACAACCAGTTTGCTTTCTTCTGCGGTTTCTCTTCTATTCCCAATGCTAATTATAAAGAGCAGAAACTCTCTAATTTTTTACACTATACTACCTATTCAGAATTCAGAAAATGAAAAGTGACAATTAGGCCAGGTGCAGTGGCTCATGCCTATAATTCCAGCATTTTGGGAGGCTGATGCAGGAGGATCACTTGAGCCCAGGTGTTCAAGACCAGCCTGAGCAACATAGCAAGATCCTGTCTCTACAAAAAAAAAAATTAAAAATACACATACACCTGTGGTCCCAGCTATTCAAGAGGCTGAGGTGCAAGAATGACTTGAGCCCAGAAGGTCAAGATTACAGTGAACTGTAATCATACCACTGCACTCCAGCTTGGCTGACACAGCAAGACCCTGTTTCAAAAAATAAATATTAAAAAAAAGATCTTGATCCAGTACTTCAGCTTTGTGTTATTCAAATCACTCAGTTACAAGTCGTTTCCACTATATGACTTTTTACTTGGCCTGTGGAAATGTTAATGACTGTGCAAAGAAACATGTGAATAAGACACGTTCAATATTATTTTCGTGAGGCTCTTCTTCACTGCTCTCAACTTCTGCTACCATCAGCATGTTAATCTGTATTGAAAAAAAATGAACCAAATAGCTAGCTTCCTGGATAAAATTTATCCTACGAGTTTAATCTTAGTAGGCAAGGCATGAAGTCATTCAGTCTTTTTTTTTTTTTTTTTTTTTGAGATGGAGTCTCGCTCTGTCACCCAGGCTGCAGTGCAGTGGTGTGATCTTGGCTCACTGCAACCTCCACCTCCTGGGCTCAAGCAATTCTCCTGCCTCAGCCTCCTGAGTAGCTGGGACTACAGGTGCACGCCACCATGCCCAGGTAACATTTTGTATTGTTAGTAGAGACGGAGTTTCACTGTGTTAGCCAGGATGGTCTCGATCTCCTGACCTCATGATCCACCCGCCTCGACCTCTCAAAGTTACAGGTGTGAGCCACCGCACCCGGCTGTCATTCAGTCTTTTTAAGGATTAAAAATCCATTTATCTTGGGGAGACGAGACAAAACTCTGATGCATAAAAATTCCAAATAATTTATGTAGAACCTCACCCTCAAGGAGGAAGAATACAATTGCCCACTCCTTGAGTACAGACTTCACATAGTGACTTCCATCCATAAGGACAGTACGAAAAGAGAGTGGGGAAGGAAGAGTAACTTAACAGTGGAGAAACCTGACAAACACTATATTGGCCATGTGATCAAGGTCAACATCGACAGCGATAAGTAATGTTGGCAGTATGTACCCTTGATGTGAGGGGATTAAAGTGATACTTTACTTCTGTGGTCTTCCTCACCCAAACCCACAACCCCAGTTTAATAGTGAGAAAAGCGTCAGACAAATTCCAGTTGAGGTACATTCTACAAAGTACCTGACCAGTACTCCTCCAAGCTATCAAGGTCATCAAAAACAAGAAAAATCAGAGAAACTGTCACAGTCAAGATGAGACCATGAAAAAATAAACTTTGGCACATGAAAATTTTAGAGTTAATTTGAGCAGTGAGCAATTCATGAATCAGGCAGCACCAAACCACATGTGGTTTGGGCTCCATAGAGGGGGTATGAGGAGAACGCTTTTATGAAGTGTTCATAGAAGCAATACAAAGAAAATGTTTGACTGGTTAAAGTGAGACAGTATCCTTCAAGTCTCTAGTTGGCAGTTTCTGATGAGTAAAGTTACTCTGAGATGGGTTTCAAGGTTTGCTTACACAGAAACCCAGAACACAGATCTCTCTCAGCCTCATGGCTTCCCAGAAACCTCTCAGCCTAATGGCTTCCCAGTTACTTTTGTTTTTTTTTTAAACATAACTAAATGTTATGTATCCTGGATGGGATCCTGTAATAAGGAAGGGATATTAGGTAAAAACTAAGAAAACCTGAATACAGTATATATTTTAGTTAATAATAATGTATGAATATTGATTTATTAATTATAACAAATGTATCATATTGATGTTAAGATAATAGGAAGAGAAGTTGGGTGCAAGGTGTATTAGAATTGTCTGTACTGACTGCAACTTTTCTGTAAATCTAAAATTGTTTTGAGATATGACGTTTATTTTTAAAATAATTCACTTAGCATTTTGGCATTTCAATAGTTGATCGTGATATACCAGTCCCTTGGTTAACTCAAAATTCCTAAAGAGACCGATAATAAAAGTGAGGTTGGAAATCCTCAAAGCCACACTTTCTTCTGAGGAAGCCTACCTCCAACATTGTCACTCCCCACCCTCCACCCTCCCCCAAGCCCCCAACCCCCCCACCCCAAACACACACAGCATCCCCTCACAGTATCCTTTCATGGCCAAGGTTCCTGCAAGACAAGTACAGCTGTCCCTCCCTATTCCTGGATGACTGGTTCCAGGACCTTCCTGTGATACCAAACTCCAAGGGTGCTCAAATTCCTGATATAAAATGGCATAGTATTTGCATACAACCCATGTACATCCTCCAATATACTTTAAATCTTCTCTAGATTACTTATAATGCCTAATACAATGTAAATGCTCTGTAAATAGTTGTTATACTGGATTGATTAGGGTATAGTGAAAGAAAAAAAAGCTGTACATGTTCAGCATAGGCACAATTTTTAAAATATTTTCCATCTGAGGTTGGTTGAATACGTGGATGCATAGTACATGGATACTGAGGGCCAACTGCAGTCTCTACTTCACCTCTCACTCACTCTTCAAACCACTGCAGTCATGTGTCTACCCAGCAATGACTCAAAGTCCAAATCCAGTGGATTCTCCTCAGTCTTCATCTTACTTAACCTGAGGAAGATTGAAAGTACTGATCACTCACTACTTTGAAACTTCCAGTTTCCTCACCACAGTCTCCTTGGTTCTTCTTTTATCACTCCTTCTCGTTTACTAATATAGCAAGATACTCACCTTTCACCATTTTTTATTTTTGCCTTTTAAAAGGTGACAGAACTTGAGCTTCTTGTTCAGAAGGGTTATATGAATAAAATTCTAAGTTATGCAAATGTAGGGTGAGTGGCAGCTAGCATAAGAGGATGTTCCCCATGGAATGCCTTCTTCCTCACTGCCAGAGTAATAGATCCAACTTGTTCAATAACAAGTATGTTCCTGGTGGTCTTTGGTTAGAGAGCATTGGCAATTTTTGTCCTATATATAAGTAAAATACTAAACACATTTATATTATTGCTTATGTGATTAAGTGACTTTAAGTAATGTAAAGAATGGGAGGAAGTCACACACATACCTGATAGTTGATCTGTACATTGGCACACAGCCAGTACTTACCAAGTAATTAAACATTGCTTTATGTTGTCTATTATCCTGTCTAATCATTTCAGCATGTTTTTTGATATTACTTACATTATTAGCTATTAAACAGTTACACTAAACAAGAGATTTCTCCAGACAGAAGGAAGATTTTGCCTTACTTGTTTTAAAAGAGAGTTCAAATAGGGGTCTGATTAGATGTAGCTCAGGTGCTGCTCTCTTGCACACATTTGGGAAGCCCGAGCTTATGGATGGCAATTATAGTGTGTATTGCAGGATGCATACAGCACTTCAGACAGTGAGAAGATCAAGATACTGAGCTACTCTATGGAAGCAAGAGCCCACCATTCCTTTCAGAGGGGTTTGCTCTGGTTACATTAACTCTTCCTTTATCTTCTTCTACAACAGTCTACAAACAGATATAGACAGCTTCTCTGTGAAGGAAGTTTTCTGTCAAAATTAGAGAAGGACCAAATTTTACCTCTGGGTTCTTTCAATAAACTGGGAAAGTCTGAATTTTTATAGGCTATCAAGACGGGGTTGTGTTTCTATCCAATTCTGTCTAGATCTTAAAAAAAGGGAGAAACTCCAGGTTGGCATCTGGGTTGTACATGTTATCTGAAAAATCAACGGAAACTTTTTGAATTCAAGTGGAGAGTAGAAGTGGCTGCAAGTAGACTATGAACTCTTTGAGGAGGAACTCTTCTGATATGGTTTGGCTGTGTGTCCCCACCCAAATCTCATGTGGAATTGTAATCCCTGTGTGTCAGGGGAGGCACCTGGTGGGAGGTAATTGGATTACGGGAGCAGACTTCCCCCATGGTGTTCTCATGACAGTGAGTTCTCACAAGATCTGATGGTTTAAAAGTGTGTGGCAGGAGGACTCTTCCAAGATGGCCAAATAGGAATAGCTTTGGTCTGCAGCTCCCAGTGAGACTGACAGAGAAGATGGGTGATTTCTACATTTCCAACTAAGGCACCTGGTTCATCTCATTAAGACTGGTTGGACAGTGGGTGCAGCCCACAGAGTGTGAGCCGAAGCAGGGCAGGGCATTGCCTCACCTGGGAAGCACAAGAGGTCAGGGGATTTCCCTTTCCTAGCCAAGGGAAGCTGTGAGAGAGACTGTACCGGGAGGAACAGTACACTTCTGCCCAAATACAGCACTTTTCCCACAGTCTTCGCAACTAGCAGACCAGGAGATTCCCTCTGAGCCTGGCATAGTGGGCCCCATGCCCACGGAACCCAGCAAGCTAAGATCCATTGACTTGAAATTCTCGCTGCTAGTGCAGCAGTCTGAGATCGACCTGGGATGCTGCAGTTTGGTGGGGGGAGGGGCATCTGCCATTGCTGAGGCATGAGTAGGCAGTTTTATGCTTACAGTGTAAACAAAACTGCCAGGAAGCTCGAACTGGGTGGAGCCCACCGCAGTTCAGGAAGGCCGACTGCCTCTCTAGGTTCCACCTCTGTGGGTAGGGCATATCTGAAAAAAAGGCAGCAGCCCCAGTCAGGGACTTAGAGATAAAACCTTCATCCCCCTAGGACAGAGCACCTGGGGGAAAGGGCAGTGGTAGGCACAGTTTCTCCAGACTTAAACATCCCTGACTGACCACTCTGAAGAGAGCAGTGGTTCTCCCAGCATGGCATTCAAGTTCTGATAATGGACAGACTGCCTCCTCAAGTGGGTACCTGACCCCTGCATAGCCTTACTGGGAGATACCTCCCAGTAGGGGCCAATGGACACCTCATACAAGAGAGCTCTGACTAGCATCTGGCAGGTGCCCCCCAGGACAAAGTTTCCAGAGGAAGTATCAGGCAGCAATATTTGCTGTTCTATAGCCTCTGCTGGTGATACCCAGGCAAAGAGCGTCTGGAGTGGACCTCCAGCAAACTCCAACACACCTGCAGCTGAGGGGCCTGACTGTTAGAAGGAAAACTAACAAACAGAAGAAGCATCAACATCAACAAAAAGGACATCCACACGAAAACCCCATCCGTAGATCACCAACATCAAAGACCAAAGGTAGATAAAACCACAAAGATGGGGAGAAACCAGAGCAGAAAGGCTGAAAATTCCAAAAACCAGAACGCCTCTTCTCCTCCAAAGGATCACAACTCCTCGCCAGCAAGGGAACAAAACTGGACAGAGAATGAGTTTGATGAGTTGACAGAAGGAGGCTTCAGAAGGTGGGTAATAAGAAACTTCTCCGAGCTAAAGGAGCATGTTCTAAGCCAACACAAGGAAGCTAAAAACCTTAAAAAAAGATTAGAGGAATGGCGAACTAGAATAACCAGTGTAGAGAAGAACATAAATGACCTGATGGAGCTGAAAAACACAGCACAAGAATTTCGTGAAGCATATAGAAGCTTCAATAGCCTATTCGATCAAGCAGAAGAAAGGATATCAATGATTGAAGTTCAAATTAATGAAATAAAGCAAGAAGACAAGATTAGAGAAAAAAGAGTGAAAAGAAACGAACAAAGTCTCCATGAAATATGGGACTATGTGAAAAGACCAAATCTACATTTGACTGGTGTACCTGAAAGTGACGGGGAGAATGAAACCAAGCTGGAAAACACTCTTCAGGGTAATATCCAGGAGAACTTCCCCAACCTAGCAAGCCAGGCCAACATTCAACTTCAGGAAATACAGAGAACATCACAAAGATATTCCTTGAGAAGAGCAATCCCAAGACACATAATCATCAGATTCACCGAGGTTGAAATGAAGGAAAAAATGTTAAGGGCAGCCAGAGAGAAAGGTCGGGTTACCCACAAAGGGAAGCCCATCAGACTAACAGCAGATTTCTCAGCAGAAACCCAGAAGCCAGAAGACAGTGGGGGCCAATATTCAACATTTTTAAAGAAAAGAATCTTCAACCCAGAATTTCATATCCAGCCAAACTAAGCTTCATAAGTGAAGGAGAAATAAAATCCTTTACAGACAAGCAAATGATGACAGATTTTATCACCACCAGGCCTGCCTTACAGGAGCTCCTGAAGGAAGCACTAAACATGGAAAGGAACAACCAGTAACAGCCACTGCAAAAATGTGCCAAATTGTAAAGACCATCGATTCTAGGAAGAAACTGCATCAATTAACAGGCAAAATAACTAGCTAGCATCATAATGACAGGATCAAATTCACACATAACAATATTAACCTTAAATGTAAATAGGCTAAATGCCCCAATTAAAAGACACAGACTAGCAAGTTGGATAAAGAGTCAAGTCCCATCAGTGTGCTGTATTCACGAGACCCACCTCACATGCAAAGACACACATACACTCAAAATAAAGGGATGGAGGAAGATCTACCAAGCAAATGGAAAGCAAAAAAAAGCAGAGGTTGCAATCCTAGTCTCTGATAAAACGGACTTTAAACCAGCAAAGATCAAAAGAGACAAAGAAGGCCATTACATAATGGTAAAGGGATCAATTCAACAAGAAGAGCTAACTATTCTAAATGTATATGCACCCAATACAGGAGCACCTAGATTTATAAAGCAAGTTCTTAGAGACCTACAAGGGACTTAGACTCCCACACAATAATGGGAGACTTTAAAACCCCACTGTCAAAGACAGATCAACAAGACAGAAAATTGACAAGGATATACAGGACTTGAACTCAGCTCTAGACCAAGCAGACCTAATAGACATCTACAGAACTCTCCAGCCCAAATGAAAAGAAAATACATTATTCTCAACACCACATTGTACTTCTTCTAAAATTGAGCACATAATTGGAAGTAAAACACTCCTCAGCAAATGTAAAAGAACAGAAATCGTAACAAACTATCTCTCAGACAACAGTGCAATCAAATTAGAACTCAGGATTAAGAAACTCACTCAAAACCACTCAACTATGTGGAAACTGAACAACCTGCTCCTGAATGACTACTGGGTACATAACAAAATGAAGGAAGAAATAAATATGTTATTTAAAACCAATGATAACTAAGACACAACATACCAGAATCTCTGGGACACATTTAAAGCAGTGTGTAAAGGGAAATTTATAGCACTTGATGCCCTCAAGAGAAAGCAGAAAAGATCTAAAATCAATACCCTAATATCACAATTAAAAGAACTAGAGAAGCAAGAATAAACACATTCAAAAGCTAGCAGAAGACAAGAAATAACTAAGATGAGAGCAGAACTGTAGGACCTAGATACACAAAAAAAAACCCTTTAAAAAAATCAATGAATCAAGGAGATGGTTTTTTGAAAAGATCAACAAAATAGATAGACTGCTAGCAAGACTAATAAAGAAGAAAAGAGAGAAGAATCAAATAGGCAGAATAAAAAATGATAAAGGGGATATCACCACCAATCCCACAGAAATACAAACTACCATCAGAGAATACTATAAACACCTCTACGCACATAAATTAGAAAATCTAGAAGAAATGGACAAATTCCTGGACACATACACCCTCCCAAGACTAAACCAGGAAGAAGTCAAATCTCTGAATAAACCAGTAACAGGTTCTGAAATTAAGGCAATAATTAATAGCCTACTAACAAAAAAAAGTCCAGGACCAGATGGATTCGCGGCCGAATTCTACCTGAGGTACAAAGAGGAGTTTGTACCATTCCTTCTGAAGCTATTCCATTCAATAGAAAAAGAAGGAATCCTCTCTAACTCATTTTATGAGGCCAGCATTATCCTGATACCAAAGCCTGGCAGAGACACAACAAAAAAAGAGAATTATAGGCCAACATCCCCGATGAACATTGATGGGAAAATCCTCAATAAAATGCTGGCAAACTGAATCCAGCAGCACATCAAAAAGCTTATCCACCACGATTAAGTCGGCTTCATCCCTGGGATGCAAGGCTGGTTCAACGTATGCAAATCAATAAACGTAATCCATCACATTAACAGAACCAATGACAAAACCACATGATTATCTCAATAGATGTGGAAAACACCTTTGACAAAATTCAACAGTCCTTCATGCTAAAAACTCTGAATAAACTAGGTATTGATGGACTGCATCTCAAAATAATAAGAACTATTTATGACAAACCCACAGCCAATGTCATACTGAATGGGCAAAAACTGGAAACATTCCCTGTGAAAACTGGCACAAGACAAGGATGCCCTCTCTCACCACTCCTATTCAACATAGTGTTGGAAGTTCTGGTCAGGGCAATCAGGCAAGAGAAAGAAATAAAGGGTATTCAAATAGAAAAAGAGGAAGTAAAACTGTCCCTGTTTGCAGATGACATGATTGTATATTTAGAAAACCCCATCATCTCAGCCCCAAATCTCCTTAAACTGATAAGCAACTTTAGCAGAGTCTCAGGATACAAAATCAATGTGCAAAAATCACAAGCATTCCTACACACCAATAACAGACAGAAAGCCAAATAATGAATGAACTCCCATTCATAATAGCTTCAAAGAGAATAAAATACCTAGGAATCCAACTTACAAGGGATGTGAAGAACTCTTCAAGGAGAACTACAAACCACTGCTCAACGAAATAAAAGAGGACACAAACAAATGGAAGAACATTCCATGCTCATAGATAGGAAGAATCAATATCATGAAAATGCTATACTACTCAAAGTAATTTATAGATTCAATGCCATCCCCATCAAGCTATCAATGACTTTCTTCACAGAATTGGAAAAAACTACTTTAAATTTCATATGGAACCAAAAAAAAGCCCACATAGCCAAGGCAATCCTAAGCCAAAAGAACAAAGCTGGAGGCATCAAGCTACCTGACTTCAAACTATAATACAAGGCTACAGTAACCAAAACAGCATGGTACTGGTACCAAAACAGAGATATAGACCAATGGAACAAAACAGAGGCCTCAGAAATAACACCACACATCTACAACCATCTGATCTTTGACAAACCTGACAAAAACAAGAAATGGGGAAACGATTCCCTATTTAATAAATGGTGCTGGGAAAACTGGCTAGCCATATGTAGAAAGCTGAAACTAGATCCCTTCCTTACACCTTATACAAAAATTAACTCAAGATGGATTAAAGATTTAAATGTAAGACTTAAAATCGTAAAAACCCTAGAAGAAAACCTAGGCAGTACCATTCAGGACATAGGCATGGGCAAAGAGTTCATGGCTAAAACACTAAAAGCAATGGCAACAAAAGCCAAAATAGACAAATGGAATCTAATTAAACTAAAGTTTGCACAGCAAAAGAAACTATCAGCAGAGTTAACAGGCAACTTACAGAATGGGAGAAAATTTTTGCAATCTGTCCATCTGACAAAGGGTTAATATCCAGAATCTACAGAGAATGTAATCAAATTTACAAGAATAAAACAACGCCATCAAAAAGTGAGCAAAGGACATGAACAGACACTTCTCAAAAGGAGACATTTATGCAGCCAACAGACTCATGAAAAAATGCTCATCATCACTTGTCATTAGCAAAATGCAAATCAAAACCACAATGAGATACCATCTCACGCCAGTTAGAATGGTGATCATTAAAAAGTCAGGAAACAACAGGTGCTGGAGAGGATGTGGAGAAATAGGAACACTTTTACACGTTGCAGGGAGTGTAAATTAGTTCAACCATTGTGGAAGACATTGTGGTCATTCCTCAAGGATCTAGAACTAGAAATGCCATTTGACCCAGCAATCCCATTACTGGGTATATACCCAAAGGATTATAAATCATGCTGCTATAAAGACACATGCACACGTATGTTTATTGTAGCACTATTCACAATAGCAAAGACTTGGAACCACCCCAAATGTCCATCAGTAATAGACTGGATAAAGAAAATGTGGCACATATACACCATGGAATACTATGCAGCCTAAAAAAAAGGATGAGTTCATGTCCTTTGCAGGGACATGAAGCTGGAAACCATCATTCTCAGCAAATTATCAGAGGACAGAAAACCAAACACTACATGTTTTCACTCATAAGAGGGAGCTGAACAATGAGAACACATGGACACAGGGAGGGGAACATCGCACACTGGAGACTGTCAGGGGTGGTGGGCTGGGGAAGGGATAGCATTAGGAGAAATATCTAATGTAAACAATGAGTTGATGGGTGCAGCAAACCAACGTGGCACATGTATACTTATGTAACAAACCGGTACATTGTGCACATGTACCCCAGAACTTAAAGTATAATTTTTAAAAAGTGCATGGCAGTTCCCCCCTCACTCTCTCTCTCTCCCACTCCTCCATGGTATGACGTGCCAGCTTCCCCTTTGCCTTCTGCCATGATTGTAAGTCACCTGAGGCCTCCTAGCCATGCTTCCTGTACAGCCTGTGGAACTGTGAGTCAGTCAAACCTCTTTTCTTCATAAATTACTCGGTCTCAGGTCGTTCTTTATAGCAGTTTGAGAATGGACGAATACATGTTCTTTACAATCCTTGCTATTCAAATTCTAGTCCAAGGTCCAACAGCATCGGCATCCCCTGGCAGTGTATTACACACACAGATTTCCAGGATCAACCACAGACCTACTGAATGAGAACCTACATTGAATAAACTCCTCAATGCACATTGAGAAGCACTGCAAGTCTGTCACTGCACCTTACTCACTTAATGGAGAGTAAGGAGATGGAGAGATGGAGAGAAAGGACAGAAGTAAGGAGAGAGAAGAAAGGAGGCAATCTTATTTTAAAAACTCTTACATTATAGTTGTAAATAAGTATTTTAAGTGTTATTATTTTAGTAAATAAGTACTGATTTTAACAAGTAGTCTGAGACTTCATAAACCAGAAAATATTTTAAAATAAAAATTTAAAAATTTTATGTAGTACATGATATGTTCCTTTTCTATTCATTTGTTCTTCAATATATCATTGTCCCAAAATTTCTCCCAACCAATTTTGTAACCTAAGTACTAGTATGGATAAAGTAGCATATAAAATTATTCTTTCTTTTATTACTTAAGTTGACATAAAAATCCTGTCAGCTTTGACCTAAAGATAAGAGCATTCATATTTTCTCTTGACTAGCTACTCAGCACTGCAGTGTTTACATATTGTTTTCCTTTTATTTATGTTTTCAGGGTGTTTCTGTTATCATTGTTGTTGTTTCTAATATTCTCTACCAGAGCTGAGTGCTAACTTTAATTCATTTTATTTGGTAGGAAATAAGTTGTCAAAAATCAAACTGTGTTAAGTCAATATCCAACTTTATAATTTGAGCTCCCTCAAAGTTGTAAAAAAAAAAAAATTTAAGAATCCTCCAAAACTTTTTCAACCTTAGGTAAGCTTAAAGAAAAACTAGAGGTCAGAATTATATGTGATAATGAACCTTGTGAAGAAATAATCTGGTTGATGTAAGTACTTTGGGAATTCTAAGTACTGGGTTGGCCCTTATCCTTATTAGCAAATATAAGTGAATGTTTGTAGTGCTCACACACTTGTGGCCTCAAAAACACAATAAACAAAGAGCACAAACCTGGAAGGGTAGAGACCTTCCTTAAATTCAATTGAAGTTCTCCTTAATGTTTGCTGAAGAGCAAGAATTTCTCCAAGTTATTCAACTATTATCTACTCATTATTACTTGCAAGAAATCAAAAATTATGTGAGGACTGAACAGCTTATAGAACATATTTGTCATAGAAAATTCTATTTTTCATTGAAACTGTTGAATATTTTTATTTAAATACATATTATGTATTTAATCTTAATCTAGACACTTTTTAATATATAAATTGTTCAGCATTCTAAAAATGAATTCATCTGCTTTGTACAAATTACCCTGCCACAATATTTGGTGTGAAGGGTCTCATTAGTTAGGCTTTGGGCTTAGCTTTCCACTTGCATCCTGCTTAAAATAAAGAGTCCCCTTAGTAAAGACCATTCCAAACACACCAGAAAGCCTTGTTCTTCCACAGGATCATCACTAGGCAACTGTTATTTATCCTTAACTTATAAAGACTTCCTTTCCAACCTAGATTACTTACCCACAATTAAATATTTTTAAACACCAGCTTGAAAAATAATGTGTCCTGGAGGCAGAGAGGTTAATAAGTCGACACATAAAGCAAGTGTTTCAAATGTATTTTAGGACAAAATTTTATAGTCAATATTCTAAAGTCACGGAGGATTGTTGGCTCTCCTTTTGGGCAGTGGATCCAGGAAGGACCCAGCAGGGGATTTTGCTCATTGCTTTCCTTCTAAAAGTTCATATTCTTTAGGTCAAGCTATTGTTAGAACCACCATTCAGATCATACACATTCATATAGTTTTATTTTAAGTCACCTTTTTATTATTATCTAACATGCAGAAGTTTGTACAATTAATATGAATTTTCACAAAGTGAACCCACCCATATATCCAGCACAGATCAAGAAACACAACATTGCCAGTGTCCCAAAGGTCTCCGTTCTGCCCTCTCCCAGTCCTTACTTAGCCTCCACCCCTATCCAAGGTAACTTTTAATATCATAGATTAGTTTTGCCTATTTTTGAACTTTATGTAAATGGAATCATATGGTATTAACTCTTTTGTATCCAGCTTCTTTCCAGCAACAATGACATGAGTTCAAGCAATTCATCAACATTACTGCATGTAACTGTAGTTCATACATTCTCGTTGCTATGTAATATTGAAGAAATATATAACAATTTCTTTTTCTACTCTATTATTGATGATATTTGGGCTGTTTCCAGTTTGGGGCTATCATGAATCATGCTGCTACATATATAGTTTCAAAACAAAAGTAACCTAATCAGTTTAAATAAGAAAAAGTTTGGCAGATACTTTTTTCATCATTAATTTCAACTAAAAAAGTGAAGCTATTGGATTAGATAGAGCAGAGATGAACCTTTAAGTCTAACATTCTATACTCCTACAATATCTAAATACCATGTCTTTCTTTTCATAAAAAGTAGTCTCTACAGAGCCAGCTCACTAGTTTCCTATTTCTGCTGTAACAAATTACCACAAATTTAGTGGCTTCAAACAACACAAATTGGTTCTCTCATCGTTCTGGAGGTCTGAGGTCCAGAATGGGTCTTATGGACCAAAATCAAAGCGCTGGCAGGGCTGCATTCCTTCTCGAAGCTCTCGCAGAGAATCTGTGTCTTGCCTTTCCCAGCCTGTAGAGGCTGCCCACGTTTCTTGTTCCCTGGCCTGGCCTCCAGCCAACAATCCCATCAAACTGACAGCTGCATCTCCAGCCACATCTCCTCTGACTCTCCTGCCTCCCTCCTTCCCTTATAAGGACTCTTGTGATTACACTGGGTCATCCTGGATAGTCCAAGATCATGAAGATCCTTAATCACATCTTCAGGGTCCTTTTTGCCACGTAAAGTAACATATTCACAGATTCCAGGGATTAGGACATGGACATCTTTGGGGGCTATTATTCAGTCCACCACTCCAACCCTCTGAAATTATTCCACTCCCATTCCCCAGTACACTCTGCCCTTGACACCTCACCACAGTAAAACGGTAACTCAATGTCCTTTAGTTTTGTGATCTCACCTCCCAGACATTTACAATGAAGCTCCTTGAGGAGGGGGACTGGCCAGCTCCATGCTGTTTCCCTACCACCAGCACAATCGCTGATCCTCAGTGTGTACCCAGTAAATGTTGGTTGGTTGAGTGGAGAAGTAGCAGTCCCTACATCCTCATATCTTCTCCCTGGTAGATGAGAAGCAGCAACATGTGACATTCAGAGACCTGAGACAGCTGCCTGCAAGTACGGTTTTATTCCATATTCTGGTTTTAACCAAAACACTTAAGACCTCTCTGTGCCTCAGTTTCCTCATCTGAAAAATGAGGTGGCTGGCAAAGGTAATATCTAGAGTATCTGGCTAGCATTAATATTCATTTTAAATGGAAACAATGCTTATGATACATTGTAAAGTGAAAAGGTCACAATTCAAAATTCTGTAGGTTGTATGATTTAAACTGACTATAAAGTTATACACCAAACAAACCTAAGATGTTAACCAAAGGAGAAACTGAGGGTATATGGGGTATACTGGCACTCTGCACTAGCTTCACAATTTTTCTGTAACTTTAAAACTGCTCTAAAATAAAAAGGTTATCTTTTTAAAGTTGCTTGGCAACAAGCCTAGATTATAAACTCCTTGAGGGCAGGCCTCATGTTCTTTCTCATATTTGTTTATATAAAACCTACAACAATACTTCATACAAAGTGCCCAATAAGCATTGAAATATAAAAAGAAACTGGTTATGTGGATTTCAGATTAGTACACACACAGTCTCTAACACTCTTCTCAGAACTGTGAAATAAGCTTCGCTATCTGTAAAAGTAAAGGCCAGCCGGGCTTGATGAAATCACTGGTCATCAAGGAATGAGATCATGGAGTAGGCTGTAAAAAGATGCATCAGAAGAAGCGTGAAAGGGACCAGAAAGGGGACATGTAGTTTGTACAGGCATATTTCATCATTTTTTATATATTTGAAAAATGAAAAAAAAAATGTATTCATGATTCTCAGTGGGGATAAGGATGGATGTTGAAGGACTGTATATGGTGTTCATATGTACAAGTATGGGCACATATCCAAAACTGGTTGGAAATGTTGATGTTATTTGCATGGATTTTTAAAGTTTGAAAAACATTTGATTATTCAGTTCCCCATTAAAATCACTTTATTATTTAAAAAATTAAGTTACCTATTAAGCATCAATGATTATTAACTTCACTATCTCCAGATCCGATCATCTCTAAACTGCTTGCTACGGTCTGAATGTCAGTGTCCCCCCAAAAAATTCATATGTTGAAATTCTACCCTACGAGGTTGGTAGGATGGGATTAAGAAATAGGGCCTTTGGGAAGTGATGAGGGAGAAGACCTCATGAATAAGATTACTGCTCTTATCAAATAGGCCCAAGGAGGTTCATCCACCCCTTCTGCCATATGAGGATGCAATAAGAAGATATCTTTAATAAACCAGGATATGAAACCTGGAAGCAGGTCTTCACCAGACAGTGAATCTGCCAGTCCGTAATCTTGGACTTCCCAACCTCCAGAACTGTGAGAAGTAAATTTCTGTGGTTTATAAACTACTCAGTAGAAAGTTATTTTGTTATAGAAGTCCAAACAAACAGACTAGGACAGTGTTTATATGATCCCAGTCCTAATGAGTTAGTTTTATAAATGCTTAGGTAATGATTAAAGAATTATGCATAGAAAAAGTTACATTAAGAAGACATCAAACAACTAAGCATTGTCATATTTGTGTGGCAAGACCATGGATCACATTTCTTTCTCTTTTATTCCAGGAGGCAATTTGTATCTCTATGATGAAAATAAAAATAATGTTTAAGATGTATTTAAGAGTCTATATAAAAAGGTTTTTTATAGTTGGCTTGTAATTTGAGCAATTAATATTACAAATCTGTATGCATAATAACATATATAATCAGATTTTTAAAAAGTGTTTAGAAAAGATTTCTTGATTTCTCCTCCATCTCTTCCTTCAAACCTGCTTCTTCCTTAGTTTTCCCTATCTTAGGATCACCATTCTCCCATCTATTCAAGCCAAAATCATTAAAAAGTCATCATTTATCAAGCCTTTTCCCTCACTTTCCTGTAAGCAGTTCATCAATAACTACTGTCAACTCTACCTGTAAAATATATCCTGAATCCACCCATTTCCCTTCATCTCTACTGTCACCACTTCAGTGTGAACCAATGTTTTACAAACTGTAAATTGCCACTCATTGCTGAGTTATCAAATCAGTTTTGTGGGTGACAACCAGCATTTCTTTCTTTTACAGTGAAAGAGAACAGAAAAATTCAGAGGGCGTCATTCACGGTAAGGGTATTGTCTCATTAAATTTTTGCTTATGTATATATATTTATGGGTGGAGTCACCACACAAAATATGTTTCCTCCTTTGGATTATGGAACAAAATGTTTGAAACCCTAGATTTAGGCCCACATCATTTCTCACTTGGACTGCTTAAAACCTGGAATGTTTATTCTTGGCACAATAAGAAGCCAAATACTTTACAATGGCCTAACGACCCAGCATAGCCTTATGCCTCCTTCCTCTCCGACCACATCTTCATCTCTCATCCTCCTCACTCATGCTGCAGTCACACTACCTGCTTTTCACTGAACACACCAGTCTCCCCACCTCCAGGACACTGTACTTGCTATTTCCTCTGCATAGATTGTTCTTCACAATACTTGCAGATGCCTTCTGCCTGGTCTTAGCACGAGTGACATCTCCACAAAGTAACCTGTTGAAAACGTCCCCAATTTCCATTTTCTTCTATTTATTTCATGTTACTTATTATTATATGGAATTATGTTTATTTCTTTTTTCAGACATCTTTACTCCCCATCTCTCTTTGCTACAGTATTTAAGTTCTAAGAGAGCAAAGTCTTCCTTGTCTGCCTCCTTCACTGATAAATATTCAGAGCCTAAAATAAAGCCTGGTAAATAGTGCATACTGAATAAATATTTACTTTTTATTTTTTATTATTGAATCAATATTTTTTTGATTGACTTCCTGTCTGATGACGTACTAAATGTGAAACACTATGCCAGACCTACGGGTTGAAGATGAAAGACACACGCTACACAGAATCACCTGATTTGCTTTCCCTTGTTCCTTATCTCTGTCTTAATCCGTTTGGGCTGCTATCATAAACTATCATCAAGTGGGTGCTCATAAATAATAGAAATAAGTAACAGAAATTTTTTGCAGTTCTGGAGGTTGACAGGTCCAACATCAAACCTCCGGCCAATCTGTTGTCTGAGGACTCACTTCCTGGTTCACAGACAGCTGTCTTCTCACTGTAACCCCACAGCGCAGAGGAGTGAGGGATCTCTCTGATACAAACATTCAGTTAATTGCCACCTCTGTTCCCTTTCAGAATCTAAGCTCCCTGTGGGCAAAGACCCTGACAGTTTTGTTCACCGTTTATACCCTTTCCCTTACATGGTGCCTGGTACCTAGAGTGTTAATTTTTTTTTTTTTTTAATTAAGTGAACGAGATCTTGAATTTGTGGTGGCCCCAATACACAGAGTTGAATAATGTTCCAGCAGGTCTCTGTTACCTGGGTTAAGCGTAGAAAATGTAAACATTTGGTTTGATCTAGGGTAAGGATATTTAGGAGTTGAAGCTAATGGCTAGAAAGTCATGAAAGGGGTAGACAATGGAATGTAGACTTCTGGCTTCACTTCTTAAATAAACAGCTTAGATTCCTTTTTTTAAAAAACGGTTCAGACCAGGTGTGGTTGCTCACACCTGTAATCCCAGCATTTTGGGAGGCCAACGCGGGTGAATCACCTGAGGTCAGGAGTTCAACACCAGCCTGGCCAACACGGTGAAACCCCGTCTCTACTAAAAATACAAAAATTAATCGGGCGTGGTGGTGGATGCCTGTAATCCCAGCTACTCGGGAGGCTGAGGCACAAGAATCACTTGAACCCGGGAGGTGGAGGTTGCAGTGAGCCAAGATCATGCCACTGCACTCCAGCCTGGGTGACAGAGTAAGACTCCATTTAAAAAAAAAAAAAAGAAAAAGAATGGTTCAAAGTCATATGTTTTCATTTAGAGTAGTAATTTTTAAAGAAAAAAATTACAATACTATTACATCTATTTTCTCACTCCATTCTTTAGAATATAAATCCTAATTAGTATTTAGTTTTGCTTACTACAGAGCTTAGGAATCATCTACATTTTTCCCTAGAGCATGCAGATGTCTTACTTTCCTTCATGATATGGTGCCTTAGAACAGGGGTCCCCAAACACCAGGCCAGTTTGTGGCCTGTTGGGAACTGGACCACACAGCAGGAGATGAGCGGTGGGCCAATGAGCATTATCACTTGAGCTCCGTCTCCTGTCAGATCAGCAGGGCATTAGATTCTAATGTGAGCACCAACCCTACTGTGAACTGCACACGCGAGGGATTTAGGCTGCATGCTCCTTATGAGAATCTAATGCCTGATGATCTCAGGTGGAACAGTTTCATCCTGAAACCATCCTCCCTACCCTGTCCCATGGAAAAATTTTCTTCCACAAAATTGGTCCCTGGTGCCAAAAAGGTTGCGAACTGCCACCTCAGAGAGTCAGTTGTAAAAATCAGGAATGGATCTACTACAGATAATTATCACCAATCAGCTAAAGACCAATAATGTTGCAGGAAACAAGTATACCAGCAAAGTCACAGACAATAAACATTGTCATAATAATGTCCCCATCTGATTTCATCCTGGCCTTGACTCTCCACAAAGCCCACCAAATAATCCCAGCAGCGTACACCTAGAGTCACAAAGAACACAGAAGTGTTATAGAAAGTCCTGAACTCATGGCAAGTCCTAACACTGAGTCAATCAAGGTAATTGACCCATTAGTGATGGACTGGCTTCTCACAATAGAGGATTCAGACTGGTCTTGGTGAGAGGGGACTAAATAACTTACCATTTACATTTCTGTTAATCATCTATTTTCCTTTCTGATTATTATATTTAATTGTGGGAAACAAAGAAACTGAGTTCTATATTTGGATACCATGATGAAAATGTTTACATCTTTTAAAGATTAAAACCAGGAAGAATATTACAAAATTCAACTTGGCTGCAAGTACAGTGGGAAAGTACATCATTAAAACTTTATCTCTTTCCCCTAAGAATGTTGAAGCACTCAGCAGATATTTATACTTAGCCTTTTTGGCTAGGTTCATTGATTGCAACTGATACTGTCTCCTCTTGCAAGTGAGGCAGATGGAGTCATAAACAAGTGGCCTCATTCAAGGGCATACAGTCACAATCAAAATTGGAATTTAGACCACCTCCAAAAACTTACACCTTGAAACTAGTATTCTGGAATTGCTGTCTGATAGGAATTTGCTCATACCCTACCATACCCTGGGCTACATGCCCTAACCTTGATTCTAATTACCATTTTTGTTGTTGTTGTTGTTGTTGTTGTTTTGAGATGGAGTCTCACTCTGTTGCCCAGGCTGGAATGCAGTGGTGTGATCTCGGCTCACTGCAACCTCTGCCTCCTGGGTTCAAGCAATTCTCCTGCCTCAGCCTCCCGAATAGCTGGGATTACAGGCGCATGATGCCACACCTGGCTAATTTCTTGTGTTTTACTAGAGACAGGGTTTCACCGTGTTGCCCAGGCTGGTCGCGAACTCCTGAGCTCAGGCAATTCGCCCGCCTCAGCCTCCCAAAGTGCTGGTATTACAGACATGAGCCACCATGCCCAGCCCATAATTACTGAATGATGGAATCTGAAAGAAAAGTGGCCTTCAATTCAACCAGTTCAACTTCTCACTTTCCAGATCAAAAAACAAAAGCCAGTAAGGTGACAGCACTTGCCTAAAACGCTTACTAGGAGGTAATAGGGCCAGAACTGGAATCCAAGTTTCTAGAGTCCCAGATGAAAAGATTTTCTATGTGTTATCCAAAACATCAAAGTCTGTTCTAAAGCCTGTAGTGGGCTCTGCACCGACTAGTTGCCCCATTCAATGGGGGTGGGAGGAACTAATTTCTTTGCCCTCTCAGCTGAGAGAAAACACAGCAGCTTGGCCGTGGCCCCACTTATACAGGACAGGAAGTTCTGAGATCCAGGTTGCCAATCAAGAATGAGTTTGTTTATCCTGGTTGTTCCAGGAATTCATGTGATAATTTAACAAGTACTCAGTAAATGTTAACATAATTTAATGAGGGCTTTTTTCTCTCAACTCTATCTGAACATTTTTGTTACATTTTTAGTAAAAAAAAAAAAGAATAAATTCCCTTACTATATGGTCTTGAGGATGAATAGAACGTAGATCAGAAAGAAAGGGCCTCTAGGCCAAATCACAGCAAATGCAAGTGCCTGGAGCTGGATGAGCATGGGGGCAACAGTGGCACTCTTCTGGGAGAACTTTCAGGGGGTACTGTGAGGTTGATTTAGATAGGGTAGGGCCATAGATATCATCAAGAACCTTAGATCTGGCTTAAGGAATTTAGACTTGGGAGTGGAGTACTGGAAGTTTTGAGCAGGACTGTGACAAAAATTTCAGATGGATTCTAAAGTGATGACTCCAAAGGTAGCATGTACGATGGAGGGGAGAGTGTGGATTTGAAGGCCAATTAAAAGACTGCATGGGGCCAGGCACAGTGGCTCACACCTGTAGTCCCAGCATTTTGGGAGGCCGAGGCCAGCAGATCACTTGAGGGCAGGAGTTTGAGACCAGACTGGCCAACATGACAAAGCCCCATCTCTACTAAAAATAACAAAAATTAGCTGGGTGTGGTGGCGCGCGCCTGTAGTTCCAGCTACTTGTTGGTTGAGGCAGGAGAATTGCATGAACCCAGGAAGCGGAGATTGCAGTGAGCCGAGACTGCGCCAGTCAACTCCAGCCTGGGAGACAGAGTGAGACCCTGACTCAACAAAAACAAACAAAAAAATAGCATGGTTGTCCAAGAGAGAATGTTTCAAAGTGCCTCTCCATTTCCCCTCTGAATTCATAAACTGAAACTGGGAGCCTAACACAGTCCCTGCAGCCTCCATCCCTGCTCCAGGATCCACAGCTGCTTCTGCTCCACCCTTTGAGCTTCTGCCCTTTCTTGCACCATCCACAGACCACCTCATGCAGGGAGCCAATCCCACTGCAAGGCTGGGGTCTCCCCACTCCACAGTAACCTCTAGCTAGAGGACTTCAGAGAAGGGCCTTATTCTTTAGGCCTCTTACTATCATCTCTGGACCTTTCTCAAGCTCCTTGACTTGACAGGGCTGAGCTGACCCCATGGGGAACAATGAATCATGGGGTCAGCTCATTGGAACCTGAAAGGGTGGTGAGGAAACCTGGGTCAGTGACCACTCAGGAACCTGAAATATCCACATGCAAGGGATCAAGGCAAGACATTGCATCAGAAATCTGAAAAGTCATGAAAACCACAACTGTGTGGTACTTGGAGAGAGCTTTCTTTTTCTTCCAGATGCTCTCTGGGAGAAACTCTGCACAACACTGGCATTATGTTAAAAGTCTGTCACAGGCTCTACCACTCTTCCAATTACTATGCCTTCTCTTTTATCATTCATGGCAAATGACTGCAGCTCCCCACATTCTGACATCACAACCCAGTGGCATCTGTCCCCTCTCCATTCCACAGCCTTATTCCTGAGTTAGGTTGTTTTTCTAAATCCCTTCACCTCTCTGTCTGATATTTATCAGGTCAGCGTCTTTATTTATCTTCCTTGTGCCAGGCCAGCCATCAGGATTAACTTCATTGCAGGTCCTTGGCCAGTTTCTCCATCGCTTAACCTCTTCTGTACTCTCATTCATCTAATTTGACACTGAGAATCTTCCTTGAATGTCATTTAAATCATATTACTAAGCCTTCAAAGCTACACCTGTTCCTTCCTAATTGCCTCGTTTCAAACTAAAGCTCTTGCTAATAGGATGGGAGAGTTGGAAGGAACGTCAGAGATTATTTTACAGATAACAAAACTAAGACTCAGATTAAGATGCTTCTTCATGGTTGCTGTAGGCTTTCAGGCACCTCACTCTTTCCAAATTGCTCTTTTCTAATTGACAATTCAAACAAAATTCTACCCTCTTGTACCTCATCCATTCATACATCCTTTCTGTCCACAACAGTGTACTTTATATATGTATTTACATATGTGTATATATGTACTTTATATATGTATGTACCCACCTACATACATCTAGAAGCATATATAATGAATATGTATGTATTCCATTTTAACACAGAAAAGTCATAAAACTTTTCCTTTTCCTTAGAGACAGGGTCTTGCTATGTAGCTCAGGCTGAACTGAAACTCCTGGGCTCAAGTGATGCTCCCACCTCAGCCTCCTCAAGTAACAGGGACTACAGGCACGTGCTACCATGCCTGTCTCTGAGAAAAGTTGTAACTTCTTATACTCTTGATACCATCTATAGGAATTTTACTATATTCATTTTTTTCCCTGATAAGTTCCTGTCACCCAAAATGCATTTTCTTTTTTTTTTTTTTTTTTTTTTTTTTTTTTTTTTTTTTTTTTTTGAGACGGAGTCTCGCTCTGTCGCCCAGGCTGGAGTGCAGTGGCGCGATATTGGCTCACTGCAAGCTCCGCCTCCCGGGTTCCCGCCATTCTCCTGCCTCAGCCTCCTGAGTAGCTGGGACTACAGGCGCCCGCCACCGCGCCCGGCTAATTTTTT
Organism: Macaca fascicularis; assembly: GCF_037993035.2. Classification (NCBI taxonomy): domain Eukaryota; kingdom Metazoa; phylum Chordata; class Mammalia; order Primates; family Cercopithecidae; genus Macaca; species Macaca fascicularis. Next base: position 139,205,731 of record NC_088375.1, read on the forward strand.
GTATTTTTAGTAGAGACGGGGTTTCACTGTGGTCTCGATCTCCCGACCTTGTGATCCGCCCGCCTCGGCCTCCCAAAGTGCTGGGATTACAGGCTTGAGCCACCGCGCCCGGCCTGACATTTTCTTATTTTTTTCTGTTCTCTGAAGTCCCTTCCTCTTTCCTTGGTGTCATTCTTTCCAAATTTCCATCTTTCCATCTTTTATCCTCAACAGAAATACAGCCCATCATCCAGCCTATCATCCCTATTGCCTTTCCTTTTCTGTACAAGTCCCTTTCGGAAGTTCTCCACAGGTAATTTCTGCTGAAATAATCCATGATCTGGTAAGATGACAAGACTAGATATGGTAATTGAATTTAGTTGGAGGTAGGTGAAAAGAGAAAGGGACTACGTAGCAATGGCAGGGAGGATCTAGGAGCACTGTGCCAAAAATGACAATGGGCACAGCTACTCAAGCAGAGGGTGGTGTGTACCACCCTTAGATGAAGAGTCCAATTTGGGGGAAGCATCTAGGAACATCTGTCAGAAGACCAGTTACTAGCATAGGGAACAGTTACAAATTTGTCAAATCACTTGTTTTGTGCATGCTGAAGGACCATCAAAAAGGAGGGAAAGCAGTAAGTAGACTTTTAGAAAAAGACCAGAGGATAGAAGAACAAAACATGGATCATGTTTGAAACGGCCTGAGGTGTGACAGAGACCCCATTTACACTTGCTTCTAGTAGCTCTGAATACTTGTAATATCACCTGTGGCCTATCTCCACTGACAGCTGTGACTGCTATTTTCATTCTGAAATTCAGCTGTTCCTTTGCCAGTCTGGACACAACATTTTAGGCATGTTCTGAAGCATGATTCATGGTACTTTCCATAGGCCAAACCTCTTCAGTATTCTATTTAATTAGTGCTCTGCTTCCTGACCTGCTGGATATTCTCAAACCAAGATGCAGAATTAAGACCACAGGCAATTTGAGAAGGTAGGAATTCCAGCCAAGACATTTGGCAAAAAGCACTAGAGACCACATGAGAGGCCCTAGGGACAAAGGTAAGGAGATTAAAAACACAACTGCCAAAGTTTTACTTAATCTAAAAGAACATATCGATTAGACAGCACCATTCCTTTCATTAACAAGCATGACTAAAATGTTTGCAATTCCTGCTGGTCTGCTACCAAACTGGGACCTCAGTGGGGAGAAAGGGAGGGAAGGAAATAAGCAAGCTCCACCAGGATCCTGAGGAATAAAAATTTACCTTTAGGATTAAGGTGCTAGAAGAGATTATTTGATTTGCAGAATATAATTTTATCATTAATCTATTCATTAATTACTATTAAAGTATACACCTTGCAGACAAACTTTTGCACTAAATAATTGTGATTTTATTTTTTTTTCCACAAAATACAAAGCTTTGCACCACATTGTGGTAGTGTTCTAGCACAAGAAAATCCCAAGGTTTTCATGGAGGGGAAGGGGAGAGGGGGGTGATTTACAGGGTGTTCATTTTATCATTCTTAAAATGTTAACTAAAAATTTCATGACAAAGTATGTCAACCTTGTATAACATGCAGATTATTGCTTAGAACTTGCATATACTTTAAAATGGCACACATAAAGTACACAAACATTTCAAAATTTTAATGGAAATAACTTAGACATTTATTATCCCTCCAAATAAAACAACCAGGAAACAAAATAAAGAATGCTAAGTTGCTATTTTAAGTACTGATAAGTCCTAGTAACACTGATTCATAAATTATCTAGTCTTACATTTTGTAAATAAAAGTTCTTCAGCCTTATGGAAATAAATTAGAAGGTATGTTCTCAAAATAATATTAAGTATATTTTGACAGACTTCTAAAAATCTTTGACAATTATATATTATACATTCTCAGAAAAAAAGTATATATCTATGTATCTATATATATCACTATAGCTCTATTTACTGCTTTCCAAGTAGCTTTTTCAAATAAAATCTAAAAGTCATTATTATTACAAATTCTAATACCAAAAAATCTCATAACTTATCCTATTTACAAGTTAGTGAGAGTATTATCTACACAAAGTTCCTTAAGTAAAAAGTAGACACAGTCATACCAGAAACAAACCAAACAGGAAACAGAAAAACATAGAGCACATTCTATATACAGCTATACCTTTAGGCTTGTAAAGTAGCAAATAACCCTAATGTACACTTAATTACAGAAAGAATTACATAAAGATATAAAGAAAAAATATACAGAGGATGTTTAACGAGTTTTCAGCCAGAGGTACTGTACTTATAAATCTTTGAGATTTAGAAATATTTCTGGTTTTGGTCTTATGTATAGGGCCTGATGTGTCCACTGCTTAGAGTGAATAAGTGTAAACATTTTCAATGCAAACAAACCAATCTTTAGGAGCTGCTTTCAGTTCTTCACTGCTATCCAAAATATATTCCAATAAAGGTATGAATTATTATCAAAACTAGAAGCCGGCCTAGTGTGGCCTAGAAAGGGGTAGGGTTCAAGTCCTTGGATGTTGTACTTTGGAAAACACCAAGTAATGTAGTTGCTGGTAAATTTCAAAGAAACATTACCCTAATAGTAAAGTTTTCCCTAACGAGCAGGACTCTAAAATAATTTTGCCACAAGCCAGCACCTACCCTCTCATAACAATTCCTCTGTGCTCCTGTCATGGGGTCTAAAAAGAACATTTAGATAATTTACAAGCCTATAATAAATCTTCAGCTGAAACACATTACAAAGCTTTGATTGTTAAACCAGTTTAAGAAAGAGAGAGATGACAGATGTCTCTTAATAAAACCATAACATTATTAGCTTTGCCTCATGTTTTAAACAGGTATTAAATGCTGAATGGCTTCCTGTAGTCTCTTAATAAGTCATGATGAGCTCCACTTTAAACTTGACTACAATGCTTTTTTTCAATGAGAGAACCTATTTGTAAACTTTTAAATTTGCCATAAGAGACTGGGAAGCTTACAGATACCTGGGGAGGTCTCAAAAGTTGACAGTGAAAGGTGTTAGCATAAAAGAGGGAGATGCTGATGAAGTCATCTGGGGTATCAGGAGAAAGAGATGGAAGGATTCAAAGAGAAAACTTCTAGATCAAGGGAGGACTATCACAGCATTTAAGGGAAAAGCACTCTCAATGCCTCCTCTAACTCCAGATCCTCTAGCTTTTCATTTTCCTATACACCTCACATGTGTTTTGCATCAGAGCTCACTTTCAGTAGCTTTAATGTATTTCAAGGAGCTGTGTTTAAGGTTGGGAAGGTCTATGTGCATCCAGAGACACAGGAAGGGTCTCACTGTATGCCGGCTTGCACCTGAGAAACACTGTGCTACTCTTGATAAATTATCTAAGTTCAACTTCTTATGGAATCCAAACACATAAAAATACACAAACTTTTATGAAGTATTATTGATGATGTCAATACATGAACTATTCCATTTCAGCTAATAGACTAAACCACTTAAAGCCATTCAAATGCACATTTATTTAAATGTTTGGAATTAAGAGCAGCCTAGAAACAGAAAACGTGTTCAAATATTTATTTTAACAGCATCTTTTGGAACATGTTTATTTCCCTTAAAAAATGACACAGACAAAACATGTACACTGTAACAACACTTTCTCCTCTGTTTCTCCAGAAGAAAAATGTTTCTGCATGCCTGATAACAGATGGTGCAACCAATAGTAAACCTGGCTCTCAACACCAGTGAAGAACCATTCTCCAAATGCCCAGTGTGCCTCAGAGGAAGTATACAATTTAAAAGTTGACCCTGTAGCAAAAATTTTCAGTCAAATTATTAAAATTTAGAAAAGAAACTGGATTCAAATACTTACAAACTAGGCAGTTTTTAAAACTAGACCTTTAAGACAGTCCTGGGTCATCCATAATATATGAGAGTCACTCTTAGGGGTGGTAACAACATAACTATTATTTCACTTAACATAAGGCTAATCCATGAAATAACAAAATCAAACAGTTGGGATAAAAATTTAATTCAACTTACTGTAGGGTATCAACACATATTTGAGCAGAAGTTAATTTCTTTGCACTCATATATAACTTCATTTTGAGTTTTACATAAATGCAAATAATCCTTTAAAAGACTTTAGACCTAAGAAGGCAAACTTTGTAAGTTAAAGCTCATAATTTTCAAATTTTCACAAATAAAAATTTAATGCAGGATCTATGATCTTGCATGCTATTAGTTGGTTTTCATTCATTGTTAAGTTTCACAAGAACTTTTATTGTCTAGGATACTACACATTCAAAAAACATCTTTATAATTACAGGTTGTCATTTTTTTCTACAAAAATAGAATTGCTCAAAAATTTTTATCAATTTGCTTTTATTTTTCTATAAATATTTTAATAGAGTTGTTAAATATCAGAATGCCTGATAGAATCACTTAATCTGTGTAGTCAAAATACTGAATATTTAAAATGTCTAGCAAACGTTTTTCATTTAATAAATGAAAAATTCATCGTGTAGTAAATGATATGTTCCGTCTTCATTTGTATTTTAGGTAGGTGAATACAATCATAGAACAGCAAAGTGTACCTCCTGCAAAGGTCAGACTTAAAGTAGCAGGGCAGTTTCTAGTGGCACTTCCATTCCATGTCTGTTGTATGAGGAAATATGTAGAAGCTACTTTAGGGTATTTAATCTGGATGTTGAATTAACTGTCATGCAGCCAGCATAAGATAAGGATTGCTGAATAAGGGAATCACAAACTTTAGTTCAAAATTTTGATATTTTAAATATACTTATTTAGTGAGTGGCTATACCAGTGAAGGGTAACATTAATGAAAGTAAGAATGAAGTTTTAAGCATGGAATAGTAACTATAAAAACAAACTGCTACACAGAGACTCACTAATATTATAGCTTTATACTGTCTTCATTTTGATAGTGGGTTTAAAATCTGTGTTCAGAACTAGAGAAATATCCAGAGTCAAAAAATATTTATCTCAAGGTATCTTTCTAAAAGAAAGAATTTCCAAAATATTTTTATTATGTAAATTTTTTAAAGCCACTTTTCCTGCAAAAAGGTAAGAACAAGATAAAATCACTTGTTTTCCTACCCCCCTCTAGTTAACCAGTACATATTTAAGCACCTATGGTGTTGACAGCATTAAATTTAGCAACAAATTATCAGTGTAATATTAGCTGCTTTAAAAATAACTATTATTTTACATTAATTCTTTCAAAAATAAATGTACCTAGTATAAGTCAATCAATTTCATTTTATCACTTAGTTATTGACTGAGATTTCAATCTTCTTTAAATGTTCTAAAACTTATCAGGCTCTATCTGCATTGAATAATCAAATCAAATCAAAAGTCTTGATTATATTCAGCTAGCATGAACAATGAAAGTGAGTCAAACATTCTCCTTCAAACCACGAAACTGAATGGATTACATCTTTTGGCATGAGTTCAATTAATTTCAAGTATTCATCACTGGTAGAATTAAATTTCTTCCTTTCTCAGGTAAGAATAATCATTAAGCTCAAGTGCTTAAAAAATAAATAAAGGCAATAATAGATAAATATATAATTCTATATTTGGATTGCAAGAATCAAAGTAAAAGCAAAACACATACACACACAACCAGAGTCGCCAGTCATCTATCTTCATATAATCAGACAATAATTTTGATGATAGAATACTTGGATTAAATTACCTTCTTTTTTTTCTGTGCTTTAAGATAGAAATTCAAAGCATTAAAATGCCGACTAAGTAAGCACGGGTATGAATTGTGAGTAAAATATGAACACTGATTTTTTGTAATAGTTTGGGTCTCATCAAGAAGAGGCCTATTTCAGGAGCATAATAAATACATATTGCATAAGACTTTGGTACTGATGGTGCTGGGTTCATAACTCAGGGAAGATTTTGCAAACAGAAAATATTTTTCACAGAAAAAATGCAAGGAAAGCAGATAGGGATAATAAAGCTTTTTTTCTTAATGATTCCTCCTATTAGCCTAAATAGTCCTCTATCGACATGCATTTTTAGAAGAAGAAATTCATCTCTTAAGGAGGTCTATAATCTGTCTTAAGCCTTACTATAAAATAAAAAAGCAATAATTTGATAAATGCTAAAATAGAAATAAGACAGTGATATTTGAGAAATCTTAAAATGTGGGGCATATTCTCCATGACTAAATTAATTAAATATTCCCAAAGTGGTAAAATATTTCATCATTAATAGGTGATTGCATGTCTGAAATAAAAAATGTTACTTCTGAATAGCCTGAGAAAGAGAACATGCCAACAATTTAGAAATTAAACCCTACACAAGTGTTGACAGCCATAGTAAGAAAAGAGTGCATACAACAAATGTTAAGAGCTATTTACAGATTTAAAAGCAGTTCCCATTCTTTCAGCAAAATTGGTGACATAAAACCATTTGTACCAGATTATCATAGTCATCTTTCACAGAGAAAAATACTAATGCAGTTAAGAGATTTCTCAAAAGATTCACCATTATATTGATCATTTTTATTTAAACCTTTAAGATTTTTATCCATGCTTATAAATAAGGCAAAAGAAAGGCAGAAAAGACATCTTGGGATGAAAACTTAATTTTAATTTTACTTTCTTTTTTTTTTTTTTTTTTTTTGAGACGGAGTCTTGCTGTGTCACTCAGGCTGGAGTGCAGTGGCACAATCTCGGCTCACTGCAACCTCCATCTCCCAGATTCAAGCGATTCTCCTGCCTCAGCCTCCCAAGTAGCTAGGATTACAGGCGCCAACCACCACGCCCAGCTAATTTTTTTGTGTTTTTAGTAAAGATGGGGTTTCACCATGTTGGCCAAGCTAGTCTCGAACTCCTGACCTCAGTGATCCACCCACCTTGGCCTCCCAAAGTGCTGGGATTACAGGCATGAGCCACCGTGCCCGGCCTTCTCTTTTCTAAAGGTTAAAAAAAATGACACTGAAATCCTGAATAACAATTATAATTAATAAAGATACACAAGAACATGCCAAGAATTCACCCTATCAGCAGATATAATACTGGGTAGTAACCAAGTTTGCTTATCGGTAGCACTCCTTTAATCAAGTTTTCCATTCTGAAGACTATTTTTGGCTTTCTCTTGTTTGATGTGAGAGATGACTTTGATGCAACCTTTTGAAATTTTGATCATCCACATGACATTCATCACATCCAAAACAACACAACTAATGACCCAGGATAACTGGATTAAAACTCCAAGCCTTTTGTAGGGTTCTGTTCCATACACGGAATACATGAAGCCATAATGAGGAAGCATTGAGGCAATCCGCACGATGAAGAATACTACTGTCATGAGTATTCCATTGATAACGATAGCTTTAGAAAACTTGGGATACTTCAGAGCTTCAAAGAACCACCTGAAAAATGAATTAAAGAAACATCACATTTACACTGCCTCTCTGAGGATTTAACCATTTTTATTTTAGTTTTAAAATTTTAAAATTCAGTGAAGGAGGAGCAAAGGGCCTAGAATAGCATACACAATGCTGAAAAAGAAAAAAGTTGGAGGACTCACAGTACCCATTTCCAAGACTTACTATAAAGCGACAGTAATCAAGTCAGCATGGTGTTGGTGAAAGAATCAATAAACCAATGGAAGAGAAAAGAGAGCTCAGAAATAGACCCACACAAATATACTCAACCGATTTTTGACAAAAGCATAAAGGTAATTCAGGGAGGAAGAAAGTCTTTTCAACAAGCTGTGCAAAACTGTATATCCACATGGAGAAAAATGAAGTTAAACAGAGATCTCACACCTTACACAAAAATTAACTCAAAATGGATCAAAGACCTAAATGTAAAATGCAAAACTATAAAACTTCCGTAAGAAAACAGGGGAAAAAACCTGCATGATCTTGCATTTGGTGGTGATATTTTAGATACAACACCAAAAGCATCATCTATGGAAGAAAAAGTTGGTAAGTTGGACTTCATTAAAATTAAAACTTGCTCTGTGAAAGACACTGTTAAAGAAAAGACAACCACACACTAGGAAAACATATTTAAAATATACATGTATGATAAAGTACATGTATACAAAGTACATAAAGAATTCTTAAAAGTCAACGATAAGAAACAACCCAATTAAAACACTGGTAAAAGAGCATAACAAACATCTCATCAGAAAATATATACAGATGAAAAATAAGCATATAAAAAGATGTTCACTATTGTCATTAGAAAGTGCAAATTTCAGTGGCTCACACCTGTAATCCCAGCACTTTGGGAGGCCGAGGCAGGTGGATCACCTGAGGTGGGGTTTGAAACCATCATGGTCAGTTGGGTGCAGTGGCTTACGCCTGTAATCCCAGCACTTTGGGAGGCTGAAGCAGGTGGATCATCAGGTCAGGAGTTCAAGACCAGCCTGGCCAAGATGGTGAAACCCCGTCTCTACTAAAAATACAAAAATTAGCCAGGCATGGTGGCAGGCACCTGTAATCCCAGCTACTCAGAGGCTGAGGCAGAGAACTGCTTGAACCCAGGAGGCAGAGGTTGCAATGAGCCAAGATCACACCACTGCACTCCAGCCTGGGTGACAGAGCGAGACTCCATCTCAAAAAAAAAAAATGAAAAGAAAAGAAAAGAAAAGAAACCAGTGTGGCCAAAATGGCGAAACCCCATCTCTACTAAAAATACAAAATTAGCTGGGTGTGGTGGCGCATGTCTGTAATTCCAGATACTTGAGAGGCTGAGGCAGGAGAATCTCTTGAACCTGGGAGGCAGAGGTTGCAGTGAGCTGAAATCGTGCCATTGCACTCCAGCCTGGGCAACAAGAGTGAGACTCCATCTCAAGATGAGAGAGAGAAAGAAAGAAAGGAAAGAAAGGAAAGAAAGAAAGGAGTGGAGTGGAGGGGAATGGAGGGGAGGGGAGGGAAGGGAAGGAAGAAAGGAAAGAAAGAAAGAAAGAGAGAGAGCAAATTTTAGCAACAAGATACTATACTATACACCTATTAAAATAGCTAAAATCCCAAAAAATGGACAATAACAATTGCTGGCAAGGGTGTGGAACAAGAAGAACACTCACTCATTGCTGCTAGGAATGCAAAATGGTACAACCACTTTAGAAGACAGTTTAGCAGGCATAAAACTAAACATATTCTTGGTACACAAACCAGCAATCACATTCCTAGGTATTTTTCCACTGATTAAAAGATGTATGTCCACACAAAAGCTGCATACATGTTTACACCAGCTTTATTCATAACTGCCAACAACTACAAGCCATCAAGATGGACAAACATTGTAGTATATCCATACAGTGGAATACTACTTAGCAATACAAATAAACTATCAATTCATATAACAGCACGAATGAATCTAAAGTGCTAAGTAAATGAAACCATTCTGAAAATCCTGTATACTGTATGATTCCATTTGTAGACATTCTAGAAAAAGCAAAAGTATCAAGACAGAAAACAGAGCAGTGGTTTCCAGTGTTTCGGAAAGAGTAGAAGGGGATTGAGTAGGTAAAATAAGGGATATTTTAGGGTGGTGAAACTGTTATGCATAACACTATAGTGTTGGATACATGACATTATGCACTTACCAAAACCCACAGAAGTGCACTAAAAGTGAACCTGATGTATGCAAAATTTTAAACAATCAGGAGGTTGGGGGATGCCAGGATGCAATGCAAACAGTGACAAATGAATCTTAACTGTTACAAATGTATGATATAACATCCCTGAAAGGACTAAGGTAGAAAGAGGTGCTGACCTAAGTGACTTCAAAGATGAATGGAGACAATAAGACAAAAGAAAACTGTGTACAGGCAATGTACTCTAGCTCATGGCAAAAATGGCTGACAATTCTGAAACCATTATACATGTATATCAGGACTGAACAAATAAATAGATTTGTTTGATGAAAAATAGTGGGAACCAGGTTTCTCATTGTTGGAGTGAAAAGTTTCAGACGAGCAAGAAGAGGCTAGATTTTTGGCATGAGATACTGGATTAGATTTGGAAACAGTGAGCTATTTTAGCTTGATATAAATGCATACATACAGAAATAATTATAGATACACGTATACACACAGGTCAGCATATTTCCAGGTTCTGTCAGCTAGGAGCCCATAGAAACCATGATGCCTCAGTAACAGTAAGCACACATGGCATCCACATGTTGGCTTCTAATACCACTCTCCATGAGAGAAACTAGGGCTCCTTGAGAAATACCTGATTTGAGGGCTGGGAACACAGAATACACAATATACAATATGAACCTGTTAGAGTATCATTTAGGGCCAGAGAGCAAGAAAGTGCTCAAAAAACAAAATGATGTATCTTTATGTCAAAGGAACACAGAAACCAACCAAATGAGCTCTCCAAGTCCAAAACTCACAATATGAGCAACAAAATAAATAATGTTGTACTGGATTATAACCTAAAGTATAAATATCCAGAAATCAATATTGATATACATGAATAGGGGAGAAGAAACAAATCTGTTCTGAATAACTGCAAATAATTTATGTAGAAAACACACCTTCAATGAGGTAAAGCATAAACCCCTACTCTTCAAGTGTGAGCTGTGTATAGTGTAATGTATTGAACTGTTTCCCACTAAATTCTTATGTTGAAGCCCTAAAGCCCCAAAGTGACTGTATTTTGAGATAGGTCCTTTAAGAAGGCAATTAAGGTTAAATAAAGTCACAAGGGTCAGGCCCCAATCCAATAGGACCAGTGCCCTTAAAAGAAGAGAAAGACCAAAGTTCTCCCTCTCTCCCTCCATGCACACACAGTGAAGAGGCCATGTGAGGACATAGAGAGAAGTTGCCTTCTGCAAGAAAAGGAGAGGCGCCTCACCAGGAACCAACCCTGCAGGTACCTTGATCCTGGACTTCCAGCTTCCAACACTGTGCAAAAACACATTTCTGTTAAGTCACCCAGACTGTGGCATTTTTTATGGCAGCCCCAGCAAAGTAATACACAGAGTAACTTCCTTCCAAAGTGTACAGTATAGAAGGGGTAGGGGAAGGGCAGGTGTAAGGAATAACTTTAAAATGGAGAAACCGGACAAACACTACCTCAGGTGAACAAGCTTAACATCAACAATGATTAAATCATGTTCACAGCATGCAGTCCTAATATATGTGATGAGAATGGCACTGTCCCTCGGTGGTCTTCCTCCCCCAACCCCACAGCCCCAGTGTAATCACGAGAAAAACATCAGACAAACCCAAATTGAGGGACAGTCTCCATGCTTTCACTTCCTTTCCTACCTAATCCAAACTCCAAGTTAACTTCAGAACACACATCAGCACACCTGATCAGTACTCCTCAAAACCATCAAGGTCACCAAAGACAGGGGACATCTGAGAAACGATCACAGTCAACAGTAGCCTAAGCAGACATGAAACTAAATGTAGTGTGGCATTCTGGAAGGGATCCTGGGACAAAAAGGGGCACTGGGCAAAAACGAAAGAAATCCACACAAAGTATGGACTTCAGTTAACAATAAGATATTCACGTTGGTTCGCTAACTGTAACAACTGCACCCTACTGATCTATGATGCTAACAATAGGGAAAGCGGGGTGTGGGGTACATGGGGACCCTCTGTATCAGCCTTCTGATTTTTCTGTAAATATAAAACTATTCTAAAGATAAAAAGTTTTTTAAAAAGTTCAGCAAACGTTCGCTCTATTCCACTTTTGCTTTCTTAAAAAAACTGCCTTGCCTAATTTTACATCATTTTAGAAATCAAATTGCAAAAGCAGTAAAACATCCATGTATCTTAATATTCAATTTAACTGAATTAGTCATGATTAAGCTAAAATTGTTCAACATAAGAAACTAAAAATTAATAGTTAAAAAGCCTGAAAATATTTTTGAGTGATTAAAATATCAAATAATTTATATAGGATAAGAGATGTATTATGTTTTATAAGTTTATGTAGGATAAAAGAGCTAAATTATCCAAGACAATTAAGAGAGACTATTTAGATAGCAATGGCTAAATTAATGAAATAATATTGCAAACAGGAAAACCACCACTAAAGCAATGACATCCACATTCTAATCCAGGTCTCTGATCCTCCAGCCTTCTCTTCTCCAAAGACCTCCCTTCTCCTTCAGCCATTCATTTCTTTGACTACATGGCAGCCTTGGAATTACTCAAGAAATATTATACCTCAACGAACCCATTCCTCTCTAATCATAAGCCTTCCATATGTCTCTTTACCCAATCTCACCTAAACTACTTCTTTGACCTTCAAATCCTCAAATCTCTATCAGCCTCCATACTTTCACTTCCTTTCCTACCTAATCCAAACTCCAGGTTAACTTCAGAACACACATCAGCACCCTCCGTTCTCTTGCCACTTAATCTATCTCACCCACTCTGCTGATCTCCAGTGTTTCATCAAGCCAGCTTTCCTTAGGCAATACAGAATGATGTGAAGAGTACGTAGGGTGCTCTGCAGTCAGGCTGCCTGGGTTGAAAGCCTGGTTCTGCCATGGAGTAACTGTGTGGTCTTAGCTCTCTCTGCTATTAACCTCTATGTTTGTTTTCTCTCTATAAATGAAGATAAATGATAGTACCTCCTTTGTACTATGAAGCTGCCATGACACAGAGTAAGAACTCCCCCATACTGTAAATTCAATAAATATAATTACCCACCAATCTTGACATGTTAAGATAAATGGCACAAATATAATTTTAAAAGATTTGAACTTCAGCAGAATTCTCAAATTGGCTTGACAATCCTTTCATTTAACTCCATAGTTCCCATATAGTTGCTTCCAAACATGTCCTGCCATTCAAGTCAATTCCCTTCCTCATTCACTTTTGTCTCTCAATCCCATCAGAGTATCTGGTTCCTTCTATTACTGAGACACAGTTAATTCTTGAGCAATGCCAGGGTTAGGGGTGCTGACTTCCCACGCAGTTGAAAATTCCTTGACTTTTGACTTGCTCACATTTATCTACTAGTAGCTGATTGTTGACCAGAAGCCTTACCAATAACATAAAAGTCAATTAACATTATTTTATGTTATTTGCATCATATACTATATTCTTACAATACAGTAAGCTAGAGAAAAACATTATTTTCTATAGAAAAGAAAATCATAAAGAAAAGAAAATATATGTACTATTAAGTGAAAGTGGATCTTTGTAAAGGTCTTCACTCTTGTCGTCTTCACGTTAACTAGCCTTGAGTAAGAGGAGGAGTTGGTTCTGCTGTCACAGGGGTGGCAGGGTGGAAGAGGTGAAGAAGTTGGAGGAAAGGCAGGCACACTTAGTGCAAATTTTATTGAAAAAACTCCATGTGTCAGTGACTCATACAGTTCAAACCCATGTTGTTCGGGAGTCAACTGCATTAGAGTCCATCAACCATGAATTCCTTCCACTCTGACCCCAAGATCTCAAAAATTCTTCTCAGGCCCCTTTACCTTTCAACTCACAGAAGAGTCCTCACCTTCTAGGATTTACTCAATGAACTACCCTGCTTTCCCTTGCTCTATCAAGTTCCCCTTCTATAAATTGATTCTTTCTTCTTTTACCAACATGCTCAATTCCTCCTAATCCAAAAACCTCCCCTCCACCGCTTCTCTTCTCTGCCAATTTTTTGAAAGGGAAGTCAGACATATTCACAGACATTCTTACTCCACTCCCAAACCCAATATGATATGACTGCAACTCTACAAAAGAAAGTGGTCACCCATAGCTTCCCCATAACCATAGTGTTAGCTTCTGCCAGTTTTTCCATCTAACCAGTGCCTGGTCTTTAAACCAGTTTCTTTCAAAGGAAAGACCCTAAATATCAATTCAAGGTGAAATAATATTTACATAACTGTCCTCCTTACCTTCCTCTTCCATGGCAGAAAGATCACTTATTTTGTTGGAATCTACCTCTTCTTACCTAATTAGAACATTCTTTCATTCTAGCAAATAAAGACTAACAGTTTGTGAAAGTCAGTACTGAATCTGAGAAGAAAGAGGGGAAGGGAGGAAAACACGCATGTGGGAAGGAAGGAAAGAAGGAGAACAACACTTTCTTTTACCCACCATTTACTGTTATTACTAAAACAGGCATAAAAGACAGCAAAATGTATGTATTTATTAATACAATCCTCCCTTGACTCCAGAGAGGAAATCCTAACTTTGGTCATTTAGCAATTATTCCTCCTCCTACCCTTCTAAAGGAACTTGAACCTTCCCATTAAGTTTACTGGGAGTTAACTGTGTGGCGGTATTGCACTCCCTAAAAATTGTGTAAAAACTAGAAAAAGTGTAAAAACTAGGAATTATTTGCTCTAATTCACATTTGGAAAGAGGATGGAGGGCTATCTGCAGGTACAGAAAAAAAAGTGAGGAAAGAGGACAGGGACAAATAATTGATCCTTGATGGCACTGGTTTGTTGAGTTTTAAAGGACTTGAGAGTCAGAAGTTTGAGAGAGCCTTGGGAAAGCTGTGGGGTCGAGATATTGTGAGTCCAAGAGGAATGAAGAGAATTTTAAGAAGTGCTGTTGTGAGTAACAAACTGGATCTTTGTTGACATCCTTGGAAAAACTCCAATAAGGATTTGGATGCTGTACTGTTTCCGGAACTCTGCGAAGGGACTGGGCTGTGAGCTGACTCTACTTACATCTTAGTTGCAAATGTAATTTCTTCAGGCATGTAAACATTTGTATTTAATATTTAATAAATATTAACCCTGGAAGGTTAGGAATTTAAGAACTGAATTTTAGACAAGTTTCCCTCCAGCTCCATATTATGTTGGTTCCCCTACTACTCCTAAATTATTCCTTCATTATGTCTACTCTTCTTTCTCTGATTTTCCAATCTTGTTTTTTTGTTTTGTTTTTGTTTTTTGTTATTGTTTTTTTGTCGATTTTTGAAACGGAGTCTCACTCTGTCACCAGCTGGAGTGCAGTGGTGCGATCTTGGCTCACTGCAACCTCCGCCTCCCAGGTTCAAGCAATTCTCCTGTCTCAGTCTCCTGAGTAGCTGGGACTACAGGTGCCCGCCACCACACCCAGCTAATTTTTTTTTTTTTTTTTTTTGTACTTTTAGTAGAGACGAGGTTTCACCATGTTGGCCAGGATGGTCTCGATCTCCTGATCTCATGATCCACTTGCCTCGGCCTCCCAAAGTACTGGGATTACAGGCGTGAGCCACCATGCCTGGCAATCTTAAACATTTAACACTAATCTTCTAAATACCATCTTTTCTCACAGGTTAAAATATCACCTTATTCTGATCATCCCAACGTTCCTCTCTCGAGCTCTCACTAAATTTCCACTCAGAGGCTGTGTTTGTCCTCTTATCCAATATCTTCGAACTAAATTCGTCACCTTCCCTCCAAGTCTTCCTAATTCTCTATCACTTTTGATGGGCACATTTCTCTGGGTCCAATATAGGATTTGTCTTAAGCTTGTCTGTATTCTCTAATTTATCCATTCATTGCCAATTTCATTTTATTTCTTCAAAATCTCTATTTTGTCATCTCTCTAGTCCCACAGCTTAATATGGACTCTTATTTACTTTCTGAACTAATGAAATTATACTGTTCATTCACACAACTAAGAACTGGATAACCTAACCCAAACTTTTGTCTCCAGTGTTACAATCTATCCTACAAATATCAAAAGTTATAACCACTCAGTGCTCTTTCCAGAATGTCTTTCTCCACTATAATCTCACTGTCCACTGGGTCAAGTTCAATCAGCTCTCCCAGATACTCAATATCCTCTACGTCTATCCACCCTCCTCCTAACACATACTCTTTGATCCTACCAGTCACTTTCTCTTTCCCATAGCATGTTTATTTCACTTTTCAAAATCCTATGTTCATTCTTTCCTTCTTGAATGAAGGCCCTTCCCTCTCTATCCACTTTTTAAAAAAAAAGTCCTAAAACATTTAAGCGTGTATGCCACGTTCTCTGTGAAGCCTTACATGACAAATATCAATCAATGATAGGTCCTCTAATGTGGTTTATGTACCCCTGAGTCCTTTTTGGGAGGTCTTCTGGATAAAATTATTTTAATAATAGTAAAACATTATTTGCCTTTTTCATTGTGTTGACTTCTATACTGATAGTACAAAGCGCTAGTAAATAAAATTGCTGGCATCTTAGCACAAATAAAGAAACGGTATTAATGGCCACTGTATCCTTTCCCACCACACGCTTGCGGTTAAAAACAAAACCAGAGGCCAGGCGCGGTGCTTCAAGCCTGTAATCCTAGCACTTTGGGAGGCCAAGACGGGCAGATCATGAGATCGAGACCATCCTGGCTAACCCGGTGAAACCCCGTCTCTACTAAAAAATACAAAAAACTAGCCGGGCGAGGTGGCAGCCGTCTGTAGTCCCAGCTACTCGGGAGGCTGAGGCAGGAGAATGGCGTGAACCTGGGAGGCGGAGCTTGCAGTGAGCTGAGACCCGGCCACTGCACTCCAGCCTGGGCAACAGAGCGAGACTCCGTCTCACAAAAAAAAAAAAACACCAGAAAAAAGAAAAGTTTCAGTTAGAAATGCCCTTAATGAAGCAGTAAGATTTATTATTTTTATTAAATGACCTCTGAGTATGTGTCTTTTAATATTCCATATAATAAAATGGGAAGTACACATAAGGCATTTCCGCTGCAAAGTAAAATGGTTGTCTTGAGGAAAACCCTCAAGTGATGGTTTGAAATGTAAACTAAACTACCAGGTTCTTCCACAGAATGCCATTTTTACTTGGGAAAAAAAAAAAAAAACAATAAACTGTGATTGCTTGAGCCATCTGGCAGGCACTCTCTCAAAAACAAAAAAATAATGTGCTTGTCACATAAAGAAAAGCAACTGACGGTTTTGATGCCAACAACAAAATTTGAACTTTCAAAGGAAAATCAGAATATTAGAAAATTTGTATCTGCAACTGTGAGCTTGACAGCCTCTCAATACTTAAAGACTTTTCTAATGAGATCTGTGGTGATATTTTAAATGTCATCTAATAAATGTTCAACACTTAGAAGACCTACATAACTCAATGAGCCAATATTTTCCCAATGACCAAGACATGATGAATCAAAATTATGCATATGTAAAAGATTGAAGGCCTGCCAGGTGCGGTGGCTCACACCTGTAATCCCAGCACTTTGGGAGGCTGAGGCGGGTGGATCATGAAGTCAGGAGTTGAAGACCCGCCTGGCCAACACATTGAAACCCTGTCACTACTAAAAATACAAAAAATTAGCCAGGCATGGTGGCGGGTGCCTGTAATCCCAGATACTCAGGAGGCTGAGGCAGGAGAATTGCTTGAACCTGGGAGGCAGAGGTTGCAGTGAGCCGAGATCGCGCCATTGCACTCCAGCCCAGGCAACAATGTGAGACTCCATCTCAAAAAAAAAAGAAAGGAAAAAAAAAAAAAGATTAAAGCTGAAGAAAGCCCAATGAATTTGATTATAGCAGAGTATGAAAAGTTCATTGATATGGTTTCAGATTTCACATTTACTTACCCTTTAAGAAACTACCTCTTGGTATATTTTGATGACATATTAAGGAATATCCACAATTATTAGTATTTGAAAAGACCACTAAAATACTTTTTTTCTATTGCATAATTAACTCTGAGAGTCCAGATATTTTTCATATGCTTTAAACACTACATATCACAACAGACTGAAAACAGAAGCCAATCTGAGAATCCAGCTGAATTCTATCATTCCAGATAGGAAGAGATTTGCAAAAATGTAAAACAATGACACTGTTCCTACTAAAATGGTTTTTTGTTTTTGTTGTTTTGGCGATGCAGTTATTTTTCACACACACACACAAATATTGTGTTAACATGGAATATTACTGTTAATATTCAACGAGTTAATAATATGGGGTTTTATTTATTTTTTTTTTTTGAGACAGAGTCTCACTCTATCACCCAGGCTGGAGTGCAGGAGCATGACCTCGGTTCACTGCAACCTCCACCTTCTGGGTTCAAGTGATTCTTCTGCCTCAGCGTCCCAAGTAGTTGGGACTACAGGCATGCACCACCACACCCAGCTAATTTTTGTGTTTTTAGTAGAAAAAAGAAAAAATTATATTTTATATTTTTAGGTATTATTTTCTCAAACACAGACATGAAGCTAGACGCTATATGTGAAGCTCCTTGAAGTCACAGAATGGGACATTTAGGTACTGAAGAGGTATTTAATAAATATTGAATGAACATATTAAGAAGCATAGGTGCAAAGCTTTTACAAGGTATTCAGTTTCAATACCAATTCATGAAATATGTCCTCAAAAACAGTTAAGAGCATTTAGGCAAAAAAGAAGTTAGCACCATGAAATTACTTTATACAAAAGAAACCTGCGTGTGGGCGTAACTCAGCAGCAGAAATTTCACTGAAGCCCAGGTGTCTAAACTACTTCAGTACTTTTTCACTATATACCCCAGCACATGCATGCCATGTGCCTTCTTATATACAGAGCTCTAAAATGGAGAGAAAATAAAAATACCACAAACTAAAAAAGAAAGCAACTAAACTATGGAAACTCTCACAGTGATTAAGAAGCTGTGCTCAATATTGTTATAATCTCCTTACTGTCCAATGATACCATTTCTTATTCATATTCTAACCCCAGTTCTCCTTTTCTTAACTTAGGAAGGATTCAAAGCTTTTAGAAAAAGGTATGGTATAACTTTTTACTATAAAATTATAAAATTAAACTATCTCTAATTTTATAATTTCTCTAAAAGAGTTTTAAACAAAAACAAATGGAGGTGCCTATTAGCGTCAAAGGTAGCTTTATCTTGCTTCAAAATCTCATAATCAGAATCATATTCAAGAGACAGAATTAGCTAAAGCTTAACTCATCACCTCTTGGGAGTCATTCATTCAAAAAGCAATCAAATGGCTACTACATGCCAGATAATGTGTGGACACTGGACCATGCAAAGTTTAACAAAATTTGGCCCTTGATCTAATGAAACGTAAAGACAAATAGGAAACATAAAAAAGAGAGAACTTTGTAATAAAATACATTAAGTATAGTAATATAAACATATGTTGCTATTATGAAAGGATATGTAAGAGGCACCCAACTCAGCCTGGAAAGAGATGGGGTTTAGTGATGGAAATGATCCCTGGGTTGAGTCCTAAATAACAAGTAAGAAGACAGGAGGCATTGCCAGCAGATGCACAAGTTGGTGTGAGACAAGAGTCTGATGGGCCATGTGGCAGAAGGAGATAAGACAGCTCTTCTTGCAGAGCTTTCTGTGTCACACTGAAGAGCTCATATTTTATCCTGTAAGCAGAGCCACTGAGAGGTTTTAACCAAGGAAGCTGCATATTTTTTTCTTCTTAAGCTATGTTGTAGGCTCCTACAAAGTCATATATTATCTTTACTGTGGAAGATAATAATATAGAAGAGAGATGAAAGGGGAACAGGATGGGAGACAGGAGATGGTCTATGACAAGGGCTGGAAAACTATTTCCATAAAGAGCCAGATAGTGAACATTAAAGCAGTAGCTGCTGGAGGCCATCTGTTCTCTGTCAGAACTACGCAATTCTGCCATGGTAGAGTTAAAGCAATCATGGCAGAAAAGTGAACATGGCTGTGCTCCAGTATAACTTTGTTTACAAAAACAGGCAGAGGGTCTGGCCCATAAGCTGTGCATGGTTTGCCAACCTGGCCTAGAGCCCCACTGCCCAAAGGAACTTTCCACAATAATTAAAATGTTCTACTAAAGGTATGTTGCTCACACATACCTATAGATTCCGTGTATGGCCACATGGAGCCATAAAGCACTAGAAATGCCAAAAGTTAGACTAAGGAATTGAATTTTTATTTCCTTTAAATGATTTAAATGTAAATATTCATATGTGGCTTGTGGTTACTCTACCAAACAGTACGGAGTTAGAAGCTGGTAAGGTAGCCAGCAAGAGATGGTGAACTCACTGAAGGTAGAGACAGAAAAGAGGTGGTAAAGGTGAGAAATATTTAGGAGGTGATACGGCAGGACCTAATGCTGGACCAAATACAGTGAGGGAGAAGCAGTTAAAAACACTTCACCCATGCTGAGCAGCAGTAACCAAGTGGACAGCTGGGCCATGCACTGAATATAGAGGGAAATATGTTGTGCTACTTTAGACATGTTGATTCAATGTGCCACCTAAGAAAACACTTGACTATAATACAGAGAAGTCGGTAATATTAAATATATTCTTTTCATAGATAAAATGACTGTAATACAGGGATATTAAGTAATTTGTCCAAGGTCATTGCAACTTGAGTTTATCTGATTCCAAAACTAAAGCATAGCCCCTTATACCAAGATGAGTAAACAGTTAAGAGCTGACACCTTGGGAGGGAAGAACTCACCCGGAGATAAGCAGGAGGAATATCAGTGAGACTCTGTCTCAAAAAAAAAAAAAAAAGAAAGAAAAGGGCTGGGCACGGTGGCTCATGCCTATAATCCCAGCACTTCGGGAGGCTAAGGTGGGTGGATCACCTGAGGTCAGGAGTTCGAGACCAGGCTGGCCAACATGGTGAAACCCCGTCTCTACTAAAAATACAAAAATTAGCCAGGT
Organism: Macaca fascicularis; assembly: GCF_037993035.2. Classification (NCBI taxonomy): domain Eukaryota; kingdom Metazoa; phylum Chordata; class Mammalia; order Primates; family Cercopithecidae; genus Macaca; species Macaca fascicularis. The sequence continues at coordinate 139,226,272 of NC_088375.1, forward strand.
GAGGTGGCAGCGGATGCCTGTAATCCCAGCTACTCAGGAGGCTGAGGCCGGAGAACCGTTTGAACCTGGGAGGTTGGGGTTGCAGTGAGCCGAGATCGTGCCACTGTACTCCGGCCGGAGTGACAGAGTGAAACTCCATCTCAAAACTAAATAAATAATAAAATAAAAATTAAACAGAGGCCGGGCCCAGTGGCTCACGCCTGTAATCCTAGCACTTTGGGAGGCCGAGGCGGGCAGATTGCCTGAGCTCAGGAGTTCGAGACCAGCCTGGGCAACACCATGAAACTCCATCTCCATTAAAATACAAAAAGTTAGACAGGTGTGGTGGCATGAGCCTGAAGTCCCAGCTACTCAGAAGGCTGAGGCAGGAGAATTGCTTGAATCCGGGAGGTGTAGGTTACAGTTAGCCAAGATCACACCACTGCACTCCCGCCTGGATGACAGAGCAAGACTCTATCTCCAAAAAACAACCAAAAAAAAAAAAAAGAAGAAGAAGAAAAGAAAAAAGACAGCTGATCCAGGCTAATCAACTGGTAAACACTAATGCCAGACCTCTTGATAAAGAGACTAATAAAATTTGTAGCAAGAGAGGCTTCATCTATGGGATGCTTTTAGCAGAACATACTTAGTCTAGGATTGCTTATGGTAAGTGACCCAGGAATTAATGGATTTATGACATCTGACCCCCTTGAGAATGTCACATAAGCTATGTAACTTAAGATAGGTGTTTTATCACCAAGAGAGCTCCTTCTATGTAAATGATATGAACTGCACACATCACTTAGAGACCTCACAGGTTCCCACGTGGTCTGGTGGTTAAACAAAAATCTTACTAAAAAATAAAATTATTTTTTAAAAGAGACCTCACAGGTAATCTTGTTCCAGAGTATACCCTATGCACACAGACCTAGGGAGCCCGGTCAATCATCCTGAACATCTTCCTGCTTTGCTTGTGCCTCCGATGGCCAGTATCTTCAAAATTATTCATAAGGCTTCATTCAGAGTAAGCGCTCTAACTTATGTGTCTCTGATGTGGAATACTCCCAACTTGCTGTGTTATCCCTGTACTAAATAACAAAAGACAACATATAATCATAGAAGCCTTTCCTGGGTTTTAGATTTTGACTGAGTCTTGAAGGATAAATTTCTCAAAGATGGGGAGAAAATGGAGGATATGAATAAAGGAAAAAATATGAGAAAAACCCAAAGGAACATAAGACAGTAAGGATACAAAACTGATTCTAATGAATAATTTAAAAAAAGAGGCTGAAGACATATGGAGCACATCACAGAGAACTTCAGAAGTCAGAGAGAGATGTGTAAACAGGATGCAGCTTTCAGTGAAAAAATAAGGTAGTGAAAGTGGAATGTAAGAAAAATGATTCTGGTAATACTGTGAGGAAAGGACTGAGAGAGGTTGTATCTGGAATTAGGGAAGTCAATTAGAAGCTACTGTAGAAATTAAACCCTTGCATGTATGGCCAAATGACTTGACAAGGGTACCAAGACTACACAATGGGAAAAGACAGTCTCTTCAACAAATGTGCTGAAAAAACTATATATCCACATTCTAAGAATGAAGTTGAACCCCTATACCATATACAAAAATTAATTCAAAATGAATTAAAGACCTACACATAAGACCAAACTATGAAACTCCTAGAAGGAAATATAGGGGAAGGCCTCAGGATATTAGACTTGGCAATGATTTTTTGGATATGATACAAAAAGCACAGGCAACAAAAACAAGAACAGACAAATGGGACTTCATCAACTTTAAAATCTTCTGCACATCAAAGGAAACAATCAGCAGAGTGAAAAAGCAACCTATGGAATAGATGAAAATATTTCCAAATCATATATTTGATAAAGTATTAATATTCAGAATATAGAAGGAACTACTACAACAAAATAAATAACCCAATTTAAAAATGGGCAAAGGGCTGGGCTCAGTGGCTCATGCCTGTAATCCCAGTACTTTGGGAGGCTGAGGTGGGAGGACTACTTGAGGTCAAGAGTTCGAGACCAGCCTGGCCAACATGGCAAAACCCCATCTCCACTAAAAATACAAAATTAGCTGGGCATGGTGTTGTATGCCTGTAATTCTAGCTACTAAGGAGACTGAGGCACACGAATCACTGGAACCCAGGAGGTGGAGGTTGCAGTGAGCCAAGATCACACCACTGCACTCCAGACTGGGTCGGAGCAAAACTGCATCAAAAAAAGAAAAAAAAAAAAGGAAAAATGGGCAATTAACTTCAACAGGCAATTCTTTAAAGATATACAAATGGCCAACAAACGCATGAATCAAAGTAAAATGTGAATCAAAACCACACGACCAGCCAGGCACGGTGGCTCACACCTGTAATCCAAAATTTGGGGAGGCCAAAGTGGGAGGATCGCGTGAGCCCAGGAGTTGGAGACCAGCCTGGGCAACATGGTGAAACTCCATCTCTACAACAAATACAAAAATTAGCCAGGTGTGGTGGCACATGCCTAAAGCCCCAGCTACTTAGAAAACTGAGGTGGGAGGATCCTTTGAGCCTGAGAGGTCAAGGCTGCAGTGAGCCAAGATCATGCCACTGCACTCCAGCCTGGGAACCAGAGTGAGACTCTGTATCAAAAAAAAAAAAAAAAAAAAAGAAAAGAAAAAGAAAAACACATGAGATATCACCTCCACCCATTAGAATGGCTACTATCAGAAGAACAGAAAACAGCAAGTGTTGATGAAGACGTGAAGAAATCAGAACCCTTGTGCACTGTAAGTGGGAATGTAAAAAGATGTATGCATTATGGAAAACTGTATGAAGATTCATCAGAAAATTAAAAGGACCATGATATGATCCAGCAATCCCACTTCTAGAAATATATCCAAAAGAATTTGAAACAGGGTCTCAAAAATATATTTGTATGCCCATGTCCATTCCAGCATTATTCACAATAGCCAAGGGGTGCAAGTAATCTCAATGTCCATGGACGGATGAATGCATAAGGAAAATGTGTTACCCATACAACAGGAATATTATGCAGCCTTTAAGAAGAAGAAAATCCTGTTACATGCTACAACATGATGCACTTTAAGGACATTATAGTAAGCAAAATAAGCCAGGCACAAAAGGATAAACACTGTATGATTCCATTCATATGAAATATGTAGTCAAAATCATAGAAACAGAAAGTAGAAAGGTGGTTGTCTAGTGCCTGCAGGAGAGGGAATTAGTGTTTAATGGGCATAGTTTCAATTTTGCAAAATGAAAAAGTTCTAAAGGTCTGTTGCACAATAATGTGAATATACTTAACACAACTGAACTGTATTCTTAAAAATGGTTGAGATGGGCCGGGCGCAGTGGCTCATACCTGTAATCCCAGCACTTCAGGAGGCTGAAGTGGGTGGATCACTTGAGGTCAGGAGTTTGAGACCAGCCTGGCCAACATGGCGAAATCTCGTTTCTACTAAAAATACAAAAATTAGCCGGGCATGGTGGTGGGCAACTGTAATCTCAGCTACTTGGGAGGCTGAGGCAGGAGAATCACCTGAACCTAGGAGGTGGAGGTTGCAGTGAGCTGAGATGGCGCCACTGCACTCCTGGCAACAAAGCGAGACTCCATCTCAAAAATAATAATTCACTAGTGATGATTATCAATATCACGAATTGTTAGTTTAGTTATTTACATTGTATGTATTTAAAATAAAAGTAGTCTTTTAAAAAAAAATTTTTTACAGACACGGTAGATCTCAGCTCACTGAACTCACTGTGTAAACTCTTGGACTCATGCAATCCTTCCACCTTAGCCTACCAAACAGCTAGAACTACAGGCAAGCACCATCACGTCCAGCTAACTTTTTCTTTTTTTTTCTTTTTGTAGGGATAGAATCTCACAATGTCACCCAGGCTGGTCTCAAACTCCCGGCCTCAAGCAATCCTCCTCTGCCTCAACCTCCCAAAGTGCTGGGATTTATAGACGTGAGTCCCTGAGCCCAGGCAAAAGTAGCCTTTTAAATTTAAAAAAATAAAAAAGATTATGTATTTCAATGAGTCACTAGGATAATGTCAATATAAGAATTTGGGGACAGGCAGAAGTTAGTGTCAGGAATATGAGCTAAACCCAAAATGAGTCAGAGTGATATTTGTCCTTTTCCATAAACAGCCCCATTGAATTCTAAGATTCAGTGAATATCATTCAGCTTTCAGTGTACAACATGGAGGGTGAAAGAATGAGCTGTCCTTGAAGTGCATCATGTTGTAGCATATGACAGGATTTTCTTCTTTTTAAAGGCTGCATAATATTCCTGTTGTATGGGTAACACATTTTCCTTATGCATTCATCCGTCCATGGACATTGAGATTACTCGCACCCCTTGGCTATTGTGAATAAGGCTGGAATGGACATGGGCATACAAATATATTTTTGAGACCCTGTTTCATCATAAAGCACCATCGTACTGCAAAGAGCAGGGTTTAAAAGCTAGCACCACCCCTTGCTAGCTAGGGAAGCTTGGGTAAGTTACTCTAACCTTTCCACGGCTCAGTTTCCTCATTTGTATGATGGTGATAAAAATTCATATTACAGATCCATATCTTTTATATAGTAACTTTAGGATCACAGGAAAAGGTTTTCCCCAAACTAAAAATAAACAGCATGACTTTAAAATAATAAATGATATCAGTAACATACCGCTGATTCACAAAAGGGCTGGAAAGCTCTGCAAGCAGGCGATAATTCCCAATGTATACCAGCACTCCATTTTTCTGAATGATAAACATAAAACACAACGTCAAGGATAACATTCTTAACAAAATTCTCAAATACTGTAGAAATATCCAAATAGCTTCTCAGCATAATGTAACAATCAATACCAAAACAGATCAAGAAGTTTTCTACCTTTTACTGTTAAACTGATTTTCTTGGTGAGAATATAGAAAGATCCTTGGAATTCTACAGTATTTTTAAAAAACAGTAAATTGGCCGGGCGAGGTGGCTCAAGCCTGTAATCCCAGCACTTTGGGAGGCCGAGACGGGCGGATCACGAGGTCAGGAAATCGAGACCATCCTGGCTAACACAGTGAAACCCCGTCTCTACTAAAAATACAAAAACTTAGCCGGGCGAGGTGGCAGGCGCCTGTAGTCCCAGCTACTTGGGAGGCTGAGCCAGGAGAATGGCGTGAACCCGGGAGGCGGAGCTTGCAGTGAGCTGAGATCCGGCCACTGCACTCCAGCCTGGGTGACAGAGCGAGACTCCATCTCAAAAAAAAAAAAAAAAAAAGACAGTAAATTATACACTTATGGTCACTTATGTATATAGTGTCCCCTTAATGAAAATAGGCTTCAAGCAGTTGTCTCACGTTAAACAAGTGAACTCTGTAAATAACCATTAGTAATGGCATTTTCAAATTACTGTAGGAAAGAATGATCACAAAGTACTGTGAATTTCAGAAGGTGAGGAGTTTTATAATGATTTAACACCCGATAGGAACTCACTTTATATCCACTACTAAGTGGAAGCACCTTAAAAATCTCAAAAAAGCACTTATCCTAAATAACAATACATAAGCCTGTCAGTAGAGGTATATTTGCACAGTATGACAACATATGCCACCGTGTTTGTTCTGAAAAAAATATTTGTGAATCAGAAGATCCTAGAGCTAAATTTAGGATCTTTGAGACCTTTTTAAATTTAAACATAATACATTCCACCAATTAAATAATATGAAAAGTTTAGCAGAGTTAGTAAACATTGGAAAGAGAACCAAAAGTATACATTCTAAAAACTTTTAGAATATACTTTAAAAATTGCTACTAAGTAAATGGAGTCACTCCAGCACTTCCAATTCAATAAGAATTATGATTACATGCCAAAGAAAATAGTCCTCCCCACCCCAATACATTAGATATACACAAAAGTTTGGAAACTATTTTTCTACTGGCTACACCATGCTGCCTTCCAAATGAGAACAATATGAAGCATTAAAAAAAATAGGCCGGGCGCGGTGGCTCAAGCCTGTAATCCCAGCACTTTGGGAGGCCGAGATGGGCGGATCATGAGGTCAGGAGATCGAGACCATCCTGGCTAACACAGTGAAACCCCATCTCTACTAAAAATACAAAAAATTAGCCGGGCGTGGTGGCGGCGCCTGTAGTCCCAGCTACTCGGGAGGCTGAGGCAGGAGAATGGCGGGAACCCGGGAGGCGGAGCTTGCAGTGAGCCGAGATCGTGCCACTGCACTCCAGCCTGGGCGACAGAGCGAGACTCCGCCTCAAAAAAAAAAAAAAAAATAGGTGGACTTTTTATTTGATAATTTTTAGTATTTATTCATGAAAATTATTTTAGGGATTCAAAATTCTAACCTAGATTATAAGAACTATCTTTAACAAGGTTAATCTAAAACTTTTTATAATCACAAATTCATTATCCTTAGCAATACTGGAATGTGTGATGAGGCAGAAGGAAGGAGGGATGACCAAACACACAGACACAGCAGGCAAGAGGAGCACTGAATACATAGGGGGTGACCAACTTTTCAGAGAGTCAACCGGGGCACAGCCATACCAGTCCAGAGGCATAACAACATATGAGAAAGAATTATGCAGAGGTTTTATCACTTTAACACACAAATATGAAGAATAGGTATTTATTTGAAATTATTATTCTATACTAGTTTTCTGTTATAATAAATGCTTTTATTTAAACAAGATGGAAGAAGTGCAGATTAATTTACATGTGCTTGCCTGTCTTATCCCAGACTTGAGAGACACGGTCTCCTTAGGTGCTTGCACATCTCCTCCATCAAGCCTGTATTAGTTTGCTAGTGCTGTCATAACAAAGTACCAAAAACTGGGTGGCTTAAGCAACAGAAATGTATTGTCTCACAGTTACGGAGGCTAGAAGTCCAAGATCAAGGGGTTAACAGGATCATGTGCTCTCTGCAGGCACTAGGGAAGAATCTGTTCTAGGACTCTCTGCCAGCTTCCTGCAGTTCCTTGGCTTGTGGCAGCCTAACTCCAGTCTCCACGTGGCATTATCCCTGTGTGCATGTCTGTGCCCAAATTTCCCCTTTTCATAAGGATACCAGTTATAGCAGATTAGGGGCCCACCATATTTTAATACAAACTCAACTAACTACATCTACGATGACCCTGTTTCCAACTGAGGTTACATTCTAAGGTATTGGGAGTTAGGATTTCAACCTATGAATTTTGGAGGGGACACAATTCAACCCATAACAATGTCCGATCCCAAATTCTTTCCTGCCTATTGTGCAATATGTTCTGTATTATCTCCCTAATTAAATTTTATGTGTCTTTCCCTCTGTCTATAACGTATCATTATATACTAATATATATAAAATACCACAGATTTCCATATACAATAATAACTTTCCTTCTCAGTGACATCTGGGACACTCTGGTGTTGATATCATAACTGTTCTCATTTTCATTATCTGAACTCTCAGAAAATAGTCACAGTATTCACAGTGTGGTAGGCTAAACTAACACTATGTCAATACAAATCACAACAGTTACTCCAATGGGCAAAGTCAATGATAGACTGTTACTGCTCACAATTACAACACATACAACACACTTAGGTTGCATCAGCGGATGATCCATTACTGTGAACTGCAAATCAGAGTTGCCATGATTTTGTTGTATCACAGGAAGGGGTTTCCCAGGCTGCAGGATTTTCAGTGGTAAAATGGTAGGACTAGGACAGCTCTGAATAGGCCACTCTTATCTTTGTTTTATTATAAATGCATTTAGGCTGGGCATGGTGGCTCACACAGGTAATCCCAGCACATTGGGAGGCCGAGGCAAGATCACTTGAGCCCAGAGGTTCGAGACCAGCCTGGGCAAACACAGCAAAACTCCATCTCTATACAAAAATTAAAAATAACAAATAATTCATTTTAATGTATATTCAAAATCACATTTGCAGCTAAAAAAAAAAAAGCAAAGGGATGAGAAAAGCACAAATGTCTGAGCCCTCTAATTTATTCAGCATAAAGAAGCACTTTAAAGATAATAAGGAACAAATTGCCATTTGCATTTCAAACTCCGTAGGTATTTTGTGTGCTTTTTTAATGAAAAAATTTGGTGCCTTTTCAAAGTTTAGGTGAGTTTTCTCAAAAGAATTGCTTGGAATATTTAAGAAGAAGTTAAAATAACAAGTAAAGTAAAACAAGACAAATTAAATGTTCTGGTTTTTTTGCTACCTCTTTAGTTAAATTCTATAGTGAATTAGGGCAAGGAGAACTTTGAAAATAGTACACAACTAAAATATCACTCAAGGGGACAAAAAAATGAAAGGAAAAAGTTATTTTAATGAGATTCTTACTTCAGCCAGACACAAACATCTTAGAAAGATTTGTATTATGGCTGGGTGTGGTGGCTCACGCCTGTAATCCCAGGAGGAGGACGAAGCAGGTGGATTACGAGGTCAGGAGATCAAGACCATCCTGGCTAACACGGTGAAACCCCATCTCTACTAAAAATACAAAAAATTAGCTGGGCGTGGTGGCGGGCACCTGTAGTCCCAGCTACTCAGGAGGCTGAGGCAGGAGAATGGGGTGAACCCGGGAGGCGGAGCTTGCAGTGAGCCGAGATCGTGCCACTGCACTCCAGTATGGGTGACAGAGTGAGACTCTGTCTCAAAAAAAAAAAAAAAAAGAAAGAAAGATTTGTATTATTATAATCCCTCACTAAGATAAATTCATGTATATAATAAACATGAAGCATTAAAAAAATTATAAGTGAACTTTTTACTCCTTAAGGATAACTTCTCTCATTCATAACACTGACTTTCTCCCCTCAAAGGTGATTTTTCTTCTGATCTATTTTTCCTAACAATTTTCTTTAGTTGTTCTAAGTCTATGGCATTCTACATAACTACATTCAATATTTAGAGAACATGACAGACCAGACTGCTGCAAAACGTTATTAGTTAATGTGTTCCTAAGGTCAGCCAAAAGTCTTGCTAAATTTCTTACTATATCCTTCAAATAAATAGTTTTTCCAAAGATGAGACCAAATACCAAAATTTATTTTTATACAACTTATAAAGTATTTTAAAGCAGACTCCCCAAAGTCATGTAAAATATCAAAATACTATAGCAGCAACAGCCTGAGCCTTAATTAAACTTTAAAAACCATTTTAGACTGGGCGCAATGGTGCACACCTGTAGTCTGACTCAGCTACTTAGCTAAGGCAGGAAGATCACCTGAATCCAGAAGTTTGAGGTTGTGGCTGTAAACTGTGATCACACTACTGCACACCAGCCTGGGTGACACGGCGAGACAGTTTCTTAAAACAAAATTTTAAAAGATTCTAAAAATTTCTCTCTAGTTAATATTAACTTTAAAAATTAAAAAAAAAATCACGAAATATACTATATGACCTTTTTTGAGAGTTTAAAAGATTACTTTTTCCAACTCCTTTCATATTGGTAAAGAGTTAAAAGTATTAACCAAAGTACCAAATAAATATCAGATAAAACTTGACTTCATGATTTTCATTAAGTACTAAAAGAGTCATTGTAAAAATGGTAAATCTGATGTTATGTTCATCTAAACAACTTTGGCCAAAGTGCAAAGTTTCCACACTTTGAGGAAACTGTCTCTTGAATTTGAAAAAAATTGGGCATAACATCTTGGCCCTTCTCATTCCTCTCTCCTCTTCCCAAAGAGAATGGTTAGTTCTAGTATTTCTAGCCCAATGGTTCTCGTGTAGTTCCCAGATAAGAGCATCAGCATGACCTGGGAACTTGCTAGATATGCATATTCCTGGGCCCCATCCAAGACATACTGAATGGGAAACCATGAGGGGTGGGACTAGCAGCTGTGTTTTGCAGGCCCTCCAGGTGATTCCAAGGTATACTAAAGTGAGAGAAGTGCTTTCCTAGTCTAGAAATTGCCAGGCATCTATAAGCCCCAAGGACCTAGCTCCCTACTTCTCAGAAACCGTGCTGAGCAAAGGTTTATAAACACCTACCCCAGACTACACAGCTCTTAAGGTGGACCTGCTACATTCCTCTAGAACAGTTTTTCCTGACCCCTTAACTCTTAGCTGGGAGAACCCCCAGTCAACTGTCTCCACAGATGCCTCTGTTTATCTATTAAAGTACTTAGCTCCTTGCAAATATCTACATTTCCTGTTCCTTATTCACTACTATATCCATAAAGCCTCACACAGTGCCTGGTCCATGTTTCCTGAGTTAAACCTTGCCTTCTCACTGCTGTTAAACAAGCACATCACCTCTAAAGTCAAAATCCAAAGAGTCCTTCAGGCCTATTTCTGAGTGGGAGGGAGGATTATCAGAATATTAGCCTTTGGCTAGACGTGGTGGCTCATGCCTATAATCCCAGCCTTCAGGAGGCTGAGGCAGGGGGATCATTTGAGCCCAGTAAGGGCAACATTAGTGAGACCCTGTCTCTTAAAAAAAGAAAAAAAAAAAAGAACACTCACATTTCATTCCAAAAGAAAAGAGAAAATCATCCAGATTTTAATCTCATAAAGATACCAGTGGAACAGAATTAGAAGTTATCAAACTTGTTATGAGAAAATAAAAATGTCTGAATCTCCAAACATTGATACATTTAGATTTAGTGAAGCAAGGCTGGTAAAAGTGGGTAAGCACGCAGAAGAGGTAGGGGAATGTAGGGCCCACGTAACAGAAGTAAAACATCTAGAAGCAGACAGTTAGTAAGCACACTAGCAAACTAAGGAGCAATAGGATGTAGTCTAAAAGAAAGACAAACCAGGGTTATAGCTCTGCCCTTACAAGCCGTGTGACCTTGTGCCTATTACTGAACTCCTCTGATCCTATTCCAAGAAATCTATAACAAAGGGTTAATGCTTTTAAACTGGGTGGAGCCCACCACAGCTCAAGGAGGCCTGCCTGCCTCTGTAGACTCTACCTCTGGGGGCAGGGCATAGCTGAAAAAAAGGCAGCAGAAACTTCTGCAGACTTAAACATCCCTGTCTGACAGCTTTGAAGAGAGCAGTGGTTCTCCCAGCACAGAGTTTGAGATCTGAGAACGAACAGACTGCCTCCTCAAGTGGGTCCCTGACCCCCAAGTAGCCTAACTGGGAGGCACCTCCCAGTAGGGGCCGACTGACACCTCATACGGCCGGGTGCCCCTCTGAGATGAAGCTTCCAGAGGAAGGATCAGGCAGCAACATCTGTCATTCTGCAATATTTGCTGTTCTAGAGCCTCTGATGGTGATACCGAGGCAAACAGGTCTGGAGTGGACCACCAGCAAACTCCAACAGACCCGCAACTGAGGGTCCTGACTGTTAGAAGGAAAACTAACAGAAAGGATATCCACACCAAAGCCCCATCTGTACATCACCATCATCAAAGACCAAAGGTAGATAAAACCACAAAGATGGGAAGAAACCACAGCAGAAAAGCTGAAAATTCTAAAAATCAGAGCAGCTCTTCTCTTCCAAAGGAATGCAGCTCCTCGCCAGCAACAGAACAAAGCTGGATGGAGAATGACTTTGATGAGTTGAGAGTAGAAGGCTTCAGACTATCAATAACAACAAACTTCTCCGAGCTAAAGGAGGATGTTCGAACCCATCGCAAAGAAGCTAAAAACCTTGAAAAAAGATTAGACGAATGGCTAACTAGAATAAACAGCGTAGAGAAGACCTTAAATGACTTGATGGAGCTGAAAACCATGGCACAAGAACTACCTGACGCATGCACAAGCTTCAGTAGCCAATTCAATCAAGTGGAAGAAATGGTGTCAGTGATTAAAGATCAAATGAATGAAATGAAGTGAGAAGAGAACTTTAGAGAAAAAAGAGTAAAAAGAAATGAACAAAGCCTCCAAGAAATACGGGACTATGTGAAAAGACCAAATCTATGTCTGATTGGTATACCTGAAAGTGACGGGGAGAACGGAACCAGGTTGGAAAACACTCTTCAGGACATTATCCAGGAGAACTTCCCCAACCTAGCAAGGCAGCCAACATTCAAATTCAGGAAATACAGAGAATGTCACAAAGATATTTCCTCGAGAAAAGCCAACTCCAAGACACATAATTGTCAGATTCACCAAAGTTGAAATGAAGGTAAAAAATGTTAAGGGCAGCCAGAGAGAAAGGTCGGGTTACCCACAAAGGGAAGCCCATCAGACTAACAGCAGATATCTCGGCAAAAACTCTACAAGCCAGAAGAGAGTGGGCCACCAATATTCAACATTCTTAAAGAAAGGAATCTTCAATGCAGAATTCCATATCCAGCCAAACTAAGCTTCATAAGTGAAGGAGAAATAAAATCCTTTACAGACAAGCAAATGCTGACAGATTTTGTCACCACCAGGCCTGCCTTACAAGAGCTCCTGAAGGAAGCACTAAACATGGACAGGAACAACCAGTAACAACCGCTGCAAATGCATGCCAAATTGTAAAGATCATCGATGCTAGGAAGAAACTGCATCAACTAATGGGCAAAATAACCAGCTAACATCATAATGACAGGATCAAATTCACATATAATAATATTAACCTTAAATGTAAATGGGCTAAATGCTCCAATTAAAAGATACAGACTGGCAAATTGGATTAAGAGTCAAGACCCATCAGTGTGCTGTATTCAGGAGACCCATCTCACATGCAAAGACACACATAGGCTCAAAATAAAGGGATGGAGGAAGATCTACCAAGCAAATGGAAAACAAAAAAAAGCAGGGGTTGCAATCCTAGTCTCTGATAAAACAGACTTTAAACCAACAAAGATCAAAAGAGACAAAGAAAGCTATTACATAATGGTAAAGGGATCAATTCAACAAGAAGAGCTAACTATCCTAAATATACATGCACCCAACACAGGAGCACCCAGATTCATAAAGCAAGTCCTTAGAGACCCACAAAGAGACTTAGACTCTTACACCATAATAATGGGAGACTTTAACACCCCACTGTCAACACTAGACAGATCAACGAGACAGAAGGTTAACAAGGATATCCAGGACTTGAACTCAGCTCTGCACCAAGAGGACCTAATAGACATCTACAGAACTCTCCACCCCAAATCAATAGAATATACATTCTTCTCAGCACCACATTGCACTTATTCCAAAATTGACCACATAGTTGGAAGTAAAGCACTCCTCAGCAAATGTAAAAGAACAGAAATTATAACAAACTGTCTTTCAGACCACAGTGCAATCAAACTAGAACTCAGGATTAAGAAACTCACTCAAAACTGCTCAACTACATGGAAACTGAACAACCCACTCCTGAATGACTACTGGGTATGTAATGAAATGAAGGCAGAAATAAAGATGTTCTTTGAAACCAATGAGAACAAAGACACAACAGCAGAATCTCTGGGACACATTTAAAGCAGTGTGTAGAGGGAAATTTATAGCACTAAATGCCCACAAGAGAAAGCAGGAAAGATCTAAAATTGATACCCTAACATCACAATTGAAAGAACTAGAGAAGCGGCCGGGCGCGGTGGCTCAAGCCTGTAATCCCAGCACTTTGGGAGGCTGAGACGGGTGGATCACGAGGTCAGGAGATCGAGACCATCCTGGCTAACACAGTGAAACCCCATCCATCTCTGCTAAAACTACAAAAAACTAGCCGGGCGAGGTGGCAGGTGCCTGTAGTCCCAGCTACTCGGGAGGCTGAGGCAGGAAAATGGCGTGAACCCGGGAGGCGGAGCTTGCAGTGAGCTGAGATCCGGCCACTGCACTCCAGCCTGGGTGACAGAGCGAGACTCCATCTCAAAAAAAAAAAAAAAGAACTAGAGAAGCAAGAGCAAACACATTCAAAAGCTAGCAGAAGGCAAGAAACTAAGATCAGAGCAGAACTGAAGGAGACAGAGACACAAAAAAGCCTTCAAAAAATCAATGAATCCAGTAGCTGGTTTTTTGAAAAGATCAACAGAACTGACAGGCCACTAGCAAGACTAATAAAGAAAAAAAGAGAGAAGAATCAAATCCACACAATAAAAAATGATAAAGGGGATATCACCACCAATCCCACAGAAATACAAACTACCATCAGATAATACTATAAACACCTCTATGCAAATAAATTAGAAAATCTAGAAGAAATGGATAAATTCCTGGACACATACACCCTCCCAAGACTAAACCAGGAAGAAGTCAAATCCCTGAATAGACCAGTAACAGGCTCTGAAATTGAGGCAATAATTAATAGCCTACAAACCAAAAAAAGTCTAGGACCAGACGGACTCACAGCCGAATTCTACCAGAGGTACAAAGAGGAGCTGGTACCATTCCTTCTGAAACTATTCCAATCAACAGAAAAAGAGGGAATCCTCCTAACTCATTTTATGAGGCCAGCATCATCCTGATACCAAAGCCTGGCAGAGACACAACAACAAAAGAGAATTTTAGACCAATATCCCTGATGAACATCAGTGAAAAACTCCTCAATAAAATACTGGCAAACCGAATCCAGCAGCACATCAAAAAGCTTATCCACCATGATCAAGTTGGCTTCATCCCATGGATGCAAGGCTGGTTCAACATATGCAAATCAATAAACATAATCTATCATATAAACAGAACCAAAGACAAAAATCACATGATTATCTCAACAGATGCAGAAAAGGCCTTTGACAAAATTCAACAGCCCTTCATGCTAAAAACTCTCAATGAACTAGGTATTGATGGAATGTATCTCAAAATAATAAGAGCTATTTATGACAAACCGACAGCCAATGTCATACTGAATGGGCAAAAACTGGAAGCATTCCTTTTGAAAACTGGCACAAGACAGTGATGCCCTCTCTCACCAGTCCTATTCAACACAGTGTTGGAAGTTCTGGCCAGGGCAATCAGGCAGGAGAAAGAAATAAAGGGTATTCAGTTAGGAAAAGAGGAAGTTAAATTGTCTCTGTTTGCAGATGACATGATTGTATATCTAGAAAACCCCATCGTCTCAGCCCAAAATCTCCTTAAGCTGATAAGCAACTTCAGCAAAGTCTCAGGATACAAAATCAATGTGCAAAAATCACAAGCCTTCTTATACACCAATAACAGACAAACAGAGAGCCAAATCATGAATGAACTCCCATTCACAATTCCTTCAAAGAGAATAAAATACCTAGAAATCCAACTTACAAGAGACGTGAAGGACCTCTTCAAGAACTACAAACCACTGCTCAACGAAATAAAAGAGGACACAAACAAATGGAAGAACATTCCATGCTCATAGATAGGAAGAATCAATATCGTGAAAATGGCCATACTGCCCAAGGTAATTTATAGATTCAATGCCATCCCCATCAAGCTATCAATGACTTTCTTCACAGAATTGGAAAAAACTACTTTAAAGTTCATATGGAACCAAAAAAGAGCCCACATTGCCAAGACAACCCTAAGCCAAAAGAACAAAGCTGGAGGCATCACACTACCTGACTTCAAACTATACTACAAGGCTACAGTAACCAAAACAGCATGGTACTGGTACCAAAACAGAGATATAGACCAATGGAACAGAACAGAGCCCTCAGAAATAATACCATACATCTACAACCATCTGATCTTTGACAAATCTGACAAAAACAAGCAATGGGGAAAGGATTCCCTATTTAATAAATGGTGCTGGGAAAACTGGCTAGCCACATGTAGAAAGCTGAAACTGGATCCCTTCCTTACACCTTATACAAAAATTAATTCAACATGGATTAAAGACTTAAATGTTAGACCTAAAACAATAAGAAACCCTAGAAGAAAACCTAGGCAATACCATTCAGGACACAGGCATGGGCAAGGACTTCACGACTAAAACACCCAGTTAAACTAAAGAGCTTCTGCACAGCAAAAGAAACATCGGAGTGAACAGGCAACCTACACAATGGGAGAAAATTTTTACAATCTACCCATCTGACAAAGGGCTAATATCCAAAATCTACAAAGAACTCAAATAAATTTACAAGAAAAAATCAAACAGCCCCATCAAAAAGTGGGCAAAGGATATGAACAGACACTTCTCAAAAGAAAACATTGATCAGCCAACAGACACATGAAAAAATGCTCATCATCACTGACCATCAGAGAAATGCACATCAAAACCACAATGAGATACCATCTCACACCAGTTAGAATGGCGATTATAAAAAAGTCAGGAAACAACAGATGCTGGAGAGCATGTGGAGAAATAGGAACACTTTTACACTGTTGGCAGGACTGTAAACTAGTTCAACCATTGTGGAAGACAGTGTGGCGATTCCTCAAGGATCTAGAACTAGAAATACCATCTGACCCAGCAATCCATTACTGGGTATATACCCAAAGGATTATAAATCATACTGCTATAAAGACACATGCACACATATGTTTACTGCGGCACTATTCACAATAGCAAAGACTTGGAACCAACCCAAATGTTCATCAATGACAGACTGGACTAAGAAAATGTGGCACATATACACCATGGAATACTATGCAGCCATAAAAAAGGATGAGTTAATGTCCTTTGTAGGGACATGGATGAAGCTGGAAACCATCATTCTCAGCAAACTATCGCAAGGACAGAAAACCAAAAACCGTGTGTTCTCACTCGCAGGTGGGAACTAAACAGTGAGAACACTTGGACACAGGAAGGGGAACATCACACATCGGGGCCTGTTGTGGGGTGGGGGAACGGGGAAGGGATAGCATTAGGAGATACACCTAATGTAAATGACGAGTTAATGGGTGCAGCACACCAACATGGCACATGTACACATATGTAACAAATCTGCACATTGTGCACATATACCCTAGAACTTAAAGTATAATTTAAAATATTAATTAATTTTTTTAAAAAAGTATCAAGAGGCCAGGGGTGGTGATTCATGCCTGTAATCCTAGCACTTTGGGATGCAGGAGGATCACTTGAGCCCAGTGGTTTGAGACCAGCCTGGGCAACATAGGCTGACCCCATCTCTACAGAAAATTTTTAAAAATTAGCCAGGTATAGTGGTGAATGTCTATGGTCCCAGCTACTCAGGAGGCTGAGGCAGGAAGATCGCTTGGCCCTGGGAGGTCAAGGCTGCAGTGAGCCCTGACACTGCCACTGCACTCCAGCCTGGGCAACAGAATGAGACTCTGTCTCAAAAAAATAAATTAAATAAATAAATAAATAAATAAATAAGTATCAAGGGATGCTGTAGGACCAGAAATAAGAATACTTAAAGTTTTAAAAGGAACTGAGAGACAACTAGCATTCCCTAACTACATTGGGAGGAAGAAGGGAAGACCAATAGAGGTATGAACATTAAATTCTTGTCCACCATAGCAAGAAAATACTATCTAACATTATTACCCAACATTGACAAATCAAGATGTGGACAGTCTCTGAACATGGCCACATAAATTCCTTCCCTCCCTGTATGTGCAACATGTTCCTCATATCAAGAGATGGTCTTATTTCCCACCCCTTAAATCTGAACTGCCGTTAGCAACTCACTTGATAAATAGAATATACTGGAATTACCTATGTAGTGAGTCTTCTGAAGCCACATCCTAAGAAGTTTTGCAGCTTCCTCCTGGGTCTCTTGGAACAATCACTCTTGAAATGTTCTTCAGAACACAATTACGAGGCTGTGAGAAAAGCCCAAGCTACATGGAAGGACCACATATAGATACTTTCCCACTGAACTCCTACCAATGAGCCTTTAGATAATTCCAGCCTCAGCTGCCATTTAACAACACCCACATGAGACATCAAGCAAGACTGCCCAACTGGCTTGCTTTCTCCTTTCATTTTTTAAAAATATAATTAAGAACTCATGAGTCAGTGGATTTCAATCAACCACAGTCATTATTCTAATTGATGATCAAAATGTCACATTTTAAGCCAAGAGAAGAGCCTTCATATTGGATCTTGTGTCCTTTTGACACAGTCCCATTAGTCTTTGATAGGTTCCTTGCTTTCTGACCCAAGATTGCCACTTCAATGTGTAAAATGAAAATTTAAATTTTCATTTTGATCACATTTTTATAATATACATGTTATATATTTATATGAGAAATGCTGTTTTTGATATACGCATATACACGGATGCATATAGGAAAAAAGTACATTCCTCAATGTAACTGTTAAGTAAGTAAATAACATAATAGTTATATAGGTTGTGAGACTGGGGCATCATTTTTTCTTTTTGCTTGTCAATGTTTCCTAATCCTCAAATAAAAACGAATTACCTAAAATAACTTTTTTTAATGGACTCTGCTAAAACATTATTTATCTCAGCTTTTTATTTACAATATTGCTTTTAGGGAATATTGCCTCCAATATTGCTTTTGGAAACCACTGATTTCCAAATGCATTCTTTTATGGTTTTCTTTCTACCTTCTGAGTTCTCCTTTGCCTGATCATCCTTTTTCTGGTCCCTGACCCTGACTGCACTGCCCTTTACACAAACCTTCATTTCTAATGGCATATGGGCCACTTTCTCCTGGGATAGCCATGCATCTCCAAAAACCTCTTAACATCTCAAAGTATCTCTCCAAACTGCTTCTCCCATTTCCTTCCATGGTGTCACCTTCCTTTAGTGCTCTGGATCATTTTGGTCTCTTCTTTCCCTTCCTTCCCTGAAATCCAAATTAGATACTGTGCTCTACTCATTGCAAAGTGACTCAGATTTGTTTCCTCCTCATTAATACAATCACCGCTATAACCATCAAAATTAGCTTCTTTGTAATCTGTCACCTATATTACTTCAATCACCTCTCCCCCAATCAGATTTTTTCTGCATATCACCATCAGCTTTATCTTTCTAACATGCCAATTGTATCAAGTTATTTTCTGGCTAAAGATCCTACAACTATTCCATGAAAAGCAAAAATGCAAGGCTGGTGAGTTAGAATTTTCACTCCACCTATTGGCTGGCCCTATCTTACTCATCCAAATGTAGAACCATCACTCATATCTATGCAAATCCCATACCCTGACAGCCTAAGTCCTCAAGATCACCCATGAAGATCTGACATCTCAGTGACTTTCCTCAAAATGTCTTCTGACCTAGGAAGCCTTCCCTACTTTTTTTCCAACCTAAATATGCATATTTTTGAAGGCTGAGTTTAAATCCCATCTATCTCAAAAGCTCTCTTAGAAAATTCAAAAGGCATAAATATATATATGAACATTTATGCAAAACTTATATAAACTGCAAGAATATACATCAAGTACTACCAGTAGTTATCTCTGGAGAATCAGACCTAAAAAACATTCTACTTACTAAACCCTATATTTCTATAAACTCAATTTTTTTAATAAACATCTATATTCAGAAAAAAAATTAACAGAAATTAACACAATGATCTTTCCATTCCTTAAATTACTACAGTATTACTGATTGATCCCTGGATGACATTTTAATTTTTAAATAGTATCTTACATTTAAATCTTACATCCCTAATTGAAACCACTGGTTCTATCTATCGTTATCCCCTATGCTCCACCCTCCTTAGCTGAAAACCTCTGTAATACCTGGTTGATCCTGCCAGTAGGAAAAAAAGAAAAATAAAAAAATCCTAAAAAAAAAAACCTCTGTGAGTCACACTGAGGTGTAGAACTATGCTTCAGTAATCTTGCATCTATATTTTCTGGTCCTGTACACCATCAATATATCAGTGACTCTGGGCCCATTTAATCCAATACACCCATGACAGATAGCATCATAGGTGACACATAAGTCCATCAGCATAGGTGGCCATTCGATAAGATTCAGGTTATGCGTAATTCCTCATTACTTTATCCTTTTCTCTCCTAGTCAAGAAAACCTACTAAAATACAAATGAGATAGATGCTATTAAAGGGATAGGATTAAGTCTTTCTATAATATTTTTAAATAATTACAAATTCTGATACTTTATTGTTGGTAAATTAGGGCAAAACTCACAACTGATTTATGGTTAGTGTGGTGTCTCCACTCTGTCATCTACCTTTAAGGAGATTTGCATAGAGTAAAATCCACATTTGCCATGTCCTCTGCATGACTGTGAGGGGGAAACAAAACAGGATTTGTCTGATCCCTTCCGCAGCTTAAAAGAAAATTCTCCTTTTAGCAAGTGATTATGGAAGTCCGGATTTTCTTACTATGGGAAATTTTTCTACCAGCTAAGAGTGGCTAAGACCAGAGGTTTAAAAGGTAGGGGGGAAAGAGAACTAAGTTATGCACCTACTACTGCTAATATGGCACTAAATACTGACTGTTCTACCACCAAAGGCCTGGACAGAAATGGGCACCCTTTCCCTACTATACTACACTACACTGCACCATACTACACTACAACTATATGTTGGTAGGAAATAAGTTCTGGGCACCCCAAGTTGGAATCCTGTGTAAAAATGTGACTGTGTTCTATAGTGGCAATGATGGGGCATTTTTTAACAGGTAATAGACTGACCCACAGTCTCAAGCACAATTGAAATGGGCTTGAGACTCTGGGTCAGTCTATTACCTATTAATGGAAACCGTTTCAGGGTACAATCAACCTAGAATTGAGGTTTGGAAACAAAATCTATTACTATGTTTAATAACTATTTGCTTAATTGTAATCATTCAAGGCTTTTGATGATTTGCTTATAAGACAGAGATGAAGGTTTGAGCTAACACACAGGATTGGACTGCCAAATCAGACTCATGTGAAACAGTGTTCCTACCTAGCATTAAGCTCTACTAAATGTTACAAAGATAGAGAGCATCAAACAATTCAAATGAAGCAGAGAGAGGTCTGGGACATCAAGGGCCACTGGCAACCCAGGTCTTTCTTTCTTTGCTGTGTGCCTACATGACCTTCTCCAAGGAGCTGTGCCTTATAGATCCTGGGTTCTTTACTATAGGTAATCCTTACCCAGGGACACCCTGCTAAGGGCATTTCAGAGTTAATGTTTCTTCTTCCTAACAAACATCAGTACTCTATTTATCCTAAGTCCTGTTGACAAGGAGATTAGACTGGGCCACATGCCTTCTTCTTCTCCCCTCCTGTCCCCTAAGGAAGTGAATGGACTGGCAGGCCAGCTGCTTTCACCCCTTCCTCCTAGGGTTACTTAAGAACTTGGTGACATAACTTAGCTTATTGTTCATTCCCCCATTGTCTAGTTCTCTTGCAGTAGAACTAAATCAAATCATTTCAACAAAACAGTTGCATCACAAAATCTCAGAATTAGAATAAAACCTTAAAGATTATTTAGTGCAAGCTCCTACCTAAAGCTTCTGCTGATTGTACCTACTTTTGTATCTATCTGATTAAAGCTATCTTACAGTAGAATAGCCACTTTAAAAGGCCTTTCCATTGTGATAATCTTCCAAACACTGAGGATGTCTTTCTTCCATAAAAGAGAAGTCTCCCCTACCTCTCTTTACCACCCCATTGGTCCTAGTCTCAACATCAGAATCAATCCAGAGTAAGTCTACTCCCCTTTCCACTGCGTAGTCCTTTCACATTTCCAGGGACATTTCAAGGCCATCATGTCCTTCTAGTTCTGAGTTTTTCTAGGCTGACATCTCTAGGTCCTTCAATTGTTTGTTATAATACAATAGCTACCTAATCTAGTATCTCCTCTCTACAGTTAACTAGCAGCTGTGTTCCAGATAAATGCAAGTTTAGGGACTTCAGATGATGATGGTCTTGGATATGGTCTGACCGGGCAAACTATGTGTGAATTGGATACCATGCCTCCCCTAATAGAATCTAAATTTGAAAAAGCTTTCTGTTTTAGCAGATGTGACATACTATTGGCATAACTGAGATACAGTCATCTACCACCTCCAGGTCATTCTGTATCCTTATGCATTGTTGAACCTAAATGCAAAACTTAACATTTATCACTATTAAGTTCCACCCATTTGTTTCAGTTTATAGTTCCAGGATGAAGCCTTTCTAAAAATGTAATACATTGTCCAATACGTTATCAGTTCTCCTTCCTGTGTTTCAGTTATCTGATAAGCTTGCTTTAACTTTTTTATTATGGTAAAATATATATGACATAAAATTTACCCTTTTGACAATTTTTAAGTGTACAATTCAGTGGCATTAAGTACATTCATTTTGTTATAGAACCATCACCACCATCCATCTCCAGAACTTCCTATATTCCCAAATGGAAACTCTGTACCATTAAACAATAATTCCCCATTATCCCTTCTTCCCAGCCAGGATCACACCACTGCACTCCAGCCTGGTGACAGAGCGAGACTCCATCTCAAAAAAAAGAAAATTAATAATAATAATACAATGGGCTTGGAAATGGATGCATATTGAATGATTTTCACGTTTAAATGTTTTCCAAATATATTCTAACTCATTATCTAAAGGCATGGTTTAATTGGAGATAGAAGGTGATTCACAAGGAACACACAAAAAAACGAAGGCTATCAAAGTAATCAGAAAGGGTGTACAAAGGATGGCAGTTTGTCCCTAAAAATTGGGGATTAAAGCCTAAATGTGTTCATTTCTCTTAGAATAAGAGATCAGCTTGTCATGTTTTCCTTGATAATTAGTATCCTGCTCCGGGGTGAAAGATGGGTATCAGGAAAAAATGCTGTAGGATTTGTACCTCTCTATATAGACAGAAGAGGATTCATTAAGTTCTAAATTACTCTGCCAGAGAATTTTAAAACCTCAGTAAATATAGCAGGAAGATACAAAAATAGCAATCAAGACATTACATAACCTATAATACCTTAAATTCCAAAGAATCTTACTTTTCAACTATTTCTTCAGTAGGGATACATTTTAAACCTACAGGGAACTTGCTTCTATTTGTCACTTTAAGTTTTACTCTGTTCTAATAACAAAATCATTTAAGAAAAAAAGCTTACTGCAAATAGCTTAAATGGTTACATAAGTATTAAGTCAAAGTGCTTTCCAAATACAAGCTCTCATTATTACATAAGTGATAAGAATTTCATGACCATTTCCCCCCCCCAAAAATTATAATTATTATTATTTTTGTTGGCTTTACTTAGAATAACAAAATGCACAAAATGACCTGGGAATTCACTGCATAGAGAAAAACCTTCTTATAGTCAGTGAGTAACTACTGTAAGATTGGTAATAACATAGATCTATAGCATCTGTTAAGATTCATCATTTCATCTAACTTTTCCTATTTTGTTTCCCTATGAATAGATTCACTTTAAAAGATAAATTTTATACTATAACAATAGAAGACAGACATATAAAAAAGCAACCATCTTTAGGGAAAAAAAATTGCAGTTGCAATATATACCTTGAGTTCGTTGGTATATTTATGTTGAAAACCAAATGATTCTAGAGAAACCTAACAAACATACAAGGAATATAAAGTTGCTAGTTTACAAATCTATACATAGAAATTTTAGATACATAATTTAATATGCTTTACTGCCTGAGATCTTTTGGAAGAATCCTCTATTAACCTTGGTCTTTGAATTCTGATAAAGTCTGAGCAAGATTTCTCCACTGCTCCGAACTACTTAAATGTAATTATGGATGTATATGTAATTGCACATGGAATTAAACAGAAAAGAAATATTTTCGCTGGCTCATACTCTTTGCTGTTAAATCATAAATGCATCTAGAAATACAGACAAATATCTATAGCTACACAGTCCTGAAGGTTTTAAATGGAAATTCAAAGAATTAGGGTCATCTGCCTGTCTCAAAATCTATGAATACAAACAGACACACCAACACAGACACACAAAGTTATTATTTTAGTTAATACACAAGATAGCATATCACAAAAGCAATCCCTGAATGCATCTGGAGATGGTCTTTAAAAACTAAGAATTGTATGTTTAATTTATGTTCACCCTTACATCACTATTCCCAATCTTGTCTACTAGTTAGGCTACAGAAAATCCTAGAACTCACCAGTACAAGGTAGTATGCATACAGGGACGCACAATGATGTATTATAAAAAATTTGTCACCAATCACTTTCCAATACAAAATCATAATGGACAAATCTGTAAGAAAGACAAGTGAGTAAGGTATGACATAAGAAGAAAGTTGCACTGTTTTTCCAAGTGTATTCAACTCTTTCTCCTGCCAACTCATCACTGTCCACTCTGAGCCCACAGCACTTTGTTCATCCCTCAGTTAGTCTGATTATGTACTTTACCATAAAATCTCTGCTCCTATATGCCTGTCTCACCCACTCTTCCGTGGCTCCTCTAAGATAAGGGCCAGGTTATGAGCATCTTTAGACCCTCAGAATCTAGCACAAGGCCTGGCATATAGGTTGGTGCAGAAGTAACTGTAATTTTTGCCGTTATTTTTAACCACAAAAACTGCAATTACTTTTGTACCAACCTAATCATATGTAATAGAATACTTGTTGAAAGCATAAATGAATAACTTGTTTCCAGAGTTAAAATAAACAAAAAATATTATTGAATAGAAATAATTTTAAATAAGCTTAAGTGACTGATTCTTGTCACTACAATAATTCGAACAGAGATAAGATGGTCATAGGGAAGGTACAAAATGACCAACTCATTTATAAAACAAATTGTACAAAAAATATTTTAAAAATAAAAAAGAGGCCGGGCGCAGTGGCTCACGCCTGTAATCCCAGCACATTGGGAGGCCGAGGCAGGCGGATCACAAGGTCAGGAGATCAAGACCATCCTGGCTGACATAGTGAAACCCCGTCTCTACCAAAAATACAAAAAATTAGCCGGGTGTGGTGGCGGGTGCCTGTATTCCCAGCGAATCGGGAGGCTGAGGCGGGAGAATAGCGTGAACCCGGGAGGCGGAGCTTGCAGTGAGCTGAGATTGCGTCCCTGCACTCCAGCCTGGGCGACAGAGCGAGACTCCGTCTCAAAGAATAAATAAATAAATAAAATAAAATAAAGTAATGCAATTAAATACTAATTCAAAATAGTGACACCACCAAAAAAAAAAAAAAAAAAAAAACTATTAAAAAGAAAAACAAATAAAAAAGCTTACTTCTGCAAATTTTACAAAAACAACACAAAACCATGACTATTGGAACACATTTCAAGAACTCCTGCAAGTGAGGGACCCTAAAAGTTAAACTTCGTTAGTTTCACAGTCATTACACTTAAGAGCCTCATTAGGACAAAGAGGCACCATATCCTTGCTGATAAAAAATGTCTAGGTCTCAGTTGTTTGAGGCATCACTCTGTAACTCTGATCTTAAGTGAGAACCAGAAAGCCATTTCATGAAAAGATATTTCATGTTCTACCATCATGACAGGTACATTTTTCCTCTGTATGCGTCCTAAAGGCTGTCTCAAATAAACCAAAAGCATAGACTGTGTATTCTTTGCATAATTCCGTGAGTAGTTTACAAACAATTAGACAATAACATCTCACATACCAGAAATGAGGTAGCCTGAGGCAATAGCAATATTCACGTTTGCAAGTGATGGACCACCCCTGAGAAAAAAAAGGTTCCTTTTTAAAGTATATAGGTTATAGGTAACTGCTACTTCTTTTCTCTATAGAGACTGAAACATAATGAAATTGCTTTCTATAGATTCTCCAATGGCAAGCTGTCATCTTCGAATAAAATTGCAAAACACACAATGACAGTTTAGCCGAACTGTGACGCATCATGTGGTACTGGTGTTAGCAGAAAGATGCTATTCCCAGGATAATCTGAACCCACAGGGAATTTAGTAGCCTTCCTGTTCAAGATTAATTGTTTTCATCAAGAGATTTTCTAGAGCCCATGCCTTCCATGAATTTTACTCTACCTTCCCTGAAGTATACAAAATTTCCTTGAGGGTAAATCAACTCTTAGAATTCAAACTAGTCTGAAATCTTCTAAAGCACCTAAAGCCAATCTATATTTAGAATTCAAACTAGTCTGAAATCTTCTAAAGCACCTAAAGCCAATCTATATTGAGGTCCCCAGTGTTAGGAACAGACCTCCTGGGGATGACTGAGTACCCAGTGCATTTTCCAAACTTAAGTTTTTATAACTACTCCCAGAATCCCACAATCCAGGGGCACAGCATTGCATCTGTTTTGTTTTAAATTGGAGAGTCATCCTTCATACTACCAGTGGCATTTATAATGGATTTAGAGTATACCTAAGGGCCAACTACAAGCCACTCCAATGTATTAAGTTACCTACATGAATACTATAATTTCTTACATACATTAGCTAAAAGTTTTACTAAAATAATTTTACCAAAACATAATGAAATTTATAAATGTGTTTTCATGATTTGTTTGCAAAAAGCCTTAAGTGGAATCCCAGATGCTAATTTCTTTAAATTCCTTATTCTGAATCAGAGACTCAGTATCAAAAAATCATCTAGTCAGGAGGCTGGATGTGGTGGCTCATGTCTGTAATTTTAGCACTTTGGGAGGCCAAGGTGGGCAGATCACTTGAGGCCAAGAGTTTGAGAACCATCTGGCATAACATGGTGAAACCCCATTTCTACTAATAGAAAAATTAGCCGGGCATGGTAGCACATACCTGTAGTCCCAGCTACTCAAGAGGCTGAGGCAGGAGAATCACCTGTACCTGAGAGGCAGAGGTTGCAGTGAGCTGAGATTGTGCCACTGCACCTCAGCCTGGGTAACAGGGTGAAACTCTATCTCAACAACAACAATCATCTAGTCCACTTCTGATTTTGAGGCAACATAGTATCACCATCATTCTACTGATGACTGGAAGGATTTGCCTCTCATTCCATGATAAGGAAATAATCATAACAGGACAGTTTAATTCTACTGTTTCAACCCCTATACATACCAAGGTCCTACAATTTATACTTTTGCTTCAAGAAACAAGTACAAATTATCAGTCCTTTATCTGGTTTATAATGTGAACTACTAGTGAAATTAACACAAACTAAAATAGCTGAACTACAAATATTTAACAGAAAGATTTAGCATAAGTTTTGCCTTCTTTACAAATTTTGATCTATAAATACAACCAGGAAAATTAGACCTGGAATAAATCATGACATAAAATACAAAAATATGAAAAATTATGTTAAAGTTTGATAAGGCAAAATTTGAACAATGAATCAAATCTTTGTTATGAAATTTACTTCCCAAAAGAATTGGTTTTATTTTGCTGATGGTCATGTTAGTAAAATTAAAATTAAAATTTTTAAAAAGCTAGAAATTTTGTAGGTAGACTATATAAAAACCTAGTCATGGAATTAAATTCACTAAATTAATTCTCTTTGAAAAACAGCATCCCCATGAAAATATATCAATACTGATATTATTCTTATGGGAATCATTTTGTATTTATGAATAGAAAAACCTCCTTGCAGTCAAATGGTGGCGGTCAAAAGACCAGGCTAATCGCCCTACCTCCCCTGGAGCCCACAACCACCACATGTCAATGCATCACTTCTTTAAACATGCCTGCTCTCTCAAACTGAGCTGAACTAAGCCTTCTCATATAACACCAGGAAACAGTTTGCGAAATTTCTGCCATTGGAATCACATTTAAATTTTTCTAAAAGAACCATCTTACATGTTATCCTATTACTGCTGAACATAATTATTACTAGTACATTAGCGTTTCAAATCCTGTGATACTAAATTCCTATCACATGGCCATCTGTAACTTTCATTTCATCTCTTTGATATCAAACAATGAATCAAACATAAATTGGAGATAAAAAAGTCTTAAGTAGATATTATCCAAGTTGACCACTCTATCTCAATAACGATTTATTTTTCTTCAGAATCGTGATTACAATAACTTGGCTTTACTCATTAACAGAGTAAAAATGTTTAAATTATCATCATATTCTCCTTGTTTGGGATAACAATTGCTACACTAAGGCAAAATGGCCTCCATTTGTATTCAAATCTAAAATAAATCATTTAAATGCACTTTGCTGAAATGTCTGAGCACAAGCATTTTAACAAAGCATACACCATCAATGTTTTCTGTTTTAAAGTAAGTGATGTTCTTATAAATAATTGATATCCAAACATAAACGAAATTGGCAATCTTAGAAAAAGAAACAGCTTACCAAAGTGGATCAGTTTTAGTAGGCTCATCGAATAAGAAAATGTACAGGCCAAAAATACCAACCACCAAAGAATGGCATGTGGATACTACCCTGAAATTAAACAAAATACACACAAAGTTTAGATTCTTTGCAATAAAATTTAATTCTGACAAGACACGGAACATTCCTTTTTTTTTTTTTTTTTTTGAGACGGAGTCTCGCTTTGTTGCCCAGGCTGGAGTGCAGTGGAGCGATCTTGGCTCACTGCAAGCTCCGTCTCCCGGGTTCATGCCATTTTCCTGCCTCAGCCTCCCGATTCGCTGGGACTACAGGTGCCCACCACCACACCCGGCTAATTTTTTGTATTTTTAGTAGAGACGGGGTTTCACTGTGTTAGCCAGGATGGTCTGGATCCCCTGACCTTGTGATCCACCCACCTCGGCCTCCCAAAGTGCTGGGATTACAGGTGTGAGCCACGCGCCCGGCCTACACAGAACATTCTTAACAAGTGGTACCTGGAAGCATTTATATATAGGGGTGGAGTATAACAGAGAGTAATGCAAAATTGCCCATTTAGAAATCCAAAGGCCACAGCTTTAATTTGGAATAAAGAAGGAGGAAGATACCAAGGCCTGCAATTTCCTGCTAGAGAACTGGTAAATCACTTCTTGGTTAAAAGTTCTAAGACAGATAGATTCACACATGACAATGACTGACAGACTTTTGTGCAGACAGATGGCAACCGGCAAGGCCACTACCCTGTACTCTGGCTCCAACCTCCAGCCCCAACAGCATCAATACGAGATAAGTTTCCTGCTCCAATCATCTGGGAATGACTTCCAGATCTACTGGCTTTAACAAACTCCATATCCTTAAAACAATTCGAATGGATCATGATATGAAGATGTATTATCTTGAGAGACTTCAGTTTTTAAAGTACATTGATATGCACTATTGCACTTGATTCTTGTAACAAATTTGTAAGAAAGCAAGGGTAGCTATTATTAGTCCCTCATTATCATTATTATGAAAGCACTTCTAAATAGACAAATTGAGGACCATGAATTTATACAGAAAATTTGTTTTTAAAAGAAACACCCAAGTGAAAGCACAATGTTCTCAAGATCCAGGTCAAGTTTTCTTTTATAGAAGGAATAAGTTTAACATAAAAATCATAGTTTCTATGAATATATCTTGTTAATAAATTTAATGATTTGACTAATTCCCAAGCTCTATGTTAAAGAACTCTATTTAGGATACTTTGTATTTATCCATACAATAAATTTTTTTTACCCAACAATTTTAGATTTCTCACATCTTTACCGAGAAGTTCACAAGTAATGAAGCTTCTTTTCATTAGGATAAAAAATGAGAGGTACAGCAAAGTTTTCTCTCTAAAAATTACTGGTGTGTAATAAAGTTTTCTCTACAATATGATCCCAAATCTTTAAAAGTAAGTAAAACATATCAACTAACGTTAGGTTTGGTATCAGAAAATTTCATTGTAACTTGAGAAACCAATATACTTGACCTAATAGTGTGTTACAAAATAGATATATCATGCTAAATCAAGCCATATTTTAAATGAGCAAAGATTCTCACTAATTTAAAGGCATTGACCAAGTATCATTTATAATATCTAAGAATCATTTTGAAATGTGAATAATTAATCAAATTTATCTGGTTTACAAGTCTAATTTAATTTTCATGCCAAGCACACCTGCATTCCATTTGAGCACAGGATAAAAACATAAATTCCTTGGCTGGACATGGTGGCTCACGCATGTAATCCCAGCACTTTGGGAGGCCAAGGTGGGCAGGTCACCTGAGGTCAGGAGTTTGAGACCAGCCTGGTCAACATGGTGAAATTCTGTCTCTACCAAAAATACAAAAATTAGCTTGGTATGGTGGTACACGCCTGTAATCCCAGCTACTCGGGAGGCTGAGGCACAAGAATCGCTTGAACCTGGGAGGCAAAGGTTTCAGTGAGTGGAGATCACACCACTGTACTCCAGCCTGGGTGACAGAGCAAGACTCTGTCTCAAAAAAAAAAAAAAAAAAAAAAAATTAAATTCCTTGGTATCAAATAAAATACTCCATCTAAATGGTCATACAGCCAGCTCTCTATTGCTATTCAAAAATTCTATAAAATAAAAAATATATATAATCTCTCTCACTAACTTGTTTTACTGTTTGGTAACCATAGTCAGAAAGCTCCCTTTTGAAAAAACCTAACTTTGTATTTCCGACTCTCAGGCCTCAGATTCACTTCTCTTTTGAGATGTTATGTGGAAAATTCTAAGCCCTCAGCTGACGGAAATAGTGTATGATTCAGTATAGAAATGTTAAATGTTACTTGATCCGGTCAAATATCTCCCTCTGTAATGAAAAGGAAAAACAAATACCCTGCCCTTACTCATACACTATTCTGTATTAAAAGTCTATACTATAGTTTCAGAAACTTCTGTTAATAAAAATTTTGTATTTTATTATTTAAAATTAGATTCCTAGCAAAGGAAAATTTAGATTCCTTAGTATCTAAAAAAAAACTCCAAGATGATACCCAAGATAAAATATTTCAATTTATTTTCAAAGAGGGTGGAAAAGAAATGTTTGTGCATGTAGAGAAATAGCACTCTAAGGAAATGATTAATGGCCATTTTAGAATAGCAATTTTAATTTAATCACAAGTAGTGCAAATATTGCCAACAGAAATTATATAGCTCAGTCAAAAAGAGCTAAATTTTAGAGAAACATTTAAAAATTAGTAGTATTTTAACACAATAAGACTTTCGATGTGATAGGCAAGAAACTGAATATAATTAAGAAAATTTTTTACAAGATATAACACCTGTAAGTATATACATTTTCAGAAAAAGTTTCAGAAAAAGTAACAATTGAGTACAACAATTTCTCACTTGTAATTAAACTGCTGTCTCTCAAGTGGGCATTTCCAGTAATTTTTTTTCCTCCATTTCTTTTTATACTAGATGGCTCAGACCATTCATTGTTTAGAGACTCTTTCCTGATTACTAGAAAGAATTATGTGTGTTTATCTGTATGTTTCAAACATACAGAAGGCTGAATTTTAAGACATTTATACATACTTTACTCAAAATACAGCCTCCTTTTCCTACTTTGCACTTCTCCACCACACAGCTTAAGTCCTATGTAAACAACGCTGGAGTGACAAGCAGGAGCAAACTTGAAAGAAAAGCACCATTGAATACCTAAATTAATTTTATATAATCCCAGACTCCTTTTCAAATAGAAACTCAGTCTCCCAAATGGTATTTCCTGTGTCATAGAATGGCAGTGATAAGACTAGATAATGCAAAATATTTTTCAAGTTCATTTCATTTTCACCTTGGCTTCTATCTCTCTGTACCCTTCCCTATTTCTTTGACTTGCAGCTACCCAACATTCAAATGCCTTTACCTATCCTAACCAGAGTAAAGAGGAAATGAAAATAGTTCAAAATTTAATCAGAGAATGTATGTACCCCCTTCTCTTTCCTACCATTCCATCTATCTTCATATGTTAGAAAAGATTTTTTAAAGTAATGGTATCTCTAGTATAACATATTTGAACAATATTTTTGTGCTAGTCTTAAGACAAAATAATCATACTGCTTATTTTTTGAAAATATGTGGAGAAATAAATCTTGCTTTTTGAGTGAAAAGAACTTTGGCATGTATGAACCTGATACATCATTGTAAAGTGCAAAAGAAAACAACTAGAATCTTATTAAATTCACAGTCTGAATCACAAAAGTAGATGCCTGCAAAACAATTTGGTTCAAAGAAAGACAGGGAATTTCAAATCAGATATGACCATTCTCAAACACTCAATCCTGACAGAATTTCTTGACTTTTAAAAGAAAATTTCAATGAAAGATAATTATAGCAAACTTTAGAGACTTGCTGAATCCATTTTATGGTAAGTGTATTAACTTCAACTAAATAGCAACAACAAAAAATATGGCCATGGCTGCTCTGACTCACTGAGGTTTACAAATGCACAGTGATGTCTAGGGACATAAAATGCTCTAAAGCAAGTGAAGCAGTCATCAGAGCCATTTTGTATTTGAAATCTTGTGAGATTAATACGTTGTACACACACAAAAAAAACTGCAACCAACTTTTTAAAACTCTAGCAGGGTGCAGTGGCTCCCAGCACTTTGGGAGGGCAAGGTGGGTGGATCACCTGAGGTCAGGAGTTCAAGACCAGCCTGGCCAATATAGTGAAACCCTGTCTCTACTAAAAACACAAAAATTAGCTTGGCGTGGTGGGGCATGCCTGTAATCCTAGCTACTCGGGAGGCTGAGGCAAGAGAATCGCTTGAACCCAGGAGGCAGAGGTTGCAGCGAGCCAAGATTGCGCCACTGCACTCCAGCCTGGGCAACAGAATGAGACTCTGTCTCAAAAAAATAAACAAATAAAAATAAAAATAAAAAATAAAACTTCAGATTTCTATATCAACAGATGTCTAATTCTTTCTCTATTTACTTTTTTGTTTAAAAAAAACTAAAAAGAAATTTTTACTTTAAAATTATGTAACAAAATAATAAATGCTGGAGGGTTCTAAATTATAATGCAAAGTTCATTAAAAGGTTCATATGCGCTGACTGTACACTGTGTTCCCTGGTGTATAGCGTTTAACTGCCCCAGGTCTGGCTAAGTTGGCCAATGCTGTATGGTATAAGCTACTCAAAAGTACGACTAATTTTTTCTTCCATCTTCATTTCCAAAGAATATTTTTGTTATAAATATTTCAAAGAACATGAAAGTACTAGTACTCATCCACAGTCAGCTGGAGTCTACTTCATCTTCACTAGAGTCTACTTCATCTTCACACACTTCCTCAGAAACTTAAATAAATTTATCCTAATATCTTTCAATATATCAATTCTTAAAAATTTTTTTTTTGCATGAGATCATGTACTTGTTTTTCCTTTTATTCCTAAGATCAAATAAAAATGTGGCCTTACATTAGACCCTAAATGAAATACTTTTTTGAAATATTTTAAATAATTTTATCTCATAAACTAGTTTCTTTTCATCAATTACATTTTCATATGCTTTACCTTGAGTTCCATTCAATCTTCTTTTCGAAGCTGAGACTATTGAAACCTGGAGAAACTTTTGCTGAAAACCAGTAACTTACAAAGTAGAAAAGAAGCTGAAAGGTGAAAAAGCTGGTACAAATAACACTGATGAACAGTTTTGTGTTGATCTCCATATTTCTTCAACCTGTTAAGATAAATGACAGCTATAAATTGTTATCTCATAATAAACCTAGAGTAAATTTTTTTATTTTAAGAAATGTCTTGTAATTTTAGAAATTTTTAAAATTTAGAACAAATGTAAGAATATAAAGAAACTAAGAATTTTTGGCCTTTTGTATATTTCTTCACCTTTACCATCTATTTGTCATGTATCTTATGTTTGTATTCAGAATAAAAGAAAAAATCTATTATCTTAAAGATCTCAATATTATAGGTGTCATTTATAATTTTTTTTTTTTTTTTTTTGAGACGGAGTCTCGCTCTGTCGCCCAGGCTGGAGTGCAGTGGCCGGATCTCAGCTCACTGCAAGCTCCGCCTCCCAGGTTCGGGCCATTCTCCTGTCTCAGCCTCCTGAGTAGCTGGGACTACAGGCGCCTGCCACCTCGCCTGGCTAGTTTTTTGTATTTTTTAGTAGAGACGGGGTTTCACTGTGTTAGCCAGGATGGTCTCGATCTCCTGACCTAGTGATCCGCCCGTCTCGGCCTCCCAAAGTGCTGGGATTACAGGCTTGAGCCACCGCGCCCAGCCATCATTTATAATTTTAACATCATGATATTCAAAATTATCTAAGTCTTAACATTAACAGGGAATTTCAAGTACTATCAGTAAAAAGTATTCTTTTAATAATATTTCAATTAAGTGTAGGACAAATCACCTGATTTCTTTATTCCTCAATTTCTCATCTATGATATGAAACAGTTGGTTACATAATTTCTAAGAAACAATCAAGTCAAATATCATAGAATTAACACTGCCTGCAATAACAAAACAAAAAATAATTCCATAAAGGACAAACAACATTTAAAACAAAATGAAAATCTTAAGATCACAGTCTTAGAAAAGAGCCATAGCACTGCTGAGGCAAGACAATATGGTCTCGAGGCGGGGAACCTAAGGCTGATTCATACTGACTTCCTAGAACTAAATCAAACAGAAAGGCCCAACTTTACACACCTAAGTAACAATATAACTGGAGGTTACCTCCTTTGCAAGCCCCTCCCCCACTTTTCTGAGTGGCAAATGGAAAACTGAAAGTACCTCCGATTGCTTTCCAGAACCAATCAGATGTTTACACAGGAGTGCAACTTTATAACTTGGTTTCAGCCTCTGATTGATTGCTTTCCCCAACCAATCTAACTGCCAGCCAAGTCTTCCTTTGCACAGAAGTGTAGCTTCCCCTCCCCCCCACCCCCCATTCCCTTCCCCAGATGGGGTCTTGCTTTTCCCCCAGGGTAGAGTGCAGTGGTGCTATCGATCTCAGCTCACTGCAACCTCCGCCTCCCAGGTTCAAGCAATTCTCCTGCCTCAGCCTCCCCAGTAGCTGGGATTACAGGCACACACCACCACACTTGGCTAATTTTTGTGTTTTTAGTAGAGACGGGGTTTCACCATGTTGGCCAAACTGGTCTTGAACTCCTGACCTCGTGATCCGCCCACCTCAGCGCCCTAAAGTGCTGGGATTACAGGCCTGAATCACCACACCCGGCCTAGAAGTGTAACTTTGTAATTTCACTTCAGCCTCTGATTGGTTGTTTTCCTCAACCAATCAGTCTGGTTGTGGGCCACTACTTCATTTGCATGGGGTGTACAATAAGTGGCCAATGGGAAACCTGTAGTGGGTATTTAAACCCTAGAAAATTCTGTAACTGGGCTCTTGAGCCTCTATGGAAGAACCCACTCCCACCCTGTGGAGTGTACTTCCATTTTTAATAAATGTCTACTTTTGTTGCTTCATTCCTTCCTTGCTTTGTTTGTGCATTTTGTCCAATACTTTGTTCAAAATGCCAAGAACCTGAACACCCTCCACCGCTAACACTGTCACTGCACAAATGAGAATTTAACTTTAAAAACATGCTCTTCAATCACACACGTTCTTGGAGCAGAAGGCCTGCAGGGCTTTTATCCCTTTAAAAAAAAAAAAGATTTTTATAAAAGAGCTTCAGGTCTCAACAATCAAGTTAGCAGAAAGAACAGTACTATGCATATATGCACACTCAAAGTGTGTTTTCTATCTCATTGAGCTGAACTTTATTTGGCTCCTAAAAATCTTAGGAATATTCAGACCCAAAAAAAAGGCACTAAAGCATTTGCTCATATCCAGCAAATATAGCATTTCTATGGCTCCATCTTTGATAGAGCTGATCCTCAAATGAAAAGGAAATAAATCAATATACATTTCCAGCTGCCTAATGCAAAGAAATAAAGTCACCTACTGAAGTCAATTCACCAGAGAAAAGCCAAGTCATTGACTGTACTAGCAATAACCCCACTTCATAATCCCTCCCGACCAGGATATCGTAATAAGAATCAGTCTCCCACAGGGCCCCTTCCGACAGAATTCATATGCCTATAATGAATTCTTTCCTCATTCTTTGTGTGTGTGTGTGTGCGCGCGCGCGTGCACGTGCTTGGTAAAAATATTGATATTACAATTCTTCTCTATGAGACTCCATTAACTTTACTGCTCTTTTACTTCTTTTTAATTCAACATATGTTTATTGGGTATTAAATTTTTAATTTGTGGCCTTTTAGCCTAGGTTTAATATTAACCAAACAATACATAAAAGTTTTGTACATAAATTAAGCAGCACCATAATTTGCTAAGTGGGATGTAAGGAGAATAATGCTTTTCTAAGGTTAAAGCAAATAGGTATCTGGAGGCCAGATGGACACAAAATTGGGAAAAAAATACAATCAGTAATCAGAAGAGAATGGAGAATCTAATCTTAAATGTGAGGAGGTTTGCCCTGGAGACTTTTGTATGCTCTCTGCTGATCCTACAGCAGCAGGGGGGCATGGGCTGCTCATTTAGTTTGTTAAAATTCAATGTATACAAAGCATTTATTTCATGAATGTTAAAAGGTGTCATAAAACATATCATACCTTATCCATTTTATGAATTGTTCATTTAACTAATGTATTTAAAAGCACTCAAATAATTCACCATTAAAAAATGTATCATCCCCTCTCCCCCACAAAATCGAGTTTACTGGATGAATATTATATTTTGAACAGAATTATTTTCAGGTAAGACTTTGGATATATGTTGAGAGTCTCCCTTTGAAAAAATGTTTCATTTAAAAACAAAGAGCTCCATATATTCAAGCTGTGACTTCCATTAAAAGCTCAACAGATAGAAGCCAATTAAATTGTTCTACTCTCAGCTTTGCCTCTTAGTAAACAGCTGCTTGCTTAATCAGTCATGCCAAATCAAGAACTAATCTAGAGATCTTTACAAATTTCCCCAGAAAATCAAGGCTTCTGTTAAGAAGCAGCTACCCCTGTTCATTCACTTTAATGCATGAATCAGGCAAGAAAAATGGTAAAAAGTGATAAAACCAAAGGATGCTCATTACTAACATATATTAAGGGCCTTTAAGAGTTTGGTGATTATTAAGTACAGGAATATACAGTAATACTGGAAAAGCAGACCTACTTCATATACCTCTACAGGTAGCTAGAAGCTGGCAGAAGGATACTATTTGGCCTAGAGCAGAGCAGTTCAAACAGATAAGGGAAATACATGTGTAGCAATTTACAAGAATGTCTAGACATGAACTCTACAATATAATTAGTCCATCTTGATTCACAGGAATTACGGACATCAAAGAAACTTTTCCAGAGACCTGCTGAATGAAATAATGTTTATACTTTTCATTCAAGATGGTTTACACAAACTTTAATTGACACTGATTTCTTAGTAGGGAAAAACATGAAAAGGTCTGAAATTTAGTCATGCACTGCATAACAATGTTTCAGTCAATGACAGACCACATATACAATGGTGGTCTCATAAGATTACAATGGAGCCTGGCGCGGTGGCTCACGCCTGTAATCCCAGCACTTTGGGAGGACGAGGCGGGCGGATCACAAGGTCAGGAAATCGAGACCACAGTGAAACCCCGTCTCTACTAAAAATACAAAAAATTAGCCGGGCGTGGTGGCGGGCGCCTATAGTCCCAGTTACTCGGGAGGCTGAGGCAGGAGAATGGCGCGAACCCGGGAGGCGGAGCTTGCAGTAAGCCGAGATTGCGCCACTGCACTCCAGCCTGGGCGACAGAGCGAGACTCCGTCTCAAAAAAAAAAAAAGATTACAATGGAGCTGA
Source organism: Macaca fascicularis (assembly GCF_037993035.2). Taxonomy (NCBI): domain Eukaryota; kingdom Metazoa; phylum Chordata; class Mammalia; order Primates; family Cercopithecidae; genus Macaca; species Macaca fascicularis. Next base: position 139,263,590 of record NC_088375.1, read on the forward strand.
AAATTCCTATCACCTAGAGACGCTATAGCCATCATAACACCGTAGTGCGACACATTACTCACGTGTTTGGGGTGATGCTGGTGTAAATAAACCTACTGCACTGACGGTCATATAAAAGTCTAGCACATACAATTATGTGCAGTACATAATAGTTGATAATGATAATAAATGACTATGTTACTGGCTTATGCATTTACTACACTATACTTATCATGATTTTACAGTGTATTCCTTCTATTTATTAAAACACACACACACACCATTAACTGTAAAACAGCCTCAGGAAAGTCCTTCAGGAAGTAGTCCAGAAGGAGGCATGTTCTCTTAGGAGATGACAGCTCCATGTGTGTTACTGCCCCTGAAGACCTTCCAGTGGGACAAGATGTGGAGGTGGACGACAGTGATATTGATCATTCTGACCCTATGCAGACCTAGGCTAATGTGTGTGTCTGAGTCTTAGATTTTTAACAAAAAAGTAATAAAATAATAATTTAATTTTAAAAATAGAAGGAAGCTTATAAAATAAGGATATAAAGAAAATCTTTTTCTACAGCTGCACAATGGGTTTGTTTTCCGACAAGTGTTATTAAAAAGAATCAAAGGCTGGGCGCAGTGGCTCATGCCTGTAATCGCAACACTTTGAGAGGCCGAGGCTGGTGGATCACCTGAGCTCAGGGGTTCGAGACCAGCCTGGACAACATGGTGAAATCCCGTCTCTACAAAATATACAAAAAATTAGCTGGGCGTGGTGGCACGCGCCTGTTGTCTCAACAACTCGGAGGCTGAGGCAGGAGAACCGCTTGAACCTGGGAAGCGGAGATTGGAGTGAGCCAAGATCATGCCACTGCACTCCAGCCTAGGTGACAAAAGCGAAAACTTTGTCTCAAAAAAACAAAAAAAATCAAAAGTTTAAATTAAAAAGTTTATAAAATAAAAAAGAAACTAAGCTAGGGTTAATTTATTGAAGAAATAAATTTTTAAAATCAATTTAATGTAGCCTAAATGTACAGTGCTTATAAAGCCTACAGTAGTGTTCAGTAATGTCCTAGCCCTCCACACTCACTCACCACTCACTGATTCACCTAAAGCAGCTTCTAGTCCTGCAAGCTCCATTCATAGTAATTGCTCCACAGAGGTGGTGTACCATTTTTTATTTTTTATTTTTTTATTTTTTGGACACAGGTTCTCACTCTGTCATCCAGGCTAGAGTGCAGTGGTGCAATCATAGCTCATTGTAACCTCAAACTTCTAGGCTCAAGTGATCCTCCCACCTCAGCCTCCCACGTAGCCACACACCCAGCTCATTTTTTTTTTTTTTTTTTTTTTTTTGGTAGAGACTGGGTCTCACTATGTTGCCCAGGATGGTCTCTAAGTCCTGGCCTCAAGTGATCCTCCCACCTCAGCCTCCCAAACCACTGGGATTACAGGTATGAGCCACTGTGCCTGGTCCAATTTTTAATCTTTTATACTACATTTTCAACTGTACCTTTTCTATGTTTAGATACACAATACTTGCCATTGTGTAGCAACTGTCTATAGTATTCAGTACAGTAAATGCTGTACAGGCTTGCAGCCTAGGAGCAACAGGTTATGTCATATAGCCATGGGTGTGGTAGGCTGTTCTGTATAGGTTTGTGTTAAGTGCACTCTACGATGTTCACACAATGATATAATTGTGTTAAGGACACATTTCTTAGAATGTATCCCCATTGTTAAGCAATGCGTGACTGTACATTTCTTAACTATCAGCTATGACAGCCCTTCCCTTCCAGCAGGAGGACTCCCAGAGACAGGGCCCTGGGAAACAGCACTGCCAGGGCTGATTCAGTCTTCACATCAAAAAACAGTCCATCCATCTGTCTCTGGTCCACCATGAGTCAGGCACTGTGCTGGAATACAATATAGGGAGACATGCTTACAGTCAGTAGGGATACAAAGAAATTGATCCTCACCACATGAAGTGCTAAGTGCAGGGTGCTAAGGGAACGCTCCCTGCTTTCCAAGGAATAAATGCCCAGGAGAGGTGACACATAACAGTGAGAAGGTATCCAAAAGTATTCGAGGTAAACCAAGAGAACATCTTCTCTTCTATGAAAATCCCAATAAGATGCTTTGAGGCTGGAGCCCAAGAGAGTCAGCTCTCAGCCAGGCTCATGCCTGTAATTCCAGCAGTTTGGGAGGCCCAGGTAGAAGGACTGCTTCAAGCCAGGAGTTTAAGACCAGCCTGAACAACATTAATGAGACCCCGTCTCTACAAAAAATAGAAAAATTAGCTGGTTGTGGTAGCACATTCCTGTGGTTCCAGCTACTCAGGAGGCAGAGATGGGAGGATCACTTGAGCCCAGGAGATCGAGGTTACAGTGAGCTATAATTGTGTACCATGGCACTCCGGCCTGGGTGTCCGCGCAAGACCCTGTTTCAAAAAGAAAGAGAAGAAACAAAGGGAGGGAGAGAGGGAAAGAGAAAAGGAGAGGAGGACGGAAAGCAGGAAGGAGAGGAGGAGGGAAGAGGGGATGAGGGGAGGAAGGGAGAAAGGGGCAATTTTAAAGGAAATTGACTTTAAAAAAAAAAAGACTCAGTTCTACTAAGTGAGGTTAGGATTACCAGCCCCTCCCCACCAAAACACAATCACTCACTCATTTCCCCCATTTGTGATTCCTTTGTAAATTCCTTAGAGAATGTCAAAATACCAGTGCCACTTCCATGCACATACATAACCCCACTCCTTCATTTTCTAATATAATCCCCCAGTGAGAGCCACTGCTGGAGTGTTTTGCAGTAAAAATCCCCAAAAAGAAGGGTGAAGGGTCTGTGTGTTTGTATTTAAGGGCAGCAAAGAAGGGGGAAGGTGGGAAGAATGCTCCACTTATGCTTAGCATTCCTTTTCCCATCCCTGGTAAGCTCCCTCTCTCCTATTTCCCACATTGATTCCAAATATTCACTGCTCTCAAATCTCCAGTTCTCCCTCTTAAAATAGATGAGGTTTCTTCCCATTTGACCAAGAAAATGAAGGCGATCAGGCATAAACACCTTTAACTTGGCAATGTTTACTACCTCCCCGCAACTCCCACTACCTGAACCTCTTCTCTGCATACTATAGGTTCTGCCTGGCTATGTGCCCTGCACCTTCAACACTGCTTATACTGTGTGCAACTAGATTTCACCACCCCCCATGCACCAGCCCTGAATGGTCAGCCACCCTCTGGATGGGCTCCATTTGGGCATCCGGAGGTGCCACAGGTTCTACTTGGCCCAAGCTGAACTTAACCCCAAGCAGCCCTTCTCCGTGGTGCCATACCTCAATGAATGACACGGCCACCCACAACATTGCCCCATCTTCCAACCTGGAACAGCTCAGTCATCCTTGATTCCTTCCTATACCTTACCTCTACAAATAACTGATCAAGAAATCCTAGTAGATTGGAGAATACCAAGTGAAGGATACCTTGATTCCAGCAAAGTTCTGAAAGTTTCTCATGATAGCCTTATGAATAATACCAAAAAAAAATAAGAAGTGGCTAGATTAACAAAGTTAGTGAGCCCAAGAGCTAGCTGAAAACTAGAAGCAGCATGTAAATTAATGATCCAAAATAGAATTGAGAAATATCTCCTGATATTTTATATGATTTTCTCTATTTTGGTCCTGTTTTAGTAAATATTTTTTGTAAATATTTGTATGTTTACTTAAGCTGCATATAACAGAGGTGGGAAAGACAGCAAATACATTAAGTTAACAGAATCAGGTTTGAAATTATCTTTATTACCTAAAATAATGAATCCCAATCATAAAGGCAAAATATAATAAAACTTTTAAAGGCAATACCAAAGTATAGGACTTGGCATAATAGCCATACACACAAGACCTTAGCACTGTAAATGACACAAATTAATGAAAGACAACAGTAAATTGAAGATACTAAACACACACACAAAAAAACAAATTTCAGGCTCATTTATACTCAGAAAGAATAGATGTGCATCTTTTGATCAAGTATCAGTCCCATATACTCCCAATTAATTACATACCAAAGTACCTTTAGAGTGGTGTAAAGATGGTAATCTTTAGAAATAGTATCATATCGTAAAGAGCTAAGAGGCTGAATAATGTTATCTTGGGAATAAGATTTCTTAAAAAAAAAAAACAACAACAACTTGAAAACCTGAGAGCAGGCTGGGCTCAGTGGGTCATGCCTATAATCCCAGCACTTTGGGAGGTCAAGGCCAGTGGATCACCTGACCCCAAGAGTTCAAGATCAGTCTTTTGCAACATGGTGAAACCCCATCTCTACAAAAAAATACAAAAATTAGCTAGATGTGGTGGTGCACGCCTGTAATTCCAGCTACCCAGAGGCTGAGGTAGGAGAATCACTTGAGCCCAGGAGGTGGAGATCACATTACTGCATTCCAGCCTGGGTGACAGAGTGAGACCCTGTCTCAAAAACAAAACAAAACAAACTTGAGAGCATTCCTTGAACATTTAAAGAAGTGTTGTGGCTGGGCGTGGTAGCTCACACCTGTAATCCCAGCACTTTGGGAGGCCAAGGCGGGCGGATCACTTGAGGTCAGGAGTTCAAGACCAGTCTCGTCAACATGGTGAAATCCCATCTCTACTAAAAATACAAAAATTAGCCGGGCGTGGTGGTGGTATGCGGCTGTTGTCCCAGCTACCCGGGAGGCTAAGGCAAAAGAATCACCTGAACCTGAAAGACGGAGGTTGCAATGAGCCAAGATCAGGCCACTGCACTCTAGCCTGGGCAACAGAGGTAGACTCTAAGTCAAAAAAAAAAAAAAGTGTACAAAAAAATAAGAGCGGGAACTTACTCTGCATTACTCAAAATTGCACAAGTGGGCAGTTTAACTTAACCACCCTCTAACCCTTTAGAAGTGTCCAAGTGTCTATCACGGAAGTGGTAAAAGAACAGCTGGGAGAGATGTCTGCAGAAGGCGGGGGCCCTAGCCTAACCTTTAGAGGACTCTAGAAACAAGATTTGGGGTCTAGAATTGAACTTAATTTTGGTAATCAGAAAGACAATTCCTATTCCATTAACTTCCCAACATTCTCTCAGTTATGTTAAAAACCATAATTTCACAGAGAAGGAAATGTTAAGTATATATACCATGATGGGAAGTATATAGGCCCAAACTCTTGATTTTGAGTCTCAGTTCTACCACTTGCTAGCTGCGTAGCCTTAGAAAAATTACTAAACTTGCCTTAACAGAACCTCAGTTTCCTCATCTGTAAGACAGAGATATCAACAGTACTAGCCTGACATGGTTGTAGTAAGAAATAAATGATATAATGTTTCTTGGGCACTTAGAACAGTACTCAGCATATGGTGTGCACCCAGTCTCTGCTTCTACCGTCATCCAACTCCAGCAGCACACAGGACATACAACCTCTGGGCCTGTTGTCACTCTAGTCAAGGAAAACAAAACCATCCTACAGCCACCAGGTCCTAGACCCCTAACTCATGCCTTTTTTCATCAGTCAACACTTAAAATGTAGGCAGTGCCCACTGCAGAGATCTATCCTCTACCACTTGAGTACCTCTGTTTTGCTTCAAAGTTCCTTCCCAGTCCATCACCCTCTCCACCGCCCACAACCTTCCACTGGGTCCCTCGGAACTGCTGCTCTACACCCAGAAAGTAGTGTCATATCCTCGGCCTCTCTTCTCCTGCAACCCTCTCAAGTAGCAGTCTCTCACACTGGAGTCAGGAGAGGGCCTTGGTACCTGTCCCGCTTCAGGCCTTATTCCTCCAGTCCCCTGTCCACTGCAAACACCCATATCCTTTTTAGGGTCCTGCCATTCAGTTACACCACCTCTTCCTTTCCTCACTGTTATATTCTAATCTCCCAATCACTTCTGCTTACTCAAAGACATTAGCCCTAGCTCACTGATGTCGTCAAGCCCTGCCATCTTCCTGCTCATTTGATGGCTCCACATCTCCTAGACAACTCAGTCCATTATCTTCACCTGGAATGGCAGGTCTTCCATGCCACCTTACCCACCCATGAACCTTTCTTGTCCCCTACGCATCATTTTCTGCCTCCAAAATAACACTTCAAGTATTCCCTTTGTTGACCAGGGCCTTCTTTCCTTTAAGCTTCTGCAGTATTACAATATTATCAGTCCACTGACCTCTCAACTTTTGCCCAACCCATTAGCCCTATCCTGCTTGTACATCCCTCTTTAATCAGCTTACATTCCAAAGTCCATCATTTCCACAGCACTCTAATACCCAAATTCCCTTTCCATTGCCAACAGTTGACAAAATCCTAATCCTGGATATGCCCAACTATTTACTCAGCAATCAATACAGAACAATCAGAGCTCTGTTGCAGAAAGTCACACACCAGAAGAGATTGAAGCCAGTGTGTGAGAATTACAGAGGGATCAGACAGCCCTCAACACTACCCTGCACTCCAACCATTTGCCACTCCAACCAACCCTCTCAGAATCCACAATAAAATTCCCAAATTGTCCCTATTCTTTTCAAAACACCATCCATCTACCCCATTCTCAGCAGATGACCCCCATCCTACTTCACAAAACAGTAGAAGCCAACGTATGAAAACATTCACTATCCCACACTACCAACTATACAATCTACCTCCATCTGTAACTATCTGTCTTCCCACCTAAGGTCAACCTCTCTAACTTGCGCACTTTAGATCCATCCTTTCTGGCCTTCTTGGGAATCTTTTGCTCCACGTTATCCTTTACTCTCTCCCTCTCAAATGGCCTTTCTATTGGCTCCTAAACAGGCTCAAGTTCTCAGCAAAAACAAAAATCAACAGATTTACAACCTCTTCTTCAATCCTCTTTTTACATAAAGTTTCTCTCTCTTGCTTGAACTTTTACATTTGTGTTCTCTCTCTCTCCACTCCTTTACAGACAAAGGTCTAGAAATATTCGCCTGTATTTCATCATCATTTCTCATCTGACATTTCACCACACTCCACTCCTGTCCCCATCCACATCACTCTCCTGGAATAGCTGTTGCTAAGGTTAACAATGACTTCTATGTGCAGCTTTCATGTTACCTGACCTCTCCGCAACATCAGATGCTGACCATTTTCTCCTTGAAATGCTTTCTTCCTGTACTTCCATAACATCACACTTCCTCTACCCGGCCACTAAATAGTAACAGAGTTAAGACTCCAGACCATCTTCTATCTATTTGTTTCCTATGTGATATCACCTATAACTGCGGCTTCAGTTACCACTTAGATGTAGAAAAATCTAAAGTTTAAATATTCATCCTAGATCTCTCCTCTGAGCTAATGTATATAGCCTACTGCTACTTGATATTACTACACAGTGTCTCAAAGGCATCTCAAACCAAGCTCATAACCTGACCCCTAAACTTGGTCCTCAGCTAGGTTCTTCATCTCAGTGAATGGTTCTCACCAAATGTCTTAGTCGGTTTTGTGTTGCTATAACAGAACATCTGAGACTGCATAATTTATTTTTTCTTTTTTTTCTTTTTTGAGACGGAGTCTCACTCTGTCACCCAGGCTGGAGTGCAATGCTGCAATCTCGGCTCACTGCAACCTCCGCCACCTGGGTTCAAGCGATTCTTGTTGCTCAGCCTCCAGCAGAGCTGGGATTACAGATGTGTGTCACCACGTCCAGCTAATTTTTTGGATTTTTGGTAGAGACAGGGTTTCACTATGTTGGCCAGGCTGGTCTCCAACTCCTGGCTTCTAGTGATTCAACCACCTTGGCTTCCCAAAGTGCTGGGATTACAGGTGTGAGTCACCACACCCATCCAGGACTGCATAATTTATACAGAAAATAGGTTTATTTAGCTCACGATTCTGCAAGTTGAGAAGTTCAAGGGGCACAGCTTCTGGCAAAAACTTTTGTGCTACGTCATAATATAGTGGAGAAGGTCAAAGAGGGAAGCAGGTATGTGTGAAGAGACAAGACCTGGGTGGCATCCTGGCTTTATAATAACTCACTCTCAAAGGAACTAATCCACTCTTGCCAGAACGAGAACTCACTACTATAAGAGTGGCACCAAGCCACTCATGACGGATCTGCCCCCAGGATTCTAACACCTCTCACTAGGCATCAATACATTGCAGATCAAATTTCAACATGAATTTTGATGGGGACAAACTATAGCCAACCCATTGTACCATACATTCAGATCTGACAGCCAGAAACCCAGAAGTCACCCTTGATAACTTGCTTTCTGCACCTTCCAACTCTGCTACCATATCCAATCTACCACTAAGTCCAATGGATTATACTTCTTTTTTTTTTTTTTTTTTTTTTTTTTTTAGACGGAGTCTCGCTCTGCCGCCCAGGCTGGAGTGCAGTGGCCGGATCTCAGCTCACTGCAAGCTCCGCCTCCCGGGTTCACGCCATTCTCCTGCCTCAGCCTCCCGAGTAGTTGGGACTACAGGCGCCCACCACCGCGCCCGGCTAGTTTTTTGTATTTTTTAGTAGAGACGGGGTTTCACCGTGTTAGCCAGGATGGTCTCGATCTCCTGACCTCGTGATCCGCCCGTCTCGGCCTCCCAAAGTGCTGGGATTACAGGCTTGAGCCACCGCGCCCGGCCTATACTTCTTAAATAACTATCAAAAAGGCATTTTCTTCTCAAGCTACTACCATCACATTTCTGGACTGTCTCTAAACTGGTCTCCTTAGAGTGAAGAACAGACTGGAGGGTTCCAGGGGAATCTTTTCTAAAAGCCATCTCTGATCATGTCACTTCCTTACCTACCCTCAACTTAAAACCTTCATTTGTTTCTCAATGCTCTTACGAGAAGGACTTCACCTTCTCCAGCCTCAGTTGGCACCTACCCTCACTGCATTCCAGCTAACATGGCCTTCTTTCTCTTCCTTTAAGATGCCACATTCCCTTCTTCCACAAGGCCTGTGCACATCCTATTCCCTAACTCCCATCCATACCCTTCCACTCCCAAGTTCACACCCATGCTTCTTCAGCTCTCTTCTCTGAGCTCTGTCAACAGGTTAATTCCCCCATTATCTGCCCTCATGCTGCATGTCCCTCTCCTTTACAGCTGAGACTTAAACAGATGTTTCCTTCTCAAAGTGGAATGTATGCCCCATAAGGGTGGGAAATATGGCCATTTTTCCCCTCACCATTAAATCTCCATGCTCAACACAATGTCTTCCACGTAATTTACGCTCAATTAATATCTTAAATAACACAGTTATAATAGCAGACATACTCTTACATGTGTTTTCCATTCTGCTAGTGTTATAGATTCCTTGTTTTACCAGGGTAATCACAATACTAGAAAAAGAATTTTCTGAACTGACAACCATAGTATTACAGCATGAAAGTATATTGACTTCAAAAGTATCTTACTTCCAAATATGTCCAAAAGCAAAAAGTACCATCATAAATGGAGTATATTTATCTACTGTAAACTCCTTGTAACATGATATACATTCAAAAGTTCCATGTATAACCTGTAATTATACTTTAATATTCTTGTCAACTGCAGAAGTACCGATTGATTATTTACCACAATCAGTAGCCCTAACACTCTAGCATGTAAAACGCTCTATCTGCAAACTCTAAGTCATTTGTAAATAAGCATGTCACTGCAGAAGATGTGCTATTTACCAAGCCAAAGAAACAAATAAAAAGAACTAGAGACATAAGAGCAAACACATTCAAAAGCTAGCAGAAGGCAAGAAATAACTAAGATCAGAGCAGAACAGAAGAGATAGAGACACAAAAAAGCCTTCAAAAAATCAATGAATCCAGTAGTTGGTTTTTTGAAAAGATCAAAACATTGATAAACTGCGAGCAAGAATAATAAAGAAGAAAAGAGAGAGGAATCGAATTGACACAATAAAAAATGATAAAGGGGATATCACCACCAATCCCACAGAAATACAAACTACCATCAGAGAATACTATAAACACCTTTATGCAAATAAACTAGAAAATCTAGAAGAAATGGATAAAATCTTGGACACATACACCCTCCCAAGACTAAATCAGGAAGAAGTTGAATCTCTGAATAGACCAATAACAGGCTCTGAAATTGAGGCAATAATTAATAGCTTACCAACCAAAACAAGTCCAGGACCAGACGGACTCACAGCCGAATTCTACCAGAGGTACAAAGAGGAGCTGGTACCATTCCTTCTGAAACTATTCCAATCAATAGAAAAAGAGGGATTCCTCCCTACCTCATTTTATGAGGCCAGCATCATCCTGATACCAAAGCCTGGCAGACACACAACAAAAAAAGAGAATTTTAGACCAATATCCCTGATGAACATTGATGCAAAAATCCTCAATAAAATACTGGCAAACCGAATCCAGCAGCACATCAAAAAGCTTATCCACCATGATCGAGTTGGCTTCATCCCTGAGATGCAGAGCTGGTTCAACATATGCAAATCAATAAATGTAATCCAGCATACAAACAGAACCAAAGACAAAAACCACATGATTTTCTTAATAGATGCAGAAAAGGCCTTTGACAAAATTCAACAGCCCTTCATGCTAAAAACTCTCAATAAATTAGGTATTGATGGGACGTATCTCAAAATAATAAGAGCTACTTATGTCAAACCCACAGCCAATATCATACTGAATGAGCAAAAACTGGAAGCATTCCCTTTGAAAACCAGCACAAGACAGGGATGCCCTCTCTCACCACTCCTATTCAACATTGTGTTGGAAGTTCTGGCCAGGGCAATCAGGCAGGAGAAAGAAATAAAGGGTATTCAGTTAGGAAAAGAGGAAGTTAAATTGTATCTGTTTGCAGATGACATGATTGTATATCCAGAAAACCCCATCATCTCAACCCAAAATCTCCTTAAGCTGATAAGCAACTTCAGCAAAGTCTCAGAATACAAAATCAATGTGCAAAACTTACAAGCATTCTTATACACCAATAACAGACAGAGAGCCAAATCATGAGTGAACTCCCATTCACAATTGCTTCAAAGAGAATAAAATACCTAGGAATCCAACTTACAAGGGATGTGAAGGACCTCTTCAAGGAGAATTACAAACCACTGCTCAACGAAATAAAAGAGGACACAAACAAATGGAAGAACATTCCATGCTCATAGATAGGAAGAATCAATATCGTGAAAATGGCCATACTGCCCAAGGTAATTTATAGATTCAATGCCATCCCCATCAAGCTACCAATGACTTTCTTCACAGAATTGGAAAAAACTACTTTAAAGTTCATATGGAACCAAAAAAGAGCCCGCATTGCCAAGTCAATGCTAAGCCAAAAGAACAAAGCTGGAGGCATCACGCTACCTGACTTCAAACTATGCTACAAGGCTACAGTAACCAAAACAGCATGGTACTGGTACCAAAACAGAGATATAGACCAATGGAACAGAACAGAGCCCTCAGAAATAATACCACGCATCTACAACCATCTGATCTTTGACAAAACTGACAAATCAAGAAATGGGGAAAGGATTCCCTGTTTAATAAATGGTACTGGGAAAAGTGGCTAGCTATATGTAGAAAGCTGAAACTGGATCCCTTCCTTATACCTTACACAAAAATTAATTCAAGATAGATTAGAGACTTAAACGTTAGACCTAAAACCATAAAAACCCTAGAAGAAAACCTAGGCAATACCATTCAGGACACAAGCATGGGCAAGGACTTCATGACTAAAACACCAAAAGCAAAGGCAACAAAAGCCAAAATCGACAAATGGGATCTAATCAAACCAAAGAGCTTCTTCACAGCAAAAGAAACTACCATCAGAGTGAACAGGCAACCTACAGAATGGGAAAAAATTTTTACAATGCACCCATCTGACAAAGGGCTAATATCCAGAATCTACAAAGAACTCAAATAAATTTACAAGAAAAAATGAAACAACTCCATCAAAAAGTGGGCAAAGGATATGAACAGGCACTTCTCAAAAGAAGACATTTATGCAGCCAACAGACACATGAAAAAATGCTCATCATCACTGACCATCAGAGAAATGCACATCAAAACCACAATAAGATACCATCTCATACCAGTTAGAATGGCAATCATTAAAAAATCAGGAAACAACAGGTGCTGGAGAGGATGTGGAGAAATAGGAACACTTTTACACTGTTGGCAGGACTGTAAACCAGTTCCACCATTGTGGAAGACAGTGTGGCGATTCCTCAAGGATCTAGAACTAGAAATACCATTTGACCCAGCCATCCCATTACCGGGTATATACCCAAAGGATTATAAATCATGCTACTCTAAAGACACATGCACACGTATGTTTATTGCAGCACTATTCACAATAACAAAGACTTGGAACCAACCCAAATCTCCATCAATGATAGACTGGATTAAGAAAATGTGGCATGAGGCCGGGCGCGGTGGCTCACGCCTGTAATCCCAGCACTTTGGGAGGCCGAGGCGGGCGGATCACAAGGTCAGGAGATCGAGACCACGGTGAAACCCCGTCTCTACTAAAAATACAAAAAATTAGCCGGGCGCCGTTGTGGGCGCCTGTAGTCCCAGCTACTCGGGAGGCTGAGGCAGGAGAATGGCGTGAACCCGGGAGGCGGAGCTTGCAGTGAGCCGAGATCGCGCCACTGCACTCCAGCCTGGGCGACACAGCGAGACTCCGTCTCAAAAAAAAAAAAAAAAAAAGAAAATGTGGCATATATACACCATGGAATACTATGCAGCCATAAAAAAAGATTAGTTCATGTCCTTTGTAGGGACATGGATGCAGCTGGAAACCATCATTCTCAGCAAACTATCGCAAGGACAAAAAACCAAATACCGCATGTTCTCACTCATAGGTGGGAATTGAACAATGAGAACACTTGGACACAGGAAGGGGAACATCACACACAGGGGCCTGTTGTGGGGTGGGGGGAAGGGAAAGGGACAGCATTAGGAGAGATACCTAATGTAACTGACGAGTTAATGGATGCAGCACACCAACATAGCACACGTATACATAACAAACCTGCACCTTGTGCACATGTACCCTAGAACTAATAAAAAAAGAAAGAAAAAAACGCAACATTGTAGAAATAAACACATTGAATACCAAAAAAAAAAGAGAAGAAACAAATAAAAACCCCTAGCCAAAAAAGGCATACCATCCTGCACCCATTGAGTTTTGTTTGCATTTTCATATAGGTGGTACACTGTAATTATCTATCTCAAAGTTGATAAAACGTCAAAAAATGACCAAAGACATTGAAATCTTAGTAAAGAATAATTGTCAGGCCAGGCACGGTGGCTCATGCCTGTAATCTTAGCACTTTGGGAGGCCGAGGCTGGTGGATCACAACGTCAGGAGTTCGAGACCAGCCTGGCCAATATGGTAAAACCCCGTTTCTACTAAAAGTACAAAAAATTAGCTGCGTGTGGTGGCACGTGACTGTAGTCCCAGCTGCTCGGGAGGCTGAGGCAGGAGAATCGCTTGAACCCGGGAGGCGGAGGTTGCTGTGAGCCAAGATCGCACCACTGCACTCCAGCCTGGCAACAGAGTGAGATTCCATCTCAAAAAAAAATAAATGAAATTAAAGAAAGAAAAAGAATGTCACACCACTCACTTTCAACTTTCAATCATGCAAAAATTGTTAAGCATCTAAAAATGTTTATAAAGCTCTCAGCTAACTGCAGTTATAGTTTTTGCTTTTGGTTGTTTTAATTGTATGTGAAGAGACATATAGGGAAAAAGACTTAAGAGGATAATATGAAGAAAACATTCCACCTCTTTTTCTTTTCTGAGCATCAAGTTGAAGAACCATTAGCATGAGTGTAAAAGTCTACAGGAAGCCAGCTGCATAAAAGTCAACCCAACTTCTATAAATCCTCTAATATTCATGGTACTGCTTTTTTTTTTTTTTTTTTTTTTTTTTTTTTTTTTTTGAGACGGAGTCTCGCTGTGTCGCCCAGGCTGGAGTGCAGTGGCGCGATCTCGGCTCACTGCAAGCTCCGCCTCCCGGGTTCACGCCATTCTCCCGCCTCAGCCTCCGAGTAGCTGGGACTACAGGCGCCCGCCACCACGCCCGGCTAGTTTTTTGTATTTTTAGTAGAGACGGGGTTTCACCATGTTAGCCAGGATGGTCTCGATCTCCTGACCTCGTGATCCACCCGCCTCGGCCTCCCAAAGTGCTGGGATTACAGGCTTGAGCCACCGCGCCCGGCCCATGGTACTGCTTTTTAAACTGAACTAAATGGGAGGAAAAGAAGACCAAGCCAGGAAAGGTGAAGAAGCCCTATGTTCATATAATTAAGTTACACTCCCTTTCTTGAGACAGAATCTCACTCTGTCGTCCAGGCCGGAGTGCAATGGCGCGATCTCAGTTCACCGCAACCTCCGCCTCCGGGGTTCAAGCTATTTTCATGTCTCAGCGTCCCAAGTAGCTGGGATTACAGGTGCCGACCACCACACCCGGCTAACTTTTGTATTTTTAGTAGAGGCAGGGTTTTACCATGTTGGTCTCGAACTCCTGACCTCAGGTGATCCACTGGCCTTGGCCTCCCAAAGTGCTGGGATTACACGCGTGAGCCACCGTGCCTGGCCTGGTACACTCCCTTTCTAAGATAAATGATGTTACTTAAGGTTTAACAAGGAATTGTTCATGGCTATAAAAAAGATTTCTCTATGGTTCCTCCCTGTCGACTAAAATACTGAACTTTGAAAAAGGGTATCCTTTATATTTTTATTCTCTATTTCCTATTTCTTCAGCCCCTACTCCTCCAAGAGTATATAACAGAGTTCAAGTTAAAGAGAAACTGATCAATTCTGCCTGCTAGAGACCCTGGCAATTGACATCTCCTTGAAACAATCTTTTTGGATTACAGATTGTTTTGATTGTAACAAAGAACAAAATATTTAAGCTTAACTTTTCACACATTTCTAATAGGCCTTTATTTTTCTCATAATTGTATATAATAATTACAACCACAGTACATCAGATTAGGAAGGAGGCTAAACCCTGTTCTCTAAACTAAGCTCTGTAAGTGTCATCCACTCTCAGCAAAAAAGTATCCATACTCAAAGGCTGGGGGTGGCCCCCACCTTGCTACCAAAGCTCAGAAAACAGCTCTGACAGTTGAGTCACAACTCTGCTACACATTTAATCTAAGACTTTTCTGTGCCTGTCATAATCCTGTCTTCCCTTGTACATTGTATACTAAATGCCTTCCAGGAATCTTTCTCTGATCCAATACAGTGCCTTTCAAATTTTCATATCCCAGGCTCCCCTGCCACCCCCACCACATACACATACACATACAATTCTGCTTATTCCTACAGAGTCCCCACACCAAGATATTCTGACACAGCAAGTAGGAGGCTATCCCACCTCCTTAACCCCTCCCTGAAAGTCCCTGCTCTCCTAAGAAATCACTTCTCCCACTGGTGTCCACAACTCTTAACTAGTTCTCCCTTCCATTATAGGTACAGTAATTTTAACTGGATTTTAACAAAACTTTTATTCCTATTTTCCTAGCTTGCATTTACATGTTCTAGCTTTTAACTTAAAAATAAATGAAATCTGATATAATTCGTCTATTTTACATCAACTTTGTATCTTTTGTCTTATTTTAAATTTTTTTATTTCATTTACGTTTATTCCTTTACTTGGGGTTTGTCTTTATAACGCTTAACAAGCAGAGTGAAGCCAAAAGGAAAAAGGCCTTCTCCATCTCTTCCTTCAGCTCCTCTGCTTCTCAACCCCCAACTTACTGAAGAATTCTACCCTTAGGAAATTCAGGTCATTTTCTAGGCCTAATGCCTCAGAGTACACATGTGATTTACGTGACAAATGTTGCTTGCTAGCATCTCACTCCGCTTTTTTTTTTTTTTTTTTTTTTTTTTTTTTTTGAGACAGAGTGTTGCTCAGGCTAGGGGAGAGTGGCACCATCTCGGCTCACTACAACCTCCATTTCCCAGGTTCAAGCAATTCTCTTGCCTCAGCCTCCCTAGTAGTTGGGATTATAGGCTCACTTGAAACTTTTATAAAGAAGTCTTTGTTTTTAAACCTATGAGTTACAGTTACAGCCATTGGATTTTGGATTGATCAGAATGCCTTCAGCCAGGAGACAATAGTAACTGGGAGGTCACATTAATATAGTAGCTGGAACAAATAAAAAGTAAAAGTTTTGAAGCTTATACAACTTGAGAGCCCACCTTCAAGGAAATCAACATTTCAAACAAGACTCCAGCCTTGGAAGAAGTCTGTGCTAGGAAGAGTCCCTGAAGCTGAAGCAGAGGCCAGGTGGCTCTCTACTGTCTGAGGAGTCTCTTGGGAAAAAAGAGAGAGGTTCTGCGGACTGCCTTTTCCACCTGGCATCTAATGTACTTATTTCCATATCACTGCTCTTCCCTTCCTGGAGGGATCACAAAAGGAGCTCTTGGCTTGGAACATCTCTTGGTTTTTTTTACCAACTCTGTGAAATCAAGGAGAAACTGGACAAAGTATGATTTTCCCCAAATTAATTTTGTTCTTTTTTTTAAGGTGTCACTCAGTCACCCACCAAGCTACCTAGGAAGTCAGAACCTATGGAGTCAGGGAAGTTCTTCTCACCTCCAAATCATGGATCTCATTACCTCTGGAAAGTCCTTAGGTTAAGGGAAATGGCTAAGGTATGGCTTTGCCTGCTGCCTTCTTTTTTTCTTCTTGTGCCTGTTCCCCATAGGAAAGGAAGTGGTATTAAATGAGTTAGAGGGGCTGAAGAACAAGTAGCATATTTCTCCCACTTGTTGGGTTCTTAAGATGAATTCTGCTCAGCTAAAGAGATACCTAGAATCAAAGCCTAGTTCCAATACTTATCAAGTAGCCTTAGGCAAGAACAACACAATCTCTGTGACCTGCAGGTTCTTTAAAATGGGGATGAGAACGCCTAATGGCAAGATAGTTATGTGGCTTAAGTGAGATAATCTGTTAAATGCACCTAGCACAGTTCCTGGTACATGTAGTCACTCGTGGTAAACCATTTAGTGGCCATAAATTCCTTTGCAACAATGACACTGCCACTCCAGTCCCCCAATCTAGAGTTGGAGTCTATGTCTCTGTCCTGTGAATCTGGGCTGGCCTTGCCAACTGCTGACAAAGAGAATACAACAGAAGAGAGGCTCTGAGGGTTCTAGAGCCTAGGTAGGACTTTAAAAACACTCTTTTGGAAAATTGCCCTGAGACCATCATGTCAAGAACCTGTCTAGTCTACCAGAGGATGAAGGCCACAGTGAGAAAACTGAGGTTGCCCAGCTGACAGCCAACACTCAATATCAACTACCAGCCATACTGGCAAGCCAACTTGGATCCTTCAGCCCAGCTAACCCTCTAGCTGAAGGCACCCACTTGAGTGAACCTGTAACCAACACAGTAACTACCCAGCCAACCCACAGAATCACAGGAAATAATAAATCACTGTTTCAAGCTACTAGGGTCTAGGAATGGTTTATCTGGCAACAGATTAAAAGACCACTCAATAAAGAATAGTTCTTGGTATTACCAGCCTTTACCAGCCTTTTTTTTTTTTTTTTTTTGAGACAGTGTCTCGTTCTGTCACCTAGGCTGGAGTGCAGTGGAGCAATCTTGGCTCACTGCAACTCAACTGCTGCCTCCTCAGTTCAAGTAATTCTCCTGCCTGTGCCTCCCAAGTAGCTGGAACCACAGGCCTCCACCTCCCAAGTAGCTGCAACTACAGGCATGCACCACCATGCCCGGCTAATTTTTGTATTTTTTGGTGGAGATGGTGTTTTGCCATGTTGGCCACACTGGTCTTGAACTCCTGACCTCAAATGCTCCACCCACCTCGGCCTCCCAAAGTGCTGGAATTAGAGGCTTGGCCTCTTTTTTTTTTTTTTTTTTAATAGCGATGGGATCTCGCTATGTTGTCCAGGCTGGTCTCAAACTACTGAACTCAAGTGATCCTCCTGCCTCAGACTCCCAAAGTGCTAGGATTAGAGGTGTGAGTCATTGCATCTGGCCTCTTTTTCTTTTCTTTTTTTTTTAATAGAGAGGGGGTCTCACTATGTTGTCCAGGCTGGTCTCAAACTACTGAACTCAAGTGATCCTCCTGCCTCAGCCTCCCAAAGTGCTGGGATTGCAGGTCTGAGCCACCATGGCCGGCCTACCAGGCCTTTCTTAACCAAGAAATGTTACATCTATTTAATATTTCTCCAACGATGCCAAGTCATACAGAAATATTATATTTTGTATTTGAAGGAATGTGATCATTTCCTTCTTGATTTAACCCTTGGCCTAAGGGCCCTGCAGCTTGTTTATACCTATGATCTGACTGGATAATCTGGTGGCCAAAATGAGAAGACAACCAAGGAGTTTCTAAATTCTCTAGGTGGCTTTTTATATGATTACCTAAGGTCCACTCTACCCGAGGGCTAGTCTGAAGGTAGTGAGTTGTCTCCATCGATTGTTCACAGTTACAAATGGAACTCCTTGATCTACTCTACTCCTTGATGTGCCTTCATCACACCACACACTTCAGGTAGCCTCAACCTCATGTTTAAATTCAGGTGTAGTAAGTCACATAAAAAAACCTAAGCTTGGCCCACAGACTTGATAATGAAGAACTGTTTTAGGGCAACGTTCCCAAGGCAAGAATTTGGTGAATGTGGTCATGGAAGTTCAGATCCAGACAACTCATGGGAAGTGAACTCTTCCTGGCTTTATGAAACAGGGTCAAGCTGACCCAACTGGTAGACCTCCAAGCCCTGGTGCCATTCTCACACTGTATAACCTATTAACAAGTTTAATCTTGAAGATGCTATCAAGACTTCTTAGCATGGTGGCTTTGATCTTTTCTAACTTATGGGATTGATAGATGTGAACAAGTACCATCCTTGTTGTGTGGACCAAGTATAGGGTGGTGTTTTTGGGGTGGTTTTTTTTTTTTGTTTTTTGGTTTTTTTGGAAAATATTTTGCCCAGCCATTGTTATAATTCCATTAAGTTAATGCCATCTAAAACATCCTCATTTCTGATTTCAAAAGTTACAGACCTAGTATTCTATAGGTTTTACTCATAGCAATTCTGCTAAAATTGTATATGCTATACTACTTTGTGGAAAAATTATCCAGAAACAAGATCACATAGATGCTTTTCTTTGCCCATGTGTCCCTTTAGGTCTTCTTAAAGCTATTTCTGGATTAAACCCATGAGCCTACACCTCACCCTATTGACCTTTCACTGAACAGTGCCATGGCATGATACCCCTGGCTAGCACTGGGCAACATGATATGAGGTGGCATCGTAAGGCAAAGTTACTAGGTTCTACTGTAAGATACTGGGAAGGTTGTTCAGGATGCTGGCCATTGCAAATGTAGTGTTTTCTTAGTGAAAACCCAAAGTAGAAATTTTTTCTCACCTCCTGGAATCAGGAATAGGTGGGCTTCTCTGATTTGGTTTCTCTTCTGGACACCCTGAAGCTTGTTATAGATCATTTGCCTCTTCTCTTTGCTGCTGGAAAGCTTATAGCCAGAACTTTTAGTAAGGAAAGAATAGGACTTCGAAATACACTAACCAGCCTCACTTACACTTCCATCTTCTTTTCCTTCTTTATACTAAATATACTTTATCTTGTCATATCATATGCATCTTTGTAAAAAATTCCAAATCCTGTTTGAAACAAAGGGGAATATAAATAAAACTAAAGATACTATAGTCAATGTGCAAGCCTAATCCCCCTATCAGACAGTGACCTCTTGTAGGTAAGGAGGATGCATTGCCCCACCTTGAAATCCCCAAAACATCCACCGCTGTGCTTTCACTGCTGAGTGAATATCTGAGGAATTAAAGAGCAGACTATGTAAATGTCGATAACACTATGTTATCTGAATTATAAAATAAGCAGTATACTAATGAATTGGTCTTTTACCCTCAAAAATTCACACAGGTTTGAAAACATGTACAGTATTTACAAGAGTGTTTATCAAAACATTATTAGAAGTAACTTCAAGGTCCACCAACAGAACTATGGTTATATGTATACTATCACATTATTAACATTTAAATGAAAAAGGTGATAAAAGAAGCAAGCTGCAAAATAATAAATTTTTGGCCGGGCACGGTGGCTCAAGCCTGTAATCCCAGCACTTTGGGAGGCCAAGACGGGCGGATCACGAGGTCAGGAGATCGAGACCATCCTGGCTAACATGGTGAAACCCCGTCTCTACTAAAAAATACAAAAAACTAGCCGGGCGAGGTGGCAGGCGCCTGTAGTCCCAGCTACTCGGGAGGCTGAGGCAGGAGAATGGCGTGAACCCGGGAGGCGGAGCTTGCAGTGAGCTGAGATCCAGCCACTGCACTCCAGCCTGGGCTACAGAGCAAGACTCCGTCTCAAAAAATAATAATAATAATAATAATAAATTTTTCATAACTAAATAACTCTGGGCACATTTTGCCATTTGTAGAGAAAACATCTGGAGGGCCTCATCCCCAAAACTGATAACTAGGTGTGTTTAGGAGTGAAACTAGCCAGGGTGGGAGCTGGAGGAGGAAGCAGAGGTGAATTTGCATTCTCTTAAATACTGTTTATAATTTTTTTGTAATAAGCTAGTTTTACTTTTGCAATTAAAAAAAACACTAAACATTTAGAGGCTTGTGGCCATAAAGTGTTCTCAAATCTTCAAAATGCTAAATGTCTTAAGGGTTTGGTTCTTTCTTCTGGCTCCAGGTGATCAAGCCTTCCTCTTGGCCTCACCCTTTCAGCCTTATGTTGCCCTGGATTCCTCCACTTTTCCATAGGGCATGTAAGAAACTGATCTGTTTGGGAGCACTCACACAGGTTTAAAAAACATGAAAAGGGAAGGAAACCTCATTCTAAACACAGCTGTAGTCTTTATAAGTCCTTACACGTAACAAATTATAAAGCATTTAATTAAATTCCTAACTGTCTCAGTATTTTCACATGTAATGGAGCAAAACATGTTAACTGAGCAAGACTAGTTTTAAGACTCATGTCCCAGGTTAGGCGCAGTGGCTCAGGCCTGTAATCCCAGCACTTTGGGATGCCAAGGCAGGAGAATCACTTAAGCCCAGGAGTTCAAGACCAGCCTGGGGCAACATAAGACCCTATCTCTCTTTTTTACTTAAAAAAAAAAAAAAGAAGAAGAAGAATCTTGTCCCTAAAGTAACACTTTATAAAGAGAACTTTTAAACTTTTAAAATTTTTCACCAAATGAAAATTCCTTCTTCCTCCCATTCCACTAAATACAGATCTACCAAATAGAGAGAAGTTTAATTTTCAAAGATTTTTAAGCCTATTTGGAGAAAATTAATTAAAATTAATTTGACCTAGAAAGTTTCTTCAGGTCCCAAAATCTTAAAATTAAATTAATAAATGCATAAACTCATCAATGTGCAGTTTTTTCTACAGTTTGCCATGGCAGAATTCAATGAATAGTAACACAACACAAGCCAGGACCCAGAACTGAGCTCCATGGAGTCAGGTGGACACCACAAGGCAGCTGGTGGGGGACTGGGAGATAAATACCAGACAGCTAAGGAAGGGTGAAGTCAAACACTGAAAACATCAACTAAGGTAAGAAAATCTGATAAGGCAGGGTCAGGTCAAGGGGAGGCTCCAACTAGGTTAGAGTATCAATGATAAGAGCAAGCAGTCACTAAGCGACGTGCTGGGGTGAACTCTGATACCTGTGTACTTTTGTTTTGTTTGTTTTGTTTTAGACAGAGTCCCACTCTGTTGCCCAGGCTGGAGTGCAGTGGGACAACCTCGGCTCACTACAACCTCTGCCCCCGGGTTCAAGCGATTCTCTGGCCTCAGCCTCCCGAATAGCTGGGACTACAGGCGCATGCCACCATGTCTGGCTAATTTTTGTATTTTGTTTCAGTACAGATGGGGTTTCACCATGTGGGGTGGGCCAGGCTGGTCTCAAACTCTTCACCTCAGGTGATCTGCCCACCTCCATGCTGGGATTATAGGCATGAGCCACCGCGCCAGCCACCTGTGTACTTTTCCTCCAGGCTTTTACTTGCAGCTAGGAGTGTTCGGTGTTGTAGCCAGATGTTGACAGCCATGAAAAGGAAATCAAAAGCCTACAGATAGACTCCGCCCTTGATTAACTCCAGGGCAAATACTGGAATTAACTCACAATTGCTGGTTGCCTCATGAATTTCTCCAAGAAACTGTTTAGGTGACCCCCAAAGGCTATGAACAATGATCGGAATTTGATCACAGATCTATACTTCTAAGGAAGTCCTGACAGTCTAGCCCTTTTGTAAAATTTAATAAGAATACTTTTCAGGCTGAGCATGGTGGCTCACGCCTGTAATCCCAACACTTTGGGAGACTGAGTTGGGCAGATCACTTGAGGCCAGGAGTTGAGACCAGCCTGGCCAACATGGTGAAACCCCATCTCTACCAAAAATACAAAAATTAGCCGGGGGTGGTGGCGGGTAATCCCAGCTACTTGGGAGGCTGAGGCAGGAGAATCACTTGAAGCCAGGAAGTGGAAGTTGCAGTGAGCCAAGACCACACCACTGCACTCCATCCTGGGCGACAAAGCAAGACCCTGTCTCAAAAAGAAAAAAAGAATACTTTTCAAATTCTCTGTGAGGCAAGCAGCCAACTTCCTAACAAGTTTGATCAGCAAATGGTGTTTCAAAACACATTCCAGCCGCTGCTTCTGCTCAAACTTCTCAAAGCTGTAAGGGGAGGTGTGAGCCTCCTACTCACCCTCCCTGCACTATGAGTCCCTCCGCTCCCTATCTGGCCATGAAAGTGGACATGACCTAAATTCATCAGCCAATTTGTTCTGGGTCCATTTGTCTCCTCATTAAGCCTACAGAGGAAAATCTTACTGCTCTAAAGAAATCTGCTTACAAATCCAAGTTCACTCCTTGCACATTTCCTCTTCCTTAAAGCCAATCGTTTTGCTTTGAAGTGAGTAGAACTGGTGGAAAGTCCCTCTTCTGCATCTGTTCCATCATTTCATCTATGTGAGTTCTGTACCTGTCAGACACAAGATGAGTCTCCACACTCCTTTCTGTCCCACCAACAGGGGTCCAGGTAGTGCTCAATCAATTCTGTATTCCCCACACCTCCCCCAGTATCTCCAATCCCCCCACCCAGCTGCTCCACTGCAACCTGTTTTTCTATCCATTGGATAAGTGGTTTCCAAATAGTGGACTGTGATCCACTAACACATTATGAGTTTTTAAGAACACAGACTAGAAACAGAAATGGAATAAAAATAGAAACTAGTTTCACATACACATATACTTGCTATGTCCTGGGTCTCAGTGTAAAAATGCATTTTGAACTGTTGTAGTCTGAAAATGTTTGAAACACTGCTTTAGACAAGCCTTTGTCCACCTAGTCAAACTCCACCCATGATATTGGTCCCACTGTCTGGGACTCCCTTCCTCCAGTGCTGGCTCAAGCTCTGAACAGCTTTCCACGTGTCTTCTTCATTGGCTGTTTTCAAAAGCTTTGGCCTTTTACACTGGTTCAGAAGCTCCTTCTTATATATCTACAGGATTGCCTTCTCCTTGAACAGACCAATGTTCTGAACAAAGAAACACCTTTCGCTATTCCTGCCTTATCCTGCCTGATCAGGTTTGGGATCTGCTTGCAGCACATCCAACTGTCTCACCAGGAATAACAAGCCTCAGAGCAGTAGGCCTCCACTTCTTTGTGTGCAACCTTTCATCCTCAACAAGAAAAAGACCACCAAAGTCACTCTGGAAATACCTAGACTCTCTTACAAAATTAGCCTTACTTTCCTGATGTAATGTATTCTCTGGTGTAATCCATCCAGCGCCTGATACCAACGCCAGGTGAATACAGCTCATTCCTAATGTTCAGTTAAAGTCTGTTTCCTATCCTTGAGAACAGATGGTGACTCCACCTCCATACTGCTATCTTCTTCTCCTCACAAGGCAAATGGAAGAAGAAAAAGCACAACAAGGTGACTACACTAGTTTGGTGGTATCCTTTCCTCTCTCAAGGACAAGGGCACAAGCTGTCCAGCACAACTCCACCCCCAGTCTGGCCCTCCCTTGTCCAAATGCCCACAATTCTCACCCAGACAATTAATTCATTATCTTCCTCAACAGAAAAGCTGGCTTTTCATATCTTAGTGTAGACTGTTCAGTTCACTCTTCCTAGCCAAACTGAGTATCCCAGTTTGAAATATTGAAGCCTAAATGAATCCTTAATCTGTAGGATGTGGGACTAATTTGGAAAGAAGGATGAGGAGAGACACTGAGGTCTAAAGAGTTTCTTACAAACTAAACTGCCCGTTTTCCTCTAATACATGTAAGGCCAGCTTTGAGAGAGGAACATGAACGCTGGGCCTCCTTTAGAGCACCAAGGAGGAGAGTGAACAGGTCTGAAAACTGTTAAGACAGATGTGCTTGACTCTGAGGCGCCAGAAACCTCTCAAAGAGAAAGAGGGAAAGGGCCCATCAAACCTCAGGTACATTCCCAAACCTGCCTAGAAGCTGCGCCACTTCCCTTTTGAAACCCAGTCCCCTTCCCATTTCTCAATTGGGAATCTAGGGATCCTTTACTTCCTACTAGTTATCTGGTTACAGGGAGGACTCTCCAACACCTACAAAGCCACTACTTCTTTCTCCCCACTCTTTTGCAGGGAACGCTCTTAATCAGTCTAACATTCAGATTTCTGATAGCTCCCTGCTCCCAAGACTTCTCTTGGCAATCAAATGAATTTACCCAGTGGAGATTTCAGAAAATCAAGGAAAAGACAGGCCAACTCTTGCATCTGTATTCCAGGACCTATTCAGAAGACTCCAGTGAAGACCTAGCTTCTCTGGGGTTTGCATTAGTCTCAGCACCTTGAGCATGCCATTCCTAGTCACCTCCAAGTATATAGCATTAGTAGCAAAGGCCCATTATTCTTTCCACCAGGGTAAAGGCGGCTTAGAGTGGAATGAATAGAAATGGAAATCTAATACTGTAAATAAATAATGACCGACTGGGCAGCTGGGTCAGAGGCAACCAGCCTAAACAGATAAAAATCGTCTCAAGGATGAGGACAGTAAAGATTCAAACTCCAGAGGGAGGCAATGGGGCAAAAGGAGTTGCAGGTGTAGGAAAAAAAAGAAGCACCCTCAAAATATTCGCTGGGTCATCGTATGGCACAGGAGGGGCGTGGCAAATAAACTGAAATCCATAGTTCTTCACCCATTCTTTCATATTTTCTAACACGGCGGGAATACACTTTCCTAATTTCGTTTCACCCATACAATTTAAGGAAAAGATAAGCAAGGATAAAAATTCCTTATATATAACACACTTAAAAGGGAGCTGGGATTCTCTAAATTACCTTAATCTGCTACACAAAGCTGAAGCTACATTGCAATCCACACCATGTGCTGGCACAGGAGTAACTCACTGAAAACACCACAATGCAAGGTCCATTTTTCTCAACTCCATTTATGACTGCGTAAACATTTTATTAAAATGATAGCTTTTTTCCTATTTCACACCTCAATTCCTAACGTCCACACAAACTCTTTCATTTCTCCAAACTGGTATTTGGATTAAACGTTATCCAAGATCAGTCTTTAAAGTAAATTTCATCATTTCATATAAAAGTGTGCACCACATTAACACTCAAATGTGTGTACAATTAAAAATATACAGACCAGCAACAGTGACTCTTAAATGAACTTAAACCCAAAGTGTTTTCACAGATGTTTTCCTGCCGTCTTGGAGGAGCAGGAAATTGCTGGCATTACGAATCCCATTTCATGGCTGGGTAAACCGAGGCACTTAGTTTAATAAACTTACCAGGGGTTACAGTGGTAGAGATGGAAATAGAAACGAATTTCTCCCTCTGACTCTCCGCCTGGTCCCTTCCCACTAGACTTTTCAGCACTCGGTGGCTAAAAATGGGACCCACTTGAGAACTGCAAGGGTAAATAAGAGCTACTTGTTTCAGAGGGTGGCGGCGGGGGAGGGGACTTACCCACTTGATGCGCCTGATTGTGTGTGGGCTCTAACAAGAGAGCTCTCCCTGGATGCCCAAAGGTCTGCACCCACCCGCTTTAAGCTCAGACCCGAGAGGCACCGCCAGGCAGGCAGGGCAGCCAGAATCGTGCAGCCCGAGAAACGAGAGAGGAACGCGGGGCGCCCGGGCGGCGCGGGGGCCGCGGGCCCCGGGACACCATCTGCTCCCGGAGCGACGCCGTGGCCCGCCGAGCGGGGACGATGCTGCGTCTGCCGCACACACCTGCCGGAGCCCGCCCGGGAACCCCCGGCCGCCTCCCGCGCGCCGGACGCCCACCCAGCCTCCAGGCGCAGGAGCCCTCGGCCGCGCTAGGCCAGGGGCGGGAAGGCGCGGCGCCCCTCTCCGCGGGCTGCGCTCGGCGGCCGCCGCGGGGGAGCCGCGGGGCGAGGCAAGCCCGCCTTCCTCCCCAACCCCCCTCCAAACGGCGTCACCTGTGCCGTGTCCCGGGGCGAGTCGCGCGCGGGCGGCGGCTGCGCCGAGCCGGGAGAGGGCGGCGGGTATCTACAGGCTTCTGGTCATCCGGGCCGGCCCGAGGGCTGGCGCTGGCCAGTGCCGCCCCGTGAGATGCTCGCGGGAGCCAGGGAAGCCGCGGGTTCCGGGCCGCTTGGAGGTGCAGTCGCGGAGGCTCCAGCTACCGCCGCGGCCGTCGCGCCCGCCCGGACTGCGGGCTCGGGTTACCGCAGAGCGGCTCCTTAAAGGGGCCGCGGCCGCTCGGGCTCCGGCTCCGGCTCCGGCTCCGGGTGGCTCCAACCCTGGCCAAAGTGGGCGGGGCCCCGAGGCCGGCCGCGGGGCAGACCTTCTTGTGCTGGAACTTGGGTCCGGGAAAGAGCCCAAAAACCCTAACACCCGAAGTCGCAGCGTAGAGATCCTGGAAGCTCACACCTTGCCAAGGGCAGAGGGTGCAGTTCCCGGGTTTTCCAAAGCAAGTCATAAAACTTGCCAGTGGGGGAACTGTGAGAGCCCGCCCCCTCAGCGGTCAGTACCTGGGCTAGCCACGTAACAAAAAATCTTCTTAGATTATGAATTTACATTCTGCCTTAAATGCTGGAATACTGGGGACTTCATGGTAAGATCATCAGAAAAGAGATGAAAAGGCAACTGCTGGTTTTTCTTGCCGCGTCTGACACGGCCACACACGAGTCCCGCCAGTTCTTCTTTGGGGCTGCAGGTGCATACCAAACTGGGTAGGGGGCGTGTGTAGAAGAAGTGTGTTCTCTCGAGCACCACCTCCGGAATTCCTGAAAAACACCCTCATGGGTGCACCAGCACTCCACCTACACCCGGAACCCCTCTGCTGTCGGGGTGTGGAAGTTGGATTTGAATATTTGGTGCTGGCTGAGAATTCCAAGTTGTCTAGTAAAGTTTGACATTAAATAGATCTTCTGACCTGTTATATACAGCCTCAAAAGCTTCCAAGTGATCTGCATCAACCAGAGATAATTGTCTGAAACAAAACAAAATAATGAAGAGGTATATTCAGGCTATTATAATTCGCAGAGAGCAATCACAAGGCCTTTTCTTGAAAAGAGGTAAGTTCTAAGTAATTTGTAAACACTATCATTGATAACAGGATATTTATTTGTAAGAAATGTCAATAGAGGTAACATATTTGATCTACTATATACATGCACAGAAAGACACGCATATCTGCCACAGATTTAGACCAGAAAATACACACACAAAAGCTCATATAAGCTGTCCATGTTTATTTTCAAGAGACAGCAATAGAATTTAAATCAGAACCTGGAATTCTGTCAGTTTATTAGAGTTGTGTGCCTTTAGCTAACTGAACCTCACTGAGGCTCACTTTCTTCATCTATAAAATGGGAATAATAATTCCTAGTGACTCTTGAAGACCTGGACTGATGTGGAAAAGATAAAATCTATACCACGGAACGGGGAGGGACAGAAACCTGCCCTGCCGTCAAGCAGAGAGAAAGATTCTGCAGGCCCCCAAATGCATGTTCCCCTTTTTCTCCCTAAGACTCTCAGGAGGTACCAAGGCACCAGTGCTCTTTGACCACACCGTGTCCCATCATAGTTCCTTCACAATATGTGTAGTACCTGACAACTTTGGTTTGCGCGATAGCTGCCTTGTGCACTCACACAGCTATTCCATAACTCTCTGTGGGACGAATGGTTATATGTGAACATCTGTGGAGTCAGCCCAGAAAATACCGATTTCACAGTGTCATCTCAAGACTCTGAATCAAACTGCCTCCTGCAGAAACTCTCCCATGCTTGTCTCTGGTGGCCGATAGTAGTTCTGTTCTTTCCTGATAAATGCACCATCATTATCTTTGATATGCATAATTCTCTAACACCAACAGCAGTAACCAAGGCCAGGTAAACCCACAGAAATCCATAGTACTGTACTCTATGTCCCACCATATTCCTTCATGTTAGGCCTCTACAAATGCATCATGAAATCTGCAAGATTGTTTTTGAGATTATACAGAACATGTAAGTGAATACTTCAAGGACAAAGCCTGAGCTATGAGAGGAATTCAGTAAATAGTAGTTGAATGTTGCAAGTTGTAAGCTAATTAAAACTCAGTGACCTTAGGAGGTAGAATAATACATCAACTGTATTTTTTCCTGAAAAAATTCAGGGTAGCTTAATCTCTTTAAAAATATCCAGTTATTTTTTAAGTGGCTCACACCTGTAATCCCAGCACTTTGGGAGGCTGAGGCCAGCAGATCACCTGAGGTTGGGAGTTAGAGACCAGCCTGACCAACGGGGAGAAACCCTGTCTCTACTAAAAATACAAAAACTTAGCCAGGCTAATTGTTTACAGGCATGGTGGCGCATGCCTATAATCTCAGCTACTCAAGAGGCTGAGGTAGGAAAATCGCTTGAACCCGGGAGGCAGAGGTTGTGGTGAGACGAGATCGCACCATTGCACTCCAGGATGGGCAACAAGAGCAAAACTCTGTCTCAAAAACAAGCAAATATATATATATATATATATATATATATATACACACACACACACACACACACACACACACACATATCCAGTTCATTAAATCTTTATTATTAATTGTTTCACCAATATTCCCTTTCCAAGGATACTTTCTCAGAATTCTGTATTTACCATATGAAGTTTTTCTGCCTTTTAAATGGGATGTATAAAGACTGAATTGCACTTTTTATATTTTTATTCACTGAAACAGTTCAAGCAAACAGATCAGATGAATGAAAGTATTTATCCACACTTGAAATGGGAAACAAATACAGAAACTCTTTTTTTTTTCTTTTTTTTTTTTTTTGAGGCAGAGTCTTGCTCTGTTGCCCAGGCTGGAGTGCAGTGGCGCCATCTCGGCTCACTGCGACCTCTGACTTCCAGATTCAGATCTCGTGCTTCAGCCTCCCGAGTAGCTGGGATTACAGGCAGGTACCACTGTGCACAGCTAATTTTTGCATTTCTAGTAGAGACAGGGTTTCACCATGTTGGCTAGGCTGGTCTCAAACTGCTGACCTCAAGTGATCTGACCACCTCGGGCTCCCAAAGTGCCGGTATTACAGGCCACCACGCCCAGCCAAAAACTCTTTTAAATGAAGTAAGTTTTCCTGATGAATTTATTTTCCGAAATTCTTAGTCTTCTGAATAGAACCAATTGTTTGAAAAACTAAGACCAAAAGCTGTTTTTCTCTGAAATAATATAATTAAAGCAAAACTATTGTGAAAAATTGCCTTAATTCTCCACTCTACTCTGTTAGTGAAGATACAAACTAAATGACACCAAACATTTTGATCAGAAAGGTTAAGTTACTAAAAAATGAATAACCCCAAGCACTACTTTTTCCTGTGTTGGTAGTTTTAGTGTATTAAGAGTGTTTGTAAGATTTTATAAGTGTTTAAAAATACTTTCACCAGGCACACTGGCTTATGTCTGTAATCCCAAGTGCTTTGGGAGGCCGAGGCAGGAGGATTGCTTGAGGCCAGGAGTTGGAGGCTGCAGTGAGCTGATATTGCACCACTGCACTCCAGCCTGGGTAACAGAGTGAGACCCTGTCTCTAAACAAACAAACAAACAAACAAACAAAAACCGAAAGGTTTTTTTAGAAAGTACTTTCATTTTTCAGATGAAACTATTTCAAGATATTAACAGTGGCTATCTCTGGGTGGGTGAGATTCTTTTTTTTTAAGAGATAGGATCTGCTATGCTGCCCATGCTGGAGTACAGGAGTACAGTGGCCAGTCACAGATACCATATCACCTGACAGCCTGTAACTCCCCGACATCTATGGACACAGCCTGTAAAATACAAAAACAATCCTCCCCATTTAGCCTCTTGAATAGCTGAGACTACAGGCACACTCAGTTTTCTGGATGTTTGAGATTCTGGACATCTATATTCTTTTTGTGCATTTTATTATATGTGGTATCTTTTCTACAATGTATGTGTATTGTTTTGTTTGCATTTTTATTTTTAGTGAAAGTAACACACATAAGTGAAAAATCAAATGATTCTTAAAGGCTTATAACAAAAAATATCAATGAGTGCCATCAGCCCCCTGTCCTGCTTCTCCCCACCTGTCTTCACCCTACATTCCACACAACCCTACCATGTTCTTCATCTCCTAAATGATAACCTTATAACAGCATTTCTTGATTTTCAGTTTTACACGTTCTTTATTGACATCTTATGATATCTGAGGATTTCGCTCTTTTCCCACCACCATTACAACTTTGCCCTCATGCTTCTTTCCAACATAACCATATTACAATGTTCACTTAAATCAATAATTAGGGGCCAGGCACGGTGGCTCACGCCTGTAATCCCAGCACTTTGGGAGGCCTAGGCGGGCAGATCACCTGAGGTCAGGAGTTTGAAACCAGCCTGGCCAACACAGCAAAACTCCATCTCTACTAAAAATACAAAAATCAGTTGGGCATAGTGGCGCGTGCCTGTAATCCCAGCTACTCAGGAGGCTGAGGCAGGAGAATCGCTTGAACCTGGGAGGCAGAGGTTGCAGTGAGCTGAGATCGCACCACTGCACTCCAGCCTGGCTGACAGAGTGAGACTCCATCTCAAAAAAAAAATAAAAAATAAAAAGCCTAGGCAACAGAGCAAGACTCTATCTCCACAAAAAATACAAAAAAATTATCTGGGTGTGGTAGTGTGCACCTACGCAGCTACTCAGGAGGCTGAGGTGGGAGGATTGCTTGAGCCCTGGAGCTCAAGATTACAGTGAGCTATGCTCACACCACTGCGCTCCAGCCTGGGAGATAGACAGATTGTGTCTCTTAAAACGAAACAAAGCAAAACAAAAACAAAAAAGAAGAAAAGAAAAGAAGGAAATTTACAAAATAAGAACTGTGTTCTTTGTTCTGGATCCCTGTTATTAATTTTTTCATAATGAAAAAATAAGCCTCTCCTGTTTAATTATGGAATGACCAGAGGTGTTTATCATATATTCTTTGCAAAATGACATGAAAATGATAGTGTAGAAAGATGTTTACAAGATATAAGCCACAAGGAAAGAGGGAATAGGAGAAAAGTCTACAACAGATAAGAGATTTCAATAAATTGTAAAAGCCAGAAATTGGATAGAGTAGTGATAACTGGCTTGGCAAAATGGAAGAGAGGCTAACTTCAGTGCTTGGAGGAAACTTAGCACTTGGTGGTGCAGTGTACAGTGGAAGGCAGGGCAGGGCACAGGCTGAAAAAGGAAGATAGTCCTATAATGGTTTACTAGGCTCTTGGACCCCTGGGTCCCTTCTCTACCTCATTCAGGCAGCCTGCACTCATGCCCTCCACCCTACAACCACCACCATCAATGCAATACCTCTATGAGGTTAGAAGTTTCTTCTCTGGAGAAAGGATTTTATCCTTTGGCAAAGAGTTCCCACTCCCACCTGGATGACAGCAAAACAGAAACAAAAACAAAAAAATGCATTCCAAGAAAATATGGACGAATTCTCTCTTTACCCTGGAATTCGTAAAAAGGAATGGGAAGGCCTGTGACTCAAAATCTAAAAGCCATAAAAGATTAATAAATCTAACTAATTAAAAAATCAGAAACTACTACCTGGCAAAAATAACAATAACAGCATAAGCAAGGATGAGACACAAAGTACAAACTGGAAAAAAAATCTGATATTCAAATCACAGATAAAGGGCTAACCTTTTTAATATATAAGAAGCTTATATATCAAAGAAGAAAAACACCAGACACTTGAGAGAAAATTAGAAAACATGAACAGATATCACAGAAAAAGAAATATAAAGGACCTTTACACATTATAAATGGCCTTCATTTGTAAAACTATATGCAAATTAAAACCAACCAACCTCATCCCATAAACATATTGTTATTCTACTTCCTCACTACTCTCTGACTTTGGAGCATTCATCTCTCACTACAGCCTCTTCAGATTGGGTCTCCCCACCATCATTTTTGAAAAAGAGGGAAATTTACAAAGCTATATCTTTTTTTTGTTTAATTCTAGATCTAAAATGCTTTGTTAACAGATGTTGCTTGGATAACACTAGAGTATCACTGTTTATCAGCATACAAAATTCCTGCTTACTGTTTTGAAACATGAAGAGCCCAGGCATCAATATGATTAAAATCAGAACTAACATGGTCCCTATCCTGTTCCTATGAACAATTTTTTTAAATAAAGTTGATAAACTATTCATAAGTAGTTTTCATAGACCTTATAGCTAAATACAACTTTAGAATTTAGAAATATTCCTTAGTATAAAGAGCCCCTGCTCTATTGCCATCCCCTACTAAAATATTCAATTCCAAAAGAATCATATTTCTGTAGTGATATAAACCAACCACATCATAGAAACAAAAACTACCCTAAAAATAATTAAAAATTAAAAG
The DNA here is from genome assembly GCF_037993035.2 of Macaca fascicularis. Lineage (NCBI taxonomy): Eukaryota > Metazoa > Chordata > Mammalia > Primates > Cercopithecidae > Macaca > Macaca fascicularis. Next base: position 139,296,400 of record NC_088375.1, read on the forward strand.
AGCAATTTTTGTTGTTGTTGTTGTTGTTTGAGACAGCGTCTCCCTCTGTCGCCCAGGCTGGAGTGCAGTGGCGTGATCTAGGCTCACTGCAAGCTCCGCCTCCCGGGTTCACGCCATTCTCCTGCCTCCGCCTCCCGAGTAGCTGGGACTACAGGCGCCCACCACCATGCCCGGCTAATTTTTTGTATTTTTAGTAGAGACGGGGTTTCACCATGTTAGCCAGGATGGTCTCGATCTCCTAGCCAGGATGGTCTCAATCTTCTGACCCCGTGATCTGCCCGCCTTGGCCTCCCAAAGTGCTGGGATTACAGACGTGAGCCACCGCACCCAGCCTAAAAGAGCAATTTTTTTGACTATTGTTAAATATGCAAACATATTATCTCCCTTACAAATTTATTATCTCCCAATAAAATTTACCTAATGTTATTACAACTATGATTCCTGCAATGGTGTTACTATAAGCAGCTCAACATATACATATGAATCATGTGTATCACTAACTGAAGTCCCTGTTTTAGACATTCCATATGAGAAGTCAGAAGCATCAAAAATGAGTTATTATTTAAAATGCATATGCTGCATTCAGATCTCCCACTTAATCTTGACCTGCATGCTGTGCATTTTAATTGAAAATCATTTTTTGTCCTCCAGCAAGTAACGGTTTTGAAAATTTACCCATTGCCATCCCTTTTCAAAATATTTTTGTTATACTTTGCAATAGATTAAGAATTTTTTATTTGGTTTTGTTGTTGTTGTTTTGTTTGTTTGTTTTGAGATGGCTCTCACTCTGTCACCCACGCTGGAGTGTAGTGGTGCCATCTCGGCTCCTTGCAACTTCCACATCCCAGGTTCAAGCAGTCCTCCCACCTCAGCCTCCCAAGTAGCTTGGACCACAGGCGTGCACTACTACGCCCAGCTAATTTTTGGTAGAGACAGGATTTCACCACGTTGCCCAGGTTGGTCTCGTACTCCTGAGCTCAAGCAATCCACCCGCCTCGGCCTCCCAAAGTGCTAGGATTACAAGCGCGAGCCACCACACCTGACCCTTTTTTGATTTTAAAAAAGGAAACAATCTAGTTTTAGGGGAAAGGACATTTTATGGGGATTTATTTTCAATAAGGAAAATTATGTTTAAAGTCTCAGATTTTAAAATTCTCTGTGGTAAGTAGAAAATACCAGATAACTTCACAAACATATCAAATTCAAATGAAGTTGAAGTAAATGTCAGGATTTTTTAGCATTGAAATTGTTTCTTTTGTTACAGGTAAGACACTCACTTTACCTCTTAACATTTATAGATAGAAATTGAGGTTTTCAGAATTTGAGCCTTTCTCAACAACAAGTTCTCAAATGGAATATTACCTACAGTGATTCTCTCTCTCTCCACATGGCTACAAGATCCACCAAGCCATCAGGAAGACCTGGGAGTCATCACTGACTTCTTCCTGGTCCCACAGAAGCATTCAGTGTCTGCATTAGAACAACTGCCTCCAAACTAGTCCTCTTTGTAGTAGTCTTCTTCTGTACTTGTTCTTTCTAATTAGTCTCTATTGCTGCCACCAATAAAAAATAATATTTTCTGAATTTAGAAACAAATGAAGTAATATATTCATCCAAAATCCAACTTTTCTGGACAAGTGCCTAGTTATCAAAACCCACCACCCACGGAGGAGGCAACATTATGGTACATTAAAGTCCAAAGTATAATTCTAAGTCTCACAAATGTTCTCAGAGTGAAATCACTGAATACACCTGGATTATCAGTTACCTGAAGACAATATAGTTTTAGGGAAAAGGATATTTTAGGGGATTTATTTTCAATAAATCTGTCTTATGCAGATAGTCCCTGACTTACAATAGTCCAGCTTAACAATTTTTCGACTTTATAATGCAGTGAAATGCATTCCTTCAAGGTTCTTCTACCGAATGCGTTTCACTGTATTATTGTAAAGTCGATCTTTTCCCAGGCTCATGATATGTGGTACAATTATACCCTCTCCGATGCTGGGTGAAATCATCTAACACAAAGCCTATTTTATAATAAAGTACTGAATATCTTGTATAAGGTATTGAATGCTGTACTGAAAGTATTATTGTTATTATTATTATTATTATTGAGTCAGAGTCTCACTCTACCACCCAAGCTGGAGTGCAGTGGCATGATCAGGGCTCACGGCAGTCTTGACTGTCTGGGATCAATCAATCCACGCCTGCCTCAGCCTCCCAAGTAGCTGGGACTACAGGTGCACCCCACCATGCCCAGCTAATTTTTTGTATTTTTTGTAGAGATGGAGTTTTGCCATGTTGGCCAGGCTGGTCTGGAACTCCTGGGCTCAGGCAATTCACTCACCTCCACTTCCCAAAGTGCTGGGATTTCTGGTGTGAGCCATGCTAAAAATGTTCTGAGCATGTTTAAAGTAGGCTGGGCTAAGCTACGATGTTCAGTGGATTAGGTATGTTAAACCCATTTTTTACTTACGTGTATTTTCCATTTATGATGGGTTTAACATACGTAATCACACCACCATCCTAAGTACAAGAGCATCCGTACACCTTTGCAACTTACATTGCACCCTGCAAGGTGGGTGCTATCTATATGTTCCCACTGTTCTCAGCTTGTCAAGGAACTCGCTTAGGAAGCTCAAAGTTCTGTGGCTGAGGGAGAGTCTTACCTGATCATCTACATTCTAGAGAGAATGATGTGTTTCTCCTCCTTCTTCTTTATCCTGAGCAATTACCTAAAGTTAATGAAATACAGCCAAGTGATGTAAAGGGCTGCTTTGCCTCCCCTTTTATGACTCCTACAAAGCCCTCTGGTTTGTTGATAAAATCCTCTACCAGATATTTAAAAATCTATCAGCATTTGGCTTTTTAACACTGTTTTAGGCACACAGTGTTCTATTAATACAAAAAGAGAAAGTCGTCCTCTTAATGCATCAACATAGAGGTGAAATGAACTTGATTTCAGTTCACTTTGTCTTAATCCAAATTATTAATTCGCTTAACAAATAATGCACATTGTAAGAGTATCATGGGAAACTTTGGAAACAATTGTGTAAATTATGACTGCTAGTCGTACAAGACATTCTTGGGAAATAAAAAACCATAACCAATAGCTAAATACACCACTGTCAAATTTCAACACTTGTCATATTGATTTGTAGGGGATGGGATGAACAAACAGAGCTGAAGTTCAAAATCATGTCTCCTAAATAATTTAGATGCGATTTTAATCATTTTGGTCTTATTTGGCTTGTACCATTACAACAGAAAAGCCCAATCATTCTATAAGAAAGTCAATATAAAAATAACTCACTGAGATCCTTCTTATTCCTTCATCTCTCTGAACCAGAATTCAGCCCTTCCTCTAGTTTCTATAGGAAATTATCTCTAAACATTTCATGATTCTCCTCAACTTTGCATAAGAGTAGGGGGTTCCTGAGAAGTTTCGTAGAACTTCTACCAGCTCTATCTTCCAATCTCTCTTCTTTCCTACATAGGAATTGAAGAAACATCTTCTGTTAGTTAAATCCAGTGGAGTTTCACTGCCTACCTAAAGGAGTTCTTCTGGCCAGGTGCAGTGGCTCACGTCTGTAATCCCAGCACTTTTGGTGGCTGAGGCAGGTGTGTCACCTGAGGTCAGCAGTTGAAGACCAGCCCGGCCAACATGGTGAAACCTTGTCTCTACTAAAAATACAAAAATTAGACGGGCATGGTGGTGCATGCCTATAATCTCAGCTACTCGGGAGGCTGAGGCAGGAGAATCACTTGAACCTGGGAGGCAAAGGTTGCAATGAGCCAAGATCATGCCACTGCACTCCAGCCTGGGCAACAAAGTAAGACTCAATCTCAAAAAGAGAAAAAAAAAAAAAAAAGTTAAGAAAAGTAGTTCTTCCAAACAAATACTCTTGCTAAAAGAAGTTCTGCAAATATGTATACGTATACTACTTTATTCGCTGCTTTTGCTCTCATTTCTCAATTAGCTCTTGCTGCATTCCCCTAGCCCTTGAGCTTTTTATCTCAAAGTTTGATAATTCCTTGAACCTGAGAACATAACGGGCTTTTCTGCTTTGATTCTTAGCTCTGAATTTTGCAATTAACGTTTTGCTCAATTCACTTCTGCCTACTCCAGGTTCTTACCTACCTTGAAGTCCATCTTAGCTTTGGCTTAACCCTGTCCTCCCCGTTCCCCCAATCCATTAAGGTGTATCTGGTATCAATTCCACATATGCCGTCTAAAATTCTCACTCTTGAGCTTCCGACCTATATTCCCAAGATTCTACTATGTTTTCCCAGGTTCTTCAAATGCAATAAAATATATAACTCATGATCCCTCCTCTTTTCCATACTCTTCTTTCTCTGAGTTCACAAAGTCATCATGCCTCTAATCACCCAACCTAGAGACTTCAATTTTCCTAGATTCCTCCCTCTTGCTCAGCTCTCTATATCCAAGTACACAGCAAATTCTGTCAGTTGGACTCCCTACGTATTTTTCATTTACTTCCTCTACTCTTGCTCTCACTCACCAAATTTAGACCTGTATACCATCCTTTTCCTCTTATGTCTCCTTGGGATCATACCAAGTTAATAATTACCTTTCCATTTTCTCCCATTACTCAGTACCACGTTTTCACACAAAATAGACCCTCAATAAATATTCATTGGTTTTAGAAGAGTCCTCAAATCCTTGAAATCTCATAACTTTTCTTTTCTTGTCATCCATAAGTTATCTCTCTCTGTCTGCAACTTCTTGCCTCTTCAGAATTCTTCTGACCTACTGTTGGTTATCTTCTTTTCAACTCAAATCAAAATTGTTCTATTACCTTTATTGCCTATTAACTAAATGTGTTAATGTCCACCATTCTAGCTCAAACCTACATTTCCATTTTTACTGATCATACTCTTCACTCAGTCTTGCCAAATCCAACTACTAGTCATTCTCCATTTTCCTGCCTCTCTACCTTTGCTCATGTTGCCCCCAACACACACATGGTCTTTTCCTCACATCTTTCCTTGTCAAAACTTTCCTAGTTAAGGCTGAGAATTTCTCTCTCCCTCTTTTCTATTTGAGAGTTTGAGAAAATTTATAGCTTGCTTTGTACAGGTACTTTATTTCTCCTACCAGGAAAGCAGTATCATAGAGTTGTTCAAAGCAGTGTTTTTCAGACCGCCTGCAACAGAATAACTAGAGTCATGTTAAAAATACAAAAACAAAACCAAAAACCTTCTAAATCAGAGTCTCTTGAGGTAGAACACAGTAAAAAGAAGCTCCTGGCTGGGCACAGTGGCTCCCAACACCTAGGGAGGCTGAGGAAGGAGGATCTCTTAATGTCAGGAGTTTGAGACCAGCCTGAGCAACATAGCAAGACTCCATCTGTACAAAATACACACACACACACACACACACACACACATATTTTAATTAGGCACAATGGCATGTACCTGTAGTCCCAGCTACTTGGGAGGCTGAGACTGCAGTGAGTTTGAGACTGCAGTAGGCTATGATCACGCCACTGTACTCTACCTTGGATGACAGAGCAAGACCCTTTCTCTAAATAAATAAAATAAAAATAAAAAGAAGCTCCCCAGTAAAGTGCCCATAAAGTTGGAGACCTAGGCCAGGCGCGGTGGCACACACCTATAATCCCAGCACTTTGGGAGGCTGAGGCGGGTGGATCACGAGGTCAGGAGTTCAAGACCAGCCTGGCCAAGATGGTGAAACCCTTGTCTCTACTAAAAATACAAAAATTAGCCGGGCATGGTGGTGGGCGCCTGTAATCCCAGCTACTTGGGAGGCTGAGGCAGGAGAATCACTTGAACCTGGGAGGCGGAGGTTGCAGTGAGCCAAGATTGCACCACTGCACTCTAACCTGGGCAACAGAGCAAGACTCTATCTCAAAAAAAAAAAAAGTTGGAGACCTTTGAGTTGCATAAATGGGCCTTGAAGTCAGAATTGGGGTTGCATTCCAGTTATATCTTTCTTTTTTTTTTTTTTTTTTTTTTTTTTTTTTTTTTTTATTGAGACGGAGTCTCACGCTGTTGCCCAGGCTGGAGTGCAGTGGCGCGATCTCGGCTCACTGCAAGCTCCGCCTCCCGGGTTCCCGCCATTCTCCTGCCTCAGCCTCCTGAGTAGCTGGGACTACAGGCGCCCGCCACCGCACCCGGCTAATTTTTTGTATTTTTAGTAGAGACGGGGTTTCACTGTGGTCTCGATCTCCTGACCTTGTGATCCGCCCGCCTCGGCCTCCCAAAGTGCTGGGATTACAGGCTTGAGCCACCGCGCCCGGCCTCCAGTTATATCTTTCTTAAAAGATAATTTTCAGAAAAAGCTAAAATCATGACTGATACAGATAGAAAAGGAAATAATGTCAAAGATTTTATTTAACTAATTCAGTGAGGGAATCAGGCAGATGTTACAACCTGTTTTTAAGCAAATCCGAAAAAGACATACTGAGTTGTAAAATGGCTCAAAGACAATTAAAGTCAGGAATCAGATGATCTGGAAGGTGCTGTCTAAGCAATGTGGAATTTTCTTTTTCTTTTTTTTATTGTTATTATTTTTCGAGGCAGAGTCTCATTCTGTTGCCCAGGCTGGAGTGGTGGCACGATCTCGGCTCACTGAAACCTCTGCCTCCTGGGTTCAAGTGATTCTCATGCCTTAGCCTCCGGAGTAGCTAGGATTACAGGTATGCACCACCATGTCCAGCTAATTTTTTAATTTTTAGTAGAGACGGGGTTTTACCATGTTGGCCAGGCTAGTCTCGAACTCCTGACCTCAGGTGATCTGCCCGCCTCAGCCTCCCAAAGTGTGCAGCCAGCAATGCAGGATTTTCTATTGAAGCATAAATTTTTTGTACACCTTTTCCTAGCTATATGACTTCGAGTGTGTTACTTAACTTCTCTGAACCTGTTACTTTATCTGTAAAATAGTAATAAGATTTTTTTATGTTTGTGAATTTCTTTATTCTATATGTGTGTATATATATGCATATGCATATTTTTTGAGATGGGGTCTCACTCTGTTGTCCAGGCTCAAACGATCCTCCCACCTCAGCCTCCCAAGTAGCAGGGACCACGGCCTGTGCCACCATGCCCAGCTAATTTTTATATTTTTTGTATTTTTAGTAGAGAGGGGGTTTCACCATGTCACCCAGGCTGGTCTCAAACTCCCGGACTCAAGCGATTTGCCTGCCTCAGCCTCCCAAAGTGCTGGGATTGTAGGTGTGAGCCACCGTGCCTGACCAAATAGTGATAATAATAGTTTATAATTTAAAAAAAAAAAACTTTCATGGGGATAATACCTAATAGAGTTGGTAAGAATTGAATGAGTTAATGAGTGCCAAGAGTTTAGGACAGTGTAGAGCAAATTATGCTCAATAAACATTACATCATCATTGTCATCATCGTCATTGTTGTAATAACTATAAGTTCCTTGAGGCTCATTCTTATTTATTAATGAATGTATATGTGCAATCAATCTACTGAAGTGTATTAAATATCTATTTATGCTAACTTTGGATGAATAATAAAATAATTCCTGTCCTCAAGGAGTCCAGACTAGCAGAGAAAATGAGGACTTAAACAAATAACTACACGTGATATAATACATAAAAAATAGAGTTTTTTAAGCACAATTGACAAAATGACTATGTGTAAAGTGTACAGAATGCATACAGAAAGGCATTATAAATGTGAATTTGAGCTGAATCTTAAAAGGTGAGCAGGTAATCCCTAAGGAAGCACAATGTGGTAATAACTATTATCCCAGATCATGTTTTTCTTATTTAGTTTGTGCAAGATCCATATAATAATGAATCATTTCTAACTCAGTAGAGAGAGGGTTTCACCATGTCGCCCAGGTTGGTCTCGAACTCCTGGACTCAAGTGATTTGCCCCCCTCAGCCTCCCAAAGTGCTAGGATTATAGGCGTGAGCCACTGCACCTGACCAGATAGTGATAATAAGATAATACTTACTACGTGTCAGGCACTATTCTAAAGAAACATCATTACCCTGTTCTTTTTTTTTTTTTTTTTTTTTTTTTTTTTTGAGACAGAGTTTCATTCTTGTTGCCCAGGCTGGAGTGCAATGGCGCGATCTTGGCTCACCACAACCTCCGCTCCAAGTGATTCTCCTGCCTCAGCCTCCCGAGTAGCTGGAATTACAGGCATGCACTACCACACCTGGCTAATTTTGTATTTAGAGAGATGGGGTTTCCCCATGTTGGTCAGGCTGATCTTGAACTCCTGACCTCAGGTGATCCGCCCGCCTAGGACTCCCAAAGTGCTGGTATTACAGGTGTGAGCCACCGCACCCGGCCTATCCTGTTCTAGAAAAAAACCTGAGGCTTAGAGAAGCCTAGCAACTTTCCCAAAATGATACAGCCACTGAGACGCAAGACCACAATTCATTACAGGTAACCTGTTTCCAAACCGAGGAAGGATCATCTCAATTTTTCTAACAGGAGAATCAAAATCCAGAGAGACTAAGAGATCTCAGAAAAGAGATTTATTAGAACTTGGGTTTCTGGTGTTGAAGCCCAGGCAGATGGGGAGGAAGAATACCACAGAATGAGTGAGAACATGCGAAACCACGGAAGCATGGAGGAGCTGGGCCTGTCCCCCAGGAACCACAAATGTTTGGAACTCAGTATGCATTTATGGAAACAGCAGGAGAAGCTAGGCCACTAAAGTGGTCAAGGATTATGAAAAATAAACTATGCTACACCGAATTACGTAGACTCTGCCCTGGAGGAGATGAGGAAACAATGAAGGATTTTAAGCAACAGAATAAGGAGAACAAAAGTTTAGAAATGGGGCAGGGCAACCAGTTATGAGGCAGCCAGGACTAGTGTTATTGAGATCAAGAGTATTGAAGTCAGACAAACCACCAGTTATTATGACCTTAGGAAAAAGAACCTCTTTGAGCCAGAATCTTCTCATCTGTAAAATTAATATAATAATAGGGCTATTATGAGGCCTAAATGAGAGTACACAGACCATTGTGCTATCTAGATCTGATCCTGTATATCAGATCTAGTCAGCATTCAATAAATGATGGTGGTAACATTGTTTATTGTTATTGATGTTGTTATGATACAAATCTATTGAGAGCTAGTTTCCATCTATTTGAAGGAAGAACATATTAGATACACTTACTGATACTCTTTTGCTTGGGTAGTTTAGAAATAAAACTAATGCTGCTTGATTTTTTCAGGTGCAGTAAATTGATCTATATCAAAACAGCAAAGCCCCAGGAGCACAAAAAGAACTAGATTTCAGGAATGGCATGAAGAGTTCTGTTTATCAAACATTTCTTGTGTCCCTACAGTGTGTCTAATACTCTATGAAGTGGAATATATATAAAAGTTACCACACCATCTCCTTTCAAAAGGGGGCAAGAGTCTACAATAAAATTCCTTTGTTTGATTTCCTCTGTTCCTGATTCCTGGCCTCCTCTCTCATTTACAACCTCACACACACCTCTTAGGTATTTACACTACTCCTGTGGAAGTGATCTGGGTTTCCCTACTTCATTACTCCCATCTTGGACTACCTCCTTTCCTGGCTCCTCCAGCTGGATGAGTTGGATTACACATTTTTTGATCCAAACCAATGTCTCATTGTGGCCAAGAAACCTTGCTACTAGAGTGAAATTAAACCATTTCTCTCATAGCTGGCAGTAGAATTCTTCTCAGAGGAAAACATCTTGCGTCATTATACATATATGGTGTGCCTTGAAAACTTGGGTTAGTAAGAGATAGGATAAGAAGAGGGACTCTTCTATATCAGAAATTAATTTGGAATCAGTAGTGTGGCTACAGTTTACAATAATCTATTGTATATTCTAAAATAGCTATAAGAGAATAATTTGAATTTTTGGCATAAAGGCAAATATTTAAGGTGATGGACATCCTAATTACATTGACTTGATCTTTACAAAGTGTATAAAGGTATCAAACTATCACATGTACCCTGAAAATATGTATATCTATTATGTATCAAGGGAAAAAAAACATTTTTAAGGAGAAGAAAAAGAAATTAACTTGGGGATGTAGAAGGAGTTGGGGACAAGACAGAAGAGATGAGAAAGAGTGAAAAGAAAGGGATGGCAGAGTATCTTCATGGTATGCCTAAAATGCTTTTTTGAAATGTGTACTATTCTAAGTTACTTGTATTTCTTTAACTCCCCTTATTTCTTCCAAATTTCCAGTAGGCTTTCCACTACCCTTAAATTCCCATACCTCTGCAAGACACACACATGGCGTGAGGGGAGGTGGTGGTGAGGTAAATGAAGAAATCACAGGATGGGGCCGAGTTGCAATGCTAGATCAAAAAGGAGCAGAAAGGAGATAGCACACCTAGAGTCCAGCAAAATAGTCCATAAACTGAACCCATTAGCAGGGGCCAGAGGTAGTACTGAAATCAAATGTCTGGAAAAGTGGCAGGATACTTCATGAAATACTGTATAATATAACAGTTGTGTAATAGGGGCTTGAGTCAATGTTATCTAGTTTAAAAACAAAACAGATGATCCCAACTGATATGTGGGTCATGTTTTCCTCAGAAACATTGACTATTTGGCACAATCTATAGGTTTGCCTTTCCAAAATTCTTACTGTCCCTTCCCCAAAGCTATCCACCCTTGTCTTACCCCAGGTTACTGCAACAGTCTCCTTGGGATCAGCAAATAACTTCTTAAAGAATAGGTCAGGCTTTGTGGGCCAGATGGTCACAGTTACTCAACTCTACACTTAAAGCCAGGAAACAGCAATAGCCAATACATGAATGATTCAATACAAGGGTTATGTTCCAAACCTTTATTTACAAAAACAGGCAGTGGACCTTCTGTCCTGCTCTTTCTGTTCTCCAGTTGTTGTCAAGGTACTCTTTCTAAATGTCACTCCTCTACTGAAAACTTGACTGGCTAATTGGTAGGGAAGAACCTCGGATTGCTTTAACTGTTATCTACAATCCAAAGCCTGCTGCTAGTGTACCTTCTGCTTTGCTGCTGTAGCTTGCAGAGAGATTGAGGAACCACAACTCCGATACTTTCTGATGCAATGACTAAAGTTTTGAATGGTTTCACGTCTGCCTTCCTCTCTAAACTTAAGTTGTTTATCTTCCCTTTGGCTCCTGATTGCTTACGTCAAATCTTGTTTGCAGTCTTGTATATGGTGTACTTTATGTTTGGTAATTTTTCTCTTAAAGCAATTTTGGTTTGCCTTTTTGACCAATACTCACTTTTCAAATATCATGTAGTGTGAATATTCCATGTGGCAAGCCTACATGACTTAATAATTTAGTCCTCACTTAATCATCACAATAATACTATGAGGGATTTCCTTTTATTATTCCCATTTTACAGTATACATAATTAAGACCTAAAGAGGTGCTGCCCACAGTGACTCACACCTGTAATCCCAGCACTTTGGGAGGCCAAGGCAGTCGGATCACGAGGTCAGGAGATTGAGACCATCCTGGTAACATGGTAAAAACCCTGTCCCCACTAAAAATACAAAAAATTAGCTGGGCATGGTGGCGGGCACCTGTAATCCCAGCTACTTGGGAGGCTGAGGCAGGAGAATTGCTTGAACTCGGGAGGTATAAGTTGCCGTGAGCCAAGATCATGCAACTGCACTGATGGACAATGGAGCAACACTCTGTCTCAAAAAAAAAAAAGAAAGAAAAAAAAGAAAGAGGTTAAGTAATGTGCCAAGAAACAGAATAAGTGGCAGAGCTGATATATGAAGGTAGAAAGTCTGACTCCAGAGCACAAGTTTGTCATTTACACTAATTTGTAGTTTCTGTAGGACCATGTCTGTTTTTGACCTCCTTGAAAACTTCCTGTGTGATCCCAGCAGTCTTCTGTAGTACTCCTGCAAGTTTCATTCTGAATCTTATGTACAGCATGATTGGATCCAAGGCAATCATGACATTTATTAAGCATAGTCACCGTGCTAAGTGCTGTTCATTTGTTACGTGATTTAACCTTCACAGACCCTAATAAGAAAGATAAGGTTATCTTCATTTTACAGATGAAGAAATACAGGCACAAATAATGCATTCAAGGTCACATTAGAAGGGGAGCTAGAATTTAAACTCGTGTAGTCTGACTCCACAACTCATACTCATGGATGCACAAGTAAGTAGAAAGCCTGAAGAATTCCTCAGGCCTCATAGGATGGGTGAAGTTAAATGATTCAGGCTTTAATTATCCAGGATAGGAGATAAGGGACTAAGTAAGTTTTAGTTATTTATCGCTGCCTAACAAATGATCACAAAACTTAGTGGTTTAAAACAACAATCATTTATCAGTTAACAATTCTGTGGGGGGTCAGTATTTGGGCTGGATTTAGCTGGGAAGTTCTTCTGCTGGTTTCACCTGAGCTCACTCATGTAGTCACAGTCACCTGGAAGGTTGGTGGGGTCTTGATGGTCCAAATAACCTCTCTGGTGATCAAGACCAGTTCACAGATGTCTAACCTGTGCAGTGGCATAGAGCACTCACTTGGCAGGGTTTATTATTCTGTTGCTGCCATTTAAAAATTATTAATAATTATGGTACAAGAGATCTCACTGGGCCTCGCAAGTTGGTGCTGGAAGTCAGTTGGGCATCCTTCTCCATGTAGACTCTTATCCTCAAAGAAGCTAGCCAGCCAGGCATGGTGTAATCCCAACACCTTGGGAGACCAAGGTAGGAGGATCACTTGAGCCCAGAAGTTAGTCACCAGCCTGGGAAACAGTGAGATTCTATCTCTACCAAAAAAAAAAAAAAAAAATGTAATTAGCCAGGTGTGATGGCATGCACTCATAGTCCCAACTACTTGGGAAGCTGAGGTGGGAGGATTGCTTGAGCCACAGAGGTTGAGGCTGCAGTGAGCCATGATGGCACCAATGCACTCCAACCTGGGTGACAGAGTGAGACCTTATATCAGAAAAAAGGGGTGTGCTTAGCCCAAGTTTCTTCACATGATGACAGGAACTTTCCAAGAGACTGAGAGCAAGGCTTCTTAAGGTCCAGGCTCAAAATTCCCATATCATTATTTTTATGCATTTTTTGGTCAAAACAAGTCATAGGCCAACATGGACACAATGAAGTAGAGATCTGGAGTCCATCTCTTAATGAGAAAAACAGAAAAGTCACATTGCACAGGGGCATATATAAAGAGATGGGACAAGATTATGACTATTTATTGCAATCTACCACAGAAGACACACGTGGTTAAGGTAAAAGGAAATAATTTCAGTTTGGGACGTGTTGTAGTTGAGGTCTCTCCTGTGGTAAATTCATGCAAAGGTATCCAGTATTTGGATAACATATATGGGTCTAGAACATAGAAGAGAATCCTGGTTGGACATACGAATTTCAGAATTGTCAATATGCAGGTAACAGGTTTCTGAATAAACAGATCGGTACTCCCAATAACACTGCATTACATTAAGGTGAAGGCTAACAAAGAGATAGAGTCAATCCCTTGGGACACCCAAATATCTGAGTGGACTCTTATTTACATACAGCTCAATCTCCCTCTCTGCCTGTGGTCCTATCCACTTTCTGCAGCCAGCTCAAGGTCAGTACTTCTGGGGGAAGTACAGCCTGCTCTGATACATCCAGATATGGCTACTTACAGTCTGATGACCTATAACATAAAAGAAAGATACTCAATCCCCACTTTCAACCCAATATGCAAGGTTAGAACAGAAACAGAATTAACCACAATAAAAACTTCCATTTGAAAAATAAAAGAATGGCAACCTGAAACAATCAGTAGTCCTTAATTGCCTGTTGGTTTGTTTGTTTGTTTGTTTTCTTTCCAAGGAGAAATCTCTCCACTGGCCATGACATAAATTCCTTGATTAACCTCATCTGGGCCCCTGGGTTTACCCCTCTGGGAGGTTCTTCCTTGTGCGTTATTCTTCAGGTTAAAAATTGAAGTGGATGTTGGAGAATATGTTTTCCTAGAGACTGCCTTAGGATATGAACAATGACTGGCATTTCCAAGTCAGATTTGTGGTTTCTTTAGCAATAGAATTTCTTCAAAAACTTAGTACAAGGCTGGGTGTGGTGCCTCACGCCTGTAATCCCAGCACTTTGGGAGGCCGAGGTGGGCAGATCACCTGAGGTCAGGAGTTCAAGATCAGCCTGTCCAACATGGGGAAACCCTGTCTCTACTAAAAATACAAAAAGTAGCTGGGCATGGTGGCACTCACCTGGAATCCCAGCTACTCGGGAGTCTGAGGCACAAGACTCACTTGAACCCAGGAGATAGAAATTGCAGTGAGCCAAGGTAGCACCACTGCACTCTAACCTGGGCGACAGAGCAAGACTCCATCTCAAAAACAAACAAACAAAAATGCAGTACAGTAGTCCCCACTTATTGGCCTAGGATATGTCTGTCCCAAGACACTCAGTGGATGCCTGAAACCACAATGGTACTGAACCCCATTGCCATCAATCAGAACATGTTTAGATGTTCATGTCTGTTACCCACAAATTTAATGCCTTTTTCATTATAACAAGACACTAATCACACACTGTGGCTGTAACTTTTGCAAGTTGAGATGCCACAACAAAACTAACATGAATTTTTTTCCTTCTTCACAATTTCATGGACAGAAGATGCATTCTTACTGTAGATCTTTCTTAATAGTCTCAGCATACAATTTTTTTCTTTCTTTATTAAATTGAGAACTTTTGCCTTTTTATTAAAAGGAAGCACTTTATGGCTTCTCTGTGATATCTGAATAGCCAGCATCACTAATCTTGTGCTTTGGGGCTATTATTAAGTAAAATAATGAACACAAGCACTGCCATACCAAAACAGTGGATCATAACTGGGAGAGCTACTAAATGACAAATAGGTGGGTAGCATATACAGCATGGACATGCTGTACGAAGGCAGGATTCACCTTCCAGGAGGGATGGCTGTGATAGCATAATATTTCATCATGCTACTTACAAGGGTGTACAATTAAAAACTTATGAATTGTCTATTTCTGTAACTTTTCATTTAATATTTTTGGAAATCATGAAAAATGAAACCATGGGGGACTTGTAGGCTTCTCTGCCATTTGTCACCCATCCATTACATGTGCCAGTGATAGGGACAGGAGGCAGGGAAATTCTGGGCAGAAGAGGGCAGGTCCCTGGTGAGGTTCCTACCCCCAAGCCTGGAACCATGGCCCAAAGAGGGAATGTGCACTCCTGTTTTCCAACTCAAATGCTGCCTTTTCAAAAACTACCCATGGCCTGCCCCACCCCCATCCCATACCCATAAAAACCCCAGGCTCCACCAGCAGAGAGAAGAGAAAAGAAGAAGCAGCTGGACATCAGAGAGAAGCAGCTTGACTTCAAAGGGACAGCTTGATGGTATGACTTTGGAGAGGAGTCTGACAGGGAATGGCTGGACTCCAGGGGAAGATTACCTTTCCATTCCATCCCTTTTCCAGCTCCCCTTCCCTCTGAGAGCCACTTTCTTTGGCAATAAAATTCTCCGCATTCACCACCCTTCAATTCGTTCATGCAACCTGATTTTTCCTGGATGTGAAACAAGAGCTTGGGTGCCAAAGGTACGGACCCTAAAGGCTGTCACATTGACCCTCTGCCCTTGCTGGTGGAGAGCAACCACCTCATGAAAAAAGGCAGAGGGCCCACTAAGCTGTTTAACACTTAAGCCGTCCTCAGACAGCACAGCTAAAAGAGCACTGTAACACACACCCTCTGGGGTTTCAGATACTCCCCACTAGACACTGCCACGGGGCCTGCACGGAGTTTTGCTCCTGCCAGCACCCAAAAGCACTCACCCCAGCTCCTACACCTGCTCACCTGCATGCTCCCTCTCATGAGGGGCTGAGCATAATGGGTTCAAGTGAGTGGAGTTTACCCCTGCTAGTGGAGAAGTGGCTGGCTAGCCCCAGTGCCCACACTCCAGGTCCTACCCACGAAGCAGTCAGGGAAAATTTCCTGCTTCACCAGGAACTACAATCCAAGTTATTTTTCAATCTACCTCTTAAATTTGCTCATTCTCTAGTTCCTATCATCTACCCATTCATCTTTTCATTGTTTTAATGGTGGCTATTTTAAAACAATCTTAAAAATAAGTGAGGGCAACTCCCTTAATCTGATCTTTCCTGCAAGGCTAGATCTTTGGCTGAAGA
The DNA here is from genome assembly GCF_037993035.2 of Macaca fascicularis. Taxonomy (NCBI): domain Eukaryota; kingdom Metazoa; phylum Chordata; class Mammalia; order Primates; family Cercopithecidae; genus Macaca; species Macaca fascicularis. The sequence goes on from NC_088375.1 coordinate 139,312,559, forward strand.
ATCTTAATGAGAGAAATTGAAGAAAGTCTCTGAACAACATTCCAATATCCTGTTTGGACTATAGAAATAATTGAACTTTCTAATACTGTGAGACCCCAATATTCTATAAATTCTTCCAAAACCAGACAAGATCGGGCACATTCTGGGTGGTGTGGCCATAGGGTGTACATTCTTTACTTTCTTCCATCCTGCTTGCAAACCCATTATTTCTTACGTGAGCTCATTACTTTCTTGAAAAACCTTGCTAAATGCAGCAAAGAGAAACCATTATACATCTATATTCCAGTCCTTTCCAAATGCCTCCCCTAGAATTCCACTACAGAAGAACATGATCAGCCTTCCAAGTTAAATAGGTAAAATTTTTACCAAATGTTTTATCACAGCATAACAAGGATCAACAGTTTCCCAGCCTGAGAGGTCTGTTTCCTCACTGCCAATTTTCTGACTGTTTAGGCAGTACTGTTTTTGGATTTTAGAACTTTTCCATTTCCAAGTATCAATTTCTGTATTAGTTAGAGTAAAGGCTAAGAGATCCCAGAATCCAGTGACATAAAAAAATAGATGTTTCTCTTCCTCTCACCTAACAGCCTGGCCTAGACTAGAAGAGCAGTTCTGTTCTAGGTTTGCCTTTCCAAAGTTCAGGTCATAGAGGATCCAGGTTCCTTCCATCTTGTTGTTCCACCCTCTTCGAGGATGTCTTCCTCATCTTCATCATCATAGCTGGTCACAGACATGTCCATGAAGGAGAAAGAAAGCAGTCCAAGGCAAGCCATCTTCCTTTAACAAAGTAAGGCAAAAGTTGTATTCATTGCTCCTAGTTATATTTCATTGGCAAGCACTTACTCACAAAACCACTCCTCACTGCAGAGAAGGATAAGAAATGTAGTTGCCAGCTTAGTGAACACATGACCAGCAAGAAGGGGAGAACAGTTTTCAGGGGACAACTATTAATCTGCCACAAAAAGTAAAAAGGAAAGATACTCATGGCTAAGAATCCTTAGAAATGCAAAGACCAAAAGAGGATAAATAAGTTTATTAGAAGAAAAGAAAGTGAGAGCCTGAAAAAAAACATATGGCAAAATCTAGCTGGTGGGTACCCAAGTTTCCATGTTATGATTTCAAGTACTTTTCTGAATGTATTTTATAAATGAAAGTTTTATTTGTTTATTTTTTAAGAGACAGGATCTCACTCTGTCACCCAAGCTAGAGTACAGTGGAACTACCATAGTTCACTGCAGCCTCGAACTCCTGGGCTCAAGTGATTCTCCCACCTCAGCCTCCTGAGTAGCTGGGACTACAGGGATGTGCCACCATGCCTAGATATAATTTTTTTTTTTTTGAGACAGTTTCGCTCTTTTTGCCCAGGCTGGAGTGCAATGGCACGATCTCGGCTTACCGCAACCTCCGCCTCCCGGGTTCAAGAGATTCTCCTGCCTCACCTCCCGAATAGCTGGGATTATAGGCATGCGCCACCACCCCGGCTAATTTTGTATTTTTAGTAGAGACGAGGTTTCTCCATGTTGGTCAGGCTGGTCTTGAACTCCCGACCTCAGGTGATCCACCTGCTTCGGCCTCCCAAAGTGCTGGGATTACAGGTGTGAGCCACCACACCGGCACCTAGATATAATTTTTTAAAATTGTATTGTAGAGATGGGATCTCACTATGTTGCCCAGGCTGGTCTTGAACTCCTGGCCTTAAGCAATCCTTCTGCCTCTGTGCCCCCCAAAGTATTGGGATTACAGGTGTGAGCTACTGTGTTCAGTCAACAGTTTTGTTTTGTTTTTATAATTTTTAGAAAAGTAGATAGGAAAAAAAAGACCTAAGAAGACTATCAAGATAGAACAATAGTGGTATGAGGAGAATCAGAGAAAATGGTATACTATGTCAATGTCAACATGCTTGTCTAAAAGAAAAGAAAAAAGTCAACAGAACAAAAAAAGGTCAAAAAAAGAAAGTTTTGTTCAGTTGGCTAAGAAAAGACAAGAAAGATAAGAAAAGGAAATATTCTTGCTTTCAGATGTCTTATTGTGGAAAGAAAAAAATAATAAAATAATAATTTTTTTTAAAAGGCAATATTCTTTGGACTTGAAAATACAGATGTTATTAGAAAATAATTATGGTAGAAGTTACATTTCAGTTAATTGGGAAATGAAAGAACACGGAAAAATGAGACAGCAAGTGTAGCCTGGTCTTTTTTCAGAACACTGACTTAAGAACAGAAAGAAACAGACAGTTAAGATGACAACTAGCAATGACTAATTCCATTTGTATGAGTACCACTCTCAGGGGCCTGAGCTGGGGTAGCAGTAGTAGGTTGTAAGGTCAAAGAAGGAACTCTTCCTCTCTGCCCTCTGAAGGTTTGCTGAAAACTGAACTGACAACAGGCAGATTAATAGGAGAAAAAGGCATACACAGTTTATTTAACCAGCTGGGGAATGGAGGTGGGGGAAATCACAGGAGTGTGGTTACCCAATAACTCAGTGAAGTCCAGATGCTTATATACCCTTCTTTCTAGGGGAGGAGGAGATGGGGAGTGGGCGTGTAGTGGAAATGAATGAGGTCAAAAAATAATGGCCTGGAATAAAGTTCCTCTGAACTCTGGGAGAGGTGGCCAGAAGGTAAGGGGCAGAACTTCACTGTGAACAAAGGTTGTCTTATTGTACAGATAAATTCTGCCAGAAAACCTCTTGGAGCTGCCCTCAGAAGGATAAATGAAAAGTCTGTCTGGGCATGGCAAAGATGCCCAGTCTCTTTTTTTAATCTAGTGGTAATCTTTCCTGGTTATTTAAAAAAAAATTTTTTTTTTCTTTGAGACGGAGTTTTACTCTTTGTTGCCCAGGCTGGAGTGCATTGGCCCTATCTTGGCTCACCAACACCTCCACCTCCTGGGTTCAAGTGGTTCTCCTGCCTCAGCCTCCCAAGTACCTTGGATTACAGGCATGTGCCACCATGACTGGCTAATTTTGTATTTTTAATGGAGATGGGGTTTCTCCGTGTTGGTCAGGCTGGTCTCGAACTCTCGACCTCAGATAATCCGTCCGCCTTGGCCTCCCAAAGTGCTGGGATTACAGGCGTGAGCCATGGAGCCCAGCCTCTTTCCTGGTTATTTGATAAAATTCCTGGGGAGGGGGTCTTAAGACTATTGCATTTCTTTTGTAAAGAAACTTCGCTAGTCAGATAAGGAAATTCCAGAGACAGAATCCCTCCCTGTGCTTCAGAAAGAAAGAGGATCCCAGAGACAAAGGGCAGGGAAAGGTCAGAGAGAGACCTTGGTTCTGAGTCTTATTTCCGAAGCCTTTCAATTTTCCTTAATTCAAAGGACTGGGCATGCCAAAGTACCACATTTCCGGGCATTGTTTTCTAAGCCCCAACAGAGTCCAAAAGACTACGGTTGTCCACAGGTCTTCTACTGCCCAGCATACATATCGTGCACATCTTGGCTGGGTACAGTGGCTCATACCTGTAATCCAGACCTTTGGGAGGCCGAGGTGGGAGGATCCCTTGAGGCCAGGAGTTTGAGACCAGCCTGGGCAACGTGGTGAGACCCTGTCTCTACAAAAAAAAATTTGTTAAAAGATTAGCCAGGCTGGGCAACATGGTGAGACCATGTCTCTACAAAAGAATAAAATAAAATAAAATAAAATATTAGCGAAGCATGGTGGCATGCACATGTAGTCACAGCTACTCAGAGGGCTGAGGTGGGAGGATCACTTGAGCCCAGGAGTTTAAGGCTGCAGTGAGCTATAATCATGCTACTGCACTCCAGCCTGGGTGAGAAAGAAGAAGAACCGCCTCAGAAAAGAAAAGAAATGCATCTTGAACAGCTGGAAAAACAAGAGTGCTCTGTATCTTAGGTTGGAAAAGTTTCCCCAAAGTTCGGAACTTCTCTTGAATGTGTTGGTTAAAACTTAGAATAATGAGATCTTGGGGCCTCAGAATAATGAGATCTTGGGGCCTCTATCTCCACTCTCACAGTCAGTAACTGCCACTTCTGCATGAGATAGATAGCTTGTTCTCTGGAGAGTCAGGATCCAAACTGGGTGTAGAGATGAAGAAGGACCAGAAAACACCTTAGCCACAGCTGGAGTTTGGGCAAAGCCCTACCCTTTCAGAACATCAACTGAGGTGGAAGGGGTCAATAAACCAATACATCTGGAGAAGCATATGAATCAGCAATAGTAAATCTTATAAACTTCAGGCACCTTTGTTTCGCAGACTAAACTGGAATATTCAACTCTCCCTTCCCCCACCTTCCATTCCAAACTTACATAAGAAGAGACTCAGAGTCAACAAATTCTAAAGTTGGCTCTATTTCTTCAAAGTGGTAGAGAAAGCAGGAATCTCTTGTTCTTATATAATCAAGCCAAAATTCCTTTAAGAAAAAATATTATTTCACAGAGAAAGGATTAGATTTTGTTGTCTCTGAGGAAATTGAATGCTTTTTATTACAACAAATGCTTACATTCTAAGTGACATAGCTGACTTCTCACATTGGTAGGAGAATTCAACCACCATTGGCAGATTCACCATCAACCTTATTCATGAGGCTTGAGCTCACAGCCCCCCAGTTACTGATGTACTCACTCAGATGAAATCTTAGGCATTGTGATACAGAAGAATAAACCAAGGGATGAAACGTCTTTTGGTGGGAAGTGCTTGAATATTTCTGAAGGAGGTAGACAAGGCCACCAGACTGAGGTTTGGAAGAAAGAAATGCAAGGATGAGAGAAGGCATCAGGGGAGTAAAGAGAATGTTCTTGTGAGGCCTAAGTCTGGAAGATCCCCCTGTCGAGTGGTTCCTCAACCCTTTTAGAAAGATCAGTGGAGAGCCACCTAGTGGTAGCTGACAGGGAAAGTTGGCCAAGGTAGGACAAACCTAATATGCCCTATTTATTTGCAAGCTTTATCAGAGAAAGGATCTGTTCCTGTTAGTTTTCAACCAAGCTCTCAGACTCTCTTTGGGTCAGTATATTATAGAGGTATCCAGTATGCACAGGAGAGTGTCATTCTAGGGCAAGTCTGTGTCAATATGTGACTTCTGAGTCATTGGGAGGGCCATGCTTCCTCCATATGCTGACAGGAACATCCACATAATTCACCAAGAAAAGGCTGCCTGGCTACATGTTCAGAATGATCACCTCTCAACATCTGAAATATAACTTTGCTCTGCGCTCAGTAGAAGGCTTCAGTTCCAGGACATAGTCCAACTACATAAAAATAGAATGGTAGTGGAAAGGCACTCTGGCAAAGAGGTAAAAGGTGTGGTTAAAGACTGGAGTGCCATTTTAATGTGGCTGGGCTGTCTGACAGTTTAAAGGAGCTTTGCTGAGCCAGACTGATTGAGGAGGGGTTTTATGGATTTTGCTTTTATTTTTTAATGGGAAAGACTTGAGCTTGTTTTACAGGTTAAGGGTAAAGACACAGTGAGACAGAGTCAGTGGTTCAAGATTCAGGAAAGGATAATTGATGTAGGAAACTGACCATAAAAGGGTTTGTTTAGATTATTAGCATCTTTTCAAAAGGGAAATTAGAGATTCTTCTACATTTCTAAGTTAAGACACAGTTATTCCACAGTTCCATATGCAAATATTAATCCAGTATTACAAAGTGTGAAGACTTCCTCAGGTTCATTTAGGTTATCTTTCAACTTACCCCAAACAAATATAATCAGTAAAGAACTCACTGGAGTGATGGCTTAGAGGAGTCGGGAATCTTAAGTTTGCAAAATAGCTAAGTCACTTGAGATTTATATCAAAAAAGTCTGTCAGTAAATTAACAAACCTGTTTTGTTAGCAAATTGAGAAGGTATTCATGAAGATTCACAAAGTCAACCCTTTTCATCAGCCTAATGTTGATGAAAGATGAACAGGATATGGAAATGCTGAAAAGAAACCAGGTTAAGAGGCATAGCTAGAGCTCTTTCTCTACTGTTGTAAAGTGTTATTGGTTATTTGCACAAAACTTCCAAGAGAAAATAATATTAACCTTTAAGTAGCATATCCGTAATTTTCATTGTGCTGTCTCCTCCTTCTTACTGTGAAATGTGTTTTGTTAAATACATTCCCCTAAACAACATCACTGTATTCCTGAAGTCACTAGATGGCCATGGTACATCCACAGGAAGTTAAGTAAAAGCACCAGCAGTGTTCATTTAACACGGTAAAACCTCCATTTCCTCACCTACAAAAGGGGATAATAATAGTACTTAAGACCATAGGATGGCTGTGAGAGGTGGTTGAGAAAGTACGTACATGCTTACTAAATGGTAGGCAGCACGTGTTCTTATGCATATGATTTTCACAGTAGGTTTGTCATGCTTTTTCTTCATATAAAGTTAAGGAATAATGAATACATAAAAAATGAAGAGACACAATTTGTGTGTTTCTATCAAAAACAAAAAGCTCTGTGGCAGCAGAAAAGAATTTGAGAAGAAACGGCAATGTACACAATGAAGGGGAAAATAAAAACTTAATGAGGATGCCAGACACAGGCTTTTTGGGGAGGGAGGACTCAACTGAGGAGAAAATTAATTGAGTAGATTTCAAAGCAATGTTTAGTGCAGAAACATAATTGCCTTTACTTTACTTATAGGTCAAAAACTGAAAAAACGGTCATTTGAAAATTAAAGAAGCTGCTATTATTGTGGTTGTCATTAATAAACATTATAATGTGGTATGAATGATGCTTCCCATGATAATCTGGGAATGATATTTTCATGTTTTGTTAAACTTGGAACTGATGAGGCATTTGGGGTGTACAAGGCTAGGGCAACGGATTTATAAACATGTCTGAAAAGACATATCTGCGATAAATCAACATAAAGTGAAAAAGAGAAAGAATAAAATTGTGGTGTCCTAGTAATTTCACTAAATTCATCTTAAACAAGGCTTGAGTCAATCTATCGATCTATCTATCAAGAGAATCCTTTTTGAATGTACTTGGAGAAAAAGCAAGAAAAATTTCGGAAAAGCAATCCTTGACTGAAATAAAAAATCCACTTAAAAAATCATTTTCCTCCTATTTAGTTTTATAAATGAAAAATCAGACATAGTAAATAATATTTCTATCTGGTTTTATTTAATATATAGCACAGTAGCTGGTATAAATATATAATTTTTTCTTTTATTATTTTATTTATTAATTTGTTTATTTTGAGACGGAGTCTCGCTCTGTGGCCCAGACTGGAGTGCAGTGGCGCGATCTAGGCTCACTGCAACCTCCGCCTCCCAGGTTCACACCATTCTCCTGCCTCAGCCTCCTAAATAGCTGGGACTACAGGCACCTGCCACCACGCCCAGCTAATTTTTTTGTATTTTTAGTGGAGACGGGGTTTCACTGTGTTAGCCAGGATGGTCTTCTGACCTCGTCATCCGCCCGCCTCGGCCTCCCAAAGTGCTGGGATTACAGGCGTAAGCCACCAAGCCCAGCTGTTTTTGTTTTTTGTTTTTAAGACAGAGTCTTGCTCTGTCACCCAGGCTGGAGGAGAGTGGCACCATCTCTGATCACTGCAACCTCCGCCTCCCGGGTTCAAGTGATTCTCATGCCTCAGCCACCCTAGTAGCTGGGACTACAGGCATGCAGTACCATGTCCCGCTAATTTTTGGCATTTTTAGTAGAGACAGGGTTTTACTATGTTGGCCAGCTGGTCTTGAACTCCTGGCCTCAAGTGATGCCCGCCTCAGCCTCACAAAGTGCTGGGATTACAGACATGAGCCACTGCACCCAGCCTACAATAAATAGTTTTAATGATAATGTAGAAGATACAAGTGTGGGCTATAGAGTCAGGTTGACTATGATTAAATCCCGACTCTACCAATTCCTGGCTTTGTAACCCAGAGCAAATGATATCATCTCTCTGTACCTCAATGTCCTCATTTGTCAAATGGGTATCAGAAGTGTCTAATTAGTTAATCCATGTTTGGAGTACCTGGCATATAATAAATACACAATGAATGCCCATTATGGTAAGTATTAAATAGTTGCTTAGCCTTCAAGGGCTAGCATTTAAAGAGTCCTAGGTAGTGGCTTCATCCAGGAAAAGGTTGTGACTCAAATATATATTAGTATATTTAAAAAGGAAAAAAAAATCTATACTAAGATTATTTGGGTTGTACTGGGACAATTTTTATCACCCATCCTGCCCAGTCTTCCAGATGATCTTTAACAGTAAAGTGTATAACCATCACTCCTGGTGGTCACATGGTCCCAGTTCTGTCTCTGACCCAGACTAAGAAATTCCTTCCAGTTTTATCCTACCTTGTCATGGACAGGCATGATGCTGACCAAAGTGGTGTCCCTGGTTGTTGCATAAAAGCATTCTTTTTTATCTATACTTTTCTGCCCTTATTAAGATTGATGATGGTTGAACTCTGGTGGGAAGGGGCCTAGCTGCCAGGATCCTTAGCAGCCCACATTCCCAGGCAGCCCATAAAAAAACAGGTTGAATGACTTTTCTCCAGGAGGCTCTGTCAAGAGGCATACAGTTTACAGAGTCAGGCTCATTGTTAAGTCACTGCTTGGGTGTTAACTGTTATTACCTTACCACTGTACCCCCAGTGCCTAGCTTAGTGTGCAGCATATAATAGATATGAACTGACCTAAAATGAATTGAAAGCCTGCCTACATTCCTATTTACTTAAATCCTCAGAAGCCTCTCAGATCATCCATTATCATCCTAATTCCTATCTCTATAGTTCCCCCAATCTGACCCAACCTCTGCTCCACACCACCCTTCGAAGCCTTTCACAGCACCTTTTGGGCCTCTTGACATATAACCTGCAAATTTTCCCTCTATCTTAAGCTTCTCTTTGAATGTCTTCTTCACTTCCCTTCTTAAGCTGAAGGCTTGCTCTCTCACACTTCCCCAGTATGTCTCTCAAATAGAAGCCTTTTGTTTCTCACTCCCACAGGTGGTGGGGAGGGCATCCCTCTTTCTGTCTGTTGCTGCTTCCACACCACTCTCCTCCTTCTTTCAAAACTCCAGTTCCTTTGAAGTTCTTGCCATGTAGTTGTATCATCTTGTATCAGTCAGTATCTGTATCCCCAATAGCATACAGATGGCATACTTGTATTAGGTCAATTTGAGGATGAGTTATAAAGGGGTTATTTACAAAGCTGTGAATGTGGTAGGGAAAGCATAAGGGATTGTGCAGTAACCTAGGGCTAGTAACAGTGGAGCTGGTACCACCCCCTAGATCTGAAGGAACAAAGAAAGGAAATGTGGAGACCCAGAAGAAAATATATGTATAGAAAAGGCCATACCAAAAATAGCAGAAATCTTCAGTTCAGGGACACAGCCTTCCCTCCATCAGATCTTCTGCTGAAGATCATCACTGGCCAAATTCAACCAGAATCAGAGGGCAAGGAAACCTGTTGATTTAGTCCCTAAGTCTCAGCTAACATGGAACTGAGTGAAGTGGGAAAGCATGGAGAATGAATCTGGAGAGACAGATGGAAGATATCCAGCTCATACCCATTGATCTTTTTAATTGCTACCACTCTCCAATTTTTTACTCTTTGAACACATGAGCTCCTAGCTAAGTGATTTCAGGATCCAGTGATATTTTTCATCCATTCCCAGTGATACTCTAAATACCACTACCGGTGATAACACAACATTCACTTCAAGCATTCCACTCTCTGACCACCATTTCCTATGTCTATAGTTCACTTACTCTAGTTCTTTCATTGCAATTTTTCAATCTTCTGGGGGCCTCCAATCCACAGATCTTACTACCATGCTACTATTCATCCACTCCCCCACCCCCACCCTCCTGTCTTCATTTTCCACTAGGATTACATGAAATTCCACAGACCTCACTCCCTTGAAGAGCGTCTCCTCTCTCCTTTGTATTCATCCATCAATACTCCAACTCTAGTCAACTGTCATGGTATGTTTTGTGCTAGTATAACAGAATACCTGAAACTGGGTAATTTATAATGAACAGAAATTTATTCCTCATGGTTCTGAAGGCTGGGAAGTACAAAATCCAAGGATGGCAGTTGGTGAGGGCCTTTTTACTGAATCATTCCATGGCAGAAGGTAGAAGGGCAAAAGAACATGAAGAGAGCAAGAGATGGAACTTGCAGCATCAAGTCCTTTCATAATGGCACTATTCCATTCATCAGGGGGAGCCCTCGTGAACTAAACACCTCCCATTAAGCCTCACCATTCAACAAAGTTCCACTGGAGGTTAAATTTCAAACACATGCTTTTTGGAGGACACAGTCAAACCATAACGCAACAACTATCTGCCTTTTCCACTGGGAGGAAAATACATAAAATTATGCTGACTGGTTTCTCATTATATCTGCTATCACAAGCCTCAAATGGGCATTATAATCTGCCCAGAAACCCTACACTGGTCCTGGTGAGTGTGCCAATTACTCTTTAAGATGATTATTTCATACCTTCTCCTTCTTCAAGCTTCCCACACTGTACACTGTCCACACTCTCATTGACTCACCACAAATTCTACAAACATCCCTGTATCTGCATTCATCCCTGTTCTCCATTCTGTTATGATGGAAAGAGGGTTGTTCCTCCTATCAAAGTCCAACCTCTCCACTTGTGCTCCAGGTTCCAAACCATTCCATCTTTTGAAGATACTTGTTCCTGTGCTCATTCTTTTTCCCTTCTGCACCAATTTTCCTCTACCAGCTCTTTTTTAACATCAATATGTCAATTAACTCCTGTCTTAAAAAAATAAGGTTCCTCGATTCCAAATTCTCCTCCATCTCCCACCCAATTTATCCATTCACCTCAAAGAAAAACTTGCAATAACTGGAGACTGTTTTTTTCTTTTTCTTGTCCCATTCTCTCTTCTCATTTCCATCTGCCTTCCGTCACTACCTTATTTAGATCTCCAGTGACTAACCTGTTCCCAAGATATCTGATCCCACCTGTCAACAGCATGTGACATAGCTGACTACACTCTCATTCTTTGATTATTTTCCTTTCTTGGTTTTTTGGGACACCATTCTTTGCTAATTTTCCTCTTATCACCCCTTTTCTTTTCCGTCTTCTTTGCTGGCTCAATTTCCTCTACTAGACCTCTGAATGTTAGTGACTCCAGACTCTTCTCTATCCTGCATTGTCCAATACAGTAGCCACTAGCCACATGTGTCTATTTAAATTTAAAATAATGTAAATGAAATAAAACTCATTTCCTCAATCACACTAGCCATATTTCAATTGCTTAAAAGGTATATGTAGATAGTATACAACATGGATACAAAACATTTTTATCATTGTAGAAAGTTCTGGCCAGGCACGGTGGCTCACACCTGTAATCCCAGCACTTTGGGAGGCCAGGGCAGGTGGATCACCTGAGGTCAGAAGTTCAAGACCAGCCTGGTCAACATGGTGAAACCCCATCTCTACTAAATATACAAAAAAATTAGCCAGGCATGGTGGTGGGCACCTGTAATCCCAGCTACTTGGGAGGCTAAGGCAGGAGAATTGCTTGAACCCGGGAGGCGGATGTTGCAGTGAGCCGAGATCGCGCCATTGCGCTCCAGCCTGGGCAACAAGAGCGAAACTTTGTCTCAAAAAAAAAAAAAAAAGAAAAAAGAAAAGAAAAGAAAAGTTCTCTTTGAGAGGACTGACCTCAACTCTCCTTTGGTGATCTCACCCAATCCTATAGCTTTAAATACCATCTATATGCCAATGAATTCTAAATTTATACCACTAGACCTGACCCAAGCTTCAGGTCTGTACATAAAACTTCCTATCTGGCATAACCACTTGGATGTCTAGCAGGTTATTCAAACTAAAGTCAAAAACAGACCACTTCATTTTCATCCTCTCCTCCCCTTCCCCTACCCACAAAAGCTTGTTTCTCCTTCAGTCTGTCTATTCTTAGCATGTAATACCACCTAACCAGTTTTGAATAAAAATATATTGGAGTCATCTGGATTCCTCTTTGTTTTTTAATCCCCAATATCTAATCCCTTAACAAATTTTATTGACTGTTCCCATAAAATGTATATCAAATCTGACCTCTTCTACCTCCACTGTTATCTCCCTAATCCAAAGTTTTTGCCTGGACCACTGTCTTATTTATACAACATCCCCTGCACCTAAAACAGTGTCTGGCACACAGCAGATGCTTATTAAATATGTTGAATAAATTAACATGTACAATCCTACAGAAAAGTACAAAATTATCTGAACCTCTAAAATAACTTTAAAAATATGCATGAGTAATATTTGCTGCAGAAACTTTGGGAAATAGATTTAAGAAGAGAATAAATATTGGCCAGGCGTGGTGGGTTACGCCTATAATCCCAGAACTTTGGGAGGCAGAGGCGGGCGGATCATGAGGTCAGGAGTTCGAGCCTAGTCTGGCCAACATAGTGAAACACCATCTCTACTAAAAATACAAAAAATTAGCTGGGCATGGTGGCGGCTGCCTGAAATCCCAGCTACTAGGGAGGCTAAGCCAGGAGAATGGCTTGAACCCAGGAGGCGGAGGTTGCAGTGAGCTGAGATCGCACCATTGCACTCCAGCCTGGGCGATAGAGCGAGACTCCATCTCAAAAAAAAAAAAAGAAGAAGAAGAAGAAGAAGAGAATAAAAATCACCTCCCAGGCTGAGCAAGGTGGCTCACACCTGCAATCCCAGCACTTTGGGAAGCTGAGGTGGGTGGATTGCCTGAGTTCAGGAGTTTGAGACCAGCCTGGGCAATGTGGTAAAACCCTGACCCTATGAAAAATACAAAAATTAGCCACGCATGGTGGCACACACCTGTAGTCCCAGTTACTCGGGACGCTGAGGTGAGAGCATCTTCTGAGCCCAGGGAGGTTGAGGCTGCAGTGAGCTGAGAGTGCACCACTGCATGCCAGCCTGGGTGACAGAGTGAGACCCTGTCTCAAAAAAAAAAAAAAAAAAATCACCTCCCAGACATACTTTACTTATGATTGGTTATAGACCACATATCATTATTCATTTTGTCAACTATTAACACAGTTTTCATGCTTTTTGCAGCACTATAATTTACTTCCATGAATCTGTTAAACACATTGTCAGCACAACTCACCTTCCCAAGAGAAATTTTAATTGTTGCTTCTTCTCACTCCGTCTTAACTTTCCTGATTAATCCACTATAGCTTTTTTTTTTTTGAGACAGAGTTTTGCTCTTGTTGCCCAGGATGGAGTGCAATGGCACAATCTCAGCTCACCGCAACCTCCGCCTCCTGGGTTCAAGCGATTCTCCTGCCTCAGCCTCCTGAGCAGCTGGGATTACAGGCGCCCACCACCACGCCCGGCTAATTTTGTATTTTTAGTAGAGACAGGGTTTCTCCATGTTGGTCAGACTGGTCTCAAATTCCCGATATCAGGTGATCCGCCCGCCTCAGCCTCCCAAAGTGCTGGGATTACAGGCATGAGCCACCGTGCCCGGCCTTTTTTTTTTTTTTTTTTTTTTTTTTTGAGACAGGGTCTCTGTCATCCAGGCTGGAGTACAGTCGTGCAAATATGGCTCACTGTAGCCTTGATCTCTTGGGTTTAAGCAATCCTCCCACCGCAGCCTCCTGAGTAGCTGGGACTACAGGCACACACCACCATCATGCCTGGCTAATTTTTTAATTTTTTATAGCGATAGGGTCTCACTCTGTTGCCTTGGCTGGTCTCAAACTCTGAGGTTCAAGTGATCCTCCTGCCTTGGCCTCCTAGATTGCTGAGATTACAGGCACAAGCCATTGTGCCTGGCCCACTACAGCTTCTTGACTTCTTGATTATCTACACATTCTGTGTCTGTCACAGCCCAGGACTTTGCTTACCCAGGTGGCATTTTTATCAGGACTTCTCAACTATGTTCCTGTCCCTGCCTGCTACCTAGCTGCTCCCTGCAGTTCTCAACTTCCTTGACAGGAAAACTGAAGAGTTTTATGATCACCTTAATTCAGAATAACTCAACCAGTAAGTCCAAACAATGTTGCTACCCCACCCTCTTTGATTCTCTGCATTTTCTGCAAGCCCCCAATGTTTGATTGCCTCCATTCATTCCAGCTATATGCCAAGTGTGGTCAAACTGATATTTCCTACAGATATAGGTAATTACAATAGTGAGGGGATGAAGTAATGGGAAATGCAAGGGTGTCCTTTAAGTATTAAATCTACCTTAATATAGAGCTTGGGGCCTGGAGCTAAGTAATTATCATATGCCTGACATTTTCATTGCATGTGTCAGTTTACAAAGCTTTTTCAGACACATCATCATCACAGCAATCTAGATGCTATTGTTTGCCTACCCAACAACCCTCCCTGCAGCTTCCTCCTTACTGAGAGAATGCCTATTTTGTTCAGTACCCACCCTCCATCCAACAGTCATATACTACAGGTGAGTTGTAGGTCATCCTCCTCCCACCTCCAGCAGCTTTGAGATTGCTTTCCTTTTATGCCTGGGAAAGTGATATAAGTATGGCCAAAAGGAGTGAAAGAAAGTCTGCTGTGAGGGGTTCTAGAATAAGTTTCCTTGCCAAAAAATAAATAAATAAAGCAGGCTGGGCACCATGGCTCACCCCTGTAATCCCAGCACTTTGGGAGGCTGAGGCGGGCGGATCATGAGGTCAGCCTGACCAACGTGGTGAAACACTGTCTCTACTAAAAATACAAAAATTAGCTGGGCGTGGTGGCGCATGCCTGTATTCCCAGCTACTCGGGAGGCTGAGGCAGGAGAATCGCTTGAATCCGGGAGGCGGAGATTGCAGTGAGCTGAGATCCGGCCACTGCACTTCAGCTTGTGTGACAGAGCAAGACCCGGGGCGGGAGGAGCAAAACAACACCCAATGACAAGATAACCTTTTTTGGCTACGGAGATTGCCATGTTGGATGTGACCATCCACACATCCCATTCTGGTACCACTAATGTCTTAAGAAAGAGGTAAGACTGTTTCAGGTTGAAGACATTATTAGGAATGGCAGAGCGGGCATATAAAAGTAAATGATATTCTTTGTATTATCCTCGAGCTGTTTTTCATACTACACCAAAGCCCCTACTTCTGGACTTTCAACTACGCATTTGTAAGCCCAGAGGGTTCTGATTCCATTAAAATTTGAGGGATACTGACTTCTTTTTTTGAGAAGGAGTCCCGCTCTGTCGCCCAGGCTGGAGTGCAGTGGTCGCATCTCAGCTCACTGCAAGCTCCGCCTCCCGGGTTCACACCATTCTCCTGCCTCAGGCTCCCGAATGGCTGGGACTACAGGCGCCTGCCACCTCGCCCGGCTAGTTTTTTGTATTTTTTAGTAGAGACGGGGGTTTCACCGTGTTCGCCAGGATGGTCTCCATCTCCAGACCTCGTGATCCACCGTCTCGGCCTCCCAAAGTGCTGGGATTACAGGCTTGAGCCACCGCGCCCGGCCGAGATACTGACTTATAAGTCCACAACTATGAACTTTCTCCACCCTTTCTAGCTAAGTAGCCTTAGGCAAATTATTTAACTTTTATGGAATCTACTTCTTTATTTGTAAAAAGGGAAATAATATCCACTTTAAGCTCTTATTGTGAGAATGTATGGTTAAGAAGATTTGATGGAGCTGAGTGCGGTGGCTCATGCCTGTAATCCCAGCACTTTGAGAGGCAGAGGCGGGCAGATCACCCGAGGTTAGGAGTTCGAGACCAGCCTGGCCAACATGGTGAAACCCCCATCTCTACTAAAAATAAATAAATAAATAAATAAATAAAAATTATCCGGGCATGTTGGTGCATGCCTGTAGCCCCAGCTACTTGGGAGGCTGAGGCGGGAGAATCGCTTGAACCTGGGAGGCAGAGGTTGCAGTGAGCCGAGATTGTGCCACTGCACTCCAGCCGGAGCCACAGAGCGAGACTATCTCAAAAAAAAAAAAAAAAAAAAAAAAAGAGAAGAAGATTTGATGGAAGACAATTTGAAAGTGTTGTAAGGTCCACAAACTCTACTCACAAAGTCTCCCAAACTTGCCTGCTGATAGGAATGGACACACTGGTTACATAAGCTAATCCCAGGTGCCCTATCCCTGGAAATTCTGATTCAGTGCTTCCCAATGGACCCTGGGAGTCTGCACTTTTAAAAACACATTCTAGGCTCCAGGTAAGTGTGGTGATCAGGCAAGTTTCAATTTAGCAAAGGAATACAGGATGCTGTACTCCTGTACAGCAGGACTCAGATTTCTGGTTTCTGATTCTAGATCTGATACTATTCCACTTGGGCAAGCAGTTGCACCTTTCTGAACCTGTTTACTCATCTGTATACCTGTTCAGTATAACCTACAGGTAGGTCTATGATGGACCGAAGGCAAATTATATTTGGGATGAAGGGGCTCCTGATCTTATGTTGTAATGTGGATTAATTAGACATAATAATAAGCAAAATTGGGATTGAAGAGGTTGTTGGCAGATCATCATTTTGGCTGAGGACATGAGAAACACACCGGGAATGCTTTGTGGTAAAATTAACTGAATATTAATTGTAGGACTGTGCGTTGTCTATCCTGCTACCTAGAGCCACTGAGCTTTGCAGTCCTCTCAGGACTGTGGCTTACCTTGCGGTGGTCACCCTCAACTACTCTGGTCACACTGAGACTGTGAAAACGCCGAGAAAAGTTAAAAACATACGTGTTGAGGGAGAGGGGATTTGGATGAGGGACCTAAATTCGATGTTGAAGCCTATGGTTCTTACTGGCGAACACTTTCAGTAATGTCTGTGCATGCAACAGAAACATTTCTCTTGGCATTAAAAAAATAAAAGAAGAAAGGATGTATTTCGTTAGCTTCAGGTGGCATTCACGAAGTGGGTAGAGCCAGAACATCTCCTAACTCGGGAGTTTCGGGGCCTTTCGGGCACACAGACGGCCTGACCTGGTCGTGGGCGTATATTAAGCTTTCCCAGCGCTTAACTTTCCGATTTTCAGCTTACGCTTGGCTGCAGCTGCCCAGAATCCGCGCAGAAGCAGGGGTTCCGCCGACAAACGTGAACGTAGAGAACGTAGAAGCCTTTTAACGCTAACAGGCAGTTTCTCTGCATGGTTGTTATGCATTATTAATCTAGGTATTGCGTATTTAGTTTAGGAAACACGAATGCTCATGATAAATGAGGTAAAATGAATTGTCAGCGGGACCCCTGCTACTCCCTCGACCCGCCACTCCTCCCGGCTCAGGCAAGTCCAGCCCACCAGGAGGTGCGTCCCTCCGCGTTTGAGTTGCTTCGGCACCCGTAGTTGTGAACTTTGACAGCGGCCGGTCCCCGGAAGTTGGACGCATGCGCCATTTCTCTGCATGGTGTGTGTTCTTATTTTAGCTGCTGCTGCAGGAGCTGTGGCGGCTTTCCTAATCCTGCGAATATGGGTAGTGCTTCGTTCCAGGGACTTTACGCCCCGGGAGTCTCTCAGTATCTTGGTGGTAGCTGGGTCCGGTAAGTATCGAGGAAGCGACTGTCGGACTTGGGTTGGTCACTACAAACCCCAGAGTGCACCGCGACCTTCTTCCCTGGTACCCTTAGCACTTCTTGGAGTGTTGCATGCAGAGATTTGTAGTTTCTCTGCCTTGCCGGAACTGGTCAGTCTAGCCTGGGTAAGGGCTAGTTTGCTGACGCGGCCCAGAGGTCTTTTTATGACAAGTAATTTACACTTGTCTGTAATTAAGACTCTCTGTAGCGCATATTTTGCAAACAAATAATTAGTGAACAGAGAGAACGTAGAAGCCTTTTGATGCTAACATGCAGTTTCCCCGTATGGCTGTTGTGCATTATTAATCTAGGTATTGCGTATTTAGTTTAGGAAACACGAATGCTACATGACAAATGAGGCAAAATGAATTGTCACATTTATAAATATACAAAGTCCAAGAGGATAAAAACAATGATCTACGGACTATAGAGCAATACACACCGGGTGGCAAAGTGTGAGCAACCCACTGACCTGTCAGGTAATACAATCTAAATACACCAATTGTGTAGGTGCTTACAATTTTAAGTAGACATATATGACAGGGACAGACAGACACACAGACACACACACAATGTAAACATTTGGGGATGGCAGGAGATTGCATCCAGATAGAACATGTATAGTATGAGCAAATGTACTAAGTTTATGTTCGAGTATAATACATTACTTTATTCACTTAATCTGTTTTGAGCTGTTAGAGAGGCCAAACACTAAACTAACCTCTGGAAATAACAAAACTGACTAACATTGCTTGCTACGGAGTGCTGACTCCGTGCTAAGTCCTGTGAGAGATGCAAAGATACAGCAGTGAATGAAATAGAGAATACAAAAAAAAAAAAAAAAAAAAACCTAACAAAATAAATCAAAATGAGTATTTGCCACAATGAGGTAAATGCTATAATCTTGTAATGATTGTGTAAGAAGGACAAATTGCTATGGCAGTCTTCAGGAAGGGCACTACTTTATCAGGTCTTAAAAAACAGGCAGCTTCCTGGAAGAAATAATGCTAAACCAAGACTTGAAAGATGACCAAGAATTAGTCAGATGAGGGAGAGCCAGGGTTTTGAGGGGTGGGACGATGTGAAAAGAAGATAATAGCACTTTGAATGGCCGGAGTTGAGAGGACACTGTCGTGTAGAGTTCAATATGGGGAGGTAAACTGAGTCCAGATTATAAAGGGTATTTAAAATCTTGCTTTTTTTCTTTTCTATACAGAGTCTCACACTGTTGCCCAGGCTGGAGGGCAGTGGCACAGTCTCAGCTCACTGCAACTCCACCTCCCAGGTTCAAGCCATTCTCCTGCCTCAGCCTCCCGAATAGCTGGGATTACAGGTGCACCACCACACTCAGCTAATTTTTGTATTTTTAGTAGAGACAGTGTTTCACCATGTTGGCCAGGCTGGTCTTGAACTCCCGACCTCAAGTAATCCTCTTGCCTCAGCCTCCCAAAGTGCTGGGATTACAGGTGTGAACCACCACCCCGGCCTAAAATCCTGCTTTATAAAGCAATTGCTGCTACTCCACTGTTCCATGTCGTCTAGGGGTTAAGACCACAGGCCTCTAGGTTGTCATAACACCACACATGAATCACATCTCTGCCACTTACTACTTTGGTGATCTTAGGCAATTAGTTAACCTCACTGAACCTTCTGTTTCTACATGGCTTGAGAGAGGACAGGAGAGATTAAATATGATCATATTTAAAGTGTTTAGGCTGGGCGTGGTGGTTCACACCTGTAATCTCAGCAATTTGAGAGGCTGAAACAGGTGGATTGCTTGAGCTCAGGAGTTGGAGACCAGCCTGGGCAACATTGTGAAATCCTATCTCAACACTAACATAAATAAATAAATTAGCTGGATGTGGTGGCATGCACCTATAGTCCTAGCTATTTGGGGGGCTGAGCTAGGAGGATCAGTTGAGCCTGGGAGATGGAGGTTGCAGTGAGCTGAGACTGCGCCACTGCATTCCAGCCTGGTTGACAGAGTGAGACCCTGTCTCACAAGGAAATAAAATAAAATGATATAATCAAAAGCTTAAATTAAAAAATCAGTGTTTATTAAAGTGCTTGACATATAGTGTCAACCTAAAATAATTGAAGGGCTCAATATCCAGTTAGAAGAGTTTATTGAAGCACAAAGCGTGAGAGTGGCTGTCTGGGGAGCAAACCTATATCAAAGAATGGTGATCAGTGCTCCCCATGTGGGGAAGAATGAAGATAGTTTAGATAGACCAGAACAGAGATGCTGAACAAAATTACAACATTTTCCGTAGAAAGCTAACATACAGATATAAGATTTGGTTGGCTACTGTAAGGGCCAAGGAGAAACTTCTCTTTTGCCCTCTGAAGTTTCACTGAAAATCACTGACGAGGCAGAAATAATAGGAGAAAAGACACATACGTTTATGAAGCATATATGAAAGCGTTCTGAATGAAGACTCAAAGATACGAGGGAAATGGTCTGCTTTTATGCTTAGGTTCAACAAAGTATGGACAGCCATGTAGAATTATGACTGGACAAAAGGGTCTAATTTAATGCTAATAGACAGTAGGGAAGCCCAGCAAGGCCTATCTAGATTTTTCTTGGTCTCTCTGAGTATGCATTCTTTCCTTCTGGATATGGGGTAGGACCCTCTCTGGAATGGGGGTCTTATGACCTACCATCAAACAAGGTAGGTCAGATAATTTATTTTTTTTAATTTAATTAATTTTTAAAATAGAGATGGTGTCTTGCTATGTGTACCAGACTGGTCTTGAATTCCTGGCCTCAAGCAATTCTCCTGCCTTCCAAGGTGCTGGGATTAAAGGTGTAGGCACCTCACCCAGCTCGGATAATTACTTTATCGCCAGTTTTTACACAGAAAGTTGGAGTAAAATTAGAGCATTATTTTTAGGTTTTATGACTAGTTTTGGGGAGAAGGAGTTCTTGGTTTCTGTGACCCGCTCTGGGGAGAGAGATTCTAGTTTCTATGGCAAGCCTCAGGGGAGTATGGGACTGAGAGACAGAGGACAGGAGAAGACCAGAGAAAAAATTTTACTTCTGAGGCCTTCATTTTGGGATATTATTTTCTAAGTCCCAACACTACTATTGATTACACATTAAGGGATTTGTTTAACATTCTGGTATAAGGAGGTAACAATCACAAAGGCCTCTATCTCCAATGTCATTTAATCTAGGTTTGAATAAAGACTAGGGAGTCTGGTTAATGTATAACATCTCAACACAAAGGTCAGGAAGCAGCAGTCATAAACTAAAGAGAAAAAGCCATGTTACATGAGTCAGTTTCCAGGGCTTAGCTTTTCCCCTTAGCATAATAAATTTGGAAGATCTTGACATTTTCTTTTCTTTATACGTAAGCAGTTAATAAATGGTTACTATATTAGTCTTGGTGGCAAAAGGAGCTTTTGAAGTTTTGTTTTGGTTTTTGTTTTTAAGACAGAGTCTTGTTATATACCCAGGCTTGCCTGTAAATCCTGGAATCAAGTGATTCTGAGACAGACTCCCGAGTAGCTGGGACCACAGGCACGTGCCACCGCACCTGGCTTATCTTTCTCAGTGGAGAGTCACCCACTTCCATCTGAGCGTTCACAAAGATTATTCAGCCTGCATTGTCAAAAGAATGTCTTGACAAAGACTGAAATAGAGAAACAAATAGGAGCCTTTTGAATATTTCTGATAACAGATAAAGATGGCCTGACTGGAGTGATAGGTGTGGGGCTGGAGAGAAGCAATCGCATTTGGATGAGATTGGAAGATTTTAGGGGTTAAATCCACAACTGTGGATTGAAACTAGAGGATGTGGGAGGGAAGGACTGAAGGGTGATTTCCAGGTTTCTGACTTGAACAAGATGTTAGGACCAATGACTTGATAGTGTTACATTTGGTGGACTAGAAACCAAAATTAAGGGTGATAATTCATCTGGCAAATGGTGCCTTCATTCAAATTATTGAGGGTAGGAAGGTATCAAGGGCCTGAAAGAACCATGCCAGTTAAAGAAAGACTTGTAATCAGATAAGCAGTTTAATAGTTCATGCCCAAAATTTTGGAGGAGGAAGAAGACATTTTCAATATTTACCTTGAAGATGAAGCAACATTTACTCTTTAGATATCGTAAAATATTATTAGGAGGCCAGGCACAGTGGCTCCCGCTTGTAATCCCAGCAATTTGGGAGGCTGAAGCAGGTGAATCACCTGAGGTCAGGAGTTCAAGACCAGCCTGGCCAACATGGCAAAACCCCATCTCTACTAAGAAATACAAAAAAATTAGGTGGGCGTGGTGACAGATGCCTGTAATCCCAGCTACTCAGGAGGCTGAGGCAGGAGAATCACTTGAACCCAGGAGGTGGAGGTTGCAGTGAGCTGAGATCGCGCCACTGCACTCCAGCCTGGGCAACAGAGCAAGACTCTGTCCCAAAAAAAAAAAAAAAAAAAAAAATTATTAGTAGACCACTTCCGTTCAGAGAACAATTGCCAAAACTACTTTTCTTTGAAACACAATACAGCCTTCTTAGGCAAATGTTAGATTTAATATCAAACTTTCATTCAATCTTTCCTTCAATAGGACGGCCTGCTCTTTCTAGGAATAGGAGGTACAGCAGTAACAAAACAAATAAATCCCTGCCCTCATAGTACGGTGGTTGCCTTCTAGTGAGGCGTGGATAGAGGGAGATAAAAAGCAAAACAAATAAATAGACTACACAGTAAGTTATGCAGTGATAAACACTGTGATTTGGGGAAGGGGGCATTGCTTTTATTTGTTTATTTTTTTTCTTGAGATGGAGTCTCATTCTGTCGCCCAGGCTGGAGTGCAGTGGCGCAATCTCCGCTCACTGCAAGCTCCGTCTCCCGGGTTCACACCATTCTCCTGCCTCGCCTCCCGAGTAGTTGGGACTACAGGTACCCGCCACCACGCCTGGGTAATTTTTTTGCATTTTTAGTAGAGACGGGGTTTCACCGTGTTAGCCAGGATGGTCTCGATCTCCTAACCTCGTGATCCGCACGTCTCAGCCTCCCAAAGTGCTGGGATTACAGGCATGAGCCACCGTGCCTGGCCGGGCATTGCTTTTTATGAAGATTGTCAGGGAAAGCCTCCTTGGGGAAATGACAGCCAACAGCAAGGAGGCTAGAGTGATTAGAGTAGACTTAGTAAGCAGGGAGGAACAGGAGATGAGCTCCAAGAGGGAACATAGTTGAGGTCAGAGTATAAGAAGCCTTTTATTCCACATGAGACATGAAGCTACTGGAGGATTTTGAGGAGAAGTAAATAATTTGATCAACTCGAATAGGGTCACACTGGATGTTACGTTGCGATAGACTGAAGGGGAAGAGGGTCAGGGAGCAGATCAGTAAGCTGTGTTCATAATCCATGTGAGAGGTGATAGTGGCCTGGAGCAGGGGTGTAACAAAAGAAATGGTGAGAAGTGATTGGATGCTGGATATATTTTAAGGTAGAACTTAGAGGATCTTATTCTCAAAAAAATGTATCTTAATAAAAGAGTAAAATGGAAGACAAAGTCCATCATTTTAATGACTTTATTCAGTAACAAGGTTAAATTTTCAGTGAATATACTGTCAACCTAAATAACAGAGAGATTCTCCAAAGATAGGAAATATATTCAAGAGTAAGCATTGTAGTGTGGAATACCATGCTGAATAAACTATGGGCACAAAGAGGCAAGGGAAGACAGCGATTTTTAAAGCTAAAATGGGGAGCGTTATATAAGTTGTTTTGAAACAATTATCCTTGCTTACAGGGATCAATAATAAGGGTGGCATCAGTCCAAGGTTAGGCAGGCAGCGGCTGGGCAGATGTCCTTGCAGGAGTATTTTTTTGCATAAGGTTGCAATGGCCTTTGTACAAGGTTGTGGTTTTGGTATAGTCTTTTGTGGTAGTTCTTGTGTTCAGGCGATTGAGCATTAAGAACCCTTCCTTCATGGCCTTTCCCAGCTCCATTTTGTCACAGTGACTCTATTTTTATCCTGACAACTTTCACAGCATTCAATGAGGGTTTCCTTAAAAAAGAAAAAAAAAAAGAGGAAAAAAAAGAGTATTAAAGCAGGTATAATGAAGTTTTAATTGTAGTGGAAGATGCTGTGGATATTAGGTTTTATCCTTAATTATTCCAGCTGTGAAAACAAGTACCTACTTGGAGTACCACCACTTTTTTTTTTTCTTTTTTGAGACAGAGTCTTGCTCTGTTGCCCAGGCTGGAGTGCAGTCTCAAGCAATTCTCCTGCCTCAGCCTCCGGAGTAGCTGAGATTACAGGCATGAGCCACCATGTCCGGCCTGACTTTTTTGTTTTTTTCGAGGCTAAAACCAAAAATACTAAAAAGAGTATATACCAGATGTGTAAACTATATGCCCCAGTCAAGAAGATGGGTGACAGGTTATAAAGCTAACATATGATTTTAATTCCTGAAATTCACGCTAAATCTATGCCAAATTTGTTTCTATATATAATTCCTCCTGGAATCTAGAATGAAATCCTTTCCTTTCTACTATTAAAAAAAAATGTGGGCCCGACGTGGTGGCTCATGTCTGTAATCCCAGCACTTTGGGAGGCCGGGTGGGTGGATCACCTGAGGTCAGGAGTTCAAGACCAGTCTGACCAACATGGTGAAACCCTGTCTCTACTAAAAATGCAAAAATTAGCCGGGTGTGGTGGCGCATGCCTGTAATTGCAGCTACTCGGGAGGCTGAGGCAGGCTGAGGCAGGAGAATCGCCTGAACCTGGGAAGTGGAGGTTGCAGTGAGCCAAGATTGCACCATTGTATTCCGGCCCGGGCAACAAGCGTGAAACTCCATCTGGGGGTGGGGTGGTGGTGGAGGGAATTTGTGTTGGGGGAAACTCATGTTTAATTTATCTTTGTTTGTGTTCTTGTATCACTATATACTCTTTCTTACAACAATAAGGGAGGTGGGGTGGGGGAAGCCTTCTAGGTATGGGGAGCAGCATGACCAGAGGCAAGGAGTGAGTAACAAATAAGATGAATGCAGAGAATGTTAAAGACATCAACCTGACTGAGGCACAGAGCTTGTGAGATGAGACTGAAATAGGTATGATAGGGCTCCTTGATAAGGAGTTTGACTGTTTTGCTTAAATAGTTTATAGATAGGTAGGTATTCTATTGTTGTTTTCATGAAGGAAATCTCAATGAACATAGTTGATTTTTAAATTTATGCTTTTGTAATTAATGTATTAAAATTTTGAAGATTATATGACTTCAGAAACTGAACATTACTCATTTGGTGAAGCTGATAAATATTTGAGGACCTGCAGTGTGCTGAGACCTCTGATAGGAGCTGGGGTTACAGTGGTGGACAAAAAATGTTTCTTAGGAAGGCCCAAGCCCTGCTAGTCTGTGCTCATGCCCCCTTCACCTTATTTCTCTACATAGAACCTTCAGTGACTGGCTTCCCTTTTCCCATCCTGCTTTCGTGACCTTATTTCACCCGTACCCTTCTTCACAGTATTCCTACCACACTTTGAACACATGTTTCAGATCTTGTCATCTCATGCCCTAACAATCCCCATCTCCACCCAGTGGCCTCCCTACTCCTATCTCTCCATTATCTTCACCTTTCAAGTCATCTCAGCCTTTTTCAGGGATCTTCCTTATTCTTTTTTTTTTTTTTTTTTTTTTTTTTTGAGATGGAGTCTTGCTCTGTTACCCAGGCTGGAGTGCAGTGGCATGATCTCGGCTCACTGCAAGCTCTGCCTCCCGGGTTCATGCCATTCTACTGCCTCGGCCTCCTGAGTAGCTGGGACTACAGGCGCCCGCCATCACAGGGATCTTCGTTATTCTTAAGGCATTGATTTTTCATAACCATTTGCTTACCCTCCACGTTTTAGTTTTTCTTGCTGTCTTGGATCTTCTTTGTCTTCATATATGTGTCTTGCCCCTTTCTCACCAGTCTTCTTGATAGCAAGAGCTATGTCTTATACTGTTTTGTGCCTTCCTTAGTACCTACTGCTAGTGCTTTTGATGTAAAAGTTGTATTTATACAAGTGCATAGATTTATTGTTTTCAAATGTTCTTGTGTCTTCTGAGAAATATACAATTACAGTGCCCCCCCCACCTGAAACGATGACATTGGTATAACATGGTCAAATGGATATGTCCATTGTGGGTTTATTAATCTTAGGACTTCTGATATTTTTTCCAGGTGGGCATACCACCGAGATCCTGAGGCTGCTTGGGAGCTTGTCCAATGCCTACTCACCTAGACATTATGTCATTGCTGACACTGATGAAATGAGTGCCAATAAAATAAATTCTTTTGAACTAGATCGAGCTGATAGAGACCCTAGTAACATGGTAAGTGACAATTTCTATTTCTAAGAAAATTACAAGTTGTACATTGAGTTTAATCATCTTTAGAAATAATCTCACCACTCCTATTCAACATAGTATTGGAATTTCTGGCCAGGGCAATCAGGAAAGAGAAAGAAATGAAGTGTATTCAGGTAGGGAGAGAGGAAGTAAAATTATCCTCGTTTGCAGATGACATGATCTTATATCTAGAAAATCCCATTGTCTCAGCCCAAAAGCTTCTTAAGCTGATAGGCAACTTTAGCCAAGTCTCAGGATACAAAATCAATGTGCAAAATCACTAGCAGCATTCCTATACACCAACAACAGGCAAGCTGAGAACCAAATCATGAATGAACTCCCATTCACAGTCACTACAAAAAGAATAAAATACCTAGGAATACAGCTAACAAGGGAAATGAAGGACCTCTTCAAGGAGAACTACAAAAAACTGCTCAGTGAAATCAGAGAGGACACAAACAAATGGAAATACATTCCATGCTTATGGTTAGGAACAATCAATGTCATGAAAATGGCTATACTGCCCGAAGTAATTTATACATTCAATGCTATTCCCATTAAACCACCATTTACATTCTTAACAGAATTATAAGAAACTATTTAAAAAATCATGTGGAACCAAAAAGGAGTCCGAATAGCCAAGAGAGTCCTAAGCAAAAAGAACAAAGCTGGAGGCATCATGCTACCTGACTTCAAACTATACTACAAGGCTGCAGTAACCAAAACACCATGATACTTGTACAAAAACAGACACAGGCCAATGGAATAGAGTAGAGAACTCAGAAATAAGACCACATGCTTACAACCATCTGATCTACAAACCTGACAAAAACGAGCAATGGGGAAAGGATTTTCTGTTTTGCAAGGAGTTGAACTGGCTAGCCATATGCAGAAAATTGAAACTGGATTCCTTCCCTACACTTTATACAAAAATTAGGGTAGATTAAAGACATAAGTGTAAAATCCAAAATTATAAAAAACCCTAGAAGAAAATCTAAGCAGTAGTATTCAGGACATAGGCATGGGCAAAGATTTTATGACGAAAATGCCAAAAGCATTTGCAGCAAAAGTACACAGCAAAAGAAACTCATCAGAGTGAACAGACAACCTACAGGATTGGAGAAAATTTTTGCAATATGTCCATCTGACAAAGGTCTAATATACAGAGTCTACAAGGAACTTAAACAAATTTACAAGAAAAAAGCAGTCTCCTTAAGAAGTGGGCAAAGGACATGAACAAACCCTTCTCAAAAGAAGACATTCATGCAGCTGACAAACATATGAAAGAAAGCTCAACATCACTGATCATTAGAGAAATGCAAATCAAAACGACGATGAGATACCATCTCACACCACTCAGAATGGCGATTATTAAAAAGTCCAGAAACAAGAGGTGTTGGTGAGGTTGTGGAGAAAAAGGAATGCTTTTACACTATTGGTGACAATCTACATTAGTTCAACCGTTGTGGAAGATAGTATGGCGATTCCTCAGAAATCTAGAGGCAGAAATACCACTTGACCTAGCAATCCCATTACTGGGTTTTTACTCAAATGAATATAAATCATTCTATTTTAAAGATACATGCACACATATGTTCACTGCAGCACTGTTCACAATAGCAAAGACATGGAATCAACCCAAATGCCCTCAATGATAGAATGGATAAAGAAAATGTGGTGCATATACACTATGGAATACTATGCAGCAATAAAGAGGAACAAGATCATGTCCTCTGCAGGGACATGGATGGAGCCGGAAGCCGTTATCCTCAGCAAACTAACGTGGGAACAGAAAACTAAATACTACACATTTTCACTTATAAGTAGGAGCTGAACTATGAGAATA
The DNA here is from genome assembly GCF_037993035.2 of Macaca fascicularis. Lineage (NCBI taxonomy): Eukaryota > Metazoa > Chordata > Mammalia > Primates > Cercopithecidae > Macaca > Macaca fascicularis. The sequence continues at coordinate 139,340,164 of NC_088375.1, forward strand.
CATGGATACATATCGGGGAACAACACACACTGGGGCCTGTTGAAGGGAGGGTTTGGGGGAGGTAGAGCATCAGGAAGAATAGCTAATGGATGCTGGGCTTAATACCTAGGTGATGGATTAATTTGTGCAGCAAACCACCATGGCACACATTTACCTATGTAACAAACCTACACATCCTGCACACATACCCTGGAACTTAAAAGTTGAAGAGAAAAAAATTGTTGCTTAATTTTCTGCATATTTTTTATTCTTTTAAATAGAGAAAGTGGTTTTTCATTGAATTCCAATAGTGAAAATTATTTTATTTATACTTACATACACGAAGCATCCAGTTCATGTGCTTATTGGCTCTTCATTAAAACTCTCTATCAGTGTGTTACATTTATGGATAATTTGATTTGTCTATGACTGCTGTTTCTTCTCCAAATCATGTTTGTGTCTGCCCTTGAAATTATTAATACTTCTTTCCCCTGGTTGCTCACTTCATTTTAGCATTTTAGTCAGTGTTTAGATATTTTTAAAAAAATGAAACGGTTTCTTTATTAAGGAAGGAAACTAGAGCTGTTCCTTGTGTAGAGTCAGTGCCTTTATCCATCCCTTTCTCTGGGAATGGCCCAGCTGCAGGGCTGCTTTGGATAGTTCAGGGGTGGACAGCTGGCCTCACTCAGACCAATTGAAGTCTTTCTCTGAGCTTTTTGGGCTTGGAGACCTAGAGAATGGAATCAGTCTGTCTTCAAGCAAGCTCTGTAAATGATAAAGCTTGAAAGCTGCTGACAGTCATGTTTTCACTTAGAAGATAAAGGTAGTCTATAGATAGAAGAATGAAGATAATGAACAGGAAGAGAGGAGAAGCCAGTGTCTGGTGCTGCATTCAGTGGCTCAAGAGGCCCTGCTATAGCTGTGTTGGTCCTGGGTTGGTGGTTCTTTTCTTGGGAAGTCAGGATCCACTCCTAGAACCCTACCCCACTCCCTTTGTTCCCACCTTTGCGACACACACACACACACACACACACACACACACACACACACACACACACACTCTTACGCCTGTTTAACTTTTGGTCACTTGTAAACATTATCCCCAACTAATATACTACTAAAATATATTCTCAAAAAATCCATGTCAAACAAGATCAGGATATAAATCTGCTTGCTATCATTCAGCTATAGCAAAATGTTTGGTACTTTTTTCCTCTGTGGAAAATAAGCCAAAATGATTTTGTTTTTGTTTTAGGAATCAATACTGTATTCGTTTCTTAGGGTTGCTGTAAGAAAATACCATAAACTGGGTGGCTTAAAACAATAGAAATGTATTTTCTCATAGTTCTGAAGGGTAGAAGTCTGAAATCAAGGTGTCATGGAGCCGTACTCCCTCTGGAGGTTCTGAAGAAGAATCCTCCTTGCTTCCTGCTGGCTTCTAGTGGTCACCAGCAATGCTTGGCCTTCCTTAGCTTGCAGCTACGTCACTCTAATCTCGGCTTCCACCATCCTATGACCTTTTCTGTATCTCTGTCTTCACATGCCTTTTTTATGAGGATACCGGTTGGATTTAAGGCCCACTCTAATTCAGAAGGACCTCATTTTAACTTGATCATATCTGCAGTGATCTTATTTCTAAATAAGGTCACATTCATAGATTCCAGGTGGACATGAATTTTAGGGGGACAGTAGTTCACTGAATGTAAATATTTATATTGAACTATTTTAGGAAAGTCTCTTTTTTTTTTTTTTTTGAGATGGAGTCTAGCTCTTTTACCCAGCCTGGAGTGCATCATCACATTCTTGGCTCACTGCAACCTCCGCCTCCCAGGTTCAAGTGATTCTCCTGCCTCACCCTCTGAAGAGTAGCTGGGACTACAGGCATGTGCCACCACACCTGGCTAATTTTAGTATTTTAGTAGAGTTGGGGTTTCACCATGTTGGCCAACCTGGTCTGGAAATCCTGACCTCAAGTGATCTGCCTGCCTCGGCCTCCCAACTGCTGAGATTCTAGGCGCGAGCCACTGCACCCAGCCAGGAAAGTCTCTTTGACATACAATGCAAAACAACAACCTTGCCCTTTTAGAAATTGTGAAAGTCTAGAAATAGCAGGTGATTTTTTTGTGAGTGTAAAAGGAGAAAATAGAGAATATTGAGTATACTAGTAAGTGTTCCTTTCATTATTGTGAGACAGATAATAGTATCCTCATTTTACAAATGAGAAAAATCGAGGCTCAAAGGTGTAAATAACCAGAGTCCTGCCAAATATGTGTCACATACCTAGATGTTTCCTCCAAAGCCTTTGCTTCTCCTACATAACGACCCTGCTGCTTTTGTGTATTATTTTCCAATTCGAAAGACTTAGTATAAGAATACCCTGGAAATTCTCATCTAAGGCATCAGAGATTAAAAATGTGATTTAGTCTCTTATGTTAGGGTGTAGTTGAGAAATGGTAGAGAATTTGGAGAAAATGATGATGATTTTTCATATAATGTGAAAAGTCTAGTTTACCAGTGGTATAGAGCACTTAAAAATGTTCAAAGAGCAAAATAATCACAAAATTGTTACTGTGTTTTTCACCATAAGGAGCCAGGTATCTTTGGTTTGACCCAACTGCTAGTGTGCAAGTTGCTTCTGAAGTTGCATCTAATTTGGAGGCTCTATTTTTAATTTAGCATATGTATTAAATATTTCCCTCTTGGTCTGTCACCATATGTATTGTTTATTTACTGAATGATTTCATGGTTTAGTGAAACATTTGGAAGATTGTTATATACTGTGCATCACAACACTTAGAACCAAGTTAGTTGGGTTTGCTTCACATTGATAAGAAGCCAAATATTTTGGATTTTTATTTTTATTTATTTGTGTGTGGTTTTTTTGTTTTTTGAAACAGAATCTTGCTTTGTCTCCCAGGGTGGAGTACAGTGGCATGATCTCGGCTCACTGCAGCCTCTGCCTTCCGGATTCAAGCAATTCTCCTGCCTCAGCCTCCTGAGTAGCTGGGGGTACAGGCACCTGCCATTGTGCCTGGCTAATTTTTTTTTTTTTTTTTTTTAGTAGAGACGGGATTTCACCATGTTGGCCAGGATGGTCTCGATCTCCTGACCTCGTGATCTGCCCGCCTCAACCTCCCAAAGTGCTGTGATTACAGGCATGAGCCACCATGCCAAGCCAGATTTTGGATTTTTATAGTGCCATTATTTTGTATTTTCAAAGTGCGATGTAGGACTGAGCATCTCTGATCGACTTCCTTTTACTCACACTTTCCTACTGGGGCAGTGCAGCCACTGTTAGAGAGAAAATTCTGCTCCATTCCTAAAAGAGCCTCTATTCATGAATCTGAAGCTGGGAAGAGCTCTGCAGAGATGCAAATGAGCTGCTGACAGAGATAGCATGAACATTTCTGCTGGCCGCCACTGGGTACCACATTGTGTGTGTGTGTGTGTGTGTGTGTGTGTGTGTGTGTGTGTGTGTCTGTCTGTCTGTGTGCGTGTGTGTGTGTGTGTGTGTAGGAGGGTGTTGACAGGACGTGGTGAGGGACAGCAAGACAAAGAGGCAGAGGTAGACACCTTCCTGCCAAGCCTTACCAAGGTAGCAGGGGTTCCCTACTGGTCTTTTTCTACACTTCAGCTCAGCCATCTTTTGTACCTTGCATGGAGCTCACCAGACTAGGAAAAAGTGGGGTCTTGCTGAAGAAATCGATAGTGATCAATACATTTGCTGGAAGAGCCCATATTAGCCAAGTATATTTAATAATCTAGACCTGCAGTGTCCAGTATAGTAGCCACCAGCCATATGTGGCTACGTATATTTCAATTTAAATTAGGTAAAACTAAGTAAAATTTACAATTTGGTCCCTGGGTTGCACTAGCCTCATTTCTAATGTTCAATAGCCACATGTGGCTAGTGGCTACCATTATGGATCATATAGAATAGAAAATTTTTATCATTGCAGAAAGTTCTATCAGATGACACTGATCTAGACTTTCCTTTATAATAAACTGAAAATGAAATATGATTAGATATTGTGAAGATAATTAACAAGTTCAAAACAAAAATCCCCTCCCAAAAGTTAATACAGAAACAAAATAACTTTTTAGCTCCTGGGTGACCACAAGAAACTTAAAAAGGGGAAGAAAAAAAGAAAATAACTTTTTAAATTTCATATTATCATTGAAAATCTAGGAGATATTCCAAATAAACAAGAATAATCTGTTTGGGTTTTTGTTTGTTTTGTTTTGTTTTGAGACAGAATCTTGCCCTGTCTCCCAGGCTAGAGTGCAATGGTGTGATCTCAGCTCACTGCAACCTCTGTTGCCCGGGTTCAAATGATTCTCCTGCCTCAGCTTGGATCACAGGCGCCCGCCACCATGCCCAGTTAATTTTTGTATTTTTAGTAGAGGCGGGGTTTCACCATGTTGGCCAGGCTGGTCTCGAACTCCTGACCTTGTGATCTGCCCCCCCCACCCCCAGCCTTTCAGAGTGCTAGGATTACAGGCGTGAGCCAGTGCGCCCGGCCAAGAATAATCTGTTTTATAAAGGAAGCAGTCTTAAAACAAGAAAGATTCCTTGGAAATTAAAACAAAATGCTTATCAAAATTAAAAGTTCTGAGTCAGTAATTATAGGGCTAAATATAGACTAAAACCTTATTCGTGAATTGAAAGTCAGGCTAAAGGAATTCTCCAGGCAATAAGGCAAATATGAGGGAAAAGAATCATGAAATGTCAGGAATGAGAGGAAAGAAAATTTTAAAAACTCTAGAATAGATTTTCATTAGCTTTCTCCTAGCTCAAGTATCACTTTTTAATTAAATCTCAACATATCATCAGCAGTTATATAGTCTTAACTCACCACTGTTTCTTGTATACCATGTCTTCTTCTGATTTCATTTTGTTTTCTATTTGGCTCAAGTGTTTCCTTCAGTTTTTGTTTTGTTTTGTTTTGTTTTGTTTTGTTGAGAAAGGTTATATATTTCCAGAATCTTTTCAGCTCTGAAGGTATCTTTTTTTTTTTTTTTAAGACTGAATCTCATTCTGTTGTCCAGGCTGGAGTGCAGTGGCGCTATCTCGGCTCACCACAACCTCCACTTCCTGGGTTCAAGTGATTCTCCTGACTCAGCCTCCCGAGTGGTCGGTATTACAGGCGTGTGCCATGACGCCCAGCTAATTTTTTTGGTATTATTAGTAGAGATGGGGTTTTGCCGTGTTGGCCAGGCTGGTCTCAAACTCCTGACCTCAAGTGATCCTTCTGCGTCAGTCTCCCAGAATGCTGGGATTACAGGCGTGAGCCACTACGCCCAGCTATCATCTCTGAAAAAAAATCTTCTTTTTTTATAAGACAGAGTCTCACTCTGTTGCCAGGCTGGAGTGCAGTGGTGTGATCTTGGCTCACAGCAACCTCCGACTCCCTGGTTCAACCGATTCTTCTGCCTCAGCCTCCCAAGTAGCTGGGATTACAGGCATGTGCCACCACGCCCAGCTAAGTTTTGTATTTTTAGTAGAGAAGGGGTTTCACCATGTTGGTCAGGATGGTCTCGATCTCCTGACCTCATGATCCGCCCACCTCGGCCCCCCAAAGTGCTGGGATTGCAGGGGTGACCCCACACCGTGCCCGGCCTGAAAATACCTTTGTTGTGACAATATCCCTATAGTCGTTTGGCTTGATGTACAATACTAATTGTAATGCCACAACTTTTTCCTCTCAGAGTGTGTAAATACTCTTCCATTCTCTTCCAGCAGTCAGAGTTCCAGAAAAGATGTTTGATCCTAGTTTGATTCTCTTTCCTTAGAATTCTGAAATTTAATCAGGCCATGTCTACATGTCTGTTTTCTTATTAATTCTTTCTCGAATTCAGTGGACTTTAATGATCTTTCTTCAATTTAGGACGATTTTCTTCTCTTTTTTCTACTTGTCTATTCTGTAAACTAATCCTTTTTCATATTATATATAGGTCATATGTATATATCTACACACACACACACACACAGATGGTCATCTAAGGAGAAATGACCATCTGTGTGTGTTTGCGTGTGTGCATGTATTTTCATGACCTTGCACAGATGCCAAACTCCACAGATGCTCAAGTCCCTTTTATAAGATGATGTAGTATTTGCACATTGCTCATCCTCCCATATACCTCAAACACCTCCAGATTATTTATAATACCTAATACAGTGTAAATACTGTGTAAATAGTTGTTATACTGTATTATTTAGGAAATAATGACAAGGGGAAAAAAGCCTGTACATGTCCAGTACAGATACAGTTATCCATTTTTTTCCCAAATATTTTCTATCCATGGTTGATTGAATCCACGGATGCAGAACCTGTAGATCCGGAGGACTAACTGTGTGTGCGTGTGCATATATATATTTATAGGATGGTTACATGGACAATATATTTCCATATCCATAAACAGACTTGTGTGTGTGTGTATGTGTGTGTGTGTATATATATTTATATTTATATTTGTTTATTTATATATATAAAAAACTGTATTCATTTTCTTCCTGCTTATTCATTCACCGTTTTATATGAAGAGAAGTATTACGATTTTTTTTTTTTTTTTTGAGACAGAGTCTCGCTCTGTTGCCCAGGCTGGAGTGCAGTGGCCTGATCTTGGCTCACCGCAACCTCCACATCCTGGGTTCAAGCAATTCTCCAGCCTCAGCCTCCCGAGTAGCTGGGACTACAGGCATGTGCCACCATGCTCAACTAATTTTTGTATTTTTAGTAGAGACAGGGTTTCACTATGTTTGCCAGGCTGGTCCGCCCGCCTCGGCCTCCCAAAGTGCTGGGATTACAGGCGTGAGCCACCACGCCCAGCCAGAAGTTTTAGATTTTAATGTTTATATTTTCCTTTAGGAATCCAAATGTATATTTTCCCTTAGGACTTAAACGTCATAGAGTTATACTCAAGTGTTATTTTCTAGAAGTTCTAATATTTTTCTTTTCTTTTTTCTAGACAAAGTCTCACTCTGTCACCTAGGCTGGAGTGCGGTGGCATGATCACAGCTCACTGCAGCCTTGATTTTCCCAACTGAGGCAATCCTCCCACCTCAGCCTTCCAAGTCGCTGGGACTATGGGAGTGCACCACCACACCTAGCTAATTTTTGTATTTTTTGTAGAGACAGAATTTCTCCATGTTGCCCAGGCTGGTCTCGAACTCCTGGACTCAAGCAGTCTGCTCACCTTGGCCTCCCAAAGTGCTAGGATTATAAACATGAGCCAGTGTGCCTGGCACATTTAGCTTTTCACATTTGTCTTTAATTCATCTGGAATTGATTTTTTCTGTATAATGTTTGAAAGAGATCTAATTTCCATATGGCAAAACGGGCCCAGCCCAGCACCGTTTATTCAACAGTCCATTTCTGCCGTGCCACCACTGATATGTCAAGTTTTTGTGTATGTATAGATCTGTATCTTAGCTCTCTATTTTTTTTTTCTGCTTCTATTATACAGTTATTCAGCCTAGCTGTCTATTCTATTAACTGGTTTGTCTGTCCCTCACCCAGTACCAAACTCCCTTAGCTTTATCCTTCAGAAGTGTTTTCATTTTCCTTTCTTTGTTACATAGGTTTTTAAATTAGCTTTGACAAGTTCACAAAAGAACCTTGTTGGTATTTTTATTTGCATTAGATTGAATATATCAGTTTGGGGAGAACTTATATCTATATGATGATGTCTTCCTATCCAGAAACTTCATCTCTCTCTCTCTTCAATGTTTAGATCTCCTTAATGCTTTTCAGTAACATTTCTAATTGTCTTTGTAAGAGTCTTGCGTATCTTTGGTGTGTTTGTTTCTGAGTATCTTGTATTGTTTTTTTACTTTTGGAAGTAATATATCTTTTAGTGACATTTTCTGTGTTGGTGGTATGTAGAGATATATTTGATTTTTGTATAGTAATCTCATAAGAACTGCTTGCTACATTCTGATTAAAGCTGATGATTTGTTATGACTCTTTGTTATCTGTGAAGATAGTCTCATCATCTACAAATAGTGGTAGTTCTAATTCTTTCTAATCCTTACACCTTTTATTTTTCTCATTTTATTTTGTTAGAACTTCCAGAACAGTAACAAATAGAGAATAATGTAGTGGACATCCTTGTATTCTTTCTGATTTTAAAAATGTGCCAAGAGTTTTACCTTAAATCATACTTGCTTGTTGATTTTTATCAAACGTCTTTTCTGCATGTGAGAGAATATGGTTGTTCCGATTGTATTTGTTTACATGGCCAAGTACGTGGTGTGAACTATTCTTGAATTCCTGGAGTAAACTCGGTTTGTTTATGGTGTGTTATATTTTAATACATTGCTAGATTTGGTTTGCAAGCATATTGTTTTGGATGTTTAAATGTATGTTCATGAGTGAGATTGCCCTGTACTTTTCCTTTCTCATGCTTTTCTTTGGTATTGGTATCAGGGTTACAGTACTCTTATCAAGTGAGCTGTGGAGTATAGACAACTTTTTATTCTCAGGAGGAACTTGTGTAAGCATGGAATTGATTATTTTTAAGTTTTACAGAACTCGTCTAAGACAAAACCACCTGGGCCTGATGTGTTCTTTCTGTAATGGTTATAGGACTCTTCAGGCTTTGTGTTTCTTTTTAAATGCGTGTTGTGAAGACATTTTTCTAGGAATGTGTCCATTTTATGTAAATTTGCAAATGTATTGACATAAATATTTTCATAATTGTATTAGTCATTCTTGCATTGCTATAAAGAAATACCCAAGACAGGATAATTTAAAAAGAAAAGAGATTTAATTGGCTCACAGTTCTGCAGGCTATACAAGAAGCATAGCAGCTTTTGCCTCTGGGGAGGCCTCAGGAAGCTTACAGTCATGGCAGAAGGCAAAAGGAGAGCCAGCACTTCACAGGGGCAGAGCAGGAGGAAGGGGTGGAGGGAAGTGCTACGCACTTTTAAACAAACAGATCCCGTGACAACTCACTCACTATACTGTACCAAGAGGATCATGACCAGCCATTCGTGAGAACTCTACCCCCATGATCCCGGCACCTCGCAACAGGCCCCTCCTTCAATGCTGAGGATTACAATTGGACATGAGATTTGGTAGGGATGCAGATCTAAACCCTATCGATAATATTCTCTTGTTATTTTTGTCATTCGCGCTGTGGCTGTAGTTTGTGCCCTTTTCCATTCCTAATTTTGCTTGTGTGAAGCCAGACATTTGTCAATTTTAATATTCATTTTTTTGTTGTTCGAGACAAGGTCTCGCTCTGTCACCCAGGCTAGAGTGCCATGGTGCAGGCACAGCTCACTGCAGCCTTGACTTCCGGAGCTCCAGTGATCTTCCCACCTCAGCCTCCCAAGTAGCTGGGACCACAGGCACATGCCCCATGCCTGGTTAACTTTTGTATTTTTGGAAGAGATAGGGTTTCACCATATTGCCCAGGCTGGAATTTCAATATTCTTTTCTATGTTTAGCTTTTTGATTTCTCTGTTGTATCTTGTTTTCTATTTAATTTCTCCTTCTATTTGTATAACGTTATTGCTTCTGATTTTATGTTTATACTGTTGTTCTCTTTCCAATGTTTTAGGTTGTATCTTTATCTCATTAATTTTCAGCGCTTATTCAAATACAAGTATGACTATAAATTGGTCATTAGGTAACATTTTACAGCGTCTCAAAATTTTGATATGTAACATTTTTATTATTGTTAATTTCTGGTACCACAACATTCTCATTATGAATTTTTCTTTGACCTTTTAATTATTTCAAATTTTTAAAAACTCTAAATATAATTTTTTAAACTGATTTATTATTTTGTTCTGGTGTAGTCAGAAAATTGGCCTGTAAAGGACCCAGTTTTTTTTAATTATTGAGATTTTTTTCACGGCCTTGAAACTTAATGTTCTTGCACGTGGTCAGTTGTTACATGTGTCAGTGAAAAAAATGTGTATTCTCTAATGGTCTGTTACATATGACAATTCAATGAAGCTCTTTAATTGTATTGTTCAAATCTACTGTGATCTTGACAACACTTTTGTATGTTTGACTTAGCTGTTACTAAAAGAGATATGATGAAATTTCCCTCTGTGATGGTAGATTTAGTTTCTTCTTGTAGTTGTGTCAATTTTGTTTTGTGTATCTTGAGACTATTTTATTACATGCATTTAAGTTTAAAATTGTTACAGGCTACTGGCCTATTGAACTTTTTGTTATTACAGTATTTAATGACTTATTTTATCCTTAAAATGCTTTTTCTTAAAGTATATATTTTTTCTGATGTCAATGTATCTAACTTAACTTTTTGTTCTTATACTTGGTACCTTTATGTGCTTTTGTTTTATTTATTTATTTGAGACAGAGTCTTGCTCTGTCACCCAGGCTGGATGGAGTACAGTGGCACTATCTCGGCTCACTGCAAGCTCTGCCTCCCAGGTTCGCACCATTCTCCTGCCTCAGCCTCCGGAGTAACTGGGACTACAAGCACCCGCCACCATGCCTGGCTAATTTTTTTTGTATTTTTAGTAGAGACAGGGTTTCACCGTGTTAGCCACGATGGTCTCGATCTCCTGACCTCGTGATCCGCCTGCCTCGGTCTCCCAGAGTGCTGGGATTACAGGCGTGAGCCACCATGTCCAGCCTATGTGCTTTTATTTTTTGGATGTGTTGTCTGTAACTAACATGTAGCTGGACTTTTTGTGAAACTCTAATCTGACATTGTGGGCAGAGAATGTGTTCTTGTAAAAGAAGTTCCTTGGTATTTGTTAAGACTTACTTTGTAGCCTAGTATGTTTGAGTTTGAGTACATTTTGTGTGCTTAAAAAGAAATTATATTCCATATTGTTTGTTGCAGAGTTCTGTGTATGTCCATAATGTTTACTGCATTGTTCAAGTCATCTTCTGTATCTTTATAAATTGTTTTGACTTCTTGATCTATTCAATAGGAGAGAGGCATGGGCTGGGTGCTGTGGCTCATACCTGTAATCCCAACACAGTGGGAGGCCAAGGCAGGAGGATTGCTTGAACCCAGAAGTTCTAGGTTACAGTGAGCTATGATCATGCCACTGCACTCAAGCCTGGGTGACAGAGTGAGACTCCATCTCTAAAAACAAACAAACAAAAACAAAAATCCCAAAAATCAGAAAGAGACAGGTATGTAAAAATTGTGATTGTGAATTGGTCTTTTTTCTTTATATTTTTCAGCTTTCTGTACATATTTTTGCATTCTAGTTCAAATTTGATTCTACGTAGTGAATTATTTTTAATCATTATGAAGTGACCCATTTTATCCCTAATAATGCTTTTTTTTAAAAAAAATCTATTTTATCTAACATTAACGTAGAAATACCAGCTTCCTTTTGGTTAGTGTTTGCATGGTATATATTTTCCCACCTCTTTATTTTCACTTTTTTGTGTGTTATTGCATTTTTTATGTGTCTTTTATAAATGACATATAGTAGAATTTTAAAAATTCAAAACTGAGAATTCTCTTCTAACTAGCATGTTTGGTACATATACATAATGCATTAGATTTCTTTCTCCTATTTTATTTTGTCCTTTTTACTTAGACCTTTTTCTTTGAATCTTTTTGTTTTTCCTCCTTGGGCTGCCTTCTGTTTGTATTAATGAAGATGTCTTTATTCCCCCCTTTTCCTTTCATTTGGAAATGGAAATTATTCTATTCTCTTAGACATTATTCTTTTTTTTTTTTTGAGATGCAGTCTTGCTCTGGTGCCCAAGCGGGAGTGCAGTGGTGCAATCTTGGCTCTGTACAACCTGTGTCTCCCGGGTTCAACTGATTCTCCTGCTTCAGCCTCTGAGTAGCTGAGATTACAGGCACGTGCCACCACACCTGAGTCATTTTTGTATATTTAGTAAAGACAGGGTCTCATCATGTTGCCCAGGCTGGTCTCGAACTCCTGACCTCAAATGATCCACCTGCTTTGGCCTCCCAAAGTGCTGGGATTACAGGTGTGAGCCACTGCGCCTGGCTCCTTACACATTATTCTTAAATTGTTAACGTGGGTAACTAAAGGAAAAAAATATAATATCTCCATCCTCCTCCTGAAAAACAAAGCTTTTATTTTTATTTTTTTCTCATTCTTGCTGTCATCTTAAGGCTTTTTAGAATGTTTTCACTGTGAGCACTCCTTCTCCTCTTACATATTATTGTGTAGTATTTTGGTTCTAATTTGTTTTTATAACACCTAAATTAGTTATCATTATTATTGCTTTATACGATTGTGCTTATTCAGATGTGTATTTATATAGCATTTTCTTTCTTACCCTTGCTTCTTGTATCTTACTTGTTTTTTTGGATTCGACTTCTTTCTTTCAGAACTGTGTATTTCATTAGTTCCTTCATGGAAGTTCTGTAAGTGATGAGTTTTCGTGTTTTTGTTTGTTTACCTGAAAGTATGTCTTGGTTTTGTCCTTCCTTTGATTAGAATCCTAGTTTTCCTTCATGACCAAGTTTAGCATTCACAAACTTATTTAATAAATATTTGTTGAATACCTACTAAGCGTTAGGAATACAGTAGTGAATAAAACAGAAAAATCTCTGCCCTTATGGAACCTACATTCTAGTGGCAGGATAATAAACCAGATAATTAGGTAAAATTTATAATGTGTTAGTGAAAACTTGTTAAGGAGAGGAATAAAGCAAGGCAAGGGAATAGGAAGATTCAGAGGGTTAAAGGGGGGTTATAATTTTAGGTGGTGACCAGAAAAGGTGGTGTTTAGACGAAGGCGTGAGGGAGGTGAGATGTTAAGCCATCTGGGGAAAGAGAATTCTGGGAGAGGAAGCAGTAACTGCAAAGAAGGCCCTGAGGTGAGGCCACGCCCGGCATGTTTGTAAAATAGTGAGAGGGTCCGTGTAGCCAAAGCAAAGGAAGCACGGGAGTAGGATCTGGGGTCATAGAGGTAAAGGCAAAGATGTTAGGCTTGGGTCTTTTAAGACCTTGTTGTTCATTTTTTGGCTTGGACGGTTTTTCCCAGTGAGTGAAGTGGGGAGCCATTGGGAGGCTTTGGGTAGAGGAGGGACATGATCTGATAGGATCACTTTGGGTGCTGAGTAAACTGAAGGGGAGAAAGGCAAAAGCAGGGAGAGGGGTTTAGAGGCTACTGCAGTACTCCAAATGAGAGATCAGCATGGCTTAGACCAGGAATGGCAACAGGGGATATGGAAGAAAGAAGTCAGAGTCTCAATATATTTTGAAGTCAGAGCTGATAGGATTTCCTGGCATATAAGATGTAGCGTGTGAGAGAATGAGGAGGAGTGGAAGATGGCACCCGGGTTTTTGGCCTGAGCCACTGGAAGAATGCAGCTGCCACTTACACAGGGAAGGTTAGAGGGGTCATCAGCAGGGGTAATTGTGGGTTATCTGTAAACATACAAGAGAAGATGTAGATAATACAATGGGATCTATGAGTCTGAAGTTCAGAAGGCAAGTCTGGTCCATAATATAGATTTTGGAGTCTTCTGTGTATAGGTGATGGTATGTAAAACAAGAAACTAGGTAAGATTACCCAGGGATTAGGCAGGGCACAGTGGCTCATGCCTGTAATCCCAGCAACTCAGGAGGCTGAGGCAGGAGAATTGCTTGAACCTGGGAAGCGGAGGTTGCAGGAAGCGGAGATCATGCCACTGCACTTCAGGCCTGGGTGACAGAGCGAGACCCCGTCTCAAAAAAAAAAAAAAAAAAAAAAAATTACCCAGGGATTGATAGAAAATATAAGAAGATTAAGAACTGGTCCTTAGGGCCTTCTATTAAAAAATTTCAGGTACAGGGGAGCTGTTATTGTCTTGGAAATATCAGCTATCAATTTGTTCCTTTGTAGGCTTTTCTCCTCCCCATCCTTTAGAGGCCCTGAAATCCCAGCCCTTAGGTGTCTGGAATAATCATGTCATCCTCGTCAAACCTTCATGTCACAGGCTGTCTGCTCGCTTTTCATTTTCTTCTTGTTTGTGGCAATTAGGGACTTCCGTTTCCTTCTTTCTGGTTCAGATAAAATCGTATTTTTGTTATATTTCTGACAGCGTTTAAAACTGTTATAGAAGGAGGGTTATAAAGCTAGTTTATATTGCTATTCTATTTCAGAACCAAAGTCAAATTCATTTTCTAATGAAAGTCAGAGTTTTGAAGTCCCCTTGGTGTGGATGCCTATTCTGCACCATTTGTGTAAATAGCACCCCCCCAATTTTCCTCACTTTTAAAATCATGTATTATAATTGTGGCAGTTGCAATTTCCTGGCTATAGAAAACACTCCTGTGGTTATAGGCCTTGAACTATCTCTCTATAATTTAATTGTTTTCAGCCTTCTTAAGTGAACCAGAAAATCTGGATCATTTTAAAGCATTAATAGTAATTGCACTTTGTGCTTTGGCAGAAGGTCTCATCATATTACTTGGAACGCTTCAGGAATAAAAGGGCATCGATTCACACTTGGTTCTGGTGAGAAGCCAAAATCCACATTTTCAACACAGGCTTGCTCTTCCAAAAACACAAAGAGCTTCCCAGAAATCAGAAGATACAAATTAGAAATATTAATCACTTATATAAGTAACAGGAAATTTCTGTCATTTGGTTAATAACTTTTTCTGATATGGAATTACCCAATAAATTTCTAAATGTTTTTGCTAATTTATAGAAAAAAATTATTTTTATTTTATTCTATTTTTTGGAACAGGGTCTCTCTTTGTCACCCAGACTGGAGTACAGTGGCTTAATCATGGCTCGCTGCAGCCTCCACCTCCTGGGTTCAAGTGATCCTCCTGCCTCAACCCCCCAAGTAGCTGGCACTATAGATGTGCACCACCACACTGGGCTAATTTTTGATATTTTATAGTGACAGGGTCTCATTATGTTGCCCAGGTTGGTCTCGAACTCTTGAGCTCAAGTGATCTGCCCACTTCAGCCTCCCAAAAGTGCTGGGATTACAGGCATGAGCCACAGTGCCTGGCCCTTATTTTTTATTTTTTAATAATTTTCTTTTGAGGCAGGATCTCAGTCTGTCACCCAGATTGGAGTGCAGTGGCGTGATCTTGACTCACTGCAACCTCTGCCTCCTAAGCTCAAGCAATCCTCCCACCTCAACTTCCTGAGTAACTGGGACTACAGGTGCACACCACCCACACCAGGCTAATTTCTTGTATTTTTGGTAGAGACAGGGTTTTGCCGTGTTGCCCAGACTGGTCGCGAACTCCTGAACTCAAGCAATCTGCCCATTTTTACCTCTCAACGTGCTGGGATTACAGGTGTGAGCCATTGTGGTTGCCCCCATATTTTTTTAATGTTCATTTATTTATCTTTTTGTAACTATAACCTTTCACAGCCTTCACGCAAGAAAAAAATTAATGTTGGTATTTACCTATTTATGCTAGATATTCATATACAGCAGATTTTAAGCTAAATTTTAAATTAATGTAATTTTATTAATTGAATGTTAGAGGTGGCCTACATTTCTTGCACAAATTCTTCATTCAAATTTCTTCTGATTCTTCTGAATCAGTGTATTTTTTAATGGTATATAATATTTTAGGTGCATAATTCACCTTATTTATGATTACACAAGAGTAAAGATAAATAATAATCCTGGTTTAATAACTTTTTAACTCTACTCTTCAGCCTCTGTTTCTTTGGGTAGTTTAAGTAGCTTTTTAAGGAGAAACAGGCTTCCCTTGACTAACAACTGAAATTAGAAAGGCAAAGAGTGGAAAGCTAAGGAAAAAAAAAGGATATTTGACTGTGAAATTACTTATATGAAAAAAAAAACCTTGAAAAACGTACTAAAGAAAAAGTAATTTCCACTGGGATTAGTTCTAAAGTAAAGAGTAGTAAAGTAATATCTTCCAGCAAAAATTGGAGAGTAACCTTTCCAAATAGAGCCAATAACCAGAGCCCTATGAAGGTAAATGAAAACTCAAACCAGAACGTTCTTCCTGGAGAGCAATAGTCTCCTTGTTAGGCCATGTTTCAGCAGGGACATCCACCCCTCCAAGGCGTGGAAGGAAATGAGACTCAGGGCATTGCAGTATGGATTTTGGTTCATTCTTTTATTTGCTTCTGAATCTGAGCCTTGTTTCTTAACTGCCTCCCTTGACAACCAACTACTATTCCTTGTAACTTCTGTTACAACATGACTTGGCCCCTTTTCACATTACTGAAGAAAAAAGCTCAGTGACATATGAATAAAACATTTTTTAACCTGTGTTTTAAAAAATATAGAATTTTTCATATATAAAACAACAATAGAAGTTGCTGAAAACTGATTTCGAAGGGTTAAAAATCGGAGCCAACTTGCCTCACTTTCAGGTCACTTAATTAGATCTCCCACTACTCTGTAATTAGGCTATGTTTTCCCAATAAACGTTATTTATTTGCTAATTCAATCAAAAAATACAAAACGAGTGCTGATTCTGTACAAGACACTGTGTTTAGTGGAAATTTCAGCAAATCTTTATTGAATATGCCCCATAATTAACTGTGGGAGGACTGTGAGTGGTTATTTTTCTGTTGCTTTGCTCTTTTCTACATTCCAAATTTTATTTATTGTTTATGTTTTCTCTTAAAGCATCAGGATCTTGCTCTGTTGCCCAGGCAGGAATATAGTGGTACAATCATAGCTCACTGCAACCTGAAACTCCTGGGCTCAAGTGATTCTCCTGCCTCAGCCTCCCAAGTAGCTAGGACTATGGTAATGCACCACCACACCTGGCTAACTTTTCTATTTTTTGTAGAGATGGGGTCTTGCTATGTTGCCCAGACTGGTCTTGAACTCCTGGTCTCAAGCAATTCTCCTACCTGAGCTTCCCAAAGCTCTGGGATTATAGGCGTGAATCACCATGCCTGGCCTGTTGTTTTCTTAATTTTAAAATTTTGGACAATACAGAAATATGCAAAGTAGGCCAGGCACTGTGGCTCACACCTGTAATCCCAGCACCTTGGGAGGCCAAGGCGGGCAGATCACCTGAGGTCCGGAGTTCGAGATCAGCCTGGCCAACATGGTGAAACCCCCGTCTCTACCAAAAATACAAAAATTAGCTGGGCTTGGTGGTGAGCGCCTGTAATCCCAGCTACTTGGGAGAATGAGGCCAGGAGAATCACTTGAACCAGGAGGCAGAGGTTGCAGTTAGCTGAGATCACGCCACTGCACTCCAACCTGGGTGACAAGAGCGAAACTCCATCTAAAAAAAGAAAAAAAAAGAAATATACAAAGTAAAAAGTGAAAGTTTCCTGTCACTATCCCAGTTCCACTCTCTAGAAGTAACCACTGTACCAGTTTGAGTTATATCCTGCCAGTGCTTTTTTCCCCTTCTGTTACATGTATACATATAACAAAGTATTATGAATTATATATACACACATACATATAACCCTAGAGACAGTGCTGGGTGTTTTTTGGAAGGAGCAGGGTATGGCTAGTTTGTAAATCACATCCTGTATATTGTCTGTAACTTTTTAAAAAAATTTAATTCTGTACCTTGATAACTTTCCATGTTGGTTCAGACAGGTATGTTGTGTTATGTTATGTTATGTTATGTTATGTTATGTTATGTTGTGTTGTGTTGTGTTGTGTTGTGTTGTGTTATTTTTTGAGACAGGGTCTCACTCTGTCACCCAGGCTGGTCTCAAACTTCTGGGCTCAAGCTATCCACCCACCTCAGCCTCCCAAAGTGCTGAGATTACAGGCGTAAGCCACTGCGCCTAGACTACTTTTTACTTTAAAAATGATTGTAAACTGTAGTATTGATGTACCATTTCCTGTCATTTTCAGTTTTTCACTAAATACCATAGTATTATTTTATTCTGTAAGTTATTTTAAAAAGTACATTTTATACACATTCTGCAAGTATTTTTATAATTTTCCAAATTTACTACAATAAATATGGGCAATAAGCCCAAATTAAATAACTTGCTGACATTAAAGGGCTTGTCAACCCTTGCCCACTGTAGCATTGTGCTACATCAGCAGTCCTCAACCTTTTTGGCACCAGGGACCGGATTCGTGGAAGACAGTTTTTCTACAGATGGTGGAGGATGGTTTCGGGATGAAACTGCTTCACCTCAGATCATCAGGCGTTAGTTAGATTCTCATAAGGAGTGCACAGCCTAGATCTCTCGCATGCGCAGTTCACAATAGGGTTCGCACTTGTATGAGAATCTGATGCTGCTGCTGATCTGATAGGAGGCAGAGCTCAGGTGGTAATGCTGGCTCACCTGCCACTCACCTGCTGCCGTGCAGCCCGGTTCCTAACAGGCCACAAACTGGTATTGGTTCACAGCCTGGTGGTTGGAGACTCCTGTGCTAGATTGTTGATTGAATTCCTATTTTGAAGTACACCTAGAAGTTAGGAGTGTACATATATGGTGTAGAAACCAATGTAATAGATATTCCAAACTATTTTTGTTGTGGCCACTATGCCCTCTATTCATATTTTTCAATAATTTACTCAAGCCAGCAATACTGGGTATACTGAGTATATACTAATAGAAGTAGTATTATAACATAATACTAATTAGTATAATAATATAATACTAATAGTATACTATTCTATTAGTATACTAATTCTATTATACTAATTCTATTAATATACTAATACAGTATGCTAATACTATATAATTAGTATACTAATACAATGTATACGTTGCAGTACATTTGCAATGTATATGCAAACTCTACACATGCTGCTGAGTTGGACTCTAGTCTTCTTTAAATCACATTCATATCCCTGGCTGTCCATATTTAGCTTCCTAAAGCACTGCTTTGCATAAATAACCCATTATTCTAACATTGTCAATGGTTTCCTTAATATGAAACAGTGCACTTGGAGCCAAAAGCCAATGTCCATTACATTCTTTCTCTCTAAAATCAGAACCAAAAGAAGAGTATCTGCCATTAGTCATACTGTGTTTTGTTTTGGCCCTCCACCTCAGATGAAATAAGAGGTATAAATATTGAAAAAGAAGAAATAAAGTAATATATTCTATAAATAATTATATCTAGGAACAAAATCACCAAAAGACTATCAAGTAATACAAGTTCAGAAAAGTATCAGATTCAAGCCAAATACGCGAAACTCAATTACTTCCTTATATACTAGCTTTAACTATTAGAAAAATAACGAAGGAGGAGACCTAAAATATTAAACACTGGGAAAGGAGCTTTAATAAAAGGAAATGATTAATATGGGCCCAATAGTGAAATCTTATTGAGACATTAAATGTGGCAAAAATAAATACAGAAGCATGTTCCTGATGTTTAAAACTTAAAGATTTTCAGTTTTCCAAAATTTATAATACAGTGTCAGAATCCTAATGCTTTTTTTTAAAAAAAAACTTTGTTTATTCAATAATAAATATTTACTTTCCATTTGCCAGGCAGTATTATAGATAGTTGGGATACACAAGTGAACAAAAAACACACAAAAAAGTCTGCCCTCATGGAGCTCACTCCACTTGACCTGGATGAGAAGACAGTAATACCAGACATAGTGAAGAAGAAAATCGTAGAGCCTTTTCAAAGGTGATCAGCGCTATGGGGGCAGATTGCACAGGGATGGGGAACTGGGAATTCTGATGGGGTGGAAAAGTTGTGATTGATCTTAGGGCCTTGAAGAGGACGGGGACTCCTGAGAGAAGAGTGTTTCAAGCAGAGGGAAAAGTCTCTGGAAGAGCCATAGGGAGGAACATTCCTGGATGCTGGTGCAACAGCAGGTCATCCTGGTACCTGGAGGAGAGTGAGTGGAAGGAGAGACACTGAAGAGGAGATGGCAGGAGTGGGCAAAGACCAGATGATATAGGGCCTTGTAAGCCCTTGTGAAAACTTCCTGTCTTGATCTGAGGAAAATAGAGACCTGTTGGCAAGTTTTGCTTAGAGGAGTGACACAATCATACTGTTTCACACAGGTCACTCGTGTGGCTGTGTTACAAATACACCAAAAGCGAAACCCAGGAAACCAGTTCGGAGGTTGTTGCAGAAATCCAAGCAAGAGATAATGTGGCTTGCATGAGGAGGGCCAGGAGTAAGGGAAAATAGTTGGATTCTGGATGGTTTTGAAAGTGGAGTTAACAGAATTTCATGGCAGAAAACAGAGGAATCAAGTATGACTTCAAAGCTGTTCTGAGCAATTATAAGAATGGGATTGCCATCACCAACCCTGGGATGTCTGAAAGCAGAGCATCCCGATATCCAAAGGTCTTTAAAGTGTTTCATGCCACCCAACAGCCTCCCTTGCCTAGAGGAACCTGGAAACTCCCTGGGATTCAAAGGGACTTCCCAGAACCACTTTGCACAGATTCAAAACCATTTCCTAAATTCTACACACTTGTGCACTCTCTCTGCCTGCTTCCCTGTTTCCCTTCCTCCCTCATTCCCCTCTCCCTCTCCCCTCCTTCTCTCTCTGTCCTCCTCTTTCTCTCCTTCCTCTCCTCTCTTCAACCCTCTCTTTCTCTCCCCTCTCTTCCCCTCCTCGCTCCTTCTCCTTTCCTTCTACTTTTCTTCCTCCTCCTCTCTACCTTCCTCCTTCCTCTCCCTCCCTCAAAAGGTCCTTGAAGCTTCAGAAATGGACCAGGGGGGCCCCTCCAAGTGTTGAAGAACTTACGTTTTCTTTCCTCTGCAATGTCACCCCCTCATCCTGCCACCAGGTGGCAGTGCACTGCTGATCATTTAGCTGCTGACCTGCACTAGTTCTCAGTAGAGGCGATAGAGAGCTGAACAGAGCCTGTAGTCGGCCTTTTAATGCCTTTTTCTTTAATATGAAGTAGGGCTTCTCATCCTCGTCACTATTTACATTTTGGGACAGATAAATCTTCATGGTAGGGGAATGTCCTGTGTGTTACAGGATGTTAGCAGTAGCCCTGGCCTTTATCCATCAGATGCCAAGAGTGCTTCCCCAACCCCCATCACCAGTTATGGCAACCCAGAATGTCTCCACACCTCGTAAAGTGTGTATGGGGGGCCTCCTCTCCCATCGCCCTTGAGAATCAGTGGTTGAATCAACATCCACAGACTATCAGACATTTGAGGAAAGCCTCTAAAATGAGAAAACTAACCATCAGTGAAAGGAACCAGCAGCAGTGGGGAGTTTAAATGAAAACAATTATGTTCGAAGAAATGAGAGGGCATTATTTCCTTAAAACAAGAATGAGACCTATTTTTTAAAAAACTAAGAACACAAAAAACCCTTAGCTATCAAAATTTTGATTGCAGCAATAGAAATTCAATGAAAGATTGGAAGATCACATTGAAGAACTCAAGAAAAAGATTAAAAGGATAAGGAAAACATAAAAAACAATAGAGAAAGGCAGGAAAATTAGACAACCAAACTTGATGTTGGAGGTCCATTATCCAGAAAGAAAAGAAAATGGGAAAAGTTCAAAATGCAATAAAATTATGACCCAAGGACATTTCCAAAATAGAAGAACCTGACTTTTAAAATAAAAGGACTATGCTGAGTCCAATGAAACTGTAGTCACAAGATACGTCATCTACAGTTTCAGAACTAACGATGAAGAGAAGATACCAAAAACTTCCAGAAAGAACAAGAAAAGGAGTCACATTTGAGGTCCAAATGGTATTCAGAAGTACAGTGGAGCAATGTCTCAAATGGATTCCACATGTACCCTCCTACAGAGGGTGTGCCCCACCAAAACAAGGGGCATCCAAAAGGGAGACTCGGTTCCAGGGATCTGGGCCTCAGTCCAGGGGAGAAGCGAAGGGAATTTTCAGGACAGCAGTGAAGGGAGTTACAATGTGAAGACTTCATAGGTGGTCCTAGAGAGCAACCAGTTGGGAACAGAGCAAAGTGGCAGAGAACTCCAGAAGAGATGGTGCCAAGAAAGTAATGGGAATGATAAATAACCCAAAGAGTTTGACCAAACTGAGAAGACCAGAAGAACTTTAAAACCATATACGTGTGTGTGTATGTGTGTGTGTGTGTGTGTGTGTGTGTTTAAATCAAAGATAAACAGAGGACAATGAGTGCTTTGAATGCAGAGGTGGGAGGGATCTCTGTGAGCTAGAGTGTTAGGTGGGGTGGGGGCTTCTTCAAAAGAGTAGGGAGTTATTGGTTGATTTTTGGTTTTGTCTTTGAATATTTTTCTGTATTTTCTAAAGTTACAATTAGAAAATAGCTATTTTTTTAAGAAACAAAACTAAGAAGAGATACAAGCTCCAGTGGGCATAAAAACCTATTAATATGGAATATTTAATTTTTTATAAATATCTAAATAAATATTTATTTTCTACAGAAATAATCCAAACACATACCATAGGCACCAATATTTTGAGGCTCGTATCTTTTTATTTTGGAAGTACAAAAGTTTTGCTGCTAGTTTAACAAATAGGGATTCTTTTGGTTTGCATTCTTTTTTGGATTTTGCATTTTTGGTTTATATTGGAATCAGCAGCAGTTTGGTGGCTGCAGGATTTATCAACCAGCTCTTCTAAAATGAACATGACATTCTTCCACTGAACACCACCTACTGTTTTCCACAAGGTGGGGTGCTAACTTCACACAGTGGACTGAGACTGTGTACAGCTTGCTGAGATGTCTACATTGATTGTGTTTGTTGTTACTTTCCACAGTTCCTAAGCAGTTCTTTTTTTCCGTTCTTTTTTTTTCTTTTTCTTTTTTTTTTTTTTTAAAGAGGCAGGGTCTCACTGTCTGCCCAGGCTGGGGTGCAGTGGCGCAACCATAGCTCGCTGCAGCTTTAAATTCCTGGACTCAAGCAGTCCTTCTGCCTCATCCTCCCAAGTAACTGCCCTGGGACTACAAGTAAGGCCCATCACACTCAGTTAATTTTTTAATTTTTGTTTTTGTAAAGATGGGGTGTTGCTGTGTTGCCTATGCTAGTCTCCTTCGGCCCTGGCCTCCCAATCAGTTCTGAAAGAAATGTTTGTAAACTGTATAGTTTCAACTGTGGGGTTTTGTTTCAGTTTGTAAACTATAATGTATATTACACCTCCTGGTTTAACATAGTTACCGTTTTGAGTGTGTATAATGTGTATGTGCACTTTTCCTCATTCATATGGACCTTAACTTACTGAATTATAGGTAACGGTAAAGAATATCTCTAATTTGAAAGAAGGCCAGTCTAAATGAGTGAAATATTTGAATAAGAAAATATTTGTAATTTACTGCAAATAGAGATTCTGATGTGGCCATTTTCAGTGAATAGATTCTTATTTTTGAAATAGTATATCAGGTAGATGTATACATGCTTTTAAAGTATTTTAAACAGCTTAATCTCTTAAATGCCTCCCCAAATCTTGATAATTCCTTCCTCTATCTCTAGACCTAAGGCCAGTCAGGTTAAACTTTCTTTAAATCATGTTCTGAATGGATGAAATTAAAATAACTGTGAATGACATAGTGCAGTTATTTCAACCTTGTGGTAATTTAACCAATTTCCCTATGCCAGTTAAATTTGTATTGTATGGGATTCTTACAACATGGAGAACAGTGATATTTTATAATATAGTACTGTTGTTTCTCCATTTCAAAGCAAATTTATGGCATTCTAATCACCAATGTTTGGGTTTAAAAACATAAATAGCCCAATTTTTAAAAAAAATCTATACTATTGAGTGCAAACATACAATTTCTTTTGTGCTGTTATAAAATCAGGATGTGGCCTGTTTTGGAATTCCCTGTGTCCTTCCTTTTGCACAAATGGAGGCTGTTAGATCCGTTGCAACCTTTAGGCCCAAGGAGATGACTCTGGTAGTTGCAGTCACACCACAGACAGCATAATTCTAAGCTCTGCGTGTGGCCAGGCTGTGACTAGAGATGTACTTAAGGTTTTAGTCTGGATTGACCAAGCAGGTGAGCAGGGCAAGCAAGTCAAAGGGAAAGAGTGGGTGCCAAGGGACGCTCCCTTGTCCTTCAAGTACCTGGTAGATGCTCACTTTATGGTGCTTATGAAGTGTCATGAAGCAGCATACGAGTGAGGGAGCTGTGGGTTCTGCTAATAACCAGCTCTCTGTCACCTTGCGCGAATCAACCCCTCTGGGCCTTAGTCTTCCACTGTGAAATAAGGAGGCCTGGCTGAGATTAGGAATCTTATTTATTTATTTATTTTGAGACGGGGTCTCTCTGTCACCCAGGCTGGAGTGCAGTGGTGCAAACTCGGCTCACTACAACCTCTGCCTCCCAGGCTTAAGCGATCCACCCACCTCATCCTCCTCAGTAGTTGGGACCACAGGCGCAAGCCACCACACCTGGCTAATTTTGTATTTTTTGTAGAGGCAGGGTTTTGCCATGTTGCCCAGCCTGGTCTTGAACTCCTGAGCTCAAGTGATCCGCCTGCCTCGGCCTCCCAAAGTGCTGAGATTACAGGTGTGAGTCACTGCGCCTGACAGAGATCTCACACCTGGCTCTCAAGTCTGACTTGTCAAAGCCAAGTGAGGCTTCTGCTGCAGGCCGTGCTTCTCCAGGGCCTGTCAGCATCAGTCCAGCATCCAGATTCCTGAATACTATCTTTCTAGATTCCCAGTTGTCTTCCTCCATCCGCTTGTCTGCTAGGTCTACCCATTGCTTCAGTTATAGTACAAACTCCTGTCTGTCCCATTTCAACCTAAAATACCTGTGTATGTTTTCTAATATTGATATATTTTGTACTTAAAGAGTATTTTACCGACTCAAAATTATGCTCCAAACAAGACCACAGTGAATCATGATGTGCTCTCAGCCTGTTTCCCCTCTTGCTATTCTCTCCGTAGGTCATGACAGTACCATTCACCCCAGCTAAAAACCTGAGAGTTATCCCAAACTTTCCAGCCTCTTAAATCCCCCTTCTCAGTGCTTGTCCTCTCCATTCCTCCACCTTAGTGCTGCCGCTGGCCGTCAGGCCTTCAGCACCATTCTCCTGATGTATTTCAGTGATCTCCCCAATTATTGCCCTTCTCTGGTCATGCCCTCTCCCCTTCTGTCCATTCTCTTCATAATTGCTAGACCAGTATTTCTTGAATGCATCTCAGGTCCCATTATTCCTCTCCAACTCCATTTTCTGTTGTTCTTTATGTTGCATCTTACGTACCAAAATACAGTTCCCCAAATACTGCATGCTATTTCATGCCTCTCAGCTCCGAACACGCTGCTTCATCTGGCTGGAAGACCCTTCACATACCCCCACTACTGTACTTAGAAAGTTTCATATCCTGCACAAGTTAGATCAGGTATCTCTTCATGAAGCCCGATTTACCTCATCAAAGAATAGCGTATTGGCTGAGCATGGTGGTTCACGCCTGTAATCCCAGCAATTTGGGAGGCCATGGTGGGAAGATCATTTGAACCCAGGAATTTCAGACTAGCCCGGGCAACATAGGAAGACCCTGTCTCTAGAAAAAGTTTTTTAAAAATTAGCAAGATGTGATGGGGCATGCCTCTAGTCCTGGCTACCCAGAAGGCCAAGGTGGGAGAATCGCTTGAGCCCAGGAAATCAAGGATGCAGTGAGTCATGGTCATGCCACTGCTCTCCAGTCTTGGCAAGAGAGCGAGATCATGTCTCAAAAAAAACAAAACAAACAAACAAAAAACCTTTATCACTTTTTTTTTCGAGACGAAGTTGCGCTCTTGTTGCCTAGCTAGAGTACAATGGTGCGATCTTGGCGAGTAGCTGGGATTACAAGTGCCCACCACCACGCCTGGCTAATTTGTGTGTGTGTGTGTTTTGTTTTGTTTTTTTGAGACAGAGTCTTGGTCTGTCACCAGGCTGGAGTGCAGTGGCACGATCTTGGCTCACCGCAACCTCCACCTCCCAGGTTCAAGCGATTCTCCGCCTCAACCTCCTAAGTAGGTGGGACTACAGGTGCGTGCCACCATGCCTAGCTAATTTTTCTATTTTCAGTAGAAACAGGGTTTCGCCATGTTGGCCGGGATGGTCTCAAACTCCTTACCTCAGGTGATCCACCCATCTCAGCCTCCCAAAGTGTGGGATTACAGGCGTTACAGGCATGAACCACCAAGCCCAGCCAATTTTTTGTATTTTTAGTAGAGATGGGGTTTCACCATGTTGGCCAAGCTGGTTTCGAACTCCTGACCTTCAGGTGATCCACCCACCTCAGCCTCCCAAAGTGCTGGTGTTACAGGCATGAGCCACTGCTCCTGGCCCAGTTTAATCACTTTTTACTTAGTGCTAACATTATATTTGATAATTGTTTTATATTGTGTTTATTTCTTTTATTGCAATTATCAGTTTTCCTGTGCTGTCCTGATAGACTGTAGTGAGTTCCTTGTGAATGTCTTATTCACCTTTGTGTCCCTAGCCCAGTTCCTGTCACCTGGCAGGTGCTTGTTGAAAGTTGAATGAATGAACTAGTGAATGAATCCATGCTTATAATAAAGAGTACAGCTCTGAAATTCAATGTCATAAACAATCGTTTCAAACATTATTTTAATATATATATTTTATTTTAAGAAAAGGAATGCAGTTTTCATACCATTTTAAGGACAGAGGAAGGGTGCTTCAACTTCAAGTGACACAAACCCACACTTAAAATTGGCTTGAACAATAAAGGGAATTTGTCAACTTACAAAACAGGAAAAATTCAGTCTTATTTCTGGCGAGACTTGGTCCAGCTGCCCAGGGATATCACTAGCAAGAGTTGTCTCTCTGCTCTGTCTTCTGCAGTGGCAGCTCCACTGGGCTCCCCACAGTGCTGCCTCCAGCAGCTCCAAGCTCTCTCCTTAGGGTAACAAAAACCTGTAGCATTTCCTGGCTTCATGTCTCTTCCTCTTCATGAGAAAGAAGAGGATCTCTTATAGCATGTGGGAGAGAGAGCCCCAGCAAACATCTCCTGCCTCACGGTACTCCAGTTGGGTTATACTCCCATCTTTCAGCTAATCATTGTAACCAGGAGTGATTCTTCCATGTTGCTTCAGCCATTCTAGGCCTACTCTTAGAGGTAGGGTTAGGGGTGAAGGAGACAGGCGGCAAATACCACCAAATCATCTGGCTGAGAATATGAGAGGAATGAGTTACCCAAAGGAAAATTGCAGTACTGTCAAAAGAAGGAGTCAATAAAAGCTGAGAAGAGAACAAATGTGCACTTATAAAGGCTTTGAAAATCTTCTGAGCTGGAATCTCATAATTATTTCAAAACAAACTACTTTTGTTTTTCCCTGAAGTCTGAGACCACCAGGCAAGGAGAGGCTTCTGGAGGTAAAGTGAGGAGTGGTTTCAGGCCCTGGAGCGGAGCTGGAGTGGCAGCCTCATTTCTCTTTGACAAGCCAGTCTTGAGCCAGGTGTGGGATCATGGTGGCTAGTTAAGGATCCCTGATCTCAGCCAGCCCTCGTTGCTTCACAGTGGGACACTGAGGTCCAGAGAGCTTGATTCACGCAAAGTGACTGGTTATCAGCAGGACCCATCCTGGGACTGTATTAGTCTGTTCTCATGCTGCTATAAAGAACTGCCTAAGACTGGGTAATTCATAGAGAAAAGAGGTTTGGGCTGGGCGTGGTGGCTCATGCCTGTAATCCCAGCAATTTTGGAGGTCAAACATGGCAAAACCCCGTCTCTACTAAAAATACAAAAAGTAGCCGGGTGTGGTGGCACATGCCTGTAATCCCAACTACTCAAGAGGCCGAGACCGGAGAATTGCTTGAACCAGGGTTCTGGTGGTTGCAGTGAGCCGAGATCATGCCACTGCACTCCAACCTGGGTGACAGAGTGAGACTCCATCACAAAAAAAAAAAAGAGGTTTAATTTGACTCACAGTTCTGCATGGCTGGGGAGGCCTCAGGAAACTTATAATCATGGCGGAAGGCACCTCTTCACAGGGCGACAGGAGAGAGAATGAGTGCCCAGCAAAGGGGGAAACTCCTTTTAAAACCATCAGAACTCATGAGAACTAACTCACTATCACAGGGGAACCGCCCTCATGATTCAATTATCTCCACCTGGTCCCTCCCACGACACATGGGGGTTATGGGAACTACAATTCAAGATGAGTCTTGGGTGGGGACACAGCCAAACTTTATCACGGCCCACAGCACCGTCACTCATATAACACTTCATGGCACTTCATCAGCACCGTAAAGTAAGTACCAAGTACTTGAAGGACATTTAAAAAAAATTTTGTGGTAAATTATGGTCATCTTGATTTCGTAATGATTAGTTGAACCATCCAAAATACATTTAAAAATATACATTGTATTATTTTTAAATAGTTATGAAAGAAAGCTGAAAACATTTTTGGTTGAATGAAATTTTACCATTTTAGCTTTGTCTTGTTTCCAGGATTTTTCAGTCGTGTGGCATTCACTAAATAATAAATGTATTGTATGTTTCAGTGTGTGGTAACAGCAAAGAATGACTTCATCAACCACTTGATCTCCTCTGTTGTGGTTTATGATGCCATCTGGGTTCTTTGGTGGAATTATTTCCATCTAAATCACTATAAACTCCTATTTAGTTTTCACAAATCTAAAGCCAGATATGTTTGTGGTTTTTAAACAGTGATGTAATTCTGGAACATACTTTGAAAGTTACAAGTTGTCATATACTGTTAGTATTTAACTCAGTGTTTCATATACTATCAGACACTAGAAGCCTGAACAAAATCCATTTCTCTGTTTTTTCACTCTTCAGCATCCTACTTTTTTGTCTGTCTTGCCACCATACATTTGATTATACATCAGTCAAGTTTATACAGGGAGCGTTGGGAGGCCCTGTGGGCATACAGAGTACTGTGGGACATGGCCCTGCTGTACAGGAATTATGAAACTGAGATGGAAAGGTTGTTTCACTGTTTCACTAAAATATGTCTTTTTCTATATGATCGAGAATAAGAAAGAGTCTTACTTCTTTGGCCAATTGTGTGAAAGAGACCGGATTATGTTGAAGACAGGTAAATTTTGCAGGATATACACATTGAACTGCAAAGAAAGTAGAGAGAAAGAGACAGAGAGAGAAGAAAGAGAGAGAGAAAAAAGAAAAGAAAACTAAAACATCCTTTCTAGGAACATATAACCCAGTTGACTGCCAGGTAGGAGCAATAGCAAGACAGCAGAACTTGCCATAAGGGCCTTGAGGCCCAAAGTTCAACAGAAAAGTCTGAAATTTTCTTAGGTTATGTTGTGTTTTTATTCTGATTTTTCCCCTAAAAGGCTTAGGGAATGTGTAGGGGTTGGGGGGTGGTCATTGGTAACAGTGATAGGTGGGTTTGGTAAGCCAAGCCTACGGTGCAAAACAGGGCACAAAGGGCAAAGAGAGAGGAGGAGGCAGGGAGCTTAGTTCCCATAAAGGCAGGGAAAGAGACAACAAACTCTATGGGTTTGAGAGTGGGTGATTTGAAAATCGAGTAAGAAAAAGGAAATGGATCAGGATGGGTAGTTGGCTATGCATAAGAGCATCAGGAGGCAGGAAGTAAACTTTGTGGTTCAGCTCCTTATATGTTAGGGAAGGCAGCTCCTCAGCAGTGAGGCACAGAGATCCAAGCAAGGTCTAGAGAAGGAGGTGAGTCAGCAACATATTTCAGTACATGTGGAAGACGGGTTCAGGTCCTGGTGCTGTCACCTTGGGAAAGTCCAGATTCCTCATCTGTGACGTGAGAAAGTTGGAATAGTATGTCTCTTAAAACCCTGAGATGTCATGAGGTTAAGAGCCATCATGTTCCCCATCACCATCCAGCATAGCCCATGGACTAGACTTCTAGAAGTTATAATGATAGTCATTTGTCTGTTCAGCAAGTTATTTACTGAGTACCCATGATGTGCAAAACATCAGGCAGGGGATTATAGCAGTGAGCAAGATAAAATCCTTTTCTCTCATGGAGCTTGCATCCCAGGAAGAGGGACAGACTACATGCAATCACATATACACATAAATGAACAAGTTAATTGGAGGTAGTGGTGATTGCTATGCAGATGGTAAAACAAGACAGTGTGGTGGAGAGAGACCACATGTTTGGGGAAGAACTGTCTCCTGTCTGAGTGGGTAATGTTTAGATGAGACCTGATGTGCAGGAAGGAGCTAGTTGTGAGACAGTCTGGGGCAAATCAAACTGGTTAGAATGAGCAGACAAGGCCCTCAGGAAGGAGTGAGTCTGATACATTAAAAAAAAAAAAAACAGACAGAAGACCAGTGTGGCTCAAATGAATGAACAAGGAGGAATTAGAGAGGTGAGCCAGCACCGGATTACATGGGACCTTGGGAGCAACTGTAAGGCATTTGGACTTGGTACAGTGGAAAGCCTTTGTGGGTTTTTAAGCAAGAGAATGAAAGGATCTTCTTTACATTATAAACAGATGGGTCTGGCAATTCTATAAAGAATAGATTGTAGGGGAGCAAGAGGAGACGCAAAGAGACTAGTTAAGAGGCTGTTGCAGTAGTCAAGGTGAGAGATGGTAATGACTTGAATCGTGGGAGTAGCCGGGACATGTGGAACAAGTGGGTAGCTATGGAATGTGTGTAGAAGTTTTGGAAGAAGGAAACATGGGGCCGGCCTCCTCTCTCCTTTCTGTCCCTGCCAGCCTCATAGATCTTCATATCTAGAAGGAAATCTACGATAGATTTCACTTTTGATTTGTTGATTTCTACCTTGGGAATACAGAAGGAGTAGCCTGTTGTGGTAGCAAATATGATAGTTCAGTTTTAAGTCACTGTAGAAAGGCCTAGTGGATAGAGGAATACAAATATATATATATATATATATATAGATAGATATAGATATATATAGATATAGATATAGATATAGATATAGATATAGATATATCTCAGCCCCAGTAGAATGGATTGAGATCCAGATTAGTAGCCTACAGTGTCCATCAAAGGAAGAACTACTTTCCCTTGGTCTATAGGAATCCAGGAGAAGACTGGCCCTGCTAGGGTCATGTGGCCACTCCTGAACCAAATGGTAGTTCTGGGAGTAGGAGGTAGGGGTGGTAAAATGATGGAGCAGGCACCTTTTATGTCTTGCATCCCATTACAGGACATGAAGCTGGGTCAGGAACAGTTCCCTTAGGGCAAAGGTACAGACTAACAAAAACAACGTCTATAACGATGCCTTCATTTGGATTTCTCCAGATGCCAGAACCCCTAGGTAATTCCTGGCCAAAGGTCATAGCAGGCCTGAATTGTAGCTGTCTGAACCTCTGTCTCATTCTCGTCTTCAAAGGGACTTTTAAGACTAGAATATAAGCCTTGTATTGATTATTTTTCATTGACTTCCTTATATAGTTGATTATTTTCTAAAACTATGTAAAATAATAAAAACTCTTTTAAGGTTTTGCCACAGCCTGGCTCTCAGTGTCTCCTTTAAGTGACACAGGACATCAAGTAACCAGCACCCAATTTCTGTGTCAAGCATAGGTAATCTGAGGGCACTGTCCCTGTCAGGATGGCCCAGGTTCCCATCTACTTGACTGCATGGCAGCATAGCAGGTATCATAGGAAAACAGTGGGGCAGAGAGTTTTTGAAGCAGTATTAGATGCAGAAGGGGTTGCCCTGCTGCTCTGATTGGCAGGCTCCTTTCCCCTTTGTGTGCGTACCTCAAAGCCTCAGCACACTCCTCTCTCATGGTCCTATTTTCTGGAAAGAGGACCCACAGAGGCTTTTCACCTAGAACATGTTAGGGAAGGGAGGCATTTGTCTTTGGTTCCTTTGTCTCCCTCCTTCCTGTTTCCCCAACCCTTGGGGCTTGGTGCCTCCTAGCTTTGGCTGTTTATAAATCCCCAATTCCCTGCACTACCCCAGCCTTTCTCCTCTAGCTTCATGAATTCCATTCAGTTCAACCCATTTAAGGAGTGGCCCTTGCAAATAAGGCTTTAAGTATGCACTCTCAAATTACCCGCCTCTTGTTCTTTCTATATTCTAAATAAATCTCAGCCAGGTGATAGGAAGATGGAATTGATTTATATTACTGTGTAATGATATATTGAATTATTTATTCAATAAATACTTTTCTTTTTTTTACTGCAAACTATAACCAACTACTCTTACAAGCACTGAGATTGCAGAGATTAAAGTTCCTGGCCTAGGGCCAGGCGCAGTGGCTCACACCTATAATACCAGCACTTTGGGAGGCCGAGGCTGGCAGATCACCTGAAGTCCAGAGTTGAAGACCAGCCTGACCAACATGGTGAAACCCCATCTCTACTAAAAATACAAAAATTAGCCAGGTGTGGTGGTGCACACCTGTAGTCCCAGCTACTTGGGAGGCTGAGGCAGGAGAGTCTCTTGAACCCAGAAGGTGGAGGTTGCAGTGAGCTGAGATCATGCCACTGCACTCCAGCGTAGGTGACAAGAGCTAAACTCCATCTAAAAAATACGTTCCTGGCCTCCTTTTGTAAGTTATGTTCTAATCGAGGAGACAGCAATACATAAATAAATAAGTATATAATATGCCAGTATAGTAGATGCTATTTTAAAGCACACAGAAAGCTTGATGATGGGGGAGGGAAGAATATGTGTACATGGGGGCATGGGGAGAGGAGGATGGGGATATTTTAGAAAGACTAGTCAGGAAAGATATTTCTGAGGAGAACTGATATGCCACAATGGTCGGGGGATGTGTAGGTGAAGACTTGGATTTAGAGAGCAATCTCTTTTTAGTAGGATTTTCAGTTACCTGGATTTGCTGTCAAAAAATAATGTGAGAAAGATTGGATGGGATTTGGAAGTGGAGGCTTCTCTAGTTTATCGCTATAAGCCAGAGAGTGGCACCAGATGGACTCTCCTGTCCCGTGCCAGTCATGTTAATGTCACGGTTAAGACTTCCAACTTGTCTTTCTTTCCAGCTACTACCACTTCAACTTTCATCCTTGACTTTGATGCAGATTCTCCCATCATATTGACTCTTCAGGCTGTACTGAACGAGGATCGTGTTCTCTGACTTGGAAGAGGCTCCTCATTGCCCTACCCTGTGGATAACCATGTCATTTAAATGGATACTTCTGAGAGCAGATGGGGCACTATCACTAATTATGCTGAGATAACAGGTGTAATCCTTTGCAATCTAGATGATTGGTCACTGTAGGCATGTGGTCATTGGCTGAGCTAGCTCCAGCACACAAATGGAACCAAGACTCCCCTCCCAGCTAAACTTCTGTCTGGAGACTAAGAGGTTGGTTCCTTGTATGGTACGTCTACAAGTCAAAAGAGAGGTCATCAAACTTTAGTTATTGGTCTTGTTGCCTTACCCTCAGGCCTGATTTTCTATTTTATATCTTGGAGGTCCTTCAGTTCCCATCCCAGAACATGCTTGTACTAGTTTCTATTCTTCTGAAAATGAACTGAGACCCATTTTCTTCGCTGCTTCAGGCTGCTGCCAGGGATGAGATGTAGACTTTCTTTCGTGTCCAGGTCTAGGAAAGCTATCTCCAGCCCCAGACGCTCTTGCAGAGGCTCTACCAGGCCTGGATGTTTACATCCTTGGAGCCAAGATGTAATCAGGGGAGCCAGAATCAAACTGATCACCCTTCCGGTCCCGGTGACACTGTCTGGATATAATCCAGAAATGCTGTTCATTGCTGCTGCTTTGTAAAGTTGTATGCTCATGGCCTTAAAAAAATTAAAGGAACATGATAAGCACATGCTTTTTTAAATAAAATATTATAGATATTGAGATTAGGCCACACAATTTGGTGGAAGTAACAGCCAAAAAAAACTTCTATGATGGAATTCTACTGAATTATTTTTATCACAATAATAACAATGACGTGGCATCTTACTGGATTCAAATGTAGTTTGTAGTATAGGTCCACAGTCTCTTAGTCTGAAATCCTAAAGAGCTCTGATAACTGGGGGAAAAAAAATCCAGTTTTTCACAAGCTTATTTAACGGCAAAACCTGATTTGAATCAGCATGAAGCTTATAGTCTTTATTTATCCTATTTAGTGTGAATATTCAGGTATTGTTGCAGAAATACTAATGTTTTCTTTCTTTCCCAAACTTCAAAAGAGGCTATTCTATAATATGTGGTATATAAACCATATTAACTATCCAAACACTTCTGACCCAAAAGTTGTCTGAGAAGGGATTTTGACTCTACAATACTACCTTGGCCTATTACTTGTTTTTCAATTAATAATCTCCATAAATTAGATGAGCATAAACCTTAATTTCCTATTGCTTCTGAGTGGTTTATAGTTTGGGAACTACTCAGTATTAGTTTCTAGTTCAATATTTAGTACCTTAGCTTTTGGAAGGAAAACAAAACATTGATTTGATAAAAGATTGATAAATAAATAAAAATAGTGGATACATATTGAGCCCAGATCTCCCATTCTACACTGGTATACCATGGAGAGATGAGAAAATATTCTTTGCCATCATATGAAGAAGCAGAGTGGTCACACATTTCCATTTTCACTTTGTGCTGAGTCCATAAGAACTGCACTGGTGTTCTCTTGAAACATAACAGAAGCCTCCAAACACAATTTCACACTTTTTTCTGAGTGCAAGAAAGTAGTTATATGCTCTTACTGGTTTAGAAAAAGACTTTTCTATTCTTTTCTCAAGGAACATATTGTTTCTCAAGGTCAAAGGGAGAGGAAGAATGTATTAAATATTCTGTTCTTTACTTTCTGACTGAACTGTGTGGTAGCCAGGCTCCAAGAAAGCCCTTGATGAGTCTCACTTCCTGGTTTTCACATTCCAGTATAGCCCCCTCCATATCAAATAGAGTTGACCTGTATAACTAATATCAAAATGTCAGAAATATCAGAAATATCAAAATGTGACTTCTGAGGTCAGGTCATAAAAGACATTACAATTTCTGCCTTGCCTTCTCTTGGAGCACTTACTTTTAAGAGGCTAGCTGTTGTGTAATGAGAAGACTTAATTAAGGAGCCCTATGGAAAGATCCATTTGGCAAAGGACTAAGGACGCCACCCAACAATCAGCACTAAATGGCCAGCCATATGAGTGAGCCACCTTGGAAGTGGATTCTCCTGCCCCAGTCAAGCCTTCAGATGACTGCAACCCCAGCCACCCACTTGATTTCAAGTTCATGAGTCACTGCAAGCCAGAATAACCCAACTAAGCCACTCTTGGGTTCCTGACCCACAGAGACTGTGAGAAATAGAATATACTTGTTGTTTTAAGCTGCTAAGTTTGGAGGTAATCTGTTACACAGAAATAGGTAACCAATATACCTGGAACTTTGATTTAAGGAAAATATGTTAGTTTCTCTTAATTATGAAAATATCACGGCCAGGCGCGGTGGCTCAAGCCTGTAATCCCAGCACTTTGGGAGGCCGAGATGGGCAGATCACGAGGTCAGGAGGTCGAGACCATCCTGGCTAACACGGTGAAACCCCGTCTCTACTAAAAAAAAATACGAAAAACTGGCCGGGCGAGGTGGCGGGCGCCTGTAGTCCCAGCTACTCGGGAGGCTGAGGCAGGAGAATGGCGTAAATCCGGGAGGCAGAGCTTGCAGTGAGCTGAGATCTGGCCACTGCACTCCAGCCTGGGTGACAGAGCGAGACTCTGTCTCAAAAAAAAAAAAAAAGAAAAGAAAATATCACTTTCATGTTGCAAATTTCAAACATATTCAAAGATATTCTGACCTGAAAAATGAAAATATCCTATAATATCATCCTCTCTATAATTTGTGGCATGTAGTTCCTGTTCCAGATTTTTTTCCTTCTTCTTTTTTTGAGGCAGACTATTGCTCTGTCGCCCAGGCTGGGGTGCAGTGGCATGATCTCTGCTCATTGCAAACTCCGCCTCCAAGGTTCAAGCGATTCTCCTACCTCAGCCTCCCAAATAGCTGAGACTACAGGCACCCGACTAATTTTTGTATTTTTTGTAGAAAATGGATTTCACCATGTTGGCCAGGCTGGTCTCGAACTCCTGACCTCAGATGATCCACCTGCCTGGGTCTCCCAGAGTGCTCGCATTACAGGTGTGAGCCACTGTGCCCAGCCCAGTTCCAGATTTTTTTAAAATGCAAATACTAATGCATAGGCCGGGTATGGTGAC
This sequence comes from Macaca fascicularis, assembly GCF_037993035.2. Taxonomy (NCBI): domain Eukaryota; kingdom Metazoa; phylum Chordata; class Mammalia; order Primates; family Cercopithecidae; genus Macaca; species Macaca fascicularis. Next base: position 139,376,051 of record NC_088375.1, read on the forward strand.
TCAACCCTGTAATCCTAGCACTTTGGGAGGCCAAGGTGGGTAGATTACCTGAGCCCAGAAGTTCAAGACCAGACTGGGCAACATGGCGAGAACCTGTCTATACAAAAAAATTAGCTGGACATGGTGGCCCACACCTGTGGTCACAGCTACTGGAGGCTGAGATGGGAAGATCTGGGTGTGGTGGCATATGCCTGTGGTTATAGCTACTTGGGAGTCTGAGATGGGAGGATCACCCTGAGCCCAGGGAGGTCAAGGCTGCAGTGAGCTGTGATTGCACCAAGCACTCCAGCCTGAGCAACAGAGTGAGACCTTGTCTCAAGAAAAACAAACTAACAAATACTAATGTGTGTATATATGCACGTGAGTATTTTGTTAATTGATGCTGGATTATATTAAACCTGCTGTCTTCCAACTTGCATGATTCACTTAATGTGTCTTGGGATATCTTCCATATGAATTCATATAGTTGTATGTCATTTGTTAACATATCTCCATATATTTTACTGTATGCACTTCTCCATTTCCTACTGGAGAATATTTGGTCTAGTTTCAGTTTCCACAGATACAAACAATGATACGGTGGGGTAACTGTGGCATATATTTCCAGAAGCAGAAATGCTGGATCAAAGGGAGGCACATTTCAAGTTCTGATAGATATTTCCAGATTGCCCTCCCAAAAAGTTGTACCCAGGTATTTAACCAGGGAATGTAAATGTCTATTTCCCTATACTCTCAACAACACTGGTTATCCACTGTCATTGCCAATCAGGTAAGTGAAAATGACTAGTTTTCTGTTGTCCCCAGCTTGTTGGCCATCTTTTTACATGTTTATCATTATTTGTATTTCTTCTGTTTTGAGTTATCTGTCCATCTTTACCCGTCTTAATACTAGGTTACTTGTCTTATATATTGACTGGTAAGAACTCTTTGTATATCAGCAGGTTAAATTCTTTGCCTGAAATGTAGTTTATACAAACTTCCCCCAACTTATTGTTCAAACTGATTTTAACAGTTTTTGAATCATAGAAACTTTTTTGTCACATGTGATCCCATCTGATGTGTTATATAAAGCATGAGATAGGCATTACAACTCTAATTTAAAAGTGGTTAGAATGAAAATTTAAAATAAACAAGAAAGCATTTCTATTTCTACAGCTGTTAACTGTTACCATGTTTAACTTTGGTATCAGTGAATCAGTTGATTTGGATTCCTTCTGTTTCCTTCTAGTATACCAAATACTACATTCACCGAATTCCAAGAAGCCGGGAGGTTCGGCAGTCCTGGCTCTCCACCGTTTTCACCACCTTGCACTCCATGTGGCTCTCCTTTCCCCTCATTCACCAGGTGAAGCCAGATTTGGTAAGTAAGACCATCACTAATGATAGGGAAAGTAACTCCCTGTAGATCTTTCATTAGTAACAGGACATACTGTTTTCTTAAACAGCTACCATTTATCACTGTGCCAGGTCCTATACAAGACCCTGAACTGGCTGGTGCCTTGATCTTGGACTTCCCAGGCTCCAGAACTGTAAGAAATAAATATCAGTTCTTTATAAGCCACCCAGTTCATGGTATCTCATTATAGCACCTGAAATAGAGTAAGATATCATCCTTGGATTTTTTGTGACTTTTATCACAAAGCACTCTTTCTCCTGCCTCAGCCTCCTGAGTGGCTGGGACTACAAGTGCGTGCCACCATGCCTTGCTAATTTTTGTATTTTTAAGAGAGATGGGGTTTCACCATGTTTTCCAGGCTGGTCTTGAACTCCTGACCTCAAGTAATCTGCCCGTGTCGGCCTCCCAGTGTGCTGGGATTACAGGCATGAGCCACTGTGCCTGGCCTGTGACCAGTAATCTTTGATGTTACTGTTGTAATTGTTTGGGGACACTGTGAATCGTGCTTACATAAGACAGTGAACTTAATAAATGTGTGTGTTCTGACTGCTCCAACAGCCTGCTGTTCTCTCTCTCTCTGTCTGTCTGTCTCTCTCTCACACACACACACACACACACACACACATGCATTCCTTGAGCTTCCCTGTCTATGAGACACAACAATATTGAAATTAGGCCAATTAATAACCCTGCAATGGCCTCTCAGTGTTCAAGTGAAAGGTAGTATTTCTCATGTTTCACATTTGAAATCACAAGCTAGAAATGATTAAGCTTAGTGAGGAAGGCATTTGCAACAGGCACTTAGCCAAGTTGTGAATGCAAAGGAAAAGTTCTTGAAGGAAATTAAAAGTGCTACTCCAGACCAGGTGCATGCCTGTAATCCCAGCACTTTGTGAGGCCGAGGCAGAGGGATCACGAGGTCGGGAGATCGAGACCATCCTGGCTAACATGGTGAAACCCCGTCTCTACTAAAAATACAAAAAATTAGCTGGGCGTGGTGGTGGGCACCTGTAGTCCCAGCTACTCGGGAGCCTGAGGCAGGAGAATGGCATGAACCCAGGAGGCAGCACTTGTAGTGAGCGGAGATGTCGCCACTGCACTCCAGCCTGGACGATAGAGTGAGACTCCGTCTCCAAAAAAAAAAAAAAAAAGTGCTATGGCACTGAACACACTGGTTTTATGATAAGTACATGACATAGCCTCATTGCTGATATGGAGAAAGTTTGAGCACTCTGGATAGAATATCAAACCAGCCACATTCCCTTAAGCCAAAACCTAATTCAGGACAAAGTCCTAATTTTCTTTAATTCTGTAAAGACTGAGAGAGGTGAGGAGGCTGCAGAAGAAAAGTTTGAAGGTAGCAAAGGTTGGTTGAGGCTTAAGGAGAGAAGCCATCTCCATAGCATGAAAGTGCAAGGTGAAGCAGCAGGTACTGATGTAGAAGCTGCAGCAATTTATACAGAAGATCTAGTTAAGATAACTGATTAAGGTGACTACACTAATCAACATATTTTCCATATAGACAGAACTGCCTTATATTCGATAATGCCATTCAGGACTCTCATGGCTAGAGAGGAGAAGTCAATACCTGGCTTCAAAGCTTCAAAACTTCAAGGGACAAGCTGACTCTCTTGTTAGGGGCTCATGTAGCTGTTGACTTTAAGTTGAAGCCAGTGCCCATTTACCATTCTGAAAATTCTCAGGCCCTTAAGAATTATGCTAAATCTATTCTGCCTGTGCTCTATAAGTGCAACAACAAAGCCTAGGTGACAGCACATCTGTTTACAGCATGGTTTGCTGAATATTTTAAACACACTGTTGAGACCTGCTACTCAAGAGACAAAGCTTCCTTCCAAAATATTACTGCTCTTGATACATTGGGCTGGATGTTTTTATTTTTAAAAAATACAAAATATGCTGCTCATTGACAATGTGCCTAATTACCCAAGAGCTCTGATGGAGATATACAAGGAGATTAATATCTTTATGCCTGCTAACACAGCATCTATTCTGCAGCCCAGAAATCAAGGCATAATTTTAACTTGCAAGTTTTATTATTTAAGAAAACATTTGTAAGGCCATAGCTGCCATAGATAGTTATTCCTCGGATGGATCTGGACAAAGTCAATTGAAAACCTTCTGGAAAAGATTCACCATTCTAGATGCCATTAAGAACATTCTTGATTTATGGGAAGATGTCCATAAACAGGAGTTTGGGAGAAGTATATTCCAGCCCTCCTGCATGGCTTTGAGAGGTTCAAGACTCAAGTGGAAGAAGTAATTGCAGAGGTGATGGAAGTAGCAACAGAGCTAGAATTAGAAGTAGAGCCTGAAGATGTGACTGAATTCCTAAAACCTAATGATGAAACCTGACTAGGACCCTGCTCTGTGACTGGATTTATACCGTGCACTCGAGGTTTAAGAGTAAACACAGCTCTATCCGTAAGTGGCCTAAGGTGATCTGTGAAAATGGCTTGCTATTCACTTGACCTAGAAAAATTCCAGGAAAGTCATGCAGATCAAGAAGTTCAAGTCTTCATGTTCACTTTAAGAACATCCACGAAATTGCCCATGCCAGAGAGACCTAAGTAACCAAGATGTTCTGTAACTCCAATTTTCTTTAGACATGTATTAGATTCTGCCAATATTAGCTAACTTGCTCAATTAAAAAGTTATCTAGTATTTTAAAAAATATCTTTGATGCAGCAGGTACTAAAAGGGATGAATAAAACAGCTCCTCAGGAAGCTTATACTTTAGCTTCAGGGAAAATGGAGTAAAGAAACAACAGGTAGACTCGAAATACAGATTAATTCAGTTGAAAATAGAGACCCTATTTAAATCAGAAATAGTTCTTCCTCTCTGCAGCCTACATTAAAGTACTTTTAGCTTGTTCTAGTATTCAGGATTCTCTTTATTTTATTAAAAAAAAATTTAAAGATGGGGTCTCTCCACATTGCCCAGGCTGGTCTCAAACTCCTGGGCTCAAACCATCCCCCAGCCTCAGCCTCCCAAAATGCTGGGATTACAGGTGTGAGCCACCGTGCCCAACTAGTTTCTTAGGATAGCAACTTAGGTTATTGATTAAGATATTTCTTCTTTTCTAATACAAGCATTTAATGCTATACATTTTCCTCTCACAACTGCTGTAGTTTCATCCTACAAATGTTGATATGTTGTATTTTCATTCACTTCTAAGTATTTTTTATGTCCTTCAAGTCTTCATCTTTGACCCATGGATTATTTACAGTGTTTTGTTTAATTTGCAAGTGTTGGGAAATTTTTCCTATTATCTTTCTGTTATTGATTTCTAGTTCAATTTCCCTATGGCCAGAGAACATACTCTATTTTAAAATATATTGAGGTTTTTTGATCCTGGATGTGGTTTGTCTTGGTGAATATTCCATGGGCATTTGAAAAGAATATGTATATAATTGTCTATGAGATTCTGTTGATGGATGATGCCGTTGAGTTCTTCTGTGTCTCTGCTGATTTTCTAATAGTTCTGTTGTTGATTGCTAAAAGAGTGACGGGACACTTTGTTAACCCTTCTAAAACCATGTTTAAATAGTCCTATTGATCTCAACCCTTCGTAATCTCTTCTGTGTTCTTCTGCTAAAGTACACACTGATCCCACATTAAAATGAATTTTAAATATTCCATGGGCGAGATGGATACTCTTTTGTATCTTGAAGCCTAAAGATTTTTTCACTGTTGTGTCTTTCATTTTTTCCTAAAAGTAGAAGTCTCTGTGTGAATCTTCAATGACTAGGCTGGTCTCATATCCTCTTGAAAATATACTCCTAAAGAGGAGTTAGTTTGTTTCAATGAGAAGAAGAGAAAAGTTAATTTGTGAGATTGCTGATGATTAAAGTAAGAGGACTGCTTATGTTGGGGGAAAAAAACCTATAAAGTTCTTGAGGGTAAAGGCCAAGTATTTTTGCATTTTCCATGGTCCTTTCTAGAAAAGCTTCCACATATTTGAGGAATGACTTAAAAATAAATGAATGAATACTGGATAAAATGAGTCATCACAAAAACAAAGACACCCACTCCCTACACTGGTGCTCTTCTCAGGCCTTATTAAGAGTCTGAAAAACCAGGAGGGTTTCCAAAGTCTGCAGTGTTTGATTACTGGCTTCATTCCACCCTGGCCATTACCAGATGAAATACTCAAGGAAAGAGCTCTGCATACAAAAATGAAACCTAATTTAATTTTTAATCAAGTAAAAAATAAATTTCAGATTCTCTGTATTAACAAATTGAAAGGAAATGGACCATTTCAGCCTAATACTCTGCCTCTTTGCCTGAAGCTGGTTTAATTCACCATGACAAATTTAGATGTACTTATTACATCTACACTCACTCACGCGTTGTATGAAAGAAGGCCATTATTTTATTTAGTCATTTTTTTCCATGTTCCATACCCAGTTTGAGCTGTGAAATGTCTAAGTTCATAGCAGTAGAAAGTTGATGGCTGGGTGCGGAGGCTCATGCCTGTAATTCCAGCACTTTGGGAGGCCAAAGCGGGCAGATCACTTGAAGTCAGGAGTTCGAGACCAGGCTGGCCAACATGGGTGAAACCCTGTCGCTACTAAAAATACAAAAATTAGCCGAGCTTGATGGTGGGCACCTGTAATCCCAGCTACTCAGGAGGCTGAGGCAGGAGAATCACTTGAACCCGGGAGGTAGAGGTTATAGTGAGCTGAGATCACTGTACCCCAGCTTGGGGCATAGTGTAAGACTCCATCTCAAAAAAAAAAAAAGTTGATGACATGGATGGTGGGTTATTATCCATAAGTAGGATACTGTGATTTTTTTTTTTTAATTAGGTGTTTTCTGTGGTGAGCCACAAACTAGGTGGCACCAAGATTATCACTGTTTGTATAGTATATAAAATTTTTATTGGCCTACTAATTAACATGTGTTTGAAATATTAAGAAGAGGCAATTAACTTCTTGTTGACATGCCAGAACCCTTACGGGAACTTTTTCTCCTTAACTGTTGTTAATTTGATTCTCTTTGTATAATGACCTTCATCTGGTATTATATTTGGTGGTGATCAAAAAACTTCATAACATGTTCAAAGGAAACTTGGCTAGACAAAGAAAAGGTCAGCTGTCCCAAGATGCTTATCTATCAATGGAATTAAGTGAGAGGAAGGTTTTCCAAGCCAAGTCAAATGAGAAACAATTAGACCACACTTGTCTACTGCTTCATGTTTTCCAAGATTAATGAAATCATAACTGGGAGCCATTTGTTTAGGTTTCCTCAGTTCCTGCTCCTCTGGTGCCCAGTCCCTCTATAATGCGTTAAAATAATGCCAGTGTCACTCCTTCCCACTGTGTGTCTCCTCTCCATATACGCACTGTAAATTTGGCGGCCTCCTTAAAGATACAGAAGGACTGGCCCTGCACTGTACGTGCATTTAGCAAGTCTGATGATGGTCAGAGTCCACTGCGAGAAGTGGTTTGATGTGAAAATCCTCCCAAATATCTGGTTTCTTGTGACTGACAAACTGCTTTTCCCAGCTGCATGGTGAAATTACCAGCTGTGCCACTGACACACTGGCTGAGTGACAACCTGTAGCTGCTTCCATCCATAAATGAGGTATTTAGTTTAAATGTTACAGCTTCTGTTTCACATTGAGTAAGTTCAGAACAACATCTGTGTCAAAATTAGGCTGCATATTAGCAGTTAGATTGCTTTGAGTTGTTTTTATTCGTCTCCATTTTGGGGGACTCTCAGCAGCTTGAAAATGATTTTTCTTTCTATGTTGATGATTTTTCCACTTGGCAAACATTACGTTTTTCCTGTCTGCAGAAGCCAGCGTGGCTTTGCCTGCGATTTTTGCTCCCTTGTTTTGCTTTGCCTGCATCACTCGTGAGCTGTCACTGTTCCAGCCCATCACAGGCTCATTTTGAATCTGAGGCTGGTGGGGACTCTTCCATTCAAGGTGAAAGCCAGTGTGTTTTCCCAAGGGTAGCTGTGAGGTCACAGTTAAAACAAAAATGAAAGTTGAATGGAAACGAATTCAGCTGTGAGAGGATAAGAAGAAGGAAAACAAAACTGTTCTTGAAGAAGGGACTAATGTGGTCATGGGCAGTGAGCTCCAGAGACATGGCCTTATAGACGAGGGTAATGGGAGGTGCTGGTGGCGAGGTAAGAACAGAGGGTGGGGTGAAGAGAAGGGAAGCCTTTGAAATGACCTTAGATGCATGAGTAATTCCTAGAACCAGTCCCAGCTTCACAGACTTCCAGTGCTTATTTTAAAGGATCATGTGAAGCAGGAGCTCTATTTGTATAGCACTTGAAAATCAAGAAAGTGATGTTTCTGTTTAGAATCTTTAAAATTTCTCTTTGACCTGCAGAAAAAATAAAAGAAGGGGGCACAGACAGCACCGATAATTGAATATGTAATGGGAGAGCCTCGGAAGGGCTACTGCCCTCCAAGTTAAGTGGGATCATTAAAGTTTTAGAGTTTGTGTCACTAGAGTCAGTAGGGAAGCGTCATAGGAAGTTTTAAAAATTTGAATACAGACTGTGAACTCCTTGAGGAACGGTGAGGTATATTACTCATCTTGGCAGTGCTAGCACCTATTCTAGAGCATGGGGCATGTAGGAGTTCAATAAATTTTGAAAGAGTAAATCTGGGTAGGAGAGAGATTAGGAAAGGAGAAGTCAGAGAAGCTATTAAAACCTGACGATGACCATTTACAGCTTTTAGGTGGGCTGGAAAAAATAGAATAGGAAAAAACATTGCATAATTGCCCCTTGGTTAACTTTTGCTCCCTCTGAATTAACCGCTGAATTTGTCTAAGGATTTTTTTTTGATAACATGTTTCTGAAGTGTTAAATATTCTCTTTATCAAAGCACCATAAGAAAACGGCGAAAGTTTCTCATTCACCTTAACCAGAGTACATTTGCTTTATTTCTTTAATTGAAGTGAAATTTGCGTAACATGAAATTAGCCATTTTACAATGTACAACTCGGTGGCATTTAGTACATTCACCATGCTGTGCAACCACCACATACCTATACAGCATCGAGTTCCAAAACATTTTCGTCAGCAGTTGCTTTACTTTAATTTCTTGGTGTGGTAGAACCGCTTAGAGTTTTGTGGGTTTTTTGTTTTTTGTTTTTTTTTCTTGAGACGAAGTTTCGCACTTGTTGCCCGGGCTGGAGCGCAATGGTGCGATCTTGGCTCACCGCGACCTCTGCATCCCGGGTTCAAGCAATTCTCCTGCCTCAGCCTCTCCAGTAGCTGGGATTATAGGTATGCACCACCATACCCAGCTAATTTTGTATTTTTAGTAGAGACGGGGTTTCTCCATGTTGCTCATAGAAAAGTGCTGGGATTACAGGAGTGAGTCACTGCGCCCGGCCACCACTTAGGGTTTTTTACTTCATTTGGGGGAGAAAAAACAAACAAAAAGATTAAAACCCAGACAGTGTCTTCTAATAGCCTCTAAAGATCAAAGGCCGTCTCCTTCATGGTCTTTCTTTATAATTCCTTGTTTACCCTGCCCAGAAGTCATTGAGTAAATGTGTCTTTTCAGTTAGCATTTCCTCTTTGATACTTTGCAATTTGGTGACTTCTTTTTCTCCTTGTATAATTTTTTTCTTTTCTTTTTTCTTTTTTTGTAACTGAGTCTCGCTCTGTCACCCAGGCTGGAGTGCAGTGTTGTGATCTCGGCTCACTGCAACCTCCGCCTCCCAAGTTCAAGCGATTCTCCTGCCTCAGCCTCCCGAGTAGCTGGGATTACAGAGGTGTGACACCACGCCCAGCTAACTTTTGTATTTTTAGTAGAGACGGGGTTTCACCATGTTGGCCAGACTGGTCTTGAACTCATGACCTCGTCATCTGCCCGCCTCAGCCTCCCAAAGTGCTGGGATTACAGGCATGAGCCATCACACCCAGCCAATTTTTTATCTTTTAAAGCATGAATACATTGAAGCCTGCTGGCAATGGATTTCTTCTTCCTTTCTTTCTTTCCTTTCTTTTTTTTTTTTCCTTCCAAGATAGAGTCTTGTTCTGTTGCCCAGGCTGGAGTGCAGTGGCGCAATCTCAATCTCGGCTCACTGCAACCTCCACTTCCTGGGTTCAAGTGATTCTCCTGCCTCAGCTCCCTGAGTAGCTAGGACTATAGGGACCCACCACCACACCCAGCTAATTTTTGTATTTTTGGTATAGACGGGGTTTCACCATGTTGGCCAGGCTGGTCTTGAACTCCTGACCTCAGGTGATCCACCCACCTCAGTCTCCCAAAGTGCTGGGATTACAGGCATGAACCACCGCACCCAGCCGTGGATCATGGATTTCTTTTTCCACTGTAAAACATATACGAAGTTAAATCAGCTGTAGAAAGCTTATTGCTGGGATTACAGGCATGTACCACTATGCCCAGCTAATTTTGTATTTTTAGTAGAGACAGGGTTTCTCCATGTTGGTCAGGCTGGTCTTGAACTCCTAACATCAGGTGATCCACCTGCCTCGGCTTCCCAAAGTGTTGGGATTACAGGCGTGAGCCACCACGCCTGTCCAGGTTATCGCTTTTTTACCTGTTAGCCTGCAATTTGAAATTCCACTCATACCAGGACAGCATTTTAAAGCAGATGTAAGCCAATCTGCTTCTCACCTTCAGTGGGGCCTTTTCCACATAGTCAAAAGGGTTAACTGATTTTCCCTAAGATACATGGGCAATTAATTATTAAAATGTTCTTCAAAAGGACCTTACAATCAAGAATGAGGATAAGTAGAATGAGTAAACACCTTACACATTTCAAATACGATTACGGCTTACTGCAAAAGCTATGTTAGCATTATTGGGTGAGGAATGTAAAAGATCCAGTCAGAAACAGGTTAGAGAGCTTGAACTGGTATTATACATGCTTAAAAATAACATGAAGGTCCCTGCTGATAAGACCTTCAAATTATGGAAAAAATATATTGTGACTGATAATTTTTTTAAGAAATGTGCATACCAGATTTATAAGTTTCACATGTTTACAGTGTCAGAACTTCCATATTCTGCCATAAAAATGAAATCCTGCAGTGGAATCAGCTGTCGAATTGCAAAGGGCAGCAAATTCCATTTGTTAGCAAAATACCATTTTACATTCTTGGTCTTTCTGAATTCACATTTAAGCCACTTATACAAATCTTTCACATAAGCAATTTTAAAAATATGTTTATGGCTGACAGTTTGTGAAAACAGGTTTGCTTTTGTGGGCTAAATAATCACTTTTCTCTAAAGATAGGTGTCACATGCTTAAATCAGTTGTGTCCACATCTTAAAGCTCCAGATGTTATTTTTCACATAATTTGCTTACACAGTACAGTATTTTGTAGATAAGCCTTGTTAGTGGAGGCAGTGCCTGGATTCAGGGAACTTGGTCTGTTGCTGTTTAATTATTCCTAAGCCAATTTGCCTGTTTCAGTTTTTCAAGGAGACATGATTCATCTCTGAAGTCACACAAGGAGAGAAAAATTCCCCACTGGTCACTTCTATGAAAAAACAGAATTGGGAGGGGCTGGAGGTTGGGAGAAGGTGGGGGTGAATTTCCTGCTCTCTGTGGAAACCAGGTACAGCTTATGTAAGGCAAACTTTCATTCTTAAGGTCATAAAAGAAATCCCCATATTGACCCTCCCTCCCTCCCTCCCTCCCTTCCTTCCCTTTTTTCTTTTTTTCTACTAATTGAGACAGAATCTTGCTCTGTCACCCAGGCTAGAGTACATTGGCATGAGCTCGGCTTGCTGCAACTTCCGCCTCCCAGGTTCAAGCTATTCTCTCCTGCCTCAGCCTCCTGAGTAGCCAGGATTACACCCAGCTAATTTTTTTATTTTCAGTAGAGGTGGGGTTTCACCATGTTGGCCAGGCTGGTCTCAAACTCCTGACCTCAAGTGATCTGCCCGCCTCAGCCTCCCAAAGTGCTGAGATTACAGGCCTGAGCTACCATGCCTGGCCACCTCATATTTTCTTTATTGGTTTGATTAAGAATTCATCCTGAATATTTGCTTCACATTTGATTTCCTATAATTTCCAAGCTACTTTTTTCTCTGGTTTGCATCCATTTTACCTCAGTTGTGATACACAAGAAAAAATACCATCCTACGAATCAGGAGGTTTTGACTTTACTCTCAGCTTTGTCAGTAGTTAGGTGTGGCAACTCAAAGCTAATCAGTTAGCTTCTCTGAGTTAGCTTCTCCTTCCTATCAAATAGGAATAATGAGAAGCTCCAATAGAAGAATCACAGCTGGCAGATCCACTTGCTTTTAACCAAGCCACTCCCTCTGCTGGGAAAGTGATTCCCTGAGATTCAAAACCACTTACTGCTGCTCACCTCCTGCCAGGACATATGATCCTTGGAGCTCCGGTGCCTCATTGGATTTTAGATATCGTAGATCTCAAAAATATATATATTTACTTGAATTATGATGTCGATGTGGTTGTTAGAGTCATTCTGGGGTTCCCCAGGGTTTCCTTCAGGAGCACCTATCACCCATACACATCCCAAGGGGCTTCGAGAAGGTGGTTGCCCTTCTATAGCCCTGCCTGATACATGCTCGTGGCTCTCCTCTCTCTTCTGTCTCCTTCCTTGCTTTAACTGTTCTTTCTCTTTCTTCCTCTCACCTACACATCTACCCTCCATTGGGATCGTGTTGAAGCCCCTGTTTCATCTTATCCTTGACATTCTCTCCCACCTGTTTTTGTCACAAAGACCCTAGAGGTTGGCCTGTTTACCCGCACTCCTTTCTGACTGCCCCAATCAGATTATACTGCAGGAATTCTTCCCCTAGGTCTCCCTTAGGTCTACTGGGAAATGAACTTCAATTTTCACCAGTTTTGGTATTTTTTTTTTTCCTAGCACAGTGACTCTTCATTTTAAGGGCTTTTCCTGCAGTTGACTGTAGGAAGCAGATAGGTGTTAAAAACAGTTAAGCATTGCAGGAGTTAGATGTGTAGGAACTAAGGGGTTATTGATGGACTTTATTCAGATGTGAATTGGACAAGGTCTTTCTCAATGCCTTTTGTCTGCTTCAATTAGCTCCTTTTTATTTCTAAGACCAGCACTCATCAGGGCCTCCTGCCTTCTCTTTTTTATCAGCCAGTTCTGAAGCAAACTGATGATCCTTGGGCCATAGCAGACACACACATCTTGTCCGATTCATGTAGTTGGTCAGTATTTGGACCACATATTTGGTCAAGGTATTTCACACCACACACGCGCGTGCGCACACACACACACACACACACACACACACACAACCTTTTGCAAAATTGCAAGGGCTGGTGACTGCAGGATGGACATTAAGCAGCCCTAAGTAGTGACTACCTGCCTGGGCTGTCCTCTCTGTGGGCTCTTACCTCTGGTGGTTTCATTTTTTGTAGGTTCCCTGACTGGACTGTCTTTGTGTCCATCCTTCAAGCCTTCTTCTGAGGATCTGAGTGGGCAGTAGCAGTGCTGAGAGGTGGCTTGGAGGACCAATAGGTGTTCTTGGGGACTAAATGCATGCCATGTAAATGAAGGCAGTGGGCTTACTGCACACAGTTGTGAGATAAACCTGCTGTCACTGAACCTTCTTCTTTAAAGTCCTGGAGCTTCCATTGCTGTTGTGGCAGAATAGTTCATATTTATCAGATTTAGATCTTGGCAGATTTCTGAATTTATATTTATATCTTGGTGGGTTTCCAAATATAAAAATCAGCATGTGTCCGCATATTCCCCTTCCTCTTTTTATTAGAGCAGTCATATTATTCAATGGACATTCTCTGATGGAGAAGCCTTTTGTACACTTAGCATTACAAACTTATACAGATGATACCTCACCAACAATTTAATTCTATACCCACTTTTTAAAGTTTAGGTAATAGAACCAAAAGAAGGGAGTGCCTTGTCCAAAGTCTTAGAACTAATAGCAAAGCGTGGATAAAAAACCAGTTCTTTCACTCCCAGCTCCAGGTTCAGCTCTCTGACCACACCACAAATGAGACATCATAGACTTTTCTCCTCTTGAAAGGTATTAGGTGGAATATGCCTACATGGAATAGAGAAAATGGGCTTGAGCAACATGCATACCCGGGTTTAAAATCTAGGTCTGCCATTCTACTATTTGGATAAATTTAGGTGAGCTGTTTATTCTCCATAAACTTCCTTTTCCTCATCTGTAGAACAGGGACCACAATATCTACTTCATAGTCTTGTGTGAACATTCATGCATAAGAAGCCTCCATGGTAAGTTCCTGGATCCTTCTCCTCTTTTGTCATTAAGTTAAATATTATCTTCCAGAAATCAAGAGGCTAATAAGGAGTTAATAAATGTTTTAAAACTTAGACCACGGAATGTCTACACAATGCCCAGTTTGGATGCTATGGTATTCTGACTGTTTTTGTGTTGATTTTCATGCCACAGTGAGCCTCTTCAGACATGAAAACAACCAAAGATTATTTGCTTCTCTCTTCTTTGTTTTCTGGCCCTCTGATGTTTTCATCACAGACTCCATCGCTTCCAAAAACGGTGTGTGAGGATTTACTAATGAATTTCAGCTCCGTCCTGCTGGACCACCATTCAAGGACATCCTTCCAAACCTGCCCCTCTCAAGAAGGGCTCATCCACATGCACCTGATTCACAAACAACCTTAGTTCCCCAGTTTGGTTCTTCATTTTCTTGAGGCTTCTTCTGAGGCTTTTTGTCTTGCACCATTACTCCATCCAGATCTTGCCCTCCTGTGAACTCTTCTTGAACTTAGCGTTTAGCATTTAATTGTTCTCTAGTCATTTAACTTCTGCTGAATTTTCTCCCTCCCCAGATTAGATCGTGAGTACTTTAAGAGCCAAAATCCAAGCTTTCTGGGTTATTATTATCCCTGTGGAGCTTAGCAGTGTGTCAGGTGCTTGGAGAGGTCTTTGATTAATAAGTGAATAGTAAGGAACTGGAACACACTAGCTCTACCAGATGGAAATTAGCAGCACCCAGTCCCAGCTCCCTCCAGATCTCCATCTCTCTCGGTTAAATATCTCCTCCTCAGCTAACACCCTCTGATCCCTCCTGGATCCCACTGAGAGGTGAATGGCGTTCACAAGCCCCTTGAACTGCTTCCTGGCTCACCTTTATTACCCTGACTTGCTCCCAGCCTACTGTCAGGTGTGTTCTGCCCTCTTTGTTATCAAAGACTGGGGACTTAGGCCTCCCCTCTTCTGAGTGCTGTGGCAAGTTTAAAACTGTATGGAGCTCTCTTCAGATTGCAGAGGTTTAGGAATCATAACGAAGGCTTAGGAACTCGGGTCTTTTTCTGCTGCCATTCCATCAACATGCGCACTTAATTCTTAAAGAAAATGCTATTTATTGAATGTTTTAAATTTTTTAAATTCTTTATTTTGTAAGATAGCCAGAAACTATTAATATAGAATGCCTTTCTGACGTCATTGCTCTGGGATCATAAAACCTACATGTCAAAGCTATCCTTTGAAGTTATTTAGCCATAATTTTGTTATTTTATAAGCTTTTTATTGACAAATAAAAATTATTTATAAATCAATTTGTGAATAATTGTAATTATAAGTTTACACATAATTTAATTTTTTGAAGATAATTCTAAAAAAATTATTGACAAATTTGTTTTTATTTTGCATTGAGTAACTGCTGTGAGCTGAGACTAGAGGTAGGCACCATGGGAAATGGAGAGGTCTGTTTGTGCTCAGAAGAGTTTTTAATCTAGAATCCAGCCATGGCCCCAAGTCTGACGCTAAGAAGGAAGGATGATCTGGACTGGGAACAGAATTGACCTGCCTCAGGGTTCCAGACTGAAGCATCAATGTGATTTTTCAGAGGTGTTTTAAATCACAGGCCCTCTTTTGGAGGTAAGAACAGGTTAATTAGCCACTATCCCATTATTCCAGGCTGCACAAACTACATAGTAAAGAATATGGCATGAGGCTTCAGGATGTCTGACAGAATCATTCTGGAAGTCAGGGAAAGCAAACGCTCTTCAAAGGGCCCAGAACAAATAGCCCTTTAGGTCAGTTCTTAAATCAATAACAGATCAGTCACCAGAGGAGGAAGTCTGTTTCACAGCCGAACAGTGAACAATGCTGTACTGAAACCCTAAGTTCCCACAGTCTCTGGGGAGTAATTAGAACTTGTTCAGTAATCAGCTAATTTGTACTTCTGAGAATGATTCTAAATACAAAATGATAAAAGTTGGGTAAAGGGTAAAGTATAGACCATTGCTTCATAATGGAATTGCATAATTCAAGTGGGAAATCATAAATTTGGACATGCTAGAAGGGTGTTTTTTTTGTTTTTTTAAGAAAAAAGTGATTTAAAGGCAATGCTAATAAAAATAACCCATGACTAAAAATATATGCTGAAGCATTTGATCTCACTGTGACCTGAGAACAGTAAAATATCCAAGCTGGAGTCTAGTCTACTAGACTAGTCTAGTTTTCTCACTAGGCCTATAAATTAATTTTGAGACTCTGAAATAATTGACCTCTTTTGTCTGCAGAGTCAGTACAGATTTGGGGTGCTTTTTGTTTTAGTTGTTGTCAAAACATTGTAGATATCCATATCCTGGTTGCTGTATTTTTATTATAAAGAGCAGGAAACTGGCCAGGCACGTTGGCTCACACCTGTAATGCCAACACTTCAGGAGGCCCAGGCAGATGGATCACAAGGTCAGGGGTTTGAGACCAGCCTGGCCAATATGGTGAAACCCCATCTCTACTAAAAATACAAAAAAAATTAGCCGGGCATGGTGGTGGGCGCCTGTAGTCCCAGCTACTCGGGAGGCTAAGGCGGGAGAATTGCTTGAACCCAGGAGGCGGAGGTTGCAGTGAGCCAAGATTGCGCCACTGCATGCCAGCCTGGGAGACAGAGCAAGACTCTGTCTCAAAAACAAATAAAAATAAAAACAAGAGCAGGAAACTTATTTCCATCAAAAGAGATGGAGGTCTAGGATACGTGAATAAACAATAGCTTATGGTTAATTTCAAATACAGCTTGTTACCCTGCACTAGAAAAATGAGACAATTCTATATTTAATTATATATAGCAACTCTAACATTTGTGATGAGAGGGAAAGATTCTTCTGGATTGTTTTTCTTTCTTTCTTTCTTTCTTTCTTTCTTTCTTTCTTTCTTTCTTTCTTTCTTTCTTTCTTTCTTTCTTTCTTTCTTTCTTTCTTTTTCTTTCTTTCTTTCTTTCTTTTTAATTGAGAGAGTCTCACTGTGGCACAATCTCGGCTCACTGCAACCTCCACCCAACAGGTTCAAGCAATTCTCCTGCCTCAGCCTCCTGAGTAGCTGGGATTATAGGTGCCTGCCACCATACCCAGATAAGTTTTTTTGTATTATTAATAGAAAAGGTGTTTCATCATGTTGGCTAGGCTGGTCTCGAACTCCCAACCTCAGGTGATTCACCCTTGTCGGCCTCCCAAAGTTCTGGGATTACAGGCATGAGCCACCGTGCCTAGCCTGATTTTCATTGTTTCAACAGGACAAATACAAGAAAGACTTGAATAGTATCTCATCAGATTATACTTTTCCTGTGATATCGGTTTTGAACTTACAGTTTCTTTCTAGCTTCAAGAGTCTCTGATTCACTGATTCTAACATGACATACTAGGAAATTCTATCAAAGCAGGGCTCCTGGAACAGGCCCCGTTGACCATGGAGCAAAGATGTTCTCAAGAAGAAACCCACATATGGTGATAGGGTATATGACTAAACTGCCTGATTTGAGATACACAGCTTTCGTGACTACCAAATCTGGCATTTGTGTTTCTCAGTAGCAGATGTGGAGAATGAGTTATTACTTAATGAGCAGCAAAATCTTACTGGACTCCACTACAGTAGCACAGTAGCTCACCCTAATAAGACAAAACAACTGTAAAATAGTTTGTGTGAGTTTAGTTCCGAGTCTACTTCTGACCTAGTTGGATAGTATTATTTCCCTAACCTAGGGATTTCAGGTTACTGTGACATCCACCAAAAGATCCAAATCATATTCAGTAGAAGTTCATATGACAAAGTGAGAATTAAACTAAATTTGGTTAAATGTTTTGAGTTTTACTTTTGTATTAGTCCGTTTTCACGCTGCCAATACAGACATACCTGAGACTGGGTAATTTATAAAGAAAAAGAGGTTTAATGGACTCACAGTTGCATGCAGCTGGGGAGGCCTCTCAATCATGGTAGAAGGCAAAAGGCATGTTTTATATGGCAGCAGACCAGAGAGAAAGAGAGTCAAGCCAAAGGGAAACCCCTTATAAAATCATCAGATCTCATGAGACTTAACTGCAAGAACAGTATGGGGGAAACCACCCCCTTGATTCAGTTATCTCCCACTGGGTCCCTCCCACAACACATGGGAATTATGGGAGCTACAATTCCAAGATGAGATTTGGGTGGGGACACAGCCAAACCATATCAACTTTTCATCACGGTAAGTCATTAAAAATACAGATTAAAACACTTAGTCACATATAGTTTTTAGATTCCAGTAATAAAGAATAATGAATCTTAATCCTGTTCTATATGGAAGTCTCTGTAGGCTGCTATAACACAGTACCATAAACTGAGTGCTTACTAACAATAGAAATTTATTTCTCACAGTCCTGGAGGCTGGGAAGTCCAAGGTTAAGGAGTCATCCCATTTGGTATCTGGTGAGAGTCCATTCTCTGGTTCATAGACAGTGGTCTTCTCACTGTACTCTTACATGATAGAAGGGATGGGGGAACATTCTAGGGTCTCTTTTATAAGACACTAATCCTGTTCCATGAGGGTCTCACCCTTATGACCTAATCATCTCCCAAAAGCCCATCTCCTAATATCACCTTGGAGGTTAGGATTTCAAGTATGAATTTTGGGAGGTCACAGACATTCAGTCTATAGCAGGAAGTAATTGGGATCTTCAAGTTTCTAGGCTAATCTAGATGCCTTCCTATATATCATTCTTTTTTTGAGTTGACTTTCTGATTATAGCAAGGCCAGGTCAGCACACAGTATTCTCAATATATGGTCAGGATGATTTCTTCTGACTTTATTCAATATCTTTATTTATATAATGAAGAACTTTGCTTGTTCTTATTTCTGCTATGCTCTGTTAGAATTGGAATTTTATCTTCCAAATCTTTAGAACCTTTTACTAAATATAGAATGATATTCTGGCTTTTTTTTTTCCTCTTCCAGTCAAGAACTATCTTTTCTTTGTAGAATTTAGGAATGGCAAAAGGAACTAATTCATTTTTGTGGTGTTTTCTAAATCCAGAATACACAAATGAGTAGGCACATGGCTGATAGAAATATCAGTATACAATAGCTTATAGCTTCTTTCTCTTTTAATACAAAATATAAAGGGCATTTTCACCACCATCAAAAATTTCCTGAATTCGCCTGTAATCAATTTCTACAATCTCTTTTGCCATTTAGGCCAAAGTGAGGTTTTATCTTTATCATTGATAGACAACTTCATTGTGTCTATATCAATGATAAAGATGGCTGAATTTCAGCTTTATACTTTAGTGAGTGGAATATACTGGATTTTTTACTACAATACAGACTAAGATACTTGGGAGCAGAGAGTGGAGGTGGTCGAGGACAAGTCTAGGCTGAGTCCTATGTTTCTGACTTGGGCAAATGAATCAAACTTCAGCTACGTTTGGAAGTAGGGATGTCCACTGGATGTACTGTCAGAACTCAGAGAGCAATCTGGGCTGTAAACATTGATTTGGCAATAGTTGAAGAGGAAAATTATTTGAGAAGCTATAAATGTTAGGAGGAGCTTTCTTACGTAAAGTTTGTTCCATAAGATAAAGTTGAAAGGTTTGGGAGGATGAATCTAGGAGAAAGAAACACAGGACCAGTATGACAATGAGGGGACATGAGAGAATTGTTTATTAGAGGCACTAACTATAAAAAGTCTAATATTTTTTCCTCTGTGAATGTTGGAGGCTCATTCATGGATCATACTTAAAACCCCAAATTTATCATTGCTGTCTCTAATTATTTGGGTTAAAAATTTCAAAAGCCTATTAAAGTCTAGAAACTATAATTCCTTTTAGCTTTTTATTTTGAAATCATGTTAAACTTACACAAAAGTTGCAAAAATAGTAGAGAATTCTTGTGTGCTTTTTACTCAGCTCCCACTAATGTTAACATATTATACAATCATAGGTACAGTTATCAAAGCCAAGATATTAATGTTAGTATAATACTATTAACTAAATTACAGGCTATATTCAGGTTTTACCAGTCTTTCCACTATCGTTCATTTTCTGTTCCACATGCAATCCAGAATCCACATTATATTTAGTTGTCAGATCTCCTTAGTCTCCTCCAACTTGTGACAATTCCTCAGTCTTGCCTTATCTTTCATGACTGTTACACTTTTGATGAATACTAATCAATTATTTTGCATACAGAGACTACAACTGTATGATCAAATAATGGGATTTATTCTTACTCTATTTCTGAATGGAACTTTGAGTTTTCTAAAGACTGTATTTTGTGTTTGTCAAAACCCTGGTGACTGGTCAAAATCCATTTCAGCACAGCACAATTATTGTGACTTCTTTGTGTTGCTTGGAAATTCCTCCTTCCTTCACTACAAGGAAATGATATATTCTCTGCTCTACTTACTATAGTAATCGCTCCATCTTTAATAATGATAAGTGAAATAGAGAGTAAAGAGTAAAAATTTTCACAATATATAGTTCCTAAATTAATAATTTTTTGTCTTAGAAGTCATTTTAAATACAACATGATTATACATAAAATATATAATATTTTATAAATATAAAAATAAAAAAATTACCATATGACCCAGCAGTTTTACTCCTAGGCATATACTCAAAAGAACTGAAAGCAGAGACTCAAACAGATACTTGTACACCAGTATTTATAGCAGCATTATTCACAACAGTCAAAAGGTAGAAACAAGTGTCCATCAACAGATGTGGAGAAACAAAATGCAGTATATATACACAATGGAATATTAGCCATAAAAAATGCAATTCTGATACATGCCACAACATGGATGAACTCTGAAAACATCATGGTAAATGAAATAAGCCAGCACAAAAGGACAAATATTGTCTGAGTCCACTTATTTGAGGTAGCCAGAATAGACAGATTCGCAGAGATGGAAAGCAGAATAGACGTTACTAGGGGCTGAAGAAGGGGGGAAATGGGAAATTATTGGTTAAGGGATACATGGTATCTGTTTGTAATCATAAAAATGTTCTGGAAATGGATAGTGGTGATATTTACACAACCTTGTAAATGTGCTTACCATCACGGAATCGTACATGTAGAAAGTGGTTAAAGAGGGTAAATTTTATATATACTTTACCACAATTTTAAAAAAATCCTTATACAACCATAGCTCTCCTGTCACCCACTTACTGGATCATTTAAATCCAATATATAGGGTCTTTTTATTCTACAGATTAAATTTTTTCTGAAAAACCTATTTGTCTAAATAGTATTATCATACTAAAGCTAACCTTATAAAACTTGTATTTCACCTAATAGAAATTTGAAAAAGTTTCATCTTACATTTATTTGAATAATTTAATTTCTGATACTTGTATTTGATTAGTTATGAAAGTCAGTAATAGAAACATAAGCTTATTCTCACTAGAGGTATATTTTATCCTGTTGGCTTGGATTTTGTGATAAATGTTCACATAAAGTTGAGCCTCTGAATAAATCTACCTGCAGCATGTACCACCCACATTCATCAACGCTCCTGATTGTATGCCTCAAATTCTCTAGAAGTAAGAAGCACTACAGATACATGCTTACTGTAGGGAATCTAGAAATTAGGGACTTGTATCTCCATGAGCCCCTAGACTCATGGCACCATTTGTTAGCTTGTTCTGTTTCATGACTGACAGCTCCACCAGAATAACATGGAATGGGAAAGAAGCGATTCTCAGACGAAAGGAATACTGAGAAAAACAAAAACAGATGTCTAGCATACCAGATCATTTTATTAGTTAATTCCACTAATGTTTGTTGAGCACCTCTTATGTGTTTGGCACTATTCTAAGGGTGAGGGATACATCAGCTAACAAAACAGACAAATATGCCTGCTGTCATTTAGTTTACCTTGGAACTGGTCTGTTCAGCTGTAAAGGCACGTTGAAACTTGGGCAGCTGGCAAGTATAACATAAAGTACTTAGACTTCCATGGCTAACCTGTCTCCCACTTCTTGAAGTCATTGCATTCAAGGAGGATAGCAAGCTAGTATTCATGTCAGAGTGACTTCCTTATGCAGAGGTCTGCTATAGTTTCCATTAAGTTCAAACCAGTGGGTGGTATTGCTGTGGTTTTGGGGGCCCCTAGCATCTAGAATGAGATAAACTGGTACTGTTTTAGCCTGTGTAGACAACATGTTCACAATAGCCAGTCAAGTTGCTGCAGGATTTCGGTCTCAGACCAAAATGGGATGAAAAATCAGGAGCCTTGATGGAATTTTGCATTTTGGGGCTAAAGCTGAGGTTTACTAGACACGCAGGAATGCAGAGGTTTTCCAGATACATACCAGATTCAAGCTTAAGGCAGAAATACTAATTCCATTTTATAGACCAAGCCCCCTGGAAAGGGTGGTGTTCCCGCCAGTCTTGGTTAGATCACTTGGGACATGGGCAGGGCACAGTCTGTTAAGAGAAAAATGTCTTCAGATGGGAAATGACCATAGGATGCTAGTAGATGGATGCTATCGGCAAATAAAAGTAATTGTTAGTATTTGTTAGGCAGACCTACATTTTTTCATTTAATCCTCACAACAAAAATGAACAAAGGGGGAAAAACCCTCTTTGAGATCAGAAGTCTACTTGCAAGTATTAAAAAATCATATAGAACTTGCTCAAACAAAAAACGAAATTTTTCAATACTGGCAATACAGGGATTATTAAGACAGACCGTCCCCACCCCCCTCCTCTGTCCTGATCTCACTGCCTGTGCAAAGGGATAACATTTTTGCCTTTTGGAAATATTAGGAAATACAGTTACATGTTTCAACTCTGGAAGCCACATTGGGTTCTAGGCATCACACTTTTAAAGGGCCATTGACAAATTGCAGCATGTTCAGAGGAAAATGATCCAGATGGTGAGGAAATATGAAACCGAATTATATGAGAAACAGTTGGAGGAAGTAGAGAGGTTTAGCCTAAAGAAGAGAAGATTAACCAGAAAGTATTACAGAGACCACAGTTTTCAGATTCCAGAAGAGACACCACAGAGGTTAGGGATTCATCGGATTCATCATACTCTGCCCATTGGAGCCTCCCAGAACAAAGGCCTTTGTCGGGAAGATACAGGAAGAGCATGGAAAAGAAATTGATAACAAAGCCGTGCCAGAATGACTGGGCCTCACTGGAGACAGGTTCCAAGGTGGGTACTAAGCCCCACATTTCTGGAGTTATTCTAATGAAGGATATCAATCAGCACCCGCTCATTTCATTCTTCCTCCGTGAGTCTTCCCAGATCTCCCATGGTCAATAATCTCTCCTCCATGAGCTTTCCCAGATGTCTCATGGCCAATAATCTCTCTTCCTGGTTCTCCCCTTTACTTTTTACCTCTCTGAAGTGCTTTCATGGATTCCTTTGTATTCAATTCAATTTATATATCTCCATCTCTCACTAGTCATTCTCAAACCTATTGTAATCCTTTTTATATCATGTCCTTTCCTATCCTGAAATGAAAGTCATAGTTAATGGAACCTACCTATATATAATTCCAAAAGTGCAATAAAATACTCTAATTTTAATAAAAAGGAAAAATGAAAGGAATTTATAGTCAAATTACATGTTTTCTAATATGTACATACCCAGGCATGACCAACCAGAAGGCATAATCAAGTGCATAGATTCTGAATATAGAATTACCATGAGTAGGACAGCTACAATTCAGACCGATCCGGGTTCATTGTATTGATAACTCAAAACCTGTGAGCAGCTTTGCTGCCCATGATGTAATTTTTTAAAATAGTGAACAGCTTTTGTAAAGTTCCAAACAAACCAAGTATAGTCTTCCCTCAGTTTCCATGGAGGTTCTATTTAGGACAATTCAGTATACAACCTGTAAAAAAAAAAATTGTCTTTCTATATAAAACAGAATTAGGTTTTAGGTTCAAATAGCGCTAAACAGATTTTTCACTATGTAGATGTCCAATGGGACATTGAAAGTAAAGAGGGATGTAAGCCAATCCCAAGTACTGCAGAATGTCTATATCCCTGGCACCTGTCCAATAAGTGCAAATAGCACCCCTTAGTCACCATAACAAACAGAAATCCCCCTATAAGTTCCCCTTACCTACTGCTCCATGAAGAACCAGACTATACAGTGAACTCTAGGAGGATGGGATCCAGTTTCATTCCTCTTTTAATTTTCTTTTTACTTGATACAAGAGAAACTCAATGTTTATTCAAGTGAAGAATGCAGTAAAGAGGATGCTTAACTGCTTCTCAAGTATTTCAAACTCAGTTTTTCCAAATTGAACTAAGATACCATCTTTCTGATCCCTGTCCCCACTCTTAATCTGTCTTACCTCTTTAATTTTGAGACCTAAATGATGTAACAGTATACAAATCCAGCAACTATGGATTCTTCTCTCTCACTGCCTGTGACCAGTAGGTCATAGACCATTTTGTTTCTGGCTTAGAAACATGTCCTGACTCTGGCCTCCTCCATTACCTTGCTTCTGCCTCCCTTTTCATGTTCACCTGGCTGTTGTAACTGCCTGTGTCTCTGCTTCCAGGCACCCCACCTTCAAATACACACTGCACTCTGAACATTCCATGGATGTGTCAAGCCCTCTAAATTTTGGTACATGCATTTCCTTATTTCTAGAGTAATCATTGCTTTTTTCGTCTGAAAGACTTATCCTCATGCATCAAGACCTGGCTTCAATGTCTTTTCCTCTGTGAGGTCTTCCAAGATCGGAATTACTCTGTGTATCTCTCTCTTCGTATTCTTGTTGTGGCATTGCTTGAGTTAAACTGTATTTGTTCACATCTCTGTGGTCACTGCTAGATGGAGAGTTCCTGCCAACATGGTGAAACCCCATCTCCACTAAAAATACAAAAGTTAGCCAGGCATGGTGGCACACACCTGTAATCCCAGCTACTCATGAGGCTGAGGCAGGATAATTGCTTGAATGCGGAAGGCGAAGGTTGCAGTGAGTCGAGATCATGCCACTGCACTCCAGCCTGGGCAACAGAGCGAGACTGTGTCTCAAGAAAAAAAGGTGGGGGAGGTGGGCAAGGTGGCTCACTCCTGTAATCCTAGCACTTTGGGAGGCCGAGGCTGGTGGATCACGAGGTCAGGAGATCGAGACCATCCTGGCTAATGTGGTGAAACCCTGTCTCTACTAAAAATACAAAAAAAAATTAACCGGATGTGGTGGCGGGCGCCTGTAGTCCCGGCTAGTCGGGAGGCTGAGGCGGGAGAATGACGTGAACCCAGAAGGCAGAGCTTTCAGTGAGCCGAGATTGTGCCACTTCACTCCAGCCTGGGCAACAGAGCGAGACTCTGTCTCAAAAAAAAAAAAAAAAAAAAAAAAAGTTAATTACCCGGGGCCAGGCACTGTGGCTCACACCTGTAATCCCAGCATTTTAGAAGACCAAGGCAGGCAGATCACCTGAGGTCAGGAGTTCGAGACTATCCTGGCCAACATGGCAAAACTTTGTCTCTGCTAAAAATACAAAAATTAGCCAGGCACAGTGGCAGGCACCTGTAATCCCAGCTAGTGGGGAGGCTGAGTCATAAGAATTGCTTGAAGCCAGGAGGCAGAGGTTGCAGTGAGCCAAGATCGTGCCACTGCACTCCATCTTGGGGGACAGAGCGACATGCTGTCTCAAAAAAAAAAAAGGAAGTTAATTTCCCAGGCTTTGGAGTCAGTGCTGGAGTTTGGGTTCTACATAATTTAGTAGTCCTCTGGTCTTGGGCAAAGTCCTTAATCTTTCAAAGCCCCAGGTTTCTTATCTGTAAAATGAGGATAATTGTGGCCACTTCATAAAGATATTGGGAATTGAATACAATGCATACAAGATGTTTAAAACAAAGTTTGAAATATCCATTATCACTGGCTTTGTATCTATCCAACACCTCATAGTAAGCATAATAGAGAAGATACTTAACTAGCTGACTTTGAATGAAAGGACTACTGATATCAAATTCTGAGGTTTTGTGATTGAATCAAAAATGGATGTTATATTTAGAAATTATAGCTAATTTTGTCATAAATAAATTTATCTATGGAAAATAATATTAAAACAAAAATGCTATATTTTCCCCTCTTACTTTTTTGGTCCATTAAAAGGCATTCAGGTTGGGCATGGTGGCTCATTCCTATAATCCCAACACTTTGGGAGGCTGAGGCAGGAGGATTGTTTGAGGCCAAGAGTTCAAGACCACCCTGGGCAACATAGTAAGATCCCATCTCTACAAAATATTTTAAAATTTTTAAAAATTAGCCAGGCATGACACACACTGTAGTCCCAGCTACTCAGGAGGTGGAGGCAGGAGGCTCACTTGACCCCAGGAGGTCAAAGCTGCAGTGAGTCATTATGGTGCCACTGTACTCCAGCCTGGGCAATAAAGCAAGACCCTGTCTCAAAAAAAAAAAAAAAAAAAAAAAAAAAGACCGAGGGCATTCATTCTAGAACAATAATATAAAAACTCTTGAACTTTTAAAGTCCACAACCACTGTGGAAAATTATGTGCCCGCAAACTCCTGTGTTTTGGACTTTGACTTGTGTCTTCCAAAACATGAAGTGTGAAGAATGTCACCCTTCTCTTATTAATCTGGGATGGTGAAGGACAGTGAGCACCTCTGGTATTGTTGCGCTAAGCTCAGTAACTGTCCTGCAGTTCATTCACTTTCAGTTGAAAATAAATATGTTTATTCAGCCTATGGACCACTTGTTTCCTTGCTTTAAAAAGTTTTAAGTGCTGTTTGCAATATAAAACTGAATCCTAAATTTTAAAACTTCCATAGTTAATACTCTACTAAATGTTTAAAGCCTGACATTTAATCTCCGTGAACTGGAACGCTCTGATTTCGCTGTTTTCAGCTAGTAAATGTCACTCTAAACATTGTTGCTTTCACTCACACTTAAGCGCTTTCATCTGCAGTGGGTGCAGTGTGTCAGAGAATTCTTTGTTTGCCGCTTTAGTAAGGGGAAAAAAGACTAAGCTGGGCCTTGAAACAGAGTGAAAAACACTTCGTGGAAGGCAAAGATGACCCTGTTTTTATATGGTGTTTGTGAACACACAATCTTCAGTTCTACCAGATACTTTTAAAAAGCAATTACAGAGTCCTGCTGAGCTCATATGTGCTTGCCAGCCAAACAGTGGGAGTGGGGAAGGAGCAGTAGATAACTATCGTTGCTTTAATTCACTTTTGCCTGCAGGAGGAATCTTGTCATCTGCTGGCTCCCCAAACTATTTTCAAATGGGATATTTTATTTCTGAGTTTCTGAAGGCTACTGGCACACAGGCCAGCTCTCACTTTTCATCATTTTGACATGAAATGGAAAATCCGTTTGTGGCTATTTTCATAGCGTGTGATTTACTCTTGTTCTTTTATCTGTCTCCCCTTTATATTTTTTGTTTGGACATACTTTTCTCTTCAGTCTTTTGCTGTCCTGGCGTTTTTATGTTCATCCTCTTTCCCCTGCCTTCCCCTCATCCCCAACCCACTCAGCCTCCTTCCCCTGGTCCTCAGTCCCTTGCCCCGCCCCTCTTGTGCTCATCCAACTTCAGGCTAGGCTGCCTGCCTTTCTCCTTCCCGATCTGTTCCATGCTGCTGCTGGGGCTGCTTACGCTACTTCTCCCCACCTTGCAGGTTCCCCCTCAGTACCTACAGGGCTTAATCGATATTGGCCCATGAGGTAACTGACAACAAGCAGTCATTACTGAACTCATCCCTCATCACTGTTGTAGAAAAATAGATTATCAGCAACATTCTTAGGCATACCTGTGTCTTTAAGGTACTTTGTGCCTGCAACAACCAGTGTTTCCAGTTTCCTGGCAGCCATCTGGAAGCATGAATTTACTCCTGGAAATAGTACATCGTATGAGAAGCATCAAAGTGGAAGTTTAGAAAATCATGCCTTTCTGTCAGACACAGATCCAGGTCTCTACTCTATAGCTTATTAGCTATGTGGCCTTGGACAAATTCATTCATTCATTTAATTGAATGCCTATATTTATGCCTTGTATTTGGCTTTTAGGAAGCCAGTTGATAGCCCCCCGTCTTCTCCACTTACATTCATAACTAGCTGAGAAATAAGACATAGAAATGGCTGGGTTTGGTGGCTCACACCTATAATCACAGCGCTTTGGGAGGCCAAGGTTGGTGGATCACTTGAGGAGTTTGAGTTCGAGACCAGCCAGGCCAACATGGTGAAACCCCATCTCTACTAAAAATACAAAAATTAGCCAGATGTGGTGGTGCACACCTGAAATCCCAGCTACTCGGGAGGCTGAGACACGAGCATTGCTTGAGCCTGGGAGGCAGAGCTTGCAGTGAGCGGAGATGGCACCACTGCACTCCAGCCTGGGCTACAGAGTGAGACTCTGTCTTTAATATTAAAAATTAAAAAAAAAGAAGGCATAGAAATCAAATTATTCACTTTATCAACAATAAAAGCCATGTTGGAAGATGCTGCTTATATATGCAGCCACCCTAGGTTTACTAATACTTCTCTCCTAAATTAGACAGCAGGCCTGCCTCTGTTCTTCCCTATCCAGCACACCCGTCTGGGTGTAGAGCATGGTCACATGTTGACAATAGACAAGCTGAAAAGAATTTAAAAAGTGAAAAAGCCCATGGGGGCTGGCTGAGCATCCTCAGTCTGTCCTCCTAAACTCACTGATCGGGCAAGCTGCTCTTTCTCCTTAGAGAAGGATAGAGTGAGAAGACTGAAAAGAAGAGACTCTACTCTTCCCACCTGGAACTTGGAAATTCTCTTCCCTCTAGGGAAACAGGAGGGTTGAGTATTACCCCCTAACTTTAAGCATTGTATTTAACCAGTGATTACCATGGTAAGCAAAATAAACATTGCAAGCCTATTTTCTCACCTTAAAATATGGATAATCATAGCTACCACCTATTGTGGCTGTGGAGACTAAAATGAAATTACAAATTATTTACAAAGAATTTGAGTGTGTGTTAACTGCCATTTTTTGATCAGGCGCAGCCTGGGGCAGAATTGGTCATTTGGTAGGTAGGATATGTCTTTGTTGCCTTCTCTTCTTCTCTTTCTGAACCTTCAATTTAGTGATTTTTCTCCCTCCTCATTCCTGTTTTTCTTTCTTTCTTTTTTTTTTTTTAATGTGGCATGTTGGTCTTAAAGCTTTTGATTTCCAGTAAGTATAGGTTGAATTAACTCATACTGGCCAAATCTTTGCTAATCCTGGTTTATGTATTACAGAACTCATTAATTTGAACAAAGAAAGCATTTGGAACAATTAGGTCTGCTTTAGAATTGCACAACTGGTTGTACCTAAATGATCACCAAATACATGGCTACCAACAGGAAATATATTTCTTTTTTTTTTAGGACAGGATCTTGCTCTTACCCAGCCTGGAGTATAGTGCCATGAACACAGCTCACTGCAACTTCTGCCTCTCAGGCCCAAGTAATCCTCCTGCCTCAGCCTCCTGAGGCTAGCTGAGACCACAGGTGCATGCCACCCAGCTGATTTTTTTTTTTTTTTTTAGAGAGACAGGGTCTCACCCTGTTGCCCAGGCTGATCTTGAACTCCTGGGGCAAGTGATCTTCCCACCTTGGCCTCCCAAAGTGCCGGGATTACAAGCATGAGCCACCAGGCCTGGCCAGAAATATATTTCTTGATTCCTCACATTTATTGTTGTTTTAGTAACTGGAACAATACTGATGCAGCTTCTCTATTACCATAGAAAATAATTCAGGCGAGTCTTCAAACCGCAATAATGAAGAATAAAAGTATAGGTAGTGAGTTTTAGGAAGGAACTTTTAATCCAGGATATTTGGACTTTATTTTGAAGGCAGGAAGAAGCCATCGAAGGTAAGTGATGACATGACTAGATTTGCGTTTTAGGAAAAAGTCATGTAGCAGCACTGTAAAGAGTGAAATGGAGCAGGAGGAGATAGGGCTGGGAATGTGGGTGGGAGGGTTGGGGGAACCACGTGGGAGGAGAGATGGCCTGCACCAGTCAGGGATGGTGGAGATCAAGAGCAAGGCCCAGATTTGAGAGGCTTTCTGAGTAAAATTAACAGGATTTGGGCAAGAGAAGGAAAAAAGGCAAGAGAAGTGTATCATAGTAGGAGAGCTGTTTCCTAAAGTTAATAAGATTATAAATGGCAGTGCTGCCAGAGGTCCTTTCCCAGCAGGATGAGAGGATTTCCATGAGGAATCTAGTGTGGGAAAGACAGCTGGAGCCAAAGGAGAGATGAACTTGGCCAGTAAGAGAAGCTGGACCAGTCCCTCAGGAGGGAGCTGGAGAGGGAATCCCTTGGCAGGTTAAAACTGCAGGGAATGGGATAACACAGAAATTTGCCTTTCACTGACTGAAGAGAGAGAGAGAGAGGAGGGGAAAGGAAGAGTGGAAAAGGAGTAAAGTTGGTGTGTTGGGGACATTTGAGGGCTGCATGCTTTCAAGAATGCCAGGATGTTATAGATACTCCTGCCTCATAATTATGTCTAATCATTCAGATAAGCACTTGAAGCCTCATTTCAGGTTTTCCAAAAAAAATTGGTCTAATGAAAGTTTATAATGGGATACTTAGCTAGAGGGTTTTTTTGTTTTGTTTTGTTTTGTTTTAACGTTGTGGACTATGTCTTTTTTGGTGGGAGTGGGGGGATTTAAATTACATTTTTCTTTTGCCTCAAATTGCCTGAATGTAGGGAATTTGACCCCTGGGACAGGCTCTCTCTTTGTAGTCTGCTTTTTATAAGGATGTTTCATAGCTTTTAAAGACTCAGGACTGGAGCATGGAGTTTTTAACTAATGACATGTTTCAGAAGTTTTTGTTCATATTTGTACAGGTATTGCATAAAACCTATGTTTGTTCTGGGATATTTTGTGATGTTAAACTGGCCAGCACCTCTAGACACCTAACAATGTATGAGTAATTTCTTCAGTCTTCCCATGAGATTTTTTTGTGTGTACCTGCTTTGTGCAGAGCATGTGATAGGGGCTGAATACAATACCATTTCTCAATTGTAAGCTCTCTGATGGCTTACTCATCTTCCCAAGCCCCAAGCCAGGTAAAATGCCAGTACCACTATAATACCTTATATGTATTTAATCCTCACAGTAACCCTATGAGTTAGTTACCTACCATGTCTGTCCTCATTTTGTGAATAAGAAAACTGAGGCATTAGAAAGAAAATTGGCTTACCCAAAGTCTGAAGGCCAAGTGGCAGACAGGATTCAAACCCAGATAGCCTGAGACTACAGCATCTATACTTTATTGTTATACTATGCTGCCCTTCTGCTCAGGTCATGACTATTTAATTCATAAATATATTTTTTAATAAAGTCATATAGATGAGACAACACAGAGTGATAAGCTGGTGGTAGTTATTAGAATTTTAACATGGATTTTAGCACACTTGCTTATAATTAACAGCACATTTAAAGTTAGTGTCCCTCCATCCAGTTTTCTTTCATACCTTCCCATTGCCAGCACTTCCCCCAATCAAAGGGAGCCTGGTTTTGTTTTCAGACCCAGCTCTCTGTTTCAAAGATTTACACCATGGTGGGCTGGCAGGGAAAACTGAATGGGGTTAGACAGCCAGTGGAGGTGGGAGTCAGGAACAACAATGGACAACTGGCATAGAAGGCTGCATGGCGCTTACTCTCCCTGGAAACGCTCCGTCAGACTCAGGAAATGTGATTTAATCCTGGTTAAGATAATTCCATTTTATACCCTAGAATGGACTGTCTATATTCTCCAACAGAATTTTATTTTAAATCTTACCCTGAGAAGCCCTACCAGTAAATAACTTGGTGTGCATTATCTTCCCTGTTAGCTGAACTGCACAAAATAGGAGTTTATTCTGCCACCGCCACCTCTTTTCCCCTTAAAAGACTCTTCAAAGAGAACCTGAGAACCTGCTGCCCCAACAGAAGATGCCTGGACTGTGGCCCAGCCATGCCCTCAGTGGGATTTGGGGGAGGAGAGAAGACTGTAATTCAGTCAAAAGAGCCACTGTCGATCTTGAAAGAACATCAACCATACAGATGCCATAAAGATTCTCCTCCCTGCTTCAGTTCCAAGACACATCTTTTGGTATTTATTGTGAGGCAGTCCTGTACAGAGAAACTAAAAATAAAACTAAGCCGCAAATGTAAGACGTGCTATGATCTAATTGCTTTGCCGATCTTACTTCACTTAATCCTCCCTATAACCCCATAAGGGAAGCACTACTCAAATCCCCGTTTTACAGATGAGGCAACTGAAGTACAGAGAGGTGAAACGATTCCCCCAGGATAACACAGGCAGGAAATGGTAGAGCCAGGATGCAATCCCAGGCAGTCAGGCTCTGGAGCCCATGCTTTCACAGCTATCCCTTCCCTGGACCGTCAATGCCTCAAATACCCCATCTTGTTTGCAATTAGGCAGAAACTGTTTCAATCAACATGGGGCTTCATATT
Source organism: Macaca fascicularis (assembly GCF_037993035.2). NCBI lineage: Eukaryota > Metazoa > Chordata > Mammalia > Primates > Cercopithecidae > Macaca > Macaca fascicularis. Next base: position 139,408,113 of record NC_088375.1, read on the forward strand.
TGATTTAGAAAACTCAGAGGTTTAATATTCTCACCATGGTGTTTGAGAATCTCTTCCTTAACAAGACTCGGCTTTTAGTCAGGCAAAATGTCTCCAGATCAACTGCTGGATTAAAACTTGCTGCCCCTGCCCTTAAGACTACTCTGGGAGAGGGTCCACTCTGTGCTACTGACAGACTGAACCCCACCAATGAGGCCCTACTTATTGCACCCTCACCTCCCCCAAAGGCCCAGGTTGTAATGCGAAGCACCTGCAGCAAGCCATTTCTCACATGCCCTTTAGCAGGGATGGAATGGGACACCTTGGCAGGCAAGATGACTTTAAGTGGCAGGGGATATGGTGCCTTGCCACCTGCCACCTCCCTATTAATATTAATGTCTTTGTCTTTCCACTTTTGGGTGTCTTCCTTATATCCTGTGCATATTCTCTGGATACTCTAAACTACGCTTTTTTAAAGTGTTAACAGCTGGACACGGTGGCGCACACCTGTAATCCCAGCACTTTGGGAGGCCGAGGCGGGTGGATCACCTGAGGTCAGGAGTTTGAGACCAGCCTGGCCAATATGGTAAAACCCTGTCTCTACTAAAAACACAAAAATGAACTGGGCATGGTAGTGGGTGCCTATAATCCCAGCTACTTGGGAGGCTGAGGCAGGAGAAGCACTTGAATGCGGGAGGCGGAGGTTGCGGTGAGTCAAGATTGTGCCACTGCATTCCAGCCTGGGTGACAAGAGTAAAAAACTCCATCTCAAAAAAATAAAAATAAAGTGTTAACAGATAATTAGGGAACTAACTTCTAGTCCTTTCGATTGAACTCCACTCAGGGATACCTGCCTTCTAAGAGATGACTCCAGAAGCCTAACCAACACATGGAGGGGCATTCTGGCTGAGTTCTCCAATATCTGGCAGTTCTCTCTGCTGTTGGAAACCTCAGGCTCACTGAAAAGCCCCTCCCAGATGGGTTCAGCAGGGCTGCTGGCCCGTAAAGTGGTATTGAGCAGGATGAGAGAGAACGGCCTTTGATGGATCACCAGTGCCCACATCTCCTTCTTCCCACTGCTTTTCCTCTTTAACACACACACACCCCGTCTGCCAGGTTGCATGAAGGTAGGGATACCATGCCTGAACATAGCCAATCCTGTTCCTATAGTGTAGAGCAGACGTCCCCAATCTCCAGTGTGCACCAGAATCACCTGGAAGCTTGTTTGAAATGTGTATTCCTGGTGCCTAGACCCAGGGATTCTGATTTAGAAAGAATCTCCATTTCTGTTAAGTACCCCTGGATGAATGTGATGTGAAAGTCTGAGAAAACTAGCATAGAGTCACTCCTCTACTTGCTTTCAGTGGGATCCTCTCGGAATAGAGCTGCGATAAACTCACTGCTTTCCCGAAGTCCTACAATGTTCTTGTCTTTTGCATGTGCAATAGGAAACAGTCATTAGTGCAGCCAAGCAGTCTTAATGTAACTCAGCTGAACTTGAAGTCAGTTTTTAAAACCTTCCAAAAACCTCCTGATTTCAACAAAGCAGTGCCATTCTGCTTCTGTAAGTTACTGATGGGTGAGGTGCATCACTGCTATGATTTTGGGAAATATGTGATGGACAAGTAAAGGAAACAATCTTTGAAAGCCTGAAAGCACTGACAGTGAAGGACATTTTCGTTGGAGGACCTTGACTGCTTATTCAATGTGTGGAATCCAAACTTGGCTCCAAAATATATACATTTTTTGAGACAGAGTCTCATTCTGTCGCCCAGGCTGGAGTGCAATGGCGCAATCTCAGCTCACTGCATCCTCTGCCCCGCCGGGTTCAAGCAGTTGTCCTGCCTCAGCCTCCTGAGTAGCTGGGATTACAGGCACGTGCCACTGTGCTCAGCTAATTTTTGTATTTTTAGTAGAGACGGGGTTTCACCATGTTGGCCAGGCTATTCTCGAACCCCTGACCTCAAGTGATCTGCCTGCCTTGGCCTCCCAAAGTGCTGGGATTACAAGCATGAGCACCTGGCCCAAAATACCACGTTCTTTAAGCACACTAAGAGCACAGAAACTTTAGGATCTCAACTTGTCATATTCTACCTCCTTGCCTCTGTTTCATTGTCTTTGAATATATGAATGTCTCTCTTTCTGTATATCTGTATCTTTCTCTCACACACATAAACACACACACATGCTCAGAATCTCATGGAGAAGTGTTCTTACATATCCTTTGACTCAGAGTTAATGAATCAGATCATCTTCTATAAAAATTCTTAAGCTTATTTTTATACTGCAAAAATAGTATGCACATAAAATAAGGAACACTATTGACCAGTTTTCAGTTCAGCAAGATAGAAATTTAATACGTAGGTATGTGTACAAAAATTGAGGAAGTATCACAGGAAAAATATCACTTACCTACTTAAGAGAGTGCCATGACTGAAGTCAGGAATTATATAATCATTTTGAATTCAAGCCAGTTCTTCCTGTTTAGGACGGACACTCCATTTTCTTGTGAAAACATTAACCATTTCACCATTTTCTCTGCTGAAAACCTTTCCTAATCCATCTTACTGTGACAATAGCATGTTATAGTCTGCTACTGATATCTCTGCTAAAGCTATATAAAATGTTAATAACAATTGCCAGAATTTAACCTTTAATTAAATTCCCTGTGTCAGAACCTTTCTTAGAGCCCTCTTGCCTTAAGTCCACTTCCAGCAAAAGCTAGACCTAGTTGGCAGGCCTCAGCCAGGCCAGTATAGTTGAGAGGAGAACCCTGGCCTAATCTTCAAAAAGCGTGGGTTTGAGTCTCAGCTATGTCACTAGCTAACTGTATGATCTCACATAGACCAGTTAATTTCTCTGTACCATAGCTTCCTTGTCTAAAACAGGAGGATAGAACATCTACCTCTCAGAGCTATTCTAAGGTTTAAATTAGGTAATTTTGCAAAATGCCACATGTAGACTCTATTCCTAGCAAGTGGTATTGTCAATGTGTTTCCCTTACTCCTCAAGCCGAAGGAAAGGGATTGACCTAAATTATTCCCTGAGGTTTCATCTAGCTCTAGCTGTCTGTGCTTTTGAGAAGCCACTTACTTCAGGGTGTGGAGAAAACAAAAGGAAAAAATACTGGGTTAGTAGAGTTTAAAGCCCTCTGTGAAAACATTTCAGAGAGTTGAAAATACAATGAAAACAAAAAAAGATCAAGAAGCCAGGAAATCATCACCTTGGTCCAGAGAACAGGAAAACTAAAAGATTCGGTTTCCTCAACTGAAAGTAGGAGCCGCCAGGAAGGTTGGGAAAACAATGTTTGGTTAACCTGATAACAATCTGTAGTGATGATGCTAAGCAGGCATGGCCTGACCATTCCAACCAAAAAAATGTTTAGGTCTTTATTTATGTATTTGTTTTTCGTGATGGAACATCAGGGCAAGGAAATGAAATACCAACCCAGTGTGGCATTGACAACCTCTGAGCTCTTTTGCCTTCCCTGCAGTTACAGTCAGGCAAGCAGTCATCAACATGCATGGAGCATGCAGACTGTATAGCCCCTTGGGTCTGTAGGATGCTACTGATATGCACTGAAACCAAAGCTGGGCATCCCTAAGTTGTAGAGGGGATGTTGGAGCCTGATGCCTGAATGTCTGCACTACTTATAGCTCAGACCAAACCCCAAAAATCAGGATGATCACAAGTAGGCTGGGAAGTCTAGTTTCCCATACAAGGGCAAAATTGACAACTCTTGTTTTGAAATGGCAAGCTCAGCCTTATTTATCATGTCATCAGACTTGTTCACTATGTTACGGCTACAGACCTTCAAGGCCATTTGGCCACGGGCTAAGAAGTGTACTACAAGGTCACTGCAGATCCCGAGTAGGGGAAGCTCAAGAATCCTTTAGGCATCCACTGTTGGTGGAAGTCCAGAAAATACTGCCCTTGGTAATCAGGCTTCTTCTATCTTTACACATGTATAAATATATATAAATTATAAATAAACATATATAAATGTATATAAATATATAAAGATATAGAAATATCTATACATATTTATATTTAATATCTTTATATATTTACATATCTTTATATATATAAATATATTTAAAAGATATTTATATATTTATGTAAAGATAGAAGGAGCCTGATATATATATAAATATTTAAATATATTATAATATATATATTTATATAAAAAGAAGAAGCGTGATTACCAAGAGCAGTATTTTCTGGGACCCTTCCTCAATTTTTGCCCTGCCCAATCTACTGCAAGTGATATATATGACTGGAAGACAAAGAGACCAAATTGGATGGCTGGGTTACTATTATCCAGTATCCCCTGAAGGGTAGGCTGAGTCATGCCAGGTCAATGCTATGCCTGTGACAGAGTAACAGGACTTGAGGACAAGATTAGCACAGCCCACATCATCTATGTGTTTCATAAGGCTCAGGCCTTTCTTCCACACAGTACTCTTAAAGTTTGAAAAATGCCACAAGTATATTACTTTGCTCTTTGATGGATAATAATAGCTACGCATTACCATGGAGCAAGCACTGTGTTAAATGCTTTACATGTGTTATCTTATTTAATCTCCCCAGCAGATACCGTTTCCCCTGTGCTACATTTGCTTCTGGTTTGGTTAGCATTCCCCATCCCTAACATTCTCCACTTTACCACTACCAATTCCCAAGAAGAGAATATGTTAGAACTGACTCTCCACCTCCCACTAAGAACTGGCAGGGCCAATTCTGTCTTGCCCTGCATCTCTGTTTGGGTTATTCACTACAAGAAGTTCAGAACCCTGAGATACAGTTTCACCCTGGCATAATATTTCTATTTAGCTATAATCTGTCTCAAGCTCCCCCTCCTCTTCAGCCCCCAAACCCTTCCATTGGCCTTCAGTAACTTAGAGTCAGTCCACAAAAATCTTCATTCATCATCCTCTTTACTGCCTCTTGCTCTAATCAGTATCTGATTCTGCCCAGAATACCCTACTACTTCATCAGATACTTGCTTATGAGTAAGTCACCTCCTCAGGAAAGTCTTTGTCTTCTATATCACCCCATTCCCTTATCCTGCTTTTCAGTCAACAACAGACAAACAATAGTGGTCCTGTAAGATTATAATGGAGCTGAAAAATTCCGATCACCTGGTGACATCATAGTTGTCCTAATGTAACACTGGTAAACAAGCCTACTACACTGCCAGTCATGTAAAAGTATAGCACATATAATTATGTACAGTGTATAATACTTGATAATAAATTACTACGTTACTGGTTTATTTACTATATTATGCTTTTTATCACTATTTCAGAGTGTACTCTTTCTACTTAGTAAAAAAAAAAAAAAATACATTAACTGTAAAACAGCTTCAGGCAGGTCCTTCAGGAGGTATTCCAGAAGAAGGCATTGTTCTCATAGGAGATGACAGCTCTATGCATGTTAGTGGCCCTGAAGACCTTTCAGTGGGACAAGATGTGGAGGTGGATGACAGTGATGTTGATGATCTGATGCTATGTAGGCCTAGGGTAATGTGTGTGTCTATGTCTTAGTTTTTAACAAAAAGGCTTAAAACTTTAAAAAAAAAAAAAAGATATAAAAAATTTTTTTGTTCAACTGTACAATGTGTGTTTTAAACTAAATATTTCTACAAAAGTCAAAGTTTTTTCAAAAATTTAAAAGTTTGTAAAGTAAAAAAAGTTATAGTAAGCTAAAGTTAATTTATTATTGAAGAAAGAACAAATATTTTTTAATAAACTTAGTATAGCCTAAGGGTACAGTGTTCATAAGTTCTACAGTAGTGTACAGGAATGTCCTGGGCCTTCACACTTACTCACCACTCACTGACTCACCTAGAGCAACTTCCATGCCTACAACCTCCATTCATGGTAAGTCCCCTATACAGGTGTGCCATTTTCTGTCTTTCATACGGTATTTTTACTGTGCTTTCTCTATGTTTAGAAGTGTTTAGATATACAAATATTTAACCATGTGTTACAGTTGCCTACAGTATTCAGTATAGTAGCATGCTATGCAGGTTTGTGATCTAGGAGAAGTAGTAGGCTATACAATTTAGCGTAGGTGTAACATCCAGATTTTTGTAAGTACACCCTGTGATGTGCACACACAGCGAAATCACCTAATAATGCATTTCGCAGAAAGTATCCCCATTGTTAAGCAACACATGACTATATATCTATTATTTTCTGTCTACCCACGGTAATGTAAACCTTACAAGGGCTAGGACTTTTGTTCACTAATAAATCCCTAATGCTCAGAACAGTACCTGTCATATTATCTTTGCTCAATAAAATATTTGTTGAATGAATGAATTCATGACAGGGGAAACTGAGACATAGCATGGGTAAGTAAACTGTCCCAGGTCACATTGCTGTTAAGCAGCCAACCATGGTCTGCATGATTGCAAAGCCTTGGTGCATAAGCACCATGTTATTCAGCCTCTTGATGGATTATGTGAATGCACAACGAGCAGGAATATTCTGACCAGACCAAATAACGATAGAGCGCGTTAGAGGGAACTTATCAATTGGGCAAGAGCCTACAGAACCAACGTTTACTGTTCTTCCCAGTTATTTATTTGATTAAATTGGAAAGTTTTTTTGAGTTCTCACCAAGCAAAATGCAAGTAACTAATATTTGAGGATGAGCCAATAAATTCAGTATCCTTAAAACATTGGTGCATTTGCCTAAATGAAAACAATTTATAACTTGCTTACCTTTTTGGTATGGCTTAAAAGAAGATGAAAGCTATGCTGGATAAAGAGAAATCAGCAAGTGGCTAGATGACTGCGGTACATTCACGCAGTGGAGAAACACGAAATGGATGTAGCTGTATACGTGGAAAAGTAGACCCCAAAATGCTGTATACACAATGATGACATCTCTGAAAATTCTGTCACCAATAGAATTGTAAGAGACCTGAGGTTCATAAATAGTCAGTGATTCGAGGGTTTAGAATTTATTTGGTGATTTAATGTTAGTCTTGATATTTAGATGTTTCTGTTTAACTGTTACTCCTCAGATGATTAAATAAACATAAAAAAGAAATACTGTGTACCATCATGTGAGCCAAGCAAATACGTCATCCCCATCTGCTGCACATCCTTTTCCTTCCTGCTGTCCACCTCCACTGATTGCTGATGTTCAGCACAGCCTTTCCCAGGCTTCAGCCCAGCCTTCCTGTCCCCTGACTGTAACCTCTGCATGTTATACACCACCTGACTCCAACTGCATTTTCTTCTTTACTCCCTTGATTACTCTCAGATTCTTCTCTGTCTAGTTGCCTGAGGCTTTTGTCCCACTGCTTTTGCCCTTGTATCTTAGATAAGGCCTTTTGCTTATCCTTTCCAGACCCTGGAGCACTCTCCCAGCTTCTTTTTGCTGTGTAGTCATCATCCATGTTTTGCCCTGTCTGACTCCTAATGCCTACGGTCCAGCACCTTTAGCCCTGCCTGAGGAAATCCTGTGACTGCTCTGATGTGATCTGGCCCCTCTCTGTCTCTACACTTGCTGCTCTCAAATCTTTGTTCCTCCCATCTAGTTAGGATTCTTGATAGCAAACTATAGACGTCTACTCTGGCTGATTGAAACAGAAAAAGGATTTAGTGAAGGCTATTGAGACCTCTTGGAATTACCAGGAATGTCAATTAAGCAGGCTTAGAAAATATACAGGGACAAAGTGGGAGCTGAGCAGCCAGAACCATGACTGAAATTCTATGGCCAGAGAGCTGGTTTCAGGAGATGCTGCTGCTACTATTGCTGGACAGTGGGCACTGCAGCTGGCACCAGTGGCACTGGATGCTGGACCCCTGCCAGTAGCACCTTTGCTACCAGGACAGAGTCTCCTCCAGCCCTGCCCCTCTGTACCAGTAGCTCCTGGTCAGATCTAGGCAGAAATAGCTGGGCAAGTCACTGGCCCATCTGTTAGCTGTAAGGAGGCCTAGAAAGGAGTATCTCACTTCTGCTGTGAGAAAGGGGCTCTGCCTGCAACCACAGCTCATACACTGGGAAATTGCTTAAACAAATTCTAGACAGGAGCAAAACAAACAAACAAAAAGACCACATGGTCCATTCCCGATCCATAATAATTGTTGTATTAAACTTTCTACAACTTCCTTAATTCCTGAAAGCTGCTTCTTCTAACCTCTCACTCAGCAAGAACTCTGGAATATAGTTTAATGCAAAACTAAAACTCTAGGGATCACAGATTTATACACAAAGATGTTCATAACAGTATGATTTAGAATATCAAAAAAGGAGTCAGCCTAAATTTCCAACAATAACCATTTCCATTAACAAGAGAATGGTTAAATGAGTTATGAGATATCCATAGGATTAAATATATGCAGTCATTAAAACCCATGGGTTTTTAAAAAGTATTTTAAAAACGAATATAACTAAAAGCAACTTTACTAATATTATGTATAAGCTCTCACAATTGCAAATGTGCATATGTGAACATATTTTATATTAGAATATAAATATATACAAACACAGAAGTTAGAAGAGAATACACCAAAATGTCAAGATTGGTGAGATTAAAAGGATTGTGTTCCTTTTTGTGTTTATCTATATTTTTCACACTAAGATGAAAAATTAATATTTAAAAGAGGGCAAACTTTCCTTGCCACTATTTTTATCTTTTATCATATTCTCAAAAAGTACAACTTTTCCCAAATCAACCTCATGAACCAGATACTCTGAATACTTACTCTTCTCCTGGTATTGAAAGAACTCACCCTTTTCTATATGATCATTTCCTCCTTCACTATCAGTTTGTTCTCACTGATCTTTATGTTTACATGTAGATCATTCATTCTATTCTGTAAACCCTTTCCCCAGCCCTGCTTGGCCCATCCAGCTGACACCTGAGCTCCCCTCTCCCACAGCATGCTTACTTTTCCCCTGCCCTGTATTTTGGTCCAATGACTCACTGAAATAGCCATCTCTGAGGTTTCTATTACTCTTGACCAGATCTGAAGATCTTTTCTCTGTCTCTATCTTTGTAGCTCTGCTACCTGAAAGAAATGGTACTGATCATTTCATCATCTTTGATACACTTTTGGGGATAGGCAAGGGACCTTTTGGTTTTCTTCTTATTTGTCTAACCATTCTTAAAGCGTTTTCCTGACTTTGCTTCCTGTTCAGCTTTACAACCAAGCTTCTTCTCTTTATCTATTGACTATTCCTACATGTCAGTGTTTTCTCCCTTCCTCATTTTCCCATTTACCTGTCTACCTAATGGAGCCAATACCCTATAAACAGAAGCACTGATTTTGACAGAACCCTTGACCTCCGTATAGGCTACCTACCCAAGCCAGCCCAGCTTTGACCGTGGGCTCCAGTTCTCTACCTTCATCCATGGCCCCAGGAGCTCAATAAAGCTTTCCCTGCAGCTGTGTTCCTACAGTTCATGACCTCCCTCCAGCCTTCGCCTCAGTCAGCAAGAGGCTATCAGAAGGTCTGGGTTTGGGCCAGTGCCTTAGAGTTGGACTCTGCTTCTCTGTCCAGTCTCTTAAAATTGAAGCCTTAATTGAACTCTTCAACTGCCTTTCAGTTTCACCTTCACATGCTCTCTCGGGTCACCCTCAACTCCATGATCTCTGACCTACAAACCAACCCAGGATGCCAAAGTTCTTAGCCCATATTTGGTGGGGGTGTTTTACTGGGTCAGGAGTTAAATTCGGACTATTCAAGTTAAGTATATCTTTTCTATTTATTTATTTATTTTTCTGATCCATGAGTTTCCTGAAAATGTGTCTTTTCATACATGCAGAATGTTATGTTTCAGCCAATGGGACTTGACCTGTGGTGACCCAAATCTACAGAACAACAATCCTGTTGAAACTGCTCTTGATCCTTGATGTGGCTCATCTACGCTCATGACCTTGTATTTATAGTTGTCCTGTCCTCTTTCCGTTTTCTAGACCCATAGCGTATTATTTTTAGTATATCTCTTAGACTTCCTGCTCTTAGAGAAGTTTGTTTATTGATTTGTTAATCATCCAGCAGACACGTATTGAACCCCTACTGGTTGGTGCTGCAGATGATCAGAGGCCAGTCAGGGAGTTGGACAAAACAAAGGGCTGTGTCAGGTAGTATGCTTCTTATTGCCAGTGACAGAAATCTTGATTCAAATTATTTAAGCAGAAATAGAATGTATTCCCTCACCTACCTGGCAAGTCTACAGTCAGATCTGGTTTCCTTCAGGCACAACTGGATTCATGGATCATAATGCTGCCTTTCGGACCTGGCCTGTCTTCATCTCTCGGCTCTACTCTGCTTTGTGATACCTTCATTCTCAAGCTCTCTACATGGTGGCAAAATGGATGTCAGTAGCACCAAGGCCACATCCTCCTCAGTTCCAGAACAGCAGAAAACATGCGGCTTTCTCAGCCCCAGCAAGTGTTCTGCTAAGTCTTGTGGTTTCTAATTGGACTGTGCTCTTCCCTGAACTAGTGATTTTCACCAGGGGAATTCGATGCTCTGATTGGTCAGACTGGAGTCATACATCCTCTCCTTATTGCTGGGTGTGGAGTCAGGTCTACACAAGCACTTAAATTGAGAGCGAGGGATACAGTGGTTCGTTCCCCTGAGGAAAAGGTGATGGATGTGGAATGGTTAAAAAGGAAAAAAAAAAAAAAAAAAGCCAGGTGCAGTGACTCAGGCCTGTAATCCCAGCACTTTGGGAGGCCAAGGCAGGAGGATCACGAGGTCAAGAGATCAAGACCCTCCTGGCCAACATGGTGAAACCCTGTCTCTACTAAAAATACAAAATTAGCTGGGTGTGGTGGCGTGTGCCTGAAATCCCAGCTACTTAGGAGGCTGAGGCAGGAGAATCGCTTGAACCAGGGAGTCAGAGGTTGCGGTGAGCCAAGATTGTGCCACTGCACTACAGCCTGGTGACAGAGCAGGACTCTTTCTCAAAAACAGAAAAAAAAAAACTGTCAGTTAACCACGTAAGTGTATAGTTAGAATTACACATGGTCAAGTTTGGCAAAGGGACCATTTGAATCAATACAGGGTAAGCAAAGACCCACTCCTTCTATACTCCCTTGCTTCTTCCTTTCTTTCTTCCTTTCAGCAAAATGTAGTGAATGGCTACTTTGTTCTAGGTGCAGAGTATACGCTGTCCTAGAAGTGGACTCTGCCCATAAGGAGCTTACAGAGTAGTGAGGAAGAGAGATGGCCAGGGTGATGGTGTGAGACACATTCACTGATAATTTATATTTTGAGAAATGGAAGTATGAAGAGTACTTCTGTGTTTTTTTAAATTAAAAACACAGCTTCAATCATTATATCATTTAATATCTTAGACTATCTCAGTGAGTTCTGCTTTGTTCGATGCTTGGAATAAGTCTGTCTGGTATGCTTCTTTGAATAATGAAGACTCCATAATCCACTTTTATTTTTCTGCCTAAGCTGCCTCAAAAAGAGGTAAAACCTTTGTGTAATTAAAAGTAGCTTTCCTTTGAGATTAGTTTGCTTTTTTTTTTCAGTCCTTGATTTATGGGTTTGTGGTTTTACTATACCAGGGACTTTTGTAGTAAGGTGCTTCCAAATATACAGATGCAAGAGAGATAAACAAAATACCTTTAATTTATACTTTTACCTTAACAGTCTCTTCTTCTGACCTGTGGCAGGTTGTTAATGCATCTCCCACCAATGCCAGTCATTTCCCTTCCCATATACAGATATCTCTATCTGTGTATACATAGTTTGTATATAGAGAGTTGACTAGAAGTTGAAATGAACACATGTGGAGTTGTACCTTTTTTTTAAAGAGAAACAAATGTGAAATTATTTCCGTGACGTTCAAGATCCAGCAATCTTTACATTATTTTTTAGCTGTAGTTTTTGTTTTGTTCTGTATTATTGAAACAAAGACTAAGAAAAGCAGCACAAATAATCCGAGGATTAGGGAGTACATTAATATAGTGGCTGTCAACTGGAGACATTTGGCAGTGATGGGAGTCATTCTTGGTTGTCTTGATTATTGGAATCTTGTGGGTAGAGGCCAGGGATGCTGCGAAGCTTGGCAAGTCAGATGCACAAGACAGGCCCCCATAACTAAAATATCCAGTCCAAAATATTAATAGTGCCTGGCATTAACTGGATTTTTGGAATTCTGAACATTGAAAAGATTCAGAGCAAGTTTGTAATTTAGGTTTAAGACAAAGATAGAGGAAAATTATAAAGTTATAGAACCCTGGAGCTGAGAGGAAAAGACATTTAGTCCAGTCTACCCATTTTCTAGTAAGGTAACTGAGTCACATAAGAAAAAAGTGACCAAAGCAACATAACTCCTTCACCTCCTAAACATGTGATCAAGCAACTTGCCCAACTTCTGCGTGCCTCCCTTTTCTCCTCTGCAAAAAGGGATGATACAACTTGCTTATGCTCACTTTGGCAGCACATATACTAAAATTGGAACGATACAGAGTTATTAAAAAAAAAAAGAACTTGTCTCAAATTATGATTGCTGTGACAACTACTTGAAACGTAATACACGTAAAACTAAAACGTTTACTACAGTACTTGGCCGTAGTGTGTTGTTAATAAGTAACAGTGGTGAGGGGCGAGGTAGTGATTGTTATTTATGCTGTTGCCCAGAATCACAGAGCCAGTTTGCAATTGGTTTCACCCTGTTCTTCTGACTCTCAGTTCCATTTTCTATTACATTGCCTTGAGGGACTATGAAGAAAGGTTATAAGGGCAACTTAATGGAGATTAAAGACCAGTCTGGACAGCAGCTTAGTAGCTGGTAATTCAAGGGAAGGTGAACACAAATTCTCCATAAAAGACAGAAAGGGGGTTTGTAGATGGTAGGTAGAGAGCTTCGAGGAAGACATAAGGAAGATTGGTCTCATCTAAAACAGACTCTTTTCCCAAAGCTCTGTGGATGGTATTCCAGGTGGTCACGCCTCCTGGTGGAGCCTAGACCAGGTGACCTTTTTCAAACCCTCCAGCCTTGACTATGTTCACATGGAGGCAAGATGGCCCTCTTTCTGTCGGGGAGAGTCCTTGAAATGCTGGGGTGGTATAAACAATATAGACAGTACATATGGGAACCTTTCCAACTCTGAGATTCTCTGGTGCTAAGTTTTGTGGACCTTAGGCTGGTAAGATCATGTGACATAGAGCATGCCCAGTAGATATGCATAGACAATCACAAACCTCTTGTTTTATGGTTTGTGGAATAAAATGCTTTATTAGATTTTACTAATTCAGTCAACATGAGCATATGATTAAGATGTTGTGTAAAATGCTTTTTCCTCTGAAAACAGGAATATCTTACCAACAATTCTCTGAAATAGATTTTCTCTTATTTTCTTAAATGGCTTATAAAAATTCGGCCAGGCGCCGTGGCTCATGCCTGTAATCCCAGCACTTTGGGAGGTCGAGGTGGGCAGATCACGAGGTCAGGAGATCAAGACCATCCTAGCTAACATGGTGAAACACCATCTCTACTAAAAATACAAAAAAAAAAAATTAACCGGGCCTGGTGGTGGGCGCCTGTAGTCCCAGCTACTCAGGAGGCAGAGGCAGAAGAATCGCTTGAACCCAGGCCGAAATCACGCCACTGCCCTCCAGCCTGGACGACAGAGCGAGACTCTGTCTCAAAAAAAAAAAAAAACTTCATAGTCAATTAAAGACATTTTCTCCCAAATCAAGAATAAGTTGGTACATAAAAGAAAACAGTGAATCTCAGTTGATTTTGTTTTCTATATTTTTGGTGACATTCAAGGTCCACAGAGCAGTCAGAGAAGAGCAACACATGCCTATCTGATGAGGGCTGACTGAGCACCAGGCACCATGCTAGAAGTTAGAAGTTAAGTGATTTGCCCTGAGTCACACAGTTGGTAAGCAAGAGAACCAAGACAACGCAGCTCTGCCTGGCTTCCAAGTGCATGGGCTTGAACATGCACTGTTTGCTGCATCCTGGTTCTTGACAGAGAAGGACTTATTAGAATAATAAGCAAATCCCCTCTGAGATCAGACTGTTCTTAATGCAAAATGCCTCCCTTAGATGATTATTCTGTGTTTTCATTTGAACTTCAACTTTTTCTTTCAGGTGTTGTGTAACGGACCAGGAACATGTGTTCCTATCTGTGTATCTGCCCTTCTCCTTGGGATACTAGGAATAAAGAAAGTGATCATTGTCTACGTTGAAAGCATCTGCCGTGTAGAAACGTTATCCCTGTCCGGAAAGATTTTGTTTCATCTCTCAGATTACTTCATTGTTCAGTGGCCAGCTCTGAAAGAAAAGTATCCCAAATCTGTGTACCTCGGGCGAATTGTTTGACAAATGGCAACTGACTTCTTTAGAATTTTGCAGTTAACAATAGTATGTACTCAAATTGGGGGGAAAAAACCCTACATTTTATTGTAAAGGCGTATGACAGTCCTGAGAATTATTGATGGTAAGGAATAAAAAATGTACAGATGACTCAGGGAAGAAACTGAGACTTCTCTTATGAAACAAACACTGATAAACAGTAACTACTAAATATTTATGCCTCTGTAAACCAAATCTCTTTTCTAGATAAAAATACGTATCACTACCTGCAAATTTTCTTCTGGCTGTTTTAGTAGTATTTTTTTACGGAACTAAATACAGAGTTTGTATGATTAGTAACATTTCCTGTCCTAAAGCTTTTTTTTTTTTTTTGTAAAGTATTCTGCATTGTAAAAGAAGAGAAAAAAAAAAGGTATTTCTGAGTTTTTGTTCAGATACAAAAGGCTTTATTTCCTGTGTGGAAACAGTGATGTCCCCAGTGAATCCTTTCAGCATAAAGGAAGCAGTTATATTAAATTGGCTTCATGACAATTTGCACTCCACAAGCCTCCAGAACCTTGAGCATAAACCAGTATTATTTTTTGTACTTCAGTCTTGCTTTTTGAGTAGTTGGCTTTAATACAGAGTATCTTTTAAAATCTCTTGTTTTGTTTGTTTGTTTGTTTGTTTGTTTGTTTGTTTTTTGAGACGGAGTCTCGCTGTGTCTCCCAGGCTGGAGTGCAGTGGCGTGATCTCGGCTCACTGCAAGCTCCGCCTCCCGGGTTCACGCCATTCTCCCGCCTCAGCCTCCCAAATAGCTGAGACTACAGGCGCCCGCCACCACGCCCGGCTAGTTTTTTGTATTTTTAGTAGAGACGGGGTTTCACCATGTTAGCCAGGATAGTCTCGATCTCCTGACCTCGTGATCCACCCGCCTCGGCCTCCCAAAGTGCTGGGATTACAGGCTTGAGCCACCGCGCCCGGCCAAATCTCTTGTTTAGGCCAGGCATGATGCTCACACCTGTAATCCCAGCACCCTGGGAGGCCGAGGCGGCCAGATCACTGGAGGCCAGGAGTTTGACACCAGCCTGACCAACATGGTGAAACCTTGTCTCTACTAAAAATGCAAAAATTAGTCAGGTGTGTTGGCACATGCCTGTAATTTCAGCTACTTGGGAGGCTGAGGCAGGAGAATCACTTGAACCTGGGAGGCGGAGGCTGCAGTGAGCCGAGATTGCACCATTGCACTCCAGCCTGGGTGACCAGAGCGAAACTTTGTCTCAAAACAAAACAAAACAAACAAACAAACAAAACTCAATGATTTAGGGATTGTTATTATTCCCATTTTACAGATGACTTGTCCAAGATCACATGACTATTAAGTAGCAAAGCCACAATTCAAGTTCAGATAAGCCTGACTTCATAGTGGGGACAGTTACACGTGTGTGTAGCCTGTGCAGTCACATAGAGTTCTGCACTTAACAGGGCCCCACACTTGGTTTAATGTTCTGCTGTCACTGTCTTGAACTTCTGAATAATTTTTTAAACAAGGAACTTATATTTTAGACCCTCTAAATTCTGTCGCTGTTCCTGCTTGAGATTGTGTTTCTAATGGTGCCATGTCTACTACAATAGAAGTACAAGTTAGTGCAGTGCCTGGCCCAGGGAGCTCCTCAAAAACAGGAATTCCATTTCCTTCCCTCTAAGCTCTGCTTCTTTAACAAAGCAACCAAAAAAACAAAACAAAAAGAAGAAGAAACAGAAAAGAGAAGATCCTCTCCTGTAGTATTTCAGTTTATATATAGGTTTTTTTCCTCTTAAATCTTTTGCTTTATAAGTATGATATAAATCTAATAAAGAAATAGTGATTAATGAAGTGATTGAATTTTAGTGAAAAGAGACATGATTATCCACAATCATGTAAAATTAAAATCCTGAGGCTGATCTAGCCTTTTTTCTTCTTCTTCTTTTTTTAAAAAAACAAAAAAACAAAGTACCTCCTTCTCTGAATCATGTAACAGGCACATCTGTCAGCCGGACATCTTCCTAGGTTTTTGGCTGGAGAAATGTGTGGCTGAAGATGTCTCAGAATGGTGAGAACACTTTGCCGTCTGGATTTAGTGGGCCTGGGGCAGCCAAATGATAGTTCATTCTGCTTTGATTTTCATCCTCAAATCTCAGGCACTGGTTGCTTCCACTGACCTGTAGACCTGGAGTATCAGAGCATATTCGTATCGTTCAACCAGGGGCTGAGGTGAAATAAGCCTTGACTTTTCTAGAGAGAAAGTGATTTTTTCAGGGACAACAGCATCTGCATTTCATTCCTGTTTAAGTCTTTCTCTGCTCTGTACTTTGTTCCTAAGTGGCACTAGGTAAATGAATGGTAAGGAAAAGAACTGCATTTAGTGAATGCCTCTCTGTGCTGTGGGGCAGCTTCCCCGGGCCCCCGCAGGTTCATCCTGCTGCAGAGGCTTCCATCAGGTCAGAACTTACAAAGATCAGACCAGAGAGAGTTGTAGAAAAGATGCTGTAATTTTTTCCAGAAACATATGTCCAGATGTTTTGCAGAGCCTTAACTTAAGACAGTGGTTAGCCTGGAATGTCAGAGAAAGAATGTGTATGTGTTATATCACCAAAAGTTTAGAAATCTTATATCTTTCATAGGTTCAGGCTGCTGTGTACTCATTCAGAGCCAAGCTGAGGCATGTGTTATTGCATCTTCCTGATCATTCAGATTACTTGGTAAACAAGTGCATGCTCTGCTGTTATGGCTAATTTGAGTCCTCAAGGTCCCATTAGCAGAGGGGGCTGGTGGCACAATTTCTCTGCTGTGCATTTCTGTGACATTCAGAAAGATAGTGCTCTAGCCTCAACTCAAACTGAAGAAGATGAGTAGCTAGCTTGTCCCTTCCAATTTCTCTTAGAACACTCTGAATGCAACTTTTACTGTAGGAGACTGTGCATGAGAAATTAATTGAATCAGTCTTCAAATGAGAGGCAGGGAAACCACACATCCTGCCCACACCTACTTCCCTGGAAGATTTCTGTCTGCAGTTCAGCTATCCTAAAAGGTCTCAGCAGCTTGCCAGGTCAGAAGGTCTAACTGTTTCAGAAACGATGCCCAAAAATCATGACAGGAAACTTTAGCCTGGAACGAAGAGTGCTATGAAACCGTGTCAACAAGAGGAGTGGTGTGCAATTGTGAGTTGAATAGCAAGACGTCCTTGCTAGGAAGGAGATGACCCAAACTTCCCCTCATAAAAGCAACTTGGAACACATTATTTTACCTTTCAAAGATACATGGTAAGTTAAAATTGAGAAACATACCCCTTTCCTATGCAGTTCCTTGGGTTGAATGAGTGCTTTATTTTTTCTGCAAAGCCCCATCCCCCAAAAGGCATTTGATAGCAATGTATTAAGCACCTTTTACCAATGATAAGAACATCATCATAAGTGTTAAAGAAAATTGTCCTTCTCCATACAGGTCAGCGTTTGAGCCTCACGGGGTTTCTTCCCATGATTTCAGCCCTGACGCACAATGAGCAGACACCCAAATCTTGTCCGCCCTGGACATTCTTTTGTTAGGGCCCATCACTCTAGCACTCTAAAAACAAATCATCTACAACTGTGTTCTTGCTGCCAACTCATTTTAAACATGAATTTGACATAGCTCCTCCTTTTCCCACTGGAGTAGTTAACTAATGCTAGCCCACTGGCTTATATCATGTCCCTCAAGCAACAAACTTTGGAATCATTTTTGCTTTTTCACTCTTTCCTTGCCCACTTATAATAGGTTGCCTTTCTTATTTCATTATCCCCAGAAGTTTCTCTTGTCTTCCTCTTCTCTCCTTGAAATTACTTTTACTGTTCCTCTCCTTTGTCATCACCTATTGATTCTGCCTTTGACTTAGTTCATATGTACCCTTTCCTTTTCAGTCCCATGGTTACAACGTAAGCCAGTTCTTCAACAAAAAATTTCTTGCTTGATGAGCACATTTTATTGAGGAACTGAGGAAACACCTGTGGAAGGAACAAATGAATGATTTTGTTAATTATTTATGTTTGTCTTCAGAGACTGCACCTCATACTAGTTTTGTATCCTTGTTCCACCTTTTTCTTTTTCTTTTTCTTTTTCTTTTTTTTTTTTGAGACACAGTCTTTCTCCATCGTCTAGGCTGTAGTGCAGTGGTGTGATCTCATCTCACTGGCTCACTGCAACCTCTGCCTCCTGGCTTCAAGTGATTCTCTTGCCTCAGCCTCCCGAGTAGCTGGGATTACAGGCGTGTGCCACCACACCTGGCTAATTTTTGTATTTTTAGTAGAGACGGGATTTTACCATGTTGGCCAGGCTGGTCTTGAACTCCCAACCTCAAGTGATCCACCCACCT
Source organism: Macaca fascicularis (assembly GCF_037993035.2). Taxonomy (NCBI): domain Eukaryota; kingdom Metazoa; phylum Chordata; class Mammalia; order Primates; family Cercopithecidae; genus Macaca; species Macaca fascicularis. The sequence continues at coordinate 139,426,773 of NC_088375.1, forward strand.
TGGCCTCCCAGAGTGCTGGGATTACAGGTGTAAGCCACCACACCCGGCCCTTGTTCCACTTTTTATAATATTTACACCACAGAGAGGTTAAGTAATTTATTAAAGATTATAGAACTAGAAAGTGGCAAAGCTGGGATTTGAACCAGGGCATTCTAGCTCCAGCCAGGCTTACCTTAATAGCTATGTTAGGTGTTTTTTTGTTTTTGGTTTTTGTTTTTGTCTTTATTTTTTTGTTTAAAAAGAAAAAGTTCCTAGAAAGGAAATAAATGGGGTAACAGGGCACTATGATGGAGTAGAAGGTAGTTGGTGTTCTAGATAGGGAAATCAGGAAAGGCCTTTAAGAAAGTGGTATTTATCCAAAGGATAATGCCTTAAATATTTATCCTCCTTCTACTTCACTTCCAACTTAGATTTTGCCTCACTCACAAAGTCTTTGTCTTCAGCCTAGTTTGAGCAAATTATCTAAATAACTCTGTGACATAGCCACCCATACCAAAGGTTAGTACTGAGTTACATACCATTGAATTGCAGTCCTTGTACTTAGAAGCACCTATGGAAGGAACAATGAATGATATTGCTTCTTATTTATGTTTGTCTTCAGGGACTGGACCTCATGCTAGTTTTGTATCCTTGTTCCACTTTCGATTGTATTTACACCACAGCTCTGTACAAATGTAGGCATTAATTAAATACATAAATTATTTGGCCGGGTGCGGTGGCTTACACCTGTAATCCCAGCACTTTGGGAAGCCAAGGCAGTTGTATCACGGTATCAGGAGTTCAAGACCAGCCTAGCCAAGATGGTAAAACCCCATCTCTACTAAAAATACAAAAAATTTGCTGGCCTGGTGGTGGGCACCTGTAATTCCAGCTGCTTGGGAGGCTGAGGCAGCGAATTGCTTGAACCAGGGAGGCGGAGGTTGCAGTGAACTGAGATGGCACCAATGCACTCCAGCCTGGGCGACAGCGAGACTCCATCTAAAAAACAATAATAATTATTACTATTATTATTATAGCTTCAGACTTGTCTAGGCTCACTTCAGTTATATTTTTTTCTAGACCAGTGCTTCAGAAACTTTTTGGTCTCAGGACCCCCTTATACTAAAAAATTATTGAAAACCAGCTGGGCACAGTGTTTCACACTTGTAATCCCAGCACTTTGGGAGGCCAAGGCGGATGGATTACTTGAGCCCAGGAGTTTGAGATCAACCTGAGCAACACGGTGAAACCCCATCTCTACAAAAAAATACAAAAATTAACCAGGCATCGTGGTGCACACCTATAGTTCCAGCTACTTGGAAGGCTGAGGTGATAGGATCACTTGAGCCTGGGAGGCGGAGGTTGCAGATCATGGCCCTGCACGCCAGCCTGGGTGACAGAGTGAGACCCTGTCTCCAAAAAAAAAAAAAAAAAAAAAAAAAAAAAAAAATCCCAATGAGCTTTTGTTTGTGTGAGCGATATTTGTCAATATTTACCATTGTAGAAATTAGAGAAAAATTTTAAACACAGGAATATAAAAGGACGTATTCCATTGGCTGTCAGAACAATATCATCGCACATCTTTTAGCATCTGGAAAACTATACCATCATGAGAATGACAAGGAAAAGGCAAATAACATCTTAATATTACTATGAAAATAGTTTTGACCTCATAAACCCCTAAAAACATCTTGAAGACTTCCCGGGACCTTGGACCACATTTTCAGAACTGCTGCTTTACATAATGTCACATAAATGAATTCATCTCCTCTTTTTTTTTAAAATAGAGACAGGGTTTCACTATGTTGTCCAGACTGGTCTCAAGGAATCCTCCTGTCTTGGCCTTCCAAAGTGCTGGAATCACAGGCATACGGCACTGCGCCCGGCCTATCCCCTTTTAGTCAGTCAGTGATCTGTGTATTAGTTTTATTGCTGTGTAAAAAATTGTCACACATGTATTTGCTTAAAACAATACATTATCTCATAGTTCTGTAGGTTAGAAATCCAGGCAAAGAAGGTTCTCTACTCAAGATCTCAAAAGGCTGAAATCAAGATGATGTCCAGGGCTGAGTTCTGATCTGCAACTCTGAATCCTCTTTCAGATACATTCAGATGGTTGTTGGCAGAATGGCAGAATTCAGTTCCTTGCAGTTGTAGGATTTGTGGTGACCTGCTTCCTGTCCTTCAAGGACTCACATGACTGGGTCAGTATAATCTCCCTTTTGATTAATTCAAGGTCAACTGATTAGGACCATAATTACGTCCCTTGTGCCATGTTAATGTGACGTAATCAGAGGAATGACATGTTATGATATTCATAGATTCCACCCGTACTTACAGATAGTAGATTATCCAGGGCATGAAATCAGGGGCTGGAATATTAGGGGACATCTTTTTTTTTTTTTTCTTCTTTAAGACGGAGTCTCACTCTGTCACCCAGGCTGGAGTGCTGTGGTGCAATCTCAGCTCACTGCAACCTCCGCCTCCCTGGTTCAAGCGATTCTCGTGCCTCAGCCTCCTGAGTAGCTGGGATTACAGGAGTGCGCCACCAGCCTGGCTAACTTTTTTATTTTTAGCAGAGATGGGGTTTCACCATGTTGGCCAGGCTGGTTTCCAACTCCTGGGCTCAAGTGATCCGCCTACCTCAGCTTCCCAAAGTGCTGGAATTACAGGCTTGAGTCACCACGCCCAGTCTGGGGGCCATCTGAGACTTCTGCCAACCACAATCAGCCAGATGTTTTTTGTTTTGTTTTGAAAAAAAATAATAATAATAACCTTTCACTTGGGCCACCAAACTCCTAACTTAGTATCCAAGTTCTCTAATTTTTTTTTTTAATATGGGAAATCCACATCTCCCAAACTCTATCCCTTTTCTAGCAAGTTACTTGACCTTTCTGTAAAATAAGCATAATGTACCGACGTTAGAGTAGTAGTGAGCACTAAACTAGATGATGCATGTACTGTGTTTAGCACAGAGCCTGCTAAATAGCAAGCCCTCAGTCACATTTGTCTCTATCAGTGGTAGCTCCCTTGGTGTGTTAAGGAGGCTCTTCTTAAACTAAGCACAGCAACCCCCTAGGATGGCTATAGTCCATGAAAACCCAGAAAATACATGCTGCCAAGGATTTGGAGAAATTGGAGCCCTCCTACATTACTGGTAGGAATGTAGAATGGTGCAGCAGCTGTGGAAAACTGAACTGTTTCACAAAAATCAAACATAAAGTTATCATATGACCCCGCAATTCTTCCCATAGGTCTATACCTTGGAGAATTAAAAACATATGTTTACACCAAACTTATATGTTCTCAGCAGCGTTATTCATAATAACCCAAAAGCTCACCAAAATGTGGTATATCCATACAGTGGAATATTACTCGGTCACACAAAGGAATGAAGAAGTACTCATACGTGCTACAGTGTGGATGAACCTTGTAAACAGTATGCTAAGTTAAAGAAGCCAGCCACCAGAGACAACAAATGCATGATTCTGTTCATATGAAATGTCCAGAGTAGGCAAATCCACAGACAGAAAGTAGCTTAGTGGTTTCCAGGGGCAGTGGGAAGGGGAAATGGAGGGCAACCCCTAATGGATATGAGGCTTCTTTTGGAGGTGATGAAAATGTTCTGGAATTCGACAGTGGTGATGGTTGTACATCTCTGTGAATATACTAAAAGCCACTGAATAGTATACTGGGTGAATTTTATGGTATCTGTAGACATTCCAGTTGACGATCATATCTTAGTATAGACTTTGAGTTATCTCACTCGAGGCACTAGACATGCAAGAGGAGAAGTCTCCAGATTATTCCAGCCTTGCCACTTGAGTCACTCCAGCCTTTCTGGTCTTCCCAGCTGAGGCTCAGACATCGTGGAAGAAAGAAAAGCTCTCCTTCTGTGCCCTGTGGTTTGCTGATCCACAGAGTTCATAGGCATGATTAAATGGTAGTGGTTTTCCACCACGAAGTTTTGGAGCAATTTGTCACAAAGAAACAGGTAATTAGAAAAATAACCTTTCAGGCCGGGTGCGGTGGCTCAAGCCTGTAATCCCAGCACTTTGGGAGGCCGAGGCGGGCGGATCATGAGGTCAGGAGATCGAGACCATCCTGGCTGACACGGTGAAACCCCGTCTCTACTAAAAAAATACAAAAAACTAGCCGGGCGAGGTGGCGGGCGCCTGTAGTCCCAGCTACTGGGGAGGCTGAGGCAGGAGAATGGCGTGAACCCGGGAGGCGGAGCTTGCAGTGAGCTGAGATCTGGCCACTGCACTCCAGCCTGGGCGACAGAGCGAGACTCCGTCTCAAAAAAAAAAAAAAAAAAAAGAAGGAGCCAGTTTCTCCAAAGCTTGGGTACTTTAGCTTAATATTAAAAGAGGAGCCGGGCGCGGTGGCTCAAGCCTGTAATCCCAGCACTTTGGGAGGCCGAGACGGGCGGATCACGAGGTCAGGAGATCGAGACCATCCTGGGTAACACAGTGAAACCCCGTCTCTACTAAAAATACAAAAACTTAGCCGGGCGAGGTGGCAGGCGCCTGTAGTCCCAGCTACTCGGGAGGCTGAGGCAGGAGAATGGCGTGAACCCGGGAGGCGGAGCTTGCAGTGAGCTGAGATCCGGCCACTGCACTCCAGCCTGGGTGACAGAGCGAGACTCCGTCTCAAAAAAAAAAAAAAAAAAAAAAAAAAGAGGAAGAAATTTCTTGACCCCCAGGCAAAAGGCAGAAGATGTATTTCTACACCATGGATAGAAAAAGGATTTTTTTTCTCCTTTCTCCTTGGCCAGCATGCAGCAGTGAAAAAGAAACCAGTGGATTCTTTTAAATCTTTAACCATATGCAGATGAATAAGCAAATGGTTGGACTTGATTCCTAATCTCTTTTCCTTTCCTGTATAACTGAGATTTTTTTTCTACTCTAATAAACTTGAACATTTAAACAGAAGTCATGTGTCACATATATGACGATTAGCAGCAAGAATGTAGAAAAGGAGATAGCGGCTGAGCTCAAAGCCTTAATTAATACCCAAGCCATTCAACTGAAAATAAGAACAATGTTTCTGGCAAGGAAATGTAAAAATAAAATAAAATTCTGTCCAATTTGGAATCATTTTTTTCTCAATCTTTTTAGGATAATGATTTAAAATTCAATGACTGTAAAGAGAACTTTTTTTTTTCTTTTTTGAGATGGAGTCTTGCTCTGTCACCCAGACTAGAGTGCAGTGGCGTGATCTCGGCTCACTGCAACGTCTGCATCCCGGGTTCAAGTGATTCTCCTGCCTCAGCCTCCCAAGTGGCTGGGATTACAGGCGTGCACCACTACGCCTGGCTAATTTTTATATTTTTAGTAGATACAGGATTTCGCCATGTTGGCCAGGCTGGTCTCGAACTCCTGACCTCGTGATCCACCCACCTCAGCCTCCCAAAGTTCTGGGATTACAGGCATGAGCCACCGCACCCAGCCCAAGAGAACTTTTTTAAGTTTTCAGTTGAGCTCCAGTGATTGAAGTGCAGTAATCTTTGAATGACATCAAGGCCCACCCTCTCCACATCTGGGTCCCCACTGGACCGCCAGTCCCCAGAACGTACACACTGAGAGTAGGAAGGGAATACAGCCCGAGAAAAGCCAAGCAGCCGCAGGAGGGATGGCATCTGGGGACAGTCTCTTCCCGCCTCTCAAAAAAAAAAGGGAAAAGAAGTTTCATTCTTCAAAGAAAAGGGAGAAAAACAAGATTTTTATGGAAATACCATATACAGAGTTGGTAAAAATTCAGCATGGAATAAAAAGTATCCAAAATGTTCCCTTATTCAGTTCCAGTCTGGCAGACAAATTAAAAGAGGTTCAATTTTCAAACTGATTTGCCCTGAATTATCTGGACCTAAAACCATGCAAGGCATCTAAAAAGACTCGTGGTTTGGTCCATTGACAGCCCAATTGAACAAGCGGAGTCTAAAGCAGCCAGATGGAAAAAGCTTAAAATGTTTTCATCACAATCTTACAAAAAACAAAGTATTTGCGGATGAAATGATAAGAGGCCTGAGATTTGATGGAAAATCCATTGCCAGAGTGGGCAAGAAGGAGAGTTTATAGATAAAACAGGATTAGCCACGCGTGTGGAAGCTCACTGGGCAGTGGGTACATGGGGTTCGTAAATAAGCCCATTATATTCCCTCTATTTCATATATGTTTCAGCATTTCCATAATTAAAAGCTCTAGACATATGTATCATGTAAGAAATTTTCAGTTGCTAAAAAGACAAAGAATGTATTGATTATAGATAAGTGAAACAAACTAGGTTTTTAAATGAGAACAAGAAAGGACACTTAAAAAATTACTTTTATTTCATGCTTAACTCATGAAAAAATAAAAAAAAGTGGGAGGGCATGGTGGCTTACGCCTGTAATCCCAGCACTTTGGGAGGCTGAGGGGGGTGGATCATGAGGTCAAGAGATCAAGACCATCCTGGCCAACAAGGTGAAACCCCATCTCTACTAAAAATACAAAAGTTAGACGGGCGTGGTGGCACGCGCCTGTAGTCCCAGTTACTTGGGAGGTGGAGATAGGAGAATCGCTTGAACCTGGGAGGCGGAGGTTGAAGTGAGCCGAGATTGTGCCACTACACTCCAGACTGGCGACAGAGCAAGACTCTGTCTCAAAAAAAGAAAAGAAAAGAAAAGGGTCAGTCTGCAAATCTGAACCTGAATAGGTTTCTCTGACTTGAAATAGTCTATGTTGGGCCTTTCAATGCACTGTTACCGAGTTTGAAATGTCACCGTAATCTTTATCCACCTAAGAGCTGTGCTCCTCATTGTTTGGTAAATATTTGAGGTGTTCCAACATCAATTTGACAAAATCTTTACAGGAGACTTAAGGAGGCTGACTCCTATTGAAGGATCCCTTTCTCCAAGGGTGCACTACCCACTCCGTGTCAAAAGCGCTGTGTGTACACTGACTCATTTAATCCTCAGACCTAGGCACCTGAGGCCCACAGTTTAAAAACATACACTTGCCACTTTCCTCCCTGTGGGGATGGAAGGGCCACACTTTTCTAGACCAAACTCTGGCTACCCAGGCCCCCAAAATTCCCTGCCTCAGTGGCCCAAGCCTGCTTCTAGGGTTTGCATGGGCCTCCTGCCCCACGGAATGCAAGTGAACTGTGCCCCAGGGCTGAGAGATGGCACAGGTGGTTTTCAGTGGGGAATGGTGTGGCAGGAGTTAGGACCCGCAAGCTGAGGTGTGCAGGGCAGGATGGAGCCAGATGGAAAGAGAAGGGAGAGGGTTATGGCAGAGGTTTTTGTGTATACTCTTGCCAGGGGTCCTGGAAATGTTAGGGGTGGACCTAATGAGGTAAGTATTATCATGACCACCTTTTTGGAGAAAATAAAACTGAGAAAGCTTGAGTAATTTGCTCAGGGTTGCACAGCTGGCTAGTGGCAGAGCCGGGGCTTAGCCTGTCATTCTTGTGATTTCATGGCTCTTCCCTTTCATGCTCCACACAACAAAATCCACAGAATCTGCAGGTACCCAAGGCTCTCATGAGACACAGAGACAGTCCTGAAAAGCTGTCTTACATCAGTTAAGTTGCTTTTCTACTCCGTACTACATTACTGGTGCCAGCTCAGAAGGTGGCAGACAGAAGTGGTGGCAAAGCCTCATCCAGAAAAAAATTACCATGGGAAGTTGATTCAACAGAAAAATATTTGATACAAGAGTATGACAGTTAATCCTAGGATTTCACTTTTTGTTCTGAACTTCTGACCTACAGCTGCTAGTCCAGCCACGGAACATCTAAAAGGTACTTTAACTAGATTTTAACCCTGTGGAGCCAGCATTTGGCCAATCAAATAAGTAGGTCTTTGTTTATTTCCTTTAAACTCTAAAGCCAGGAAATTACTTTTGATATGTTAAGACCCCTGTCTTCCCTCCAAGGACATCCTGAGGCAAAGAAATAAAATCTAGCCAAACATATTTTCAATTACTATTCATAAGGAAACACCCATCACATTACAGGTAATTTGAAAAAGCAAATTTATGGAAAAAACTGTTAAAATATTACAATATTTTTAGAAGGCATAATTTGACGTACTTAATACCAAGTGGTCACTTTTTGATATGTTTTGGATACTAACCGCAAATATCTAAAGTTAATAGTAATAATAGTAGCTAACAGTAGTGAGTGCTTTTGCGCCAGGCACAGTGCTGGGTCTTTTACATGTATTAACTCACTAAACCCTCACAGCAGCCCTAGAGAGTAGTTATATTAGGTTGGTGCAAAAGTAATTGTGGGTTTTGCCATACTTTTAATGGCAACCTCTCTGGACCCTGTTTGTTTCTCTGGATACAACACAGATGTAATCAGGCTTCCTGGGCCCCATGTCTGCCCTGGAGGTCAGTTGCCTGCATTGTCACATGCCAAAATCCCCTAAGTATGATTCCAAAGGCTTTGAATAGCAGTGTTGATTTTTGCTGAAGATTCGGAGGGTGTGGGGGAGGTTGGGTTGCACCATATATCACCAGCAAAACATCCTTAAAGATTTCTTGAAATACTTTTCCCCCCAAATTCCCTTTTCCTCTACCAGCTGCCCAAATTCTCTTTCTCTCTTCCTTTCCTCTTTACAAAGGTATTTTTTCCCGTTCCATTCTCCAGTCACACTCAACATTTCTCCCCATTCCAAGTCTATTTTCATTCAACAAATATATATGTACATATGTATATATAATATGTTAACGTGTGTATGTGTGTGTGTCTGTGTCTGTGTGTGTGTGTGTGTGTATGTATATATATATTTGTTATCTAGCCTGGGTGACAGGAGACCCTGTCAAAAATATTTATATATTTAGATATATATATATTTGAATATTAACATATTTAATGTATTTTTTATATATATACACATATATATATATATATTCAAATATTTGTTGAATGAAGCCACTGCACCTGGCTTCATTCAACAAATAATTTTGACCGGGGCATGGCAGTGGTAGCTCACACCTGTAATCTCAACACTCTGGGAAGCCAAGGCTGGAGGATCACTTGAATCCAGAAGTTTGAGACCAGCCTAGGCAACATAGCCTATCTCTACAAAAAAATTTTTTTTAATTTAAAAAGATAAAAAATTAATTTTAAAAAACCAAATATTTTTAATGCATCTACCATTTCCCAGGAATATTCCTGGTGCTGGTGGATACAACAATCAATGGACTTTACAATCCATCCCTTTCTTACATAGAGTAATCAAACTTTGTCTGATGTTTTAAATTTGCATGCAGCCAAAGGCAGGCTGTGGGGGAAATGCAGGGGATTTAAATTGCTAATAATGTTTTTTTAGTGTTATAAATACAGAGATGAGTACTTTTTTGCTCTCAAAGGGCCTCTCAGTTCTATTTTTAAAAATGATTGTATGATTTTATAAAGTTTAATTCATAGCAATGTCTGCTTCCAAGACACTGATAATCATTATAATAAGCATTTATTGGGTACTCACAGTGGCTCTTAGCATTATATTAATTGCCTTACATTTAATCCTCACAATCCTATAGGTACTATTTTCTTTTTCTCTATAAAACTGGCATTTAGAGATGCTCTGTGACTTGCCTCAAGTCAAACAGCTGCCACAACATTGAGACCCAGTCCTGCCTGACTTTGGATGCTGTGCTTTTTAGCCCCTGTGCTCACTGCACCACCCCGACCCTCCTGTCAGCCCTTACCCAAAAGTGTTGCATCACTGGGCTGGGAATATTAAAGTATTAGAATCGATTTTCCTGTACCATTTTTGCCATATCTTCTGAAGATTTTTGCCCTCTGCTGAAGTCAATTGGAATCTGTTTTTGAACAAATCATATTTCCACCAACCAACATCTATGGTGCACCTGGCACTGTAACAATGTTGTTGATTCATTATGAACCTTAAGAAATTATCTGTGGCCGGGGACTGTGGCCTCATGCCTGTAATCTCAGCACTTTGGGAGTCTGAGGCAGAGGATCACTTGAGGCCAGGAGTTCAAGACCAGCCTGGGCAGCATAGCAAGACCCCATCTCTACAAGAAAATTTTTAAAAATTAACTGAGTGTAGTGGGATGCGCATATAGTCCCAACTACACAGGGCAGGCTGAGATAGGAGGATACCTTGAGCCCAGAAGGTTGAGGTTACAGTGAGCTATGACTGCATCACTGCACTCCAGCTTGGGTGACAGAGCGAGATTCTGTCCCCAAAAAAGAAAGAAAAGAAAAAGAAATTAACTATTTACAGTTTTTAAGGTTGAGATAATAGAAACCCAACTTAAATTTACAAATAATTTTGATTCAGATAAACAAAGGCTAGGTCTCAACCCAATTTCAAAGCCTGATGGATTCAAGAGCTCAAATAATAAATGTCAGGGCCCTATTTTGGCCTCCTCTTTTTTCCTGGCCCTGCTCTTCTCTTCCTGTCTTCATTCTGTATGCAGGCATTCTCTAGTTGGCAAGCAAAACAATCACCAAAAGCCTCAGGTTCACATCTCCCAACTCAGCAACCCCGAAGGACAGAGAATGAATGCCTCTCTCAATACTCATTTATTAATACCAGGGAAGTCTTTGATTAGCTCTGCCCGAGTCCCATGAACCAATCGTTATGACCAAGGAGGGCTGAGACTATGATTGATAGCCCCATTAATGCCATATGGGGTAGGGGAGAAGTTACCCAAAGAACCCAAAAGAGAAGAATAGGAAAGTGGGTGGGAGAAGCCAAATGGATAGATGCAGTCATCTACCACCTGGTCTCTGCCATCAAAGAACTTTCAATTTAGTTGAGGATATGGATACATGAACCAAAAGATAACGTGAAGAAGCATACACTTGCCCAGTGGTTGGCACCCTGCAATGCAGAAGACCCGACCTTCACTACTCCACAGAAGCCTTCTGAAGTTAGCCCCCAGTGTAGGCCTTCTAGCTCCCCTGCAGTTCTTGTTTGACTTCCTTGTCATCCCCACACCACCGCTGGTACCAGTTTCCTGTAAGCGTTTCCTAGAGTCAACCCCAGTAATGGTGGCAGGCACAGGAGAGAGGCCCAGTAGACAAAACGGTAAAGGTGGGAGATTCCCACTCACATGGCAGCAAATGATCTTTTCATCAGAGCAAACAGAGTAAACAGGAGCTGGCCATTTGGTGAAACACGTAGCCTAAAACCCAAGAAAGGAATAAGGAAAGAGCCAAAAGGAAGGTAGAAAAAATGTAATTTCTACTATTTAAAATAATTAATTCTGAAATGAAGCTGTTTATTTTTTGCTGGACATGTAGAGTAATAGTACGGCCTTTCTTTAATGGAAAAAGCTCCATTCATTATGCTTGGAGAAGTCACTTGTGTGCCTCTCAACATGCTTTAAAGTCGTGGGCTTAACAAAGCCACTCCAGACTCCTAATTGGAGTCTCCTTTCTTTTGCTTTAGTTTTCTTTTTATGTATTTCATGTATGTATTTCATGTTTCAAATTGTTACTACAGCCTCCTGTCGGTTATAATTTTTTTTAAACAAAGTCTTCTTAAAAGACTGCCTTTGTCTATAAACCAGTGAGAACTCCTAGAGGGATTTATAAAGAACCAGGAAAAGTTTTCTATTTCTGTCCTAAAAACAGTGGAGTAAGTGGCAACATGTCTTTGGGGAGCTGCCCATACATTCTTCATATCAGCATTGGCTAGAGTGATCTGATTTGAGCAACAGAAGTCATTGAATTCTTACAAGCATCAGTGATTTTTGTGGAGGCTCTAACTTAGTATCAATCTTGACAACTGCGATTTAGAAGGTCAGGGTTTTTATGAATTTGTTTCCTCTATTGTCTAGTCACATAATTAAAGTATCCAAGGGCTACCACATGAGTCCTGGTTTTGTTAGGGACTTTCTATTGCAAACAAAAAAAGAAGGAAAGAAAGAAAGAGTCCTGACTTAGGTAAGAATGCTGAATGTATAGATTTAAGTATAAGGCAATGCATGTTAAAAGGTATATTCCTGTTCTGAAAAGGAAACAAGTCAGTTACAATGGAAGGATTTCCTTACTTTTTTCTCTACTGTTCTGGAGAGGGGCACAGTGGTCTCAAACCCAGACTTGGTTAACCAAACCTGTTAACATTTTTTTCATAAATTTACTGGATTGTAAATAGGAGTTAATTTACTCCCTACCCAAATTATATGTTAAATATTTTGGAACACTAAGGATCTGGCTTATACCATTGTTTGCTGTATAATATAGTCAGTAATCATATATCCAACATTTTTGGATCTTGTTTTTCCCAACTTTTTAAAGCCAGAGATTCTTAAACTGGAGTCCACGGAAATGGCTATGATTTTGGAGATTTGTGTGTATCTATGCATTTTCTGGAAGACAAGCTATAGATTTCATTAGATTCTCTGGATACTTTCCCCTCTCCCCCTGCAAAAAGATGCTAAAAGATTCTGAGGCTTTTTAGAGAGGGACTCTTCCAAAAATGAAGAGTATAAAACTGTTTCTGGTGGCCAGGCATGGTGGCTCACGCCTGTAATCCCAGCACTTTGGGAGGCCGAGGCAGGCGGATCACGAGGTCAGGAAATTGAGACCATCCTGGCTAACAGTGAAACCCCGTCTCTACTAAAAAAATAAAAATAAAAATAAAAAATTAGCCAGGCGTGGTGGCACATGCCTGTAGTCCCAGCTACTCAGGAGGCTGAGGCAGGAGAAGCGCTTGAACCCGGGAGGCAGAGGTTGCAGGGAGCTGAGATGGCGCCACTGACTCCAGCGTGGGCGACAGAGCGAGACTCTGTCTCAAAAATAAAAAACAAAAACAAACAAAACAAAAATCTGTCTCTGAGGACAGCAGAATGCCAGAAAAAAAGATAGAAAACAGGAATAGTACCTTTTTTTTTTTTTTTAAGAAAATTATTATTATTATTTTTTTTAACAGAAATCTGCCTTGAATTTTTTTCTCTCCTGAGCCTCTTGGCCATTGTTAATTGTTATTTAGTATTCTTCACTGTGAATTACTTTGTGGGTGACTATAAATTACTAGATTCTATTTTAACTAAAGGAGCCAACACAGCAAATTTATGTTCTGTTATAAATTAAGTAATGTGATGACATATGCTTAGTGGTTAGACTGACATGCAAAATAAATCAGATGTAATCATGTGAATATAAGTTTGAGATACAAAATAGCCATTATGGGGTTGAAACAAAAGACAGAACCATAGGAGTAGGAGTTTGCAAAAGCACAAATAAGCTAATTCTGCTTTCAGTCAGCAAAAGAAAAATAATTTAAATTGGATATTTTTCTTCTTCTTTGAGTACCATCAAGAGAAGTTAATAACTCAGATGTAAGGCTAGGTGCGGTGGCTCACACCTGTAATCCCAGCACTTTGGGAGGCCGAGGCGGGCAGATCACCTGAGGTCAGGAGTTCAAAACCAGCCTAGCCAACACAGTGGAACCCCGTCTCTACTAAAAATACAAAAATTAGCCAGGCGTGGTGGTGCGTGCCTGTGATCCCAGCTACTTGGGAGGCTGAGGCAGGAGAATCTCTTGAACACAGGAGGCAGAGGTTGCAGTGAGTTGAGATCATGCCACTGCACTTCAGCCTAGGCAACAGGCCAGGCCATCTCAAAAAACAACAACAACAGAAAAACAAAACTGAGATGTGAAAACACAGAATTTAGAGATAGAAGGTCTATAAGTGGACACCCTTACTTGTATTTTTAGCAGGTGAGGACACAGGACCAAAGATACTCCAAGCCACAGGTGGCTGGTCACAAATGCCCTAACTAAAACTAAGGTATTCTAATTCTTAGGCCGACTTTCCACAGCATCTTACCCAAAGCATTAAAGAGAGAACAACTGACTTTGAGTTATTGTGCGAAGCTATTAAAGATTACACAGAGTGAGCATGGTAGCATCTGAAGCCCAGCACTTTGAGAGGCTGAAGTGTGAGGATCACTTGAGGCCAGGAATTCAAAACCACCCTGGACAACATAGTGAGACCCTATTGCTACAAAAAATTTTTAAAAATGGCCAAGAGTGGTGGTGTGCACCTGTAGTCCCACCTACTCTGGAGTCTAAGGCAGGAAGATACTTGAGCCCAGGAGTTCAAGGCTGCAGTGAGCCATGATCATGCCACTGCACTCCAGCCTGGGCAATAGAATGAGACCCTGTCTCAAAAAAAAAAAAAAATACACAATTTATAGTACCTGGAACTCAGATAACAGCTTGACTACTATGAGAGCTAAAGAGATACTGCCTATCAATGAATAAATGATAACAAGAACACAAACTAAGGCTAAATTTTGTCATTCTGGCTTTTAGAGCAGAAGCTAATTTTTAAAATTGACTTTATTAAAATCATTTTATTCACTTAAATTTATACATACCCCGTGGAGGAGATAAAATTAAGGAAATGAAGAACTCTAATTTTTTTGAACATGGGTTTCTGTATATTTGAATTTTCTCCCTGATCAGGTAATCATCTGTTATTTTTTCTTTTTTTTTTTTTTTTTTGAGACAGAGTCTCCTTCTGTTGCCCAGGCTGGAGTGCAATGGTACGGTCTCAGCTCACTGCAACTCTGCCTCCCAGGTTCAAGTGATTCTCCTGCCACAGCCTCCCAAGTAGCTGGGATTACAGGCGTGCATCACCACACCTGGCTAATTTTTGTATTTTTGGTAGAGACGGGGTTTCACCATGTTGGTCAGGCTGGTCTCGAACTCCTGACCCCATGATCTGCCTGCCTCGGCCTCCCAAAGTGCTGGGATTACAGGTGTGAGTCACCATGCGCAGCCTCATCTGTTATTTGCATAATTTTGATTAAAAAAAAAAAGACTCCTACACCTTGAGGTTTTGGGTTGATGTGCTGTGCTTCTCATCTACCAGTTTGACACTAGCAGTTGACTATTTTCTATGCTTAGCCTATCAATGGAATTCAAAAGAAAAGAAAAATGACATCATTTTATTTGTGGAGAAATTCAGTCTTATTTCCTTTCTTGTGTGATTCTCCAAGGAAAGATGGAGACCAGAAATTTGGTTAAAATAGAACTTATAACTGGAATAAATGTTGGCATCTTTGGGGCCAACCCACAACTCAGAGGGAAGCCGACTGCTGGAGGTTAAAAAACTCCCAGGGTTAATTGCAGCTAGTAAACAAGGATGGCAGGGCTTCAATCCCCGCCTCCATTCTCCCATGTATCCTCCCATCACCCATGGTGATTGCATTCCTGCAGTCAAGGGCATAAGTCATCCAATTTTACTTCCCATTGGTTTTCTATAGCTCCCATTGGACTGTCCCATAGAGAAGTCATTTGTTATGAAACAGTCTTGCTCTGTTGCCTAGGCTGGAGTGCCTAGGCGTGATCACGGCTCACTGCAGCCTCTGCCTCCAGGGCTTAAGCAATTCTCCCACCTCAGCTTCCTGAGTGTCTGGGACCACAGGTGCACACCTCCACACCTGGCTAATCTTTGTGTTTATCGTGGAGGAGAGGTTTTGCTATGTTGCCCAGGCTGGTCTTGAACTCCTGGGCTGAAGTGATCCACCCCCATGTTGGCCTCTCAAAGGGCTGGGATTACAGGTGTGAGCCACTGTGCCCGGCCATCATTTGTTCTGTCTGTGTCTCATCTCCCTCGTAGATCCTGGCTAATAGTTACTGTGTGCCTACCATGTTTCAGGACACTCTACACAACATTAGCACATTTACTCTGTAGGGACAGTCCTGTAAGAGAGCTGCCTTTGTCCCTATTTACTATCAGAGAAAACTGAACTCAGAGAGGTTACGAAATCTGCACGAAGTCACACAGCTGGTAGGTGGTGGGACTGAGATTCAAACCTACATATGTGAGATTCCAAAACTCACTGGAAACACTACTGGATAGAATTATATTTTACTTGCCTTTATTTTCCTGACAGGTATTTGTATAGCACATTGCTATACAAATAGTAGGTACTCAATAAATGATTTTGCAAAAAATGAACAAATCATAGATCTAATAAGAACAAAGCATAAATGCTTTTTTATTTTTTATTTTTATTTTTTGAGATGGAGTCTCACTCTGTCACCCAGGCTGGAGTACAGTGGTGCAATCTTGGCTCACTGCAGCCTCTGCCTCCCAGGTTCAAGTGATTCTTCTGCCTCAGCCTCTGAAGTAGCTGGGATTACAGGCATGCACCACCACACCCAGCTAATTTTTGTATTTTTAGTAGAGATGGGGGTTTCACCAGGTTGGCCACTCTGTTCTCGAACTCCTGACCTCAGGTGATTCCCCCCTACCTCGGCCTCTCAAAGTGCTAGGATTACAGGCATGAGCCACCGCACCCAGCCAAAAAACTTTTTTAAATGTTATTTTTGGCTGGCCGCGGTGGCTCACACCTATAATCCCAGCACTTTGGGAGGCCGAGGCAGGTGGATACCTGAGGTCAGGAGTTCGAGACCAGCTTGGCCAACATGGCGAAACCCCGTCTCTACTAAAAATACAAAAATTAGCTGCGCGTGGTGGCACATGCCTGTAATCACAGCTACTTCAGAGGCTGAGGCAGGAGAATAGCTTGAACCGGGGAGGCAGAGGTTGCAGTGAGCCTAGATTGCGCCACTGCACTCCAGCCTGGGCAACGGAGCGAGACTCCATCTCAAGCAAATAAATAAATAAAATAAATGTTATTTTCAATACTTCACGTATGTTTTGTTCTACTCTTAAGGGGAAAAAAACAACCTATGCAAACTCAAATTCAGTAACCCAGTAATTCATCAAGTTTCTCTGTCATCTGAAAGGCACTATAGCAGAGTGGCTTAATACCTGTACCCTGGGGTCAGGCTGCCTGGGTTCAAATTCTGTCTTGCTTCTCACCTGGGCAGGCCACTGCACTTTACTGTGCCTCAGTTGTTTCATTTGTAAGGTGAGGATTATAGTTGTAACATCTTTATAGGGTTGTTTTGAAGATGAAGTGAGTTAATAGATGTAAAGCACATAGTAACACTCAGTAAACACTCAATAAAAAGCTTTATTAACCTAAATATGTTTCTTCATAGCCCTTGTAAAACCCTAGCCACTCTTTCGCAGTAAAGCATTTTCAAAAAGTACCATTGATCCGGGGTTATCTCTGTGTTCTTCTCCTGGAGGATCCTGAGTGCGGGCTGTGTCGACATCACGTCATTAATGTCTTCTGCTCCCTGCACTGCGGTCAAAGGCTTTTCAACATGGCCTTGGATCCCCTGGGTTTGCTGCAGTTCAGTGCACCTCGAAGCATGATAACAGGAACTGAAGTGGCAGAAACTGAAAGCAAAATAAAATTCAGCCAGGAAACACTTAGTTATTTTTCCCTTTGCTCTGCATGGGGGAAAAAAAAGGAGGAGATAAATCGAAAACCTATGAAGTCCAGCATGTATTTCAGGGTTGTTTTAATTTTCTAAATATAAGTACAATCTTCATTCCTCCCTTCAGCAAATATCTATTGAGTGTTTACTGTGGTGTGCCCTGATTCCCCATAGACATCTGGTGGCCATCTATCCAGGATTTTCTAGAACAATCCTAACTTTAAATGTCTTTGGTGTCTTTTCATGAAAATACATTTAAAAGGCAGTGGAAAAAAGCCTTTCTCAGGCCCCATGGCCAGAGTTTTGTTTCATATTTACTTTCAGCTGTTTCTGCTTGCCCCAAGGTCAGGAGCCGCCCAGTAAAAAAAAAAAAAAAAAAAAAATTCTCCAAGTCCTGAAGGGCTGCAGGAGCCAGGACAGGGAAATTACTAGCTGGTATTCTGTGTTTCTCCTCTGGAGGAAGAGTTTTAATGGTTAAAATTTTCATCTGTAACCGTGGTTGTTTCTTTGGGGCTGGCAATACTGAAAACTAACTTTTTGTATTATACATTCTTATAATGTTTGGTTTTTTTACAGTTTTTAATGCGATGCATTACTGTGATAAGCAGAAAATAGAAGTTTTTAAAACTACTCACTTAAATAAAATAGACATTCTCTTTTTTAGCAACCCAATAATAAGGGGTAGTGAAAAACGATATGCTCCCTGAGGACAGGGACCGTCTGCTTTTCTCATCTTAGCATTCCCACAGAGGAGCACTGAATAAATATCCATCAAAGCAATGAACAAAGGCCTCCTTCATATGCCTTAAACCATCTTTACTTTCTGGAAAGGAACATGGTAGCTCACCTTAACCATGCCAAAAAAACATATACTTTATATAAGTCCAGATTTACACACAAAGTATTATTTACTTGATGAAGGGATTTACCAGATTCCTTTCTACAGCAAAATCTCCTCAATCGATTTGAAGTGTGACTTGATTTGCTTCATTTTTCTTATGAGATAGTGGAATAAACGAAGAGAACTTCAGTAAGCCAAGAGCCCGGAGTGTGAACCCTGCCTCAGCCTCCAGATTAACTGGGATCACAGGCATGCACCACCATGACCACCTCTGACCTATCGCGTGTCCTTGGGCAGGTTTTTGGTTTGCTTGTTTTTTACCTCTCTGTGTCTTAGTTATCTCCACTCTAAAATGAGAATAATTGGAAGGGTTATAGGTACCATATTAAAGCCCCTGGGACAGTGCCAGGAGCGTAGATATAAATGGCAGCTGATAATCTTATTGTTGTTTATTAAACCTTTTCAAAGCATCCAACGCATGAATTGAAGTGTAATTGCAGTGATAACCACAGGTCCCAAAATGTATCATGAAGGCTCAAACCTAATTGGTTTAAAAAAAAAAAATCAAGCTTTTTATGCTTCATCCCAGGCAAGTGATTTAAATGCTTAACGCACATTGTTTCATGCTTGGAGTTCTGAGAGCACAAGGGCCTCCTTTACTTCCTTGTTTATGTGACAAGAGGGGAAATCTCACCCTTCTCCAGCCTTGCCAGGCTAACTTTTTGAGGTTCGGCTTGAAAAAAGAAGAGAAAATTAGCAGTTATATTTGGGAGCAAGGACTGGTGAGTTTGGTTACTGGGATTGAAGCCTAGCCTAGAGGAATTACTGAAGGTCGAACGCAACAAAAGCACCTAAACCTCATTCTAAACTTTTCAATCCAGGCCAGGCACGGTGGCTCACTCCTGTAATCCCAGCACTTTGGGAGGCCAAGGCAGGCAGATCACTTGAGCCCAGGAGTTTGAGACCACCATGGCCAACATGGTGAAATCCTGTCTCTACTAAAAAAAAAAAAAAAAAAAAAAAAAAAAAGCAAAAATTAGCCGGGCGTGGTGGTGCATGCCTGTGATCCCAGTTACCCTGGAGGCTGAGGTAGGAGAATTGCTTGAGCCCGGGAGGCGGAGGTTGCAGTGAGCCAAGATGGCGCCACTGCACTCCAGCCTGGGTGACAGAGTGAGACTCTGTCTAAAATAAATAAATAAACAAACAAACGTTTCAATCTGATAAATAAACCAAGAGCTGCACTGTATAGTGAAAGTAGGAAGTCTCAGGGTGCATTCGCGCCGGCACCTTGCTAAGATTTTTTGCAAGTTAACTAGTCAACAGGCTTCCTCCTCATGCCATGTCTGCTCTGGCCTCCTTCTAGAATCAGGGAGGGACTCTCAGGAAGTAGACCGGGCCCACAGTCCCCTGGGCTGCCGGACACTCCTACTCTTCCCAACAAATGAGAAGATCTCCCTGTCTCCTCTTGTCCCTGTCCCAGGTCCCCTCCGTAGTGATTATGTAATTCCATTACAATTCAGAGGAAAAAGGGATTTTTAAAAAGAAATCAGAGAGGCAGATTGGCCTTCAAGGTAAGGGATCTATAAAACCAGCCCCTTCTACCAGCCATAGACAGTGTTCAGATATCCTAGACAAAGAGAGTCCAGGAGGAACACAGAGGGTTAAAATTCCTCCTGGCCTTGGGCAGGTGCAGTGGCTCACGCCTGTAATCCCAGCACTGAGGTGGGAGGATTGCTTGAGCCTAGGAGTTTGAGACCAGCCTGAACAACATAGAGAGACCCAATGGGTACAAATAATTTTTAAAATTAGCAGGATGTGGTGGTGTGTGCCTGTGGTCCCAGCTACTCAGCAGGCAGAGGCAGGAGGATCGCCTAGCCCAGGAAGTCCAGGCTGCAGTAGGCGGTGACTGCACCACTGCACTCCAGCCTGGGCAACACAGTGACTCAAAAAATAAAAAAAATAAATAAAAGCAGAATAGCATTATTCCTTTTTTTTTTGAGACAGAGTCTCGCTCTGTCGCCCAGGCTGGAGTGCAGTGGCCGGATCTCAGCTCACTGCAAGCTCCGCCTCCCGGGTTTATGCCATTCTCCTGCCTCGGCCTCCCGAGTAGGTGGGACTACAGGCGCCCACCACCTCGCCCGGCTAGTTTTTTTTTGTATTTTTTAGTAGAGACGGGGTTTCACCGTGTTAGCCGGGATGGTCTCGATCTCCTGACCTCGTGATTCGCCCGTCTCGGCCTCCCAAAGTGCTGGGATTACAGACTTGAGCCACCGCGCCCGGCCAATAGCATTATTCTTTAAGCATATACACTCTCACACACACAAAGTTAGTGTACGTGGATATTATATCTTGAGTTTATTGAGATGTATGAGACCACAACTTGTGCTTTTTTGAGTTCTTTACAATTCCTGATGTAGTGCTATACAGCACTATACAGTAGATGCTCGATTGATATTTGTGAATAAATGCCTGTGAAATAAATAGTCCTGGCCAGGTGTAATCCCAGCACTTTGGGAGACTGAGGAGGCTGGATCATCTAAGGTAAGGAGTTTGAGACCAGCCTGACCAACATGGTGAAACCCTGTTTGTATTAAAAATACAAAAATTAGCCAGGTGTGGTAGTGGGCGCTTGTAATTCCAACTACTCGGGAGGCTGAGGCAGGAGAATCACTTGAACCTGGGAGGCGGAGGTTGCAGTGAGCTGAAATTGCCCCCTTGCACTCTCGCCTGGGCAGCAGAGCAAGACTCCATCTCAAAAAAAAAAAAAAAAAAAGAAAAGAAAAGAAAAGAAATAAAGAGTTCTAGAGCGGTAAGGGTGGGCTTCATAAAGAGGGTAGAAAGCTACCTAGATTATTACAGGGCATTGACCAGAGTGCTGGTTGTAGCAAACTTTTTAGTTTTATTGTTAGAGCCAAGAAATAATACTAATTCCCCTCCACTTCTTATAAAACATGTCAAGGGGCAGGGGAGATGTAGCTTTTGAGTGCCCCTTTTTGCTGCCAAAGGTAAGAAAGTTAATTTTACTAGTTGTTCCCTAAGGTACTGGTTTATAGCCGTCCTCTTTTCAGTCCTATTGTTCTACCCTGCTTATAAACTTCATCATAAGAATCAAGACATGAGAGGCACAACAGTGAACACAGCAGGAGTCAGACAACCTCTCTCTAAAGGGCACTTGCTACAAGAATAACCCATCATTTATTTCTGTTGAAAATGGAAACGTGGGGCAGGCTCCTTGGTGGTAATCTTCACTGCCTGATTCTGATTCTAGACAGAGACAGAAATAGTTTAATAAAACCCAGGTGACCATATCCTTTCCTATGCAGGCATAATGGATTACACAATGTCATGATTATCCTCTGTTCTCCAGGACTTTTGCAAACAAGTCATTATATTTTGGTAGAAAGTTTGAGGTATTCAATATATCTTGAAAATAATGTCTTTACCAGGGTAGGAAGAGCCTCTGAGTGAAGACAAAGGAGTGAGAAAAATGACATTTCTGCATGGGTTGGCTATCAGTCTCAATACATCTTGGTGTAAATAAAGGAAGTGTTAGCTGCTTGGGATGGTTAATTGGCTGGGCCACAGTGCCCAGAGAGCGGTGAAACATTAGTCTGGATGTTTTTGTGAGGGTGCTTTTGAATTAGATTAGTATTTAAATCCATCAACTTTGAGTAAAGCAGATTGCCCTCCATGGTGTGGGTCGGTCTCATCTAATCAGTGGAAGGGGTGAATAGAACAAAGGTCTCACCTCGCCTTAGCAAGAGGAAACTCTACTAGCACATGGTCTTTGGACTTGAACTGTACATCAGCTTTTCCTGGGTCTTCAGCCTGCTGACCTACCTTGCAGATTTTTGTTTGTTTGATTGTTGAGACAGAGTCTCACTCCGTCATCCAGGCTAAAGTCCAGTGGCATGATCATGGCTGCCTTGACCTCCTAGGATCAAGTGATCCTCCTGCCTCAGCCTCTCGAGTAGCTGGGATTACAGGCGCATGTCACCATGCCTGGCTGACTACCTTGCAGATTTTGAACTTGCCAGCCTTCATAATTGTATGAGCCAATCCCTTACAATAAATCTCAATGAATCTCTTTCCATACATATACATAACCTATTGGTCCTATCTGTCTGGAAAACCCTGACTAATACACTGCTGTAACAAATAATCCTCCACATTTCAGTGGTTGAACACAAAGAATTTATGTCTCTCTCAAAGAGCAGCCCAAAGCCAGAGTTCCCTGTTCGGGGGGAGTTTTTCCACCATGCAGTAATTCAGACACCCCAGCTTCTTGCACTCATGATTCATTATCCTCCAGGCCCTCTGCATCCTCTATGTCCAGCCAGCAGAAAGGAAAGTAAGAATAGAGAAGACAAATCTGTGTCTTAACCATGGTGGCCTGGATATGGCCTCCACCATTCCCACTCGCTTTCCTTTGCTGAGAATGAATCACATGACTCCATGGAGAGGAGTGGTGGGGCTGGGGAAAACGGCCCTTGACTGCGGAGCCATTTCCCAACAGCGGCTTTCTACTGCGGAAAAGGGAGCAAGCATTTGGTAGCCACCAGTCTTCTTGGTGAACACTCGCTGTCTTATGTGTGTTTTTAAGAATTATTCCACCGCAACTCTTATCTCGTTTGTGTTTTCTCTGACAAGAGTCCCCCTCCAATTTGTTTCCTTCTAACATGGCACAGAGCATATTCTGTGAATTTCCTGAGTGACTGGCCTCACATCATTAGACCTTTCACAGATTTAAAATCTAGCAAGGAAAATAAGGTTAACAAAAATAAAAAGGTTAAATAATAATAGAAGGCCAGCACAGTGGCTCAAGTCTCTACTCACAGCAATTTAGGAGGCCAAAGTGGGAGGATTGCTTGAGCTCAGGAGTTCAAGACCAGACTGGGCAACAAAGTGAGACCCTGTCTCTACAAAACATTAGCCAGGTGTGGTGGTGCATATCTGGAACCCCAGCTATTCAGGTGGCTGAGACAAGAGGATGGCTTGAGCCAGGAGGTTGAGGCTGCAGTGAGTCAAGGTTGTGCCACTGCACTCCAGCCTGGGCAACAGAGACTCTGTCTCAAAAAACAAAACAAAACAATAGAAGGCAGTTTACTATTACATGTGCAGAAAACAGGACAGATGGTAAGTACAATGTGTGTTCAGAAGAGGGAAAGTGGCCGGGCACCATGGCTCACGCCTGTA
Source organism: Macaca fascicularis (assembly GCF_037993035.2). NCBI lineage: Eukaryota > Metazoa > Chordata > Mammalia > Primates > Cercopithecidae > Macaca > Macaca fascicularis. Next base: position 139,450,070 of record NC_088375.1, read on the forward strand.
ATCCCAGCACTTTGGGAAGCCAAGGTGGGCAGATCACTTGAGGTCAGGAGTTCAAGACCAGCCTGGCCAACATGTTGAAACCCTGTCTCTACTAAAAATACAAAAATTAGCCAAGCATGGTTGTGCACGCCTGTAGTCCCAGCTACTCAGGAGGCTGCGGCATGAGAATCACTTGAACCCAGGAGGCAGAGGTTGCAGTGAGCTGAGATCGCATCACTACACTCCAGCCTGGGCAACAAAGTGAGACTCCTCAAAAAAAAAAAAAAAAAAAAAAACAAGAAAGAGAGGTTCTGTAATCAGATGAAGTAAAGGTGTGCAGTTCACTAGAATCTTCATTTTGTGTGTGTGTGTTCTAAGTTTTCCCTTTTTCCAAAAAAGATTTTAAGTTCCTCATTAACCAGACAAATATTTGAGTATCTATTTGTTGGTTAGATTATCTCTTACTAATATCTTACTCGCATCTCCCTATATCACTTACGCTGGTACAGAGCATATAGTAACCACTGGACTCTCTCTAATTCTACTTTAGAAATATCTCATGTCCATTTCTCCATATGCATTCCCCATCCCTAGCCTATGAACAATGCCCTCTTCCTTCTAGCCTAGGCTACTGAAACGTACTCCCTACTGGGCTTCCTATTTCTAATCTCTGACCTTTTTAACTCATATTCACAAATCACCAGAGTTATCATGCGAAAACACAGGTCAGATTGGGACAGATCTTGACAGAGAACAAATTCCATAGGCCTTCACATGCTAGCGTGCTAGTTTGTTTTATGCTCATAAATTCCTCCCATCCCAGTTTGTATGCTCCTTTGCAGTGTGACCTTGCTGTTTCTCCCTTGGAGGAGTGGAGTTCGTTTTTCCACCCCCTTGGATCTGGGCTGGACCTGTGACTTGTTTTGACAAATACAATGCAGCAGACATGACCTAAGCGTCCTGAAGCTTAGGCCTAACAAGCCTGGCAGCTTCTGCCTTTGTTCATTTGGAAAGCTGCCCTGAGACTCCAATGCAAGGAAGGCAGTCTGGCCTAGTGGAAGAGGAGAGGCCACGTGGAGAAGAACTGAGGCTCTCTAGCCAGCAACCATTCCCCATCAACTGTCAGACGTGTGAGGGAGGGAGGCCCTCTTAGGCCTTCCAGCCCAGCTGTCACTAACTTATGCAGGCACATGAAGGAGCCCGGGGGAAACCAACGGAGGAATACCCAGGCAACCCATGGCATCATGAGAAATAATAAATCGTTGTTCTAAGCCTAAGTTTTAGGGTAGTTTTTTATTTTTATTTGTATTTATTTATTTATTTATTTGAGACAGGGTCTCACTCTGTTGCCCAGGCTGGAGTGCAGTGGCATGATCTCGGCTCACTGCAACCTCCACCTCCCAGGCTAAAGCGATTCTCCTGCCTCAGCCTCCTAAGTAGCTAGGATTACAGGCGTGCGCCACTACCGCCCAGCTAATTTTTGTATTTTTGGGAGAGATGGGGTTTCACCATGTTGGCCAGGCTGGTTTCGAACTCCTGACCTCAAATGATCCACCCACCTCGGCCTCCTAAAGTGCTGGGATTACAGGCGTGAGCCACCACACCTGGCCTAGGGTAGTTTTTTATACAGCAATGGAGAACTGAAACAGGTAGACTCAATAGGATAGGTATGAAGGTGAGGGAGGAGATGTCTAGAATGACTCCTATAAACTGAGGTTTAAGGAAATAGGCATTGATTTTCAATCAGAATGTAAGCATTAAGAACATATGGGATATGCCAGTAGAGATATCCAGTAGGTAAGTGAATACATGGATCTGGGGCTGTCTGACTTGAGCCATCAGTTTCAGTAATTGGGAGTGGATTAAATCACCCAGGACCACCCAGTAAGTGAGAGGGGGCAGAAGTCAAAGGTCAGAAGACAAAACCTTGGGGAGCGCTAACATTTAAGACTGGGCAAAGGAAGGAAAGCCAGCAGCACAGGAGGCTGTTTTGCAACACAACTAAAAGTGGACAGACTATGTTTACGAGCTTTACTTTTGTTCTTTACTTTTCTCGGGCCTGTCAAAAAAGGAAACAAAAAGCAGTGGAAGAAGCAAAGAAGATACCTGGGATAGTAACGTAAGGAAGTCCCAAGGACCTAATTAGTCATTTTTTGGATGCAAACAAGTCCTGCAAATGCAGCGGGCCGGTGCTTTCCAAGGCCCTGGGGAATCCTTAGCCAAGAAACACAGCAAACTATGCAGAAAAGGCAACTAACCAACCTTGCTATGCATACTCCTCTTTCACCAGGATAGAGAGCTGAGGGGGACCCAAACAAATTCAGAGCAAACTAGACAAACTAGCCACTCTAGTCAATAGCAGAAGAGACAGAGATATGTGCAGAGGCAGCCAAAGAAAGGCGCAAGTCAAAATATACCAGAGCACAGACAACACAGTGAGGACAGAAATAAAGATACACGGCGAGGCGTGCCTCTTGACTGTCCTATCTCTTCTTCACCTCCACATCTCTCTCAGACACATCAGTGTAGCTTTATGGACTCCTGTACTGTGGGAAGCTAGATGATTACATTTATATTTCAGGATATAAGTGTATAATTACACACTTATGCCAGAGTCAGAAACTCCCCATCCAAAAACCGTAACAGTTTAAATTAACAGAGCTGTTGATGCTGTTTACATTATGCAGGGAGAAAGAAAGAGAAAGAGAGGGGGGGAGAGAGAGGTGATCATTGCATATCCCCAAAAGAAACTCAGCTATCTTGGATCTAGTCCCCTAATTGTATAAGTTTTTGGAGATTTTTTGACACTAAGACTGCAGCATTGTTTACAACTCTCTGTCTCTTAACTGAGGATTCAATTTAACAGACATACCTAGCAGCCACGTGGTGCAAGGCTCTACAAGGCACACACAGATGTAGGCAGTAGTGTTCCGGTAAACCAGCACTCCACAGAAAGGGACTTGATTTAAAGCATTTGCTTGTTTTTGTGGCAAAAGTATTCCCACCGTGGCTGATTTCAAGCTACCAGTGGTTTAATAACTGAGGCTCATTAAAATCTTGAATATTTAGCATTCCTGGGTCTAACATTTAAGAATGAGGAAATCCGGCCAGGCATGGTGGCTCACGCCTGTAATCCCAGCACTTTGGTAAGTCAAGGCGGGCAGATCACGAGGTCAGGAGATCGAGACCATCCTGGCTAACAGTGAAACCCCATATCTACTAAAAATACAAAAAAATTAGCCGTGCGTGGTGGCAGGTGCCTGTAGTCCCAGCCCCTCGGGAGGCTGAGGCATGAGAATGGTGTAAACCCGGGAGGCGGAGCTTGCAGTGAGCTGAGATTGCATCGCTGCACTTTACCCTGGGTGACAGAGCAAGATTCCGTCTCAAAAAAAAAAAAAAAAAAAAGGAAATCTGAGGTACCCAAGACAACAAGACAACAGCCAGCACCAAATGTCAACTCTGTGTGTGAAACCATGTTGGTCCTTCCAGCCCAGCTGGCCCTCAGCCAAAGTATGCCCAGGGAAGACCAGCACCACAATCTCCCAGCCAAATCAAAGAATCATGAGAAATGGTGGTGGTTGTTTTAAACTACTACATTTTGGGATGATTTGTTACATAGCAATGGTTAACTGATACACACATAGTACAGATTGCCTGAGGGAGAGTCGGTTTCTAGAGAAGCAGGAGTCTTTTTTGGCCTTCTTCCCTGTTAAGCTCCCAGACCTAGTCACAAGCTATCTGAGAAATTTCCATCCTTCTGTTTGTTACATCAAGACTTTCTAGACACCTGGTACTAAGCACAACCACTGGCAGTTCTTATGCTCTTGCCCCTTTGAACGTGCTGCCAGTCCAACTTTTAATCAGACTAGGGGCTGAACAAAGGAAAGATCATATTTACAGGCAGTTGTTTTAGGAAATTTTGTTTCTTGAAAATTAGGCTTGATGATTTCATCACATGAAAGGAATAGGAAACGCTGCAAGCGAGACTACCTAAGGCAGACAGAACATTTAGTAATGTCCTCCTCGTCTGTTTCAGTATCTCGTCTGGATACTGACGTTTCTTATCTGTCCCGCCATCAGAATTAGACTCCAAATGTCTCTAACTGATTTGTTAAATATTGACTTGACATAGTAGCAAGGAGCCAGAGTCCATTTTTTTCCCACGACACCCCATTCCTAAAGTGAGTATTTTGTGCAGGTAATACCCTCTCTTTCTGAACACTTTTTCAGAGCAAGCCCCAGTTGGACTCCTCTAGGGGATTTTCCTACTAAAGATTTCAAAAATCAGATCTGCCTCTTTGGCCTGTGCACCTTTCTCATGTGTGAAATACTGTTGATTTCAAAGTATCAGGGACCAGGGCAACAGCAACAAAAACTCTTCAAAAAATCCATTTCCTGGAGAAAAGCTAGAAAATAATTATTACAAAAGCCAAGACAGTGTTTTCTCCTGGGAGGAGAGAGAGGGCTAATGGGGGTGAGGTGCCATGAGGGAGAAGCCTTCAGGTCATGTTCTAATACTTACCCAGGTAGTAGGTCACATGCTATTTGGACTATAATAATATTTTTAAGCATCTGTGCAATTTTATGCTCTTTGTGACTGTAGGCTTTATTTCACAATAAGAAAAAATAACCAATTTAAAAGTAATGCATTCTGCGTTCTGATTTCTTATTGTATGAGCTGGGAGCTTGTTAGAAATGAAGACTCTTGAGCTCCCCCGAAGGCCTACTGAACCTACTGATCCCCAAGTGGTTTGTCTGCACATTAAAGATTGAGCAGCACTGACCAAGACTGAAAGACAAGTCACTAGTTCCAAGATATTGGAAAAGTCACATTATCCTTATGCCTATGTCACATCTGTAAAATGGGCATAATAATGCAGATCTGGCCTCCTTTCCAGGCTGCTTTGAAGAGGATGTGAGATCATACATATGAGAGTACTTTGAAAAAAAACAGTAAAGCATCGTATACATTAGGTCTTACTATTACCTTGGGATAGCGTCCTGAAAGAATCAATTGCAAAGAAGAAATTTCTGCCTCTGGTTTCCTGGCAGCTTCGTGCTTCTCAATTCTGCTGTGTCAAAACTTGCTTTCCTCCCTGCCTTGAGGGTATTACCACTTTCACAACAGATGCAAGGTCAGCCATGCCCTTTGCAAGGTCTCTGGAGCAGATTACATCTTTCAAAGGGCACTGGAGTCCCCAATTTGACTTTCTGACAAATCAAATCCACATGTTTGGCTAAGCCTGTTGTATGACAACAGTGTCTGGCCTCACCTGGGCTGAAGCTGAGCTCCAGCAGGAACCGGGAACACCAGGCAGGCATCAGATGCTTTCAATTGTTCATGGCTCTTGGCTTTATTTTATTTTAATGTTTTCGAAGTTTAAAAAAATTTATTTTATGTGCAGAGAGCTAGCAGTGGTTTCTTTTGTTGAGCAGCTGTCTTGGATAATCCATTCAGGGAAGATCATTTAGTCCAACTTGATGAAGGCTATATCCCTTCCATTCTGATGGAAACACGGGTGGCACATATTGAGGTTATATTCCCAGATCAAACCTGCTGGTTTGACCAGACACAGCAAGAGCAAGAACCTTGGCCAAATTTTCTAGGGTAGTTCCAACAGAGCTGCTGATGACACATCTCTGAAAATAGAGCAGTAATTCTGTGCTCTGCACATTGTAAGGACTCAAAAAAATTGTTGATGATGAATATGTGCATTATTTCAAATACGACGTTCAGTTTTCTCAATTTCAAAAGATACTAAAACAAACAAACAAAACAACCACAACAACAACAACAACAAAACAGGTCCAAATGGACAGGTAACTAAAGCACTTATCGGTGAGGCTTGCCTAGGTTTTCTTTCATTAGGGTCCTTCTACTGAGTTTCAGGAGTTGACATGATGTTGATATTTTCAGGATGCAGTACTTAAATGATAGACATTCAGATGTTGTGCTTCATTACTCATTCATCTCAACACATATTGGAAGGCCAGTCTGCACCAGGTTATATACCTGGTTATATTTGTGTTCTGTCCATACAAAATGGGGAGATATGGGGGGTGTGTGTGTGTGTGTGTGAGAATGTGTAATTGTTTTTGATGACCATTTTTTTTAAAAAAGAAAGAAAATAAAGAAAAGAAAAGAAAGGGAAGGTGTATGGTGAAACTGTTGAGGACTTCCCCAGTGCCTATTCTAGAGTTAGGCCCTCGTGGTAATCCCAGCGCTACAAATTATTAGTTGTGAGATTTTGGGTAAGTTACTTAACTCATTCACCTGGATCTAAATGTTCTCATCTGTAAAACTGTGACAAAAACAGGACCCATTTACTGTAAATATTAAAAGTTTTAAACCATGTGCCTGGCATGTGATAAGGGCTCCATAAATGTTAATTTCATGATAAAGAAAGGGAGTAGACATCAGTTTTGGGGGAAAAGAACCCCATCAAACTTGTAAATGTCACTATCATGATTATTGACACTCTGTTGATGATGTTGTGCAGAAAATAATTAACCTAGCAGGCCCCAACTACTGCCCGTGAAAAGGCCGGCTTGCAAGGTTGGCCCTTGGCTGGTGTCTGGGAGAGAATTGAGATTTTGTGAGGGTTCCCACCATTAACTGATAAGAGTGGTTCATTGTGCCAGACTGTTTGTGCAAACAATGTGGTTTGTGCTGAACACCTGCTTTCTAATGGGAAGCCAGAATTTCCATATGTGCTGGCTTGGGGCTGCCTACACGACCAGGCTCCGTTAGAAACCCTGTCTAACGAGCTCCCTTGGTTGGCAACATTTCACACTTGTTTTCACATACAGAACTCACGCTGGGGGGTTAATTTATCCTTTGTGATTTTACTGACAGAGGAGCCTTAGAAGCTTGTGCCTGGTTTTCCCCAGACTTCACCCCAGATGCCTTTTCTCTTTGCTGATTGTGCTTGTTATCTTTTTGCTGGAATAAATCATAGCCATGAGCGTTACATGATAGTAGGCTGAGTCCCGTAAGTCCTCTTAGTGACTCATTGAACCTGGGGATCGGCTGAACTAGTTATCTCTGAAGGAAATATATTTGTTTGGGAAAGAGTGGTATCACAGCATCATCTAATTTAATGTAGGTAAACAAACATATCATTTTCAAAAACTGACTCAGAAACATAGGATCTGAAAACATGTTCTTAAATGAGTAAAGGATAAAAACGCTCCAAGCAGCATTGTATCCTCAGTGACCCTTCTCTAAAATCATAAAAATGTTAAGAATCTTCAACACTGTAAAAATTATACACCGTAGGCGGGGCACGGTGGCTCACACCTGTAATCCCAGCACTTTGGGAGGCCAAGGCGGGCAGATCACCTGAGGTTGGGAGTTCGAGACCAGCCTGACCAACATGGAGAAACCCCGTCTCTATTAAAAATACAAAATTAGCCGGGCGTGGTGGCACCTGTAATCCCAGCTACTTGGGAGGCTGAGGCAGGAGAATCGCTTGAACCTGGGAGGCAGATGTTGCAGGGAGCTGAGATTGCACCATTGCACTCCAGCCTAGACAACAAGAGTGAAATCCATCTCAAAAATAATAATAATAATAATAATAAAATTATACACTGTAATGTATAGATGTATAGAGCAGGGGTGTCCAGTCTTTTGGCTTCCCTGGGCCACACTGGAAGAAGAATTGTCTTGGGCCACACATAAAATACACTAACACTAATGACAGAAGATGAGCTGAAAAAAAAAAAGGCCCAAGCATAAATCTCATAATGTTTTATGAAAGTTTACAAATGTGTGTGGGGCCACATTCAAAGCCATCCTAGGCTGCATGCAGCCCACAGGCTGCGGGTTGGACAAGCTTGGTGTAAAGCAGAAGGCAGCAATGTGATAATTTACAATTTTTAGGTCATTGTACAGTCAAAGCTCCCTGGCTCCCCCTCCTACTCCACACACCTCCCTTTCTACCCCATTCCCTCCCCAGTAGTCTTGATTTCCTTCCCGGTGTCTGTGAAGCTAATTTTGGCATTCAGTAACAAATTCTGTATGGTTTGAGAGTCAAATGTAAATGTATCACATATAGATGTTTCCAGACTATTCTTTCAGCATCAGTTTGAAATATACTCATTCAGCAAGAACTAACTGAATACCTTCTACATGCCAGGCTGACATGTAAAATTATTTGGTTTAACATGAACCCTGCAGTTTTTATTATGATACCACAGAATGCAGCTTAAAAGCCCTTGTTAGGCAAACCTCTCAAAACCCTGTGCTTTATTTTCTGTCAAAAATGATCAACAAAAGCGTGTGTTTGGGTAGTGTTGTGCTGGCCTTTGTATCAAATGAACTAGTCGAGCATTATCTTTTATCCCCTTGATAGAATGCAGATTTCCCACTAAAAAAGCAAATCTTTCATTTTAAAAAGTTGGTTTTTTTTTTTTTTTTTTTTTTGAGACAGAGTTCTTGCTCTGTCATCCAGGCACAGTGGCACAATCTTGGCTCACTGCAACCCCCGCCTCCCGGGTTCAAGAAATTCTCCCTGCCTCAGTCTCCTGAGTAGCTGGGATTACAGGCGTGCACCACCATGCCTGGTAATTTTTGTATTTTTAGTAGAGATGCGGTTTTGCCATGTTGGCCAGGCTGGTCTTGAACTCCTGAGTTCAGGTGATCCACCTGCCTTGGCCTCTCAAAGTGCTGGGATTACAGGCATAAGCCACCACGCCCAGCCAAAAAGATTTAATAAAATGATACTTCTTTCCAGCTGGTTAAATTTAAAACACTGGGGAAAAAAAAGTTTCATGCAAGACTGTTCTCCAAGTCTGGGCTAGAGCAGTTTCATTTGAGAGTGAGCTGATTGCACTGGTATTTAACTCACAGCCACAAGCATTTGTCCACAGAGGAGAGCAGCAGGCCCTTGTAGCCCTCCTGATTTGCCTGACAGTGCCATGAAGATTGCTGTTGTATTACTGCCGCTGGCCCTTCCCTCAGCGCTGACAGATTTCAGGGAAGAGCTGTGCCCAAACTGTTAGTATTTTCCTCTTCAGTTCTCAAATTAAGACATTCCTTGATCTCCTCATGACTCCACCTTCTCTGTTCTTTGAGGGAATTTGGAAGCCTACATTCTATAACTGGCAAAAAAATGATGGAGACAGATAGCAAATGCATCCAGCTGCAAAAGGAAGCAATATCTTAAGTCAAATCAGTATTTATTTACTGAGCATTGGTGCTACCTAAACCCTGGGTCAGGAATAAAAAAGTAAAATGTGACCCTCGCCCTCCAGGAGCATATAATGAGTTTGTATTAGACAAGACATTTTGGTATTAGGGAACAGAAGGCCACTTGGGCTGGCTTATGCAAAGCCAGGAATTTATTATACACAAGGGAAGGAAAGCTTCTGTGTCTTAATGAGGGATAGAACCCAAGAACTGGATGCCAACAGGAACCAGTGTTGCTCTCCTTGTCTCTTGGAGGCCCCAAGTCTCTCACAGCTGCTTTTATTCTGAGCCTCAACTTCGTGCTCACTTCCTGGAGATCAGTTTTATCTGTGGAGATGAGCAGAGGCTGCTTGTTGTACCTGTGATGTCACTCTTCCACTTTTTCTCTGAAAAGAGAGTATTAGCTGAACACTCGGTCACTCAGCTGACAGATGCACTTCCAAGCTTCCCTTGCCGGTAATTGTAGGCATTTACTAGGCTCTAGCCAATGCGATATGGGCAGAAATGGTATGTACAACTTCCAGGTTACACTCTTAAATAGAAAGGAATGGGCGCCTCCTTTCCTCTTTTTCCCTCCTTGCTGCCTGGGTGTGAATAAGATGACAGGAGTTGAAGTCATTGTCTTTAACCTAGGAATAGAATTACAAGTGGAGAATGGCAGAGCAACAGGTGAAAGGAGCCTAGGTCCCCAACTCCATGGAGCTAATGTGATCGTTAGCCCTGACCCAACTGCTTAGCCTCAGACTCTTATATAAAAGGGAAACATGGATCTCCTCTGAGCTAGTATTATATTGGGTTTTTATTGAGGAAGCCAGAATCTGCAACCTAACTTATAAATCTGCTTTCTCTGTTTTTCTACATATAAGATGGCAAAGGACCACCCTCTTTCTTCTAAATTTGTAAGACCTCAGTTGAAGTGACCAAACAAGAAATCCAACTTCAAATGCCCATGTAGGAGGATCGACTGTGACATCTTCAGACTTCTAATCAGCTAAACTTAGAGGGGAGGGTAAAAGAATACAAGCCTAGCTACAGGGGCTGCTGTGGGTGGGGGTAAAGTTGGGGGGTCATTTTCAGCAGAAGGTCATCTACTTTATTGACCATGCTTCTATATTGGGTTTCAATATAGAAGAAATTATTTTAGAAAGAAATTATGCTTAATGTGTAAAAGCCAAGCCTATGCATTAAATGGAATAGTGAGTGAAAAGGAAATTTCAGAAATTGGAAGGGAAACTGACATCTCTCTGTCAATGAATAAAGTCTCCTGTGAGTGAGAAGGTAGACTGGCTGGCTAGGTGGTGATCTTGTTCTCCCTCACAGATCTTCCAAAGCTGCTTGCTCTGTCAAAGAAGATGGCAGTCACAAATAAAGAAAGGCTCTTTAGTGTTCGGAGCTGTGTTTTCCCGCTAGATCCTCAAAACAGACATAATTAGTGTGTTTATATGAGATCTGTTTAGTAGCTAAGAGAGCATTTGAGATAAAAGGAAGGTATCTTAGTCACCTTCCTGCTTTAACAAAATAACATAGACTGGGTGCTTATCAACAACAGAAATTTATTTCTCACAGTTCTAGAGGCTGAAAATTCAAGCTTAGGATGGTTGGGTTCTGGTGAGGACCTTCTTCCTGGCTCTCAGACTGATGACTTCTTTTTGTATCCGCACAAGGTGTAGAGAAAGCAAGCTAGCTCTCTGGCCTCTTCTTATAAGGGCACTAATCCCATTCATTAATGAGGGTTCCATCCTCATGACCTAATAAGGTCCCACCTCCAAATACCACCATACTGGGGATTAGATTTCAACATAAGAATTTCGGGAGGACACACAAATTTAGTCTGTCACATTCTGCCCATGGTCCTGAAAACTCATGTCCTTCTCAAATGTAAAATACTGTTGGTCATTCCATTTCAACAGCCCCCAAGCCCCACCACCAATTTTTAACTCATTCTGGCATCAACTCCAAAGTCTAAAGTCTGAAGTCTCGTTGAAGTATTATCTAAATCAGATATGGGTAAGACTCCACATACAATTCATCCTGAGGCAAATTTCCTCTCCAGCTGTGAACTTATAAAACCAAACAAGTTATGCACTTCCAAAATACAATGGTGGAACAATCATGGGGTAGATATTCTTATTCCAAAAGAGACAAATAGGGAAGAAGGAAAGGCTGACGGGTCCCAAATAATCCCAAATCTAGCAAGGCAAACTCCATGGGTTCTTAAGTCTCCTATCTCTGCACTCTGCCCTCCAGGCCTGCTGGAGAAACAGTCCTGCCTTTGGGACCCTGTGTGGCAGTCTCACCTTCCACACCGCCTGAGGTTGCAGTGCCTATCCTGTGGCTCTGACAGGCAGGGTCCTGCCCCCAGGGTCTTGCTGGGTTGGAGTCAAGCCTGCACAGCTTTGAGTGAGGATCCTCTGACCCGTTGAAAACAAGGTAACAACCTCATTTCAAAACTAAGGAGGCAGCCCTGATGATCTGTGAATCGCTTTCATGGTCATTCTTCCCTTGTCTTGGAGAAGAGTGCACATTTGCAGCTAAATAGCTTTAAGGTACTGTCCTGTAAAATCCAAGACTTCTGACATCCTTCCTTCATTCCTTCCCTCTCCTTCCCCTTCAAGTTAAACTGTCAGTTTATCTCTGGGGAGCTGATTAAATTCATGGTTCACACCTAATCTCCTTATTGAATGGTTTCTTGGCCGCCCACCCTGAGTGTCCCCTTCCAAGCGTGCTTTTCATATTTTTTTGCAATACAGATAGTTTGAGAATTTTTCAGATAATTATGTTCTAGTTCCTTTTGCTTAAAAATTCCATCTTTAAGTCATTTCTCTCTTCTCACATTTTACTGTGAGCAGTTAGGAGGAACCAAGCCACTTCTTCAACATTTTGCTTAGATGTCTCTTCAGTGAAATATCCATTTTATCACTCACAAATTCGGTCTTCCACAAAACACTAGAACATGAAAACAATTCAGCCAAATTCTTTGCCATTTTATAATAAGGATCATCTTTTTGCCATTGTCTGATAATATGTTCCTCATTTCTATCTGAAACCTCATCAAAATGGCCCTTATCATTCTTATTTCTACCAACATTCTGTCCATGATTACTTATATATTCTCGAAGAAGACAAAAGCTTCCTCGAGAGCTCTTCTCTTACTATTTTGAGCCTTCACCAGAATTGACTTTAAACATCCCGTCATGACAATCTTAGCTTCTTCTAGCATGCACTTTGAAATTTCTAATTCCAAAGCTGCTTTGACATTTTTAGGTATTTGTTACAGGAGCACTCTACTTCTCAGTACCAATTTCTGTCTCAGTTAGCATGGACATCACTAACACATTACCACAGACTGAGAAGCTCATACAACAAACATTTAGTTCTCATAGTTCTGGAGGCTGGGCAGTCCAAGATCAAAGACTGGCAGATCCAGTGTCTGATGAAGGGTTTTTTTTCCTCGTTGCAGACTGCCAACTTCTTGTTGTATCCTCTTACGGAGTAACGAGGGCGGGCTTGCTCTCTTACCTCTTCTTATAAGGCACTAATCCCATTCACAGGGCACCATCTGCATGACCTAATCACGCCCCAAAGACCCCACTTCCCAATACTGTCACCTTCAGTATTAAATTTCAATGAGAATTTTGAGGGGACATAAACATTCAGACCATAACAGAAGGAATGTTAGACTGAAGACAGGCACTTCCGGGGTATTGGTGGGATAATTCCCAGTAAATGAAATAAGAGTGGTGAAGGATGCTTTTCTTGATGGGAGCAGGGGGCTCTTTGAGTTCATCCTTGTCTCTCTTCCTCTATTCTCCCTTGCAGCCAGCAATAAGCACTAGAGTGTAATAGTTAAGTGAATGGACCCTGGAGCCCCTCTGAGTAACCTGGGCAGGTCACGCTCTCTGGGCGACCTCTATTTTCATCTATAGAAGGGATATAACATTACTCACCTCACAGGGTTATGTTAGCTTATAGGGAAATTTGTAAAAAGTGCTGAAAACAGTGCCTGCACAGAGTCATGCTATCATAATTAATTAAGCCTCTAATAATGATTACTATTCTTTCATTAAGCAAATGTTTAGTGCCAGGGACAAGAGACCCAACTGAGTTAAGTAACATGCTCAAAGCTTCACTACTAATAATTGGTGTTGCTGGGTTTGACACAAATGGGTCTGACTCTAAAAAATGGGCTCTGGGGAGAATTCTTTTTTTTTTTTTTTTTTTTTTTTTTTTTGAGACGGAGTCTCGCGCTGTCACCCAGGCTGGAGTGCAGTGGCCGGATCTCAGCTCACTGCAAGCTCCGCCTCCCGGGTTCACGCCATTCTCCTGCCTCAGCCTCCCGAGTAGCTGGGACTACAGGCGTCCGCCACCTCGGCCGGCTAGTTTTTTGTATTTTTTTAGTAGAGACGGGGTTTCACCGTGTTAACTAGGATGGTCTCGATCTCCTGACCTCGTGATCCGCCCGTCTCGGCCTCCCAAAGTGCTGGGATTACAGGCTTGAGCCACCGCGCCCGGCCCGAGAATTCTTATCAATGTCACCACACACCCTCCCTTTCTTCTTACTTTTCTTCTTTTATTACAGTCATCACAGTAATAAAAGAATTAGTCCTTAAATCTAAGAAGCATATACAGTCAATTGTAATACAGCGCATTACATTCTATTATATAGATTAAAAACTAAAAGTCATGGGAACCCAGAAGTATGTATTTACCCAGATGGAGTAGGAGGACAAAGAAGGTTTCTTGGAGAACATGACTGATGAGCTCAGTGAGAGACAGACAGATAAGACAGAAGAGGACCATAGAAAAAATGGTTTTCTGGATACAGCTGCTTTACTGAATTGCTAAAAGCAGGCCACTGACTAGAACACAGAATATGAGAGCCCTTTTTTCCAACCTAGTTGTCAGTGAGACATTCTATGTGAAGAGGACTTTGTACACTTAGATATTTGGAGTTTATTCTGGAAGCACAGGTGTGTTCCGTAATAGAAAGGCAAGGCTGGTTGTGCAGCTGTCCTTGGGCGCATGTGGTTCTGCATGTGGTTCTGGTTAAGTAAAAAAGACCTAAGAACAATCATTTTGACTTTTTCTGAATTAGTTCAGATAATAAAACTCAAGCAGAGAAAACCATGACTTTCAAGGCATGATCTTTGTCTGTCTCGCTGCTGTCTCCTCAGAGTCTAGAAAAGAACCTGGCACAGAGTAGACACTCAGTAGATATTTGCTGAATGACTAAATTGGATAAAAAGATGTGTGCATTTTAAGAGCAGCACTTGGCAAACTTTGTTCATCCTTCATGGGCTGATGCGGACTAGAACTGTATTTTTGGCTTACACCTGAAGGAGCCAACAAGTTATTAAGTTATATATTAACCAGTCTTTTGGATGGTTGTATAAATGACTCAGCAGTCCTCAGGAGGTAACATTGTAACCTTAACTTATAAATAAGTGGACACCTGCTTTGTATTCAGAACCCAGCTAGGCACCAGTAAGGAACAGATATAAAATATAATCCCTATCCCATGGATTTAAGATACTATGCAACCAGGTGTGGTGACTCATACCTGTAAACCCAGCACTTTGGGAGGCCGAGGCAAAATGATCACTTGGGACCAGGAGTTAGTAATATCATGAGACCCTGACTCTACAAAAATATAGAGACCTCATCTTTATTAAAAAAAAAAAAAATTGTCAAGCACGGTGGCTCATGCCTGTAATCCCACCACTTTGGGAGGCTGAGGTGGGAAGATCACAAGGTCAGGAGTTTGAGACCAGCTTGGCCAACATAATAAAACCCCTTCTCTACTAAAAATACAAAAATTAGTCAGGCATGGTGCATGCACCTGTAGTCCCTACTACTCAGGAGGCTGAGGCAGGAGAATCGCTTGAACTTGGCAGGTGGAGGTTGCAGTGAGCTGAGATTGCACCACTGCTCTCCAGCCTGGGTGACAGCAAGACTCTGTCTCAAAAAACAAACAAACAAACAAACAAACAAAAAACCAAAAAAACATGAAACAAAAAAGAAAAAAAAAGAAACTAGCTGGGCATGGTGGTACATGCCTGTAGTCCCAGTTACTCGAGAGGCTGAGGAAGGAGGATTGCTAGAGCCCAGAAGTTTGGTTACAGTGAGCTCTGATTGAGTCACTACACCCCAGCCTGAGTAACAGAGCAAGACCCTGTCTCTGAAAAAGAAGAAGAAAAAAAAAGGCGTAAGGCCAGATGCAGTGGCTCATGCCTGTAATCCCAGCACATTGGGAGACCAAGGCAAGTGGATTGCCTGAGCTCAGGAGTTTGAGACCAGCCTGGGCAACATAGTGAAACCTCATCTCTACCAAAAATACAAAAAATTAGCCAGGTGTGGTGGCACACACCTGTGATCCCAGCTACTTGGGAGGCTGAGGTGGTAGAATCACTTGAGCCTGGGAGGCAGAGGTTGTAGTGAGCTGAGATTGTGCCAAAGCACTCCAACTTGAGTGACGGAGTGAGACCACATTTCAAAAAAAAAAGAAAAGAAGATGTAAAGATGGGAATAGCACCCATGAAAAAAGAGTGGTCATTACCAAAGTTAATCATGTGATAATAACTAATGGTGGTTTAACTCATACGTGCCAAGATAAGAATACACAAATAACTGGGATATAAGATAAATAACTGAGAGTTAGAGTTAGTGCTATGGTTTGAATGTATCCCCCAAATTTCATGTTGGAAATTTAATTCCCAAATGTATATGTTGATGAAGGTAGGGGCCTTTGGGAGGTAATTTGGATTAAAGTTATCAGGGTGTGGCCTCTATGATGGGACTAGTGGTTTTATAAGAAGAGGAAGAGAGATGTGAGCCGACATGCATATTCTTGCTCTCTTGCCATGTGATGCCCTCTGCCATGTTATGACACAGCAAAAAGATTCTCACCAGATGCCAGCACCATGCTCTTGGACTTCTCAGCCTCTAGAACCATGAGCTAACTAAAGTTAGTCTTTCTCTTTTTTTGGAGACAGTGTCTCACTTCATCACCCAGGCTGGAGAGTGCAGTGGCGTGATCTCACCTCATCGCAACCTCTGCCTTCTGGGTTCAAGTGATTCTTGTGCCTCAGCCTCCCGAGTAGCTGGGATTCCAGGTGTGTGCCACCACACCTGGCTACTTATTTTTGTATTGTTAATGGAGACAGGGTTTCACTCTGTTGGCCAGACTGATCTCGAACTCCTGATCTCAAGTGATCTGCCTGCCTCGCCCTCCCAAAGTCCTGGGATTACAGGCATGAGCCACTGTGCCCGGTGGTAAACTTCATCTTTCTGTTGCTATAACAGAATACCACAGACTGGATAAATTATGAAGAAAATACGTTTAGTTAGCTCACAGTTTTTTTTAAAGTAAGTTTAATTTCACCTTGGGAACATATATTTAGAAATAATAACATATTATCATTTAAATCCCACACAACCTTATTTTACAAATGAAACAGCTGAAGCTTACAAAGATCATATAAATAATCTACCTGAGGTCCACAGCAGACAAACTCAAGGCTGTTTTCTTAACTCCTACCCTGTACTGCCTACTTTATTTCAAAACTTTCATTAAGAATATGTTCCAGAGGACATGATGTCAGAGGGAAACAAATCATATGTACAACTGGCCCATGAACAACATGGGGATTTGGAGTGTGAACCCCCTATGCAGTTGAAAATCCATGCATCACTTTGGACTCCCCAAAACCTTAACTACTAATAGCCTAGTGTTGACCTGAAGTTCTTACCAATAATGTAGTCAATTAACATACATTCTGTATGTGATGTACATTATATACTATATTCTTACAATAAAGTAAGCTAAATAACAGAAACTGTCATTAAGAACATTATAAGGAGGAGAAAATATATTTACCATTTATTAAGTGGGAGTGGATCATGACAAAGGTCTTCATCATCTTCACATTGAGTAGGTTGGGAAGGTGGAAGAAGGGGAGTTGGTGTTACTGTCTCAGGAGTGGCAGAGGCAGAAGAAAATCCACATGTGTAAGTGGATGCATGCAGTTAAAAAAATCCATGTTGTTCAAGAATCAACTATATATAAAACCATTATACTTTCTGAAAATAATTAAGTAGCTAGGTTTCTTGAAGTTTTTTTTTTTTTTTTTTTTCCTGTTTCTTTTTTTCCTTGTCTTAGTCCATTTATGCTACAATAACAAAATATCTGAGACTGGGTAATTTATAAACAACAGGAATTTATTTCTCACAGTTCTGGAGGCTGGGACTCCAAAATCAAGTTGCCAGTGGGCTCAGTATCTATCTGGTGAAGTCTGTTCTCTGCTTCCAAGAGGGCAGCTTGTTGCTGTATTCTCACATGACAGAAAAGCAGAAGAGCAAAAGGGGCCGAACTCTGTGTGAAGCCACTTTTGTAAGGACCTTAATCCTGTTCATGAGAGAGAAGCCTTCATGACCTAATCACCTCCTAAAGACCCCCACCTCGCGGATCACGAGGTCAGGAGATCGAGACCATCCTGGCTAACCCGGTGAAACCCCGTCTCTATTAAAAAATACAAAAAACTAGCCGGGCGAGGTGGCGGGCGCCTGTAGTCCCAGCTACTCGGGAGGCTGAGGCAGGAGAATGGCATAAACCCGGGAGGCGGAGCTGGCAGTGAGCTGAGATCCAGCCACTGCACTCCAGCCTGGGCGACAGAGCAAGACTCTGTCTCAAAAAAAAAAAAAAAAAAAAAAAAAAAGACCCCCACCTCTTAATACTATTGCATTGGAGATTAAGTTTCAACATGAATTTTGGAGGACACATTCAGACCACAGAATTTCTGCTAAGACAACAGTAAAACCAGGCAATTCAAAGGAAAATTTTAACAGCTGAAACTGATTTTTTTTTTTTTTTGGCATTTGGAATAATGCCTATAAATCACACCCATATCCTCTTCAAGCTGAGAACTGAAAGCAAAAATTGCTCAAATCAGTTTACAAAGAAGTTTCTCTAAAAATCTTTTGGAAAGAAAAAAAGACTTTTAGGTGAGGCTAAAATAGATATATTTTTAAATTTGTGATCATGATCCAAACTATTTAAAATACAAAGTTGGAGAAAGAAATGGAAACTAGTATAGTGGCCAATTCTAAATACACAAAAAAGAATGGAAAAATTCTTTCCTATTATGTTGACCACATTCCTTCTCTGAATCATAAAGCTCTCAGTTGAACAAGTATTATAATCAGTGTTTATTTATCTAAAATGGTTAGAAAATGTACCCACCTACGTAATTTTATTTTTCAGGTGAGTTATTAGATGCACCATTCAAGAATTTCTATTTATAAATCACCTCAATACTGAACTAATCTGGTCTTATTTTAACCTTTAATTCAGAAAATAAAGACAGATGGGGTTTTCAGGATCACAGATCCTCATTGTTCCTCCTTTCAGGCCAAAATCCTCATAGCCCTCAAAACCCCGCTTCATCTGGTCTCTGCCTACCCTTCCCACTTCATCCTTCTCCTACTTGCTCAATGCCCCCAGCCACTTCTGTTTCTTTCTCTGTTTCAACCTCATTCTCTCAATACATTTGCCCTGATGACGCCCTCTGCCAGCAGTGCATTTCTCCCTTATCCTCTCAACATTCACATCTCTGCTTGAACATCACCTCCTCCCCAGACACCCTCTCTCAAGCAGCACACACACTCCCCAGCATAGTATCCATTCACTATCTTCACAGTGCTCTTGACTCCCCGAAATAGTCTTCCTTATGCTATTGCTTGACTATGGCCTGTAACCCACCCCTTACTAGACCAAAAGCTCCTAAGGAAGGATTTTTTTTTTTTTTGAGATGGAGTTTCGCTCTTGTTGTCCAGGCTGGAGTGCAATGGCATGATCTCGGCTCACAGCAACCTCCACCTTCCAGGTTCAAGTGATTCTCCTGCCTCAACCTCCCGAGTAGCTGGAATTATAGACATGCACCACCACGCCCAGCTAATTTTTTGTATTTTTAGTAGAGACGGGGTTTCTTCATGTTGGTCAGGCTGATCTCGAACACCTGACCTCAGGTGATCTGCCCACCTCGGCCTCCCAAAGTGCTGGGATTACAGGTGTGAGCCACCACACCCGGCCGGGAAGGATCTTAACCCTTTCACTTACCGTTGTATTCCCAGGGCCTGGAAGAGCCCCGTGCAGGGCTGGCTCTCAACAGTGAATAAGTCAATTTCATGAAATAAAGTTCACCAAATGATATGCCTCTAAAGATGCTTTAGAGCATGATATGATATTGTTATCAACTTATTTGATATTCATTTGGTAGATTGTTAAAAGATACACTTAGGCACATTAAAATGTTACAGAGTTTATCTGGGGAGACAGCAGTTCACGAACTGGGCAGTACAGATTGGCAAGGGGTTCAGCATTCCACCCAGGGAGCATGAGGTGAAACATTTATAAGGTGTTTGTAAAAGCAAGGCCAAAAAAAAAAAAAAAAAATTAGACAGGTTAAAGTGAAAAGTCCCTTTGGCCTTATCTAGAAGTTAGTTGGTGATTTCTAATTGGTCAAGTTTGTTTCATTTTAGTGCTTACATTGAGTTGGGTTTTAGTTTGCTGAGGCACTGGTGCTGTCTCAGTGGACTGCTTCTCAATTAATTATTTTAACAAGATAAACATTTATTGAATGATTACTATGTATAAAGTGTGGGGGATACAATGTTGAACAGAATGGTTCCTGCCCTCCTGAAGTGAATCATCTAATGGGAACTTAAAAAAAAATTATGTTACTTGAGTTTTCTGTTACTATATTAGTGTATTTATTTATTTATTTACTTACTTATTTTTAGAGACAGAATCTTGCTCTATTGCCCAGGCTGGAGTAAAATGGCATGCTCATAGCTCACTGTAACTGTATGGCTAATTTTTAAATTTTTTTGTAGAGATGGGGTCTTGCTATGTTGCCCAGATTGGTGTTGAACTCCTGACCACAAGTGATCCTCCCGCCTGGGAACCATTGCACTTGGCCAATGCTTTTAATACTATGGAAATAAATGTCTATTTTCCAGGCGTCTTCACTACCAAAAAGTAAACATATTTATTTTAAGAAACAGGTGCTAAGCAACTTTCAGCATAATCTGGAAATACTTTCCTTTGTCAGAACAGTGCTACGTGATGAAATTTAGACCGTTAATAAACTTTATTCCCACTGCCTCAAGTAGTGAAAAGGAATTGCATTTCAATAGGGTCGTTTCAGAGTGAACACTGTTTACAAAGGAATTAAACTGCATTAGTATTTTGATACCATCTTAAATTATCTAAGGTTTTTGATAAGCAACAAAGACTGGAATGTGACACTGGAATGTGAGTCATTCTGCATTTCAAAAGATTGCTGAGTTGAGATTCTTGATGTTAACCCTACTTCTTACAAATAAAAGCTTTTAAGCTGTATCCTTACCGAAGTCAAGAACACAAATTATTATAAAGAAGCTAAAACTGAGTACCTGTATTTGACAGAGGTATTATAAAAGGCAGTGGGGCCTGGAACTTTTTGATCCTCTTTCCCTTTGATAATAAATAAATGTAGAATCCTGTCCCCCCCAAAAATGTAGGTGAGTACATACACACACAAAAATAATTGCATAAAAGTCTTGTGAAGGTTATGAGCTCCAGAAAAGACAGCCCTGACTGGGCCCTCTCCTCTCTTCCAGAATTCCCTTTTGGGACTGCCAAGTCCTGTGGCTGCTGTCAAAACACTGTGTTTTATTGTTAACAACAAATTTAGAGAATCAGCAATGTCTTTGAACCTGAATGACAATAGATAAAATCAGTGAGGTATTCCCAATTGTTTCAAGCAGGAATAAGGCAAGGAGAGAGAAGAAACAACACACACACACACAGAGAAAGAGAGAGAGTGAGAATAAATGAATATGCGAATGAGGAGAGAAAGGACAGCTATCATGAGAAACAGAAAGTGGCAGGAGGAGTTTTAAAGGGAGAGGTGGTCTGTCTTCCTTCCCCACGTCCAGAACTGAGCAGTTCACTCCCTCAGCTCCTGCTAGCCCCTTCCACTCCCAGAAGTCTCATCTCTTCAGCTCTCCTGGCCCCTGCCTTTAGTAACTCTATAAATTCGCCTTTGCTTCTCTCAACCCAGCTATCTACTTGTTAAGGACTGCCCCCTTCTCAGCTTCCCTCCACTGTAGATGGTTTTTCTTTCTTTCTGGTTTTTTTGAGACAGGATCTCGCTCCATCGCCCAGGTTGGAGTGGAGTGGCAGGATCACTACTCACTGCAGCCTTGACATCTTTGGCTCAAGTAATCGTCGGGACTACAGGCACACACCACCATGCCTGGCTAATTTTTGTATTTTTAGTAGAGATGGGGTTTCGCCATGTTGCCCAAGTGGGTCTCAAACTCCTGGGCTCAAGTGATCCACCTGCCTTGGCTTCCCAAAGTGCTGGGATTACAGACATGAGCCACCGCCACCTGGCCTTATAGATGGTTTTCTAAATCTGCTCCCTCCATGTCTTCACCGACTCTTCCCTTCCTTACCCCAAAATGTGATTTCTACTGGAGCTGTGGCCTTGAGGCTTCTCCATGAGAAGGACCATATTGAAAAATAAAAGGCTCTTTTCCTTTCTGCACTTAGCTTGTATGTTTGTTCACCTTTTTCCTTAAAAACTTTCGTCTTCCTTGTTTGCTGAGTTCATTTTAGTATTATTTGTACTTGTTTGTGGTTTTACTCACTTTCTTTTTCTTTTTCTCCAAATCTCTGAGCCACCCCAGAATCTAACTCTTGCTTTTCTGTGTTCTTTACACTTCCTGTCTGAGGAAATACAGATACATAATGACATCATGTGCCAAGAAAAACATAGGTTTCAGAAGCAGAAAAAAACCCCTAAACTCTAATTCTGATCTTAGTGCTGTGTGACCTTAAGTCACTAACCTCTCTGAGCCTTGGTTTCTTCCTCTAAAAAAAAAATGAGGACAATAATGTTTCCTTCTAATTGTAATTTTGAAGATTAAATGGGGTAAGATTTGTAAAAATGACTAAGTGCTCATCATATTATTCATCAGACAAGCATTTGTTGAACATCAACTTCATGCCAGATTCAATATAAGATCCCAGGGAATGATGCAGTGAAGAAGGCATCGTTTTCTGCCCTAAATCTGCTCACAGACTAGAGAGGGGCATGTAAACAAATAAATTACACGACACTGTGTCAGCAGCAACAATAGGAACATTTACAAAATAGAAGGGACACACAGAAAAGGGGCCGAATAAATCTCATGGAGGTTTGTGAGACAAGGAAGCCTTCTGGGAAAGGTGATATCTGAATTCAATTTTGAAGAATAAATGTTAACACATAGAAGCAGAGAAAACAACATATTCAAACATACCTCAGTGTAAAACAGCATGGCCAATTCGGGGCTGTTTCTAGAATTAAAGCACAAGGTTGGAAGTGACGGAAGACAAGATTGGAGAGGTAGGGAGAGGCCAGATAATAGTCTTAGTAATAATCAAGCTACTAACACCCAATTATTGAGAAATTACCCTGTGTCAGGCACTGTGGCATAATTAAGTACTTTGCATATATGATTTTTAAAAATCATCATTATAGCAACTCTGTAAGTCAAAGAGCTTGGGCTTGGCATGTGGCCAAATGAAGAGCCACTAGACTTTTAAGTAAGGTAGTTATGATCCCATGCATATTTAGAAAAGCTATTAAAGCATCAGATTTTTAAAAATTGTGGTGAAATATACATAAAAATTATTATCTTAACCATTTTTCAGTGAACAGTTCAGTGGCATTAAGTATATTCACACTGTTGTGCTACCATCACCACCCATCCATCCATAGAACCCTTTCCATCTTGCAAAACTGAAGCTCTGTAGCTATTAAACAGTAACTCCCCACTACCTGGACTCTTCATCCCCTAGCTGAATCGTGCAGTATTTGGAATACTACATAGTATAGTAGGATGGAATCACACCATATTTATCCTGCTATGACTAGTTTATTTCAACTAGCATAATGTTCTCGGTGTTCATCTCTGTTACAGTATATGTCAGACTTTTTTCCTTTTTAGGGAAATAATATTCAGTTGCATGTATATACTACTTCTAGTTTTCTTTTTCACCCACTGATGGACACAGGTTGCTTCTACCTCTTGGCTACTGTGAACTCTGCTGCTGTGAGCAAAGGTATACAAGCATTTCTTTCAGACCCTGCTTTCAATTAGGTTGGGTATATTCCTAGAGGTGTATGATAATAGTGTTTTAATTTTTTAAGGAACTGCCCTGCTGTAAGGCTTTGGAGATGAATCAGAAGGAAAAGGCTAGGGCAGGATGCCATTTTCTGGCAATAAGAACCTCAGTTTCAAGCTGTTAGGAGTGGACGAAAGGCAGTGTAGTTGAGCAATTGACAAGACTTGGTTCCTAAATTGATAAGAGGGAGGTAGATATTCTGAGTGACTCTCTTGTAGGATAGCTTCAGATTTTGAGGGGCCTAAAGCTTATACAAGTTTAGGAACCCTCCTTGAGAAAAATAAAAATAAAAAACAACAGATAAAAAAATCAAGTGCAGGACTCTAAAAAGGCCCGTGGAAGTGAGCGGCCTTGCAATACACACTGGAGAGAGAAGAGCTTGTGCAGTGGGCATCATCTTTATTTGTCCCGCCAGCATCTTTTCCCTTGTTTTCCTTTGGGGTTGTGCATCTTCCCTCTCTCAGCTCCCGTGGTGCTGGCCGAGCTGCTAACTTACCTCCACGCCTGCCTCAGGCACATACTCTGACCTGCCAGCAGGGCCTTCCTCCCGGTAGCCGCAGTGATTAGCATGGAAATAGGCAGGTGACCCCAAGCCGATGAGACTCAATTTTGCGACTTTTGTTAGAACTGTTGGGAAGTTTTTCACTTAGAAGGTTAGGATGTAAGCCTGGACCTTCCAGTGGTCAATTTCACCCCCGGTGGGTAGGGCTGAGGGAGTTAGCAGAAGAGAAAAGGTATGTGGAGACATACTGGTTTGTCAAGCCTTTGACTGAGTCCTTGAATCTAGCCACGCCCAATGCTACATCTCCTTGACTTTTATGTCACATGAACCACTAAAGTCCACTTTTTGTCTAAGTCAGTTTGACTTTGTTTTCAGCTTCCATATCTGTTTACCATAAAGAACTGTGGTGGGTCCTGTTTGGGTCATGTGCCTCCTTGGGCCCAGTACTGGGCCTAGCGGGGGATAAGGTAATCCCTTTGAAAAGTCCGCCACATGCTTGCCTCTGGTGGAAAAGGTGGCACACGATTGATGTACTAATAGTATTACCTGGAATAATTGGTGAGCACTCTCGAATGGGAGGGGGAAAAGGAGCAGATGTGCCTTACAAGAGCAATTTCAGGGAGCTTCCAGACAGCTGAACCCATGGAGGTTCCTGAAGTGAGGCGTGACAGAGAGGCCATGGCAGTTCTACTCCCCTTCTCCCATACCTCACCCTATGCATCTCTTCTATTCGGCTGCTCACATGTCTTTTGGAAAAACTGATTTCAGATGAAGATGGGCAACAACAAAGGATCACTGTCAAATCCAATACAAAGTTGTTGTTATAAAGAGAAAGATGTAAAGGATAGGAGCTTTTTTTTAAGACACAGCCTCACTCTCCTGGAGTGCAGTCTCCCAGTCTGGAGTGCAGTGGTGCGATCTCAGCTCACTGCAATCTCTACCTCCTGGGTTCAAGCGATTCTCTCGCCTCAGCCTCCTGAGTAGCTGGGACTTACAAGTGTGTGCCACCATGCTGGCTTTTTGTATTTTTAGTAGAGACGGGGTTTCACCATGTTGCCCAGGCTGGTCTCAAAGTCCTGGCCTCAAGCAATCCACCTGCCTCCCAAAGAGCTGGGATTACAGGCGTGAGCCAACTGTGCCAGGCCAGGGGCATGTTTATAATAAATTCCATAAAGCATCCCCCCTTGCCCTCTCAAAAAAGGGTGACTTCAGATTCTTCAGGGGTCTGGGAAGCTGGTTTGTTGAGCAATCATTCTAAACCAGGCCTGGTTTCAAATCCCAACTCTGCTGTCTATTAACTGTTTGACATTGACCGAGTTGTATACCCTACTAAACCTTAGTTTTTGATTATAAAGTAGGAATAGATAATATGGATTATTACAGGGTTATTGCGAGTGATGCCTGTAAGTGAGGTGACTATGATTTAGCATCTCAATGGGACACTTTTGAGGGTGAAATGAGCACACTATGAAGGGGCTTTATCAGGACTGCCTGAAACAAAAAAATATTAATAGTGCCCTTTCACTCTCAAAATGCCCCTATTTGGGTGAATTTTGATTTCACTGCCTGTTATGTGCCTCTAATAGTGCTCAGCACATAGCAGATGCTTAAAAGTCTCTTAGCCTCTGAGCCTTTTAGGGTCCCTTCTGCCTTTACCGTAACTTATCCACGCCTTTGTGGTTCTCTTTAATTCTCTGGCATTGTGGACTTGTTAGAGGAACAGGGTCCTGATCTAGACCCCAAAAGAGGGTTCTTGGATTTCACACAAGAAAGAATTCAGGGTGAGTCTATAAAGTGAAAGCAAGTTTGTTAGGAGGAATAAAAAAATGGCTACTCCAGACTCAGCAGCCCCTTGGGCTGCCGGTTGTCCATATTTATAGTTATTTCTTGATGATATGCTAAACAAAGGGTGGATTATTCATGCCTCCTTTTTTCAGATCATATAGGGCAACTTCCTGATGTTGCCATGGCATTTGCAAACTGTCCTGGCGCTGGTGGGAGTGTAGCAGTGAGGATGACCAGAGGTCATTCTTGCCGCCATTTTGGTTTTGGTGGGTTTTGGCCCACTTCTTTACTGCAACCTGTTTTATCAGCAAAGTCTTTATGACCTGTATCTTGTGCCGACCTCCCAGCTCATTCTGTGACTTAGAATGCCTTAACTGTCTGGGAATGCAGGCCAGCAGGTCTCAGCCTCATTTCACCTAGTCCCTATTCAAGATGGAGTTGCTTTGGTTCACAGGCCTCTGACAGACTTTCAGGGTGTATTCTCCAAAACACTTTATATTATTATTTTCGTGGCAAGATGTATGGCAACATGACCCACAAATTTGCCTCTATGAAAAAATACTTTTCTACAACTCTCCAACTGCTTTTAATTAATAAAAATTTGGAAAGGTTGAGTTGACCTCCGTAACAGCATTTATTTCAATTCAAAGTGTTCTGCATATTACAGAAGGTTCCAGGGAAAGTACTTAAGATTGCTGGGCCACACCCTGGTAGTTAGTTTGTAATGTGACATTTTACTTAAACTGAGCATTTGCTGACACATTCTAGTGTTAGAACTTGGTCAGGATTTTTGAAATGTATCCTAACAGTGACAAGTTAAATACCATAATAAGAAAACACACAATTCAATAAAAAGTAGGCAAAAGATCTGAACAAACATTTCATGAAAAAGATACACAGATGGCAAATAAATACATGAAAAGATGCTCAACATCATTACGTATTAAGGGCATCAAATTAAGGGAATTCAAATTAAAACCATAATGAGATACCATACTCCACATGTATAAGAATGACTAAATTTAAAAGGACTGGCCTACCAACTGTTGGTAAGGAAGCAGAGGAACTGGAACTCTCATACACACTGGTGGGAATGTAAAATGGTACAATTAGTTTGGAAAAAGTTTGTAGTTTCTTAAAAAGTGAAATATACATCTTTCACATGATCTAGCCATTCCATTTATAGGTATTTATGGGAGAGAAATGAAAGCATATGTCCATACAAAGACTTGTACATGAATGTTCATAGCAACTTTATTTGCAATAGCCAAAATCTGGAAACAACCAAAATGTTCATTAATAAGGGAATGGGCAAAATCACTGGTGTATCCCTACAGTTGAATACTACTCAGTAATAAAAGGAATGAACTAATGATACATGCTACAACATCAGTGAATCTCATAATAATTTTGCTGAGTGAAAGAAGTCAGATAAAACAGAGTATACAATGTGTGATTCCAATTATATAAAATTCTAGGAAATACAAATTAATGTATAGTTACATAAAGCATATCAGGGGTTGCCTGGTGGGGTGGAGAGGTAAGGAAGGCTGGGAGGGAGGGGTTACATGAGGAAACTTTTGGGTGTGATGAATATGTCCTTTGTCTGTTGTGGTGATGGGTTTTTAAATAGGTGTATCTATGTGTATATGTGTGTATCAAACTGAACACTTTAAATATACTTTGTTATATCAATTATACTTCAATAAAGCTGTTAAAATTGTCCCAAATTTTAAGTTTTTCTCATTTTATTCCATAGTGTCACAGTAGGTAGTCAGACGTGAGCAGAGCAGGAGAGGGCTCCTCGCTCCCACAAGGAATGTCAGGCAACCATCAGGTGGTCAGGCAGTTGTTAAACTGTCTCTCTAAAATAATAATTGGTCACAGCCGGCACCAGGGAAAGGCAGTCTCCCAATGGACAGAAAATACCTAAAACTGGCGATCAGTAGCTTCTGGATAAGATCTTAGGAGTCAGGCGAGTGGGCTCACAGGTGTGCACCAAGAGCCAAATAGTGGCATTTAACTAGTACTCATATATGACCTTCCTCTAGGAACACTCGACTAGTAAGGGTAGAATGCCTCAAGTGAGCATGCGTGCAACTTCAGTTAACACACTGAGCATGTCGTCCCTCCCAAGTGCTGGCAGGCCACTGCACATGCAGACAGCCCACCCCAAGGGAAGAATCAGGGGAAAAGGGACACAACCCCCTGGAAGCATGCCAATGTATAAAACAATGTATAAAGTCAAAGGTCAAGCAGCACACTTGAATCTATCAAGTTGCCCGCTTGGCCCTCTTCCGAGTGTACATTACTTCATTTCATTCTTGCTCTAAAACTTTTTATAAACTTTCACTCCTGCTCTAAAACTTGCCTTGGTCTCTCCCTCTGCCTTAAGCCTCTTGGCAGAATTCTTTCTTTGGAGGAGGCAAGAATTGAGGTTGCTGCAGACCCATACAGCTTTGCTGCTGCTAACACACTTTGGTGAATGCGACTCAGATACGTTCCCTAGTGCTAACAACAGCATTACGTATTCCTACACAACCAGTTAAATTCGAAATGAAGGAAGCCTCTGGAGTACTGATGGAATCCAAGAGGACCAACAATATTTAAATAGTAAGTGCCAGTGGCAATGTCAGAAAGAACTTCAAGTACCTTAGGGAGGATAACAGTTGACCAAACAAACAAATGTAGAAAATTTCATGTCTACTTTAAAGCCATGTAAGTGTACGATGGCATTATACATTTACAATGTTGTGTGACCATTGTCACTACCCATCTTCAAAACTTTTTCATCATCCAAAACTGAAATCCTGTAATCCTTAAAAAATAACGCCCCATAAACAATAAAATTCATAGTTTTCAAGACAAAATACAATTCTTGAACATTTTACAAGGAATAAGCTAAAGTAGATTAAAATGACTTTGACCATACAACAGGAGCAGTCAGGCTTAGATTGCTGCAAAAAGGCTCTGCAGGCTGGGCACCAGGATTTGTACCTCAAATCTGGCTGTTATTTCCCACACTCCTAGGTCCCATAGAAATGTGGGTGAGGTCCTGTGGTTGACACACCATCACTGTCATACTACTGGAAAAACAGCCCAAACTGCTTGCCTCAGTGATAGTGGGTCAATTGTGTCATCTTCGTGTGGGAAGAATGCCCTAATTATCATTACTCCCTTTGGATGAAATTAGCAAGTCATTTATAAATCATTTCACTTTCCTCCCTATTTGCCTCCTCCCCCTTCCTTCAGGTTCCATCCCTCAAAGTCATTGGGAAAAGCCTTGCAAAGTTGATAGCAGTTTTGTGCACTTCCGGCTCAAGTTGCCTTACTTCTTTTTTTTTAATGTAAAAAAACTTTGGATTTTTTTTATAGAGACAGGCTCTTGCTATGTGGCCCTGGCTGTTCTTGAACTCCAGGCCTCAAGCAGTCCTCTCACCCCGGTCTCCCAAAGTGCTGGGATTACAGGCATGAGCCACCACACCTGGTTCACCTTACTCACTTCTATTGCAGGACGGTTCAACTATGATGTTTTGGCTCCTCTTCTCAAGCAGGTTGCCACACCTTGTTCCATGATCTCTTCTGGCACAGTAGCTGGTATTTGGCGAACATAGTTTTCATCCTGGGATCTCAGGGATTGAAATCTGTCCTAGGTGTGCACCAGAAAGTGGTGGCAAGAGATGAAGCTTCGGAGGAGGGTGACCTCGGCCAGGATTCTTAAGTCTCAAAGTTTCAGCTTTCTCACCTCTCAACAGACATGAAATCTACCTAGTAGTAACTTCAGGGAAGTAAATGAGATAATGTTTGGAAGATATCTAGTCTCCGAGGTGCTCAGGCGGGGGACGAAGGTTCTGTTTCCAACCCCTTCTCTATCGAATGCCTTTAAAACTCAGAAGAAAGCGTTGGGTAGGAAATGGGACTGCGAAAAAAGTGGAGGCTGCTTCTGGCCTGAAGGATACTTATCTCTATACAAAGGGCTTCTGATTCAAAGAGGCCCCTGGATTCAAAAACACAAGCAGAGCAACACTACGTGGGGTTTGGGACTAGCTGAATTCCGGATAAAGATTCCTGTAAAGAGGAATTGATGAGAATCCAGAAAAGCACTTGAAATGCCCAGGCTTTGCCATGGCACATTCCCCAGGATTTTTTCGCACCGCATTTAGAGGTTTAGACACAGTGAGCTCGAATCAGGCCAAAAGCCTTAGGTTACTCGGTGGCGGCGGCGGGGCAGAGGTCAGACCAACAGGTGTGGGAGGCTGCTAGGTGAGGGAAGAAGCAGGTGTCGGTGGAGGCCCCAGTTCCTCCCGCCCAGAGGCTCCAAGGCTGCTGTTGGTGTTCCAGCAACGGGTGGAGGGGTCCCGCCCGGCATCTGGGCGCGCTGGGCCTGGAGCCCGGGAGCAGGCAGACGGAGGCGGCGGGTCAGACCGGGTGGGCTTCCGCTCCCCTCCGCCAGCCCGGCCCGGCCTAGCCCGGCCCGCCGCGGAGGATGCCTGGAGGTTGACGTGAACTGCCTGTGGCTAGGAAGCCCCCAGGCGCCCTGCCTAGCCCGGGGGCGGGGCCGCCTTGCCGCCGACCCCGGTGGCGTGAGGGCTGGGGCTGGGGCGGGGGCCGGGGACCGCGCGGAGAGAAAGCGGGAGGGAGAGCGGCCCCCGCGGCCCTTCAATTGGCCGCACCGCCCCTCGGCGCAGAGGCGGGAGGAGGCGGCCCTCCATTGGTCCGGCCCGGCGGCCAATCCCCGAGGGCCCAGGAGGAGGCGGGGGCGGCCGGTGGGGAACCGCGGTGCGGGCGGGGAGCAAGGCAGGCGGCGAGCTAGGCAGCCAGGAGCTTTGGAGCGGACCTCGAGGCTCTGCGGCACACAGTCGGACCCAGTCGCCCAGGCACCGCCCGCGCCCCGCGGCCGCGACCGTCTCCTGCGCCGCCCAGAGGAGGGAGTTCCGAGCATCCCCCGCGGCGGCCACTCCTCGGGGCCAGGAGCGGGGAAGCGAAGTGCGAGAGACCCCGGACCCCAGCGCAGCCTCTTCCCGCCGCCCTAACCACCATGACCCACTTCAACAAGGGCCCTTCCTACGGGCTCTCGGCCGAGGTCAAGAACAAGGTACGCCTGGCTCGGGCGGGCGCGGGGACCCCCGGGGCGAGGGGTGCAAAGCGCGCCCGGGCTCCCTTGGGCTAGCCTGGCGCTGGGCCGTACTTCGTTCGCCCCTCGCGCTGTGGTTCACCCCTCTTTCCTGGAGAGGGGACGTCGAGGCGGCGCGAGCGTCGCTGCCTGTCCCGGTTGCGTCCCGTCCCCGGGCTCGCGGGGCCGGCTCCCGGGCACCCGCCTGGCTTTGTTCCCGCGCCATGGGACGGGACTAGTGGCTGGCGGTGGGTTCCCGGGCGCCTGGAGTCCCGCGGAGCCGGCCTTTCCGGCTGCGAGGGTCTCTGGGGCCGTTTGGTGGTTGCAGGACGCGCCCTCCGGGAAGGGGGCGCTCCTGCGTGGCCACTCGCCCTTAGGCGGAGCCCGTCCGCGCGGCCAGGGACCCGGCGAGCCGCTGCCGCAGCCCCCACCATCTACCCGGGCCCCGGGTGCTGGCGGACCCCGCACCTCCCCACAGGGAGAGAGACCGCCCACTGTCCCGCCGACCCCAGGGCCCCCCGAGGAACGGGAGCCGGTCCAGGACCCATCGTAGTCTCCGATCTCGGTGCCTGGGAGGCATTTGGAGGCCGGTTGCTGCTGCTGCTGCTGCTGCTGCTGCTGCTGCTGCTGCTGCTGCCGCTGCCGCTGCTGCTGCTGTTACTCTTGCGGGAAATGGAGACAAAGCCTGAGCGCGCCACTGTGCGAGCGATGTCTCCTTAGGCTTGAGACTTTTTATAAAACACTGAGAAGTTTGTAGTACATTAGACTTTCACGACATAAAGGAGTATTTTTGTGGGTTGCTTTTGTTTAGGGCTTGTTTGCCGAGGCGGCTTATAGTTTGGAGCGATTGGGATTTGGTGACGCTCAGCTTTGCTACTGAGCCCAAGAATGCGTTAGGTTTATCTTTGGGACTTTGGGCCTGGGAAAGAGATGAGAGGCGTCCCCCTCCCCAAATCCTCTCCTTCCTTCCTCCCTCCCTGCATTCCAAGCCCATGACATCAGGGGTTTCTAGGGGGAGAGACCAGCCAATCGGCGCGGAACTGCGCACAGAACGCTCATTGTCTCTTTTCTGCTGTTCTGGCCAAAGCGCCACAAAGGAGGGCTGCTGTGGTTTAATTCCCATTAACCTCCCGGGAGCCCAAGCATGTCAGGATTGCCACCGCACCGTCCGACCGCTGGTGGAAGGCACTGGCATTGTCAGAGCTGGAACATCCCGGGGCTGCGGGGGTAGGCGGTGTGAAGCGAATTATGTTGAGGTAATGAAGCGCACCGTTGTCAAACCCCAAGGGAGAGTTGTGGCTCTTGTCTCCCGCTGTTAGTCTGCACATCATACCGTCTTTGAAGCAAAGGGTTGATTTTAGTCTGTGTATCTAAAGTTGAAATGTTTAGGTCCTTTACTTTTTCAAACGTCTTGCCCGTGTTGGACAACAGTTTGCTAAACAGTTTTTTTAAGAGCAGAAAGGTGAGTGGTGTATGATTGAATGCAAACCTCACCAACTGAAAAGTTTGTAACAAGTTAATTGTTCCCTTCCTTCCAGGGTTTACAAACCGAACTTTAGGAAACTTTTCAGAGGAACGGGCATGTCCAAAACGTTGGACGTGTTGTGAGACTTTTTGGCCTGGTTGTGCACATTCATTGTAATTCCCCCCAGTGATTCTTGGTTGGCAGCAGTTGAGTCTCTTTACTACCTTTTGCATTGTAAATGAGGTACTGATAACGTTGGCAGCTCTTCAAGTGACTTACTTTTCTTGGATGTTAATAATATTCATGCTAATTTCTTTTTTGCTGACTAATGTAGCAGCTTCTGCCGTTTTCCTGCTTAATGCTGAGCAGACTCAAGGAAATGCATGCACAGGCCAGATCACTGTAATTATTATAAATGTTTAAAAACAGTAAAACCTCAGTTTTTAGAACATTTGGAAAGTTAGTTAGGAAAGCTGCGGATTTATCCCTTTAAGCACCAAACCCATTTTTTAATAGCCCGTTTCATTTTTGTAGTCCTTTCAGACAGTATTCTTTCATAGGAATTCTTTTCATCTTAACAGCAGAGCAGTCCTGTAAGGTGAGGCGGATTGCTGGGATTATCCAACATCATTTACAGATCAGTACACTGAAGCTCAGAAAGATTTGCTCAAGGTCACAGAAGTTGGACTGTTCTAAGAATTTTAACTCTAAAAGCGATGTCTTAGTTGAGTGAAGTACTTAGGGGTGTTCTACAGAAGACTCTGCTGTCTGTCGCCTTCCCCCCCACCTTTTTTTTTTTTTTTTTTTTTGTTGAGACGGAGTCTTGCTCTGTCGCCCAGGCTGGAGTGCAGTGGCAGGATTTCAGCTCACTGCAACTTTCGCCTCCCGGGTTCAAGCGATTCTCCTGCCTCAGCCTCCCAAGTAGCTGGGATTACAGGCACCTGCCACCACACGCGGCTAATTTTTGTATTTTTTAGTAGAGACAGGGTTTTGCCACGTTGGCCAGGCTGGTCTCCAACTCCTCACCTCAGGTGATTTCCTCCTGCCTTAGCCTCCCCACATGCTGGGATAACAGGTGTGAGCCACGGCGCCCAGCCCTTCCCCCCATTTTTGCTACCCACCTGTCACTTCTTGACATTGTGATTATTTATGTGATACTGTTTCTGATCTGTTCTGGACCTGGGAATCAAATTAGCCGTGTTTGCTAGGCCTTTGTATGAGATGCTACATTCTGATGGAGGCCTCAGGACTCCTGGGTGAAAGGTGGGTATATGCAAAAGTGACATTGCGTGGTTTGACACTTTTTGATTCCTTCCTGCTTTTTCTTTATTGCGTAATTGATACATTGCTTGAATGCTAGATTTCCCCCATCCACCCCTAAATCTCACTTAACAAAGAAGTATAGAAACATCCTGGGGAGACAATGTGGAGGGGACCTGGGAGTCTAGCATATGTGAGTTCTAGTCCCCGTTCCGCCACTTCCTGCCTTCTGTGATGCTGGGCAAGCTACCTGACATCTCTCTCCTAGTTTGTCATCTGTAGAATGGGGGAAAACAATAGTTACCACCCCTAAACACCATGTTGTGGAAATGTGTCTGGCTTATATTCAGTACTCAGTGACTGTATTGTGCTATTAGCTCTTAGTAACAGAAAATTAGTTATTGGTATTATATTTCTAAGATATTTATGTCCCTGCCTCTTTAAGTAGTTGGTTTGTATTAATACCTTTTGGTCTTGTTATATAATCTAGCTGTAAAAGCAGTTCATCAGTGAATTGAGGATGTCTCTGATTTTAAATACTTTAATCAGTAAAATTTCAGGGAAAAATCTTTAAGACATTTGATTGATAAGATGATAATACATGGCAGAACACACAAACCTACTTTCTTTAATAGGCAAGAAGATGTGTGAAAACAGCCTAAAAAAAAGAAAAACCCTAAGAATTCCAGTCTTTCAGCGTGGAATACGAACAACGTTTCTTTAATAACAAAGAAAAAAATGACACCAAATGATCAATAACTTGTAGTTTACAAAAACTATCAGAGAGTAAAAGGGCCAGGGAAAATGCAGACACTGGTGTATGGATGGTTCGATGGAGGATGGAAACACTCGTAAAGTAATGGGCCCTACAGGTATTCTACAGGTTGAGCCAGGCCCTTGAATGCATCTTGGGAACCAAAATGAAAAGTGAAACAATTCTGTGCCTCATAAACCATGAAAAAATATAACAGGTACTCAAGGGAAGCACAGCATTTCCTGGCAAAATGTTGGAGTGGGGGTAGTTTCCCGTAAATTTGGACGGAAAAGAGGACGCAGTGAAGCATGTCTTCATCAGACTTGGAGTAAATGCCGCAGGAACCTTTCTTACAGGTCTCAGGGAAAGTGGAAAAAATAAATTGACGAATGGGGAGCTGAAATAATCTTACCTCGGTATGTTTTTTTGGGAGGAGGCTAACTGAAATATTAAGAAGCATGGAATTGGAATGCACATTCTTCCAGTCTTCTGCCCCCCTGGAATGTCTGATTTGAGCAAAGCAGCTTCCCACGGGATCTTCTTGGTTACAAAATGGTATTTCTCAACACCTAAAAACCATCTTGAAAGGCTTATTACCAAAATCTTTGGTTGTTGAAGTTAATCATATAGTAATAATTGGACAGGACCAGTGTCCGCGGAGTCCTCCCAGCCTGTTTGCCGGCTGCGCTTCAGACGCACAGCTGCTCTGAGGGTACTTCTGGTAAGAGTAACCCAGGGTGACCCAGCTGTGAATTATACCCGAAGGTGGGTTGCCTTGTCTTGCTGGTAGAGCACCAGAATCTTGGTAAAAATGTGTTGGTGGGCTTAGCTTTTTTCTTTTTAATCTTGAAAGTTCAGAAATTGGTTTTTAATTAAAATATTTTTTTGTTTGCTTATTATCTGTCTCTTCCCACCAGAGATAAAGCTGTCTTATTCACGGGTGTGTCTCAAGATCGATATTTTAGAATATAGTTTGGCACATAGCTTGTGCTCAATAAATATTTGAATATTTTGTTGATTTAATGAATGTATTCATCAGGAAGAGATTTTGCTACCTCTAGACATAAGAAGTTAGAAATTAACTCTGTAGTCTAAGATAATTCTGTAGTACAGTGTGATGATTTTGAAGGATGTGGTTAAAAAGAAAATATTCTAAAAACTATTTTATTTTTTTATCTCACTATGTTGCCCAGGTTGGTTCTTGAACTCCTGGCCTCAAGTGATCCTACTGCCTTGGCCTGTTAAAGCACTGGGATTACAGGTGTGAGCCACCATTCCTAACCCTGTTTTTCTTAAGTAGTTAAATAGTTAATATTACATTGAAATTTTTCATCTTTGCTGCTGATTTTGGGATTATCTCTTAAGATAGATATTTTGACTGGGCTCTTAGACTTCCAAGTTAGGAATGGTAGAGGTGTCCTCTGCAAGGATTTGCCCAGTGCCTGCATTTTCCTGAATACTGCTGGAGAAGGGGCCATTCAGCCAGGCCAAGGACTCTGCTCCTGGTACGAACCAGCCATTGCCGTTGGTCTGCTTTAGTTTTTGTTTTCCTGTCTTGACCAAAACAGATAAATAAGATACACTTTGCTGAAGCGACAAGAGGTACTATGCTTCCTCTTTAAAATGCTCAGCCTTATTTACTCTGGAGTTTTAACGAGGATTATTATCAGGCTCACTGATTTTTTACAGTCTAACATTTGTGGAAATTGTTCTGTCTCTAGCCACTCTTTTAGATTTCAGAAACAATCTTGACAATGATGACATTGCTAATACTACCATCAACAGAGGTATAGGCTTTTTTTTTTTTTTCCCTATGCCTGTTTCCCTTCCAGGTTGGGACATGAGGGTTAGTGTTTCCTGCCTCCTTTCCCTCTTCAACAGTGTGTTCTTAAAGCCATAAAG
Source organism: Macaca fascicularis (assembly GCF_037993035.2). Taxonomy (NCBI): domain Eukaryota; kingdom Metazoa; phylum Chordata; class Mammalia; order Primates; family Cercopithecidae; genus Macaca; species Macaca fascicularis. Next base: position 139,486,235 of record NC_088375.1, read on the forward strand.
AATCTGATCTGCAGCATAAAAAAAGTAAGCACAATTGGATGGTTTTGGTTTTTCACCTGTCATTACCATTGTATTCAGGAGAGTGAGGAAATGCATTTTATTCGCTCTCTTTTTAATTTTTTTGAGATGGAGTCTCTCTCTGCTGCCCAGGCTGGAGTGCAGTCGTGCGATCTCAGCTCACTGCAACCTCCACCTCCCAGGTTCAAGCAATTCTCCTGGCTTAGCTTCCCGAGTAGCTGGAATTACAGGCACCTGCCACCACATCTGACTAATTTTTGTATTCTTAGTAGAGTTGGGGTTTCACCATGTTGGCCAGGCTGGTCTCAAACTCCTGACCTCAAGAGATACACCTGCCTTGGTCTCCCAAAGAGCTGGGATTACAGGTGTGAGCAACTGTGCCCAGCCCTGCATTTTCTTTCTCAGTGAAACTAGGTGGTAGTTGGAGAAAGCTTGTCCTTAGAATTTGTTGGCAAGTTCCATTTAAATCTAGGCATTACCCTCCTGTAGCATATACCTTGTGCATTCGCTCTCTTTAACTCTGAACTTATTTTATAGCCCAAATGGGCTTTTAACTGTTATTCATGTGGACTTGTACCCTCAGATTTTTGTTAAGGATTCTTGGAACTCATAGGTAGATCCAGGTTGTTTGTGGGGACCAAGTTTATATAATTTTGGGGTCCTCATTATGGAAAATATATAAATATCTTTTAAGTTTTACAAAAACCTATAGCCATGTGAACCCTTTTGAACTTGAAGACTTCCCCATACCTGTCATACAAGGTTCTTGTCAGAGGGAAAGTAGAGCTTAGTGGTTAAGAACATGGACTGTGGGAACTGGGTTGGATTCCTGGTTCTGCATCTTACTGTGAACTTTGGCAAGTGACTTAACCTGCCTGTCTTGTCTGTAAAATGAGGCTATCATGATGCTCATCTTTATAGGGTTGTTGGGAGAAATAAGATAGATAATCCATGTAAAGTGTTTAGAATAATGCCTGGAATCAAAAGCCCACATTATGTAAATTTTAGCCATGGTTTTTCATTTGGAGACTGGTTCTCTGCTAATTAGGCTCAGTCTTGTGTTCTGAGCTGCTTTTCCCTTCTGGATGTTGATATTATTTCTAGAACTTTAATATTCATTCATGAATCTGTTTCTATCTGCCTGAGATTTCTGGTGGGTAAGGGACCATGACACCAAGCAATACTACTGTGTTTCATTTCTGTGTCAGGAATGTGATCTGCCCCAGAGTCCTTATCCAGGACTCCACCCCCAGGCAGCCTGTGAGGCGTTTCCACCGTGAAAGCACCAGGTCTGTAGATCTGCACCATTCTGTCCACGTTGCCCTTGGGGCTGAGGACTTCTCTGTAGAGCTGGAGGTCTTGCTTACTGGGCGTGGTTGTATTCTGCTTTTTCTAAGAGGTTGATTCCTTTTAAATAAGATACATCTTTCCTTTCTTGGTTTCAGACAGGGCTTGTATTCCTCCACAACTGGCTGGTTAACATATTTTCCTTCAAGTGTTTGAATTTGGCTTGCTTGGATCTGGAGGCTTTGAGTTTATGTGTTCTTATGAAGTCTCTACCTAGACCTGTGTGAAGCAAGTCCTTGAGTGGAGAAGACTAATTCCTAGTTTTCCCCCACAAGGTAGGGAGGGACCAGGAAAGTTCAGGGTGTGGGCGTGACTGTTGGGTGCTGTGTCTGCAGTGGGAAGGCCAGGGAATTGGAGGCATGAATGCAGAGAAAAGAGGAGGCCTTTTGTGCTTCGAAGGACTCTTCTGGGTGAGTTGTAACCTAAGCATTTATGGTTATTTCCCCTCTCCTGGAGAATTTTCCAGGGAACTCTAGCTGTGGAGTGGCCACACTGGGCGGGCTATGGCTTCATCATTGCTTCTTCCCGCCTCCACTGCCAAATGTTTGGACACTGATCTTTCTCCATTATCTGCAGCTTCTCACCCTTAATGTTACCCAGGCTCTACGAATGGATAGTGTGTGCTTCATTAGTGCACACTTCCCTGTCTCCTTTTGTTTCTTGTGGGAGGAAATAGGAGAGAAAACAATCAATACCATGTGTAGCAAGTCTCTGTCATGCTGTTGGTTAATTCAAACATGTGATTCCACTTTGAATGCAAAAATAGCAACAGCAATCATATTATGCTTCTAATCGAGTATAGAAATTATACGTACATTAGGCATCATCTTGTGAGCTTGCTGTGGTCCTTGGCCCTTAGCAGCTGAGCTGGAATCCTAGGGCTGCTCTTGGGAGTCACCTATGGCTAGATGCCTTCCCCTGAATGGTCCCATTCTCTACTCTGAATACTGGGGTGCATTTGTTTCTGGATTTTCCTTATCTTTCTTCAAAGACTTGGATATTGTATTTTTAAAAAACCCCATCCCCACCTGTCCCCGCTTACACACACAAACACGCATTCTTTGCCAGCCAGAATTTCATTTCAAGGTTTCTTCCTCTCTGGGCTTTCCCCTGCTTCTTTTTCTTCTTTAGTGATACCCTTTCCTTCAGTCGGTCTTACATCACCTTCAAAAACATGCCTGTGGCAGAAGGTTAGTCTTCATATGGGCCAGTGGGAGAGTAAAAGTGTTTTTAGTCTAAAATAGCTCTGCTAAATATCTTACGAATTTTTTTTTGCTTGACAGTCTTGCTCTGTCACCTGGGCTGGAGTACAGTGGCGCGATCTTGGCTCACTGCAACCTCTACCTCCTGGGTTCACGCAATTCTCCTGCCTCAGCCTCCTGAGTAGCTGGGATTACAGGTGCACGCCACCATGCCCGGCTAATTTTTGTATTTTTAGTAGAGATGGGGTTTCACCATGTTGCCCAAGTGCGTCTCAAACTCCTGACCTTAAGTGATCCACCCATCTCAGCCTCCCAAAGTGTTGGGATTACAGGTGTGAGCCACAGCGCCTGGCCTTATTATGAACTTTTGAACTGTGCTGGCAACGCCCTTTGGAACTAAGGATTCCTATGGGCTTGTTTAAATCAATTCCTCCCACCCGCTGCTGACTTTTTTCTTTTCTTTTTTTTTTTTGTGTGACAGTCTCACTTTGTCACCCAGGCTGGAGTACTGTGGTGTGATCTCGGTTCATTGTAACCTCTGCCTCTCGGGTTCAGGTGATTCTCCTGCCTCAGCCTCCTGGATAGTTGGGACTACAGGCCTGTGCCACCCTGCCTGGCTAATTTTTTGTATTTTTGGTATAGACGGGGTTTCACTATGTTGGCCAGGCTGCATTTGAACTCCTGACCTCAGGTGATCTGCCTGCCTCGGCCTCCCAAAGTGCTGGGATTACAGGCATGAGCCACTGTGCCCGGCCCAATTAGTCCTTTCTACAGCTGGGCAATATATTCATGTGCATTAGTCTGATACGATGATATGGGTGGTGGGTACATGTGGATATATTGTCACATCTTCATGAGTTAAAAGGACTTTATGTTAAGCCAGAGTCTAAGCATCTTCAGGCAGATTGCATAGTTGCTGTGCTAAGGCTGTGTATAGTACAGAGAGTTCCTGTGTTTCAGCTTGGTTGTGGAGTAGGGATGGGGGAGCATCCAGTGATGGAAAAGACTTAGACTTGGAGCCAGATCTGGGTCCGAATCCCTGCTGAGCCCACAACCTTTGGACAAGTCATCTCTGCATGAAGACAGTACATCTACCTCAGGGTGCCATCTTCCTTTCTTATGAGAACCACTTCTCTTTATGCAAACAGTTCCAAAATAGAAGAGTAAATAAGTGAAAGTATCCTGTATGCCTTACCCCTACCCTAACTGCTTGTACTGCTTTGAATATTGTTCAACCATTTTGAAAACTGAATTATAGTCTGTGGTATGGGTTTCCACTGATTATTCACTGCTTCCCTACTGGTAGATATTTCCTTTAAAAGTACTTGTGTAGAAAAGTGTGTAACTTTTGACCTAACATTTAAATGTATTCAGGTATTACCAAATTGCTCTCCAAAAAAATTAGTTCCTACCAATGGTAAGAAAGAGGAGGAGGATCTTTTGATGTTAAGAAAAAAGTAACTTGTTTTAGTTTCTTTATTACCAAGTCATGAGTCACTGACATCTGTAATCCCTACTCCATCCCTCATCCCCAGCAGACTCAGGTGGGAGTTGGCAGTGGGATGGGATGAGGGCATCTCTTTTCACAAATTATTTGATAATAGCTTTTTAAACAGGAAGCTTGGCCAGGCATTGTGACTCACGCCTGTAACTCTAACACTTTGGGAGGCTGAGGTGGGTGGATCACCTGAGGTCAGGAGTTTGAGACCAGCCTGACCAACGTAGAGAAATCTCTTCTAAAAATACAAAATTATCCGGGCATGGTGGCGCATGCCTGTAATCTCAGCTGCTCAGGAGGCTGAGGCAGGAGAATCGCTTGAACCTGGGAGGCAGAGGTTGCAGTGAGCCGAGATTGCGCCATTGCAATCCAGCCTGTGCAACAAGAGCGAAATTCCATCTCAAAAACAAACAAAAAACCCAGGAAGCTTTAGGTAGCATTAAAATGATATCAAAATGGCTATCAAATCATGTCAAGCAAGTGGTTTTTAATGATATATTGAATTCAAAGGAGGAGATCTTTCCAGTATCTTGATTAGAATGGCCAGCAAAGCATAGATGGAAGGATAAGTGTTGACATTTATTGAGTTCTTACAACTTATGTGAATTAACTCATTGATTTTTCCCAGTAACCTTCTGATGTAAGTGCTGTTAATGATCTCTGGTTGGCAGGGAAGAAAACTGAAGCAGAGGAAACTTGGTGCGTGGTGGAAATGGGCTTCTAATCCAAGCATTCTGCTTCTAGAGTCCTTGCTTCTAACCATTTTAATCTGAGGCCAGAGCTCAGGGAGAATTGACATCTTTCAAGAAGAGAGGGTACTGAGCCGGGAGAGGGCAGACCAGAACAAGAAGTCCCAGTATAAAGTCCTTTAACAAGAAGCTGGAGGAGGAGAGATTAGAGGGCCCGCCTGGAAAATACTAGGTGCTACAGAGAGGCCCAGAGGATGACTGGAGACAGTCATCTCCAGACATCCAGACATCCAGATGACTGGATTTGGCTACTGAGAAGTCACTGATGATCTTTTTTTTTTTTTTTTTTGAGACAGGATCTTCCTCTGTTCCCCACTCCCTGCAACCCCCCTCCCCCGTTTCCCCCCAGGTTGGAGTGCAGTGGCGTGATCTTGGCTCACTGCAGCCCTGACCTCCTGGGCTCAGGCAATCCTCCTGCCTCAGCCTCCCAAGTAGCTGGGACTACAGGCGTGCACTACCATGCCTGGCTAATTTTTTGTAAAGACAGGGTTTTACTGTGTTGCCCAGGCTGCACTGGTGATCTTTCGAGAGATCGTTGGTACAGCAAATTTCCAGGGGTTAGGAGAGAGTACTAAGTGAGGAAATGGGTAGGCTTGGCATGAAATAAATGAGAAACAGGACATTGTATGAGGCTGGCAGCAGGTTCAATCAAAGATTTGCCATTTCAGGGAAGACAGGGTAGCCTGTGCCCATTGATGAACCAAGTAAAGGCAATAGCCCAAAACAGATGGTGGGTAGGGGCAAAGCAGAAGGGCAGGAGGGTCAGCAGGAAGAGAAGGGGCCCAGCTGGGAAGGGGAAGGGAAGAGGACCATGAAAATGCAGCACTGATGTGGAGAAGTCATCTTTTCATCTGAAGTAGGGGTGTCACTTTGCTCCTGACCTTATTATGCTGGGGCCACTGATGTCTGATGGGGAAGGGAGCAGGAATAGGAAGAGATGGCCCAGGCTGAGCCCTGCCTGTGAGTGCACTGCTGATTGGGCTGTCCCTTTGGAGCCTGGGCGCTGGCTCACTCTCCTCTTTCCATTGGCCCTTGATCTGGAAGGGATGGGAAGTTGGGTTTATTTTGTAGAGCCTGGTTGTCTGTAGCAAGCCTTTACTGTATAATCTCCAAGAGACCTTTGTGTTGGGGCATAGCACTCTGATGGAAGATGTAATGCTTTCAGGGGAACTTACATTCCCTCATCCATGCTCTCAGATTGCATTACAATTATGTAAAATATGGAGTTTACCTTTACTGTCGATGTAAAGGGTCCCCTGTGACCTCATCATAAGATCCTTGCAGACTTCAGGACTGGAAAGGGGAAACCATGTTCAGACTGACTTCCTTTTAGAGGAACTCTGAATCTTGTAGTTGATTATGTCCCTCTTTGTCTTGGTGTTTAAGATGCTTGGACTTCAGTTTGCATCCAACCTATCTTTGGGTGTTACCTGTGTAGGACTTGGTGGCATGCAGGTGTGTGAGCCTTCCCTCTGACTTCATCTTTTTTTCACACATCCTCATTAAAAGCAAAATGAACCTAATGGCTTTTTACTTAGGGTCTCAAAAAGTACAAAATATCTTTGTATGCTATTTCATAAGGCACAGTATGAATATTTTTAAAAGAAGGATATGGGACCAGCCTGGGCAACATAGGGAGACCCCATCTCTACAAAACATTTTTTAAAAAGTAGCTGTGGTGGCACATGCCTGTAGTCCTAGCTACCTGGGAGGCTGAGGCGGAAGGATTGCTTGAGCCTGGGAGGTTGAGGCTTCAGTGAGCTATGATCATGCCACTGCACTCCAGCCTGGGTGACAGAGCAAGACTGTCTCAAAAAAAGAAAAAAAAAGAAAAAAAAAAAAGAAAATGGGAAATTCTATCCTACTTTTTAACGGAAATGTCATATTTTCTCATTTTCATTGGGGAAAAAATGGTGCTCTTTTGCACAGTTAACGTATCTGTAAGATTCTATCAGCATCTATCCCATGTTTAAAATTAGATGTTTCCTCTCTGTTCATAGCTGGTTGTGTAAAGCCACCTTTCTCAAATGGACAGACTCCACTGTAGTAAGCAAAACAGCATTTGCAATCTGAGATCTAGACCTGGATCTAGACTCCAGGAGGAGTTCCAGATTTACTAAGGCTGACCCAAAGGGCTGAGATCCCTTTTCTCCTCGGCCCGCTTTCATGCCTTGTGCCAACAATAACCCTCAGTAAAGGAGCTGCGTGGTGTTTTGACTCAGTTTTGGGGTTGGCAGATGGGAGCATGGAGATGAGTGTGATCAGTGATCTGTGAGATGATCCCCAGGCTGGTTGAGACCAGTTCCTTCTCAGAACAATACAGCGAACTTTTGGGACAATGACGTTGAGGTGGATTTCTTGCCTTCCTGGAGTCACAGTAGACTGTGAGGCTCGTCCTGTGGAGCAGGCTTGCTGAAGAGTTGACGAAGAGTGAGTGTACATTCTGAAACTACAGAAAAGTTGCAAACATGTCATGTGCCTTGTCGTTATGGAAAGACAAATGACAGCTCTTCAGTGTTACCCATGCTCCTGACTCAAGGGTTATTTTGGAGGCACCTAGAGGTCCTGCTGAAGAGACAGTGCTTGATAATCTGGAGAGTGGCAAAGAGCCGATACCTACAAATGCGGGAATGAGTTTGTTAGACTCTTACATATTCTAGTGGTGAGACAAAGAAAACAAACACTTGAGGAACATCTCTATTTTCACCTCTTTGACCTGTGGGGCTTCAGCTAAGATCCCCTTTCAGCAAAATCTCTACCGATCTCTAAAATTCAAGACCCGGCTGGCCTCCTTCTCAGTGAGAGAATGTTCTCCAACAAGCTTTCTTGGAGGTCATCTCTTCCTGCCTGTGCTTCACTGGCACTCAAAACATGGTATTTTTCCATGCCTGTTTGCTTCTTGTCCATCTCTCGGGAACTTCTATGTATATTTTCCTGGTCTGTCCTCTGTGTGTCATTCAGAATAAATCAACTCCCTCTTCCATATAACTTCCATCTAAATATTTAGATGGGAGCTAACCTGCCTCTCCTGAACTTCCAGGTCATATGTAGCCACTCCTGGCTAGCCAGTTTCTCATAATAGGCTGTATTTGGTTTTTCTAATCCTTTCACCACCTAGTTTACTCCTTCTAGTAACTGATGTCAGCTTATCATTGTCACCTTTCAGAATGCATCACTCAGAATTGATCATAGTATTGCTACAGATATGGTTTAACCTACCAGAGTACACTGGGATTGTTAACTGACTTCCTTTGATTACAAAGCTTTAGCTCCTTCTGTTTTAACCAACAGAATCACTTGGTGAGGTAGACAAGGTAACTCTGTGTAGAAGAAAGATTCTAATCCTTGCTTCGTCAAATGAACTTTTCCTGTCTATAAAGTATGGTGGTGATCACTCTGGGAGGTTTATGGCTCACATGAACTCCCATGCGCACCGTTTCTTATAAATAATGCTTTCCTTGGTTACCTCATGGGGCTGTTTTGATTTAAACAAATAACCAATACTATTTTATAAAGAATTGTATAACTATGCAGATCAAGATAGTGTTGGCTTTTTAACTCACTCAAGTCACTGAGTAAGCATTACTAGTTCTAAAACTTTGGGGCAGGAGTTTACATAGATTTTGAATAAACTGTGTATTAGTGTAAGAAAGAGCCTTCTGATTCCCAGTTTCCTTAATAAGTATGCCCAGTAGTTTCCAAATCATTAATGACCAGAACAGAAGAGGACACATCTAAATCCAAACATTGAGGTACACATCACCATGAGTTTCTTCTGCCATGACATAATCAGCACAGTGGGCATGGTGTTCCTTCTGACTGTACCCTACTTCAAGGGTTACTAAACTGGACTTCAGGAGTGCCCTAGACATAAGGAACTTTTATCAGAAAGTAATGCAGTTATATCCCTAGTGGGCCATCTAATACCAGATTGGCAGATTGAGGAGATGTGACGCCCATAAAAGGCAGTGACATTCAAATGCAGATGCCTTTCCGAAACAAGATAGATATTTAAATCTTAGGCATTTCCCTAGGCTGGTAATCCTGTCAGTGGGTGAAAAATCATGGATTGAGTGCCTACTATGTATCAGGCATGGGCATGAGGGGTACTAAAATGAACAAGAGCCTGTCCTCCCCTCCAGGAGGGGACATGGGCAGGTGTTCTTGGACATGCCTGTGTGTCCGTGCAGCCCTGGTGATGGCTGCCCTTCCCCCTGAGTGCTTGCACACTCTCTCCCCAGGAGTCCACTCTAGGAAGGGCACCTGCCAGGCTCTTCTGCCAGTAATAGATCCTTGCCCTCTGGGTGGGGATGGGGCGGGAGCAGGCCTCTCTCTAGGTTCCTGTTACTACTGTTTGCCAAAGCTTCTCTCATAGTGAGCTGCTTGATATGCACTTCTTTGTTACTTGTTGTTTCTGAGTCTAGATTCTTCTGAGAATCCAGTGTCTATACTTGTTCCCTCCTTGTTTAGATTTGAACTTTCAAAAATCCACTTTAAACTATGTGTGTTCTAAGCTTTATGGTCTAAAGGTCATTTTCTAGACAGAGAAGACAAAATTGACATTCTGTTTGCTCTGCATCTTTCTATACTCTTTGCTTTAGGCACTGGACCAGCTCCTCTTTAATTTTATGTATATATGTATATAAAATTTTTTTTTTGAGACGGAGTTTCACTCTTGTTGCCCAAGCTGGAGTGCAGTGGCGTGATCTCGGCTCACTGCAAAAACCTCCGCCTCCTGCGCACAAGCGATTCTCCTGCCTCAGTAGCTGAGATTACAGGCGCTACAGGCGTGTGCCACCACGCCCAGCTAATTTTTTGTATTGTTAGTAGAAACGGGGTTTCACCATGTTAGCCAGGCTGATCTCGAAGTCCTGACCTCAGGTGATCCGTCTGCCTTGGCCTCCCAAAGTGCTGGGATTACAGGCGTGAGCCACTGCGCCTGGCTTATTTATATTTTTTTGAGACAGGGTCTCCATCTATTGCTCAGGCTGGACTGATAGTAGCATGATCTCAGCTCACTGCAGCCTTGACTTCCCAGGCTCAAGTGATCCTCCCACCTCAGCCTCCCAAGTTGCTGGGACCACGGGTGTCTGCCATAGTGAGACAGGGTCTCACTATGTTGCCCAGGCTAGCCTCAAACTCCTGGACTCAAGTGATCCTCCAGTGTTGGCCTCCCAAATTGCTGGTGTGAGCCACTGCACCCATCCTAGTTATTTTTAAAGCTTTAATTTCTTGTCAGTCTCACAGTATTTGTATATTGAGTCATAATGTTTTTGTATGTACCTGATTATAGACATTTGGAGGGAAAAAATTTGTGCTAGTTGGTGCCATATGCTGATACCTTGATCTGAAGATACAGTTGGACCTCTGAGAGGAGGACCTGGCTTTAAAATGCTCCTGGACTTAACTCAGCCGTAGTTTACATCTCGGGTGATATGTGCGATTGAGGAGAAAGCGGAGGAGGTGTCTGGTGAGTAGTGTATTGCTAAGAATAGACCTGTGATGATTTGTAGAATTAGGCAGACTGCAAGAAGTGAGCCGAAGTTTCATCATATGGAAAGGTTAGATGGGGTGGGTAAATCAATGAGGGAACGGTTGATTATTTTTATGATTGGGTTGGATTTGCGTATTGGAATCATTAGTGCTTTTATAGTTGAAGTACAACGATGGTTTTTCATATCATTGGTTATGGTTGGAGTCCATATGGAAGCAATGGCATATATTTTATTTACATTGAGTGTATTGTTAGTTATGGGATTTGTGGGTTTTTCTTCTAAGCCTTCTCCTATTTACGGGGGTTTAGCGTTAATTGTTAGTGGTGTGGTTGGTTGTGTGATTATTTTAAATTGTGGGGGGGCTTATATGGGCTTGATAATGTTTTTGGTTTATCTGGGGGGTATAATAGTTGTTTTTGGTTATACTACAGTGATGGCTATTGAAGAATATCCTGAGACATGAGGTTCAGGTACGGCTGAACCATCCGCTACCTCCACGCTAATGGTGCCTCCATGCTCTTCATCTGTCTTTTCCTACACATGGGTTGAGGCCTCTACTATGGCTCATACCTCCTCCTAGAAACCTGAAACATTGGTGTTGTACTCCTTCTTATAACCATAACAACAGCTTTCATAGGCTACGTCCTCCCATGAGGCCAAATATCATTCTGGGGAGCAACGGTAATCACAAATTTACTATCTGCAATCCCATATATCGGAACCAATCTCGTTCAGTGAATCTGAGGTGGATATGCCATTGATAGCCCCACTCTCACACGATTCTTCACCTTACACTTTATCCTACCCTTCATCATCGTCGCCCTCACAACCGTACACTTACTATTTCTACACGAAACAGGATCAAACAACCCCTGCGGAATCTCCTCCAACTCAGACAAAATTGCCTTTCACCCCTACTACACAATTAAAGACATCCTAGGCCTAGTTCTCCTTCTCTTCATCCTAGCAATACTAGTACTATTCTCACCTAATCTTCTAAACAACCCAGACAACTATATTCCAGCCGACCCACTAAACACCCCTCCACATATTAAGCCAGAGTGATATTTCCTATTCGCATACGCAATCCTACGATCTGTCCCCAACAAACTAGGAGGCGTATTAGCACTCTTCCTATCAATCCTCATCCTAGCAGTCATCCCCATACTCCACAAATCCAAACAACAAAGCATAATATTCCGCCCACTCAGCCAGTTCCTATTCTGACTCCTAATCACAATCCTATTAACTCTCACTTGAATTGGAAGCGAACCAATAACCCAACCCCTCATCATTATTGGCCAAATAGCATCCATAATATACTTTATTACAATTCTAATCCTAATACCACTGGTCTCCATAATCGAAAACAACCTACTCAAGTGAACTTGCCCTCGTAGTATAAATTAATACGCTGGCCTTGTAAACCAGAAATGAAACATCCTTCCTAGGGCAGTCAGAAAGAAAGTACCTAACTCTACCACCAGCACCCAAAGCTGGCATTCTGACTTAAACTACTTTCTGTATTCTTATGTTGTATGGGCCTTACAATGTAACTCTAACACTAACCTACTTATAATGCTACTATGTAATTCTTGCATTACTGCTAGCCAACATGTATAATATATAGTACTATATATGCTTGACTGTACATAGCACATGCTATTACATATCAACTTAATATTCTTGAAAAACATGCTTACAAGCAAGAACTCTAATGAACACTTCAACAATGACACATAACATGGCTTCTCCAAGTCTAAATCCTCCTCACCACGAATACCAACCGAACCAGCTAATGTCAGCCGTCCATAGTACATTAAATCGTTCATCGGACATAGCACATATTCATTAAATAATCCTTCTCACCACGGATGCCCCCCCTCACTTAGGGGTCCCTTGTTCACCATCCTCCGTGAAATCAATATCCCGCACAAGAGTGCTACTCTCCTCGCTCCGGGCCCATAACTCGTGGGGGTAGCTATACTTGAGCTGTATCTGGCATCTGGTTCTTACCTCAGGGCCATAATAATCAAGATCGCCCACACGTTCCCCTTAAATAAGACATCTCGATGGATCACGGGTCTATCACCCTATTAACCAGTCACGGGGGCTCTCCATGCATTTGGTATCTTTTATCTCTGGTCCGCACGCAACCCCATCGCAGAATGCTGACTCCCACCACATCCCGTCCTGTATGCGCCTGTCTTTGATTCCTAGTACATGCAGTTGTTGATCGCACCTACGTTCAATATCCTAGCTCCACACAAGTTCCAACAAGGTGTTATTTAATTCATGCTTGTAGGACATACCAATAACCAATTCCGCGACACCACTCCTACCATACCACAAAACCACAATAAAATTTCACCAAACCCCCCCACCCCCATCTCCGACCTTCATCCAAAACCCACTTTTGCCAAACCCCAAAAACAAAAGTCTTAATATGTCCGACCAGAGCTTGTATTTTCATCTTTTAGGTGTGCACAACTCTAACTGCCACCCCCTCAACTAATAAATATTTACTTCACTAAGCACTCTTAACACCAACCCACAACAGGCTTTCTTCCCCACAACCCGAAAGACACCACCCCACAACTACGCTCACACCTCCGTTTATGTAGCTTAAACCCACTTAAAGCAAGACACTGAAAATGCCTAGATGGGTTTGCACACCCCATAAACAAATAGGCTTGGTCCTGGCCTTTCTATTGGCTCTTAGCAAGATTACACATGCAAGCATCCCCATCCCAGTGAAGACGCCCTACAAATCATCATGACCAAGAGGAGCAAGCATCAAGCACGCACACGCAGCTCAAAACGCTTTGCCTAGCCACACCCCCACGGGAGACAACAGTGACAAATATTTAGCAATAAACGAAAGTTTAACTAAGCTATGCTATATTAAGGGTTGGTTAATTTCGTGCCAGCCACTGCGGTCACACGATTAACCCTAGCTAATAGAGATCGGCGTAGAGGGTGTTTAAGATCTGACATAATAAAGCTAAACTCCATCTAAACTGTAAAACCCTAGCTGATGTAAAATAAACTACGAAAGTGGCTTTAAAACTTCTGAACACACAATAGCCAGGACTCAAACTGGGATTAGACACCCCACTATGCTTGGCCCTAAACCTCAATAGTTAAATAACAAAACTACTCGCCAGAATACTACAAGCAACAGCTTGAAACTCAAAGGACTTGACGGTGCTTTACACCCCCCTAGAGGAGCCTGTTCCATAATCGATAAACCCCGATCCACCCCACCCTCTCTTGCTTAGCCTATATACCGCCATCTTCAGCAAACCCTGATGAAGGTTACAAAGTGAGCGCAAATGCCCTCCACCGCAAAAACGTTAGGTCAAGGTGTAGCCCATGAGACGGTAAAAAATGGGCTACATTTTCTATCTCAGAAAACTCCACGAAAACTCTTATGAAATCTAAGAGTCCAAGGAGGATTTAGCAGTAAATTAAGAATAGAGTGCTTAATTGAACCAGGCCATAAAGCACGCACACACCGCCCGTCACTCCCCTCAAATATACTTAAGGAACATCTTAACTAAACGCCCTAATATTTATATAGAGGGGAGAAGTCGTAACACGGTAAGTGTACTGGAAGGTGCACTTGGATAAATCAAGGCATAGCTTAATACAAAGCACCTGGCTTACACCCAGAAAATCTCAATATTATTTGATTGCCTTGAGCCAATACTAGCCCTAAGCATAACCAACACTAATACCAAACCAACATACACTAAATCATTCACCTACACAAAGTATAGGCGATAGAAATTTTAATCTGGCGCTATAGATACAGTACCGTAAGGGAAAGATAAAAAATCACCCAAGCACGAAATAGCAAGGATTAACTCCTGTACCTTTTGCATAATGGATTAGCTAGAAACAATTTCACAAAGAGAACTACAAGCCAAATTCCCCGAAACCAGACGAGCTACCCAAAAACAGCTAAAAGAGCGCACCCATCTATGTGGCAAAATAGTGGGAAGATTTCTGGGTAGAGGTGAAAAGCCTATCGAGCCTGGTGATAGCTGGTTATCCAAGACAGAATCTTAGTTCGACCTTAAGCTTACCTACAGAACCACCTAATCCCCCTGTAAGCTTAATTGCTAGTCTAAAGAGGGACAGCTCTTTAGACACTAGGAAAAAACCTTACAGAGAGAGTAAAAACCCCAATTACCATAGTTGGCCTAAAAGCAGCCATTAATTAAGAAAGCGTTCAAGCTCAACATCAACTACCCCAAAAATACCAAACACATAACTGAACTCCTCACACCACATTGGATTAATCTATCACTCTATAGAAGCAATAATGCTAGTATAAGTAACATGAATATTTTCTCCACTGCATAAGCTTAAATCAGACCGAAAGCCTCACCGATACTTAACAGCCCGGCATAGCAAGCACAAACAAGTCCATGCCACCTTCACTGTTAACCCAACACAGGCATGCTTTAGGGAAAGGTTAAAAAAAGTAAAAGGAACTTGGCAAACTCAAACCCCGCCTGTTTACCAAAAACATCACCTCTAGCATTACTAGTATTAGAGGCACTGCCTGCCCAGTGACACACGTTTAACGGCCGCGGTACCCTGACCGTGCAAAGGTAGCATAATCACTTGTTCTTTAAATAGGGACTCGCATGAATGGCATCACGAGGGTTTAACTGTCTCTTACTTTTAACCAGTGAAATTGACCTGTCCGTGAAGAGACGGACATAAAATAATAAGACGAGAAGACCCTATGGAGCTTTAATTTATTAATGCAATCAAAAACCATATAAACCCACGGACCCTTAAACTACTACACCTGCATTAAAAATTTTGGTTGGGGTGATACTGTTTACCTGGGGCGAGCATGATTTTCCACAGCTTTCAAATGTCTACTTCTTCCACATCAAATCTGGAGCACGTTCATACCATGGAATGAGTCTTAGATTCTGTGGTGACCTCAAGAAAAGCATGCATTCTATCTTGACATCACTGTCCCAAATGTAAAATGTTTTTATCTAGAAATCCAACTCCTATCCCCCATAAGATACGTGCCTGATTTTGTAAAATAGTTCCTTTATCTTTTCTGTCAGCAACAATCTGAAAAAGAATGAGAATTTGGGATGCAAACACATTCTAGGCAGAGAGAAGAGCTTTAGCAAAGACAGAGAGGCAGGAACTAGCCTCAGGAAGAGTGGTAGAGGGAGTGGACAGTGGTGAAGGCTGGCACCCCAGGTGAGCCTGTCTGCAGTGGGATTTTCTTTGCTATTGAAAACAATGGACTGAACAAGTTGCATTGGGGTTTGGTTAATAGAACGCCCTGTACCTCGAGCTGATAAAATTGGAGGGCGTACATGCTGATGTGTGTCAGGTATTGCAGTGGGTTCCGTTCCTATTAAACAGGCTTCATCCTCACAGTGGCCCTGGAAGGAAAGAGTCTACCCACAAGAAATGGGGTGACCTGGGTTCATTTACTTACCGAGGTCACACTGGAATTGGGAACACAGGGTTTTGTAGTTTGACTTGAAAGTCTGTGATCTGCAGTACATGTTTCTAGGATTCATTGCGGAGAGACTTAGGGCAGATAAAAAATGTTGAAGCCTGTTCATTGTCCTTGCATGGATACCAAGAATGGCAAGTGATAGTGAGAAGGAAGGAGAGGAGGAATCTTGATATTTGAGATGGAAATCTATTTTGTTCCTATTTTAGGACCAAGGTAGCCCCCATTGTTCTCTCTCTGTATTTTAAACGCCCCATTTTGTATATATTTTTGTGAACTCTTTAACACACCTTATTTAATATTTGTCTCTTTCTGCTAGAATGTAAGCTTTTAGGACAGGGACTTTGCCTTTGAACTGTGCCTGGTATGAACTAGCCATTTAGATGAAGGACAGAAAGAAGGATTCATGGAGAAAGAAGACGAAAGAAGAATCTAAGGAACACAGGGAACACTTGAAAAACAGAAGCTAATGTTGAATACAAATTTACTTAGAGAGTTTGGAGTAATGCAGTATTATTCTAGTGGCTCAAAACAGGGAGCCTGGAATTGTCTGCTTCCAGGTTTGAACAAGCTCTGTGATGATAATACATCATGAGAAGGAATCCATGTGAGAAACAAGCAGTCTTCACTCTTCAGTAGATTCTGGAAAGTCCTGGGTGTAAGGGGGGCATCGGACTGTTCTTGTACGTGAATATCGTCACTCTACCTCATGGCAGGTGCGCCCCCACTTTTTTTCCAAATTGCACTTGAGCTGAACATTCTCGGTGTACACCGAGAAGTACCATTCAACAGCGCAGGAATCGAGCTTTTGGATCAGCTGTGGAGGTGCTTTTTGGAGCTAGGTCTCCCTTTACTCTGTCTCCCTTTCTGAGGGTTCTGAGGGGGAAGCTTCTCAAATCTCAGAGCCAGGGAGGGGCATGGCTGTTTCCCAGCAGCTGGTAGGCTTGTATCTGCTCTAGTGTCTCCCTTCACTGTTAGCACGCATAGGCCCTCGGGGTTGTGTTTCTGAAGGCGGTCTTAGTCCAGAGCTCTTGGATATATGATTAATAGTGATATGTGATACGTGTGCATGTGGGCTGGAAGAAAAATTGGCTGAAGTATAGGCCCTTCCTTCTGGGAATGGAGTATGATTTGGGGGAGAGAGACTTGTACATTTTAGTGTATCTCAGTGTTTCTTAACCGTGTTTTCATGATCACTTTCTCCAAGAGTTGTTTTAGACACTGTTCCTAGTTACCTCCTATGCCCTGCCAGATTTAGTACAAAGGAGTAAGATTTTGTTGGGTAGGGTTGAGCTTTGGAGAGTCCTAAGTGTTTGTATTGTCTAAGATTTTTTTCACCATCTACCACAAGAAGCACTTTTCACCCCTTTGGGACCCTGCCACCCCTGTGGAGAATGCATGTGCTACATACTTGCATATCATTTATTTATTTTTTTAAAGACAGAGTCTCACTCTGCCACCCAGGCTGTAGTGCAGTGACATGATCATCAGTTACTGCATCCTGAACTCCTGACTTCAAGCAGTCCTCCTGCCTTGGCCTCCTCCCAAAGTGCTGGGATTACAGGCATGAGCCACCCACCTGGCCTAATTTTTTTTTTTTTTTTTTAAATAGAGACAGGGTCTCCCTATATTGCCCTGGCTGGTCTCAAACTCCTGGACTCAAGGGTTCCTCCTGCCTTAGCCTCCCAAAGTGCCAGGATTACAGTTGTGAGCCACAATGCCTGGCCTGGCCTAACTTAAAACAAAATGATTATTATTTTAGAATTGGCTGGGCAGGGTGGCTCATGCCTATAATCCCAGCACTTTGGGAGGCTGAGGTCGACAGATCACCTGAAGTCAGGAGTTCAAGACCAGCCTGACCAACATGGTGAAACCCTGTCTCTACTAAAAATACAAAAATTAGCTGGGCGTGGTGGTGGGCACCTGTAATCCCAACTCCTCGGGAGGTTGAGGCAGGAGAATCTCTTGAACCCGGGAGGCAGAGGTTGCAGTGAGCCGAGATCGCGCCATGGCACTTCAGCCTGGGTGACAGAGCGAGAGACCCGTTTCTCAAAAAAACAAACAACAACAGCAAACCAATTAGTATTTTAGAATTGTAAAAGAAAGTGAGGGCTAAAGAAAGGTCATGAAAAAAGAAAGGACTGACCTGCATTTGAACTGAAGGGTGACTCCAAACTGGTGCTCTTAGCTGTCCTGAAGATAGAGCCGAGGGAAGCTCTAAGGGCTAAAGCCGCCACCACCACCACCACGGGATGAGCCTTGGACCTCAGGCACAGGAAGATGAAGAAGAGCACGTGAAGTTGTTGGAGGAGCCAGAGCAGAGCAGGTCGAGCGCTGAATGCAGGGAGGAGGATCAGCTGTACCCAATGTCCCAGGAGGCTTTTTTCTTGGTCTTCATTTTCTTCACATGTTGATTGTATCTGGCAAGAGTGATGTTGGAGAGCTTCGGGGAGGAGCCTTCAGCAGGTGTGCCCAGACAGGATTCTCATCGGCCCCTGGATCATTTGCATGTGCGCCTTGATGCAAAGAAGGCTGCCAGGTACTGCTTGGAGAATTTGTGCGTGTTTAAGAAAGGAAGGGCGGGCATATAAAGAGAGGGGCTGCTGTGGATTTGAAAGAGCCAGGCAGAAAGTCTGTGAAAGCAGCTTGGGAAGGCCAAGAAAATAAATCTTGATATTTATCAACAACCTGGAAGAGTAATTTTTATTTATTTATTTATTTTTTATTTTTGAGATGGAGTCTTGCTCTATTGCCCAGGCTGGAGTGCAGTGGCGCGATCTCAGCTCACTGCAAGCTCCGCCTCCAGGGTTCACGCCATTCTCCTGCCTCAACTTCCCGAGAATCTGGGACTACTGGTGCCTGCCACCACGCCCGGCTAATTTTTTGTATTTTTAGTAGAGACGGGGTTTCACCATGTTAGCCAGGATGGTCTTCTCGATCTCCTGACCTCATGATCCCCCCTGTCGCCCTCCCAAAATGCTGGGATTACAGGCGTGAGCTACCGCGCCCGGCCAGGAAGAGTAATTTTTAAGTAAATTAGAGTGAAATTTCCATGAAGTATTAATAAGGTAAGTTTAAGCAATTATTTTAAGCTAACTTTCTTTTGTTGAGAGAAAGAAAATATAAGTGGTTTTCTGCCAGATGTTCAGAAATTGAAGCTTTTTAGATGAAAATAGTAAATCATTTTTATGGCCAAAGATTACTTTTAAAAATTGCTCTCAGTTCCTTGATTTTAAAAGATAATGCTGTTTAGCTGGCCTGACTGCATAAAGCTCACTTACTAGAAACATATTCGCAGTATTTGGATAGAAGAATCCCGTTGCTCCTTTACTGAAAGGAAACCCTGAGCCCAAACCAACAGTTATTTGATGTGGCTGCATTCCTAGTTTTAATTTTTAATGGATCATATGGGGCTTTGAGTTTTGCATACATGTACTTACAAATTTCTTTTGTGCACATGGTCATATGGTAAGTCTCAAGGACAGCATCACCTGTCCAGAGCTCCCCCCTACAACCACTCATTGGCAGAGCCAGGATTTGAACTGAGGTCCATCTGACTCCAGTGCTTGATTTTTCTATCTCATCACTTCCTTGACCAGAACTGTCAGCAGAGAAGATGAAAACTTCTTACTGGGATCTACTAGGCTATTTCAAGTTAGGTCTGTAATCACTTCGTGGTTTGGGGCATGGCACCAAATCTGTTGGACACATTTTTAACAATGGACACATAAATATGCTTTTAATGTTTTTCTGCTTAAATAATAATTGGTGTCATTTAGTATGAAAATTACCATCACCATCACCATCCTGTGAAATACCCTAAACTACTCTAACATAATTTTTCTCTACATTTGAAGAAACAAGAGAAAATACTTCTTCAGTTTTTTATTATTTGACAAAGTTGTGTAGACAGCTGAGAGTAGGAAAGGACCTAGTGCAGTCATCCAGTTCAGACTTCCTCTTGGATCAAGAGAAGTTAGAGAAACTAACCCAGGGCCAATAGCAAAGATAGATGGAGCCAGGCGTGGTGCCAAGACAGAACTCCTCTCACCCTAGTATATTATGTTTTTCTTCAGATTGATCAAAATATATCTCCTAGTTGAGAACGCCTTCACTTTTGGGAAAAAAAAGTCACCTTACAATTAGAATGTGCTTTCCATAGTTAATGCTTGAGGAGTACTCTTTTCTCCTTTTCTTCTTTGCCTATCCCCTTTCATACCACCACCTCCAATTTATATAGCGAGGATTTATTTTTCTAGCCACCCAGAACAAGACCCCAGTGTGAAAATATAGTCAAGACTTTAAAAAATGTGTCTACCGGCTGGACACAGTGGCTCACGCCTTTAATCTCAGCACTTTGGGAGGTTGAGGCAGGCGGATCACCTGAGGTAAGGAGTTCGAGACCAGCCTGACCAACATGGTGAAACCCCATCTCTACTAAAAATACGAAAATTAGCCAGGCATGGTGGTGTGCGCCTGTAATCCCAGCTACTCGGGAGGCTGAGGTAGGAGAATTGCTTGAACCCAGGAGGTGGAGGTTGCAGTACACCGAGTTCACGCCACTGCACTCCAGCCTGGGCGACAGAGCAAGACTCCATCTCAAAAAAAATAAAATAAAAATGTGTCTACCAATTTAATATTTGCTTTTATTTTCTAAAAGTGCCATAAAACATGGGTTTATTTGATGTGTTGGAGGAGATATATTATCCTAGAATATTTATCTAAGGTATAATAGGAGTAATGGAGGCTGGGGGTGGTGGCTCACCCCTGTAATCTCAGCACTTTGGGAGGCTGATGCGGGAGGATCACGTGAGACCAAGAGTTTGAGACTAGCCTGGGAACAAATTGTATTTAAGACTGTCTTTTTTAAACTAACCTCCAGGCCATACTTGATCCATGGAACACTGCACAGTCGTCTTAATATGAAAATATAAACTTACTGGATTTTCATTTGTAATTCTGGGTAAATAAATCTGCAGTTTAAATCAGTTATCCATTATTCTGTCAAAGCTGTAGAGCCATTTCTCCAACTTGCGTAAAGGGTGCAAAGGATCAAGAACTGCCATCTCCCTAATGCCACCGTAATTTAGTGAAATCATTTGCCCTCTCTCAGTCAAAGCAGAAGCTTCATGCTTTGGCATGGTGGGGAGGGGAAGAGAGTCCCTGAAAACAGCCCAGGAGTAGTCTGATTATGTGCCAGGGGATCCCTCAGGCTCAGGTGCACAGTGAGCCTTCAAGAGGGGGACCTGGAATGTAGACCTTTCCACTTACTTGACCTGGGAAACGGGATGTTTTTCCTACCTTGAGAAGTTAAAGGCTGTTGTGGCTTTTGATAGACACAAAAAGGAACTGTGATCAAGTGTGACACTTTAAGTCTGTATTTTTTAAGACTCAGCGTTGGTTTTCACTGTTGGGTGACTTACAGGTAAGCTGGCCAGGTCCGTAAATGTCTGTCCTGATCCTGGTGGTCAGGCTCTCTCTCTTGGAAAGGACCTGAATGCAGCCCACAGGCCTGTATGCTCTGGCACTAGGACCCTGGGGCGTTTCCCACAGTTGTGCTTGGTTCCTCCATGACTGGTGTAGACTGGAACTTGCGGGACCTCTTTGTGACTAAAATGTGAAGATGTCATTTCACTTCTTGCCGTGATTAACTCTCCCTATGTCTTATGGACACAGCAGACATTTCTACCTTCATTCCCATTTCCAACAACGTAATTGATTCCCAAGCTCATGATCTCTATCTCCTGGGCATTTCCTATGTATACTTGGCATTTTCAACCTGTGCTCAATGAGAAGACAAATGACACTGGATCTTTCCTTCTTCCCAGCTGTGGGTTAATTTTTTGGCGGTGGGGCGGGAGACAGGGTCTCACTGTGTTGCCCAGGCTGGAGTGCAGTGGCGTGATCATGGCTCACTGTAGGCTCGATCTCATGGGCTCAAGTGATCTTCCTACCTTGGCCTTCCAAGTCACTGGGATGACAGGCATGCACCATCAAGCCCAGCTGAATTTTTTATTTTTAGTAGAGACGATGTCTGTCAATGGTGCTCAGGCTAGTCTTGAACTCCTGAGCTCCACAGATCCACCCAGCTCAGTCCCCAAATGCCGAGATTACAGGCGTGAGCCACTGCGCCTGCCTGAGCTGTGTTCTCCATAACCCTGATTGACCAGCCCCTTTAAGGGGACTCCAGGACACCGATAGCTTAAGAACTTGGGCATGTGATTTTTTTCACAATATTTTGCTTAAATTTTATTTTTTTCAATTATTTTAAATTGAGGTCTGTGGTCTGACTAAAAAGGGATCTTTCAAAACTTATGTTTAGTAGTTTTATCATGTATAATAGCGTAGCATTTGTGTTGGTAAGTTGGCCTTTATTTTTGAATTCTGCAAGTAAAAAGTTAAACTTTCTTTTCGTTTTATCAGATGTTTGGGTGTCAGGTTCAATTCTAGATACTAAGAATCTGAACTAGATGCTTTTCCTTCTTGTAAGAAGTCTAATAGAATAGAGACTACAGAAACAGAATTTAAATATTGTACAATAATTAGTACTAAGTGTGTGTATGTGTGTGTGTGTGTGTGTGTGTTTAGTATGTAGTGTGTATTTGGCGGAACAGAAGGCAAATACCAGAACTTTCCAGTCAACAAAACTATTGGAATGTTACGTATTGGCGAGGTGTGAGATACTCTGTAAAATAACTGCATGTGTCAGAATCCTCTCCCCTTCTTTTATTGGAATACGGTGATTAATGACTTAAACCTTAAAGTTGGAGTGCCATATTGTAACATACCATAAATCCTTGTCA
Source organism: Macaca fascicularis (assembly GCF_037993035.2). Taxonomy (NCBI): domain Eukaryota; kingdom Metazoa; phylum Chordata; class Mammalia; order Primates; family Cercopithecidae; genus Macaca; species Macaca fascicularis. The sequence continues at coordinate 139,508,853 of NC_088375.1, forward strand.
CTTCCTGTGGATCATGAAGGGAAATCTGATGTCTCTTGATGGATGTTCTCTCCTTGTCAGTCCCAGCCTCTCCGTGTGCTGTTCAAAATTTCGTATGACACCGTCTTCACCAAAAATTTGTTATTAGTTACTGAAGTTGTAATGGTTAAGTTTGCCATTGAGCTCTATTGAGTGTCATTTACTGCACTTCACAGCTGTGGTCTTAATGGATAGTGAAAGCAGAGCACGTTGTGAGTCGGCAGTTTCTGGTGCTTTCGTGAAATTCTTCTAAAGTGAGTTAACTTGTATTTCAGATTGCTTCCAAGTATGATCATCAAGCAGAAGAAGATCTTCGCAATTGGATAGAAGAGGTGACAGGCATGAGCATTGGCACCAACTTCCAGCTGGGCTTAAAGGATGGCATCATCCTCTGCGAGTGAGTTACAGCCCTCCAGAGTCAGTTTCCGCTCTTCCAGTTCTTTCCATGGCCTTCTCTCTTACTCTCCTTCTCAGCCCAGGGTGTCAGACCTTGATATTCTACAGATATATTTAATGCTTTCCCTTACTGATGTTAAAGGAGCAACTTGATATTTCAATCCTTGTTTTTGTGTGACTAGTAAATAAGATGTGTCTCATATTTTTCTTTTCAGACTTATAAACAAGCTACAGCCAGGCTCGGTGAAGAAGGTCAACGAGTCCTCACTGAACTGGCCTCAGGTAACAGCCAAACCAACCACCTCTGGTTCTAGTTGGTTGCATTTTATGTAGTGGAAACTTGATTTCAGGTTTGGTTTTTTGGTTTTGTGTGTTTTTTTTAAACTTTTTGATTACAGTTTTTATATAGATGTAGCAGAAATTTGTGCATATTTAATTTTTTGCCCTTTTTTAATGGTTCCATATTACTTATTGAACTAGTTCTGTATTTATTATGTTTAGCTTAGAAGTTTTCCTGTATTTGGTCTGTGTACATTCAGAAGGACTTGACACAGCTTACACAGAGAAATGCAACCCAGACCTTAAGGATAAGGGAAAAAACAAGGCATTCTACATAACTAACAGTGGACTGCAGAACAGTGTATCAGACATAACCTTAGTTCATGAATGTGTATGAGTAAGGAAAATGGGATACTTACTGGTCTTGAACATGTGTTTTGAGATATGAGAGAATGAGTATTTGGTAACCACAAATTTATTCTGAAATTAAAATGAAAACACATAATGAGTTATTTATTAATATGAGTAATTATATACCTTTTGACAAATAAAATTCCAGGCCTGGATAGCTCTGATACAGAATCCTTTTAAAATATATAAGGAAGCTGTTGCCCGCAAAAACCGAAAACACGTAACTGCTTAAAAATATGAAGACCATGATGTGCCCCACAGTGAGAGAGACGCTCTCTTCTTGCTCTTTCCTGTTCCAGAGAGAGCCGTGCTTAGCATGTATTTGGTTGAATCCTTGTCAGACAGCTTTCTGGGCAGCATCTTGTAACTAGTTATGAAGACTTAGAATTCTTACAAATTATGAATGTCAATATTTAGCTCCAGAAGTTATCAAACTCTTCTTCTTTATAGTTGGAGAATATTGGCAACTTTATTAAAGCTATTCAGGCTTATGGTATGAAGCCACATGACATATTCGAAGCAAATGATCTTTTTGAGAATGGAAACATGACCCAGGTTCAGACTACTCTGGTGGCTCTAGCAGGTCTGGTACGTACATGTCTTTAATGGCTGGTTAACAGATTCCCACCATGTTGGTGATGAATTGCATCATTGCTGTTTCATGGGGGTTCAGACCAGGTGGGGCGGGGCCTGTCTCTTCTGTAATTATTAGCTTTGTGGAAAGGCTGCTGACATCAGCTGCCTCGTACTAGATAGCTTACTTAGAACAGTCACATTTCAAATGATGCAGTATATCACTGAACAGCCTGAAATATTTTTTATCTCTAGTTTGGGCCCCTTCGTCTATGACCATATCATTTCTTTGTTGTTCCTTCTGTGAAACTTTGTTGGCCTTTTCAGTTAGTGTGCATGTTTCTGTCTAGGCTAAAACAAAAGGATTCCATACAACCATTGACATTGGAGTTAAGTATGCAGAAAAACAAACAAGACGTTTTGATGAAGGAAAATTAAAAGCTGGCCAAAGTGTAATTGGTCTGCAGGTAAGTAATGTGGTGTTGCTTATTCAGTTACTTATTCAATATGATTAATTCTCACCATGCAAAATATTAAGCCTCTCCTAAGTGAAGAATAGATGGAAGTGCTATAGTACTTGGGGGGTGGGTATAGTTTATACAATTTATATCTATTTAAAGCCCATAAGACAATGATAATTTTTAGAGGAAACCTCAGGTATACCACCTGACTTGACAGTTATTTTCCCAGGAAATGAAAATTTTTAATTGAATCATATTGTCTATTTTTTTAAAGAAAAATGCACTTTTAAATTTTTTATTTTAGCTTTTTTTGTTGTTGTTGAGACAGAGTCTCGCTCTGTCGCCCAGGCTGGAGTGCAGTGGCGCAATCTCGGCTCACTGCAACCTCCACCTCCTGGGTTTGAACAATTCTCCTGCCTCAGCCTCCCAAGTAGCTGGGATTATAGGCATGAGCCATTATGCCTGGCTAAGTTTTGTATTTTTGGTAGAGATAGGGTTTCACGATGTTGGCCAGGCTGGTCTTGAACTCCTGACCTCAGGTGATCGGCCCGCCTTGGCCTCCCAAAGTGCTGAGATTACAGGTGTGAGCTACCACACCCAGCCAGAAATGTACTTTATAAATTCCTTAATGTTATTGACCAAATGAGGCAATTTTACCCAACCTTAGTGCCAAAGTCACTTATTTACAATACCAAATCATGATACAGCAGCCAAGCCCTGTTAGAATTTGTCAGTTTAAATTCTTCTGAAATACGTAGTTCAGATGTTTTCCTTCTCTTCATTGTTCCCCTGGAGAGTGTCATGGAAACGCCATTGCTAACGCCCTAAATGCTGTTGGCTTTACTCTCCAAAAGCCACCATACCTGCTGGACACAGTGCCCCTTTCTGGACTGAGTCTGTGCAAGTTAGATTTGTTTTTGCACAGTACAAAATTGTATCAGTGGCGAGAAACTGGAAACCTACATTTCAGAATAATAGTCAGTTGGTTGAATTACAACTCCATAAAAGCAAAGTGTAATGTAAAATTTTACACTAGAGTTTGAAAAGATAGGTTATGGGGAAAAAAATCAGATCATCAAATACTGTGGTCAGCATGGAGTTTTAAAATGAAAACTGCACATGTTTTCGTATGTATTTGTGTATGTGTATGTGCATCTATAGATATATACATAGACACATAGGTTAAAAAGCTAAAAGGATAGTCACAAATGTTGACAGTGAATGGATGGTGGGATCACAATGATTTTTTCCCTCTCCTTTTTGCTTACGTATGTTTTCTGAATTGTCTTCAATGAACAGATTTTATATTTAGTAATAAAGGTTTTCTTTCATCTTATTTTTAAAGAAAAAAGATCCAACATCAGAAAAGTGTCCCTAACCAGTGGAACAGGGTGTAATGGTTGGTCCTGAAGCCATACTGTTCTCAGTGGGGAAGAAAAGTTAATTACTGTTTCCCTGAACTTTGCTGAGTTCAGATTCCTCATTCCACCTTTCTCCAGCTCTGTCCAAGGACACGGGAGTTGCAGGAATAAAATGTGGTTCCTTTCTGGTGAAAATGTTGGTGATTTTGAAACTGAAAGAAGTCCTTGTCAAGCTCCCAGAGAAAACAGCTGGCATTTGCTTTCACATTTTATGTAAAACATTCCTGGAGTAGAACAGCATATTGCTTGGCCTAGGATTGCTTCTGTTTAAATAACCAAAGCTGGTACCTCTTAATTTGGTTATCTGGGGAAACAGTAGCAGAGGAAATTATTCTGCCACTGTAATGACTTTTAGTGTGTCAGTCCACCTGTTAAAGTGTGTTTAATTCTGCTATGTATGAGGTTTTATCTATAGTGAATTTCTTTAAAATTTTCTTTTTAAAGTTAGCACTTGAAATTTGTTTGTAAACACATGGAAGAGTCGGCTGGAGCCTCAGCTCAGTAACTTGTCAGTTGTGCCCCTTCTGTCTTTTTAGTAGCGTGGAAAGTTTTGTTTGTGTTGTGTATATTGTTGACATCTGATAATTTGTGCAATTTTACTTTTAACTTAAAAGATGGGAACCAACAAATGTGCCAGCCAGGCAGGTATGACAGCTTATGGGACTAGGAGGCACCTTTATGACCCCAAAATGCAAACTGACAAACCTTTTGACCAGACCACAATTAGTCTGCAGATGGGCACCAATAAAGGAGCCAGCCAGGTAAGCAATACCTTTTTCTACTTGTACAAGAGTACACTTACCTTATTCTTATTAACTAGAAGTTTAAAGTAGGTATTTTTTGTATAGTTTATTTAAGAGTATATTCCTTCAGGAATGTGGACTTTGCTGGGAAAGCAAAAGAATCAAAAGACCTTTTCGATAGCAGCAAAAGCACGATGTGTCTCGTGGTTTTTGTTGGCAGTTAGAACAGCTGGCCGCCTTTCTACCTAGCCAGCAGAAAAAAAGATATGTTTATTCCAGTGTTCTTGCTCCAAAATCCAAGTAAAATATTGCTCATTTAAATGCTGACTTTTTTTTTTTTTTTTAAAGAACCCTTAATTAATAGGTAAAATTATCTGGTGTCCCACTAAGAAGGATTTAACTAGCATTCCTATTAGATGTGTCAATATAAGGAGATGGAAATGCAATGTGATGAAAATACCAGTACACCACATCCAAGACAGAAATATTTCCTTCTTAAAAATAGATCACCAGCACCTCAGAAGGAAGTTCCAACAACCATTTGAGAACAGACAGGTCTCACGTCCAACATCAGCTGGGATATGGTTTGGAAAACATTTTCTTAGAGAGTCCAAGGGAGATTGATCACTTTGCCCTTATGGAACACATCCTGCCAGGTGTGGCATTATGTCTCTCATAGCTGCCACTCACGTGTACTTTTCTACCCACTCTCAACCTGGAAGTGTGTGCCTGATGTAAGTAGAGATGAAGTATGAGTTACTGTACTCTGAAAAAGAGGGGAGTGGCTGTGAAGTGGCTGGCTCTTCTGCATCTCAGCCTTTTGAAAAGACTCAAGTCCTTAAGATCTGCTCAACATAGTTTTTGTTGAATATATTATAAACTTGTGAAATTGGTAACCCGGATAATGTATGTGGTCCTCATGGGCATTCACATGGAACTTTGTGGTGTGGAAGCATTATGATTTCACGTTCTTTATGTCTCATCCTCACTTAAATCCAGAGTAAGTAGTAATGTCTCCATTTTGCAATTTGAGAAAGCTAAAGCTAAATTTACTTGTTTGAGGCCACATAGTAATTTTACAGCAGAGCAAGGATCTTGAAGAAAGGTCTCACCTAGCTCAAAAGCCAATAAATATTGCTTCCTGGAAGTGATTCGGTATCAGGATATTTTGGTTAAGCTAGCTTTACCCCTGAACCAAATGAAAGTTCACGTACTGCTGTTCATATTCAGTGTGAATTCTATAATCTGTAAATTATTCACAAGAGTAGATTCCAGCTGCCGCTTTAACTTTTATACTATGTTCTAATACCAGGCAGGGATGTTAGCACCAGGTACCAGAAGAGACATCTATGATCAGAAGCTAACATTACAGCCGGTGGACAACTCGACAATTTCCCTACAGATGGGTACCAACAAAGTTGCTTCCCAGAAAGGAATGAGTGTGTATGGGCTTGGGCGGCAAGTATATGATCCCAAATACTGTGCTGCTCCTACAGAACCTGTCATTCACAACGGAAGCCAAGGAACAGGAACAAATGGTTCGGAAATCAGTGATAGTGATTATCAGGCAGAATACCCCGATGAGTATCATGGCGAGTACCAGGATGACTACCCCAGAGATTACCAATATAGCGACCAAGGCATTGATTATTAGATCCACACAGAAGGAGCGCAGTATTTAGTCCATTGTTTTTATTCAGTGAGAACCAAGCTAGCCTTGAGTAATTTTTATCTTGTCTTCCTAAAACACTATTAAGCTTATTGTACTTTTAAGAAAAATTGCCTTACATACATTCCTTTTTCCTTTTTCTGCCTCTTCCCTCAATAGTTGCCTTTTAGTGCTGTAATAGTTAAATCCTACAGCATAATCAGTAACTCGCATATGAAGTAAAAAGGAATACTGTGAAAGGGGAGTACTCTTGTACAGCCAGTTCTTGTATGCAAAGATCTATGCATTTTTACAATCTTATATTAAACTGGTATTTTCAAACAATAGAAACTATTTTTTTTTTTTTTTTACAGTTTAGTGTATCTGGTTTCTACATGGAAGACTAAACTCATGCTTATTGCTAAATGTGGTCTTTGCCAACTAAATTTAAGATGCAGCATTTTAGAAATTTACATATCAATGTTTCTACAGTATTGTTTGCTAATTTTTAAATAAAGTCATGATCAGTGTGCATTTGTGATTATATGTGTACTCATTCTCTTACCTAGCGGACAAGATCTTTTCAGAGTGGTGTTTCTAAAGGAGCATGTACAAAAGTGGCCTGTGGACATTTAGGCCTGGGTGATGCATTTGCTCTTCCTGTTTGTGCCAATGTATCAATGTAGAGTTGCTCTGTTTTCTTCAACTGTATTTATTGCTGCATTTCTCAGCATAAACTTATCCCATTGTATTTTTTATAAATAAATATTTTGTTTTGAACATTCATATGAACCACAGGCTGATTATTTTCTGGCTAGCTTCTAGATAGGTAGGGTCAGATTTTTTTTAAGTACCTTTTTCCTAGGTACTGTTACAAGGGACATTAACATTTTACTTATTCCACACAACACTGCACTCTATGCTTAAGGGGATTGAGGCTTAGGAAACCATTACACATAGTAAATGACAGGATTCAAATCATTTTCTGACCCTATTTCACTGTGACTTAGCTGGCCCAGATTCATCTTAAATTCAACTTGGAATAATCTTAAAATAATTTTTAGGAATATTGATATGAGCAGTGGGGAATTTTCCTATCTTAGGGTAAATATGAATAAGAAATATGCTAGGTCAGCCACAGGATGTGCTGCTTGATAATAAGCTACGGTTTATGGTGAAACATAAACCTTCAGTCCTGACAGAGGGAAGCACAAACAATAACTAGGTGTCATAGTGACAAAAATGCAGTCACTAAAAGAAACTTAGTAACTCTCACTTTCCGACATTGTCTCAGCCAAGCCATGTCTTCTGATAGGATTGGCTCTATCAGGTTTGGGGGCGAAAACTGTCCATTTTTTGTGAGAGATGAGGAGTATATACACATGGTTTGACGAGCCCACAAAAGTGAAGCCTATTAGCTCATCATGTCACAATGACTAGGTTTAATGCTTCTGGGAAACTGCTTGTAAAGGAAACTATTGGAGTCAAGCTAATTCAATGGTGGCATTTAAGAAAAAAGTCACTGCATTTAAAATAGACCTGAGTTCTCAGGCTGTCCTTGTCATCTTTGACTCTTCAAAGTTTAGGGGATGGAAGCCTTATATCACACTACCTCCCCTGCCATTTAAGTCAGATTGATTCTCATGAGGCTGCCAATCAACATGTTAAAATGTTTCTATTTGGTTAGAGGTTTAAAAAGGAAAAGCTCTTCCCCTCACTCCCGTCTACATAAATCTCTGAGGTCCGGGCAGAAGTATTTTTAAAAATCTGTCTCCAGGTAATTTCTCAGGTGGGGCTGTGGTTGAAAACCACTTCTTCCAGAATGTCTGCCGTAAGAGTGCTTGTGTGTCAGGATTTCTGAGATAAATTGTGTGTGCCATCATGGAATGTGATCTGGTGGAGAGACATAACAAAAAGAAAGTGGATTCACAGTCATATCAGAGCATGGAGGAAAAGGACAGAAGAGAGGGCAAGTAATGCTCAGAGGCATTGCAGAAGCATGATGCTATCAGAGCTGGGTTTTGAAGAATAAGTAGGAGTTTGCCATTAGCAAAGAGGAGGAAGAGTATTCAGAAGAAAGGAAGAGCATGTGCACCGACTAAATCATTGGTTACACTCCTGCCTGTCCTGTACATGCCCAGTTCAGGTGGTAGTTAATGTCAGAGTTTACACTTTGGGCTTTTATTGTCACCAAATCTAAGAACTGTACTTTGAAAAGTGAATCCACTCAGCATATTTCCAGGATTGGATGAATAGGGAAGTGTCCTACTCTGTATAAGAGCAACGTTCCACGCTGGACATGGTGGCACGCCTGTAGTCCCAGCTGCTTGGGAGGCTGAGGCAGGAGGATCACTTGAGCCTAAGAGTTGGAGGCTGCAGTGAGCTATGATGGCACCTGTGTGTCGCCACTATACTACAACTTTGGGAACATACTGAGACACTGTCCCTTTAAAAAAAAAAAATTCCAGAGATTTCCGCTAACAAAATCCTTAAAAAGGTTTATTTATTAGTTATGCACTTACAGACTTGCCTCAGTTCTTATATAGTGTACTTTTTAAACTGATGCATATAAACATGGTTTTAAGAGAGTTTTTCTGTCCTAATTTGTACAAAAAAAAAGGTGGTAAACTAATATGGTTCCAGTATTGTTACCTGGTCAAACAATAATGACACAGACAATGAGAAAGAATAGTTTATTAGGACTTCTTTAAAAAAGAAAAAATGCCACTAACTTTTCTCGAGTGGTCTTGTCTTCTATTCTGTAAATGGTTCTTTAGAAAGAAACGTTTTCCAGGTACAAGTCCCTAAATGGGTATCTATCTCGCAATGGCCTGGAGTTCTGTTCCCTCGTCATTCCTTAATGAGTGCTCGTCCTGCCGTGCCCTTGCATTGTTTAATTTGTTGCTCCTTTTTACAAAACTCTGAAACAAAAGAACAAGTTAGATGAGTATTAATGTGTCTGCACTGTTGATAATGTAGGGGCCAAGGGAAAACTTCTCCTTTGCCCTCTGAAGGTTTGCTGAAGAATTAACTTACAAAAGGCAGATTAACAGGCGAAATGGCATATAAATTAGCAAGCACAGCGGAGAATCACAGAGTGATTGTCTAACTATGAAATGGGGATGGGGAAGTGTGGATGATTTTTAGGGGGGTGGTAAATTACTTTTAGGGGAGTTTAATGAGCTTGAAGGATACTTAATGGCTGAGGACAAAGTCTGTTGGGCCCGCAGAGCAGACAGTGGTTTGTGACAAAAGTCTGTCCAGGTGTGTTGACTGAAGTTAGTTTTTGTTTCTGCTATATAAGTCCAGTTAATGGAAAACTCAGGGAAGGGGCCAGAGGCTGTTTTTTTCTTTGGTGAGTCTGGACTTTAGGCAGATAAGGGAATTTCATTCAGATGACAGCTTCATCCTGCACTTCGGGAGAAGGTCAGAGTCAAAGTGCCATATTCTGGAGTGTCGGTTTCTGAGTCCCAATGATAACCATTTACCAGTTCTTGGCCTTAAATTTCAGATAAATGGATCCTTAAGAAAGTTTCTCCTGTTAAAACAACTATTTTAGGGGGTAAATTTTAAGGTGGATTTTTTTTTTGCGGGGGGGGGTTAGGGAGACGGAATCGCCCTCTGTCGCCCAGGCTGGAGTGCAATGGCACCATCTCAACTTACTGCAACCTCCACCTCCCGGGTTCAAGCGATTCTCCTGTCTCAGCCTCCCAAGTGGCTGAGATTACAGGCGCCTGCCACTGCGCCTGGCTAATTTTTGTATTTTTAGTAGAGACAGGGTTTCACCATGTTGGCCAGGCTGGTCTCAAATTCCTGACCTCATGTGATCCACCTGCCTCGGCTTCCCAAAGTGCTGGGATTACAGGAGTGAGCCACCGTGCCGGGACTTCAAGGTGGATTTTTAACTGGAAAAGTAAATCAGGGGATGGGGACCTGGCTAGCTTCATACCACCATCATAAACACTTTCCTTAGAGTACATACAAATAAGTCAATAAACAAGTAAAAAGTAAAAATTGTATTTTGGCTGGGTGTGGTGGCTCACAACTGTAATCCCAGCACTTTGGAAGTGCTCTTGGGCACTCTTGGGCACTCTTGGGCAACAAGAGCAAAACTGTCTCCATAAAAAAAAAAAGTAAAAATTGTATTTTTATGTTTTATATGGAGAAGGATGAGGATACATTAATTATAAACTGTGGAAGTGGTTCTTAAAAAATTGAGTGGCTGCTGAACTAAAGAGTGCATTCAATGCTCTGTTTCAAGCTAAAAGGGCTTGAACACCTAATTTTAATGGCAACAGAATGAAAGAAAAGTATGAAAATCTATAACTCAGACAAGGAAAAGAGATGAGACATGATTCAGCTGTTAAAATATCCCTGTCTACCCAGGATAAGGCAAATAGGCAACAACTGTGTTGCAAAGGCTGTTGCAAACAGCTGCCTGCTACTTCCAGATACAAACAGTATGGGCACTCCGCTGAGGGTGTGGCTTTTCTCACACTGGTGTGCCTGGGCTAATAAAGGGCCCGAGAATTGCAGATCTGTCAATACTGGCACACATAAGTGTGCTCTCTCTAATAGAGTGGGTATGAACATCATGCTTGGAGATGCAAAAATGCTTTAGAAAAAGATCAACTGTTAAACTTCTAGACCACCCACAAGGCTACATCATGCCACGAGCACCAAAGGGACCTGAACTACTGTGTTCAGGACATCTTCTGCCCAGGGTAAGAAGTGCTGCTGCTTCTGATCAGCATTCTTGTTCAGCTTCACTTCTCCAGGGAGAAGGTTCTCAGAAAGGGAAGTGGGTTCAGCCTTGGAGAGTTCAGCCCAAATCCCACTTTCAGGCTCTGGGGTAGTAGAAGCCTCAGAGCCCTCTAGAAGACACAGGCTGGGTATGAGCCTCTTTTGTGTGCAGCTTTACAAAACTGAGATTGCGAGCGTGGATATTGCAACTGGAAATGAAATGTTTGCTTACCAGAAATTCTTCGTCCATAAAGTAGGGCTTTTCTGACGATCCATCATTTGTTTCCAGATCAACAGCAAAACACAGGAAAAGTGCATCCAGCACAGTTTCAAACACAGATAAAAAACTATGGGCTACTAAGTAGGCAAAAAAAGCTACCAATAACAGAGGGACTGCCCACACCTGGAATGCCCGATTGTAGTTAAAAGCCATGAGTCCTCCAAAAACAGTGAAACACACCACTAACACCTGTGCAAAAGAAGAGTTTGTTGAAAATCTTTATGAATCAGTTGCTTAGATGTTTTTGTCAGTTACAAGTAATGCTTTAATATACGTTCATGTGTGCAACGTGTGTGTGCACTATTGTAAAGAATGCTTGTCAGAAATTTTGGCAGAATGAAATAGAGGAAAAAATGAAAAGCTGTATCAAAAGGAAACCCAGTTAATGGTGGGTAGGAAGGTTATATGTTATTTTATCTGTGCCTAGCTTTTGTATTCATATAAATGTAATAATATCTCACAAACTTTTTATTCTGTTTTTTCACTTAACACCAAAATAAGCTTATTCACTTTAAAACTTTTTTAGAAAACCCCCCTTTCTTTTGAGACAGAGTCTTGCTCTGTCACCAGGCTGGAGTACAGTGGCACGATCTCAGTTCACTGCAACCTCTGCCTCCCAGGTTCAAGTGATTCTCCTGCCTCAGCCTCCCGAGTAGCTGGGATTACAGGCACCTGCCACCACGCCCGGCTAATTTTTGTATTTTTAGTAAGGATGGGGTTTTGCTATGTTGGCCAGGCTAATCTCAAACTCCTGACCTCAAGTGATCTTCCCGCCTCAGCCTCCCAAAATACTGGGATTACACATGTGAGCCACCTTGCCCAGTCCAGGTTTCAATACTCTTTCCATATATTCTTATTGAGAAACCCACAAACATTCATTTTCTGAGGTTAGTAGTATGTTCATTTTAGACCTGAAAAAGAATGAATCAGAATGGTAGAACTGATCACAGGTAAGAGAGTAAGAGTAGGATTAAAATTCTGGCTCTACCTATTGTAGAACCCTGGAAAGGTTATTAAACCTTCGTTTTCTCTTCTGCAAAATAGGGATACCTCATGGGATTGAGGATTAAATGAGATAAGGAAGCACAGAGTCCACTACAGAGTAAGTACTCAAGAAATATAGTTCCCTTTCAAACCAATTGTTGTGTGGCTTAATTTTCAGAATCCCAGGCTCCTTTCTGTATTTAGTCAAGATATCTCACCTTTCCTAGAAAAATTATGAAGTCTCCAAAGCAGTTAATAGATGTAAAATGACTTGAATTCTTGGACAAGATTTTGAATGCATCTTTTGCTGACGTACAGAAATCTGTCCCATTAATAGCAGTTGTAGTATATGCATTCTGAAACAGAAGAGAATTGTTTAAAAGGTAATTCTTATAATTATATTTTTAAGGCAATATATTAATACAGAGTGTTTGCAAACTAGAGTTACAATAAACCTACTCTCTCTACCCATAAAAAAATACCATTTTCAAATTCCTTTCCAGTCTGATTATACCCACATATATTTTCATATAGTGGCAGCAGATAGGAAAGATAAATAGGTACTTACGGTTAATATGAATATCCCACTACAAACATGTGGAAATGATGGGTAAAGCATAAGGGTTTTGTTTGCTTGTTTGTTTTGAGACAGTCTCACACTGTTGCCCAGGCTGGAGTGCAGTGGTGCCATCTCGGCTCACTGCAACCTCTGCCTCCTGCGCTCAAGCGATTCTTGTGCCTCGGCCTCCTGAGTAGCTGGGATTACAGGCGAAAGCCACCATGCCTGGCAATAAATTATTTTTTAATGCACAACAGAGTTTGAGGGCAGGAAGTTTAGGTCCCAGAAAGCAAGCAGGATCTAATGGTTTGTGAGAGCTGAACCCAAAGGTGCAACAGGCATGCAATTAGGCCCTTGCTAGGGAAGCGAACTCTTTCAACAAATTCAGGATTCATACTCAGTTCAACCTCAGTCAGCCATTCCAGGAAGATGGTACAGAAATCCACTACGTGCCTGGGACTGTTAAAATCCTAGGGTTTTGCAAAGGCAAAGCAACATCGCCACCTCCCAGGCCAGGGAATAGTGGAGTCCTACAGGTAACAACCACTGGAGAAGATGAGGAGCTCACAGGAAAATTTTACAGAGGACCCATGGAAATGAACAGCACGACAAACAGAATCTGTACCCTGAGAACAACCTGGAAAAAAAGTATTTAGGGAGCTATGTTTAAGGTACTAAGAAAATAGTGAAAGAAACAGTAACCATAAGGAATAAACAGAACAGTATGAAAAACGAAGAGGCAGAGTAGACAACAAACTGAATAGAAATCCTAGAAATAGGCCAGGCGCCGTGGTTTAGGCCTGTAATCCCAACCCTTTGGGAGGCCAAGGCGGGCGGATCACCTGAGGTCAGGAGTTCAAGACCAGCCTGAGCAACATGGAGAAACCCCATTTCTACTAAAAATACAAAATTAGCCAGGCGTGGTGGTGCATGCCTGTAATCCCAGGTACTCGGGAGGCTGAGGCAGGAGAATTGCTTGAACCCGGGAGGCGGAGTTTGCGGTGAGCCAAGATTGCGCCATTGCACTCCAGCCTGGGCAACAAGAGCGAAACTCTGTCTCAAAATAAAAACAAAGCTAGAAATAAAAAATATACAGTGTAACTGGTATAGTGTCATGATTATATATATTTTTTCTTTGTATAATAAGCATTTCTATGTTACCACATGGCTTTTATAATTTTAATTTTAATGCATATTCTGGGATGCACATATGTGCATGTGTACGTGCATGTGTGTAGCTGGGACATGTTGACTGTTTCAAATGTTTTGCTCTTATAAACAACCATGCGATGAACTCTTGATTTCCTGATTTTGGATAATTTCTTAAGCATAAATTCTCAGAAACAAGATTACTATATCAAAGACTACAAATGTGTGTGTGTGTGTGATTTATGTTCACATGAGATGATTTCTCAGGTCATTTTTTCCAAAGTACCTTCCCTTTATGACTACATTTCAAGACCATTTATGCCTCTTGAAATCTTTAAAAATGCTACTTGCATTGCAGATTACAACAAGAATTTAAAACTTTCCTGGGAAAATACACGAGAATACTACCTACTTGGGTTGTTGTCATTCCTTTTGGTTTGGATAAAGGATGAAAGTTTTTTGTTTCATGATATACAAATTAACCCTTTTGTACACCCCTTCAAACACATCACAAGGTAATCAGTGTGGAGTCTACTGCAGTAATCAGCCTGCCACGGTGCGGGGCCTAATAGAGTAAGTGGAAGAGATGAAGACCACTAACAAGTATAGGATTAAGAGAGCGGAATTAACTGACCCAGTTTACCAAACTCCCACTTCAAGGCCAACAAGAGAAGAATGTTTAGTTCTTAAAGACAAAAGGCTGAGCCAGGTGCGGTGGCTCATGCCTGTAATCCCAGCACTTTGGGAGGTTGGGGTTGGGGGCAGATCATGAGGTCAGGAGTTCAAGACCAGCCTGACCAACATGGTAAAACCCTGTCTCTATTAAAAATACAGAAAGAAATAGTTGGGCATGGTGGCACACGCCTATAATCCCAGCTACTGGGAAGGCAGGAGAAACACTTGAATCCAGGAAGCAGAGGTTGCAGTGAGCCGAGATCGCGCCACTGCACTCCAGCCTGGGCGACAGAGCAAGACTCCATGTCAAAAAAAAAAAAAAAAAAAAAAAGACAAAAGGCTGGAAACCATATCCCATAAGGGCACCATGCTTGCCTTAGAGATTTTCAGTCAGACATCAGATGAATTTCCTGCAAAAATGCCTTAATAGTATTCCACAAGGAACTTTTGGTTTTGGACTTACACAGAATGTGCGTGAAATTTGCTTTGAAAATCTCAAACCAGCTCTTGCTGGAAAGCTGCTCCAGTTTGGGGGCCTGAGCCTTGTGCAGGGATGTGGAAACTCATTTACTTATATTATTTAACTAGGCATCTTCAATCATCTTGGGTTTTCAAAGCCCTGATGACCAATCTATTCATTCATCCTCAAAGCACATCTGTAGGAAGGGTGGGTGAAGAATGGCATAATTGTTCCTTTACAGACTGGAAACCAAGATCAAGGGCATTTCCCCCAGGTCCCCTGGTGAATCCATGAGACAGAGACCTTTTTATTTTTATTTTTTTAATTCTAACCTTCTGGACATTACACTATCAATTTTCATTAGGAAAAATTGCTATTTAAAAGCATGGTGGTTACGGTAAGCACAGGCTCTGTAGCCAGACTGTCTCTGTGCTCAAAACCCAGTTCTACCACTGCCTGGCTGTTGGTCTTGGACAAACGATCTAACCTCTCTAAGACCTCAATTTCCTCATCTATAAAATGACTTACAGCACCTACCGCAAAGGGATGTTGGGAGGATTAAAGAACATACTCCCTGTAAAGCACACAGAAAATGTGTAATAAAGAGTGGTTATTATCATCCAGACATCACCAAAGATGATCTCATTTACAACTGGGAACACAGAAGCAACTCTTTAAGCACCTGAGGAGGTGTGGCAGGGGCCTGTGGTTGCTTTATCTGTAGGCTTTAATCCCTCACACCCACAGGGATCCAGGAAAGGGCTTTTCAGACCACATGCCAGTCCCCAGCATCATCTTACTTTGTTACGGCAACTCCACCATGTGCCG
This sequence comes from Macaca fascicularis, assembly GCF_037993035.2. Taxonomy (NCBI): domain Eukaryota; kingdom Metazoa; phylum Chordata; class Mammalia; order Primates; family Cercopithecidae; genus Macaca; species Macaca fascicularis. The sequence continues at coordinate 139,524,481 of NC_088375.1, forward strand.
CTCAGCCTCTGTCTCTGCCTCCTCTCTTCATTCAGGCCGTCTCCAGCCCACCACCCCATCACTTCCTGGCTCTAAACTTTCTAAAGTGCTTCTTGCTTCCCACAGGGAAGCACTGTTTTTGTGGGGACTTCTTTTTCTGCAGATCACTGCCTCGTATTTAATTTAGCACCATCTCTCATAAGCAATAAAAAGAGATTTCGCTCTTTGGCTAAAATAATTAAAAGTTAAAAAGATATTATACTTTCTCATGCATGTGTTGACTCCAAAGAGTTTTGGGGCCTGTAAGCATTTATCTTTTCTTACGTATCAGGCCCACGGAAAGAGGGCATTAAAACCACTCTGATAGAGAAACTATATATGCCTTCCTGCAGGTACCACACCACTAGCATTTACCAGATTCAACCCTGAGTGCAACAGAGAGATCTAGAATTAACTTCTGAATGAATAGGGGGAGGAGGGAGGAATCACTCAAGACACAGGATAGGGATTAAACATTTCTGCTGCTTCAGCATTAGCTAATTTATACTTATTCTGAACAGAAGCTACTTGTCAGGCAGCTGGAAGATGGATTGCACTAACATTTTCATCGTTAAGTCCTTGTTCTGAGCATTTGTATTTGCCTGGGATGACAGAACTCAGGATTAACGTGCCAAGGTGATCTGCAGACTCTAACAATATGTGGAAATGATTGGCCATAATAAGGATTAGGAAACACGTTTTATTGGTTGTGGAAGTTAAGAGATCCTAAAGGCTAACCTTTAAACAAGTAAGCAGGAGGTAGTGGCATTCGGCTTTTGATTTATCCCCAAAATTCAGTGTGCATACTTCTTTAGCGTCACAAAACAGATGGGTGGATATTTCTGTCTTGAAATTGAAGCTATAAACACACAAGATAGATACGAGGAAGCATTGCCAAGTTGGCGGTGGTAGTACCTCAATATTAGATCCCAATTCTCATTCCCTTGCTTGGGATTGAAGACTCCCTCCAGGTACAGGTGGATTAGTTTTCAGACTTTAACGGACTGGTCGCCTGGGAGTGTCCCAAGTGGCTGAGAAGCACTGGGGGAAGAACACAATGAGGACGGCCCTGTGTGGCTGTGAGGGCTTCAAAACAATGAAATACATAGCACAAGTGCACATGTGAGGGCCACGAAGAGCAGAACCACAAGCTGGAGGGAGAGGGGATGAGAAGGCTCAGCAGGAGAGATCAGGGAAGGCTTCATGGAAGTGGCATGTGAGCTGGCCCCAATGTTGCCTGTCTCCAGCAGGGTAGGAGGCAGCAGCAGGAGCCAGCAATGTGAGCCACAGACGTGAGCGTACCAGCAGGCACTGGGGGGCCTGAGCAGAGGAGAAATGGGAAACAGGTCTGGAAGAGTCGGGGGTCAGCCCTCGGTGGGTGGGGCTGACACAGTGTGGAGCAAGGCAGTGAAAGGAAGTTTCAGGAGGACTCATGATTTTCAGCCTGTGCCTCTGGAAGCTCTCCCAGGCTGCCCTGGGGAAGTTCAGGTCAGATCTCCCTCATGACCATCTTCCGCTGAGCCACGAAGCTCTGCACCTTCCAAGGCTCATTCCTATTCAAGCCTAGGAGACTCCCCAAGCACCTTCACAATGCCTGCGGGGCTCTGCTGGAGTTGGGTAGAAATGCTGTGTGGCCATGCAGCCATTGAGCACACCAACCTGCCAGCAGTCATAAGCCAGGGGCTAGGCCCAAAGACCGTGAGTTCTCGGGAGAAAATAGGAGCGTTAGGAATAGTAACTCCTCCCAGGCACTCTGGCTCCCCTCCACCCCTACCTCAGTGGATGCCTTAGTGATATATCCCAAATGCCTTGGCACAGACCTAACGGTAGCTACAACTTTCTAATTTCCATCTGTGGCCTTTTTCTTTTGCAGTCATTAGGCAGGTGTGCAACTTTTGTGTGTAAATAATAAATAATAATGGCATTAATCTATCACATACTATGTGCCAGGCTCTATTCTACCTCTCCCCGAACACATTCACTCATTTAGTCCTCTTAACTCCAACCCGATGAGGTAGTTAAGGAAACTAAAGCACAGAGAGGTAGTGTACCCCCGGTCCCACGCAGGTCATAGATGTTGCGTCCGTCTTCCATGAAGTAGACCTCTAACTCGTTCAGGCCCATATGCTGGAAAACATTTACTTTGAGCTGTACTTTGCGCTTTTTCTCCCAGAAAGGTCAAAATAACAAAGTGGTGTTCTCGTGAGATGCACCATTGAAAACAGCTGAGGATGTGGCAGGACGGCTCAGTGGAAAGAGGCTGGATTCCAGCCATGTTGCCTCCAAAGACTTGCAGAACGGCTTCCACCAAATCACATCATTTCTCAAAGGCTCTCACTTTGCTGCTTGGAAAAGACATCCACCAACTCCAACGTTCCATGATGCTTTATGTTTGTGCTTCGTGGCCAGCCACCCTCAGATCATCATCTCATTAGATCTCATCTGTTTTCACCACAACTCAGTGAAATAATCACCGTGGGTGGTATTATTCCCTGCCGCCTTTGTGTGTGTGTGTGTGTGTGCGCGCGTGTGTGTGTGTGTGTGAGAGAGGGAGTCTCACTCTGTCGCCCAGGCTGAAGTGCAATGGCACAAATGTACTCCAGTGTTCAACTGATTCTCCTGCCTCAGCCTCCTGAGTAATTGGGACAACAGGCACCCACCACCACACCTGGCTAATTTTTGTATTTTTAGTAGAGACAGGGTTTCACCACGTTGGCCAGGCTGGTCTCAAACTCCTGACCTCATGTGATCCGCCCGCCTCGACCTCCCAAAGTGTTGGGATTATAGGCATGAGCCACTGCGCCTGGCTGGTATTATCCTTATTTTATAGAAAATTCTAATTATTGAAGAAAATGAGATTTAAGTGTCCTTTTAGGTAAGAGAAAATCTAGATTACCTCTTTAAGTTACTTTGAGAGCTATCCAAGAATGTTAATTGTAGCTTTAACATAGAAAGAGCGTTTTTTTAACTCCTGAAATCAAATGCTTAGCCAGCACAGCTCAGCCCTTTGTCCATCATCAGCTGAGTCTGTCCTCTGACTGAACTCAACTGTTTTCTTCTTTTGGTGGCAGAACTGTGAATCTGGGTTTCTGCCGACTCTTCAAAAAGGTAAACAGAGTTTCCCTCCGTAGTGGAGGGAAGGTATTTGCTGAAAACCATGCCATGAATAGCCAGCTTTATTTCTGGAACGCCTTCCTCACAGAATTCTGATATTTATTCTCAAAGCAAGAACTACTAAAACAAACTTGAGAAACTGGACAGTGAATAAATAACACTGGCATTCATACTTTCCTCAGAACTAAAAAAATTACAGTGAAATCTGAGTCCAGATACATCCCCATACATCCAGGGGCCTTCCTTGGACCTACAGTAAAACTGGCAGGAACCGTCCTAGACCAGTTTCATCTTGAGCCCTGTTTTTATCACAAACATATGTGGAGTGAGGCAGTGCACAGCCTCTGGGCCTTCCAGGGCCCTGCATTCACCGTTCAGATCCCTTCAGGAATGCACCGGTCACCAGGATGCAAACAAACATCCAATGAGATGGTGAGGAGGGAAACCAGCCAGTCCCCTGGGGCTGCCGCCAGGTGGGAGGTGGGGTGGAAGAAGGAAGGACAAATATGAGAGCTGCCTATGAAGCCAGGAACAGGGCTGTGCTGTTTTGTTTGCTCTTTTAAAACTTTTCTTTTTGCTTAATTTTTAGAATGGCTTTATTATTTCTATGCTTATCATAAAAAAATCAAATAACACAGAGACAAAGAAGCAAGAAAGTCACTGTGATCCCACCCCTTAGAAATAACCACTGCTAACATCGCCTGGCCCTCACCCCAGCACCCCTCTGTGAATATACACAGAGGAAGAAAGGCAGGCCGGATACACTGAGCATGCGCTACAGTAATGAACTCACTCTCTCCGCGGTACTTTAAATAAAAGGACAAATGTTCATTTGACTTCAACAAAAGAAAATGAAACTAAACTGACGCTGAAGGAATACCCAAATTTCAGGCAAATTGCACCTTCACACACAAGACGTAGGTTTTAAAAAAGTTTTCTGAAACATTAGGAAGTTAGAGTACTTACTGTTTTTTTAACATAGGGTTTTAAGTTTAGGCAGTGTAGATAAGAAAGATGAGTCCTCTCACGCTTTCTCCTGCATCCTGATTTTAGTGAGTTTCATTATTCTGACTTTGCCAGGGTTTTGAACATTTATAGGCTCTTTGATGATGAAAGTCTCTACGTCTAAGTTGTTTTTGTTTGCTTTGTTTGAGACAGGGTCTTATTCTGACACCCAGGCTGGAGTATAGTGGCTCGATCATGGCTCACTACAGCCTCAACCTCCTCCCAGGCTCAGGTGATTCTCCCACTTCAGCCTCCCGAGTAGCTGGGAATGCAGGCATGTGCCACCACACCTGCCAAATTTTGTGTAGTTTTTGTACAGATGGGTTCTCGCCATATTGCCCAGGCTGGTCTCGAATTCCTGAGCTCAAGCTGTCTGCCTAACTTGACCTCCCAAAGTGCTGGCATTATAGGCATGAGTCACCGCACCCGGCCTAGTCTTTGTTTCTTAATGAGGTGTATGCAGCACTGCCACCGTGCCTGCCCCTTCACACACCTGCTGTGGACCACTGCATTCACACCATCCTGGAAGGCCCCAGTGGTTCCTCCACTCCCAGATGTGGTTCTCTCTGCTGAAATGCCTTCTGATCCTTGGCCTCTCTGTGGGGCTAATATTTGTTGAATAGATAAAGAAAGATGTTCTGGCAAACCAAGAATATCTTCTGAATAATATTTCTTCCTATGAAACCCAAATTCAATGGATTGATCCCTTTGTTCTCTCAGCAGAATGTGCGGATTAAAAGGCATCCTAGATATCACCTAGAAAAATGCTCTCATTTCACCAATGAGGAATTGGCAATCTAGATGAGGTAGAGGAAGTGACAAAGATGGAACAGGAATCAGGTGCTCACAGCCAGTGCTCTTTGTGTTAGATAAGCCTTGTCCTCCCACAAATTCAGGAAAGGCCACATTAGGCAACAGCATCTTGCTGGACTTGATCCTTCATTGATCTGCCAGCAAAGCTCTGCACTCTGCGGAGAAAGCCCACTAGAACGATGATTCCTAATGAAGAGACAGGTCCAAGTTAGAGGACCGTGTGGAAGTGTCACCTTCATCCCCCAAGCTCTTTCCCAGTTGGAGTGCTGCTACATCCTTTATTCCCATTTGACCTGTGCATAATCAGTGGTGGAAGGGAGCAAATCAGAAGCAAGGCCTGGTTTTCTGGAAGGCAAAATTAAACAGTGGACCTGTGACATGGGAAACACAGAGGATGGGGAATGTTTGGGCTATTACTGACTTCAGGCTTTCTCAGAAGGAAGATGACATAGATGGGTTTGTCGCTATTAGTGAGCGCCACTCCCTGGTTTCCTCCTCCTTACCCTTAGCCTTGGCAAGGAACTCCAGGCAGCACAGCAAAGCCAGTGGGCCACAGCTTTTGGAGTCACGAGGATGACCACATAGTAGTGCTGTCACCCTGGACATGCTCTTCATCCTCTGGGGCTGTTTCCTCATTTGTACAATGGGGATAATACCTACCTAATACACAGAGTCCTAGAGAAGATAAACCGAGACTGTGTAAGCCAAATGTTTACCATGCTGCCCGGCATACTGGGCCAAAGTGGATGTCTATGGGACTTACAGACTTTAGAAGGTTGGTTCCTTTTTTTTTTTTTTTTATTTGGAGTCTCACTCTCTCACCCAGGCTAGAATGCAGTGGTGTGATCTCGGCTCACTGCAACCTCCGCCTCCTGGGTTCAAGCGATTCTTCTGCCTCAGCCTCCTGAGTAGCTGGGAGTACAGGTGCGTGCCACCATGCCCAGCTAATTTTTTTTTTTTTTTTTTTTTTTTTTTTAGTAGAGATGGGGTTTAACCATGTTGGCCAGGATGGTCTCGATCTCCTGACCTTGTGATCTGCCTGCCTCGGACTCTGAAAGTGCTGGGATTACAGGCCTGAGCCACTACGCCCAAAGATTTTTTTTTTTTTTTTTTTTTGAGACGAAGTCTTGCTCTGTCGTCCAGGCTGGAGTGCAGTGGCGCGATCTCGGCTCGCTGCAAGCTCCGCCTCCTGGGTTCACACCATTCTCCTGCCTCAGTCTCCCGAGTAGCTGGGACTACAGGTGCCCGGCATCACGCCCGGCTAGTTTTTTGTATTTTTAGTAGAGATGGGGTTTCACCGTGCTAGCCAGGATGGTCTTGATCTCCTGACCTCATGATCTGCCCGCCTCGGCCTCCCAAAGTGCTGGGATTCCAGGCATGAGCTACCACGTCTGGCCGATTAGTTCTTAAGAGAATGTCAGCCTTCTCTGATTTGAGGCCTTGAACTGAGGAAATGGTGGGAGAGAGATGGAGAGCAGAAACTGGAACATTCGTGTTTTTCATGTGTTCCATGTTTTGGGGAGATCATTTCAAGTCAGGTGCATGCGTCTCCACAAGCACACTGTTGGGGAGCCTAGGGGTGGGGAAGCCAGAGCCGCCCTGCCAGGCTGCTTGGGGAAGGCCTAGTGACAGAGAGCCTGGCCAGAAATCCAAAGTCACTGGCTGCTGGGAATAACTATTGTTTGGTAACACAGCTTGGTCCACCTTGCAGAGAAAAACGTTTATAATTTAAAGGCATTTGCTTCAGAGACATTCACTGTAGTAATATATCTTTTCTTTCTCTTGAGATGGGGTCATGTAACATTACCCAGGCTGGCGTTGAACTCCTGTGCTCCAGCAATTCTCTCGCGTTGGCCTACCAAGTAACTGACTATAGGTGTATGCCACCACACCAGTTTTTTTTTTTTGTTTTTTTTGGTTTTTTTGGTCATTAAAAAAAAAAAAGCAGAACATTCAATTTACCATCTTAGCCATTTTTAACTGTAGAGTCCAGTAGTGTTAAGTATATTCACATTGTTGCAACAGATCTCTAGAACTTTCTCATCTTGCAACATTGAAACTCGATAACCACTAAACACTAATTTCCCCTCTCCCTAGCCCCAGTGCCCTTTAAACATTGTGTTTCCATGATTTTTGACTACTTTAGATACTTCAAATACTGCGTGATTTTATTCATACAGTATGTCTACTTTTACTGTATTTGTCAAAGACAGTATTTTGACTACTACATTCAGCATTTGAAGTATCTAAAGTAGTCAAAGTACTGTCTTTGACAAATACAGTAAAAGTAGACAAACTGTATGAATGGAATCAGTATTGAGGCTGAGAGAGAAATCTTACTGTATGGATGATTGGAAATACTGAATGGAATCATACAGTATTTGTCCTTTGTGACTGGCTTATTTACCTTAGCATAATGTTCTTGGGGTTCATCTATGTTGTAGCATATGACAGGATTTTCTTCTTTTTTTAAGGAAAAGAAGAAATACACTTGGCTACATAATATTCTACTGTATGGCTATATCACATTTTATTTATCCATTCATCTGCTGAGGGCACTTGGGGTGCTTCCACGTCTTGACCGTTGAGAGGATGCTGTGATGAACACGGGTGTGCAAATAACTCTGAGATCCTGCTTCGAATTCTTTTGACTATACACTCAGAAACAGAACTGTTGGATCATATAGTATTACAGACCCATTTTTAAGTTTTTGAGGAAACTCCATACTGTTTTCCATAACAGTTACAACATTTTACATTTCCACCAGCAGTGCACAGGGTTCCAACTTTTCCATATCCTCACCAACACTTATTTTCTGTTCTTTTGATAGTGGTCATCCTGATGGGTGTGAGGTAATATATGGCAGTTTTGATTTACATTTTCCTAATGATTAGTGATGCTGAGTGTCTTTTCATATTGGCTATTAGTATAGCTTCTCTAAAGAAATGTCTCTTCAAGTCCTTTGCCTTTTTTTTTTTTTTTTTTTTTTTGAGATGGAGTCGCTCTGTCGCCCAGGCTGGAGTACAAGTGGCGCAATCTCAACTCACTGCAAGCTCCACCTCCCAGGTTCACGCCATTTTCCTGCCTCAGCCTCCCAAGTAGCTGGGACTACAGGCGCCCGCCACCATGCCTGACTAATTTTTTGTATTTTTAGTAGAGATGGGGTTTCACCGTGTTAGCCAGGATTGTCTTGATCTCCTGACCTCGTGATCTGCCCACCTCAGCCTTCCAAAGTCCTGGGATTACAGGCGTGAACCACGGCACCCACCCTTTTTTTTTTTTTGAGATGGAGTCTTACTCTGTCACCCTAGCTGGAGAGCAATAGCATGATCTTGGCTCACCACAACCTCTGCCTCCCAGGTTCAAGCTGTTCTCCTGTCTCAGCCTCCCAAGTAGCTGGGATTACAGGCATGCAACACCACGCCTGGCTAATTTTTGTATTTTTAGTAGAGATGGGGTTTCACCATATTGGTCAGGCTGGTTTCGAACTCCTGACCTCATGATCTGCCTGCTTCAGCCTCCCAAAGTGCTGGGATTACAGGTGTGAGCCACCACGCCCGGCCGTCCTTTGCCCATTTTTAAATCGGGTTATTTTTGTTGTTGTTGTTAAATTGTAGAAGTTCCTTATGTATTTTGGACAGTAACTTCTTAGCATATATAGTTTACAGTTATTTTCTCCTATTCTGTAGGATGATTTTCACTCTCTTTTCTTGGATGTGTAGAAGTTTTTAAGTTTGATGTGGTCCCATTTGTCTACTTTTTATTGTGTTGCCTGTGCTTTTGGTGTCATATCCAAGCAATCACTGCCAAATCCAACGTTCTGACACTTTTCTCCTGTATTTTATTCTAAAAGTTGTATAGTTTTAGGTCTTTTAGGTCTTTACTTCATTTTAATTTTCCCATATAAGGTAAGGGTCCCACTTCATTCTTTTACTTATGGATATCCAGTTTTCCCAAGATCATTTGTTGACGAGACTGTCCTTTCCCCATTGTGTGGGCTTGGCATCTTCGTCAAAAACCATTTGGCCATATATGCAAGGCATTATTTCTGTGCTTCCTATTCTGTTCGTGGCCTATAGATCTATGTAGCACAGTGTATCTATGTTTATGCCAGCACCACACCATTTTCATTACTGTGGCTTTGTAGCATGACAGATGTTTTCTTTCTGAACCTCAAAGACTATTTGTCCCTCCCATTTTAGCCTCCTCTCTTCACTGGATCTTCTGCTCAGGAAGTAGTTTCCCTTGCAGTCAGTTCTAAGTGTGGTTAGAGCAGGTCCAACGAGAAAGGGCAGCTCCTTTGAGCGAGTATTTCTTTTTCCTTTATTACCTCCCTGCTCCTTTTGGTATATGTTAAAAAGCTGTGTGAAGGCAGCATGAACCCAGGGCTGATACTGAGGCTGTTTGGGTCCTCATACTCATTCTTCAATCCACGGACACACGTGGAAGGTCTGCTTTGGCCACGCTCCAGGCTGGGGACTGGGGACAGGGCACTAAGTGAGGTCAGGAGCCTCGTGTTCTTTGAGGCCTAACCAAGTTTCTCTGTTGTTGCTTTGATGGAAGCGAGACGTGGGCATGGCACACACCCAGAGCGCCCCTCTCCACCCGCACTGGGGTGCATCCTGATGAAGTCATTCAACCTCAGCTGTCTCATTCCTGGGATGAATGCAAGTCTAGCAAATGCTCTCTCTACCCCACCCACGCCAACTGAGGCATTCCATAGAAGGCAAGAGAGGGAAGAGGAAACCACTTGAAACACTGTCAAACCTGGATCCACTTGCCAAAACTTTTGGGAACTTTTTCACCCCACCTAGATAAGAAAGCTATTTGAAGCAAAATTCTCTTAGCCACTTCCTCTTCTACTTTTCACAAACTTGTGTCTCAAATGTCTGTAGAGATGGGACTCTCAACAGAAGGAGGAATGTCCAGCCACCCCTAAGACATGTATGATGGTTGGCTTCACTCTCTTTGCTTCTGTTTCTCCCCCTTGTGTATTTTCTCCTTTCTCTTCTCTCCACATTCCCCATTCAAGCAGGACTCAGGCTCTGTGCTCATTCCCCCAGTTAAGGTTAGGGGGCCAGGTGGGGAGTGGAGGCAAGAAGACATCCAGTCTTCAATTCTCACTGGCTTTTGTTTTCCAAAATTTAGGCTCTTTAAGCCCTTACCTGCCAGGGGAAAAGGTGAAGAAGGAGGTTTCCCAATACAGACCAAACACCTTGGAGTAGCAGGCGAGTGTGCAGGTTTCCTCCAGCCTCACATTAGAAGCCTCACATTAGAAAATGACACTCTCCTGGGCTAGGGGAGGAGGAAACAAAGGTCTATGGGTCTTGTCCAGGTCTGCCCCTCACCTTTTTTTTAAACACAGCTTGGAGAACTGGCAAGGCTCTTCTATGACCACTCCCAGGTTCCTGGTTTGCCTGGGAGTGAGGGGGTACCAGAGACATGGGGCTTCTAGGTGACCAGGACAGTTGGTCACCTAGTGCTAGCATATCAAGGCAGATAGGACCATGGGTGACCATAGGTAAAACATTCCTACTTCCCAAGCTGGGCCTGAGGAGCCATAAAGATGGGAAGATGATGTCTCAAGGGCAACCTATATCTACTAATGTCTGGGGACACCTGAAACCTCATATATCCCCAAGGAGGGGATAGCTCAAGAATAACAAATTAAGTTTTCCACCCGTCCAGTGGAATGAGAGCTCAAAGTTAGAAATTAGGTTGAGAGACATGATACAATATCATCTGCACATCTGAATCTGTGGCTGCTCTTCATAGCACGTGGAAGTCATTCAAAGATGAGACTCAGGTGGTCGTGGCCTGGGGCATCATGTGAGTCCTGCTTGTAGTAGGACATGACTTAGTGAGTGTTAAATCAAAGTGGCATGTATTTCTTCAGCCACAGTGACTCACGTCTCCTTTCATATGCTTTTTTCTTTTTATGAATGCATTCTCTAGTCTCTGGCCAATCATCACTTCCTTCCTCCAACAAGTCTCAATGCCTTAGGACAAATAAGAATGACAGCTGAGGAATGTGCCCACAGTCACTGCCTTGCTTAGAAGAGCGTGGACTTCAAAGTGGGCAGTTAGACCCCTCGGACAACAACTGTTCCAGACAAAGAGAAATGCCCCAAAGAATCCTGCTCTCCATCCTAAGGGAAGAGGACATTGGGGGTAGGAGCTACTTAATGGTTTCATTTCATTTTCCACACTAAGTGAATTTGGGAAACGTTGAAGCTAATCTATCCTCTTCACATTTCTTGAGCACTGGGGGTAATGTTGACAACTTAGGTTGGAAAGTTCCCTTTTCCACTCTGAGGCACCTCCCCACCTAGCCCTTGCCTAGCTGTGATCACAGATGACAGCCTGGCCCGGCCTAGCCCAGGCAGCGTGGTGTCCACTGCACACACTAACCTGTGAGTGGGAGGGCATAGGAGGAGTCAGCCTGAGCTGCCAGATCCCCACATCCGAACACTGCTCGTCAGAACACAGTGTATTCACATGTCACCTGCTTCCTCCTTTATGAGGAAACTGGATGTGCTGATTCAAAGGTGGATTTCTTAAAGTTAAAAACCTGGGCGGTCTCCCTCAGCCTATTTCCAGTGTACCTAGAACATGTCATCACAGGAAGGCACAAAGAACATAAAGGGGTTGCTTCATGTTCCACATGGGGTTCAGACTTGTGAAAGAAGGCTCAGATTTACAGAAATGGTGACTCCTTGGATCAGCTGACCTTTTAAACTAGTGTTGTTGGAAACAGTCCCAGTTGCCTTTGCTACCATTAATAAAGGGTGAGACCCCAAACTTTCCAGGATGCAAATGTTCCTCACCCTTCTGCCGCCATGAGCATGGGCCTGTCTTCCATGCTGCCCAAGAGACGGGGGAGATCTACATAGAGTTCCGCCAAAAGGTACCCCAGGGCAGCTCATGTAGACATACTGTGTAAAGTGACACACCTGTCTGTCCTCCAGGAGGCTCAGAAGGGCAAGGGAAGAGAAGATGCAGAATAGGGAAGGGAATCAGAATGAGCTCTGTCCACCGTGTAATCTGGTTGAGGCATTCAAGCCCTCTGGACCCCAGATTCTGAATTATGAGAGGAGGCTGTTCCATGATCTCTAAAGTTCTGGGGTTCTGAGTCCCTACCCTGTGGAAGGAGTGCCCTAGTGGACTGGTGAAAACCTGGGTTTAAATCCCAGTGTGGTGCTAGTCTTGATTTCCCTGGCTTTGTGTTTCTGTGGTCAGGGACTTCCTTTAGGCTAATGCCTCTCATTTGTTTCAGGGAAGGAGGTGAACTTAAGGGACTGGGCAAATTTGGAGGGAGCAGCAGAGTGCAGGCGGGCTCAGGCCCTTCCTCACTGTCTTTCGGGAACCACCTGTCACCAGGAACCTACTTTCTCAGATCCACAGAGAGGTTCACCTTGTTGGATGGGCCTGGTGAAGGGTGAGTTGGTCATTCTGATTCAGGGGTAAAACATTAACAACTGACTTGCCTGCAGCTGTTCCTGTGGTAATTTTCCAATCAGATGATTTTGTATTCAAGGTGATATTTTAAATCTTCATCTGTTTGACTCTTGCATCTCACAATTATTCAGAACTTGGACAAGGAAGAGGAAATGACTTATTGGGACTTCAAAACCTCAAGAGTCAGCTCTGTTACTTTCCTCCTGTCTAACCTAGGTCAGGTTACTACTTAAGCTCTCTGAACCAAAGTAGTATCATCTATTTAAAAAATACTACACAGGCTACTTTGTGAGGCTATGGGTAGTTAAAACACACAAAGTAGAACAGTACCCGGTATCTAGTAAGCGCTAGTGAGTGGCTGGTATTCTTGTCTTCAGGAGCAGCACACTCAGGAGGAAGTCAAAGTCATTGGCACTGAGCACTCGATTGCCTCGCAGGAGCTCCTAATTGCCTGAGTGCCCTCATATAACTTTCCCTCCCTTTCTCATGCAATAATTCATTCAACAAACATTACTTGCCTCTCCCAGAAGGCACTGAAATTTCATGTCAGGAAGCACTTCAGAGTCCAATTTAACATGGCAGCTGCTCACCGGGCCTTACCTCAAAGGATTGAGCACTAAGGCCCACTTGGAGAAGACGGCTTTGAGCCTTACCCTCCTGAGCCCTGAGTCTTGTAACATGCCCAGAGCAGGTGGGAGCTAGGCTCCAGAGAGGCTGCTCCCAGGAAAGCCACACTAAGCCATAGCCATATGCCTAGCAGCTTCTGAATCAAGCACCGGGAAACATGAGGATTCAGTTTGTTTTCTCCCAGACAGCCTGGGGCCTCTGACAAATAGGTGTCTTAATTCCTTTCTATCTAAAGCCAGGGTAGTAGCATTTGCCATGCAACAGTTGGGTGTGGAGATTACCATTGTCTATAAATGGGCCTTAATGCAAACTATCATATTGACACACATGTGAGCTTCGTTCTGAAGCATGCACACATGAGGCATCTCTCCAGAGCTCTCACCATCAGCTGGCTGCCCAGAATAGCTCTAAACCAGTCAGCGGGGGTGGAGGATTCAGAACCACTGCTGTCGCTGAAAGAATGGCTGTCTGGATGCTCTGTGATGAGACTACCTATTATGGCAATGCCAGCTTCTGAAAGAACTGTTTCTTCTTAAGAACCTTTACATCATTTTCCTAATCTAGTGAGATAAACTGCACAATATTTTTACTTTTTTTCTGAGATGTGCATGCTGCTCTGGGAGAGGAGAAAAGAGGAGTCACTGGAGATCTGCCAACTGGCTTGGGATGAACCGACCAAACCTGATGTGGAAAAGTCATTGAGTGCTTTAGCTATTGATGGACTATGAGAAAGAGAGTCATTGAAACAGAGCTAACTGCAAGGAAAGAGGTGGGGGAAGAGAACGTTTGGAGATACTACAAAGTTGAGTCAGCCGCAAAGGTTTAGAAGACAGAGACCAACATTATGTTCACTAAAAACAGTCTTGGCAGGCAGAGCAGGTTGGGGAGAGGCACTATGAGGTAAGAAGGGGAGAGAGGTGTATATTTCCCCAGAAGCAGCAGGTTTTTCTCTGCCCTGATCTTCAGAAGATTGTCTGGGACCTTTCTAACCAGTATATTCGTTAGTCAGAAAGACAGGAAGCTGCTGGCATTTCTGATCAAATAGCAACAGGCAACAGTCTGTACATGTACTTACTAAATCTTATCTAGAGGGATGACAAAGGAAAGTAGGCTGCACGCTTTACACACTGCATCAAAGTGCATTGGGGTCACTTGGTCCCCTCCTCAAGGGGATGCAGCACAGATCCATCAGGCTCCCAGCTATCTTGCACAATAGCCCAAGGCAGAAAAGGGCTGTGAAAGGCATTGGACATTACAGTACACTCCCACTGTTGAGAATGATCGAGGTGCCTGGCATTTGACCAGCATCTCATTACCAGTTATTTTATTTTATTTATTTATCGCTATATATTACAGCAGCACTACCGGCAGGATTGCTGTAAGCAGATACAGATAGATGGCTCCTCTTTGTTCATTCACATTCTCAGACAACTCTACCAGATTCTGGTGCCTAAAAACTGAGGCAACATGAAACATCACTGAGTTTTGTGGTTCTAGGATAAGTCCTTACCATGGATACAAGGTATATCATGAAGAGAAATGAGCCTGTCATTTTGGAGCACCACAGGAAAACAAACAGCTCATACTGTTTTCCATTCTACCCCCATTTCCCACACAAAGCATCTCATGGTTTTGGTGCAGCGGGGTGGCATTCTGCATGCCCCCAGCTCTGGGCTGGATGCCATGACAAGGGTCAAAATGCCACACAAGAACCTTGGGGGTCACTGAACCTAACCCTTTCATATTGCAGAAGCTCAGCAAGGTTAAGGGACTCACCCAAGTTACTCAAATAATGAAGAGGCAGAGGCAAACTGCTGCTCTACCTGACTGAAGTCATTTTTACCTGGAAGCTTCTCCCAGGAGACTGGTACAGATACGGTGGTTCTCAGACTTCTGACACTAGCCCACAGCTCACTGCCTATACCCATTCCCACTTCTGCTGGAAGAAGAACAAAGCATTGAAGAGGAATGCAATGCTTAAAGTGATTTAAAAAAAATAGAATGGATAAACAAAAGGCCGGGCTTATACCTGTAATCTCAGCACTTTGGGAGGCCGAGGCAGGTGGATCACCTGAGGTCAGGAGTTCAAGACCAACGTAGCCAACATGGAGAAACCCTGTCTCTACTAAAAATACAAAATTAGCCAGGCATGGTGGGGCATGCCTGTAATCCCAGCTACTTGGGAGGCTGAGGCAGGAGAATCACTTAAACCCGGGAGGCAGAGGTTGCGGTGAGCCGAGCTCACGCCATTGCACTACAGCCTGGGCAACAAGAGCGAAACTCTGTCTCAAAAATAAATAAATAAATAAATAAATAAATAAATAAATAAATAAATAACCAACCAACCAACCAAGAACTGAATAATCAAGAGAAGTAAAATGTCAAGACAAGAATGACTGCAACTGAACAACATGGTCAACTCAAGGCAACACTAGTGGTAGCAAAGTGTTCTTTTCCCAATTTGCAAATCCCACTGTCTGCGTGCGTACATTCACAAATTTTGCAGGGTCACCAGGCATTGCCTCAGCGGCTAGATGTCTGAAAAGAATGAGTCTGAGTCCTTAAGAAACTACGTTAAGACACCAATTTGGGTTCATAAAGAACACATTTTAGTAAACTTTAATAACACATGCTCTACTTTATTGACGGGCAAACAACTCCCTGTTGTATGCAAAAATGAAAAATCTATGGAATTCTGCTATTTGCCTATAAAAATTGAAAAAAGGATTTTCTAGAATGTTCAGATCAGTTTGGAACCATCAGGAAGAGTCCTGGGGCTCACCGCTGGGTTTCATACTTAGAGGAACATTGACCTAAAGCCAACATCATGGCTGGGACAGATGCCTGTGTCCACAATGGACAAGAGATGTGCACTTAGGGAGACATTTTCATGAGGAACTGTGTGCAGACCCCATAAGAAACAGTAAGTACGCCATTCTTGCTGAGGGCTTAGCCTGTAGTCTCACAGCGGGGTTCTTAGCCAGGCCCCTGGACAGTGCTGGGAGGGAGAGGGGAGGCTGTAAGGCCCTTTTGCCTGAAAGTCTCTGAGAACAGCCAGCCAAGACTCCCAGACGCTTTGACCACTAACTTGCCTGACGAAAGGAGGAGGGGCCAGGCCACCCTGACCAGCCTTTTCTGGATGGATAACTGCTTGATTACAGTTATGGTGAGTTCATCATCTTCATTGCTCCTTCACCTTTCCTGTCCTCCTCCACAAAAGTCTGCTGTGTAACAAGACGCGCTTTGCCAGCTCTACTTGTACGGACTCTGGCTTTGCAAGGAGCAGAAAAGAACATCCCCAGGTGGCGGTCATGAGTCCTCCTCCGGCTATTTTAAAAATGCACAGTGGTTAAGGGCTTGGGCCTGGAGGCAAAACAGACTTGGATTCAAATCCTAGATCTGCCACTATGTGCCTTCTCTAAGCCTCAATCTCCCTATCTGTAAATTGAAGACACTATCTCGGAAACTAACAACTGGCCACAAATGGTGGCTCATGCCTGTAATCCCAGCAGTTTGGGAGGCCGAGGCAGGTAAATCGCCTGAGGTCAGGAGTTCGAGACCAGCCTGGCCAACATGGTGAAACCCCGTTTCTACTAAAAATGCAAAAACTTAGCACGTGGTGTCATGTGGTCCCAGCTACTCCAGAGGATAAGGCAGGAGAATCACTTGAACCCGGGAGGCAGAGGGTGCAGTGAGCCAAGATTGTGCCACTGCACTCCAGCCTGGGCGATAGGAGCAAAAATCCATCTCAAAAAAAACAAAACAAAAACAAAAAACCTAACAACTGATATAATGCAGGAAAAGTGCTCAGCATACCACTGGCAAAACAGTTGATTGCCAATACCCACAGCTGTTACTGCTGTCGTTAGTAGCTGGTGATCTCCAGTGGGTACTCTATACTCAGGTCCACTTCTCCTAGGAAATTTCCCCTAATTACAGAGTCAAATGACCTCTCCCAAAGACCAAGATTTTCCTTTTCTGAACTTCCACAGCCCTATCCCAATGCTTAAACATGCGCTTTTCTGTACAGTCATATGTCTCATGCATATGCCCCTTACTGGCCCCTGTCGCCCGACAGCTAGCTTGTCAATTTCTTGGAGGCCTGGCTTTTGCACCATACAGTAATGACTCTGTATCACCTCTATATCGCCATGGTCCTTGTCCTTATTATACCCAGGTAGAAATAGTCTGCATACAGGATAAACACATGGTTGCTGGATGAACACATGTGTGAGGTGAACATGTAATTTTTTTCAGTATGTACACACTCAGTATTTATGATATAGGGAGAAAAGTAAATGAGAAATTATGAGATTGAGAGTTTCATTCCCCACCTCGCAAGTGAATGCCTGTGCAGCCTTAGGCTGGGTGTTTGCAAAATGCAGCAACTGCCACCTGTCTCCCTACTAGGATTTAGTGAAGATGGATTAGGCTTTTAAGAAGCAGTGGGAAAACCCAACCAGCTCCTTGATGTTAAATAAAGACGAGCATCTGAGTTTTGATGGTAACAAATGGATCTCATTCTCTTTTAGTATTTCCCAGCTCCTATTCCACAAAATGAGGAACATAAAATAGGGTTCAGCCTTTTAAAATCTGATTTCCAGAGACAGAGATGCCACAATGTCCCCTAGTAAGTCATTCCAATGCAAGGAAATTTCTGAAAAGGTGAATCTAAATTCCTTTTCTCACTTTATGCTCACTTTCCTTTGTCCACTGCCAAATGAGGCTGACAGTTGCTCTGATTACCATTTACAATCATCTTTATTCTTAAATATTTTTATTTCACTCTGCTTTCCAGTAGTCGACGTAGACCAGAGGTGACCCTTCCTTCTCCATTAATATTCACACCAGTTCTTGTTTTTTCATTCTTCCTCCTCTTCCCAATCTCCTGAACCTTAGGCCTCTGAGCATCACCCACATCAACTGGCACCACCCAGTTCTACAGGAGTCACCGCAAGGAAAAGACACTATGAAGCTGGTTTAGCCACAGCCTACTGCACAGGCACCATGATTAGAATCTGGAAGACCTATCCCTGTTTGCACCACTGACTCACTACACAAGCTGGATCAAGGCTGGCTTAGTTTTTCTGTGAATCGGGGATCATTATTCCCATCGACACATCTGTTATATGGAGTCATCACCTTTAGGATGGTCATTATGGTTTGGTTAACATTAGTGTCACTTATGAGTTTGGAAACATTTGAATTACCAAGGGAAATGGTCCTGGATTAATTAAGGTGGTGAAATTTCAGAAGGGAGGAAAATACGTACCTCAGGATAACAGGGCAGAGAAAACAAATGTGAAAATGGGACCAGAGGTTTTCAAATGTGTTTTAGCAGCAGAGACCTGTCCTCAAATGAAACCTTCAGTACACTCCCACACTCCCACCCCTAACCACATAAAGCGGAGTTGCTCTGACTGCAAGGCCGGGCAGTATAGGCATGGTATGGGGCCAGGGTCCACCCTTCCTCTACCTTACCCATTTCTCTGCCCTCCTAACGTGGTGGTCCCCACAGTGTCCACAGGAGCCTCTAGGCTTCCAGGGGCCAGGATGAAAACCATGAGTGAAAGAGGGATGCAGAAAGTACCTGAATTCCCGTAATACAGTGAGAGGGAATGACAGGTCAACCCCGGGGCCTCGTATGGCCATATGGCCAACATATTTGTATATCAATGGTCTCATTCATTGCTTTTATCTTTCTAGTCTATTTATATGTTTCTTAACCTTTATTTTTCATGCATATATATTTTATCATAGTTAATACATTTTTGCAATGCATCTCAAAATATTTATGAAGTTGGTGTCTGGATACATATACAACAGCTATAACATCTAACACCATGACAAATGTATTCAAAGGGTTTGGACTCACTTGTTACATATACCCCCCATTCCGAAAGGTCCTATGGTATTTGATTGTGTTTTACACATGCTGGTTTATAGTAATCCAAATGAAAACTAAATATACTCTAAAATGTTCTCCAAGATTATTAAGAGCCTAAAATAGACCTTACTATAAGAAGGCTACATTTTTCCCTGAATAATGAAAAGTATTATAAATACCACTTGTAAGACATTAAACATAGATGGTCTAATTAGTCCCTTTACTTCTAAAGGTAAATTTCTTAGGGAGGGGGCAATTATAAGAAGTACTTTTCTAAGTGAGATTTCTGTGAATGTTCAAATTATAAAACAGCCTGCTAACTTACAAAAATACTGCTTTGTGTAAATTTGACTAAGGACTATTAAAATCTCCTAAATGCTCTAAAGAGAAACACAACGTATTTAAATTTCCATTAATTTGAAAAATTCAGGAGAGGAAAAAAATCCAAAATCCAAACAATTGCAAGATATAATTTTTATAAGTTTAAAGGCATATTTATAGCTTGAAAAGGGAAGACTGGTGAAATCTATGAAAATTAGGGAGGCAATTCTTTTCCTAGTTCAGGAAAATTATAGTTCTTAGAGAAGGCACTGAAAATCAGCTCTTAGTTGATATACATTCATTATGCTAGGGTTTCTAAATACTCCCTCTCCTCTTTATTTCTGAAAAGAGAAAAACTTTCTTTTAAAATTTGAAGCGTGGTTTTAATGGCCTATGGTTCTAGGGTAGGGTCTGCAAACTACAGCCCAGGAGCCAGCTCCATCACACTGCCCGCTTTCCTCTACAGGAGCTAAGAACAATTTTTACAATTTTACAATGGTTGGGAAAAAATCAAAATCAAAAAAAGAATATTTCTTGACATGTAAAAATCATATGAAATTCAAATGTCACTGTTGATAAGTTAAGGTTTACTAGAACATAGCCATACCCATTCATTGACATTTTACCTATGGCTGCTTTCCTGCCATGATGGCAGAATTGAGTGGTTGTGACAGAGAGACTGGTCTGAAAGCCTAAAATGTTTACACACTTTGGCCCCTTAGAGAAGAATTTGCCAAACCTTGACCTAAGAGATGGAGGCCACCTTTGGACCCTTCTGTGTGTTCCTGAGGCAAGAGGTAGGAGACGTACCTGGTTGAGATGGAGCAGGTATTTGTCAAGACACCAGAAACAGCTGTAGCAGCATCGGAACAGGTACCTCGACAATGCACCATGCTGCTGGATCAGGTTGAGACCAAAGGAACAGAGTCAAAAACAACACAGGAAAGAAGACAAGGAGGCAGTTTCTGAGGAAACACAGTTTTCACTTATGCACCTAGGGAAACACTGGTGGCGTGGGAGAAGTTCTTATTTTGTGCATACTACTACTACTACTACTACTAATTATGGTTCTAGTATTATTGAGGAGAAACGTTTCTGTCTTGTGGACTTATATGTTAGCGGTGCTATTAGGGAGGTTAGTCCATACTGAACAGCAAAAGAAAAGCAGGTCTTCTGGTTCCAGTTAAAAAAAAACCTCTCTTCCCCCTTCATCTGCCCTTAAGTGTCTGAAATGGTACACTTGGCTTTTTCAAACCAAAGTTTATATTCATGAAAAATTCACATCCCAGAAACAAAAAAACAAATAATACACTGTAGATACTAGTTATGTGCCCACATAAATAAAGAATCAAGTTTAACTTTGGAGGACATAAATGCTGTAGTGAGAGTTTTTTGGGGGGACTAAAGTTCGAGGGATAAATTACTCCTTTGAAATATAACTTGAACTTGTGCATAGCTCAAGAATGAATACTTTCATGAACCTCTTGGGGGAGGGGTGCTTGGCGGCACCCTACCCACTCCCCAGAGTGAACACATCCCTGGAAACAATCCTGAAATAGCCTAGGATGAGGACCCCAGGAATAACTCAGCCTTATATGGCCATTTTCTCATCCCAATGTGAATTCAATTGGATGAAACTTGATCTGGACACTTTTCAGCCTGGCTGTGTTGGTGAATGAGCCTATTGAACTAGGGAAAATCACACGGTGGCTGTGTGAAACATTTAAATTGTAGACACAGTGCTGGCCAGTAAGGCTGCTGAGGAAGAAATTGTTTTTTAACCTAAGAAAGGACACATTTTCCCAATAGTGACATCACTAAAAGCAATTCTGGCCCTTGGTCCTTGTGGAATCTGGGAAGTGATAAATAACCTTTTAGACCACAGTCAGAGAGACCTTGGGCCTTCCACTGACTTCTCTTTTAGATTTATGAAAGGCTGTATCCCCAGAGAGTTTAAGATGCCTAGCTTTAGGAGGGACAGCAAGCTCCTCGCTGCTCGTTAATTTGTGATTATTACTAATGCACGCACAAACATATCACAAATAGACTTAAAATAAAATGCTGTCCTGTTCTTCAAGAAATCCTGCAAGTTTCCTAAGATTGAAGGATTGACTTCAAAATGCAGGAGCCAAAAGTAGTTAGTTTTGTCCTGGATATGGAAATGCCTCTTCAAGTCACCAAAATGTGGCCAAGCAAAATATTAATAGAAATACAAGAAAATGTTCTACAATCAGGGGCAACTGCTTAGCATGCATTTCCAGATAAGGAAGCCAGATAATTTTATGTGTTAGCCAATCAATTGCTTCTAATTGATAAACTAACTTTAAACCTTGATTATAGATTTTAAAATATCAACAATTCAGATATCTTTTTAAAAAGCAAATGAAAACAACTCTAAAATATAATGTAAACCTATTGGTAAAATTTCCTGAATTTACTAAGGACACATAGCTATACCCAAAAGGTTGGAATCAGGTAAGTTTGTGAAACTGACCAAGTCACCAACTCTGAGGTGGTGACGGGGGAGAGATTAACATTGTGTGAGAACAGAAGAGTTGGGAAAAGTCCTGTCTCCCCTTGTTTGGCAGGCCAGAAATACCATGAGAACAGCTGTTTTCCTGGTGTTCTGGTTTCCACTGGCATTCATAAGCAAATGTGCATGGAAATAAAAACTAGGGAGGAGAAATCCCCCGGGCACAAAAGCCCTACAGTTTTCTGTCCTTTGAGCTTAGATGTAGGTCAGCTTGTCCATTTCTCACTCTCAAGCGCATGTGTGCACACGCATGTGTACACACACACACTCTCACACACACACTCATTCAAACCCTCTCCTTTTCTCCCTCCTCACTCCTCACACACACCGGGAATTTCCCATGACAGCTCTGGGAAACACAAAAGGCAGGCAGTATTTCAGCATTAAAACAGAAATGAACACATATTATTCCTATCTTACGGTGCATTTTTTCACTTAAAAAGGCATGATAAATGTTCACAAAAACCTTGTTTAAATTTCACCTTAAGGGTTCATCCTGTCTGTTCGCCATTTACATAAGAAGTAAAATCAGCTAACTCAGAACTACTCCCTCCCCACACCATCTCCACTGAGTTGGAGAAAACCCAATAAACAAAACCATAAACGAAACAGAGACTCTGGGAAAATAAAAGGTTTGCTGGGAGAGGCGGGGGATGGGAGCCGAGAAGTGCAGGAGCTTTCCGCACGGCTGCTGTCACAGGTCACATTTCTGTCCTGGGACCTGCTGTAGTTTTCCAGTAATTAAGTTTCTGGCAACCCAAACACGGAACGTGCTGTGTATCAGGAGGTAGCCTTACCTGTTCTTTCAGCGCATTTTGCATGTACATGACAATGATTCTTGGAAGCCTCACCACAGGGATTAAAAATGACCCTTTCACAACGGTTCCTTGATGGTAGAAGAAGAGAATGGAGAGAGACGAAAGGATGGGACGATCAGGAGGGTCATTTTTACTTCTGCAAATAGGGAAAGGGACAGCATTTTAAAAACACTTTTTATAAAGCAGCAAAAACTCTCTGGTTCCAATCATCTGTGGCACTAACAACTTAGAAAGTGGTGACGCAATAAGCATTTGGCAAACTTTTTCTACTCCTTGGTAGCTTCGGTTAAATTGTTTCTTGTATTAATTTAATTCGTTTTGGTGTCACTTGATGCTACAAACAAAATAAAACAGAAAAACTTTAAAAAAAACTGATGAGTTAAAAAAAGTTTCCCTCTTTATAATGCCTAGCCCAACCACCAACCCTTTAGGGTGTCTATTCATCTCATTTTCACTTTCAGAAGTTTAATTGTATCACAGTCTTCAAGGTTTAAATGACACAGGACTATACATAAATATTGCCGGCATTCACCTGGTGATTAAACATCATCACCAAATCATGTGACCGGGATCTGCGGCCAGAGAGGTAACAGTGAGCTCCCGCTTACAGGAAGGGGACAGAGAGCCCTGGGTGCTTGGCTCCTGCACAGCTCTAGGCTCCCCAAATCCTGCTGGTTTCTACTCTGCTCTTTAAAGGCCACTTCAGTGTGAATCATTTACGGGACTTGTCATGACGCAGCTCCCAAGAATGTGTACAAGTCAGTTTCACAGGCAGGGAAAAAAAGTGAGAAAGAACAGAATGGGCACAGCCATCAGTCTCCCCCAAACCAGAAAGATAAAACAAAGGAGTGGGGGCTGATGCCACCCCACGGGTGACCCTCTGAATTCCCGCTGAAGCCAGTTCTAGAAAATAAGGCCTTTCTGAGAAGCAACTTCACAGATTCCAAGTGAAGCTTGGTTTCTTTATAATGGATTATTCTACAACTTGCTCTGGTTGCTAATAAGTCACTATGAATTAAGGTTTTGACAGCGGCCTAGGATTTGAGAGAGGAAAAGGAAGGCAGCCAGAAATGTTTCAAGAGTTGGCAATGGCTGCATTTTGCTGTTACTCAAATCAGCCAGGAAGAAAAAGAGAACATGAAAGTAATATTGGGAGCTGAAAAACTGCAACCCAGTTGTCCCACAAAAACAGGGATGTGTGTTTCAGCCCAGTATCATTTAAAATAGGAAAAACCACAGAAGCTATTGCTAATAGGAATTCATTTAGATCTGATAAACTAGAAGAGTAGTGTAGGCCAGGAAAATCTGACACATTTTTTTTCCCCCTTCCCTCATTTTTTTTTTTTTTAAGGAAGAATGTTTACTTTTCCATTGAGGAGATTTATGTGCTTTAGAACTTATTATGGTGCTCAAGAGGGGAGGCAGGGAGAAGAGGACAACACCTGCTTTCCATCTGGCAGGGAAACACATGATTCATAGGCCACTGTGAATGGGGGCCTTGGGGTTAGCCCTCCAGGTATTAAAGTTTGGGGTTAGGCATCAGCTTTCTGAGGTTTCACTGTGATGGGGTTAACCACTTCAGGCAGAGGAGTGCCTGCACTGCCTCAGCTTCCCTAGTCTGTAACACATCCTGGTAATGGCTCGAGGCTCTGCCGGGCTTGGCTGGAAGAAGATGCAGAGGTTCCGGAAGCTGGGTTATCACGTGATGAGAGAAGGAACTTAAAAAGAGGGCCCTTTCAACCCAAGCCAGCCCACCGAGCCAGGAGTCACTGAATACCTGCCCTCAAAACTAGAAACAGTCCTACAGAAAAAAATGGCTAATGAAGTGGTGTGTCTCTGAGGCCTCCACCTCCTCTCAGACTCATTTCCATGTTCAAAGGTAACGTCATCCTGTCACCTCTCCCCTGCTGTGTGTGGAGCTAGTGCCTCCAGCTCTATCTCCCTCACAACCAGCCAAACCTGCCTGCAGGAAGAGGATCTGACGCACCCAGGGATGCTAAACATAATACTTACCTCTGGACTTATTCATATTTTAAGAATTGACCTGGGGGACAACATTGCAGTGTTGAGCATATGGGGCAACCCAGCAATGAGTGTATTAGGAGGCTGGTGAGGACTGGGCCTCCAGTCAGCCTTCCTCACCTCTCTCTAGATCTTCCCACTGGGCCACAGGCACCCCAATTCTGTGGGCAGTGGCAATAAGGAAGACACAGGCAGTGTTAGAGGGTAAGGAAACTCTAGCGTATGCCTGATGAAGCCCAGCTTCTCCCTTCCTTTGGATGTGTGGCTGCTTTGAGCGCTAATGCTGCCTGGCTCCCGGAACAACGAGGCCAGGTCCCCAAAATACCACATCAACCTAAGCTGTGGGGCAAAGGGTTTAATGGTCCCATCCGTTCAAGTCCCCTGACAGCTCTGGGTCATGGTACAAAGTACTGTTTTGTAATTTCTAGTCCCATCAGACAACAGCGTGCATACAGCCAGGCAAGCCACATCATGGTCCTAGAGACAAGCTTTAGCTCTAGTTAGATCCAGCCTCGTGCTCACTAAGAACTCTTCTGATATTATGGAAAATTAATTTTGTGCTGAGGCTCCCGGACTAGGTGTGGGCTGCCTGGGACAAACGGCCTCCAACGTAAAGCTGGTCCCAGCAAAGATCCCTTCCCGTATTTCTTACAACAAAATAACTGCAAGATGAGGCTTGGAAGGCTGAGAATGTTGTATGTTTCTTTCCTATTCGACAGAAAATGGAAATCTTCTTTATTAGAAATAACAGGATTATTTAACTGGCCTGGGTAACTCTTGCTAGGTTAGGAAATTCATCTGTCTCTACCTAAATTCCTTAGGCTCTGCTACGAATCCATTTCCTCTTCTCCCTCAGCAGATCCAAAGCTGCTGGAAACCATTCTTTGTATATTTGAAAACAATGATGAAGTCACACCTCAAGTGTCCCTTCACCACCTTGAAGGGTTCTAGTTCCTTCCCATCACATCCCTAACACCACCTTTATGGCTCTCTCAGTTGATCCCTCTTCAAGCCAATGGTTACAAAAAGTAAATTCTACAGACTGACCATATCCTGGTACCTGATGGTCTTTGTATGAATGCTTCAGCCCTCATAGTGCTTACATGAACGACAAAGATGAATGCACCCTGGCTATATTTAATCCTCACTGTGAGTGCAGGCCAGAAAAGGACATGAAGAATTGTGAACTTTGACGATAAGGAAAAACCTTGAGGTTTCAAAATTAGGCAGAAAATCAAAAAGGAAGTAGAGCTCTTTAATAAATGGAATAGTTGTGCTAAAAATAAATCATTGTGTGTTATATTATAAATTATTTTTTTAATCAAAGTAATATGTAAAGTATCTTACAAAGCCAAAAAGCACTGCTAGACTTAATAGGCAAAACAGCAGTTTTTCTTCCCCCATTCGCAATTCTGTCTCCCTAGAGATAATATTTTCGTTGTTATTAGAGAACTCACCTCCACACCTCAAAATTACATGTTCTTACTGCTATTTCTTGATTTTTTCCGCTTCAGATATTGTCCACTGACTTTTCTACTGTGAAAGATTCTGGTTTTATTTTCTTACACAGCCTAACTCCCCCAATCCCCTCACACTCATTTTCCCATTCTTCCAACGTAATTACATCAAAGTTTTTAGTTAATGCTTAGTGTTTGTTATTCATACATAGATAATATGTGCTGTAAATAATATTCACAACTGATCCAAGTAGCATATTCCAATTAGATTCCCTTCCTGTACAACTTCTTTTTTTCTGAAGTTAATTGTTTCACATTTTTTTATTAGCTTGGATTTCCATGGGCCTCACCGAATGCTTCACCAATGTGTAATGCTTTTCTTAACATGTTTGAATACACCTGGTATTCCCTCAGTTCCATTTTCTTTTCACAGTGACATCTCTCCTGGAGTCCATTGTCTACCTTGGACTGGATGCTTTCCACGCCTGCTGCACAGCTACCCTCCTGGGAATTCCTTGCTCTGCTCTGCTCTGCTCAAGCCTGTTTTCTGAAACTCATGTTTTCCTCTCTGGCTTAAACATTAGTTTCAGCGGGGAACATCCCTCCTAGAAAGGATGTGGGCAGGGAAGTCTTGGGACTGCCTGTGCATGACTTTATTCTTCTTTACCCTTGACGGGTAGTAGGAATAGGCATAGAACGCTAAACTAGGTATAGACTGGCTATACAATTCTAGGTTGGAAATAATCTTTCACTAGACTCCTATAGCCTTCCTCCATTGTTTTTCTGGTTCAGAGTTGCTGTTGAAAGTCAGATCCTACTCTGGGTCCTCGATCCTTTGCCTGTGATCTTTTTTCCCTCGGGAAGCTTCTGGGATCTTCTCTTTACTTGTGTCCTCCAGCCCTGGGAAATTTTCTTTGTCAATTCCCTCTCTTCTTTTCTTTGTTCTGTATTTCTGGAACTCATGTTAGTCATCTAGTGGGTCTCCCAAATTTATCCTCTTTTAATCCTTTCTCTCTTATTTTGTTTCTCTTTGTCTTTTCATTCTACCTTCTAAAAGAGTGCTTCCACTTTATATTTTAATCCTTCAACAGAAAATGTTCACTTTTGTAATCATACTTTTAATTACTCAAGGGTCTTGTTTTCTCACTATGCCCTTCTTCTGTTGGTGGGAGGGGATTCTGGCAATATATCTTTGTTCTTTCTGATAATATTATAGTTTGTTTTGTCATTTCATTTTGCAGCCTGCATTGTCTGTGTTTTCTCTAAGCTCATTTTATTTGTACATTTTGATCTTCTTCTTTCACTTAGAGGCATTCATCATGTTTAATAATCACTGGTAAACAGTTCAAATTGAAGAGTGAGGCTCTCCAGAATGACCTGGAAGCTCTGTGTGAGGAATGTTGCTTGTTGTCTGATGAACTTCACTGTTTTGCTAGGAGTCAGGGAATCCATTTCATTGGGGGGCCCCATATGGCACTATCTGTAGGTCTTTACTTTGGGTTAGGCAGTTTCTCCATAAAAGCATCCTCTAACCTCTTCCTAGGGAATATCAAACGAGCTGCCAATGTTCTGGGAGCTGAACTGTGGAATGGGGGGTGCTGGTGTGTGTGTGTGTGTGGGGGGCCTCACTTCAGAGTTTAGGCTTTCACTTACTCACCCTGCTTTCAGTACAGAGACTTGCCCCCAGCCTCAGCTAAACCTGAAACCCCAAGTCTGGTCCTCTCTGCTTTCTCTCTCTGGAGAATAAACTTCCCTGTCTTCAGCTGGTGTGGAATTTGGGGGTCTAACTACTCCTTAGGAAGGCTTTCAGCTCATCTTCGAAAACACTTTTTATACTTGAACTCCTGAGCCTCTCTGGGACTCTGGGGCTCACTTCAGGGTGCATCTTATTTGTACCTCCTCATGCAGCCAACACACATGGACAGGCTGCTTCTGCTTTCTCCAGCGGGCTTGGGGCACCGCTCCACCTCCCTCTCTTTGGCTCCCACCATTTGGTTGGTGTTTCTTATCTGCTGTCATTGCCTCTCTGTTTCTCACTGTCCTGGTGTGTTTGTGCCTGTTTCAATCTTTCATGATTTTTTGAGTGGCCGGAGAAAGGGAAGAGATTAGGAGATAAACACATATACTTCACTGGAAGTCCAAATTAGAAGTCCTCATTGAAAATGCTTTGGTTTGTTATTCTAAGATAACACAAAATTACTGTTAGGCAAATATTACCTACGGCAAATTTGGTTAGAATACTCTCTTTGCCCCCCTCCCTGGGAGGAAGCAATACACACAACCCACCTCCGGTTGCCTGGAGGTTCTCAGTGCCAAGGGCAACAGCCCCTCTGTGAGTCCTCTGGAGTCTCTAATGATGGAGGCTCCGGAACTGCAGCGCTACATTAAAAACCCACAGTGCTGGCTGGCGCAGCGGCTCACGCCTGTAATCCCAGCACTTTGGGAGGCCGAGGTGGGTGGATCACAAGGTCAAGAGATCGAGACCATCCTGGCCAACATGGTGAAACCCTGTCTCTACTAAAAACACAAAAATTAGCCAGGCGTGGTGGTGGGCGCCTGAAGTCTCAGCTACTCAGGAGGCTGAGGCAGGAGAATCACTTGAACCCAGGAGGTGGAGCTTGCAGTGAGCCAAGATCGTGCCACTGCACTCCAGCCTGGGTGACAGAGCGAGACTCGTCTCAACAAACAAGCAAGCAAACAAACAAACAAACAAACACCCCGCAGTGCTCCTTATCATCAGGAGGAAACTGCTCAATGGCAGGAATCACCCCTGGCGGACTCTCTCCCCATGAAGCTCATGTTTCTCTATCATTTGGTCTGAGAGGCTGGAGGAGGATCAGCCCTATGAAGAGTAAACTTCTGTTTCTGAGCCCAGTCCTGCCATTGCTCTGGCTGAGTTCCTCTGTCCTGTGGGCTCTCACTGCCCCAGGGTGAGTCACACACACAGAAGAGGTAAAGCATTCAGGGGTGTGTGTGTTTGCGTGTGTCCTCAATTTCTTTCAGGATGTGATAGGAATATAAGCAGAGAAGCATGTAACTAATTCACTGGTTCCTAACTATAATATAAATTACATTTTGTAATTACATACAATTCCTTTAGGATTAATTTTTTTCCCCCAAGCAAACGTTATCTGATTTTGCAGAGGACAAAGTGAGGCTCACAGAATTTACTGAAGTATATTCAAAATAGACCAGTAATTTTTCTGTCTGAAGTCAGTTAGGATGGATATTCATAGGGAAGTTCGACTCTCCCTTTTTTTAATATTAAAACAATGGCAGCCGGGTGCGGTGGCTCACACCTGTAATCCCAGCACTTTGGGAGGCCGAGGCAGGTGGATCACGAGGTCAAGAGATCGAGACCATCCTGGCCAACATGGTGAAACCCCGTCTCTACTAAAAATACAAAAATTAGCCAGGCGTGGTGGCAGGCGCCTGTAGTCCCAGCTACTTGGGAGACTGAGGCAGGAGAATCGCTTGAACCCGGGAAGTGGAGCTTGCAGTAAGCCAAGACCGCGCCACTGCACTCCAGCCTGGATGACAGAGTGAGACCCCTTTTTATCTTTCAAGTCTAAGCAATATGATCTCTTCCCTGTTTGGCTTGTTTCTAAATTTTCTGGCTTAAAGTAAAAAAGTTGGAAATGTGACAGATTCAGGGTATAATATTTCTTCCCACCACCAAATGAGCATACAGCTCAATTTTTAGCTTAGTCTTTTATTCTTGCCAACTCCTTTTAAGGGGCTAGGTCAGCATTCCCAAATATCTTTTGAGATATCAACATGAAGCACATAGATAAACCACACAGACAAATCAATAGAAAAAAAACCACTGGACCTACCTGTTGAAATAGCAAGTAACCACTGCCCCTGCTATAGTCATTTGCTGGCACGCAAGGATGAATTCACTAGTCCAGATGAGGCCAATTAAATGGTAGGACCACATATACCGAATGCCCGAAAGGGGCTTATATTCCACTTGGCCGCCTTCCATAACCTGGGCAGCTCCTAAAGTTTCAAACACAAACATGCTTTATACCAATGTTGTCCTAAGCATGAACCATGGTTCAACAAGCCACGTTTCTTTAGGCTTGGCCTTTGGCATTACATAAAACAAATGCCAAAGTCAAGTACCCACCATAATTTAAAATATACAGAGCAAAAGATCAAAATCAAAACCACACATTTAACTTGTAAATAATACCAACGGTGATAATGACAGTGACCATTGGTGGGCAATTTCCAAGACACCTGACATATACTATAATACTCATCCCACTTCGTGGATGTGAAAACTGAGGTTTAAAAGAGGCAAGGAGGCTGGGTATGGTGGCTCATGCCTATAATCCCAGCACGTTGGGAGGCTGAGGTGGGCGGATCACCTGAGGTCAGGGGTTCAAGACCAGCCTGATCAACATGGTGAAAGTCCGCCTCTACTAAGAAAACAAAAATTAGCCGAATGTGGTGGCAGGCACCTGTAAGTTCAGCTACTCGGAAGGCTGAGGCAGGAGAATCACCTGAACCTGGAAGGCTGGGGTTGCAGTGAGCCAAGATCACGCCACTGCACTCCAGCGTGGGTGACAGGGGAAGACTCCACTCTCCAGAAAAAAAAAAAAAAAAAAAAAAAAGAAGAAGAAGAAGAGGCAAGTAACTTTTGTAAAGTCTCAGAGCTCAGAATTAGTAGAAGGAGAATATAAACCTGAACACATGGGACTCTAAAAATCTGTAGATTTCCCTACCACACGACTTTGTGATGCAAACCCAACTCGGCACATTGATGAAACCACACAAAGCTATTAGTATCACGTTATAGAATCTTACTTCACCAAAAACTTAAACTTTGTAAAAGAGACAAGGGTCTTTGTTATCTCAAAAGGGATCTATTTCAGATTTCATTTCAAGAGCAAACTCTTAGCACATTTAAAACCTCTACTGGGCCTCAGTGTTAACCTTCCCAGGTTCAGATCCCAGCTTGACCCCTTTGTGGGTAACCCTGGACAAGTTATTTGGCTTCCTGGAGTTTTAGATACCTTATCTGGAATAGCTAGAGGACTTTTAGATTCCTTATCTGGAATAGCTGGAGGAGTTTTGGATTCCTTATCTAGAATACCTGTTTCCTGGTGGTATTCTGAGCATGGAGTGAGATTACTTGGAAAACACTTGCATTGTGTCCAGACCATAGACAGATCGCACCATAAGTGATCATGGTTTATTACTATCATTAAATTTCAGGAGCACAGTGCTACATTCAACTGAGGCCAGCAAGGTTGCCTTAACAACTTTTTGCCATTCACGTGGCTATACCCTGCTTTCTTTTCTCTCCTCTAAAGAAGTCCTTTAATTAGCTCTGCTGGTAAATCCACTGGTAAACCCAAATTTACTCTGCTGGTAAATCCACTGGTAAATCCAAATCCCAGCTTCATGGCTGCATTTGATTTCCAGATCTTTTCCCACTATGGATTTTAAAACAACTACTACTGGGAAGAAGATGCGTGCTCTGGTCTTTGGTGAAAGCTATAGCTTGAAGAACATTTAGAGATTGTTTCATATTTCCTGTCATAGCTATAAATTGACTTTAGGTTCATCATTCAGGAGTCCTTAGAAATTCATAGTAGGGTCTGTGTGAAGGAAAGGGGAGGATATCCGTGCTGTAGATCAAAAACTGATTCCACTGACTAAGGCTGATCTTAATTCCCAAGCTCTATGTTCTGCTGAACAAGAGTTACATTGTAAGAAACAGTGGAGCAGCTTGATATACAGAGAGGTTAATATTTTATGAATGCTGGGCTCACTTTGGCTTGGAGGCAATCTCTGTTTTGGGTAAGGCATGGATAAATGCCTATGCTTTTCTAAAATGGGGTGATTCAGGGCACACTTCAGGAAACATTCCCAATTCCAGAGGAGGTGGCCCCTCCCAAGCAGAGTGCCTGTTAGGTAGATGAGGTCAGGGGACTTTGAGAACCACTCTGGAATTCCAGAAGTGCTCTGAGCCAGGGAAGAAGTACCTGCTCCTCCTACAAGGCCCAGCAGTATCAGCGACAGATTATGCTTTTGCAAAACTAGGTTTACAATATCACGAATAGTCTGAGGGCAGAGAACATTTCCACAGAACAGGAAGGATGATTTCTTCAGACAGACAAAGGTAAGTATGTCCTACAGGACCTGGACACTAATGGGGGCCAGACTCTCAGCTGCCCTGTGCTGTCAAGGGCACATATGCACACACCTCCCAACCTGGCACAGTCAGCGGTGGGAGCAGCTGAAGTGATGAGTCAAGATCCGCTTAGACATTATTTGGCATTCCCCCAAAGAATGGCATTTGGCATTCCCCAAAGAAGCTGAACCCGCAAGTTATTTTTAAGTGATCACTATTGTTTCTGAACGTCCTTATCAAAGCCATCTTCTATTTGTTCCTGGGGCTGTTTAGGACTTTTCCTTTAGGGCAGGGTTTGTCACCGACGTTGTGGATCAGATCTTCGCTGGGGCTGGGACTGTCCTGCGCACTGAAGGGCGTTAGCAACATGCCTCTCCTCTCTACACAGATGCCAGGACGCTCTGCCTCCCCTCCCGCAGCCACGACCACCCAAAAATGTGTCCACACATTGCCAAATGCCACATCAGGGGCAAAAAGTCACCTGGTAGGGGGCACTTGAGAACCACTGCTTTAGACAAACGTTCAGGGGCGCTCTGGCTTCAGGGCGAAAGCAGGGAAACAAGTTGGATGCAGTTCCGAGCCTGCGGTTGCAGAGCCTGTGGGTGGGGCAGACGTGCTTAGGCACACATGACTGCCCTCTCCTGGATGGCTGTGTCAATGCAGGCAAGATCCCCTCATCACATGACAGTTGCTTTGTCTCTATGGACTGGGCACTACAGCTACTATCATGG
The DNA here is from genome assembly GCF_037993035.2 of Macaca fascicularis. Taxonomy (NCBI): domain Eukaryota; kingdom Metazoa; phylum Chordata; class Mammalia; order Primates; family Cercopithecidae; genus Macaca; species Macaca fascicularis. Next base: position 139,557,434 of record NC_088375.1, read on the forward strand.
GTAGCTAACGGGTGTTAAAGGGAAGTAGACTATGGGTAGATCCCAATATATGACGGATCTCAGGGGATAGTGGTGGGAAGAGCACTGAATTGGGAGAAGGCTTGGTTCCAAGCTCAGCTTTGAAATGTGTGACAAGCAAAGTGGGCCACAGCTCTCTGATGGTGAAGATGAGAGTAGACAAGATGAACTTGGGACAGTGATTACTGGCTTGGGCTTGAGAGTCACACAGGCTGAGAGTCACATCTCTGCACTGTGCCCTGAGCAACCTCGGGCAAATAGTGGGACTTTTTTTGAAATCTGCCTCATCACTTGAAATCAGAGGATAGTAATACCTACTTCTCACACCCTTGGTGATCTCGTCCTGTCTTGTGGCTTTTAGTGCAATACACATAGCTGTTATGAGTTAAGTATAATAAACAGGTAAGGCTGTTAGAATATTAAGTGCAGTAGGGTCAGCTACAGTGAGTGCCACACAGGGTTAGCTATAAATGAGATATAGGTAGATAGAATTTCAATTCTGAAATTAACTTACACATTTATTGAGCATCTACTGCATGCTGGTATTATGCTGGACCTCAGCTATTGGGGGAACAATAAATGAGGCAAAAAAAAAAAATCAGAGAGAGGATACCATCTGAGTTACTATCAGAAACTTACATGCTCCCATATCGGTCCATTCATTTCCCCTTCTTCTGCACAACTGTTTTATAAATCCCCCTTCAACCTTCAAGAGCTTCCTTCCCATCCTGACTCTCAGCCAATGATCTTACCTCCTGTTTCACTGAGCAAACTGATGCAATCAGAAAACCTCCACTAGTGCCGACCACCTCACACCTAAGCTGCTATCAACACAGGTCCATAATCTGAGCCCTCTCCCAGAACATCATATTAATAAATGGTCCATGATCCTACGGCCACACTTCACCAGATCCCACTCTTTCTCAATTGTGTGAACATAAGTTTTCAATAATTTTCACCCTCTTCATCAAAATCTTTCCACTGAATCATTCTCAACTATCTCTCATCTTTAAGAAAAATCTACTGTGGACTCTTTCCTCTTCCAGCTTCCTCCCCATTTCTGTTCCTTTTAACAGCGAAATTCCTCAAGATTGTTTATACTTGCTCTTACAATTATTTTCCTCCCATTTTCTCTTCACCTGCTCCAATCATGATCATTCAGTGGTCAATCCTCAGTTCTTCCTTTAGCGGCAGCACTTGCCACACTGGACCACGCACATCTCTGTGAAACCCTTCACTCGCATTCCAGGGCCCCACACTCCACCCTTTCTCCTTCTGCCCCCGGTCACTCCCTGTCAGCCTTCTTTGTTTGTTCTCCCTCATCTCCTGGGCATCCTGAAGTGCCTCAAAGCACAGTCCTTGGATTTCTTCCCTTATCTATCCACATTCATTCTAATCTCATGGTTTTAAATACTATTAATATGTTCCCAAGTTCCTAAATGTAAATCCTAGCCAGGACCTCCTCCACTAACTTCAGACTCAGATAGCTAACTGCCTACTTAACATCTCCATCTGGTGGTCTAAAAGACATGTCAATTAAAGCAACTAAAAATTAATTTCTGATCTACCCCTAAAATGCTATACTCAAATTCTTGCCCCATATATCAGCTTATGGCAAAGTTATTTTCCAGTTGCTCAGGCCAAAATCCCTCAGAGTCCTCTCCGACTCCTCTTTCTTTCATGTAACCAGAAAATCCAATTTGCTCTACCTTCAAAATATATGCAGAATTCAATATGTCACACCACTTCCACCATTATGACCTATTCCAAGCCACCATCCTCTTCTTACTGAATCACTGCTATTAAAATGTAGTCAGGTCAAGTTTTTATTCTGCTTAAAATCCTGTAAAAACTTCCCAATTCAGGTTAGAAGCCAAAGTTCCTACAAAGGCCAGAAAGGCCCCAGGATCTGACTGTGTGCACCCTGACTCCCCACTGAACCAAGCTCTCCCTCGCTCACTCCACTCTGGCTGAATAGGCTTCCCTTGCTATGCCCTAGAACTCCGGCCTCTTGCCAGCCCCTGTGCCTGGGCTGTTTCCCCTTGCTTTAGATGTTCTTATGGCTCTGCACTCACCTACTTCAAATCTTTCCTCATCATCACCTTCTCAGTGAGGCATCCCCAATCACTAAATTTTAAATGACACCCTGCCCCCTCATGCATTTCCTATTTGTCCTTTCTGCTTAATTTTTCTCCATGCCACTTATCAACTTTTAAAGTACTATAACATTGACTGACTTATTTTATTTAAGGCCTGTCTCCTTCTACCCTCCAAACTGGAAGAAAAGCTGTATCTCCAGCATTTTTAACAGGGTCTGTACACAGTAAATACTTAATAAATATTTGTTGATTGAATGAATGAATGGATATATCTTCCTCAAGTAATATATCTATTAAAGAGATTTGGAGACAATTTTCTAGAGATCTTCCTTGAGAGCATCAAAATAATCTGAAAGATATTCATAATGCAGTTAGCTGTAGGTCTGGATATTATTAGCAAGCTTTAAAGCATTTCAAAAGACTAAGGTGATATAATGATTATTGCAGATGGCAGTTCCTTAAGGAAGGCAGTCCAGCTGGTTGGGATAATTCCCCAAAGGAAGCAGGCCTAATTTGGAGGGGTTCTACTTTCTAGCACATTCTGTGCACTTGGCCTTGTCCAGCACACTGACCCAAGGGTCCTGCCAGCCCCAGTCTGCTGACACTCATCCTGCCTGTGTCTCGCACTAGCTTCAGCTTCTGCTCTGGCAGCAGCTGAGGATTAGGAAAAAAGAGAGGAAAGTCTCATTGACAGGCAGCCTGCAATATATAAGCTCTTCATGTGTCCATCTCATTTCACACCCATGACACTGATGTGATGTTACTCCCTGGGTCAGCACCCCTAACTGAATCCATTCAGGTATGGAACTGAGCTAAGAGACACAGAAAGAAAAAGGCATGGTCCTGGCCCTCACATGCTCTTCCTCTTGTGGGAGGACAATACATCTTGCTTTATTGTTCATCGCACTTATCACTAAGGAATGCATATTTCCTTATTCACTGCCTCTCTGCCCACCCACTAGAATGTCAGGCCTGAAGAGCAGAACCGCTGTCTTGTTCACTGCTGTATCTTAAGTACCCAGGGCATGTAGTGTGACTCCAGGGCTGACGGGGCAGGCATGAGATAAATCGTTGTTGAAAGAATGAAGAATATAAAACACGCAAGGAAAAAAATGGAGGAGAAATAGATCTAAGTACGGCTGATAAATTTATAGGAGATTTTCCAAGAAGAATAATACTCAAAACCAATCTTGAAGAATGACTGGTTTGAGGAAGCAGTTTAGGGGGAGAGTTGGGGTGAGAGTTGGGCAGGGGAGGGGATTCTAGAGGAAGATCCCAACAGGAGCAAAGGTATGGGGACGTACGTGAAGACTGCTTTCCTTTGCACCTTGCCAAAGGGACCAGGAACTTCTGAAATGCAGGAGCTGTTACAGCTCTCTCCTGTGCACCCTCCCTTTACTCTTTTCCTGGAACAAGACTGGGCCACTAGCAGGCTTTTGCAAAATAACTTCAATTATCTTCTAGATCTCTAATAACTTAAAAAAACAGACAATTTTCTTTTCAATTGTGTTATTGAATGTGCCAGAGAAAGCAAAGAATAAACCACAGAACTGAAGGTACTAGATGTTTCTTGGTCAACATTAATTCCTAATACAAAAAATACACATGGTTCGTTATTTGTAAAGCGAAGCTCTTGTCTCATCTCAGCCTCCTAACATCCTTGTGAGGCAACCTTACATCAGTTTCCCATTACAAAAATGGCAAAAAGGAAGCACAGAGGCAGAGCCAGCCTGGGTTCCGGGTCATTGGATGGGAAACCTATGGAAAGCTCTCTGTCTGAGCCTGCTGCCTCCTTTCCAAGCCCACTCCTTTGTGTACCCCAAGTACATGGTGTATGCTGTGTGCAGCCCTGTGATTAAATCTTCTAACTGCAGCACAGACCGGGAGGGCAGCCCCCACCCCTGCAAAAATCCAATAGAGATCTCTTCCATTGTACAGACTCTGGAGCTTCCAGACCATCTTAATGACCACTGGAGGTGACCAGGTCATCTGAGCTCCTTCCAACCCACCAGATTACCAAGGTTACCACAGTTTTCACTTTTTCCTATTGGATTTTAGTAGTTCCTGTCATATTGCTGGTAACAGACAAATCCCAATGGACTAATAAATGTCATTGTTGGGTGGTGGAGGATGGGGGTTTGATAAGATCTGCTGAACAAAAAATCCCCAAACAAGTCGGAATTTGTCAACTAGTTAAGAGAATGATTAACGGTCATTAGAAAAATAGTACATCTGGGCAAAAATGATCAACCCAAGTTCGCTCCTATCTCTCTTTTTTTTTCTTCTAATGCAGCCCAAAACAGTATTCATTCAGTCATCTGACACAACTTAAACAACTATTTGTGTGGCTCACACCCATAATCCCAACACCTTGGGAGGCCAAAGCAGGTGGAGTGGACTGCTTGAGCCCAGGATTTCTAGACCAGCCTGGGTAATATGGCAAAATCCTGTCTCTACAAAAAAAGCACAAAAATTAGCTAGGCACAGTGGCACGTGCAGCCCCAGCTACTGGGGAAGCTGAGGTGGGAGGATCACTTGAGCCTGGAGGTTGATGCTACACTTGAGCCTGAGCAACAGATTGAGGCCCTGTCTCAAGAAAAACAAACAAACAAAACCAACAAAAACGACCATTTCCACACTGAGGACGCTCACACACAAAACCGGGCGCTAACTGAAGAGTGTGTCTGTTCCCCTGAAGCTGCCTGTGGGAGGTGGAATGAGACAATCGGGCACTGTGTGGCGGGCTCGCCACCCGACCACCTGGCGCCTCTTCACAACAGGTGAAAGCGGCTCAGAGTCCCTCTCAAGTGTTAGCTGGGGCATCTTCTGAAGATCAAAAAGTGATGCAGCTGCTGATCTGCCCAGCCGCAGAACCAGGCTCTCTGGCACTGGTGAAAAGGCCTCTGAGAACAAAGGGGACCCTGTGTACCTGGGTCGGCCACAGGCAGGTGGAAGGAGGGGACAGGTGATTTGGTTTCTATGATGCCTGACCCCAGCGGGGTGAGGGGGTGGTGGTCGCTCTGCGTGGTACCTTCTCTCCTGAAAAGCCTGAAATCGACCTGCTCATAGATGCCTTCCATAGGTCCGGGACACCCAGTTTCCTTTCCGGCCCCTCGACTGTTCTCGCTGTTTGCTGCTTGCACTGACAGCGAATTGTCACACTTCACTGCGTGATCCTGAGAGGTGGCTGCAGAATGACACACTACCTTCAGCCCTGAAAAATAACCTCCAGGTCTCTCTGCAGTGGAGGCCACTAAGCCCTGGGCCCAACCTAGGCCTACGCAGGGGCACAGGCTGGCAGTTAAGGGGCACAGGCTGACAGTTCACGCCCAAGCCGGCCTTAGGGCTTGTTCCTCTCTGATTTCACTGGCCTGGGCTCTTCCCTTGACCCCTGTGGCCAGGTCCTCTCGTTGTGCTGTCTTGACCCCCACTGCATCCCCCTTTGTCTCTTTCTGTATTTTTCGACCTGGCAATTTCCAGCCTGCCTTCTGAGAAGCCCTCCCTGACTCGCAGCACGGGTTACAGCCTTGTTCTGCTGCTCCCGTAGCTCCCCAGATTCCTCTAATCATCATATCCATCAACCTTCGCTGCAATCACACGTTTCATTGTTGGACCATCCTGCTCGACTGTAAGTACTGAGGGCAGAGAGACAACCTCAATCTTGTTTCCTACCTCCCACTAGTGCCGTGCTCAGCACCTCATCCCCACAGTGCCCACCAAATACTTCTCAATTAAATTAAAACCATCCCTGCTCCAAAACATCATGGGGTCTAGCCATAGACACAGTTCCTTTTACCCAGATTCACAGCCAACAGGAGCCCCCTGGCTGGACTGGCTGCACTGAAGGAGGCAGGAAGAGGAGGGTCCTTCACTGGTCCTGAGCCGTATTTCCTAAGACCTCACTGTTTCTCTGGTGATTCTCTAGAGGCGAGGGTACAAGCCCTACAGTGCCGCTGCCCAGGGCCACTGCCACCACCTCCATCACACCTCATCCCCAGCTCGCTCTGGCTGTCAACCTCGAGCCCCAGACACATTATGGGCACAGCCCACATCCACCAGCCAACTGCTATGGTCCCCAGTGAAGCTCAGCTTCATCCTGAGCAAATTTGAAGAGGCCTATTTTTATTTCCTAGCTTTCAATCTCAGATGCAAGGGAGGTGTGAGGTAGTGGAAAGAGCACAGGCTCTGTTCCAAAGCCTGGAGTCACAGCACGTCATGCCTCCCAGCTGTATGACCTAGACACATGACTTCCTCAGAACCTCAATTTTCCTGCCTGTAACTTGAGCATAACAATGCCCACGTCACATGGGGACTGTGATGCCTGGGGGACAGAACATAAGAAAGCATCCATACAGAGATTAGAATCTAGGACATTTTCAACAAAGGTTTGTTTCACTTCATGCACCGGGGCCACTGCCCTTCCCTTCTGACCAGGGCTGAGCCCCCTTCAAGCTCTCTTGAGGAAGACCATCCAATGCTGAGACTTCACCTGTCTCATGGTATCTATTCTCCCCTCTTTTCTTGGTAATGGAACCTCTGATTTTTAAATGGTGCGTGGCTGCCGAAAATAAAACTACATTTCCTGGTGTTGCTTGCAGACAAGTGCTGCTATGTAACTGGGACCTGGCTGGTGAGGTGTGGGTGGAAGCGCCACCTGTGACTTCTGGGAGGGGCATGCTCGCTTTCCTCCCTGCCACCCTCAAGGTCGGAATAAGGCATGGCAGTGGGAGCCTGAGCGGCCGTTCACTATGAGGTGGAAGCAAGGGCAGAGGCTGCAGAAGAAGAAAGCGGGTGCCTGAGTCCTTGAGCTCTAGGGAACTAGGCTGGGATGGATCCTCTCCGTGTGGACTTCATCTGTGTGACAGAGAAATTACCTTACATCCTTCTTTAGCCACTGTTGTTTTGAGTTTTCTTTCACTCCCAGACAAACCTCATTCTGATGGATTACACTCCTTTGACCAATGTTCCTCCCTGGGTAATTATCAGAAGTTCACTGCAGGCCTTCAGCAAGCTTCCAGGGAGCCCCCAGCAGAATGCCCCTATGCACCTCTGAAGGTGGAAACATAGGCCTCCAAGGGCTGCATCTTCCAGGGAGCCTGCTGACCATCTTGGCACTGTGACCTCAGTTAGGTCCAGAGGAGAAGGAAGGGGACTGAGTTACTAAGAATCTATTACATAGCAGCTGTTCTTACTTATATAACTGGAGCCGGTAAAGGACAAGATAAACTTCAGAAAACGTTAAGGAACTGCATCCGCCTTGCTGCTTTGACATCAGCTGTGGTCCTTATCTGTCTGGTGACAGTCTCAGGAAGCCACTTACTCTTTTGTACTTGCATCCATGTGTACTGAATTTGGGTCTTAAGAAAATCAAAGAGGAGTTAGAAGAGATCTAGACAGTGCCACTCAAAGTGTGGTCCACAGACAAGCTGTCTGACCTCACATTGTTAGTGAGATAAACAGCTTGTGCCAGAATGTAGATCAACCGCATCACTAAGCACACTGTTTCTCAGCTGACATTGTTTTTTCCACAGCAAGACTTTCTCAATGAAGGAAGCAATGGATTGATGTCCATTCTAGCTAAGCTCCTTGTCTGGCTTCAGACTGCACTCTGAATAGTGCTGCTTTAGAATATGGTTGCCCTGTTATGGAGCTTTACAAAAACATATACTAGGTCCCACCCCAAACCACGTGAATCAGAATCTCTGAGGCTGGGGCCCAGATAACTGCATTTTAATAAAGCACCAAAGCCGATTCTGAGGAATAGCCCAGCTGAAGAACGACTATGTGGATATGAAAAAAGGATGGAGGAGAGAATCTTGTCTTTTCAGGACCAAGGCATGTGAACTATGAGTTTGCTTTAAATGTACACTGGCTCTGTGGGGCATAACACTTTTTTTTTTTTTTTTTTTTTTGAGATGGAGTCTTGCTCTGTCACCCAGGCTAGAGGGCAGTGGCATGATCTTGGCTCACTGCAACTTCCACCTCCCAGGTTCAAGCAATTATCCTGCCTCAGCCTCCCGAGCAGCTGAGACTACAGATGCATGCCACCATGCCCAGCTAATTTTTGTATTTTTAGTAGAGAGAGGGTTTCACCATGTTGGTCAGGCTGGTCTCGAACTCCTGACCTCATGATCTACCCACCTCAGCCTACCAAAGTGCTGGGATTACAGGCATGAGCCACAGCGCCCGGCCGCATAACACATTTTTAATAGAGTCTTTCCTGGGTTCTTCTTTATCACCTACTGGTTTGATAGGGGTTGGCAAATTACCTTGGATAAAATTTATACCTGGAGACATCTGGTAACATTCTTACTATTGGCTTTTGTTCATATTGCAGTTTTTCCTAGAGCTTTCAGTCCTTACTGAATTTATTCTCTCGTGAAACACAAACCCAGCTTCTTTAAAACCAATACAAAAGAGGTAAAAGAACTTCCCACTTTCCCCCATGACAGAGCCCCTAACACCATCACTGCTGTCATCAGACACCTCTGGCTGAAGGAGGGGTTTGGTGCCTACAGAAACAGGCTAATGGTTCCAAAATGGTCTTCTGTGTGTGACTCCAAGGTGATGGAACCCACACCCACTGTCCCTTACCTGCAGTTCCCAGGCTCAGCAGCACAGCCACCCAGAGGACCCAGAAGAAAATGAGGATGGCAAATGTCCACAGTGGCTGGAACAGCAGGAAGGGAGCACTGCTGATGGCTTTATTTGTGATTTGGAAAAGCTCAACTGTCAATTTTATTCTCTTTCTGAGAACAAAAATCAAGACGAGCAGGACTGCCTGGTGAGAAAGGGGTTTGAGTAAATTACTTTCAAATAATGGAGAACTGGGTAGAGCTTAAAGCAAGCCCTATTAGTATTATGACATCTCAGCAAACAGCTCTTTTAAGATAGTTACTCACTACTTTGTTATAATTTTACAGGTGCATTCGCAGACACTAATTGAGCATCTAGTAAGTGCTGGCCCCTGGAATAGATCTTAATAGATATAATAGTGAACAAGACACAGTCCCTCCATAAAAGGCCTTGTAGTCTGGTCAGAGAAAAATATAAAATGAGAATAAGGTCTTCTAACGTCAAGGAACTGTCTTATATCCTCCCCTCCACATCCCACAGAACCCAAGATATTGCAAAAGGCAAGCGAATATGAGTATGAGGCAAAAAGACTCAAAGCCACCTTCTGTGCCTTCTTCTAGCGTTCCCTCCCTGCATATAAACATTTACAAATCTCATATTAATGAAACAAACCATTCTGCACTCCTCCAACCCCATCCAGCCACTGCCATCTCTTACTCCTTTCATGGCCGAGCTTCTTGGCTTGTCTACACCCATCATCTGTACTTCCACACTCCAACTCATTCTTCAACCACTCGCAAACATCCAGACCCCAACATACTTTTGAAATGGCTCTCCCTGAAGTCACTTCATGTGACCTCCTGAGTGTTAAATGCCATAGAAACATTCCAGGTCTTGCTTGACTTCAGCATGGCATCAGATCCCTTGTCCACTCCTCTTTTCTCAAAACGTTTTCCTCCCTTGGCTTCCATGATCTTTCCTTTAGCTCTCCTACTTCTTTAATTGCTGCTTCTTGAGATCTTCTAGGGGTATCTCCTATTCCTCTGTGCTTTTAGCATCCTTCCTAGATGCTGACAACCTCCAAATAAAAACCTCCAGCCTCACTTTTCTCTAGGTGCTGGAAGAATAAGCACATCAGTTATTGACAAGGCCATGGATGTCCTACAGTATGTCAAACTCAGTTTATCCTGAATCAAATTCATTATCTTCACACTAGAACCTCCTCTTCCCCCTGTATTCTTTATCTCCACTGGCCCTAATTTTTCTGGACTCTCCAAGAGTAAGTTAGGTTCCCCTCTTGTGTGCTCCCACTTTATTCCACACTTACCCTATTTACTATTTAACATATTCTATAAATGTTTTCTCATCTGAATCTCCCATTAGATTAGGCTCCTAGAGAGCAGGGCCTTTCTTATTGTCAAGGACTGGCAAAGTACCCAGCACAATCCCAATTACCTCTGGTTCAGTTTCCTCAATACCTCTCATGCCATCCTTTCCTCTCTATTTTCACTGCTGAGGCCACAGCTTGAGTCTCAGCCTCTTTCTTCTAGACCCCAATAACCTCATTAGCTTTCTGCATTTAACCTCCCTGACCCCGCCCGCCCCCCAACTCAATCCCTCCTCCACTCCACAGCGAAGGAGACCTTTGGAAAGTGCAAAGACAAAAGATGGTATTTCCCGGCTCAAAATCCATCCACGGCGCCCCATTGCCTCTGGAGAAAGAACAAATCTATCATCATTGCAGATCAGGACCTTCCTGACATGACCCTCCCTGCACCTGCATCTCAGGCTTCCATCAAGGGAACTTCCTGCAAGTCACTCCCCTGCCCATGTGTCCTCATGTATGCTGTGCCCTTGGCCTGAGATGCTCTTTCTCTTCCAGCTGTGCTGGAGCATTTCTGCCCTCAACAGTCAAGTGGAGGAAAGACAGTCAGATGACAGTGGGATAAACTGTGCAGAAGCTGCTCCAGGATCTGGGAGCACAGCCTCCTGACCACACAGGGAGGGGTGTCAGGAGAGGCCCCACAAGACACCTAGAGGAGACCCTTCAGTTGTAAAGGCTGAGGAGGAACTCCCATCTGGGCTTTTCTGAGGATGAGTGAACTAGCTCATCCAGCAACCGGGAATTGGTAAGAACTCATGACAAATGAACAGGAGGTAAGCTGGGACTCAATTCTGCCTTCTGGAGCAGCCCCTGTGCAGAACTCATGGACACAGGTGAAAACAGCCTCTCTGCTCACACGGCCTCCCCTCTCCCTAACCTTGCCCTGGCCCTGAGAGCTGGGTGGCATAAATGGTGCAGTGTGTAAACCCAAAGGGAGCCCTGTGGAGGACAGACGGAGGAACCGGACCCTTCCCAGCTCCCAGGCCAGCTCCTCTTCCCCCACGCCCAGCCTGGGGAATGCGGAAGCCCTTTCATCTCTAGCCTCCTTTGCAGACTCTGTTGAGTGTCCAGCCTGGTCCCCGCCTGAGGCAAGAGCAACCAAGTGCTTTACTTTATTATACCCTTGCTCCTTGGCACATTTTATGTGAAGATCACAAACCCAAAACCTCACCGTGGAAAGGAGAAAATGTGAAAACTACCAAATATGGGAACAGAAGGATTTCCTATGAGAGAATTTTGTTGGTGTGAGAATCTGCATTTGCTGCAAGATTCAATGGGCTTGTGGAAACCCCTGGCTCTGCAGCTGTTCCACAGAACAGTCAGTAACCAACACACCAGCAAGAACAACTCTGGGTGACCTGAAGCCAGTGCAGGGCCTGCCCCAGGGCCTTGTGATTGTAGCCTTCCTAATGGCCCCTGGAGAGGGTCCTGAATGACATCTGGTTGCCAACCACTCACCGCCAATAACTAATACCTGCTCCCTCAATATTCTAAGTTGGCCTGTTTTCAACTAGAGAGTTCACTGAGGAGGCAGCAGTTTCTTTGAACACCAAAATAACCCAGTGGCCAGTGGGTTTGGAAACAAAGGGCTCTGTGTGCTAGAGGGCAGTGGGAGCTGAGCATACACTGGCAAAAGGAAACTGCTCCTCACAAACAGGGAATGGGAACCGCTGTCAGCCTGCCTCCGCCCATCCACCATGCCCACCTTGTAGCCCCTCAGGACTGAGAACAGTGCAACAACAGGGATAACACAGCAGTCTCTGGGAGGTGGCAGAAATGACTTGGGAAGAAGAACTAAAACCTTTTTTTTCTTATTTTTGGAGGGTTTTGATTTATTCCTACACAGTTATCTCAAATCCAAAGAAGGCACATTCTGAATCAAAAGAAAAACAAATTCTAGTTGTTTTTGGCTAGAATTCAATGATTTGGATTTCAGAGTTCTGGCTGGCTACCTGACCTACTGCTGGAAGAGCATTTCTTACCGTGATGCCTGTAGATACGATAGCAAACCCCAGCACACACTTCATATTTTCCCTTTCTGTGTCCAATTCTATGCTGAGGTCATTGGTATAGTCATAATACAGCCACCATAAGACACCGCAGACAACTAGAAAAGAGAACAGTAGCAGAGCTCAGGGCACGCGCCATGAGATAACCTTTCCCCAGCACACAGAATCATTCAGGGAAGTCCAGCCACTGCCCACTGGCTGTGTGGCGCTGCTCTGGCACTGGGTCCCAAATACTCAGACCCAACAGGCAACTGCTGCCCTCTGAAGAAGCTGGGCAGAGCCAGGGCAACCCATAGAGGACCCACAAGTTCTGGGATGATGCTTGTTTTGGGAGACCGAGGATGGTGACCCCAGAACACAGGCGCCTAACCCACAGGTTGGGTCTGGACGCGAGCAGGAGGAAAACCCCATGGACAGGATGGTGAGAGGGACAAGGCTAGAGCTCACTGTCTAAATGTTTTAAGCAAGCTCTGCTGGTGATATCTCCTGTGGGAGCCTGGATGTTGGCTGCTCACCCACAAAACCGGGTGAATTTACATGGCCTGTGGGAATCACGGAAGTCAGAAGCTCATTTGGAAGATGCCCTGATGTTGCAAGTACTCCACATTTAGGTAAGAAATACCACCTTATGCCATATCCACAGTAACTATAGGAAGGTTGGAGTGGACAGGAAGAAACCTCCCTCAGAAGTCATTGTGCCTGTCCTCCAACGCAGGGCTACAGGGCTCCATGTTGCTGAGGGCAGAGCTGATGACTCAGGGGAATGGAACATGACAATCACGTCAGTTTTTAAAAATTAAAATATAGTCATCACTGCATGATGATATTTGGATCAACAATGGACTGTATATATGATGGTGGTTCATGAGATTAATAATGCTGTACTTTTCCGTGTTTACATGTGTTTAGATACACAAATACTGACCATTCTGTTACAGCTGCCAACAGTATTCTGTACAGTTTAGCACGCTGTGCAGGTTGGTGGCCTAGGAGTAATAGGTTATACTGTGTGCCCAGGTGTGTAGTAGGCTCTACCATCTAGGTTTGTGTAAGTGCACTCTATGATGTTCACACAATGAGGAAACTGCTGAGTGATGCATTTCTCAGAACACATCCCTCCCCATCATTAAGTGACACCTTACTGTATGCCACATCAGTTGGTAAATGGCTGCTGCCTTGAGCCTCCTGTGTGCCCTTGTCCCTCAGATCTCTTTCCCAACAACTGCTGGTGAGATCCATGATCCAGCAATCGGGAGGGAAATATGGGCACAGTACAGGGTCTCCAGGACTCTGCTTCCACGCAGGCCTGTGTGTCTTCTGGCTGGTCAGAGCCTTTGCATGACAACTATGGGCACCCATGTGCCAATGGGTGAGGTGCACATTCAGAAGAAATCCTTTAAAATACTCCCAATGGGTACTGGGATTCTCTTTTAACGTTATGGATACCAGCTCACACTATTGGAAAGTTCATCTCAGGGGCAGCATAACATAGCAGAAAAAACAACGGATTTGGCTGGATGTGGTGACTCACGCCTGTAATCCCAGCACTTTGGGAGGCCAAGGTGGGCGGATCGCTTGAGCTCAGGAGTTGGAGACCAGCCTGGGCAACATGGCAAAACCCCATCTCTACAAAAAATACAAAAATTAGCTGGGTGTAGTGGCATGTGCCTGCAGTCCCAGCTACTTGGGGGGCTGAGACAGGGGCCCAGGCTTGAGCCCAGGAGGTTGAGGCTACAGTGAGCCGCGTTCACGCCACGGCATTCCAGCCTGGGCAACAAAGTGAGAGCCTGCCAAGAAAAGGAAGGAAGGAAGGAAGGATGGAAGGAAGGAAGGAAGGAAGGAAGGAAGGAAGGAAGGAAGGAAGGAAGGAAGGAAGGAAAGAAGGAAGGCAGGCAGGCAGGCAGGCAGGGAGGGAGGGAAAGAAAGAAAGAAAGAAAAAGAAAGAAAGAAAGAAAGAGAAAGGAAGGAAGGAAGGAAGGAGAGAAAGAGAGAAAGAGAAAGAAAGAGAAAGACAGAAAGACAGAAATAAAGAGAGAAAGAAAGACAAAAAAAAAAAAGAAAAGAAAAAAGATTGGTCATTAACTTTGCACTGTCTGTGAGACATAGCAACTCCCGTTGTCCTCCCTGGGGCCGAGATTTCTCATTTGTAAAGTGACAGGGCTAGATACTCTTTAAGACTTCATGTAGCTTACAAATGCCAATGTTTAAGTTCTATACTTAATGGAAAGGCTTTTCATTTAATCAAAAAGAAATCAGTCAAGTAGAGAAATACTTACACAACAATCCCAAAATAACCAATGAAATGAAAATGTTAACCAGAAGGGTGGTGATGAATCTGAAGGTAAACATCATGGCCAAAGACAAGGCTGAAAAATTAAGCAAAACACATAAACCTCAATAGCAACAAAGGGTAGGGGAGATGATGGTAGCACTGCAATGACAAAACCCTCCAGAATAGAACAGTGATGGCTGAGGATTTCATTCAAACCCTAAATATCTTGGGATATCTACTAAACACTAAATAAAAATAACAAGGTATATGCGGGGCAGTCTCTGACGCACCATTCAATCAAGTGTGGTAAGCCAGTCTCTGGAAGTCCTAGTATTCTTCTTAAAAATAAAAAAATTTTGGCTGGGCGTGGTGGCTCATGCCTATAATCCCAGCACTTTCGGAAGCTGAGGCGGGTGGATCACCTGAGGTCAGGAATTTGAGAACAGCCTGGCCAACATGGCGAAACCCTGTCTCTACCAAAAATACAAAAAATTAGCCGGGCTTGGTGGCAGGCACCTGTAATCCCAGCTACTCAGGAGGCTGAGGCACGACAATTGCTTGAACTTGGGAGGCGGAGCTTACAGTGAGCCAAGATGGCGCCACGGCACTCCAGCCTGGGCGACAGAGCAAGACTCTGTCTCAGTAAAAAAAAAAAAAAAAGAAAAAAAGAAAAAAAATTTTATAGCAATATTATTCTCAAATGCCCAAATCTTTTTTTCCTACAAGTTCAAATGAACCATTTAAAATTCTTATCACATGGGTGCAGCACACCAACATGGCACATGTATACATATGTAACAAACCTGCACATTGTGCACATGTACCCTAGAACTTAAAATATATATATATATATAAATTCTTATCACACTTAAATCTTTTGACTTTACTGGGCTTATGTAAAGTTCTGACTTTACATGTTCTAAGGTACTCTTATTAAATATGAAAGATTAATGTCTTTAAAATGAAGAATTTAAGATCCTAACCATGAAATAAGCTGTATGTACCTTTTTTGACATAGGAAATTAGGATTGCATCTAGATCGGAGTTATGTTTAGTAAGGTGGGTTTTGGGATCACACAGATCTGGGTTTGAGTCTTAGTTCTGCCACCTCTTCTCCTAGGTGTGCAATACTGGCCAAGTTCTAAACCTCTCTAAGCCTCAGTTTCCTCTCTTACGAGTGGTACTGGGATTCTGATGAGGTTTTAATGAGTGAAGAATAAGTACAATGCCTGGCACAGTAAACGACAGCTGTTAATACCATTATGAATCTAATAAGTACATGACTATGCCCTTGCAGGGACATTAGGGCATTCTATAAGATATCAGGAATAACCTGAGGATTTTTTGTTATATATTGTAACCAAGCCAGTATCTGGTAGTCAAAGCATCTTGTTTGAGTCAACTGAAGTCATTTTCAGCCTCAATAAGAAGTCTGAAAGTCATAATGGTGACTAGTTAAATATCCCCAAGCATTTAGGAATTAGGAACCTTTTAGTAAAGAAACTGTGGAAAACTCAATTTGTTAACTGTTAGAAATATGTTAACGTCTGACCAAAGAGTTTCTCTCATCCAACAGGTTGGGGGGCTGCCACTGGAAAGCAAGGAGACAACAGGCTCTTACCACTGTCTAAAGGAGCAGAGTGTATTAACCTGTTCAAAGAGAAAGTTGGCTCTTGATTTCAGCCAACTGAAACATAGAAAATGGGAACTCAAACGGTCAAGAGTGGGTAGGGGCTTCCAGAAATGCCCAGAGAAGGCTTGAGGCCTTGACCTGTCCACAACCCAAAGCAGGTATGTCTCTTAGAGGAGCAGGATACAGCAGGCCCTTGCAGTCTGACTCCATTTAACATGGATGCACACATGTCCTTGCCCTGCTCACCAAGCAGCCTTCTGATCTGGTTCACCTACAGGTGGAGGCATGTTTGGCCAGAAGACATGGTTTCTGGTCACTCTGACAGTTGTATTTTTCATGTCCCATCCACAAATTAGCAATCTGCTTTATATACCCATCCCCAGTGAGGAGCAGACACTAGGGCATGGTCAGTATATCAAGGCAACCCCACCCACTGAGGCTTACTGCCAGAGGGCCAGCTGTTCCTCTATTCTTATTGCCCCATCCCCCTTAAATCTGAAACACCGAAAATATCTATAAAAAAATACAAAATTTTAAATTTAAATCAAGAGGCTAATTTTCATTGTACAACGTATAAAAGTGCTAGGAACTTTGGCATTCCGTAAACAATTACTAAAATTAACTGAGAATTACCTAATGTGAGGATACACAGGCCAAGGATTGTATCTCTTCCCGACATGATTCCACTTAGAATTCGGTGGAGGGTGTCACCATCATTTATCCAAACAGATGCAAACAGGGAGTAGCACTCAGGTGTTTGAGGGATGCATCGGTTAAATAAGGGAAATGACTTGCTAAAAATAGAAATAGAAAACATGGCAAAAATGTCTATTTAATATTTATCTTTAAAAGATGTTTATTTAACATTCTCAATAACCAAAAATGCTTAAGAACGATAGCAATAGAGCAGGGCCCAGCATGCCATTTGCAGAGCACACCTTAGAAAGCCAGGCCGGTGTGCTCTGCTGCATCATTAGTTGTGTTCTGAATAGGAAGTTGATTATGGGGACTCACAGAAACCAAAAACCTAAACTTGGGGAGCAACATTTTTAAAAATAAAAATTGCATATATTTAAGGTATACAAGGTGATGTTTTGATATATATAAACTTTGTGCAACGATTGCTACAGTTAAGCTAATGAACATATCCATCAATTCCCATAGTTATCGTATTTTGAGAACACTGAAGATCTGTTGTATCAAATTTCAAATATACAATACCGTATTATGAACTATAGTCACCATGCTCTACTTCATGTATCTAGAATTTATTCACCCTACGTAACAGAAACTTATATCCTTTGATCAATATCTTTCATTTCCCCTGCCCGCATCCCTGATAACCAGCATTCTATTCTCTGTTTCCATGAATTTGACTTTATTAGATTCCACATAAAACTAGGATCATGCATGAGATTTGCCCTTATGTACCTGATTTATTTCATTTAACATAATATCCTCTGGTTCATCCATATTGTTGCAAATAGCAGGATTTCTTCTTTTTTAAGGCTAAATACTACTCTGTGGTATGTGTACATGTACTACATTTTATTTACGGGTAACCACTTTTTTTTCTTTCTTTCTTTTCTTTTTTTTTTTGAGACAGGGTCTGGCTCTGTCACCTGCGCTGGAGTACAGTGGCTCGATCACCGGCCAGTGCAACCTCCGCCTCCAGGGCCCACGCTATTCTCCCACCTCAGCTTCCTGCTACAGGCATGTGCCACCACACCCAGCTAATTTTTGTTTTTTGTAGAGACAGAGTTTCACCAAGTTGTTGCCCAGGCTGGGGGCAACATGAGCTCAAATGATCCACCCACCTTGACGTCCCAAAGTGTTGGGATTACAGGCATGAGCCACTGTGCCCAGCGGGAACCACATTTTTTACTCTCCTGTCTTAGCCCTTCTTAGAAACAAACTACCAACTCCAACAAAAGAACTTTATTTCTGTAAGGAACTATTAGGGATGTGAACTGGATGAGACAGAAGCCATGTTAATGACACTATTAGCTTAATTCCGTCCTGTTTAGGAAGGCATATGAGACTTGAGGGCCTTGCTATGAACAGTGGGTGCTCAATAAATGAATAGTAAATGTATGATTGATGCTGCAGTTAACTGCCTTGGGTAGATGAGAAAGTTGGCCTTTTTTTAGCCCCTTCCTGAAATGTAAAATAGCCGAGGAATATGCATTCTAATGAATCTTCATAAGGCCACTGATACCTTCGCCGGGTCCTGTTCTTCTTTCTTTCCATGAACCCCAAATGGTGGAAATAATCCCAACCAAAGAAGTGTCAAATTATCTAAAAAGCTGCTCAAAACCCAATCACAATCATTTTGTGCAATGTATAAGAATGAAACAAAGGAGAACCCAAATGTTAACAAGATTTCATTGCCCTGAAGAAAAGAAATGACTTTCCAAATTTCTAATGAAGCACAACCTAGAACACATGGAAAAATCTTTCTCCAGAAGTCTCAATATTACAGAAACAGTTCCTGAGTCACTGGATACTGGGTCAAGAGAAAAGTAACACAAAGGGTATTTTTGTAAATTACATTTTTGAAGGGGTAATACATTCACATGGCTTAAATTCCAAAAGGTACAAAAGACCAAACAGCAAGAAATTGCCTTTCCTTGTCCCTGAGCTACTGAAGTACATTTCCTCACAGGCACCCATTGTTTTTGGTGTCCTGCAAACCATTCTGGAGACTTTTATTAGCATATGTAAGTATCACAGGAAATTTAAATGGAATTTGCAGCTGAGCTCAAATATAATAAAAATTATACTCCAAAATGAGATGCCAGACTCCACCATTCAGGGTGTGCCAAAAAAGAGGTGGGAGAAAAGTGGTTAGATTATTCTCAAACCCACATCCATTCTGAGAGCATAAAAGAGTTGGAAGTTGATAAGAAGAGCATTTTTTAAAATAAACTTTTAATTTCTGAATAATTTTAGAGTTACAAAAGAATTGCAACAATAGTAGAGGGTTCCTCTGTGTATCCTTCACTCACCTTCCCCTAACGTGAATGTCTTACCTAACCACAGTATAGTTGTGAAAATTAAGATTTAACATTGGCACTAAACTACTAACTAAACTACAACCTTTATTTGGATTTTACCATAACATCCTTTTTCCATTCCAGGATCCAATTCAGGATAGCACATGGCATTTAATTGTCATGTCTCCTCTTTGGTCATGACAGTTTATATATTTTGTAGAGACAGAGTCTTGCCATGTTGCCCAAACCAGTCTTGAACTCCT
Source organism: Macaca fascicularis (assembly GCF_037993035.2). NCBI lineage: Eukaryota > Metazoa > Chordata > Mammalia > Primates > Cercopithecidae > Macaca > Macaca fascicularis. Next base: position 139,576,684 of record NC_088375.1, read on the forward strand.
GAGTTCAAGCCATCCTCCCACCTCTGCTCCCAAAGTGTTAGGATTACAGGTGTGAACCACTATGCCTGGACTGTGCCAAGTTTCTTAGTTTTTCCTTGTTTCTCGTGACCTTGGCATTTCTGAAGATTCATAGTCAGGTATTTTGTAAAATGTCCCTAAATTTGTAGAATTTCTCTCATGTTTTCTCATGATTAGACTACAGTCAACAGGTTTTTGGGAGACTGCCACAGAGGTGAAGTGTCCTTCTCATCCTATCAGGGAACATGACTACACTGGTGAAGTTGATCTTGATCACCTGGTTAAGGTGGTACCTGCCAGGTTTCTCCATGTAAAGTTGTTATTTTTCTCTTTTCCCTCTCTATTTCTTGGAAATGAGTCACTAAGCCTAGCCCACTCTCAAAGGGAGGGAAATTCCACCTCTGGGAGGAAGAAGTAAAGATTTATCCCTTTCACCGGGCGCAGTGGCTCACACCGGTAATCCTAGCACTTTGGGAGGCCAAGGCGAGTGGATCATTTGAGGTCAGGATTTTGAGACAAGCCTGGCCAACATGGTGAAATCCCATCGCTAATAAAAATACAAAAATTAGCTGGGCATGGTAGCGGGCACCTGTAATCCCAGCTACTCAGGAGGCTGAGGCAGGAGAATCGCTTGAACCCGGGAGGTGGAGGTTGCAGTGAGCCGAGATCACACCACTGCACTCCAGCCTGGAAAACAGAGCGAGACTCTGTTTCAAAAAAAAAAAAAAAAAGATTTATCCCTTTCCCCCATTTATTTATTTATTCAATTATTTATTTATATCAGTATGGCCTCATGGACATTTATTCTTTTCTTTGGGTTATAATCCTTAATTGTGTTATTCAATCTATTCCAGTTTTGGCCACTACGAGGCATCTGTGTCCTTTTGACAAGACCCATTCTTTTTCTTTCTTAAGCACTTCCTTACTTTCTGATGCTAGAGGATGATACCAGGCGTAGCTGGTGTTTTCCTTATCCAGGTCCTAGAGCCTGACATTTCTCCAAAGAACCCTTGAAGACTGACGATTAGAAACCATGATCTGGGTATTGGGTATGGTGGGATATTACTGATTCTAGGTCTTATAATCGATTCTCGTATGTAGTTTCAGAATTGCTAACCATTATACTCTACTGTTTAGGGAATTTAAAAAAAAATGAAAAAAATGAAAACAATTGTTAACCAGTAGCTATGTGACAAACAAGTGTACTATCTGACGTACAATGTTTATGTACAGTTCCTTTTGTTTTTAGCTTACAGTATCTAGTTACAAAGCTGTTTTCCAAAGTTACTCACATCAGCTCCTTCTTTGTAATTTGTCACCCTCTACACTCTTATCCTAAGATCTCCAGACATCTTGATTTTAATTTTTATTTGCATATAGTAAAATCCACTCTGCACAGGTGATGACAAGTGCAGAGAATCATTAGAAGAGTAATTTTGAAGAGCTGAATTTTTTTTTTTTTTTTACTAGACTTGTCATGTGACTCCATCCCCATTCCCAAGGGGAAGAGGGTGAAGGGTACTACTCCTAAGTCAGATGAGAAGGGTTTCACGGAAAACTCACAGAGCTTAGGGAATCCCCTGGCTTAAGGTCTGAGCCACCCAAAAAAATCTGGAGGGTGAGCAGCTTTAATAACAGAGCAGAGAGCTACAGCTGGGGAGTTAAGAGCCCCAGGGCATTTGTCAGGGCAAAGGGTGCAGAGGGCTTCCTGGGGTCAAGTTGTGGGCTGCATGTGCACAAGTCCCAGTGACGGGACTTCTACGGGGCTAAGACAGCCCTCTGAGGAAGGCTCTCACATGACCAGCCAGAGCACAGATGTCCTGGACTACATGAAAGGCATTGCAGCTGAAGGAGCCCCGAAGAACCCAAAACACGCTCATGAGGGAAAGAGCTGGCCAGGACATCTACCAAGCCCAGAGAATGCTGGTGCTAGTGTCAGACAAGTAAATGTGTTCCTGCTACTCTTTTCTTATCTTCACTTTTGCTGCACCAGCCCCTTAGGCAAAACCTGTTTTAGCAAGCTGGGAGAGGAGGGGAGGAATAAAGAGAGGAGAAGAGCAGCTGACTACAACCTCCTTCCTGGACTGTGGCCTTCCCACTTGCTCCACGGCCAAGCGTGCAGGGGGCAGAAGTTTGAATCTCCAATCAAGTGAGAACTTTATCACATCAGGCTGAATATTTTTTAATTTTTAAAAAAAATTTTGAGAAAGGGTCTTGCTCTGTCACCAAGGCTGGAGTGCAGTGGCATGGTCACAGCTCACTACAACCTCAAACTCCTGGGCTCAAGAGATCCTCCCACCTCAGCTTCAGCTAGGACCACAGTCATGTTCTACTATGCCAATCTAATTTTTAAATTTTTTGTAGAGACAAGGTCTCATTATGTTGTCCAGGCTGGTCTTGAACTCCTGGCCTCAAGCAATCCTACAGCCCTGGCCTCTCAAAATGTTGGGATTGCAGGCATGAGCCACTGTGCCTGGTCTGGGCTGAACATTTTAATTATTGAATTGAAAGTGTCTGTTACAACTTAAAGTGACTCAGTATATATTACCTAAAAGTTACCAGAGAAGCCTTGGAAATTGCCAGTGTTTTTATTCAGGGGCAGAAAAAACTAGTCCCACTGAATAAATTTAAAGAGACAGAGAAAGACAAAAATTAAATTGCTTTCTGACTACATCCTGTAAGTCATGCTTGATGTAATGGTTATACAAGCAAATATATACCTATATGTATATATTTATATGTTTATATATACTTATATTTTCCACTTTTTATGCAAAAGACAGTATACTGCACACTGTTCTATTATTTGCTTTTTTTTTTTTTTAACAATACACTTCAGAACGTAAGGAATTCCTCTTATTTTTACTGAGGCAAAATTTATATACAATGAAATGCACTGATCTTAAACATAAAATTAGAGACTTTGATAAACATATACATCTATGCAACTACCACTCCTTTCGAGATTTAGAATATTTCATTAGCTGGGCTAGGGATGCATCTTTTTTTTTTAGATGGAGTTTCGCTCTTGTCACCCAGGCTGGAGTGCCATGGCGCAATCTCGGCTCACTGCAACCTCCGCCTCCCGGGTTCAAGAGATTCTCTTGCCTCAACCTCCCGAGGAGTTGGGATTACAGGTGCCCACCACCACGCCCAGCGAATTTTTGTATTGTTAGTAGAGACAGGGTTTCACCATTGTTGGCCAAGCTGGTCCTGACCTCAGGTGATCCGCCCGCTGTGCCTTCCCAAAGTGCTGGGATTACAGATGTGAGCCACCATGTCCGGCTCACAGGGATGCATCTTTAGGCCATGGCCTGAGGTTTCTTCACCACTTCTGCTTTTCTTCTTCCCATTAGCAAAGCCACTCAAACTTGCAGGAAGTCATTGGGCAAGCTGCCTGTATATTTAGATCACCATGTATATGGAATTCAGCTGAGCAAACCATGCAGTGACATGCGTGGGCACCTACGTGGGAGGGTAGAACTAGAATTTACTGGGGGGAAAATATCCATGCCTTTTAGATTTTGAATACATGGGGGACTAAAAATACATTACCATGTTGAACACCAAAGTGAAAAAAGATCTATTTGCTTGTTATCTTCTGCAGTGCTTTTTCACTGCTCTTAAAAGCTCATACCTAGGTCCATAAACTTCTTGATATTTAGCCATTACTCTAAAAGGGTATGTTATACCTCACATGATCAACACAGGAGGAAGAAACAATCAGTTCAGTCAAAAAGAGGTATTTAGAAAATATTCTTTGGCCCTGTAGCCACCCTTCTCATGTTTTCCAGCTTTTCAGTCTTGGCACTGCTATTCCATGATAAATATGATCATTTTCACCTTAAACAAACACTTGCTTGTGCAGGAAAGGGGAATGGAGCCCTTGAGGCTATTTCTCTCTCTCTCTCATTCTGTCTAAAAAAGGCCACTCAGTCAAGGGTTTTGTCTTTACTTGAAAAGTTAGTATTGGAAACACTTGCATTTAGGGTGAAAAGGACTAGGGCTGGCTTGAGAGTGAGAAGAAATGGTGCTATTATGACACAGGGTACGGGGACTCTTTCTCCCGGCTTGATGTGAGTCTAGGAAGGCCACTCACCAGTCAAAATAAAACCAAGTCTTGACTCAAACATAAGACGCTACTTGGGTTTGAATGCCAGCTTTTCCATTTGCTGGGTGTATGACCTCAAACCTCTCTGCATCAGTTTTCTCAGTTGTGAGATACGGATGAAAACAATACCTACAATGTAGATGTTTTCTGGGGCCCAAATTATGTTAAGGATTTAGAAAAGTATCAAAAGCTCAATAAGTGTTTGTTATTATCATCATAAGTATCAAGATAGAAGCTTCCTGTGGAATTATGGTTGCCATCCCATTTATAGTAAGAGGAGAGTTTATCCAACTCCGGTTAAATTACAACCTTAAAAATTCCATTCTCTTTCAATTACATCTGTAGTTACATCTACAGTTACAAATTGTGTTCTTAAAAAAGTCCTCCTCTCCAAGTGCTAGAGAATTTTCCTTCCACCTATTACTAAAACATTCTAGTTTTTTTTTTTAATTGGGTACAGTATGTTTCATTAAGATGTGTTTATGATACTTATATTTTACCAGAATGTAAAGTATCATAAACACATTTACAATTACCAGAATTTTAAAATAAGATATTATAGGCCAGGCGTGGTGGCTCATGCCTGTAATCCCAGCACTTTGAGAGGCTGAGGCAGGCATATCATGAGGTCAAGAAATCAAGACCAGCCTGGCCAACATGGAGAAACCCCATCTCTACTAAAAATACAAAAATTAGCTGGGCGTGGTGGCATGTGCCTGTAGTCCCAGCTACTTGGGAGACTGAGGCAGGAGAATCACTTGAACCTGGGAGATGGAGGTTGCAGTGAGCTGAGATCGCACCATTGCACTCCAGCCTGGGAGACAAGAGCAAGACTCTGTCTCAAAAAAAAAAAAAAAAAAAAAATTATAGAAAAATGAAATGGGTATTCTCCTCAGCAAATAGTTCTCTCCTCCTTCAATTACTTACAACATGGAGTATTTATTTTAGAAAAGAATATCACCAAATGGCTATTTTCTGCCTTCGATGTGATTAAAACCTACTCAAGTCTTTCTGTGTTTGTGTGAGCACCTGCTAGATGAGCATTTTTCAAGCTTCACTTGCAACCAGTCAGAAGACTATGAAATACATTATTTTTAAAAAGGCAACAGAATAGTAACTAAGGGTGTGAATCATATGTAATAAGGGTAAAGGTTGCTTTGTGAGATTTCTAGTATTGTTTTATATATATAAGGACATATGAAGGTATGTGCATACAGGAGTTGGGATGTAATAAATTTCTTACTGTAAGTCCCAAACAAGAGTTCAATAAACACCATCCTAGAGGATTGGAATAATGCTTTGTTTTAATTAAATCATCATTATTTCTCAGGGATTTTTCAGAGAGGTCTCGTCTCCTACATTGTAAACATACTCACATCTTTCAAAAGAATGACAATTCAGAATCAATACAAGTTTTCCTTTAGTACATCTCAGCATCATGATGGTGGCAATAAATACTCATTGTGTCTTTCCCCTTAGCCTTCTCAAAGGTGTAAACATGTGCCATTCGCCATGGCAACGTAACCACTGCTCCATCATTACAACTTTATTCTACAAATATTTGTAAGGTGCCTACCATGTGCCAGGTAGTACACTAATTTATAGGGGTGAATAAGACCTTGCAAGGAGCCCACCAAATGTACTCTTGACAAGGACCTGTGCTTTCTGTTTTCATTGAGAAGAAAGGTGTGGTGCTCACTTGGCCTTGTCTATCTGGTCTGTTTCTTATGAAGATATCTAGAGCAATAAAAACTAACAAAGTCTGATTGTGATAAAAAGCCTAAAGTAAATGATTTCTTTCTTTTTCTTTGAGACAGAGTCTCGCTCTGTCACCAAGCTGGAGTGTAGTGGCGTGATCTCGGCTCACTGCAACCTCCACTTCCCGAGTTCAAGCGATTCTTCTGCCTCAGCCTCCCAAGTAGCTGGGACTACAGGCACGCGCCACCACGCCCAGCTAATTTTTGTATTTTTAGTAAAGATGGGGATTCACCATGTTGGCCAGGATGGTCTCCATCTTCTGACCTCATGATCTGCCTGCCTCCGTCTCCCAAAGTGCTGGGATTACAGGCATGAGCCACCATGCTCAGCCAAAGTAAATGATTTCTACTTTGCAATAAATAGTTGGAGTAGAAAAAAATACACACTAATTTATAAAATTACCCTGTTAGTAATAGTTCATATGTTACTTCTTGCTAGTACTAGTGTTCTTTGAAGACTATGTATATTTTTACTGTTTGCTGAATTTTCTCCTTATTTAGCCTGATTTCTAATCCACTGTCCACAGGCATACTGCAAATAGTCCTGCCATGTTTTTATCCCTGGCTTCCATAGATTGTAAGCTCCCTGCAGGCAGGGGCTCTTCTGATATCTCCTTCTCACAATGCCTGTAAGAGTAACAGATGCACACCAAGTACCCAGTAACTTTTGTTGAGGGTTAAGGAAAAAGTATGGAAGCTTTTACCTTGGAGGAACTGGTAGCCTGGGGCACAGTGAGTCTGCTTTTGGACTGTGGGTATAGTTGGAGGAATTCAAACTATAAACACACAGGAAAGACCCTGGAAGCAGAACACATAGACATTATACCATCTTCCCAGGTGAGTCAGTAAGGAAACCACAGTCATGTTACCAAATCAGAAAGGAGAAAGAATCAGCTACAAGGTCTATGGGTGACAGAAACACAAAAAGAATAGTCATACAATCTGAGGTCTAGTGAGGGCCTCTCTTCCTTACTTTCTCTTCAAAACCCCAAATTCAAAACTAAAAGTTATATGATTGGTCCTAAAATAATCTGAAGCGTATTTGAAAACAATTTCTTGTAGAAGCTTGATAGTTTAAACCTGGCTTTGCAAATAATTTCTAAAAATCTGGCAAACCATTTTTCAGGCAGATAAAATTCTAAACAGCGGACCCAGTACAAGGTATTTCAGTTATACAAATGCTTTTGGTACAACTTGTGATATCTCACTGCTCAGTGGAAGTATCTTTTAGCCCCGACAATCTCATGAAAAGACCTATTTGTCGGCAATTCAACCCGCACCCTGCCCGTACATCTCTAGGATTGGAAGTGCCCATGTGCATGGAGCTCTCTGACTTCCTTCTGACCCTGCCTTTGGTCCCAAATGTGGGCTGTGTCCTCTCTCTCTCTATGGACAACCATTCCCCCGCAGTGGCAGGGAGCATACATGGAACAGCTAGGGCTTCAGATAAATCCATACAGAACAAAAATAACCTGAACAAGCTCAAGAGAACGTGCTTACGGCCTTTTCCACACAAGAGGAGGTACCCACAAGGAAGTAAACCTTTCAGCTTTCCAGAGAAAGCAGGGTCAGGATAAATGATCTCATCTAAGTTCCCATAGCTTACCCCACCATGGGGAAAAGAATGAATCAGGCCTCAGTACCTACCACTGGTGTTTGCAAACAGCTGGACCTCTTCCAGGGAGTCAAGCTGCTCTTCAGGGCAGCTGGATACACAGAGGGCCGTGCGGTCGAGCCGCATACCTTTGACTTGGTTGCAGGAATTCATAAAGAACACGTGTCTAGGAAAGAGATGAAACAGAAGAATGTGTTAGAGCATTGCCTCTTCACTGGGCTTAATTGTGGGCCTTAAAAAATATCTACATGCTATCAAATGCAGGGATCACCCAGGCACACGTTCACAATTGTTTCAGCATAATTGAACACTTATTATGCCTACTGGTGGTCATCCGTGAGGCTGTGCAGCTTGGAAATGATCCAAAAATGTAAACAAAACTTTGTTTCTCCAGATTTAGTGTTTTCTGGGAGATAACACTAGGAGTTATCTGAGAAAATCTGAGGAAAAGAAGCAATTGATTAAACTGTCCGTTGATCACTAGATCAGGCCAATGCACAAACTATTCAATGGACTCCATGGATAACACATTTGTACCTAAGAGTGTTCAAATATGCTTCCGAGAATAAGTGAACACAGGGAAGTGAGAAGTGGAAAGGAGGGGCCAACGCTGGGAACTAAAGGCTTGTCTTTCCCCCTTTCTCACAGGTTGAGAGCCAGGACACTCAGGAGATCCCTCCTGCAGCTCCCCAGGGGCAGGGTAGAGCAGGCACAAGAACGAAACTGGTGTTGCCATCAGCAGGTTATGCGCTAGCAGCCACAGCTTCCAGACCTTTGTGCACCACTTATCCAGACTCCGAGACCCCAGGAATGGCAGAGGAAGACCCCATAGGCTGTCCTCTATGGGAGAGACCTTGAGAAGTGGTCCCAGAAGGTTTTTTTCCCTCCTGTTGGGGATGGGAGAAGGTGGGTGCAAGAGGAGATGAGGAACAGATTTCCTGGGTGTGTGATATATGTATTTTTGAAAAAGTTTAAAAATTGTGTTAAAATATACATAAAATTTACCATCTGAATCACTTTTTTTTTTTTTTTTTTTTTTTTGAGACAGAGTCTTGCTCTTTCGCCCAGGCTGGAGTGCAATGGCCCAATCTTGGCTCACTGTAAGCTCCGCCTCCCAGGTTCAAGTGATTCTCCTGTCTCAGCCTCTGAGTAGCTGGGACTACAGGTACCCACCACCACGCCTGGCTAATTTTTGTATTTCTAGTAGGACGGGGTTTCATCATATTGGCCAGGTTGGTCTTGAACTCCTGACCTTGTGATCCGTCCACCTTGGCGTTCCAAAGTGTTGGGATTACAGGCGTGAGCCACCGCACCTGGCCCCATCTGAATCTTTTGGGCTATCGTCACCACCATCCATTCGCAGAACTCATCTTCCCAAACTGAAATCTGTACCTATTAAACAAAAGGTTCCCACCCTCCTCTCTTCCAGCCCTTTGCAATCGCCATTTTACTTTCCATTTCTAGGAATCTGACTACTTTACATATCTCCTATAAGTGGAATCATACAATGTTTGTATTTTTGTGACTGGTTTATTTCACTTGGCATGACATCCTCAAGGTTCATCCGTGTTGTAGTATGTGTCAGAATTTCCTTTTTAATAATTCATGGTAATGTACATATCACATTTTGATTGTCCATTCAACCATTGATGGACACTTGAGTTGCTTCTACCTTTTGGCTTTTGAGAATAATGGAATGTATACTCACTTCAACCAGGAATGACTGTTTCTTGACACTGCATTATGAACACAATGTGAAACAGGAGCACATGGGCATCTAAGTTGCCCTTCCTCCTCCTGTCTTCTTTGTAAGTGGCTCTACAAATGCAGGAGAAATGCCCCCTCATCAGTCCATGTCCAGAAATAGCAAGAGCCCCCTTAGGAGGAACACACAGGAGGATAAGAGGATAAGAGGCCTAGTCTGAGATTTGTATTTGGTGACTCCAAACTTATATTCAGGATTTATTTAGATCCTTAGGATTTCTCTTCTAGGAGCGACTTTTATTATTGAGTCTTAAAAATCCTTTTTTTGGCTGGGTGTGGTGGCTCACGGCTGTAATCCCAGCACTTTGGGAGGCCGAGGTGGGAAGATCACAAGGTCAGGGGATGGAGACCATCCTGGCTAAACTCCATCTCTACTAAAAATACAAAAATTAGCCAGGCATGGTGGCGGGCGCCTGTAGTCCCAGTTACTTGGGAGGCTGAGGCAAGAGAATCGCTTGAACCCGGGAAGCAGAGGTTGCAGTGAGCCGAGATCACACCACTGAACTCCAACCTAGGCGACAGACTCTGTCTCAAAAAAATAAAAAGTAAAAATAAATAAAAAATCATTTTTTTTGTTCCGTCATGTGAAGCAAGAGCTAAAATCTTAAAAATTCTTACAAGGCAGTCTCCATCTTAGAAGGTCATGGTCGGGGATTTCTCTCCCCTCCAGGGGATTCCCATCTCTTCTCTCCCCTTTCTGTTTCCCTGTGGGAGCTGGGGTAGCAGGGTGCGGGGAAGAATGCAATACCGCAGTGCCATAGCTGGGGCGGGGGTAGGACACAGGTCCCCAGCGTTCCAGGTGGCATTCAGGTGTTTCCACATAGAAACAATGTGTGGATGATGTAGGGTTCAAACATATACGATTGGTAACATGATTCTAATTCCTTATGGAGAATAATAGCAGCAATTAACGTTTATTACACCTTAGCTCATGCAGTGTCTCATGAATCCTTAAAACAACCTTGTGAGGCAGGTATAATAACTAGTTTAGAGAGATGAAAACTAGGCTTTGAGAGGTTAAGTATTTTGCCCAAGATCACACAGCTGAAAAGTAGCATGGGCTGAATTTGAACTTAGCACTGCTGATTCTAAAACTTGTACTCTTACTTGTACTATACACACAGCCTTCCTTTTTATGAAATAGGCTGACAGAGTTTTGAATGGGAACAGTTTCCAGGCTCTAAGTGATGAATTTATACAAAGTTTTGAGGTTCAGCTCCTTACAGACTGGGGACTTACTTAGATACTTACTTTTTTAGGGTCATGTCCTGCCCTGAAAGAGGGGCCCCTTCCACGGGGGAGTTCTTCTTGCCACACACGTTGCCAAAGCTGTCATAGCCGAAGAGGAGTCTCCCTGCAGCTCCAGCCACCACTGAGTAGCCCATAATAAACACCTGGCAAAACCGGGGGCATAAAACCGGGGGCATATGAGAGCCTGGCCAAAGGGCTGAGCACACAGTACCCCACACCCCTGCAGATGCTGATATAAAATGGAGCCTGGTGGAACGTGAAGCTCTCCAGCATCACAGCCCTTCACTCTGTCAGCAAGGGTCAACAACTCCAATCTATCAGCATCCTGCTTTTCTGCTATTTGTGAATTTAGGTAGAGAGAGAATCTAATCCACTGAAACAGATTTCTCTCTATTTTCTTACCTCTTTGTGCTTTTTACCCTTTTCCTTAAGAGTCTTATCATTTTTCTTTTTGGCCTAACTTTACTGGTACAACTCAATTTTTCTTCCCTTGAGGTTCTTGCTGTATTTAAGTGCTTCAGGGCTATGCTAATTCTTTCCCTGAGTTTCCCCCCCCCCCCCCCCCACTAATTTTTGGTTTTTTCTCTTCTTACTTTTAGGGGATTCTGCAGAAGCAACACAGTTGATATGTATCAAAATACTGTTCACAAATCTGCAAATAGTGTTTTGGAATAACTGCTTAAGATGTACAAAATAAAGAACCACAGGAATTCTGTTGGATGAGAACATCTTGCACTCTATCATCATTTCTATCCAGTCTCATAGTGAATGTGGAATATTTGAAATTTCAGTTCAAACAACTGTGCCATTAACTGACAGGCTCTCTGCCAAGATTGAATATGTATCTTCCCATAATGCAAACTTAGTAAGTTTCCCACTACTGTATACAATATATAGGATACCATTTAATACTCTATATTGACAAGTTCATCCCAGGAGAGCAGATATAATACATCATTCATTAATATATAGTATTGATACCTTATGCTGCAAAGGTACATTGTGCTAAATTCAAATACCTTCTAGATATTCTGCACTTATTACTAATTTAGAAATCAAAATAACAAACATTCTTCAAGTGCCCAGTGTGTGCTTGAGACTTCGTTACTGGGAGACACAGGAATGACCAGAACCTACTCCTTGCCCTCCAGGAACCCAGCCTAGAAGGCAAGCAGGACTTACGGGCTGCAGACCTCCTGGGGAAGGAGGCTCCCTGTCCTTCCCCACTCTCCAAGATCCTCCTAAGTCTAACTGGTCAGATTCTAGAATGAATGGGTCACCTTTGCTAGCAGTGTGTGTCACTCACCCTTTACCTAAAGGCTGTGGAGTAGGTGTGACTCTGTTTGCCAATGTGGCTGGCATGGCAAGCTGACTGCACCTTGACATGCTTGTCCCGTCCTTTCGAGTTGGAGTGTAGTAAGGTCTTGACTGTGTCTGGACTTAGAGGGAGGAAAGGGGTCATGTGCTTCTGCCCAGCTCACCAGTAATCTAATAACAAAGTGATGTTTTCCATTTACCATCATTCTTTCCTTTGGAAACCTGTGTTGAAGAATGGAAAGTTTTTCTGGGTAGGAGAGGTGGGAGCAGTTTTTGAGTATTCCTGAGTCCCTGCTAACAAAACTACAACTTTATGATTATTATTTTTTATTTTTATGTTTTGTAGAGACAGGGTCTCGCTTTATTGCCCAGGCTGGTCTTGAACTTCAAGGGATCCCTTGGCTTCAAGGGATCTTCCTGCCTCAGCCTTCCAAAAAACTACTACTATAAACCTTCACTGTCCTAATTTCAAACATGCAATTGCGATTCTATATGAGAGGTGATATAGGAGGTGTCTACACTGGTCTAGTGGGGCCACCAAGGTGGTCACTGTCAACCGTGCCTGAAAAATCAGGAAAATGGAATCCTAAGGGTTGAATAGGAAAAGGCAGGGTGGGAGAGGATACTGGAGGGGTAAGTAGAGGCAGGGACAGTCCAGACTTTGAGACTTTGTTCCTTGTGTTTAATGCAAATATAAACACAGGCTGGTGCTGCATTTGCAAGAACCATCTCTGCTTATAATTTTGGCCCCTTCCCCCAAGCCTTTGTCCAGTCCTAACTCAGGGCAGCACCATCAATAATAATCCTGTTGGGCATATCACCAGTCATGACATCTGTCACAAGACCTGAAAGCTGAGCAATGGAGACAGGAAAAAAACAAAACAAAACAAAACCCCAAAACAAAACACTCATTGCTCTGTTTTAAATACCTTCAACTAAAAAATGTTGCAAAAGATACTAAAAGCCAGTGAGCTAAGAAAGGACTCTGACTCTTAAAACAGAAAGCCGTAATGAGAACTTGGACATATTAAAAACTTCAGACTTATTTTGCAAATGAAATGTAACTTTAACGCAGTTTCCAGCTCCGTGCCACCTCAGCTGGTTCACAATTCTTCAGGCTGTGATAGGTCATCTACAAAGCCTTTCTCCAGGAATCTCAGCTGCTGGGCTGAGAGTTTGGTAGTGAGGTCCTAGGTTGAAGCTGTGGAGGGGCTAAGGCAGATCATTAAATCACAATAACAGCTTGAGGTCAAAGCTGCCAGGCACAAGGCAGGCCAGTCGCTGCCTGCATTGATACAACAGCAGTCTCAGATAAAAACACCAACCATCTGTGAAGTTAAGCAGAAGGTATTGTAGGTGCACTGTCTCTCCCAGCTCCTAGAGGAGAGTTCCAACATAAGCAGCAAAAAGTCTGATTATGTGTTTCAGACCTAACCTTCCACTGTGCCTGTAACCAAACCTGTCTATGTGAAACGGATCACAGGTGAACAAATGCCTGAAGTCAACAAGTGAACAAATGCCTTTCTTACTTGGAAAGAAGAACCAACATGACATTTTAGGGCCTATTCAGATGGAATTCTTTTCAACAAAGGTAGTTACTATCTGGTAGTTATTACCCTGCTCTATAAATTAATCATTTACCATGCAGCAAATAGCATGCCTTAGCCTGGCATGGATGATTTCGTGAAAGTGGCCTTTGAAAACGTCAGGTGAGACGTTTTCTGCTGTTACCTACAACTCTAAAATAAGTACAAAAGCAGCAAGATTCAGCTTCCAACAGACTCAGGATTATAACTGCACAGCCTGATTGGGTTTACCAGCAATCATACACACCTGGAAACTAGAGTAGGCAAAATCATTCCTTGCTAGCTATGGTTAACAAGTATTGGCTGCTAAACACAACGTATCTTGTGTGTGTGTGTGTGTGTGTGTGTGTGTGTGCGCGTGCGTGTGTGATGTTCAGCTAAAGGAAATGCAATTTATTGCTAGGCTTACCCTGGCTTTTATTTTGTTAAAGGTGCACCAAAAGCTTGAAGAATATTTGATTTGGGGGTGTGGCAGGTGGTAAAAGAACTTCTCTTTCTAAAGTTCGGATAGTAAGAGGAGACACATTGGCCTTACTAAATAGCAATCACGTTGTAAACTGTTAATTCCCATTTCCTAATGGAGTCACCCCTTAGAAAATGGCCTGTAGCAAAAAGACGGCCTTTCTAGCGAGTCTAGGACAAGAATTCTCCCGAGTACTAACTGCTGTTTATTGTGGGTTAATGGCAGAAGTCTCTCACTGCAGCACCAACTACGATTTACATTTGGGACAGAGTTATTTCCAGACGCGCCACACACACTCTGGCCTCTTTCCTCCCAAGCACCCACACTTACCAAACCAGTCCAAAAGAGAAAGAACAGGAATAACCATGCCGTATCTGTGCATTTCCTATAAATCTGGGGTCGCCACTCCCTTTGCCTAGGGGCTCTTTCTGCAGAAACCTTCCAGAAAAAGGGAGAGTTGAGAAAAAGAAGATAAACAAGTGGACTCAACCTGGAAACCGAACCCAAATCTACTCGAAGAGTGGTCAAAGTAACCAATCTTTTTCTAAATTTTAAAAATTATTATTATTATTATTTACGTGGCCACCTGAAGCTCTTTCACGCAGCCTTTGAAACACCTGCCCTGTGCGGAGCGGATGTTCAGCCCCCTGCCGACAAGTGCTTACCTGGAGGTGCACCTGAGGGCGGCCCCAAGTTTGCGCCCCGCGGCCCGCGTCTCCCCCACCTCCGCCCCAGCACTGGAGCAGGGTCCAGGGTCCTCCCCGCCAGGTGGCCCCAAGGTACTAAGCGGGGGCGGGATCCCCGAGGCGCGGGAAAGGCGGAAGCGTCCGGCGGGGCAGGTGAGTGCAGGAGGGGGACCCGACCCTTCCCCGGGGCTCCTCCCCCGAGGGCCGACCCTGTGGGCGCTTACCAGGTACTCGGCGCCCAGGCAGTGCATCTTGCGCTGGCAGGCGGGGGCCGGTGACTGGGAGCCTCCGCAGCCTCCGGTACGCGGAGACTCAGCGCCCGCGAGCCGGGGCTGGGGCTGAGGCCGGGGCCGGGCCGGGGAGGGGCGGGCAGGGCGCAGCGCCGCCTCCCGTTCGCCTCTGCGCCTGGTCCGGCGACTGCGGGCGCCGTGGTCCACTGGGTCCGCCTCTTCCCGGCATGGGTTTCTGCCCAGCTCACCCGCTGTCAGCTGGGGTCCTGCTCTGGTGGGAGGAAAAGGCTGAGACGCTTCTCTGCCCTGTTGCTTCAACCACCTCGCGGCAGCTGCTCCCAGGATGTGCACTTTTGACGACTGAAGCTGAGCCTGCGCCGCCACGACCTTGGGCGGGTGGTCGGCCTCTGCTCTGAGCAGGAAGTAGAAAGTCTCAGCAGACCCTTCCTGAGGGCCGAGCAACAGTGTATTCTACATAGCAAACAGGTAAGCAGCATTTACTGTGTGCTGGATTCTGTTCTCACTGCTATTGTTATTCCTAATCTACGGAGGAGGGAAACTGAGGCACGGCCAGCGGTGATGCAACTTGTTCGAGGAGACACACTAAGCTGTGTAGGCAGGAGTCGAATCCAGACACTCCGGGAGACCGGCGCTCTTGAGGTGGTTTACTCAGACTTCTCTCCCACCTTGCCTTAGGACAATCATTGCCTGACTTCACAATTGAAATGGTAGTGTCCAACCCAAGCGACTGGTGGGGTAGTTTTCCAGGTAATATCAGACCAGCACAAAAGCACTGTTGGGGTGAGGAATTTAAAAAAAGAAAAACAAAAAAACTGCAGACCGACCTCCCCCCACCTCCTCCCAATCGAGCCTCTACCCTTCCCCCTGCCACCCTCAGGGTTGCTAGTTTAATTGCTTCCTTTAGGTGCTGCTTCTCCCTAAGGGTAGAAACCTGACTGGAGGAAAGATCTGGGAAAGTGGCAGAAACTGGGAGTGACAAACAGTGGTTCTCTGGTGCCAGCGATTTCCTTCTGGGCTCACACCACTCTCCCACTCCAAACTCACTGGGCCTTCCTTGTTTATCAGACAGAGTTGGTGAAACCCCAGGGGAACATGAATTCACAGGACAAAGAATTTGACACTGGAGGAGTGCAACTACTGTTAAAAGACCACAGTTGAATAACATCTGAAACTGATCAGTAGAGCAGATGGACCAAGATTTTTAAATAAGCATGATAAATTTATTTAAAATGAGTTATGATATTAGCAATATGAATCAGGAAAAAATATGAAACTAAAATATCCCGGCCCGCGGGATAGTCGAAGCAGGCCCTGGAGGAGGGGGTGGGAATTTGGGGAACAAGAGATACGAGAAATGGAGACAAGACAGTGCTCTGATCAAGTCTCTTTTAATGGCGGCAATGCAGTGCCTTATATACACTTGGAGGGAAAGGGGTTGGGCCAGAGGCGGAGATGATCTCATCGCAGAGGGCGTGACCAAGTAGGTATTGGTTTCTCTGGTCGAACGTCATGTTGCACCTGCGCTGTCAGGTAGTAATTTTCGCCGGCGCGGGAAAAATGGGTGCAGAAGAAGCAGGAAGAGCGCCATCTTTTATGAGGTATTAATACAGGGAAAAAGGTAAATCTAGGGAGGAGGTAGAAGGTGGAAATGAATAGAGCTCAGGCGTTTTTAATCGTCAGTTATTATTCGCTATGGCCGGGGCGTGCAGCTCCGGACACTAAAACAGAGATATTATGCATAAAAATAATAATTAGAATGAATATTGATGCTACGTATTAGTAATGTGCAATAGTCTAAAAGTAATGTGCAATCTTTTAGATGGAACAGCACTTTAGTGCTGTTAGTACTAAATTAGTAACTGGAACAGCACTTTCAGCAACCCTCCAGAGGCAGTAGAAAAAGTTTTAAAAAACAAGTTAGCTTATTTGTAAATTTTCTAGCTTATACCGAGGTAAAACTAGAATAGAAAGGAAGAAATATAAAAACGGAGAGGAGGAAATATTTGAAGATATAATGGAGATAAATTTCAAGGTAGAAAAAACCTTCAGATTGAAAAGGTTTATCTCAAGCGAAATATTTCTATGTGTAAGTATTTAAAAGCATAACTTTGAACTTTCTATTAAGCCATATTGTCATTAGAATGTGAGAATGTATATACAAATATTCTTATGGAAGATTCATTTGAATGACATTCTTGGAGGAAGTAATCAAACAAGAAGAGAAACAAATTAAGGAGATGATACAATAGATATAGCATGAGAGTGGCCAAATATTTAGGCTGAATTTATTGTTGTGTTAGAAAAAAGGCCAGGAACCACCCAAGTGTCCAGAAACTGGTGGGTGACTATGCATAACTGTGATGCATCCATACAATGAAATACAACTAAGCATTAAGAAGGAACAAACTTCTGACATATACAAAAACATGGATGATCTCAAATGCATGTTAAGTGAAAAAAAGCCAGATATAATAAGCTACTCTATGATTCCATTTATGTGACATTCTGGAAAAGGCAGAAAATAGATCAATGGTTGTCAGGTGCTGGGGGTGAAGGGAATCTGAAGAAACTTTTTGAAGTGATAGAAATATTCCATTATCTTGAGAATGGTACTAATGACCCAATGGTATCTATTTGTCAAAATCTGTAGAACTGTACACTAGAAAAGGTGAATTTTATTGTATGCAAACTATATTTCATTAAACCTGACTTATAAAAACTCTTTTCAAAAGTCTAGAAACAAAGAACAATATATGTATAATTTCTCAAACCTAAAATTATAGACAAAATCAACATTTTGAGGGGTGTGGGGCTCAGGAATGAGAGGCCAAAATGACAGGATAGTGGATCTAAAATAATGCCATTCAAAGGGTGGTTCACAAAAAATTAATGGTTCTCAAAGAGATAAGGAGCTTGTACCAGAATGCATATCAGCTATGTTATAAGCAAACTCTTTGATTCAGCTGACACTTTCATAGCAAAACGTTCTCAATGAAGGAAGCTGTGTGTTGATTTACATTCAGGCTCAAATCTCATCCTGGAATGGATAAGTAACCCAGTACTACTTAGAGTACTTAGAGTAGTACTGGGTTAGATTACTACCATATGGGAGGAAGATGAAAAAAACTGTTAACTTTAATAAATCAATAAGGATAAATATTTGTGAATGTAGGTCTTAAGGGTAACTACCATTAAAAAAGAATAAAACATATAAATTTTAAAGCAGTGGAAGAAAATATTATCGAATGAAAGGCAAGAGAGCAGAGGAAAAAGGAATTAAAAGAAAGTGCAATAATTAGAATATATGAAATTTGATAGCAGAAATAAAATTACTAATAATAACTTTTACTTTCAGAGCACCTAATATATTCCAGATACTTTTCTGGGTGTTTCTTATTTGATCCTCATAATAATCTTATGAGGAAAGTACTATTACTTTCAGCATTCTCATTTTATAGATGACAAAACTGAGATTAATTAACTTGCTAGAAAGTGGCAGAACCAAGGCCTGAACCCAGGTGGTCTGGATCTAGAACCCATACTTAGAACCGTACTTAGAGCTATTCCATGCTGCATTCTAAATAGAGCAGCAATTACAATAAATGTAAGTGGCTTAAACTAACCAATTAAAAAAACAGTCTTTCAAATTGAATGAAAACAAGGGATTCAGCAATATGTTTTCTACAAGAAACTTGTTTAAAACAAATAGACACTAAAAGGTTAAAAGGCTTGAAAAGGATACAGCGCAAACATGAACCAAAGAAAGCTCATGTAGTAATTTTAAAACCTGACAAAATAAAAGTTAAGACAGGAAGTTCATAAGGGAGGTCATAAATGTGCCCAACAATACAGCTTTAATATTTATTAAGCAGCAGCTAACAGAAGTTTAGGCAGAAACAGATAAATCAGCATTGTAGTTGGAGATTTCTAACTAGCTCCTCTCAGTAGCCAATAGATCAAGTAGATAGTAGATACTTTCTCTCTCCTCTCCCAACACACGTACACACAGAAAACAAACATGCAAGGTCTGGACAATTTAATAAACTTGAGCCATTGGATATTTACAACTCATATACATTTCTATCAAACAGTGAATACATGTTCTTTCTCTTTTCAGGTTCATGTGAAACAGTAAAGTAAAAACAAATCATGTATTAGATCTTAAAGGAAGGCTCAATAAATTTCACAGTGCAGTAAAATTAGAAGTAATGAATAACGATATGTGTGGTGGACAGATTTTAAGGCCCCTATGATTTCCACCTCCTGGTGTTTACACCCTTATGTAGTTCCCTTCTTTGGCTATGGATGGGATCTGTACCTTCCAACCAATTACGATGGTTAATTTTATGTATCATTTTGAATAGGTGAGTCATAGGGTATCCAGATATTTGGTCAAACATTATTCTGGGTATTTCTGTGAGTGTGTTTCTGGATGAGATTAGCATTTAAATTGGTGGACTGAGTAAAGCAGCTTTCCCTCCCCAATGTGTGTGCCTCATCCAATCAGTTGAAGGCCTGAATAGAACAAAGGGCTGACTCCATCCCCCTTGTAAGAGGATTCTTCTGCCTGATGGCCTTGGAACTGAGATATTGGCTGTCTGTCTACAGCATCCTACTGGTCTTTGGACTTGAACTGGAACATTGACATTTCCTGGTTCTGCAACAGCTTCCAGCCTTTGGACTTAAATTGGAACACTGGTTTTGGAGATTTTGGACTTGCCAGCCTCCATAATCCCATGAGAGTCAATTCACTTTAATAAATCTCTTTATAATATCTATTTGTCTGTCTGTCTGTCTGTCTATCTATCTGTCTGTCTATCTATCTATCTATCTATCTATCTATCTATCTATCTATCTATCTATCTATCTATCATCCATCCATCCATCCTATTGGTTCTGCTTCTCTGGAGACCCCTAATACACCAAAAAATATGGTAAATGTGATGGAAAGTCCTTCCCATGATTACATGACGTTAAAAAAGAAAGAGAACCCAGTTAGATTGTGCCCAGACTCCTTACCAACAGAAACTATAAGATAATAAATGTGTGTTGTTTTAAGTCACTATATATGTGGCAATTTTTCATGTATAACAAATAATACAGCAGATGTATTAGTTCATTCTTGCATTACTATAAAGAAATACCCGAGACTGGGTAATTTATAAAGAAAAGAGTTTTAATTGGCTCATGGTTCTGCACACTATACAGGAAGTTTAGTGGCTTCTGCTTCTGGGGAGGCCTCAGGAAACTTACAATCATGGTGGAAGGCAAAGAGGAAGCAGGCATGTCTCACATGATTGGAGCAGCAGAGAGACATGGGGGAGGTGCAACGCAGTTTTAAACAACCTGATCCCACAATAACTCACTATTATGAGAACAGCACTGAGGGGATGGTGCTAACCCATTCATGAGAACTCAGCCCTTATGATCCAATCACCTCCCACCAAGCCCAGCTTTCAATACTGGGGATTATAATTTGACATGAAATTTGGGTGGAGACACAGACCCAAACCATATCAGCAGAATAGCAAAAAACAAACAAAAACCCACAAACAAACAGAAACCAAAAAAATACCCCAAACTTCATTTGGAAACTAAATAACATCTTACTAGACAACATCCTTGAGTCATAAAGGAAACTAAGAAATATTTAAAATTGAAGGTTAATAAAAATTCTACATGTCAAATTGGGACACAGCTAAAGTGCCAGTTAGATGGAAATGTATGGTTATATCTATCAGGAAACAAAAGGTTAAAAATAAAGTAGCTAAGCATTCAACACAAGAAGCAACGGCATACACAGTGAAACAAGAAGAAAGGCAATATGGGCAGAAATCAGTGACACAGAGAAAAGTAGAGAAGATGAACAAAACAGAAGTCAGTCCCATGGAAAAGATTAAGAAGACCAAACTTTGGCAAGACTGATCAGGAAAAAAGAGAAAAGACTCAAAATAAGACAGAATAATGAAGGAAATAACAAAAGATATTAAAACATTTAAAAAGTGTTATGAACCCTAATATATGTAAACCTAGATAAAATGGATATGCTCCTAAAAATATAAAATGCAGCAATTGATATAAGAAGAAATAGAGAATTTGAATAAACCACTAAGTGTTTAGTAAATTGAAATGGCAGTTAAATATCTCTCCTAAACTCCCCCAACCCCAACTCAGATCTAGAGGCTTTTAAGGGACTTTTAAGAAACAGTTAATTTCTATAATACACAAGTTGCTCCAGAAATAGAAATAGAGCAAAAGTTGCTCAGGTCATTTTATGAGGCCAGCATCAACCTGATACCAAAACCAAATAAAGATTGTACTGGAGAAAAACAAAAGGAAGAAAGTACTATTATTACACTTGTGAACTAAGATGTCATTTCAAATAAATTTATTATTTGCTTTAAAAAGATCCAGTTTTAGGAATTCCCTAAAAATCTATTAGAGCAATAGGCTGACAACTGGATAATAGCTGTCATCAGGATAACATGTAGATCACTCAACTGGGTTACCACACAACTGTGCCCTTCAAAAATCACTTCAACTCCCTACCCTTCATTGTGCCCACCACTTCTCAACTTATTATATAACAAACTGGCCAATTGAATCAGCATCCCTGCCTTGAAAAACCCATCTTATGCCAGACCCTAAAACCCTTATAAATATCCCATCCTTGAAATTCATTGACTATGTCTATGTTCAAAAGTTCTCAATAATACTAAATGAAAATAAATTCTTAATGATTGCCTCTAGAAAATTCTAGGGACCAACTCATTTCAAAAACTTAAAGGGAAAGAATCAAACACATATTCTGCCTCTCTTATATGAACTTAAGGGTAATCAAATAATTGATGAGGGAGGTTTCTCTTAATAGACATATTGTGGCTTATAGAAGCAGAAGGAATAAAAGAATTAAGATATCACAGTTTTCCAAACATCGTAAAAGAGGGGCAGGCAGCCATCAGCCTCCTCCCAGGGAAGAACATATTGCTGCCTGTGAAATTTTCATGCCAGAAAAATCCAGTGGAATCTGACTACCAACTTAACAACAAATATAGGAAATAGAGGAACAAGTCAAATGACATCCCAGGGATGCCACTGGCAAAATCAAGAATGGGAAAGATGATATTGACATTATGCTTTGACAGCAACCTCCACCACAACAGCAAAAAGATAACAAGAAAGAAAAGAGGATGTGAAAAACCTATAGATTAAAAGAAACAAATATTTTAACTAATTACAATGTGTGGACATTGTTTAGATCCAGATTAAACCAAGTGAAGAAATGAAAGATCATTTAGAGGACACTGTGGGAAATGTAAGCACTGATTGGATATTTGATGATATTAACTAATTTATATTAAAGAATTTGGGGGTCTGATGATGGCACTGGGGCTAACTCTAAAAAAAGGGAGTCTTTATCTTTGAGATTTATGTACCAAGAATGATGTGCTCTCTGGGATTTGCTTTTTAAAAAATCCAGGGCAAAGGAGAATGGTTGGAGGTATGGGGAAACAAGATTGACTATCCACTGATAATCGCTGAAGTTCATTAAACTTCATTAAATTGCTGGGGATTCATTAAACTATTTTCTCTACTTTTGTTATTTTTCAAAGTTTACACACCCACACACACGATGACTGTAGGAACCGACCTGCAGACCCTGACCCAGCGACGGACGGATGAGAGACATACACTAACACAGATATTTTGCTTGTCAGTCCAGCTGAGAGGTTCTGTTGTGAGTCTAGAGCATTGCCCCACAAGCTGGCAAAATTCACATTTATTTAGTACAGATTAAATGACAAAGGTCTTGAGTAAACACCACTAGAGGGTAATTAACATTGCCGAGCCCCCAAGCAGAGAGCAATTATGCAACCGAGGTTGATCAAAATTTGGTCTTAGGACCACATGAGTAAACAAGCTATTTAGATAAACTCCCCGTATTCCCTTGTTATTTGCTTTTTTGCTATCAACTGAAGGTAAAGAGGATTAGGCTGCCTTCAGCCAAATCTGTTACTGAAGACCCCCAGTAACCCCCCCAGCCTTCCAAGAAGGTTTGTATTTATTTTCTATAACTCTCTTTGTAAGTTTTCCTCTACAATTTTTCCCACCACCCTGACTGAACTCCCACAGATGACGACAATGCATGCCACCTCCTGAGCCTCCACTTGGGAAGTAGACATGCTTAACACTTATTTTGGATGCACCTGCTCTTGAACATACCTACCTTGTTTCTTTTGTTTCTGCCTTTTTTTACTCCCCTCTGCCCCCCACAACTTGGGCACTCATGCCTGACCCTCTCTATTTCTCACTGAGGCAACATCATTGCTTAGCCTTAGGATCATTGTATCTCCAGATCTATTGGCCCAGCTAAGGTGCCAAGCTCGCACAGTTTCCCACCCTCAGTCTCTTCACTCCAACCCCATGCAGGCCCCTGGAGCTTCTGTAGCACTTTGGCCTTAACAGTTTTTCCTCTTCTCTGTGTGTTTCTTCATTCCATACCTCACATTCCCCTCCTGCCCATCTGTTCCTAACTTTCTCATGATTTTCATGTTTGTCTTATATTCTAATCTGCATCTCTTCCAAAGGCCTTTGGCACCTCTTTTTTAAACTTCTAGATGCTCTCTGAAGATGCTGGGATCTTGCTTCTGTCCCAATCTGGTCACACAAAGATGTAGTTAGGGCCACTCAGGTTGCCTGCTTTGGTTTCAAGTGTATGACCATTACCTCTTTGGGGCAGGTTTCCCAGATGCAGACTGAAGCTTCACCTAAGCTTCAGCCTGTGTATCTTATTGACACTACTTTGGAGCCAGCACCTAAGAAAGGCCAGACTTCCCACCCTTCATCCCACTTTTCCCAGGCTTCCTTCCCCTCATCAGCTCCTGTGGCTGAGTTCCCAGCATGCTTTGGGCCTGATGCCCTCTGGATAAAATACCATGATGTTAGACTCTGATAGAGCAGTTTCTCTTCCCAGACTAAGAAGGGGCTCACCTTACAAGAGTCAGTTATCAGAGGCTCCAGTGGGGGCAGGATCACTGCCTCATAAGGACCAGATTCTTCCCCATCTTGCCTTTCCTGTCAGCCATGGGGTTCATCCCTCAGACCGGAAGCCAGAGATGAGATGAAGGATGCAAGAGGTCTTGGGTCATTGTAGTTGGTCCAGAAATGGCCCAAGATGTACTGGATAGATAAGGAGGTATTGGGGAGCATTTGAGCATTTGACTAAGAGATAGGGAGGGAGGTGGGGGGTAGGAAACCAAGCAAGGTGTGTGTGCGAAGGACTCCCAGCTCTTTAAATCTGGATCCTGGTCATTTCAGGATGAGGAATTTTCAGCCTCAGAAGTCCTTCTTTTCTCCTTGAAATCTTTGGATTAGAAATCTAGTCTCTGGGGGAACCTTGATTAATTTTAGCCTATCTTCATTTGACAGGGATTGACTCAGCACTTGCTTTGTGCCAGGACTTGGGCCAACTCAAGGGACACAAACACCAAGAAGGAATATTTGCCCACTCCAGCGAGGTCAAGCTTATCTGAGGGTTAATAATGAGGCAGGCTGATGCAGGTTCTTTGCCCAGTCCCATGGTTCCAGGAAGCCTACCTGGGAGAGGAGGCCTGAGTTGAATGGTGCAAGATGAACAAGAAATGGCAAGACAGAGAAAGGTGGGAAGGGCCTCCCAGGCAGAAGAAACAGCATGGCTAAAAGGCTAGGTGCATGGAGCAGCAGGGCACCCCCAGCCATGTAGTATCACTGGAGGATGAACATGAGGGGGAGAAGGAGGGCAGCCGTTAGGGCCCAGCATGCCACACTAAGAAGCCGTTTGCCTTTCTATGATTGTATCTTTCTCATTTGCCCTCACTTTGTAGAACAGTTTTTAGAAAATGCTGCCCTGTCTTGGTTGTACTCAGAGGACTAGAATGAGAGGGGCTTGTGTTCCCCCTTGTACCTCTGAAGAGCAGGGAGCAAGGGTAGGCTTGTTGGGGGCAGCAAGATTCCAACAGGAAAATTATTGGGTAGGCTTGGTGGGGGCAGCAAGAATCCAACAGGAAAATTATTATTATTATTATTATTTTTGAGTTGGAGTTTTGCTCCTAAGTAGCTGGGATTTACCAGCGTGCACCACCACATCTGGCTAATTTTTGTATTTTTAGTAGAGATGGGGTTTGTTATGTTGGCCAGGCTGGTCTCAAACTCCTGACCTCAGATGATCCACCCACCTTGGTCTCCCAAAGTGCTGGGATTACAGGTGTGAGCCACCATGCCCAGCCCCAGCAGGAAAATTCTTATGGGGAGGTGAGGTGAGGGAACAGTATAGCCACCAGCCTCCCTTCTTAAATGTATTCCTTGGAACACAGTCTCTCCTTTAGCCCTGAGGTGACTTTCAGTTTGGTTAAAATTTTTTTTTTAGTTACAGAAGATTATATATGTCACATTACATTATTTATGTTAGTATATTCTTTTGCATATATCAAGCATTGCATAATAAAACTGTATGTTTCAATCTCAGAGGTATGCTTTTCAATCTCAGAGGTAACCGCTGCTCTGAGTTTTGTTTATCCCCTTGCTTAAACATCCTTTTTATTTTTTATTTTTTTTTTTGAGATGGAGTCTCACTCTGTCAGCCAGGCTGGAGTGCAGTGGTGCGATCTCAGCTCACTGCAACCTCTGCCTCCCAGGTTCAAGCGATTCTCCTGCCTCAGCCTCCTGAGTAGCTGGGATTACAGGCACGCGCCACTATGCCCAACTGATTTTTGTATTTTTAGTAGAGATGGAGTTTTGCTGTGTTGGCCAGGCTGGTTTCAAACTCCTGACCTCAGGTGATCTGCCCGCCTTGGCCTCCCAAAGTGCTGGGATTACAGACGTGAGCCACCGCACCCGGCCTGCTTAAACATACTTATTATTTTAGATTATTTCACTCCTTAAATAACATAATTGAGTTTGTTTTTTAGGGCATATTACAAAAAATGATGGTGTATGGTAGGGAGTCATTTGGAACTTTTTAACTCTACAGTGTTTTTTTCATGTGTGGTTTTAAAGTTGAGGTTGGCTAAACATTTGGAACTTATGGACATAAAGAAACAATAGAAACTGGGGACTACTGGGGGAGTGAATGAGGAGAGCAAGGATTAGAAAACTTTGTTTATTATGTTTATTACCTGAGTAATGGGGTCATTTGTACCTCAAACCTCAGCATCATGCAATATACCCAGGTGACAAACCTGCACATGTGCCCCCTCAATCTAAAATAAAAGTTTTTAAAAAAAGGCCGGGTTCAGTGGCTAATGCCTGTAATACCAGCCTTGTGGGAGGCTGAGAGGGAGGATTGCTTGAGGCCAGGAATGCAAGACCAGCCTGGGCAGCATAGCAAGACCCTCTCTCTCTCTCTCTCTCTCTTTAAGTTTTAAAAAATAAAATAAAATAAAATTGAGGTTAGTTCTTTATAGACTAAACCAAACAATCTAACCATAGACTTTCTGACCATAGTATAGAAGGACAGAACAGTCAGACTGCTAAGTCCTTGAATTCTATTGAAGATAAGATGTATGAACTGCTGGGGACTGGTTGGTCTAATTTGTTGTCTTTCTTTTGTTTCACCATTTCCATTTAGTTGGATATTAGTGGTGTTTGTATGTCAATCACATCTATCGTCTCCTACATTTCTGCATTTGTGCAGGGCAGATCCCTCCTATGAACAATCTCAAGAAATTTCCTACTTACCTTCACTAAGTATTTCTACCTGTGTCTGGGATGCCTCTTGCTGAAGCACTTGCTGGCACTCTGAGACACTCTGAGTACCAGTCTTGAGAGACCATTTTCTTCTTTCTACATCTTTTAATGAGTAATAAGAGTTCTAGCAGGAAGGCATTTAGAATTATTCTTTTATGGTGTTGGAGACTGAACGGAAGGGAGATTATGACCTGGTCTCTCTTGTGTGTTCTGAGGAACGTTAGACCTGGAGGCGCTACTTGAAGAAAATATCCTGTGGTTAGATATGGTTTAGAAATATTGTTCCGTGTCCCATTTATTGCAGTGTTCATCAGTATACTAGAGATTTGACCAAAGTACCCGTGTGTGTGTGTATGTGTATGTGTGTACCAAGTATTAACACTGGCAAAACAAAAAACAAAACAAAACAAACAGCAGTTTTGGGTAGTGCTGTTAAAGACTACATTTTTTGAGGACATGGGCAACTTAATTTGTTTTGAAATAGGCAGGGTCTTAGGTAGAGTGGGTGGAATGATTGTCAAGGCACTTGAAAAGCCCTCCTCTATCATGCCTACCCTACCTGATTAATGTACCTAAAATGCTGTCTTAGAGAGGACAACTTGTTAACACACATTGAAGAAAAAATAAAAATACAAATAGCCCTGGGAGAGGGCATTTGACTAATAAATTCGTAATAAGATATAAATGACTAATGCCAGATTCTTTTCTTATCACAGGTTTTTAGAGGAAGAGAGCTACACTGCAAGGCCACCAGGGCTTTTGAAGCCTGAGAGCAGTGAGAGCAGTGTCATGAAAGGCAGGGCAGGGGTCCACAGGTCAAACTGCAGCCTCTTTTTAACCTTTCCGGAGCCAGTTTACTGCAACATTCAGTAAAATTTATGACCGGCAATGCTCATTTGTTTAACTGGAAATGTAAAATTATATTTGCATTTTTTTTTCTTTTTTTGAGACGGAGTCTCGCTCTGTTGCCCAGGCTGGAGTGCAGTGGCACGATCTTGGCTCACTGCAACCTCCACCTCCCGGGTTCAAGCGATTCTCCTGCCTCAGTCTCCTGAGTAGCTGGGATTACAGGTGCCCACCAGCATGTCCGGCTAATTTTGTATTTTTAGTAGAGATGGTATCACCACGTTGGCCAAGCTGATCTTGAACTCCTGACCTTGTGATCCACCCACCTCAGCCTCCCAAGGTGCTGGGATTATAGGCGTGAGCCACCACACCTGGACTACGTTTACATTTTGATTGCCAAGATACCATCTATTTTTGTTTTTTGCCAAATATCTGAAATAAATATCAACAATTTTTTTTTTTTTTTTGGGACGGAGTCTTGCTCTGTCCCCAGGTTGGAGTGCAGTGGCACAATCTTGACTCACTGCAATCTCTGCCTCCCGGGTTCAAGCGATTCCCCTGCCTCAGCCTCCCGAGTAGCTGGGACTACCGGCGTGCACCACCATGCCTGGCTAATTTTTTTGTATTTTAGTAGAGACAGGGTTTCACCACGTTGGCCAGGATGGTCTCAATCTCCTGACCTCGTGATCTGCCTGCCTCGGCCTCCCAAAGTGCTGGGATTACAGGTGTGAGCCACCGCCCCCAGCCGAATATCAGAATTTTTAATAGATACAAGTATAAGCTTCTAAAAAGCAGGTTGAATTTTGTTTTCTAAAATTTGTTTGCATTTGGTAACCTGTCTATTTGGAGTACATGTGTAGTGTTGTAAAAACAGGAAAACCACTAACCTCTAGCACAAATGTACAAAATTTGATGCACTATGATTTTAAATTTAGATCTTTTAAGGGGGAAGTTTGCCTATTTATCCTGAGTTTTATCAGTCCAACTGTTACCAACCATGGGTTCTTGGGCTTTTAATGCAGTAGAAATTGACCTGAGGCCAAAAGAGTTTTCCTAAACAAGGCTTGAGAGAGAGAGAAGTCTGGCTGGCCCGGGAGGAGTTAGAGAGGCAGTTTTAAAGGGACCATGTGGGAAAGTGATGTTTAGGCATGTAGAGGTGGGGAACTTGTAGCCCCTGTGCGGTTCATAACATGCTTCTTCGCGTGTCTCATTAGCATGTTCAAACTTCACCCCGGGTGTGATTTTTCGTATCATAATGAAGCTAAGGTTAAGGATTACTCCATTCTTCTGGCCTTGTGGGCATGTGGGAGATGGCGTTAACTCCCTTGAGTAGGACTCATGGTGGGAGCTGCTTATTTTAGCTTCTTCAAGGTCCCCTAATCAGTGGGTATGGTGCCTTGAGCAAGATTTATGGTGCAAGGTCTGAATGATCTGATTGGGGTCCCCACCAGCTTGCAGTAAAGGTCCTTGGTGGGGCACGGGGCAGGGAGGCCCAGTCCCATCCCTACACTATCTCACAACAATGCTATCTTTTTCTCTTCGAGTGAGGGAAAGCAGAAAAGGAAAGGACGGAGGGAAAGAAGAGGGAGGAGGGGAACATAGTATGAATGGAAGAGGAGCAATTACTCATCTGTGTGGAAACTGAGGCGCCAGCTGTAGGACATATGGCAAATTTCCTCTCTCTCTGGGCCTCTTTGTAAAAGGAGAGGAGAGAGCCAGGTTTTTCTCGATCTCCTTCCAGCTCTGAAATTCTAGGATTTAAAATCACATGGCATATGCATAGAAACTAATCATCCAAAGTAAGTAGAGGGAAGAAACGCTAGCAGAAATGAGTGAAATAGAAAACAAAAACACAGTACAGATGATCCATAAAAATAAAAGCTTATTCTTTGAAAAGACTGGAAAAATAAAAAAGGCAAGCCCCTGGTAAGACAGGTCGACAAAATAGGTTGCAGATAAAATGTGCAAAATACCTGGTAGGTAATAAGAGGTAGTCTCCTAATGACACGGATGATGACACCACCTCCCTATTTTATTTTTATTTTTCTCTTATATCTTCTTTATTTTTCTTCCTCTTATCTTTTACTTTTATTTGTATCTCTCCCTTTATTCCATATCCATGACTTGGACACTGGCACTCTGAGACACCTGGGTAATGAAGAGGTTATTAGCCCTCCTGCCCGGGTAAAACCCTGGCATTGAGGGCTACTGTAGTTGCCACTTCGTTACAGCAGATGGCACTGCAGGCCAGTGGCTGTGTTGTCAAACAAGACAAATTGTGTGCTTTTCTTCATTGATTCTAAGGTATTTTCTCTCATCTTTATTTTAATTAATTATTATTTTTTTGAGACAGGGACTTGCTCTGTTGCCTAGGCTAGAGTGCAGTGGTGTGATCATAGCTCACTGTACCTTTGAACTCCTGGCTCAAGTAAACCTCCTGCCTCAACCTCCTGAGTATCTAGGACTACAGGTGTGCACCACCATGGTCAGCTAATTTTTTAATTTTATTTTTTGTAGAGAAGTGGTCTTGCTATGTTGCCCAGGCTGTTCTTGAACTCTTGGGCTCAAGCAATCCTCCTGCCTTGGCCTCCCAAAGCTCTGGGATTACAGGTGTGAGCCACTGTACCCAGCCAACCATCTTTATGTTTTATTTTTTGCATTTAATATTTCCAAATAGTGAGGCATTTATATTGAACATATATATTTATTGTGGTGTTTTATGCTCTCCCAAAGCTATTATTAAATTGATGTCCTCATTAAATCTTACAATTGTCTTAAAATGAAGGACATTCAATATTGTTATGCATCTTAGCACTGCCTTGAACAAATTGATATCCTGTATAGACTAAAAGCACTGACTACAAGTTCTTACTGAAGAATTTTAAATGGTGCATTATTTAGTTGTCTGGAAATCACTGGACCTTTTGAGTTGGGCTGACTCAGGGTTTGAAACTAGGTTCAGACAGTTGCCAACTGTGTGATCTTGGGAAAATTACTTATTCTCTGTAAGCCTCTGTTTCCTCATCTTTAAAATGGTGATAACAATGGCTAATTTGGAAAATTGTTATTGTTTTCCTACCCTATAACTTGGCCCCAAACCAACTTATTGGTTTGGTTATTATTATTATTTTTTTGAGACAGACTCTTGCTCTGTCACTGAGGCTGAAGTGCAGTGGCACAATCTCGGCTCACTGCAACCCCCGCCTCCTGGGTTCAAACGATTCTCCTGCCTCAGCCTCCCAAGTAGCTGGGATTACAGGCATGTGCCACCATGCTTAGCTAATTTTTGTATTTTTGGTAGAGACGGGTTTTACCATGTTGGCCATGCTGGTCTCGAACTCCTGACCTCAAGTGATCCGCCTGCCTTGGCCTCCCAAAGTGCTGGGATTATAGGCGGGAGCCACCGCTGGTTTGGTTATAGGTTCAAAAACCCATAGCTAGTGTTACATAAATTTTAAAAGCCTAGGTTAACGATGAAATAGGAAACAGAACTGTTTAATTTGTAGCAAATTAGGAGAATGTGCTTGTGCAACTCAATGAATCAGCTGATTTGACTCAAAGTCCCTCAGCTGATTGACTTGGGAGCTGTGGGTCTTGGGCCCTTGTTTGGTGCACAGCCCAGATGGCACTGCTTTATCACTGCTAGCAGTGTGGATCCCAAGGCAGAATCTCCTGGGGCGTTTCTGAAACAGGCAGATCCTAGGCCCAGCCAGACTAGATTAAGATCTCTAAAGGCAGGGCACAGAATCTGTCTGAAATAAGTTGTATATATCATTTATAGGAACACAAAAAAGCAGTAACTCTGACCTGGAATATGAATTCCTATAGACTAGTGCTGCAGATATGGTAATATTAATTTGCTTATTGGATAGTGGGAAAACAAAACAGGCAGCTCTGGCTCTGTCCTTTCTGCTCCCTGCCCACCCCGTGTTGTGCATCTTTCACAAGTTGTTGCACCTGCAGGAGCTTCTACCACAGTCATGAACGGGTCTGGCATGACAACGATGCCAGGGAAGAAGTGCCAACTCCATTGTGTGAGGCTGTCCGAAAATGAGATTCTAGATTAGTGAGCAAGAGTTCTAGATAACTGAGGTTAATTTTTTAAAAGTTCACATTTGTTATGGGCTGAATTGTGTCCCCCCAAATTCACATGTTGAAGTCCTAACCCCTAGTACCTCAGATTTATGATGCAAGGTCTGGAGGGTCTGATTGGGATCCCCACAGACAGATCAGCTTGTGGTAAAGGTCCTTGGTGGGGCATGGGGGAGGGAGGTCAAGTCCCATCCCTACTCTGTCTCACAACAATGCTGTCTTTTTCTGTTCCGAGTGAGGGAAAGCAGAAAAGGAAACAGGGCCTGTAAAGAGGTAACTAAGTTAAAATGGAGTGGTTAGGTTGGGCCCTAATCCAATTTGACTGGATGACCGTGGGCGCTCCCTTCACAGAAAGCTTGTATGTGTAGAGGGCTGATCCAGGCACAGTTGTTTTCTAGGACACAAATTAAATGACAGGCAACAAGGCCATGGTGGGGTAAACCACCGAGAGTGCTGGATATCATCTCAGGACGGGACAGGAGAGGGCTCCATGGCTGACAGCACTGACAGATGTGAGTTCATGCTCACTGCCAAGAAGTGCAGCTGTTGTCACAGGGCTTACAGCGGCACTCGGAGCATGAAGAATGTAAACCACCGTGTCTTTTATGAGTTGATACATCTATTTACTTTTACAACATATGATTTCAGAGACAAATAACATTATAGTGAAATAGATCGGTATGGCTGCTTTAAGTGGGGGGACTGTGTGTGCCTCAACTTTCTCAAGGGCATACAGTCATTATTAGTAACAAAAATGATTGTACGAAGTGCTAATTTTGAGGGTTATTGTGAGCAGTTTATGTGGGGTGGTGGTGGGCAGGCCCGTTTGCCCCACACCGAATGTCCCAGCCCTGCCTGCTGCCTCAAATCTGTCCCAGGGTCTCACTGTGTGTGGGCCTCTCACTGCTCCTGCCACATTTCTGCTTTCCGATGTTCTCTTCCCTCTTATTTGCTCCTCAACCTTGCTTTTCTTTTCTTTTTCCTTTTATCTCTCATTCTAAATTTTATCTTAGATTCTCTGTTTTTAGAGCCATTTCTAACTAATGAGAATATCCCTCATTTTGTTAACTAAGACAGTTAAATAAATTTCTCTTACCCAACCCTCCTCTACATCTTTGGAAGATTTACTGAGTAGTCATTTCAAAAAAATAAAACTAAACAATGTTTTTAATACTCACAAATCAAAGATATTGGAACACTACTAAGTGTAAATAGCATGAAACCAAAAATATTTTACTCTCTGCATTTGAACAGTATGGAAAGACTGTAGAATCAACCATCACATCTATCTAAACCCCCCTCCCATATAGGTTTTACAATAATGCATTTTATTATAGCTGCTTTCATCTGCTCATATTCAGCTCTTCTTGGATTTTTAAAAAACAAGCTCTTGTGCTTGAAGCCTTTCAGAGCAGGCTTCAAGGGCAGGGGTGGTGGTTGTTCTGGACAGTTAAGGGCAGTTAGGGTGGCATAGGCCAGAGGGAGGTCATGACCCATGGACCAATAACACAGTTCAGACAAAGCGCTTCTCAAATGGAAATGGTTTGGCTTCATGGATTCCGTAAGAGCATTTAGATGGTGTCAGGCTGTCAATCTGTTCTAGCCTGTAGATGCCTCTTGCTACCAACACACAAAAATGACCTAGGAAGCAAGAGTGGGGCCCATTAGCCAGGCTGGGCCAAGTGGATGGTGACAGCAACTCCCATTGTGCAGCCCCAGGGCAGAGCTCTGGGGGAAACGGTGGCTCCCTCTCCCAACCGCTTGCCAGATGCTAGCTGGCTCACAGCAGCCGGTTCCCTGGGGCAGGCTGGGACCAGGTAAGATGGACAAGGCATCAGGGGACCTGAGAGCAGACGCTTCCTTACCTCTGGACCCTAGATGCCCAACTCACCTCACCCCAGTCTCAGCCCTGCTCTGGCAACTTTCAAATGCCCTTACTCCAAGTACTCAAAATTCAAACCAGAAGATGGAGCCAAGTAACTTGACAGAGAGCACAGGGCTCTCAAGTGGTTATTAACCAGATAAAACAAATGACTTGGAGAACTCTGCCCTTCTAGGTAGGGCACGGGTCTCTTAGGCAATGCTTCTGTTAACTAATTGTTTAGTAAAATGAAAACTGATCTAGGATTTCTCATCTACCCTAAATAAAAGTCCTATTGCATTATGTGTGGCTGTTCATTCTGTAAGGAAATGGGAAGATACAAAGTGAAACTAAAGTGGGAGCAGAATGGGAAACAAATGTAACAGATAGAAATAAAGGCATAAATTTTAATGAGCAATGCAAAAGAAGGCTGGAATAAACAGAAGGCCCATCATGTCAAGAAAGGAAAACATTGTGAAGATGGGACTTGTTTCAAAGTTAATTTTTACACTTAATGCTATTTCAAACTAAATCCACTGGGATTATTTCGTCGGGTAGAAGGCTTGGCAAAGTATTCTTAAAATGTACCTAAGTGTATATTCAGGCAATTTATCAAATTCAAAAGGAGACTGGGTCATTATGGGAGTACTTGTGTTTTCAGCACACGTGATAGGGTTACAGTGACGGAAGGATGACTTCTGTGGAGCACACTCAGTGGCCCAAACATACTGCATATTACATACACTGTGCAAGAATTCACTATGTGTTACAGAGAGAAAGACTACATAAATAATAATGAATAAATTAATTCTTGTTGGAACAAAGCTACGCATAAATAAATGAATAAAATAATAAGCAGTAATAATAAAAAGAAAGTGTATAGGTTCTCAATTCACATCATGGCTTGAAATACATTCCTGATGAATGAGAATTAAACAGACATTGTATCATAGAAAAACTTCACAGATGTAAATTTTACTATTT
The DNA here is from genome assembly GCF_037993035.2 of Macaca fascicularis. NCBI lineage: Eukaryota > Metazoa > Chordata > Mammalia > Primates > Cercopithecidae > Macaca > Macaca fascicularis. Next base: position 139,611,010 of record NC_088375.1, read on the forward strand.
GTCAAGTTTCTAGAAGATGAAGGACCAAGTTTTCAAGTCATAGAAAATCATATTGGAAAACACTTGAATACAGACATAAATGAATGTAAAATGACAGGAATTCAAAACTAGGGATTGTTGTATCTACTGCAAATAGTTTCTAAAAACCTTGTATCTTTATTCTAAGTTAGGACCATAAAAAATTTTAGGGGAAAACAACAGCAAAATGGGCAAATTTTTCCCCTAAAAAAAATTTTAGGGGAAAACAACAGCAAAATGGGCAAAAATGTTGGCCAATTTACAAAGGAAGACATGCATAAATTAGCATATGAAAAATGTACAACTCCTGCTATTAAAATGAAAACAACAGTGATATTCACTGACTTAAATGTCTTAAGTACCATATACATATTAAAAATAAAATGATCCAAATGTTGGAGAGAGTGCAATGAAATAGCAAGCTCACACCCAGAAGAAATTGATTTGTGTTTAACATATGAATACCACAAATCTTTACATTTTCCTCTCGCACTGCATAGACCACTGGAAAGTGGACTCTTATTTTGGCTTAGCCCTAATAAATGTACTTCTGTATGTCGCCATATGAAGTATAGTACAATGGCTGAGAGCTCAAATTCCAGACTTTGAGTATCTGATTTGTCTCTTACTGGTTTTGTGAATTTTAGCAAGTTACTAACTTTCTAGGCCTCCATTTTCTTTTTCTTTTTTTTTTTTTTTTGAGAGAGTCTCGCTGTATCACCTAGGCTGGAGTACAGTGGCGTGATCTTGGCTCACTGCAACCTCCGCCTCCCTGATTCAAGCGATTCTCCTGCCTCAGTTTCCCAAGTAGCTGGATTACAGGCACCCGCCACCACGCCCAGCTAATTTTTGTACTTTTAGTAGAGACGGGGTTTCACCATGTTGGCCAGGCTGGTCTTGAACTCCTGACCTCAGGTGATCTGCCTGCCTTGGCCTCCCAAAGTGCTGGGATTACTGGCATGAGCCACCACACCTGGCCTAGTTCTCCATATCCTTATCTATAAAATGGGCAAAATAATATTTACCTCTTTGCTGCAGGAATTAAATGAAATTATGTAGGATGAATTTAACACAGTGCTAATATGCAATAAGTATTCAATAAATGCTAGCTGTTTCTTTTCTTATTTTACCCTTTTACCTTGATTTTTCCACTTAACCAAATTATTTAACTGTGTTTGCTTTTGTAAACTGCTTCAAATCCTTTTTGGAACTTGGCTGCACATAAATTAAACCATATTACCAGTGCTTTCTTAAAGAATTATACCAATTTATGATGCCAATTCCAATGGAATTAGATAACAGGGTCAGTTGTAATAAAGAGCAGTTTGATAACACATCAGTTGTAATACAGTAACAACTATCCTGAGACTTAAAAAGCTCATGACTTTTGATAGAGTAATTCCATTTTTTGGATTCTACACATGTTAAAAAAAAATCTTACATACATAAAAAGATTAAAGTTTTCAAACAAAATTTGTACAAAATTTATATATAGTTCTGTTTATAATAGCTAAAATAATCAGAATGTTCCTTAAAAGAGAAATAATTAAATTATTCACTCAAGAACACTTTACACAGTTATTAAAATGTTTTTGAAAATTGTATGATAGCATGGTGCGTGCTTTTCGTATAATACCAAGTGAAAAAAAGTGATTTACTTAATTGTGTCTATAAATTGTCTGAAGCAATCTAAGATAACGCTACAAAGAAAAAGACTGAAAGGAAATAAGTTAGTGTGTTAATAATGTACTTTGAGAAACAATAGATGATTTCTAAATCCTTTTTTCCGTGCATTTCTGTAATTCCCCATTTTCTTTAATAATGAGTCTCCCCACCCACACACAATGCCATTTAAGGTCCCTGTTTTTAACTCATGGATAAACACAAAGGACAACTCAGTTTGAAGTGTTCTTTGGACATGATGTCATCATCATTTCATGAGAAATACAATAATCTAAGGTATGATACTGAGACAGAGAGTCGCTTTCAGGCCTGTATAATGGGACAATTTAATACAGATTTTTGCTAGTGGATTCTAGACTGATAGAGTGAGAGAAAGCAGAAAACCTTTTACAGAAGGAGATTGGAAAGCAAAATCTTTGTACCAGTCTCTGAAGTTACAGAAAGAATTCCAAAATCAGAGAAACGAAATTTCAGAGCAGAGTTCATTGCCTGATTGGGCAAAAGTCCCTCAAACCGAATTTCTTGAAAGAAGTAAGCGCAATCCAAATAAAACGTGTTGTTACTGTCATTCTGTCTAAGTATTGTTTTTTTAACCTAAAATTATCAAAATAGAGACACTTTAGAACCCTAAGAGAAAATTATATACTTTTAATTTTTATGCTATCTTGTCTTTTTCTGATTATAAAATTTAAATATACGAAATGTATAAAGAAGGAAATGAAATTTGCTCGTAATCCGAGCACCCGAAGAATGGCCACTGTTAAGATTTTCTGATATGAAATCTCTCATTCTCTCTCTGGTATAGATAGAACTAATATTTCTTTTGTGCTTACCAAATACTTGACACTGCTCGGAGAGTGTTACCTGTATTAACTCAGTTCATTCTCACAACAATCTTCTGAGGTAGGTACAAGGATAATCTTGTGAAGTTCAGTTTTTTGACCAAGCTGGTGTAACTGGGAAGTTGCAGAGCCAGGATGTGGGGACCCAGGAGGTCACGCTTTGCCTGTACGCCTAACTTCTCTTTCCCATGGCTTCGATTTATTATAAATACAGTACATATTTCCCAAAATGAGATTATGCTGTGCCTAATGTTTTGTACTGTAACCTGCTTTTTCTTTTGATGTATTTGAACATCATTCCAAATCAATAGATATCAATCAATTTCATTATTCTTAATGGCTGCATTGTATTTTGTTTCATGGATAATGTATTTAACTGTAATTCATATGGTTGGATATTTTGATGTTTTCACTGTTAAAGACAGCAATGAAATGTACATCTTTACATGCAAATGTGCATTTGAAAGGTTATTTCAAAAGAATAAATTCTCAGAAGAGTAAACACCCAGGTCAAAGTGAAGCTTTTCAAGGCTGTTGCCAAAGGGCCCGCAAGAAAAATTGTGCCAATTACATTCCCACTAGCAGCCAAGGAGAGTGTGCTTTTCTCAACATTCTAGAGTGTTTTTCAAATCTTTTGACTCACTGGAAGACATACGTTTTGTCTAGTGACCCATTTACACACACACATACACACACACACAAGTATAATTGAAATAAATTTTACTATTTTCCTGACTAGTCGCAATAAACTTTCTCCCTTTTCCCCTCTTCCTTTTATTTTCAAAAACTTTTTTTTTTTAAATACCAGATATGGTGGGGTTAACTTCATGATCCATGAATGGGTAGTAACTCATGGTTTGAAAAAACACTATGTTAATGCTTGGATAGTAGGATTCTTTTTAGTATTTGCCTATTTGACAATATGAGATAATGGCAAGTTATTATCTTACTCTTTAATCACGAGAGAGGCTGAGTATTTTGGAAAATTGTATTTTTGGAGAGAGTAAACTAGAGTTCATTGTTTCTCAACCTTCAGTGCATATTAGCATTTTTAAAAGGAATCCTTTAATTAATTTCTGGACCAAATAATCTCTAGATTATTTGGCTCAGGTATCAAAATTTGTGGCTAAGGCTGAGAACACATGCCACAGATTACTAAAATTCTTTTAACTGTTCAAATAGACTCTGTTTTTGCCCTTTAAACACCACATATTTTAAAAACATCATAGTCATCTGAAGGTTAATTCAGGGTTAAGTATGGAGTTAGGGAAGGATTCTAATTTTGACTTATGAACTGTTAGCTGCACAAATCACAGTTTTTAAAATCCAGTGCATATTTGGGTCTTATTCAGTGGTAAATTATAGTGAAGAGATTCACATTATGGGAGACAGTTTCGATTCTCATGAATATAATTATACCGTGGGAGAACCAAGGTGCTATTTAGTATTTCAGAGTTCCATCAGATAGAGAGTTCCAGTTGCCTACTGGAAATTCTACCTAGATGGTCCTCTGAAACCCCAAATTTAATGTGTCTTGCCAATAGAGTTCTTAGCTCCCTCCTACCTCTTCCCAAACCCATCTTCCTTCCTCTGTTTATGGCCCAATGGACAATAATATGCTTTGCAATAAGACAGAGGTTTCTTTACATTGTGGATACCGGAAACGTACCATTTGGTGGCCCAAACCAGCCTGCAGTAATGCAGATGGGGGTGAGGCAGTGGTCTGTTGGCCTGAGCCCTGACCACTGGGATTTCAGCTCTGAAAGCTTAAGAATGCCCGTCTGGGACAGCCCTCCCTCCTTCTTCCTATTTTCTTTCTTTTCTTTTCATACAGAATCTTGCTCTGTTGCCCAGGCTGGCGTAAAGTGGCATAATTATAGCTCACTGCAGCCTCAAACTCCTGGGGTTCAGTGATCCTTCTGCCTCAGCCTGGGACTACAGGTGCATGCCACCACACCTAGCTATTTTTTTTTTGTTTCTGTAAAGACCCTGGCCTCAAGTGGTTCTCCTGCCTCAGCCTCACGTAGTGCTAGGATTATAGGCATGAGCCACTGTGCCCAGCCCTCTTCTTGTTTTTTTGTTTCTCTATTGTGCATGGAGAGGACCGCAGGATAGAACGGACACTCACAGGTGGTTCTTAGAGAACCAGCCTCTGGTACACAGGACTGCAGTGGGGACATAAAGACAGCAGAGTAGTGAGTCTATAGCAGATGTTATCTGGATAACTGGCAGAGGTGAGAGATTTAAATGACTTCCCAAAGGGCTGGACAAATTGATGCATGGCAGGTGACTAAGAGGAGCTGGGGTTGAGTCAAAGGGGGCCATTCTGGTCTTTCCACAGCATTTGTCCTTGGTGTGCTATTGGTCATACTGGCAATTCCCAAGTCTCCAGGTTTCTGTTACTGCTCCTTTAGAAGAGTGCCAGAGTAGAAAAAGCTTTAACCTTGAGCAAGTTATCTAACCTTTCTGTTTCATCTATAAAATGGAGTAATAATACACTGTTGGATCTGTGAAGTCCCAGCACAGGGCCAGGCCCTTGCTGGGACTTAATAAACGACAGTCCTTTAGAAGAAGCCAGCTGCGATGGTCAGGATCAGACCCTCTACATGCATCCAACTAGGCAAGTGCCCGAGAACTCAGATGGTCAAGCGAAGTGCCCAGCAGGGGGACTGGAGAGTAGTGGGGTGGTGGGTGGGCTGTGAGTCAGCCCATGGTCCCTGTCATCTTCTCCTGCAGTGTCAAGTGCTCCCCACTAGAGCAGCACAGCTCTGCAGAGACGCAGGAGAACAGTTATGGATCCAGTCAGATGATGGATCAGCTGTTCGGCTTCTACCTGCTATTCACCCAAGCTTACCTACTTAGAAAGAGAAGACTACCAGCAACCTAGAGAAAGAATAGAAAGTCCAGCCATCTTCCAGGCTTTGAGTCTCAGATGACGGGAGTGTGGATTTTCCTCTGGTTATCCATGGTCACTAGAGGTCAATGATCAAGTCATCCAACCCAGACATCAGTTATTTAGAGCTGGAAAACAGAAAACAAGAGAGCACTACATCCTGTTGGGTCACATCCTGTTCACGATGACAGGAAGCAGGGCAGCAGAACAAGACGGGTAGAAAAACATGACGCTTACGAGGCATTTGCACGCTAGATGTGCACGTGTGTTTTGGTGTACAGTTTTTAAAGACACTGTGAATCAATGCCCATAATTACGCTTTTGGAAGTTCTCAAGTTTCTTGTCAAATAAAATTGGCTAAAAGCCAAGTCTTTATTATCTGACTATGCTGGGCCTAAAACCATGCCAATTTAAGAAAGAAAAATATCCTATTTGCCATCTGAAAACTGATCACAAAGGCACTGAGTGTTTCCCCCAGGAATAGGAATGCAATGTTGGGAATTTCTCAGTTACACTCCTAGTGAGTATGAGATTGTGAGTGTTGCCTGGAAACGGGAAGGTTGTCGCCTCTCTCAAAGGGAAGGAATGGACTATCCCAGCCATGGACACCCTATAGTACATTGCCTGAGAGGCATCAGGCTGGTGTGGAATTGCAGGCACACAACCCTCCTTGCCTGAAACGTACGTGTCTTTCCTTCATTCAGCTTTTTAGACTCAGGATGGCAGAAGTCCCTTCCGACCCTTCCCCTTCACCTCCACTGCTCTCATTCGTTTTCCCTTTCTTCTTCTCTCCCCTTCTCTTCTGTGTGTTTCGGGAAAGATAACGGCTGCATAAGGGCTCCCAGGCTGCTTTTTATGGGATTGGGATTAAGGAGAAAGTGCCATCTCTTGGGTTTTAGGTTGATAAAAGCATCCTTCAGGAAGTTCTATGAGAAACCCCCTCCAGTTCTGGACTTTCTACTAATTCAGTTCTGCAGTGCTTCTAAGATATGTCAAGCATTCAGGGTGGTGGTTCTCAAACTTTCGGATTATTGATCCCAATAACCTGTCTTTAAGGTTTAAAAACCATGTACTTTGCAATTTGTTCTCAATGGCCTGCTGGCTTTCTTCTTGGCTTTCTTTTCATTCATGATAAGTAATTGTGCTAGGAATGGGCCACAGTCACTAGGAAATTGTCTCTCATGGGACTCATGGGACTGGATGGGAGGGAACCTTGTAGGTAGGTAGGTCTGCTAAAGTCTTTGCCTGTCATTCAGCAATTTGAGATGTTACTACTTAGAAAAGGAGATAGAAAAGAATAATATTGACTGCTAAGATCTACACATGGGGAGTAGGACTTTTATTCTAAAAATTTTAAATTATTAAAATCCAGCACAAATATGATGCATAATTTTTATCCCAAAATAAAATTGTGTTTTCATTTGTGCATGTCACCTGCTAGTTCTTGTGATATGGACTTTTTAAAAACCTATTTAGAGTATTATCATGAATATTTTAAATTTTCACCTAAATTTATGTATCAGAGATTAAAAAAAAAAGAAAAGAAAAGAAAAGAAAATGGACTGGGTGCGGTGGCTCATGCCTGTAATCCCAGCACTCTGGGAGGCCGAGGCAGGCAGATTACCTGAGGTCAGGAGTTCGAGACCAGTCTGGCCAAAATGGTGAAACCCCATCTCTACTAAAAATACAAAAAATTAGCCAGGCATGGTGGTGCATGCCTGTAATCCCAGCTACTTGGGAGGCTGAGACAGGAGAATCACTTGAACCCAGGAGGCAGAGGTTGCAGTGAGCCGAGATCATGCCACTGCACTCTAGCCTGGGAGACAGAGTGAGGCTCCATCTCAAAAAAAAAAAAAAAAGAGAAAATAACAATTAGACCTATTGTTGGTGCTGATGGATCGAGCAGTAGAACGACGACAGTAAGCAGTGGCTTTCCTGCCTGGCTTTGCCTTTGGGGCCTTCAACATTTAGTATTTCAGCTTGACCTCTAAAAAATGGGAGCTTACAAATCGCTACCTTACAAATATGTTAGGTGGAAAAATAATTGGTGTGTGATTTTGGGGCCACCAAGATGCAAAGATGTGGTATCAAATGCATCAATCCTGACAAAGTGTTCCAATATCTGGGTAGGCCACCAGACAGAACTGCCTCCTTCAGTTGTTTACGTCATTCACTTCTTTCTTTTCTTTTTTCCCTCAGTTTTCAGCCATTCCTTCCTCAAAATCCTGTGCAAGTCTAAGAGCAAGGATCCTGCTTGCTAACTGCTGTGTGCTGGGCAGGGTGCTAAACACTTTACTCATGTATCTCATTTAGTCCTACTATGCCACGAGAGAGATACCATCATCCACACTTTACAGATGAGCAAATGGAACCGCTAGTTAAGAATCTTGCTCAAGGTCACATCGGTAGTAAGGGATGGAGCCAGTGTTCTCACACAGATCTTTGCAGTTAGCCCTTTCTAATTACAGATCAGACTCTTTTGCAACACTGCACTGCCTTTCAATGTGGAGCCTGGGAGAGAAATGACAGAAAAAGATGTGTTAGAGTGGACTGTTTATTCTTTGAATGATCTCTGTCTCTCTCTTTTTGTTTGTTTTTCTTTTGTTTTTGAAGCTTGAATTTACTGTCACCGCCTACAAACTAGGGACATTCATTATTGGACATTACTGGTTAGAGAATATAGTTTTACATAATAAGGAAAGGCATTTCAGAAATGTAAACTGCAGGAACTGAAACACAGCGAATTTCCAGATGTCTGGGTTCCTTTTTTTTCCTTTTGTAAATGATTTGGTTGGTTCTATTTGGAATGAAAGTTAACTGCCTAGAGGATAAAAATATCCTCTTTTGTAGTTTTTACCTCGAACAGCAGCAACAACATATTATGTGTTTTCATGGAAAGATCTATTTTTAGAAAGAATGCAAGCCACCCTCAGCCCTGTGAGTAATAACTGTTTGGCACGATGATACTTACAATAGATAATCACTCTAAGTCCTTCTTTGAGAGCCTTATGAATTGTTTTTATTACACAATTTGTATGTGTTATTTTTTGATAAATGAAACCTCATTTAATTAAAAAATCCCCAAAGGATATATGTCTCGAGCTTTGGGAATTCCTTTTACTTCCTGTATAATGATTCACAATTTAAATATACCACATTGGGTGGAGGAAGCGCCTATTATGGTCTTATGAAAATAAAAACTGTGAACCAGGAACAGACACTGCAGATTGCTGCATGCTCATCAGTCCTCCTGTAGGTGGGAAGTGGCCTGCGTGCACATTATGTGAAGGCCACAAAATGAAATGACTGCTGAATGGTCAATGGGATGATCCTCGGGAGAGGGAATGGGCTGTTTTCTCTCAGCGCTTAAATTAGTGACATTTTAAAAAAATTTTTGGCATACTTTTCCCCAGATTCAGAAGTTTAGCCATCTAGCTTTAAAAAGCCAGAATTGATTCCCTACTCTCTGAAGTATTCAAATGGCTAAACACAATAGAAAAAGTGACTAACCTATAGAATTCTGGACTCAGAGAGTCATGGTTTCCTAGAATTATATAGATGAATGCGAGAGATGTCGTAGAGATGATTCCTGGGTTAGGTGGGTGGTCTTCAACTCTGAGATTCTGTCATTCGATGACTTTTACTCTGCTAGATCTGGTAAGTTTCTTCTGGGAGACAATTTTTCTGCCATTCAGCATCTCAGAGAGGCTTTAACCAAAATAGTTTCTCAATAAAAGCCCCGTGTCAGATACTCTCCTTTGTAGGGAATCAGTGCCAACAGTAGCTGGGAAGAACTGAGTGGCCTCAAACGAAAAGAAAAGGAAAGCAAGTTTGAAAGATGTAACTGTCATTATTTCCTTTAGAGAGATAATTATCTTGATATAAAAGTTACATTTCATGTATAACCCACCATTTGTAAATAGAGTCATGGATCTGCTGCTAGTAGATGTGGGCAACGAACACTTGCCAGAATTGTGCGTGTGTTTTGCTCCGAATTTCGTTGCACAAACTGGTGGGTATAGTTTGGTTCAGATTTCATCCAGTTGTACTATTTGGAGTGATAATTTCACCAGTGATTCAAATAAGTTGAAATTTATAGATTTAGAAAGAGATCATAAGCATGATTTGATTTGGGTTATATGTTTTGTGAAAATTTTAAAATATCTTTTAAACCACCCACAGAACTTTCCAAGTATGAAGAAAGAAAGATGTTCAGTGTGGCCAAATGCGCCAGTTAGTTTTACCTAGGATTTTGAGATTCTCGAACTCAGTCATTGGGTGGCTCTGGATCTGGAAGGGTCACAGAACAGGCTCCAGACAGTAGCTTTGCAATAAATTTAATTTCATCTCTGAATTAATAAAAGTAAGAGTTAATTAGAAATTAGAAGTCTTGTGATGAATTTCTCTGTCTTTAAAATTCAGTGATCTTGGCTCCAAGTAATCATTGCTATAGATTTGGAAGATGGTACATAGAAGATGGAATAGTACCTGCACCACCTCGTGATGACTGTGTATTCTTTTATTCTGACTCAATGACTGAGCCCTCCCCAGGTGAGATAATCAGAAGACAGCAAAGGTTTTAAAGGAGAGGCATGCAACAGAAACTTCTGTGCTTTCAAAATAAACTACAAGTTGAGGAAGGCAAGTGGAAAGCTTTTGTCCAAATTGATTTTCATATTAGCAAGGATGATTTATGCCTAGGGAAAATTAAATCTCATGAAATCAGTATGAATTTAAGTCTACAAACTCAAGTATGCAAGAATTAGCTCTGTTTTAAAAAATAATTGTATTGGGGTTTAATTTATTAGGTTGTTGCAAAAGTAATTGCAGTTTTGTCTTTAAAAGTAATGGCCATATATATATATATATTCTGTAAAACTCATCCATTGTAACCACATAGTTGATTTTTAGTAAATTTCCAGATTTGCTACCACAACTGCAATCCAGTTTTAGACCCCTTCTATCACCTCCGAAAGGTTTCTCTGTGTCTGTTTGCAGTCAGTCCTGCTGCCCACCCTCAGCCTCAGGCAACCACTGATCTGTTTCCTGTCTTCATGGTTTTGCCTTTTCTAGAAGTTTCGTGTAACTGGAGTCAAGTAATATATTATATTTTGCATCTGGCATCTTTCACTTAATAATATTTTGAGTTTTACCCATGCTGTTGCACATATTAGTAGTTTGTTCCTTCCCATTGCTTAGTAGTTTTCCATTATGGATAAGCAACAATATGCTTATTCATTCATTCATTGATGGACATTTAAATTGTTTCTAGTTTTGGGTTATTGTGAATCCTGCTGCTATGAACATGTGCATATGAGTTTTTCTGTGAACATAGGTTTTCATTTCTCATGACTGGACACCTAGAAGCGAAATTGCTGGGTCATGTAGTAAGTGTATGTTTAACATGTTGATAAATTGCAAAAATGTTTCCCAATGTTGCTGTACCATTTTATTTTCCCACCAACAATCTCTGACTTAGTAAGGTCAGTCTTTTCTATTATAGTCATTCTAGTGGATGTGGTATTAATTTGCATTTCCCTAATGACTACTAATGTTGGGAATCCTTTTGTGTGCTTATTAGTCATGTGTGTTTCCTTTTTTGATAAAATATCTATTTACATTATTGCCCATTTTAAAAATTGAGTTGTCTTTTTTTTTTTTTTTTTCTTTTTTTGAGACAGAGTCTTATTCTGTTGCCCAGGCTGGAGTGTAGTGGCGGGGCAATTTCGGCTCACTGCAATCTCCACCTCCCAGGTTAAAGCAATTCTTATGTTTCAGCCTCCTAAGTAGCTGGCACTACAGGCGCCTGCCACCACGCCCGGCTAATTTTTGTATTTTTAGTAGAGACAAGGTTCCACCATATTGGCCAGGTTGGTCTTAAACTCCTGACCTCAGGTGATCCACCCACCTCGGCCTCCTAAAATCCTGAGATTACAGGCGTGAGCCACTGTGCCTGACCAGAGCTGTCTTTTTAAATTGATAAATAGATGTATCTATTTTGGGGGTATATGGGATATTTGAATATCTCAGATATTACATATACTGTGTAAAGATCAAATCAGGGTAATTGGGATATCCCTTACCATTACCATTTATCTTTTCTTGACGGCTAGGAACATTCAATTTATTCTCTTCCAGCTGTTTTGAAATGTACAATAGATTATTGCTAACTATATTCACTCCACTGTTCTATTGAACATTAAGTCTTGTTTCTTCTATCTAACTCTGTATTTGCACCCATTAACCAAGCTCTCTTCAATCCTCCCTCCCCTCTATCCTTCCTAGACTCTGGTAACCACCAGTCTACTCTTTGTCTTTGTGAGAGCCACCTTTTTAGCTACCACATATAAGTGAGAATATGTGATGTTTGCCTTTCTATGCATGGCTTATTTCACTTAACATAATGATCTCCAATTCCATCCATGTTGCTGCAAATGACAGGATTTCATTCTTTTTTAATGGCCAAATAATATTCCATTGTGTATATACACCACATTTGATCCATAGACCTATTGATGGGCACTTAGGTTGAGTCCGTATCTTGGCTGTTTTGAATAGTGCTGCAGTAAACACGGGGGTGCAGATATCTCTTTGACACATTGATTTCCTTTCTTTTGGATATGTACTGAGTAGTGGGATTTCTGGATCACATGGTAGTTCTATTTTTAGTTTTTTGAGGCACCTCCATACTGTTTTCCGTAGTAGCTGCACTAATTTACATTCCCACCAACAGTCCATGAGGGTTCCCCTTTCTCTACATCCTCACCAGCGTCTTTTTGATAAAAGTCATTTTAACTGGGATGAGATGGTATCTCATTGTAGTTTTGATTTGCATTTCTCTGATAATTAGTGATGGTGAGCATTTTTTTTCATTTACCTGTTTGCCACTTGTATGCTGTCTTTTGAGAAATGTCTCAAAATTAGATTTTTAAAAAACAATTGCATTGAATTCCTTATGTATTCTAGTTATTCACCCTTTATCAGATGGATAGTTTGCAAGTATTTTGTCCTATTCATGGGTTGTCTTTACACTCTGTTGACTGTTTCTTTTGCTGTGCAAAAAGCTTTTTAGCTTGATGTAATCCCATTTGTCTATTTTTGCTTTTGTTGCCTGTGCTTTTGAGGTCTTACACAAAATAATCTGCCCAGACCGATAACCTGAAGCATTTCCCCAATGTTTTCTTCTAGTAGTTTCATAGTTTCAGGTCTCAGACTTAAATCTTTAATCCCTTTTGACTTTATTTTTGTATATAGGAGAGATAGGAGTCTAATTTCATTCTTCATGTTTGTCTTATATTATTAAGTTGTAAGAGTTCTGCATACAAGTCTTTTATCAGAAATGTGATTTGCAAATATTTTCTTCTAGATGGCAGCTTCTCTTTTAATTTGCTTAGTGATGTCGTTTGAAAAGTAAACACTTAATTTTGATAAATTCCAGTGTAATATTTTTTTCTTTTATGGATCTTGCTTTGTGTCATATCTAACAAATGTTTGCTTAACCCAAGATCACAAAGACTCTCTGTTTTTTTTTTTTTTTTTTTCTAGAAGTTTTATAGACTTAGGACTTACATTTTAACCTATGACCCATTTTGAGTTATGTATAGTATTAGATGAGGGTCAATTTTTTTTATTTTTTATTTTTTTGCATATGAATATATAACTGTAACAGCACCATTTATTGAAAAGACTGTCTTTTCCCTCATTGAATTGCTTTGTCACCTTTGTCAAAATCAATTGACTATAAGTATGAGGATTTATTTCTGGACTCTATTCTGTCTGTTTAATCAGTATGTCTGTCTATACACAAATAGTATACTGTCTTGATTACTGTAGATTTATAGTAAATTTTGTTTAAGTCCTCCAACTTTGTTCTTCTTGTTCAGTTTTTTTTTTTTTTTTTTGGTTGTTCTCAGTCCTTTGAATTTTTGCATACATTTTACAATCAGTTTGTTAATTTCTACAGAAGCAGGATCTCTGGATCATATATATGAAAAGAGTATGTTTAGTTTGGTAAGAAACTGTCAAACTGACTTCCAAAGTGGTTATACTATTTTGCATTCTTAACAGAAGTGAATGAGAGTTCCTGTTGCTCCACATCTTTACCAGTATTTGGTGATGTCACTGTTTCGGACTTTGTCCATTCTGATGTATGTGTAATTGTACCTCATTATTTTAGTTAGCAATTCTTTAATGACATATGATGTGGAATATCTTTTCATATGCTTATTTACCATCTGTGTATCTTCTTTGGTGAGGTATCTGTTTAGGTCTTTTGCCCATTTTAAAATCAGGTTCTTCATTTTGTTATTACTGATTTTGATGAATTCTTTGCATATTTTGGGTGATAGTCTTTTATCAGATACATCTTTTGCAAATATTTTCTCCAAGTCTGTGGCTTGTGTTTTAATTCTCCTAAAGGGTCTTTTGAGTTTTTAATTTTGATGAAGTCCAGCCTATTAATTTGTTTTCATGGATTATGACTTTGCTGTCATATCTAAAAACTAATTGCCAAACCCAAGGTTATCTAGATTTTCTCCTATGTTATTTTCTAGGAGTTTTATAGTTTCATGCTTTAAATTCAGGTTTATGAACTGTTTTGAGTTAATTTTTGTGTTTAGATTTTTATATTTTTCACATGGATGTCCATTCATTCCAGCACCATTGTTGAAAAAATCATCTTTTTTCCAGTTTATTGCCTTTGTACCTTTGTAAAAAATCAGTTGACTATATTAATGTGGGTTTATTTCTGGTCTTTGTATTCTATTCCATTTATCTGTCTATTCCTTCACTATGCCACATTATCTTGACTACGATAGCTTTATAGTAAGTATTGAAGTCAGGTAGTATTAGTCCTCTGTCTTTTTCTTCTCCTTCAATATTTTGTTGGTTATTCTGGGTCTTTTGCCTCTCCATATAAACTTTACAATTAATTTGTTGATATTCATAACTTGCTGGGATTTTGATTTGTATTACATTTAATCTATAGGTCAAGCTGGGAAGAGCTGACATCTTCACAATATTGAGTCTTTCTATCAATACACATGAAATATCTATTTATTTAGTTCTTCTTTGATTTATTTCACCAGAATTTTGTAGTTTCCTTCATATAGATATTGCACATTTAAAACAAAACTGATAACTAAGTATTTCATTTTTGGAGATGCTAATGTAGATAATATTGTGTTTTAAAGTTCAAATTTTACTTATCCATTGCTGGTACATAGAAAAGCAATTGACTTTTATATGCTGACCTTGTATACTGCAAACTTGCTATAATGGCTGATTAATTCCAGGGTATTTTTGTTGATTGTTTTGGATTTTCTACATAGGCAATCATGGTTATCTGTGAACAAGGATAGATTTATTTATTCCTTCTCAGTCTTTATGCATTTTATTTCTTTAAAAAATCATGTTACATTAGTTAGGACTTCCAGTGCAATGTCGAAAAGGAGTGGTGAGAGGAGACATTCTTGCCTTGTACCTGATCTTAGTGGAAAAGCTTGTAGTTTCTCACCATTGGGTAATATATTGTAGATTTTTTTGTATATATGCTTTATCAACTTGAGGAAGTTTCCCTCTATTTCTAGTTTGCTGAGTGTTTTTTTAATCATGAAGGAGTGTTGGAAGGTCCTTAAATTTTTGTTAGATTTATTTCCTACCATGTGACACACAAATGTCTTACCAATAAGTCTAGTATAATTGCTACTTTTTGCTCACTAGGTGTAATCATCATTCACCAATGTAATGATCCAGTGGTCTTATGGAAAGGAAAGATGATCAAGTCCCTGCAGACTGTAATATAACATATAAGTCTGAAGGGTTGATATACCCCAAGGTAAGGCAGTTAAGGTGTATTGCTGGCTTTGCCAACTGAAGGCAAATCAATTCTGATGATATTTATTAATAGGTATTGAGAAAAAGGCATTTGTCAGACCAGTAGCTGCATACCAGTAATAGGGCATGTGTTAATTTGCTGAAGCAATGAAGCCTTATCTGAAAGACCAGCTGAAATTCAAGTCACCACCTGATTAAGCTTATAATTCACTGTCATTCTCCAATACCCATCTGTCTTCTGTACATGCCAAATAGGCAAGTCGAATGAGGATGTGGAGGGAATCACCACCCGGGCATCCTCCAATCCTTGATAGTGGCACCATTCTCTAGAATCCCTCCATGAATGCAGTATTGCTTTTAGTTTACTATTTTCCTGGGTAGAGACTGTTCTAGTGGCTTACACTTGGTCTTTCCTATTATAATGACCCTCACTCCACAAGTCAGAGAACAAGCATGGGGATCCTGCCAGTTGCTGAATATGTCTATTCTAGTTATTTACTCTGAAACCAGAGAAATGACCTCTGAATGGGTTTGGAGACCCATTGGACCCACTATGACTTGAGCTAAAACTTCACTAATTACCTGAGTTTCATAAATTCTGACTCTAGGCCAGGCATGTTGGCTCATGCCTGTAATCCCAGCACTTTGGGAGGGTGAAGGGGGTTAATTTCTCGAGCCCAGGAGTTCAAGACCAGCTTGGGCAACATGGTGAAACCTGGTCTCTACTAAAAATACAAAAAAATTAGCTGAGTGTGGTGGCATGAGCCTGTAGTCCCAGCTACTCGGGAGGCTGAAGTAGGAAAATTACCTCTGCCAGGGGACGTCGAGGCGGCAGTGAGCTGAAATCACACCACTGCACTCCAGCCTGGGCAATCAGAGTAAGACTATGTCTCTAAATAAATAAATAAATAAAGTTTATATTCTGACTGATAGACTACAGTGATGGTTTGGGTCTCCTAAGATTAGTGTCAGTAATCCAGTAAGTCAGTGTCCAATAATCACCTAAAAGTCTGATTATTATTATTATTATTATTGAGATGGAGTCTCGCTGTGTCACCCAGGCTGGAGTGCAGTGGCACCATCTTGGCTCACTGCAAGCTCCGCCTCCCGGGTTCACGCCATTCTCCCACCTCAGCCTCCCAAGTAGCTGGGACTACAGGCGTCTGCCACCATGCCCGGCTAATTTTTTGTATTTTTAGTAGGGATGGGGTTTCACCATGTTAGTCAGATGATCTCGATCTCCTGACCTCGTAATCCACCCACCTCGGCCTCCCAAAGTGCTGGGATTATAGGCATGAGCCACCGCGCCCGACCCAAGTCTGATTATTTTATTTTCCCTAATGCACAGTCACCATGGCAAAAGGCCATAGGTCCTTTGGGGAAGGCTGACAGAAAGATTAACAGTATAAACTTATGGCAGTGTAATGGGGTACTTCTTCAAGGAGCTCAAACCTCCCCTTCTTTCAAGGCATTTGGGATCTGTAAACTGGCTCAAATCTAGGAATTGATTGCAGAAACTATGACTGTTTGTTTTTATGATTCAAATTAGAGTAAGTTCATATTGCCTAGAACTCTTTGGCTTAAATAGTGCAAATAAGAATGTAGTAGACCGGGTGTGTTAGCCTCTTCTTGCATTGCTATAAAGGAATACCTGAGACTGAGTAATTTATAAGAAAAGAGGTTTAATAGACTCACAGTTCTGCAGGCTGTACAGGAAGCATGGCAGCATCTGCTTCTGGGGAGGCCTCAGGGAGCTTTTACTCATATGGCAGAAGGCAAAGTGGGAGCAGGCACTTAACATGGCGAAAGCAGGAGCAAGAGATATGAGGAGGTGACACACACTTTTAAATGACCAGATCTCACAAGAACTTACTATTGCGAGGACAATACCAAGGAGATGACACTAAACCATTCATGAAAAATCCTCCCGCCATGATCCAGTCACCTCCTACCAAGACCCACCTCGAACATTGGGGATTATATTTTGACATGAGATTTGGGTTCATCCAAACTATATTACCAGGCCAGCCCAGTGCTCACACCTGTAATCCTAGTGTTTTGGGATGTTGAGGCAAGAAGATTGCTTGAGGCCAAAAGTTCAAGACCAGCCTGGGCAACATACCAAGACCCCATCTCTCTAAAAAAAGTTAGCTAGGTGTGGGAGTGCATGCCTGTGTTCCTAGCTACTCAGGAGGCTGAGGTGGGGTATCCCTTGAGTCCAGGACTCTGAGGCTACAGTGAGCTATGATCATGCCACTGCACTCCAGTGTGGACAACAGAGCGAGACCTTGTCTCTAAAAAAACCCAGAATGTAGTAGACTGACTATTTCACTTTTAGGGATACCCTGGTCAACTAGCCAATGCCGTAGATCTCTATGAGTCATATGATTTTGGTAACTGCTTTGACTCTGTTGTCCACTGTGGTAGCCACACCCACATCTTTGGTGATTAAGTGCCACTACTTGGTCCCTGCCACCCTGGGACTTAATTATCCCCACTGCATTTAATGATTGCAGTTTACTGGTAGCAGTTACCATGGTAATTCCTGATCTATAGAGAAGAGCAACCACAGACCCATCAAGTTTATTCCGTATAGTCAGGGTGAAAGATGCATCATCCTCTGGATGTTTCTAGGGTGTGTGAGCAGGTCTTAAGTGACAAATTTACTCTAACATTTCAATCTCTGTAAGGCTGTGGATACCTTCTACTGCAGTATTCCCAGAGAGTTCTAACATTTCATCTTCCTTTGGTATAGACCACTATTTGGTCCATATTTCAGCCAAACAAACCAGCAGTTAGGCCCCTTTCTAGCCCCTCAAGTTACAACATTAAATCCAGATCTCCTGCTTAGTGGAACACATCAATAAATTTGACCTGATTCAACTTTGTGTTTCTTTCACCATTATCACACATGCTTACTGTTCATTAACACACACATTCTCCAGACCACTGTCTGTGTAAATTGGAAAAATCACGTACTTCCTTCTCATCATGGGGCACACTTTGTACTTCATCTTTTGGAGCCTGCTGGGACTTGAGTCTTGTAGGTTTAGGAGCCAAGAGGAGTGGCAGGGGATAGGTCCTGAGAATCAGTGTTGTCTTGCAAGCCAACCACCTCAGAGTTTCCTCAGGCAATGCAGGGTTAATCTCCTTAGATGGGGTGGAAGGGCTGTATATACTGACAAATAATACTTTTTTTGAGTGCCCATTTTCCTTGCCTAGCAGGAAATTCCAACCCAGTGGTTTTGAGGACTCTGTCTTGTCCCAGGGTTTTAGGTACTAAGGCAGTAGGGAGGTCCCTCCCGCCCTACGTTGTCTCCAATTGACAGGAACTATCTGTTGGCACAGGTGGCTGGGTGGTAATTCTCTCTCTTCCCCTCAGGGCCAAGCTCAGCTCCAGGAATCTGTAACCACTTAGCAGCTCCTCTCTAAAACCTTGCCACCTTCTTTCCAGTTTCTAGGAATCTCCATTTCCTACCTTGCTGCTCCTTAAAGACATTCCTCCTGCCTTGGCCCCCGACTTCCGTTGCTCTAGAATTGATGTCTGCTGTCTGTTTTCCACTTTATCAGAATCCCCTTACAAGAAATCACAAAACTTTGTTTCCTGATTGAAATAAGAGGTCAGGGAAAAGACAGGGAGCATTCACACAGTTGAAAATTCCAGCCTCGGCCGGGCGCGGTGGCTCACGCCTGTAATCCCAGCACTTTGGGAGGGCAAGGCGGGCAGATCACAAGGTCAGGAGATTGAGACCATCTTGGCTAACACGGTGAAACCCTGTCTCTACTGGAAAAACAAAACAAACAAACAAACAAAAAAATTAGCCAGGTGTGGTGGCCGGCGCCTGTAGTCCCAGCTACTCGGGAGGCTGAGGCAGGAGAATGGCGTGAACCCGGGAGGCGGAGCTTGCAGTGAGCAGAGATCACTCCACTGCACTCCAGCCTGGGCGACAGAGCGAGACTCCGTCTCAGAAAAAAAAGAAAAAAAGAAAAAAAGCCAGCCTGTTACCCTGTTGTAGTCATCATATACCAAAGTTGTTGAAGACATGGAGAAAGACTTCCTAACATTTCTAGGGAACTTAAATGTTCTCTAAACATATAAGGCATGATAGATGTTCCCCATAACTGGATGATATTCCTCCCGTCCTATCCTCCTGCCCTAGCCTGAAGGCTTGTGTTTAGGAAGTTTGTTATTACTGCAGCCTGTATGACTTACTTTCTGGTGATAAATCTTGTGTGTGAATTGTGGGAACGGCTGGCATCCAAAGTAAATAGCGACTGTTGTGGTGGAGGCTGGTGGGACGGCCTGGCTGGCTGCACTTCAGCTCCTTGGCTGCTCCTACAGTGGTTGCTGCCCTGGAGCTGACTGCGGCTTCCCCAGGGCTCTGCTGAAAGGGCCTCCCAGCTCTGGGGAGGCTCTGCCCTCTCATCTCCCTCAGCTAGGACCTTGGCAACTCTGCTCTTCCCCCTGGCAATAGGCATCTGGAATGGCTGAACGGTGAATTCCAGGCAGCAAAAAGAGTGCAAGAGTCCAGGGCACTTCCTTCTCTGGAATCTCTCTATCAGCCCAGCACACTCCAGGTTGTGTTTTCTGAGCAGAACAAGGTGATTCTCTGCAATGTACTAGAGAAAAGGAAGGACCAGGATGCACTGCATGCAGCTATCTCAACTCACCTTGCTCCTTTCTTCCTCCGTACCTTTGCTTTGAACATTTTCTCTGCCTGGAATGCCTTACCTTATTCTCTGTCTTTCTCCTGGTGAAATCCCTACTTATCCTCTAAGGCTCAATGAAAACACTGTCTCTTCTGGGAAGCCACTCCCTCTCCCTCAAACCCTTTTCTCCCACAGCTTTTTGTTCCTAGCTCTGTTGTAATACTTACCATATTGTATTCTAGTGAGTTGTCTGCCTGCCTGAGTGCAATAACTTTTTTTTTTTTCTTCTCTAACTCTTTGGCCCTAGGATCTAGGATGGTGCCTGACACATATCCATGATAATGATGATCATAATAACAATTATTATTCATTATATGCTTAGCAGTCACAAGGCACAGTGCTAAGAGCTCCATAACATTTAATCTCCACCACAATTCTAAGGGTAGCTATTACTGTTATCCTAGTTTTTGGATGAAGTGGCGGGTTTAGGGAGGTTCTGCAACTTGCTTAAAGTCCCGTATCTTTTAAAGGGTGGAGCTAAGTTTTGAACCCAGGTTTGTGCAGCAAAAAGGTCAGTGTTTTAACTTTTTTTGGTTAGGTTTTGATAGGTTTTTTGATAGGTTTTGATACCTATCACTGTTTTAATAGGTGGTTTTTGAATGCATGAATGAATGAATGATTCTAGAGGTGCCCAAGTACTCCCTCGATTCCCATCTGAGTGCTACATCTAGGGCGGGGGCTATTTTATTCCTCAGGCACTGGACTGCATCATGGTACCTTTGGCCCAGGCTCCTCACTTGATGGTGTCTTGCCTTTCCTTTTGGTGGGCAAGGAGATCAAAAGGCTCTAATGATGGGAGATGCTCCTGATCTGCTTATAAATATACTGATCCCAATGTCAAGCCAGCATCCCATTCATGGTCACAGCTCATGGTCTATCATCAAACTCTGTGACTGGTGGTATGAACAGGCTGGTTTGCATTTTCCCCAGAGCATTAACAGCCCATAATCTCTCCTTCCTCTGCCTTCCCTCTGTGTTTATACAGTGTAGGGCTTGGAAGGGTTGGGGACAGGGAATGTGTGGGGAGCTATGTGTGCTCCTTTCTCTCTTTCCCTATCACAGACAAGGGAGGGCAACTGGCATTATGCATTGATGTCACTGAAGGACAGAGACAAATTGCAAAAGTATATGCCTGCAAGGAAGTAAGCAAGTAGTTGCCACTAATGGTATTTGTCTGGTTTCTCCTAGCACCTGGCATATGACTGATGCTCAATTAATATTTATATGTTGAAAAAAATTACACCACATTCACAAATGCCTTACATTTCTGTCGCACCTTATGAACTCTTTACAGCTCTGTGGTAGCTATTGTTTCTACTGATTCTTGTATACATGTTAAGGAGGAGGATATTAAAGCTCAGAAGGGTTTGATGACTTGGTGAAGATTACCAGACTTATCAGAGGCAATGTCAAGCACAAAGCCAACACCTGTGACTTTGAATTCTAAAGGAGTGAAGAATGTGCAATCTCAAAATATGCCAAATTGGTATATTGATTATTTTGAGTTACAAACATTGAAGAAATTGTAGTTTCAGAAAGGGCCAGTTGTCCTGTCTTCCCCTGCATGCAGCAAGCCATAAAACTTCCTCTTGGAGGGGGACCTCCCTGTACTAGGGCAAGAAAATAGTCCTTATTACCAGAGACTGGGAAGTTAAGGTTGCAGTGGACCTAAATAAATATTTACCAAAGTAACCCCTATCATCCACTAGTTTTATGTCCCCTCATATGGCTTCTATGACTCCCTTAAAATTTACTGCCCCTAGCCAGATCCCCTTTACCTTGTCATTTCTTCTCAAATTCATTGTTCTTTGTCTAAAAAGTATAAAGACATCTTGCTTTGGGCACTTCTTTGGATTTCACTCTCTTGTGAAGATCCCATGTGCACAATAGTTGCATCTGACGGCACTGACTTAATCATACCCTGAGAATGACCCTATACGGCAGGTGTACCTGCCAGCAATGACTTAAGAAATGAAGGTTGCCACATGGAGGTTTTTGCGGGGAGGGTGCTAAGTGAAGGTGCTATATAAACTACATGCTTTCAAGCAGTTACAGTTTCCTGTTCAGTCTTCCACCACTGGATTATTCCTATATGTAATTTCTCCCTAATAAAACTCCGTGTCTTGTTTGTTGGCTCTGGATCTCTTGTTTGGTCTCTCAAACATGGTGCCATTCCTGTTGGAGTCAATAGGGGTCTGGCATGACACCTACTTTCATTAAAACTAATACAATTAGTATGTTTTTATCTTGTTAATCTGCCTGGTGTCCATTTGGTTTCTAGTTCTAGCCAAAGATACCACATTGCTTAAGGGTGTTGGGGGTGCTCGCTGACTCTCCTACAATCCCGTGCTCATAAAACAATTAAACAGAAATCTCAGATATTCAATACCTAAATGTTTATCTTAAAGCAAATTCTACTTATATGGTTTCATTCTTTGCTTGACTGGTAACCTATCCTATTTCACTCTATTTTTTTAAATCTCTTTTCTCTCATTTTCTGTATTAAAACCATTCACAGTAACTTGTATAGCCCCTCATTTGGAAGAGAACATGGACTTTTTCTTTTTCAAATCATTTTAAATCAACAGCTCCTCAGTGAGTGCCTCCTAACTTAAGATTAAGGCATGACCCCTGCCTTCATGGTGCTTACTTTACATGGCTGTAGGGACAGACAGGAACCCCAGGGCATATGAGATTGCAGATACTCCCAACAGAGATTTTGATGAGCACGTCAGAGCATCAGTTGCTTCCAAGCTAGTGTAAGGATGAGTAGAAATTATTTTTAGACACTCCTTAGGCAGAGATGGGAAAATAATTTTAGTTTAAAAGAATAGCAGTGGCAAAGGTGGGGAGGCATGGCCTGTTTAGGGCTGGATGAGTAGTCCCGGGAGGGGATACAAGGAGAGAAATGAGGCTGAAAAGGTGAGCTGGTATCATATTGTGGAGGCTCTTGGATTCCCTAAGGTGTTGCATTTTTTTTCAGTAGACAGTAAGGAGCCATCAGTGGTTTGTACGGAGGGCAATGTGAGCTCAGCTACAGAGGAGAAACCAATGAGCAGCCATATCAGTGACCTAGGAGAGGCTCAGGGATTCATCCCTTATCTCCCAATTCCCTACTGAGGGTGAGGCACCATGCTGGGCTGGGGTTTTGAGATGAGCATGAGCAGCACAGAGCCAGGCCTGCAGGCACTGGCAATCAGGTGAGCAGGCCATGTATAGCTGTAAGTCACCATCATAAATGTCTCTATCTAGTTCAACGAGTGAACAAAGAAAGGGGCGTATAGGGTCCCTGGTGAAGGTGGACATCAGGAAAGCTTTCTGGTGGAGATGATGCTTGAGCTGAAATTATTTACAGGGCAAGGAAGGTGACGAAAGGGAAAGAGGAGGGAGAAGGCATTCGCGGAAGCAGAGCATCAGCAGCGTGACCAGTTAGCCGAACCTGCTCTGTGTGTGTGTGTGTGTGTGTGTGTGTGTGTGTGTGTGTGTGTGTTTAATACAATTGTTTTGCTTATTTAAGTAATATGTGTTGAATAAAATGTGTCAAATAGAGAAAAACTAAAAGAATAAATCTATAATCCCACTACTTGGAGATAATCATTTAAAAAATTCGGTGAATATCTTTCCGTTTTTATGTGAGTGTGTATGTGTTTGAATAAGAATAAATGTGTGTGTGTGTGTATATATATATATATATATATATATAAAATGTATCAATGAGTAGAAAATATGTGTATGTGTTAATATAGATTCATCTTCTCTTTGTATTGAATGTTCTGCTTCATCAGCTATAGGGTAAAATAAGGTTACATTTCTTTAATATTCAAATAATACTGACTTTGAACATCCACCAGTTCAGCCTGACAGGAAGTCTAGTCTTCCCTGGAGGGTCTCAAGTAATCTCTAAGAACGTGTAAGAAACTGCTACTTATTCCTCAGCCTGTCCTAATAGTGGCTGTTCCCATCTGCCCACTGACAATATGTCTAAGGTTTAAGTAGGAAAGGGAAATATGGGTAGAGTAGTCTTTCCAGCTAGAGTGAAAACGCCTCCCGGGTCAGGAACCATGTCTTTCCTGTCCACTGCTGTACCCCCAGTGCTTCAGATAAATACCCACCACATAGTAGATATTCAATAAATACACTGAATGAATGAATGGATTCAAACCTCCACTTGTTCAGGCCATGAACATTTACTGAAGATTTTTGATGTGCTGAGTTCTGTGCTGGGGATTAGAAGTGTACATGTAAACAAAATAAAACTTTCATCTTTGATGGGCATAAAGATAAGCATTTAAAAAAAACAAACTCAGCTTCCATGGGAGTCAGTGAGATTCCTAGCATCTGAGGTGTTCAAGCAGACAACAAAGACTACCGACCAAGGCTGTAGAAGGGATTCTTGCTTGGGAGAAATGCTGGACTAAATGACCATTAATGACCCCTCCAAATGTAAATTCCTGTGATTGAACGAATTTGAGCTAATTGTTCCTAACTTATTAGTCATAACCAAACAGATCACAGGAGGACCCCAAAGGAAATAAAATTACAAATGAAAAACAAATGTTCTGATGGGATCCAAATATTTGTTGATAACAAATGAGATTTCTTGAGAAGCCTGCAGGATGTTGCTCTCAATAGGAGACATAATTTTTTAAATAGTAGAAATTAGAGAAGTAATACATTTCAGAATGTGTTTAAACATATTTTCTTTAATTCAATCCATTTATTATATTCAAAACTCATATTCACAAGCAAAAATAACTAAGAACTGATTAAGACAACTAAAACAAGCTTTTGATAGGTCTTTTCTGAGGAAGCCCAAAGGTCTCAATTTTGATCACTGTTTGGAAAATCTGAGCACAACACTTTAAGACAAAAATTTCCGTATGTTGGTCTTATTAGAATTCAAAATTCATTCATTTATTCCTTCATTCAAGAAATACATAGTGGGGAGATAAAAGAAAGCCATAGTGAAAATCCACTAAGTGTAATATACTGTAGATTTTGCAATATGAATAATTCTAAAAGGTAAATGAGATCATCTATCACACATTTAAACAGTCTTTTAAAAAATTGATTTTATTACAAAGTAATAGTCATCCATTAAATTAAAAACTTAAAAAATGGTAATAGTAAAAAGAATACCCGTAATTATATCATTTAATAAATACCTACTGTTCATGTTTTTGTGATTTCCTTTTAGTGTTTCTATGCATGTAATTTTTATATTATTGTGATACTGCTGTGGGAACTATTTTGAGCTGAACATACGGTTGTGGCCATTAGCCTTATTAGCACACCTAGTTCCTACTATCACTAAATAACTATTTGGCCACTATTTGTTTAATGACCAACTACCCTGTTAGACTCTAAACACTGCCTAGTTCACAGCAATATCTCTAGTGCATGGTTTATTGCCTGCTGCAGGCTTGGTTCTTAGTAGACATAACTGCAGTAAGTGAATGAATGACTCATTTACTGGGAAAGGTGGTTTGGGGATAGTTCATCTATCTATCCATCCATCTATCCACCCACCCATCCACCTACCCAACCATCCATCCATCCATCCATCCATCCATCCATCCATCCATCCATCCATCTATCCATCCATCCACTTCTTCATTCATCTATCATCAGATATCTTAGGGAATATTTGCCATGTAGTAAGCACTGTGCCTTGCACCAAAGACACAGGGTAAAGCAGTGATGACGCTGCTCTGGATGGAAAAGCTCGCTCTCTGGGTGGGGAAGGAGTGAGACCCTCCACTGAGGTCTTCAAATACCTCTTCTGCAGATCTCTTGCCCAGCATTTACAGCCCTAGAACTGTAAAAACTGGTCCTTTTATTAGGGCATTGTTTTTGTAAATTGCAAATATGCTTCAGGGTGGGCTTTCCAGTCATTAACAACTTAGAGTGAACTAGTTTCTCAGATTTAGGAGGGGAGGGAGAGAAAGCAGGCCATATGGCTATGGAAATGACACTCTCAAGTAATTGGTTTTTCCCTTTTCTACAGTAGGAGGCCCTGGGTCATGGGAAGGCAGCAATGTAGCAGAAACATGCCCAATTGGCTTGAGTCTGTCACCACCTAGCTGTGCCATGACAGGCAGCTTGGCCAAATCTGAGCCTCAGGCTCCTTACCTTCCTGGAAGGTGATGCAGAACAAATGCTGCTCTAGACATGAAAGGCTCCTGTGAATCACATGACTACATGCTCTACCCCTTTCCAGGGAAGGGGTGAGTTTTTCAGACCTGACAGCCATGCACACACCTGCTGCTCTGCAGATGGCCCCTTCTGTGCAGCTTCCTTTTTAGAGGAAAGCCCTTCAAGCTTCTTGTATCAGGTGCCACACAGACATTAGTTGCATCTTCATTGTCCTCTCCTGTGAAGGCAGAGCCTGGTGCTGAGTCCCGAGCATTCCCAGGTAGGAGGGAGGCTGTGCAGGAGAGAAGTCAGACCTGGGGAAAGAGGCAAGGCATGAACCAAACTCTCCTTTATTGGCAAAAGCTCCCCTAGGCCAGCCCTCCTGGTGCTCCACAGCTCCAGGGTGCACCACAGAGCTGCACCCCAGTGCCAGCTTGTCCTGGCCCTTGGGAGCACAAACCTCCTGGGAAGGGCCCTCAGAGGACTGAGAGGCTCTGTCCTATCCAGCAGGGCCTTCTTCTAGGCCACATCTTTGTCACATGAGCTTGAGGACAAGGAAACTCTTTCCCTGACCTGGAGGTGAGTGCATCAAAACCAGGCCTACATTTGGGGCATCCCCAATGTGGATCACATTCTCCTTGTAATTCTCACAGCACCTCATGGTCGGGTCTCTGAGAAGGAAACTCTCTGACCTCAGGGAAGAGGGAGGGAGAAAGGAGAGGTGACCTTCCTATGCTGTGTTCCCAAAGAAAGCATGCATCGCAGTCCATTAGTTTTACCCTTTAGCTGGGCTACTGTCTTTGAAAAAATGGCATACATATATATGTGTGTGTGTGTGTGTATGTGCGTGTATGTATATATATAGTGTGTGTCTGTGTATATATATAATGACAAATGAGAGTTGGGATTGTTGAGAAATGAGTTCTGATTGTTGAATATAAATCTGAACTCAAGGAAATAACCACTATTAAAAGAACTTTAAACAAATAAAATTCAGCAGAGTCTAATTGAGCAAAGAAGAATTCATGAATTGGGCATCCCTAGAACCAGGACAGATGTAGTGAGGCTCCAGGGGCTGCCACACAGCTGGACATTTACAGACAGAAAAAGGGAAGTCAAATATAGAAAGTGGAAGAAGGGGAAAGTGAGGGACAGTGCTAGCCCTATGGTTAAAGCTGGAGTTTGGCTTATTTGAACTTGGTTTGAACGTGGGTTGTCTGTGGTTGACCTAGGTTCAGCTGCTGTGATTGGCTGAGATTGGGCCACTTGTTACAAGAGTAAGTTACAGTCTGATTACACATCAAGTTAGGTTACAGCTCACTATGTATGGAGAAACCGTTAGGCCAAACTTAAGATATGTATGGAGACAGCATTAGGTCCAGCTTAATTCAAATCAACTCTGCTCATTTCTGTAAAAGCTTTTTACAGGAAAAAAAAAAGCTTTCAATGTTAATTTTACCCGGTATTTTGAAAAGAGAAAGTGGTTGATCGTTGATCTTCAGATTAAGATTAGAAGCAAGTAGGCAAAGTGTTACTACACTTTTGATAAGGAGGAGACAGGGGCTGCATGAAAGCCATAGGACCTCCCCATGGGAACACCTCAATCCTCTGCTCCCTGCTCAATGTGAGGGCCGTGGTAAATTGCCTCAGGTCTGAGCATAGCACAGTCCCTGATATACAGTGTGTTCTTCATAAATGCCAGCCAACCAGGCCCTTCACATTTATGTAACCATGTGTAGGTGTCCTGTACTTTTACTTTGTAATATTAATGACAACCTCTAATGATATATTTATTAATCATCTCATGTCAGTCCCTGGCACACCCACTATATGACAGCAGGGATTGAGTCGGTCTTGTTCACCACCTGCATGCCTAGCAAAGTGCCTGGCAGACTGGAGGCACCTGCCAAACAAGTGCAAGTTTGGGGAATGAAAAGCTGGCCCTATCATAGCAATTCTGCACTATCATGACACTTGGCCATGAACTTTGCTGCCTCCGTTACCTAATGAATCTAATGGGAATAACAATCTATCCTCTCTCAAGGACCAGTTCTCTCTAAGTTGGGAAACGCCATTGCTCAGAAAATGCGGTTCTTCCCGTAGAGGCTTCAAACTGCTGTGGACTGGGAGCACTCTTCAAGGTGCTCTCTCATGCCATGGCCAATTTGTGCTCTTTTCCATGAATTAGAAGCAGGATGTTACTTTGGACAATATCCAATAAAATTGTTCGTTTGATTATTGATGATTTGTCTGAAATACTTTGTTGAGCTCTTTTGTTGCCACACACTGAATCAGGCACTTGGGGCCCACTCAGACACTGCTCTGTGTGGTAACAAGAGCAGGGGGTGCATGGGCCATGGGAGGCAGTCCAGGTGCTCAGGGAGACGCCGTCCGATCTCCAGTGAATCTTGAAGGGCAGTCACAAATTAGCCAGCAAAAGACGACGTTCTCGTTGGAAAGGTCAGGATGATGAAAGCCTGCAGGGCGTGAGAACTCCCAGCATGTGTAGGATCCATCTCTGCATGTTTTCTCACGGTGTGTATGGTTTAATGATTACTATTTCTTCCTGATCAGAGCAATGGTTAGGTGACTTCTGTTCCAGGTGGGAATGGGCTTTCTGTGCCCAGTTGGGAGCTTTCTCACCTTAGAGTATCTGCAAAGGCTGTCACCCAGTATGTTTCTGAGAAACCACGCTCCTGACAGCTGACACCAGTGTGGGGATGAGAAGGCATCCTGTTTCCCGCTACTTCCTGTAACAGGGATCCCAAGAGAGCACTGTGACTTATGATTCACTTCAGGGTCTTTCCATTTTTTGGAAATGGAAAGACCTCTTGCCAAGGCCCTGCCAACAGAGGTGGGAACAGGCGTGGGTGCCCATGATCTGGGAGAGGTAAATAGGCTGAACTTTGGGGTCACCCAGAATCTCTAATTGAAAGGGGTTGAAATGAGCAGGTTGCCGGCCTCCTACAGATATTGGTGTCTGAAACCTCCATAGAAAAGTCTGGTTGGGTGCACATTTGCCCCCAGCTGGCTGTGGAGGAATAAGGTCTTAGCGAGTTGGGGCTGGTTTATCCTTAGGGTGGACTACTGGGCAGCAGGCATGGAGAGGCACACCCCAGTTTAGCCTGTTCCTCAGTACAGCAGCCTGCCTTGTTTTCCCTTGTTTTCCCTCAATGCTTATGTTGACATTGATTCTCCTTGCAAAGTGATGTGTAGGCAGAGCTTCATTTACAGATGATTATCAGTAAGTCCTGGGTTTCCATGAGATCATTTTGCTTTCTCCTGGGAGGTAAAGCCTCCTTCCTAACTCAGGCTGTCTCAGGGTTTTGCAGCCCTTTGTCACAACGAACTCATTGGTGGCTATTTCCTTACGAAGGCTTCTGATAGGTTCACATGCCAGAGTTTCCAACCTTCACCAGCAGCTCAGATTTATGCCCCAGTGAACGAATGTACTCAGTACTAGTTCCTTCCTATCAGCTTAGGAAAGTGTGTAGTTCAAGGATTTAAATCATTTAAACAAACCTAATTGGGAAATGTAGACACTTAAACTTTCTACCTGATGACCGCTTTGGTCCAGCCTAGCCACCTCAGGATTTATGATGCAGTGAGTATTACTCTGTTATTTTATCTCATCTTTTCACGTTTCCTTTTTTCTTCTTAACCGAGACCACAAATTAGAAAGAACTTTCAGATTCACTCCCTGCATTATATGCTTGAGCACACAGGCCTAGGGACATTGATTGCCATACTTGAGATCATGCAGCTATTAAGGGGAGGGGATGAGCCAAGGACCCAGGCTCTCTGATGCCCAGCTCAGGGCTCAATCCACACTGGCTCCATCTTTACATCTAGCCCTGGGTGTTCTTTTTTTTTAGAATTTATTTTTTATGTTTTTCGAGTCTCGCTCTGTCTCCCAGGCTGGAGTGCAATGGTGCAATCTCAACTCACTGCAACCTCTGCCTCCAGGGTTCAAGCAATTCTCCTGCCTCAGCCTCCTGAATAGCTGGGCCTACAGATATGCACCACCACACCTGGCTAATTTTTGTACTTTTAGTAGAGACAGGGTTTTGCCATGTTGGCCAGCCTGCTCTCGTACTCCTGACCTCAGGTGATCAACCCATGTTGGCCTCACAAAGTGCTGCTCTTACAGGCATGAGCCACTGTGCCCGGCCTGGCCTTGGATGATTTACTGCATCCGTTTTCCCAACCATTCATGGCTTTGTAACTAGAGCACAGTGTTCTTTCCGTAGAAGGTACTTGAGGAAAGTGTTGCCTAACTTTTTATTTGCTTGGGGTTGCAATGTCAGCTTGCGGGAAATGCACTAGAAATGCGTAGGGAAACTCTGCTTAGCACCCTCCAGGACTCTCTCATTTGGTTTTCAAGGACTGATGTAGTGATGTCATTCATTCTTGAACAGAAAGAACTAGCCAAGCTTGTTTTCAGAGTCTAGCACACCACTTTGAATAGAGGCTAGAATTCTCTTGCTAACCATCACGCTATGTACAAAGCATAGCCAATAACTTGCTGAATTTCTGCATCTCTTAGTCTTTAATGGAAAGGCATCTTCTCCAACCTAGGGAATAAAGTATAGGCTTTGTAATTTCATGTAAGGAAAACCCAATACTAGCTATTCTTTCTGGCATGTTTACTATGTGCCACATAGGTGGTGCCTCTATTATGCTGTACAAATGTTAATTCATTCAATCCTTGGCCCTAACTGGTAAAATGTATATTATTCTGAATTTTATAAATGAAAAGAGTGGGGCTCAGTTGCTTTTCCAAAGTCGCACAGCTAGAAAGTGGCAAAGTGTGGAGTCAAATTGACTATGAGTCCTGCAGACCAGAAAAGGTGACACTTTGCCTTTGAAGACACAACAAGAGGGCTTTCCTGGATGTCTGCCAGAAACTGCTGTCTTCTGGCAGGTTCTGGGCCTCTGTTCTCCATGTTCAGACTCCTAAAGAGAACATTTGTTTATTTCTGTCTTCTTCTGGTCCCACTTTTACATCCTATCCCCATGAGAGGGTAAAAAAGCAGAGGAGGCCCATCCACCTCCACTTCTCCTCTTGATGTTTGCACCAGCGGCCACAGAGATGGGGACAGACCGGACTCTGGTGCCATGGACTGGCACGTGGTCTCAAGTTTCTGGCCCTGGAGTTGGAATACAGTGCCACTTGCTCTGTAGGAGATCAGAGGAATGCTATTTACAAACATTGAGTATCTGAACTTATTTCAGTGGATTTGAGAAAATCACTCTCCATGGGAATAAAAGTTATCGAGAAAGAATTTTTAAATACTCTATATATACATAGGTCGAATTTATTATTTCCAAATACAACAAATATAATTATCCTCTCCCATGATCTTAAACAGATGTATTCCAGAAACATTTTGTCTGTGTCTTTAAAGGACTGCTTTGCTTTTTCTGATATTAGGTCAATAGAGAAATGTACCACCCTGCTGGTAAAAGCCAGTTTTTGAGCAATATCTGCATAACTGTTAGGTGTATTATCATTATTTTTTGTCTAACTTTCATCCTGCACTCCTCAGCAGAACTGAAGATACTCCCTGTTCCAAGGAAACTCATAATCTAATGATGCCAATGGAAAGTCACCGGTTATTGTTGTGGGCCTTTTGCAAATACCCTCCAAAAAAAGCTTAATGTGAGTTTTAATCCAGATAAATAAACCTATTAAGAAGGAAAAGGAGAAGGAATAAGTGGCATGAAGATTTACTACTCTTGGAGTTTGATTTCTTCTCTGTAAGGAAGAGTTGTTCCCCATTGCTTCAATCACAAAAAACCATTAAACATGGTCCAAGAAGCGGGGAAAAATCATGGTAGAAGATCACTTTATAAGGGACAATAAGTACTTGAAAATTAGCAAACATTCCTTTAAATTTGGGAACTCTTTAAGTGCTCAGGGTGAATACATGAGAGGTAGTAAAGAGTGAAATGTGCAAACTCCTTTTTACAGTCAATCTGGCAGCAGAATTCTCAGTGTGTCAAGGAAGTAAGCAAATGTTAGAGAGGCAAACAGATTCCAGATTAACTTACCTAGAAGAGTCTCCAAAAGCAGCTGGGAAGCAGAAGAATGCAGCTCCTTTCTTGCCATCTGTATTGACTGGAAATCCCCTGGTCTAGTGGTTCCATTGGCATGGGGGCATCACCCTCCTTCCCCCAAACCCTTCAGAATTTCCAAGGAAGCAAGCTCAATTAAGACTCATTGTGTCCCCCAGGGTCCTTTTTGCCACATGGAAGAAGAGAGAATATGTCTTATCTTGATGATTTTCTTCTAATCAATTTGAGTGTCAACAGCTAAATTTGAAAAATAGAATGCAAAGTGAAGACTAGATTTATCATTGTTAAGCTAGGAAACCAAGAGTCTGCATTTCTGTATTCTAGGGTGAAAATGGGAATTCACCTGTGGAACTCACTGGCCATTGTGGAAGAAACAGTAAGATGACCCTCCCTTCATTGTCCTGGCCAATATGGTATCAGATCACTTTGTGTTTCCACTTCAGAACTTTGTGGGTGGCTTTTGTTCACTGCTGTATCCCCAGCACCTAGAGCAGTGACTCATGCAAAATAGAGTTTCCATAAGTGTTTGTGGGAATGAATGAATGTTTGATCAAAAGAGGTAATTCTCTCTTGCTGCCAAGATGAATGTGGGGTCTGAGAAATGTGTTCCTAGAATCCTGCATTGGAGCTTGAAACTCAATTGGAGCTTTCCTATGGAAGCAATGTTATATAAAGTGATTGGGAGTTATTGAAATAATGCTCTTGGCACCATGACTGCTGTAGGCACTTGTGGCTTGGCCTGATGCCTTTGTTACAGTCTATGTCACTGTTTCCATGGGAAAATACATTCTGGGTCCCAGGACTTGGCCTATAAGTGACTTTGAAAATACAAACCAGTCTTAGTTGAGACCTGCCTGAAACTTTGGTTTGACTGTGGCTGTCTTGGAATGTGTCCAAAATAAGACATTGCTAGGAAACCTGAGTGGCCTTTGTTCTTGTGGCTGGTTCCTACCAGGAAGGGTGGTGTTGTGTCAGGAATGTAGACTTGAAGTCTGTGGATCATACCATGCTAGCTATGACCTTTCCTTAAGTGGCCTAAAAAGACTAGAGGATTTTTAATGGACTGGGGAAAGGTCCTTCCAGGTATGTTAATATCTCAAACAATTTAGCTACATAGAATGTGGCCCAGAAACATCACAGTGGGTCACCAGCAACCATGATGTTCAGTGAGGTTCAGAGACAATCAGGGTATTACCCCAGAAGATCATAATGTTGGGCATAATATTTGTGGTATAATTGTTGTTTAATCAGCTCTGGGATATGGCTGGGCTATCTTACAGAACAAACAGCCTCACGCACGCTGATGCACATTTGAAGGAATATCCTCCATGTAGACTCATTCAGACATCCCAACCTGCTTTTCTGCAGATTGGGGTTGGTGTAAGCAGCCAGCAGTCTCAGATAGCATCGGTGTCGAGGCCATGGATATCCAGGAAGTAGCCTGGCACCTTATTCATTGGCAGGAAGACCATGGGGCCTCAAGGGAAGGTGGAAAGTCTAAGCCTCTCTGGTCATAAGATAGGGTCACCTGGTGATGGAAGGGCTGCTATTGGTCTTGAGAGGGTTCCTGACTGACCACACAGATGTACTTGCTGGGGCATGAAGAGGTGTCTCTGCCGTGAGGCTGGTGGGTCTTGGGAGGGGACAGGGACAGAGTTGGAAACAGAAATCTAACACAAAGGTGGGAGAGTGATTTTAAGTTGTTGGAGGAGTTAAGAGATTCTAGCCAGGGTGTGGGGAATGAGGTAGGGGTGAAGGACAGCACTGACCTCTTGAATAAGGGCAGTATCAGTAGACTCTGTGTCACTGTGTCTGCATCAGGGGCCCCTCTGGCAGTGAACGAGGCTAATACAGCATGTTTCTGCTCAGGCTTGTTAATGCCTTTCATTGCTTTCTCTCTGCCCACACCCGAGGCTGCTGGTGTTAGCCTCATTTTCAGTAGGCTCTACTCAACTGTGGCAATGATGGGCACCTGTAGTACCAAGCTCATATCTCACTAGATTTGCTATGAAAGAGGACCAAGGAAAGTTCCAAGGCTGATGCTTTGCAGCCCAGAATGGATCATGGCTATTACCTTGATTGGCCAGGTCTGGGGTGGGTAACTACTCTCAAGCCCTTGGACTGAGACTGGGGGAAATGTGGTTCCCCAAGAAAAACTGAGTTCCTATTATCTAAAGAAGACATGAATATTCAGCAGAAAAACACCACATTTCCACACTTTTAAACTCTGAAATATGTGACTGGGTATAAGTCAAAGCCAGAAATTAAATGAGGGAATGGTTCTCTAAGGCCTTCATGTAGCTGCTAATGTTCCTGGAAAGTGAAGGGGTTTTCCCTGATTTGTTCTATGACATATCTTAAGTAAAGTATGCTCAAGTTCTTGTCCTGGAAAATCATCACATGATTAACAAACGCATAGACTGGAAAATTGGGGAAGGGCAGGAGGAAGACTAAGAGAGAACTCTTGTACCCTTTCAACAAATAGGCAGAATCACTTAGCGTGAAGGAGGAAATGGAGCAATAATTGAAACCATGAAGTGGGTATCTTTGTATGTGTGCATGTGGCGAAAAAAAGTGCATCATCTACATTAACATATAGCCAGATGAAAACCCAAGTCATTTCCTTTATCGTAATATTATTAGATAACAGTGACACTTATTATTTCTTCATCACTTTCTAAGTTACGGGTTAATTTAATCTTGCAATCAGATTCTTCATCAGGTAAAGTTCCTCTTATTCTTCAATGATACCTCTTCAAAGAGTCTTTCCAGATTCATGTAGGCAGGGATCTTTTTTTCTCCTTCTTGGTAGCTGCTCACTGCTTTTTGTGCATACCAGTATGGTAGCACTTGTCATGTTGCACTGTGATTTTTTATTGTTCAAAAATCGTCAGGCAAGAGCTACGGGCTTTGAGGCGTATCACTTGACTTCTCTGTAACACAAACTGGGAGAATAACAGTTCATCCCTCTTAGGGACATTACAAGAATTAAATTAAATGAGCTGATGCATGAAAAGCACTTAGCATAATACCTGGCGTATAGTGGGAGCCCAGTAAATATTGGCAGCTAGCATTTTAGTGTTCATCCTCATTAAAATAATAATGATTATAATAATTATCATTGCTATGTCCTCTACTAGGTGGGGAAGTGCTTGAGGGCAGGGACTGTTCTGAGATCATAGTAGGTACTCTATGTGGAAAAAAAGGAGGGAGGAGGGAAATAAAAAATGGAAAAAACAAAGAGGGCAGCAATACCAGGTTTGCCTAGAAGTGACAGCTCTGGGTAACCAGAAACAGCCTCTCCAGCTAGGAAGGATCTCATGACCTTTTGTTTTATAGACAAGGAAATGTAGGGGTCAAGAAAGATTAAGGAGCATGTTTAGGATCACAGCATTGGCAGCAGTGGCCTGGAATCCAGGCTTTCTCCTGGGTTACCCTTCATAGCCCCTGCTTTATTGGCATCTCCACTTCCTTAGTAAATGCCCATGTATACATATGGCTTGATAAACCTTGGTTGATCTGTCTGCCACTGAGAGAATAGGGCATTTCCTATGTATCCCCAGATGGAGACTGAGGAAAACATGGATATTTGATGGGAATGTAATGTATTCATTATCTTTTCACTATCTTTCTTGTAAAACCCAAAAGGCAGCCATTAAAAAACAGTATGATCCTGGTCTTAATCCAGCAGGCTCCAAGCAGCCTCAGCCATTATGAGAGTTACTGACTCTAATTGCAAATTATGAGACAGTTAAATAAATACAGTTTATGTCCTTCTTTAATATAGGCTTGAACCTTCTTTAATATAGGATTGAACTGAACTGTCTACGAGGATTACTACCTTCCTTGGGAAATAGGCAAGAACTGAGCTGACATAGGAGCCAAAACAGGGTCTCTGGAACTCATACTGACAGGAATATCAGAAAGGAAACCCATTCCTGTGTTTGACTGGATGGGGCTCCTCAGAAGTGAGAGAAAATTAATAGTGAGATTGACAGAGTGCTTGAAAGGGGAGGTGAGAATGAACTAAATGTAAGAAAGCCAGGTTGGGTATAATACTGTCTGTAATTAAATACACTTAATCACAAGCATAATGATCTCATGTGTGTATTATGGGTTACATTATACCCTAGGTACAGTCATTTGCCCAAATTGGGAATTTGCACCCTAGGGTGGAGAGCCAGCATTCTAATTAGGAAGGCTGTAGTCCAGAAGCAGCTACTACAAGAGCTCCCATGACCTTTATCTATGATCAACAGTAGATGCTTTGCTAGCTGGCATATTTAATGTTAGAAATAGGTTTCCATTGATGAAATCCATGGCTTCTTAGCATAATGGATGCTCCAAACAGAATTTCATTCATGAACTTACTAGTGGTAAAGATAAGTGAATTGTCTACAATATTTTAGAGCAGCTTCCTGCTCTTGCTTAAAAATAGTATAAACATCTAGCCAGTCCTGTAGCTCTTAGTGATGCAATCCTGGATCAAGATTTGGATTCAGAAGATACTAGTGTCTTGATGCCAACTCTGCAGATTAATTGAATTCTGTATCCAAAATGTTGTCGTATTTACCTGAAATGATAATGTGCTATCAGGAGCTAAAAAAGCCATGCTTTAACTGTGAAGGGATAAACCCAAGGACAACACGCAAAGTATGTTATTTATCCAACGCTCTCTCACAAATTACTCCAAAATGTAGTGGCTTAAAACAACAATAATAATAATCTCCCATGGTTTCTGTGAGTCGGGAATTTGAGAGCAGTTCTGGCTTGGAGATTTCTCATGAAGTTACAATTACATGTTGGCTGGAGCTGTAACTATCTGAAGGCTTGACTGGGGCTGAAGGACTCACTTCCAAGATAGCTCACTCCATGGTTGACAAGCCGATGCTCCCTGCTGGAGGGAGGCCTTAGTTTTTCTCTATGTTGACTCCTTCATGTGTCCTGGATTTCCTCACAACATGGTGGTTGAGTTCCAGAGGCAGGCATCTGAAAACAGAGAGCCAGGTAGAAGCTGTATCCTTTCTGTGATCTACCCTCAAAAGTTACATAGCATCACTTCTGCCCTACTCCATTGATTATGACAGTCACAATCCCCTGCCTAGATTTGAGAAGAGAGAACACAGACCCTTCCCTTAATGGGAGGAGTGTCAGTTGCCAGTCACCTTTTGTGAAGAGTATGTGCTATGAGATAAATATTTAGATGTGGCAATTTTTGAGAAATACAAGATGCTACAGTAAGTAAGGATGGCAGTGAGAAAAGGTAAGAAAACAAAAACAAAAACAAAACCCACCTAGGGCCTTGATACCATCACTGGGCTACTGAAATAATCAACCATGAAAACATCTACCTCAGAATATCTTGTTTTGTGAGATAGTGCTTTATCTTCATTGTTTTATTTGGGTATTCTATTATTGTAGCTGAAACTATTTTAATGGATATTACTTGGTAGAAAAGCTAGAGCAAAGACCTGGATTCAAATTCTCCCATGGCTCCCTAGATGATATGACTTCAATGAAAGCATTTATCACCATTCATGTATTCAACAAATCTTTATAAATGAACTGTGTGCCAACCAGGTACTGCTTAAGACAGTAAGAATGCAACAGTGATTAAAACCGGCAGAGATCCCTATCCTCATGGAGCTAACAATCGACTATGTGTTCTGTGGGACTGTCTGTGTGTGAGGGAGGTGGTGGTATGGAGTGGCAAGAAACAAACCAGATAAATAATTAAGATGACGTTGAGTGGTGAGGAGTGCTATGGAGGAAGGTAAAGCAGGAAAGGGTGACAGTGTGATTAGGGAGGTCCTCATGCACAAGGTGACATTTGAGTAAGGACTTAAAGGAGACCCAGTGTGTATTAGGAACACTTCCAGTGGGACCTAAGAGAGAGGATAGTAGGAAGTGAGGACAGAGGTTTTGGGGGTGGGAGCAAATTGTATAGTGAAATGGGAAGCTGTTGAGCTTTTGATTAGAGGATTATATAATCTGACTTACTTTTTTTTTCTTTTTTTTAGTTATACTTTAAGTTCTAGGGTACATGTGCACAATGTGCAGGTTTGTTACATATGTATACATGTGCCATGTTGGTTTGCTGCACCCATTAACTCGTCATTTACATTAGGTACTTCTCCTAACGCTATCCCTCCCCCTACCCTCCACCCCATGACAGACCCTGGTGTCTGATGTTCCCCACCAGTGTCCAAGTGATCTCATTGTTCAATTCCCATCTATGAGTGAGAACATGTGGTGTTTGGTTTTCTGTCCTTGTGATAGTTTGCTCAGAATGATGGTTTCCAGCTTCATCCATGTCCCTGCAAAGGACATGAACTTATCCTTTTCTATGGCTGCATAGTATTCTATGGTGTATATGTGCCACATTTTCTTTATCCAGTCTATCACTGATGGACATCTGGGTTGGTTCCAAGTTTTTGCTATTGTGAATAGTGAAACAAAAAGCATACGTGTGCATGTGTCTTTAGAGTAGCATGATTTATGGTCCTTTGGGTATATACAAAGTAGTGGGATCGCTGGGTCAAATGGTATTTCTAGTTCTAGATCCTTGAGGAATCGCCACACTGTCTTCCACAATGGTTGAACTAGTTTACACTCCCACCAATAGTGTAAAAGCGTTCCTATTTCTCCACATCCTCTCTAGCATCTGTTGTTTCCTGACTTTTTAATGATCGCCGTTCTAACTCGTGTGGAATGGTATCTCATTGTGGTTTTGATTTGCATATCTCTGATGACCAGTGATGATGAGCATTTCTTCATGTGTCTGTTGGCTGCAAAAATGTCTTCTTTTGAGAAGTGTCAGTTCATATCCTTTGCCCAATTTTGATGGGGCTTTTTCTTGTAAATTTGTTTAAGTTCTTTGTAGATTCTGGAAATTAGCCCTTTGTCAGATGGGTAGATTGTAAAAATTTTCTCCCATTCTGTAGGTTTCCTGTTCACTCTGATGGTAATTTCTTTTGCTGTGCAGAAACTCTTTAGTTTGATTAGATCCCATTTGTCTATTTTGGCTTTTGTTGCCTTTGTTTTTGGTGTTTTAGTCATGAAGTCCTTGCCCGTGCCTATGTCCTGAATGGTATTGCTTAGGTTTTCTTCTAGGGTTTTTATGGTTTTAGATCTAACATTTAAGTCTTTAATCCATCTTGAATTAATTTTTGTATAAAGTGTAAGGAAGGAATCCAGTTTCAGCTCTCTACATATGGCTAGCCAGTTTTCCCAGCACCATTTATTAAATAGGGAATCCTTTCCCCATTTCTTGTTTTTGTCAGGTTTGTCAAAGATCAGATGATTTTAGATGTGTGGTGTTATTTCTGAGGGCTCTATTCTGTTCCATTGATCTGTATCTCTGTTTTGGTACCAGTACCATGCTGTTCTGGTTACTGTAGCCTTGTAGTGTAGTTTGAAGTCAGGTAGCGTGATGTCTCCAGCTTTGTTCTTTTTGCTTAGGGTTGTCTTGGCAATGCAGGCTATTTTTTGGTTCCATATGAACTTTAAAGTAGTTTTTTCCAATTCTGTGAAGAAAGTCCTTGGTAGCTTGATGGGGATGGCATTGAATCTATAAATTATCTTGGGCAGTATGGCCATTTTCCTGATACTGATTCTTCCTATCCATGAGCATGGAATATTCTTCCATTTGCTTGTGTCCTCTTTTATTTTGTTGAGCAGTGGTTTGTAGTTCTCCTTGAAGAGGTCCTTCACATCCCTTGTAAGTTGGATTCCTAGGTATTTCATTCTCTTTGTAGCAATTGTGAATGGAAGTTCACTCATGATTTGGCTCTCTGTCTATTATTGATGTATAGGAATGCTTGTGATTTTTGCACATTGATTTTGTATTCCGAGACTTTGCTGAAGTTGCTTATCAGCTTAAGGAGATTTTGGGCTGAGACGATGGGGTTTTCTAAATATACAATCATGTCATCTGCAAACATGGACAGTTTGACTTCTTCTTTCCTAATTGAATACCCTTTATTTCTTTCTCCTGCCTGATTCCCCTGGCCAGAACTTCCAACACTATGTTGAATAGGAGTGGTGAGAGAGGGCATTCCTCTCTTGTGCCAGTTTTCAAAGGGAATGCTTCCAGTTTTTGCCCTATCAGTATGATATTGGCTGTGGGTTTGTCATAAATAGCTCTTATGATTTTGAGATACATTCCATCAATACCGAGTTTATTGAGAGTTTTTAGCATGAAGTACTGATGAATTTTGTAGAAGGTCTTTTCTGCATCTATGGAGATTATCATGTGGTTTTTGTCATTGGTTCCGTTTATATGATGGATTACGTTTATTGATTTGCATATGTTGAACTAGCCTTGCATCCCAGGGATGAAGCCAACTTGATCGTGGTGGATAAGCTTTTTGATGTGCTGGAATTGATTTGCCAATATTTTACTGAGGATTTTCGCATCGATATTCATCAGGGATATTGGTCTAAAATCCTCTTTTTTTGTTGTGTCCCTGCCAGGATGATGCTGGCCTCATAAAACAAGTTAGGGAGGATTCCCTCTTTTTCTATTGATTGGAATAGTTTCAAAAGGAATGGTACCAGCTCTTCTTTGTACCTCTGGTAGAATTTGGCTGTAAATCTGTCTGGTTCTGGACTTTTTTTGGTTGGTAGACTATTAATTATTGCCTCAATTTCAGAGCCTGTTATTGGTCTA
The DNA here is from genome assembly GCF_037993035.2 of Macaca fascicularis. NCBI lineage: Eukaryota > Metazoa > Chordata > Mammalia > Primates > Cercopithecidae > Macaca > Macaca fascicularis. Next base: position 139,651,874 of record NC_088375.1, read on the forward strand.
TTCAGAGATTCAACTTCCTGATTTAATCTTGGGAGGGTATATGTGTCCAGGAATTTATCCATTTCTTTAGATTTTCTAGTTTATTCACGTAGAGGTGTTTATAGTATTCTCTGATGGCAGTTTGTATTTCTGTGGGATTGGTGGTGATATCCCCTTTATCATTTTTTATTTCATCCATTTGATTCTTCTCTCTTTTCTTCTTCATTAGTCTTGCTAGCAGTCTATCAATTTTGTTGATCTTTTCAAAAAACCAGCTCCTGGATTCATTGATTTTTTTGAAGGGTTTTTTGTGTTTCTGTCTCCTTCAGTTCTGCTTTGATCTTAGTTATTTCTTGCCTTCTGCTAGCTTTTGAATGTGTTTGCTGTAACTTTTCTAGTTCCTTTAGTTGTGATGTTAGGGTGTCAATTTTAGATCTTGCCTGCTTTCTCTTGTGGGCATTTAGTGCTATAAATTTCCCTCTATACATTCCTTTAATGTGTACCAGAATTTCTGGTATGCTGTGTCTTTATTCTCATTGGTTTTGAAGAACATCTTTATTTCTGCCTTCATTTTGTTATTTACCCAGTATTCATTCAGGAGCAGGTTGTTCAGTTTCCATGTAGTTGAGCAGTTTTGAGTGAGTTTCTTAATCCTGAGTTCTAATTTGATTGCACTGTTGTCTCAGAGATAGTTTGTTGTGATTCTGTTCTTTTACATTGGCTGAGGAGTGCTTTACTTCCAACTATGTGGTCAGTTTTGGAATAAGCACAATGTGATGCTGAGAAGAATGTATATTTTGTTGACTTGGGGTGGAGGGTTCTGTAGATGTCTATTAGGTCCACTTGGTGCAGAGCTGAGTTCAAGTATTGGATATCCTTGTCAATTTTCTGTCTCATTGATCTGTCTAATATTGACAGTGGGGTGTTAAAGTCTCCCATTATTATGATGTGGGAGTCTAAGTCTCTTTGTAGGTCTCTAAGGACTTGCTTTATGAATCTGGGTGATCCCGTATTGGGTGCATATATATTTAGGATAACTAGCTCTTCTTGTTGAATTGATCCCTTTACCGTTATATAATGGCCTTCCTTGTCTCTTTTGATCTTTGTTGGTTTAAAGTCTGTTTTATCAGAGACTAGGATTGCAACCCCTGCTTTTTTGTTGTTTGTTTTCCATTTGCCTGGTAGATCTTCCTCCATCGCTTTATTTTGAGCCTATGTGTGTCTCTGCACATGATGTGGGTCTCCTGAATACAGCACATTGATGGGTCTGGACTCTTTATCCAATTTGCCAGTCTGTGTCTTTTGATTGGAGCATTTAGTCCATTTACATTTAAGGTTAATATTGTTATTTGTGAATTTGATCCTGTCATTATGATGTTAGCTGGTTATTTTGCCCATTAGTTGATGCAGTTGCTTCCTAGCATCGATGGTCTTTACAGTGAGGCATGTTTTTGCAGTGGCTGGTACCGGTTGTTCCTTTCCATGTTTAGTACTTCCTTCAGGAGCTCTTGTAAGGCAGGCCTGGTGGTGACAAAATCTCTTAGCATTTGCTTGTCTGTAAAGGATTTTATTTCTCCTTCACTTATGAAGCTTAGTTTGGCTGGATATATAATTCTGGGTTGAAAATTCTTTTCTTTTAAAATGTTGAATATTGGCCCCCACTCTCTTCTGGCTTATAGAGTTTCTGCCAAGAGATCTGCTGTTAGTCTGATGGGCTCCCCTTTGTGGGTAACCCGATCTTTCTCTCTGGCTGCCCTTATCATTTTTCTTTCATTTTAACTTTGGTGAATCTGACAATTATGTGTCTTGCAGTAGCTCTTCTTGAGGAGTATCTTTGCGGCATTCTCTGTATTTCCTGAATTTGAATATTGGCCTGCCTTGCCAGGTTGGGGAAGTTCTCCTGGATAATATCCTGAAGAGTGTTTTCCAACTTGGTTTCATTCTCCCCATCACTTTCAGGTACACCAATCAAACTTAGATTTTGTCTTTTCACATAGTCCCATATTTCTTGGAGGCTTTGTTTGCTTGTTTTTACTCTTTTTTCTCTAAATTTATCCTCTCACTTTATTTCATTAACTTGATCTTCAATCACTGATACCCTTTCTTCCACGTGATCAAATTGGCTACTGAAGCTTCTGCATGTGTAACATAGTTCTTGTGCCATGGTTTTCAGCTCCATCAGGTCATTTAAGGTCTTCTCTACACTGTTTATTCTAGTTACTCATTTGTCTAGTCTTTTTTCAACGTTTAACTTCCTTGCGATGGGTTCAAACATCCTCCTTTAGCTCAGAGAAGTTTGTTATTACTGATCGTCCGAAGCCTACTTCTGCCAGCTCGTCAAAGTCATTCTCCATCCAGCTTTGTTCTGTTGCTGGCGAGGAGCTGCGATCCTTTGGAGGAGAAGGGGCACCCTGATGTTTAGAATTTTCAGCTTTTCTGCTCTGGTTTCTCCCCACCTTTGTAGTTTTATCTACCTTTGGTCTTTGATGCTGGTGACTTTTTGGTGTGGATGTCCTTTTTGTTGATGTTGATACTATTCCTTTCTGTTCGTTAGTTTTCCTTCTAAGAGTCAGGTCCCTCAGCTGCAGGTTTGAGGAGTTTGCTGGAGGTCCACTCCAGACCCTGTTTGCCTGGGTATCACCAGTGGAGGCTGCAGAACAGCAAGTATTGCAGCACAGCAAATATTGCTGCCTGATCCTTCCTCTGGAAGCTTTGTCCCAGAGGGGCACCCGCCTGTATGAGGTGTCAGTCAGCCCCTACTGGGAGCACCTACTAGCTATGACCTTTCTGGGGCTGCCTGGCTTCTTCACAACACAGAGATTGCGATCCAGGGGTCCAAGATTCCAAGAGTGAGTGGCCCCAGAAAGACAGGGAGCCGGACAGAAGCTGTGTCAATGTTTACAACCCAGCCTTGAAAGCCTTCTTTAGTTCAGCCACATTCTATTCATCAAGGCAGTTATAAATTTCTGCCAAAATTCAAGGAGAAGGAAATAGACTCCATCTCTTGATGGGCAGGGCAGAGCTGTTAGCTTTGGTCACTTCTGGACCTGCTAAGGTACTATCTTGGTACCCCTCACAAAATATGTACTCAATAAATGAGGATAAATAAAAATTAGCAACAAAGAGATACTATGTAAATAAAATGCCCTTAAAAGGGCAGCTATAAGTTTGAGGAAATGGTCAATTCTTGTTATTCCTGGTAGTTACCTTCTAGAAAGTTGCTGTGAATATTGAGTTAATGGATACTGAACTATTCCTCTTGGGGAAATACAGAGTTAGATTCCTGCCAGCCTCTGGTCACATTTTTGTTAACTTATCACTACATGACCTTGTATGTTCCTGTTTAAAGACACCTTATTTATTACATAGTGTTGATTCCGTAACATTGAACTCAGCCAGCGGCACTAACTTGTACCTGAATGAAGCTTACATAACACATATTTTCTCCATAAGGCACATCTCAACCTTCCTGTGCTTAGGAACATTAGATAGCACTTTAGTACTACACTTGAGGACCATTTTATTTTATGTTATTTTTTATTTAAAAATATTTAATTGACAAATAAAAATAGAATAAATTCAAAGTGTATAATGTAAAGATATGGCATATGTATAATTATGTAACGATTACCAAAATAAAATTAACACATCCCTCATTATCTATGCTGTACATTGAATCCACCGAACTTACTTGTTCATCTTATAACCAAAAATCTGTGCTGTTTGACCAGTGTCTTCTCATTTGCCCTGCTCCCTGTCCCCCACCCCTGGCAATTACCATTTTATTCTCTGTTGCTATGAATTAGGCTTTTTTTTCCTTTTTTTGGAGACACTTTTAAACAGCAAAATCACCAAGAAAAAGCACAGAAACATGAAAAAACTTGCACTAAATAGACTGTGAAAAGGATCCCAGTTTACAATATTACAGCTGAAACAAGAAGACAGAGAATTGTCTTAAGATCAACTAGGAAGGAGTGCATTGGGTAACTCAAATTTTTTGCTGCTTGGTGTGTGTCTGCTAATGACCTTGAAAGGACCACAAGTATTGATATTGGGACTGCAAATAAATTTTAGAGAGTAGGAAAGTTTGCAGTTAGTAAACAATATGTAAATAATGAGTCTCTACTGTATCTAATTTGCTTTAAACTGAATGCAAAGGGCCAAAGAACAAGAGTTTTAGAGCTTTTTCTCTGTACATCCATGTGTAAGGGACCATCATTTCTATATATTTTAACTTTATTTTTATTTTATTTATTTTTTGAGACAGTCTTACTCTAGTAGCCTAGGTTGGAGTGTAGTGGCATGATCTTGACTCATTGCAACCTCTGCCTCCTGGATTCAAGTGATCCTTGTGCCTCAGCTTCCTCAGCTTCCTGGGACTACAGGTGTGCATGCCTGGCTAACTTTTGTATTTTTAGTAGAGACGGGGTTTTTCCATGTTGCCCAGGCTGGTCTTGAACTCCTGAGCTCAAGTGATCTGCCAGCTCCAGCCTCCCAAAGTGCTGGGATTACAGCCGTGAGCCACTGCATGCAGCTGGGTATATTATAACTTTAAAGATGTCAGCAATGCTTTGGATCTAAATCCTTTACACAAGTGAACTGTGAAGTCGTGGTTGGTTTTGATCTTATTAGTTTGAAATGAGATTTTATTACTTTGAAAACAGCTTAACATTTCTGAGGCTATCCTCTTTGGTCGGCATCTTCTTTTTATATTCCTATAAATTAGATTCTCTGAGCAGGTTTTTCTCTTTTGTTTTGTTTATGGAGATTGAGACAAAGTAGCACTGAGATGCCAGTGCAAGGTGACCACTTCTCTCCATGGAGATGCTATGAGCTTCCTGTGAAAGAAAACAGACTAGGTTTGGTTTTGGTTTTGAAGGAGGAAAATATCTTGACCTTTTGGTTTTAAAAAACAATTTCCTAAATAGTTAAATTTAAGAAAAAAAGTTTATAAAATAAAATGAACAGAAATGTGAGCCCCAGGGTCGTTTAAAAATGCCTTTATAATTTTCCATGGAACATATTTTTGCTGTTGTTTATTACTCATCTTTTTGGGCAGCCTCATACTATTTGGTCTGTAGTTTCTAAAGGAGTCATGTAGTTCATTGAATAGTAACCAGCTGCCCCCTCAAACACCATTGCCCTTCTTGGAACTGGGAAATGCCTCTGGGGGAGGCTTGTGAGATGCATAGGCTCAAGGAGCCCCCCAGGGAATGGCTCCGTCCAGCCTGGTGGACATTGCTAAGTGAGTCCAAGATAAACAGAGAGCCACCGGCAGACAGAGCAGGGCCAATCTTACCATTAGGCTGATCAGTTTTCCTCTGCCTAGTCTCCTTCCCTAAACTGTTGAGTTTTCCTGCCAAGACAATGTCCCGGCTTGTGCAGATGCAAACAAGGCAAAAAGCCTTGTTTGTTTTGTCTGGAAGTTAACCTTGAATTCTCAAAGGAGCACTTAATGTCATATGGAAGCAACACTCTCCAAAGACAGCAGCCCCACTTTTCTGGGGACCAGACTGCCATTAACCTCAGCCTCCCCAACCACAGATGATTTCAGAAAAGGTCTTTGAGGAAAAGACTGGTGACAAAGCCCAGTTACTTTTCTCAGGCCAGCAGACCCAGGCAAATTAAAGAGGGAGTCTCTGGGGCTTATGGACACTGCTTGGGATACTAGTTTTGAAAGAGCATTCAAACCACAGTGGAATAAACTGGAAATGCAATGTCAGTTAACTCAGGTTTCTGTCTAGAGCTGTTCCTGTGCAAGTAAGCAGTTCCTCACTGTAAACTTTCCTGGTGTCAGGGTTCTCATGGAAGCATTCCTATTTGTGACACTTCCAAACAAATAATGGGGCACAACTGCAGGCAGAGCGTCAGCCCCGAGACCTGCATCCACACCAGAGACTAGAGTCACATTGTGGTCTGCTGACAGGTGACACCGAATAACTCATGGTGCCGTGCTGCTTCCTGGGAAGGAGGGGTTTCCTTTCCCTTTTATTATTAAATAATAAGCTCTTTAACAAGCTTTAATAAACATAGAATGGCTTAGAAAATTGCCCATAATAAGTGTATGCAACTATTCTCTTGTTTTGAATATAAAGAAAAAACATGATTTTTACTCATAGAAGTTTTTCACCCCCGCTAGTGTTGAACAAATATGCCTTAAAGAAGAGCTGCATTATTAATTGTCTTAGAGAGCCCCTGTGTCTCTGGCCTTGCAGAGAGAGGCCTGGACTTAACCAGTTTGACTTGCTTGGGAAAGGGCCTCCTTCCCCATACCTAACGGATAGGAATGCACCATTGGAGAGGAACATAGGATCTATAAAAGCCAAGGGTTCTAGCCGAGTGCTTTCCAGCTTTCAAGTGAGGATGATCAACTCTCAGCTTTTCCTCATGTTTCATAGTGCTAACACCTGGGAAGTCCTGGCACCATCTGGTCATTGTATCTCAGGCTAATTGTACATAGGGAGGCAGCAGAGTGGAGGGCTTACCTGTGTGGGCTTGGGGCCCAACGGCCTGGGTTAGGGCCTGTCTCCATTATTTAATTTGCAACCTTGGGCAAGTAACTTAACCTCGCTGCTTTTCGGTTTTCTCATCTGGAAACGGGTGGGGAAAATAATACCTACCTTTTGGGGATATTGTGAAGCAAAAATGAAACAATATATGTAGAGTAACTCTTAGTGTTCTGGGTACATAGAAAGTGCTCATAAATGTTGGCTATTATTATTGTGGTAATTTTTATTTGAGGGCACAATGATTTTTACCTCTCCAATAGTGGGATGGGCAATCCTGTACGAAAGACAACAATTAATATATCTGATGTCAGCCTGGATCTATCAAGAAGAGGTCTTAAGAAGGTGAGGAATTGTGGGATTGTATTCCTTTTGGAATCTATTTTATCAAAATAGATTTTACTTTTAAAAATTTGGGTGTCTGTAGGGGCAAGTCTCGATGATCTAGAAAATCTGGGCAGACAGAATTCTTGGAAAAGTGATATAGGGTCAAGTTTTGATGATCTGGAAAGTCTAGGCAGACAGAATTCTTGGAAAAGGGAGGCACAGCTCTGTATACATGCTCAGGGATCTGCAGGCTTTCCAAGTGCCCTTACTGGGGCACCAGACACCCGGAGAGCCTGTGGTTTATCAGCCTCTCCTAGAGACCCAGGTTTATCAGCCTCGCCTAGAGACCCAGTATCAGGCTGCAGTCGGTTGGTTGGTGTGTGCTGTAGAAAATCTCCCCAGCTCCAGCACTGGGCCTCCAGGCACATGTGTTTTAGATCAGTGGTAATGGAGTGTGCTTTTGAAGTTCTGATTTCCTGTTATTTGGCCTGCAAAGTTTTGCTAAGTCATTTGACCTCATGGATCTTCTGAAATAGTAGTCACATGACCAGAGGAAACCGTGTAGACCCACAGCTTGCCTGCAGATACGTATGTTTTTTCAAACTTGATTCAACCAGCATTCACAGATCACGCACTGCCTGCCATACATTACATTAGGGACCTGCAGCTTGCTGGGAGGTATAGGGCCCAGCTTTGTCCACAAAGAGCTTGCTTTCTAGTGAAGAGGACAGGCCCATATCTAAGGACTACATGCCCGACCTTAAAAAATTCGATTAACTCTTTTTTGAGACACAGTCTTACTGTGTCGCCCAGGCTGGAGTGCAATGGCACAATCTTGACTCACTGCAACCTCCACCTCCCAGGTTCAAGTGATTCTCCTGCCTCAGCCTCCTGAGGAGCTGGGATTACAGGTGCATGCTACTATGCCTGGCTAATTTTTGTATTTTTAGAAGAGACAGAGTTTCACCATGTTGGTCAGGCTGGTCTCAAACTCCTGACCTCGTGATCCACCTGCCTCAGCCTTCCAAAGTGCTGGGATTACAGGCGTGAGCCACCATGCCCAGCCAAAAATTCGCTTAACTCTTAAAAGAAGTATACACTGTGTGACCAAGAAAGTACAGAGTGATTCATTCTGAGAGGGGAGAATCACAAAGGAAGAAACATAGAGCCAGGCTTTGGAAGAGAAGTAGAATAATGAAAGTCAGCAGAGGGCAAATGGAAACAGAGCACCGTGTGCAGGTTCACTGTGTCCTGTCCGTCAATCAGAATGCTTGATTGGACCATAGGAAGCACAAAGGTAGGGTAGTGGGAGATTAATTGGACCAGTTGATGCAGAAGGTGGGGTGAATGCAAGACTACAGAGCTCAGACTTTATTTTATATGCAAGAGGGAACGGTTTTGAGCAAGGGAATGTTATAATCATGACTAGGCATTAGAAAAATGAATTGATGAAGGAGGGCATCTTTGTCAGCAGTCCTATGGAGTATGCAGGAAGACAGGAGAGAGCAGAGGTGTTAGTTAGAAAACACAAGCAAGAGTTCATGAGCGCTTGAAGTTTGGAAGTGACAGAGAGAACGGAAGGGAGGGCAGAGAAGTGAATAAAGACATTTGGGAGCAGGAAAGAGATTTATCAACATCCTGTTTTAATGTGGGAATCAAGCAGGATGCAAGCAGCAAGGAATGGAAGAGCAAACTGGATTCCAGTCTGGGTCAAGCCAAAAGGACGATGAGGGGTGAATGCCAAGAAATGGGGTTATTTAGCCTAGGAAACAAAGGGTTAAACAGCACCTTAATGATAGCTTGTATGTATGTGAGGGACCAATAACAACTGTTTTCTGATTTCCTGAGAAAAAAAAAAACTAGAGTTAAGGTCTGTAGAGTTTAGATAAAATATAAGAAAAAATTTCCAAATGGGGAAATTTTGAGACATTTTATCTTCCTGATGGGTTTTGTTTCCAAGTGTAAATCTTCGCCTCAATGTCTCAAGATAGGAAGAGATGCCTCCTTCCCTCCCTCTTACTGGAAATCCAGCTCAGCTCATCCTCCGTCAGTGGTTTCTGCTCTGACAAGAAAAGACAGCATTGCTGTTACTTTAAGGAAAAACAGAAGCAGTTGATGTGGATTCGCCATTGGAAATGGCTGTACTAAATTCACAAAGACATTCTGAATAATTAAAATAAGCATAAATATAAAATAAGCATACTGAAAATAGCAGGTATACGTTGGTTTGTGGTCATGTAGCTATTAAAATTAAATCTCTCGAGGTGGCTTGTAACAGAATGCCACTTGCAAACAGCTTTGGCAGGAAAGAAAGGATGTTTGGAAGGGATTAGGGGAATCTCAGGCCACCCAAGATTGAGGGAAACTGAGATGTGCCCGGAGTCCTGAGAGTGACATTTGTTTCCTGCGCTGCTTCTCCCTGAGTTGGCTGTCCTCTCTCCCTGCATGCTGACCTTCACCAGGTCAGCCACCCGACAGCGCCTGCATGGCCTGTGTGCAGGGCAAGGGGCCAAGAGCCAGACAGATCATGGCTCTACCCCAATTCCAAATTCCTGGGGAAGAGACTCTGGCCCAGCTCAGAGAAAAAGATCATATAGCTCAAGCATAGGTACTGAAAGGTGCATGCTGCTGTGGACAGAGCAGGCAGTTTTCAGAGGAGGGTATTATGAGCTGGGCAGTCGCTTCCTAAAGGCACTTACTGCTGTCTCTTTAAAAATTGACAGACTTTGTCCACTAAGAGCTTGCTTTCTAGTGAATAGGATAGGCCCATATTTAAGGATTGCATGTCTGACCTTAAAAAATTCAATTAACTCTTAAAAGAAATATACACTATGTGACCAAGGAAGCACAAAGTGATATATTCTGAGAGGGGAGAATCACAAAGGAAGGAACATAGAGCCAGGCTTTGGAAGAGAAGTAGAATAATGAAAGTCAGCAGAGGGCAAATGGAAGCAGAGCACTGTGTGCAGGTTCACTGTGTCCTGTCTGTCAGTCAGCATGCTTGATTGGACCAAAGCTCTCCATCTGTTCTAAGTATATGGCAGAATATTTGAAATGTAGAGCATAAAGAACGTCTAGCACAAAATCATTTAGAAAAGTCACCATCCTGGCCAGGTGCTGTGGCTCACGCCTGTAGTCTCAGCAGTCTGGGAGGCTGAGGCGGGTGGATCACAAGGTCAGGAGATCGAGACCATCCTAGCTAACACCATGAAACCCCGTCTCTACTAAAAATACAAAAAATTAGCTGGGTGTGGTGGCATGTGCCTGTAGTCCTAGCTGCTTGGGAGGCTGAGGCAGGAGAGTCGCTTGAACCCAGGAGGCGAAGGTTGCAGTGAGCTGAGATCATACCACTGCACTCCAGCCTGGGCGACAGAGCAAGACTCTGTCTCAAAAAAAAAAAAAAAAAAGAAAAAGAAAAAGAAAAAGGAAAGTCAGCATCCTGAACTGTAGAATCATATCATACAATTAACTTATCTATTGAGGCGGTCAGCAAATAAAACATTGACCAGCCTTTGGCATCCTGAAACTCAGAAAGACTCAAGCAGTCATCACTGTTCTGAGAACACACAAGAATTGCCACTTCTATGGTTCTTCAAGCATAAAGCTGCAACAGCTCTGTTTTGATTATGTCATTACATTTCCCTTCTCAGGAATTACGTGTATTTGAATTGCAGGTCATAGAACTTTGTAGTAAGAACTTTAAGGTCCAGATCATCATATCTCTGTACTCCATCCTACCCCATTCCCTCTGATGCTTTTTGCTTATCTACTGATGGCCAACCTCAGTGGTTTCAAATCCAGGTTGTACATTGATTCTTGGATCTTACCCCTAAATATTTTGATTCTGAGCACTGGGAGTCTGTATATAATTGTAAAAGCTTTATTGAAGTATAATTGACAAATGACAAGCTAATGTAGTTAACATGCACAATTTGATAACTTTTAACATACATATACGCCTGTGTGACACCATCACCAAAGACGAGATAAAGAACATATTCACCAACTCAATTTTTCCTGACATCACTTTGTAATCCCACCATCCTGTCCTTCCCTTCCCTCCCCTCCATCCTCAGGCAACCACAGATCTGCTTTCAGTTATTGTAGATCAGTGGCATTTCCCAGAATTTTATACTTGTTCTAGATCATTTTGTCTAGTTTCTATCACTGAATATATGATTTTGAGATTCATCCATGTTGTTGCTGTTATCAACAGTTCATTCATTTATATTGCTGAGTAGCATTCATTGTATGGACACATCACAACATGTTTATCCATTCACCTGTTGGTGGTCATTTGGATTATTTCTGAGTTTTGGCTATCACAAATAAAGCTGTTATGTATGTTTGTGTACAAGTCTTTTATGGACAGATGCTTTCATTTTTCTTGGGTAAATGCCTTGGAAGGAAATAACTGGACAATATGATAGAAATGTGTTTAAGAGAAACTTCTAAACTGGTTTCCAGTGTGGTTACACCATTTTACATTCCCATCAGGAACGTATGAGAGTTCCAGTTCTTCTACCTCATTGCCAACACCTTTTGAAAATCATTTGATTAATGCCGTGTTTTCTACTTTATTCCTTTATTCTATTTTTTTAACTTTACACAAATACCACACTGTCTTGGTTACTGCAGTTTTGTCATAAATCTGGAAGTCAGACAGTGTAAGTTCTCCAGCCTTGATTTTCCTTTTCAGATTTGAATTTTGTTTTAGTTTGTGGAGGTCCTTCACATTCCAAATGAATTTTATAATCAGTATGTCAATTTCTAAAAAGTGCCCACTGGAATTTGGGCTGGAATTGCATTGAATCTATAGATTGATTTGGGGAATATTGATATCTTAACACTATCGAGTCTTCTAATCTACAAATATGGTTTATCTCTCTATTTAGGTCTTTCTAAAATTTTCTAAGCAACGATTGTAGATTTTGGTTTTCAAGTCTTACCCAGCTTTTGTCAGATCTATCTCAAAATGTTTAACATTTTTGATGTTATTGTAAATGATATTGTTTTCAAATTTTAATATCAATTTGCTTATTGTAAATAAATACAGTACATTTTTTAAAATAAAACTTTTATTTCTGAGATAATTGTAGAGTCACATGTAGTTGAAAGAAATAATACAGAGAGATCCAGTTTTCCCCAATGGTAACATGTTGCAAAACTATAACAATATCAAAACTAGGATGTTATCATTAATACAGTTAAGACACAGAACCATTCCATCACTGCAAGGGTCTTTTCTGTTGCTCTTTTTCTTTTTTTAAAGTTTTTAAAAAAATTGTATTTATTTTGTTTTGTTTTGTTTTCCTTTTTTATTATTGTACTTTAAGTTCTAGGGTACATGTTCACAACGTGTGGCTTGTTACATAGGTATACATGTGCCATGCTGGTGTGCTGCACCCATTAACGCGTCATTTACCTTAGGTATATCTCCTAATGCTATCCTTCCCCCCAGTCCCCACCCCACAACAGGCCCCGGTATGTGATGTTCCCCGCCCTGTGTCCAAGTGTTCTCATTGTTCAATTCCCAACTATTAGTGAGAACATGCGGTGTTTGGTATTCTGTCCTTGCAATAGTTTGCTCAGAATGATGGTTTCCAGCTTCATCCATGTCTCTACAAACGGCATGAATTCATCCTTTTTTATGCTGCATAGTATTTCATGGTATATATATGCCACATTTTCTTAATCCAGTCTATCATTGATGGACATTTGGGTTGGTTCCAAGTCTTTGCTATTGTGAATAGTGCTGCAATAAACATACGTGTGCATGTGTCTTTAGAGCAGCATGATTTATAATCCTTTGGGTATATACCCAGTAATGGGATGACTGGGTCAAATGGTATTTCTAGTTCTAGATCCTTGAGGAATCACCACACTGTCTTCCACAATGGCTGAACTACTTTACAGTGCCACCAACGGTGTAAAAGTGTTCCTATTTCTCCACATCCTCTCCAGCACCTGTTGTTTCCTGACTTTTTAATGATTGCCATTCCAACTGGTGTGAGATGGTATCTCATTGTGATTTTGATTTGCATTTCTCTGATGGCCAGTGATGATGAGCATTTCTTCATGTGTCTGTTGACTGCATAAATGTCTTCTTTTGAGAAGTGTCTGTTCATATCCTTTGCCTACTTCTTGATGGGGTTGTTTGATTTTTTCCTGTAAATTTGTTTAAGTTCTTCATAGATTCTGGATATTAGCCCTTTGTCAGATGGGTAGATTGTAAAAATCTTCTCCCATTCTGTAGGTTTCCTGTTCACTCTGATCGTAGTTTCTTTTGCTGTGCAGAAGCTCTTTACTTTGATTAGATCCCATTTGTGTATTTTTGACTTCTGTTGCCATTGCTTTTGGTGTTTTAGTCATGAAGTCCTTGCCCGTGCCTATATCCTGAATGGTATTGCCTAGGTTTTCTTCTAGTGTTTTTATGGTTTTAGGTCCAATATTTAAGTCTTTAATCCATCTTAATTAGTTTTTGTATAAGGTGTAAGCAAGGGATCCATTTCAGCTTTCTATATATGGCTAGCCAGTTTTCCCAGCACCATTTATTAAATAGGGAATCCTTTCCCCATTTCTTGTTTTTGTCAGGTTTGTCAAAGATCAGATGATTTTAGATGTGTGGTGTTATTTCTGAGGCCTCTGTTCTGTTCCATTGGTCTATATCTCTGTTTTGTTACCAGTACCATGCTGTTTTGGTTACTGTAGACTTGTACTATGGTTTGAGGTCAGGTAGTGTGATGCCTCCAACTTTGTTCTTTTTGCTTACGGCTGTCTTGGCAACGTGGGCTCTTTTTTGGTTCCATATGAACTTTAAAGTAGTTTTTTCCAATTCTGTGAAGAAAGTCATTGGTAGCTTGACGGGGATGGCATTAAATCTATAAATTATCTTGGGCAGTATGGCCATTTTCCCAATATTGATTCTTCCTATCCATGAGCATGGATAGCCCATGTGTAGCTGTGCTACCCAGGCTGAAGTGCAATGGCATGATCATATCTCACTGCAGTCTCGAACTCCTGGGCCCTCCTGCTTCACCTCTCAAGTAGCTGGGACTATAGGTGCATGCCACTGTACCTGACTAATTTTCTTTGTTTGTTTGTTCGTTTGCTTTGCAGTTTTTATATAGAGAGGGTCTTGCTATGTTGACCAGGCTAGGCTCAAACTCCTGGCCTTAAGTTATCCTCCCTCCTCAGCCTCCCGAAGTGCTGGGGTTATAGGCATGAGCCATCATGCCTGACTCTTCTTTTCTAATATGAGCATTTAGTGCTATAAATTTACCTCTATTTACTGCTTGGGCTGCATCCCACAAATTTTGATATGTTGTATTTTCATTTTTATGTATTCTAAAATTCACTCTATTTTCTTTCCCTTGAGATTTCTTTTTTGACCTATAGATTATAGGTGTGAAATTTAGTTTCCAAATATTTGCAGTTTTTTCAGATATATTTCTGTTACTGATTTCTATTTTAATTTCATTTTGGTCAGAGAATATACTTTGTATGACTCAAGTCCTTTTAAATGTATTCAGACTTGCTTAATAGCCCAGAATATGGTGTGTCTTTGAAAATGTTTCATATGCACTTGAAAAGAATTTGTATTATGTTGAACTTTTTGTTTTTTTGGTGGAATGTTCTCTGAATGTCAATTAGATCAAGTTGGTTGATAGTGTCATTCAAGTTGTTAACTGTACTTATTTTCTTTCTGTGTCTATTAACTATTGAGAGGGAAGTGTTAAAATATTTTATTATAATCATGTATCTGTTAATTTATCCTTGCAATTTTTCCATATTTTGTTTCATGTCTTTTGAAGGTTAGTTGTTACAAATATAAACACTTTTGATTCCTATCCTATGTCTTCTTGATAATTTAGCACCTTTATTTTTACTAAATGGGAAACAGCTTGATCACTGGATATATATTTTTTGCTCTGAAATCTGCTTTTTCTGATATTAATACAGCCACTCCAGCTTTCTTAAGATTACTCTTTATATCCTTTTGCTTTTCACTTATTTGTATCTTTTTACTTAAAGTGGGTTTCTTATTGGTAGTATTTATTTGGGTCTTGCTTTTTGCTTATTTTAAATCAAATCTGGACATCTCTTTCTTTTAATTGGGATGTTTAGACCATTTACATTTGATATAATTGTTGAGATGGTTCAGTTTAAATCTAGCATCTTGGTATTTGTTTTCAATGTCCCATTTGTTTTTTGTTCTATTTTTCTTCTTTTTCCACCTTCTTTTGAACTAATTCAGTATTTTTAAAAAGTATTCTATTTATCTCCTCTACTGTTTATACTATAAACTGTAAAATAAGAACTTAAGTCACACAGTAAAGAATTATGGATAATATTTATGGATAATAATATTTATTATCCATAATTCTTTACTGTGTGACTTTAGTTCTTATTTTACAATTTATAGTATGTACATTCTTAATTATTAATTTTTACTATTATCTACAAATTAAACCCAGGGTCTATGATTAGTGGCCAAAAATACTGTAGGTGAATTTAAGTGAAATAGTGGAAATATTTATTTTTGAAAAATAAGTTTGGGAATAGTCAAAACACTCCAAGAATTATTCAAAGTTAAGAGAAGGAAAGGAATGTATGTGTGCATATATGCATGTTTATGTTTGTAAGAAGTAAAGTTTGGATAATCTGACTTCTGTACTTTTACAAAACAACAACAAAGTCTTTCCCTCTGCCATTCATTCATTCATTCATTCAATAAATATTTGTGGGTACTTAGTATAGACCAAATATGGAATATTTTTACTACTCAATGTCTGCCAAGCACTGTATAACTTTGGAAGTTATACAATAAGCCAGAATAACTTTCTGGTGAAACTTGCTAGAAGAATTTACAATATGATAAAGGAGCTAGTATATCTCTTCAAGAAGAGACCCATTGCAAAAGCATAGCACAAAATTTGGCAGTTACCCTAGGTGGCGTGCACTGGGTTAAGGGAGTGGTTAGAATGACATTGTTGAGTTTTGAATGCTCTTTAAAATCACATTTGACTTTTGTAAATCCAAATTCTGTTTCTTGATGGGATAAATGGCAAAACCTTAGGCTTGTTCATAAATTCATTTTTTGGAAATATTTATGTAGTTTCTAGTGTTAATCATGGGGCAGTTGCTGAAGATTCAGAGGTAAACAAAGCGGACCTCTTCCTGTGACATGCAGTTCCAAATGCCCCTGTCACCTGTGCGTGGAGATGTAGGGTGACTAGTCTGATGTGCCTTCTGGCAGACCCAGGTGTTCAGACCAACTCCTGCCACTTGGGATGGGCAGAAATGTCTTCTGTGTGAGTGCAGAGAACCATCCCCCACCAGGCAGTTGAAGTAATGGAGGGATTTAGTAACTCCTACCCCTCCAGCCAGAACTATCCAAAGGCAAAACTGGCTTTCTTGAAGGATAAAAGTTTCTGTCATGGGGGCTATTCAAGTACTGGCTTAATGACCACTTGGTAAGAATGTTGCTAAGGGAATTCAGACATCGACTGGTGGGAATGAGACTGGACAACCTTACAGCTGGAGGGCGTGTGATTTCATGAACTCCATGATGCCCAATCCCCAGTGCTCTGGCATTTCCTGTCTGTAGCTGCAAGGCCAGCTGGGCTCGCCCACCGTCTGCAGCCAACCCATCATCCAGAGTCACAGCAGAGCACTGGGTGGCCCGACATCTCCCCAGGCAGGCAGTCAACATGCCCTGGGGCTTACTGTAGAATCCTGAGCCCTTGAGATAAACCTGCCGCCCTGTACCACATGTGCTGGTCAACATTCCTCCTCCTCAAACCCTAACCCCAGCGGGCTGCTTCTTTTCGTGACCCTGGGGTCCCTGTGGCTTAAGTCTTGCAAGGCTGGAACCAGACAGCAAGTTTCGTAAGTGTTCCTTGGTCTGTCCAAGTTTGTACTTCCTTTAAAAGATCTTTTAGTTGTTATTTTTTGCTTCTCCCCTTCTTTTCATTAACTTGAAAACAGCAAATCATATTTTGCCAAGGGAGAAAAACCCTCCCTTGCCCCAGGGATTCCTTCTTAATTCACCCCTTAGTAAACATTATTTCTGATTGGATTTCTAGCCTGGCCTGGCTCTGGTTCCACCAATGAGATCACTCACAGAATTTGAGAAAAACATTTGGGACTGTTGCCTTGATTTGAAAAATCACCCTGTCTCTGTTCTGTTGTATTGCAGATCAGGAGACAAGAGATGCTTAAGGTGTGTGTGTACAGAAGGGCACATCTATTGTTTACCAGGTGTTGAAATAGAATGTCAACTGTCATGACAAGGAGGGCCTGAACCAGTAGGCCACTGCATCACCATGTTAATGAACTCAAATGGAAACATGTTAATGTAATATGAAACATATCGATGGTGATCTGGCCCCAACTTTCTCTCTTGCTTCCTCTCCTGCCTATATGCCTATCCTTTCCTCAATAATTGGCCAAGTTACTTCAAATTATTGCCTTTAGCAATGCTACTTACATGTCTCCAAGAATTCTGGTTAAAAAGAGTGGGTACTATGGGATGAATTTCTCATTAACTGATTAGTACCCATCTTAGCAGGACTTGCTTTATCTCATGGTCTAGCAGAGAACTATAGAGTGGAGGTGGGATGGGACTAAAACAAGAAGATTTTGATGGAGAGGGGAGGTGAAGCAAAGAACCCGATGTGAGCAGAGTCTAGGGAAGTAAGCAGGAAGGTGAGTGACCCAGGAAGAGCAGATGTAAGGATTGAATGACAGGGTGAACATGGTGGCAAGTGTGAGCATTTTCTGCCTTGTCTCACCCAAGGGTATTTCCCTGGTAGGTATTTAGACTACTCCTCCACTCACCCTTGCAGCCTACTAAGAGCAACAAGATGAAGGGCTTCTTGGCCACTGCTCAAGGGCTACTTCCTATTAGATGAAACAAGGAAACAACAGAGGTAAAACCTGTTGGCTTCCAGATACAGCCCAGGCTCATATCCAGGAGTCCTTGGCTAGAATTTTGTGTGGTAGATAGGGCACTGGGCTTGGAGTCAGAAGACCTGACTCCAGCCCAGGTCTGCCATGGACCAGCTATGAGATCTTGAGGCAGCCTCAGTCCCTTCATCTGTCTAATGACATCAGGCTTCTGCATCCTCCCCTTGGGTGATCTCACATGCTTCTGTGATACCATCTTCAGCTACTATGCCAGAGTCCCCTAAATCCATATCACCAAGCCAGACCTCTCCCTTGACTTGCCAAGCCCTGAACCCAAACTTCCCCAAACATCTCTGTTTGGGATTTACATGTCCCTAGAACTCAGCATGCCCAATCAATCTGTTCACTTTCTTCCCAAACCTGTTCCTCTGCCTCATCCTACTTAGGTGAATGGCACCATCATCTACTCATGGACCCAAACAGAAATCCAGATGTTTGCCCCAGCTTCCTCTGCACCTCTCACAGTCATCTAGTCACAAGTCCTGTATGTCCTCTTAAATATATCCAGAATCATCCCTACTACCCATCCCCATTCCTACTGCTCTGAATAAAAATCTCTTCTCTCTCCTGGACCACTCAGGATCTTCCTGGCTTATCCCCTCAGTCCAGCATCTGCACTGCCTGATTACTCTTTTTTCTTTTTCTTTTTTTTTTTTTTTTGAGATGGAGTCTTGCTCTATCCCCCAGACTGGAGTGCAGCGATGTAATCTTGGCTCACAGCCACCTCCACCTCCCAGGTTCAAGTGATTCTCCAGCCTCAGCCTCCTGAATAGCTGGGATTACAGGTGTGTGCCACCATGCCTGGCTAATTTTTGTATTTCTAGTAGAGACGGGATTTCACCATATTAGCCAGGCTGGTCTTGAACTCCTGACCTCAAGTGATTAGCCTGCCTCAGCCTCCCAAAGTTCTGGGATTAGAGGAGTGAGCCACTGCACCTAGCCATCCTGACTACTCTTTCTAAACTGCACAGCTCATCCACATACCTGCCTTACTTAAAACCCTTAGCAATTACCTATTTATTTCCCTAGGGTAAAAATCCAATTTCCTTAACACATCCTGAAATATACTCACCTGTGATCTGGCCCTGAGTTCCTCTCTGGATTTATCTCCTGTCCACCTCCCCTATCACACTTCACACTCCACTTCAAGCCACACTCAGCTGCTCAAAGCACTACACTTGGGCTACACTTTCTCTTTTATAACTTGAATGCCCTCCTGCTTGCCTGGCATTCCTTTGGTCCCCTTCTTTGCCTGCTCAGCTCTGACTCTCCCATCAGGAATGAGACCATATTCCTCAGGAAACCTCTCTGGTTCTCCTGAGCCAGAATGGGCTCTCTCTGTGCTCTCTTAAGTTGCGGTGCCCTCCTGCCAAGGCACCTAGGCCTGGGCATTGTCTGTTTTCCTCGGTGGTCTGTGAGCTCCTCATGTGTGGGCAGCTCATCTTAGCCCATTCTGTCTCCCCAGGGTCTGGCATGGTACCTAGCCTTTGATAAGTGCTTGCTGAATAAATGAATGACTGAGTCTCTGTCATCTCACAGAGTACTTGTGAGAATTAATTGACATGTGAAAATACTTTGTAAACTGTAAATGTGTTAGGGATATTTTTGAGAGTCAAGGGATTTACAGAGGAAATGAACATGGTAGGCCCCTGGACAGTGAAACTGAAAGGATGTTGAGCTGTGGTGTCCTAGGAAGCCAGGAGAGTACCAGGACCACTCTGAACATAAGACATACTACCTGGGACTACTTGTGAAAGGAAATGAGCATCTTGAGAAATCACTTTGGGTCCTGTGTCTCAGGGAAGATTGTTTTTATATGGTTCTGGTTTGTTCAGGAAGCACAGTCTGTCCTCCAATCAGGCACTCAGTGAGCAAATGCATTTGTAGCTTGAGGCCAGAGCTTCCTTATGTTTATATGACTCTTTATTAGGTGAAACATGCAGACTCTTGGAACAATAAACTGTCTTCATTACAGATGTACACTAGATTTTGATGGCATTTTTCCAGGGACTCTGGGAGCATCTGTATTCTCATGTTCTTCTTGCCTGTGAGGCCTCTTCTCTCTGAGAACAGAGAGAAGACAGCAAATGGAAAACAAAGGCTGCTATTTTTTTGTGGGGTACGCACAATACCTATTTTACATCTCTGCCCATCCCCATTTTCTCCTCCTCCAGAGAGCACACAATTAAGGCTAGAAACTGAAGTGGGTCTCCCATTATTTACCCCTAAAAATGAATGCAGATCTCAGGCTCTTATTACCCCTTGGTTAGAGAGAGAGCGAGCATTTTGGTCTGTTTGGGCGACTATAACAAACATATCTTAAACTGGGTGGCTTTTAAACAACAGAAATTTGTTGCTCACAGTTCTGAAGACTGGTAAGTTCAAGATCAAAGCACCAGCAGATTTGGTGTCTGGTGAGGGCCCACTTCCTGGATCACAGATGATGCCTTCTTGCTGGGCCTTTTTTTCTTTCTTCCTCCCTCCCTCCCTCCCTCCCCCTCTCTCTCTCTTTTCTTTCTTTCTTTCTTCTTTTCTTTCTTTCTTTCTTTCTTTTTCTTTTCTTTTCTTTTCTTTTCTTTCTTCCCTCCCTCCCTCCTGTCTTTCTTTCTTTCTTTCTTTCTCTTTCTTTCTTTCTTTCTTTCTTTCTTTCTTTCTTTCTTTCTTTCTTTCTTTCTTTCTTTTTCTTTTTTCTTTTCTTTCTTCCCTCCCTCCCTCCTGTCTGTCTGTCTGTCTGTCTTTCTTTCTTTCTTTCTCTCTCTCTCTTTCTTTTTCTTTATTTTCTTTTCTTCCCTCCCTCCCTCCTTTCTTTCTCTCTCTCTCTCTCTTTCTCTCTCTCTCTCTCTCTCTCTCTCTAAGGACATTAATCCAATCAATGAGGGCTCCATCCTTATAACCTAATCACTTCTCAAAGGTCCCATCTCCTAATACTATCGAGTTGGAAATTAGGATTCAACATACGAATCTGTGGAGGAAGGGGGACACAAAAATTCAGACCATAGTTGGTAGTTAGAGAGACAGAGAGAATGAGCCAGATCCGAATGTGGGGGGCAGGTATGAATGGGGGCAGCCGCTAGTCATGGACATGTGGATGTTTGCTGAGTGATGGATGAGCAAGTCCCTGCCACCTCATAGGGACACTGTAAAAACTGCTCTCTTGATGACCTTGGCAGTGCAATCGTATTAGCAATGACATCCACCTTGAGGACGGATAAGATGGGTGTGAACAGGAAGGAGAGTTTCTTTCTCCTTACAGCCTCCATTGTGTGGCATAAAAATTAGGGCCCCCATGTATCCAGGAAAGCAATCAGAGCATTAATTATTCAATAACCATAGGTACTTATTCCATACTGTTATGGACTGAATTGTGTCACCTCCAAATTCTTATGTTGAAGCCCTAACTACCAATATGACTGTATTTGGAGATAAGGCCTTCAAGAAGGTAATCAAGGTTAAATGGGGTCATAAGGATTGGACCCTAATCTGATAGGACTGGTGTCCTTATGAAAAAGAGACACTAGAGATTTCTCTCTCTTTGTATACACAGAGAAAAAGTCATGTGATGACACACCAAGAAGGTGGCTGTCTGCAAGCCAGGAAGGGAGGCCTCACCAGAAACCAACCCTGGTGCACCTTAATCTCAAACTTGGGATAATAAATATTTGTTGTTTAAGCCCCCCAGTATATGCTATTCTGTTATGGCAGCCCTAGCACACTAATATAAATGCCTACTGCCTGCAAAGTGCTTTGCCTTTGAGGGTTGCAAAAGAGGATGCCCTCCAGGGATCTATGGTCTCATTGAGATTTTCCTGTTTGGGTCCTATTCTTGAGTCTCCACAGGCAGCATTTCTTCCTGTGACAATATGGTATAAGACAAAATTGTGGCCTGCCATGAAGTTTTGAGAGAAGGCACCCCTCATTTCTTCAGGAAAGGCCACTGCCGCTCCCTCCTGCTCCTCTTCTCAGGAGTTTGTGCATCCATGAGGTAAGTGACAGAGTCACTGTCAAGCTCCTGCTGTATAAGATTTCTGCCACAAATAGATATCTGTCCCAGATGACTCAGCCAGGCTGATGGGGAGGACGTGGGTTCCCTAGCACTTCCCAGTTTGCAGCGTAAGTGTATTAAAACTTACATGTCTGACAAAATAGAACTCCTAAAGGCATACATATGACTTCAAATTTTCTCAGCATTTCATGACTTTTTTAAAAAAAGCTTGGACCAATTCAGTTTTCACTCTTGCAAACAGGGTATAAGAACTTCTGTTTCTTCTCCAATGTCAACACTTGGTAATCTTATAATTCTTTCCAGTTATATTTTAAAAGTAATGCCCACATGTGATGGAAGTTACACTCAAATAGGACAGAATACTATGAAAAGTCTCCTTCTCCCTGTCCTCACTCCATCCCACTCCCAATGGCAATCAACTTTAACCAGTTCTGTTCAGTTCTTTAGGTGGTTGCCACAAAATACTGAGTAATATGTATATACCTCTCTTTTTTTATTTATCAGCTTTCAACACATTTATTGACTCCTGCCACATGAGGGTGTGTGTTTTCTCCACTGCCTCTGTGTCTTTCCATCTTCATAATTTTAGACTGTATTCCACTTGATTCCTCACAAGAAAAATGAGGAACTCATTACCCCATTTTCCCCTCCACCCGTCCTACTTCCTTCACCTTCTAACTTCTGCCTTTCCTGGATTTTCTTTTGTATTTATTGGGTTTGTAATAATTATATTCGACTCTGAAACCAAAGTTAATTCTTCCCTGCTTTGTTTAAAGATTGATTCTAAATATTGAAAACCAATACAGTTTCTTCCCCAATGTCAATCCTGTGAATATATAAACATTATTTACTGAAGAATCAAGTAAGAGATAAATAATCCCAGGCAATGCAAAAGAAAATGAATTCTCTTTTCCTACCTAATCAGTTTTTCAAAACTATGCCCCAATTTAGGTTGCTTCTAATTCTGATTTTTGTCTTATTCTGGGGCTTCTATTTGCTTTTCATTTTTAAAGTAATTGACAATAGAAACATACATCCTCTTTACCATATTGTGAAGATCATCCAGATTCTTAAGCATACCATTTTGAATGACCTAATTTTGTCTCATCGTCTTCTAGGTATGTACCACAGTTACCATCATATGTTTCTAAAATTTTAATTACATCCTTAAATTATATTCCTTGGATCCTATGACTTGCTTTTTCTTGGATTCCTCTTTTATCTTACTAGGGTGTGCACACAGGTAATCTTTCAGAATAGGGGGATAAACAGGTGAGTCTTTGTTTTGTCTATAGGTTAATTCTGAAGAACAAAAATCAATAATGAATTTGTATAATGTAACTGTATAAATTTTATTTACTGAAGAATCAAGTAGTGTGATTCTGAAAAATTATTTGCTCTGACATTTGAATGGTTTGATTAGGGCTGATGATTCTAAATGGAAAATCAAATTCCCTTGGTACTACAAAGACATCGATTGCTTCACTAGGTTACTCTTCTGACATCCAGAATTACTGACAAGAAGGCAAAGCTTGGGCTAATTCTTATTTTCTACAGTATCTGCTTTCTGAAATCACTGAGATTATTCTTTTTATATTTCTAAATTTTACCACAATGTATATGGGTCCCTTTTTGCTCTTTTTGCTCAATCTTCGGTGGGTCCTTCCAGTCCAAAATTCTTATCTTTCCTTTGATAATGTTTCCCCTTATCTTCACTTTTTTTTTTCCCCCCTGGAATCCTGCTAGATGGATGTTGGACTTTGTGAATTGATCCTACATTCTTTCAACTTTTCCCTCATAATTTCCATCCTTTCTGCATTACATTTGGGACTATTTCCTCAATTTTGTCTTCCAGCCCTTCTACTGAGACATTTACTTTCAAGAGCTCTGGCTGTCCTTGCTTATCCACTCATATTTACATGCATATGTGCACAGGTAGAATATATGGGCCCCACTCCATGCCCCCTCTCAAAGTCAAAGCAAAAAAAAGCTTTTTAAAGGGCAATTTTGTATTACCAAAAAGAACCAGGGTCACCCTCTAATAATACTACTGTATAAGTTTCCAATCCACTTGAATGATGTTGAGCAGCAGCTGGCAAACCAGCCACAGAGGAGGCAGAAGAATACACACAGATTTCCCTCACTGCACACACACACATGTCCATGCTTGTGTCTGGCCACACATCTCACATATCGACTCACTAAAAAGGAAACATCAGCCATCCAAGTGCTTAGAGTTCACCCATTGCTGGCTTTTATTCTTTACTGTGATCCTTACATGGAAAGCTGTCTCTGGTGGTTTCTCCATCTTCACATGACTCATTTTGGTTTACTTTTGTGGAAGCGACCAACTTGAGAGCCTGGACTTTTCCCTCCTGCCAGGGCCTGAGGTTAACCACAGTGTTCCAAAGCCTCCGGGTGCTGGCCAGCCAATTGGAGGCATGCCCTTGCGTCTGTTCGTCCTGTCCTTGTGGTTACTGGCCAGAAGAGGCTCAGACCTATGTTCCAAACGTGGCCAGCCTATCAGAGAAGCAGCCCTATGGCCTGACATGCTCACTTTCCCTATGTCATCGCTGAAGTTATGAGAAAGAGAACATTGTTTTTGGACAGACTCAGCAATGGCTGTCCAACTTGACTTGAGTAGAGAAGCCAGGTTCTTCCCAGGATTTGGTGATGAGACTCTTTGGAAATGCCTGTGGTCGAACTACATTTTTGTAGAGATTAACAGTTAAAACATAATTACTCACAACAGCCCTGTAATTTCCATGTTAGATGAGAAAACTGATGTTCAGCGGTGATCAATAAATTGTCCCTGATCATTCAGCTTGAAAGTAGTAAAGTAGGGATTAAGACCCAGATCTTATGATTCCTAATCCTGTATTTTTCATATACTCTGAGATATGTTTTTTAAGATTTTTTTTCTTAGTGTGATAGTTGCTGGGATTAGACAGGAACCTCTTTATTCCACTTCAGTTTCAGAGAAATCTCTGTTCTGGTTGCTTATGTCCAGCATCTCACTTTGTTGTGCTTTGGATCAAATCCTAAATTTGCTACTTAACAACTGTGTGTCCTTGGTCAAGTTCACACAACATCTCTGAGTTTTAGTTTCCTCATCTGTAAGATGGAAGTAATAATACTTCCAGTAAAACCTCATCAGGGTTGTTGTAAGATTTAAATGAGATAATGTACATCAAGCACTAAGTAGGAGTTCAAAGGGGTGGTAGTGATGGTGGTTGTCAATGGGAAGGGAATTATTTTGAAGCATGTTGGATCCGTTAAACAGCCCATCCAAATTTCCTCATCAGATGGGTTCCTATTAAACTATTCGCCTGTCTTTGTACATGTCAGCTTATCTTCAGAATGTTAATTTAAAACGTTAGCTACTTTGTAAAGATAGCAATCTTGAGCCATCACTCTTGCCAAAAGCAACTGTAGAAATGTTATGTAGCAAACAAACAAACAACCCCATTAAAAAATAAGCAAAGGACATGGAACACTTCTCAAAAGAAGACATACAGGTGGCCAACAAGCATATAAAAACTGCTCAACATTACTAATCATTACAGAAATGCAAACCAAAATCACAATGATACCATCTCACACTGGTCAGAATGGCTATTTAAAAGTCAAAAAAAATCACAGATGCTGGAGAGGTTGTGGAGAAAAGGGAATGCTTATACACTGCTGGAAAGAATGTAAATAGGTTCAACTACTGTGGAAAGCAGTTTGGGAATTTCTCAAAGAACTTAGAACTGCCATTCGACTAAACAATCCCATTACTGGGTATATATCCAAAGGAATAGAAATCATTCTACTAAAAATACACATGTGCCCATATGTTCATTATAGCACTAATCACAATAACAAAGATATGGAATCAACCTAGGTGCCCAACAGTGAATTGGACAAAGAAAATGTGGTACCTATATACCACGGAATACTATGCAGCAATAAAAAAACTAAAATTATGTCCTTTGTGGGAGCATGGATGCAGCTGGAGGCCATTATGCAAGATTAGAAAACCAAAAACTGCATGTTCTCAGTTATAAATGGGAGCTAAATGTTAAGTACACATGGACATAAAGATGGGAACCATAGACACTGGGGACTAATTGAGGGAGAAGGGTGGGAAGTTGGTGAGGGTTAAAAAACTAGCTATCGAGTACCAGGCTCACTACATGGGTGATGAAATCATTTGTACTCCAAAACCCAGTGACATGCAATTTTCCCATGTAACAAACCTGCACATACACCCTGAACCTAAAGTAAAAGCTGAGGAGAAAAAAGTGTTGTTATGTGTCAGACCTTGGGCGTTCAATATGTGCATAAGCCGACAGAGGACAGCAAGCCCCCTTCTTTCTTGTCCACAGGAATGAAGTTCCTTAAGAAGGAGTGGGAGCTGTGTGCATAGTACGTAGGGCAATTTTCTGATGAGACAGCATCCTTTCTATTAGGGAGACAGGGATTTGTTAAGTGAGTTCCAAGTGCTCAGAGGATTGGGTACCATTTGTACTTGGTACATTCGTGCTTACCAAGGTCACAGGCAAACAAATGGAGGTTATTAATAACAGCTTTTGCATCTTGGAGAAAATGAATTTCAGACAAAATCTTGGGCTTCAGTGCTCCTCGAAGCAGGGTAAACAGGAAGCTGGGAGGAAAGTAGGCATCTTGTCTGCAGCAAGAGGACTGTAACACTGGCTTCAGCCATCCATGGGGTGGAAAAATTAAGTCATTGCCTGTAAATTGGCACAAGTCCATAAAGACACCAAACACAGAGAAAGGGAGGGAGGCTAAGGAAAAAGGTACACTTGTACAAGAAAAGATGGGCGTCTGTTCACTTACGAGAGACTTGTCTTTATAATAATATAAAGTGACCACACCCAAATATGCAGTAAATCAAGGGCCCCTCTAGTGCAGGGAGGCTGACAGTGGGGCCTTGATTATGTGTTCACCTAGGGAACTCTGAGAAGGTAGTACATCCCAGGCTTTAAAAGCAAGAAGCCTACTTGCTTTTGGAAGTCATGGTGAATGGAATTTTAGGATTGATCTGTGCCAACCTTGTGTACAGAGGAAGAATGAGGGAGAAAGAGGGAATTTCTCTGGCAAGCTAGGGAAATCTTCTCTGAGTAATCAGATGTATTGAAGGACATGCATGTCTTCAGACCCAAGTGAGTGAAAAATGCTTTGAGTGGACTTCAGAGTGGTCTGATTTTGCAGCACTTAAGAGACATACATTTAAAATATTGAGAAAGTTCATAACAGAAGATGCAAGAGAAAAAAGCATGAGTCATAACTTCAGAGCAATGGTGCTCAACAGTGAAGAGGGGGTGATTTTGCACCCCCTTCCAGGGGACATTTGATAATGTCTGGAGATACTGTTGGTTGTTACAACTAGGGGGAAGGGTTACTGGCATCTAGTGGGTGGGGTGCAAGGGATGCTGCTAAACAGGACAGACCCCTCCCCATCAACAAAGAATTATCTGGCCCAAAATGTCAATAGTGCAAAGGTTGACAAACCCTCATTTAGAGCCATCATCCTTTACACCACAAATATTAACCATTAGACAATGTAACTAGTTAAATGAAGAAACACCACAAGTGAGAACAGAGGCTTATGCCAGAAACAGAATAAGTCATGTAATTAATAAAATCTTGCAAATAAGAAATACTAGGTTTTCCTCACAAACTCCTTGCCCTAAACTTTTCAAATATGCAGTAAGAATAAGATAACCATCAAAAAAAAAAAAAACTCTACAAAATTTTATAGTGACATTATTACAACTTTTATATAGTATTTTTTATAGTTTATAGATCACATGAATTATCTTATTTAATATTTACAATTTGGTGTAATTGTCCCAATTTCATAGACTGTGAGAATTTACATTTCAGTGTTTTTTTTTGGTTGTTATTGTTTTTGTTTTTGTATATCTATGTATCAGGCAATGTACTAGGTACTGAGTTTGTTACCAAGATAAATAAAAATTTAATATTAAGATGTTCAAAATTTCCTGGGAAACACAGACATGGGATAGCTATAAGAACAGAAGTATAAACACAGCCACAGGAGAATGGGGTAGGGGAACTGAAATCATTTGCCTCAGGTACAAAACTAGCAATTGGAAGATCTGAGACTTGAGATGTGGGTCTTCTGAATCTAGAGTAAGTCCTCTGTCTTGGCACAATATAACCCTCTTAGCTTTCCCAGGGAAATAAACACAAAACTGAAAAATATTCACTCAAAAACACATGCATAAATTGCCAAGTGGGCGAAGTATAAAAACACTGTGGAAGCGGTGGTCAAGACCAGGATATGAAAAGAGAAGATAAGACCCGGCAGACAGGAAGACAAAGAGGCCTCTTTCCAGCCCACCCTGGGGCTGTTCTTGGGTTTGGATAGTTATGTTAAGATCCACGCCCCCATAGCAATCTGACTTTTGAGTTGGAAGCACAGGAAACATGAATCTCTTGCGGTTGGGCTAAGTCCCTCCAAATGCAGCCCAGGTTTCACCTCGCCTTGAGGCGGGGTGTGAGGAATTCTCCATTTAGGGAGACGGGTTGTAGGTGAGTGGGAGGAGCTGCCTAACAACAGTTGAAGTAAATATGAGGGAAAGCACAATAAATGGCCAGCTTCTCTAGCATTCAAATTTCTCCGGTCAGCAATTTCTTGCCTCCCTTCCTCCCCCAAATCTGGGTGGAAATATGAAGCCACAATTCACTCCCCGTCACTCATTCTGATGACAAACAAGAAGTTGATTCCAGGACCTATCATTTCACAGCTGTTTGCTTCCCCTTCCCAGTAGACACGCTATTTGCCGCGGGACTTGGTTAAATGGCTCTGAGAGAGGCACCTTCAGGCAGCTCGGACTCCTGGTGGAGGCGGGAGGCCTGGGGACTGCAGCCCAGGGATGAGGCCGCTCTCTTTGTCCTTTTGGGCAGGGAGGGAGTGATGGGACCCGTGCCAGTGACATAAAGTACTCATCTTCCACTAAGGCCAGGGCTTTGTCCTGTGGAGAAGGAGCAAGAGGTAAACACGAAACCTGATTTGCCTGTGCCATGTGGAACCACAGAACCTTGATGTTATCTGGGCCAGTCCTCCTTTCCATTCCACTCCTTAGCAGGTGAGGCTGAGCTAAATAAATCCCTGCTTATTCCCATCCTGTCCCGGCGCCCCTGTCCACCACCACAGTTGATTGGACCAGCGTGGACACCTGACCCAGGCTGGGCCAATCACATCCTCTCTCCTGCAAACGTGGAAATGGCGCCTCCAAGACTCTGAGCCGTGCCAAACTGGAGATTCTTCACCTTCGCTCTGTTGAAATTGCCCAGGAATTCTGAAAACACTGTCTATGAAAAGAGTCAAACTCTAAAATATTTGGAGATTTATTATGAGCCAAATACGAGTGACCATGGCCCCTGGCACAGCCCTCAGGAGGTTCTGAGAAGCTGTGCCCAAGGTGGTCCTGGCACAGCTTGGTTTTATACATTTTAGAGAAGCATAAGACATCAATCAAATACATTTAAATACATTGATTCGGTCCAGAAAGGCGGGACAACTCAAAGGTGGAGAGAGGGATGGGGGGAAGGGGGGCTTCCAGGCTATACGTAAATTTAAACATTTTCTGGTTGACAATAGGTTGAGTATGTCTAAAGACCTGGGATTCATAGAAAGGGAATGTTCAGGTTCAGATAAAGACTGTGGAGACCAAAATTCTTTCAGAATCTTATAGTGGCTGTACTTTGAGACAATAGATGACAAACGTTTCCTATTCAGATCTTAGTTAGTCTCTTTAGGTCAGGAAGAAAAAGATCTAGCTATGTTAATAAAGTTTCTTTACAGATGCAAATTTTCCCCCACAAAGAACAGCTTTGCAGGGCCATTTCAAAATATGGCAAAGAAACACATTTTGGGGTAAAATATTTTGATTTTCTACTTTGCCTCTTAATGTTATGCCAGAGTCAGGTTGGAAAGTAAGTCACAATATATAAGGTTAAATAAAACCCATCGATGAGAATTTATGATTTGTAGGGCATGATTCCCCAGACTCCTTAGATAGGAATTTGGGCAAGATTAAAAAAAATTAGAGTTTAGACCTCAACACACCACACACACACACACACACACACACACACACACTCACATGCAATGGCCAGGTGTGGTAAAAAAAAAAATCAGAGCTTAGTCCTCGACACGCACCATGCACATACACACATACACGTGCACGCAGATGATGGCCAGGAGTCCCCCCAGTTTCCAGTTTTGTTGTTCTGGGTTGGATTGATCTAAGTTAGCAGTTGCTCTGTAGCTGGGAGAAGCATCAGTGCATGGGGAAGTAGTCAAGCAGAGGACAATGAAGTGGACCTTCAGAGAGAAGTTGGAATGAGAGATCTACACCCTAGAAAGAGTAGACAGTGATCTTGACTCCTGATAGCTCTCTAGTTCTGGGTTCCAGGCCATCCTCAGGCCCGATTTCGTTCCTGCCTTTGAATCCTGGCTTCGAAATGTTTCTTGCCTTGAGTATCTTCTGTTACATACAACAAAAGAACCTTCACCAAGCCATTCTCATAGCCAATCCATCACCTGTCACAATCCTGATGATTCTACCTCAGAAATCTCAAATCTCATCCCTGTGGCCTTTTCAATGGAGTTCTCACCATGGCCTTTCCTGAGTGGACTCTGTCTGGGTCCTCTTCTCTCCCATCCAGGCTCCATAAAAAACATCTGATCCACTTGTTCCCAAACTTAAAGTCCTTTACTGGTTCCTCATTGCCTGTTAAAAGTAACAAAATTGTTTTGTGTAAACTGACCTGTGAAAATATTTTACTAACTGAAAAAAATTCAGCTGCAGATCAGTAGGTATAGGATACTTAATTTTTTGTTTCTAAAACATGATTTAAATATGCCTGCATAAATGTAAGAAGAAGAAAGGATATCTATCAAACTGTTAGCAGTGGTTTCCTTGGTCGAATGGTTTTGCATGGGCAGAGAGGGGATTTCTACTGTAACTTACTTTATATAAGATGTAAGAAATGAGGGGTGTTGGCAATTTTTTTTTTCCATTTTCTTCCAATACTTTTTTTGTTTTTGAGACGGAGTCTCACTCTGTCGCCAGGCTGGAGTACAGTGGCCTGATCTCGGCTCACTGCAACCTCCACTTCCCAGGTTCAAGTGATTCTCCTGCCTCAACCTCCCGGGTAGCTGGGACTACAGGCATGCACCACCATGCCCAGCTAAATTTTTTGTATTTTTAGTAGAGATGGGGTTTCACCATGTTGGCCAGGATGGTCTCGATCTCTTGACCTTGTGATCCGTCCACCTCGGCCTCCCAAAGTGCTGCGGTTACAGGTGTGGGCCACCGTGCCAGGCCCCCAGTACAAAAATTTCAAAGGTCCTTCACATTTTTGCTTATGTCATCTCCCATCACTCTGTGCCACATACCTTCCAGCTATTCTGAACTTCTATTCTTCCCCCAAAATAGTATCCTTTTTCGAGTAACTACGGCATCACCTATTCTATGCCTCTTTCTGAAGTGCCTGTACTCCATTCTTCATCAGAAAAGCTTCTACTTTCCTTTTTTGATCCAGATCAAATGACACCTCCTCTTGGAAGCCTTCTTAGGCTGATCCATGCTTATCCCACATCAGGGTTAGTTATGCCATCCTAGTGGCCCCATGGTCCCCTGCTACTATGTCTGCTGTAATGCACCAAATTGTGTTATGGTTGATGTGATCATGTGATTTTTTTCCCCATCTCAAGGTAAGTTCCTTGAAGATGAAGCTTGAGTCTTATTTCTTCTCAGTCTCTTCTGCATCTAGCAGAAGAATAATGGTTGCACAGAAAAGCTTGGTTCAGTGGTTGAATGAATGAATGGATTAACAGGCTCTTGCACACAAGGAAGAGACATGATGTATTTGCATCCTTCCCTGCTTCAGCCGTGTAAGATCTACCAGCTTCGACTTATCACAGCCCTGTTTCTGAGCTGGTCCCAAGGATAGAGTTGTTGCTTTTTACCAGCAAGCAGGCTCAGTTTCCAAGCTGGGATGGTAACTGTTGATGTGCCACTTTAAACATCACAAAGAACAACTGCAAATATGTTTCTAGAGGTTAATGACTAATAAGAAAATAATGAAGCTATGCCTATTCTCAAAAATGTCTAAGTGATGGGAATGCTGATTTCTGTGTGGGTATTCACTTCTTCCTCTCCCCTATCTCTCTAAAGAGAATCTTTGATTACAGAGCCCTGATTTCTGTCCTCTTCCAAAGAGAAAAGATTCCTTATTGCTGGGAAAGAAACTAAGTCAAGCTATCTAATAAAATCCTAAGAGAGGAGGAGAATGGGGCTGGAGGAAAAACACAGTCATAGAAGCAAGGGGTAGAGGAATTTTCTTCAGGGATATGAGAAGTCTCATTGGAGGAACTATGAACAGAGAAGAAACTGGTAATTTAGGCTGGGCACAGTGGCTCATGCGTGTAATGCCAGCACTTTGGGAGGATGAGGCAGGAGGATTACTTGAGCCCAGGAGTTCGAGACCAGCCTGGGCAATAAAGTGAGATCCCTGTCTCTACAACAAAATAAAAGTATTAGCTGAGTATGGTGATGTGCACTTGTGGTCCCAGGTACACGGGAGGCTGAGGCAGGAGGATTGCTTGAGCCAGGAGGTTGAGGCTGCAGTGAGCTATAATCATACTGCTGCACTCTAGCCTGGGTGACAGAGTGAGACCCTGTTAAAAAAAAAAAAAAAAAAGAAAGAAAGAAAGAGAAAGAAAGAAAGAAAGAAAGAGAAAGAAAGAAAAGAAAGAAAGAAAGACATTGGGAATTTAGTAAATGTTAAAGAGTTCCCATCTATGTTTATTCTCTGTTATGACTTACATGAGGATGAATAAAGAATGCATTTCCTTTTAAATTATATTTTGGATATTGTCCTGTGCTTCTTAAATACAACACTGTCCAAGTGCCAACACACAGGAATCCAGGCTTTGTGAAAGTTACACCTATAAATGGGTAGGAAGGGCCTGCACAAATGCAAAACTATGCCTTTCACCCAGGGCTCTGCTAGCTCCACATCTGTCTCTGCCAAAGAGAATGGAGCCAAGGCAAGGAGAGGTAGCAGAGGTCCATAACTGGGCAGTTCAGGATACAGGGGGCAGACAGCCTGGACAGAGAAACACTGGATCTTGGGAGTGGGTGGGGGAGGGCTACCCAAACAAGGCACTGTCCTCACCATTTTCTGGGACTCTTAGGCCAGGGGTGTCCAGGAGCTCATGGTGGTTTGGAGGAAGGGGAAACTCATTTTGGAAGCAGTTTGCAGCCTGATGCTAATATCCTGGGGCAGCCTCAGGTGGGGCAGGCATCCACCCAGACCATTGACATACCAGGAACTGCAAGCCACTGGGCCATGGAGATCAATACAGGTAGGTGGTGGCTCTGGGGAAGTTACAGTTTCTAATATCCCACATATAGTTTACTCAAAAAGAAGCCTCTGTAGCTGGGTGTGGTGGCGCACGCCTGAAATCCCAGCTACTCAGGAGGCTGAGGCACAAGAATCGCTTGAATCCGGGAGGTGGAGATTGCAGTGAGCTGAGATCATGCCACTGCACTCCAGTCTGGGTGATGGAGTGAGACTATGTCTTAAAAAAAAAAAGAAGCCTCTAAAATACACTTATAAGACCCCCAAAAGGCTGCAGGTCTTAAGATGAGAAGAGGGAAGACCCCTGGGGCAAGGTCAATGAGAGACAGCAACATAGATGGGTTACCTGTAGAGAGAGGGGCTCTTGATCGTGGCAGGGCTCCTGGGTTCAGGCTTGTTACTGAAAAGTTGAACTTGAGCGAGGTAATAGCAAAGGTAAAGCAAGATGACTTGACAAAGGAAGGCATCATTTTAGATGGGAAGCAGTGGGATGTATTGGATGGTGAAAGCCAGAAGACTGGGGGTTGAAGCCTTGCCCGTTGCTGACACTTTAAATCATATTGGGCTCTCCATTTTCCCATCTGAAAAGCAAGATCTCCAATATCTTAAAGTGTTTGGCACATTGTGTGCCTTCATTCATGTATTCATTCTACAAAAGGGTTGAGCACCTTCAATGTGTCAGACACTAGGCTAGGCGCTGGGGACATGAGGTGAGTGGGTAGATGTGGTCCCTGCCTTCATGGAGCTTACATCCGACCAAAGGAATCAAAATGTTGACAAGACTCTTGCTGCCTTCCCGCTTCCTTCCCTATCTCTTTCTTGTGGAATGGGCGTCAGCCCTTGTGTTTAGAAATTGCCAGCAGAGATAAGGAAAGACTCAGAAGACCACACTTTAGGATAGATAGGAAAGTGAAACTGATCTCCTGGCCGGCCTCTCTAGCATAAGGGCTTTGTGAAGAAGCTAGAAAGCTTCCAGAACAAAGCCAGGAAATGATTATAGCCTCCTTCCAGGCCTTTCCAAGAAAACTATAAATCTTTTTCCAGGCTTCCACAAGAAGCAAAGATAATCAAACCAGCATTTTAACCACTCTTCTGACATGTGTAGCATATCTGACAGGCCATTGCTAGAAGCTGAATAGATGATTAGAAAGGGATCACAGGACAAAAATGAAAAGTACTGTGATGATCAACTGTAAAGGCAAAAATACTATAGTGGTGATGTAATCAAGGTTATATATTTATACCAATTCTTTTTCTGCTCTATGGAGAACTGTTTAAGATACAACATATTTCTGTTGTAGCGGGAATTGTTTAAGTTAGACATGGAAAAGAACTTTTTCTAAGAATGCTGAGATGCCAACAAAATGGAAGGTCAAAGAGTAAAATCAGCTTTCTTATATTTGAGGGAATACACTTGCAGATAAAGTAACTAGATAATTGGCCAGGCACAGTGGCTCACGCCTGTAATCCCAGCACTTTGGGAGGCTGAGGTGGGTGGATCACCTGAGGTCAGGAGTTTGAGACCAGCCTGACCAACATGGTGAAACCCCTTCTCTATCAAAAATACAAAAATTAGCCAGGCGTGGTAGCAGGCACCTGTAATTCCAGCTACTCGGGAGGCTGAGGCAGGAGAATCGCTTGAACCTGGGAGGTGGAGGTTGCAGTGAGCCAAGATCACGCCACTGCACTCCGGTCTGGGTGACAGGAGTGAAACTCCGTCTCAAAAAAAGAAGGAAAAACAAAAAGTAACCAGATAGCCACATAAATGCTTGTCATCTGATTATTTCCTTCAAGGCTAAAACCAAAGAAACACTGCCCAGTATCGATGATTATTGTCTTTGATATGTAAGCAAAACTGGACACCTGTAGGCTGATGGAGGTTTCCTCCCACTTGAAGACTCTGTGTTTGTGAGTCCCCACTTGGGCCTCCAGTCCATCTGCTGCCCTCTCCATCTGGCTCACTATCCAAGTGGCTGGCCTCCAGGGTCTGCACATGGGATCCCTGGGTTGTGCCACTGGGAACCCTGGCAGGCAATCCTCTAGAGAGCTGGAGGAAAGTGAGGCAGGGTATCTATCCACCCTCTCTGCTGATGGCTTGCTGGGTTTGTTTGAGGGTTGCAGCTCCTGTTGATCAACCTTTCCAGTAGCTACAGTTCTCACTGCATTCAGGTAAATGTTCCCTTCCCTTGCACATTCAGGCCTGGAGGTGGTCGTGGACCGTTGCCAACCCTGGGGTTCCCTTAAACTTGCCTAGACTTTTGTAAATACTCCTTTAATAAGTTCCCCTTAGTCACCCCTTTGAGTGTACGTGCCATCTGTCTACAGCTGGAATTCTGACTCATACTCTCTGAATCGGACTTGAAGAATTTCTAAAATTTCATTCAACATTTATTTTAACAAAAAGGTTTTGAGAAACTACTTTATACAAGCGATAGATACTTAAACACTTAATAATAACACCTAAACATTTTTTGAGTGGTTGTGGTATGTAATCAGTACTGGACTAAACAATTTAGATGATTTAATCATCATAGCAGCTTTGCGGTGAATATGTTTTTAAACCTCTTTTCAGATATGGAAACAAATATTCCTTACAGTTAAGTACCTTGCCTGAGGCCACGACACCAGTAAGAAGAGGAGACAGGATTCATATTATATTTTAAACATGTTTCTTTCTGGTCTCTTATATACAATGATAATTATAATAGAGTGTTCAGAAAAATAAAGAAAAATGGGAGGAGGAAGGAACTCTACTACATGCCAGGCATGTTTATGCAGTGAACGAGGGGTGAGAGAAGAGCATGGCAGTGATGGGGCAGGGTGGTGGCCATTACATGCAGTGATATGCTGGCAATAGTTTCACAATGGGCCCACCTCTTCCACAGAAAAAGCCCTGTCTTAGAGTGCTTGCAGTTTCTGTAGTATAGGTGCTTCTAGCTTGGCTGACTTCAGGCTATGTGGCATTACTGACTGGGGAGTTGGAAAGAGATTTACTTGATTATGCTCCAGCACACCTCTAAATTGACGTGCAAGGGCAGAGAATTATGAATAACCTGGTGTGTGGATAAGTTCTGCTGAAGCCCAGGGAACAAGCAGCTGAGGGACCATGTGCGGGGGTGGGGATGAGGCTGGAGAGGAGATAGAGAAGACCAAGGGCAAAGCTGTGGCTGAGTGGCTGGAGCTGTACTGTCCCATGTGTAGCCACACATTGCTACTCAGTGCTTGAAATGTGACTGGTCCAAGGTGCAATGTGCTGTGAGGGTAAAGTAGACACCAGAGTTTGAAGACTTACTGTGAAAAAAGGAATGCAAAATATATCATCAATGCTTTTTAATATTCATTATGTTAATAAAATTTATAGACGTCATTGGTTTGGACTGAGCAGAAGCACTAGGCCCAGCAGACCAAACCAAAGTGGAGTTATGTGCATGCTGAAGTTCCACCCCATCAAGCCAAAAGTAAATTGTTTATCTGACCTTCCGAGAAATCAGGAGAGAGACAGATAACAGCCTAATCCCCAAAAGAGCCAGCTTTAGCCAGCATGATGAGGAAAGTGCCCTCTGCTTTTACCTTCACAAGGAAAGCAGCTTTGAAACAACCACTCTGATTTTTCGTTGTGTTTCTGCTTTCTTCAGCCCTTTTCTGTCTATAAAACCTGCTCAACCCATTGGAACACTTATTCTGTTTTATAAAATAAGATGTTGCCTCATTCTAGAATCACAAATAAAATCCAACTAAGATCATTAAGCTGAATTTGTTGTTATTTTGTCTTTTGACAATTACATGTTAAGATAATAATATTTCGGATATATTGGGTTAATCCTGTATGTTATTACAATTAATTTATCTAATTTGTTTAATTTGTTTTACTTTTTTAATGTGACTACTAGAAAACTTAAAATTATGTATATGGATTGCCTTATATTTCTTTTGAACATCTCTGGGCTGGAGAATTTGGACTTCTTTAAAAGGCAACAGAGAGTCGTAGAGGAGTTTTAAATGGATGTGGTCTTCTTCCAGTAAAGATCATCCTGGTTCCTTGTGGAGTTTGCTGAACCAGGCCAGAGGAGGAAAACTGTTGAGAGTCCAGGCCAGAGGAATGTGGGACCGAATATAAGGCAGCAGAGCTGGGGATGAAGAAGGAGAAAGCAGAATGGAAAGTGGACAGAGACAGATCGAGGATGGTGCCCAGGTTTCTGGCTTGGGCCACTGTCTAGCTAGGAGTGGTAATAACAGGGATTAAAGTACAGGAGGGATGAAGATTTCCAGGGGAAAGGTAATGAGTTCAGTTTCCAATATGGTGAGTCTGAGGTGTGAGGGGAACATGCAGGCGTCCAACAGGCAGCTGAGCCCAGGAGTCTGGAAGCCTATGGATTCCATCTTAAAAATATATTTCAAATCAGCCGTTTCCTACCATTTCTATGGCTACCACCCAAGTCCCAGCCACCATAATCTCTTATCTGAAGAATTGCCATAGCAGTTGTTCAGATTGCGGGTCTCCTTGCTAAAGCATTTGCCATGTCTCTCAGTGTGGCAGCCTGAGGAATCTTGTCAAAAGTCACATCAGCATGTCTCCCCCTTGCAATCTTCTGATGAATCCTATCACACTCAGGGTTCATGCCACTCTGTACAGAGACCTAAGGCTCTATGCAACCTGGCTTCTCCTACTCTTTGAGTTCCCATTACTGAGAGAGACTCAGTGCCTCTGCTCCAAAGACATTGGTCTCCTCACAAATCCTAGAACTTGTCAGGAACCCTCCTGCCTCAGAGCCTTGGCATCTGGTACCCTGCCTCCAAAGCCCTTTCCTTAGATTAAGTTGACTCCCTCACCCCCTTCAGGCCTTTACCCAACGGTCCCTTCTTTGTGAAGCCTCCCTGTTCATTCATCTAAAATGACACCCCTTACTCTTTCCTTCCCTTCTTTATCTTTTTATTAGCTCTCACCACTATTCATCATACATGTTACTTATCATGTTTAATGTTTGTCTCTGTCACTAGAATGTAAGCTCTATGCATCAAAGATTTTGTCTTTTTTATTTTCCATTGCAACTCCTGTGTCTAATAGTAGGTACTGGATTAATATTTGTTAAATGAACAGATGAACAGCAGCATATCAGTGGGTAAGCACATAGATCCTAGAAACAGACCTGCTATTAACATACATCCCAACTCTGCCACTCATCATTGTGACTGTGGGCTGATAATATTTAACATCTCCAAGTTTTCATTTTCTCATCTATGAGGTGAAGAGATTAATAGTAACTTCCACAAAAGATTGTTGTTAAGATTCATTTATTCAATATATTTGGAACCCCTACCAAGCGCCACGAGGTGTACTTAATGGGGATTAAATGAGATATTGTATATAAGACTTTGGTGCTGGGTCTGGTATATTGTAAGCCCTCAGTAAATGCTTACATTCACTCAGTAAATGCTTACGAAATTCACATGTTGAAAATGTAATTCCAAGTGCAACAGTGTTGACAGGTGGGGCCTTTAAGAGGTGATTAATGAATGAATTAATGTTGTTAATGGATAGATTAATGGGTCCTCATGAATGATTAATTGCATCATCAATAACAAATCTCATGCATTTGTTATTGCAAGAGAGGAAGTGTTATAAAAATGAGTTCAGTCTTTTCGTGTGTGCTCTTGCCCTTTCCTCTTTCATCATGGGAGGATGCGCAAAAAGGCCCTCACCAGACAACAGCCCCTTGACCTTAGACTTCCCAGCCTCCAGAACTATAAGAAATAAATTTTTTAATTTATAAATTTAGCCAGGTGTGGTGGTGCATGCTTGCAGTCCCAACTACTTGGGAGGCTGAGGCAGGAAGATCCCTTGAACCCAGGAGGTGGAGGCTGCAGTGAGCTGAGATCACGCCACTGCACTCCAGCCTGGGTGAGAGTGAGACTCTGTCTCAAAAAAAGTAAAATAAAATAAAATAAATAAATTACCCAGTCTGTGGTATTCTGTTATAGCAACACAAAACAAACTAAGACACTGAGTATTAGCAGGAGGAGGAGGATGAGGAGGGGTATCTGGCAGTCAGGAGAGGGGGCTGCTGTGAGCTGCTGATTTGGAATGAGCAAGATTAAAAGAGGCTGAGCTGACCCAGGGAGAGCAAGCAGAATGGGCAGCGAGAAGTGTGAACTGTGCCGACCCTGCAGGGATGCAGCTGTGATGGGGAGCTGGGAAGCAAGCTGGACTTTCAAGCCTGGTTAGGGGGTGGAAGGGGAATTCTGGTGTCATCATCAGCATATGAATCAGGCCTCCAGTGCCAGAGTCATGAAGTAGAGCAAATACCTCCCCAAAGCCACAAGTCATTACTCCTGCAACACTGTGGGGCCCCCTGCAAGGTGCAAGATGCGATGAGAAGAACATAACATCACAGGATCATGCCTGCCTCAGACTGGATTAGGGTTGGACTCTGGAGTCCCAAGCCTCACTACTTGAGAACCCCTTGTGAAGAAGCTAGAGCCTCATTCTGGGAAGCAGTGGATAAAGGCTCCTCACCACCTTTTAGCGAGGAGTAAGCTAGGGCTCTGTGGAGGCAGAGGTCCAAGGGCTGCCGCATCTGTGCGGGTCTCAGATGGTGCAGAGATGGAGGTCGGGGTTCCGGGAGGTCCCAGGTCAGGCAGGATGCAAGTATGGAAGACAGGAGGCCTTGCCCTTCCCCACTGGCTCCAGCATGGCTGTGGCCTTGCTGCCCTGGGCTGTGCCTTGCCTGGGTCTTCCTGAAAGATTTTTCTGGAAGACTTCCCAGGGGCCTCAGCCACAGGACAGAAAGTTTAGAAGCCCCCTACCCCACCCTGGCTCCAGGCCCCAGGATAAGGAAGGCCTGGACAGTTATTTCAATGGCACGAGCCCCTCAGGCACTTTGGTTGCTCTGGTGTCCAGAAGCTGTTTCTTCTCAGAAGCTTTGCTGGTGCCAGTGTCCTGAACATGAAGCCTCCAGTATTTTATTGGAATGAACAGGTCAAAGTAGACCTGAGAAGTCATACCTGTAGAGTAGCCACTTGCTTTCCAGAGCTTAGTGCTCAGTACCCCCACAACCCCATCAATAATATACTGGCGGTCCTCAACTTAAGATGGTTTGACATACGATTTTCCTTTATCAACTTTGCAATGGTGCTAAAGCCATGTGCATTGGCTCCTCAGCTTATGACGAGCTATGTTTGGATGAACCCAACATAAGTCAAAGAGCGTCTGTAGATTACATAAGAGACACATGCAGTTCAACACATAATCACAAAGTGAACTCCTATGTAAACACCACGTAGGTCGTGATGGGGACCACGGCCAGCATCCCAGAATCTCTCCCACATATTTTGCTGATTTCAATCCTTTGCCTCCCCTAAAGCAACCTACTATTCTGACTTTTGGGACAATTATTTCCATGCTGCTTTTTACAAAGCAACATGGTACAGTGGTGAAGGACACGGAATCTGTAGCCAGAAGACATTGATTCACATCTTGGTTCCCTACTCACCAGCTATATATCCTTGGGCAAACTGCTTCATCCCTCTGTGCTGTTTCTTCATCTGTGATATAAGGATAATGAGAAGATGTAAGCTGATAAGGTTGTTTAAAAGATTAAGTATGGCGAATATATATGAAGTGCTATGAACAGTGCCATAGATACAATTGCTGCTCTTTATAGTAAAGCACCTACGTATACATCTCACAATAAATATGGTCTAGTGTGCTAGTTTTGGGACTCTGTATTAAAGGAATCATACTATAAAACAATCAAATAAGCAAACAGACAGACAGACAACACCTGTGTGTTGAAAGCAGCCATGACTATGGAAAGGAGAGAAGGATGCACCAGTTGCTGAAGTCCTGGAAAGAGAAGCCTGTCCTGGTGGACAGGGCAGTGAGGCAAGGATGCAGAGGTGGCACCAAGAGAAGATGGGCATCTCAGCAGAAGAGTGCAACTGACAGAACCCTGCCTGAGTCAAGGAGTGGAATGGCCTCTGCGGAGTACAGCCCCCTGTGCCCTCCTTTCCCACCGACCTGCAACCAGGCAGACTGTGGTTAGGAGGAGGCAGAAGTCTGGGAGGCCGGCTGCAGACTTGAGGTAACAGGAGGGGAGTCTTCCCGGGTAAGTAGAATCTCCACATTAGATGAGGTAGGAAACCTCTTGGTTAAGAGAATGGCATTGGGACTTTCCCCAAACCGAGCTGGAGCCCCTTCTATCTGGAAACAGATAGAAGACGTTTCTCACAGATAGCTCACAATGTCCCTCTTGTCTGAAATGATTGATTTTAATCATACAAATAATTGATGGAAAATACAGAAGGTGAAAAGGAAGAACAAAATCTGCTCATAGTCTTATCCTATCGCATCCATTGTGTCGGTTGGGGTGTGTTTCCTCCCAGCCTTTTTATTCATAAATGAAACTCTAAATTCAATTCTTTTTTGATTTTTAATTGAATTCAGATTAAATTGAGCCAGGGGGAAAGGGTATCAAGATTTTGCTCCTGAAATAATAACTCTACTGCTGTATTCAAACTATGGGATAGACAATTTTAAAAACAACAACAACATATATTTATAGAATGCTTATTATATGCTAGACACTCTGTTCTAAATCTTTCACAGGAATTTTTTTTAATTGATACCATAATTAATAAGGGTTAACCATAAGTTACTGTTATCCCCACTTTGCAGGATGAAGGGCAAACCATGAAAGGAAAGATGGGAGCTAGAATACAGCTTCAGTGTATTCTAGCAGTGAGTATGATTTTACGGTGTATACTAACCATCTACAACAGGCTGAGATGAGACTGCATTTCAGTTAAAGCGACAGTTTGTGAAAAGGAAAAGCTTTTTCCTGTAACCCTCCCTCCGCTTCCTTCCCCGTGCTGTGTGGACCACTTCTCCCTTCTGCCCCCTGGTTGTATTACTTCATCTAAGCAGGGTATTTCCAGCCCTGACTGCTAGACTTGACTGCTGTAGGCAGTTGTGCTGACGATAATGTTAGAGTACAGCCTAGACCGTGTTCGGAGCTGTGTGGACCTCTTGCTTGGAAAGCAACAGTCCTGCGCTTAGGAAACCCAAAGCGCCCGACTCCCAGCTGTGTTCTCTATATGAGTAGAGTTGAGTTGAAAATGTCAAGTTATTTAACAAATTCATATTAAATACTTGGAGGTAGCAAATACTTCAATGAAGTTACATGTTTTTCTTTTGGAGTTATGTATTTCCCTTCTGCTAATGTTCATTGAACACTTATTCTACTCTAGACTTTGTGCCACGAGCTTTCTGTGGGTCTGCCCATTTGGTCTTCACAATGCCCTCAGCTGAGGTTCCCCCCACCCTTTTTTTTTTTTTGAGGCAGGGTCTCATTCTGCCACTCAGGCGCTAGAGTGCAGTGGTGTGATCATGGCCCTCTACAGCCTTGACCTCCCTGGGCTCCGATAGTCCTCCCGCCTTCAGCCTCCTGAGCAGATGGGACTATAGGTGCATGCCACCACCCCCAGCTAAAATTTGTATTTTTTTTTTGTTAGAGATGGGGTCTTGCTGTGTTGCCCATGCTGGTCTTGAATTCCTGGGCTCAAGCAATCTGCCTGCCTCGGCTTCCTAAGGTGCTGGGATTACGGATATGGGCCACCCACTGCATCCAGCCTGTGGTTCACTTATGATTTCTGCTTTATAACAGGGGAAGTGGAGGAGGCGTGGTAGGGAGCCCATGCTCACATGGCCAGCAAGTGAAGGAGGCCTGGCAAAGGCCACACTCTTGGTCTGTCACCCTGCTGCTTCTCCTCACTTCCTTGTGTAACAACTCCTTCATCAATAGGCTGTGTGACTGCACATGCCGCTGCACCTCTGTGGCTTTCAGTTTCCGTATTTGTAAGTGTTTGCACTAGATGCTTCCCAAGGCCAAGGTCTGTGGGTCTGAGTGCTCTGCATTCCCTGATCAACTTCACTTCATTGAGGGCCTCCCATGTACATAGCCCAGTTGTGGGCACTTGGGAGATCCAGGAGAAGTGACATCATGGCCTCTGGCTCCTCAGGGAATTTAGAATCTACTTGAGGACATGATTGGTGGCACAATACAGCGAATTATTAATTTCTCAATGCGTGATTCAGACTAGAGTGTAAGGGTTCTGGAAAGGCAATTGAATGAGTCTTGCCTAGTGGAAAAATGGATCATCCTAAAGGGAGAGCAAATCCTCCTTAACATTTGCTAAAAATTGCTTCTCTGTTAGGCAAGAGCCAGATGCACTTGAGCACGTCATCATCATCTGACTCCCAGTCCACCCCAACCCCCAGCCCGGGAGCCCTGGGAAGCTGGCGGATGTGCAACGTTTCAATGAGACCGTGAAACTTTGGAGGGCGTGTTGGTTTTTTCCTCCACATTATACACTTCTTTATGTTGAAACATTTTCTCCACAAGGCTGCATGGAAAGAAGAAGATGTATGTTGACGAAGCAGAGCTCAGGGAAACAGAGAATTAGTTGGGATTGTGCAAAAATCACTTTGTGAATCAGAGGATGGAGACGCCTCATATGCTGAGGCTGAATTCCTTCAATCCTAAAGAAGTGGTTGGGAGCAGAGCACAGTTTGGATGGGTTTGCAGCTATGATACCAGGGAACAGAACTGCTGGACTCCATACTCTAGCCAGTTTAAACCAGCATTGAAATCTAGAGTGTACTTTAAATTTTCAGCTTGGGTTTGCTAAATGAACTAAAGAGTGAGTCTTAGGTTGTTTTTGCCTTACTCTTGTGGCATCTCAGAGCCTGTAGAGAGTTGGTGTTTCTCCCAGTAGTCTTGGTCTGCCATCCTCTGTCTTGCCCTCTTGGTATTTCCTAGGATTCTGTGCCAGCCCTGTTGCTCATTCTAACCTTGCAAGGGGCAGTAGCATCCATTTCCAAGGTTCCAATGTTCAAGAACAGGCTGCTGACTCTCCCTCCAAAGGTCCAGTTGAGAATTGACTTATAAGCTCTGAATCCATGTATGTGGCTGCCTTCTAGGCATCTTCACTAGCAGTCCCACAGGTACCTACTTCTCCACTAAACTCCCCAAACCTGCTTCTCCTTCTACACCTCCTAACTCAGGGAATGGCACCATCACTCATGCTCACCATCCCCTGTGTCCAAACAGTCAGCAGCTCCCACCCCTATGTCTTTCCAGTCTGTGTGGTACCTCGGTTCTGGCCCAAGCATCTTTGTCCTCCAGCAGTCCTCACATAGGTCTGCCTTCCTTCCAGAGTTGCTCTCCTAGAACCCATTCACAAAAGCAGCTAGAGGGCTTCTATGACACAAATAGGAAGTGCACCCCCCATCCCCAACACCACTTAAAACTGCTTGAAGACTGCCAATTGCTTTGGGGATTTAGCCTACACTCCTCATTTTCAGGTTGCACCCTGCTTATCACTCCAGTGGGCTCTACGTGTGGGTTTCATGGAACTCTCCCTCTAGGGATGTGTATTATCTGACAAGATCAAGGTATGGGAGAGGTGAAGGTGTTTGATGGGAATTACCCATCCCTCCCACCATCTCCTTCTACCATATTCTCAAACTCAGAACGTCCCAACAGAATTCAGCATGCTGTTTCTCATGCTGGTGCATCAGAACAATGTCTCACAAATCAGCAAGAAGACAAACCACCTAAGATACCCACGGACGATCACCAGGGAAAAAGACAGAGCCTTTCCCGCCCTTCCTGGCCAGAGCTGACTGTTCCCCTGTTAGTCCCTCAGTG
Source organism: Macaca fascicularis (assembly GCF_037993035.2). Classification (NCBI taxonomy): domain Eukaryota; kingdom Metazoa; phylum Chordata; class Mammalia; order Primates; family Cercopithecidae; genus Macaca; species Macaca fascicularis. The sequence goes on from NC_088375.1 coordinate 139,696,777, forward strand.
AACTTTGCCTGAAACTCCCTTATAATACTTTGCACTATATGACATGTATTTATTAGTTTATCTCTTTCTTTAAACAACCGTCAATTTGGTTCATCTGTCTGTATCTTCTATGTGTCTTCTACACAGCACATATCTGCTATGCATAGGGTGGGCTGAGGAGGTTCTCTGTATATGAATGTGAAATTATTACATCACAATATTATACCTTTTCTCCCATTAGTTAGGAGCATTTATTTCATTAAAATGGCTTGTTCTGAAAATATTCCCCGATATTACCAAGGTTTAATGTCCTTAATAAGCAATCTGTTCTTATTAACCAATAAGAAAAAGACAAATTCCCTAAGAAAAAATTGACCAAAGACATTGGATTCTTCCTTGTCTCCCATGTAAACAATAAAAGCTGCAGGTTATGGGAAACAGGTACTCTGATGTACCATTGGTGACAGTATAAATTTGTAGACCCTTTTGAGGGCCATTAAGCAATAATAATTCCAAATTTAGAACTTGGTTAATCTCTGACCCAGCAATTCCTGGAACTTGCAGAGATTTGTCCTACAGGAATAGTCAGATAAAGACACCACATTCATGTAAAAGAATATTAATTGCAGGTTGGGCACGGTGGCTCATGCCAGCACTTTGGGAGGCCAAGGCGAGAGGATCACCTGAGGGCGGGAGTCCGAGACCAGCCTGACAAACTTGGAGAAATGCCGTCTCTACGAAAAATAACAAAATTAGCCAGGCATGGTGGTGGATGCCTGTAATCCCAGCTACTTGGGAGGCTGAGGCAGGATAATTGCTTGAACCCGGGAGGCAGAGTTGGTTGTGGTGAGCCAAGATCGTGCTATTGCACTCCAGCCTGGACAAGAGCAAAAGTCCATCTCAAAAAATATATATATATATGTGTGTGTGTGTGTGTGTGTGTGTGTGTGTGTGTGTGTGTGTATGTATGTATATATATGTATATATGTATGTGTGTGTATATATATATAGCAACACTATCAATAATAGTTAAAATGCAAATAATTCAAACTTTCATCAGTATTGGTGCAGCCATATGACAGAATATTATGCAATTGTTAAAAGAAAAAAAAGCAAATCCCAAGAGATCTATGTTTTTACAAGGAATGATGTCCACAATATGTTAAGTGAAAGAGGTAGATTGTAAAGCCTTTTATCTATCTGCTCATCCATCCTTCCTTTTATTCTTTTATTTGACAAAAGAGGTGAAAACATATATATATATATATCTCAGACCACTAACAGTTTTATCACCAGATTATCACTGGATCAATTTAGACTTATAAGCTCTGAATTCCACATTCTGCTTCATATTTTGGATATTTTACAAGGAGATATTATACTTGTAGCAACAGCAAAACCAATAAATACTGCCAATCTGAGAGACAGTTTTTCTTCTTGCTTATTAAAGGAGCAATTTGAGAGACTTGCCTCTGCTAGCATGTGAGAAACTGGCTGCCACACGGGGTAATTTCTGAGGGACCTTGGCTTGGTGGTTTAGCTCCTGATGGCAGGTGTCACATCGCATGGATTAGTGCTGCATTTTTACTCCAGTTTTCTACTTACTCTTTAGAAACCACAAGACAACATTTCACAATCTATTTCCACCCAGCAAACAGGAAAAAATTATGCTCAGTTTTCAACTATCAATGGAAAAGAATTGTTTGCATAAATGAAATCTACAAATAATAGACACTTTATCCATTCATTTTTATCTCTTCCACCTACATTTCTCTCAACCATTCTTTTTCACTTGTTACCAAGACCAAAATAAACTGATTTACAATTTCTCTTTCACTCATCCTCAATGTGCCCTAGGCCTGACGTGTTCTTAGAGAACCCCCTCTGGTTCCTATTGGTCAATGGTTTATTTTTAGCCAGATCACAACAGGTTAATTAATACAAGCTTACGGTTTTTCTTGGTATTGATGGCGTGCTCATTGGACTATGGCTAATGGAATTTCATCTTTTTCCTTTCTTAGGAAACTGAAAGTACAGCGTACTTTGTCTACCATATTGGTGACTTTATGTTGATTGAACCTGTTAAGATGGAAGGGGCAACAACTCTGGATACCTGTTAGGATTCATGTTCTTCAGAGGGTGGGAGATAAACCCTTTAGGGCTAAAAGTCTGCATGACCTCATCAAGCAAGCCACCTACACCACCAGAAGTACTTGCTGGGTGTGGGGGGAATCTAGAAAGAGTGGCAGAGCAGGGAGATGATGAATATCAGCCACAGCCAAGGTACCACTGCAAAGGTTTGTGTTACAAGTTTAGGTAAAAGAAGATTAATTGCGACATTGTTAATAATAGCTCAAATGCAAGTAAGTCAAACTTTCATCAGTAGTGGCTTGGTTAAATGAATACTAATAAATCAGTGACTTAGTTAAATAAATCATGGTATGCAGCCATACCATAGAATATTATGCAATTGTTAAAAGAAAAAAGCAAATCCCTAGAGATCTAAGTTTGATCCCTAGAAATTGAATAAGTTTGACTTACTTGCATTTTAGCTATTATTAATGTTACAATTAACATTCTTTATATTCTTTTTTTTTGAAATGGAGTCTTGCTCTGTCACCCAGGCTGAAGTGCAGTGGTGTGATCTTGGCTCACTGCAACCTCCACCTCCCAGATTCAAACAATCCTCCCACTTCAGCCTCTTGAGTAGCTGGGATTACAGGGGCATGCCACCACACCCAGATAATTTTTATATTTTTAGTAGTGACAGGGTTTCACTACCTTGGCCAGGCTGGTCTCGAACTCCTGACCTAAGGTGATCTGCCTTCCTTGGCCTCCCAAAGTGCTGGAATTACAGGCGTGAGCCACTGTGCCTGGCACAATTAATATTCTTTTATATAAACTTGTGTGAATGGTTTACATAAACTTGTGTGCGAAGAGATGTATCTTGTCTCACTAACTCTTATCTTGTTAGTTTCCCCCGAGAAACTGTGAGTGTCCACCCTCTTGAAGGCGCAATGGCAGGATGAAGTTCACAGAACGGAAGATGTGAGCTAGTCTGAGTGATGCAAGGGGTGGTCTTGGGTGGGCTCAGTTCCTGCTCCCTCAGAGGCCTTTGGATCTATTTTGGCTGTTACTGTGAACTCCACCAGTGCCTTTTGGTGCTTTTGCTTCGAACAGCCCCATACCTGTGACTCTCTTTGGAAGACTGCCATCTGGTTTCTACACTGCTTTGCCCACAGGTGCAGAGCCCAAACATGCCAGGAAGTTTCCATCTGTTTAGGGCATCCCTTAGCCAGAGACCAACAGTTTAACACCACAAAGCCCAGCTCCCTTGTCTCCATGGGGACAAACTCAGAAATCTCACACGCTCCCTTGTGAGACCTGCCTGCAGTTGCACCTTTGCTTGGCTTCTTCTCAGTCCCCTGCCTACTTACCCCATTCCCGTACCAGACCCATTTCTTTGGGAGCTTGTCTTTACTAAGTCACTTGCATAGGAACCTTCCTCTCAGGATCCACTACTGGGCAATCCTCACAAATAACAGACAGATGATAATAGGTGGCATTCACTGAGTTTGACCATGTTTCAGGCACTGTGATAAGAGCTTTTTACATGCCCTGGTCCACTTAGTCCTCCAGAATTCCATCAGGCAAAGTAGGGCAATTATAACCTCTTGGCATAGTTGAGACTTGGGACTGCAGGCCCTGGAGCCTGACTGCCTGCGGTCAAATTTCAGTTCTCCTAGCTACTAGCTGTGTGGCCCTCGTCAAGTCACTTACTTTCCTCACCTGTAAAATGGGGATAATAATAGAATCTACTTCATTGGTTTGCTATGATAAGTTAAAGTGAGCAAGGCGTTGAAATGCTCTGTAGGTATTTCCTAAATGAACAAATACTTCACATAGCAGGCTATGGAGGTTTACAAAGATGAAAGTCAGGCATGGTGTAATCTCAGCACTTTGGAAAGTCAGTGTGAGAGGATCGCTTGAGCCCAGGAGTTCAAGATCAGCCTGGGCAACATAGAAAGGCCTCATCTTTACAAAAAATAAAAATGAATTAGCTGGGCATGGTGGGGTGTGCCTATGGTCCCGGCTACTCAGGAGGTCGAGGCTGCAGTGAGCTGTGATCATTCCAGCCTGGGCAACAGAGCAAGACTCTGTCTCAAAAAAAAAAAAAAAAAAAAAAAAAAAACTAACTTGCTCTAGTTCACCTAGCTAAAGTTGGCACAGTTGGGGCTGAAATCCAGGTCTGTAAGATTTCAAAGCCTAATTTCTTAGCCATGATTCTATGCTACTTATGGTCAGTACCACTGCCCCTTCCTGGGCCTTCATACCTTTCAAAAGGACCGGTTTTCTCCAGGCCCCCTCCCATTGCTGGCTTGCCTTTGGGAGCATCAGTCACGTCTCAGCAGAGGGAGACTGGGCCTCCCTGCACTGCCCTGGGACGGAGGCAGCTCTCTGTGCTGCTGGATCCTGCCTTGTCCTGGAGGGGCCACCACATATTCATTCTTAAGGGGACCTCTCCGCAGGCTATATTTTCTCCATTTCATCAGCTCACTCCCTGCCAGCAACCCACCAGAAAAGCAGAGAGAGAATTTCTTTTGCTACCCAAGTAATATAGGTTATGAGTACATCTTTTCTAAATCAAAAATTTTATTCTCTATTTTCTCAATTGCAGAGGTAAGTGGTAAATGGGATAATAATTAAAAACATATGGAAACATGTGAGGAGGAAAGGAAGTGAAAAAACTCTCACTTGCTGCCCATGTGGCTTTTCTGAGTTTTTTAAATCCACCCTGGCCTTGACTCACTGGGGCCATCATGGGGCTTTGGGATGACACACCTGGCAGGCCTGGCCAATGTCCTTATAAGGCAGCCGCTCTGCAGGGTGTCAGCTGCTTCTCTGGCCTGCGTGTCAGTCGGGCGATGAAGCAACACCCCTGAACTGGGAAGGGCGGGGAGCAGTTTGCTCCTGATTCTCCATAGCCCCACTCGGGCAGCCCTACTTCCTTTTTGGTCGGGTTGAAAGTAAAAAAATTGAACTCTAGGAGAACAGAGAGAATAAGGCCACTTATTTCCTTATTACTCATATAGAAATATGTATTGGGCAGCTGCTATGTGCCAGGCATTTTAATCTCACCAGCTCACTCTCTACAAGAAAGGGAAGAGATTCAATTGTAGTGCTCAGATCGAACCATGCAGTTTCTCTCGTGTATGTGTGTGTGTGTCTGTGTGTATGTGTGTGTGTGTATGTGTGTAGGCCAAGGGGGCAGGGGGTGTCTTAAGGTCTCTTCAGGCCCTGGACTTGGGAACAGCAGTAGAATGAAGAAGGGACATTTAGCATTTAATGTCATACTTACCAATGTACCAATCATCGTGGTTTACATAAATCATCTCATTTAATCCTCAGGGACTAAACACCTACTATGAAGTAGGTGTCAGGGGCTAAAGCAGAATTTCCCTGAAATGTCTACCTAGGTTTATCTTGCTTTTCCTCAGATCCCAAAGTCAGCCAGCATGAGGCCCATTGGGTTATTGACATCTTAACCTCAAAGGGTGTTTTCTGTTTCAACCTTAATACTTACAGCTCAGATCAGTCACTAAGATTTGCTTCCAGTTCAGATTCTCAAATAAACTGTCCTGGCCAATGGCAAATTCTTGACTCCCTGGGCTGGTCTGTCCCCTCCCAGAATGCCCACAGCCAGCCACCAAATATTCTGGATCCCTGAGAATTTGCCCTCTCTATCCCCTCACCTCACCTGTCTTGAGATAATCTAACCTCTGGGCTCCTAGGTCATGGCCCCACTCCACCTCCCTCAGTTTGTCTGCTCAGGACTCAGCTGCTCTGCTGGATGAAGGAGCCAAGACCTAGTTGATGCCCATGGTTTCCAAAGAATCTTACCTTGTTAGAAGAAGGAGTGCTGCAGACTCGAACCACTTTAGGACTCAGTCTAGATTGAGTTTCCTGTGCTATGTTCTTGCCTATTTCCTCTTTCACAGTCCTCAGCATGCGTTTCTGTCTTGGACAGGCAGGAGACAATTCCACTGGAAGAGCCGGAAGCATACTGAGATGGCTTCTCTGCGTTTGAAATGTCAGCCACCCTCTCCTCTCCAAGTTTTCCCCAGCCTCATCTCTTTCCATCTTCTCCTTGCTTCCTCCATTCTGGCCACATCAGTCTCCTTTCTACTCCTTAAGCCAAAGTCTAGGGTTGCCAGATAAAATACGGGATTCCAAGTTAAATTTGAATTTCAGATAAACAACACGTAATTATTTTAGTATAAGTATTGTAATTGGTTGAATGTGTGTCTCCTCCAGAATTCATGTTGAAACTTAATTTCTAATGTAATAGCATTAAGGAGTGAGTCCTCTAGGTCAGTGGTCCCCAGCCTTTTTAGCACCAGGGACCAGTTTTGTGGAAGACAATTTTTCAACAGGTTGGAAGGGTGGGGATGGTTTGGGGATGAAACTGTTACATGCTAGATCATCAGGCATTAGTTAAATTCTCATAAGGAGTGCACAACCTAGATCCCTCGCATGCGCAGTTCCAATAGGGTTCCCACTCCTATGAGAATCTAATGCTGCTGCTGATCTGACAGAGTGGAGCTCAGGCCGTAATGCGAGGGATGGGGAGTGGCTGTAAATACAGATGAAGCTTCGCTTGCTTGCTCGCCCCCCTTGCGTGGCCTGGTTCCTAACAGGACACCAACCTGTATCGGTTGGTGGTCCAGGGCTTGGGACCCCTGCTTTAGGTGATTAAATAATGAGGGTGGAGCCCTCATGGATGGGACTGGGGCCTTAGAGAAGGGCTTGAGAGAGTGGGTTTGCTCTTCTGTTCTGTGAGACACACTGTTCCTCACCTGCAGGGGACTCAGTAGCAAGGTTCCATCTTGGAAGCAGAGACTGGGCCCTCACTGGACACCAAACCCAGCTAATTTCTGTTCTTTATAGATGACCCAGTCTGTGGTTTTGTGTTATAGCAGCACACATGGTTAGACTAAGACAAGTATGTTCCAAATGTTGAATGGGACATATACTAACCAATCCCTTTTCTAGTTCATCTCCTCTTCTTTCTCATCCTCCTCCTCCTCTTTGTTAACCCTGCAAGTCTAGGCTGAGCTCATTCCCACACTAGGGATGTTCCTTCTCTGACAATGACATGATTTTCTCCTCCCTCGACTCTGGCCTCTGCCCAAATGCCTTTTCTTCAGGGAGGCCTTCCCTGATCTCACATCTCAGATGGCAGCCCCCATCACTCCCCATTCCCCTTCCTCTTGTCTTATTTCCCTCACGGCTTTATCCTGCCTGACTTTACCTTGTTTGTGTTTGTTTGTTTGTCCTCCACTAGCATGGACTCTTCAGCAAGGCAGGGATTCACGTCTGTTTTGTTCACTGCCATTTCCCTAGTGGCTCATAGGACCTGGAATAAAATAGGCATCCGAAAACTATTTGTCGAATGAATGAATTATTCTGTGAGATGAAGGCAGAAGAATTTGGAGTTTCCAGGTCAGCCCAAGAAAGAGAATGTTGGAGTAGAAGGCTATTAAATTACTGGGGGAAGAGAGGAAGGACAATGGTAAAGGAGAGAGCGAGACAGACAAAGAGACAAGCTGCTTTCTGAGACCTTTCTGAGTCTGAAGGTATGGGAGCTCAGAAATATAGGCCTCTACACGGGCTGCTAGATCTCAAAGGAGACGCGTACAATGTAGAGTTTCAAAGCATGGGCTTTGATAACCCGGACTCAACATTTGTAAAGCACCTAACAAAACATCTGACACTTGGCAAGTGCCTATCGGAAGGCAGCTGTGAGTACATCTCATTGACAACCACACTCCTGATGATGAAATTCACACTCATCCATTGCCTCTTTGATTTTAGCTGACTTGCAGCTGATGGCGATTTTTCAAAAGCAAACAAAACAATGTTTTTTTTTTGTTTTGCTTTTAAATTGTCACAGGAGGGTTAGGGTGCCCACATGGTGATTAAAATATGTCAAGCCAAGTACACTGTGAGCCATGTGACTCCCAAGCTGGCCTCATCGAGCGAGGATTCAAATTCAGCCACAGCGCAGGGATAAGTCACTACACTCAGGGGCCTTTGAGGTTTCTAGAATATAGTTGAAGCTGCAAGTGTTGAACCCAGGGGTGTCAAGGGCCCATGTCTCTGAGCACACGGGACAGGGTGTAGTTGTTAGTGCTGAAGCCAGTCCTGCATGACGTTTGCTAGCTCTGTGATACACAGCCTCACCTTTAGACCTCACATTCTTCCTGTGGAAAATGGGATGACAATTCCTGCTCTGCCTTTCTTACAGGTTTGGATGACCATAAAATGAAATAGGGTATGACAAAGAGCTTTGGCAACCGTGAACTACTATATAAAGCCCAGGATCGTCATGATGTCATCAGCATTGTCTGCAGGGATGGTCTTGGCTGGCTGACTTTGGGTCGCCAACCCCATGGACATCTTGATGTCCTCCACACCCTCTTCCCGGCGCCAGGGTAAAATACCAATCAGTGATGTGTCCCTGTGGGGCTCAAATGACACAAGATGATCACCCTCTGGAGCTCTAGCTCTGTATCCTCGGGTCAGGCCAGCAAGTGCTGCCAGATATGCACCTCCCAGTCCAGCAGCCACTGCAAAGGCAGGAAATTAGCACCAGCTCTGAGTAAACATCTCTGTTCTTTAACTCAACACTTTGCTATGTTAGTAATTGGCTACGTTTTTCCAAGACTAGACACTACACATGACAAGTCCCACGATCCCCAGCACCAGTGAGACAGTCACAGCCTGGGCAGGCTCCAGCCCCTCTCCTGGCCCAGCCTCAGCAGTTCTGGCGAGTTCTTAGATGGCAGCACTGTCCCAGAGCCAAATGATGCACCCTCAGACAGACAGGCAAGGGACAGGATGCACTGGTGTCCATGGCCTTGGCCCACGATAGCCTGCAAAGCCAGTTGCCCCTGAGAAGCAACTTTTCTTTCTCTCATTTGGATGTTGATTGGCCAGAGCTGTCCTCAAACTGCAGCAGGCAGTATCCTTGCCTTAGGATCTGCAATTTCATGCATTTATCAGACAAATATGAACCAAGTGACTGCTATGTACTAGGTGCTCAGAATGCATCAGTAAACAAAACAGACTTGAGTTTCCCTTCCTTCATGGAACTTACGTTCTAGTGGTGGGAGGGGGACAGAAAACAATAAATAACTAGATTATGAATTGTGTTAGCAGATGATAACTGGTGTGGGAACTTAGCAGGTAGAAGGCAACACAGGGTTGAAGAAGCCGGGGATTCCACCTTGACTAGGTTGCTCAGGGCAGGCCCCACTGAGAAACCACCACTTGGATGAAGGAGGTGAGCACCTGGGGGAAGAGCCTTCCAGGCAGAGGGAAGAGCCAATGCCAGGGCCCTAATGCCGTGGCCACTGCCTGGTATGTCCAAAGAACAAGGAGACCCATGCCAGTGGCTTCAGCTGAGTGAACCAGGGATGTAGAAATGTGTAGAGGGCGGTTCTGGGAGGTGGCAGCAGGAGAAAAGGGGCTCAAAATCAGCTGGTGGTACCATCTCAGTTTGGTTTGTGGACCTTGAAGCCTATAGAATTTGGGGGCACTTTCTTTAAGAAAAGAATGTAAAATTACAAATACGAAATTAGGTACAGGGCTTTGAAAAGGCAAGCGAGGGTCCCTGAAACCTATGTTCCTTCGCTTCCCTCTAGTGGAGCCCTGGACCTGAGGACTGTGCTGGGAGGGTCCCACTCACCGCAGAGCCTCCTTCCCTCCCTCCTTACGTTGCCCTTCTGTGACTTCTTTCCTCCCTTCAGACTTCCTGTAACAGTCATCTCAACCAGAGTTTGCACAGAGCAACATGGGGACAGAGAGAGGAGCTGAGGGACCGCAGTGAGGCCCAGCCCAGGCCCACATTCATCAGCCTCCAGCCCTCAGGGAAAATGCGGACAGTGGGGTGGCCGGGAAGTTCCTCCTGGGAGGGGAAGGGCGGGAATCACTCCTCCACGGAGGACATTTCTCCCTTCTTGGTGGTTCTGTTCCCACCCAGGGAAAGAAACCAAGAGGGCAAGGCACGCATTTACCATGAAAGCAGGTTCAGCATCCTCTCTCCGGTCCCCACATGGTCCTTCAGGGAGTAGCTTCAAGGCACTGGGGCCCCAGGGAGATGAGCAGTGAGACTCTCTCAATCTGGCTGGGTGAGTTCCACTCAGGGAGGCCCAGACTCTGTTTCAAAAACCTAGAAGTAGTTGGGAGGGGAGTGGAGCAGACAGGGAGAGGAAATACTATGAATTATCCTCTGAGCCCAGTTATTAAATATCAGCAGAGGGGAAAGAAACTCAGGATAGGTAGGAAACTCAGGCTAGACATGTTTCGTCATGTACTTTCTCTATAGGATGTCTGCTGAGGGCCTGGTTAACTACAAACCATGCATTTTTTTCCTCCCTCCATCCCTCCCTCCCTCCATCCCTCCCTCCCTCCATCCCTCTCTCCTTCCCTTCCCCTTCCCATTCACCTTCCCCTTCCCCTTCCCCTTCCCCTCCTTCCCTCCCTCCCTCCCTCCCTCCCTCCCTCCCTCCCTCCCTCCCTCCCTCCCTCCCTTCCTTCCTTCCTTCCTTCCTTCCTTCCTTCCTTCCTTCCTTCCTTCCTTCCTTCCTTCCCTCTCTTCCTCTCTTCCTTCCTTCCTTCCTTCCTTCCCTCTCTTCCTCTCTTCCTTCCTTGCTTCTTTTCTTCTTTGGGGAGAAAACATGCCATTCAAAAGTGCCCAGTGTGTGCGCACACTCTCTTTTTCCTTTTTTAAAATTTAGCCTTGACTTGAAATGCAGAGTATGCACATTTTTAAAAATTGTGACAATTTTTTTTAAAAAAATGCCAGCTGCTAATTCCACCTAGGTAGAGACATTTAAACAAGTTTGGCTATAATACAGGAATTTTGATGAATTTGTTTAAATGAGATTCTCATTATAATACAATCCCTTGCTGTCTGGAAGAAATCAGTCAGTCTAGAAACATTTACGGAGCAGCTGCTATATGCAGGGTTTTATTTTAGGTCTCGTGTGGTGTTCAAGAATGTTGATTCCAAAGTCTCACTCCTCGAGGAGTGTCCTCTAGCCATGAGGTTAATGTTGATGCACGTGGAAAGAGCAGCTGAAGATGGCTTCTTGGGCTTTCATGTTGACCCCTTCCTCTTCCTTTACACTCTCCCTGGGCTCCGGCCTCAAAACCCAAGACATCAACAACCTCCCCCCAGGCTTGCAATGCCAAATCTGTATCTCTAGCCTGACTCCCAGTGCCTTCCAGTTGTCTGTCCAGACTGGAGGCTGGCTGTCTCCACTTCCCTTTCCAACAGCGGCCAGGGTGGCCTGCCTCAAATACATGCATCTGGTCACAGCACTGGCCCACGCCTGCGTAGGAGCTGGCCCTGGTCACCGTCATCCACGTCAGAGGTCCCAAACATTTGGAAATGTAACTTGTTTTTCAAATAAATATTATATTCAACAGCAATAGAAGGAACAGATGAAAAGTTATCTTATTGGTAGATATGTACTTTATAGGCACACATTGTTATAAAGCCGGTCACTCCGAACAATGTGATTATTTTAAGAAGTGTAAACATTTGACATTCATGGTCATGGGGTACAGTTGCAGTTTTATGTCAGCCTTGGTATTCGATTTATTTCTGCATTTGTTTCTATTGTCCAATGTTGAGAAAGTTTGATTCACAGAAGTAAGTCATAAAAGTGTTTTGCTTTACTTTATTTTTAATTTTTAAACAGCTTGCCTTGAAATCTCAGGATGCCCTCAATTAAACAGACCCAATACCTTAAATGTGGAGCAGGAGGAAAAATTAATTCTAAGTCGAATCATTAACAATATCTAAGTGCTTTTACTCCCTGTGTTAAATGTAAAAGTCAAATCAAAAGCAGCCCAGCCTCAGGACAGGTGCTTGTGTGATATGATCGTGACTGTACAACTCACCATTATGCAGTGGGAGGGACTGTGATCACCTAGGTTTTGCCTGCATGAATTTGGTTGAGTGTGACTCAGTTTACCATAGTAGTATGCTTGTACGAATTGAGAGGATATGCATGGACCTGGATTTTACGAAATCACCTATATAGAGCTACAATCTTACTAATCAGTGACACCTCTATTAAACATTCAAAGTTATGAACCAAACTAGCAGAAAAGATAAATTGTTCAGACTATCTCAAAGATAATTTTCCTGGCAGCATGAGTTAATACATTGGTGGTCTCCAATACGTTACAATGTTTTGATACAAAGCACATGTGACTATGTTGTTGTAAAATCACAGTTGATTTTTTAAAAATGATTTAAAGTATATATTTTGGGTAGCTTTTTAAAAAGCACTTATTCATTTAATTTGAACAGGATTTATTGGTTTTCTTTGAGTGCCTCTGGTCAAGCTTTGGAAGTTGTTTTATTTTTTTAAATAGAAAATTCATGGAAATGATGCAAAAGCCAAAAGGTGAAAACAACAACAAGAAAGCATATTTTGTGACAAATAAGTCTCCTCCCTCAGCCCTGTTCCCAAGAAATGTTTTTGTTCCCAGAAGCCACACCACATTTATCAGTTTCTTTGAATCCTGCCAGAGATAGTCTATGCCTCTCTGTGTGTGTGTGTGTCTTAGCTTGGGTTACCCCAGAAACAGACTTTGACACAGGATTTAAATGCAAGCAGCTCATCTAAGAGGTGCTCTCAGGAAACATCTTGTAGGAAGGTGAGGACAAAAGATGGGAAAGGGAAGGTAGCGAATGGAGGAAAATTGATCAAGTAAATTACCACCGTGGACAACCAGAGCTAACCCCACTGGGGAGCTCTGAGAGCCAGCATAGGACCTGTGGCTCAGAGTTATTTCTCCCAAGGGAAACGGAGCTGGAATTTTGTAACCGACTCCGTTGTCTGAGAGCTGTGGGATGTGGGCAACCAGCCATGTGGTCAGGCACAGTGGACTCTGTCCATCAAAGAAAAATGTCAGTCAAAGCAATGCAAGGGCTGGCGGTTTGAAGTGGGCAGGTGTGTGATGCAATGTCAAGGAGCAGGAAGTATGGGCAGGGTACAAACAGCATCTGCTACAGTATTATCTGAAACACATTTTAATGAAATCAGCACCAAACATGTGCAGTAACTCATGGCCCAGCCCTGTGAATGCCAGGCTTTCATGGAGCCTGGTCTGAAGACCGTTGCCATTTTTGGCATGCCAAACAAAACCTTCTGGGGTTGACTCATTCAGTTACTTCTGGTTCCTTTTCCATTGTGATCTTAGTCAAGTTTTTTCCCCAGTAATACAAATGACTTGTGCTTGCGGGTTCCCAGACAACCCGTGTGCGCACTTCCCTGCTTCTGTTCATGATGTTCTCTGAACCTGGGAGCACCTTTCCCCCTTCCTCTTACCTGCCTGATCCCACTTGTCCTCTCAGAGTCAGGTGAGTTGGAAAGAATACAACTGGCCTTATGGAGTTGTAGAAGCCTCAGTGAGAGGATGTGTATAGTATTCAGCATGGTGTCTGGCACAGAGCTCAGTAGTGGTCAACTGCCTGCCTGTCTCCCCATCTGTCTGATGAGTTGGGAGCCCACCCCAGTGTTCCCAGACTATACTGGGATTCCTCCCTTCTGTGCCATCCTAGCACCCTAGGCACACCTATAGGAATGATCTGCTGGTCTGTCTCCCCCGATTGTGCTGGGAGCTTTGGGACAGGAAGCAGACTTTACTAATCTTTGAACCCCCATTGCTGATACAGTGCCCAGCACACAGTAAGGCTTAGTGAGTGCTTGAGTAGAGCTCAGCTGAGTGCACCACACAGTAACAATTCTTTGAAGTGTTTGTAGAAATTCTGAAGACGGAAAAAGCACTGCACATAGGGTGGCTCATGAAGGTGTTTTTAGATGGGCCTTCTGTAAGAGATACACATACAAAGATTGCTTCCTTCTTCTTATTGGAAGAGCGAGCCTTGTTGACCTATGAATTTTTGCATGCTAGATTGCATGCAAGATTGTTTTGCTCATTACCTTCTCTCTCTCTCTCTCTCTCTCTCTCTTTCTTTCTCTCTCTTTCTCTTTCATGGATAGTCAGTCAGTCCACAAATACTTTCTGAGTCCCTACTATATATTGGACACTACTCTAGGGGACGGGGATACAGTGGTGCACATGACAGAAGGAGACTCAGTCTCAAGGAGCTTCTACTTTCTTGGAAATTACAGAGTGGAATGTTCATTTGGACTGGCCTGTTGCTGCCAGGAGGATCTGAAGAATCTGGAACAAGTGGGGCTCCTCAGGGCCTGGCTGATGGAAACATCAGGCAGTTTTAGGTAAAGACACAGGGGCAAAGATTCCAATTGGAGGCAAGCACCAAAGGAGATCAAGGACAGCTGTCATTTAGAAACATACTGAGCACTCAGCTGTGGCCAGAATATGGAGGGCATAAAGAGATATAAGCCCCGGTCCCTGTAAAGATGTGCTGTCTGCAATGGGAGAATAGATTTAAGTCTCAGTTATTGTGAGTGGATTAACAACTTGATGACTATCCAGGCAATAAGTAATTATAGATTCAAAGGAAGGTACAAAAAGTAGTTTAGAGGGGGACTGTGTACTCTTCACCCAATTTCTCCCAATCTCACAGCCAGAAAGTTGACATTAGTATAATACACACACCTTACTTAAATTTCACTAGTTTTGCGTATGATTTCATACATTCTTATCACTTGTAAATTCATGTAACAAACACCATAATCAAGACACAGAACTGTTCTAGCACTACAGAGCTACTTCTCGTGCTATGCCTTAGTAGTCACACTCCCAATCCCCTACTCCCTAGCCCCTGGCTACTGTTGAGTGTTCAGAGTTCTTTATGTATTTTAAATATGAGTCCTTTGTCATATGTGTGTTTTGCAAATATTTTCTACTAGTCTATAGCATGTATTTTCATCTCTTTTATAGTCTTTCACAGAGCAAAATTTTTAAATTTAAATGAAGTACAACTTAATGGATTTTTTATTTTGTGGATTGTGCTTATAGTGTCATATCTAAGAACTCTTCACTTTGCCCTCGGTCCTAAAGATTTTCTCTTATGTTTTCTAAAAATTTTATAGTTTTACATTTTACATTTAAATCTATAAGGAATTTTGAGTTACTTTTGTATAAGATAGGAGATATAGATTGAAGTTCATTTTTTTTTCTTTCTTTTTGCCTAAGGATGTCCAACTTTTCAGCACTATCTGTTTAAAAGGCTATTCTTCCTTCGTTGATGATCAGTTGATTATCTTTTTGTGAATTTACTTCTGGCTTTTCTATTCTGTTTCATTTATCTATCTGTTCCTTCACTAATATGCATTGTCTCTATTGTCTGTTGCTATGAAGTAAATCTTAATCAGATAGAGTGATTCCTCCCACTTAATTCTTTCAGGAAATTGTTTTAACTGTTCTAATTCCATTGCCTTCCACATAAATTTTATAATAATCTTGTCTAAGTCTTCAAAAAAACCTTGCTGGAGTTTTGATAAGAATCGTGTTAAACTAATAAGTCAATTTCAGGAGAGTTGTGTTAAACGAATAAATCAGTTTCAGGAGAATTGGCATCTTTACTACATTGAATCTGCCAATCCATAAACACAGTATATTTTTCCATTTATTTACATCTTCTTTAATTTCTTTCATCATCATTTTGAAGTTTTCAGCAGTCCCATACATGTTTGTTGGAGTTACACTTACATACTTTTTATTCTGAGGGGGTGGCACTGTAAATGAATAGTGTGTTTTAAATTTTGGTTTCCACATGGTCATTGATAGTATACAGAAATACAATTGATTTTTGTATCTTGATCTTGTATTCTGCAACTGTGGTAAACCCAACTACTAGTTCTATGAGGGTTTTCTTTGCTTGATTTTGTTTTTTAGATTCTTTGGAATTTTCTACATAGGACATTATGTCATTGGCAAATAAACAGTTTTATTTCTTCCTTTCAAACTTTATACCATTATGGGTTAATTATCAACTCTAAGGACCATCCAGGAAAAAAAGATTATTTAACCCACAAATACTGTTTCCCCACTCATTTCTGGATTATTTTCCCATTGTCCACTGTGCACTTGGGGAATATAGACTCACTCTTACATTAGATCAAGCAACTATTATTAGGGAAACATCTGGAAAGAATAAAATACATTCCAGACCAAAGGAGGGAAGATCAGGGACTTTTCACATCACGCCTCCTCCATGAGCAAGGGTCAGTGAAGGGTGACTGTGTGTACTGTTTGTTCCCTTAGGTGAGGGGCCACCCAGGCCTGAGGCCTGACCTTCTCAAAGCCCAGCCAGAGCAATGAGCGACTCCTTTTTCAGCACTGGCCAAGATCAGGGCCTCCTGAGGTAGGCTGGGAACAAGGACTGTCCCCCCTGGGTCTGATGAAAGAATGGGATGAGGCCTTATGAAAGTTGGGGAGCATTTCGAGGGGCTTTTAGTGGGTGAGTGTGGGCCATCGCTGCTTCTTTTGCCTCTGAGCTGAGAAATCGGTCCTGCAGGATGTGGGTTTAGGTGTGGTTTACCTGCCCTGCTTCCCAGTGGTAACAACACTGGGAAATGCTAGGAGAACTGTGTCCTTGACACCACCAGGGACACAGCAGGGAGTGAGAATTGGAGGGAGGATAATGCCTTCAGTTTCATTTAGTTGTCTTTCAGCTAGCAAGATACATGGACCTGAAGGAACAGTAATATACCATATATTTCAAAAAGAAAAACCAAACCAAGGCTAGAGGCGTGGACCCAAGTCATCTATGGAGATGTGTAAGCAATGCTGTGTGAGTGAAGGGATCCAGTATAATTAAATCTTTATGTACCCAAACTACTGGGAGTTTTAAAAATCACAGTGCTATTTACTTTTATGATAAAGTGATACAAGTGCTGGGCACTTTTTATGATAAGGTGCTGGGCAATTTGTGACTGGAATATACTGAAACATTATATTATACGCAATGCAACACATGTTCAGCACATTTGTTAAAGGCAGATATGTTTAAAGAAGCTAAAACAACGGGAATGCAATTCTCCCTGACACGTCCTTGGCTGTGGAGACATTTATTTCATCTAGCATAATATTTTCATCTACTTTCTGTAAAGCAAGAGGTGAAAATACTTTTTTTTTGTTTGTTTTTAAAGCTAAGACTATCTTGAAAATGGCAACTTGGAGAAAACCTTAAAGGTAAAATTTAGTTAATTGGTGTAATAAGATCCTATGGTTTCTCTGGTCTATCCCACGCCATACATAACTTTATAATCATTCTAGCAGTGTTATAACAACACTGTTTTAACAGCTTCAGAAGTAACTCCACTGATGGGTGTAGCCAATAGAGTTTTATCTGAAATCCAGATCCTGTCAGTATGAGACTTTTCAAGCAAAATGCAGTCGGTGCCTTAGCTTCATCGAGTGCAAGCCTCATCTCCTACACTGCATATGGATTTCCATCCCTTCTAGGTCTCCATTCACTGGTGTCCACAGCACACTAACCCCCTTTCACTGTTCACCCCAATACTGACCTTTGGATGCCAAGTAGATACTCCCCGCTCTCTCCAGGAATACCTCCATGAGTCACCAGATATCAGGATGAGGTACGGGGACTCCAGATATCTAGGAGGAGAAGGCAGTCTTCTCTTAATCCAGGGCTCTTCCTTAGGTCAGCCTGAACTGCCCAGCATTCCTGCACTCTTTTCTCCATGCCCAGAAGTCCCTGCCCCAAATTTTATCTTTGCATCTTCTTCTGTTATCTTTTTTCTTTTTGGTTTCTCATATTCCCTGAACCATCCTAGGAACCAAAAGGAAATGCTCCCTTGTCTGTGATGCCATTTGCAGTGATTCTGAGGTGAGAAGCAGCTGTAGCTGCCCTCTGAATCTCAGCTCAGAGGATCCCACATAACCTGGATCTGCCAACATCTCCCTTTGCATTTCTTGACGAAGAGCACGGGCCTGTGGGAAGTTTGATTGACACATACCTTTGATACCCTTTGCCTGGGCCATGTCTGCAGCCCTCTGCAGCTGGGGCTGTCTCTGCAGAAGGATGGAGTTTTCATCTCTAATTGTGAAAGAGCTTTTAAAGGCAAGCTGGCCACAGTAATAAGCATGTAATCTGGAAGAAATCTCATGTTCAATGGTGGATCTGAAGTTGCTTTTTTTTTTTTGGTTGGGGCTTATAAACCTTCGTTTGTAAAAGTTAATCATGGTCATTCTTTTCAGGACCGGTAGGAGGTGATTTCAAAAGAGTATATGAAAATGATGTAAGCATTGGCTAACATGGGAGAAGGCCCAAACTCAAAAGGATAAGATCCTGAGTTAAGTGCTACAAAAATTGAGTTCTAACAGGTGAGCAGGAGTTGGCCCTGAAGATTAGGGTAGAGGAGGGCTTTGGGGGCAGAGGAAACATTTGTACAAAAGCAGGAAGACACATAAGAACATGGCAGGCCAAGCAGCATTCTGGGTCCAGCCCAACTAGAGTACAGAGTAAGTTATGGGGAGTGGAAAAAGAGATTGGAAATGTGTTAGGGTTCTCCAGAGAACCAGAAGGAATAGGACGAAACTGGCTCATGCAATTATGGAGATGGGCAAGTCCCAAGATCTGCAGGGTGAGTCTACAAGCTAGAGACCCAGGAAAGACTATGGTTTAGTTCCAGTCTGTGTCCAAAGGCCTGAGAAGCAGGAAAGCAGATGGTGTTTCTTCATATCTGAAAGCCAACAGGCTTGAGAACAAGGAAGAGCTGATGTTTCAGTTCAAGACGGAAGGCAGGAAAAAAAGCTGGTGTTCCAGTTCAAAGGCAATTAGGCAGAAAGAATTTCCTTCGGCCGGGCGCGGTGGCTCAAGCCTGTAATCCCAGCACTTTGGGAGGCCAAGGCGGGCGGAACACGAGGTCAGGAGATCGAGACCATCCTGGCTAACACGGTGAAACCCCGTCTCTACTAAAAATACAAAAAACTAGCCGGGCGCGGTGGCGGGCACCTGTAGTCCCAGCTACTCGGGAGGCTGAGGCAGGAGAATGGCGTAAACCCGGGAGGCGGAGCTTGCAGTGAGCTGAGATCCGGCCACTGCACTCCAGCCTGGGTGACAGAGCAAGACTCCGTCTCAAAAAAAAAAAAAAAAGAATTTCCTTCTACTCGGAGAAGGGTTAGCCTTTTGTTCTATCTGCTATTTCAGCTGATTGGATGAGGCCCATCCACATTAGAGAGGGAAATCTGCTTTACATAGTCCACCAATTTAAATGCTTATCCCATCCAAATCACCCTCACAGAAATACGTGAATGATATTTGTCCAAATATCTGGGCCCCCCATGGTCCAGTCAAGTTGATGTATAAGTTAACCATCATGAAATCATAGGCATGGAACAGTAAGAGGCCATTTCAAAAGAGTGTAATGTTCTGGGGCCAATTTTGATTACTACCTCAGGATCAAGTTTCTTACCTGCTAGTTCAAGGGGTGGTATGCTGAGGAAATGTTTCTTACCCACTTTTAAAATCTGAATATTTTCTTACAATAATGGCTACCACTTACTGTGTACCTACTATGTGCTGGCTGTTCAGCAAACATCTCACTTAATCCTTTTGTTTTTGTTTTTTTTTTGAAACTGGGTCTCACTCTTGCCCAGCTTGGAGTGCAGTAGTGTGATCCAACTTGTTGCAGCCTTGAACTCTTGGGCTCAAGGGATCGCCCTGCCTCAGCCTCCTGAGTAGCTGTGACTACAGGAGTGCATTGTCACACCTGGCTAATTTTTTTTTTTTTTTTTTTTTGAGAGAGATGGGGTCTTGCTATGTTGCCCAGGCTGGTCTTGAACTCCTGACCTCAAGTGATCTGCCTGCCTCAGACTCTCAAAGTACTGGGATTACAGGTGTGAGCCACTGTGCCCCACCATGTCACTTAATCCTATCACTAATCCTACCCCCTACTGAGTTTACTGTCAAGGGAAGGGTTATTATTGCCATCTATATGTGAAGAAACCAAGGCTCAAAGAGCTGTATGCTCATCAATGTTTACAGTGCCTGTAACACAGTAGATATTCAATAAATATTTGTTAAATGATTTTAAGCCTCTAGTAAGTGGTGAAGTTAGATTTCAAAAGCAGATCATTTGACTCTAAAACCAATGGACTTTAGAAGAAGCTGGTGAGCACAGGCAAGGAAGAAAACTTGCAGTCTGAGCAGTCAAACCTCTGACATTTTATCTGACTTCTCCCTGAGGTAGGCCAAGATGACTGAGCCTGAAGAAATTCTGATAATTCCAACAAAGTCTGTCAGCATTTAGCACAGCTTCTTGAAAGTGACCTTGAGCAATTAAACCACGCATGTTGGCAGACATTAGTCCTGGTTCGGGTTGACTAAAAAATTCAACAGCCCCATTTATGGCATGCTTTTAAGTATAATTTTTTTCCCTGTTATCAATTCATACTCAAAATTTCTCAGCAATAGCTAAAAAGATGGGAGATAATGTATGTTTCAAAGCTGCTTCATCTCTTTTAATGAACAATGTCTAGCTGGGGAAGGTATTGGTGAGGAAGAAGGGCTGGTTATTGATTTCACAGAAATCCTGTTGTTCAGTCTCAGTAAGACATTCATCAAGGGGCTAAGTCTCTTCCCTAGTAATTTATTAGCTATATACGGAAGCATGTTAAGTCTTGGAGGTCTCAAGGCACCACTTGATGATTCTCAGTGGTGACTCATGACACAGAAAGATACCTTAATCACTCTTTGAGGTTCTTCCCACTTTTAACTTAGGGACAGCTTTACACCAGGAGCACTGGACTTGAGCATTCCTTACTGTTTCTCTTTCTTCCCTCCCTTCCCTGCTCCTTCCCAAGGCTATGGAGAAACTCTTTTTCATCTTCAAAGAAAATGTGTAGATGATTTATTTATTGACACATGATCATTGTACGTATTAATGGGGTGTTGGGATTCACTCAGGATGATGGCAAAAATATTAAAGGGAAATATTAGGGAAAGTTATAGGAAATAGTCACAAATCTTTTGGATGGCTGAAAGGTTACATAGCTTGTAATAATTGAACAGGCTGAAGGCAGCCTGTTACCTTAGAGCATTAAGTCATAGGGTAAATACTAGTAACAAGAGAGGCTTCCGCAGTTAAGTCTTTTTACCCTGCCTCCTTTAATTAACCTTTGAGCCAGATGGCCCTCTGGCGGGGAGGTCGACAGGGAAACTGCCCCCTAATGGTATTTACTTTAGACCTCTGTACCTGAGCTTTAATCATTTGTAGAACTACTCTCTTAACCATGTTAATTATCCGTTTACTCAAAGCTTCTGTTATTAATTGTATACTAAATAAATGCCTGGAGTGTGAGCTGCTCAGGGCCGGCCGCAGTGACAAACCTCTCTTAGTGTGCAGGCCGTCAGACACTCAGCTGGACTGGCAAAGCAGAATATCTGTGTGTCAGCGTACATTTTATTCATCCGTCGTTTGGGTCAGGGTCTGCGGGCAGACCCCCACAGCTAATGCCCTTGTGTGAGGAGCAATACCTCACACAACACTCAAAAAAATACTCAACATCACTAATCATCAGGGAAATACAATCAACACCCTAATGGGATACCACCTCATTCTACAATTTGATTAAAAAAAATATATATATATATATATAAAATCACACATATATTTTTTATATATCACACATATATTTTTATATATATCACCTATATATTTATACTCACATATATATCACACATATTTATATATATCACATATATATCACACATATTTATATATCACATATATCACACACATATTTTTATATATCACACATAAATATTTATATATCACATATATATCACACATACATATTTATATATCACATATCTACCATACATATATATTTATACATATCACACGTATATATTTATATATCACACATATATATTTATATATCACATATATATCACATATATATATCACATGTATATATCACACATACATATATGTTGTATAATGATCCAAGTAGGGTAGTTAGTGCATTCATCATCTCATGCATTTATTGTCTGTTTTTGGTGAGAACCTTCAAAAGCCTCTCGGCCAGTTGCAGTGGCTCACGCCTGTAATTCCAGCACTTTGGGAGGCTGAGGCAGTGGATCACTTGAGACCAGGAGTTCGAGACCAGCCTGGCCAACATGGCAAAGCCTCATCTCTACTAAAAATACAAAAATTAGCTGAGTGTGTTGGCAAACGCCTGCAGTCCCAGCTACTCGGGAGACCGAGGCATGAGAATTGCTTGAACTTGGGAGGCAGAGGTTGTAGTGAGCCGAGATCATGCCACCACAGTCTAGCTTGGGTGACAGAATAAGACTCTGTCAAAAAAAAAAAAAAGCGTTTCTTCTTGCTATTTCATAATATACAGTACTTTACTGTTAATCATAGTGACCCTACTGTGCAACAGAACATCAGAACTGAATCCTCCCATCTCATAGTAACTTTGTGCCCAAAACTGGAGTATCAAAAACTCCACCTATGTGTAAAACCATGTGTTTTGTCTTTTTCTTTTTGTCTTTTTGTGTTTGGCTTATTTCACTTGACATGATGTCCTCCAGGCTCATCCATGTTGTCACAAATGACAGGATTTTATTTTTTATGGCTGAATAGTATTCCATTGTATATATATATACCTCATTTTCTTTATCTGTTCATCCATTGTTGGAGTCTTGCTCTGTCTCCCAAGCTGGAGTGCAGTGGCGCGATCTCGACTCACTGCAACCTCTGCCTCCTGGGTTCCAGCGATCGATTAGCTGGGATTATAGGTACCCACCACCGCGTCTGGCTAAGTTTTGTGTTTTTAGTAGCAGTGGGGTTTCACTATGTTGGCCAGGCTGGTCTCAAATTCCTGACCTCAGGTGATCCACCTGCCTCGGCCTCCCAAAGTGCTGGGATTACAGGCGTGAGCCACTGTGCCTGGCCTCTTTTGTCTTTTTGTTAATAGCCATTCTAACTAGAATGAGGTGGTATCCCATTATGGTGCTGATTGTATTTCTCTGATGATTATGATGTTGAGTATTTTTTTATATGCCTGCTGGCCATTTGTAGTCTTCTTTTGAAAAATGTCTATTAAGGTATTTTGCCCATTTTTTTAAGTCTGGTTATTTGTTTTTGTTTTCTGTTGAGTTGTTTAAATTCTTTATGTATTCTGGAAATTAACCCCTTGTCAGATGTATAGTTTGCAAATATTTTCTCACATTCTGTAGGATGTCTCTTCATTCTGTCAATAGTTTCCTTTGCTGTGCAAAAGTATTTTTAGTTTGATATAATCCTGTTTGTCTATTTTTGCTATTGTTGCTTGTGCTTTTGAGGTCTTATTTAAACAAATTTTTGCCCAGTACAATGTTGTGAAGTGTATCCCCCATGTTTTCTTCTAGTAGTTTCATATGTTAAGTTTTACATTTAGGTCTTTAATCCATTTTGTGTTGATTTTTTTTATATGGTGAGAGATAGGGATCTAGTCTCATTCTTCTACATGCAGATATCTAATTTTCCACCATTTATTGAAAAGACTGTCTTTTCCCCAATGTGTGTTCTTAACAACTTGGTAGAAAATCAGTTGGCTGTGGGTGGATGAATTTATTTCTGAGCTCTTATTCTGTGCCATTTGTCTATGTGCTCTTTTTGTGCCAGTACCACACTATTATGGTTACTATTGCATTGTAATATGTTTTGAAGTCAAGTGGTGTGATGCCTCCAGCTTTGTTCTTTTTGCTTAGGATTGCTTTGGCTATTAGGGGATCTTTTGTGGTTCCATATGAATTTTAGGATTTTTTTTTCTATTTCTGTGAAGAATGTCATGGTATTTTCATAGGGATTCCATACTTTTAATAGATCCACAGATTGACAGGTTGCTTTCAGCAGTATGGCCATTTTAACAATATTAATTCTTCCAATCCATGAACACAGAGTATCTTTTCATTTATTTGTGTCCTTTTCCATTTCTTTCGTCAGTGCTTTACAATTTTCAGCATAGAGATCTTTCACCTCCTTGGCTGACTTTATTCCTAGGTATATATTTTTTCTAGCTATTGTAAATGCAATTGTTTTCCTGATTTCTTTTTCATACAGTTCATTATTAGCATGTAGAAACACTATTGATTTTTATATGTAGATTTTGTATGCTGCGATTTTACTGAATTTGGTTTTTAGTCCTTTTTTTCTTTTTTTTTTTTGGTAGAGTCTTTGGGGTTTTCTATGTATGCAGTCATGTCATCTGCAAACAGGGACAACTTGACTTCCTTCTTTACACTTTAGATACCTTCTATTTCTTTCTCTTGCCTAATTGATCTGGCTAGGACTTCTAGCACAATGTTGGACAGAAGTGGTAAAAGTGGGCATCCTTGTCTTTTCCTGATCCTCAAGGAAAAGCTTTCAGCTTTTCACCACTCACTATGATGGGTGTGAATTAATTTTAGAGGGCAGTCTGGCTATTTTGTCTGAGCTCACCAAAGACTTGATAAGGAGATCTCAAAAAGGACAATGTGGTTCATTCAATTATTTTAGACAATTGGTGATGAATAGCCAGAAAGAAGGAAATATGGGAGTAGCTTAGGAAAGAAGATTCATCCAGGCAGTGGGCCATGGAAATGTCCTATTGCCTAAAAGCGACATGAGTCATACTGTGCCAGAAAGGTGGAAGGTTGATTTCGGGAGGGACGTGTTGAGGGATGGCCTTACCCTCCAATCTAAAACTGGAAAGTGAAGCCAGAGGCTTTGCTTTGAGTCATATCACTTCAAGATACCATGTCTGCTGTGGTGTTACACCTCCAAATCACATGTGGAGTGTGGCTTTGCCTCTTCTCACAGCCTCTATTACTACCATCCTCATCTGAACTACCGTCATCTCTCCCCTGGGTAGCTGCAAAAGCCTGTTCCTTTCTCCTGCAGTGTATTCTCCACACAGCAGCCTGGTGATCTGTGACAACCCAAGTCACACTGTGTCTCGACTCTGTTCAAAAGCTTCCTGTGTCTCCCCACATCACTCAGAGTAAAAGCCATAGTCCTTCTGTGCCCCCCTGATCTGACCACATGCAATCCAGACTCTCCTCTTTTCCCTCCCTGACCCCCTCTCCTACTTAAAGATAGGACCCCAAACAATGACTCAGTCTCCACTTTCCAGTCTTAGGTGGTTAGAAGTCAAGGTTTCACCTCAACAAGTCCCTCTCTGTGACAACCATTGGCCTTTCTTGGGCCTCCCTGTCCTTCAGTCTTGTCAAGTTCAACACAACTTATATCAGTTATAGGTAATGGACCCATTTCCATTGGCCGCCCTCTCCTCCTTGTTCACTCTACTCTAGCCACATTGGTGTCATTGTCCTTCTCAAACACACCAGCTCTCATTGCCTCGGGGCATTTACACTTGCTCTTCTCTCTGCTGGGAATGCTTTTTCCCCAGATAACTGCATGGCATGCTCCCCCATCTCCTTTAGGACTCTGCTCAAATATTTCTTTCTTAGGGAAGACTCTCTGACTATGCTATTTATAATCGCAACTCCTGTCCACCCTCTTTTCACTCTTAGTACTCCCTTTCTTGAATTTTCTCATTAGCCCTTTTCATGCCCTAACTTACTATATATTTTATTTATTGTATTTTACATGTTTCCCTGTCCCATGAAGGCAGTGATTTTTTGGTTTGTCTTATTCACTGTTGTTTCCCCAGTGCTTAGAAATATACATGGCACCTCCTAAACATACATTCAATAGTTGTTGAGTGAATAAATGAGTGAATGAATGAAGCATTAAGTGGTCAGCTAACATGTGCACAGCCTTGAACCCCATGCGCTTGATGTGAAAGGCATGCTGCATGCCCTAAAGAGATTCATTTGGGAAGACAATGCTAAGAGAACTGATGATTCTGTTGTTTTTATTGTGACACACAGAGACTCATTCAAAAATACTCTCAGAAATTGGGGTTGACTTTAAGGATACTGGTGGACTAAATTTGGCCCAGAAACCAGCAAGCCTTTAGGAACTGGAAGTAACATTGGAAACCTCATTTGTTTTCTTACTCACACAGTTTCTCTGTCTTGTGGAATCTCTATTCCTTTCCTTCTCCCAAGTCCTGGTTTGTTCTTATCACCTACCAGCATGTCCACTCCATCCCTCATGCTCTTGTCTAGACCCCAAAGGGAGCTGCTCAGCCTCGTGCTCACCATCTCCCTGCTGGGCAGAGCCCCTCACAACTTGTGGGTCTCTCAGCCCACCCAAGGTGGGCTGCCCTTGGCTAAGTACCCCCTCATAGAACAGCTTCACTCTAGTTCCCAGAGTAGGGAGCTTGGTGAAAGACATTCAGCCAAGGCCAGGACAAAAATAGTATAAGACAGTTTGAGAGTCTGAATTTCTACATGGACTTCTTATAATTATAGACAATTATTTTAAAAAATGGATTATAGAAAAATTGAAGGTATAGATAAGAAAAACATAGCCTAGAATCCTAATCACCATTAACATCTTGGTAAGTGTCCTGGCATAATTTCCTTCCAGAGAGACTCATCCTTTCAGGAGTATGGTCTTCGCTACCATATTGTTTTCTATTTTTGTTTTTTTTTTTCCATGTAACCATATTTTTTGAACATTCATGTCATATATAGAGAGATATTGACATTTAATTACTGAATAGTGTTCCATTTTATAGTTATACTATAATGTATTTAATCAATCGTCTATTCTTGTATACTGAGACTACACCCAGTTTTTGATATTATAAAAAAAGGCTGAAGATATAGTTTTTATAAAAATTCATGTTACTTATTCTTTATTCTAGAAGCAGAATTTCTGGGCTAAAGGGCATAAATATTTTAAAAATAATAGTAGCTACCAGTTATTGAGCACTTGCTGTATACCAATTATTTTAGCTGTAACAATCATAACACTTTTATAAATTAGACACCCTTACTGTACGATTTGCAGATAAGGACACATGGATGGAGACATTAAATAACTTATCCAAGATCCCATGGCAGGTAATTTGCAGAACAAGGATTCGAACACAGGAACTCTTATATGACACTCTCTCCCTGGTTAAGACAAATCACTATTATAATAAATTAAAGTATAAAACCTATACATACTGCAGGATTTTAGGGATAGAAAATAGGTGGGGAGATTGATGTAAGCTGGGAGAGTAGGGAAGAAATGATTGTAGCAGTGTGGGACCTGTTAGGTCCATGAGCAGGACTTTAACCCAAAGGGCCATATGTTACTGATAGTGACAGGAAGCAGCTAAATGCCTAGGCAGATAAGGGAGGGTCCCTGGTGAAACCCCGCCTCCAAGCTGAAGATAATTTAAAGCCTGAAAGCCAAGTTACAAGTTAAATCCTCGGACTAAATTGAGAACTTGCCTTCCTGTTTGGTGTACTTTCCTCACCCTTCACCTATTTTACATATACCTACCCTTTCCTAATTGGTTTTCTACACTGTTGTGCCCACCTTTGAGTGGTGTTTTCACTTTAACCTTTTTTGCATACTCACAAACCAATCAGCACACACTCCCTGTTCTGAGTCCATAAAAGGCCCTGGACCAGCCACACGTGGGACTTTCCTCCCTTTGGGGAAGGGAACCACCCCCATATCCCCTGTCTCCTGAGAATTTTTTTTTTTTCACTTAATAGATTCTACTCCACTCACTCTCCAGTGTCTGTTTACTTCATTCTTCCTGGTCGTGAGACAAGAACTCGGACCCAGTTGAGCTAAGGAGCAGGAAGACTGCTACACTACCAGTGAAAAGGTGTATGCTACTGGTGGACAGATTCATTTATTTAACAAATGCCATCACATGGGCCTCCAATTAACAATAATGTCCCCTGTTGGTGACCTTGGATGCAGCTAAGATGTTTCATAGTGAGATTTCTTCTCTGACTCCAGGAGCCCCATTATTGATCTTTTAAACATAGAATTTGCTTGCTGGCCTCTTAAGCCAGCCAACTGCCCCTTGACTGAGAAAACGTTCCCTTTACTCCTGATGGGACTCAAAGTTTTGCTGGGGAAATTGCTCATTTGTCTCAGTAACCTGTGTTTCTGGAAAATTACTAACCTGTATCTAACTATTGTACAAACCCACTCTTAAAACAGCAATGTAAGGTTTGTAGTTCTCCCTCAGGTGATAGAAGGCACAAGAGTGGGCTAAAAAGGGGCTGTCAGTGACTATCAAAGAGCATGTCAATCAGACTGACCTTGTTGTTATTGCTAGCAACAAGTTCAGCCTGAACAGTGACACAATTCAGGCCAATAAAAAATAACAGGAGTCGCCTGAGCACAGTGACTCACACCTGTAATCTCAGCACTTTGGGAGGCTGAAGCAGGCGGATCACCTGAGGTCAGGAGATCAAGACCTGCCTGGCCAACATGGCAAAATCCCATCTTTACTAAAAATACAAAAAGTAGCTGGGCATGGTGGCAGGCACCTGTAGTCCCAGCTACTCAGGAGGCTGAGGCACGAGAATCACTTGAACCCAGGAGGTGGAGGTTGCAGTGAGCTGAGATCACCCCATTGCACTCCAGCCTGGGTGACAGCAGAGTGAGACTCCATCTCAAAAAAAAAAAAGAAGAAAGAAAGAACGAACAGGAGTCTCCTAGGATTCTAAGAAAAGATTACATCCCTCTTAAAAAGAAAAGCAGAAACTTATTTTTAATTGGACATTTTTGTGTTTTCATGTGATACAACAGAGAATGCCATTTTATAACCACAAGTTCAATAACCTGAGGACAGGCCAATAGATTTGCACTGAGGATGGGCAAGCAAGAAAGTGGAGAGAAGTTGGGATTTTGATGATGTCACTAACCTGGGAGCCAGCCTATCACATCTGGGTAGTGTTTTTTGTTGTGTGAAATCAGAATTTTTCTCCATTATGTCAGGGTTTTTTTATTGGATTTTTAGTTACTTGTAGCCAAGAACATCCTAATACCAATCCCCCAGTGTTTTCATACTCAAAGTTTCTGATCTGCACTAGAATCCAGCGTATCTCCTCCTTCAGGGGAAACATTCTAAAAGGCATCCTGGTTATGAATACAAATTAAACAGGATTTTACCATAACTGATTGGAGGTAAAAGAGGTGGAAGTTGAGTCATGCATGCTCCCAAGTCAGCCAAAGTGGTTCTGAGAATTGTTGCCAATGCCTATTTAGCCAGAATTCTTCAAATCATGTTTCTGGGCTCTAAACTTGAAATGTTTGTGGTAAGCCTTTAAGAATGATAAGCTGTAGCATAAAATATTTCCAGGCCCCTATTTATCCTACTCTGAGATGGGTGGGCATGCCTGGAAGTTGCCAGTAGATTTCACAACCAGTTCATTACAACATGTTGTCTCAGTTCAAGACAACATTAGTAATAATAGATGGTAAGTGGATAACGAGACTCTGAAGCTCAGAAAATCACAAAACTAGTGCCATTGAAGGACAGACAATGCCATTTTGTGTAAGAAATGACCCATGCTTTTGTCCAAAATGGTCATGAAATTGTGAAAGCAAAAATTTCTGTCATGACTTAGAGTCAATTTTTTTGTTTACTTTCACATCTCCTTTTATTTAATTCATATGGAGCAGACATCTGATACATCATCATCTCCTGACTGCAAAATAAAGATAAAGACATGTTTTCTAATTCAGTGTTTAGTAAGAGCACCCAGAAGGAGCCCATTTTTTTCTTTTTTTTTTTTTTTTTTGGAGAGTCTTGCTCTGTTGCCCAGGCTGGAGTGCAGTGGCACGATCTTGGTTCACTGAAACCTCTGCCTCCCAGATTCAAGCGATTCTCCTGCCTCAGCCTCTCGAATAGCTGGGATTACAGGCACCTGCTACCACGCTCAGCTAATTTTTGTATTTTCAGTACAGACAGTGTTTCGCCATATTGGACTGGCTGTTCTTGAACTCCTGACCTTGTGATCTGCCTGTCTCGGCCTCCCAAAGTGCTGGGATTACAGGCGTGAGCCACCGTGCCCGGCAGGAGCCCATTTTTCTAAAGGGCTCCAGAAATCTAGCATATTACACTCATGATCAGGAGGTAGTTTTACTTTAGAAGACAGCTGGTCTGTGACTTTTATGAATCAGCTGGACAGGAAGTTCCCCAAATCCTAAGACTATCCTCTCTTAGCCCGTATTAGCTAGGGTTAGAAAAGAGCGGATGTAATTTTAATGTCACAGATCCTGCCAAAAGCCAGTGGCAGGTGAAGGTCTGGGGCTTGTGTTCTACCAGTAAGGGAAGTTGGGTGCAACACCCTCTTCAGGGATTGATGGGAAAAGACTAATTTGTGGGAGGTAGGGGCCCAGAGTTGCTGTGATTTGGACATTAAGTAAGGGAATGTGACTTTCTTTTCTAATCAAAAGCTGCTGCACTGGGTATTCTACACTTGTCCCTTTAGATCCCCGTTCCTCCCTCTCCACCATCCTCTGTGTCCCAGAAGGTTGAGGATCTGCATCAATAGGCTCCTTTGATTTCTGACCTCTGGTTGGGTTTGGCCAAGGGAGGAGACTGGAGGTGCGAGGAGAGTGAGGTTGGGACTTTCTTCCCCCAGCTTCCTGTGAGCTATGGGTGGCTGTGGCTCCATTCTTCTACTGAAGGCACAGCCCTTATTGAACAATGCTCCCCTGCTGTTACATTCTTTCCAGATTCTGAGTTACCTAGGAAATCTAGGTAACGGCTTCCAACTGTTACTAGTTCCTGGGCACCTCATCATCCCTTACTAATTACCCTTAATCCCACGCATCTTTGTAGATAGTCCTTTTCTTGACCTCAGCTCAGTTTTCTGTCACAGGTACCACTAGTCTCCCACTGAGCCCTGACTGGTGCTGTTGTTTCTAGTTGAGATGTCCAGGTTCACATGAAAATAAGTGGGTTGCACAAGCAAAGAAAATAGATTTAATCTATAGGGGAAAGAGTTTTTTTTTTCTTTAGTTATTATTATTTCTGTAAAATGTGAGGTCTTGTTTTAAGAACTTTTTGGCCAAAACTGGTGTCATTTCTTTTTTTTTCTTTCTTTGTTTTTTTTTTGTTTTGGTTTTGGTTTTGGTTTGGTTTTTTTTTTTTTTTTTTTTGAGACGGAGTCTTGCTCTGTCACCCAGGATGGAGTGCAGTGGTGAGATGTCGGCTCACTGCAACCTCTGCCTCCCTGCTTCATGCCATTCTCCTGCCTCAGTCTTGAGAGTAGCTGGGAGTACAGGTGCCTGCCACCACGCCTGGCTAATTTTGTTTTTGTATTTTTAGTAGAGACGAGGTTTCACCATGTTAGCCAGGATGGTCTCCATCTCCTGACCTCGTGATCCGCCCACCTCAGCCTCCCAAAGTCCTGGGATTACAGACGTGAGCCACTGTGCCCGGCCCCAAACTGGTGTCATTTCTTAATCCAAACCTGCCCTATGTCGCTTAGACCTAAGTAGCACTCGCTGAGCTCCTACAAATTTGTGATTTCCAAACCACTTGCTGTTCACTCCTTTCCCTTGTAAAGTGTTAGAAAAATTTCTGAGTCCTTAATGTGGAAGCCAGCAAAAGAAAAAAAAAATCATTAGCTTAGATTTCTGGATGTGAAACCAAAAAGATAATAATCACATAAATGAAACCTGTCTCCCAAGAGATTATCAACAGATGAGCTGGTCATATTTAGGCTTCAGGGACTTAAAGATGTATAAAACACACTCTCTGACCTTAAAACATTTAAGGTGCAGTCGAGGTGTTCTAACCCTTCACAAGGGAGAGGAGAGGACAATAAATTGAAAATCATGAATGTGGAGAAGCTCCGCCAGGGCCACTGAGGAATTAAGAATAGATGGGCAATTTGCATTTTAAAATGACACAAGATTTTAGCGAGAATTTTCACAAATGAGACCTCGTATTTTATACACACACAGAGTTTAAAAGTAGAAGTGGGTGGAGCTGGGGTCAGGGAAAGTATGTGTAACAGCACCAGATCAATCTGGCTCAACTTTTATGGAACAAAGTTGTGAGTTGTTTTTCAATTGCCATGGACCCCCAGGTTGAAGGTCACATAACCTGAGCATGCCTAAATAAAGCAAGTATGCAATCACAGGGGGCTCCTAAGGGCTGGAACTGAGGAGTGGACTGAGGAAGGGGACTGATGCATGGCAGAATTCAGGCTCCAATCAGATCAAGCTGTGGCATCACTCGATGGCAGGGTCTAGGCAGATCACGCCTCCTGGCAACACCTCATTGCAGGATCCATTGCAGATCATACCTCCTTGCCAGTTGACGGGCAGTAAAACTTTTCTTTTCTCAAAAGCTTGTGCCATAATATTGGCTTCTATGTGCATCGGGCACCGAGTCCATTGATTGTTCAGTAACACGTGGACTCACAAACCCATCCTTTCAGCACCTATGAACTAAGTGTTAAAATGGGATTTTGTCCTGGCATGTTGGGAAGACAGAGGAGGAGCACTGGATCCGACTTGATATTTGGGAAGATTTCCTGAAGAAAATGATACCTGGGCCGATCTTTGGTAAAAGACTTATCCAAGTAAAGTAGGCGTTGTGTAAATGAGTATTAACAGAGGGAATCCTGACAGCAAAGCACAGAGGTGTGAAGCAATGCAGTGTGTGAGACAATTAAATGCAGTTTTGTGCCCAGGTGATATGGTTTGGCTCTGCGTCCCCACCCAAATCTCAACTTGAATGGTATCTCCCAGAATTCCCACTTGTGGGAGGGACCCAGGGGGAAGCAATTGAATCATGGGCGCCAGTCTTTCTGATGCTATTCTTGTGATAGTGAATTAGTCTCATGAGATCTGATGGGTTTATCAGGGGTTTCCACTTTTGCTTCTTTCTCATTCCTTTTTTCTCTTGCCGCCACCATGTAAGAACTGCCTTTCGCCTCCCACCACGATTCTGAGTCCTCCCCAGCCATGTGGAACTATAAATCCAATTAAAGCTCTTTTCTTCCCAGTCTGGGGTATGTCTTTATCAGCAGCATGAAAACAGACTAATACACCGGGATAGAAAGAGGATTGTAGGACCCAACAGGACCTAGGGGGCCAGGCAAGGCCTTAGACCCACCACCATCGATGACACCCTGGATGTGCAGCCCCAGCCCATTTATTCATTCTTCTTAATCCTGCTGCTTCCTTGTGGCCTAGAACAGATGCCAAATGTAAGCAAAGAGCCTTCTCAGATTTACTTAGGATGAAAACAGAGACCGATTCCAGAAAGGGGCATTCCTAATGCTGCCCTTACCAAGGAGAGGGGAGTTCTGTTTAATTGGCAGCAGTCTCCTTCACGGGAAAGCCCTAAGTGAATGGGATAACTAACTGCTAAAGGAAGCAGCAACCCGGGACTTCCACCCAACCTCCTCCCTGCCCCCAAGTCCTGGAAGAGTGGTTCCCAGCACCACCCACGTGCAGGGCAAAGGAGAGAGTGGGGAGCTTTTAGGGATATAGATTTCCAGACCCCATGTGAGTCAGAGCATGGGAAGTGGTATTTAAGAGGCTCTGAATGTGGCTTGGATGTCCAAACAGGTTTCTGAAACTCTCTTGGAGCCACATTTCCCAAGCTGTGTGCCATTGATCTGGGAGCTACTGGGCCCTATGATGTTAACCAGACATCTTGATTACAAGACCTCTCCCTTCTCTTCATCAGCTCGTACACTTTAAGAGCCTCCGAGACAGGGGGAACAGCCATTGAAGAGGATACATTAATACTATACTTTATAATTATAAATATAGTTTCTAAATATATTGCCCATATAGTCTCTCTCTCTCTCTCTCTCTCTCTCTCTCTCTCTCTCTGTCTCTCTTTGGTGGAGTATTTCTCAAGACTATGCAGCACATGCGCAAGACTCCACACAGCCCCCTTTTGGGGGAAAGTCACTCTAGAAGCTCAGGAAAAGGGTGACTTCCATCGCCCATTGAGGTCCATGCTGCAGGAATGGGGCCAAGGCAGGGTGGTCACCTCACACCAGCCAGCCAGGGATCGCCATGTAGTCAGGAGACCTCAGGGTGAAGGACAGCAGCCTCAGTGCGTGGAACCTGGCTGGTGAGTGTTCTCTTGCAGAGCCAAGGCTTCCTGGGCAGTTTCTAGTTATCTGAAGAGGATGATCATGCTCTCCCCGGGACACTGCTTTCCACTGGAGCAAACTGATGGGCCTGGCTGTTTCACTGTGATGTGTGGGCCCCAAAGTGAAAGGCTGGAGTCTTATTTACGGGGTTGTAGAATTGACCAAAAAACACCTTCCGTCCCTTCGTGCTTGCTTGGGGTGCTTCCGGGAGACCTGACATGGGTCCCTGTAGCAGTCACAGAACATCCACACGCTGTTGGTGCAGCTAGGGCCCACAGAAGTCAAAAAGGAAGCACGTTAGAGCTGCGTCCCTCACAGGAACCAACCTGCTCAGGAGGATGATGGCAAAGCCCACAAAAGGCAGCAGCTACAGGGAGCCTCTTGTTTCTATGTTCAACATGGTGAATGTCAACCAGCGCAGAAATTACTGCAGGTCAGAGTGTCGCTGCCAGTGATGACATGCTAAACTTGGCCAAGCCCCCTCTCCTGTGCATGACGTAGGGCTGGAGAGAGCAGTGCAGAGTGCTCCAGAGACTGGTAGAGCTGAGGACTGGGTGTGGATTGATCCCTCACTGGGGTTCAGAACTGTGTGGCACAGCACCCTGCAAATCAGCTGTGAATGCCATATACTCAGGTTACAGTTGATGCCAAGATGGGGCTTTAAGCTTGGAAAAGTTTAACTTTTGGGGAAGGAAGGAAAGATTGGGGAAAGAATGAAAAAGGAGGAGGAGAGAGAAAAGAAAACATATTATGCTTTCTGTGCTGGGTGTATACATTTTCTCATTTAACCTGCAGCACACCCAGTGAGGTGAGTACTCTTATTACTCCTAGGACAGGCATGACGTAAATGGGAAGGACAGTGGTCAAAAGACTTGCCCACTCCACATAGCAACGATTCTCACTCCTGCTTGCAGGTGTGCTGGGTGGAGCAGGAAGAGGGCAGGTTGGAGGGGATAGAGGAGAGATGCTGTAGTCCTAGGGAAAGAGGATGGTTCCTGGGGTCACAGGACTAGAAGCAGAAAGAACAAGGGGGTGGAGTATCAGTTTCTACAGTGTTGAAGACAGCACTTCTTTAGCATCTAGTCTGGGGCTTCTAGACAACTTTTTGTGTTTTCTCTGGATTCTTCTCCTTGGGAACAGATGCTTTGTAAGTTACACTCTTATTTATGTTTGTCTTATTTCTGTTTATTTACCTATTCCCTTGGAGCTACCAGGAAGGGCTGTGGCCTGTGGCCACTTTTCCTCTGAGTGGGACCAGCAGCTGGAAGCAGTGGGAATGAGAAGGGAGGGGCTGGAAGGCCGGCTGATGCCCAGGAGCATCTTCAAACCTCATGGGAATTTGGCCCACCCACTGCTGCCCTTCCACAAATGGAATCTTTTCATTTTAACAGCTGGCCCAGAGCCCTTTCAGCAGATCCAGTTGAGCTCTGTAATTTCCATGAGACCACGTGCTTCTTCTGAGACCCATTCCTTTGCCAAATGGGCACAGGATCCTGTGGCCAGAGGGATAATTGGAAATGTGTGGGCCAGGCAGATACCCCATTTCTGATAAGACCAGCAGCTTGAATGGCCTGAATAAGACTTGCAAAATCAGGAAAGGAAACTTGTGCACTGCCATCCCACTGTTCCTCTTCTGTGACCTCAGGCCTGGATGGTGCCTGACAGCCCACCCACCACAGCACACCCCACCTGAAGCCACGGGGATGTGGGATCTTAGCTTCCCCTGGCTGCCTGGTAAAACCTGCTTTCATGTCATACCCGGGCATTTCCACTTTCTCAGGGGCAGAAGGCTGCCATGGTGGCAATGCTGAAGGGCAGCCTCTTCCTCCCTCTCTTCCTGCTCCCCTGTGTGAAGGATCTGGGCCTGCGTCTCACTGCCCTCCAGGAAGGCAGGCAGGAAAATAAGGGTGAGCACAGGCCTGAGAAGAAGCGAGGCAGCCAGTAATGAAAATGAGAATCAGTTCTCCTTCATGTTCCCCTTGGGTTTCCTTTCATGGCATTACTGAAATCAGGGTCAAGAGGCCATCTGGTTTCGAACCCAGAACAACCCACTCCAGAACACTGTAGGGACCCGGGAGGGTGACCACGTGCTCTTCCTTGGTGACCCCCACTGGCGTTGAGTCACTCTTTCCAACAGCTACCAAGCAGGCTCCCTTCCATCCTCTTCGGAGATGAACCCCTGCTGGGCAGGGCCCTTCTACACTCAAGACTGGCTAATAAAGGACCCCTAAACCTGGTGTGTGTGTATGTGTGTGTGTGTGTGTGTGTGTGTGTGTGTGTGTGTGTGTGTGCACAGCCTCAATAATGCTTGTTTATTATCTTTTTCTGATTACAGTCATCCTAGTGGGTGTGATGTGGTATCTCATGGTTTTCAATTTGCATTTCCTTGACAGCTTGAATCTTTGTTTTTCAGAACTTTAAACCTTTCATCTTTCAACCCAGGCTCTAGTTCTTTGTTCATTTTGTCAGTCTGAAAGAGGTGGAAACTCTTCCCTGGGCCATGACAACATTAGCTCCCCAAGTACCCTGAGAAATCTGGAGTCTGTTTTGGCATTGTTTGAGATTTCTCAGCAATAAAACCTTGTCAATTGTTATCCTTTGAAATTCTCTGAATTCTTTGAAATTTTCACATCTCTATTTATAAAAGGGATTTTTCAACAAATTAGTAGCATAAAAAGAGGGTACTGTTCTAAATTTAAAAAGGCATTAGAGACACAGCCTAATGTAATGTGTACATTGTAGTTATATCATGATTTGAGCAAACTGACAGTGAAAAGACATTTTGGGGGCAATCTAAGAAAAGGCAAAAGTATTAGGTGACACTAAAGAACTGTCGCTAATTATGTTAGGTATCATGGTGTTCCAATTATATAAGAAAATCTCCATATTTTTAAGAGATATCTACTGATATCCCTGAAGTAGGAATAAAATGACATGTCTGAAATTTGTTTTAAACTACATCAGCAAAGGAAAAAGATGAAGCATAGATGGTACAGTTTGAACAATGGGATATGGAGGTTCACTCTACTTTTCTCTCTATTTCATATATGCTTGAAATTTGTCATAATAATAATGATAACTATGGAGACAATCCTAAAATATTAATGTAAGTTGAAAAATTATAAAATATCTGGGTCCCAGACTACAGAATGTCATTCATTTACGTTCAGCTAAAATATTTTTAGGTTTGTACTTAAAAAGTAACGAAACTGGTTCAAACATATCTTATATATTGTATTTTAACTTAAAAGATTGTTCAGGGCCAGGCACAGTGGCTCATGCCTGTAACTGAAGCACTTTGGGAGGCCAAGGCAGGCTGATCATTTGAGGTCAGGAGTTTGAGACCAGTCTGGCCAACATGGTGAAACCACGTCTCTACTAAAAATACAAAAAAATTTGCTGGGCACGGTGGTACATGCCCATAATCCCAGCTACTGGGGAGGCTGAGGCAGAAGAATCACTTGAACCCAGTAGACAGAGGTTACAGTGAGCTGAGATCACACCACTGCACTCCAGCCTGGATGACAGAGTGAGACTCCATCTCAAGAAAAAGGAAAAAAGATTAGTCAACATTTTGATCTTAAGACTTTTTTTCTTTCAGTATGGGTCCTTCTGATTGGCATTTGTGTTTTGTTTTTGTTATATAAAATACAGTTACACTGTCTTATTTATAATTTTTAGTTTTAGCTTCTTCAAAGGGAAATAAGATATAGACACTATAGGACTGAGTGTAGAATCTTTCTACATTTTTTACTATTTTTCATCAAACACCACCACTTACTTCACACATCAAAACTGACTGCAAATATTTTTAGAAATTTACCTTTGTTTGCTCCTTAATTTAGTTTTCTTTTTATATAACCAACGGATCTCTTTTTGCATTTATATTTCATTGGTTTATTTGATACTCAAGTAAAATACATGGTTACAATTAAAGGACTGTTGCCATAAACAGGCTTGGGGACAAGTGCAGCTGCCCCCTGGTAAGCATATAGCTCATATAGCTCAGCTGGTGGGAGCTAAAGCATAGGGTGTGGGCTTCATGCTGAGAGGCACTGGCCAGCACATTTTACAGGAAGATGAAAAATACTATGGTTTCAATGTATATGTCCCTCCAA
Organism: Macaca fascicularis; assembly: GCF_037993035.2. NCBI lineage: Eukaryota > Metazoa > Chordata > Mammalia > Primates > Cercopithecidae > Macaca > Macaca fascicularis. The sequence goes on from NC_088375.1 coordinate 139,734,892, forward strand.
AATGTATGTGTTAGAACTTAGCCCCCCGAATTAAGATAGTATTACAAAGTGGCACCTTTGGTAGAGTGCTCACAGGTGGGAGTAGAACCCTTATAAAAGAGCTTGAGGGAGAGAGTCCACCCCTTTTCTCCCTGTGCCATGTGAAGACACAGCAACAAGGAGCCACCCTGGAAGCAGAGAACAATATCTCACCAAACACCAAATCTGCTGGCACCATGGTTTTGAGCTTCCAGCCTTCAGACTATGGGAAATAAATTTCTATTATTTATAAATCACACAGTCTAAGGTATTTTGCTACAGCTGCAAGAATGGACAAAGACAGAATATAGTAGGTTAAAAGGAGATCCATTTAAAAAGCTGCTTCTCTGCTCGGAACAGTGTCAGTTGACTACAGTTTTCATCTTCCATCAAGTTATTTGAGTGACAGGTAACTGGCCAACAAGTTCTTTGATTGAAGCTGGAGTCTTCAACATGGTGCTGCAGACCATGCAGTTCATTCTGCCCATAGGACTATGGTCAGGACTCCGCAGGCACCAAACCTGGGAAAAGGGAGCTGGGAGATGAGTTAAGGAGCGTGAGTTATTTAATCAAGTAATGTTGGCTGTTGCTCTTTCCAGAGATTAAAGTTGTTCAAATGGTTGCCACAGCAAATTTATGCAGAGAATGGGGGCCAGCAGCTAAAACCCAAGCCTTCTGGATTCCACTGCAGCCTTTTCTTCAAACTCAGCTGGTCTCCCTGGGGTGAGGCTCGGGGTGGATGAGTATTTGCTTCCCTCTTCCAGGTGGTTTGGCTGCCATCTCCTTGCAGAACATGATGTGCTCTTGTGGGAGGAAAAGGGGATGATTATGAATCACGGAGTATCAGAGCTGGAAGGGGCCTTGGTGACCTTTACTCCCACTGTCCCGTTTTACAGAGGAAGAGATTGTGGGCCAGATAAGAGGTTATGGCTTTTCACCAACTTGACCACCACACTGTTTATGTTCAGCAAACATAGATATGCTATTATGTATTAATTCCAAACTTCTGCTCCCAATTTTCTGAAGCTCAGAGGGACACCTTGTATTGCTGGATGATAAAAGAGGAACAAAGTGACGAAGTGCTGACAAGGCAATGACAGAACATGAGAGATTTACTGCTGCGTGGGAAGAGATCTTCAGTGATCATGTAGCCTGAAGCTCTCATTTTGTCATCGAGGGACACCAAAACTCAGAGCAGGTTAGTGATTGAATTATCTAATGTATGAGCTAGGTAGTACAAGCAAATGAATTTTAAAATGCTGGAAATTCATCAGTTGAAATACACTGCACCTGGGTTGCTAAGAGCCCCAGACTGGCTAGTTAGTTTTATCTCATGCATCTCCTCACCAGTGCCTAGTACAGATACATATTAGGTTCTTGATAAATGTTCTTTAAATAAATTATGAAGATCATCATTCAAGTTAACATAGCATAAGGCAAAATATATATTCCATAAGGAGACTAAAGGTAGTCGAGACCATAGTTGGTTGAAAGGGTAGGAAAGGCTTTGAGGTGGGGCTTGAAAATTAGTGGGATTTTGAGGGTTGGGTTAGGGGAGCTGTAGATGGGAAGATCATGTTCTTGTAGAGGGAACAGTGAGCATGATAAGGAGGCAGAGGGCAGGTGACCCTGGAGTTTGGGGAATTTCGGGACATCCAATTGGCCACAGCATAGCATTGGAGCAGGGGAGTAGGGGTGGTGGGCTTGTCACCGAGGGCCCAGAACTCTCCGTCCTTAATTCTTCAGGAGGTTCTGGAGTTTATAGTTTTGAGGAGGGGAAGGACATACATGACCCATTTTTGGCAATAAGACATTGCAGGATGCTGATATTCAGTTCAGACACAGGAATTTTCCCCACTTCATCCAAATGTCCTGGCTCTGGCTCTGTGAAGAGGTCAGAAAAACACTGGGGACTGTCTTTCTTTGGAAATACTTTTGGACCATCGAAGTTTTCAAGGAGATAAACATCCTTATGACGTTTCTGGTGGTCCAGGCCCATCTGGCCGAGGAAGTACAAAGATACATGCAGATTAGGCATACTGGAGGGGAATGTTTGCTAAACATTCTTCATTCTTCAGAAAGGTTCAGGCTCAGTTCAACTTTGGGAGTGAGGCTTGAACTAATGTTGATTTTATCAGCACCTATTTGCTCCAAGACTGTAGAAGAAAGATTGTTTGCATTCCTTCTTATGGTGCTGCTAGAGGAAACAACAATGACCATTAATTGGGTGTGTCCTATTATGTCCTCTGTTAGGCAGTTATGTATACTTTTTTTTTTTACAATTGAGACAGAGTCTTGCTCTGTCGCCGAGACTGGAGTGCAGTGGCGCGATCTTGGCTCACTGCAACCTCTGCCTCCCGGGTTTAATTTGATTCTCCCGCCTCAGCCTCCTGAGTAGCAGGGATTACAGGGACCCACCATCAAGCCCGGCTAATTTTTGTAATTTTGTAGAGACAGGGTTTCACCACGTTGCCCAGGCTGGTCTTGAACTCCTGACCTCAGGTGATCTGCCCGCCTAGGCCTCCCAAACAGTTATGTATACTTTCACTAGTCTTTTCACAATTTTGAGAGGTAGTTTTAGAGGTGTGTGATACCTTTTGTTTTTGTCTCTCCAGCAAGATTTTCCGTTCTCCTGGCATTTGTGGCCATGTGACCTGGGCCTGGCCAATCATTATCACTCATCCCCTGACCACAGTGATTGGACCAGGGAGTGGGCACGGGACCCAATCTGCTCCAATCCTGGTCCTTTCCTGAGGCTGATCCCTTGATGCAGGGAGAGAGAAGTACTTTCCGCGCAGGTTGCTGAACTGAGGCTGCCCCGATTGTATGACAGTTGTACCGCAGCTCAGTCCTACTTCCTTTATTTTCCCACAGTTGTTGTTCCTGAGCATTGGCTTCAAAAACCTTGCTGCTCATTTATCTTGTCTCCCAGGGAACCAATCAAAGAGGAGGAGGAGGAGAATAGTGGTGGGGATGGGTTGTTGACATCTGACTTTAGAGAATTTTTCTTTCATCACACAATAAAATTAAAAAATAAAAAGACAAGGATGCAGGACACCCTCAGAGTTCATCCGTCATATTTTCAAAAGGAAATTTTAAGCCCGCAATCTTTCCATCAGCTGCCAGGAGTATTTTCTAGAATAGCTGAAGGGTGCTTTTGCCTAAAACCTGGGGGTTGGCATAGGTGGCCTTTCAAGGATGCTTCTAGCTTCAAGTTTCTGTCAATTATGCTTTGCACATCTAAGAGCTGTTTGGGCTGGAGAATTTCAGAGAAATTTTCCATGTTCCAGGGTTGAGATTCAGCATCTTTTTGCTGAGTGGGCATTGATGAGAAATGCCTCTGAACTCGCAGGGGTGATGCAGCCCCTGGCCAGCCTGCCAACTCTAGATACTCTCATCGCTCCAATGCTGTCACATTTGCTGTTTTTAGGTCTGTTATGGGCAAATCTGTAGCAAGCATTCCAAAAGCTAAAACACTTTTAACTGTCTCCAGAGCAGCCAGAGATCCTCATAGCAAAGCCAGGTAACCCTAGGGGCCAGGGGCACCGTATGCACTATCCCTGAGGGGCCGAGCGGGCTGAAATCAGCCTGCACCCTGCTTGCTAACCGTGCGTGGGGACACTGTGTCCACTTGGAAGACTGGATGCCTTTCTCCAGTTTCACACTGACTACTTCCTCCCTGCCAAGAGCACACCTTCCCTCCATCTGAAGAAATAAAAGGAGCTTGGGGCCCCAACATGAACGATTGCCAGGGGCTGGGACACACCTGTCATGGGCAGGTTTGTTTAGGGTTCAGGGCGCATAAAGACTTAATCTGCTTTCACATTAAATAGGCTGATCAGATACGACAACAATTTCCCACTGTTATTTGAATGGCAAACAGGATTTAGAGCACAAGAGAAGGAACTTTTTTGTATATATAACTTTTCATGCAGAAAGTCCACAGAGTTTACCTGTAATCTTAGCTCACAATCAGGCAAAAGGATTAGAGTTGGACATGTAGAGCTTATCAAAAAGCTTAGAGGGAGACCAAAGGAGGGCAAATGCAATTTTTTCTTTCTTTTATGCCCATGTCAAAATGCATGCTTTAGTCAACATCTTGAAAACTCTTCAGTGGAGGTAACTCTACCTTCCTGTACTACAACTATTAGGTAGGTGCAAAAGTAATTGCAGTTTTTGCCTTCAAAAAAAAAAGGCAAGCACTGTAATTACATTTCACCAACCTAGTACTTGAGGACGATGATAGAGCACTGCCAGAGAAGCACTGCAGCCCCAGCCTCATGGCTGGAGCATCTTGTCACTCCGAAGGAGCAAATAGGCCTTATATAAGGGACAGGGCAGGCCACTTCTGGTGAATTGCATACCTTGCAGTGAGACATGGGCTGAGGGTCCTGGGATTGGTGAGAGCAGTTAGCATGTTTGTGCCCCAAACCTTCAGTCTGAGGAGGACAGGAAGAACCTCTCTAGAAACACTAAAGTCAATGGGAAATGAACTTGGGCTTGAGTTATTTTCTGATCAATTTGATTTAAATATAATATTAATAAAAAGAATACATGAAACTAATAGGCTGAATGACAGACCCAGTGCATATGACCTGCTTGGGCAATTTGAGTGACTCTGGCTTTGAGTTTAATATGGCTTTTATTGAAGAAATTTTTTTCTAATGGTAAAGAAAAGAAGTAAATCACTAACACCTTAGCAAGAGTGAGTTTGTCATCTGGAATCAGGGGAACAATAAGAGAGGTCTGGGAGTTGTGTGGGAGTTAGGATAAGGGTCGATGGGCATCTGGAAGTGAAGGGGAAAGGCCTGATGAGGGAGTTTGTCCCTATCCTGCAAGCTTGGCTTTTTTATGAACTTTTTCGGAGTTAAAAGAGCACACTATATTCAGTCCTAGCCTCTGTTGTGTAGCTGAAGTGTTGGAAAATGTGGATTTCCTTGTTTCTGCACAATAGGGGTGCCTCAGACCTCCAGACATAAACAATGCATCCCGCAGGCCAATGCTTCTGAGTCAGGTTTGGGCCACAGGATCCCACCAGAATCAAGGAACAGCCAGCCTTACTGAAAACCAAGCCATGCTGAGCAAGTCCATTTTGAATTCCAAAGTTAATGTGAAGCACCTATGAAAATAAACATAGGCAGAAGCAGCTGTTAGAGGGAACACAGTTGCTCTATTTGTTCTGTGGGGGCTAGATACCTAGAGGAAGCCCTCCTCTTGCAGACAGAATAGATCATAGGATCTGGAGAAAAGAGGCAACAAATCAGCCAGAGAGTATGTAGCTCTAGATTAGTTGGGCTTCTTGTGTTCCTAAATGTTTTTCTTCGCAAAAGACCCTTGATCATGTGGCAGTCCATCTACCCATCCATCCACCCATCAATCTATCCATCCACTCATCCTTCCATCTATTCACTCATCATCCATTCATCCACCCATCTACTCATCTACCCATCTCTCCACTTATCCAATTATTCATTCATCCATCCATCCATCCATCATCCATCCACTCATCTTTTCACCCATGATCCACTCACCCATGTATCTATTCATCCACCCATCTATCCACCCACCATCCATTCATCCACCCATACATTAAATTATTCATCCAACTGTCTGCCCATTATCTACCCACCCATCCCCCCTACCTATTCCCCTACTCATCTACCTCTCCATCCATCCCCCAAATACTACTTGATACCCATTACATGTGCCAAGCTAAGGACAGCTGGTCAAACATATCTACTTGCTGAGTGGGCAGGAAGTAAGCTGTTCTCTTTGGTAAAGGAAATGACTGACAGACATAATAAGGCCCAGTAAGATACAGTAGAGCATAGAGATAAAAAACACAGGCTTCATGATAAGTCTGTCACTTTCTAGCTATGCAGGAAAGTTACTTCACTTCTCAGCACCTCAGTTCTGAGGTGAAGGTATAACAGTCGTTCCTGCTTTACAGGGTCTTTGTAGGAATTAAGTGGTTCAATGAAACCTAAGTGCTTAGCACAGTGCCTAGCACATATGATGTCCTCAGTAAATTTTAGCTTGTGTTATTAAAAGTAGGACATCTAGAGAAACACAGTGAATTATGTAATCTAAAGAGGCAGTGGGAAAGGGGTTTCTTAACCCGTTTCCCATTTGCCCCGGAGCACTTGCAGCTGCAGAGTTCACCCCAACAAAACTCACAGATTACAGTCCTAACCTTACCCCCAAAGTTTGCCACAGAATATTTTGCTTTTATTATTATTTTTGCATTGCTGTAGTATATCAACTTTGGAAACAAAATATATCATTCTATTTATAGCATTCTGTCCATTTATAAAATAGTCATTCCTGATCACTGGAAATGTCAAATCCTAGAAAACGTAGCATTCCCACTCATGATGTTAATTCTGTGGTGAACTTACGGCACTGAAATGGTGTGACAAGGAGGTGACAATTTTGTTCACATTCCACAGTGATACTGTGATTGAAGTAAACAACAGAAATGGAAAGAAGTCTAAGAAGCCACGTGTCATTGTGGATTATCACAAGAATGTGGGAGCAGTGGACTGGCTGATCAGATGCTCACTATCTATCCAACTGAGCACAAAAGGCACAAGGTTTGGTCTAAGAAATTCTTATTTATTTATTTAGAGACAGAGTCTCGCTCTCTCACCCAGGCTGGAGTGCAATGGCACGATCTTCTCACTGCAACCTCCGCCTCTCGGGTTTAAATGATTCTCCTGCCTCAGCCTCCCGAGTAGCTAGAATTACAGGCACGTGCCACCACACCCAGCTAATTTTTGTATTTTTAGTAGAGATGGGGTTTCTCCACATTGGTCAGGCTGGTCTCTAACTCCTGACCTCAGGTGATCCACCTGCCTTGGCCTCCCAAAGTGCTGGTATTACAGGCATGAGCCACCATGCCCAGCCTTAATTATGTGTATGCTTTTCTTTTCTGTTTTTTTGTTTTTTGTTTTTTGTTTTTTTTTGGTTGAGATGGAGTCTCGCTCTGTCGCCTAGGCTGGAGTGCAGTGGTGCAATCTTGGCTCACCGCAACCTCTGCCTCTCAGGTTCAAGCGATTCTCCTGCCTCAGCCTCCCAGAGAGCTGCGACCCAGCCAATTTTTGTATTTTCAGTACAGACAGGTTTTACCATGTTGGTCAGGCTGGTCTCACGCTCCTGACCTAAGGTGATCCACCCGCCTAGACCCCCCAAAGTGCTGGGATTACAGGTGTGAGCCACCGTGCCCAGCTGGTCTAAGAAATTCCTTTGCCACCCTCTAAACACTGCAGTGCTGAGCTCCTACATCCTGTTTGGGAAGGACAATCCTGAGCACACAATGAGCCATGTAAACTTCAGACTGACGTTGAGTGAAAGAATGCTGGAAAAGCATCGCAGGCCAGGGCCGCAACGTCTTCAAGGTCATCCGTGCTCTGATGATGTCACACTTCTTCCCTGTCTGGAAGACATTTCCCCAAGAGCGTACCACCAGTATCAGGGAAACGGAATCCAACTGGTCGCTGCAAAGTTTGCTGAGCACACAATGATAAAGATGGCAAGAAGGTCCGGAGAGAAAAGCAATATTTTTGTGCAGAATGTGATGTTCTGCCTTTGTCCCATGCTTTGAAATTTACCACATGAAAAATAAAATTAAATATGGATCATCATATACATTTCTGTTACATTAGGATTAGAGACAAGTTCTGTTTAGAAATAACTCCAAGAACAGTTTTTATATTTTGTTTTCACATTGAAAAATCAGTCAGATTTGCTTCAGTTTCAAGAAGCGTGTTTATGTAAAATTAAATGAGTGCTGGCAGGCAGCTAGCTGCAGATTTTTTTTTTTTTTTTTTTTTTCTGAATGGGAAATGGGACAGAAAGATGCGTTCGAGGCCATGACCAGGCTCTGGGTACTTTGCAAATGCCCAGTGGCTGGGCATGGAGGGAATACATTGCTGGCGGAAGTTAAAACCTAGGGCTTTCTCACCTGTTGTCTTCTTGTTCCCATAAGTCCAGCAATGGCTCAACAGTGTAGCCAACAAACAAAAGGCCCCAATGAGGAAAGTCAGGGGTTGGGGGACACCCCAGAAAAATAGAGCGGGGGAGGTCAGAAGACCTTGGGGGCAGAAATCCTGCAGGATCCTGACAAGGGGCCAAACTGGCAGCCAAGAGAGGTAGCTGAGTCTGTGAGAGACAAGGCAGATGGAGCCCCTGAGCCTGGGAGGCCCTGGCTCTTCTCTACTAAATATTCCTCCAAGAAAGCAACTAATAAAGGGAGGTCAGGAGTGGCCACAGAAAAGACAAAGGCTGGGTCTAGGACAGAAGTTCCTGCAGTCAATATAGTGACTTCTGCCAACCCACTGTAATGTCTGGAAGAAATAGAGGCCCTAGTCAGGAATCAGGAATCTGACTGGAGATATGATCTGATATGGACAGGCTAGATGATACTGTCCCTGGCAGGGGAGAGTGGTGACTGCCGTATAGACATCCCACAGGCTTCTTTTGGCCAACTGGTCCCTGGAACATGGGAGTCGGGATTTGTTTAAGGGAGAATGCTGTGGATAACAGGAGGATCTCTCCAATCTTGGGAGTGGGCCTGGGAAGCATGAGCAGAACAGGTGGAGGTGAGTGGGTCCCATCAAAGACGGGCAGCAAAGGCCCTGGGGCCACCTCAGTGGGATCTGCCATTAAACATCTCTGGGACTCTTTCTGTATATCTTGAAGGTGGAAGGTAAGTCTCTGAACACCCACTGCGGACAGCAGTGAGACCCACCACCTGGGGTGAGCTACCTTCATCTCTAGTGGTGGCGTAAAGTCTGAGGAAGATTGGAGACCTAGAAAGAAGGACAGAGAAATTGGAGAAGAATTCCTCCTTCTGGCCCTTAAACTCTGAACTGGGAGAGAGACAGGCTATGGGAGAAGATTGAGATGGATTAGAGAATTCCTCTTAAGGGCCTCTTCCCTATCCCTGCCCCCAAACATGGAAAGAAAGGAAGATCCTGAGTTCCTGCAAGGGAAATTCTAGGCACCTAGCTAGTTCTGAGAAGTAAATAAGCAACTTGATAAGCAAAAAGGTAACGGTAGCTTAAAACAATAGTCAAGGAAGCTAGAATCACAGAATGTTTGGTTCCCCTACAAAAACTAAAGATAACATCTTATCATGTCTCTGAGTTGCTTCTCAGAAACTGGCACCCCACCAAATGGATCTTCTTGCATATAGACCTCAGATAAGGGGGAACTGGGGACTGAACTCAGCACTGTTCTTTGTTCTACATTTCTTTCTGAGAGGCCTGGAGGAAGTCATACCCAACCAGAGTAACATGCTTTTGTGCTGACCCCAAATTTTTAAACAAAACTTCTCTTCTTTAACCAATTATAGAAATCTTTGAATCTAACTATGACCTGTAAGCCCCCTGATTCAAGATATCCCACCCTTTTAGGCCAAAATCAATAAGTAACCTCCATGTATTGATTTATGATTTTGTCTGTAACTTCTGCTTTCCTGAAATTTATGCCTGCCTTTAAAAACCTTCACCTACAAACCATATGGGGAAGGTTGGGACTTAAGCATTAGCTGCTCGATCCTCCTTGCCTGGCACCCTGCAAATAAACACCTTCCTTTTTCCTGCTACAAACCTTGGTGTGGGTATCTGGTGTTACTGTGCTGAGCCAGTGGACCCCAGTTTGGTTCTGTAACAAGATAATGGTTATTTTCACACTTACACAGTAGAGAACCTCACTGCCTTAGGAGCAGATACTCCTGAGGCAAGGCAGAACCCAAAGATGCTGGGATAAACTAGCTGAGTTTGTCTAGGAGATGCCACATGCATGGCACCCAGAGAATCCTACCTCATCCTATAAGATGCATAAAGATGGGCTCAAATACCAATTCAAAGACCCGCGGACAAGAAAAATCACCCCTACAATATTTGCAAATTCTAAAAGGGCTTGCTTGTGGTCAGCCTTGGCTTTTGAGTTCCTGCTTCCACTGAATTAGTTCAGTTTCTGACTCAGCTCTTCAGTCTGTAGATGTTGTCTTTGTTTTACATCAAAGTGACCCACATGTGGGACTTGGCCTATTCACTTGACTGCCACTAAAAAAGCCACTCCTACTCAATGTGAATGCCTGTAAAGCAGACTGTCCTGAAGGGGTAAGGAAGCTGTGGAGTTAAGTACATCAGAACAGAGCAAATGACTTTGGAATCTGAAGCAGACCTCCTTATTCCCAGCAGTTTTTTGGCCTCTCAACCACGTGGCTTGCCATCTTTCTTCTTTCTCCATCAACCCCCCAACAAATCTTTTCTGTTCAAGTTCCATTGAATTCTAATTTAGAAAAGTTTAATTATCTTCTAATGAGTTTGTCTTCAGCTAAGTCATGATTCAGGATCTCACCTTCTAACCCCAGATGTTTATCAGGGTCTTTTCTTCAATAAAGACAGTCCTCTCTGAGAAGAGGGTTATAATTTTTTTCACTCCCTTAAGACTGAATGAAGGTTGACTACAGAAGAGAAAGGATGTTGCTTTTCTTTGCTGGCCTGGGAGGAGATAGACTTTTTCAGCCCATGTGAAATCTGTGAAGGTGGTTCAAGAAGCAAAGATTGAAGGACAGATCTTCATCCTTCCTCTACCTGGAGAAGTTTTCCTTGTGCTGGTGAGGAAATCATGTGCTTACTTTATCTTCTTCAAAGAGCAAGGAGTGACTTTGAACTGAGGTGGGTACTCTTTCCAGATCAGATGCTCATCAAAGCAGCCAACCCTAGTTCTGGAAGTCATCCTTGACAAAGGCATTTCTTTTAGTAAAATTCAAACAAAACTTTAACCTTCACTAAGAAAAGGAAATGGATTGGTTCAGAGTTATTGCTATGAATAGTGTCTTGCTAAGCTACCCTAGAAAAAGGGAAATGGACCACCTGTCCCCTCCATTCATTGCCCACTCTACGAAATACACAAAAGAATAGAAAGGACTTAACAGTTGTTTACTGACCAAACAGGGTCTGTATTGAATACTTTGGATATATGATCAATTTAATCTTCAGAGAGAATCTTCAAAATTTCTCCAAGAGATTTATCTCCATTATGTGTGTGAAAGGAAAATAAAAACTCAGGATCTCAATTCACTCTGCCAAAGGAAAAAAATTAAGCTAAAAGTCATGCTTAATGACTTTGCATGAGTCATGCAAGAAGCTGCCTTTCTTTTTGCTTCTAAGCAGATAGTTACAGATAAGAGGTTAAATATCTCCACATGCAGTTAGTTTATGTTCACTTTATCTTAAGAAAAGTGCCAATTTACTGAGCACAAGATGAATACATAATTGACTATTCCTCTACCTGCTCCTTTTCTCTTGCAACATAGGGATTACCATACCCTTCCTCTTTCCCCTCCAGTCCACTTTTTCCCTTTAAATATTGATGTCCTCAAACTAATCTTTGGCGAAAGGCACAGACCACAGACTATTTCTGTGGCTCTGTCTTTATTTCTTCTGGGCGTGTCCTTAACCTTGATAAAATAAACTTCTAACTTGATTGAGACCTGTCTCAGATACTTTTTGGCTTACAAATTGGCAGCCAACGGAAGGGATTCTGAGAGGAGGTGCCCCGACCTTTGACAAATCTCCTACCAGTGCTTGGAATCAGCTTAGGTTATCTTTGTTGCTCAAACAAAGATAAGACAATTTTCTGAGGTCTGGGAGCTCCTCCCTCCAGAGAATCCCTGATCACCCCAAATTTGGTTGAGATCTAAGGTTTATTTTGAAGTACAACTCCTTTTCTGGAGTTTTACTCACTTCCAACAAAAATGGCGAGTTTTCCTGTTTCCATGACAATGGATGGCAGGCAGCTCCTTTTTGGAGTTTCTGCTTGCATCCAACAGGGAAGGTGAGTTTGAGTCTTTTACTGCTTCTAAAATGGTAGAGAGCAGTATTGAGCCTGGGCGCTATTCCTAGGTAAGTAGCTGAATTGGAGTTTTGTCTTGAAAATCCTGCTTAATGACTAAGAGTTAAGATTAACAACCAGCTGATCTTAATTTCCTCTTAACACTAAAGTGCTCAGTAATCGCACTGGTTTTGTTGTTTGTTTGTTTATTTTAGTCTTTCTCACATTGGATTTGACCAACTCTACCTGACTTGGTCAAATCTAAATGAGAATTTCAAATTATGGGAGCAATGTTTTTGAATTGGCTAAAACTCCTCACAGCTGCAAAAAAAGAAGAAAAAAATCATACGTTTGGTTTTGTTAGCAGCAGCAAATCTGTATGAGTATGCAGCAACTTGATTCTTGCCTCCTCAGAGGAAAGAATTCGTCTGAGGGGCATAAGGCAGAGTGAGAGACCATGGCAAGTTATAGAGCAAGAGTGAAAGTTTATTAAAAAGTATTAGAGCAGGAATGAAAGAAAGTAAAGTACACTTGGAAGAGGGCCAAGAGGACAACTTGAGAGATCCAAATGTAAACTTGGGTTTTTTTGTGTTGGCAGGCTTCTGGGGTCTTGTGTCTCTTCTGCCCTGATTCTTCCTTTGGGATAGGCTGTCCACATGTGCAGTGGCCTCCCGGCACTTAGGAGGGAGCCGCAGGCACAGTGTGTTTACTGAAGTTTTGCACATGCTCACTTGAGGCGTTGTTCCCTTACCAGTCAAGTGTTCCTAGAGGAAGGTCATATACCAGTTAAACTCTGCCATTTTGCCTCTTACCATGTGCATGATTGAGTCCACTCACCCGCTCCTGAGATCTTACTGGAAAGCAGCTGATCAACAGCTTCGGGTGTTTTCTATGTATTGGGAGACTGAATTTCCCTGGTGCTGGCTGTGACCAATCGTTTTAGAGAGACAGTTTAATAACTGCCTGACCATCACCTGACGGTCTCCTGGCAGTCCTGGTTGAGGGGTAGGGCACTGTCCTGCCCTGCTTATGTCTGCCTAACTACCTACTCAAACAGTTTCTCTGTTCACTTCCTTTCTTAAAAGATTGTTCTTTTGTTTACTTTTCTTCCATTCTATTCCTCCTTCCCCTTTTGCCGTCTTTGGTACGAAGCAAATTCAAGACAAAAACAAAAACAAAAAAAACAACAACAAAAGAAACAAAACAAAACAGAGAAGGCTTCTAATCAGACCCCTTAAAGAACTCAGAATAAAGGTGCCACTCACCCTTTTTGGGGGTGTCCTGCTTGCTTTGTGGAGTTTCAAAAGTCATGGGCAGATTTTTCTCAGGTCTAAAGTTCTGCTTTCTTGTATTCCATTACCTGACATCTTTGTCTTTGGTGGGGGTACCAGAGATCACCTTGTACTGTGAGAGAATTTGGCTTGGTGTTATGTAATGGTGGTGGAGAACCACAATCTTAGGGATGGCTAAGGACAGTTTATAGGAAATAGCATTACTACAGGGGGCTACTTATTTCTTTGCACATTTAAATTAAGAAAATTGCATATGCTTTCTTGGCGCTACTCCTTAAAGAGATCTACCATAAAGCTAGTAATATAATCAAGCTAAATTGAAAATAACACCTATCAAACTGAGTCACTTTAATAAAATTCTTTGCAAAGGAAATTTACATCTTTACAGGAAATCTCCACTTAGTAAGAGCTTCTCGGTCCCTACAATGGCTTAAAGTTCACATAACAGACATCGCCTTTGTTTAGATCTAAGTATTGATCAAAATGGCTTTGAGATGTACATTTTCTACCTTGTTTCACCTAAGTCATGTCTTTGGGATGCAAATTTACATTGCCTCATCTACAATTGTTTAGGACATAGAACAGATAATCATGACATTAACAGTCTAAAATAGAGAAGAGAAAAGTTTTGAAAACAGGCGAATGAGAACTTTTAAATCTGTAAGATCTGCGTCTGTCTCGGTGTCTATTATGTCTGTATGTTCCTATGTCTCATGTGGAAATAACATTTCACTATCAATTATGTGAAAGAGCTCTAATTAATTGGCTTAAAGAAAAGTCAGTGTTCATCAGCCTAATAGAAGCTAGCTCAGAGGCTTTTCAGTTCACATGACTTTAGTAATCTTTAGTGAGATTAATTTGGTAAATTTAGTCTCAAAATCCTCTACAATAATTTAAAATCTTAAAGTCATGTTAAGTTAAATTAAGTAATCCTAGGTTTTTTACTGAGAATTAGAGTTACTAAAAGTTAGATTAGTAGGATAGTATGATGTGTTTTGGGTGAGGTTTATAAAAACATGAGGATGTGGTTTTTGCTTAAGAAAATGTAAATTTTTTTCTCGTTCAGAGGCCCTTTCTACTGATGTTGAGAGAAAAACCGTGTTCACACCCAGCTGTTTTTTGGTAAACTGGTTAGGTTTGTGTCAGTATCTCATGGCTAGAGTTCTGAAGTAAAAGCTATAGGATCTTTATTTGTATGAGTGTGTGTGTGCTTAGGTGTGTTTATGTGTACCTACATGTGTATTGTTATGTTTATGGCCACAAGGTACCAAACTGACTTAAAAATAAAGGAGAACTCACAAATTCAGTAAATAAGCCCAACTGCTTTTCAAGTTAAAGTGACTTAAATAGAGTTTTAATAAATAAATTGGCTTTAAAATTGTTGGTAAAATAAAATTAGAAGTGTCTTCAGAATCGCCAACATACATTATTGTTTAGATTTATTGGTCAAGCAGTTTTACATTTTTTTCTCTTAAATATGATAAGGTGTCAAGATTTGGCATGAGAGTTGTAAAGCTATAAATGTAGCCCAAAAGAGAATTATCTTTGTGTAACTTTTTGATAAAGCAATTAATATCGTTGGTTTAATGAAAATAGCTAAATCCTGAGTTATTGACAAAAAAAAAACCCAAAACATTTATTTAACCTTAATATTCTTACTTAAGCAAACACCTGAAATTCACAGGCTATAAAAATTGTTAACAGGGAAATAACTCTAAATGATGACCATCACAGTTTTCATATGTAATCTAGATCAACTATTTAAAAAAATTAAATAGGCAAATGTAATAGAATAAATGCTTGTAAATAAACTTGTCATATAATTTAGAACCTAAAGTTAAATTACATAATATATATTCATTAAATATGTGGGTCATTTCCAATTGTTTAAATAAAAATTATAGAAAATCATTTTTCTAAAAACCAATGTGTTTTTTAGAACACAATGTGTTTTTTAGGAAACAATTTTTGTCTAATTCAAAGGTTATTTAAAGGTTGTTTATAAAACAAGCTAAAATGAACCAGTAAATAAGAGAGATGTAAAGAAAGTTATATGTATAAAGAGATATTTGGGGTAAGAAAGATTAAAAGGAAAATCATTTTATATGAGAAAGGATCTTGTATGGTAAATTTTTTGCCCTAAAATAAAATAACTGGTTATTTAAGAAAGAGTGATATTTAGGATAAGACAGGAAGTCTAAGCATGTCATAAATGGTTTGTGCAAGTTCGAACAAGGGTTGTAAAAGAATTTATGAAAAAAACTTTATGTGATCAAATTGACTATAACTAAAAGGCAATTATAATATTCTTTCTAGAGGTCAGGCTTTGGTATTTAACAATACACTAATAAACTAAAGAGTTGGTTGGAACAACAAATTTATCTGAAGGTATTGATTTAATCTTAATAAAATTATAAGAGATTTTAACTTTTTTAACCCAAAAGTTCAACTTTTATTGCATGTCATTGCTTTCAGTTTTCTCTCCCCTTTGAGAAGGGCTGAGATAATAATGTTCTCCATCAACTTTTTCGTCAGCTCCTTTAATTTTTTTCCTCAGGTTCTAACTTCCATTGTATCCTGATGCTAAAAATGTTTTATCTAAATGGTCTAAAGGAAATATTTTCTTCCAATATAACATTGTGTGCTCTTGGCTTTAAATTCTTCTATGAAATTGAAAACTTTCACTTATGACTCAGGACATACTCTTCCTATGTCTAACTAATGTAAGTCCTAGGAAAACTGAGATTTAAAAACATTAAGGTTATTATATCTATGTAACTTTCTGTATTGCTTTTGAAATCCTGAGCTGTTAAGTTACAGGGCTTTTACTTTTGGATCTAGAAAGGACTCCAAATCCTGTTAAATCTTAAACACTGACAGCAGTTAAAGCCTCATTTACCAACTCAGGAGAAGATGAGTATCAAAATAAACCATTCATGAGACACAGAGCCAGAAATTAAAACTATTTAACCCTTCTAGGCCCCAGGACTACCAAGAAGAGATAGGCCACATGAGATTGTAGGACTGATTTTGAGAGATAAAATTAGTTTAAAGTTTCTCTATGAATTAAACATTAATATCAACGTTACATGGATGCAAGACCAGCATCTGGGCCCCTGTGTCAGACTAACAAGATTTTCTTGGAGTATTAACTAACTCTTTAATTTAAAAAATTGTAAAATGTTATAAAAAGGTTTATAGAAATTATATGTTATAGTGAAGTGACTAAAATTTAATAGATTTTTTTATAAGATTTGTGAGACATGTAATTGGCCCCATGCTGTCTTTATCAGGGCTTATTGTTTGGGGAAGTAAGTCTCCTCTCTCAAAGAATAAAGGTTTTTGCCTTTTTTTGAAATCTTTGAGTTATCACTTTGGCTAAATGAATGACTGATTTTACAATGACCTGTGATCCTATTTTGTGATATCAAGTGTTTTAAACTTTAGATATTTGACAAATTTTCCAAAATCATATTCTGAATTCAGTCCTTTTGACCTCATTAATGTTTTGATATTAGGTCTCATGAAGTCTAAAAGAAACATATTTGGTTTATTTGGTACAATAAAATAATAAAGGAAGCATTGTCAAATATAAAATGGTAGTTAATGGATTATATTTATATAAATGGTATTTAATGGATTATATTTATTTAAAGGTGATATTAGTGTTTGTTCCAAAATTATATGAGAATCCTGTGATTCTGATATGTCTTAGTATATGCTTTCAGTAGTAGTAATTATGATGATTATGTAAAACTTTTGTATGCCACAGAAGTAAACAATTTTTTTTTTTTTGGTCAATTGTGTCTTTAACCATGACTATTCTAAGATTTTTGTCATCCATGACTGTTTTACTTTGATCCTTTTATAGGGCAGTTTATAATCAGCTATAGAACTTTGAGGAGTACTCTTAAATATAGGTTTCTGGTAAATTGAGAGATAGTGCCATTGGAATAGAGAAAAACTTCCAGGACTCTCAGGGAGGTCTGATATATTCATGAGGATTGTTGATCCAATAACGATCAGAACAGGAGTTAATTGAATGGACTGAACTAACTGAAGATTGAAATAATCTTTTATGACTTTTTGTTTAAAACATTTGCTGATTCTTCTTGTTTTGTTTTTCAAAGTCAAGAAAACTTTCTCTTCTTTTAAGCTACTTATAGCTTTTAACAATTGAGTAAAGTATGCTCTTATGAGCAAAATTTAAAACATATCCTTTCTCTCAACCTAATTTCTCCAAAATTTGGAAGCTATTTTGTGAGTATTGTTGATTTGTGACAATATAATTATTTGCATAAGTTCAATAAGGATCTGTTTTCTTTTATAAGAGGGCATAATTGGAGACACTAGTTGTTTTACCATGGCTTTGACTGAAATGGCATTTTCAGATTGCCTTGAGAAAAGGAGGCTGACCTACAGAGCGGATAAAAGCCCCCTGAAAAACTGACTTTATACCTTGTCCTTTACAGGGTCCTGACCTGTGGTAAGTGAAGAATATCGCTTTCTGTCAGGCCTAGGAACCCCAAGTTTTCTTGGCACCTCAAAAAGAGAGAAATTCACCCAATTCACACAGGTATCTGCAGGCTGGGCTCAGGGCTTTTAAGAAGGTCTAATCTTAGACTCCTTATGAAAAAGGTTTCAGCAAAGCCAATTTTAAAAAAAGAGAGAGAGACAGCCTATATGGCAAGTGGTTATTCTTGCTGCAATTTATGCAAATAATTAAGGCAAGTATAATAGAACTAAAACTTATTTTACAAGCAAATTGGTCCTACTACAATTTTGTCTTTAATAAAATTGGGGAATTGGAGAGAGAAAAGTTATGTTTCCAAATAAACTGTACACCCATTATTAGATTCTAACCTTGCCTAAGGCTTTTTAATTTTTATTATTTTCTACAATTTGGACTGAATTCTAAAAATCTTCCTGGCTACAAGTCTCCAAAATAATGTTTTCAATTTTTTTCCTTCTTTTCCTTTTTTCCCCATTTTTCCTGATTTGAAAATCATGAAAAACTAAGCTGTGCTTTTTAAAATGCCATACAAACTGAAGCTAGACAACTTAAATTTTGGAAGAAAATAACAGCATCTATTTATATACATAAACCACTTTCGTACCTGCCTACTGATACATGGACTTCAGGGTAATATGGCCTATATCAGGTTTCCAGGATTGTTCTCCTTTTTCGTTTGTTGTTTTCTTTCTCTCTTCCTTCTCCTATGTTTTTTTTTTTCCTCTGTGGGATGTAAGACTTCACAACTTACTAAAAGTGAGCTTGCCTAACAACTTGGGACCTATCTGTCTAGGAATAAACTGTCCTTGCCATGAGACATCAGACAAAACCTAATACCAGAGACTCAGTTTCTTCTAAAATGCTTTCTCTGAAAGCTTTTAAAAAGAAAAGGGTGGAGAAATGTGAAAGGAAAATAAAAATTCGAGACCTCAATTCACTATGCCAAAGGAAAAAAATTAAGCTGAAAGCTGAGTCATGCAAGAAGCTGACTTTCCTTTTGTGCCTAAGCAGATAGCTACAGATAAGAGGTTAAATATCTCCACAGAGTTACTCTATGTTAGCCTTATCTTATGCAAAGTGCCAATTTACTGAGCACAAAACAAATACATAATTGACTATTCCCCTACCTGTTCCTTTTCTCTTGAATTACCATACCCTCCCTTGGATTACCATAACCTCCCTCTTTCACCTCCAGCCCACTTTTCCCCTTTAAATATTGAAGCCCTCAAAATCATCTATGGAGAAAGGCACAGGTCTTTCTCCTGTTTCTGTGACTATGTCTTTATTTCTTCTGCAAATGTCCTTAACCTTAACAAAATAAACTTCTAAATTGATTGAGACCTGTCTCAGATACTTTTTTGTTTACATAAGGATGAAGAAACTGAGACTTGGAGAGGCAAATGGACATTTCTAAAATCTTAAAGCCAGTGAAAGGTAGAGACTGATTTAAACTCAGTTTGCCCTCCTCCAAATCCCAGTGGTTTTCTACTGTTGGGCAAATCCCCTTCTCTCAGGTGGCCCCAGCATTCCATAGTGGCTGCATGTACAAGCGAGACTAGCCAAGGAAAATGCCACAGAACTGAAGGATGCAGAAAAGAACAATGACACTGAGATCTGGGGAGGGGCTCTGTAACTACAGTCTTTGTGTCTTTAGTTCTTAGTTTTCCTTTGGTTCTTGGTAAGGCACCTTTGGAAAAACTCTAATCTGTCTCAGCTGAACAATGGGCAAAGATACTTTGTTCCTGTCTTGTCCTGCCCCTGTTCCTTTTCCCTTAACATTCCCCATAGAGTCACAGGTGGGAGCAGACCTGGAAGAACTCAGGGAATGATGGCCCTCACCCTAAGTACACCTTCAAGTCAGGCACTATGCTACAATTTATAACCTCATTTACTCCTCACAGCAACATTTTGAGGTATTGTTGATTGGCCTTATTTTCTAGGCAAAGAGGTTAAGAAAAATGAACAACTCAACGATTAATCATATAGCTAGTCTATACCTCTCTTATCTCTAAACACTTTTCATTTGGAGCTGTTAATGCCCTCTAGCCTTTATTATAATTATCACATATAATCCTGCCTATTCTCCTCAAAATTATCTGTTGGAGTCATCTTAGAGTCTTTACAGAACACAAAGCATTCAATCACTTTATTGTAGATGCAACCTTCTTTTTGATAAACATATGTTAGTCTTAAGCCATCTAAAGTAATGCTAATGTGGGATCTCATGGACTACTGGCAATACAGGAAAAAAACTGGCAAAGAAATCTGACACGTTTGGCAATTATTCCTGAGGATCTGACCTCTCAATTGTTGAGTGTTGGAGGTCACAGCAAACAAACCATACAAAGATCATGTTAAAAGTAATTAGTAATGTTAAAAGTCAACATTACTAATATACCATACTTGAAGGATATGTGGTTATTGTCTCATGTGTCTGTGTGAAGAGACCACCAAATAGGCTTTGTGTGAGCAACAAGGCTGTTTATTTCACCTGGGTGCAGGCGGGCTGAGTCCAAAAAGAGAACAAAGGGTGGTGGGATTATCATTATTTCTTTTTTTTTTTTTTTTTTTTTTTTTTTTTTTTTTTTGAGACGGAGTCTCGCTCTGTCGCCCAGGCTGGAGTGCAGTGGCCGGATCTCAGCTCACTGCAAGCTCCGCCTCCCGGGTTTACGCCATTCTCCTGCCTCAGCCTCCCGAGTAGCTGGGACTACAGGCACCCGCCACCGCGCCCGGTTAGTTTTTTTTTTTTTGTATTTTTTAGTAGAGACGGGGTTTCATCGTGTTAGCCAGGATGGTCTCGATCTCCTGACCTCGTGATCCGCCCGTCTCGGCCTCCCAAAGTGCTGGGATTACAGGCTTGAGCCACCGCGCCCGGCCGGGATTATCATTATTTCTTACAGGTTTTGGGATAGGCAGTGGAGTTAAGAGCAATGTTTTGGGGGCAGGGGGTGGATCTCACAAAGTACATTCTCAAGGGTAGGGAGAATTACAAAGAACCTTCTTAAGGGTGGGGGAGATTATAAAGAACCTTCTTAAGGGTAGGGGAGATTACAAAGTACATTGATCAGTTAGGTTGGGGCAGAAACAAATCATAATGGTGGAATGTCATCAGTTAAGGCTATTTTCACTTCTTTTGTGGATCTTCAGTTGCTTCAGGCCATCTGGATGTATATGTGCAGGTCACTGGGGATATGCTGGCTTAGCTTGGGCTCAGAGGCCTGACGTTTCCATCTTCTTATATTAATATGAAAAATAAAACAAAATAGTGGTAAAGTGTTGGGGCGGCGAAAATTTTGGGGGGTGGTATGGAGAGATAATGGGCAATGTTTCTGAGGGCTGCTTTGAGTGGGATTGGGGTGGCATGGGAACCTACAGTGGCAGAGATTCAACTGAAGAAAGATTTTGGGGTAAGGGGTGATATTGTGGGGTTGTTAGAAGGAGGATTTGTCGTATAGAATTATTGGTGATGGCCTGGATGCAGTTTTGTATGAATTGAGAAACTAAATGAAAGACATAAGGTCTGAATAAAAGAAGAAGAAAAATAGGTATTAAAGGACTAAGAATTGGGAGTACCCAGAACATCCAATTAGAGAGTGTCCAAGGGGGTTCATGTTATTGTTTGCTTGGCTGGTGAGTTTTTGGGCTCTATCCTTGAGTTTTTTTAATGTTGTCATATACCAGACCAGATTGATTTAGGTAAAAAAAAAAAACCTCTTCATTTAAAAATATACAAAATCCTTCTTTTTTTAGCAGTGAGTAAATTGAGGCCTCAGCAGTTCTGGAGGACAACTGCAGCTAGAGTCCACCTGGGCTTGGAGAACAGATAAAGTTTGTGATATATCTGTAGTGCTGGCAGAGAAGTCATTAGAGAGGCTGCGGAATGTGGTGGCAGCAGTTGAGATGCCTGCTATTCCAGTTCCAAGTGCGACAGTGGAGGCAGAAAGTCCGAGACCCAGAAGTAAAGGGATTAGTGGGATGAGTCTTTTTTTGTCATGTTGGTGTCATGAGGTGGACAGGCAGTTATTTGTTCCCATCTGCAAACTGGATTTTGGGGGTAAGGAAGACTAGAGTACATGTGCCCATCCAGTTGGCAGGTAGGCATATGTAGGTGGAAGGGCCACATAAAAAGAAGAGACCTTTTGTCAGGCAGAACTGGAAATGTAAAGTGAAAAGGTGAGAGCGTGTGTACTGAAAGAGGAATCCTGCACCCAAAATCCTAGAGCTCCAGCAAGGGCAGCAGCCGTTGGAGATTGTAATGGGGATGGATGGTGCAACTGCAGAGGGAGAGGTTTGGTTCTCATGGTGTATGAGAAAGTTCAGAGTGTCTACAAGTGACCTTTCACTGCTATTCATGGGGCTAGTTATAAGCAAGCAGGAGGTGGGTCTAGGAGGAGATTTAGATGAGCAGGGGGAGGGTAGGCAAGGATGGAGTGAGATGCAGGGTATGTGTCTTCCTAAACAATAGTGACTGCCAATGATTTTTGGTTTGTCAGTAATGATAAAGGCTTATCAGTAATGCAAAGCTGGAATGCTCCCATCTGTTTGGTAATGTGTGTGGCTGGGTTCTGGAGATAAAGAGTAAAGGAACATCTGGACAGTGGAAAGTTGCCTTAAGGGATTTCAGTAGGCCGTTGTCAGGAGATGCATAAAGGAGCGGCAACAGGGATAGTTGTTTGTGTGGTTAGGGGTCCAAAAATGGAGCGGGGGTGGAATTGGCATAAGGAGAAAGGTGCCATAAGTAGATGTGGAGAAGTGTGGCAGCTTGTTGGTGTGAGATGTCTGGGGAGTTCTCACCAAATCTGTCTGGAAAGTAAAGAAGTTCCTCAGGCGGGTAAAGATGAGGGCTATTAAAGGAGGTTCTGAGGTGCAGGGAGACGGGAGAGGTAGCCCAGTCGGACTGCAGAGTGGGAATGGCTGTGTAAAAGCGGGAAGAAAGGGAAACACATAGCCAACAATTCTTTGCTAGAGAAGGATTGGAGGCAGTGAGCAGAGAGTGGGTGAGATTGATAGTATGCTGGAGGTAACTAAGGAGACGAAGAGAGTGGCATAAGAATGGGAATGAGAATAAGAGTGAGTATACAAGTGAAGAATAGAACTTCATCAGGGTGGAAGTATTGGAGGGTGCCCTGCCACTAAAGATCATCTACCCACTCCAAGAGGGAGCCAAGAGTGGCGGTTTGGGGATAGCACCAGGAGATAGCAAATGTGATGTCTTGTAGAAACAATGTAAACTGGCAGTGCAAACAAGAGCAGGTCATTTATGAGTAGTTGAGAATGGTGAATAGGAGTGTGACTAGACAGAATATAGTAGGGATGACAAGTTTTTGGGGCACAGTCCAAGTAGTGGAGGTGACTGCGTAAAGCCCTGTTGCAAGGAGTAGGGTAAGGATGGATAGACCTAATAGAATGAAGGGATGTATTAGGCTCATAAGGGTTATTATTATTTCTTCAGAAATGCAAGTAAGTTTTAAGGGAAGTAGGGGAGAGTACTTGTGACTTCCAGGAGGAAGAGGAGATATCTGGCTGGCTGTCCAATGGACATAGCTTTATCCTGGAATGGTGAACCCAATGGGGAGGGTCCCGAAGGCGGACGGTGATTGGAGTACTATAGATGACTAAGTAGGGTCCGGTCCATCGAGGTTGTAGAGTTTAAGGGGTCAGATTCTTAACAAGAACTGATCGTCCAGCTAGGGTGTCTTCATATGGCTGGAAATCTGGGGTAGGCAAGAGAAGATTAGCAGCCTGGTGAATATCCTGTCTAGCCTGCTGGAGGACTGGAAGATAGTCACCTACAGGGCTGCTGTCTGGGATAAGGTTGGGGCAGAGTAAGAAAGTGCATCCATATAAAAGTTCAAATGGACTGTACCCTGTAGCATCTCGAGGACAGGCTCTAATTCTGAGAAGGGCAAGAGGTAAAAGTACTGTCCAGTCCTTTTTAAGTTGGAGGCTGAGCTTAGTGAGGTGTGTCTTTAAAAGACCATTAGTCCATTCTACCTTTCCTGAAGATTGAGGACGGGAGGGGTATGAAGGTTCCACTAAATACCAAGAGCCTGAGAAACTGCTTGGGTAATTTGACTAATAAAGGCCAGTCCATTATCGGACTGTATAGAGGTGGGAAGGCCAAACTGAGGAATTATGTCTGACAGAAGGGAAGAAATGACTGTGGTGGCCTTCTCAGACCCTGTGGGAAAGGCCTCTACCCATCCAGTGAAAGTGTCTACCCAGACCAAGAGGTATTTCAGTTTTCTGACTTGGGGCATGTAAGTAAAGTCAATTTGCAGTCCTGGGCAGGGGCAAATCCCCGAGTTTGATGCATAGGGAAGGGAGGGGGCCTGAACAATCCCTGAGGGGTAGTAGAATAGCAGATGGAACACTGAGTAGTGATTTCCTTGAGGATAGATTTCCATGATGGAAAGGAAGTGAGAGGTTCTAAGAGACAGGCTGGTGGCTTGTAACCTACATGGAAGAGGTTATGAAATGATGACAGAATAGAATGGGCCTGTGAGGCTGGAAGGAGATATTTTCCTTAGTCTAAGAACCATTTGCCTTGTGTGGGAAGAGATTGATATGTGGAGGTTTCAGCGGGGGAGTAGTGGGAGTGACTGATGAGAAGGAGAAAAACTGGCCATGAGGGACAGAAGTTGGATTTCTAGCTACTTCTTTAGCTACCTTATCAGGATAAGCATTGCCCTGAGCGATGGGATCTGATGCCTTTTGGTGGCCCTTTTAGTGTATGACTCCAGCTTCTTTTGGAAGTAAAGTGGCCTTGAGAAGAGTTTTTATTAAAGAGACATTAATGATGAAGGACCCTTGTGTAGTGAGGAAACCTCTTTCAGCCCATATAACAGCATGGTGGTGCAGAATATGGAAGGCGTATTTAGAGTCAGTATAAATATTGATGCTTATCCCTTTGCAAGGGTGAGGGCTCGAGTTAAGGCAATGAGTTCAGCTTGCTGAGAGGTAGTGGAGGGGGGCAGAGCAGTAGCCTCAATGATAGATGTGGAAGATACTATAGCATAGCCTGCCTTTGCTAGTGAATGGCGATTAGACCTAGTGGAACTGCCATCAATAAACCAAAGGTGATCAGGGTGAGGAACAGGAAAGAAGGAAATATGCGGAAATGGAGTGAATGTCAGGTGGATCAGAGAGATACAGTCATGGGGGTCAGGTGTGATATCTGGAATAATGTGGGAGGCTGGATTGAAGCCCAGGCCAGGAACAATGGTAATTGTAGGAGACACAACAAAGAGTGAGTATAGCTGAAGGAGCCAGGGAGCAGTAAGTATATGCATCAGGTGTGAGGAAGAAAATAGATTTTGGAAGTTATGAGAGCTGTAGAGAATGAGTTGAGCATAGTTTGTGATTTTGAAGGCCTCTAAAAGTATTAGGGTGGTGGCAGCCACTGCAAGGAGACATGACAGCCAGCCTAAAACAGTAAGGTCAAGTTGTTTGGACAAAAAGGCTACTGGACACAGTCCCAGTCCTTGTGTAAGAATTCCAGCTGCATAACCCTGCACTTCAGCTGTGTGTAATGAAAAGGTTTGGAATGAGTCAGGGAGAGCTAGTGTGGGGGCAGTCTCTAGAGCTGTCTTCAAGGAATGGAAAGAGGAATGGGAAAAGCATTTAGGATCTATGGGGTCAGCTAGGTTTCCTTTTGTGAGTTTATGTAATGGTTTTGTTAGGATGGTAAAACCAGGTATCCAAAGACGAAAGTATCCAACCATGCCTAGGAAGGAATGTTGTTGTTTTATAGAAGATGTTGGGGTTTGAGAGATCAGTTGGCAGGGAGAGCACATGTGTTTTTAATGAAGAATTATGCTGAGGTAGGTAATGGATAGAGAAGAAATTTGAGCTTTGGAGGGGGATATCCAATATACTTTGGAGAATAAATGTAGAAGGAGCAGGAGGGTGTCTTATTGAGAAGATTCAAAGGAGGAGCTACAAAGTAGAATGTCATCAATACATTGAATAAGGTGAGAAGCGGAGGGGTGGAAAGAAAGTAAATCATGGAAAAGAGCTTGGCTGAAGTAATGAGGGCTGTCCCTGAAGCCTTGCAGCAGCACAGCCCAGGTAAGCTGCTGGGACTGATGGGTGTCAGGGTCAGTTCAGGTAAAAGCAAAGACAGGCTGGGATGAGGGGTGCAGGGGAATAGTGAAAAAAGCATCTTTAAGATCAAGAATGGAAGAGTGAGTTGTGGAGGAAGGTATTGAGGACAAAAGAGTGTACGGATTGGGCACTACAGGGTGAATAGGTAAAACAAATTGGTTGATAAGGGGCAGATCCTGAACTAACCTGTGAGACTTGTCTGGTTTTTGGACAGGTAAAATGGGGAATTGTAATGAGAGTTTACAGGTTTTAGAAGCCCATGCTGTAACAGGCAAGTGATGACAGGCTTTAATCCTCTTAAAGCATGCTGTGGGATGGGATATTGGTGTTGAGTGGGGTAAGGGTGATTAGGTTTTAATGGGATGGTAATGGGCATGTGATCGGTTGCCAGGGAGGGAGTAGAGATGTCCCATATTTGTGGCTTAAGGTTGGGGGATACGACCCTGGAATGCAAGGCTGGTTCAACTTATGGAAATCAATAAATGTAATCCATCCTATAAACAGAACCAAAGACAAAAACCACATGATTATCTTAATAGATGCAGAAAAGGCCTTTGACAAAATTCAATAGCCATTCATGCTAAAAACTCTCAATAAATTAGGTATTGATGGGACCTGTCTCAAAATAATAAGAGCTATTTATGACAAACCCATAACCAATATCATACTGAATGAGCAAAAAGTGGAAGCATTCCCTTTGAAAACTGGCACAAGACAGGAATGCCCTCTCTTACCACTCCTATTCAACATAGTGCTGGAAGTTCTGGCCTGGGCAATCAGGCAGGAGAAAGAAATAAAGGGTATTCAATTAGAAAAAGAGGAGGTTAAATTGTCCCTGTTTGCAGATGACATGATTGTATATTTAGAAAACCCCATCGTCTCAGCCCAAAATCTCCTTAAGCTGATAAGCAACTTCAGCAAAGTCTCAGGATACAAAATCAATGTGCAAAAATCACAAGCATTCCTATACACCAATAACAGACAAACAGAGAGCCAAATCATGAGTGAACTCCCATTCACAATTGCTTCAAAGAGAATAAAATACCTACGAATCCAACTTACAAGGAATGTGAAGGACCTCTTCAAGGAGAACTACAAACCACTGCTCAACAAAGTAAAAGAGGACACAAACAAATGGAAGAGCATTCCAGGCTCATGGATAGGAAGAAACAATATCGTGAAAATGGCCATACTGCCCAAGGTAATTTATAGATTCAATGCCATCCCCATCAAGTTACCACTGACTTTCTTCACAGAATTGGAAAAAACTGCTTTAAATTTCATATGGAACCAAAAAAAGAGTCTGCATTACCAAGACAATCCTAAGCAAAAAGGAAGCTGGAGGCATCATGCTACCTGACTTCAAACTATACTACAAGGCTACAGTAACCAAAACAGCATGGTACTGGTACCAAAACAGAGATATAGACCAATGGAACAGAACAGAGCCCTCAGAAATAATACTACACATCTACAACCATCTGATCTTTGACAAACCTGACAAAGACAAGAAATGAGGAAAAGAGTCCCTATTTAATAAATGGTGCTGGAAAAACTGGCTAGCCATATGTAGAAAGCTGAAACTGGATCCCTTCCTTACATTGTATACAAAAATTAATTCAAGATGGGTTAAAGACTTAAATGTTAGACCTAAAACCATAAAAACCCTAGAAGAAAATCTAGACAATACCATTCAGGACATAGACATGGGCAAGGACTTCATGTCTAAAACACCAAAAGCAATGGCAACAAAAACCAAAATTGACAAATGGGATCTAATCAAACTGAAGAGCTTCTGCACAGCAAAAGAAACTACCATCAGAGTGAACAGGCAACCTACAGAATGGGAGAAAATTTTTGCAATCTACCCATCTGACAAAGGGCTAATATCCAGAATCTACAAAGAACTTAAACAAATTTACAAGAAAAAATCAAACAAGCCCATCGAAAAGTGGGCATAGAATATGAACAGACACTTCTCAAAAGAAGACTTTTATGCAGCCAACAGACACATGAAAAAAATGCTCATCATCACTGGCCATCAGAGAAATGCAAATCAAAACCACAATGAGATACCATCTCACACCGGTTAGAATGGCGATCATTAAAATGTCAGGAAACAACAGATGCTAGAGAGGATGTGGAGAAATAGGAACACTTTTACACCATTGGTGGGACTGTAAACTGGTTCAACCATTGTGAAAAACAGTGTGGCAATTCCTCAAGGATCTAGAACTAGAAATACCATTTGACCCAGCCATCCCATTACTGGGTATATACCCAAAGGATTATAAATCATGCTGCTATAAACACACATGCATACATATGTTTATTGTGGCACTATTCACAATAGCAAAGACTGTAAACCAACCCAAATGCCCATCAGTGACAGACTGGATTAAGAAAATGTGACACATATACACCATGGAATACTATGCAGCCATAAAAAAGGATGAGTTCATGTCCTTTGTAGGGACATGGATGAAGCTGGAAACCATCATTCTCAGCAAACTATCACCAGGACAGAAAACCAAACACCTCATGTTCTCACTCATAGGTGGGAATTGAACAATGAGAACACTTGGACACAGGAAAGGGAACATCACACACTGGGGGCCTGTTGTGGGGTGGGGGGAAGGGGAAGGGGAAGGGATATAGCATTAGGAGATATACCTAATGTAAATGACTAGTTAATGTGTGCAGCACACCAACATGGCACATGTATACGTATGTAACAAACCTGCACATTGTGCACATATACCCTAGAACTTACAGTGTGGAAAAAAAAAAAAAAAAAAAGTTGGGTGATACCAGAGGAAGATGCAAAGGAGGCTTTGGATTGGGAAGAAGGGCGGCAATGAGATGTGGCTATAGTCCGGGAA
Source organism: Macaca fascicularis (assembly GCF_037993035.2). Classification (NCBI taxonomy): domain Eukaryota; kingdom Metazoa; phylum Chordata; class Mammalia; order Primates; family Cercopithecidae; genus Macaca; species Macaca fascicularis. The sequence goes on from NC_088375.1 coordinate 139,763,550, forward strand.
TAGTCAGGGAAGCAGATAATTTGGTTAAAATGTCTCAGCCTAATAAGGGAACTGGGCAAGTGGGGATAACTAAAAAAGAGTGCATAAAAGAATGCTGTCCAAGTTGGCACAGGAGGGGGGGAGTTTTAAGGGGTTTTGAAGCTTGGACATCAGTACCCACAACAGTTATGGGGGCAAGGGAAACAGGCCCTTGAAAAGAAGGTAATGTGGAGTGGGTAGCCCTCGTATCGATTAAATAGGGGACAGACTTACCCTCCACTCTAAGAGTTACCCAAAGTTCAGTGTCCGTGATGGTCCAGGGGACTTCTGAGGCAATTGGGCAGCATCAGTCTTCAGCTGCTAAGCCAAGGAGATCTGGGAAGGAGTCGGCCAAGGAACGTTGGGTTTGGGCTCCAGGGGAGTTAGGAGTGGCGGCGATGTGAGTTGGACAGTCCGACCTCCAGTGGGGGCCTGCACAGGCAGGGCACCGCTTAGGAGGAATCCTGGGCTGTGGGCATTCCTTGGCCCAGTGGTCAGGCTTTTGGCATCTGAAGCAAGGCCCATGAGGATGTTTTGAAGGAGCCCCTGGGAGCTTGGGGTTGGGACTGAAGGGACAGGCGGGAGGGAAAAAAGCAAGATTTGGGACAGTTGCATTGGGAACAGAGACTAGGGAGGGAACGAAGTGTGAAAAGTGCCTGGACGTAAGGCACCTCAGACCATTTGCCCATTTTTTGACAAAAATTATCTAGGTCTCGTAGGATGGAGAAATCAAAAGTGCCATTTTCTGGCCATTTAGAACCATTGTCGGGTTTGTACTGGGGCCAAGCCGTATTGCAGAAGAAAATAAGACCTTAGGTCAGGCGAGAGTTGAAGAGGTTTTAAGTTCTTGAGAACACAGGCTAAAGGAGAAGAAGGAGAAATGGAGGGTGGAAGGTTGCCCATAGTGAAGGAGGCAAGTTTAAAGAGAAGGGTAGAGACACGGTGAAGCAGGGTGGGGAGCAGCCCTGGGCTGCAACGTGGGTGAGCAGCCACCAAGGGAATTGACTTGCCACCAAGGGAGGGTGGGTGAATGACCAAGGCAGGCATCCCGTCAGAGATCAGACACCAGTGGAAAGTGGGTGAATAATCAGAGAGGCGCCCCCACAATGATTAAACACCAAGGGAAGACTGCCTTCGGGAGTCCATGACCAGCGCGGGAGTTTTGGGTGCATGGATAAAATGTGTCTCCTTTGTCTCTACCAGAAAATGAAAAGAATTGAAATTAAGAGAAAGGAGAGATTGAAGGGTGGCACCAAGATTGAAAGGAGAAAGAGATTGAGGGATATTGAGAGAGGTTGGAGAAGAGAGTAAAAAGAGGCCATTTACCCGATTTAAAATCGGTGAGATGTTCCTTGAGCTGGTTGGTCTGAGGACCCGAGGTTGTAGGTGGATCTCTTCATGGAGTGAGGGTGAGGACAGGGGACTGGTGTCCTGAAGGCATCCCGCCGACCCGGGTCTTTGGCACCAAATGTCTTACACATCCGGGTGAAGAGACCACCAAACAGGCTTTGTGTGAGCAACATGGCTGTTTATTGCACCTGGGTGCAGGTGGGCTGAGTCCGAAAAGAGAGTCAGCAAGGGTGGTGAGATTATCATTAGTTCTCATAGGTTTTGGGATAGGCGGCGGAGTTAAGAGCAATGTTTTGGGAGCAGGGGGTGGATCTTACAAAGTACATTCTCAAGGATGAGGAGAATTACAAATAACCTTCTTAAGGGTAGGGGAGAGTATAAAGAACCTTCTTAAGGGTGGGGGAGATTACAAAGTACATTGATCAGTTAGGGTGGGGCAGAAATAAATCACAATGGTGGAATGTCATCAGTTAAGGCTATTTTCACTTCTTTTGTGGATCTTCAGATGCTTCAGGCCATCTGGATGTATATGTGCCTGTCACAGGGGGTATGATGGCTTAGCTTGGGCTCAGAGACCTGACAGTTATCTTATGAGATCACAAATAGGGAAAGAACTATCATGGCATGAGGTACAATTTTCAATGACAACGTCATATTTAGATTCAATAAGTGCTGAATCTCAAGCAATCCGGATGAATATGAAGATATTGTGCTCTGAAAAATGGACTTGAAGACTGGCCCTAGGGAACATCAAAACACTGATGTCAAAAGTGCACTGGAAGAATTTGATTAAAAGTATTGCATTGTGAGTGGGTAAAGGCAGTATTTCTGCATTATAAACATGATATGATTTTTTTTTATGTGTGATGGAGTCTCACTCTGTCACCCAGACTGGAGTGCAGTGGCACCGTGTCAGCTCACTGCAACCTCCGTCTCCTGGGTTCAAGCATTCTTCTGTGCCAGCCTCCCGAGTAACTGGGATTACAGGTGCCCACCACCACGTCTGGCTAATTTAAAAAAATATATTTTTAGTAGAGATGGGGTTTCACCATGTTGGCCAGGCTGGTCTCAACCTGCTGACCTCAGGTGACCCACCTGCTTTGGCCTCCCAAAGTCCTGGGATTACAGGCGTGAGCCACTGCGCCCAGCCATGATTTTTAAATATATAATTTAAACTCAACATTTTAATCAAGATATACAAATTAATGAATAGCATGTGATTTTACCTATAAGTAATTAAAATAACACATTATTATGCACAGACAGTTGTCATTTCATTAGCATCCTGATATGTTTTAATATCAACAAATATAAAAGTGAAAATCTTTTCTTAAGAGTTCATTTAGTAAATGAGGATGCTGTAATATTTGGAGTCACTCACATGTGGTACTTAGTCTTATATCCACTATTCCACTTTCATGGAAGTGATGACTATGTGTTCACTCACACATAGTTCAGACTAGCATACAGTCTGTCCTCAGTCAACGTGTGTTGAGTGTTGCTGTCATTTCAGAGATAAAGAAATACAGACTCCAATGAGTTAGGAGACTTGGCCAAAGCACACAGTGAATAATGAGCAGAGTTGGTTCTGTGACAGTTTTCTGACCTCCTGGCCAGAGTATAAGCCACTACATCCAGCTAGAGTGCAAGGAATCATTTCCTCTTACCCCGCTGGGAGGATAGCCTCATCACAGGGCAAAGACTACAAAGCTTGTAAGCCATGAATGATATCTAGAGACATGTATTATGTCTGGATCTGGCCACTGCTCAGGACAACTTTGTGCATGCAAGTTTGGCCTTTTGCTAATTTGTTATCAGTTCATGATAGCTGGCAAGCAAAATTGGCAATATTTGATCACTTGGCTTAGTAATACCACTTTTTTCCATTTCAGACATTATCTCTTTTTGTCTCAAATTCTTTTCAACACATGATAGCAGCAGCTCACACTGCTGATGCAACACAGGTGAAAAGCACCTCCCCCTCCCCCACCTGTGGGCCGATCCCACCATGTGGATCCCAAGGCCACCCCAGGAACTCTTTGGAGGGGAGAAGCCCAGTGGAAACTTTTTCAGCTGTGTGGTGACTTAAGAAATACTAGGAAAAGGGTTTTGGCAGAATAGGCATAGCAACAAGGTTATTAATGTTGCAAATTGGCATACATTTTAATAAATGACATCAGATTTAGTCACAATTAGAGAAAGTTTTTTTTTAATCACAATTTTATTAAGATGTTGGAGGTATATTCTCACAAGTTAAAGAATACAGTCTCCAAGTATCATTTTAAGAATTGTACTTTAAAGAAATGTTAGCATTCCCTTAATTAAGAAATGCATGGAATATATGTGTGATGGGTGTGTGTGTGTGTGTGTGTGTGTGTGTGTGTGTGTGTGTGTGTGTGTTGTTTAAATCTTTTTCACTCTGGGCAGGGCAAGTTTTCAAAGGCTGGGCTGTCTCTGGGTAGAATCATGCCATAAGTTGCTTTCTGCCTTGCCCCTTCCCCACCATTCAACAAAAGTCCTTGTAGACCTCCCATCAGCTCCCTTCTTCCTTTCCATTCCCTCTCCAGGCTCCATGCCAGCCCTCAGAGTTGTCCACCATAAAACATTCCTCCTGGGGCCTCACCTGGAAATGGCGTGTCTCCTTTAAAGTGATTAGGTCCCAGAATGTTAGGATCAGAAAAGACTTGAGGTTAGGCATGGTGGCTCACGCCTGTAATCCCAGCACTTTGAAGGCCAGAGGGGGTGGATCACCTGAGGTCAGGAGTTCAAGACCAGCATGGTCAACCTGGTGAAACCCCATCTCTACTAAAAATACAAAAATTAGCTGGGCCTGGTAGCAGGCGTCTGTAATCTCAGCTACTTGGGAGGCTGAAGCAAGACGATCACTTGAACAGGGAGGCGGAGTTTGCAGTGAGCTGAGATTGTGCCATTGCACTCCAGCCTGGGTGACAGAGCAAGACTCCATCTCCAAAAAAAAAAAAAAAAAAAAAGACTTGGGTAGGTCCCTGGGTGCAAACACTTCTTGTGTTCAAAGTAAAGGGCTCAAGGACCAAAGACTTCAATCTTCTGGGGTGACATGTCAGGGCAGAGTCTGAGAATCATGTCTGGGGGTCTCTAATGCTTTCCCAGGGCCCAGAAGAGCAACCCATGTGGACAACGCTGATAAAAGGAATCAGTCCTTGAGGTTCCGGCACCATCCTACTCTTTGCCTTGCCTCCTTCCTCCAGACTGGCCCCAAGTGCTTTTTCAAATCCACCCCTCTGAATGGGCCAGGGTGGACCTACTCACTGAAACGTGGCTGTGCCAGAAGAGGATTCCAGATTCAGACTGATGCAGGGGTGGGTGAATACTATGACTTGGAAAAGATTGCCTGGGCTTGAGTCCTCATTGTCAAGAACAAATCCATATTGTCATGAACACTTACTGGGCTGGGCATGGTGGCTCACACCTGTAATCCCAGCACTTTGGGAGGCTAAGACAGGAGGATTGCTTGAGGTTAGCAGTTTGAGACCAGCCTGGGCAACACAGGGAGAACAAGTCTCTACAAAAAATAAAATTAGCTGGGTGTGATGGTTCACACCTCTACTCCAGGCCACTCAGGAGGCTGAGGCAGGAGGACTGCTTAAGCCCAGGAGTTTGAGGCTGCAGAGAGCTTTGATTGTGCCACTGCACTCCAGCCTGGGCAACAGGCAAGACCTTGTCTATAAAAACTAATTTTTTTAAAAGGACATTTATTACAATCCCTTTAATTGTCAACCTGTGAGTTACTGGAAGCTTACTATTTTAGGGAGACCAAAGGCTAAAAAGACCGTTGTTAATTCTCAGCACAATTCAGAATTTTTTGGCATACATATAATTCTTTTCTTCCCTGATCCATACACATGTATCATTCACAACCTGAACCCTTCAATGGAGTCTCCTTGTTCCTAAGATAAAGTCCAGCCCTATAAAGGCCCTCAATATGGAACCTTGCTGACCTCTCTGGCCTCATTTTGTACCACTGACCCCTCTTTCTGTGTGCTTCAGCCCTCTTGTCTTCTTACTAGGAGAGGCTTTTCCTCATTCCTCAGTCCTAGTCAAGCCCCCCATCCCCACCCCAGTTGCACACTCGCTTAGCAACTTGGCAACTTCTGAAGGATTTATACAATTGTATTTAAGCAATTAGTTGAGTAACTGGTTGAGTATTCACTCCATATTCCTGAATGACCACTCCCAGAGGGCATGGATCATCTCTGTCTTGTCCCCCAGGAGCTTGTGACTGTGCCTTGCATGTATAATGGGTACATAATATTGGTTGAATGAAGAATGGGGACCATGGTGGGGTAGAATGTCTGGCAACCACACTGAATACAGAGGTGGGGTCTGGCCCAGCTGACCAGCAATGGGAGCTGGAGGGACGCAGCCTAGGTGGCTTATGAGAGCAGCCAGTGAACAGGCTGCCAGGCCAACCGGGGAGAGGGAGGCACAGCCTGGAGCATCTCATGAATAGGCCTCAGATAACCCTGCTGCCTGGGCCCCTCCTGGGATGAGCGCAGAGAGGACTCTGGAATTTGGCTTTCTGGCTCCATGTGTTTCTGAGCAACACAAGATTGGGATAAAAACCAGTTTAGGAGGAAACACAATATTCTTTTATTCCTTGAAGGTCTGGGAAATCCTCTTGAGGTACAAGACAAGTCGGAGTGGTCAAACTCATTCTCCACACCACATGACCCAGAAGGGACCCTGGTCACCGTAGGCATTAGGGTATTTCTGGCTCCAGTTGAAAGAACTTTCCTGGCTTTGGAGTCGGGAAAACAGGTTCAAATCTCTGTTTTTCCACTTGTTAGCTGTGTGAACTCCGGCAAATGACATGATCTCTCCTTGAGCTTTAATATTCGCTCTTATAAAATTGGGTACAATTACTAGGTTAACACGGGAATTAACAGATCATAAATAAAGTGCCTGACCTAGAGGAGGCATTATATGTAAACAATCATTAAAATTACTGATGGTTTTATTACTATGTCAGCTTCTGGAGGGACTTTGGCTTTGATTCCTGTAACTTTTGACTCTTCTTTTAATGGGGGTTAAATAAAATCCCATTGTGAACAGGTGTTCTAGCTGCTAGAAAGTGAGATTTCTCAGATAACAGAAATCTTCCTTTCAATAGCCTTTTATTCCTATTCAATGCAATTGCAGCTCTGATTCAGAAACTTGATGGTCAGGACTGTTCTCTCCAATGAGTGGGAAGGGAGGTCACCTCCACTCTGCTGTCCTAGCGATGACAGGAAATGCTACACTGAGGTGTTGAGCGCAGTTACTAGGTACTGTTAGGAAGGACACACAAAGAGGTGCACATTCCTGAGTGATGAGTGCAGGGCATTTTGTTTATCCATTCCTTATAAGGAATAAGTTATCGCTGGTTCTGCAGAAGGTCACTGTTATTTCTCTCTCCTCAAGTGGCTGTTATCAGCTTTTTCCTCAGAGGGGTGGAACCATGATTAAACAGGGTAAACATGCCAGCACTTAACATACCCAATTATGAGGATATTGACAGACCCTTGGAACAGAGCTGAGGATTTTGTCTAATCCTACTGACTCTCAGAAGACAAGCCTCGCTTGAACCCCAGAGGCGAGGCAGCCTGGGAGCCAGCCACAAAAGTTGGCCTGGTAGGAAGAGCTGGAGTTGTTTTTACCCTGCCACAGGCCATTCGTTCCTTTCCTCCCTTTCCTTTCACTGATAGCCCTTGAGTACTGTGGTGTTGTGCAGGGGGTCCTGCAAGGAGCAAGGGACCCAGAAAGGGAGGGGTGATGCCTTTCCTTCTCTCAGAAGGATCAGTCCTTTACACTCAAAGGAGCATGTAGATCTCAAGGCCACCCCTAGGATCTCTAAAGCTCAAGCCTCACCTCTGCGCTGAAGCCCCTGTCCTGTCCACCTCCTGTCCTTGGGACTCCCACTGCACCAGTTCGCACAGTCTGATGCTTGCTTTTCTATGGTCTTTTGTGGTTTGTGATTCTTTCATGGGTGCTGGTCTGGCCTCCTCACCGAGACCACAGGCTCCTCATAGACAGGTACCACAGCTTCCACTTCATATGCGACCCTGCAGGGCTCAGCCCAAGTGCAAAAGTGCAGAGCGTTAAAGGGGTGCTTGGTGAAAGCTGCTCGATGGATTGATGGAAAGTGGGTTAGGTTTGTTTTTGTTTTTTTTGAGACAGAGTCTTGCTCTGTTGCCCAGTCCAGAGTGCAGTGGTGCAATCTCGGCTCACTGCAACCTCCACCCCCTGGGTTGAAGCAATTCCCCTGCCTTAGCCTCCTGAATAGCTGAGATTACAGGCGCATGCCACCACGTCCAGCTAATTTTTTTTTTTTTTTTTTTTTTTTGAGGGGGAGTCTTGCTCTGTCACCCAGGCTGGAGTGCAGTGGCACTATCTCAGCTCACTGTAAGCTGCACCTCTTGGGTTCACGCCATTCTCCTGCCTCAGCCTCCCGAGTAGCTGGGACTACAGGTGCCCGCCACCACACCTGGCTAATTTTTTGTATTTTTAGTAGAGACAGGGTTTCACCGTCTTAGCCAGGATGGTCTTGCTCTCCTGACCTCGTGATCCGCCCGCCTTGGCCTCCCAAAGTGCTGGAATTACAGGCATGAGCCACTGTGCCCAGCTGGATTAGGTTATATAAGACCAAAAAGCCTGGATGATCACCTCCTTCCTATAGTCTGTTAAGAACAAGCCCTATGGAATACTATTCAACCATAAAAAAGAATGAAATCCTGTCATTCCCAGGAACATGGATGCAGCTACAGAACATTGCATTAAGTGAAGTAAGCCAGGACCAGAAAGTCGAACACCACATGTTCTTATTCATATGTGGAAGCTTAATAAATACAGTTGATGTCAAAGAAGTAAAAAGTAGAACAGCGTATACTAGAGGCTGGAAAGGGTAGAGGGACAGGAGGGATGGGGAGACATTTGTTAAAAGGTACAAAATTATAGCTAGCTAGGAGGAATAAGTTTTGGTGTTCAATACCGCTGTAGGATGACTTAGCTAACAATACACATTATATAGCTTCAAATAGCTAGAAGGGGGATATTGAATGTTCCCAACACAAAGAAATGATAAATGTTTGAGATGTGGACATGCTGATTACCCTGATCTGTCACCATTTATTATATGTATCACTACATACTCTGTGAATATGTACAGTTGTTATTTGTTAATTAAAAAATAAATAAAATAGGCCGGGCACGGTGGCTCAAGCCTGTAATCCCAGCACTTTGGGAGGCCGAGACGGGTGGATCACGAGGTCAGGAGATCGAGACCATCCTGGCTAACACGGTGAAACCCCGTCTCTACTAAAAAATACAAAAAAAAACTAGCCGGGCAAGGTGGCGGGCGCCTGTAGTCCCAGCTACTCGGGAGGCTGAGGCAGGAGAATGGCCTAAACCTGGGAGGCGGAGCTTGCAGTGAGCTGAGATCCGGCCACTGCACCCCAGCCTGGGCGACAGAGCAAGACTCTGTCTCAAAAAAATAAATAAATAAAAAATAAATAAATAAATAAATAAATAAAAATTAAACCAACCAAATGAAACCAAACCAAAAGAGTGAGCCAGATGTAGAGAGCTGGTCTAAAGGCACCTATGTCTCTTCCACCCAACACCAGCTCCTAATTGTCCACAGAGCTGACCAGACACAAGAATTCCACTCTGGATTTTTCTTGCAGATGACCATTTAAAAAACCCACTTTCCATGTCCTCCTCCAGGCTCATGGGACCCCATCATTACACGGTACTTCCTGGGCTCCGTAGTGTGCTCAGCACTGCACTTAGAACTCAGTGCAAAGCAACAGAGCTGCCACCTTGCACCAAGGACATTCTGTATCATCTGGGGTGAAAATACACACCGAGAGGCACCTCCTTGCCATCCCCACATCCCTCTTGCTTCTATCCCTCGGGACTTTGTATACCTTTTATCATCTATTCAATTTCCTGCTATTGCTTTCCAGAGCCTGGAGAACAAGGACCAATTTCCCAATCTCCCCTTTCTGGTTCTCTGACATCTTTCACAGACCTCCTTGTTTTTTTTTGTTTTGTTTTGTTTGGTTTGGTTTGGTTTGGTTTCATTGTTAATTGCCATAGGAGCAAATAAGAACAGGCATGGGAAAGTTGCAAAGGTTCCCAAAGCTTTACTTTTCTCCCCTGCTGATGGAAGTTAAGTTGGTACAAATTTTCTGGACAGCAAATTTCCACTACTGCCTTAATAGCTCATGGACTGTAGCTCTTGCCCCCTCCTCGGGTCCTTCACGACCCACCGACCCACCAGAGAAGGGCAGAACCAGCATTGGGCGGAGTCAGGAAAGTGCCCCCCGTTGCCCAAGGGGAGCTCTCCTAGCAGGTCTTGCATGGGCCTGAGAGGGCTGCCCGGTGGATGCCAGGACTGTGCTGAACAGCTGCGGTAACCTGAGGCACTGATGTTTAGAGACTACAGCATCTGAAACCCCAATGTTAAAAATGGGAATTTTCTAATATTATCGAGAATCATTTCATTGATGGTCTTAGAAAAAGGATCTCTACTTTGACTAATAAGAACACGAAGGAGCTTAACAAATTTCCAAGACAGTTGGCTGCTTACATAACTAGAATAATTGGACAAGCTAGGAAATGCCCACATAGACTACGTAAGGGCATCTATTGCAGAAAGAAAGTTCATCTTTTTTTTCCAAATCTCAAATCTTTCCAATGGAAAGGAACATTCCTCTTCAAGTGGGGGCTGTGGGCATGGCAAGTAAAGAAAATGAACTGGCTTGTGCAGGCCACCTGCCGGAAAAATTACGCCATGATAGTTAAATATATCTGGTTAACTCCAGTGATTCTGATTTTTCACAGACAGCCTATTATCAAAATATGGCGGGCTTTCCCTAAGGTTTCCAAGAACCGTAAAACAGTTGCACAAGTTCTGTTGAACATGAATTTGAGATTGAAAGTAGCTTTAACTTTTTGCAGAAGAAGATGTGTAAGTGAATTTGTACCTTATTTGGTGAGAATAGAAGATCTTGGAGTTTGGTGGATTGCCTTCTTGTGCTCACCAATGCTTTACAGGAAGAAAAGCAATACACCTTACATGGCTGCTGTATAGATTTGGTGCCACTGGCAAAGTCACTACTTAAAAGCAAATTTGAAGACTATGTAATAATTGGTTTAAACTGGATTCAATCAATCATTAAAATATGGTGGTCAGGATTACAATGAAACAAATTCTAATAATGGAAATATTCAGATTTTAAAACAATGAAGTGTATTGTGGGAACAGGTAAACCATCTGGGAAATACTGCTATTAGAGCCAAGGATATAAACACTTATTTGTAACAGTGGCATTGAGAGATTACAGCTACTAAAGAGTGTTTGGTTATTCAAAGCGTCCCTTGACTATATGACTTCCAAGAAAATGCCTCATCAGAATTATGAACTATGGGTGAAATCAAAACCACTTTTGTCTTTAAAAAGCCATATAGTGAACCCACCAATGAAATTCTAACAATATACTTCATACTGAAGTAGAAAAATACCCAAAAGGAGCAGCTTCAACTTCAATTAGGTGGAAGTATACTATGAAGATACTTGAACTTTGGAGCATTTGGGATTTATGTGGTTATTTGGTAACATTGTTTAGGAACTACTGGGTCTTAATGCAGTCCTGCATATCACATAAGCATATAATTTAAACTACATGAAAAAATAAGACAAGGACTTGTTACTAGGAACCATAAAGACCAATCTTAGTTAATTTTTTAATGATTATGTTTTATAAGAAAACAAATGTGTGCAGCTATTCTCTTATGTTGAAAAGGCTTTGAAAGTTTAAAAAATTATGGCAAATAACCAATATTAAAATTGTTTTTCTCACAATGAGATATTATGAATGCAAAAAGCCTTAAATGTTAATAAGCTGATGTGTTATGATACCAATATCTGTAAAACATTTGTTTGATGATAATCCTGACCACCACATTAAAAAAAAAAAAAAATTTAAAACCATCCATGCTTCTGCGTGTTCAAAGGTAAATCAGAGGAATTAAATCAGAGGTTTACATTCATGAAGAATATTGTCACTGAAATGTTTTTCACAACATTTTTACAACTTGAGAATATTTTTAGCATCTGATTTTTTTTTGACCAGGGTCATCATGTCATGTAGGCATATGTTATCTCTACATAAAAGGAAAGAATTAATATGTATTTTTATGAATGCTTAACTAGAAATGTCTATGGAGTTGGCTAATTTATACACATTTAATTAGCTATAGATTTCTAATATTTTCAGTTCTGTATAATTTAAGCTTTCTTTGAGTAAATTTATTAGATACTCTTTTTTAAAAAGTTCAAGTGCTTTGATCAGTCAATTCATCTGCAAAATTAGGAATCAAAAGAAAAATATGAAACACAAAGAATTGTATACAATGAAATTAAGACAGAAAAAAACTATTATTATTTTGAAACTGTTGAACATGATGTTTTTAAGAATTTTTAATGATATAAGAAAATGCTCAAAATATAATGTTAGGTGAAAAAAGAAAACACAGTATACATTCTCAACCACAAAATTATATGTGTGTGACTATATAGAAGTATGTGTGCATGTGTGTGTGAATGTTATGAAATTAAAGTGTATCAAAATGTTAATAGTGATTCTTTTTGAGTATTGGGAACACAGACAATTTTTATTTTCTTTTTTTATGGCTTTCTGTGTTTTCCAAAACATCTACCATCATAGTTTTCCACATGATCAGGAAAAAACCTCATGTTAAAAGAAAAAAAAAATGTTTAGGAAAGTTCCTTACATAATAATTGCTAGCAAGAAACAGAGTGATTACTGTATCCAGGGGCTTTCCACAGGTATCTTGTGTGGTCTTCATAGCAGCACTGGGAGGTGGGTGTCAGTGCCCCTGTTTTCAAGACCTAGAAGAGTCCCAGGCTCAGGGAGATTAAGTATGTTGTCCAAAATCATACAGCTTTTGTGTCAGGGCCAGGATTTGATGCCACACCTGTCTGATCAGAGGTGGGACTTACAGACGTTCTCGGGTACAACCTGCTCCACATTTCCTTGCCAAGCGTAGAGCTCGCTCAGCAGCCTTCATCCCAGGGAAGGTGTGAGCAGCAAATGAGGGTACATAGGTTCGTTTGGTGTGTCTATGGCGCTTTTAAACTGTGACATGTTGGACTTCAGCACCCAGACAGGGACCCTTAAAGGACCCCTGTAGAGTCCCACCACATTTTAATGAGAAGTCAGTCTCGGAGTTGAAGAAAATCTTTTATTTACAAGAAGTTGCCTACACTAAAATGAGTTTTCTGTGTGGGTGGAAATCTGCCTGGTTAGAAATTGAATTCTTGATTTGCATCCAAGCTTTTCTAATAATCCATTTAAGGAAAGGGAAATACTCCCACACGGGATGGGTTTACAAAGTCTTGAGAAACCTGTAGCTCTCTGAGTTTATCTAACAAATAGGCCTGTCCCTGACTCAGCCTGCTCAAGTCAGGAGGCTTGCGGGAATACGCGAGCTGCCTAAACAGATACGAAAGCTCTTATTTCATCACCAAAACATCTTCTGTAAGGCAGTGTTGAGCTCCGACATGATGACAACTTGGATAGGATCCTCAGGGTACAAAGCTGCTTGGAGTGACTGCTGCTCTATTAAGCATATCAGATCTCACCCATGACCCCCTCCCTCCTAGCCTCGCTGTCACCACCTGCCCTCTCCCCACCCCACCCCTCCGAAAAAACAATCTGTGGCTGGGCCTGAAGTCTCTTTGATGAGGATTAAGTTTTTCATTGATGATTGGAGAGGCAGCCTAAATGAACACAGTGCCCAATGATATGATTTAAATTCCTACCAAGCTGTCACCTGTCCAACCGTTTCCTGAAAGCAGAGCGGGAGTGAAAGGGGAGAACATGAGGTAGGGAGGTTGTGACCTGGAAGACAGCAAAGGACCCAGAATGGGCAAGTCCCTTGTCAACGCAGCACTTTCCATCATTTCCTGCTTCTTGAACCCAGACAGACACAAAGAAGACCTGCAAGAAAGGGCATACCCTAATTTGCCTGGTGTCCATGAAGGTCATGGATGTAAGGTTTGCAGTACATTGTGGGGAGAAGAGCCATAAACTAGGTAGGCATCGCTTAACTTTGAACAAATCACTTTACCTCTCTAGGCCTCAGTTCCCTCTTCTGTAAAACAAGGTTGAACTGGACATTTTTCGAGTTTCTTTCCAGTTCTAAAGGACTGCCGCCCCACGCTTCCCTAAATAACCTGCTCCTGCTTGGATTCAATAGAACACTGGAGATTCTTTCTCTTACCCTCCTGAAGCGAAGAGAGACCCATGAGGACACCTGATCCAGTTCTCCAAATCCCTCCTTGTCCACACTTGGTTGTGTGTGAGTAGTAGAAAGCATCAGACCTATCAGGGTGGTTGGTCTTTGCTGCCCAATAATTTGCTGTGTGTGACCTTAGAAAAATCTTTGCACCTCTGCTCCTTGATTACTAGAAGTGAGTGATTGCAATTGCTCCTGCCTGGCAGAGTCAGGAGGAGGTTAGAGTTGTGGGTAATGTGATTAGAAGAATGCCTGGCTCATCATAAGCATGCTCTTGTCATTGGCTCCTATCCTTCCTTCTTGCTGGCTAAGTCATGTTGGGCTGTATGTGTTAGGAGTAGGGAACCCCAGGAGCTGCTCCAGAGGTGTATCAGTTAGGCAACATAATGAGACCTTGTCTCTACAAAAAAAAAAAATGTAAGTTAGTCAGGTGTGGTGGTGCATGCCTGTAGTCCCAGCTTCTTGGGAGGTTAAAGTGGGAGGGTTGTTGGAGTCCTGGAAGTCAAGGCTGCAGTTAGCCATGATTGCACCATTGCATTCTAGCCTGGGCAACAGAAGAAACCCTGTCTCGAAAGAAGACAGAGAGAGAGAAACAGCCGGAGAAGGAAGGAAAGGAAGGAAGGCTCTTGTCTCAGCTACCCAGAGTGCTGGGATTACAGGTCTGTACCACCAAGCCCTACAAATTTAATTTCTCTCTGGTTAGCAATCAGAGGAAGGAGGTTGGTGATCGACTCCCCTCTATGAGACCCAGTTTTCCATATTCTAATCTTCTTCAAGACCAGCTCAAGGCCCATCTCCCTTGGAGGCCCCAGACCCCTCTCATCCACAGAGATCATACAAGGTGCATTCTGAAATGCATACTCACCATGAACTGCCTTGCAGTGCTAGATGAATTTTCAGATGAGAAAGTTATGATTCCTCCACTAGATTGGGATCTCCTTAAGGTCAAGGGTCATGTCTTCTTGATCTTTATCTCCACTTCCCACTCCCAACCCATCCTCAGAAAAATGTCTGGCACGGGGCTTGGCACATGGTTGGCTCTCAAGGCGGGTTTGACTCTGAATGAATGCATTCCTGGGGACTCCAGTCAGCTGTGATAATGACGATCATGAAAGCTGAGGTGTTTGCTTAGTCATCGCCACATTGCATATTTTTCAGCTTAATTATCATGTAATTTCTTCCTATCTTCCAATAAAGGAAAGACAAAATATATCTTTAGGGGATGTATGCATGTGAAAATTAATTCTCATGAAAGTCCTTGACTTACCACAAAAATTCAAGAAAAGTACTTCTTACACATGGACACAGGGAAATATGGATCTTCCTGTCATGTGCAAATTAGGAGCCCTTGGACAGAAGAACTGAGTGTGAACCCCAGTGGAGTGAATATTTGTATTTGTATTCCTGTAAATTTTATAGAATCAAATTTCTTAGTGGGAAACCATAGTGCAGTCATCAGTCTGGTAACTGCTCCTGATTTAATAGGTTACGGCTAGCAATCCCAAATAGCAATGTAATTCAGCCATCTATCTCGATGTTTTTGTTGTTGTTGTTGTTGTTGTTGTTGTTGTTGTTGTTGTTGTTTGAGATGGAGTCTCGCTCTGTCCCCCAGGCTGGAGTACTGTGGCGCGATCTCAGCTCACTGCAATCTCTGCCTCCCAGGTTTACACCATTCTCCTGCCTTAGCCTCCTGAGTAGCTGGGACTACAGGCGCCCTCCACCATGCCTGGCTAATTTTTTTTTTGTTGTATTTTTAGTAGAGACGGGGTTTCACCATGTTAGCTAGGATGGTCTCGATCTCCTGATCTCGTGATCCACCTGCCTTGGCCTCCCAAAGTACTGGGATTACAGATGTGAGCCACTGTGCCCGGCTTTTTTTTTTTCTTTTCTTTTCTTTTTTTAGACAGAGTCTTGCTCTGTCACCCAGGCTGGAGTGCAGTGGCTCAATCTTGGCTCACTGCAACCTCTGCCTCTTGGGTTCAAGCAATTCTCCTGCCTCGGCCTCCTGAGTAGCTGGGATTACAGATGCATGCCACGACACCTGGCTAATTTTTGTGTTTTTAGTAGAGACGGGGGTTTCACCGTGTTTGTCAGGCTGGTCTTGAACTCCTGACCTCGTGATCTGCTTGCCTCAGCCTCCCAAAGTCTTGGAATTACTGGCGTGAGCCACAGTGTCCGGCCCTATCTTGATGTTTATTTCACAACTGTGCACTGAAGAAAAGTCACACAGCTTAAGTGAGTGGGGTCAGTGGGAGCTCTGCTGAGATATTTTATAGTTGGCATGGGGGGGGGTATATTTTGTTTCAACTATTTTGAGCACTTCACCCTAGTATTCTTGTAGCCATTCTCTGATAGCCCAACTCCAAGTTCTCTCTATGAAGCATCTTGGCCCTGCCCACTACTGTTCCTTTAGCCCATTTCTGCAGTATGTGAGATGTTATGTATCCTTTTTTGGCACTGCATGTTTTATACATATGTGGCAAGCCACCTTCGGCTTTGGCTACTGGTTAAAGCCTAGGTCTCTACACTTATCCAGCCTCATAAATGGGGATGCCTCATTCAGTTGTACAGGTTGTGCACTGCATTACTCCAGGGAATGCATGTACATGGACCATGGTGGTGCTTCTAAAGCTATGTTGGTATAATCTCCATGACACTCCAAGAATGACCCATTCTCATAAACCACCTGTCAATTTCTCAGCAAATGCAAGCTTCATTGAGAGGCACTGGCAAGAGCCATAAAGCATGCCTGATCCTGGGTACTCCAGGTTTCTTTCTGGGAATATAGATCTGTTCCTGCTACTCTAGGTCTGTTCCTGGATCCATTCAAAAGAAAGCTGCATCTCAGCACCACACTGTTCTGGCCCTGCTTTTACATTAATTGTACTCTGGTAAAAGACATCAACCACACTGGAAAATGTAATAAGAAGTACTCTGCTCCTTGTTGCTGCAGCTTTCTAGTGCTCTGAACTGAGGACTTTGCTCACAATATTACAACCTCTTTAGAAAGGATAATGGGAGAACTTTCTCTCTGATCTTGGTATCAGGAAGAGTTATTATGTTTCTCCTGAACAAATGGTTTGATTGGATTTTATAGTGATGCGCATAACTGAAGCTGCTTTCAGGTGTGTGCTGACTGTTAGAAAGTGGAGTGGCAAGTTTGTGGCTTAACACTGAGCAATATAAAGACCTTGAAGTGTGTGCTTCATGCCTTTGCCTCACTCTTCTTCATCTGCACTCATTAAGCAACAAGTAGTTAGTGAGTACCTGCTACCCACCAAGCACTGTTCTACATACTTCTCTGAAAATACATTTTAAATAGAGCAGAGGTCTGAGAGGCACTGACTGAAAAGGTGCCATCTGAGCAAAGCCTGAAGGAGAGGTGTGTGCTGTCTAGCTCCCCGGGGAAAAAAAGCATTCTGAACTCAGGGATTTCAGAATCCTGAGGCAGGAGCGTGCCCAGCATGTTGAAG
Source organism: Macaca fascicularis (assembly GCF_037993035.2). NCBI lineage: Eukaryota > Metazoa > Chordata > Mammalia > Primates > Cercopithecidae > Macaca > Macaca fascicularis. Next base: position 139,780,733 of record NC_088375.1, read on the forward strand.
AAGCAGCAAGGAGGATGGTGTTGCTGGAGTGGAGTGGGTGAGGCAGTGATAGGATCTGAGAAGTAACTGGAAGCAAGCTCCTGTCGAGCCTTGGAGGCCTTTGCTGTACTTGGGCCTTTACACTGCATAAGATGAGAAGCCATTAGAGGGTTTGGAACAGAGGAGTGGCATAACTTCAAAAGGTCCCTTTAGCTAACGAGCTGAGAGCAGACATCGGAGACAGAAGCAGAAGCAGGGAGACCACTCAGGAGACCCCCTGCAGGGACTCAGAGAAGATGGTGTCCTGAGCCAGCATGGTAGTAGGTGGGAAGAGGTCACATTCTGGATAATAGGATTTGTTAACAGACACAGTGTGGGGCACGAAGGGCAGGAGGGGGCCAAGGATGACCCTGAGAAAATGGAAGAATAGAGTGTCTTTAACTACCTGCTCTCCCGTGAAGGGAATCTGGGACAGTAGATTTGAACACCCCAGGAGTGAGGGAGCTGTTAGACCCCAAGTTGAGATGAGTGAGCTTGGGTTTCAGGTAGACATCTGGCTGAACAGAAACACGTTACTGGTATTTGGAGCCATGGCCTAGAGCAGATGATGGAATAAAGGGTAGGTGGGGTAGCGGGAGGGTGGACAAGAGGTGCTTCCGGGGCTGAGCCCAGGGACAACACGAGGCTAAGAGTTCATCTAAGTATCCTACCCTCTTTCTTAAAAAACCTAATTTCCTAGGCTGGTATTTTACAAATCTTATTCCATTTTATTCAGTTCTATAACCCTTTTAAATTCTTTCCAGAACAAGAAAAATGTATTTTAAAGCAGTGCAGTAATAGTATCAATTCATCCCTTTGAGAAATATTTGTTAAGTGCCAGTTATGTGTTAAGCCTTAGGAGCTGGATATTGGGGGAAACCCCACCCCCATTATTCAACATGGGTTCTTTTCTATTTCCCTAAAGCGTCGGCTGATCTGAGAAATAAAGGGAAAGAGTACAAAAGAGAGAAATTTTAAAGCTGGGTGTCCAGGGGAGACATCACATGTTGGCAGGTTCCATGACACTCCCTGAGCCATAAAACCAGTTTTCATCAGCGATTTTCAAAATAGGAGGGAGTGTATGAACAGGGTGTGGGTCACAGAGATCACATGCTTCACAAGGTATTAAAATATCACAAAGCAAATGGAGGCAGGGCAAGATCACAGGAGCACAGGGTGGGGTGAAATTAAAATTGCTAATGAAGTTTTGGGCACACATTGTCATTGATAACATCTTATCAAGAGACAGGGTTTGAGAGCAGACAACCTGTCTGATCAAAATTTATTAGGCGGGCATTTCCTCATCCTAATAAGCCTGGGAGCACTACAGGAGACCAGGGCTTATTTCATCCTTTTGGCTTCGACCGTAAAAGACAGCCGCCCCAAAGGGGGCCATTTCAGAGGCCTACCCTCAGGGGCGCACTCTCTTTCTCAGGGATGTTCCTTGCTGAGAAAAAGAATTCAGCGATATTTCTCCTATTTGCTTTTGAAAGAAGAAAAATACGGCTCTGTTCCGTCTGGCTCACCGGCAGTCAGAGGTCTTATCTCTCTTATTCCCTGAACATTGCTGTTATCCTGTTCTTTTTTCAAGGTGCCCAGATTTCGTATTGTTCAAACACACATGCTCTACAAACAATTTGTGCAGTTAACGCAATCATCTCAGGGTCCTGAGGCAACATACATCCTCCTCAGTTTACGAAGATGATGGGATTAAGAGACTAAAGTAAAGACAGGCATAGGAAATCACAAGGGTATTGATTGGGGAAGTGATATGTGTCCATGAAATCTTCACAATTTGTGTTCAGAGATTGCAGTAAAGACAGGTGTGAGAAATTATAAAATTATTAATTTGGGGACCTAATAAATGTCCATGAAATCTTCACAATTTATGTTCTTCTGCCATGGATCCAGCTGGTTCCTCCGTTCGGGGTCTCTGACTTCCTGCAACAGCTGCGGATAACCAGACAAAGTGCCTCTCTTGTGAAACAGAGTATATTTGAGGGAAATGACAGATACTTGACATGTAGATAAACACATAATTAGGATAACATCAGATCCTAACAGGTGCAATATCAGATCATAACAGAAACTAGAACAGATAAAGGGGTAGAAGTAACACAGGACAGGGAGTGGTGGCTTCACTGAGGATATGATACTTGAACCGAAACTTAGGTGATGAGAAGGAGCCACGCAATGTTCTGGCAGAAGAGCATTCCAGGATGGGGGCAGCAACCAGCACAAAGGTCTGGGATGGGAATGAGCTTGGCATGCTGGGATGAGTAAGTAGGCTGGCTGGAGTGGCTGGAATACAGTAAAGGGGAGCCATGTAGGAGGGGAAGGGGCCAGGTCATGTTGGGCCTTGACAGCATGGCTTTTAGTTAAAGTGCACCAGGAAGCCACTGCAGATTTCCCAGCAGGGGAGGGACGTGATGTGATTTGTCCTGCCTGCTGAGTATAGAGCCCCTGAAAAGAAGCAGAGAGACTGACATGGAGGTGGGGCCATGGATGAAGAGCCAGATGGTGGCACTGGACTGGAATGCGGTGTTGTACGTGGGAGAGAGGCTCAAGTGTATGTTCAAGGCTTTTCTCAGGGATTGAAAGAAGGAGGGGCGAAGTTAAAGCTGACTCCTGAGGTTTAGTTTCAGCAAGTGGATGGATGTGGATGCTGTTTCCTAGATGGGGCAAGCTGGAAGAGGGGCAGGTTTCCTGGAGAAACAAGAGTTCTACTTCAACTGCGTCAGCCTTCAGATGCCTATTAGCCACTTTGCAGCTCTCCATGTTATCTACATGGAAAGTCACACGTTCACTCAGTTAATATTTGTTGAATGAGTGAGTGATTTCCAGTCCTTTAGGGATGGGGAAGGCCGGACATAGAGTTATAGGTTGGCAATTCAGAATGACACCAATGCTGGAGGAAGCAGTTTCACTGATGTTATCTTGATCAGTCATCTTAGCCACCTGCAGAGGCGTTGGCTGGGAAATATTTTCCTTATTCTACAAGTGAGGTGTCTGAGGCTGTAGAGAGTGCATGACTGCCCATTGTACCCACCCACAAGGGCAGATGCAGCAATTTTTCCTGTGTCTTCTCATCCCAGGCTAGTGCACTTTCCACCATCCAACACCAAGCTCTTGTCAGTGTGCTTCCTGTCACCTGGGAGAGCTGCATTGGATGGTGCCATGTGATGTGGAGCCAACCCTGGCCTTTGTGGCCGTGGTGACTCTGGTCACACAGAAGCTGTGAGACCCAATTCCAGCCTGAAAGTGGCCTGGGCCATCAGTAGACAACCTGAAGCTGACTGCGACTTCCTAACAGGCCTGACCAAGTTCTGTGACAAGAACAATGACACCCACAAATAAGGCTCCCCCACCTTGCCCTGGTGAGTCAGAAGCATAATGGGGGAAGGCTGGTCCAGGCTTCGGAATGGAACTCAGGCCAGGTTTCTCCTGTGGCAGACAGGCCTCTTCTCTGGGTGGTTTGCATCATTGCAGTTCATTAATTGGGGGTGGGGAACAGGCGTGGTCTCTTCCTAAAGGTGTATGAGTTTCTTGTCCCAGCTTCCAAACTTACTATCTCACACCAGCTTGGCACATTCCCCTTAAGATGATTGGGTTTTGCAAATTTCCACATCAAAGGCAGAGATATAGATTTTTATTTTTGCAGGTGCAAGTGATGCATTAAATAATAATCATTGCAGTGAGTCTTATACTGAAGCATAAGAATCAATGAGGAGAAGAGGTAGTATTGCACCCTGGTTGAAAGTATTGTGCCTGGTTGCAATCTGAAGCTAGACTGCCTGCATTTCACTCTCAGCTCTACACTTACTAGTTCTATGCCTTTGGGAAAGTTTCTTAATCTATCAGTATCTCGGTTTACTCATTTGTAAAATGGGGACACTAATAGTACCTAGTCATAGATTGTGCTGATGATTAAATAAGTCATTATGTAAAGCACCTGGAATGGTGCCTGCACATATTAATAGTATTTTATAAATATTAGCTACTATTATTAATAATAATATTTTTTTATAGGTGGGTAACTTGTTAAAAATGTCAAGTCCAGAGTTATACCCACAGCATTTCTGTTTCAGTGTATGTGGAGTGGGGCCCAAGAATTTTGCACAAGCATTGGAAGAGATTTGGGATGCAATTGGACTCAGGTGACACTTGGAGAAACCTTGGTCTATAAGGCAAAAATGAACATCTAGGAACAAGGCAAGGTGGGAGGTACTACAGGTAGAAAAGTGGGGATAGATAACAGTGTACACATCCCTGCTTCGTAATTTCATACTCTTCAGCGTGGTAGGTTTAGAATGGAATCCAGCAGGCTCTTGCAAGGGATACAAAGATGGTCTCCAAACAAAGTAATTTAACTGTGCTGTTGATTTTTTTCATATTACCTAATTACTTAATTTATTTTGTCTCCCTCTGCCAGATTTTTAAAATTGAGATATAATTCACACGTTGTATAATGGAACCTTTTAAAGTGTACAACTCAATGGTTTAAAGTATATTCACAAAGTTGTGCAATATTACTACTGTATAATTCCAGAATATTTTTTATCACTCCCCTCCCCAGGGAAAAAAAAAGTACCTATTAATAATCACTTCCTATTCTCTCCTTCCCACAGCCTCTGGCAACTACTAATATGCTTTTTATTTCTATGGATTTTCCTCTTCTGGACATATCATATAAATGGAATTACATGATACATGGCCTTTTTGACTAGATTCTTTCACTTAACATGCTTTCAAGATTCATCTATATTGCAGCACACATTAGTACTTCATTCCTCTTATGGTTGAACAATATTCAATTTTATAGATATACCACATTTTGCTTATTCATTCATAAGTTGATGGACATTTGGGCTCTCTTCACATTTTTTGGCTATTTTGAAAGTGCTGCAATAAAATTTATGTACACTTATTTGTGTAGACATATGTTTTCATTTCTGTTGAGTACATACCTAGGAGTAGAGTATATGGAGTATAGAGTAACTCTATGTCAAACATTTTGAAGAACTGCATTACTGGTTTCGAAAGCAGCTACACCATTTTATATTCCCACCAACAATGTATGAGAGTTCCAGTTTTTCCACATCCTCACCACCATTTGTTATTGTCTGAATCTGTCCTTTTTATGTTAGCCATGATACTGTGTGTGAAGTGGTATCTCTGTGGTCTTGATTTGTATTTCCCTAATGATTAATGACATTGAACATCATTTCATTTGCTTATTGAACATTTGTATATCTTTTTTGAAGAAATGTCTGTTTAATCCTTTGTCCATTTAAAAATATGATTATTTGTCTTTTTATTGTTGATTTTTAAGAGTTCTTTATATGTTCTAGATACTAGATTCTTATCAGATATATGATCTGCAAATATTTTCTCCCATTTTGTGGGTTATATTTTCACTTTCTTCATAGTGCTTTTTGAAGCACATAAGTTTTCAATTTTGATGAAGTCCGATGCATCTATTTTTTTCTTTGTTGCTTGTGTTTTTGGTATCATATCTAAGAAACCATTGCCAAACCCAAGTTCATGAAGATTTATACCTATGTTTTCTTCTAAGTGTTTTATATTGTCAGCTCTTATATTTAGGTCTGTGGTCCATTTTGAGTTAATTTTTTATATGGTGTGAGGTAAGACTCCAACTTTACTCTTGTATGCACCATTGATTTTTATCTTCATAATTTTATGAAGATATACAAACAGAAAAGTGCACAGATCAAATGTGTACAGCTCACTGAATTTTCACAAAGAAAACGCACTTGTATAAGCAGTACCCAGATGATGAACCAGACAGTGACAGAATCCCGAAGGCTCCCCCATGCCCTCTTTAAGTCACTGGCCCCAACAAGGGTAACTACTATTCTGACTTCTAACTGATGAGTTTTGTCTGTTTTTTAACTTTATAGAAAGAAAATTGTAGTATCTACTGTTTTGTGCCTGGTTTCTTTCTTTCACCTTCATTCTGTGAGTGAGATTCATCTTGGTGTTTCACATAGTTGGAATTGGGATTCATTCACTCTCATTGCTGTATAGGGTTCCATCATATACATATAGCATAATTCCTTTATACATACCACTGTTGACAGACATTTGTGGTTTCTAGTTGAGACTATAATAAATAGTGCTCCTAAGTACATTTTTGCTTGTCTTTTGGTGAACATATATGAACATTTCAGTTGAGTGGAATTGCTGGGTCATAGGGTATATATGTATTCAACTTTGTTAGTAGAGATACTTACATTCTCATCATAAATATGTGAGAGTTTTAGTTACTCCATATCCTTACCAAAACTTAGTATTGCCTGTCTTTTTCCTTTTTGCCATTCAACTGGATGTGTGGTAGTGTAACAGTGAGATATTTAATTTGCAGTTCTACTGTAGTCCATTTGAGCTGACAGCTTATAAACAACAAAAATTGTTTCTCAGTCCTGGAAGCTGGGAGTCTGAGATTAAAGCAGTCAGTATCTGGTGATGGCCCACTTTCCAGCTTATAGATCGTGCCTTTTTGCTGTGCCCTCACATGATGGAAGGGGTAAGGGATCTCTCCCGGGCCTTATTTTTATTTTTATTTTTTCTTGAGATGGAGTCTTGCTCTGTCACCCAAGCTTGAGTGCAGCAGCACGATATTGGCTCACTGCAACCTCCACCTCCAAGGTCCAAGTGATTCTTCTGCCTCAGCCTCTCAAGTAGCTGGGATTACAGACATGCACCAGCACACCTGGCTAATGTGTGTGTGTGTGTGTGTGTGTGTGTTTAGTAGAGATGGGATTTTGCCATGTTGGCCAGGCTGGTCTTGAACTCTTGACCTCAGGTGATCCACCCACCTCAGCCTCCCAAACTGCTGGGATTACAGGCGTGAGCCACCATGCCCGTCCGGGCCCTTTTTATAAGGAGACTAATTGCGTTATGAGGACACTGCCTCTATGACCTAATAACTTCCCTAAATCTCCACCTCCTAATACCACCACTTTGGGAGTTAGGATTTCAACATGTAAATTTTGGGGGCATACAAACATTCAGATCATAGCAAGTTCCCTGATGACTAGTGAAGTTCAGCACCTTTTCATATGTTTATTGGTCAGCTGGTTATTCTCTTTATAAAACATGCTGTTGATTCTTAATCTCTTTTACCCCTGATAATGTTGTATCTTCTATTGTTTTTTATTTCTCTATTATATTATTATTTGCTATTTCTGTGCATCTCTCTCTATCTTCTAATTAACGTATGATACTCTGCCCTTGCTGGAAACCTGTGACAATATTCATTAGGGAAAAGAAAATGAGAAAGAATAAATGAAGATTTTAGGTTTAGGATGCTTTAGGATGGAGCTGATGTCCTCAAAGAACAATGGGGACAGAGTAGGGAGAAAATGTACATGCAGCCTGGGCACCTGATCCCCTTCCATAGTCATATCGCCTCTGCTCCTTCTGTCTAATTTATTCCACATTGTGACATTCGTCTATCATTCTCCAATTGTTTTGTGTTATATGTTCTGTATACCCTGACCATCAGTATATTTTTCAAGGGAAAGGATGCTGTCTTTTACTTTGTATATGTACTCGTCATTTTACCCTAAATAACCTTGTATGCAACAAGACCTAACAGTCTATCTCTAAGACCATAGTAATCCCAAGCACTTAGATTCTGAGTTTTGTGTTGAAACCACAGTTGATCCTCTGTTGTTTTTGAGTCTGTGCTTTCTAAGTTCAAGCTGTGACACCGAGAACTGCACACCCTGCCTCCTCTGGAAGCATCCTACTTTCTACTGTCATTTTCTGGCTCTCCCCATCAGCAGGGATTTGGGTCCGCAGACTGAGATGCAGGGACATGACTGCCCCCTTTCCCATCTCCCAGTCTAAAAAAGGAGTGTGGTTTACAAGGGTATGAGCAAATATCTAGGCCCTTTCTATCACAGATGTGATTTTTGTTTGAGGGCCTAGTAAAGGAAATTAACTAAAATAGTTATTATTTTCATAAGCTAAATAAGTAGTTGAAGAAAATAATATGAGTAGGATATAAGAAAAATTTTATTGGAAGAAATTTCATTATTTAAATATTCACCTGAAAGATCTTTATTTGTAGTGAAACCCACTCACCCCTCATCCTCCTACATGAGGCAGGCCAAGAACACTGCCCTGGACCTCCAGTGATCCTATAACACACAAAGATAAACAGGCACTTTCTCGGAACCAGAATTTAAACTTCCTTCAGCGATCTCAGGACTAACTCAAACACAGGGTGTGTCCTGAGTGCTAGGGGTTTACTTGGAGTCCTCAGTTGCTCAATCACAAGAATTTCCAAGTGTTTCCAGTCACCAGTTTCAGGACTAGGGCACTAAATTCCTGGGGGTCTGGGAAAAGGGAGTACATCACTAAGGGTATCAAAGCCAAAACTTGATCAGAAACAGATTTGACTTTCACTTATAATCCAAACCAGGAATTCCCTGGACATAAGATCACTAATCTAGGGGGAATCCTGCGTATGGGTATTCTGGGTGATTCCAAAACCTTAGTTATATGGGAACTCTGATTCCAAACTGGAATGTTTCTTTTCCATGCATGCTCTCTCATCCTGTGGGCAAGAATCATGACTAATTTACTGTTTTTAGAGCTCATTACTACTCTAATCTCAAGCCAAGGCATTTAAAAAAAAAAAAAAACTTGCCACCACTCATATGATATTCTGTTCTATCAGGGACTTCTGTGAAACCATGATTGTTGAACAGCTTTGCCTCTCTGGAAAGCAGCTTGCTAGAAAGACTTGGGATAGAGAGGGAGGGTCATGGCCAGATGCCGAAAGCAACATTTACATATTTAGTGAAAGCCCAGGCTTTATTTCTTAGTAGCTATGTGATTTTGGATAAGTTACCTAATTTCTGTGAACCTCTATTTCTTCCTCTGAGAAACAATGATAAGCACACTTACCTCAAAAGGCTGACTTGAAGCACAAGTAAACAGTGGACATGAGAGCACTTGGTAAACTACGAAGTGATCCACAAAGAAGGGTATTGTCATTTTACCCTTTCCTCCAATCCTCAGTGGAACTTTCCTTATCTTTTCAAACCTCCTCCCAGACCCCGATCCCAGACCCGAGGAATAATTCCTGACATTCAGCAGGTATTCAATAAAGGTTTTCTTATCTGGATCAACAAAATATTGAATAGATGAATGGATTCAGTCATTTAACAGATATTTGTTGGGTGCCTAGTAAGTTTCAGAGACTGTTGGAAGTACTGAAGAAATGGCTGTGAACAAAACAGACAAAAGCCCACGCCCTCACGGAGCTTCTGTGCCAGAAAGTGGAGAGAGACCCTGAAGACATCAATCATTAAAACACAGGATGCTGACTAGTAGTGAGTCCTGTGGACAGCAGCAAAGCAGGGAAGGAGGAGAAGGGATGGTGGGGGTGAGGTTAGCCTCTCAAAAGATGGGTCTGGTTATTCCTAGAAACTCCAATTCACAGCTCCAGAAGCTGAATTCTTTGGGGATGAGTTAGCTTTCCAGGACTCCTTCTAAAGAAGTGTCATCTTCCTCCCCACTCAGCAATCACTCTGGTCCCGGGCACCCAGTGGCCAGGCTCAGGGTCAGAAGCCAGGCAGCAGCTAAGGGAAAGCAAGGACAGCCAGGCAGATGGAATGAGACCCAGGGGAAGTATTCCAGGCCACCCATCCCTGGAAATTAGATCACCTTGAGAATGAGTCTCCACCTTGCTGTGTCTAAAAAGCCCTGCACTGTGTTTCCTTGAGTAGAACTGGATGGAGACCAGTTTCGTATACTTTAAAGCCCTTCCCTGTTAGCATTGTATAAGTGACACATTCCTGTCCAAACTCATCTGACTAACAGCTGCTAATTTCCTAGCAACCCTGCTCTAATGATTATTGCATGGAATGAAATGAATCATAGCACAGAAGCACAAGTTTATATTTCAGGGGGAAAGAATTTCAAAATTCTTTCTCCATGTCTCTTCTGCTACTCAACCTCCATCTGGACCATCCCTGACCAAACTCAGCAAGAGGTTCCCTTCCTTCAGCAAGCCCTCACTGCATGACGGCAGTGTTGAGAGTCCTCTACCAAAATATTAGTATTCACCAGGCTTACACTTACAAAGAGCCATCATGGTTATTTCTTGACTTTTTGGAATCATTCAGTTTCTGCTGCATGGCAACTGCAGTGGGAAGCCTGGACAAGACAAATCTACAGAAACTGATTTAAAATCACATAAGAAAGCCTTGCACATCTGTTCGAGGATGGCAACTAAGTTGTATTTTGCACTCCAGTTCCAAATGATTGGTGTTGGTTCTGTGCAACACGGGTCTGTGAAGGAGCTCAGGGAGCTTGTTGGAAGGATAGTGGGGGGCGATTGATTAGTCATGCTGCCATGGATGAGATACAGTAAAGGGGCACTCCTCTACTCCTCTTACTCCCTAAATAGGCATTCCATTTACAATAGCATCAAAAAGAATAAAATACTTAGGAATAAATTTAACAAAAGAAGTGCAAGACTTGTACACTGAAAATTACAAAAATTACAAAATCCTCTTGGGATTTAACACACCTCGTCTCATTCCAGCTTCTTATTTTACAAATGAGGAAACTGATATTCAGAGTTGAGGTAAGCCCAGCAAGATCGTACCACCAAGGAGCAGCAGGGTCGAATCTAAAATCCAGCCCTCTGGCTTTCCATTTGAGTATTGTTTTCAACATCAACTCCTTTTTTCGCTCTCTCATAAGGTCTGTAGAGGGCTGATTTTATGAGGCAAGGAGAGATTAGGGACCTGGCTGTCTGTGTAATGCCTGATACATGGTTCATGATAACCAGCTGCTCCCTGCTCCCAGCCTGGTTTCTGAGCTCTCTGCCCCCTCCCAGCGGGACTGCAAACCACAAGCTGTTGCAGCCCCAACTGGAAGAATGAGGGGGCCTTCCCATACAGAAATCCACAGTGATGCCCTGGGGGCCTGGACTCCTGTTCCTGTGCCTGAATTCCTTTCTCCTTGTAATTTTATTGCCTTCATCGTTCTTATCATCCCAGTTTGGACAGGCTCGAACTTGTGATGGTATGCTTTTATTTTTCTCTCAGAGTGATGTTGATATAAAGTGCATTTACTTCTATTTTAAAACTTAGTCTTCCTAGATAAACTGATTTATTCTGTGGGAAAAGACCATCACATGTGAATGTGACTAGAAGGAAAAAGGGACCAGAAAGTTTTTTTGTTTTGTTTTATCAAGAGATTAGCTTCTATTTAAAAAATAAAATAGAATAAACCTTTGCTCAACTGATATAATTACCTTTTCCTTGGGACCAGGACCTGGCCTAATGCCAGGCTTTCATGCTGGTCATCACCTCCTCCTGAAATGCTCTACGTCCTCACCACGCCAAACTCTGTTCTTCCTTTATGTGTTTAAAGTCCTCCTTTGACTTGGGGTACAATGAAGAAGATTTGTTGAGTTCAACAGTTACTGAGAGTCTACAACGTGTCCAGCACTGGGCTTGGCACTCAGGATTCAAAAAATGAGTACAGACTGGGCTCAGTGGCTCACACCTGTAATCTTAGCACTTTGGAAGGGAGGCCGAGGAAGGCAGATCGCCTGAGGCCAGGAGTTTGAGATCAGCCTGGCCAACATGGTGAAACCCTGTCTCTACTAAAAATACAAAAATTATCTGGGCGTGGCAGTGGGCACCTGTAATCCCAGTTACTTGAGAGGCTGAGGCAGGAGAATCGCTTGAACCCAGGAGGCAGAGATTGCAGTCAGTCAGGATCGTGCCATTGCCCTCCAGCCTGATAAAAGTGAAACTCTGTCTCAAAAAACAAACAAACAAACAAAAGAGTACAATAAGGACCCCACATTTGGGAAAAATAACTGAGCAAATACAATGAGCCAGAGGAAAAAAGCTAAGCCTCACACCCTATTACCTATCTATCTCATTTACTTCTCAACCTGAAACTACTCTTGTGGTCATGAGCTGTATGTCTTTTGTTCTCCACTCTATTCTCAGCACCAAATGCAGTGCCTGGCACATGGTGCCCAGGAAAGACTATTGACTGAATAACTGATTTCCTACAACCAGTCTGCAAGGTAGACATCCTTTTTTTCCCTTTTTTACAGGTGAAGAACTAACGTTGATGGAAGTTTAGCAACCTTTCCCAAAGTCTCATAGTGCTAATGTCTTGGGTAATTTGTTTCCAAACTCTGCTTTTTCTCCTGTATAGGACCCTGAGCCACTTCACCTTTCCAGACTCAGTGGAGTCTTTTTCTTTCTTTCTTTCTTTCTTTCTTTTTTCTTTCTTTCTTTCTTTTTTTTTTGAGATGGAGTCTCATTCTGTCGCCCAGGCTGGAGTGCAGTGGCGCGATCTCAGCTCACTGCAACCTCTGCCTTCTGGGATCAAGCAATTCTCTGCCTCAGCCTCCCGAATAGCTGGCACTCAGGTGCGTGCCACCACACCTGACTAATTTTTGTATTTTTAGTAGAGATGGGGTTTCACCACATTGGCCTGGTTGGTCTTAAACTCCTGACCTCGTGATCCACCCACCTCGGCCTCCCAAAGTGCTGGGATTATAGGCTTGAGTCACCGCACCCAGCCTAGACTCAGTTTTCTTAACTGCAAATTCAGAGGAGAAGGCTGGATGACCCTAAAATCTAACCAAGCTCTAAATTTCATAACCAGTGCCCAAAGTTGGTAGTGGAATGCATATGCTCATTTTCCCTGAGAGAGTACTTATTTGTCTTGTTTTTATTTTTTTTTAACATGCATTTCTTCTGCACATGTCATTATACTGCCAGCTCTTTGAGCTTAATGTTTCATTTTGTAACTGGTTTGTACTACTCCCAGATCTGTGTTCTGTGCTCAAGGACTTCTCAGACATTTTAAACTTCATGACTTTCTGTAAGCCTACCTTATCTTAAAGACTAAGCAAACCATGTGCTACAGTTCCCGGCACCAGGAATTTTTTTGTTTTCTCTCAAGGACAACCCCAAGCTTTGGGTGCTCTATGGCAGGCTTCAAATAATCTCTTGCCTTAAGATGGAGAAAACATTTCTTGGAAATAATGATTCTTGACTTTGTAGGGGAAAAAAACAGATTTTGAAATTTTGTGGGATCATACAGAAATCAATGTATTTCTAAACACTAACAATGAGCAATCAAAAATGTAATTAAGAAACAATTCCATTTACAATACCATCAAAAAGAATAAAATACTTAGGAATAAATTTAATAAAAGAAGTGTAAGACTTGTACACTGAAAATTACAAAATACTGTTGAAGAAAAAGAAAGAAGATCTAAATATATGAAAAGACATATTTGTCTTTTCCACAAAAAGATGTTTGTGGACCAGATAACTTAATATTAAGATGGCCACACTCCCCAAATTGATATACAAGTCTAACAAAATCCCTATCAAAATCCTAGCTGGCTTTGTTTCAGAAATTGACAAGCTGATACTAAAATTCATATGGAAATCCAAGGGACCTAGAATGGCCAAAGCAGTCTTGAAAATGAAGAACAAAGTTAAAGGACTCACACTTCCCAATTTCAAAACTTACTGCAAACCTACTATAATCAAAACAGTGTGGTACTGCTATATGGATAGATATATAGATGAATGAAATCAAATGGAGAATATAGAAATAAACCTTTGCATTTATGGTCAATTAATTTTGACAAGGGTGCCATGATAATTAACTAGGAGAAAGAATTGTCTTTTTAACAAAATGTTCTGTGATAAGTGTATATCCACATGGAAAAGAATGAAGTTGGATTCCCACCTTACACCATGCACAAAAATTAACTTGAAAAGGATCAAAGACCAAAATATAAGAGCTAACACTAAAAAACTCCTAGAAGAAATTTTAGATGTAAATCTTTATGACCTTGGATTTGGCAATGGTTTCCTGGATGTGACACCAAAAGCAAACACAACCAAAGACAAAAATAGGTAAGTTGGATTTCATCAAAATGGAAAACTCTTGTGCTTCAACAGACACTATGAAGAAAGTGAAAAAACAACCACAGAATGGGAGAAAATATTTGCAGATCGTATATCTGATAAGGGTCTAGTGTCCAGAATATATAAAGAACTCTTCAACTCAACAATAAAAGCACAAGTAACACAATTTTAAAATGGGCAAAGGATCTGAATAGACATTTCTCCGAAGAAGAATGCAAATGTTCAATAAGTACATGAAATTATGCTCAACATCATTAGTCATTACGGAAAAGTCAAAACTATAATAAGATGCCACTTCATACCCACTAGGAGAATATACTAGAAAAGAAAGACTATAACTAATATTAGTGAGGATATGGAGAAATCAGAATCCTCCTCCATTGCTGCTGGGAATGTAAATGGTGCAGCTACTTTGGAAAACAATTTGGCAGTTCCTCAAAAAGTTCAACATAGAGTTACCATATGCCCCAGCAATTCTTCCTAGGTATATACTCAAGAGAAACGAAAACATAGGTCCACATAAAAACTTGTACACGGATGTTCATAGCAGCATTATTCATGATAGCCAGAAAGTGGAAAGAGTCCAAATGTCCATCAACTGATGAATATATAAAGATAATGTGATGTATTCATATAATAGAATATTATTTGGCAATGAAAAAGATGATGTACTGATTCATGCTACAACATAGATGAGCCTTGAAAACATTATGCCAAATGAAAGAACCCAGTCATGAAAGATCCCATATTATAGGATTCCATTTATATGAAATGTCTATGAAAGGAAAATCTGTAGAAATAGAAAATAGATTAGTGCTTGGCTGGGGCTTGGGGGAGTTGAGTGGGAAGTGATGGCTAATGGGTACAGGTTTCTTTGGGGGAGGTAGTATTCTGGAATTAGTTATACAATCTATAAACATACTAAAAACCAGTGACTGTTATACTATAAAATGTGAATATTATGGTGTATAAATTATATCTCAATAAAGGTGTTTGAAATAAATTTTGTGTAATCAAAGAAAATCCACTACAGAAATAAGACTAACGGAAAATCCCAAGCTAGCCCCATTCTTAGCATTCACAAGGCTCCCACCTCTATTGTAGCAGGTCATACCCATAAAACTCTAATCTACATGGATCCTCAAAGCTTGGCTTCTCCACTTAGTCAATGATTCTTCAAGCCCATTTGTGATACATCCTCTGGCTGATCATCCAACCTGTGCTTAGCTAGGATCATTTTACCTCCTTTTCAAGCATTTATTGAACATCTCCTCTGTGCTCAGCTCTGCGCTAAGTGTTGAGAATACACTGCATTGTTATCTCCTTAACGCAACAAACATTTATTTGATTATTTGTAATATATAAGACATTTTACTGGTTTCTATTCATTTCTGTTTATTCATATCCCTTTTAGCTTAGATTCTCCTAGAAGTGGATCTTCAAGCAAAGATTCAAGATCTACTTCTAGAGAGAGTGTATTTGGGAAGTGCAAGTAGTTCTTGCCAGGAAGTGGGGAAGGGGTCCCTAAAAGGAAAGGGAGCATATAAAGTCAGCTGCCACAGTAAGCCACTAGAGCTTAACCCTAGAAACTCTGGGGAAAGATGCAAAACACATGCTGAGAAATTATTCCACCCGAGGATGAATTGCAGAACTCCTGCTGGAGATGTGTTCATTCCACAGCATCTAGACTATGCTGCCTTCCCCAGTTTCCAGTCAAGAGAGAGGATAAACCTCAGGAGCAAGTGCGGGTTCAGGCAATTGGTTGGCAGGACTTGTCCAAGGGATAAGCATGGGATACTGACAGCATCAGCTGCAATACCCTTCCTCCTTCCACAGAGGACTGAGGATGGTGTACGAGAATACACAAAACGCAGCAGAATGCCATGAGTTAGATAAAGAGGAAAACCAAAGATAAAAGGGAAACTAAGTCTTTATGACAAGGACAAGGCAATGACTATCTTCCTGGTAGACTCAGAAAACAGATGCTGTTTCTGTTCTCAGCTTCAACATAAGCCTATATTCCATTACACACTAAAATACAGTTTCATGAAAGCAGTTCTCTAGGAAGTCAGCTGTCCGTGGTCCAGATACGGAGCTCTCTGTGATTCTTGCTGAGCAGGATCAACATGCGTGGCTGGGAAGGAGCAGTATTAGAGGATACAGGCTTAGGGCAGTAGCGCATGACGACTTCTATGGCTGTCGGCAAGTCTGGTTCCAAAGCTCCAGCTGAGAGTGGGAGATCGCTGCGGTGTGGTTCCCTAAATGACTCCTCACCTGGAAACGTGCTCCTGAGGAAGATCCTGGCGCTACCTCTCTGCCAGACTGGGTGGAAACTCTCACTGAAGCCAGGAAGGAAATCATGGCGCAGCCGCCCTCTGTCATTGCCCCTCTTCCAGTCTCATCCCACCTTGCCATTGGAGTCCTAGTCCCGGCTGAGGGCATCCTTTGGAAGCCGGGCTTGAGGGCAGCGGGAGTGATGGGCAGGTACATGCTCTGCTACTGTTGCCTGATAGAATCACCAGCATTGCAGGGGATTCTCAGCCACTTCTCCTCTCCAGGGCCACCTGATGATGACACTCTTTCACTCGCCTTATTTCATCAGAATTTCACAACACCCTAGTTGGCAGGCAGGCCGGGCTACATCCCTCTCCCGCCTGACAGAGGGAGAAACCAAGGCTCAAGGTCACATCAGAAAAGAGAAAAAGCTGGGGTTGACAGCCAGGTCTTCTGACTTAGTCCGGGGTTCTTTCGGAGGTAGGAAACTTCCCTGGGTACTCATCCCTAAAACAACCGTGGCAAAATTATTGTCAGGCTACAACTCCACCAAAGTGTCTGAACACTGGAAACCGCTTATTTTAATTGGGAATGTGGTCTCGTCTGGCTGCAATCTACATGGCCTTGCTGTTCAAACATTTAAAAATGATTTTTTTTTCCATTATGAAGTCATAGTGCTCATTATAAAAAATGTGCTTAGAGTGGATTTGTGGATTTTTGTGCTTTGGAAGGAAGGCCTTCAGTCCATTCTTAGGGGGAAGATGATCTTGTCTTCAATGAATGAATGTTCTCACAGAAGGGTGATGCCAAGGCCTCATATTATGTTTCTAGGAAAGGGTAGACCCGTCTCATTCTCTGAGTCAAGGTCACGGTGGTATTGTGATTCTAGGGCACAATGGGCCCATCTCACTCTTCAGAAGGGTAAACGAGTCCCAACAGGTTGAGGTTCTGGCTTAACAGGCCGTCTCACCCTTGCCAGCAGGCTGGCGAGCCTTCTTAAACAGAATGAGAGCTTTTGTATAAAACAGTTGGGCGGGGTAGCTGTGCTGCCATGGGGAGGGAATCCCTCACTGATGTCTCAGCTGCCCAGGAGCCCATCGCTGAGAGTGGTCTAACGGTGAGTTTGCTGAACTCAAAGTGCCCCAGTGACAGGACTGAGGGAGGGAGCGCTCTGGGGATGCATTCCTATGACCAGGGGTCATGCTGGACCAAATCCCTGCCCCTGTCCCTGCCCCTACCCCAGGACCAAGCTAACCTACTAGGGTGCCCTAATGGAGGTGAGAACTCCCTGGACCCCTCCCTGGAACTCCCTGGACCCCTGGGGTAGGAGCCACCCCTACCCCAGTGCCCAGCTAACCTGCTAGGGTGCCCTAATGGAGGTGAGAACTCCCTGGACTCCAGAGGGCCCAGCAAGGTGTGAGGAGGTGACACTCCACAAGGGCTCTGCTCTTCACACCTCCTCAACACTCCAGGTCACTCATAAGGCCCATCACGGCTGGGCCAGCATGGCAGGGAGTGATGGCTAGAATCCCATTTCCATATCTGGAGTCCAGACAGCAACTGTCAGTGCACCCTGAGCCAGGCGCTGTGAGGATGAGACATCAGTCTGACAAAATACAGAAGAGTTGCCAGGATCCCCGCCTGTGTCTCGCATCCCAGGAGGCACAGCTAAGAGCACTGAGTCCTGTCTCCAGCACACTCTTCCACCCCGGGCCTCCCTGAAGATGGGAGGGTTGGTGGCTCCAGCTGTCTTTACCACACAGGAACCTAATGAGAGTGCGCTCTACCTTTCTTATTCCCTAAGTCAGCAGCATCTTGTAGCACCTCAAACTGGTCATAGCCACCTAGGATTTCGAAAGCCAGATACCTGCCATGCTGATAAGATGTTTATCAGTGGAAAGAGTAAGTGCTGGTATCAGCAGAGCATTTGGGTGGAGGCAGGCAGCAGCTCAGGAGTTCAGATCCTCACTGCAGGTGAGTGCAGGGCGTGTGTCCTGTGGGCTCTCCTGCTCGGGGCATAAGTGGGATTGAATAGCTTTCATTTGGCCCTGTGGACACGATCAATGTCCAGTAGTCTTTTGGCTGCTTCATTTCATGGTTCACAGTAAGCCGGGCTTCTCCTTACTCCTGTGAGGCAAGGTGATGGCTTGTGATTGAATCTTGGCTGGTGTATTGTGAGGATCATATGCATTTGTGTTAAATTAAGTTGAATTCAATAATATGTAAGCCACATGTGGTAGGTGAATAATGGCTCCCCAAAATTGTCCATATCCTAATCTCCAGAACCTGCAAATATGTGAGGTTGCATGGAAAAGGGGAATTACACTTGCAGGTGAAATTGAGGTTGCCAACCAACTGACTTGAAGATCTAAAGATTATCCTGGATTATCTGGGTGGGCCCAATGTAATCACAAGTGTCCTTAAAAGTGGAAGTGGAAGGCAGAAGAGAAGTCAGAGTGGTGCAGGGAGAAGGTCTCAACCTTCCATTGCTGATTTCGAAGATGGAAGAATGGGCCGTAGACCGAGGAAGGTGGGAATGTTGGCTACCTCTAGAACCTGAAAATGGCGAGCAAACAGATTCACCTCTATGACTCCAGAAAGGCCTAAGATCTTGATTGTAGCTTAGTGAGTCCCATGTTGGACTTCTAACCTATAGAGCTGTAAGATGATAAAGTCGTGTTGTTTTCAGCCACTGTGTGGTGATTTGTTACAGCAGCATTAGAAAACGTATAAACCGTGCATCAACAAATCTTCAGAAGCAGCTCCCCAGGCTTGAAGAATGTTTCAGAGTTTTCAGATCTTTGCTCCAAACAAGGCAGCCACTCTTGCTCCATTTTTAAGTTTCTCCACATTTTGTGTTTCAAAAGAAAGACATATTCTTAAAGTTTCTAGTGTTCATGGCTGCAAAAATGGCTTGAGGAGTCTCAAGTAGGTGGGAAACAAGTATGATAAGGTTTTCTCTTTCTTCAGTCACCACTTTTGCCCATCCTGTAATGACTGTCTAAAGTATATTCCACAATCTAACAATCACATTCATTCAGTGTCCAGTCCAGTCTGGTTCAAAATGCCAACCTTGGATCTAATTTAAATCTCATTTCTTCCCTCTCCTTGGGAAAGTCAGCCCTCAGCGAGGGATTTGAGGGAGGTAGAATGTGTGGTCAGTCCTCTTATTCTTCACTTTCCCTTTCATGGGTTAAGTGTCTCTAGGTTGGAGGGGGACAGGGACCACCTAACATGGCCAGCCACCTGTCTGTGTGGGGAGATGTTTCCAGTGTCACCCTGGCTCAGTCAGGGTCTATATGACCCTGGAAGTTTTGATGGTACACTGATCTTATCATAAATGATGGGCAAGGTTTTTTGGAAGCTGTATCCAGATATACCCCTGTTCTGAGTCCCCCTCAGGGCAGCCATATCTCCCTTTGACCAGCATTGTGGCCTGTGCCTTTAACTTCCTCTCTGGGCAGGGCATTGCCTCACTTGGCCAATTAGCTTACTGCCAAGCAACTGACAGACAGTAACCTCATTCCTCTGCCCAGGCCACTCCCACGGGCCTTCTGCCTTCAGAAATCTCCAGGTTTTGGCCTCAAAGTTCACGGGTGCCTCCAAACTCCCAGCACACAAGTCAGGTTCTTCAAGAGCTCTCCCAGTGTCACCACGTTCTGCTCTACTCAGAGGGAACCCCCAGTCTCAGAGCACGTCCAAGTCTCCACCTAGCTTGGGGAGGAAGTCACCTTTCCCTGTGAATGCCACATTGACTAACACTTGTCCTCTTTCTCCTTCTTTCCCTAGCTTTCTGCTTATATTACAGAGGGGAGCTGGGGTGAAGGCTGGGGGGAGCCAGCAGGACCAGTTCTGAAGCCTCTTGTTAAGTCTTCAGCAAGGGGTCTAGCCCCTCTTTAAAATGAGGGGTTCCTAATTATCACCCTTCCTTTCAAATGCAGCCTGGCCTCCCATTCCTGTTCCACCTGTTCCAGCTGCTTTTCAAAGGGCCCACCTTTCCGTGTTGACTTTTCATAGACTCTGCCTGTCAGTTGTAACAGCCATCCTCGTAAGTGAGCCAAAGGATTGGAAGGAAGGTTTCCTGTGAGCACAGTCCATAAGGATTGGGATTCGTATTCATGAACAGGAAGAAGCCCAGCCCCACAGAAGTGAAACACAAAAGAACGGAGGAGTTTTACTAAATGCTATGGTCTGAATATTTGTGTCCATCCCAAATTCTTATGGTGAAATTCTAACCACCAAGGTGATCGTGTTAGGAGGTGGGGCCTCTGGGGAGGTGATTAGGTCATGAGGGCCCTTAGGAAACGCGCCGGGAGCTCACGTGCCCCTCCCACTGTGTGAGGACACAGCGAGGTGCCGTTTGTGAACCAGAAGGTGGGCCCTCAGGACGTCAAACCTGCCGGTGCGTCGATCTTGGATTTCTCAGCCTCCAGAACTGTGAGGAATACATTTCTGTTATTGACAAGCCACCCAGCTTGTGGCATTTTGTTATAGTGGCCTAAGTGGACTCGGCTACTAAATTTAACAGAATAACAGATGAGGTGAGGAGAACTGCTGCGCTTCAGGCCCCTCCCAGGAGACCACCCTCACCTTTCTCTGAGCTACCTAGAGGCTATAGGGAAATGGACTTTGACTCTGAATGGAGCTGTGCTGGGGCTTCTATCTGTGACCCAGCCTCTTTGGCCTCATAGCCAGCAGGTGTGGACGAGGCTACATTCACAGTAGCGGCCCACCTGCAGCTACCTCTTACCCACCCACACAGGCCCTTCTCCAATGTGCACTCCAGCCCCAGCTGTCTCGGCGTCCCCAAAGCATTCCCTGCTGGCGGAGGAACCCCTGGGTGCTGCAGGAGCTGAGCTGGTGCTACTCTCTGATGTGCTGGAGCCTCTCGGGGTCTGCGGAGAGGCGTGAGGCCTGCTTCACTTGCCTCCTTGGGCGCTGTCAGATGGTCTCAAACTAGAGCTTCTTGTGCCCTGTCTTACAGGTGCTTTGGGTTTCGTGTATGTAACATTTAGCATTTACAACGTTCTAAACAGTTTACAAACACAAACTCCGATGACTTCAGAGCAGCCCTCTCAGGCACTTCGGGCATCACCAGTTAATGATGAGGAGGCTGAGGCACAGAAAGGTGAGGTAACCTGCCCACAGTCACACAGTTGGTGGGTGGCAGGACGAAGCTGAGATTTTTAAATAATATTTTATCATATATATATATATGTATATATATGTGTGTGTGTGTGTGTGTGTGTGTGTGTGTGTCTGTATTTTGCTGGCAGCCCTTTCTCTCCTGTGACCCAGATGAGGTCTTCAAGGGACCAGATGGAGAACAGATGCAACCACACAGAAGTCAGGATCACAACTTGCCTCCCACACCTGACGCTTCACTCTTGGCGAGGCCCACTATGCCTCGCTCTCCCTCTGGAGTGAGTTCTATCCCAGAGGCTCCTATACCCTTTGGAAATAAACTGCTCAGGCAGCCCAACCAGTTCACCCAAGAGGCCTGGAACCGCAGCAGTGTTGACAGCTGAGATGAGAGGTGGTCCCTGATCTGATACAGAGCCTGGGTTTAGCTTTGATTTCCCTCTTCTTAGGCAAGATCTTTAGAGAATGGCTTTTTGTGCCTGGCCATCTCCTCCTCTTTTCTCAACTCGAAAGGGCTACGTTCACCTGAAGAAGAAAAGCAAGAAGGCTTCCTGGGCTCAGGAGGCCAGCGCTGGAAAGAACTGCTCACCGTTTCTGAGCCGACGGGACCCACCTGGGCTCCTCACTGGTCAGAGAACTGTGGCTGAGCTGCAGAGTGATTGCTTTGACAAGAAGGGAAGCACTTACCTTTCCTTCCTCCCTCTGCTCTCTCCTCATTAACAATTAAATGGAGGGGGTTGCAAAGACAGGTCAGAGACTTCAATCTCCTCCTGGCCTGAGGATGAAGGGGGCTCGAACCCGAGTGTTGTCTTCACTGTGGCCAGTACCTAGGGGGCTGGGGTTGCTGCCAGCTCGATTGGAGGCCTGCTTCCAGCCCCAGGCTGTTGGTGAGGGGCCTGACAGATTTCACAAACAGGAGGATGGCTGACCAAGCACCAAACTATTTAGAGCAACACACACCCTCCCTTCCCGCCAGAGTTTGGGCTGGTTTCTCCCAATGCTAATGAGCAGCTCATAAGTGTTAATAGGCTCCTTGGCACCTAGGAGCCAGGCAGAGTAACTTCCAGTGTGAATTTGGGCCAAGGACCCTGATGCAGTCTCAGGATTTTCCAAGCCCCTGTTGAGTCCGGGGGCATGAGACACGCGGGGAGGCTGGGGCTGCTCCCAGGAAGCAGGCTCACCAGAGCCAGACAGGCTCCCAGACAGCTTCTAGGTCACAGAAACCTCCGCCTGCCAGACAGGCACGAACACGGAAACTCTCCCAGATCCTCGGAGTGTGGAGCAGGCTCCAGGCGGGCCAGGATCAGTGCCTGGTCTCAGAGAACACTTAGGTGGGGGTGAAAAGCAGGAACCGAGAGCTTCCCATCCAGCACCTGTCCCTGCTACCGCCTAAACCTGTGTCCATCAGTGCAGGAATTATACAGGCAATACTCTGAGCCTGTGCTGAGGCCATGTTGGACTGAGGAAACCTCACTGTGTGTGTGTGAAGTTAATTCAAACCTATTTCCCTGAGTGCTTACATATTTTCATAAGGAAAGTTCTGTCAGGAGAGCTGCCTGAAACAGCACCTCTGCCTGCCCTCCCACTTTCTCCTGCTGGTGTAGGGAGGAGAGGCTGACATCACTGGTCCAAGTTCCTCTGCCCCGGGTGGGGTATTCATGCTGCCATTCCCACGTGACCTGCTGTTTCCCCTCGTCCTCAGGAGGGCTGGTCTCTGAGGTGCAGGCAGCTCCGCCAGGCCTGGGAGCACGACGCCTCCTGCCAATGCCTTGCCGAGGTCCATTGGCCTTCACCCTTCCGCAGGCCTTAGCCTCTGTGACTCTCTGCCTCAGCGATTTCTCTGGATTTCTTTGTCCTCAGGAATGTGCTGGGGCCACAGGCAGGTCAGGCCAGGCTTTCTGGGGAGCGAAGGCTCTCTGCCAGTGGCGGAGGGAACTGCTAAGACACATCCCCCAGATTCCTCTCCTGCAGGTGGGACGGTGCCAGGAAAGTTCTACACCATCCTTCCCAGGTCCTAGGAGGACGAGCACAGTTGTCCACAAGGTAACATCCTGCTCATTCAACACCTGTGTATCTGTGTCCCTCCCTCATCAGCCCCCTTAAACCCCACAGTGGGTAGGAAATGTCAGAAAGCAAGAGAACATGCTAGAGATAAGGGAACTTCTTTAGGATTTCGTCAAGTCTACATCCCTGAGAAAAGTGGGCTCTGGTGAATCATTTATCAGTAGTGTGCTCTGATCATTGTCCTGGGCTAAATCGTCAACCCAAGGCTTGCCCACCCTTTGAGTCCACGCAGGACAGGAACTGGGCACATTTTTCCTTACTTTTGCAGGGCCTGGCAGGGCCTGGCGCCTCACAGCACTTGGTAGGCTCCGATAAATGCTCAACCATGCTGAGTTCACTCCACAGTAGCTCAGCTGGAAGGGGTTCTTCAAAGACCACTGAGATGAGAAAGAGTGACTTTGTTGAAGACCTCTGTCCATCCAAAGCTATCAAGGGTCAGTTGTTCAGGCATTGCTACCTCCCATTTGTCTCTAGCACTGGAGAAGTCTGCTTTAAGTTCCGGGTACGTGAGCCAACATAGGGCTCCTGGCTTAGGAGCTGTGTGTAGTATTCAGGCGGGAGAAGCCTGGAGCTGGGCCTGCCTTAAGGGCAGAAAGTCCAGTCCTGGACTGAAGGCCTCCCTGTCTCCAGAACCAGGACCAGGATATCTGGGGCTTCTTTCAATGCTGTTTCTACAAGGCTCACCTTAGACGTTAATCTCATGATGTAATAATATTTGACCATAGTATTTATTTATTGTATGTGGCAAGGAAGCAAGAGGATGTTGAAAATTCCTCGTTGGATCTGAATTTGGGAACAAGTTTGAGGAATCTATTTTACTTAATCCTACTGAAAAATTCCCTAATGAGTTAAAGAAAAACAAAGTAAAAGAAGAGAAAAAAGCAGCTGGCACTTGAAATGAAGATCAAATCATCAAGTCCTGTATGTCACCCACAGATCTGAAATCGCTGATTCCCAGAGACGCCCGGTTTCTCGGTGTCAGAACACACTGCCCGGGTTAGTAAGCACAGGCTGCGACCTGGGAGGAATTGATGAACCAAATGTGTCTGGGCTTTTCACTTCCTCAGCATGAGTCAGCCAAGAAAGCCCACCTCTTCTCCCCAGCAGCGTGCGGGGCCTCTGCAGATAAATGTGCAGGAGAGCAGACCTGGGTGTGGTGCTGCCTGGCACTGAACCAGCCCCCGGATTCTTTGGCTGCAGAGTGGCCTGGCTGACTCACACAGGTAGCACCCTTTTTCCTCTTGGAAAAGGAAGCACCAGGTGGAAAGGGAGGTTAAAGGAAGGAACACAATAACTTTTTTCCAGGCCCCTCTACCCGCATGTTAAAGGTTTTTGCAAAATGCCTTTAGTGGCTTTAAATGTCACAGATGACATATTCCAGGGTGGATCCAGCCTCCAATGGACTTGGCCCCTCTATTTTGATTCCTGCCTTTCCCCATCCTCAGCCCTGAGCCGCATAACATCTACATGGGGATAGCTGCAGGTGGAGCTCAGAACACAGCTCCTAGACAAGTACAGTGGGGTCTACGGCTTCATCATCAAAATGTAAAATTTAATTATATAAATGAATAAAGGCTAGATAGATGCATAAATATACATACACACATACATTTTATCTGGTGCCAGGACCAAGGCCTTATTACAGCTCAGAGCTCCACCTTCAGCATTTGAGGGCAGGCTGGGCTCCGAGCTTCTCTCCCCTCAATGCTGCCCCAGGTTCATAAGCAAGGACCCGCATGTGGGGGCTCCTGATCGCTGAACTGAAAGTCGACTCTCCAGTACAACAGGTAAACTTGTTTGAGAGCATGGGACATAATGACGTCTAAGCTATTGCTTCTTGGCAGCATTGGATGATCAGGTCCTCGCCAAGGCTTGGCAAGGCCTGTCCTAGGAAATGTTCCTGGGCTTGATTTCACCCTCACTGTTGAGAGAGTTTATTCCTTATAAGGTCCATCTCAATTCTTAGGGCACCACAAGACAACGTGTCTCCCCTCTCCTGTGCCATCAGTCAAAGAACATTTAGTCAACCTCAACTGGGAGCACAGCACTGCTGGGGCTGTTGGGCATTCAAAAGAGGCAAGATATTGGGAATCTACCAGGCGTCTGTACCCTTGTGGGGGAGCCAATCCATACACGGCAGCAACTGTTAAGTGGTGGCACCTGCTGGCTGTAGCACTTAATAGGTAGGTGTGCATGGAGTCAGACTGCCACATACACAGACCAGCCCGGCCACTCACAGTAGCTGTGATCTTGGGCAAAACACAAAACCTCCCTGAGCCTCTCAGTTTCTCACCCACTAGTAGCATCTCGCTAAGCATGTTAGGAGGAGTCAATGCGATAGCCTACGCAAAGTGCCTGGTATAGTGCCTGGCACACGGAAGGTATTCAATACCTGCCAGCTGTTGTTGTTTTTCTGCAAATGAAGTGTAAGCCCCTTGAGGACAGAGACGAGTGTTCATAGCTCTTTGTTACCTGCCACAGAACCTTTCACATAACATGTGCCCAAGGGTTTGCTGCTCTACTCTGAGGGAAGGGGCAACACGAGGGGAACATAGTTTTATTGTGTAGGGTAATTTCCTCCAGGAAAGAACAAAACAGTGAATCTGTGAAACTTGGTATGGATTTTTTAAAAAAATCTCTTTGTAAAATGAAAGTATTTTCAACTGCATGTATACCTATTTTTAAATAGTTAACCAAGATTTTGATACCTGTAGTTTATTCTAGAATATTTAGACAGGTATAACAGATAAAATCTGAAGTAAGTAAAATAAGCCAAATATAATCTAGAGAAATCTGCCACAAACATGTAGTTTGCTTGGATGAACATTACAATGGGTTTTTAAGGGAGTATGCAGAATGAAACTTTCAGAAAATAGACCTCCCTTGGTCCACATTGTGAATCACCGACAAGGCTTAACTCCAGGCAGACAAAATGGTCTCCACAGGCTGGTTCCGTGCCTGCCCTGCATGTGCACCTGGGGCTGTTGCAGAGTGGTTCTGGGTGGGGCATGACCGACAGGCTTGTGATGTGTGTCACTCCACCCCAGCCCAATGGCCAGACTGACCGCCACCATGGACAGCTCAGCCAGGAGAGGCCCTCTTCTGCTCTGACATTCCCTCACGCAAGCTTGCTGTTGTATCATGGAAAAGGGCAGGATGAAGGTTTAGGAAGTGACCTGCATTCATGTCCCAGCCCTGCCACTTTTAGCTATGTGAACTTGGTTGACTCATGCTCTCTGAGTCTCACTCAGAAAGACCCTATATGTGTAGATTTATAGATGGGGATGGTCCAGATGGTGTGAGTGGTCAGTTCCGGCTCTAAATCCTGGCATTTTCTGGGATGTGGATGAGTTCAGCAAGAGGCAGGCAGCCCAGCTGCTGGCAGCACGTGGCTAGTGGATGCCAGTGCCTGGAGCTCTCTCAGAGATCACATCCAGGTTCTACCTGTATACCAGCCCCAGGATGTACACACACCATAGTACCACCCCTATGTGTAGATGGCAAATATCCATTTGAAGTGTTACCAGAAAGGGATCCTGATTGAGACCCCAAGAGAGGGCACCTGGACCTTGTGCAAGAAAGAATTTGGGGCATGTCCACAAAGTGAAAGCAAGTTTATTAGAAAAGTAAAGGAATAAAGAATGGCTACTCCATAGGCAGAGCAGTGGCACGGGCTGCTCCGCAGAGTATACTTACGGTTATTTCCTGATTATATGCAACAAAGAGTGGATTATTCATGAGTTTTCCAGGAAAGAAGTGGGCAATTCTTGAAACTGAGGGTTCCTCTCCCTTTTAGATCAAATAGGGTAACTTCCTGATGTTGCCATGTCATTTGAAACTTCTTGGCACTGGTGGGAGCGTCTTTTAGCATGCTAATGAATTATAATCAGTGTATAATGAGCAGTGAAGATGAGCAGAGGTCACTTTCATCGCCCTCTTAGTTTTGGCAGGTTTTGGCCGGCTTCTTTACCACATCCTGCTTAATCAGCAAGGTCTTTGTGACCTGTATCTTGTGCCGACCTCCTATCTCATTCTGTGACTAAGAATGCCTAACCACCTGGGAATGCAGCCCAGTAGGTCTCAGCCTTATCTCACCCAGCCCCTATTCAAGATGGAGTCACTCTCATTTGAATGCCTTTGACAGAATCACATAATCAAATAACATTTGCTGAGGACCTTTTGCAGAACAAGGGGGACTGAGGGCTGTGCTGTGAGGGCTACAGAAGATGTGCACATCCAGACCCTTGCCCTCAGGAAAGTGTCCAAATGCCAGCTGTGTCTGCAACAGGCTATGAGGCCTTCAGCACACTACAGCCTCTCTAAGCCTATTTCCTCGTCTGTGAAGCAAGGATAATAAAACTTATCTTCCTCGTTATACAAATCAGAGGTAATATGCATAAAGCTTGTTGGATTGTTTTTAGGATTGGATTGTTGTTAAGAAATAGATATTATATGCTAAACTGCTAGCATAGTGCCTAGCAACTGGTAGGCATTAAATAAATGGTAATTACTATTGTTATTAATATGCTATTGTCATTATTTTTAGTGTGGATCAGTGTTAAAAGTGCTTCATGGAGAAATGGAGACCTGAAAGGGACTGTGAAGGAGGAGTGGGGCTCAGCAAACAGCAGACAAGTTTCAATCCAAGCACGCATTACCCCCCCAACACACGGCATACGTGCACCTCATCTCCTCCTGTGTCGCTAAGAAGCTACCCATATGTCTGTCATTAATTCTTCAGAATCCTTGGACACACCCTTCTGCAGGGCTTTCTAACAGGAAATACAAGTCTCAGATTTTTTTTTAAGTTAAAATTGAGTACAGCACTCATACCTTTCTTCAAGCATGAACTGTCAATCAACACTGCCTCATGAGCTACTGCTCTCCTCCTCTTTGAAAAGACAAATCCTTATTTCTTTGTGGTGATCCAGAAGGCAGTGGGAAGAATCACAGGTGCTTGGTTATCTTCAATTTAATCTCTACCCTTCAATGGGGCTGGTGCAAGCTAGGGCCATTTTACTGCACCCAGAGGAATTTAAGACATCTCTATTATCTCTAAAGAATCCAGATTAACATGCCTTCTTGGTGGGAAGGGAGACCTGCTATGAATTCTAGGATCTTAATTCAAATGCTTTCAAATTCTTACTTCTTGTTCAGTTAATTACATATATGTTACCACAGTCTTTAGCTTTTTTTTGTTTGTTTTCTATGCTCCTAATTTTCTCTGAAACTGTAGCATTATTTTAGGGGTTAATAAATTTGTAATTGGAAAAACTGTTTTTACTTCTTTAGCCTCACTTTTCCTCCCTTTCTGCTTCCCCTCTCTGACAAAACCTTTCTTTTCTCCAGTGTCCGTTCTTTCTGTAGGAAAACCACCATCATCATAATTACAATATGTTAAGTGACTACTATATGCCAGGAATTAGCTCCATTCTTCACTTGTTTTATTTTACATAATCCTTTCCAAAACCCCCTGTCATAAGTAATATTATTATTCCTACTTTATAGCTGAGACTCCTGAGGCTAAGAGAGGTGGAGTGATTTGTCCAGTGCAGTCGGTGGGTAGAGTTAGGACTTTAATCCAGAACACCAACGACTGTTCTCTTCTTCACCATTACACTACTTTTTTCAAATTTCTAGAGACCTTCATGAATTCTTTGCATGTTTTTTTTTTTTTTGGTAGTCTAAATATTTATATTCCCGAAGGCCAAGTAGCTGTTCTTAATAAACAATTGCGGCCGGGCGCAGTGGCTCACACCTGGAATCCCAGCACTTTGGGAGGCTGAGGTGGGCAGATCACGAGGTCAGGAGTTAACCTGGCTCACACAGTGAAACCCCGTCTCTACTAAAAAATGCAAAAATTAGCCGGGTGTGGTGGTGCGCACCTGTAGTCCCAGCTACTCGGGAGGCTAAGGCAGGAGAATTGCTGGAACCTGGGAGGCGGAGGTTGCAATGAGCCAAGATGGCACCACTGCACTCCAGTCTGGGCGACAGTGAGGCTCTGTCTCAAAAAAATATATATATATTAATTAATTAATTAATTAATTAATTTAAAAAATAAAAATAAACAATGACTTCCATGGAAGCAGTTACAAGCTGCCTTGAAGCAACTGCCCATAGTGGTTTTCTGACCTAGGTGAACTTGAAAATGGAATGATCAGCTCTTGGCTGCATGGTTTTGTTCTTTTCAGAAACAAGGGAAAGGACAATGTGACTTTGCAAATATCTAGGGGACTACAGCTTAATATTCTTAGCATAGCAGAACAGTGCTGGGAATCCCCGGGTCTTCTACTGAAATCCCCCTAAAAATTCCTCAAAATATTTTCCCTCCAAAAAAAAAAACCTCAGCTCTGAAAGTTTACATGTGTTGATTGCCCCAGACAACAGGAAGTGAAACGACTTAGTTGGAAGCAGACAGGGTCAGGGTGGAGGTGCTGCTGAGTGTGGGAAGTCTGGAGTGTGGAGAAGGCGCCCGGAGAGACTTCCTGGTGAGCTCTTCAGAGGAAGGAGCAAGTGCAAAGGCGGTTGCAGAAGCCGAGGGATCATCTTTTCTTCAACATGCACACCCAGAAGAAGAATTTCAGAAGCTGCATGTGCTCTAAAGAAGAGCTGCTCCTCTCTGGGTCTCTTGGGCTCCACACTGCTTCCTAAGTTTCTGAACCTCTGGAACTTTTCCTTCCCGGTGAATAACTCAACGCCTTAATTCTAATGCAGCAGGTTGAAAGCACTTGCATGTGATTTAATAGGAAAGTCTGGGGTGGATAGTGGTCATGAACAACAATATCCCAAAGTATTTGTTATTTCTGCCTGGCAATTATAAAGGATGAAAGTAGCATGGTCATGGCAGAAATAGATGGTGGCTTAATGGTGGGTTAAGTTAGTAGATCTTGGGTGTTGGCAGTTTCCTAAGCCTTTGAGGTTCCCAAAGCTAACATCTTCAGAACCAAAGGGGCAATCTTCTATCGGTTACCGACTAAGAAGAGGGGGCAGTATCTCTCAGAGGGTATTTGGTAATGTAGGGGTGTCCATGGTGTCATGGTTATCGCAATGACTGGGGAGTGTTGCAAACATCTAGTGAAGAGGGCAGGGATATTAAGTGTCCCGCAGTGATAGAACACTTCTGTGCTGTGAAGAACCACTCCATCTCAAACGTCAGCAGCACCCCTGGGCAGGTCCCTGCCCTCAAAGTGGTGCTTGATTCTGGACTAGGTCCGGAGCTCTGCACAGTCAATCTGAGCTTTATTTTCAGGAGACTTTGCTGAAAAAGGACTGATGACATCACCAGCATCATCCTCAACAAGTGTGTGTGACAGCCTGTGATGTGGAAGGCAGGGTGCTGCCTAACAAAAGGCCGCAAAATGCTTTGAGAATCAAATGAACTCTAACACAACTCCCAGTCTGTTACAATATCCAGGATGCTTGCACTTAACTTAGAAAGGTAATGTATCCCCTTGCCTCTTTCTTCTCTCTTATTCTGTGTGAACAAGGATTTGCTCTATGAAGCCAGAAAAAACAAAATTCTTACATACAAGTTTCCATTAGCAGTTCCATATCAGTATCTATCTTCTCATATGATATGCTTTCAAGACTACAGACTTCTCAAAATAATCAAAAGACTCTAGTGTACACAAAAGGCTGACAAGGCTCTGATCTAAAATAATATTTTGGTCTTATCATTTGGAGGGCGTTTTGTGACATTTTGACTCTAAATTTCACATGTACAAAATTACACAGAAAAAAAAATTTAATTCTTAGACATTCTGAAATTGTTTTAAAAACCCAAACTATTTATTATGGTCAAACATGCCAAAGGTAACTCGCCCTAAACACATTTTCTTCAACTGCAAAAGAAATGAATAAATTATGGAAGAATAGCAGATTTTATAATTTTAACAAGATTCTGCGTTTTCTGAACATTGATGTATATATATACACCTAAAGACACCCTATTCTATGTTCCAGAGTGAATTCTTATGCTGTGAGTTCTACCTTCAACAGCACTAGTGCTAAGTAGGATAAGAGTTACGCAGATCTCTCTGCTAACTCCTCCTCCCCAACCCCATATGTCTGTTCCATGGCTCAGTTCCATTCCTCTGCATTCCTTTCCTTGCATATGTTACAGGAAAGTGGTCCCGATCCAGACCCCAAGAGAGGGTTCTTGGATCTCACACAAGAAATAATTCAGGGTGAGTCTGCAGTGCAAAATGAAAGCAAGTCTGTTACAAAAGTAAAGGAATAAAAGAATGGCTACTCCATAGACAGAGCAGCCCCAAGGGCTGCTGGTTGCCCATTTTTATGGTTATTTTTTGATGATATGCTAAACAAGGGATGGATTATTTACACCTCCCCTTTTTAGACCATATAGGAGTACCCTCCTGATGTTGCCATGGCATTTGCAAACTGTCATGGTGCTGGTGGGAGAACAGCAGTGAGGACAACCAGAGGTCACTCTCATCACCATTTCGGTTTTGATGGGTTTTGGCCGGCTCCTTTACCGTGACCTGTTTTAACAGCAAGGTCTTTATGACCTCTATTTTGCGCTGACCTCCTATCTCATCCTGTGACTTAAAATGCCTTAACCATCTGGGAATGCAATCCAGTAGGTTTCAGCCTCATTTTACCCAGCTCCTATTTAAGATAGAGTTGCTCTGGTTCACATGCCTCTGACACGTAGACTACTGAAACTTGACCTTTCACCTCTCACCTTTATCTAGGTTGTCTAAAACTGCATTTTCATTTCTGACCTCTCAACACATGCCTAGAGTCACATTTAATATTGCCTAATGTGCATTTCACATGCAGGTTATGTCTCCCTTCCAACAGTGTCCCCAAACACCACCTCTCCCCTCTTCTTCCTAATTCTTTCAGTTTCTCCGGCTGTCTCACACCCTTTCAAATGAAAGCAAAATTGAGAAGACAGGGAAAGTGAAAGTGGATTTCAACTTTAGCTCATAATACCTTGTGTTAGCAGCAACCCACTCCACCATTCTATGACAAAATAAGAAACATCTCTGGGGCTAGATGCTTCTTGTATCCCCAGAATCCACAATTCATATATGGCTAAGAAGGTTGGGAAGGATGAAACTATAAACTAAAAATAAAATCCTAAGCTCCCCAGCTGATGGAATGGACTCCCTCTTGTCCAAGGAGGCCTCAGAAAATGTTAAAAACCGAGCCTTGACAGGAGATCAGATACGCCTCATTATGCCCCCTCCCTTTTATGGGTTAGAAGGAATCGAGCAGCATTAATGTTAAAATTGAGCTCATAAGACTGACAGAACAGACTCTTCATGGCAATAAAATATCAAATTACAAACAGGACCTAGGGCCATGCCAGACAAGGGTTGAGTCACTCACCTCTACACTTAAAGAATAAACTGTGTTCTCTGCCACAAGGTTTACCTTTTTCTCTAGCAGCTAAACAAGCACTGGCCTCGAGATAAACAATAGTAAAATAATTTGCAGCCATTGCCATGCACTAACTGACCTCCCGTTCCACAAGCCATCACTACAGCTTTGATTGGACAAGAGACTGATTTCAGTAACTTTCTCCTGATAAGAAGACCACCAACCATGGACTGACTCTGGCCAGTTTACAGAGGATGCACACTTGAGTGCCTTCACATTCTAAAAAGACCTTTTGACATTTAGGGCCTAATTGTAACACATTTAAATGTTAAGTCTTCACCCCTAGGTGAACACAGGTTGTATGTTACATGCGTGTTTGTTCAATATGCATGTGTCAGGACCACCTTCGTGAATATTCACAGTTCCTCTTACAACCTGTTGAATATGTGTACTTGACCAACCCATTCAGCGTAAATTCCTGCCCAGACCCTCCTCCTTCAAAGTGCCTGTCTTTGGTCTTTGCCAGAGGCTACGCTTCCCAGCCTGCAGATGGCCACTTTGCAGGCTGTAACCCTTTATAAGAAATAAAGTCTCCTTTCCAAATTTATACATTTGTGATGTTTTAGTTAAGAAAAACAGTGATCTCAACCAAATTTCCTTTGCCGGTAGAGGGCAATAATTTGAATAGCATATAACAAAGTGACAGAAATTCAACTCTAACCAGCTTAAACAAAGGCAAATTTTCTTAGTTTAATGAACTAAGAAGTCCAGGAGAGCCTGGACTTGGAGCACTGCTGGATTTGGGTGCCAGACAATGTCATCGGGGACCTGTCTCCTCCCTCTCTTTAGCTCAGCTCTCCTCTGGATTACCTCCATTCTCAGACTGGCTCTCCCCAAGTTAGGCAAAGACAATGACCAGCACTTCCTGCCAGCTTTGCACCACCACCAGGAGGAAAGCTCCATGTCCTATTGTTTCTGCAAAAGGTTGGGGGCTGATGCTCATTTCCTCTGATTGGTCAACATGGCCATGCTCACCCCTAAACCAATCAGAGATCAGTGCCCTCGCTGGCCAGGTTTGGGTCTAGACTCCTAGAGCCAGTCACTGGGATCAGCCCTAGGCAAGTCACATGGACTGAGGATGGAGGAAGAGTGATCCTCTAAGGGTGGTGATCTGTTGGTGCCAGAAGAAAAGGAAGTGGATGCTGGGCTGGTAAAAATAGCAGATGCTCCCTGTAATCCCTAATAATGATACCTACACTGTAGGATTGTGGTAAGAAATAAATAATATGGATTCAAGAAGTTTGAAAACCATAATGCAATTTTATCTAAAAGGTATTTTATTGTTAAGCAGATATTTCTACTTTTCCACAGAAAAACTTAGATAGATTGGGCCAGGCATGGTGGCTCACACCTGTAATCCCAGCACTTTGGGAGGCTGAGGTGGGCAGATCACGAGGTCAGGAGTTTGACACCAGCCTGGTCAACATGGTGAAACTTCGTCTCCACTAAAAAATAGAAAAAAAAATTAGCTGGATGTGGTGGCACACAACTGTAGTCCCAGCTTCTGCAGAGGCTGAGGCAGGAAAATTTCTTGAACCTGGGAGGTGGAGGTTGCAGTGAGCCAAGATCGCACCACTGCACTCCAGCCTGGGCAACAGAGTGAGACTCTGTCTCAAAAACAAACAAACAAACAAACAAACAGACTTAGATATATTGCATTGATGCTATAACCAAAAGCAATAGCCATTGCCTGTGCTGCTGGTTGGTCCAGCGGACTCCAGTGGCAGAGGAAGGCATCCTGGTTTTGTGGTGGGAAGAACCTTGGCTTTGAAGTCCTGCAAATGTGGCTTCTGGTCCTGACTGCGTTTTTTTATTGGCTGTGTGAACTTGCACATGCCACTTAGCTGCATTTCCTTCAGCTGAAATGTGAGTAAATCACACTTTCTTGACACCCCATTTCTAGGTGGATTAAGATGTCATGTGCAAAGCACTCATGAGGCCCGGCAGCGCAGATGAATGGTCAACAAACATTAGAGATATTAGCCCTTTCTCACTCCCGTGCCTCCAGGACTTATTTTATTGCTTTATTACCATTGAAATTTCAATAACTTAAGGCATCTTAATACTGAAATGTGAAACCTGGATAATACTATTTTTTAAAATAAAGAAACAGAAGTAAATCGAGTTAATCATTGCTGTGTTGCCATTTAAATATTTCCTAAATATCCTAATTGGTGGGGGAGGGCGATCTGAAAATGGAACTGGGGCCTTTGCCCTAAATATCCATTAACCCGGGCCATGAACTTTGGCTTCAAATGTTGTTGGTATCTCTGTCATAGACACACCAATTCAAACAGCACACAGGCCAGACCTAGACAGCAGGTAGAGGGTTACAAAATTATCTTCCCAAGGTGCAAAAACTACAGTTTTTGAGACAAACCTGTGAGTCAGCAATGGGAGTGAAATGTGAGCAAGGAGACCGTCAGCGATAAGGAAGGGGTGACTAAACGAATCGGCCTTCCTGGCGGGATTTGATTTTCGGTGTGTATTTTGGGCCAGGTCAGATGGGAGCAAAGACAGGAGTCAACAAGACTGTAAGATGAGAGCTTGCCTCCTGAAGGAACTTGGGAGATGCCCAGTACGCACTCCCACGCCCCTTTCTGCTAATCGCTTCCTTCCTCCCTCAAATCCTTTTTCGCTCCAAGAATCATCCTCTGGGGAGAACATTTACTCAGTTTACTCATTACTGCCACCTCCCCCACCACATTTATAAATGAGCCAAGAAAATATGCATTCCCTTCTCTGCCCCCCCAGAGTCATAGCACCACAAAGAGCCACCTTAGGGCCATACGACGCTCCCAGCTTTTCCCAGGAAGTTTCAGGCCCCTCTGTTTATAAAAGCAGCAACTAAAGGAATGCCAAGTGCCCTTCAGCTCTGTGTCAGTATAAACAAGTTTCACACTGGATGGATTGCCATCAGCCCGGAGTTTCCACAACCAGCACGAAGTCACTCCCCTCTGTTTTCTGCTCTCAGCTCAACTTGGCCGCCCACCCCCCAGCGTGTCTCAGAGCTGTACTTCCTTGTGGGCAACTTTTTGAGCCTGCAGAGGACAAGGCATCAGCCATACTGCAGGGTTTATTCATCACGATTTTCAGACAGTTTCCTAGTATCTCAATCAATTCAGCGGATAGCTATTGAGAAACTAGAGAGTTCACTCCAGATGCACTGAGATGCAGTCTCCACGTGAAGAAACTCAGAGCAGGCCTGCCGCTGCAGGACGCAACTGCTGGTGCCCCTCGGTGCAGCCACGCCTGGCTGCCCAGCTCATCAGCTCTAACTCTGTGTTCTGAGGAAATCTCCATTCACTGAGTCCTGCACCTTAACTCAGTCTGATGATGGGATGAGAAGGACACAGTGTGGGGCCTTGATAAGAGAGGAGCCCCCTGAGGCAAGCTTGGGGCACAGTGGCCGAAGGAGTTACCGACAGGACACTGCAACTCACTGATCCTCACTTCTTGCTTTCCTGTCTGCGGTCGAACCCCTGATCCCTGCTTCATCATTCACACATAGACCACTTGTCTCAAAGTTCCAAAGTTAGCAATGGCCAATCCTTTCCAGACCCCATTGGTTTACACAGCCTACACCCCGAATTCTACCTGTCTTTGTTCTCTGTTTCCTGTAGGACTGTGTGTGGGCCTCACATCCTTGGCTAACTAGACTGGAAGCTCCTGGAAGGCAGGGGCCTCACCTGGGTTCTGTTTTCCTTCTCAGCACTCAGCAATCTGCTTGGAGCAAGGCTTATAGATCACTTTGTTGATTGTTACCAAAACATGGACTTGGCCAGTTCTGGGTAAATCTTTAACTTTCAAGCAGCCTGTGAGCAGACGAATGTCCGAAGCTGCTAAAGTTGTATGACTCAACAGACACAAACACAGACGTGGTTGGGTCATTCCTTATTCCACAGCTGGTGCTCTGTCACCTGGGTCCATATCCTCCCAATAAACAATCTGGCTGAAAAGTAGGAGCTGAAGGGCTACGAGAGAACAGTAGGCCCAACGCCCAAGGAGGAGAGAGGGGAAAGCAAGAAGGGAGGGATTAAGAAAGAGATCCACAAAGAGGAAGACAGAGAGAGATTAGAGCAAAAGAGACAGAGAGGGGCATGGAGAAAGAGGGAGAGAAACAGTAGAGAGCAAGAAAGGTCAGAGGTGCCGAGGGAGGGTGGTAGAAAGCTCAGATGGTCTGGGATCAGGTCACCGAGCCATGATTTGTCCTAATAATTGACGACCTGCTACGTGCCAGGAGTTGTGCTGGGCCCTGGACATACAGTGGTCAGGAAGACAAGCCTGTTTCTCAGGGAGTTTATATTCTAATGGAGGACTGATGATAACTAATATGCAATAAGATATGTTGAAGAAAAATAAAGCAGAGGCTAAGGATGTTGGGGGTCACACCTGTAATCCCAGCACTTTGGGAGGATAAGACGGGCAAATTGCTTGAGCCCAAGAGTTCAAGATCAGCCTGGGCAACATAGCGAGACCCTGTCTCTATGAAAATTTTTTAAAAAAAATTATTAGCCAGGCATGGTGGTACGTGCCTGTAGTCCCAGCTACTCAGGAGGCTGAGGTGGGAGGATCACCTGAGCCTGAGGCTTCAGTGAGTCATGATCACGAAACTGCACTCCAGCCTGGGTGACAGAGCAAGACCTTGTCCCAAAAAGAACAAAGCTAAATAAAGCAAGGTGGAAGTCTACTCTCAAGTAGAAGCAGAGCTTCACTTAGAAGATTTGACTCCTCATCCAGTGCTCATGTGAAAGACAAAATGCACCAGGCCATCAAGGAGATGGTTTTGTTCAGGGTATTGCAATAGGGAGAATGTTCATGAAAGGGGAATGTCTCAAAGAAAATGAAGGGGCCCTGGGGCTTTATACAGGCAGGTAAACCAGGGAGTCTCACAGGAATCTCTAGAAAGGATGGAGGCAGGTCTTACTTGACATATTGGAGGGCAGGATGGTCCTTTGCGATTTTGCCATGGAACAAAAAAGGATGGGGGTGTTTTGGAAAACAAAAAGGTAGGGGACTTCTTAAGCTCAGGTAAAGTTTAGCCTTGTCCCTAATATCCTGCCACCTCCATTTTTCTAAACACTGAGTATGGTCACTTTGCTATGTTCGTTTGCTTCTTACCTGCACTGTAATATGGAGTTCCTTCAGGCAGCACACAAGCCCTTTGTGATCTGATTTCTATCTGTTCCCAATTACCTGAGGTAGGGAAGCACATGGAGAACACATGAGAGGATCCTGTGGGCCAGAACACCCAGCATCTCTGCACACCTCCCATTGGCCAGAACGCAGTCTCGTAGCATCCTCAACCGAAAGGGAGGTTGGGAGGTATCATCTAGCTATTTGACCAGGAAGGAGGAAATGGATGTTAGTGGTAACAGCTAGCCAGCTTTGTTGCATGTGCTGTTCCTTCTCTCTTTAGAAATGTCCCTCTGCTTCCTTCCTCGCCCTTCTCTGATTAGAGGGTGCTGGTGCATCCTTTGGGTCATGTAAGTGTGTTTTCCTTTAGGAAATCTTTCTTGACCACCAGTGTGATCAGTACTCCTTGAATCCCTCTGTAGCTCCCACAATATTTTATAGCACTAATCAAACTACTCACATTGTTCATTTTCTCATCAGTCCCCTACACGACACCTTGAGGTCACTGACACTAGGAGCTGTGCCTTTTGTCTCTCTGTCCTCAATACCTAGTGCTGTTTAGCACTAGGTGGACGATCAATAATGTCTGTCAAATAAATGAATAGCTCCTGCATGGCTTCTAAATGGCCAGGATCTCCAGATGTACTCCAGAAGGATAATTTCAACCAAGAAAAAGACACAGAAGCTCCCACAGTCACCCTAATAGCTTTTGTTTGCCATCTGGGCCTGGGTCAGTTCTCACACTGGGACCCCCAGGAAGAAGCTTAGTGATATGGATGTTAGAGATGCAAAGCGAGCTCAGGTGCCCTATTTTGAGCTCAGCCCACTAACCATCTTTACAGCTTGATTAGCCTTTAGAGAGAAAAGAGAACTTTGGCCTCAACTTCCTGGCAGGTAAGGAAAGAGATTAGCAGATACCCATTGTGAGAACCGGCCTAAGAATACAGCCAACTCGGAAGGAAGGCGATGGGCTGGAATGGCTCCTGTCTACATGGTATTTGGGTAAGTTAAGAAAAGTTACATAGTGACACACTCTGGTACAACTTTATTGCTCTCAGCCAGTTTGTGTCAGGACCAAAGACAGTAAAATCTTATTAACATAGGAGAGAAAGACTGAGTCATTTCCATAATGACTGGTTCACAGCAGGAATCATTACCAAGCCTGAGGCTGAGAAAATGGCGCTCTCTTTTTATGTGGAGTTATTTGCTGGAGTCTCACCTTCACGACTTTTGAAGAAGGAATTATATGACTCATACATCCAAGAACAAATAAAACAGGGATGCTACCTCGTGGTGTTGTGAGTAGTCAGACAGCAATGTGACCAGTACCTATGGCTTCGGGGGGGCAGAGCAGAGAGGGGTGGTGTTGAGGAAGGCCTGGGAGGAGTTGGGTGTCTGCATCTCTTGGGCCTGCCAGGGTCCCCTTACCACCTCCAGTACTCGTGTTTGAGGTTCATTAGGGCCAAGCGAGTAAGGAAAAGGAACAGAACATAAATTTCATAACTTTAAATGGTTGACTTGGGCTCTATATGTGGTAAACCCAATGAAATAAAGGTGAATCATGCCTTTTAAATCTTATGCCTTCATTTAGGTTCCAGTGCTTCTCTTCCTGGTTGGGCTCGTTCTTATCCAAGCCTTTTGAGGGCCATGGAGGGTGTCTGAGGGCACAACAATGGGCCTCCTTAGGGACACTGTGGCCTCAGGACCTTCATTCCCAAATGCTTCTGTTCTCTTTAGCTCTCCTCACAAGGGGAAACTGCTGCGATCTCTCTTCTGTGGAGTTGTAGGTATGTGCCTGCATTAAGCAGAAATGTTGAGCTGCTCAGATGATGATGATGATGATAGCTAACTGTCACTGAAACTTATGACGTCCTAGGCACTAAGTAGGGTGTTTACATGTAAGATCTTGTTTAACTCTCATAATCACTCTATAACATATGTACTACATACATCCACTCATCGTTTTAGGTGGAAAACATCCTGGTAAGGAAGATTCTGAGAAATTCAGCTCCAAAATAGAATCATACTAGGAAACCCACCTAGAAGTCCTGGCAAGGATGTGTTTCTGAGTTCGTGGTTGCGCCCTGGGAAGCAGCACAAGCTCCTTCAAATTTCATTTCAAATTTTATCAGTTTTCACCACCCCCACTGTAACAATTTTAATCCACTTACCATCATCTCTCACCTCAGCTACAAACAATAACAAATATTTTTGAGCTATTCTTGGGTACCAGGCATTGTTCTAAACACTTTACATGTGTGTTATGCCTTAATCTTCACGGTAACACAAGGTAGGGCTCATGATGGAGACCGCTGCATTGCACAGCTCTGAGTGGCACTGTTCATGCTGTACTCGTTGGACTGCAGGGGGAGATTCTGGAGTTGTACAGTGTGGTAACCCTGTTATCATCTCCATTTTATAGATGAGAGAAGTAAAGTGCAGGGGAGTTATTTAACTTGTCCATGCTCATGCTGCTCATCAATGGCAGAGACATGCTTCAAACCCTGGCAGTCTGGCCCTGGAGCCTTCCCCACTGTTACACTGCTTCTCCATCGCTATACTAGCCTTCTGGTTGGGGCCTCTGCTCTTGCCCTTCTGTATTCTCCAGTGGCTAAAGTGATCCTTTCAAAGCACATAAACAATGTAATGACTCAAAACCCTCCAATAGCTTCCCATCAATCCTAGAATACAATCTGAACAAATTTCACAGCATGCCCCATGAGGCTCTATGTGATCTTCCCCGACCCCATGCCTCCAGGCTCCTGTGTGATAACCTTCTCCCAGCTCAGTATCTTTTTGTTTTCCTGAGACCATACCCTCCTGATCTTTTTGTTTTCCTGAGACCATACCCTCCTGATCTTTTTGTTTTCCTGAGACCACACCCTCCTGATCTTTTTGTTTTCCTGAGACCATGCCAAGCTTGCGCTCACCTCAGGGCCTTTGCACATGCTGTTTCCTCTGTTCCTGCCCCATCCTCTGCCTGAATCCTCCCGTGGGCCTCCTCCTCACCTCATACAGGACTCTGCCCAAATGCCACCTTCTCCAGAGAGGCTTTCTTGATGTTTCCATATGAAATAGCCTCCAACTCACTCCCACCATTCTCCATCCCTTTAGGCTTCTTTGTCTTTCTTTGAAGCACTTAATAGTACTCAAAGTTACACTATGGATTGATTAATGTATTGGTGTATTAACCCTTGGATGTAAACAGGGAGTTTTTCATCCTCATCACTGAGTCTTCAAGGCTGGAAGACAGTCTGGTACAAGTTGGAGTTCAATAAATACTGGTTGAGTAAGTGAATAAGCAAAGCTCCTGGAGAGCCAGGCCACCTCTGCGCCAGTCCAGGGGACACAGTCAGTTCTCAGTAAACACCAAGAAAGCAGGCAAGGATGGGGAAAGGATAAGGAAGACAGGGAGAAGAAGAAAAGCATTATTCAGATTTTAACTTGACACTACTTATTTAGTGTTTCTTTGGTGCTAAACACAGTGACACATATCTCATTTAATTCTCACATCCTGTGAAGTAGGTAATTTTAGCAAGAAAGGGGAAATATAAGGATGGTGGGCAGAAATGTGTTTGCATTAATTCCTTGACACAGTCTTTACTTATGACAGAAAAAAGGCTATCATTAAAGATATGGACTTTGAATTGCTTATCTTTATGCAACTCAAGCCACAAGAATTTTGTGTTTATTTTTTATGATTCAAAAGCATTAATCTTACAGGCTATATAATTTGTATTTACTTTTGCTATATCTTCAAGATAAAGGATTCATTCTACCATCCGCTGTTCCCTCAATCCAGCTTTTAAAAATCCCCCACGTAGTGATTCAGTTCATGAAACACCTGTGACTGCCCTCTACAAATTGCTGTGTCAGTTTTTCTGCGGAAGGAGTCTGAGTTTTTCTAAGAATGTGTCCAAACTAAAATACCGTTTTATAATAGCATTAAAACAGCATTTTAATCACTTGATCATTTTAATCACACAGCTTGCAAGACTCAAAATCTTCAAAGTGTCCTCGTCTGAAATTTTGGGCACTCCGAAAAACAATTTTTTTGAAGTTGTCTCTCCTTATTGAAAGAAAGTACTCTTCAGTGGTCTAAGCTCCTCCTCATCTAACAAGGCATACGCTGGTTGTTCTGTGGTTAAACCTGAATTTACACAGTAAGGATGTGGCTACTACCACAGGGCGGTGCAAAACAGGGGAATCTTGCAAAGTCTCGACTTTGGGCAGGGTCCCAGTCGATGCGACAAACCCCAATCCAACAGCTCCTTATACCACTGGGCCAGCTGACGAACCTGACTGGCCCCTCCGGTCCTCCCTCTGCGTGCCAGCAGGACCTCATAAATTCAGGTTGAGGTTAGAATTAGGATTAGCGGTCACCCTCTTGTAGCTCAGACCTACTCGGCGCTGAAGCAGCTCCATGGGCTGCTTTCCAGAGGTGTCGGGGCTCTTAAAGGGCTAGTAATACTCAAATAATAACATGCCCCAGCCAGAGACATTTAACCCCTGAAAAATGTCAAGGATAATGGAAATGATAAACCTGTGTTTATCACTTCTGAGAGATATTTTGGGGGCTCATTTCTTTCTTTGTGTCCTGATGAAGAGAAAGGCAATTTGCGTATTCTGCTGAACCCTGATTCTCAACCGCCACAGTGTCCTGGGCACCAAGTTTCATAATAGGACATTTAGGGGAGACCCTTTCCCCTTAGAGCCTGGCTGCTGCATCTGCCACAGTCATCCCTTCACATAAACAGCCCCCTCCGTGTCATTTAAAACTTAGAAGTGCTCTCCACAACTCACTCCTGATCAACTATATGCCTAAGGTGAGGCTGGGCACGAGCAGGTATTTTGCAGTGAAATGAACTACCATTTGTATAACACATTGTATTTATGGTACGGCTTCATCCTCAGCCCTGGGCTAGGCATTATTATGACCATGTTGGTTAGTGGGCAAACCCAGGTACAGAGGAGCTGATAACTTGTCCAAGATCATACAAGGAGAAGAGAAAGAAATGGAACTTGAATTCTGATCTTTGGACTTCACATTACAAGCAAGCAAGACTCATGAAAGCAAGCCTAAGCAAACCCAGCTCTCAGTGGGATGGAGGCCCTCTAATGCCAACACCAGACAGAAATACCACACTTTACAGAACATTCTTGCCCAGGAAAATATACCGGAGTTCTTACGGCTAACAGAATTATAGGATGATGACAAATGGGTCCGCTGAGGACAGGGGTAAACACCCGACAAGCTTTGGGAGCCTCAGAGGGCAGTGCGTCGGCATGATCTGATAACTGGCTTTCATAAAAATGCTCTTACATCAGCAGGGCGAATGGGATCTGATACGGCATTCTTGTTTCACAAGGCAGTGAGTTAGCTGGAGATTTGGGAAACTCTTACATCAAAGAATGTATGACACAAACATTAAGACCCTCAAGAGATATGATTTAAATACTGGAATATTTTATTTCTCTGAAATGCCTCATGCCCTCATGATCCCTGACAAATGGGATGCTACTGTATGGATCTGCTCATCTCTCAAATCTAAGTTTCAGCACAATGTTTAAAGTCCCAGCTTTAAACAATGGAAAAAATTTATAGTTAAACTTCTCACAACCCTACATTGTTTCAGTCTAAGAAAATGAAAATAAAG
Source organism: Macaca fascicularis (assembly GCF_037993035.2). Taxonomy (NCBI): domain Eukaryota; kingdom Metazoa; phylum Chordata; class Mammalia; order Primates; family Cercopithecidae; genus Macaca; species Macaca fascicularis. The sequence continues at coordinate 139,824,396 of NC_088375.1, forward strand.
TCTTCTTTTACCCAGTGAGCCTCTAAAATTCCTAAATCCTTGGTAACAGACGAAATAACTGACATAACTTGCTGCTTTCATGTGCATAAAACATCACTTTCTTTTTTTCAGTCTCCCATGCACCAGGTTTTCAGTGAGTACCAAAAAACTAAACGTATTTTCCAGAGTAAAATGTAGCATATTCCCAATTCTTAAGGCTCCTCAGAGGATTAAATGTGATTTAATGGACAGGAGAACTTGTTCTGGTAAGTTTCTCAGATACTGGAACAGTGTAGGTGGAAATGGCAGAGAACATGAGGGATGCAGTTGTCCGCCACCCAGGGCCACCCTCTCGCCTCTCAACCTCCTCATTTCCTCCAGGAGAGGAGGCTGGTTTTCCACTGCCCTGGGCTTGGGCAAAGGAAGCTCTTGTCCCTCCCTGCTCACTGCCCTGCTCAGCTACCATTCAGGTGAGGCTGCCCTGCTCCTGGGGAGCCAGGCTAAGTCTAACCCACAGAGAGAGAAGCTGTATCTGGACAAGTCTCTAGAGACTCCTCCCCAGTGACCTTGGCTGGTGACAACCTATTCAGACGGGAACAGAACTGTGCTCATTCCACACTTTGAGCTTTTCCCATGGAAATTTGTCATCATCTAACTATAGAATGTCTGTAAATGGAAAACTGAAAATGCTAATAGTAAGCCCTCTCTATTGTGACTTGTATTGGTATTGGTGTTCGGCCCTCTTAGAGAATGCCTGCTGCTTTATATATATATATATATATATATATACACACACACACATATGGGACAGAAAGGGAAGCCTATTATGTCACCTCCTTCTAAAATTTTTTGATGACTTTCTCCTTTCTACATAATAAAGCCTGGGGTTCTTATTCTAATAGGTAAAGCCTGCTGCGAGCTACTTCAAACTACTTTCCCAGTTTTTTCTCTCATCTCATTCCACTCCATCTCCATGCCCACGTCCATCCTAAAGACATGCACATACACACCACACACACACACCACACAGCCTCCAGAAACTCCAATGGTTCTACATTAATTACTTTTTCTCAGGCCCTTTCTGCTCTTCTTTTCTTTCTTTGGGGTACCCTTTGACCATTTCCCTAAGTTACTCTAAGCACTGTTCCAACTGCTCCTCCAAGCCAAGCTCAAATGCCTTCTGTTTCCTGAATGTTCCCTCAACCCCCTATGCTGAATGCCCACCTCAGTTTACCTTTTCCAGGGCCTTGCCTTAGAGTTATCTGTGTACACATCTGTGCTGCGGAAAGGTAGGACCCTGTCCACTCAAGTCTGTATCCCCCGGGCCTGTCTGGGGTCTTCCATGAAGTAGATACACACTAAATAGCTGAACTTGCACAAGTCCACCATTCTCAAAGAGAAACTGGGGTCAGGGACCCGGGAAGAAACAAAAATGGCTCTACTTTTTACTCCTCCTGATGATTTCAACACTGACTTTGAAATTCTTCCTCTCTGCTCTGGCTTGCAGGCTGCGACAGGCTTCACTACCAGTGACCACTGGCTAAAGCCAGGTGGCAGTGAAGATTCAGACAGTTAGCTGAGTCCTCCAGGCTCCTGGCAAAGTAACTGGAATTGCGGTAAAGCCAGCAGGGAACCCTAGAGCCGCCTCCCAAATTTGAGGGTGGACGTTCTGCTGAGATCCCACCCTTCCGGCCCACCACCCTGTGCTTACTGCTTCCCTCGGGGGTAGGCAGTGCCTTCTGCAGACAGGGCACAACTGAGAAACTCTGGGCACACTATTTCACGCCTAAAGCAGAAAGTGCTGGTTGTGGCCGGGCGCGGTGGCTCAAGCCTGTAATCCCAGCACTTTGGGAGGCCGAGAAGGGCGGATCACGAGGTCAGGAGATCGAGACCATCCTGGCCGACACGGTGAAACCCCGTCTCTACTAAAAAATACAGAAAACTAGCCGGGCGAGGTGGCGGGCGCCTGTAGTCCCAGCTACTCGGGAGGCTGAGGCAGGAGAATGGCGTAAACCCGGGAGGCGGAGCTTGCAGTGAGCCGAGATCCGGCCACTGCACTCCAGCCCGGGCGACAGAGCGAGACTCCGTCTCAAAAAAAAAATAAAAAAAAAAGAAAGTGCTGGTTGTTTGGTCCCAAAGCCATTCTTTACTTCCTTGATATCAAAAGCCCTGATTTTTAGTGGGGTAAATGGCCTCCCACAATAAACACTACATTTTCCAACCTCCCTTGCAACTAGGTCTAGCCATGTGACTAAGTTTTAGCTGATGAGTTATAAGTGAAAGCAATGTATGTGACTTTCAGGAATTGTTCTTGAAAAAAGCGAGTGCACTCTTTTTTGCCCCTTCCTCTTGCCGGCTGGCTGGAACGTGGAGGGGATTGCAGAAATTGGACCATAAAGTAGAAGCTAAAGGCCGGGCATGGTGGCTCACGCTTGTAATCCCAGCACTTTGGGAGGCTGAGGCTGGCGGATCACGAGGTCAGGAGATCAAGACCATCCTGGCCAACATGGTGAAATCCCATCTCTACTAAAATTACAAAAAAATTAGCTGGGTGTAGTGGCATGTGCCTGTAGTACCAGCTACTCAGGAGGCTGAGGCAGGAGAATCGCTTGAACCTGAGAGGCAGAAGTTGCAGTGAGCCGAGATCATGCCACTGCACTCCAGCCTGGTGACAGAGCACGACCCAGTCTCAAAAAAAAAAAAAAAAAAAAAAAAAAAAAAAAAAAAAAGATAGAAGCTAAAGCTGAGATCGACAAAGCAAAAAGGGCTCGGGTCCTTCCACTACATAAAATTGTGTAAGCTCTGAATTGTTTATTCATAAACTTCTTTCACATGAAAGAGAAATATAGTTCTATCCTATTTTAGTTATTATTACCTTAGGTTTTTCTGCCATAGGCATCCAAACCTAAACCAAACGGAAACATTCCTGTGCTCTGATTTCTTCCTGTGAAATTTCCAGTGTCATAGAGTTACTCCAAATGTTAAATGAAAAATCTCTTTTAAAGTGCTCTTTAAACAGACTCCTAAAATTTTAGCTTGACACACAGGCATGGTGGCTCAAGCCTGTAATTCCAGCACTTTGGGAGGGCAAAGTGGGTGAATCACTTGAGCCTAGGAGTTTGAGACCAGCCTGGGCAACGTGGAAAAACCATACAAAAAATACAATAATTAGCCAGGCATGGTGGCACACACCTGTGGTTCCAGCTTCTCAAGATGCTGAAGTGGGAAGATCACCGGAGCCTGGGAATTCGAGGCTGCAGTGAGCCAAGACTGCCACTGTACTCCAGCCTGGGTGACAGAGTGAGAACTTGTCTCAATAAAAAATAAAAGCAAACATAAATAAATAAATAAATAAATAAATAAATAAATAAATAAATAAAAGACTTGTAAAGTTGCAGCTTGACACCTGGGATGTGATCAGTAAGTATCTTTTATCTAACTCTTTTCTTTTCCAGCTCAGGCTTGAGAGATTTTGCTGTGACTTTTTCCAGGGGGGTTTAACATGCATGTTCTCTCCAAAATTCTTCTCCTGGTTGACTATAAGACACAGCATCTGGTGGAGCTGAAATAGCAACAGCCGTTACTCACGGAGAGCTTGCCACACGCTGGACCATACAGTCACTTTACACGGAAGATCTTACCTCGTTACTGTGACTGCGCAGTGTGAGGTGAACAACACCGTCATTTTGCTGAAGCAGAACCTGAGATTCCAGGGAGTGAAATACTTGCCCAAGGTTACACAGCTCATCATCAGCAGTGCTGGGATTCAAATCTAGGTCTGGTCAGCCCTGGAATCCATGCCTTTGACCACATGGCTGCCTCTGCTGAAGGGCAGAAGACTTGGGGAAGCAGGAAGATTTCCCTGCTGCTCACCCCGCTTCCACCTCTGCAATCACCTAAACTGACCTCAGGACCCTCTTCCAGCCCCTCCTTCTCCCCCTTTCTCCACAGAGGGCAGAGGTGTGTTCATGAATCTGCTCTCCTCAGGCCCTTGAATTTTGTAAGAAGTGTTGCAGAAAAATGCTTTCACTCGTGGCTGAGTCTGAGGCTTTGTCCTTTTCCTAGTGATTTTGATGCCACTGCGCCACTGCGTGAACATACCTGTGAGATGTGTTAATTTTGTTATAAATAATTTGAAATTATTGGAATGTAAGAATCAGCATTTGGATATAGCCGTTTGAGGGAAGAAGGAGGAAAATTACCCGGTATTGTTAGAGCTGCACCAAAATTGCATTGAGTCAAACTTGCCACCAAGAGCCCAACAGTCACCATGATGCTGAGCACGGAAGGCAGGGAGGGGTTCGTGGTGAAGGTCAGTGCCCTACCCTGGTCCTGCTCAGCCGATGAAGTGATGCGCTTCTTCTCTGATCGCAAGATCCAAAATGGCACATCAGGTATTCGTTTCATCTACGCCAGAGGAGGCAGACCGAGTGGTGAAGCATTTGTTGAACTTGAATCTGAAGAGGAAGTGAACTTGGCTTTGAAGAAGGACAGAGAAACCATGGGACACAGATACGCTGAAGTATTCAAGTCTAACAGTGTTGAAATGGACTAGGTGTTAAAGCATACAGGTCTGAATAGCCCTGATATTGCCAACAATGGCTTCGTCCGGCTTAGAGGACTCCCATTTGGCTGTAGCAATGAAGAGATTGTTCAGTTCTTTTCAGGGTTGGAAATTGTGCCAAATGGGATGACACTGCCAGTGGACTTTCAGGGGCGAAGCACAGGGGAAGCCTTTGTGCAGTTTGCTTCGCAGGAGATAGCTGAGAAGGCCTTAAAGAAACACAAGGAAAGAATAGGGCACAGGTACATTGAGATCTTCAAGAGTAGCCGAGCTGAAGTTCAAACCCACTATGATCCCCCTCGAAAGTTCATGGCTATGCAGCGGCCAGGTCCCTATGATAGGCCGGGGGCTGGCAGAGGGTATAATAGCATTGGCAGGGGAGCTGGTTTTGAAAGATGAGGTGTGGTGCCTATGGTGGAGGGCGTGGAGGCTATGATGACTATGGTGGCTATAATTATGGATATGGCTTTGGGTCTGATAGATTTGGAAGAGACCTCAATTTTTTTTTGAGGAATGTCTGATCATAGATATGGAGATGGTGGGTCCAGTTTCCAGAGCACCACAGGGCACTGTGTACACATGAGGGGGTTACCTTACAGAGCCACTGAGAATGATATTTATAATTTCTTCTCACCTCTTCATCCCATGAGAGTACATATTGAAATTGGACCCGATGGCAGAGTTACTGGTGAGGCAGATGTTGAATTTGCTACTCATGAAGATGCTGTGGCAGCTATGGCAAAAGACAAAGCTAATATGCAACATAGATATGTGGAACTCTTCTTAAATTCTACTGCAGGAACAAGTGGGGGTGCTTACGATCACAGCTATGTAGAACTTGTTTTAAATTCTACAGCAGAGGCAAGTGGTAGAGCTTATGGTAGCCAAATGATGGGAGGGATGCGCTTATCCAACCAGTCTAGTTATGGAGGTCCTGCTAGCCAGCAGTTGAGTGGTGGTTATGGAGGTGGTTATGGTGGTCAGAGCAGTATGAGTGGAAATGACCAAGTTCTGCAGGAAAACTCCAGTGACTATCAGTCAAACCTTGCTTAGGTAGAGAAGGAGCACCAAACAGCTACTCCATATATAAAAGCTGTACATTTGTGGGAGCTGAATAGAATGGGAGGGATGTCTAGTATATCCAGTATGATTGGTAAATGGGAAAGATAATTGATTCTGATCACTCTTGGTCAGCTTCTCTTTCTTTATCTTTCTCCTTTTTTTAAGAAAACAAGAGTTAAGTTTAACAGTTTTGCATTACAGGCTTATGATTCATGCTTAATGTAAAGTGGAAGTTGAGATTATTGTAAAACTTCAAGCTCAGCAATTTTGAACACTGAAACATTCATCTGGGACATAATAACAAAGTTCAGTATTGACCATAACTGTTAAAACAATTTTTAGCTTTCCTCAAGTTAGTTATGTTGTAGGAGTGTACCTAAGCAGTAAGCATATTTAGGTTAATGCAGTTTCACTTATGTTAAATGTTGCTGTTATACCCCAAATACACTGAAAACTTCAGATGCATGTTGAGAAACATGCTTTTCTGTAAAACTCAAATATAGGAGCTGTGTCTACGATTCAAAGTGAAAACATTTGGCATGTTTGTTAATTCTAGCTTTTTGGTTTAATATCCTGTAAGGCACGTGAGTGTACACTTTTTTTTTCTTTTTTTTTTAAGGATATGGGACAATTTTAAGATGTAATACCAATACTTCAGAAGTGTGGTCATGTAGTTTATATGAAATTCTGAGGCTTTGGTTTAAATCTTTCCTTGTATTGTGATTTCCATTTAGATGCGTTGTACTAAGTGAAACTTGTTAAATAAATCTTCCTTTTAAAAACTGGAAAAAAATAAAGAATCAGCATTTGGAAAGTTTATGTAACAGGATATTAAATTGAAGCTTTGATGAGGCACAAAACACAGTATGTTTATAATCCCAGACTAAGGAGTCAAATCTCCATGTTTGCTTCAAAGGAAAATTCAGACAACCTGCTCCATAACTGTTCAATCTTCTCACCACTCAGAGAATAAAAAAGGGCCAAGAGCGCCAGGTGTGGTGGCTCACACCTGTAATCCCAGCAATTTGGGTGGCCAGGGTGGGTGGATCACTTGAGGTCAGGAGTTCGAGACCAGCTGGGCCAACATGGCAAAGTCCTAGCTCTACTAAAAACACAAAAATTAGCTGGGCATCGTCGCATATGCCAGTAATCCCAACTACTTGGGAGGCTGAGGCACAAGAATCACTTGAACCCAGGAGGCAGAGGTTGCAGTGAGCTGAGCTCACACCACTGCACTCCAGCCTGCGTGATGAAGTGAGACTCTGTCTCAAAAAAAAAAAAAAAAAAAAAAAAGGCCAAGAGGGTGGCAAGGAGAGAGGATTCCATGAAGAGGATTTATCTGGAGAACGCTGTGCTATGGGCCCATCCCCTCTATTCCCTGAGGCACAGAAGATTGCCTGCTTCCTTGGCCCCCAAAGAGCTTCATATACTACCCCTATAATGGGGGAGAAAGGCCTGACTCCCACCTGGGATCCCACAGGATGAGAGCTGGACCGACCTCCCGCTTTGGAAGCCGGGTCAGCAGATTGCTGTTTTGGCAGGGCCAGCCAGCACCCCTGGTTTGTTGGGGTGAGGGCTGTGCAGTGTTGTAAAGATGGACTATAAGGAAAGATACCCTGGCTTGGGTCATCATAGATGTTGTCCTAAGGGCCTCCTGCAGTGGCTGAGAGATCCCCACAGCAAGAAGTTGGAGGTAAATGCTTGGGACTAAAGAAGGAATGCCAGCAACCCCTCAAAACAGAGATGCCCTGACTTGGGTCCAACAGCGCTGCTGAGGGCGGTTCTGTTCCCCTGGTGGGGAACCTGAGAATTGCTCATGAAAGTGCCCCAAGAGATGGAGGACCAGAGGCAGTAAAAGGTGAGGCCAGCTAATGACAATCCCCGTTGAAGTGAGACTTTTCCCCTCTTCCCTCCCCACAGTCCAGCCCCACTTGGGAGAAGCCAATCAGACCACCACCCAGTCCTCCACAGTCAGCTCCCAGCCCTCTGCAGGCCCTCTGCAGGGTTTGACATCTTATCGGGATCCGAGTTTTGATTGCTCTCTTAGGCTGGACTTTCTAATTGCTGAATTAAGTCAGTATTTGCTGCTTTAAAAAGCCCTGGAATTGTCCCTTACCTAAGAGTAAGCAAAACATCTTGGGGCCTGCTTGGAGTTCTCATCCAACAGCAGGGAGAGATCACCAATAGTAAACACGACATTAAGGAACATGAAGGCATGGTGGGAGACTGCAAATAAAGACAGGAGTTGATGACTTTAGGACTCTGCTTGTGCAACATGCCGGCAACTCTTGTTTATATGTGGATTCTTGCACAAACACAGCAGCATGGCAGTAAATCAGGAGAGCCTCCAGTGTCACATCAGAGGGAGCCACTTTGAGTTTGAGATGACAGGAGGAATGTGCCTGCCCAAGTCAGGAGAGGAGGTAGATCCTCTGTAAGGGGAGAGTATCCTCTTTTGTCCATTTTTCCTTTGGGCCAAGTTTGTTCCAAGACACAAGGAGGTCCGGCAAGGAGCCTCTGTAGCTGCTGGTGGCTATACCCAGGCTCCTTCAGAAGCAGACCTGGGGGCGGAGGTTCACACCTTGTAATCCCAGCACTTTGGGAGGCAGAGGCGGGTGGATCAGTAGAGATCAGGAGTTTGAGACCAGCCTGGCCAACATGGTGAAACCCCGTCTCTACCCAAAACATAAAACATTAGCCAGGCAAGGTGGCACTCACCGGTAATCCCAGCTACTCGGAGGCTGAGGCAGGATAATCGCTTGAACCCAGAATCCAGAGGTTGCAGTGAGCCGAGATTGCACCACTGCACTCCAGCCTGGGCGACGCAGCGAGAGTCTGTCTCAAAAAAAGAAAAAAGAAGCAGACCTGGGCCAATAATCTTGAAGTCACTGACATAATAGTCCTGAGAGCATTCGAGGTTATGACCTGGGAACTTCAAAGTGTTCACTGAGGTCCCTCCTGTAGCGCTTACCAGAGTTTCCCCCCTTGGAGGACTGCATATTCCTTCTTTCTCTGTCGGGGATAAATCCATCCTTTCCTTGGAGAGAGGAACCCTATGCCTCTGAATTGCATTCAGGGAAGGATCATAAAAGGAATCATTGTTCTTCCCAAATGCCTTGACTTGTAGCTGTCTCGCTGTCTCTGTTATACATGAAACACTTCCATCTGGGCTGCCACTATGACTCCCACCATCAGGTGGCTCCTGGGACTCATTTGGACAGGGCATCTGGACAGGTGTGAGCAACACATTTATCTCACCTGAAACAGAGAATCTTCTAAATGTTAGGTTAAAATAAAATGGAAATAAACTGGGAGAAAACAATCTACCCACGGAAGGAGCTTCAGAGCACAGGGCTGCTATGCGGCAATCACCAGCCTCTGGTCATACATTGACTGCACTGCAGCCACAGCTCCTGGACCTGGCTCCTCACTGTATTTCAATAATCCTGAAGGACCCCACCCCAAGCCCAGTTTTTAGTCCAGCAGGACAGAGTTTGGGAAAGGAGGAACGAGTCCACGCTCCTCCCAGTTTAGATAATAGAGTTGCTTGCATACTCTTCTGGGAAGGCAGTATTTTTAAAGTAGAGAAAAGACTCTAACTGAGATGTCCATCCACAAGTATCAGTCTTTCAGTCTGTCTCATCATTTTAAGTGACTACGTTTATTCATTCAACAGACATCTACCGAGCACCTGCTGGCCAGGCTGGGTTAGGCACTGTAGGTCTGGAAATAAATAAGGCACAGCTTTTGCCTCTAAGGCAGTGGTCCCCAAACTTTTTGGCACCAGGGACGGGTTTTGTGAAAGATAATTTTCCAAATTTTTTCACGGATAGCAAGGTGGGATGGGGGGATGTTTTGGGATGAAAACTGTTCCACCTCAGATCATTACGCGTGAGTTAGATTCTCACAAGGAGCGGGCAACCCAGATCCCCCGCATGCGCAGTTCACAGTAGGGTTTGCTCCTGTGAGAATCTACTGTCACTGTTGATTTGACAGAAGGTGGAGCTCAGGTGGTAATGCTTGCTGTCTTGCCTGCCACTCACTGCCTGCTGTGTGTTCCAGTTCCTAACAGGCCACGGACCGGACCCCTGCACTGAGTTGCTCACAATCTAATGGGCTAGACGGTTGTGTACAGAGAAGGTCTGCAAGAGAATGTAGCACACTGGACTCCCCAGAAAACTGTCTCTGAGACAGAATTGGGCATCCAGCCTGCCCTTGGGGTCAACATCTGTGGAAGGAAGGAGGAGGAAGCAGGGTGGGTAGAAATGCTAAGCTGTGATACAGGCTTGATGAAGGCAACCCCACAGGAGCTCCGTCCCTTCAGGATTGTGCTGGGTTAGACACAGATAGCCTTCTCATGCTACACTGATTCATCACTGGACGTGTGCCACCGGACAGGAGCCTGACGTGGGCAGCTGGGGGCATCCTTGAGGAGCTGACAGCCAAAGGCCATCTACCAACAGCACTTCTAGCAACGGGGGCAACAAGTTCTGCAATGAAGGAGGATTCAGGTGGTGCAGTGCAGGGCCCACCTGCCAGGCGAAGTGCCCTAGAGAAGGAGGAGCAATCAGCTGCTGCGAAGACTCATGAAGCATCTTAGAGGATGAGAAGAGCTTTCCAGGCAGGAAAAGAGGGAAGTAAATTTGAGCTAAGGTGCATATGGACTACCGTCGCCTGGTGGGCGAAGAGTGGCATCCTGAGGGGCAAGTAAAAGAACACAATTCATTCCTCACCCCGCCATACACTGGCTGCACTGCAGACACAGCGGTGTCCACCATGAAGACTTGACTCCATCCCCTTTCCTGAATCCAGGAAGCCTCGGCATGTTCCCGAAATACTCGATGAGCATAACGGTGTGGATAAACATTTAGTCAACTGATGTGGCCAGAAAGAAATCCAATCATGATCAGCTGGTGAGCAACTCAATAGGAGTTTTAAATTGGCAAATATTTAGTTGTTAATAAACACCAGCACCTGCCTGTCTGGCTCCCTGACTTCCTTCCCAGAAGTCTGGAGGCTGCAGTGCGTGTGGAGGAAAGGGCAAGTGCTTTAAATTAAACAGACCCAGAACCCAGGCCTGACTCAGCTGCTCATTTTCTGTGTGATCTTGGCCCAGTCACTTCAGCTGTCTTCAAACTTCAGTCTCTCAAACGTAAAACAGCTGACACTTCCCAGGGTGCTTGTGAGACTCAAATGAAAGAGCATATATACAACTCCACTGTATATACTGGGTCCCTGCTACCAATTTGCTGCCTTGGGCAACTCACTAGAACTGTAGGAAATGACTTCAACCTGCTTTAAGGTCACTGTTGCTCTCTGCCACTCTTTCTTGAAATATATCATTACAGTCAGTGTGAGCCTGAGGACACTTTTCTGTTCTCATAGTCTTTCCAGACAAAGCCATGAGCCAGTAATGAGCGGAGACTGGGAAATAAGTGGCCTCATTCTTTCTCTTCTTGCTAGCTCTAGACTGGGGTTAGAGATGGTTGCTTAGCGACAGTATTCATTCATCTGAGGGATGGACAGGCCCAGGACTGCCCCTTCCCATCAGGGAGGAAATGCTACCAAGCCAATCAGAGCTCTTGTTTCTGAAGAGTATTTGGGTCATTTTTCCTGAAAGGGATTTTATTCTAAAGGAGGTAAATTGGAGACCTTTCTCGGATGGTAATTTTTGCCGAGATGAAAGAAGAGCTATGAGACGTGGGGCTGGGGGCGGGGTGGATGGGAGCTACAATCTGGGGCTCCTGCCCAATCTTTTCATGAAGCTGATTATTCAGAACAGAGGCAGGATGACCAAAGAGGGGCTGCACAAATGGGGCCTCTGTTTTATGCTTGGCAGGGAGAGCTGTGACCTCTTTTCTCCTTTTAAGTCTTTCTAAGCCCAAGCCATTGTACTGACACCATAATGGGAACTAGGCTCCCGAGCCTCTCAGAACTGAAGGTGAAAGAGGTGAGTCAGAGCACCCTAAATTACAATGGCATTGCAGTGCCCTGGGAGGTCGGAATTTCTGGACTGTTCCCAGTGAGCTGGCTGCTCTGGCCTCCCAAAGATGGATGGGCTCCCGCACTCTCCGAAGGGGACATACTGCTTATTTCTTCAGCCTACAACCTAGATTCCAATTGCTTTTGCAGGTGGAAAGCACTGAGCAGTGAGGCCCTGATGGTCAGATTTTCCATTAAAAGATGGAAAGGCATGAGCTATGACATTTCAAGAAAATATTATTTCCTCACTAAGCAGCTTCACATGCTTTTCAAGGTGGAAAACAATGAAAGAAGCAGAGCTAGTCACATGAGTCTGCTCCTTTCAAATTCATCTCACAGCACAGGGTTCCAGTAAGAGGAGAACTCTTTTTAAGATTGACGAACAGAAGAAAGCAACTTTCCGTGAACTCATTAAAAAACAACAACCATAAATTGTTCAGACCGGGTGCGGGTGGTTCACACCTATAATCCCAGCACTTGGGGAGACCAAGGCAGGCGAATTGCTTGAGCCCAGGGGTTCAAGACCAGCCTGGTCAACATGGCGAAACCCACCTCTACAAAAAATTCAAAACTTAGCCAGGCTTGGTGGCACATGCCTGAAGTCCCAGCTACTCGGAAGGCTGAGACAGGAAAATTGTTTGAGCCTGGGAGCCAGAGATTGCAGTGAACCAAGATAGCATCACTGCATTCCAGCCTGGGCAACAGAGTGAAAAGCATTCAATTGTGCAGTGAAATCCTGCTTTGAAGATAGATGGAAAGAGCACTGGGAGACGTTCCGGTGGTGGTTCTGGCCACAACAGTGCTGCCCTCCAGCAAGCCTGGATCAGGCACCTCTGCCTCCTCCCATGCAGGAACAGAATTTACACTCAGCCCTGGTAGCCAGTCTATCGGTCAGTACCACGTGAGGTGAACTCTCCTGAAGTCACAGCTGCTGTGTAAGCCCTTTGTTGTTGTTGTTGTTGTTGTTGTTGTTGTTGTTGTTAAATGCTCAATGGTGTTGTTGTTGTTGTTGTTAAATGCTCAATGGCTAGCCATGCAAAAATCAAAGAATAATTTGTAGGAGTGTTGAGCCTTTTCTAGTTTCCTTCTCCTACTATCCAGAAATCTAAAATGCCTTCTTGAGGAATTCCCCTCTACTCCATTCTTACAAATGCCAGGGAGAAAAACAGCGTCAGGGAGAAATAAGATCGCTGCCAGGTGTCAATGACCTCGACAGCCCACAGCAAGAAAGGAAAGCCCTCTTCTACAAACTGTGGGCCAGAGTCGGAAATGAGGAGAGTGAGTCATTACTTCAGTCCGGTAGTTTAGAGACCTGAGGCCTGCTATGTTTGTAGTATTATTGATCTGTTAGGGAACCCCATTAGCATGGACCATCCACAACTCCAGTCGTCTGAGATTCTCCCTCCACGGGCTTGAATCCCTCTGTGGAAGCAAGGGAAGACCGCATGCGTCTAACTGTTCTGGTTTTGCTCTTTTGGGTGCAACACACAGATCACAGTGACTCAAAAAGTATGGAGGTTTATTATGAGGACTGCACAGAAACCCAGGAAAAGAAACTAAAATTCAGAAAACATTCTCAGCTATTCTTTTTCTGCCCTTCTACCTTTTGCCGTGTTCTTTCCCTCTGCTCAGTCTTATTTGTGCCTCTTCGCTGATGCTTGCTTAGGGTTTCACTTCCCTGTAACTTTTGATGCCAGGAACATGGACCTGGCATGGTCCCAGCTTTATCTGCTTCTGAATGTCCCCTCTTTTGAGTTGGTTCCTAGTAATTTTATCCTCTTGATATTTTTAGTTGCATTCCTAGACAAGTTTATCATTTTGAACTAGGTCATGTCATAAGTTACTGGATGGCCTATATATCACCCTAGGTCAACAGCACATCCCAGGTCATTTCTTATGGCTGGAGAAGGGCCCTGGGGAGGGAGGGAGGGCGGAAAAGAGGATCCATGTAGCAGAGATGCTGAAAGGGGGACCCTTCAGCAGAAGTGCCTGAGGTATGGTGTTTAGTGTAGGGTCACTCCTTGGCTCTGGCTGACCGAGACAGCCCCAGTGTTTGGCAATCTCTATTGGAGAGGCAGACTTACTGAGAAACTCTTTTATTAATATTTTGCGTGAAATCTGTTTCATACTCAAGGTGACAGACATAGATGAACTGTGAAGTACTTTCAATAATCAGTGAATTTCAGGTGTTTGTGAAGGACCAGATCTAAGCAAGGTGCTGGGTATGTGAAATCACACAGAAATTAATAGGCTTAGCAGGGTGTTTAGCTTTTGACCCAAAAGTCCTGGTCCTACAGGGTGGAACTCTTTATGTCTGCTTTAAATACAAGGAAATTCAGGGTACTAAGAAGATCTCTGGGTCAGGATCCAGGGAGAGGGACTGTAGCCTTGTCAAAGCCAAGCGTCTGACTATAGGAGAACTTCTCCCTGTCTCCATCACTCTGCTGTGCTGGAGAGCTGTGGACTGGCTGAGACACGGGCTTGAGGCCCCTCCACCTCACCACTCTTCCCACTCATGCAGGCCATGCACCTTCCTCAGATTATTTCATCTGTTCCTGAAAAAAGGGAGGTTTGACTACGATCGTTTGTTCTGGCAGAAAAATCACATTTGGGCACTTTAAGTCTCCACTTCCTTGTAACAGTTATGCTCTCAAGAACCTCAGCCCAAACCAGGAAGGAGGATCTTTGTGTTTCCTAGGAGAAGAGAAAGATCTTTGTAATAGGCCATCACTGATGGGGGACTGAGAGTTCCAGAAACTGCAGTGACCATCCTGCATGGGATGAAAGCAGTGGTGTCAGGTTCAAGCTTGCTTGAGAGAGGAAAGTGATTCTTTGCTGGGGAAAACTAATTAACTAGATGCCTTGAAAAGTCAACTCGTTTGAAACTGAAGGGCCTTCCATTTAGGAATAGTTCCTACCTATTTTATTATTCTTTGTCACTTTTTTTTTTTTTTTTTTTTTTTTTGGTGATGGAAATCTCGCTCTGTCACCCAGGCTGGAGTGCAGTGGTGTGATCTCGGCTCACTGCAACCTCTGCCTTCCAGGTTCAAGCAATTATCCTACCTCAGCCACCTGAGGATCGCTGGGATTACAGGTGCCAGCCACCACACCCAGCTAGTTTTTGTATTTTCAGTAGAGACAGGGTTCACCAGGTTGGCCAGGCTAGTCGCGAACTCCTGACCCCTCAGGTGATCCATCCACCTCGGTCTCCCAAGGTGCTGGGATTACAGGCATGAGTCACTGCGCTGAGCCTCTTTGTTACATTATTTTAAATAATCAGTGACAACTTTTAAACCCAGTGTTTAAAAAATAATAGTCAGGGCCTGGCACAGTGACTCAAGCCTGTTATCCCAGCACTTTGGGAGGCTTATGCAGGAGGATCACTTGAGGCCAGGAGTTCGAGACCAGCTTAGCAAGACAGTGAGACCCCATCTCTATAAAATAAAATTAAATTAAAAAGTAATGATCCCAGTGTAGTGGCACATGCCTGTAGTCTTAGTTGCTCAGGAGGCTGAGGCAGGAGGATTGCTTGAGCCCAAGAGTTCAAGGCTGCAGTGAGCTATGATCTCACTACATTTGACATTTATTTTCAGGACCCAAGCATTTAAAAATTATCTTAAGATATTCCTTCTGATGAGCTTAAGGTACCTGCAGATTTCCACATCTTTACTGGCATAAAACACCTTTTTTAAAACCAAATTTTGGTTCTTCTGTTAAATATAAAGGTGAATTAATTAATTTGACTGCTTTCCTTTCTTGCTTATTAATAATATCTGGGAAAACTCTAATATCAACCAATCAATATAAAAATAAAGAACAAATAGAACACTTTGAAAACTGCTAGCATTTCTCAACTTAAAAGTTCTTGTTATCTATCCAAGCACTATCGCATAGTCAGTAAGTCATATTTTACAGCTTTCGACTTTCCAAAATAATTCTGGATATAGCTATTTTATGGGTACTTTTAGTGTCTTTGTGGTATGTGATGTGATAGTGTTTATATAATTAACAATATCTTCACTTTTCAAGGGAACCTTGGAAGTCTGTCACTCTAAATGAGTCTATCACTCTAAATAAATATGTGCTCAAGTATGACCAGCTCAGTTTAAGACACAAAACAGCAACTTGAAGGAGGAAAACTGAAGAGAGTTTATAGGTAATGGGTTAAATTTTTGCCGTTGCAATATTAAGTGTGGTTTTCTTATAATATTTCTAAATGAAAAATCATACGTATTTGTTACCATGTATGATGATTACTTTGTTAAAAGCAAAAGTAGTCATGTGGTATATTAAATGTTAATTGTTGTTTTCATGTTTAAATCATGCCAAACAAATCATGTCTGTGCCATCCAGGGTTTATTGTTAATCTTTTACTGAGTACTTCGATTGGGATAAAAGGTTTATACTGTGCACTTTTTATTAATGAATAAATCGAAAACATTAGTAACGCTCAGAAAAAAAAAATGTCTTTTTGTAGGCTGTGTTCCATCATCCTTGCATCTGAGTTATTCCAGTTGCCCTCTATCATCAGGTGACTGTGAGAAATCACTCAATAAAATACACAAACCCATGCCAGCTCGTAATCACCACTGTGATCTTGCCATAAAAGAACATGTAGTTTCCTGAAATCTTTGCAAACAAAAGGAATAGTTTAGTTGACAGCTCATATGACCCCAACAAGAACAACCTGAGAAGTTCATAACAACATGTTAGACAACACTGTACAAAATCCCTCATAGAGAAATCTGGAAATCATTAGGCCGCCCAAAATCATAAATGCTTGATTATGTTTACTAGGGATGCCATCATGGAAAATTTTGAAAAGTCTTAAAGGATTTTCTTCCAAGGTAAATTATAAAATGCAGAAAGGGCGAAAAGATAAGTGAGGGATATCAGACTGAAGTCAGAAAAGGTTTTGGCCAATGGCTTGAGGATCACTTGCTTTCGTAAATCATTTTTTAAAAAGTTTTTTAATGAAGTGAAACATACAGAAAGGTTATATATGATGAGTGTACAATCTAAGGAATTTTTGCAAACAACACAGCTGTGTAACCAGCACTCAGCACAAAAAACAATGTCACAAACACCCCAGAAGACACACTGACACCTCCTCCCACAAAGGACAATCCCTATCCCAATTAGTTTTCCTGTTTCTATATTTCACATAAAATAAATCACATAGTGTGCACCCTTTGTGTCTGGCTTCTTTCACTCAACATTCTGCTTATGAGAGTCACTGGTATTGTTGCATTCGTAGCAGGTTGTTAATTCTAATTGTTATAATGTATTCCACTGTGGTGATTATGCCCTCAAGTTACCCATTCTATTAGGCATTTGGTCCAAGTACGGAGAACCAAAATTTATTGTCTGGATTTGGAAGCTTTTTTAAAAAGTCACATATTTGAAAGAGACACACAGGGAATTTTTATGCTGACATAGAGAAAGAAAATAGAAGGACCATTTCATTTGTTCAGGCCTCTAACTTTATTCTGTTTTGCTTTTATCCCCCAGCCTCAGGAAAACTTTAGAGTAATGCTTGCAGGAGCACTAACTGTTACAAGGAGGGTGAGATCGAGAGTTCCAGAAAAATAAGAGAGTCTTGCATCTGGAGCATAAATGATCTTCAAGAAATACACACAGGAAGCTGAACAGGTATAGAAACTTCAGAGAAGCTCTCTGGTCTCTCAAAAATCCCTGTAAATATCTCAGAGCAGCTGGGATGCCTCATTATCCCCAGATGCCTAATTCATTCTCATCATTGTGACTTCAATCTTTAGTATCTCAACAAATATGGATATCCAGCCACTTCTCAACCTCAAATCCTCAAGAAAAAAGTGAGATCATGGGCTGCGTATTTGATCCAATTAAGCTTCATCAAGTCCTGGGAGTGTCATCTTCCTATTTTAGATATAACTGTGGCCAAAATATTTATCTACCACACAGCTCATGTTTTCCTTCTCTAAGAATACAACAATTGCCCTGATTAAGGTCTCTTTCGAAAAACTCTAAAATACCAACTACTCACTGTTTCCAATTACTCGAGGGAAAGCTAACTTCCAGACAGTCTATCTGGGTGCAATTATTTCAAATATTTCTAAGTACTTGGGAGGAAGAGCTCTTGAAACTTTAGTCTCTGATGACCAGTATATGAATTCAGGTGCCTTTGAGACCTAAAGAAAACAAGAGAGTTCATTTGAAGGAGGGAGGGTGGGAAAAATAGGAGGAAGTGTAGTGTTTAGATTCATCAGTTTGGAAAGACTTTAAAAATATTTATATCAGTATTGAGGATTTGTGTATGTTTTATTTCTTGTCGTGGCTTTGAAGCAGTTACATGTATATCCTCAAAGATTTTAAGTATTATTTCATAGAGAATATCTATTTATAAACACAAATGTATGAGATGACTTTCAATTTTGTTTTATTTTTGCTGCATCTCTTGGCCTGCATTTTTTTTTAACTTGATTTCTTCTAAACTTTGTGAGCCCAGGACAGTGGTTTATGGGAATTTTCTGAAAGGACATCTGGAAAACCAGTTAATGACATCTCAGGTTGAGCAAGTACCCATGCTATGGTTCAGATGTGTCCTAGTCTCCTGATAAAGTTAATATATAGGTTTAGAGTACAATAATCACAATAATAATAATATAGCTATGCTATATGGATCCCGAAAAAAATAAAAGAAATAGAAAGCTCTCCTTCCTCCCCATGACTATGAGTTCTTCAAACTGTCAGTTCTTCAAAAAGCTCACGTTTTCTGTGCCTTTAAATTTTATGCCAGTCACTGTATAGTTTAATGCATTTTGAAAATTATTCTTCACAATGACTCTATAAGGTAGGTAATAGTATCATCCTCATTTCATAGACTTGGAAACTGGACTTAGAGAGGTTAGCACCTTGCCAAAGTTACAAGGTTGTGAGTGGCAGAGTCAGAACTCAAATCTAGCCCTGGCCTGAAGCCCAAGCCTTATCCACTGTGATTTACCACCTTTCCTGTATCATCCAAGCTGCCCTTGAAGGCTGACACTGAGACCCAGTTAGCCTGAACATAGAGGTACCACTGGGCCCTGGAGAGGCAAAGGCTTAAATTGCTAATTCCAAAGGTATGGACAACTTCTATTGAATTTGTTGAAAATAATGAAATCTAGTTCTTCAACAATTTAGGGAACACTGTCAGTATTGAAATTTGATTTTGGTTTTGTCTCTCTTTTTAAGCAGGTGACATGAAGAAAATTTCATTTGGAGAACAAGGACTATTATGTCCACTGAGTTTCTACATGTCCATTTAGTTTCTACTCTGTGTTGCTAGGTATGAGGAACAGAGAAGTTAACAAAACATGGTCCTTGCACCAAAACACATAAACATGTGACTAAAGCATCTATTTCACTGGGCAAATGATAGTTTTGTCCCTTAAGTCTACATTTACTATTAACACCTGGCTAATCTCCTTAGGGTTAATAACCCACAGTGGACACCTTCTTGGTCTACACTACTAAAATGAGCTTGGTTCCCTTAAGGGTTCCTTTCCAAGTTTTCTGAGTGAACTGTGGGGTTAATTCCACCACCTCCAAACGTTTGCCACTTGTACACTTCTCTCCTTCCATCTTCTTTGCAGAGCAGCCTTATGCAGAAAACAAGCTCAAAAATACAGATTTTTCTTTGGGCGGGATTCACACCCAACTCCCAATGAAACAGAATTCTAGGAGGTGAGAGCCAAAGTGGTAGAATTGACCATAAAAACACTTGATCCATCCCTTCTTTTTAAAATGGAATAACCAAAACTTTGAAGAGATAAGTGGCTTGCCTGTTGTCCCGGAGAAATAAACAACAAATTCGAAACTTGAACTCAGGTCGTTTTTCATTTTCTACAACTATAGTTCATGCCAAGTACAAATCCTATGGTCAGAGATACCCCTGATGTGAGCTGTGGTTCATCACTTTGCACAATGCTTGGAAAAAGTAGATTCCTAGCAAAAGTTGATAGAGCAAATATACTTGAATGAGTTCCCAGCTTCTACTCTACCCCTACTTACCTCCCGTACCAGCCCTTTCTCTCACTGCATGTTCCCTTCCTGAGCTTAACTACCCAGCAATGCTAATGCAACTCTTACCTGAGCAGCAGCAACAGGGACAGTATTTCCAGAAATACGTCTGGGCAGAGACGAAGACTACTCTGGAGAGCTATTTAGTCAGTGCATTATCAGGATATATTTTGCTAGTTGACCCCTAGATATGCTACACAGAGGATGAAGCAAGGATGTTTTAGTAGTAGGGGTTGGTGACAAATCAAGAGCCTAGGGAATAGAGAGCAGTGAGATAATTGGGCCAAACCACTCAAAAATGCAAAAACTAGAGAAAATTGGTGGATTAACTGATTTGCCCAAGGCAATACAGCTCTTTGACACCAGAGGGGGAATTTGAACTCTCGTGTCAGGATTCCTAGTCTGGCAACTCTACATAATGCTGCTCTCACAGCAGACCAGAAGCCATAGTGCCTAGTTTGGGAGGTGCTTGTAGCGGGATAAGGATGGTGCAGAAATGGGCTGGGTGTGATGGCTCACGCCTGTAATCCCAGCACGTTGGGAGGCTGAGGTGGGTGGATCACCTGAGGTCGGGAGTTCGAGACCAGCGTGATCAACATGGTGAAACCCCATCTACTACAAAAAAATACAAAAATTAGCTGGGCATGGTGGCATGCACCTGTAATTCCAGCTACTCAAGAGGCTGAAGCAGGAGAATTGCTTGAACCCAGGAGGCAGAGGATGCAGTGAGTGGATATCACGCCATTGCATGCCAGCCTGGGTGACAGAGCAAGCCTCTATCTCAAAAAAAAAAAGAAAAAAGAAAAAAAAGAAAAAAGGATGGTGCAGAAATGTAAAGGTCAAGGAGCCAAAGAGGATGCATATGATCAATGAGTGTTTATGGAGAACTTACTCGCTATGTATTAGACATTTCTTATGAATTAAATTGTGTCCCTCCCCACAAATTCATATGTCGAAGCTCTAACCCCCAAAGTGACTGTATTTGGAAATTGGGCCTTTAAGGAGGTAATTAACATTACATGAGTTCAGGCCGGGCGTGGTAGCTCACACCTGTAATCCCAGCACTTTCGGGGACTGAGGTGGGTGGATCACGAGGTCAAAAGATTGAGGCCAACATCGTGAAACCCTGTCTCTACTAAAAATACAAAAATTAGCTGGGCGTGGTGGTGTGCGCCTGTAGTCCCAGCTACTAGGGAGGTTGAGGTAGGAGAATCACTTGAACCAGGGAGGAGAAGGTTGCAGTGAGCCGAGAACGTGCCACTTCACTCCAGCCTGGCAACAGAGCGAGACTCTGTCTCAAAAAAAAAAAAAAAAAACTTACATGAGTTCATAAGGGTGGGGCTATAATCCAATAGAACTGTTGTCCTTATAAGAAGAGGAAGAGACACCAGGAGCATGCACACACAGAAGAAAGGTTTTGTGAGGAAACAGGAAGAAAGAAGCCACCAACAACAAAAGAGGGGAGCCTCAGGAGAAACCAAGCCTGCCAGCAAGTTGATCTCAGAATTCCAGAACTGTGAGAAAATAAATTTCTGTCGTTTAAGCCACCCTGTCTGTGGCAATCTGTGATGGCAGCTCAAGCTGATTATTACAGCACTGACGGCCAACAGCGAAGGGGCTGCTGAAGACCAGCTCTACCTCAGTCTCTTTCTCTTCCAGGATTGCTCAGGCCCAGGCAGATGAGGAGCTAACCCACACAGTCAAAATCTAACCAGGAATTTTCAGGTTCACCAGGTCTGCACTAAGACACACAAGAAAAAAGACATCAACAAATGATGAAAGTTGAAGACAGTCACAAACAATTTATCTTTTTCTGTGGCTTGTCTGTTTGTACATCCATTAATGGCCTTGTTTTACTGGTGGTTTTTATAAGAAGAAACATTTACCTCAGAAAACTCACTTCTTGAAAACACAGCACATATAAACTATTTGGGGCTTTCGATTTTTCAATGTTTGGAAAAATAAGAGTTGATGTCAAGGAAAAGATAAATGCCATTGAAAGAATCTGTGGAGGGATACCAGTGAAAAGGATAAGTGAGGATTGTGGAAAATCATCTCTATACAAGCAGTGAGAACACTGACAAAAATTGTCAGAGTCAACTTTTTCAGAACATTGGAAATTAAGCAAAGGCTTGCAGCAATACAAGGAAAGTTTATTCAAGGAAAAATGGCTCAGTCTCAGTAAGGGTAGCAATATTTGTGACATTTTAACTTCCTCTATCCCCATTTTCCCCTCCACAACTCAACAATAGCCTCGAAAACCAACAGCCCCCAAGTACAGTGAAAATCAGCATCCAGAAGACACTGGAGGGGTTAAGTGGGATTAGATCTGCTTCAAAGCCCCATTCCTAGAGAACTGTCATTATTTTATCTGTCTGGTGGTTCCTGGGAGGCTCCACTTGCAAGGATGTCTTTATTTGAACCGACTTGGAAAGTACCTACCTACCGTGGAGAGTCGTTTCCTAGAAGCATTGGTTGAAAACAATACAGCTGCCCAAAGTGGTAGATAGCAGATGGGCCAAACAACAAGATAATCAAAAATCTTAAAAAGAAAATCAGGGAAGTGAAATGTCCATAGGGAGCTTTGGAAAGCTTTGATATATTCCTGGTAATCTAGAAGATTACCTGCATGCCCAGGCCTATGCTCATGCTCAGGAAAGAACTAAGAAGGCCTACACTCTCACCTCTGATTGATATTGAGGTTCTGCCCAAGCAGGAAGTGAAGGCTAAGGTGGAGTTGGAAACTGTCTGGCTGAATTTTGAAGATGTTTCTCAAACATTCACACAGACCCCCTGACCAAACACTGTGACACCTATTGGTCCTAGACATTTGATAAATTTCTGTGTAATCATTACCTGACCACTAAGATAACTGAGCAGAGACATCAATAACTGCATATGAAAAAGAATGCAAATTTTACAGAATTAGTTCAGAAACAAACCAGCAACAACAAATCCTGGGGATGGGAATCTGATTTCCAAAGTTGCCATATTATATTTTTAAAAGTCTAGTTTTTAGAAATGTCTGTAAAAATTATGAAACATGCAAAGAAACAAGAATATATGGCCTATGCTCAGGGGGAAAAAGCAGCCAATAAAAACTATCCCTGGAAAGCCAGATCCTGTACTACTAGACAATGTCAGCTATTTTAAATATGTTCAAAGAACTAAAGAAAACTATGTCTAAACTAAAGGAAAGTATGATAAGAATGTCTCACCAGATAAAGAGATTAAAATTATTTTTAAGAAAACAAATAGAAATTCTGGAGTTGAAAAGTACAATAAAGGGGCCAAGATGGCTGATGAGAGGCAGCTGCAGTCTGTGGCATTCACAGAGAGGAATGAAAGGGATGAGTGAATACAGCACCTTTAACTGAAATATCCAGGTGCTCGCATTGGGACTGATCAGGGAAACAACTCAACCCATGGAGAATAAAGAAAAGTAGGGCGGGGTGACAGCCCACCTAGGAGCGATACAGAGTCAAGGGAGCCCCCACCTCCAGCCAAGGGAAGTGGTGAGTGAATGTGCAACGCTGGGAAACCATGCTTTTCCCACAGATCTTTGCAACCCACAGATTAGGGGATCCTTTTGCAAGCCCACACCATCAAAGCCTTAGGTTCAACACACAGAGCTGTATGGAGTCTTGACAGAGCACCTGCTCAGGCATACACAGAGACCCAGGAGCTTTGCATATTCTGGCCTCAGGATCTCTAATAAAGGTGTATGCAACTGAGGCAAATCAGGAGGTCTGTGCATACCCCAAGGAAGGGGGCTGAATCTAGGGGGCTGAGCAGCATCAGTCTGTGGGCCCCACTTTCACGGAACCTCACAAGAGAAAACCTGCTGGCTTGGAATTCCAGCAAGCCACCAGCAACAGGGTGGAGCCTGCCTGATACAAGATTGGACCCCTAGGGGGAAGGGCGGGTGCCATCTTTGCTGTTTGGTCTACTTGGCCATTCCAAACTGTGGGCTTTGGAGAGAACAGACAGTCCAGATGAGGAGGGGTCTCCCCAGCATAGCTCCTTTGCCAGAACCTGGCTGGAATGCTTCTTTAAGCAGGACCCTGATCTCTCCCAGGGATGGAGTGCCTGAGGAGGAAGGGTGGGCCACTACCTTGGTTACTTGGATGACTCAGTCATTCTAGCCTGCAGGCTTTGGACAGTCCAAGTCTACAGGGGCAGAGGCAGCTTCCCAGCACAACATGGCTGTTCTGTTGAGGCATGGCTTCTTCAAGCAGGACCCTGATCCACTTCTCCTAAGGCATTGGTCCTCCCAGCAGGGGCCTCGGTCATTCCTGCCCATGTTCTATGGCTGACGGAGTTCTAATTTCTCCCTGGGATGAAGCGTCTGGGGGGTGGGGCAGGCCAACACCTTGGCTGTTTGACATCTCAGCTGGTCCAGCCTGAGGGTATTACAGAACCCAAACCAACTGGGGGCTGAAGGGATCCCCAACACAGCACATCTGCTGTATCAAAAAGCAGCCAAACTGCTACTTTAAGCAGATCCCTGATGCCATTTCTCCTGACTGAGAGACGGGGATCTCCAGCCACTTCCTACAGGTACATTCGGGCTGACAACAGGTCACTATCCTCTGGGATGGAGGAGCTTCCAGGGGAAGGGGCAGGCTGCCATCTTTGCTTTTTTGCAGCCTTCACTGGTGATACCTCCAGGTAGGGGAAAAACCAAGGTGACTAGGGTCCGGAGCGGACCCCCAGAAAACTGCAGCAGCCTATGAAAGAGTGGCTAGATTGTTGAAAGGGAAACAAACAAACAAACAAACAACAAAAGCAAAAAGGCCCACGAAAACCCCATCAAAAGGTCAGCAACTCCAAAGATCAAAAGTAGATAAGCCCACAAAGATAAGAAAGAATCAACACCAAAATGCTGAAAACTCAAAAAGCCAGAGTGTCCCTTTTCCTCCAAATGAGTGCAGCACCTCAGCAAGGAGTCAGAACTGGGCTGAGGCTGGTATGGCTGAAATGACAGAAGTAGGCTTTAGAATGTAGATAAAAATGAACCTCACTGAGCTAAAGAAGCATGTTGTAACTCAATGCAAAGGAGCTAAGAATCATGATAAAACAATGCAGGAGCTGACCTGTTGCCAGCCTGAATGTGCCTGTAGGAAGTGGCAGGAGCCAAAATATCCAGTATATAGAGAAACATAACTGACCGGATGGAGTTGAAAAACACACTATAAAAACTTAACAATGCAATCACAAGTATTAATAGATAACAGACTAAGTGGAGGAAAGAATCTCAGAGCTTAAAGACTATCTTTCTGAAATAAGACAAGCAGACAAGAATAGATAAAAAAAAGAATGAAAGGAGAAAACCTCCGAGAAGTATGGATTATGTAAAGAGACCTAATCTACGACTGACTGGGGTACCTGAAAGAGGGAGAATGGAATCAACTTGAAAAGCATACTTCAGGATATCATCCAGGAGAACTTCCCCAACTGAGCAAGACAGGCCAAAATTCACGTTCAGGAAATGCAGAGAACCCCAGGAAAATTCTCCACAAGAAGATCATCCCTAAGACTCATAATCATCAAATTCTCCAAGGTTGAAATGAAATAAAAAATGTTAAGGGCAGCCAGAGAGAAGGGCCAGGTCACCTACAAAGGGAAGACCATCAGACTAACAGTAGACCTCTCAGCAGAAACCCTACAAGCCAGAAGAGATTGGGGGGTAATATTCAACATTCTTAACATAAAGAATTTCCAACACAGAATTTCATATGTAGCCAAACTAAGCTTCATAAGTGAAGGAGAAATAAGATATTTTTCAGACAAGCAAATGCTGTGGGAATTTGTTACCAACAGACCTGCCTTACAAGAGCTCCTGAAGAAAGCACTGAATATGGAAAGGAAAAACCGTTATCAGCCCCTACAAAAACACACTGAGGTACACAGACCAGTGACACTCTGAAGCAATTACATAAACAAGTCTGCAAAGCATTATGATGTCAGGATTAAAGCCACACATAACAATACTAGTCTTAAATGTAAGTGGACTAAATATCCTAATTAAAAGACACAGAATGCCAAGCAGGATGAAGAACCAAGATTCACTGGTATGCTATTTTCAAGAGACCCATACCACATGCAAAGACACATATAGGCTCAAAATAAAAGGATGGAGGAAAATTTACCAAGCAAATGGAAAACAGAAAAAAAGTAGGGATCGCAATTCTAGTTTCTAATAAAACAGACTTTAAAACAACAAAGATCAAAAAAGACAAAGAAGGGCATTACATATGGTAAACAGTTCAATTCAACAAGAAGAGCTAATAAATATACACATATATACATATACATATACATATACATATATATACATGTGTGTGTGTGGGGGTGTGTATATATATATCTCCAATAGAAGCACCCAGATTCATAAAGCAAGTTCTTAGAGATCTTCAAAGAGACTTAGACTCTCACAAAATAATAGTGGGAGAATTCAACAACCCATTGACAATACTAGACAGATCATCAGGAGAGAAAACTGACAAAGATATTCAGGAACTGAACTCAGCTCCAGATCAAGTGGACCTCATAGATATCTATAGAACTCTCCACCCAAAACCAACAGAATATGCATTCTCTTTATTGCCACATGGCACTTACTCTAAAATTGATCACATAATCAGAAGTAAAACACTCCTCAGCTAAGGCAAAAGTACTGAAATCATAACAAACAGTCTCTCAGATGACAGCACAATCAAATTAGAACTCAAGATTATGAAATTCACAGGCTGGGCATGGCGGCTCATGCCTGTAATCCCAGCACTTTGGGAGGCCAATGCGGGTGGATCAGCTGAGGCTGGGAGTTCAAGGCCAGCCTGTCCAACATGGAGAAATCCCGTCTCTACTAAAAATACAAAATTAGATGGGCGTGGTGGCACATGCCTGTAATTCCAGTTACTTAGAGAGGCTGAGGCAGGCAAAACACTTGAACCTGGGAGGCGGAGGTTGCAGTGAGCCAAGATTGCACCATTGCACTCCAGCCTGGGCAACAAGAGCGAAACTCCATCTCAAAAAAAAAAAAAGAAAGAAAAAA
Organism: Macaca fascicularis; assembly: GCF_037993035.2. Taxonomy (NCBI): domain Eukaryota; kingdom Metazoa; phylum Chordata; class Mammalia; order Primates; family Cercopithecidae; genus Macaca; species Macaca fascicularis. Next base: position 139,851,080 of record NC_088375.1, read on the forward strand.
AAAGAAATTCACTCAAAACTATACAACTACATGGAAATTGAACAACCTGCTCCTGAGGGACATTTGGGTAAATAATGAAATTAAGGCAGAAATTTTTTTGAAACTAATGAGAACAAAGATACAATGTACCAGCATCTTTGGGACACAGCTAAAGCAGCATTAAGAGGGAAATTTATAGCACTAAATGCCCACATCAAAAAGCTAGAAAGATCTCAAATTAACAACCTAATATCACAATTAAAAAGCTAGAGAACAAAGAGCAAACAAACCCCAAAGCTAGCAGAAGACAAGAAATAACCAATATCAGAGCTGAACTGAAGGAAATGGAGACAAAAAAACCCTTCAAAAAAAATCAGTGAATCCAGGAGCTGGTTTTTTGAAAAAATTAATAAAATAGACTACTAGCTAGACTAATAAAGAAGAAAAGAGAGAAGATTCAAATAAAAACAATCATAAATGATAAGGGGAATATTAGCAGTGACCCCACAGAAATACAAACAACCATCAGACAGTACTATAAAAACCTCTATGCACAGAAACTAGAAAATCAAGAAGAAATGGATAAATTCCTGGATACATACACCCTCCCAAGACTGAACCAGGAAGAAATTAAATCCCTAAATAGACCAATAATGAATTCCAAAATTGAAACAGTAATAAATAGCCTACCAACAAATGAAAGCCCAGGACCAGATGGATTCACAGCTGAATTCTACCAGAGGTACAAAGAAGAGCTCATACCATTCCTACTGAAACTATTCAAAAAAATTGAAAAGGAGGGACTCCTCCCTAACTCATGCTGAGGCCAGCATCATCCTGATACCAAAATGTAGCAGAGATACAACAACAAAAAAAGAAAACTTCCAACTAATATCCTTGAGGAATATCGATGCAAAAATCCTCAACAAAATACTGGCAAACTGAATCCAACAGCACATCAAAAAGCTTATCCACCACAATGAAGTAGGCTTCATGCCTGGGATGCAAGCCTGGTTCAACATACACAAATCAATAAATGTAACTCATCACATAAACAGAACTAAGACAAAAACCACATGATTATCTCCATAGATGCAGAAAAGACCTTCAATAAAATTCAACATCGCTTCATGTTAAAAACATATTAGGTATTGAAGGAACATACATCAAAATAAGAGCTATATATGACAAACCCACAGCCAATATCATGCTGAATGGACAAAAGCCAGAAGCAGTCCATTTGAAAACCAGCACAAGGTAAGTTTGCCCTCTCTCACCACTCCTATTCAACAAAGTATTGGAAGTTCTGGCCAGGGCAATTAAGTGAGAGAAAGAAATAAAGTGTATTCATATAGGAAGACAGGAAGTCTAGCTATCTTTGTTTGCAGATGGCATGATCTTATATCTAGAAAACACCTCATCTCAGCCCACAAGCTTCTTAAGCTGATAAGCAACTTCAGCAAAATCTCAGAATACAAAATCAATGTGCAAAAATTGCTAGCATTCCTATATGCCAAGAGTCAAATCACGAATGAACTCCCATTCACAATTGCCACAAAAAGAATAAAAAACCTAGGAATACAGCCAACAAGGGAAGTGAAGGACTTCTTCAAGGAGAACTATAAATCACTGCTCAAAGAAATCAGAGATGACACAAATAAATGGAAAAACATTCCATGCCCATGGATAGGAAGAATCAATATCGTGAAAATGAGCACACTGCCCAAAGCAATTTATAAATTCAATGCTATTCACATTAAACTACCATTTCACATTCCTCACAGAATTAGAAAAAACTATTTAAAAAACTTATATGGAAACAAAAATGAGCCCAAATAGCCAAGGCAATCCTAAGCAAAAGAACACAGCTGGAGGCATCACGTTACCTGACTTCAAACTATACTACAAGGCTACAGTAACCAAAGCAACAGATACCAGTACAAAAACAGATGCATAGACCAATGGAACAGAATAGAGAACACAGAAATAAGACTGCACACCTACAATCATCTGATCTTTGACAAGCCTGACAAAAACAAGCAATGGAGAAAGGAGTCCCTATTTAATAAATGGTGCTGGGAGAATTAGTTGGCTATTTGCAGAAAATTGAAATTGGATACCTCTCTTAGACCATATACAAAAATCCATGCAGGATAGACTGAAGACTTAAATATAAAACCCAAAACTATAAAAACCCTAGAAGAAAACCTAGGCAATACCATTCAGGACATAAGCACAGACAAAGATTTCATGATGAAGGCACCAAAAGCAATTGCAACAAAAGCAAAAATTGACAAACGGAATCTGTTTAAACTAAAAAGCTTCTGCACAGCAAAAGAAACTATCAACAGAATAAACAGGTAACATACAGAGTGGGAGAAAAATTCTGCAATCTGTCTATCTGGCAAAGGTCTCATATCCAGCATCTATAAAGAATTTAAACAAATTTACAAGAAAAAACCCCATTAAAAAGTGTGCAAAGGACATGAACACTTTTCAAAAGAAGGCATACATGCAGCCAACAAACATATGAAAAAAAGCTCAACATCATTGATCATTAGAGAAATGCAAATCAAAATCACAGTGAGATATCATCTCACACCAGTCAGAATGGATATTATTAAAAAGTCAAAAAGCAACAGATGCTGGCAACGTGTGGAGAAAAAGGAACATTTTTACACTGTTGGTGGGAGTGTAAATCAGTTCATTGTGGAAGACAGCGTGACAATTCCTCAAAGATCTAGAGCCAGAAATATCATTTGACCCAGCAATCTCATTACGGGGTATATATCTAAAGGACTGTAAATTGTCCTATTGTAAAGATACATGGACATGTATGTTCACTGCAGCACTATTCACAATAGCAAAGACATGGAATGCACCTAAATGGCCATCAATGATAGGCTGGATTAAAAAAAACATGGTACATATACACCATGGAAACTATGCAAACGTAAAAAGGAATGAGATCATGTCCTTTGCAGGAACATAGTTGGAGTTGAAGGCCATTATCCTGAGCAAACTAATGCAGGAACAGAAACCCAAATACGGTTCTCACTTTTAAGTGGGAGCTGAATGATGAGAAAACATGGACACATGGATGTGGAATAACACACATTGGGGCCTGTCAGAGGATGTGGGATGGGAGGCGGGAGAGGATCAGGAAGAATAGCAAATGAATGCTGAGCTTAATACTTGGGCAATGGGATGATCTGTGCAGCAAACCATCATGGCACACATGTACCTATGTAACAAACTTGCACATCTGCACCTGTACCCCTGAACTTAAAAGTCGGAAATTTTTTAAGAAGAAAAGTACAATAATTAAAATTTAAAAATCACTAGAGTAGTTCAACAACATATATGGTCAGGCAGAAGACAGAATTGGTGGACTGTAAGATAGGTCCATTGAGAGTATCCAGTCCGAGAAAAACAAAGAAACAAAAAAATAAAGAATATGAACAGAGCCTCAGAGACCTGTGAGACACCATCAAGCATCCCATAATATACATAATGAGGGTTTCAGAAGGAGAGGAGAAAAAGGAACAGAAAGAATATATGAAGAAATAATGGCTGAAAACTTCCCAAGTTTGACAAAAACTTTAATGTACACATCCCAGGAGCCAAAAACAAAACAAAAACAGGATAAATAGCTTGTTCTTTCAAGTAGGATAAGCTAAAAATGATTCACGCCTAGACAGATCATAATTAAATTGCTGGAAGCTGAGACAAAGACAGAATCTTGAAAGCAGCAAGAGATAAATGACTAATCATGTATAAGGGAGTCTCAATTAGATTAACAGCTGATTTCTTATGAGGAACCATGGGGGCCAAAAAGCAGTAGGATGCCATACTCAAAGTTCTGAAAGAAAGACTGCCAACCAAGAATTAAACATCCTTCAAAAGTGGAGAAATTAAGATATTCCCAGATTTTAAAAACTGAAAGAATTCGTCACTAGTGTCAGACCTCTGAGCCCAAGCCAAGCCACCATATCCCCTCTGACCTGCACATATACATCCAGATGGCCTGAAGTAACTAAAGAATCACAAAAGAAGTGAAAATGGCCTGTTCCTGACTTAACTGATGACATTACCTTGTGAAATTCCTTCTCCTGGCTCATCCTGGCTCAAAAACTCCCCCACTGAGAACCTTGTGACTCCTGCCCCTGCCCACCAAAGAACAACCCCCTTTGACTAATTTTTCTTTACCTACCCAAATAATATAAAACAGCCCCACCCCTATCTCCCTTCGTTGACTCTTTTTTCAGCCTGCACCCAGGTGAAATAAACAGCCTTGTTGCTCACACAGAGCCTGTTTGGTGGTCTCTTCACACAGACGCGAGTAAAATTTGGTGCTGTGACTTGGATCGGGGGACCTCCCTTGGGAGATCAATCCCCTGTCCTTCTGCTCTTTGCTCCATGAGAAAGATCCACCTATGATGTCTGGTCCTCAGACTAACCAGCCCAAGGAACATCTCACCAATTTTAAATCAGGTAAGAGGCATCTTTTTACTCTCTTCTCCAACCTCTCTCACTATCCCTCAACCTTTCTCCCTTCAGTCTTGGCACCACACTTCAATCTCTCCCTTCTCTTAATTTCAGTTCCTTTCCATTTCTGGTAGAGACAGAGGAGACGCGTTTTATCTGTAGACCCAAAACTCTGGCGCCGGTTGTGGACTCAGGAAGCCAGTCTTCCCTTGTTGTTTAATCACACGGGGACGCCTGCCTGATTATTCGCCCACATTTCATTGGTGTATGATCACCACAGGGATGCCTGCCTTGGTCATTCATCCACATTCCCTTGGTGGCAAGTTAATTGAAGGGATGCCTGCTTTGGCTGCTCACCCACATTGCAGCCCAGGGCTGCTCATCCCACCCCTTCTCTCCATATCTCTACCCCTTCTCCACTTTCCTGGGGGGCAAGCACCTCCCACCCCTTCTCCACTTTCCTGGGGGGCAAGCACCTCCCACCTCTTCTCCACTTTCCTGGGGGGAAAGCACCCCCCACCGCTTCTCTCCGTGTCTCTATCCTTCTCTTTAAACTTGCCTCCTTCATTATGGGCAACCTTCCACCCTCCATTTCTCCTTCTCCCTTAGCCTGTGTTCTCAAGAACTTAAAACCTCTTTGACTCTTGCCTGACCTAAAATCTAAGCATCTTATTTTTTCTGCAATACCGCTTGGCCCCAATACAAACTCAACAGTAGTTTCAAGTAGCCAGAGAACGGCACTTTCGATTTTTCCATCCTACAAGATCTAGATAATTCTTGTTGTAAAATGGGTAAACGGTCTGAGGTTCCTGACATCAGGCATTCTTTTACACATTGTTCCCTCCCTAGTCTCTGTTCCCAATGCAACTTGTCCCAAATCTTCCTTCTTTCCCTCCTGTCTGTCCCCTCAGTCCCAACCCCAAATGTTGCTGAGTCTTTCTGATCTTCCTTTTCTACAGACACATCTGACCTCTCTCCTCCTCCCCAGGCTGCTTTTCGCCAGGCCAAGCCAGGTCCCAATTTTTCCTTAGCCTCCGCTCCCCCACCCTATAATCCTTTTATAACCTCCTCTCCTCGTGCGGGGTCCAGCTTATAGTTTTGTTCCGCAACTAGCCCTCCCTGACCTGCCCAGCAATTTACTCTTAAAAAGGTGGCTGGAGCTGGCTGGGCGCAGTGGGTCACATCTGTAATCCCAGCACTTTGGAAGGCCAAGGCGAGCAGATCACGAGGTCAGGAGATCGAGACCATCCTGACTAACATGGCGAAACTCCGTCTCTACTAAAAAGACAAAAACAGCCAGGCGTGGTGGCAGGCGCCTGTAGTCCCAGCTACTCAGGAGGCTGAGGCAGAAGAATGGTGTGAACCCAGGAGGTGGAGCTTGCAGTGAGCCGAGATCGTACCACTGCACTTCAGCCAGAATGGCAGAGCGAGACTCGGTCTCAAAAAAAAAAAAATGGTGGCTGGAGCTGAAGGCATAGTCAAGGTTAATGCTTTTTTTTCTTTATCCGACCTCTCCCAAATCAGATAGCGTTTAGGCTCTTTTTCATCAAATATAAAAGCCCAGCCCAGTCCATGGCCCATTTGGCAACAACCCTTAGATGCTTTACCGCCCTAGACCCAGAAGGACCAGAAGGCTGTCTTATTCTCAACATGCATTTTATTACCCAACCCACTCCTGACATTAGAAAAAGCTCCAAAAATTAGATTCCAGCCCTCAAACCCCACAACAGGACTTAATTAACCTCGCCTTCAAGGTGTACAATAATAAAGTAGAGGCAGCTGAGTAGCAACGTATTTCTGAGTTGCAATTCCTTGCCTCCACTGTGAGACAAACCCCAGCCACATCTCCAGCACACAAGAACTCCAAACGCCTGAACCGCAGTTACCAGAGGTTCCTCCAGAACCTCCTCCCCTAGAAGTTTCTACAAGTGCTGGAACTCTGGTCACTGGGCCAAGGAATGTCCACAGCCTGGGATTCCTCCTAAGCCATGTCCCATTTGTGCGGGACCCCACTGAAAATCGGACTGTTCAACTCACCTGGCAGCCACTCCCAGAGCCCTTGGAACTCTGACCCAAGGCTCTCTGACTGACTCTTTCCCAGATCTTCTCGGCTTTGCAGCTGAAGACTGACGCTGCCCAATCGCCTCGGAAGCCAACAGGACCATCACAGATGCTTTGGGTAACTTTTACAGTGGAGGGTAAGTCCGTCCCCTTCTTAATCAATATGGAGGCTACCAACTTCACATTACCTTCTTTTCAAGGGCCTGTTTCCCTTGCCCCCATAACTGTTGTGGGTATTGATGGCCAGGTTTCTAAACCTCTTAAAACTCCCCAACTCTGGTGCCAACTTAGACAACATTCTTTTATGTACTCCTTTTTATTTATCCCCACCTGCCCAGTTCCCTGATTCAGCCAAGACCTTTTAACCAAATTATCTGCTTCCCTGATTATTCCTGAACTACAGCCACAGCTCATTGTGACCCTTCTTCCTAACCCAAAGCCTCCTTCGCATCCTCCTCTTGTATCCCCCAACCTTAACCCACAAGTATAGGGCACCTCTACTCCTCCTTGGCAACAGGTGATGCACCCCTTACCATCCCATTAAAACCTAATCACCCTTACCCTGTTCAATGCCAATATCCCATCCCACAGCACGCTTTAAAAGGATTAAAGCCTGTTATCACTCACCTGTTACAGCATGGCCTTTTAAAGCCTATAAACTCTCCTATAAACTGTAGAGTGAGTTGAGCACAGTTTGTGATTTTTAGGGCCTCTAAAAGTATTAAAGCAGTGGCAGCCACTGCACGTAGACATGAGGGCTAGGCTAAAACAGTAAGGTCAAGTTGTTTGGACAGAAAGGCTACAGGACGCAGTCCTGGCTCTTGTGTAAGAATTCTGACCACACTAACCATGCCTAGGAAGGAAAGGAGTTGTTGTTTTGTAGAAGGGATTGGGGTTTGGGAGATTAGCCAGACACAATCAGCAGGGAGAGCACGTGTGTTTTTATGAGAATTATGCTGAGATAGGTAACAGATGAGGAAGAAATTTGGGCTTGACTGAATGGGGGCTCTCTGTGAAGCCTTGCAGCAGTATATATATATATATCCTCAATACCTCCCTCCACAACCCATTATTCTGTTCTAGATCTCAAACATGCTTTCTTTACTATTCCTTTGCACCCTTCATCCCAGCCTCTCTTCACTTTCACCTGGACTGACCCTGACACCCATCAGGCTCAGCAAATTACCTGGGCTGAACTGCTGCAAGGCTTCACAGACAGCCCCCATTACTTCAGTCAAGCCTAAATTTCTTCCTCATCTGTTACCTATCTCGGCATAATTCTCATAAAAACACACGTGCTCTCGCTGCTGATTGTGTCTGGCTAATCTCCCAAACCCCAATCCCTTCTACAAAACAACTCCTTTCCTTCCTAGGCATGGTTAGTGGGGTCAGAATTCTTACACAAGAGCCAGGACTGTGTCCTGTAGCCTTTCTGTCCAAACAACTTGACCTTACTGTTTTAGCCTAGGTCTCATGTCTGCGTGCAGTGGCTGCTGCTGCTTTAATACTTTTAGAGGCCCTAAAAATCACAAACTGTGCTCAACTCACTCTCTACAGTTCTCATAACTTCCAAAATCTATTTTCTTCCTCCCACTTGACACATATACTTTCTGTTCCCCAGCTCCTTCAGCTATACTCACTCTTTGTTGAGTCTCCCACAATTACCATTGTTCCTGGCCCAGACTTCAATCCTGCCTCCCACATTTTTCCTGATACCACACCTGACCCCCATGACTGTATCTCTCTGATCCATCTGACATTCACTCCATTTCCCCATATTCTTTCCTGTTCCTCACCCTTAACATACTTGGTTTATTGATGGCAGTTCCACCAGGCCTAATCGCCACTCACCAGCAAAGGCAGGCTACGCTATAGTATCTTCCACATCTATCATTGAGGCTACCACTCTGCCTCCCTCCACTACCTCTCAGCAAGCTCAACTCATTGCCTTAACTTGGGCCCTCACTCTTGCAAAGGTACTATACATCAATATTTATACTGACTCTAGATACACCTTCCATATCCTGCACCACCATGCTGTTATATGGGCTGAAAGAGGTTTCCTCACTACGTAAGGGTCCTCCATCATTAATGCCTCTTTAATGAAAACGCTTCTCAAAGCCGCTTTACTTCCAAAGGAAGCTGGAGTCATTCACTGCAAAGGCCATCAAAAGGCATCAGATCCATCACTCAGGACAGGACGCTTATGCTCTTAAGGTAGCTAAAAAAGCAGCCATCAAAAGGCATCAGATCCCACTGCTCAGGACAATGTTTATGCTAATAAGGTAGCTAAAAGAGCAGCTAGCGTCAAAACTTCTATCCCTCAAGGCACGTTTTCTCCTTCTCATCTGGCCACTCCCACCTACTCCCCCACTAAAACTTCCACCTATCAATCTCTTCCCACCCAACACACATGGTTCTTAGACCAAGGAAAATACCTCCTTCCAGCCTCACAGGACCATTCTATTCTGTCATCATTTCATAACCTCTTCCTTGTGGGTTACAAGCCGCTAGCCTGGGTCTTAGAACCTCTCATTTCCTTTCCATTGTGGAAATCTATCCTCAAGGAAATCACTTCTTAGTATTCCAGCTGCTATACTATTACTCCTCAGGAATTTCTCAGGCCCCCCTCCCTTTCCTACACGTCAAGCTCGGGATTTGCCCCCACCCAGGACTGGCAAATTGGCTTTACTCACATGCCTTGGGTCAGGAAACTAAAATACCTCTTGGTCTAGGTAGACACTTTCACTGGATGGATAGAGGTCTTTCCCACAGGGTCTGAGAAGGCCACAGTAGTCATTTCTTCCCTTCTGTCAGACATAATTCCTTGGTTTGGCCTTCCCACCTCTATACAGTCCAATAATGGACCAGCTTCTATTAGTCAAATCACCCAAACAGTTTCTCAGGCTCTTGGTATTCAGTGAACTAATGGTCTTTTTAAAAAACACCTCACCAAGCTCAGCCACCAACTTAAAAAGGACTGGACAATACTTTTACCACTTTCCCTTCTCAGAATTCGAACCTGTCCTCGGAATGCTACAGGTTACAGCCCATTTGAGCTCCTGTGTGGACACTCCTCTTTATTAGGCCCCAGTCTCATTCCAGACACTGGCCCAACTTGAACTGCACCCCAAAAACTTGGATAGGGCCCAAAAACTCACCAACCAAGCAAGTAATTAAGCTGAACCCCCTTGGGCACTCTCTAACTGGATGTCCTGGGTCCTCCCAATTCTTAGTCCTTTAATACCTGTTTTTCTCCTTCTTTTAATTCGGACCTTGTGTCTTCTGTTTAGTTTCTCAATTCATCCAAAACCATATCCAGGCCATCATCAATCATTCTATATGACAAATGCTCCTTCTAACAACCCCACAATATCACCCCTTACCACAAATCCTCTTTCACCTTGACATCTCCCACTCTAGGTTCCCATGCCGCCCCTAATCCCATTCAAAGAAGCCCTGAGAAACATCACCCATTATCTCTCCATGCCACCCCCCCAAAATTTTTGCCACCCCAGCACTTTACCACTATTTTATTTTATTTTTCTTATTAATATAAGAAGACAGGAATGTCAGGCCTCTGAGCCCACGCTAAGCCATCATATCCCCTGTGACTTGCACATATACATCCAGATGGCCTGAAGTAACTGAAGATCCACAAAAGAAGTGAAAATGACCTGTTCCTGCCTTAACTGATGACATTACCTTGTGAAATTCCTTCTCCTGGCTCATCCTGGCTCAAAAGCCCCCCCACTGAGCACCTTGTGACCCCCACCCCTGCCCACCAAAGAACAACCCCCTTTGACTAATTTTCCTTTACCTACCCAAATCCTATAAAACAGCCCCACCCCTATCTCCCTTTGCTGACTCTCTTTTTGGACTCAACCCACCTGCACCCAGGTGAAATAAACAGCCTTGTTGCTCACACAAAGCCTGTTTGGTGGTCTCTTCACATGGACGCGAGTGAAAACTAGCAAATATGTCATACAGAAAATAAATCCTGAATGAAGTCCTTCAGACTGAAACGGAAGGACGCTGGACAGTAACTCAAATCTACATAAATAGAGTGCACTGGTAAAGATAAGCACATAGTGAATATGAAAGATAGTATTTTATGGTTGTAACTCCTTTTTCTCCTATCTGATTTAAAAGACAACTGCAAAAAACAATAATTAAAATCTATGTGATGGGCATACAATATATAAGATGTAATTTGCATGGCAATAACAGCACAAAAGAGAATGAGGGAATGACACTCCAGAGAAGCAAAGCTTTTATGTACTATTGAAATCAGGGCATTATTAATCCAAACTAGATTGTTACAAGTTAAGATGCTAATTGTATTCCCCAAGGAAACCCTAAAGGAAGTAGTTTAAAAGAATCTGTGGTACAGATGGCTTAGTTAAATCTAGCAAAGCCTCACTAGTAAAACCAATATGCATTAGTAAAACATCCGAAGAAGGAAAATTACTCACTGAGGATGTAATTTTTATTAATTTCCCAACATACAGTAATTGGAAGGGCAAATAAGGTATTATTTTATTTACTTTAGATTAATTGAGAGCCTGCTATGTTTCAGACACTGATGCTGCAAAATAGAGGCTTAGCTGAATCTGTCCTAAGGAAGAGCTTTTCTCATGGACCTATAATTCCTACCAAGCTCCCTATTTCTGTTACTTTAATTTCCTAATGACCCGAGGTCTCCCTTGAGAGTTTCTCTTATTAACCATATTTATGTCTAATCTAATTTGTGTATTATTTAGTTCAACAAATATGTGTTGAGCTTCTGTTATATCCCATTCATTGAAAATAGAGTGGTAAACAAGATAGAATGAGTTTTTGCCCTCCTGGCTTCAGGGAGCTTACATGTAATGTATAATATAATGCAGTGTAAACAATGTAATGGCAGGAGGTGAATGTGCCAGGAAGAAAAGCAAAATCAGGGCATGGGTGGGGGAGGACACTTTTAACATAAGGTGGTCAGGAAAAAACTTTTTAATAAGGTGACACATGAGCAGAGATTTAAATAAATGCAAAGATCTGGGGAAAAAGGGTCCAGGAAGAAGGAACAACTATAAAAGCTGAGAAGGACAGGGCTAGGCCTGCCTTAGGATTCATAAGAAGGCCAGTGTGAGTGCAGTTTCTTCTTTCAACTTACGTCTTGAATTCAGCCTGCCTCTTCATGCTTCCTACCGCAACTCATATCCTTACTTGTATCACTCACATCTAAGTTACTACAGGTATCTTCTAAATGTTTCTCTTACCCCAGTTCTGTGTCTCCCCATTCATTGGCTGTCTCCCCATTCAATCCTGGCAAACCTCATTGCCAGGATGATTTTTCCAAAGCAATTCTATCATATCATTTTGCAATCGAGAAGTTCCAATGACTCCCTATTGCTGTGAGCCCCTTGGTAACTCTATAGGCATCTCCGTTTCCTACCATGTCTCAGTCACATTTCTAGGCACCATGCATAAGCCCCTAATGCACAAAGACCAGGTCTCTGCTCTCACAGAGCTTATGATCTTGAGGGATAAGACAGACAATAAACAAGTAAACAGGTAAATATCTAGATAATTGCAGATAATGGTAAGTGCCAAGAAGAAACCAGATAGATAAATAGTGATGGAGGAGGTAACCTGAAGTGTTATGAGGTGATCTGGAAAATCTGGGGCCAAAATATGTTTTAGGAGCGGGAACAGCAGGTGCCAAGGCCCTAAAGTGGAATTCATATCATTTGGCAAGTCTTCCTCAGCATATCAGGGAAGCAAGCTGCCTCTCTTCTGAGTGACAAAATCACGGTGTCCATGCTTCTATTCGAGTGATTATAAAAATTGTCAAGTTTGTCTCTCTCTGATAGACTGAGTTTGCTGACTATAGAACCCTATTTAATTCATGTCATCTGGAGTCACTGATAAAATTTTGTGGAACTGAATTGAAGCTTGGTGTCCTAATCTGGCAGGTAGAGTCATTCATTAATTGACCTCTAATCTAACATTAGCTCACACTCCTGGATCTAGTTAAGCCAATATCCTCACTGCTCTCGTCCTCTCTGGGTAAAACTTGGCAAAGTTTACAAACTTTAATAAATCAGTATTACATGAATGTAAAATTCTAGAACACAAATTATTATTTGCCCAGTTAAAATAACTGACCTTTCAAGAATTAACCTATTTTAACTCCTAGATTGCACTAGTCAACTGCCTCTTTCAAAATAATTTAGACTTTGAAACTGATATTGACAACAGTGATATCAACTTCACTGTTGATAATGGTGATACTTTATCTTGAGTTAGCCGTTTTTGTTTAAGGAGGTTTGTTGAAAGACTGTCACTAAATCATTCATTCAATTAATATTTTAAGGTACTTCATGGGCCAAGTATAGAACCTGTTCCTGAGTATATAAGGGTGAATAAAATAAAAATGTTCTGTTGCCTCTGTGGAGTTTCTAATCTTGTCAGGAACACAGGTAAGAAACCAGAAAACAAATGAATAGTTATAGCTTACAATACATGCTATTAAAGACAAACGGTGTACAGGACAGAAAATAACAGGGAAGACCTTTGTCTAGGATGGTGAGGGAAAGCCTCTCTGAAGAAGTGACATTTAAGCCTAGACTCTGCCATGCAAAAAAAAAAAAAAAAAAAAGTCACACAGCCTTTAATAAATACTAAATAATTTGCGTAATTCTGACAGATAGTTCACAACGACCATTATACTTTTCTATGTTCATATAAACAAGACTTTTTAGCTTTATCTTACAACTAATCAGAATTCATGATACTTATAGTACATTATATTTAGAATACTTACCAAGGAGATGCTCTGTTCTTTATCCTCCTGGAGCATGTTCTTTGTTATTCGTTCAAGCTGGGTTGAATGACAGCATTTATAGTTGTGTCTCCTAATGACATTGATCTCACCGAGTGGTTCCAAGTATGCAGGCTTCTGTGAGCTCATATTGGTCCAGTCCCACAGCCACATATCATAAACCCTTTAGATTAGGCAGATTATTCTGGTTAGAATGTGGTATCTGTGGAATATCTGGGAGATATTGGGATTAGAGTCTGGTGACAGCACCAGTTGCATTCCACCCCTGACCAGCACCTTCACAGCTTTGTGCTGCAGATCTTATAAGGAATTACAGGGACGTGGAGGTTCATCAGGGCAAGTCCTTCACAACCTCACAGAGGTAATACAGGAGGGCACCTAGCGATTGTATTAATTGGTTCATTCTGAAGTGGCTCCACTGATCTCAGAAGCAGGTCAAAGGTAACTTAGAAGCATGAAAGGCATGCAGCCACTGCTGACCTCAGAGGGCTCTGCTGAGAGCAGATGTTTACTTAACAACTCCTCAAGGCTGTGAGCACCCAACCTGGACAGGGAAATTCGTGTGAATTCCAATGCCCAAACACAAATGCCAGGGATCCTCCCTGAGTTTCTGAAGGGAATGTGTGCATACTATTAAAGAGAAGGACAACCAGAGAGTCACGAGGTTGGACTTCTTTAACAGAGATTATTGATCTAGTCTTAAGCAACTCAAGGTGTTGTAAGCAGGAGCCATGAGCAAAGCAACACATGTAGGATTGTTAGAACAGGGTCCCCCACCCCTGGACCATGAACTGATTCCAGTCCATGGCCTGTTAGGAACTGGGCTACACAGCAGGAGGAGAGTGGTGGGTGAGCGAGCAAAGCTTCTGTGTTTACAGCCACTTCCCATCACTTGCATTACTGCATGAGCGCCGCCTCCTGTCAGATCAGTTGCCACATTAGATTCTCATGGAGCGCGAACCTTGTTGTGAACTGTGCATGCACAGGATCTAGGTTGTCCACTCCTTATGAGAATCTAACGCCTGATGATCTGTCACTGTCTCCCATCACCCCCAGATGGGACTGGGGTACCACTGATGCTACATTATGGTGAGTTGTATAATTATTTCATTATATATTACAATGTAATAATAATAGAAATAAAGTGCACAATAAACCCAATGAACTTGAATCATCCTGAAAACATCGCCCCACCAACCCCAGTCTGTGGAAAAGTTGTCTTACATGAAACCAGTCCCTGGTGCCAAAAAGGTTGGGAACTGCTGTGTGAGATGACTATCGATTTACAATTCATCAAATAAAAGAAAGCATGTCTAATCTAGCCTGCAAAAGGTGAGATAATGGCTGCACTAATAAGAAGTGCAATAAGGGGGGTCAGGAAGCAAGACACCAAGCAGGGCTGAATGACCTGGATGAATGCATATAGCCATTGCGTTTCTGCTCAGGGGAGTATTTACCACTGGGGAAACAGTTGCTTGGCTTGAGAACTAAGCTCAAATAAGGATCTTAGACATAAATCTATTATTGTTGTGGGAACCCATAATGCCCAGAAGCATCTCTCACCAAAATTGGATTCATTCCTTTATTCTTTCACTTACCAATATTTGTTGAGCACCTACTGTGTTCTAGATACTATTGCTGGGTCCCCAGTGCCTCCAAATGAAACAGAGGAAGTCCCTCCTTTCATGGAGCTCACCTTCTGTGGTGTGGGGCTGAGGGAGGTAGAAAATAAACTAGCTAACCAGCAAGTGCTATGAAAAGCAATAAAACAGGTAAGAAGACGGTGAAACTGTAGGGTCATGAGAAGGGGCCTTAAGAGAAGCACTCTTTGAGGGCTATTTCATATAGAGTGCTCCAGGGACGCCTCTCTGAGAAGTGACATTGTGCAGGAAGTCCAAGGTAAACCATGGGAAGATGCTGGGGAAAGAGCTCTAGCACAAGGGGAGAAACGAATGGGGCAGGAGTGTGCTTGGCACAGTCAAGGAGCAGCAACAGCACCATGTGGCTGAGATGAGTAAGTGGAGCAAATGAGGGAGAGAATTGTAGGAAATGAGACCAACGCTGTAGGCAGGGATCAGACTGTGGAGCCTTGTAAGCCACGGTAATGACTGGGATGTAAAGCCACGGAAAAGTTTTGAGCAGAGAAGTGATGGTATCTAACTTCAACTTTATAGGGATCATCCTAATTGTGTATACAAAACACAGTGGAAGCAGGAATAGCCCAGAAGGAGACTAGGGTGGCAGATTATTAGCACATTAACATGAACTTTGCCATCCATACTGAGAACCTCAGGTCAAGTTGCGTTAATGATGAGTTCCTTGCATTAGAATTCAAAACTGCAGAAAATCCATGGTATAGAAAAGTCTTAGGACTACACTCCTTTCTAATATAGTAGCCACCCCCTTGCTACCTGTGGCTACTGAGAACTTGAAGCACAGCTAGTTCTAATTGAGATGCTCCTTAAAAATGATACACTGGGCCAGGCGTGGTGGCTCACGTCTGTAACCCCAGCACTTTGGGAGGCCGAGGCGGGTGGATCATGAGGTCAGGAGATTGAGACCGTCCCGGCTAACACAGTGAAACCCCGTCTCTATTGAAAATACAAAAACAAAATTAGTCGGGTGTGGTGGCGGGCACCTGTAGTCCCAGCTACTCGGGAGGCTGAGGCAGGAGAATGGCATGAACCCGGGAGGTGGAGCTTGCAGTGAGCCGAGATCACGCCACTGCACTCCAGCCTGGGGGACAGAGCAAGACTCCATTTCAAAAAAGAAAAAACAAAAAAAGATACATTGAGTTTTGACTTAGTATCCCCCCCCCCACAAAAAAAAACCAGAATGCAAAATAGCTCATTAATAATTTTTATACTGATTACATGTTGAAATGATAATGCTTGGGATATACTGGGATCAGTAAAACAAGCTCAAAACTCGTTTTACCTGTTTCTATTTTTAAAAACATGGCTACTAAAAACTTTAAGTCACATATGTGGCTCACATATTTCTGTTGGATAGCACTGGTATTACAAACTGAGTTAAACAAAGAAATCCTTTGTTATTTCAAGACTTACTGAAAAATTTTCTAAAACACATTGCTCATGTCTGGGTTTTAATAAACAAAGTGGTACAAAGCATAGCTAATGTAATTGAGTTTCCTTTTATTAATGTGCTGGAAGTGTGAATGATTCTGCATCACCAAAGCTTTGCTCTAAACATTTCTCAGTGGCCCCGTTGTCTTGAAGATAGTAACAGTGGCTTTTCCATGCTGATCCTGTCCTCGAAGGAGCCCCTGACCTGGGATCTTCTGCCCCACATGTTCAGAGCATGGGCTTTGTAAGTTTCCTGGCTGAAATCTTAGAGACACATTTCTCGAGAGTTAACATGAGAACAATGGCTTTCCATAAAGACAGGCTTGCCTGTGTCATTCTGTCTGGCCTCTATCTAATTCAGCTTTTCGCCTCCCAAAGGTATCTATGTCATGGGTTGGGCCCCAAACCCAGGCAGGGCAATCAAAGCTACTGAGTGGAGAGCACAAGAGGCCAAGAGACTCTAAAGGTCAATGACCTCACACAAGAGCAGCTGTGGTGTTTGGAATGGCCTGAGGGGCCCTCACAGAGATGCAGAGTAAATCTATCTTAGGTGGCATCTCTCTCAATCCCGTAGTGACTTTCCCACTTCTCCTTACCCACAATAAGCAAGCTGTAGAGGGACAAGTTGAATGGTTCAAGTTCATTAAAGATGGTCATACACATTCCAAAGGCAATT
Source organism: Macaca fascicularis (assembly GCF_037993035.2). NCBI lineage: Eukaryota > Metazoa > Chordata > Mammalia > Primates > Cercopithecidae > Macaca > Macaca fascicularis. The sequence goes on from NC_088375.1 coordinate 139,868,199, forward strand.
CACTAATTTCACTAATTTAGAGGAGGAAACAAATTGCTAGAGATCGGAGCGTTTGGATCAAAAAACAACTTTACTCATCTCTCTGTGGGAGAGGCTGCTTAGGAGAGCAAATCCATTCACATAAGGAGACTGCTTGACAGGCAAAGGCGGTGGATGGGGAAGATAGAATGGTATTCCAAACATTTCTCTTTTTTTCTTTAAAATATTTTTATTGAAACATAATTGGCATATTTAAAGTGGACATTTAAAGGCATAATTATTTATTTTTAATTTTTTTATTATACTTTAAGTTCTAGGGTACATGTGCACAATGTGCAGGTTTGTTACAAAGGTATACATGTGCCATGTTGGTTTGCTGTACCCATCAACTCATCATTTACATTAAGTATTTCTCCTAATGCTATCCCTTCCCTAGCTCCCTCCCCCAATAGGCCCCAGTGTGTGATGTTCCCCACCCTGTGTCCAAGTGTTCTCATTGTGCACCCACCTATAAGTGAGAACATGCAGTGTTTGGTTTTCTATCCCTGTGATAGTTTGCTTAGAATGATTGTTTCCAGCTTCATCCATGTCCCTGCAAAGGACATGAACTCATCCTTTTTTATGGCAGCATAGTATTCCATGGTGTATATGTGCAACATTTTTTAAATATATTTTTATAATTTCAACTTTTATTTTAGATTCAGGGGATACATGTGCAGGTTTTTTTTACATGAGTATATTGTGTGACACAGGTCTGGAGTACAAATGATCCCATCACACAGGTAGTAAGCATAGTACCCAATAGGTAGTTTTTCAACCCTTATCCACTCCCTCTCTCCTGGCTCTAATATTCCCCACAGTCTGTGATTCCCATCTTTATGTTCATGTCTACCCAATGTTTAGCTCCCATTTATAAATGAGAACATGCAGTATTTGGTTTTCTGTTCCTGCATTTGTTCAACTGGGATAATGGCCTCCGGCTGCATCTATGCTGTTGCGAAGGAAACAATTTTATTCTCCTTTATGGCTGTGTAGTATTTCATGGTGTATATGTACCTCATTTTCTTTATCCAATCCACTATTGATGAACACCTAGGTTGATTCCATGTATCTGCTATTGTGAATAGTGCTTCGATGAACATATGAGTGCATGTGTCTTTTTGATATAACGATTTATTTTCCTTTGAGTATATACTCATTCATGGGCTTACTGGACTTAATAGTAGTTCTAAGTCCTTTGAGAAATCTCCATACTGCTTTCCACAGTAGCTGAACTAATTTACATTCCCACCAACAGTGTATAAGCATTCCCTTTTCTTCACGGCCTTGCTGCCCTTGTTATTTTTTTTTGACTTTTTAGTAGCCATTTTGACTGGTGTGAGGTGATACCTCATTGTGATTTTGATTTTCATGTCTTTGATGGTCAGTGATGTTAAGCATTTTTTCATGTTTGTCGGCTACTTCTATGTCTTCAAAAAGCGCTTTAAAATGCATTGTTGGTCCTTTCAGTAATTCGACCACCAGCAACTTCTTAATGGCTGTAGCCACCAAAACCCCTTAACATCTCATGATTTTTCTTTTTTTCTTTTTTTTTTTTTTTTTTATTATACTTTAAGTTCTAGGGTACATGTGCACAACATGCAGGTTTATAACATAGGTATACATGTGTCATGTTGGTTTGCTGCATCCATTAACCCGTCATTTACATTAGATATTTCTCCTAATGCTATTCCTCCTCCAGCCCCCACCCTACGACAGGCCCCAGTATGTGATGTTCCCCGCCCTGTGCCCAAGTGTTCTCGTTGTTCAATTCCCATCTATGAGTGACAACATGTGGTGTTTGGTTTTCTGTCCTTGCGATAATTTGCTCAGAATGATGGTTTTCAGCTTTATCCATGTCCCTACAAAGGACATGAACTCATCTTTTATATGGCTGCATAGTATCCCATGGTGTAGATGTGTCACATTTTCTTAATCCAGTCTATCATTGATGGACATTTGGGTTGATTCCAAGTCTTTGCTATTGTGAATAGTGCCACAATAAACATATGTGTGCATGTGTCTTTATGGTAGCATGAGTTATAATCCTTTGGGTATATACCCAGTAATGGGATGGCTGGGTCAAATGGTATTTCTAGTTCCAGATCCTTGAGGAATGACCACACTGTCTTCCACAATGGTTGAACTAATTTACACTCCCACCAAAATGTAAAAGTGATCCTATTTCTCCACATCCCCTCCAGCATCTGTTGTTTCCTGACTTTTTAATGATCGCCATTCTAACTGGTATGAGATGGCATCTCATTGTGGTTTTGATTTGCATTTCTCTGATGACCAGTGATGATGAGCATTTTTTCATGTGTCTGTTGGCTGCATAAATGTCTTCTTTAAAGAAGTGTCTGTTCATATGCTTTGCCCACTTTTTGATGGGGTTGTTTTTTTCTTGTAAATTTGTTTAAGTTCTTTGTAGATTCTGGATATTAGTCCTTTGTCAGATGGGTAGATTGCAAAAATTTTCTCCCATTCTGTAGGTTGTCTGTTCAATCCGATGGTAGTTTCTTTTGCTGTGCAGAAACTCTTTAGTTTAATTAGATCCCATTTCTCAATTTTGGCTTTTGTTGCCATTGCTTTTGGTGTTTTAGTCATGTAGTCTTTTCCTATGCCTATGTCCTGAATGGTATTGCCTAGGTTTTCTTCTAGGGTTTTTATGGTTTTAGGTCTAATGTTTAAGTCTTTAATCCATCTTGAATTAATTTTTGTATAAGGCATAAGGAAGGGATCCAGTTTCAGCTTTCTACATATGCAGTTTTCCCAGCACCATTTATTAAATAGGGAATCATTTCCCCATTTCTTGTCTTTGTCAGGTTTGTCAAAGATCAGATGGTTGTAGATGTGTGGTATTATTTCTGAAGCCTCTGTTCTGTTCTATTGGTCTATATATCTATTTTGGTACCAGTACCATGCTGTTTTGGTTACTGTAGCCTTGTGGTGCAGTTTGAAGTCAGGTAGCGTGATGCCTCCAGCTTTGTTCTTTTGGCTTAGGATTGTCTTGGCAATGAGGGCTCTTTTTTGGTTCCATATGAACTTTAAAGTAGTTTTTTCCAATTCTGTGAAGAAAGTCATTGGTAGCTTGATGGGGATGGCACTGAATCTATAAATTACCTTAGGCAGTATGGCCATTTTCACAATATTGATTCTTCCTATCCATGAGCATGGAATGTTCTTCCATTTGTTTGTGTCCTCTTTTATTTCCTTGAGCAGTGGTTTGTAGTTCTCCTTAAAGAGGTCCTTCACATCCCTTGTAAGTTGGATTCCCAAGTATTTTATTCTCTTTGTAGCAATTGTGAATGGGAGTTCACTCATGATTTGGCTCTCTGTTTATCTGTTATTGGTGTATAGGAATGCTTGTGATTTTGCATATTGATTTTGTATCCTGAGACTGCTGAAGTTGCTTATTAGCTTAAGGAGATTTTGGGCCGAGACGATGGGGTTTTCTAAATATACAATAATGTCATCTACAAACAGGGACAATTTGACTTCCTCTTTTCCTAATTGGTTATCCTTTATTTCTTTCTCTTGCCTGATTGCCCTGGCAAGAACTTCCAAAACTATGTTGAATAGGAGTGGTGAGAGAGGACATCCTTGTCTTGCACCAGTTTTCAAAGGGCATTCCAAACATTTCAAAGAGAAATGGGCACCTTCTGAAGAGTTACACTATAAAGTCAAGTCACCCAGTGGGTCAGAGAAGAGCCATTTGTGTTCGTTAACTTGGAGAGAATACTCAAGAACTATCTATTGCCTTGATGCATCTCTAATCTAAGAGTCAGTAGACAAAACGATTCCCAGGCCAGAGCAAGACTTGACTGAAGTATTAACATATTTCATGGACTGTATTCATCACCCACAGAAGCATAAACAAGGGGGAGTTTCAGACACAAATTTTGGCCATTTGCTCCATCCCAAGAGACTAGGGGGTGTCCTGCCTAGAGGCAGGTGTCCCAGAGCAGCCTCTGGAGGCCAATATGAGCATAAGGATCCCAGCTGTGGAGGACACATCCAGCTGTCAGAGCCTGGGCTATCCAGCATCTAAGTCCTAGAACTATATTCCCTGGTTCCAATTCCAGCATTACTAAGCTGGTAACTGGGTTTTCTGTGCAGCTTTTCAATGGGAGAAACTATACTAGAGAGCTCAGTTTAATCCAGTCTGCCTAAGAGTTACATCTTTCCATTGTGCCATACTAATTGGATTTCTGGTTGAAGACAGCAGTCTCTTATGACTGTTTAAGCCTGGAGTTCATTCACATAATGAAGCACATGAATGAATTGCATTTCCAAGTCCACAAGACTTACTCAGGTGGCACATTCACTAAGTTGAGCCACTGTATCCCTTCTTTTGAAATCCCCCCTGTGTTACTAAATCCCACTGCCTTTCAGTAAAGTCTTCAGCAGTGAGCACAATGAGTCATGTTCCAGTCTGGCTACTATGCCCTGCTTGGAATCTGCCTGTCCAGTCAGCTGACCGCAACCCTATACTTTGCACAGCTGTGTAGACTATAGATATGGAGGGAGGAAAGATGTTGAGGTGAATTTTTGCTTTCCCAAAGACAGCTCTGAAAATTTTTAAAAAATATGTCTATTATCAGCCTTTTGGCATATAAAAATATAAAACCAGGATTGTGGTTTGTTCATTCATGCATTCAAGAAATGTTTATTGAACATCTGCTATATTTTAAGCCCTGTTCTAAGTGCTGGGGACAAATGTAACTGAATAAAATACCCAAAGATATCTACTCTCAAGGAATTTATAGTCCGGGAGGTAGGCAAGGAAGAGAAAATCAACATGATTTTCTTAAAAACTACTATATAGCATTTTGGTAAGAGGTGTTACTTAAAATAAAAACAAAATTGAGTAAAGAGAATTGGAGGTGCTTGACAAGCAGATTGCAGAACTAAAAGGCTGCAGTGGGCTCTGTCTGGCTTATTTCCACTTTCAGCACAGGCACAGGAAAGCAAACAGGTAACTGCACGTGCTTTTTAAGGGCTAATATAAAAAACCTAGAGACCAGGGAGAAAAACTGAAAAGAGAAGTATGCTAATGACATCTATTCTAAATAAGGACCATTTCACCGGGCCCTCATTACGTTCTCTTTAGGAGCCGCTTTAGGCAAATCCCACCCCACCACGTGCTGCTTACTGAATTGCTGTGTTTTTAAAATTTTTTTTTATTTTGCTTTTTAGAGGCAATGTCTCACTCTATTGCCCAGGCTAGAAGAGAGTGGCAAAATTGTAGCTCATTGCAGCCTCTAATTCCTGTGCTCAAGAGATCCTCCTGCCTCAGTTTCCTGAGTAGCTGAGAGTACAGGTGTCTGCCACCATGCTTGGCTATATATCTTTTAAAAAATTTGTAGAGATAGGGTTTCACTATGTTGCCCAGGCTGGTTTCAAATTTCTGGCCTCAAGGGATCCTCCTGCTTTGGCCTCCCAGAGTACTAGGATTGTAAGTGTGAGCCACCACATCCAGCCCTGAACTGTTGTTTAAGAGTCAGAAGTACTAAGTCTGACATGTTTATCAATTCTGACCAGCCAGCAAGGCTCCCCAAACCTATCGCCCACTCTTTTCCCCTTCCTCTTCTCAAAGGGCAGGAAGGGAGAAAGGCTCCCTTCAGCCTCCAAACAAGTCCCTTGATCACCTTCCATAGCAAAAGTCCCTCTGTTTGATGAGGGTTGAAGTGCTGGCACTTACTCTCAGCACATCTCAGTCTTTGGACCTTGGAGTGCTCATTGACAAAGCTATGCTGCAGACTATTCTCACCCCCTGCTTTTGAAATCAGTGCCAGTCAGAATTTAATAGGATGGTTTGGGGTGCAAGGTTCTTCCTTCTTCCCGTCTCCTATCAATCTACCTGGGTGTTTTATTTTTTACTTCTTAAAAGATCATAATGTAAGCTATCACTGGCTTTTTCCTTTTGAGTAAAAAAAAAGCAATGGCTCAAAACATTCAACAGAGTTATTGAATAAAATTAACCGCGCAGTTTACCTAGTTTCTGAACAGCATCAATCAGTCCCTTTCAAAGGAGCTCAAATCAAAAGCAAAACCTTGGTATCATGCCCTCCAGCTTAGAGTTTGGTGAAGCCAGCATTTAGCCGATGTCTCATAAGGAAAGACACCTGTCTGGCCCTACAAGGTCATATATTCAGGACCTGCATGTTTATCAACACCATCCAGTATTTACCAGGGCTATACAAAGTTAAACATTCTGAATCTCTTCATTTTTTAATCCTGCTCACAAAGACTAAGCAAACATGTGTTTAATAAACAGGCAGGATTAATAAACACAGAAAAGAAATCAACTAAGGAAGCCAATTTTTTAGTAGAAACAAAGGTATTGAGTTCTTTAAAAGGCCTTAGGTCTGGGTTACCTCTGAGCATATCTGGAAACAGATAGCAGCTGACTTCAGGTATGGGGCATGAGCTGACCTTATATACTGTGTCGATGGTAAAGGAGCAGAACCAGCTCTCAGAAACCAAGTCTTAGAGTTACAGTTGCTGACTGTGGCCTTACTGCTCACTGGGTCTTCCTAGGAGGCAGGTCTTTGTCTCTAAGGCAACCACCCTAATGTAAAGCCAGGTAGAAAGCCCTGGTGTCTACACCTTAATATAAAGCCCATTGAAGGTAAAGCCTAAGGTGCCTCTGAACCTTGGGAGTTGCCTGGCACATCCTCCCCAAGCTCAATAGACAGGGAGTCTAACTGCCTGGGAGGAGCCACTCTGAACCTATAGCAGGGGGCCTCGAGGCTTTCTTTGAAAAAAAATAAAAATAAAAAAAAGAATAGCAATCAATGTACAGTGCCCTCCAAAACATTGTAAAAAAGAACAAAAACCCACCTGCAGAATACATTCTGTATAACCCCATTTATGGAATAAACAAAAATAGAGTATCTGCAGAGGCCCCATATATGTGTGTATATGTACATAGAAGGAGATCTTCAAAGATAGATGTCAAATTCATAACAGTCTTTTGGAGAGAAGAGTAGAACTGGAGGACGATGAGGGGGAGAGGTTCACTTTTTCTATATATTCTTTATTTACTGAAGATTATATAATAATATATTTATTGTTTTTAAAATTAAAATTAATTTAAATACACAGTATAATGGTCCATATAGCTATTGGGCCAATCTTGGGACTATTAAAACTTTGTATATTAGTATCCTATTTCACCTATCTCAGTTAACTAATTAAAGAGCTTTTATTTCCAGTAACAGATAGCATAACACTTTCGTATATGTTACTTAAATTTGACCAACACCCAAAAGAAAAGAGCAATATAGGACAGAATTCTTCTGCTAAAAAAAATAAGATACAGATGCATATTTGCCAATTTCCTTTAGTTATTGAACAGAGTAACATGATGTTATAAATAAATACCTAGGCCGGGCGCGGCGGCTCACGCTTGTAATTCTCAGCACTTTGGGAGGCCTAGCGGGGTGGATCATGAGGTCAGGAATTCAAGACCAGCCTGGCCAACATGGTGAAACCCCGTCTCTACTAAAAATAGAAAAATTAGCTGGGCTTGGTGGTGCGTGCCTGTAATCCCACCTACTCGGGAGGCAGAAACATGAGAATCACTTGAACCCAGGAGGCGGAGGTTGTAGTAAGCCGAGATCATGCCATTGTACTCCAACCTGGGCAACAAGAGCGAAACTTTGTCTCAATAAATAAATAAATAAATAAATAAATAAAATATTGAGTACTAATTAATGAATATGCCAGAAAATATTCGAATATAGCAAACACATTTCATATGCACTCTGTTAGATGCGATTCTGATTTAGAACTGCTGAAATTTAATGACTGTGCAAAGAGGAAAAAAAAACAAGACTTTTTTGCAACGGTATTTTGAAAAAAGTTAGAATAAATTGTTTATACATGCTACCAGTACATAGTTGAGCAGAATGTTCTAGTAACACTTTGTTTTACAAAGCAAACATAACTCTGTTTTCTTGGGTTTCTTCGTGACTAACAGAGAGCTAAGAACTGCCAGCCAAAGCCACACTTGCTACAACTAAGAAGTGACCACCAACTTCATATATACAGGATTATCCTAGACAGGCATCTGTTACTAATAACTGCTGTTGTAATCTTCAGAGCTCCCTTTGAGGTGCCAGCACCCACCATCTGCAATCCTCACAACCCTTCAAAACAGGCTTTCTTCTCCTCATTTGAAGAATGATATTAAAAAACAAAAAAAGACTTAAATAATTTAAGAAACTATCCCAAACTTACACAGCTTGGGAGATCCAAAGCTGGGACTCCAAAGTAGGCGTGTCTGGCTCTGATGACAACTCCTTTCCCACTGAACCTCACCAACCCAGACCTGCAGCCCTGAGTCATCTGCCGGCTTCCTTGGGACAGCTACACTGGATCTAGCTTTGGGTTGTCACTGGCATCCAAAGCACACTGGACAAATGGCTTTGGCAGAAGTGAAAGGTGGCCTGACATTGAGTGAGTGACAAGTCAGGTACCCCAGCTGTCTCCAGGCTTGGAAGGCAAGCAAAATCATTGCCGAGTTAGTGCTCTTTCTTTTCAACCAGCAATCTTTCAAATGGTTGCTCCAAAAGAAATAGAAATTAAAATTGTTTTCAGCATGCAGTGAATATTTGGATGAATGCTAATGAATGAAATAAGTACTTACTTTTAGCCATTCAAGGATTTCAGAGATTTTCCATAGAGAACTGATTATCAGGGTATCTGGTGAGGGCACCCATTCCAGTCAAAAGGAAAGTGGGGGGCTCACATGAAGTCAGCAGTGGTATTTTTGCGCTGTGTCCATTAGAGTCTTATCTGATGTCAGAAGCCACTCCATGTTTCTCACACAGAGTGGATTTGTTACACGGAATTGGTTACAAAAGCCATGGAAGAGCTGAGAAACCAGAAAGGGCACAGGAGGCAGTCTCAAGAGGAACAAGAGCTGACACCTGCTACCATCCCCAGGGACAGGGGACAACAGGAAGAGGTGGTGCTACCAGATCCCAGGTGGAGGGCTGCCCAGCTGGGTCCAAGAAAGAGGCACAGCCAGCAATGGACACGCTGACCAGCACAGGACCTGAGAGTGGGGAGAAATGCCCAGGCATCTCCCTTTCTCTTGCCCTCCAGGCTTCTGACAGCTCCTCCCAATGACTGAACTTACCTGAGGCTGGAGGGAAGAGGAGCCTGGGAAGTGGACTTCCCTGACATATAGGGCTGGACAGAAAGAGGTCAGTTATGAATCTAAGGGCGAACAGGTGAATAACTGGCACTATGCTGAAATCAACAATGTAGCGGAGAATCGGTTGCAAATATGGCAAAAGGTGGGGCGGGGCGGGGAAAGAAGGATTGGAGGTATTGCCGGAGGCCACTGATCAAGGATGAGTAGGTAATATGCAAGAACTTTCTCTGCTCATCCCTGGCAAAAAGGATGTTCTCCTCAACACATTATCAAATATATTAAAGCATTTTTAAGAAAGTGAGAAAGAGGGCCCTAAAGATGGGCTAAAATCCAGGAAATGTAAATTCCAAGGAAGTATCAAAGAATAATGAATGCATGTTCAATTTGCAAAATAAAAGATAACTATAGAACTAACTTCTTGTAGTTATAACTCATTTTAATAAAGCTATTTGAGAAAAGACAGAGCTTGACAACTGTCTGAAGAGAAGCAGCCAAACCAGAAGAGAGTCAGCCCCAGGCTCCGGGATGGCCATGGGCTGGAAGGCTGAACCTCTCGGCCTCTATGCGTCTGGGTCCAGGACTGCAGAGGGCACTGCTCATGCTGCAGCTATGTGAGGCCCTTATGTCCCCGGGGTAAGTGATCATCTGTCTCTTCATTCATTCCACAGAAAGTCATTGAACCCCTGCAATGTGTCAGGCAGTATTCTAACTAAGCACTGCAGAGAACAAAACAGACAAATAATGGGAATTCCTCTGCCCCTGGTGTGAGCCAGAGCACTGTAGTCCACCCCATCCGGAGAAGGAGGGAGAAAGCGGGTGTCCTGGCAGGGTATTATCAGAAAGGATCCTCAACCCTTCCCTCTGTCGTTATTCCTAGTTCTGGTAGACACATTTATGGCAGTAAAACATGTAATAAGGACATATCTGCTTTATTAATAGACATAAGACTATAAAGAACAACTATATTTTGCCCCAGATTCTAATTTATTCAGCTCAATTCAACAAGCACCTATTATGTGTCAATTCCATGCCTATTACTGGAACCAGAGATGAACATTTTCTTCAAAAGCATTCCCTTCAAAAGCATTGCCCTCCACATAGCAGCAGCAGTAAATCCAAGCAACTTCAAACTCAGAAATTGTTTCAGGGACCCGCATGCTTCATAGGTTCACACAGAGGGTGAAGAGTAGTTTCCCTACCAGGGCAAAGCGGTGATGATACTGTTCGGAACAATGTGAAGCTGATCCGAGCCAGCTTGGGAGCCTCCAGCCAGTACTTCTGAGGGCTGATGCTCAGCCATGGAAAGCCTTTACAGTTTATCCTCCAACCTACCCGAACAGCCAGGCAGATACAAGGCAGACCCCTGAGCAGCTCTGCAGGATTGGAGAATGTTCTTCCAGCTTCTTGGCCGGGGGGCTTCACAGCCCATCCATCCCTCCCCATCTGGAAGGGGGCAGGGAGTGGAAAAAACATATTTTATTTACTTCTAAGTCTGATTTTTCTCCTCTTAGATTAATGCTTTTCAAAAAGTGCCTAGGTAAGTAAACTAATTCAATGGTATAACTTACTTTCTGGTTGATTAATACTTAGGAAAAAAATACATCTGAATAAATTTCTTGCATAGCAAACTTTTCTTTAAAAACGGGTTTATCTGGTTGATAAGGAAAAAGAAGACTGTCTTTGTTTTTCAAGATATTCATTTCTTTCCGGCAATACGCTCAGAATTGCATTCCTGGGATGATATTGTTGTATCTTAAGAGTGCAGATATGTTTCTGTTTCATAAGAGGAAAAAAATCATGTCCAAACCTGGACATCCTTGGTGTCAAATCTCTGCTTCTTGGAATACTAAATTTTTAAACATAAGCAAGGACTTAGGTAGCCAAGTGTCTCCGTTTACTCAGCCACAGGATGTTGGGTCTCATGTGGCAATTTGTGCAGACCTCTCTATCTGTTTGTGTTTTCAAGAAAGGACAAAGTCTGCTGGAGTCTTGCTGAGACATTCCCACCCTCCATCCCCAGCGGGGCTTGCAGCCTGGGGCTCAGCAGGGCTGTTGGGCAGCCACCCTTCCACCCCCTCAGGTCTTGTTCATTCCAGCCTCCTCACCCACCGCACCCCAGAGTTTCCTGCTGCCTCACTCTGAGTGAATTTACACAGAAAAAAACAAATTCTACCTGGATCTGATCTTCAGTAGCATTTTGATCATTACACTAATCTGAAGTTTTTATTCCTTTCAACACCTAAAGACATCAGTGAAGTTTTAGGCTTTGTTTACAAGATGAAACACTGTCATTATTGTCATTGGCTTGAGCAGCCAAGTCAAAACATTACCCATCAATGAAACAACTGTCCAGGGCGTGAACTTGAGGGCTGGGTGGATGTGGGGTTTGCCTGATTATTTGACTGGTTTCATTAAGCTAGATCAGTTTAACAGGTGTGGGAGGGGCAGATCAACTTAAGGGACTGTTCTTCCTCCTCAGAGTTAATCAAAAGATTTTACATCAACATTAACACCTTGGGAAGGAATGAAGTAAACTGCTAAAAAAAAGCTAAATTCACCCTTGAAGAGAATTGACAGTAAGAGAAAAAACAAAAGTGAACAGAGAGGCATCCAAATATTCGGGGAATGCAAATGAGAAAACGACTCTCAAATTTTCTTTGAAGCCATACATCCATTTTGTGTGGGTGTAAAAGGCACTTTTTCCCCAGTTTTCAGTCTGAGTCATTGTTTTAATATATAATAATTCATGTTAGCCAGGTGAATTGAAAGAGAAAATAATTCAAACCCAGAATTGTCGACTCTTTTCTCAGGCCCCTGCAGCACTCTTGTTCTGCCTGTGTCATGGACCTGGCACTGTGTCGTCTTGTAGTGCGGATTTCTGCCTTCCCCTCCCTAGGTCCCCTCTAGGGCAAGAGGAACAGCTTGTTCTTCTGACGCCGTCACAGAATCTCACTCTGTGCCGACGTAGAGTGAGTGCTGGGTAGGGTGCGCTCACCGGCTGGGTCGTCGTCAAGTGCACACACTCTGGAGCCAAACAACCTGCTTTGGGCCCCAGCTCTACCACACCCCAATGTGTGATCTTGAGCAAATTACATTAGCCACTTTTAGCCCCAGCTTTCTCAAGGGTAAAATGGGGAAGGTTATGGCGTCTGCTTCCCAGGGTTTTCACGAGCAGTAAATTAGAGAAGCCTAGTGCATGACAAGCACTCAAAATATTCAGGATGTTATCAGTGACTAAACAATAATACCCTAGGTAGAATACTCATCAATGCTGGTAAAACAATGGTTTCTTTGTGAAGTGTTCAGGCAAAGGGAAATCTACTCATTGAGGCAGGTGCTTAGGGAAGGTGGGAGGATTAGAAAGTGGGTGCTGAGGGAAACCACCAATACTTGTCCATTATCATCAAGAAGGCTTTGAAGAATCGAGAGGTCAGAAGCTATTAGTTGAAGGGGAAATTCAGTGAGTTTGTCTGGGGGAAAATTCAGTGAGTTTGTCTGGGGGGATATTATAGGCGATAGAAGAATCCCAGAAAATTGCTTCGTGCCTTACTCTCTCACCTGTCCCTATTTAGTTGTCTCCTCCCCGAAGCCCTTCCCAGAACAGCACATGCCTGCTGAGTACGGAAAGTGATGAACGCTGATAGCAGGTGCAGAGCCTGTCATGCAACCCATTTTCACCCAGTCATCTCCTTTGGGCATCACCTACCCTGTCTGGGTGTGTGATTGCCCTACCCGTGTGCCTGGTGAGATTATCCACCCCTGAGAGCTGAGCATTCACTGGGTGCCAACTGTATGGCCGAGTCTTAGTAATGATGGACAGTGCTAAGACTGCAGTAACCATAATTACTGCATGTGTCAATGCTGAACTAAAGCAAACAGACCCACAAGCAAATGGCCTCTAATATCTGAGTCAATTCCTGTGAAAAGAAACAATCAGTCTGGTTTTGGTGTTAAACTCTCACAACCAGTTTATATCTGGAAATACTGGATGCTTTGAACGTCAGTTTGGAAAGTAGGTTCACAGAAACTATGAACTACAATTATTAGAAGCAGATAAATGTCAATTAAAACTTTAAAATAAAATTAGAAATAGTAATTATTCAATATAACTGGCATAGGTCAGCTATGATAATCAACTCTGGCCCAAATGTTCAAGTCTTTAAGTAGCAAATCATAAAATATGAGATCCAGACCACAGGCCCATTGCCCCATTTTTACAGATAGTACAGCTAAACCCCAGGAAAAACAAATGGCTAGACACATATGGGCAGCATGCATGCACATTTTCTTCCCTTCGTGGAAGGCGTGTGTGCCACTTTTCCATGCTTATATTTCATTTTAAGACGTCAGCTATTTCACATGGCCCCAAACCTCAGTGTGCTTTGCTCCTGGATTAACTGAACCATTTAACTAAAGGCTTAACTTGTTCCTAATCTTCTCTTTGAAATGCTGACTGGAGAATATTTATTTAGTGCTCTGCCCAACAGGTCACGAGCACATAAGAAAGCCAAGAGCCAGCATGCACACTTCTCAAGCAACAAAAAAGGCCTGGATCAGATATCTGGGGATCAGATTTTCAGGAGGCCCACATTGGATACAGCATACAAAAGGCAGAGACCAAAGCAGGGCCAGACATCAGATACTATCAAGAAAGAATGCAGCAGCTGGAGCTGAAACTGCAATGAAGGAAGAAGTTCTCTTTGGTAATTTAGAGTGGGTGGAATTCTCTGTGAAACAGAACCACAGAGATAGCAGCTCTGGCACACCTATTGTTATTGTAACTCATCCCTGTATGAGACTGTGAGAAACCATTCCTACCCCACTCAGCTAAAAAGTAGCTGGGACTCAGAATCTATTGGTATTGCTTGTTATCACTGGGGTAATATCTCCAGTTACAGCATGACCTTTCTGCCCTATAAAGACAGAGGCAAAATGACTTTCTCACGTATGGGTCCAAAGCTCTCCTTTACCATTCGTGGGATATTCGCAGAGAGCTGGTGGGTGTTTGTGGTTCATGCCTACACAATCAATTCCAAACCCTCTTCATTATAAAAATAAAATTATCTCCACCTTCCCCAACAGCTCCCTAACACACACACACACACCACACACACACACACACACAAGCACCGTCTCAATCAGCTACCATTGTGCCCATGGCTACCATTTTCCTTAATGGCTGCTTGTAATGATTATTATAACCTGATTGCCAAATGATAAAGATGTTTCTGATGGGAGGGAAGAAAAGGGGACAAGGTGATTTTTCCCGGGATCAGCCTCAGTCGTGGGTTCTGCAGACGCCAACATTTTTCTAGGTGACACCCAGGCACTGGTATCACCTAACCTCGTCCCAGAGGCAGGCTCTGAAGCTGGTACCAGGCAACCTAGATCAGATTTGGGGAAGTGACTGATCACAGAGGAGTCAGGTCGTAGTGGAGACCACCCTACATCCCACAGGAGGGAGCTCATCTGCAGAGGCTCCCTATGGGACTCTCAAGTAGGGAGAAATCACTGCACAAATAGTCCAGGGAAATAGAAGTGACTGCACAACGAATTCCAGCCTGAGCCTGGATGTCTGTATCACGATGATAAATACGACATTAATTCATAGGCGAACAAAGGGCCGTGGAATGGCTGATAGATAAGCGAAAGTGATTATGGACTAATCTAACTCATCAGTTCAATGATGCCGTAAGCAAGAAGTAGGTCAGAAAAGGCTTTCCTAACATTTATGAGTTGTAATCATGACCCATGTTTCTTAATAAATAATAAGATGCTGAGGAGCATTTATCTCATGTTGTCAGGGTAAATAAGCCATTTTCAGAGATAGCTTCCTTTTTCCTATTTTGGAGAGGAAAGCAATCTAGATGTGAATGAAATGAGTTGGAAACAAAGCAAAAGAAAGATCCCTTTGTTCTTGACTTGGGCCAGGTTTTGGCTTAGTTTTCTTTCGGAAAGTCCCCATATTTTGAAGCCAGGTGCGTCATAGAGGGTCAACTTCACCAGGTAGAGAATACAGGGGAAAGAGGAAAAAGGGACTTGAATCAGTGCAGTGGTTTTCACTGAACTTTCATGGGAAGTGTGCATGTGTTAGTGTCATGACTGAGGAGAGGCCACATAGCGTCACAGGTTGTGGATGTGCACCTTGCAGCTCCACTATTTGTGTTCAAATCCCAGTTCAGCCATTTCCCAGCTGTGCAACTTTGGGCAAGTTATTCAACCTCTCTGGGCTTCAGGTAGCCTATCTGTAAAATGTATAGTTCCACCTACCTCTCATAAGGCTGTTGTGAGCATTAAGTAAGTTAATACCTGTAAGATGCTAAGATGCTAGAACAATATTTTTTGGCCATTTCACTGGCAGCAAGTAATAGACTGGTACTGAGATCACTGGATATTCCCAAATGATCATTTGCTTTTCCGTTGACATCATGACATCAGCTAAGAAGAAATAAAAGACAGAACAAAGCCATTTTGCAGATTTTCTGAATTCTCAGAAAGGTTTTGTCATAACCATAACCACGACATAACCTGTCAGAACCATGTCAGGTCTATGTCTTTGTTAGCATCCATTTTTTGGGGGGTGGGGGGGAAAGTGCTTGATTGTAGCATCTAAGCATGTGGAGGTACTGGCCTTTGGTGGAAAACCAAGGCAGACACATTCCTGCCTGCATGATGATAGGCTAGAGCAGAAGACACAGACATTGTGTGTAACCTCAGTATAGGGTGATGAAAACTTTTGTGAAAGGAAAAATCAATGTGGCAAACTTCATGTCATCTTATTTTAAGAAATTGCCATGGCCACCCTAATTTTCAGCAATCACCACCCTGATCAGTCAGCAGATAACGACATCAAGACAAGACCCTTCACCACCAAAGAAAGTACAGCTCGCTGAAGGCTCAGGTGATTCTTAGTATTTTTTTTTTTAGCAATAAAGTATTGTTAAATTAAGGTCTGTACTTTTTCAGACATAATGCTATTATATACTTTGTAGACTATGCTGTAGTATAAACATAACTTTTACATGTGCTAGGAAACTAAAAAGTTTGTGTGAGTTGCTTTCTTGTGATACTTGGCTTATTGCCATGGTCTGGAATTGAATCTTCATTATCTCCAGAGTCTGCCTATAACTGGTTTTCTGCTCACTCTTAGTGGCCATGACCTCCTCTTTCTTACTAAATCTCTCCTCCTCCTCTCTGTTGTTCCTCGTGGTCCAGTTTGCTATGGTCTGATGTTGGTTTCCTCCTAAAATCCATACGTTGGAACCTAATGCCCAATGTGGTCGTATTAAGAGGTGGGGCCTTTTATGCAGTGATGCATGAGGCCCTGCTCTCATGCATGGGATTTGTGCCCTTATAAAGGAAGTTAAAGGGAGCTGCCTTGTCCCTTCTACCGTGGGGATACAACAACAAGTTTCCAGCTATAAATCAAAGAGTGAGCCCTTGCCAGACACCAAATCTTCCAGTGCCTTCATCTTGGACTTTCCAGTTGCCAGAACTGTTATTTCTGTTACTTATAAATTACCCAGTCTATTTTGTTAGAGCAGACTAAATGGACTAAGACACAGCTTAAATACTACTTTCCTCTAGGGAGCCTTCTCTCATCACCCCAGTGAGAACCAAACTCTCTCTGTAGAGGTCCTGAACATCTTCTATATCTTTAAACAAAGCTTTATGAATACAGAGGAACTACTGTGTGCCAGGCACTGTTCCTAGCACTGTACATACCTCTAATGATAAAGCATTCTCTTCCAGCGCAGGGCTCCCAATCTACTAGCAAGAGATGTGGCACTATTTCCCACATCACTCACACCACTTTCCCCTGTGGAAGCTTATGTATTTGTCTCCTCTCCCCGACTAGGTGCAAGACATTTTACCAAAGGGACTCATAGTTCCTGATACACTGTCCTGTACATAGTAATCCCTCAATAAGTATTGATTAACCCATATAAGGCAAGATCTTGGTTAACAAATCCATTATGATTGGAGATGCAAAGTAAACACTGTTCTTAAAATAAGGTTCAGGTCTAAGATCAATCATTTTAATTTGATCATTTTAATAGCTGTCTCCATAGTATATGTCTTGTATCTTAGTCCATTCAGGCTGCCATAACAAAAAATAGTCCAACTGGCTTAAACAAACATAGATTTATTTCTCACAGTTCTGGAGGCTGAGAAGTCCAAGATCAAGTTTCCAGCAGATTTGGTTCAGCTTCCTGAATCATCTTCTTGCTATGTCCTCACACGGCGGAAAGGAAGACGAAGCTCTTTTATAAAGTCACTAACCCCATTCACAAAGGCTCCATCCTCAACCAAATCACCTACTTATGGCTCCACCTCCTAACACCATCACATTGGAGGTTAGGATTTCAACATACGGATTTGTTTGGGGGGGTGTGAGGGGACACAAACAATGAGCCTAAAGCAACCTGTTATTCCCCTTATGGCAGGGAATACAAGTATTTGATTTATAACCGTGAGAATCGAAGTAGTTGATTTAGAACTGTGAGATGCTAAAATGTTGTAACATAAAGAGTAATGATGGTTTAGGATGACAATTACACCTAGTCAAACGTTATAAACATGTTTCCAGTGTGAAAATAACTTTGCTTACTAACGAATTACCTGTGTCTTGAGAGCTCTGCTTGAATGTGGAGTTGGAATAATAGGATGGAACATCACCATCAAAGGCAGCAAGGGATTGGAAGGGTTACGGGCTCAAAATTTGGAGCATCTGTTAACTAGGCTATAAAATGTCAACAAACAAACATAAAAATAACAATGAAATACCTTGCACACATGCTTTTAAGCTGATTATTTTATGTATTTTTTTCTTCACCGGAGGAATCTCCTAGTTGGTTATCTTTTTCTGCTAGACTTGTCCTTTTATAAAGTTGTCTTTCTTGTTGAGCTTCATGTTTTTTCCATATTCAAAACTTTGAGAGTTCATCAACATATTCAAACTGACAGAGAATGTATATTTTAAACCTGTAAGTCATTTTTTGAGTTAAAGATACCTATTTGATGAACTGATCATGACACATCTTTTTGGGGGGAGGACAGAATGAAATTTGTAAATAAACAACACTGTTAAGATTTTTTATATCCAATTCAAATACTGACAGAAAATCATTCAAACCATAAAATCTGCCGGGCGTGGTGGTTCACACCTGTAATCCCGGCACTTTGGGAGGCATAGGCAGGCGGATCACCTGAGGTCGGGAGTTTGAGACCAGCCTGACCAACATGGAGAAACCCGTCTGGACTAAAAATACAAAATTAGCCAGGCATGGTGGTGCGTGCCTGTAACCCTAGCTACTCGGGAGACTGAGGCCAGAGAATCACTTGAACCCGGGAGGTGGAGTTGCAGTGAGCCGAGATTGCACCATTGCACTCCAGCCTGGGCAACAAGAGCGAAATTTCATCTCAAAAAGCAAACAAACAAACATAAAATCTGGACATAGTAGGAATGAGGATATGTTTAACAGGAAAGGGACTTCTTTGTTTTACTCCATACATCCAGAATCTAGCAAAGAACCCAGTATCTGGTGGACATTCAAGCAATTGTTGAATGAATGAATTTCTGTTCATCAAATTTAGTGCATTTGTCAGGTATAAAGAGTTACAGAAATGAGGAATTAAGAGATGCCTAAGTAAATGATACCATATACACAATTTTAAGTCACATAAATACTATACTAATAAGAACATAGGTTAAGGGTTTTCATTTTAAATGACTTTTTGCTACTAAATACAATTCATATTTATGATTTATCTATTTTGTCACGATTCTATGTAGATAATAAAAATAATATTTACTGTTCATCAAAACAAAAGTTGACAGGAAGTTTGATAAGCTTTCAGTTTATAAAAATAGATGACTGCTGAAAATACCAATCCCAGTCTAAGACTTGAATTGGAAAGTTTTTCTCTAAAGTTATATTTTTCAGAATACTGGTGCTATGTGATAACTCATTTAGTAAAGCTTCCTGTAAGCTATTCTGGGCAGTTGATAGAAGTATTTTGAATGACCAGGATAATAGATTTTATCATACTGACTTTCAACTATTTAATTTTTATCTAAATGAACTGTTGGACTAGTATATCGCTATTTTCACAAAATGCATAATCATGACTGCCAATTTTTCCATGACTAACTATACCCTGCCAGATGTTTCTTAGGTTCTGCTGAGTCACTTTTTTCCTTTTCCTCCAGAACTCTGTGTTCCTACTAACTCCTAATTCCCACTGGCCTTTTCTCATACTTTGCCTTTTACCTGAATTTTGGGTAAAATGGTTTCATTGCTGTTTTTACCATTTCACATGCATAAAATAAGTTTCTCTGAATTATTCTCAATTCTGCTTGCTATCATATATCTTAACCTGTGTCTTTCCTGGGAAATAGATATTTTGAGGAATTTGTTTTAAAAAGTTATTCAGCCTTTGTATGCAAGAAAAACTACCAACAACCTCATCACATGATGAAGTATATTCGGAATCACCGTAGAATCTAGTCTTTTGGAAAAATGCTAGCTAGTTTCCAAACTTCTGCATCTGGTTTCTGCTTCTCAGCTATCTCTCCTCCTGGTGAGATTTTCTGGTGGTGCAGAGATAGTTAATCACTGGTTAGACTGCTAGAGCTTGCTGTCGAGTGGTGCCTTTCCAGTCATGATGGATTTGTATTTTCTTATCAATCTCAGCATTATGAAACACTCACTGCCCGGCTCCTAGAAAGAGAGTTTTCAGTGACAGATTTCATCTCTTGAACACCAGTGAAATATTTGGCTGCACGCATAGTGTCATAAAGTATTCATTGACTCAAAAGGTATTAAGTGCCTATTATGTGCTGATAATTGTGGAAAGGGTTGAGAGAGGAAAAAAAACAGACAAAAAACCCAATCCAACAGGAAAGATTAACAGGTAAACACACAAGTGAGATTAAGTGAAGTTCTCAAGGAAATTGAGTCGGTGAAATTGGCAGCAAGTACTATGAAAGTACAGCGGAAGGGCTGAAACATCTCTGCAGTCATTTTCAGACTTCTCATCAACCACATTTCATCACCGGTTATGCAAAGGGAACTCAAACTCTTCTACATGTCTCCTTGTCTGTTTATTTCAAGGACTAACCATCAGGATATTTCTGCCTAAGAACAATGAGTTCCCCAAACTGCAAGTATTTTCTATACTTTGTGTGCAGTTTTTGTGCAGTTTTGTACTTTTGTGCAGTTTTCGTACATGCAGAACATTTTCGAGTGCTTATGGATGGATTAATTAATCACTCATTTGATGGATTTACCACCCGGTCTTACTTTCCTTCATTGGGAGTAGGAGAAAGCCTGGTGATGGAAGGAAAGCCCCTGGGGTCAGAAGACCAGATCTGCACTGCGTGGTTAGGCGAGCCAGTTTACTCAGATCAGCCGGCCACAGGGTCCTCATCCGTAAAAGAATGTCTGTGAGGTCCTCTCCCACCCTCTGACATCCTAAAATCTAATCGGAAAGGGACTGGTCAAGCCAGAGAGATTATCGTTATAGTTTAGTAACTTTTTGAACTTCTCAGAGCCTCCAAGATAGATCATGGAGGAGGGAGTTGGTAACTGCTAAGCTTGACTTTACTGACAGGAGTAAAAAAATTGTGTTAAGGTTAGGGAATAATTTTAACAATCAATTTGTTCTTGTGAACACATTTCAACAGTGAAATTTTAGATATGTACTTTTTATAATCAACTGCTGTTTGGCACCATTAAAAAACTGATCTGGCCACAGTTAGATCAGTCAGGGATAAGCATTTCACAATGAAATATTATTTACCATGTTTTCTTCCTCCCTCTTCTTGAAAATAGTAATGATTTTAAGATTTTAAAATCTTGAATAACATAATTCTGTACTTCCTTAAAAGCCTGTGCAGACACCCAACGAATTCTTCTCTTTCCTGTCTAACAATTTTAATGGATATACAAAATAAATATTCATCTAATTTGTCAATATTTAAGGCACATTTTATATCAAAATCCAATGGTAAACATTTTTCTTATCAAATGGCTGATATTGACATTGTTTAAAACCCTATATGATTTCAGAAAAGTCAGTGACTCCAAGTGGAATTGCAACAGTTTCTTGGGTCTTGTAACCAACCTGAGGTGTAACTATTTCTCTTTAGCTACCTTCAATCCCAGAGAGCAAAGAATCCCATCCCAGGTGGAGCTGAAGATCTCTTAGGGAAAATGACTCAGGCTAGAGTCTGCATGAAAAGAGGCTTGCACGGCTTAGTTTTGCAAATATACACTTTGTGGGTTTCAGAGCTGGCAGAGAGCTCAAAGAGGAAACCAGCAGGGGCAACTTTCTGCTTGGAGGAAGGAAAGTCCACAAGGGCTAAACCTGGATGTGCTATTTCAGTTCAGGCAAAGGGGGAAAATTAAAATTTTGCACTGTTTTATTCTGTTAAAACAAGTGGTTCGGCAAGCTATATGAAATACGTATTTAATATGCACTAAAATGCAAGACTGACTTCCCTGGGAAAACGTGGGAAAGGAGAGAGGAAACAAACAATTCTTACACTAAGAATTCTCCAGTCGTGTCTTGCAGGCAATATAGAGTAATAATAATAAAAACGACAGGAGATCCTTTGACAGGATGGCTTAAAATGCCACTCAATAGAATAAGAGTTGTTCTCATGCCTGGCAACTTTACAGCAAAGCCCAGAAGGAGAAGCCAGAAAATAATTTAGAAAAACCAAAGCTTAAAACCAGTGACACACAAGTCTGGTTACATTTTTCAATTTCATTTTTGGTTTCTCTGCATTTGGGTGGAAGTCAGTCCCACAGATGTCTTCTTCAATGTGAGAACCATCCTCTCTGGAACCACAGAGCTGCAGATGTCACGCTGGAATTCTCCCAGAGGCAAACTGCCAGATGTGAGGCTGCTCTTCCTCAGTCACTATCTCTGGTCGTACCGGGCGGTGCCTGGGTCAACTGACGCTCAGACCTGTGAGCCGAGCAGGTCACATCGTGGCTGACTCCGGCATTCGCACCGCCTTTCTCCTGTGCGACCCGCTAAGGGCCCCGCGAGGTGGGCAGGCCAGGTATTCTTGACCCTCGTGGGGTAGAAGAAGCCATCGTGGCTGGGAGAGCGCCCTGCTCACCGCCACACGTTTACTTCGCTGCAGGTCCCGAGCCTCAGCCCCAGGTGGGCAAAGCGCCCGGGAAATGCCCTCCGCTACCCGAGCGGAGCCCAGAGCCCGTGCTTTCTATTAAAGGTTGTAGATGCCGCCGCTCCCACTTTATCACCAAATGGAAGGGAAGAATCCTTCCAAGGCGCCCTCCCTTTCCTGCCATAGACCTGCAGCCCACCTAAGCTGCACGTCGGAGTCGCGGGCCTGGGTGAATCCGGGGGCCTTGGGGGACCCGGGCCCCCGCCGCACCTAGACCCGCCTGCGTCCCCCAGGGCAGCTCCGCGCTCGGCAGTGCGGTTGAATCACTGGGGTGAGTCACCCCTTGCAGGGTCCCGGAGTTTCCTACCGGGAGGAGGCGGGGCAGGGGTGTGGACTCGCCGGGGGCCGCCCACCGCGACGGCGAGTGACCCAGGCCGGGGGCGGGGAGTCAGGAGGAGCGGCGGGGGCGGGCGCCGGGGGCGGGCAGAGGCGCGGGAAAGCTGGCTGCCGGCCCTTTATAGCGCGCGGGGCACCGGCTCGCCAAGACTCCGGGCTCCCGGCACCCCCTCGCACTCCCTCTGGCCGGCCCAGGGCGCCTGCAGCCCAACCTCCCCAGCCTCCGGGACGCCACGGAACCCGCTCGATATCGCGGTCAACTCGTAGACATGGAGACCCCTGCCTGGCCCCGGGTCCCGCACCCCGAGACCGCAGTCGCTCGGACGCTCCTGCTCGGCTGGGTCTTCGCCCAGGTGGCCGGCGCTTCAGGTGAGTGGCACTGGCCCCTGGAAGCCCGGGGCGCGCCACACGCAGGAGGGAGGAGACAGTCCCGGCTGGCAGCGGGCTCGTCCTGGTTCCCTGGGGCGCCCATGTTGCCCCCCGCGCCTATGGGACTCGGCTGCGTTCACCCTGCCGGGCTTGAATGAACCCAGTCCCTTGGGCGCCGGCGGGAGTTGCAGGGAGGGAGTTGGCGCCCCAGACCCCGCTGCCCCTTCTGCTAGAGAGTTTTGCTCTGGGTGTCCAAGTAATTGGACTGTTGTTGCATAAGCGGACTTTTGGCTCCCGCTTTAACTCTGGGGAAAGGGCTTCCCAGTGATTCGCGACCTTCAATATAATAGAACTTGGGCTTGCGTCTGCACGTGTTGGCGTGCAGAGGTTTGGATATTATCTTTCATTATATGTGCATCTTCCCTTAATAAAGAGCGTCCCTGCTCTTTTCCTGGCCATCTTTGTTCTAGATTTGGGTAGAGGCAATCCAAACGGGCTGGACTGCTGCTTAGATTGGAGCAGGTACAACGTTGTGCATGCCCCGTATTTCTACGCGGTGTTCGGTACGGCGTGGAGACTGGGACCTGCTGCGTACTGGCAAAGCACACCTTCATAATAAATTATCCTGATCCAATATAGCCGACGGTGTGACAGACCACACGAACATGGGTCTCCTTGGAAGTTTCAAGATAGAGACATTTCAGATAAAAATGGAAAAAGTGAAGTTTGACTTTTTTCATTTGTATGCAGTCCTAACTCTTGTCACACGTGTGGGATTTGCCTTTTTTCCATAACTTACTGAAAACCCTTCCTGGCGGGCTGAAGCTGACTCTTCCTGAGCTGAGTCCTGGACGGGCACACTGATGGCTCTGGGCTCTTCCTGGTCAAGTTATAACAAGGCTTTGCCCATGAATAATTTCAAACGAAAATGTCAAGATCCTTGCCGGTGTCCTGGGATTACAAGGTGAATCTTGTCATGAAGAAATTCTAGGTCTAGAAAAAATTTGAAGATTCTTTTTCTCTTGATAATTCACTAATGAAGCTTTTGTTGCTGAAAAATAAAAAGTGAGGTTTATGGTGATGTCAGGTGGGAAGGTGTTTTATACATCAACACAGTCGAATGCTGAGAAATGCATGTAATAACAGCTGTTTCTCTGTTGCTTAAAGGCACTACAAATACTGTGGCAGCATATAATTTAACTTGGAAATCAACTAATTTCAAGACAATTTTGGAGTGGGAACCCAAACCCATCAATCAAGTCTACACTGTTCAAATAAGGTAAGCTAGGTACAAAAAAAGAAAATTAAGCGTTTTGATGTTTCTACTCTCCTATGCTGAACATTCATGTTCTTAAAGCTGATTATTGGAAGAAATTATTTAACAGATGACAAAGAAGAAGGGATTCGTGGCAATTCGCTGGCCGGTGTCATACTCTATTAGGCCTGCAACATTTCCAGACCTTAAACTGATAGAACATTTTAATTGTTTTAATTGTTTCTGGAAATGATGGGAGAGTTCCTAAGTGAAGTATGAACTGTGGAGAGGTGAACCTTCTTGAGTAGGCACTGAAGTGTGCTTTGGGTCATGATAGATTAGTTGATCTCATCTAAACATTGATGTCTTTTTCTGTTGCCGTCTAGACTGTGAACCATGTCTAACACCTTAGGGAAGAGGTGGGGAGGAATACCAATGTATGCATTGCCCTTAAGCAGTGTTTGATTCATTCATCTCTGGACTCCATGAATCGAAATTTGGCAGTATACATGATCTTAGTGGAGGAGGCCAAATGTGTGACTCACGGAGCCTGGCAGAGCAGAAATACTCCGCTGTCTGTACCCTCTGGGTCTGGGGTGGCTCTGCTTCTTGGTGCCTCAACTCTGATTGGCAGCTGTCCCCAGGAGCCGATAATTTAGCATATTCAATCTAAAGGTTATGTCTTCCTTGATGGTTTTCACCATATTCTTGGCAAGTTTTTGGTTTTTGAAATGTTCTAGGAGGCTTGGTAGAGATCTTATGAAATAGAGAATAGCTGTTGTGGAAATTATTTTAATGCTAATTATGTAAAGTACAAAAGTAGCACCAGCTAAAACGAAAGGTATTTTGTTGTTCTGTTTTGTTTTAGCTTGTGCCAGGCTTTTTACAGCATTAGGAATGCAACTTCTAGATACGATGGATATTTTAAGTGAATGTTCTTGTTTTTCAAAATGAACTTCATGACAGCAGTTGCCAAACCAGCAGGGAGAACTTGCCTGCATATGTGCATGCATGTGTGGATATGTGTGGGGGCGCGGAGAGAAAGATGAAGGAATTTCATAACCTGAAATAATGATTACAGTTCTGGTCAAACTTGTCAATTCAGATTTCACCAATTGAGAATTAGTAATTAATTTCTCTGATACAGGCCTGAAGTTTACCTTGGTAAACACTTTCCTTCTAGATGGTAAAAATTAGATTTTGAGAGGAATGCTTACCTCCTAAATATATTCAATCTAATATTTGAGGGACATGTGGGAATATATTTATGATTCACCTGCTTTTTAAACATAAGCCTTTGTTAACTGTAAGTTCTTGAACTTTATAAGGCTGCTGTTATTTAAGTGAGCACAGCTCCTGTTCTGCAAACATCAGAGCGCAGGGCTACAGCTTGGGGGATGCCAGCCGACTCAGGGTGGTCCTGTGGACTGGACAATCCCTTGCTGCTGTGCTGGAGGGCCTGGGAGCTTTTCATCAGCCTGCGCCTGAAGTGTGCACTCTTCTTACCCACCCCAGGAATAAATGAGATTCCTGGTTAAAAAGGACCAGAGCAGTCATTTTTACAGATGAGGAAACTGTTGCTCTGGAAAGTGAGGGATTTATTCATGACTACACTGATGGTAAGTGCCCATGTCAGGTCTGGAACCAAGGTCTACCCAGTATCCACACACCCCTTGGGTGGCTCTGCTACAGTCTGATGGGAGGCCGCAAAGCAGGAGGAAGAAGGAAAGCCTTGCCCACTGAATCTCCTCAGTGGGGCTTCCTCCCTGCCTGTTTTCCCTCCCTACAGTTAGCATCTTAAGCAGCTGCCCCTCTTCCCTCCCCACTGCTCTCACTACTGCAGCCTGGCTCCAGCCACCGGACACTACTGCTGTGCAGAAGCCCCTACTTTGAGCTCCAACTGCATTTTTCACCTTTGCTAACAGTTTTCAGTGGTGGTTGGGAAATGTTATTGGCTTAAGCCTTAGCACAAACCATCACCTGTGATATTCATTCCATAGAAATGTTCTGAATTCTAAAGCTGAATTTACAAAGCTTCTGAAAAACAACCTGCAACCAAATTAGTGACTGAATTTTTTAGTCAACTCAGAATTCCAAATCAGAGGGTTTTGCAATGCCTGGAAGAACCTTGGAGGCTTTTAAAGTGTTAATGCTATTAATGGCATTAAGAGGGATTTTCTACAGAACTGTCCCTTCATTACCTGTTTACACAGTTACTACTTACCATGGTACTGTGTAAATCCTTGTGCTAAATTTTGCTGTAGAGTATGTGGTCCCTGCTGTGAGCTGGAAGGAACCAAATACTGTATCTGTATGGTACATAGAAAGCCCTAGGAGACTTTCTCCTGTTATCTGAACAACTATTTGCTGTAGTGATAAAAAGGAAACAGCGTAGTCTCATTTGCTTTTTGAAATGGAAATGATATAATAAAACACATTTTGGTCATTCTGGAACAAAATGACTCTCTCCTTTTATCACATAAAATTAAATAAATAGAAACCAAAATATTTCAATATCAATCTTAGTTTGTGCACTTTAGGATAAAGAATGTGTTTACCCAAATCCTTTTGGCCTGGTTACTTAGTTCAGATTTTGAAAGAAAATATATTTATGGCTTTTATGTGTGAATTTAGACAATGGAATTCACATGATGCCTTGTTTTCCTCAAGATTATGTATTAATTCAACCTGTAAATACAAACCATCTAATAGTCAGCGAGACCCTACAGCCCTGTTGCTTGACAGAGCACACAAGGGCACGCACCCCTCGTACCAGGCCGACTGTGTTCATATTAACAGCATCATGGAGGAACTCATGCTGGGGGACAGGGGAGGGAGATGTAAATGCTCAGCAGGGAGATCTGGAGATTCCTGGAGCAGGTGGAGTTGGGACCTGGCCTTGAACGATGGGTCTGCCTCTGGTAGTCAGGAATGCCAAAGGGAAGAGCAGCATAACTGTCACTTTCCATGGGACAGAAGTGTGTGAATCAAGTTGCAGTGACACTTCACCTATTTATTATTTTGGTCATTTAGAAGAATTTCATTTTAGAAGTCCTTTAAATCATTTACCCTTCAATGACGTCTCGCAAAAGAATGATCTGTCTTTAGTTTTTTAGTTTCAGACTTTGTTAGACAGATACTACCTGTACTGTCATTCTGTAATCTTGGTTGGGATGGATTCGCATCTTGCAAAAGCAGGGGAGGCATGTAGTATAATGGGGCAAACAGACCCAGCTCTGCCACTGGTTAGGTATGTGACCTTCTGCAAGTTGCTTAGTGTCTGTGAGCTTCAATGTCCTCACGGATAAGAAAGATCCAATACCTTCTTGGAAGGATTATATCAAATGAAGTAACATGAGTAAACGGTCCAGTAGAGTACCTGGCATATAGTGGAGTCAATGAATGATTAATAATAGCATTAATAGTGGTCATGAGAGAATATATGTATAACATGTTATTATGTAGACTATTTTACATAGAATATAGAACGTGATATAACAAACAATGTAATATGATATAATAAGTAGACTATAGTAAACAACCTCACTTTGTCTCAGTTGCCTCCTCTTGATGGAAAACTGCTCTTTCTGCCCTGTAACCGTGACAGAGCATCTACATTCTAAGAAAGATATTTAACAAAATGGTTAAGAGTACAGATCCACGAGTCAAATAGCTATCTGGTTCAAAGTCCAGCTGTGTGATTTTGAGCTAGTCACCCAATCTCACTTTGTCTCAGTTGCCTCATTTGTAAAAACAGGGCAAATTACAGAGCCATCCCCTGGGTTGCTATGAGGACTCAAACATGCATCCCAAGTGCTCAGTGTTGCTAGGTATGATGACTCACACCTGTAAATTCAGCACTTTGGGGGGCCAAAACAGAAGGATCAGCCTGGGCAACATAGCAAGACCCCATCTCTACAAAACAATGTTTTAAAAAAAGCAAAGTGCTTGCACAGTAACTGCATCATTAGTGTTGATCGTAGGGCTCCTGATGTTAGCACAGAATGCCACAGCCAGGAAGCAGTCTATCTTATTGAGTGCAAATTGTAATGTTCCATTTATTTTTCTTCCTTCTTTTCTTTCTTTAGTACTAAGTCAGGGGATTGGAAAAGCAAATGCTTTTACACAGCAGACACAGAGTGTGACCTCACTGATGAGATTGTGAAGGATGTGAAGCAGACGTACTTGGCACGGGTCTTCTCCTACCCGGCAGGGCATGTGGAGAGCACAGGTTCTACGGAGGAGCCTCCATATGAGAACTCTCCAGAGTTCACACCTTACCTGGAGAGTAAGTCGCTTGGGCTGTACCACTGTTCATTCTTGTTATAAACGTCTGAATATTCTTGTGATCTGATACCTTTAGGGGCTACTAAATTAAAAATATTTACTATTTTTTTCTCGGAAACTGGTATGTAACACAGCCCTCTTCACACATTCCAGATGTGGCAGGAGGTTCACAGAATAAGAACTTTGGAGCTGATGACAGTGTCATCAAGTAACTTTCTCCCCGAGTCTGTCCCCAGACCCTGTTACTGTCCTCAGTAACCACCTGAATGTGTGTTGGGAGAGGGCAGGCCAGGGAAGGGGGTAGGGATAGGAAATCCACCAAGGCCGGGGTTTTAGCTTTTCCCTATATGTATCATATATCCTGATTTTTCTGTCCCATTATCATACCAAAAATCCCAGTTGAGGATTTTTCCCAAATGGTCATAAATCGATGAGGAAAGTCCATGGCTTCCCTCTGAGCCCATCATTAGCCTAATCATGCTGACCTTTTCCAATCACTTGGCCGTGATTTGAGTTCCATGGTGTGCCAGCACCTGCCCAGCCATCGGCCTGTCACCCTCGTTCTGCTTTTGGGAAGGTGGACTACTTTCCTCCTCAGCCTTTGCCCCTGTAAGCTGGCCCTAGGAGCCAGTAAGAGAATGAAGAGAATTCCTGTCAGGTAGGAGATTTAAATTCTTTTGCCGCAACTGTGGCTCTGATCTAGGCATTTCAGATAAACGCGTGTAGCACATTGAGTAGAGTGACATGAGCTTCTCTTGTAGGGCCAGCTGGTTAGAATGAAGGTGTTGTGTTAGTGTTAGGCCCAGCGAGAGAGAACAGTTTCTCAAGGTAGGAAAGGTGGAGAAGGGGGGGGACAGACAACCAACCAGCCATCCTCCTCTGCTATCTACTTTGAGGGTTGAAATAGAGGGCCTGACCCTAGGTGAATGTGGCTGCCTTCCCAGAGCCCCCATTTGCAAAACCCTCCAGACCCCTGGGTGCTTCTGCCTGTGTCTCTTGTGGCACCAGGCAAGAATGTAGCGGCGTCAGCAGTCCCTCTGGTGACTGCGGCATGGTTGACATTCCTTTCCCGCCTAGTTAATGGCATCCTCATGATTCTCTTTTATATTAATAGTTCTTGAGTTTTTTGTAAGCTACTTCAAATCCTTTGTTGGTGCAAGATAGAAAATATTTTATATGTTTGTTTTGCATGTGCACATGCATATTTGGCCTGTGAATTGATGTTTGTTTTCCTGTCATTTAACCAAAGCATATGAGATAATTGAGCCATTGTAGAGACCCAGTGGTTAAATTGGCTTCTCGAGGTACCAAGGACATTTCCTGGGCTTTCTCATAGCCCTACATTTTTTTGGACCTAAAATGTTATAGTTTATGCTACCACCCTGTTCGATATAGTAGCCACTAGCCACATGTGGCTGTTGACCACTTGAAATAATGGCTAATGCTGTAAGTATAAAGTATACACTGGAACTTAAGAAGTATAGAATATCTCAAAAATTTTTAATATTGATTACATGTTAAAATGATTATATTCCAGATATATGCAGTTGACTCAAGCAATGCATGGCTGAGAGGCACCGACTCCCTGTGCAGTTGAAAATCCGAGTATAACTTTTAACTCTCCAAAAACTTAACTACTGATAGTCTGTGTATTACTTGACCGTTGACTGGAGCCTTACCAATAAGACAAACAGTCAATTAACACATATTTCATATGTTACGTGCATTATATCCTGTATTCTTACAATAAAGTAAGCTAGAGGAAAGAAAATGTTATTAAGAAAATTATAAGGAAGAGAGGCTGGGCATGGTAGCTCACGCCTGTAATCTCAGCACTTTGGGATGCTAAGGCGGGTGGATTACTTGAGGTCAGGAGTTCAAGACCAGCCTGGCCAACATGGTAGAACCCCATCTCTACTAAAAATACAAAAATTAGCTGGGCATGGTTGTGGGTGCCTGTAATCCCAGTTACTCGGGAGGCTGAGGCAGGAGAATCATTTCAACCCAGGTGGAGGAGGTTGCAATGAACTGAGATTGTGCCACTGCACTCCAGCCTGGGTGACAGAACGAGACTCTGTCAAAAAAAAAAAAAAAAGGAAGGAAGGAAGAAAGAGAGAGAGAGAGAGAAAGAAAGAAAAAAGAAAGAAAGAAAAGACGATTATAAGGAAGACAAAATATATTCACTATTAATTAAGCAGAAGTGGATCATCATAAAGGTGTTCATCCTCGTCATCTTCATGTTGAGTAGGCTGAGGATGAGGAGGAGGACAAGGAAGAGGAGGAAGAGGAGGAAGAGGAGGAAGAGGAGGAAGAGGAGGGGCCATGGCAGGAGAAGAGGTGGAGGAGGTAGAAGGAGGCAGGCACACTTGGTGTAACTTTTATTGAAAAAAATTTGCGTATAAGTGGATCCACAGAGTTCAAACCCATGTTGTTCAGGGGTCAACTGTCCTTGGTTAACTAAAATGTATTATGAAAATTAATTTCACCTGTTCCTTTTTACTTTTTCTAATGTGACTACCAGAAAATTTAAAATGATATCTGAGGCTCCATTGTCTTCCCCTTGGACAGCACTGCCACAGAATGTCTCAGGATTCAGCTCCGGGCTGCCACGCCTGCTTCTCTCAGGCAGCTGGTTCTATGTAGATGTTTTATATGAGAGATAATTAAGTTGTCAATTATGAAAATGAAACAGGATTTGACTTTGTACATAATTCTTTGGTTCTAACCAAGCTCATTTCCTTTGTGTCAGCAAACCTCGGACAGCCAACAATTCAGAGTTTTGAACAAGTGGGAACAAAAGTGAATGTGACAGTACAAGATGAATGGACTTTAGTTAGAAGGAACGACACTTTCCTAAGCCTCCGGGATGTTTTTGGCAAGGACTTAATTTATACACTCTATTATTGGAAATCTTCAAGTTCGGGAAAGGTGAGCATTTTTTAATTTGTTTTTATGACCTGTTTTAAATTGTGGATACTTGGGTTTTA
Organism: Macaca fascicularis; assembly: GCF_037993035.2. Classification (NCBI taxonomy): domain Eukaryota; kingdom Metazoa; phylum Chordata; class Mammalia; order Primates; family Cercopithecidae; genus Macaca; species Macaca fascicularis. Next base: position 139,899,824 of record NC_088375.1, read on the forward strand.
CAGCCCATTTCTTCCCCAATTCAAAAAAAGCAGAACAGGGTTGTTGAGAAGGTGGTGGAGTAGAAGGGGGAGCACCCACTGTGGGGAGGGGTGGACAACAGGCCTGGTCTTACCTGTGACTCTCCATTACCTTGTGACTCTGGGCAGGGCCCCCGCAGAGTCCCAGGTTCCTCAGCCAACCGCTGGATCCGGCCATCTCTAAAGGTCCCCCACACTCACATTTCTCCCTCTATTGAGGATCCCGGGCACAAAATGTGTTTTTGGTTCAATGCATAATACTCCCTTCCTTTTTCTTTTACTGCAGATATCTTCTAAAGGGGCTAAATAGGGCTCAATATACCTAAATTGGATCTTCTCAGTCTTGGAAAAGGCATTATTAGCAGTGATCAAGGGAAACTGATTAGCGAAGTCACTTCTAATCCTTCACGTGTCAGCTATGTTCATGTACACTTTGCTTAGAACCTAGGTTTTTACTTCTGCAGTGACTTAAGGAAGGGGAAAGAATTGACTCTGAGCCCAGATGAATTAAGAACTCTATCTTTTTACAGAAAACAGCCAAAACAAACACTAATGAGTTTTTGATTGATGTGGATAAAGGAGAAAACTACTGTTTCAGTGTTCAAGCAGTGATTCCCTCCCGAAGAACAGCTAACCGGAAGAGTACAGACAGCCCCGTCGAGTGTATGGGCCATGAGAAAGGGGAATCCAGAGGTGAGTGGCTCTGCTTGCGTGGGAGTGTGGGTGCCTTCTGGAGGAGTAGCTCCACCCTCAGGGCTGGGATGTACTTCCTTGGTTAAATATTCAGGAAGACAAACTGCCTGGAGGTTTTTTTGTTGTTGCTTGTTTTGGTTTTGATTTTGCTCTTGGTACTCTTAAGATTTTGGACATTTAGAAATGCTTCTGTGTTGTTTGAGCCCTTGTGTTAGCAAGGGTTTTCTTGAGCACCTACCATGTGCTAAGCCCTCTGCTGAGCCCTGGATACACAAACTATGTTTAGGACTTAGCATCAAGTCACAGATTTCCCTGGGCATTTTTTCATGCTTAAATTCTAATTCTGGGGTGGCTTCTGGACCAGCTGCAGCAGGACCCGGTAGACATTTGTGAGTACCCTCTGTTGCCACAGAGGCTATAGAGTCTAACCCATAAAGGGAAGGGATTGAGTATATCAGATATACCCGCATGCATGTGTGCATATGGCTGACACGTGTGTATCCACGCGTGTGCAGATGTTGGGAGCTCAGGCACATTGTGCGGGGAACGGTCCCTAACCGGAAGTGCTGTGGGCATTCAGACGTACAGGAAGCTGCAAGACTGTGCATCTCGCTCCATGCCTTACGAGGAAAGTATTCTGAGTACTTTCAGTGAAGAAAAGAGTCAGGGGATATAAACGATGGCTTATGCAGGGTGTGGTCGCTCACACCTGTAGTCCCAGCACTTTGGGAGGCCCAGGCTGGCAAATCTCTTGAGGTCAGGAGTTTGGGACCAGCCTGGCCAACATGATAAAACTCCAGCTCTATTAAAAATACATAAAGTAGCTGGGCATGGTTGCACGTGTCTGTAGTTCCAGCTACTCAGGAAGTTGAGGCAGGAGAATTGCTTGAATCTAGGAGGCGGAGGCTGAAGTGAGCTGAGATTGCATCACTGCACTCCAGTCTGGGTGACAGAGCAAGACTCCATCTCAAAAAAAAAAAAAAAAGAAAAGAAATGATGGCCTAGCTCCAGGTGAAGATGATATTTGAACATTTTAAAACACTTTAAATAAACTGTTCTCTCCTGTTTATTGCCACTGATGGGAGAGGTTTCTCTTTGCCTCTGGTCCTGCTTCCCTCTGGGCCATCCTACCCACAGCCTTCAGTCATTGTCCTAAAGCCTGGCTCTAATTCCAGTGCCTCTCCTTTTGTGCACACACACACTTGTCTGCTTCCTCGGCCCTTCTCTATCTTGGAGAGGCATTTCAAATGCCCCTTCCAGCAGGAAGCCTTCCTACTGCACCAACTAGTTACTATCTCTTCTTCACCTGAATCCTGGTAGCACTTTGGATATCCCACTTTGCACTTAGGGTTCACCTTCTACTATAATCATTGCCATCAATCTCAGCATCATTTTTAGGCACTTCTTTCCAGCCGTTGTTCTTACCTCCAACTACATATCTTTTCTGGACTGCACATTATTCAATTTATTAAATACCCATTAAATGTGTTTAGCCATTGTCAATTACTCTGAAACGTTCAGGGTTTGACAAATTCTTTCCTAATCTAAGTGTGGTGGAAAGAGTGAAAGAAAGAAATTTCAAATTGCACAAAAATAGGATGGTGTAATTTGGGGTTATGCCCTCAATTTTGCCCACTGATAAATGGGATTTGAGCTCACCAAGTTGACTAGATGCCCTTTATTTTTCAGAAATATTCTATATCATTGGAGCTGTGGTATTTGTGGTCATCATCCTTGTCATCATCCTGGCTATATCTCTACACAAGTGTAAAAAGGCAAGAGTGGGGCGGAGCTGGAAGGAGAACTCCCCACTGAATGTTGCATAAAGGAAGCACCATTGGAGCTACTGCAAATGCTGTATTGCACTGTGACCGAGAACTTTTAAGAGAATAGAATACATGGAAACACAAATGAGTATTTCGGAGCATGAAGACCCTGGAGTTCAAAAAAAGCTCTTGATATGACCTATTACTACCATTAGCATTCTGGTTTTGACATCAGCATTAGTCACTTTGAAATGTAACGAATGGTACTACAACCAATTCCAAGTTTTAATTTTAACACTATGGCACCTTTTGCACATAACATGCTTTAGATTATATATTCCGCACTCAAGGAGTAACCAGGTCATCCAAGCAAAAACAAATGAGAAAATGCCTTAAAAAATCCTGGGTGGACTTTTGAAAAGCTTTTTTTTTTTTTGCTTTTTTTTTTTTTTTTTTTGAGATAGAGTCTCGCTCTGTTGCCCAGGCTGGAGTGCAGTGACATGATCTCGACTCACTGCACCCTCCATCTCTTGGGTTCAAGCAATTCTCTGCCTCAGTCTCCCGAGTAACTGGGATTACAGGCACCCGCCACCACGCCCGGCTAATTTTTGTATTTTTAGTAGAGATGGGGTTTCACCATCTTGACCAGGCTGGTCTTGAATTCCTGACCTCAGGTGATCCACCCACCTCGGCCTCCCAAAGTGCTAGGATTACAGGCGTGAACCACTGTGCCCAGCCAAAAAGCTTTTGAGAGGCTGACTTCAATCCATGTAGGAAAGTAAAATGGAAATTGGGTGAATTTCTAGGACTTTTCTAACATATGTCTGTAATATAGTGTTTAGGTTCTTTTTTTTTTTCAGGAATACATTTGGAAATTCAAAACAATTGGCAGACTTTGTATGAATGTGTTAAGTGCGGGAGACGTCGGTATTCTGGGCACCTTCCTATATGCTTTACAGTCTGCACTTTAACTGACTGAAGTGGCGTTAAACATTTGAGAGCTAACTCTATTTTTATAAGACTACTATACAAACTACAGAGTTTATGATTTAAGGTACTCAAAGCTTCTATGGTTGACATTGTATGTATAATTTTTTAAAGGGTTTTCTATATGGGGATTTTTCTATTTATATAGGTAATATTGTTCTATTTGTATATATTGAGATAATTTATTTAATATACTTTTATATAAATAAAGGTGACTGGGAATTGTTACTTATTCGATCTTCCATTTATTATTTATGTATGGTTTGGTGTTTGTATTAGCTCTACTACAGTAAATGACTAAAATTGTCAGTGGCTTATAACAACGTATCTTTTTCACTTACAATACATTTTGGTGACTGTAGGCTGACTGCACCTCTTCTCAATGTCTTCTCATTGTAGGATGCAAACCAATGGAGAAGCCCCTAATTAGGTCAGGGCAGAGGGAAAAACAAAAAACTGGTAGAAACCAGCAACCACAGCTTCAAGCTTTAAGCCCATCTCCTACTCTTCTGCTCTGTACGGGCCCATTGTCACTTCTGTTCACATGCTGCTGCCCCAAGCAAGTGACCAAGCCTGACAATACTTTGCCTACTGGAGTCACCACAAGGCACATGACAGGGGGCAGGGATGTGGTCTTACAGGGAAGGGAAAAGATAATGCTCTCTACTGCAGACTTGGAGAGATTTCTTTCCATTGGCAGTAGTTTGACTAATTGGAGATGAGAAAAAAAGAAACATTCTTGGGATGATTGTAGTGAAAGAAAATTAGGTAAAAGGACAATATAGGATAGAGAGAGATCAAGTGGAATGAGATCTCTAGAGTCAATTAAAAGCAAGCTAGATCGAGAGCTTTTGGAGGGCAGGGACTGGGCCTAGCTCATGGTTTATAGCTTTTGAGGGTGACTGCACAGTGGACTCAGTCATGGCTGAATTGAGTTGACTTTATTATCTCTAGAATGTAGTTATCCATTCAAATGCAAAACAGCCTTATTCTCTGAACTGTAGTAAAAGAGGATTCTAACTAGAGATGAAAAAGGTTCTTGGCACCTACTGGGCCACAAAACTACTTTTGCTTCCCACTGTGGAAGGGGGCACTGTTACCATCTAGGAAAAACAACCAGATGGCACGCCTACTCAGAAGTGGTTCCGCAAAGAAATTGAACAAGCATTCAGATGAGCAGCCTCAGCTCACTACTTAGCTAGTAATAAATTTTAAGTCCATTTTGTTCCTTTGCACCAAAGAAATTGAACATTGTCAATAAAATTCCAAGCATGAACTGTTTTATGTAACACCACATCCTAAGGAAGAATGCCTGAAACAAACCTTTGATATCCTCATAAAAATGATAGCCATTTTGGAGAAATTATGGAAAACAGACCAGTGGTTGGTTTATTTGGTTGGTTTTGTTTGTTATTACTTTTTTTGTTGTTGTTGTTGCCATCAACGCAGATGCTGGAGAGGCTGAAGCTTGCACTGTTGTAGTGTTTTGTTATACCAGAGAAAAGGGATGTGTTTGCAGCAGAGTCAACAAAAGAGAAACTGGCATGGGGGCACATCCTCAAGGAAGGGTGCTTCAACCATTATCTTGAATTCCTGTTCACATGGGTCTACCTGGAACAAAGAGCTTAGTGCATTACATGAGGAGGCAAAACAAGCTACAGCAGAAGGTGCCTATCCAGATGTTTCCCTGCCAGGATTAATTATAGCATTATGTAATTTCTTGGCTTCATTATCTAAGGAATTTGAATTATTCCACTAAGGAAAATACTGGCAGGTTGAAAACAGGTCTGGGTACTAATGAGGAATCTGGCTGATCACAAGGAAGGGATTCATTATAGACGGGAATGAGGCTGAATTGCAATAATCAGAAAGCTTCCACACAGCAAATGTTAACCACTCCCTACTTTGCCACATCCCTCCGCATTGCTGAGACCTACCAGCCGCTACTAAAAATCAGCACTGTGATTGACACTGGAGCAGAAACCATACTACAGACTGTTGGCTGCTATCCAGAAACTGCTGCCCTCCAGTGGACCAAATTATACTTCATTACTTGACCAGTAATGTACCCCATAGAGCTAATTGTTAGTAAACCAAACTATCACCCATTCTTTGTTTTGTTTTGATTTTGTTGTTTTGTTTTGTGAGACAGAGTCTGGCTTTGTCGCCAGGCTGGAGTGCAGTGGTGAGATCTCGGCTCACTGCAGCCTCTGCCTCCCAGGTTCAAGCGATTCTTGTTCCTCAGCCTCCTGAGTTGCTGGGATTACAGGTGTGAGCCACCACGCCTGGCTAATTTTTGTATTTTTAGTAGAGATAGGGTTTTGTCATGTTGGCCAGGTTGGTCTCGAACTCCTGACTTCAAGTGATTCACCCACCTTGGCCTCCCAAAGTGCTGAGATTATAGGCGTGAGCCACCGTGCCCAGCCCTTTCATGCATTCTAAAGATATTTTTCCAATGTTAAATTATTAACTGAATTTGGTTTACATATAAGAAACTAATACTCATGAAATCCAAACACATTTTAGCTTAGTTACAGCTGATGGCTTATAATCTAAGGAACTGTCCCTTAAACAATTATCTCTATTCATCAAATGGTGAATAAACTCATTCCCAAATGCTCTTTTAATCTGTTCTATGATATGTGTATTTAATTGTGTGATTTACCTCCAATAGTTGCTTGGAAGGTTGATTACTGTTATGACGTCGTCTGACTTTCGTTCAGATACTTAGAATGAATGCTTATGCTCTCCTTTCCCACAGCCCTTGCTTTTCAACTGTGATCTAGGTGATTCCAGCTTTGCCAGTCAGCACATTCCTTCTTCATGGCTGCAAAAATTGGTTTAGAGGTAGGCATGTGACCTAACCAAGCCTAAGAAGAGTGTATATCAAGGCTTTCTCTGGGAATGGCAGGATGCTCTTTCTTGATGAACATAATGAAGAGACGTAGCCACAAGAGCTGCTGGCAGCCGTCTTGAGACCACAAAGGGAGCCAGCTTTACGTGGAGCTGACATATTGGAGAGCAGTGCAGAGCAATGGTAAAAAGTGAAGTCTTTGCTTTTCATTCATTTGGCAAGACCTTCGAATTTCACATTTGTTTCACATGTGTTTGTAATCACTCTTTGAGACATGTTATAGAGGACTGCTTAAAAAAAAAAAAGAAAAAAGAAGTGAAGTCTTTGGTGACAGCACCAAGCTGCTAGATCAAGCCTTGCTCAAAGTGCAACCCATGGACTTCTCACTGGACATCACCTGACTAATTATTTAAGCGAGCTGAGTCAGTTTTTCTGTTCCTTGCAGTCAAAAGCACCCTACCATGCTGTATAAGCACTGACCATCGAATATAAACAGAAAGAGAAGGTGCCTAGAATGTGAATTTATAGTGTAAAATAACATTTCATTTTCATGCCTTTTCAGTTATTTAATGACTGCCCCCTAAAATTATCCCTTCATTCCAGCCGTATAAATTCTCCCGTATTATTTGATCATTCCTAGCAGAAGGTAAACATCCTGTATTATTTTCTATCTTATAAAAAACAAATTTCCTTTGATCCCTGGAATCCCTCATCTGGATTTCCTCCTTAACTTCCTATTCCCTCTTGGACACCATCTTCTTTCCAACTTCTAAATATTGGATTATCTTAGTGCTTGAACTAAGATAATTAGTTCTCATTCATTCTCTCATTCTCTATCAATAATCACTCTCTAGGTAATATATTCAAGTCCATGGCTCTATTATCAAGCTCTATCATGCCAGATGCCCATAATATCTAGATGCTGATGACTCCCAAATACATGTCACAGCTCCCAACCTCTTTTCCGAACTCCAGAGCTGCACTGTTGATCCAAATACGTACACAAACTCTCTCCTTGGATAGCTAACAGGCATCTTAATCTCAATACATGCAAAGAGAATCTTTAATTTCTCCCAAACCCAAAACTTGTTTCTCCCCCAGTCCTTCCCATTTTAAGAAACAGCCACCATTGGCTCAGGCCAAAACTTCTTGGTGTTATCATTGACTTCTCTTTCTTCTCCCATGCCACATTCAATCCATCAGCTAAGCCTGCTATCTCTACCTTTAAAATACACCCCATTTCCAAAGGCCACCTCCTCTGCTCTTTCCCTACTTCAAGCCACTCTCCTCTCTCACTGGATGACCGCAATAGCCTTCCAACTGGTCTCCTGTTCCCACAGTTACTCCCCTACAGTCTATTTTCCTCGCAACATCTAAGTAACTCTTTTACAAATGATAAATTATGTTTTAACGGGTATTGCTGTCAGCTCTCTATGCTCATAGGATTCTATGAGCAATTTTATAATGTGTCAGTTTGGCTAATCTGGAACTACGTTTCCCAGAGTCACGGTCCCTGTATGGTTCTAGATTATAGTTAACCAAAAGAGATATTTTCACAAGATTTGTACAGGAGAAGTGAAGCAGCAGCCATTTGGTCATCATGGTTAGAGGCGGCGAGAGACAAATGCAGGGACGCTCCCGGATTCTAGCTTACCGTGGCTCTCCCTGACTCTGTGACTAGCTGTTTCTAACTCATTTCTCATTCTGCTGACCAGTAGGGATCCCAGGCCCCGCACTGGATCTAGAGCAGTCTTCCACCAGCTCTCCTTCACCAGCTCTCTCTCTCTCTGGGAGTCCAAGGAGGAAATGACCGTATTCTTCTGTGGGGATCCACAAAGGCTTCAAAGAAGAGATCCTTCCTTCTACAGTCCCGCTGGCTTCCAGAGAAGAGCACCCAATGGGAGCATGAGGACCAAAAGGCTGCTCAGCGCCGGCCGGTGCACGCACCAGGAGCCTCCTGTCGAGCCCTTCACCGTTTAGCGCAACTTCCTACTCCAGAGCCACGAGACTTCATGACTTCCCATACACGAGGCCCCATAGTGGTACAAAGAGAAGTACAGAGTCCACGGGCACAGTAGCAGTATTTTTCTTCATTTCTCTAACACGTGATTTTTAAATTTAGGCTTCCTTTCCACCAGATGACAGAAACTATCCAAAGCTATTTGGTGACTCCCTCCGGATTACCTACCTTTCCACTGGAGTTGTGTTCAAGTGCACATCCCGTCACCACTGTAACTGCCCTCTAGATCCCTCCACTTCCCCTCTAACCTCTCCCTTCAGCTTGGGAAGTCTTTTTCAAGTCTGAGAGTGGCAGGCTGGGGCGGGGAAGCCTCTGTCCTACTCGTTGCCATGTTCTCTTTTAAATCTGTGGTCTATGCACTAGTCCTGCTGTTCACACTGTCCTGAACCGCAGGAGACTCCACTTTTCTCTGCTTTCAGCTGCCATATCCCTTCCAGAGACAGTGATCACAGAACTGCTGAGCTAACTAAATTGAAAAAGGGTCAAGGATCAAGACAGACCTGGGAAAAAAACATAGATGGATTTTTTTGTTTTTGAGACAGAGTCCCACTCTGTTGCCGAGACAGGAGTGCCGTGGAGGGATCTTCCGCCTCCCAGGTTCAAGCGACTCCCTGCCTCAGCCTCCTGAGTAGCTGGGACTACAGGAACACGCCACCGTGCTCGGCTTTTTTGTAAAAAAAAAAAAAAAAAAAAAAAAAAAAAATGGGTTTCACCATGTTGGCCAGGCCGGTCTTGAACTCCTGACCTCAAATGATCTGCCAGCCTCGGCCTCCCAAAGTGCTGGAATTACGGGTGTGAACCACTAAGCATGGCCATACATGGATATTTCAAAGGACACCATTTCACCATTCCAACTAATGAAAGGATTTAAAAATCATTCACATTAAAGTGTCAGTGACATAATATTTTATCAACAGTCACATTCTTAAAATGAAAAAAAAAAGTAAGAGAGTAAAGGTAGAATTTTACTCATCAGCTGTTGTGAGGGGATTTGGTGGGAAGGTGGAGGAATCTTTTTTCTCCTAAATCCAGACACATGCTGGTTTGCCATTCTGTAGCAGACCCCTGTGCCTTTCTGACATGCCCCTCATCCTGCTACACTTTGCTCCATGCCTGGGGACCCAATTTTCCATATTTATTTTTAATATTCTTTTTTTAAGCCACACTATTTCCTTTTAAAGAAAAGCTATCTGCATGGTGGCAAAGATTAAATCTTGTGTGCATATCTGATTCTCTGAAGAAATTTTGTTCATTTTCTTGAATGCATTCAAACCATTGCTTTATTCCATTTAGTTTAATCCGATGGTTCTCAAAGCAGCATTTGTGTCACCTGAGAACTTGGTAGCAATGTAAATTCTTGATCTTGACTGGAGACTTACCGAATTAGCAATCAATGTTTTAACAAGAAGCCCTTCAAGTGATTCTAATGCCCATTGAAGTTTGAGAACCACTGGCTTGACCTATTAATGACTGCAATCAGCAATATGTGTTGACTGTTTACTGCAGAGAGGCTGGAAATAGCCACAGACCCAAATGGTGCTTCCCAGGCCTTGGAGAAATCAGAATGCAACCTGCTCTGAAGCCAAAACAAATTAAGAATACATAGAGCATAGACAAGATTCTCCTCTGTAGACTGCACACTCCCTATAAAGTTTGTTATATATGAGCCTGTTAGGATTTTTCCAGTTGCAAGGAACAAAAACTCAAGACATTTAAGCAAAAATGGGAGACCTATTTTTTTCAGGTGAGCTCATTGGTCTAAGATCTTTAGCCCCTTTTCGCTTAAATCCTATGATTATACATTATTAAAGTATCAATAATTAATACTTTAAAATCACTGTATTTCTGGGTGAAATGAAAATTAATAATCCAGCAATTTTGAAACCAAGAAGCTGAAATTCATCTTGAATATATACAATTTAACAAATCTTAAAAATAGGGATCTAAAGGAGTTTTAAGAAAACATTTTTTGACATGACAATCTTCATCCAGCCTGATTTTCAAAAATCAACCAAAAAACTATGCTCCATTTGCAAAGCAATTTGTCTTCTCCAAGCATATTTCAGGCTGGAGAATAAGAGATGTAACAGACACTCAGAGGGGCAGGAAATGCTTTTTCCCTTGCATATATTAACGTCATTTGGGACGGGAAGCGTCCTTTACAACTACGATTGTGGCGCCATCTTGAGTTCCTGAGAAGGATAGACGACTGAAATGTTCACAGACTGGATTATAAAAGAACTGAAGGAATTGTAAACAAAATCCAAAAGACCCGTAAGAGATTAAGAATGAAGGAACATGAAACGGAAGCCTGAATAAATGAACCCAAAAAATACTCTGCAGATTTCTGCAACTCTACCTGTGATGGCCTCTCTAGTCCATAGCCAGAGCTCCCACCCCAGATCCTGCTACTTCAGCTGTGGTCTGGGACAACAGCTTTAGCGTCACTTGAAAACTAGTTAAAAATCGAGATTCTTGGGCCCAATCCCAGAGCTAATGAATGATGATCTGCATTTTCCAGGTAGTTTTTATGCACACTGAAGTCTAGGAAACTGCTCTCTATGCCTTCCTTCACAAAGAGGGTAGCGGCGGTGGGATGGAAAAAGGAGACAGGCACCCCACCAATGGACAGAACTGCACAGTCTTGAGAAGATGAAATGTATTAAACTTAAATATCAGCAAGTTATGAATCCAAGCCATAAGAAAAGGCAGAGCCGTGATCATATTAAAAATACTACACGTTTTTCAAAGACAATACTTTGAGGACCTCTGTCTTAATCCACAGCTTACTAAAGACCAAACGCTTTCTTGCCTGGATTCCACTGATCATGCTCCTTGCTTCTACCAACTCAGCAAGACTGTAATGTTTCCTGGATCTCACCAAGGAGCTTTCCTCTTCCTGGATTCCCACTGCATTCTCCCCACTTCCTTATTATACTCTTCTAACTCTTAGTATTGTACAAAACGGTTGTCCACCCATTGTAGCCCCTTTTCTGGATTGTCATTTCCTTGGCAAGAACCATACTTAAGCATTTGAATTCACTTGTTTGTTCAGTAATTTATTCTAGTACTAAGCACCTACTACATGCCTGACACTATGGATTTGATTAAAATATGAAACATATAATCCCAACTTTTGTGGAGCTTACGTATTTGTAGAGTTGAAATGTCAATTGCAATAGAACATAAACATTATGTTAGGTAAAGTAGGGTGTTTTGGGGAACTTACCTGGAGCCACCTAACTTGGGTCTGGAAGGGTTACCTACAATCTCAGCTGAAGGACACAGAGTTAACCAGGCAAGGTGGGGGGAAGTACAAAGTGTTCCAGGAAGAGGGCATGCCAGCATCATTAAAACATAATCTTGGTCATAGATAATGCCAAAAATAAATGTGTTTGACAAAATTTGGAGTTTTGTATTGTCTCAAGCATTCCAGTCAGTCACTTGGCAAACTGACTGGCTATTTAGAGTTGAGCCAGTTATCTTTTTGAGAGAGAGAGATGGCTTTCAAAGTATTGCCTATTTTTGTTTAGAATAACTGCTACTTTTGAAAAGCATTTTCAAACCCAGACCCCAGAGCTTGCTATTCCACTCTAAGAACTAGCAAAAAGAGCTTTACCTGAGTTAACAGAAATTTCAAAGAAATTAAACATCATGGAATTAAACTTGGAAGCTGAACCCTCTGTTAAGTCAGGAATGGTAAGTAACACTCTAAAAATTGGGGTTGTCTATTTTCCCTTATTATGTCAGTTTCTATGATTGAGCCTATGCTATTAGGTATATACAAATTAAGAAATGTTACACTGTTTGATTGACCTTTATCATTATGAAGTGTCCCTCTTTATTTCCAGAAATACTCACTGTCCTAAAGTCTAATTTGTCTGATATTAGAATATTTATCTAATAAAAGATTCATATCCAGAATATAGAATATCTGGAATAATAGAATATTATTTGAAAGAGGGCCCAGAGACTAAATAGGCACCTTAAAAAAAAGAGGACATCTAGATAGCCAATAAACATTAAATGAGTTCAACCTCATTAGTCATCAGGGAAATGCAAAATGAAACCACAATGATGGCTGAACATACATTAAGTAAAAATAAAAATTTTTTAAAAAGACTTGGGAATATCAAGTCTTTGCAAGGACTAGGAAGACCAGAATTCTTCCACGCTTATGGTGGCAGTGTAAAAACTGAACAACTTTGGCAGTGCCAAAGCTGAACACATTCCATTCCATAAATGCACACACATGTGCACCCAAAGACATGCATAAAAATATTTCTAGGAAGTGTTCCTAACAGGTCCAAACAGAAAACAACACAATGCCCATCAATGGGAAGAGGAATAAATAGCCTATTCACATACAGATGCTGCTGGTCTTACAATGGAGCTGCATCCCAATAAACTCACAGTAAGTCAAAAATACGTTAAGTCAAAAAATGCACTTGACGTCCAGGTAAACCCATCATAAAGCTGAAAACTTCTAAACTGAACCCTCTGTTAAGTCAGGGATGGTCTGCAATTAACCATTACACAGCAATAAAAGTGAAGGAACTATTTTGACACTTACCATGGATCAATCAGCCTCACAATACTGAGGGAAAGAAGTCATATACAAAAGGGTATCTAATATATATAAAGTCCAAAAACAGGCAAAACCAATTTATGTGATAGAAGTCAGGAGCTAATAATTGGAAGAGAACAAGAAGGAGCCTTTAGTGCTATAACAATGTTCTATTTCATTTGGTGTTTGGGTGTGGTTACGAATGTGTACGCTTTCTTAAAAATTCAGAGCCTAAATTTGTCGTTTTTGTACATATACTACAATAATATGTTTACACATTTAAAAAATGATTTAACTATATGAGGGGATGTGGCAAAAAAAAAAGGTGGTAGGGAATGTCTAAAATTGATAAACCAAGAAATAGCTATGAAGGCATATTGTTTAAAAAAATAAGATGCAATTACACCGACTAGAAGAGTTTAAAATCATTGTTCCTAAGGTTTGAAGGGGATTGCTTTTCAGTTGTTTTGGCACTTTCTTAAAGTGACATGCATATGCTATGTATATGGAAATGGTCAGAACATTCCAATTCTTCACAAAGGAAAAATCACTAACGTAGGTTTAACAAAAAAAAAGAGACAGCTTCCTGCAGCTAACAATGTCAAAGTCCATCTGTTAGAAGAAAATTCATCCTGCTTCTCAGCACAAATTATGATTTTAAACACCAAGTTTAAAAGTTAAAACTTTACATAAGGTAATGACAGATGCTATCGTATCACCGGTTTTAAGCCAAATGTTAATCATTCAGAAAGGGGGGAAAGAGACAAATGCTAGATATATTTTATTCTATTAATGCAAAACAAACTACCATCGCTGTTTCATACTTCTCATTACATAAAAACTTGTTATGAGAACACAGTGATATGTCTTGGTATGCAGCATGGTGCTCATGGATGAAAGTTCTTATTCTTTGCTTTATTCTTCGGATTAAACTACCATTTCCCAGTGTAGTTTCTGGAAGGTGTTCATAGGAATTACGTAGAAAAAGATGTTCCGTGGTCAATCACGTTTTGGAACCAATGGATTTCTTTATTGTGGGTCTTCTAAGAACCACCATTACATAATGTGATTCTCCAGAAGGATCTTCCTCTGTGCCTCAAATGGTGAGGCACTATAATATTTGTTACATAAAAAAGAAAAGAATTAAGAAAAAAAGCCCAAATTGTTGTTTTGATGGCAAGAATCATAACAAAAGCAATTATAAGGCAGCTAGGAGAATACTTCTACGAGTAGGTTTAAGGTAATCCAGAAATCTGAACATCTGAAACTTCCCCATGCCTTAAAATATTTTCCAAGACGAATAGTATCTTTTAAAGTCTCCTGGATGTTTGGTAGCATTTGTCAGGTACACAGATTTTACTGAACTTTTCTAACAGAGAAATTCATTCAATTAAAAACCACACTTGACAAAACTTTAAAAAAGAGACACTGTGCTAAAAGCATTTTCTGAATTTATTTTTGTGTTTTTCAAGTCAAGACTAAACTATGTATGTTTTCAAGTCAAGGCTGAATTATAAATGAACTTCTCTCAGTATTTAGATACCAGAATAAAAAGAACAAGCAAAAGTTGTATAGGATATCTGAGTTTTGTTTTCTTTTTTTTTTTTTTAAATCTGTACAGAAAATAAGTATACAAGTTTGCTAAACAGAAGTGGTAAAAACTGAATGTTATGTATTATGGAATTCAGTACATCAGTTTACTTCGGTAGCCAGTGATTGTTATAGTTAATTCTGCAAAAAAACAAAACCAGTTATGCAGAAACAAGAGTATAAAATGCCCCTTTCAGAAGCTCAGTTTGAGAAACTGATTTCATATCTAGCTTATTGATTATACTCAGTTTCAGTTCTCCCTGGGTAAATAATACATAAGGTCATTAATGATGTTTTGATGAACTGAAATCATCTTCTCTTAGGATCGTTCAACATAATAACCCAAATATTAAAAAGTTATTCAAGATTCACAGAGATAAAACAGTGCCTCGGAAACATAATTCACCCATGTATATATAATAATTTTATAACATACTTTTTAAACATAAAATCACAGTCAAAGACAGTGATAATAGCATTGCACACTCAGTGCATTACTTCATGTAGTGCCTTCCTATGGCTCATCTGGAGTTTAATACCAAATAACCACCACACTTCTAATAAATGGGCTTCTAACACACACAAATTTGTCTAATTCTTTAAAAAATCTAAAACTCCCATAAGACCTTGAGCCTGGCATGTTAAGGACTTTGTGTTTTAATATCCCAAACATTGGGAAGATTAGTGTGATACATGGTAACCCCTCCTTGTAAGCAAGACTGCACATATACTTTAAACAACTCAATACTGCAGACTGAGAGGGGTACATTTATCATTTAGTTAAGGAAAATCAAAATGGCTTTCCTGGAGTTAAATGCACCCAAGACACACACAAGGAATGAGTATTACTGTGGCAGCTAAAGAAATCTGCCACTGTGTAATAAATGCTGTTATGCAATGATGTTATACATTTAAATAATACATTATGATTTGTTTCCAACTACCATGGGGCACAGGAAAATGAAACTGAAGACTACCTGGCTGGAACAGGACAAATGATAACCTGGTTTTAAATAGGGTTCTTCATTGAAGGAAAAGATAGAGCCATAAAAGTCCAATTAGCTGACTTCAAATGGTTTACATCCCAGGATGAATCAGGTTACAGTGATTGAAGCCCAATTTAATTTAGGCAGGTTTTTAACCACAAGAATAAGGACATTCTTAGTACATATTAATAATTAAACCAACATATACACAATTAGCAATATCCTATATAATACTAAATGTTTTAACAACTTGTTCTCCATTATTCTATATCTAGTTAATTTGTTGCTTTGTTTTTTTTTTTTTTTAAAAACCAAGCTCAACTTTATTTTACAATGTACTTTGCATTTCTAAGTGTATTCTGTAATTATTTCATTGAAGCAGGTATAGTTCTCCAGATTTCTCTAAGAGCCAAATTCAACTGTATCTTCTGTTATCTGTTTGAATTCATAGTTGCCTCTGCCATCCATATGCAGGTAGTACTATGGGAAAGAAGGGGGAAAAAAGTCAGTAACTAAGTGAATACAGTACTGTCCTTTATGAAAAGTAAAATACAGACTTCCTCATTATTTTAAGGGAGCTAAATCTATAAGCATCCCACAAATTAGAATGCTTCCTTAACTCCATGACCAAGAATCTCAGCTACCAGTAGGTTAAACTGTGCTAAATGCAGGACTGTTCCATATGTCAGTCATTGCTTCCTGTAGCCTGATTTCCTAATCAGCTCGGAATCTCTAGTTTAAGGCTTTTTATTTGTTTTTAATTTAGTAGAGGGGAAAAAGAGCTATAAAAAGTGCCTATATATCCTAACCTCTGAAGACACAACAGCAGTTACAAAGCCTTCTGTTTTTATTTAGTGGCTTATTTGCAGAAAGCTTTCTGAGTTTCCATTTTCTGTATTACTCTTTCTTAGCTATCCTGGCCCCTCTCATTCTAGTTGTGTTCCCCTCCTTCACATGATCACTGGCCTGATGATTATTTTGCTACTTGTCTATACCTCCAAAAGAAGAGGAAAGTGAAACCCAGATGCTCTCAATTCCTCTCAATGTCCTATGGCTATAATATTTATGAACTTCTGAGAAAACACAAAGGCTTGGCTATATTTTAAAGGGCTTTCATTTCTAGTTATTCAATTTCTTGTTCAGCTCATGAAAAACTGACAAATTATAATATGCAATAAAATAATAAAAGCTATCTTTAAAAGTCATACAGTTATATACAATTTCATTGAATTTTATTAAGTACTTTCATATAGGCTACCTGTCTAATTTTCATGGTAAGCTAAGAGATAGGCAGGTAAGGATCAATAACTTCATTATACAAAGGAAGTAATTGAGGCTAGAAACACTGGTGCCTGAACCCAGGCTCTCCAACTTCAAATCCTATGCTCTTCATTTTATCACTTGTAGACTATCATCTACATCCTAAAGCTCTTGAAGGTAAAGATTGTAATTAATTTGCATCCCTTATGACACTTAGCTCAGTATCTGGCAAAAAAAACGGTCCTTAATCAGGTTATATGTTTTGTGTAGCAAGATACCCTTACCATTATTCCAATTTTTCTCAAACCCTTGCTTTTACCTAAAATTTCTATATCATTTAGGAAGAAAAAAAGGAAAAAGGAAGGAAAGAAGAGAAGAAAGGAAAGAGGGAAGGGGGAAAGACAGAAAGGAAAGAAGAAAAGAAAGGAAGAAAGGAAGGGAGGGAGGGAGGAGGAAAGAAAATAAAGAGAATTAAACTGGGTTTACTTCCAGGTTTTGAGCATTTTACATTAAGAGTTGAAAAGAACTGCCATAGTGAGAATGGCACTACTGAAGCAACAGAACAAGTAACACACGTGCACCAATGTAAGCCTCACTTGAATATCTTTGTAAATTATAGTCACTACCTAATGAATCCTATTTACTACAGTGCATTGATAAACATAGCTGACATTACTCAATCTTCCCCCTTGTAGTCCTGACCTCTATTAAAAATGCCCCTAAATTTTTTGCCATCTAATTCTTCTTAAGACTTTTTCTCCTCTGTCACTTCTGGATAAGAAAAGTTTACTTCACCATATTTGTGATAAGACTATGCAAAGTTTAGTCAGTTACTATTAACAGATAAGAGTCACTTGTAAAACTGGAGAAAAAATGTTACACCATTGCTTTCAAAACCGACAACTACAATATTTAAGAAAATCCTATTTTATAAAACAAATAAAACCGCCTTTTCTCCTTAAGACATATGTTTAAGGGAATACAAACCATACAATTTAAAACCATATTCACCAGAATTCTTATTTTAAAGAAAATAAAATTTCACTGTACCATTCAATGAAAGAAATACAAACCTCATGATGTTTCCAAAGAGATTTCCTATGAGACACAGTGAAGAGAGTGATGCCAACCTAATACAAAGAAAATGATTTAGGTTTAATCAATAACAGAGTCACAAATTAAACTAGTCCATGTACTTTAAGCTGTTAAGAGGACTGTCTTCAGTGATTAAAGTTAAAAAGCAGTGTCAATGAGAAAAAAATTACAACTGATGCCAAATGTTTATAGCAATGGAAAACACTGGCCATCAACCACATAATAAAAACTACCAGGTACTGGCATTAAGTGTATTATTCTGTTTGGGGCAAAAAACATATCTCCTAGCATGTCTCCTATTTTATTGTGAAAAACATATGAGAGGAATATGAGAAGGATAAAAATAGCCAAAGGTCAAAATCAGGAAAAATTAAATCAGTATAGCATTGTTGACAGTCAACTTGCTTCTCAAATACAGGGTCATAATCCCCTACCATAAACTATTGTTTTGGAATGTGTCTTGGAATTCAGATTTTGAAAATGTATTATTTAACACCCCCAGAGAGTTCTGAGGCAGAATTTTGTAATTAAACACATAAATGTTTCAGCAGCAACACATATGGACACTGATATTAAGTGAGACAAATAGAGTTTAAATATCTTTTGTTAGCTTAGGCAAAGTTTTACCCAGTGAACTTGCTACAAAATTATGAAAAATGTTTTGAATTTAAGCACTTTCTGGATTTCAGATTGTGAATACGTATTTATAGATCTGTACTTCAGATTTTCAAAAACAAAACAAAACAGAACAAAAACATTAATAGGTAACAGCTGTAGTTGCTCTAGATCAGTGGTTCTCAACCAAGGCGGGGAGGTTGGTGATATCTGTCCCTTGGGGGGACATTTGGCAATGACTGGAGGCATTTTTATTGTCACAACTGGAAGTACTACTGGCATCTAATGGGTAGAGGCCCAGGATGCTTTCTAAACATCCTCCAGTGCACAGCAACCCCCAGCCCTGCCCAACCAGGAATTACCAGTCAAAAGGTCAATAGTGCCAAGACCAAGAAACCCCACTCTGGGTCACTGTTCCTCCAAGTGGATCACTCAAGGCTGGCAAATGCATGCTTAGGGCATCTGGGAAATTTTTACCATGGTTTCTTAATTTCATTTTCATTTTGATAATAATTTTTAAAAGATCATTATAAGTATATTCTGGGTCATTTTTACCATGAGATTGAAGTTCCTAAGTTTGTATTTACACCTCTGATTGCCAAAGTGATAAAACATAAAACTTCAAATGTGTTTGCCTGCACTTTAAAAAGGAACTTAAATTGGTTAGGAATTGCATAATAAAATAAACATATTATCAGTATTAATAAAACATATATTTCAACCATACCACACTTTTCTGATTTTTCAAAGCTCATTTCAGGTATTATTTCTCTGTTCATGATTCTACAATAGTTGGATTAGATATCTACTTAATGCACACATTCTTTATATGAGGATATAAAAAATATATGGAGTATATGTCAAAATAAAAAGCAAAATGCAAAATAATAAAATTTGAACCTCAGATTCTATCTTTCCTTAGTTAAATCCCAAACCACTGGTTTAGTTTCATCTAAATGGTATCATAGGTCTCTTTAATGTTGCAAGTTTGAAACTGTATTTGTTTTGTCTGTATTTAATGTGTAACTTTATATTAATTTTGTAGCTGTAAAAGAGCTCTAGGCTTAAGGAGTTCACACCTCATTTCATGTTTATACATGTTTAAGTGCTATCACACTAATTTAAATTATCAATGAGGCCCCATATGAATTTTCTTTTAAATGGAACTGATGTTTTACAGAATTTATACAGTCTTCTGTGGGGATTTCAAGCCTATACCTAGGGCATAAGAGGAAACCACGTGGTCAAAATTACCAGCAAAGAGCCGCTATGTTATTGAATTAAGTGCAGACTACATGGTTTTATGTATATGAGAATACCATAAACATCTCTAATACCTATGAAATTTGAAAACCAACATGAACAAATGTATAATTATATATTACCAAGGCAAATTCAGAATAGAAAATAAATCATTAACAAGATAAAATCAGTAGTTAAAATCTTTCTACAAAGAATACCAAATTTATTCTTTTATCATCACACTAGTGCTTCTTAAACTTTAATGTGCATTTGAATCATCTTAGAATTTTGTTAAAATGCAGATTCTGGTTTAGCAGGGCTTAATAGTAGGAATTCATACTATATATACTCAATATGACCTTTATTATTTATTGAGAACTCCCAAAGAACGAATACAAAATGTTAAAAATCCTCATCTACCTCATTTACTTATATAGAAACTATAAAATGGCTAGGATATACTACATTTGTTCCAAAATTTAACCACAGTATAGATGTTGGTAACAATTTCTCAAAGAAAGAAAAAAAAAGAAAGAAAATTGATACTACTGAATAATTACTTAAAGAATGGAACCAATAAAGACAGCCTCAGACTTGGCTACTAAAAGCAGCTTTGGTAAAATAGTGCTCAGGCTAGAAAATAAAACGAATAAATTAAAAATTGCCAAATAATTATTGTTGAGTCTTATTCATTTAAAAAAAACCCTAATTTTAGATAAAGTTAATGGAATAAATTAAGAAAAGCGCAATTTATTAACTCTGAGTATAAGTAATGAGGTAAAGGGGAATAGATTTAAATATGTTGTTTTATATCTCATTAATATATTAATACTAATATAGTAATGCTAATATATTGAGATATAAAACAACATATTTAATATTAATGCGATATAAAACAACATATTTAAATCTATTTCTATATATAAAGAGATTATATACAGAATTGTATTTATAATTATTTTTCTTTTACTCATATGTTTTAAATCTTTATTAAAACAAGAAATCTTTGGGTAGAAATTGTGTTACTTTTTGACTTGGAATCTTCTCTTTGGACAGATTTGGACACAGTTTACACTAGGAAAGAGGCCATGGCTTCTCAAACTGAGCACCTGCACACTTACCTTTCGACAATGACTGTAAATGTAGCCTTCCACGTCGACACTAACTGCACTTGTGCATTCGTCCAAAATGGCAAACTGGGGTTTATGATAAAATAATCTTGCCATCTGAAGCATAAAAAAAAAATTTTTGTGTAAAACACAGGCAGAGACCTAAAATTAATAAGCCGAAACAAACAAGTTAAATATGCATTTGCAGTCTTGTAAATCAAAAGTATAAAAATTATTCTAATTCAAAATATCTACTTCCCAGAAATAGAAACAATATAAACATAACTGTTTTCACTGTCATCCTGAACAAAGGGAAAAATGTACTTCATGGTAAATATTAATTGCTCGGAGTAAAACACAAAACTTAAGACTGATGAGAGAGGGAGTTTCAAACTAGTATTAAAGAAAGCTCACTAAACAAATAAGATTACAGAATACATATTTTAACCAAATCTCAGAATTCAGACTAGATGACTCTGATGCAAAAAGGTCTCTATTTTAAATATTTTATTGCTTAAGTAATGGTACCAATTACTATTCTCACCAATAATTTTTTATTGTACCTGTTTTATATCCCCATTGTCAGTTCTGGTTGTGCTCATTTTTTTAAGCCTTTGCTAATTTTATAAATGAAAATTAATATCAAAATTATAGCATACATTTCTTTGACTATCAGGAATGATGAACATTTTCCCACATTTTTGTTCCCATGTATTTTCTGGGGACCGTTTATTCTGATCTTTTGTGTAACAGATATTCCAATTTTTGTCATCTGCCCCCTGAAAAGATCTCCATGTTTAAGACCAGTGGGGCAGTCTTCTATCCTTAATTTATCTTCTCTGCAACATTCTCCTTAGAAGACCACTCCATCCTTCTTGAGAAAGTGATAGTAAAACCATGCACATAAGTTTCCTCCTACTTCTGAGGATCCTTTTTCAGTTTCTTTTCTAGCACTTTCTCCTCCACTTGACCATTAAATACAGGAGCTCCTTAGGGCTAATTTCTAGGTCTCCTTCTCTTTTTCCTGTATTCTATCTCTCAGTGATCTCATCCAATCTTCTGATTTCAAATAGTATTTACATTCTATAAACTTGCAATATGCATCTCTCACTCATACTTCTCTATTTCCAGATATATAAAAATTTCGGCCAGGCACAGTGGCTCATGCCTATAATCCCAGCACTTTGTGAGGCTGTGGCAGGAGCATTGCTAGAGATCAGGAGTTTGAAACCAGCCCAGGCAACACAGGGAAACCACATCTCCACTTAAAAAAAAAAAAAAAAAAAAAAAAAATTAGCCAAGCATGATGGTGTTCACCTGTGGTTCCAACTACTCAGGAGGCTAAGACAGGAGGGCTTGAGCCCAGTAGGTCAAGGCTGTAGTGAGCTATGATCAGGCCACTGCACTCCAGCATGGCTGAAACAGCAAGATGCTATCTCAAAAAACAAAAATTTAAAATTTCACATATTTAAAAAATTAAAAATAAAAATTCCTATTCGAGTTTTTACTTGGGTATCTCACAAGACTCTCAAATGTTAAAAGTCTAAAACTCAAATGTAATTTCTAGATTTTCCCTCTAAAATCCATTCCCTTCCCTAATCTTGAACACTTCAGCAAATAAACTATCAAACAGTTGTTCCAGCTAGAAAGCCAGGAGTCCTCCCTGGTCTGGTCCTTCCCTTTTCCTCTTCCCTTTCACTCTCCCACCACTATTTTTAAAATGAACTAAAAAGTCCATTCAAGTAAGAAATGTGAAGTTTCAAGTTCACTCCCTTTTCCTCATCTCCACAAACATGCCCTTGGCCCAGAGCATACTCATCTCCTGTCTGGATAGACTACAAGTAAGCTCCTACCACTTCTGCTGCTCCTCTCCAGTCCACTCTCCATATAACCAGAGAACATCTTTCACACATGTCAATCAGGGAACTTCACTCTCTGGCTTAAAACCTTTCAACAACTTCCCATTTCACTTAAAATTCAAACTCCTTACCATGGTCTACAAGACCTGCACGATCTTATTCCTATTTACTCTAACCTCAACATTCTAGCCAACACCACCTCCTCTCAACTGCTAGGAACAAGGTGCCTTATGCCTTAGAGGCTTAAGCACACGTCATTCTTTTCGTATGTCTTAAATGCCTTACTCTGCTCCTTAGAGCTTTCAAATTTCTGCTTATAATGTCATATTCTCAGGCAATCCTACCCTCATCCCTAACCACAATCCAAGTGGGTCCTTTCTGTAACACCTCTGAAGCACTTCATATATTGTGAATTGTATATTTGTCTTTGTCTACCTGCCTAAGCTGTAAGATTTACAAAAGCTGGGGCAGAACATGGTGGTTCATGCCTATAATCCCAGCACTTTGCGGGGCTGAGGAGGGCAGATCACTTGAGGCTAGGAGTTCGAGACTAGCCTGGCCAACATGGTGAAACCTTGTATCTACTAAAAATACAAAAATGAGCCAGTCATGGTGGCGCATGCCTGTAGTCCCAGCTACCGGGAAGGCTGAGGAACAAGAATCGCTTGTACCTGAGAGGTGGAGGTTGCAGTGAGCTAAGCTTGTGCAACTGCACTCCAGCCTGGGTAACACTCAGCCTGGGTGAGACTCTGTCTCAAAAAAAAAAAAAAAATGCAGAAAAGCAGAGACTGTTTTAATCACTACTACGTACTGAATACTTATATATGGGTAGCATTCAAATATCTAATAAATGAATGACTAAAATAGCTTTCCACCTATTTGCATGAGGTGAGGAAGGGGAGGCAGCAAGTATAGACTATGAAGAAGTTCAACTGTGCAGAAAATGAAAGGTACAGACCACAGGGAAGCTTTGGCTAAGGCTGAGTTTGCTTTTTAGATCAAAGAGACCTGAAAAATGTCTTTCTGCAAGAGAAGGACTAGAAGAGGTTAAATGTAGGTGGGGGCTGAGGGAGGGGACATAACCGAAGGAAAAGGATGTGATAAAGTCAGAAGACAGAGGGTCTATAAACATAGATGGAGATATTAGCCTTTCTCAAGAAAGATGACATATCTTCCACAGACAGTGGAAGTAGGAAGGTCAGGACAGAGCAGCACACACTTAATTAAGAGGAATGGTTATCTGAGGGCATTCCACCAATGTCTCTCCTCTCTGCTCCCAAAAGACTCTGTGCATACCTCCCTCCTCACACTTAGTACATGACATGGACATTTTCTCATCACGTGTCTCTCTCTCCCACTATGTTGTCAACTACTTAATGCCACAATACAAGAAAGTTGTAAAGCAGGAGTGTCCAATTTTTTTGGTTTCCCTGGGCCACATTAGAAGAATTGTCTTGGGTCACCCATAAAATACACTAACACTAACGATATCTGATGAGCTTAAAAAAAAAATCACGGCTGGGTGCAGTGGCTCATGAGGTCTGGAGATCGAGACCATCCTGGCTAACACAGTGAAACCCTGTCTCTACTAAAAATACAAAAAATACAAAAAAATTAGCCGGGCGTGGTGGCGGGCGCCTGTAGTCCCAGCTACTCGGGCGGCTGAGGTAGGAGAATGGCGTGAACCCGGGAGGCGGAGCTTGCAGTGAGCCAAGATCACGCCACTGCACTCCAGCCTGGGCAACAGAGCAAGACTCCGCTTCAAAAAAAAAAAAAAAAAAAATTCACGCCCACAAAAAATTCTCATAATATTTTAAGAAAGTTTATGAATTTGTGTTAGCTTGCATTCAAAGCTGTCCTGGGCTGCATGCATCCGTGAGCTGCAGGTTGGGCAAGTTTGTTGTAAAGTGAATAAGCATATGCACACTGGAGCCATACTGCTTGCCTTAAGCCTGACAAAGCCCCCACCATCAGCTTTAACATTTACTAGCTGTCTTTGCTTGGCCAGTTACTGAACTGTACAGAAGTTCAATCTCCTCTGTAAAATGGGGCATTTCGGCCAGGCGCAGTGGCTCACACGTAAAATCCCAGCACGTTGGGAGGTCGAGGCAGGCGGATCATTTGAAGTCAGGAACTTGAGACCAGCCTGGCCAACATGGTGAAACCCCGTCTCTACTAAAAAAAAAATACAAAAATTAGCCAGGTGTGGTGGTGCTTGCCTGTAATCCCAGCTACTTGGGAGGCTGAGGCAGGAGAATCTCTTGAACCTGGGAGGCGGAGGTTATGGTGAGCTGAGATCGTGCCACTGTACTCCAGCCTGGGTGACAGAATGAGACTCTGTCTCAAAGAAAAAAAACAAAAACAAAACAGGAGGGGTGGCATTCCCAGTTCTTACCTCACAGGACTGCTGTGACGATGAAATGAGATCACCTGTGTAAGGTGCCTGACATACTGTCTGTCATCTATTCAGCACTCAATAAAAATTAGCTGTCATTGAACTGAAATAATAGCCTATCTTCTTTGAGAAGTAGAAGGCAAGTTATTCTGCCAAGTGCGGTGGGTTAAGTAATGGGGTAAAAAACCCAAAATTGGTAGTTTTAAAATGATTGTCATGAAAAATGAGAGGAGGATAAAAATAAGTAAAATGATTGCTAAGCCATGCTGTGAGCCCATCTGATGTTTTTTAGCTGTGCTCAGAAGAGTGGTTAGAGAAGTGCCAAGGCAAAGAACTGCCAAGGCAAATACTTGGGTTGGGATTTAGGTAATAGGATGACACAAAGTGTGGGAAAGGAAGTTAAGGGGAAGGGATGAACTGTTCATTCCTTAAGAAATACATCTTATCTCCTATAGGCCATGCCCTGGATTATGAAGTCTGTACTGGACAGTAAAGGAGGCAGAGACAGAAAAGGACTGATCAGTTGTAAGAAAAGGGAAGGATCAATATTCTAGAGATCTCAGGGAATTTGAGAAAGGGGCATAGTTGCTTAAGGTTAAAAAAAAAAGATTTACAAAAATGGATTTAAAAAAACACTAAAAATTTTATAACAGTGATATCTCTGGTAAAGGGGTTTGGCCCAATTTATACTTAAATAAATATTCCACTTTTCTATCATATATACTTTTTCATAATTCAAAATAAGAAAACTCATTAGAAATTCATAAGAAAACTCATAAGAAAATTCATAAGAAACTCATAAGAAAACTCATAATTCAAAATTAGAAAACTCAAAATAAGAAAACTAAATAGAAGAGCAAGAAAAAATGGAGTGGAAAAGGTAACTTTTGGTCAGAAACACAAGATACCCCAAATTGTGACATTAGCTTGAGCAACCCTGGCTGACTCACTGTTCTAAGTGGCTAGGCCTTTTAGGTCTGTTCTTCCTAAAAATTATAATACCTATTTCCCCCCAACTTTCTACTTTGGTAATTTTCAATCCTACCAAAAAACTGAAAGGACAGTAAAATGAACACACATATACACTCTTGACCTAATTTCACCAATGTTAATATTTGTAGCGTTAGCCTTCTCCTTTCCCCACTCTGAAACAAAACAACAGGCTCTCTTTCCCACATCACATTCAATTCTCCAGACATTGGCTTACACAGAACACACCCTGCCAATGGCTTAGCCATGCTCCAATTATATATGCAGCAGTGTCACAGGTGACCTTTCCCCATTTCCCAAACACTTGTGTTGGATCATCTGTTTTTTGGTTTTTTTGTTGTTTTTTTTTCCTTTTGAGACGGAGTCTTGCTGTGTTTGCCCAGGCTAGACTGCAGTGGCGTGATCTCAGCTCACTGCAACCTATGTCTCCTGGGTTGAAGCGATTCTCCTGCCTCAGCCCCCCACTGCTCTGGGCACGCCTTTGAATTCCTAATCTTCAAATAAAAATTATCCCCTCTGTATTTTTATACCACACACACAGAGTTCCTCGGTTTAAGTACATTCATTATTCATTCTCTCAGTTTCCATCGTGTTCATTTCTGAACCATATGCTTCCATTTTCTCTGAAGACATAGCACAGAAATTTAAAGTTGTTTTGCAGTTCTTGATTTGCAGTTATTTCTACAGTCATCTTCTAAATTGACTCTAGAAATGCCTAATCATTTCAAATTTTCACTTCTTCAGCCTAATTTCCATTTTGAATATAGCTATTATCTCTCCCATTTATGATTCATTCTTCACACTAGATTCATCTCACATCACAGCACTAGCCAGGCAAGTCACACTATTAAGTTAATATTAACCTCATGTAGAGTGGGTATGATTTTGGGAAAAATAAGCTGCAAAATCAGGGACTTGGAGGTAACAAAAAGGTAGAATATAACCTGAATATAATGGGTCAGAAATTCTGCCATAAGCCAATTTCTTTCGCTTTCTTTCCTTAGCTATAGTTTTCTCTAATCTCCACGAGGCTAATACTCTGCAGCGGGAGAGGAGAATCTCTTGCTTGGATCTATTCAAACTATGGAATATATCGTTAAAAAAAATGACTCTTCATGAAGTTGCCCCTCTTGACAAGGTAGCCAAACTACCGCTTTTAAAATTTTTATTTATTTATTTATTTTTAGAGAGAGGATGTCCCTCTATTGCCCAGCCTGGAGTGCCATGGTGTGTGATCACAGCCCACTGCAGCCTCAAACTCCTGGACTCAAGCAATCTTTCCACATCCCAGTAGCTAGGACTATAGGCATGTGCCACTACACCCAGAAAATTTTAAAATTTTTTTGTAGAGAAAGGGTCTTGCTATGTTGCCCAGGCTGGTCTCATTCTTCTGTGTAGTGTTTAGTGCATATTTTTGGTTTGGGACAAGTTTAGTCATCCTAACAATTAAAGTAGTTTCTTTCAAATGCTTGTTTATATTAGGAAAACTTAAAAATTCTAAGTAAACTTTAAGTAGTGGATACCGAACCTTGAAACAAAAACATACATATAGTAGAGGAAAAGGGCAAGAACAGAATAAAGATAAAATCTGAATGGATCATTTCTAATACCTTCAGCTATTTCAGAAGAAAAGTCTGAGTGAGACAAAAGAGATGTCTATAGGGAAGAGACATGAGAAGAAATTTCATAACCCAGCCAGGATTACCTTATATCCCAGGACTAATGAGTTACAGAGTTTCTCTGAACTTTTAGAAAAATGGATTACTGGTATATAGTTGGATCTGCAGCTTTCCCTTTCATAGGTACTGGCAGGATTATTTATGAATTTTTCAGAATTCCAAATTTACATGCAAGTTAAAGATTTTCAAGCACTTTTATGATAATTTAAACTAATCCATACTGAAACAGCTGCTGAATAAAAAAATATAAGATGAAACTCTGTATCCTGATTAATCAAAATGCTGGAACCAGTTGCATTCTTGTGCAATTTCTTCAGAGTATACTTACTGCCATTCTTTGCTTTTCTCCACCACTCAGTACATCCATCCAATCCTGAACGCTGTCCCAGCCTCCTTCACGTTCAAGGATATGACCCAACTGGACGTTGTCTAAGTATTCCTTCAGTACCTTTCAGCAAAATGATTAAAGGGAAATCAAACTTAATATAAGCCAACATTCTAAATCTTGGTTTATTTTTTAAACTGGAATCACTGTAATTCTATTATCTGTACCACTTAAAAGATACATTTCAAAAAAGAATGTGGCACAAGGTAGCCCTGAATCTTTCAACTCCTAGCTACACTAAACTTGACAAAATATGTCTAGTAGCTTAAAAAGAATAACACTATTGTACATAATAAAAGGATGATGGCAATGAGAAAACAAACAATAGTGCAAAGGTTAAGATTAACCTCTTTTTAAGCCAAGGGATTATCATCTTACCTCAGCTTAGAAAATCATAATTAATGGCTTTGGAAGGCATTACAGATTAAGATAAACTACCTGGCATTTAAAATACTTAATTGATTAAAATAAACAATCTGAAATGGAGTATTTTCAGTGGATCTAGGATATAAACGTTTCCTTACTAAGTCAGATATTCCCTTCCTTTTCTGATCTTCTCGTCCATCTGGATATATCACTTGGTCTCGAAGTGTTCCAAGGGTCATGTAAGGTCTCTGACAGTAGTAGAGCAAAAGTCATTAGAAGAAACATTAAAAAATAAATAAACAAAAGGATCTTTAAATCAAAGATAACTCAAGCTAGGTCTTACTTGAGGAACATAAAATAACTTTCCTCTCTCGGGTTTAGTTAGACGTCCTCCAAAAAGAGGCCATAACTATTAAAAAAAGAGAGAAGGGAGAAGAACAATTGTAAAATTTGCAAAGTGGTAGACAGTATGGCAAAATAAGACTGCAAAATTTTGAGGCCAACTTGTACTTACTTCACCAAGCACACGGAAAAGAGAACTCTTTCCGCAGCCATTAGGACCACAAATTAGAACATTAGCCCCAGATTGAACCTGAAAAAAAAAAATCAGTCTGTGAAGTAATTAAATCAAATTAACATACACTCAATGAACATTTCCTTAGACTCAAGTATTAATAGCTCCTGGCTAATTATAAGCCTTCTATTTGTCTGTAAATGTAGCATTAGGTAGAGCAGTAAAGAGGTATTGTAAAGGGACCTTTTACTTTGTTTACTTCCAATTCTTACCATTACTTTTTTTTTCACTTAAAAAATTATTATTGCTGGGTACGGTGGCTCACAGGAGGATCGCTTGAAACTGGGAGTTTGAGACTAACCTGGGAGATGAAGTGAGACCCTCATCTCCACAAAAAATAAAAATAAAAAATTAGGCAGGTGTGGTGATGCACACCTGTAGTCCCAGCTACTCGGGAGGCTGAGGTGGGAGGATTGCTTGAGTCCAGCAGTTCAAGGATGCAGTGAGCTATGATGTCACCTAGGCTGACAGAACAAGACCACATCTATATACATGTATGTATAAATAAATAAATAAATTGACTGATATCAACTTAAGATAGAAGAACTAAAGTTTAAAAAACTGAGAATTCTTGAAAACAATAAATACATGTGTATATACAGTCTCTCTTAAAAAAATGAAAACATACTCTATGGACTGTTCTACAACTTGCTTTTACTATTTAACAATATATCACAGACATTCTTCCAGGTCAGTATATTCAGATTCCCCTATTCCTTTCCTTTAATGCCTCAAGCATCTTCCTATCAGGGGAACCCGCCCCTGATAATTCAATGTTGTTTCACGTAGGTTCTTTTCTATTTCCCTAAGTGTTGGCCGGTCTGAGAAATAAAGGGAAAGAGTACAAAAGAGAGAAATTTTAAAGCTGGGTATCTGGGGGAGACATCACATGTTGGCAGGTTCCATGATGCCCCCCCAAGCCACAAAACCAGCAAATTTTTATTAGTGATTTTCAAAAGGGGAGGGAGTGTATGACTAGGGTGTGGCTCACAGAGATCACATGCTTCACAAGGTAATAAAGTATCACAAGGCAAATGGAGGCAGGGCGAGATCACAGGAGCTGGGCAAAATTAAAATTGCTAATGAAGTTTCAGCACGAATTGTCATTGATAACATCTTACCAGGAGACAGGGTTTGAGAGCAGACGACCGGTCTGACCAAAATTTATTAGGCGGGAATTTCCTCATCCTAATAAGCCCGGGAGCACTATGGGAGACCAGGGCTTATTTCATCCCTTATCTACAACCGTAAAAGACAGACATTCCCAGAGCGGCCATTTCAGAGACCTCCCCCTAGGAACGCATTCTCTTTCTCAGGGCTGTTCCTTGCTGAGAAAAAGAATTCAGCCACATTTCTCCTACTCGCTTTCGAAAGAAGAGAAATATGACTCTATTCCGCCCGGCACTCAGGCAGCCTGACCTAATGGTTATCTCCCTTGTTCCCTGAACATCATGGTTATCCCGTTCTTTTTTCAAGGTGCCCAGATTTCATATTGTTTAAACAATTTGTGCAGTTAACGCAATCATCACAGGGTCCTGCGGCGACATATATTCTCAGTTTACAAAGATGATGGGGTTGAGATTAAAGACAGGTATAGGAAATCACAAGAGTATTGATTGGGGAAGTGATAAATGTCCATGAAATCTTCACAATTTATGTTCTTCTGCCATGGCTTTAGCCGATCCCTCCGTTCGAGGTCCCTGACTTCCCACAACATCTTCCATAGTAAGGATATACTATAACTTATTTAAACACTCCCCTTTGGCTAAATATTTAGGTCTGCATTTTGTTTTGCTCCTCTAGATAATACTGCAATGAGTGTACAAGTCAGCAAGTAAACTTATGCAATAGTAAGTAATGTTTCTGTAGATTCCATTCTTAGAAATTATAACTGTTTTATCAAAATATATGTACACTATAAATATTTACAAGTGGCACTAAATTATTCTGCAACAACATAAATGAGAAAATGTAGAGTGGTTAAGTTCTAGGCTTATGATCTTATAAGTATCTGATCAACTCTGTAAAGAATCAGAAAATCTTAGCTATAATTCTAGCTTACAACATTAAACACCAACGCAACACAACAGGAAAGAAAATATCAGAGAGATATATGAGTTACCCTAGCTGGTAACCTGCCTTTAACAAATCTGTTAAATTGGTGAGCCTTCTGTTCCTATTATTTAATTCAATGAATATTTATTGAATGCTCTCTGTCAGGCTCTGTTCTAGGCAAGTAGGCCACATTCGTGACCAAAAGAGACAAAAAACAAAAACAAAAAACCAAAAACCTCTACCTTTACTGGTTTACATTCTAGTGGCAAGAGACATACAATAAAGAATACACATAATATACAAGTTAAATAGTGTATGAAAAAATAAGTAGTTTGGAGGAAAAAACAGATAAAGGGAACTTGGAAGCGGGTGAGGGAAGTTGCATTTTTAAGGTGGTCAGAGTAGACTTTATTGAAAATGACAACTGAGTGAAACTTTGAAAGAAGGGGTGAATTAGGATTTAACTAAAAGAAGACTGTTCTAGTACCCACCTTTACCCATAAAAAGCTGGTACAGCCTGGCCAACATGGTAAAACCCTGTCTCTACTAAAAATACAAAAATTAGCCGGATGCAGTGGCATGTGCCTGTAATCCCAGCTACTAAGGAGGCTGAGGCATGAGAACTGCTTGAACCTGGGAGGCAGAGGTTGCAGTGAGCCAAGATCACGCCACTGTGCTCCAGCCTGGGTGACAGAGCAAGGCTCCATCTCAAAACAAGACAAAACAAAAAAAATGCTGGTACAAAGGCACTGAAGCAGGAACGTAGCTATCCTATTCAAAAAAAAAAAAAGAAAAAACAAAGCAGAAACAAGACTGATTTTACTGAGGAACGAACAGGAAAGAATACTAGTAGGAAATGAGATCGGAGAGGTATCAGGTAGGAGTAGGGTAGTGGCAGGCATTGAAAGGACATTGGCTTTTACTGTGACAAAACACAGAGCCATCAGCATTGTTCACAACAGCCGAAAGGTGGAAGCAAGGAAGCAACCCAAGGGGATGGATGGATACACAAAATGTGCCCCCGCCCCCCGCCACACACACACACAATGAAATGGCATTCAACCTTTAAAATGAATGAAACTCTGACACATGCTACAATATAGATGAACTTTGAGAACATTATGCTAAATGAAATAAACCAGCCACGAAAGGACAAATGCTGTATGACTTCACTTATTATGTGATCCCTAGAGCAGTCAAATTCATAGAGACAGAAAGAATGAGAGGTTACCAGGGGTTCAGGAGAGGAAGGAAGGAGAGTTATTGTTTAATGAGTACAGAGTTTCTATTTGGGATGATGGAAAAGTTCTGGAAATGGATAGTGGTGGTGGCTACATAACACTGTAAATGAACTTACTACCACTGAATCACACACTTAGAAATGGATAAAAAGCCAAATTTTATGTTTATTTTTACATTTTAAAAACTTCTTAAAAAAGAATGAAGCAGCCTGACACACAGTTGATCTAAAAGAAAATAACAATTTACACACATCATTGTTAGAGTTGTTCTAAGTGACTTTTCCAAATGAATAAACATTTTTTCTGATAATTAAAGAATCATTTTGATAGACTTCTTTTTAAATAACATAATTTCCTTATCATATAAAATTGAATATACTGAATGTTCCTCATAAAGCAAGGTTACCATATAAAATAATCATACTCTACTGTTACAGCGACGCCCTTAGAAGGTTCTAAAGTTCAGTGAGCTGTAATTAAATGGTTCCCTGCTACTACGCTTTATTTCAGTAATGTTGGCCATATATACATTCTCCCCTCCCAACTGCTCTTTGTGGTTTACAATGGTATCAATATTCCCGCCTCCAATAATACCCTTCCACATTATTTGTTGCAATATGCCAGGAAACCCCAAAAGCAGATTTGTAATGATGTATATAAATAATAACCAGACTTACTGAAATCCTGAGTTATTCTTTTATGCTCAAAATCAAGCCTGGCTAGCCTACTCAGCATTCACTTTTCTTTATTCCATGGCTTTTGGTGGTGTTGAACAAAACTTCCAATTATGATGTCAGCCATGATAAGCCAGGGATAATTTGTCTGTATTACAAGTTTATTAAGTACATATTTTTTGTGGGGTTAAATTAAGACTAAAAGCCAACAGTAACATTTACTGAAAATTACGTTCTTGACAGCATTATATTATTGAGACTCTCAGAATGCTTTACTGGATCAACCAATGCTTTGAAACACCATATTTTTACCAATAAAAATATACCCCCAAATAATACTCCTTGATAAATCCTACCTTCTATAAATTTATCATAACAAATCAAAAATTCTACACATAAATTTAAGTAAAAGAAAAATTATATAAAAATATGGTGTTTATGAAGACTGATTAGTTTCTTTAAACACTGTTAAGTACGCCTTACTGAAAAGGTAAAAATCTTAATAAGTTACAAAGCGCTTGTTTTTTGGAGACAGGGTCTCAGTCTGTAGCTCCGACTGGAGTACAGTGGTGCAATCTCTGCTCACTGTGCAACCTCTGCCTCCCTGGCACAAGCGATCCTCCCACCTCAGTCGCCTGCGTAACCAGGACCAAAGGTGTGCACCACCACACCTGGCTATTTTTTTTTGTATTTTTCAGAGACGGGGTTTTGCCACATTGCCCAGGCTGGTCTCAAACTCCTGAGTTCAAGCAATCCGCCCATCTCAGACAAAGTACTATTTTAATCCCCACATGGTAACCTGCAAGCTGTTACCTCTTAGGTTCTCTCCAGTCTACATACCTCCCAGAATAATATCTAGACAGATAAATATGGCTGTATTGGGGAATTTCTAATGGAAAATGGTATAAAATCTCTTATTCCAAAGAAGTGTTTATTATTTGGTTACAAATGTAACCCAAAAGGCAAATGAATCATAAAGTAGGAAACATTTATTTGAGAGGCCAAGTCTCAGTTTTATTATGCCTCTTTCCAAGAGGGAAAGTAATCTTTATTTTCAAGTAAGCCAGATGAGTAGAAAATAATTAGAGGTTGCAAAGAACTGAAGAATATTTGTTGACTATAGAAAGGCTATGCTAAGAAAAACAATAAAAAGACATAATGAATGTGAGAAACCCAAGTCTACTTTAGAATACTTTAAGTCAGAAAGAGGTAAGAATTCGTAACAGTGAACCAAAAAGACAGGAGTCAGAGAAACAGTTGCCAAGGGAGGAGAAAATAAGAATCACAGGATAGACACCAGGAAGTATGGAGCATGGTTATGAAGTAAAACACTCCAACAAGTAAGGACATAAGTGAGGACTTGAGACTTTCCAAATGAAATCCAAAAAACAGAAAAAATTAAGGACATTTTTAAGACTATAAAAATGAAATTATAGAAATGACAGAAGTCTATTAAAGCCAAACATAAGGGTTTTAAAAGAAAAGACTTTGAACTAAAAAAGAAAGTGACAGCTTTAGTGTGGTAACATCATGACAAAAGGTTATTATGGACCATAATCATGATCCATCTATTCTGTGTATCCCAACGCCCTTTCTCATTGTGCTTCAGTCATGTGTGTCCCTATATTGTTGGTATATTTTATTTCTGCATAGACAGAAGTGAGGGTAAGTAGGAGAAAGGGCCAAGAGGCATCCTTCAACGAAGTCTCACGTCCTTTTTATCCTTGGACAGTGGCAATAAAGGGGCTACTGGAAATGAAGCCTGGTTACCTACTTTGCCAAAGGAACATTCAAGTGACTGAAGTACCCGGAGCTACGTAAGAAAACACTTCTGCGATATGTGGAGCCAGTCGATATTTATCAACTACATTTACATTTTCTGTACTTCACCATGTATTTCCTGGCTTTGGAATAAATATGATAATAATAGACTACTCATTGTTGAATAAGTTCAAAGTACTTTGCATAACTAACAATTTTCATTTTTATAATTCATTGAAAAGAAAGTAGACATGTGCTTAATACAAATTACTAAGAGCAGAAAACTGAACACTTCCTTAAGACTGTAACAAATTAAAAACAAGTCCAATAATCATACTCTTTATTTTATAAACTATCAGACAATATTCCTTCAAAGACAGCAGTAGGAAAAAAAATCCCCACATAAAACACAAACTACAGATGGCCATGCACATAAGCATGTGGAGAGGAATTCCAGAGCTGTGCTGTCCAATACCATAGCCACTACTCACATGTGGCTATTTAATTTTAAATCATATTAATTAAATTAAAATTTAAATTGAGTTTTGCAGCTGTACTAGTAACATTTCACATGCTCAGTATCTACACATGGCTATTTTACTGGATAGTGAAAGTATAGAGCATTTCCATCATCGCAGAAAGTTCTACGGGAAAGTGTTGTTCTAGAGAAATGGTGTCTAGAATGGGGAAGATAGCCTATGTGATAGGAATTTGTTACTAATTATGAAGATTTCTGGATCTGAACCATTCATAAAGCCACAACATAGAGAAAACCTAAATAGTAACCCTTAAATCTGCCAGTCTTACACAATCATACAAAAACATTCAACTTTTGTCTTTTCTTTTTAATTTGGTCTGCCATATCCCATTTCATTAGCACAGTAGATTGAATCAACATCAGTATTTACTTGGCATGGGATTTTACTTGTTTTAGGTGAGTGTCTATTTGTAGCACTACTGTGCGACTCTTCCCCTGTTTTCATCAGTAATAAAACAGTCTGTATTTTGTTTTTATAGGTACAAATCATCCTGTACAGTCACAATAATACCAACCACATCATAAGTTTCTTTTTAATGTAAAGAGACTAAAATTATATTTGTGTTTAAATATTCATTTTACACTGGAGACTCCAATTTACTATATTTTCTATGGCTTTCTTGACATAAACTTCATTTACAAAAAGTTTTTTGGTAGTAGTATTTGAAATTTTGAAGTCCTGTCAATTAAGAAAAATAGATTTCTAAGTGTTTCAAAGACTTACTTTTTAAAGCAATTCTGTGGATTCAGAGACTAAGTCGAGCCTTAAAGTTAATTTAAATATTCAGGTAACCTTTTTTCAGTTCACATTTTAAAGATGATTTAAGCTTCTCCGTCTCAAAAAATAAATAAATAAATAAACTTACTTCAAAATTAAGGTCACGGATCAAAATATCTCCATTTGGCGTTGCTAAAGGAACATGATCAAACCTATAGAGGAAATTCAAAAAAAGAGAACTACTGTAAAGTATATAAGGAACTAATACAACTCAATACCAAAAATACAAATAATCTGATTAAAAAATGGGCAAAGGGCTTAAACACTTCTTAAAAAGAAAAAATTCAGATGGCCAACAGGCATACGAAAAGGTGCTCAACATCTCTAGTCATCAGGAAAATGCAAATCAAAACCACAATGAGATGTCACCTCTCACCTGTTAGGATGACTATTATCAAACAGACAAATGGTAAGTGTTGGCAAAGATATGCAGAAAGGAAACCTTGTATGTTGTTGGTGGGACTACAAATAGTACAGTTATTATGGAAAACAGTATGGATGTTCCTCAAAAAATTAAAAGTAGGACTACTGTATGACCTAGCAATCCCACTTCTGGGTACATTTGCAAAGGAAATAAAATCAGTATCTCAAAAAGAATCTTCCTCCCATGTCCACTCCAGCATTACTCACGATAGTCCGTATATGAAAACTACCTAAATGTCCTTCAGCTGATGAGAGGATACAGAAAATATAGTGTATATAGTGTGTATATATTCACACACACACAAAATACATACAATAGAATATTACTCCACCTTTAAAAAAGAAGGAAACCGGGCCATTTTCAACATAGATGGATCTGGAGGACATTACGTTAAGCAAAATAAGCAAGACACAAAAAGAGAAACACTATATGATCTTACTTGTATGTGGAATTTAAAATAGCCAAACTCATAGAAGTAGAGAGTAGGATGGTGGTTGCCGGGGGGTAGGGAGAGAGGAAATGGGGTTAATATCGGTCAAACGGCACAACAATTCAGTGATGCCAGATGAATAAATCCTGTAGATACACTGTACAGGGACAATAGTAGAAAATACTACATTGTATACCTGAAATTTGCTAAGACACATCTAAATTAAATTCTCACCAAACACACACAAAAATGGTAACTATGTAGAGGTGACAGGTAAATTAATTAGCCTAAATGTAATCATTTCACAACGTATACAGATATCAAAGCATCAAGTTGTATACTTTAAATATTAATATACGCAATTTTTATGTCAATGATACCTCAAAGCTGTTTTTCAAAAAAGCAGAAATAATTTTAAACACTAAGCAATTGTAAGCTGAAAAAGAAAGACTACTATGAAGTTTAACAAACATTTATGGTGCTAAAGAACCTTTTTCTGTACGTACTTTATAATGTTATCTGCAATAATGATTTCTCCAGCACCAGGTATCAAGGGAATGACTTGTACTCCTTCAATACCTTAAATGGAAAATAGGTATTAAAGCATCATATTACGTCAGCAAACACTTAAAATTGTGACCTTAAACTGTGACACTCATATTTACCCTTTTCCTGTTGTGAGACCATTGTGCGCTCATATTTGCCATGATTTAAATCCTTCAGTACTTGCATTAATTCTGTAATCCGAGCAGTAAACCTAAAATTTTAGAAAAGGAAACCATAATCAAAACTCCAGACTACTGTCACATCTTTTATTTTACACCAACATAAGTTCCTAAAATTATAATCTAGTATAAATGAAGTAACCTAACAGTCTCATCAACATAAAGTATTAATGATAGCATGCATGCTTTATTATGTTTCAGTAGGAAAGCAGGAATATAGGGATGAAGAAAGAGGTTTCCATAGGATCCCCAACTCAACAGATACTTCATTAATAGCCAAGTCAAGACAGTTATTTGCTGAGAATTTTCAGGAGGTTTCTCTTGTATACTACAACAGGACCACTACACTAGTATATTCCTTAGACCCAAGAAGTATGGACTCTGAGATCTTGTTGAAGCGGCCTATAAAGCCATGTATAAAGTTGGTCTTTCTATCCAAGGAAGGCATTCATTAAATGTATGCTGAATGCATGCTGCCTTCCTGCAAATGGAAGAATCTGAAAGATTCCCTCTTTCTTACTCTCAAGAGGGGAAAGATGAAGAGTTCTTATTATTAGATAGAAATAACTGTGGCAGTAGAGAAAAATCAAAACTAACAACGAGAGGTTGGAGATAACAAAAATGACCATGATTGCCAAAGAGAAAGTATTCTGCATCGAAGAAGAAAACAGGATTTTTCTCTGAATAACAAGCAGAAACCTCCTAAAGCAAACTTTGGGAGGTGATGAATGCTTATGATCTTGATGGTTTCACAGGTGTATAACTTATCCCCATGTTCATCAAATTGTATACATTAAATAGGAACAGTTTCTTATATGTCAATCATACCTCAACAAAGTGGAGAAAAGAGAAAGAAAGGAAGGCAGGGAGAGGGAGGGAGGGAGGGAAGAGAAAGACATACACACCTACAGAGGAAGAGAAAGAGAAAGAGAGAGAGAGAGTGAAAGGAAACATCCTTAAGAAACAGAAAAGAACCTTACATACCATGAACTGTCAAGCCATAAGAAAAGTTAACAAGTAGGAAGAATGTTAGTATTCTCATGAAAGAGACTCTACTCATAGTAGTTAACAACTTCTATATTGCCATGAAGACCTTAACTGCCACAGGAGCTAAGAAGGAGGAAAAAGAGAAATATGAAGATGGATCACAGGCCTAGGAAAGCTATTAAGTCATCAAACTTCTTCAGGTGACCTAAAATTTATGGTGTTTTTTATACCATACCATGCCCTTTATATTGGAGATTGAAATACTGAAATATTAATATTTTACATTCTATGGTCTAAAGATAATTTCACTACCAGACAATATGACTACATTCACAAGCACACCTACAGATACAAGTTAACTTCTCATATTTTTTTCCCATTAAAGTCAACTTCATTTCTATTCATCAGTTTTTGCTAGGTTGCCGGTATCAAAGATCTATGAAAAAATGGTATGGTAGAGGACAAGAAAATTTAAATGAGAAAATTCTATTCATTAACTTAGTTTTCTGTGAATTAAGACTGCCATGATTCAATATTTCCCAACTTAGCAAATACCAGTGTCCATGGAGCAAACAACTTGACAGCCTCTAATCTACTGTAATGTGCAAACCAGTTGTCTTAAAGAAACATGAAAAGTTCACCATCAGAAAAATTTTCCTTAATTTTCTATCAAAAACCACCTTCTTGGGGTAGGAAATGTTGCTCCCTTACCTTAACTTCAGCTAGTACAATCATTCAGGATAGCATATTTTTAAAAATTATTTTCTGCAACTGCTCATTATTACTAATCTTACCCAGCCAATCTAGTCATTTCACGCCCAGCCAAAACAATTCGACCCAGAGCTTGAGACATTCGCAAAAGCATTCTTCCACTTTGGTAGTAATCCTTAAATAGAAATAAGTATTAGTTTTTACTTATAGTTCTAGACTAAAAATTTGGCTTTATTTTTACTGTTACAGTTTCATTGTGTTATCATCACTTTACCTCCAGAAGTTCCGAATGTGTACTCTTGAGATGTCGAGGATGAGACAAATCTAAGAAAGGGCGACTGACAACTAAGTAACCAACCACAGTGGCAAGGTCTGAAACCAAACAGGTTAAGATTTAAAACAGTAACAGTATTTCACCTTTTCCACAAATCTCATCTCTTTCAAAATATACTTACATTTGGCAATAATGTTATCAATGAAACCCATTGAAAAACGAAACAAAATGAAATTATGTAGGTGCTCCACCTGGCAGAAAACAAAAACAAAAAAACATATTTTTTTCTATGTATAAAAACTTGAATCACTATGAGGATAAAACAAACTGCATTGTTCATTTATTCAACAAATATTTACTGAATGCCCATGATTTCTGTTTATATTGTACATCACACCACCGAGCACAATGCTCATCACAGAGTGGGTGCCAAACAAACACTTCATGAAACCTTTTTTATGCAAACAGCATGGAAATTACATAAACAATTTTAACAACGCTGTTTCTCTTGCATGAAAAAGAACAATGCTATTCTAGTCACCATGCTTTTGGATACATATATCCCAAAAGAGAACAACCACGAAAGCAAAAAGAACAGAGAGATATTAACTAGTTTGAGTGAAACACTAGCTGTCCAGATTGGCACTCAATGCTTTGCTTTCAGTGGAGACACATGGTCTGTGCTTTATCTAAGAATTGTATTACACCCAGTCTGAACTGAGTGTTAATGTAAATCAGTGCCACATAGCCTCAGTTTTAGCTTTAACATAAGCATGCATTGCCTCAAAACTACAAGTCTAAAACTGCTTTTTATTCTGGAGTTGTTGCATTCTCAAACTGTCCATCTACCAGATTATTCAAGGTCCTGCATGATCTGGCACTGAGTTCTATTTTTAAGGTCATACGCTTCTACTTTGCTCCTCCTCACCAAGCTCTAGAAATAATGGTTTCTCAAACATGTACCTTTTTAAGGCTTTTTTCTTGCTCTTCCCACTGCCAGGAATACATTCGTCTAAGATATTTACATTTTGTGACTCCTTCATCTTCATGTGGATTTCTGACTAAATGTCACCTCCTCAAGAAAGACCTTGGCCATTCCAGCTAAAGTAGCTGGGCAATAGCCCCCTTCATATCTATACCTTTATCCTGCTTCATTTTTGGCCACAGAATTCATTACTACCTGAAAGTATACAGAACATCTAGTTGTTTATTTACTGTCTCCTCCACTAAAATGTGGCTTCCTAAGTACAGGGTAGCTTGTTAACAACTTGGTATCTTCTGCAACTAGACAATGTCTGGAACATTTATTCAATGGCTACCACGTGTCAGACACTGTGCTCAAGCTGGAGATACAATGAATAGAACATAGAATGTCCCTGAATTCATGGAGTTTACATTCTAATGAAAGAGGGTAGCTAGTAAACAAGATAATTAGAGACTGTAATATAGTCATCCCTCGGTATCCAAAGGGGATTGGTTCCAGAACCTTTCTGGATGCCAAAATCCATGGATGCTCAAGTCCCTAAGGAAAAATGGCATAGTATTTGCATATACCTGAGCATGACATCCCGTACACTTTACTTATTTATTTTTTGAGACAGAGTTTCACTCTGTCATCAAGGCTGGAGTGCAGTGGTGCCATCTCGGCTCACTGCACCCTTCGCCCCCTGGGTTCAAGTGATTCTCCTGCCTCAGCCTCCCGAGTAGCTGGGATTACAGGCGCCTGCCACAACACCTGGCTAATTTTTGTATTTTTAGTAGAGATGGGGTTTTGTCATGTTGGTCAGGCTTGTCTCGAACACCTGACCTCGAGTGATCTGCCCGCCTCAGCTTCCCAAAGTGCTGGGACTACAGGAGTGGGCCACCATGCCTGGCTCATCCCAAACACTTTAAGTCATCTCTAAATTACTTAATACAATGTAAACAGCTGTTATACTAATGCCTGTATTGTTCAGAGAATAATGACAAGAAAAAATATGTGTATATAAGTACAGACACAATTTCTTTTTCTGAATATTTTCAATCTACGCGTGGTTGAATCCATGGATTTGGAATCCACAGATGCAGAGGGTTTATATATATATATATATATATTTTTTTTTTTTTTTTTTTAAGGAAAGATGATGATTAAAACAGGAAGGAACTTTTGGAGGTTATTTCAAATAGGCTGATCAGAGAAGACAAATCTTCAATAAGGTGTTAACATTTGGGCTGAAAATCTAAAGGATGAGAATAAGCAAGCCACGTGGAGAGCAAGCTGGTGAACTGCAGGCCCCTGAAAAATTACCTTAACTGTATTCTACCAGTGAGCACTCTAAAAGTTCTGCCATGTTAAATACTGATGAGGCAAAAATTCAATTTCTGAAATAATTTAAAATGACAATTTATTTAACCTCTTTAACTCATCTAAAATATACACTTAATTTCACAAACTTCAGACTTCCACTAAAATGTAAGCTCCTGAAAGGCAAGATTTTATCCATCATGTCCACCACCATCATCCTTAGCACCTGGAGTAAGCACAGGCAACTAGATGGCATTCAATATCTTTTGAATAAATAATGGAATAAAAGTACTTGAATTCAAATTTTCCAAGTGGCAATCAAAAAATGAAGTACAGCTTTCACAAGAAATAATGCTTTAATTCTTTAAAACAAAAAGCCAGCAAACTCCAACCCGTAGTCCAAATCTAGCCTGCTACTTGTTTTTGTAAGTAAAGTTTTATTAGAACATAGCCACACTCACTCATTTATGTATTATATATAGCTACTCTTGAGTAGCGGAGCTGAATAGTTGCAACAGACTGTGTGGTATGAAAAGCCTAAAATATACACATACTATCTTGCCCTTTACGGAAAAAGTTTGCTGACCCCTGCTTTACATAATAATCTTCATTGTATTTTCATGAGTGCTACAGGAACAAATTCTTTCCGTGGGAATCACTAAATTTATCACTAAATAAGGCTCCTAAGCAACCTCTGTAAAAATACACTTAATATTATTTTAATAAATCTATGCAATTTTATAAATGGGCACTTGAATATACTGATATGATAGTTTTTAGTCTTGCATTTTTTATTAAAAATGCAGCATAAAATC
This sequence comes from Macaca fascicularis, assembly GCF_037993035.2. Classification (NCBI taxonomy): domain Eukaryota; kingdom Metazoa; phylum Chordata; class Mammalia; order Primates; family Cercopithecidae; genus Macaca; species Macaca fascicularis. Next base: position 139,942,571 of record NC_088375.1, read on the forward strand.
CTTTATAGCTATTTTTCAAAATATCTTTAAGATACGTATACATACGTGTGTGTGTGCGGGGGGGGGTGTATCAGTCATAGGCAAAAAAACACACACAAAAAAACCATTTCCATAAACACATGAACTTCAAGTGTGTTTCCTTACCAGTTTTCGGAAGACTGAGTGGACTGTCTGTTTTTCTCTTTTATTCCCATTGTAAAAGGCAATTTCTTCACTGTTAAAGAAAATAATTTAGCAATTAATTTTAATGTTACCTATACTTGAAAAATAATTGAAATACAGTATATGATGGCTGAATGTTTGTATTTAAATGGACATTTTGTGACTAAGAGCTTATCTGGTGCATCTCAAACCACAGTCTATACTTGAGATTCTGTTCCTAGCTCAGCTGATCGGAGCACAGGAATACACCCTTGACTGAATCATATGCTGGACTGCAACCTATGCCATAGGTATCCTGGCTGCAAAAGACATACTGCACTAATTCTCGGAAATTTGAAATTAGAGAAAGAAGTTGCTGTGATGTACAGAAAGGCAGGGCTGGGACCGACATTGCAGACTTCAAGTTATAGTATAGGCCCAAACAAGGAGATGAAAAAGATGGATAGTGATGCCTTGACATACAGCCTTTTAAAGACAGAAAAGCAGGCTAAGTCCCACCGGCTTCAAAGTGCCAGCTCCCAGGAGGAAACCCTGGAAAAACCCCATCATATCCTCACAACAATTCCACTTTTCCTGAGCAACTGTGCATGGGTCCACAAGGGCCACAGGGATCATGACTAGAAAAAAAGGGTATTTTATAGATGAAGAAAAGTTCAGTGTAGTTAAGTAAATTTGTAAAGGTCGCAGAGCCAGCAGGTCAGGGAGTTGAAATTGTAACTTCTATCTGACCCTAACATTTATAGTCTTTCTACTACACAGGCAAGATGTAAGCTTTCCCAGCAAAGTACCTCTTATGGCAGAGGTAAATATTCATAGAGAAGTCTAGAAGGCAAGGTTGAAATATTTCTTTAAAGTCTCTTTTTTCCCCTAAACAATTTATGTTTTATATTTCTATTTTGAAATGGACCTGTGTTTTTCATAAAAACAAGGTACCACCTACCTCAACCTCTTCAAGTAAAATTAATTTCCCATAAAATATGACACATTTGTCATGTGTTTCATGGTTTCCCTGACAAAATGACACAGAGCCTCAGAGTATAAGAAGCCTACAGTTCTATACCTCTAATTACTTTTTTAAAAAACTTCCTTCTACCTCCTCTCTACACCTAAGCCTATGGAAGAAGATGAGGTGAGGATTCTCCTCCTGAACTGAGTCATTTTAGCCTTAATGAAAAATCTGAAAGGATAAAACATCCTGGAATATTGATGGCTGCCCATCCAACATCTATTCTCTTCATTGTCCTTCTTCCTAAAATAATCCCAACTTTCTTAAAGTTATCTATTATTTTCCATGTACCCTAATGCTTTAGGAATGCCTCAACCCCATTTATAGGGTCCCACTGGTCTAAGCCAATCACTTTGCTGTGATTGCTTTAGGCATGGTCAAGTGATAATTCCAGCCAATCAGATATGAGGGAAAGTCAGCTGTGGGACTCTTGGGAAAGGTTTCTTTGCTCTCATAAAGATACACCAGGAGAGATGGCCCCTTTTTGTTTCTGGAGCTTTCTGCAGGGGAGAGAAGCTAGTGAAATCTGTAACTGCTATCGCCATCTTGTGGTCACAAGAAGAATTAGCCCGAGGAATGGGGCAGCATACAAAGCAGGGCAGAGCCAGGAGACACCAGAGAGCCAGAGCCCTGATAATGCCAGCCTGGAACTGCCCTGTCTTAAGCGTTCTCATGTGAAGCAGTGAGTGTTCTTATTACTGGAGCCATGAGTCATGCTTTCTGTTTCTTTCAGTAAAAGGTATCTTTCATTTACTTGGCAAATCACCTCTTAACTCTATTCCACTGCCTCCCTAGAGCAAAAAACCCTATTTAAAACTTGTACTATTTTAGCAATCCAAGGAAATAAAGGAAGAGGGAACTGTCATTTGTAAATGCCTACAGAGTAGAATATTAAATACATATTAAAACTCTCAAAATGACTTAACATTGACAGATCAATATATGAGAACATTTATTAAGCATTTGCTCCATATAGAAAACTGAGCTGGAACCTTTATATATATTACCAAATTTAATCCTCATTGCGACCCTATATTATCTACCTATTATAAACAAAAGTGAAACTATGAATAATTCACTAAAATCAAATACATGCAATTGATAAGCGGAAGAAGTAGATTTTGAAACTAGTATGGCTAGCTCCGAAGTCCACACTTTCTCTTCCTATCTTACATTTAAAAAACTGTAGAAAATAGGTAGAGGCACATGCAGTGACAGTGAATCATTAAGCATTATGAAAAGTCAAAATAAAAATATTTGTGGAAAAACTGAGACAAAATTTTCTTGGAACAGGTATTGTGAGTTGAAATTTTAATTGTAAACTGATTATGTCTAAAGTAAAATTAACAGAAAATTCATCAACAGAAGGTATGAACATGTGAATCAAGAATACTACATAGTTAATAAGAGAGTTCAAAATATTCATGATCACTACTTTATAAAACTAGTCTCTTTCATAATGTATGTTTTCAATACAATATGCACATTATTAGAGTAACAGTGTTACTAGACATTTTGGAGTCAATTTAAATGACATCAATATCCATGGAAATGAATTTTTAGCAAGTCTTTAATGCATTTGTCTTTACCTGTTTGTGATGAGCCGAGAATTAACATATCTATATTCTCCTTCATACTTTTGCTCAGTTATTGTCATCCTACCAATGGGTCTTCTAAGTCGAGTTAGGAATAGCCCAGAAACAACCAAGTAGGCCATCATGCTTGCTGGGCCCTATTATTATCGGGAGAGAAAGATACAGAAAGTTCTGGGATATAATAATAAATTCACTTAGATACAAACGTACAATTTTTATAATTAACCTCAATGACTGAAAGAAATTGCTCTACTGGGTAATTTTTTCCCCTTGTTTTTTTTCTGAAAAAGTACACAGTAGCCTCTATACTTTTACCACTCATGAGCTTTTCCTCTCACCACTGTAGCTTATCCCTCAGCTCTCCTACATTTTGCTTACCTAAAAACTCCTAATTGCAGTTCTCACTTTTCCTGTTATCTAACACTCTTCTGTTGGAACTCTTCTTGATAATCTCTTAAGATTCCACAATAATTCTTGGACCTCTTTTTCTTGCCTTCTCTTTTAATATTAATATTCCCTCAAATTCCTTCCTTAGTTCTCTTCTCATCTCAAATCTATACCCCTGGACCTATAACTCTTATGAACCCAAGATATAAGTACTACACATCTTTACCTTAATACTGTGCAGATGTCTCAAGTTCAGCTCCCCACCGAACAAGCTCTGTCTTTCCCTGCTTGTACATCTTGCTTCCAGCTGCTGTACTATGTATTAATAACTTTGTAGGTGACCTTATCACCCACTGACCATCCCAAGAGAAAAGCTTCAAGCATACATTTCCAAGTTCATCACAGGCGCTTCCCTCATTCTCCTATATACACTATACTCTGCCATACTAAAATAAATGTTTCCTGAACTGTTTCCATTTAGTGAGATTGTTCTTATGTTTAGCAAGCATGACATAATCTAATGGATGTCTACTTACCTCCCCAAAGCAGCTCAGATATCACCTCCAGTTCTTCCTGGCACTAAATACTTTATTGAAACTTCTATTACTAAACTTTATCATGCTGCATTATAATTGTTTGACTATCTACCTGTTTTACCACATTGTAATTCCTCTTCAGCAGGAACTGTGTCTTACTTATTTTTTTATTCCTACTATCTAGCACAATATATGTGCTAGTATGTATTCAAGATTAAAAAAAAATTAAATCTGATCAATTCAATGCATTTCAACAACTACTACAAATGTGAACCAAAAAGATAACTAAAACAGTTTCTGCCTTTAAGAAATGCAGAATCAGATAACAGGTAGACATGGAGACATATTTAAGTATCACAAAAATGTAGCTAAGTACCATAAAAATATGACTGCAAGGAGACAAGAAGGATTTGGCCTATTCACTTGCTTACAGTAAAACAAAATATAAGAATAATAAAACCTGGATCACACGATAGCAAAGAATTAGGAAGATAAACAGAAAAATTCAAAAAACCAAACAAAGCAAAACCAAAACTCTGCTTTCCCAGTGTTTTGGAAAGCAACAAAAACCAGTACGGAAATAATTTATTAATCAACTGAAATGCATATACACACACACACACATATATAAAACAACCATATTATTATATGGTTGCATTATAAACATATAACAATAACATTACATATTAAATGACTAAAGTTACATTTCAATAAGATAACTCAAAGAAAACTTAAAAGTGATTCTTGCCATCACAAATATCAGACTTGGATAATAAGGCTCATGGGATAGCCAACCATTTATATTATAAAATAGTCTTGGAACTGTTATACCCACTCTAAATGTATCGTTACTTTAACATTAGAATTTCATATTAATATGGGCGTCTCCATATCTCTTTTTAGACATCACTTTGAAACAATAAGTATAAGTATATTCATGGTTTAAATACTTCTGTTTTATCTTTTTTTTTTTAAAGAAGCAGGTCTCGCTTTTTGTCCAGGCTTGTCTCGAACTCCTGGATTCAAGCGATCCTCCCATCTCAGCCTCCCAAAGTGCTGGGATTACAGACGTGAGCCACCACCCTTGGCCAATATATTTGTCTGGTTTTTAATGTCACAAAATTGAAAATTAAGAAGAAAAATTAGTACTTCTAAAATCTCGAGTAAAGTATTATTTTATAACTGGACTTTGTTAGGTAAATCATGTGAAAATACATTCTTTGAGATATACAAAAATTCTTACAGGCCATCAAGCTATTCACAATATGTATTTCAAATATTGTATTATATCAATTTAAAAGGTGAAATAAAAGAAGACTCACCTGAGCTCCAATTGCACTCGTTAACTTAAAGATATACAAAACTATGTCTAAAAATGGCTGTAAAATAAATATTAGAATACACAAATTAAAACTAAAGCACTAGAATGATAGCTAATACAACATGTTAACTACAAAATGTTATTAAACATTTAATACATAATTATCAACATGTAGAGTTCCCACTATGTATAATGTATTGTGATAGTAACTAGATCAAAGAATACATGAAAGATAACAGTTTTCCTCTCAAGAAACTTAAAATGGGAACAGCTTACACAATGTCTACTGACCATCAAGTAGGAAAAACATTTATCACTTTCCATCAACTAAGATACCTCTACTGTGATAATTAACCACCAGTAACTCAGTAATGTGTCAATATAATGTAAAGATACTAAATAAAATGACCTGAGATGTAACCCCAAATCTGCTACCAGTTTGTTTCTACATATCTTCACCTGTAAAGTGAGAAGCTTTTCCTGTTCCAATATTGTTTGATTCTATTACATTATCACTTCTATGGCAAAATAATCAAGTAAGTCATTGAATCTAATTTTGAAATATAAAAGTCAAGTCTTTAGAACCAAAATAATACATTAATGTACTGCTCTTCACACACAGAGACAACTCAACTAATGCACCATCAGTTGCATTAGTTAGAAATGTTTTTCAAGAAACCCAAATTGTGTTCATTCACTTTAAGTCAACAGCCACTGCTCGTGCCTCCACTTTTTTTTTTTTTAAGACAGGGTCTGGCTCTGTCACCCAGCCTGAAGATCTTGGCTCACTGCAGCCTCTGAAGTAGCTGGGAGTAAAGGCGCACAGTACCATGCCTGGCTAATTTTTGTATTTTTTGTAGATGGGGTTTCACCCTGTTGCCCAGGATAGTCTTGAACTCCTGAGCTGAAGCAATCTGCCCACCCTGGCCTCCCAAAGTATTGTGATTACAGGGATGAGCCACTGTGCTGGGCCAACAGCCAGCACTTTCTAATCCACATTATTAGGACAGATGGCTTGGTTTGTTAACTGGCTTGTTTCAACATTCAACATCTACCTTTCCCTTTCCTTTTTTTTTTTTTTTTTTTTTTTTTTTGCCTTATAAATTATCAAGAAGCTAGAGATACTTATAAAATTCAAGAATTGTTAAAACTTATAACAAAAATAATGACTCATAATTTAAGTTGGAGGTCAATTAGATGTTTAAAACATCTAATTTACACAGTGGTGCACAGCTCTACTACAATTAATTAATTTAACATTCTTCTCTATTCCAGATGTGACAAAACCTGAGAGTTGCTCAAGTACCAAGATTTAAAGAATACATAATAATGTCTATAAAATTATATGGAAAGTTGAAATATATACACCCCCCATTCCCACCATGCATGCGTACACACACATACACACACACACACACACACACACAGAGACAGAGAGAGAGAGAGAGAGAGAGAGAGAGAGAGAGAGAGAGAGAGAGAACAAACTTTCAAATATTGTAATGGGAACAGAAGAGAAAGCTGAATTACTGAACTATTTGTAATTGTCAGAGTTCCTGAGTTTGGGATCAGTTAGCAAAGGCTTCTGGAGAGCTAAATAAATAACAAAGTTGGGCTGGAAGTGAAAAGCACTGGGCCTGGGCATGAGGAGAGCAGCTCTTGTGGATATATATCTCTAAGAATTGCCTTCCCTCCATCAACCTGGTTGAAGCTAGGACATTCCTATTCTTACAATGTGACCCAGTCCTTTTTATAGTTTTGGTTTTCTTTTGTCTCAAAACTGTGTATCTAGGTCAACTGTGACCAGAGGTAAAGATACTATCATTGGTCCAGTATGAGACAAGCTCCTATCCAACACCAAGGGAAGTCACATGAGTTAGAGTGGGAACTGAAGCATCTCAGATGAAGAGGGGAGGGGATGCTGGGCAGACTATTTTATAGGTGCCTACTACATATCATAGTCAATGCAAGAGGTAATGGCACAGAGAGTTTAATAAGAAGACTACAGCGAAAGCTGTAAGGGTGGTGAGATAACATGACTAAGACAAGAACTGGAGAAATCAGCGAGAAGAAGGAAAACTGGTTAAGGCCTATCAGAGTCAGGAGCTTTGGCAATATTCTGAGGAGAATGGGAAAAACAGTAATTAGAAAACTGAAATATACTTGCATCTTGTGAAATGTTTTGACTACTACTTACTAATGATCTATTAGAATTAAAGATACTGAAGCAGAGAAATGGGCAGAAAGGAAGTCCTAGTCTAGTGTTCTAAGTGTGGAATTAGAAACATAAATTGACAGCCAATCTCTAACAATGGCCAGACACATGCAGGTCAAAAGATAAGAATTCAAATTTCTGCTGTTTTAATGGAATCAACCTGTAAAATTCTTAGAAAATCCTTATAAGACACTAAATTATCAGTTCTTTGCCAAAGTACCTCACAAAAATAATAGAAAAAATTAAAATAATTAAAACTATTACAACAACTCTAATTTTCTTACAAAAGCATTAAATATTTACATGCTGCTGTTCTGTCCATAAAATCAATTCTATATAAATTTGCTTAGATTCAAAATTCAACAAATTAAACAAATAATCTTTTAAAAAGTAGAGAAACTTACCTTACTAAGATTTGAATACAGATCGACTACACTGTTACAAAATTTTTCTACATCTTGTGTAAGCAGCTGGTCTGGATTAGCTATTCTGTTGTCCAGATTTCCCATTTTATAATATGTGAAAGATCTAAAATAGCAAGAAGAAAAGTAATTTTAAAACAAGTGACTTTAAAGATAAAACGACAACCAAAAAAATCACATTACACCGCCTAGCTCAAATACATAGAAACAAAAAAGTTTGGAGCCAGAAGAGATCCTATCGATTGCCCTGATTTTAGAGAGGAGGACACACGTCCAGAAAATGATGACTTGTCAATTAATGGAAAAGCCAGGACTAGATTCCAAATAACTGAGAGGTTGTTCCCAATATGCTTCTGTACCTAAGAGCGGCTTTCTTAGAAAACATACAACAAATAAGAAAAACCGCTATATTGATCAGCTTCACAAATAGTACTCTTGTATTTAAATATTTTTAATATAAAAATAGGTTATCACTTACTGAAGATACTCCTCATAGAGGTATTTAGTGAGCCTTACTCGGAAGCACAGTTTAAGCTCATTTAACCCGTACTTCAAGAAGTTATTAACCAGAGAGATCTAAAACAAACAAACAAATATTATTGGTTTTGCTTTTCATTTCTGCTTACTAAACTATAATTTATTTCTCCATTATTTCCTGTGTCCCAAATCCTATAATTTTTATAATTGAATCCAAATTATATAATTCAGTTCTGTTTTACTTTACTGCATTTAGCTAAATCAAATGTACCTGGTTTGAATTATTCTATGTTAAACTTTACATGGAATATGTTAATATCACTAATTACGAGACGTATCGCCATTTTTTTTTTTTTTTTTTGGTAAATGGGCAAAACGTCAAATCTATCCCCTTTCTAGCCAATGTAAAGACTTGCTTTTAGGAGTTCAGACATTTATGTTTATATTTTCTGTTTCCTACTATCAGCACCACAACCCTAGACAATGGAATTCTATATACACTGTATTTGCATTTGTTAAAAAAAAAAAAAAAAAACTACAGGTTTTACACCAACTGATGCTATTTTCCAGATTATATCTAGAGCCATCTTTACTAACATTTTCTATTGTTACATTAAAAATTTTCTCAAGTGGTCTTTGCTGAATCTTAATCTTTCATATCTGTGTTGCTTATTCCAATTGTTTATTTTAAAAAGTCTAAAAGCTATGTATCCCCATCTTCCAGCTTTATTAAACAAGAATTTCTGGCAATTTCAACGTAACTGGATTTTACAGCCAAGCTTCTCATTTTTACCCACAAATTTAGAACATTAAGTTCTTAGTGCCAAGAAAATTAAAATGAGAACCAAACTAAGAAAATCACTTACATTTTAGAATAAACAATTTATCTGTAAAAAATTCAGACCATAAATTCCAATTTAACTTGAAGGAGATTAGTAGTACAAGTTACGATACTAGTTTATGGCCTAAAGTAACCAGGATGATTTGCACTCCCCTCTCTAAATCCCCCCCAATTCCCCAAGTTGCCCCCCGCCCACATCCATTTTGCAATGACTGGAAACATTTCTGGTTGTTACAACTAAGGGTGCTGCTGCTATCTAATGGGATGCTGCTAAACACCGAAGAAAACCTGGACTGAAGGTTAAAAAAAAAAAATGCCAAAAAACCCCTCACCCACATACATATGTATATGAATATATATACACATTATAAATGAAGTTAAACCAAACATAATCCCCTTTTTATCTAGTATGAAGGTTTACATTGAAAATTATACTATAAATTACAAACCTAAACTGAAAATAGGAATATAGTATCATAAATCTTTAAAGAATTTAATAAGTAAAACCCTTAAAGATTTTTAAAAGATGCAAATTTCCCCTGTGTTAAAAAGATTTTTAATGAATTAAACTTACAAGAGGCATGGCAGCGATGAAGTTCAATAAGTATCTCTTGAAATCTTTCCTGCTACGACCAATGATACCACTGCAAACCACCACATGCAATGCATTAGTTGCAAAAGAAGCAAAATCTAACACTAGGAAAACTTCTGTAAAGCTCTAAAATTACTCTAGGAAACTTCTATTAAATCAAAACTATCAATAAAAAAGATGCTAAAAAACACTTTTTTGCAAAAACATGTTTGCAACTTTAAAACGTCATCATTTTGAACTTGCTGGAACCTCATCCTGCAAAAGGTGAAATTAAACAGAATGATAACTAATTATTTCTTAGTAAAAATGGCTGCTTTAAAAAAAGGCTTAAGTGGCTACAAAACAAATTTAGCGAGCAAAACAATTAACAACTTTATAGTCCCAGGAATGTATTATGAATAAACAAAGTACCATTTGTTTGTTTTAAAATATTTAACAATCTGATGCTTATTTGTGTGAACTAATGGCAGGGAGACAGACTAATGGGGATCAGCAAAGGGTCAAGAGTAAATATTTTAGGCTTTGTGCACCCTAAGGGCTCTGCTGCAACTACTCAATTCTGCCACAGTAAAAAAAAAAAAAAAAAAAAAAAAGCAGCCAAGAAGAAGTGTGGCTGTATTCTAATAAAACTTTACCAAAGCAGATGGCAGGTAGTGAGATTTGACCTGTGGGTCCTAGTTTGCCAAGACTGGCACTAACGCATAGATCAGAGCCCAGAATGGATCTATAGAAGCTTCATGTTCCTCAACACACTTCAACTAGACTAGCTCCTCTTTTGCCTATTGTTAATCTGTTTTACGTATTTTTCTGCTTTTAAAATATACATTAAAAATTTTTTAAAAGGGTTTTAATTAAAAATTTGAACAGAGCATTATTACATAAGTAAAGGATCTTTGAGTAAGATATGTGTATGACCTAACACAAAGATAGAATCTATTTGATCACAGAACTCTTATTTCAAATAATACTTAGTAATATTCCCACATTTCATAAAATATATTTGTATAAAACATTTGAGAAACACTAGACTAATTGGTTTAAACCTGGCTGCCCATGTACACACAAAAATAACTAGTATATGACTAGAGACCTTCTCAAAGCTTTTAATGTATAGTATGTGCATTTTAACTCTCTGTGAGGGGTTTGTAGCATGAAGCATTTCCTCTATCATAGCCAAGATTCCACAGAACATACTTTGGGAAATGTTCCTTTAGACTGATTGAAAGAAATTAATACTCCAATTTTTATGTAGCCCCTAAAAAGCAAAACAGTTAAAAAAAAAAAAAAAAAGGCTAACTACAAGAAAGTTAAATAGAACCACACAAAAATGTTGTTTATAGCAATAAGAATATTAGAGACATTAAGCAATCAAGACAGTACAAAAGGTTCAGAGAATTTATGTTAAAATTGTTTGAACCAAATCTTACATAAAACCAAAGTGCTTTAGTGCTGCCCAAGCTGTGAAACACACAAGAACATGCCATCATTCAGCAATGGTTTACCATTGGAGTAGCAGCTATAAATTTAAAAAGTGGTTTCTTGAATAAAGTCTTATTTCTGCTTATTATTCCACTGCAAAAAAAGTAATTAACAAAAACAATTTTACAATAGCCCTAATCACTGCAACTTCCAAATGTTTAAGAAACTTTATAAAAGAGAGTTTGGTAATTTTTAAATTCTGCTTGTAGCCAAATGGGTGAAAATAAAACATATTTTTATGATTAGATAAAGCAGCAACAGGGTACAAAGAATTTTCCTCCTTGTCACGGAATTAGTATAGTTTCTACCCTAAAGAGGGTGTCTTTCCTATTAAGATTTTCCATACTCCAAAGTCACCATCAACAAATAAGTTTAAAATATGAAAAGAATATTAAATGAAGTACATTAAGGACCATAATAAGTCTCCTTAAGGCTCTCTTTAGCAGAAATACATGAATCTAGACTTACTTTAGAAAAGGCAAAAAGGGAAAATAAATAAATAAATTTGCACTGTAGCTTAAATACTGAGATGGAGATATATGTTAACTTTTCAAACAAAGTTATCCTGTACGAATGTACAATATTTTAAAACTTCTTTTTCTGAGATAAGGTCCAAATGTTAAAGAATTTCATACACAGCAGAGGCTCAAAACTATTTAGGAGAAAGTTAACAACTTTAAAATGAGTGTTTTACAATTGGTGAGTGTGGGTTAAGAATATAAGGAAGTTCCTTATGCTAATCCTTTTTTTTTTTTTTTTTGAGAGAGGATATTCCTAAGCTGAGGCGATCCTTCTGCTAAGCCTCCTGTGTAGTTGTGCCTGTGTAGTAGTAAGTATGTGCCATCACAGTCAGCTAACTTTTTTATTTTTTGTAAAAACGAAGTCTCACTGTGTGGCCCAGGCTGGTCTTGAACTCTTGGTCTCAAGTGATCCTCTTGACTCAGCTTCCCAAAGTGTTGGGATTACAGGCATGAGCCACTATAGCCAGCCCCTTATTCTATTTTTACAACTTTTCCGTAAGTGTAAAGTATACCAAAATAATGGTTTTTAAAAACTTGTTCAGAAACTCATAAAAAAAACGAAAAGCAATTTTTAAAAATCTCATAATTAAATTTTAAAACTGAGTACTACACACACGTGCACATGATTAGGCTCCCCTACAAACACCCTTCAAGGGAGACCAATTAAGCTCTCAACTCCAGCTTCTAGTAAGTGTTTAAGGCACTTCATTTTAAATATGAATTCATAGCCAAGAGTCATAGAATGCTTGAGGAAAGCCTCTAATGTGAATGACAACAGAATAACAAACAAAGGCACCATGAAAGAAACAAAAAATGCAGGGAGCTAAAAACACATTAAAAATTAAATGGCTTCAGAGGTGAAAAAATATTGCATCCTTAAAAGAATGATTGCTATACAAATGAACATCCATATAAAAGATAACTCTTGGAAATAAAATTATAACAAATAAAAATTCACTAGATAATAAAGAAATTTCCTAGAAAATAAAATAAAATGGCAGAGATAAAAATAGAAGAGAAATTATAAGATAATCAGATCATCAGTCCAGAGGCTCCAACACTCAGCTAATAAGAATTCCAGAAAAATTGGAGAGGAATAATTTCTTTTTAAACACAAGAAAATTTCTCAAATGAAGAATGAGTTTCTAGATGGAAAAAGAGTTCACCTAGTGCCCAGCACAAAAAATTCATACCAATGTTCAGTGAAATTTTCAAACATCCAGTAACACAACATCAACAATTTTTTTAAAAAGACCAAGGGGGAGATTGAGGGAGAAACAAATCTCCAGCTACAGCTGAGCAATCAGAATGGCAAGAGGCCTCAATACCCACCCTGGAGCTGCACAACAGAATCTACCAGATACTTCAAAAAGGTTTGATTAATTGAATCAGAATATCTAGTGGTAGGGCCCAGACATTCATAGTTCTTAAAATTCTCCAGATGATTCCAATCATTCTGCAGCCAAGGTTGAGACCCAGAACATAGTGATGCTCTCAAAATTCTGAAGAAAAGTGAATTCCAACTTGGAAGGCACCAACATAGCTAAATTATCAATCAAGTATGAGACTAGAAGAAATTTTCAGATCTACAAGGTCTCAAAAATTTATCTCCCTTCACCTTTACTCAGAAAAAGAGTGCATCTGCCAAACCGAGAAAGTATACTGAGGAAGAGAAAAAAAAAAATCCAGAAACAGGTTATTTAATTCAGGATACAAAGATGAAAGAAATTCCCAGAATAATGATAAAAGCAAGTTCAAACATGATTGCTATTTGGTGTACCTAATATGCAACCAATCCTGATTAAAGCAAGAAGACCCGGCACTTTGGGAGGGTGAGGTGGGCAGATCACGAGGTCAGGAGATTGAGACCATCCCGGCTAACACTGTGAAACCCTGTCTCTACTAAAAATACAAAAAATTAGCCAGGCATGGTGGTGGGCACCTGTAGTCCCAGCTACTCTGAAGGCTGAGGCAGAAGAATGGCGTGAACCCAGGAGGCAGAGGTTGCAGTGAGCTGAGAGTGTGCCACTGCACTCCAGCCTGGGCAACAGAGCGAGATTCCATCTCAAAAAAAAAAAAAAAAAAAAAGGCAAAACACAGGAAACTACAAAACATATAGGGCGGGGGTGGAAATAGAAAGATGAAGTTGATAGATTAGTTGGTGTCTGACCATATTACAATACTGAGAAGATTTCACAGTATTGTCAAAAAGCTCAAGCTGAATTAGGGGGAAGTAGGTTTAAAAAAAATAATAATGTGCACAAATAACTGTCAATTTGTAAACACCAGGAAAAACAAAAAGCTGTATGGAAAAGCAACTACCAAAGTATGCCATGTGGTTCAGCTGTAAGCAATAGTCAAAATTATGTAAACAATAAATTGTGATTTAATAAAAAATTATATAATTTTTATTATATATATAAAACATTGAGAAGATGAGCATGGAGGGAGTGTAAAAGGGCTAATTCTCACCTTCCAAAGTAGGAGATGAACACTTACACTTTTGAAACTAAGAAATCTATAAACAGTAATACAAGTATGCAATATGGAAACGCAGACACAAAATAAATGAAACAGTAAAAAGAATAGAAGATGACTGGCTCCAGGTAATGACAGTTAGGAGTGAGAGGAACCAAGGAACTGATGTGTTTTGTCATTAAGTCCTGCAGGACATTTGACATTAAGCTATGTTCATGTATTACTTTTAAAGCTATGTTCATATATTACTTTGATTAAAATTAAAAGGCACAGGACTGACCACAGTTTTCAGGGAGACTTGGGTGGAATGTGAGGGCCTACATAATTTACCCCTATTCAGAGGTATGTACTTTAAGGGCTTTAATCCTGTACATACAAGATTCTTTACTGTCCTAGAGAAATGAGTCAGAGAGCATGGTCATAAAGCATTCTTCCTCTTCCTACAAATCTTTAGGAAGCAGATCGATAATCTAACAGAAAAAAACCTTTATTCCAAAATGTTGGGGCATTTAACAATTTTAAGTACTGTCATTCAAAAAGTTATTTTAGATTAAATACTTTTAAGGAATTTTCTGACAAAATATTGCATATCAGGAAATAAAATTCCTAGTAAAATTTGTTATTCTGACATTCTAATTGGTATTATGAAAAATAAATTATTTATTAATGGATAAATGGTAAATTGTTATAACCCAAGATATCCCAACTGACATTTTTTATGTTTTTACATTCAAAATCAGCAATTTGCAGTGATTAATAATATGTAGAAACACTATAATGAAAAAATATAAAAACCACTAACACCAGATGCAGAAAGAAATGTCTAAGAACTGTTTTCCCTTCTAATAAACACAATCAATGTGATTCTTTGAAATGCTTTGAAATTTTCCTCCAAATTATCTAATTAATTTCCGAAATCCAACTTGGTGGATTTTTAGAATTCCCATTACAGCACTTATTATACTGCATCTTAATTTTCTGTCTACCTGTCTCTAACTCTTGATAAACTGTCAGCTCAGCAAGGCTTGGTACAGTTTCTCCTAGTCGCTGGCATATAGACCCTTATCACAGTACAGCACATTGCCTGGCACATGGGAAACACTAAGTATTTTTTAAGTAAATGAACAAACACATAATTTGACTTGAGTATCTTTTACCTAATTTAGAATCTATTTCTTGCTTATAAAGATAATGCTTAAATATGAGACAATTAGCATTGCATACATATAGGAGGAAGGTGAATGAAAAAGTACCTTTCAATTAGTGTTCCATTTTGAATCATCCAAACATCGCAATACGTTCGAGACACCAGCATAACAGCAATAAGTACCAAGTAACCTGTCTAAAATAAACCAGGTATAGTAAATTAACTAAATGCATTTTAGAAAGTTCAAAGAAGTATTACCTTGGTAACAATTTTTGGTTTCCAAATCTAAAGCTTTATGTAAGGTTTAATACAGTTGGCTGACATTTTTTTCTATGAGCAATTTTAAATATAGTTAAAAGAGAACTCAAGAATATTACATAAATGAAAAAGGCCTCATAGATTCATTTAATCTTTCTCATTCAGAATTCAAAAGTGATTTCAAGGCAGGTCAAAGGACTTGCCTTCATATACCTAGTCAAGGACAGAAGCTAGGAATATAACTTAGATTACCCAGATTATAGTGTACTGTTATTTTCTTATATTTTTAACATATAACTTTAACAATGAAAAAAGACAGTAACTGTAAATATACAGCTAACTAACCAAAACTGAAGCCTACAATTTTGCCTAGGTAGAATAAATTTGGTTTAATTTGTTAGAAAAACTTATAATAGTGTCCATGCCCTCATAGGGCTTTCAATTTAGTTATGAAGGGAAGAATTATACTTTAAAAGTAGCAGACAAATTTAGGCAAACATATTTGTATCACTTCATGTCCTAAGCTGTGGGACGGGAAGGTTTGGGGTGCCAAAAGACAGTTATGGCATTAGAAATACGATAAATAGTAAAACAAAAAAGAGAATGAGGATTAAGGGTAAAAAAGATGAAGGATTTAATGGGAGAAAAAAGGGATTAAAATCACATGAACTATGGTACTGTACTGAGTTTATACACATAAAATTATTGCAAGTTTCTCAGTAGAACAAAAAGTGATGTTAAAAAGTGACGTTTAAAGAATATTACTTAAGCAATGCTGTGCAAGACAGATTACAAAGCAGGGAAAGTCAAGACACTGGGTAGGAATCAGTTATCTTTCTGTGAGATGAGAATCCTGCCACCCCAACCCCAAGTACATACATTTAAAGCTGATCTTAAATTTTCTAAATTGGAAGAATAAGACAGTGACATAGAAGCCAAAGTAAGGGAAGAAGGCCTGCAGAGGGTGGGAGGCTGGCCAAATTAGCCCCTTCTACCTCCCTTACTAATTCCCAGGGATTCATCCAATATCTCCAATTTGTTTTACATTCATTGAACTCCTGCAATAGTTGAAATGAACATTAAGCTGTTAACTGATTGGAAGGTAATATACGAATCTTTCCAGAAAAGCTTGTATTTTAAATAAGGATTCTTCAAAGGCAGGAGAGTTGTAGAAATGAGAGAAAACAAATAGTTATGCCTGAAGAGTCATTAGAAATATTCACAAAAAAGATAATAAGCATTAATCAATTTTTAAAAACATATTTATTTCTGTTGTGGGGACAGACAGAATGTCACAGACATGATGTTGTAAACAAATGAAAGGTTGAGGACATAGGGCCAGATCATAAAACAATAATCTCCTAAGCAGATGATATTAAAAGGAAGGCCAAAGTCAGGTTGTAATTTACCCTATAAGAAAAAGGAAGTCACGGCCGGGTGCGGTGGTTCAAGCCTGTAATCCTAGCACTTTGGGAGGCTGAGACGGGCGGATCACGAGGTTAGGAGATCGAGACCATCCTGGCTAACACGGTGAAACCCCGTCTCTACTAAAAATACAAAAAATTAGCCGGGCACGGTGGCGGGTGCCTCTAGTCTCAGCTACTCGGGAGGCTGAGGCAGGAGAATGGTGTGAACCCAGGAGGCGGAGCTTGCAGTGAGCCGAGATCCAGTCACTCCACTCCAGCCTGGGCGACAGAGCAAGACTCCGTCTCAAAAAAAAAAAAAGAAAGAAAAAAGAAGTCACATGTTTTAATCAGGATTTTAAGAAAGAATACAAATTGGAAAAGGAAAAGAAGCAAAAAGACCAATTAAGATATAATAATCCAGGTAAGATATAGTGAGAACGATAAGAATGTAAAGGGAGAGAATAATTTATGAGAAACTTTAGGATACTTAGAAAGAACATTTATAATATAAGGGAAGGAGCAGATCTTAAAAGTGTGTGATCTCATTTTTAAGTTAAAATATATGCTTGCACACAAGATGACTATATATCAAAATGAGTAAGAGGCTGATAGGTGCCAAAAAAAAAATCTAGCTGCATTTTCTAATTTTCTTCAAGCACCATGTATTACCTCTGTCTAATTACGAAAAAACAAGTGCCATTACTTTTTTAAAAAAGAATTTCTCAAGGGCAGAATCATCAGGACATGATGCCAAGGTTAAGGGAAGAGCAAATCCAGCATGATGAAGAAATGGACGTTGTCTTTGGGAACTACAACGCTTTTTTAACAGTTAAGTATAGGAAAAATTAGCAGATCCCAGTGGTCAAAAAGGGTGACAAGGGGAAGAGGAAGAGTTGAAGGTAATGATATTTCTAGTTACAGAATGAGAGAATGCTGAGGAAGATGGAGAACACAGCATTATTTTAATAATCATTAAAAATGTTTATCAAATAATGAAGATAATCTTGATAAAAGAGCAAAGGAATGAATTATAAAACTATTCATACAATCAGCTCACTTCCTGAAATACCTGATGAATCCAGGTATCATTTTGGTTATCTTAAAAATATTTAATCAAATACATTCCACACTAATGTGACTCGTTAACATCTCAATGTAATAAAAAGGTTTGTCTTTTGACATTTAATCCAGTTTTTATTGACAGTATTTAATTATAACAAAGCAATACCATTTGAGGTAGCTGCATGGCAATACCCTAGTATTTCACATAAAATGAAATAATATTTCATAAACAAGAGAAAACTACTTAAAAACTGGCACTGAACAAGGGTTTTTGTATGGCAGGGATGATTTAAAGACAAAAATTTAGTAGTCTTCTTTACCTACAGAGAAAACATTTGACCTATAGTATAACCAAAGAGTTATGATTTTATTGGTCTAATCTTATGTAACCTTGAAAGTTGAACACCTAATAATATAATTTGGGTATCTGTCTCCACCCAAATCTCATGCTGAAATGTAATCCCTAGTGTTGGAGGTGGGGCCTGGTAGGAGGTGTTTGGGTCATGGAGGCAGATCCCTCATGGCATGGCACTGTCCTCCAGATAGTGAGTGAGTTCTCATGTATCTGGTTGTTTAAAAGTGGCACCTCCTCGGCCCTTTGCTCCCTCTCTCGCCATGTGAGACACTGGCTTCCCCATTCAGCTTCAGCTGTGATCACCAGCTTCCCAAGGCCTCCCCGGAAGTGGAGGAGATGCTGTGCCATGCTTGTACAGCCAGCAGAAGCATGAGCCAATTAAATCTCTTTTCTTTACAAATTACCCAGACTCAGGTATTTTATTCAAGAATGGTCCAATATACTTAAGATTATAATTTCATAAGACTTACCTCTTTACAAAATGTTCTAGGGACCATGATTTTCAGAATCTGTGCGAGCCTTGAGAAAAACACCTTGTCCACCACAGCTCGCTCCTTTTTCCCCTCTTTCTGCATTAAAAACAAGAAGCCCTTTTAAGATCGCTATAACAAATGTATCATAAAATTAAAGAATCATGTTTCATCTAAGTCAATATAAACAGTTATCAAGATAAATACTGAATTTACAAAGCCCAGACTTGCATACTTACACTGCTCCTCATATTCAAACATGTTTTTGAGAGAATAATGTTATCTAAAAACTGAATAAGGAAGTGAGTTCTGGAACCACATAATTATCTGGATGAAGAAAACTGCAAGCAGAAGAAATAGCAACTGCAAAATACCAAGGTGAATGCCTGCAACGTGCTTGAGGAAGAACAAAATGGCCAACCTGGCTGCAGCTGTGAGGAAGGTACCATCACAGAGGATGAGGTCAGAGAGACAGCTGAAAAAAAGGCCAAGGGCTTACTGAGTTTTGTATTAGCCACTTCCTGATTAACACCATATTTAAAAAAAAAAAAAAAAAAATCCTGAACAGAATTTTCCCTGATACCAAATATAGGAAATTTTTGGATTCCTAGATTTACCATTTAACATTTCCAATATACAGTCTGTCAATTCACTCTCTCTTCCTCATAAATTTCAAAGACAGACAAGGTTCTTTCACTCATGCAGCTCACATTCTAGCGGGAGAAACACAGACAAAAAATAAACCAATAAATAAATTATCACGGATAGACCAGGCAGGGTCATGAGGAAAAAAAAAAGAACAGTTTACACAGGATGGTCTGAAAAGCCTCTTGACATTTAAGCTTAGACACAAAGAAAGAAAAGCCATGTGATTATTTAAAGTGGGTACGAGGGTGGAGGGAGTGAAGCACAAGGAACACCAAGCACAAAAATACGTGTTGGAAATAAAATAGGTGTGCACATTTCACAGCAAGATGGCGGTATTGCTACAGCAAAGGGAACAAGAATGAGAGAAGTTTAAAAGGTAGGCAGGGCTTATAAAGGACAGAGGCTTGAAGCCACAGTAAGGACTGAGAACTTACTGTTAGTGTAGAGGGATTTAAAAGAAGATAATCTTACCTCTCTCAAGAGTTTTTTCATTTTCACTAGCTCCATGAAAATGGAAGTACTAAACCATTTGCAAAGATAAGGAAACAAGTGACGAGACATTACTCTTGAACTGTTCGGGAGAATAGACAGGGGAAACTTCTTGGAAAAGGCAAGATACTCCAGAAAAACCCCAATTCCCTGACTGTTTCCCCACCTCCATAATCACAGCTCACTTATCTGGCTAACTCCTGAAAACAAATACCTGTTTCTATTTGTAGAGTACCTCTATTAGCTAGATATAATGTAAATGTGCTTTGATTAAATAAATATCTCACTAGATGAGCCTTAAGTGAACTGTTTGGGTACCGAATTAGAATAATAATAACTACCAACTATATGTCAGACACTGTGCTAAGGCTTTATAGACATTATCCTAATAAACAGGCACTGAGTGCAGTGCAGAACTATAGGCCACAAAAGGAAGTCTGAAGGCATTGTGTTCATAGGATTAGACTAGAAAGACTACAATAGGAGGAACTGGAGAAGAATCAGCCTAACCTGCAACTGCTGGAACAGAGACTCAGCATTTCAAGTCTTTCAGATAAAGTTGAAAACCTCATCCTACTGACTTGCAGGCTCAGTCTGCTTAATTCATACATGCATGCATTCATTCACTCAACAAACAACTACTTGATCCAAACCCTATTCCAAATGATATGGACACAACAGCAAACAAAACAGAGAAATAAGCCCTACTCACAGTCCATTTAGTTGAACTAGCGTATTCTCCTCAAGCTAAACCTTACACATTCAACCTAATCTCTGTTTGTGTTTTCCCCAAACCCGGAAAACATAGGAAGAAACGAGTAAAGAGAAGGCCATACATATTAACTGCCTTCAAAAAAAAAGAAGTTAAACTATTTGTTCTTCCTCCTGTCACCATCACCACTCCCTCCTCACTTCAGCTTGCCTTACCTGTAGCCAACACCCTTCTCCATTCCTAGCTCGAACTTTTAAGTGGCACAATCCTGAGGTGAAACGGACATCTGAGTTAAACAGAAGACCACCTGTTTCTGAAAGCTACTCTAAAGAAATGATCTAGGACAAACAATGACGAAGGTTAGAAAAAAAGAGTTACAAGAGAGTAAAGTTGAAACACTTTAAAATATTAGTTGCTAACTGGTATAAAATTCCTCATTTTCTTCCATTCCTGTTGTCACTTTCCCTATCCTTAAACTGACTGAAAGCTGAGGGATTTTCATTACATTTCAATCCATGAAGGGAACTAACTATATTCTCCCAAATTATCACTGTTTTCTGCAAAGGACCACCTGGACGGGGAGGTTGGCTCAGAAGGGCTGAATTCAAAGAGATGTCAGGAATAGGAGAGTATCCTGATCACAGCAAAACTCTACCTGAAACCAATCTAAATAAGAGTAACTATAGAGGCAGTATATTTCATAACATTACTAGCCTTTCCTAAGATTCCATTTTAAATTCACAATGAACTTTTCCCACTTCTAAACTTTCCAGTAATTTTTTTAAATACAAAAAGAGACCACTTTTCCCACTTCTAAACTTCCCAATAACTTTTTTAAATACAAAAAAAAAGACCACTGTGGTGATATAAGTTTAACATGAACATTATAGAAAAAGCAAACAAATCATTAAAAGCTATTTGAGAAGTCAAAGTAATAACGTAACAAAGGAAAAAAGAAAACCTAAAATTCAAAAGGTAACAAGGTCAAAGTACAATGAGAAGTTCCTATTGATATGTCAATCACCTTAGGTGAGACTGACTGAAAAAGAAGTTTGAAATAGCAGTAAAATAAGAGGCCATGTAGTGCTGACACAGTATAAGTATTCCTGTATATTGTAGGGAAAAATGAAAACTGGTACAACTATTATATATCATTTATCAAAATGTAAAATGTACACTGACTGTAAAATGTAAAATAACCTAGTAAATTTACTTTCAGGAACTTACCCTACAAACATACCTGCACATATGCTTAGCCACACAAATGAAAACATCGTACTCTGTTTATAATACCATAAAATGAAAAATAACCTAAATGTATACCAATATTACATAAATCATAGCAAAATTATTCAATGAAAACTCTATAACAACTGTAAAAAAGAAAGCAGCTCACATACATAGAAACAGAATATGCAAGAGCAGGTCTACAGCTTTAAACATGGAGTGATCTAAAAAACAGTATGCTGGAAAAAATTAGAATGATGCATGCAATTCATTTTACACATGAATTTATGAAACTTTTAAATATGTAAAGTAATTCTCCCTATATTGTTTATGGATACACACACATGCCAAAATACAAAAATATGCATGGGAATGCTAAATACTGAACCCAGCACAGTACTTATCTTTATACATTTTGAATTTCATTATACTGTTCTCTTTCTAATTAAATCCTTTTTTCTCCTTAAAATTTATGTCTTATGAAAATTGCCTCTCCCCACCCTATCCCCATCACAAAGGATATACAAAATTTCTATAAAGAAAATAGGTTAAATTGCTTTCCTCAAAAGTAACATATTCACTGTAGAAAAATTAGAAAATTCTGATAAGCAAAAATAAGAAAACTAAACCTACTGTCTTTGTTACATATCCTACTAGATTTCATTTTAGCACACGTGTGCACTTCCTATAAATTTAACAAATGTGGTATCAGTGTGCATCTTGTGTCCTTTTTATTGCCAATCACTTAATATAACCTAAATTTATCTTGCTCACACTATGCAACCAGCAAATAAGTATATGCTAAAACAGTATTGTACAGAAAAATAAGAAAAAAATGAGTAAAATGAATCAAGCTGTCCTAGAACTTGCAGATCTCCGATATGCAAATAACAGATATGACTAAGTTCAGATAACTAAGATTTGATTGCTCAGATATAACTTAGATATGAGAGATCGTGGAGCTGCAGATATCAGAGAAGTGAACATAAGCACATCTTACCACATTTTTCAAAGACTGGGAAGGAAATATTATGGAAACTAAAGAATGACAATCTTGATGTCAATCACCAGGATATTCAGAGAACAGACACTGACATGGAGAGTTGGGGAAGACTTAAGAGACACTAATCACTAGAAGCCAGCATGAGTTTACTAAAAGTACATCATGTTAAACTGTTCCAATTTTCTTTTTTTTTCTTTTTTTTTTTTTTTTTGAGACTGAGTCTGGCTCTGTCGCCCAGGCTGGAGTGCAGTGGCCGGATCTCAGCTCACTGCAAGCTCTGCCTCCCGGGTTTACGCCATTCTCCTGCCTCAGCCTCCCGAGTAGCTGGGACCACAGGCGCCCGCCACTTCGCCCGGCTAGTTTTTTGTATTTTTTAGTAGAGATGGGGTTTCACCGTGTTAGCCAGGATGGTCTCGATCTCCTGACCTCGTGATCCGCCCGTCTCGGCCTCCCAAAGTGCTGGGATTACAGGCTTGAGCCACCGCACCCGGCCAACTGTTCCAATTTTCTTATTTGTTAAGGATACCATACTAGCATACTAGCTGATATGTAGAATGTAAGCTCCATGAGGATGGAAACTTATTTTTATAACTGTCATATACCCAGAGCCAAGAACAATGCCAGGCATATATGAGGAGCTCAATAAATATTTACTGAAAGATTGACTTACTAAGTGAATTAATAAATTAATAAAGGAATTAGATGTTTCTTATAAAATTATTGTAGCCTTAATGGAGAAATAAGAACCAGATTTTGCTATAACTGGACGTAGTCACAGCTGAATAACCAGAAACAAAGATTAAGAGATATCACAGAGCAATCTCCTTGGTCCTTACATAGTCAAAACTATCAGCAATTCTGTGAAAGAAAGGAAAGGCAAATTAAATTTGTAGATAATTCTTCTACTTAACACACCAGATGTGAGAATTGCACTAAAAATTAGACTACTGGTATAGATAGTAGGTTAAACCCAATCAGCTGACATTTACAGCAATAAATTAATGTTTATCTAAAACAAATCAACTGAGTTAACATATGACCCAGCAATTCCACTCCTAGATATAGAAATAAAAACATATCTCTACATAAAAACTTGTGCACAAATTTTCATAGCAGCATTATTATTATTCATAATAGCCAAAAAATAGAAACAATCTAAATGTCCACCAACTGATGAACCGATAAACATAATGTGGTATATGCATACAAAGAACACTATTCAGCAATAAAAAGGAATGCAATACTGATACAGCAACAATATGATGAACCTTGAAAACATTGTGCTAAGTGAAAGAAGCTAGGTATAAAAAGCCACATATTATATGATTTCATTTATTTGAAATGTCCAGAACAGGTAAGTCAACAGAGACAGAAACAGATTTGTGGTTGCCAGGGATTGGGGGAAGAGGGTAATAAGGAACGACTGCTAATGGATATAGGATTTTTTTTGGAGAGATGAAAATTTCCTAAAATTAGGTAATGGTGATAGCCACACAACTCTGTGACTATACTAACTACTCATTTATACACTTAAATGGATAAATTTTATGGTATATAATTATAACTCAATAAAGCTATCATGAATATAACATGTAGAGATGTAGAGCTGTTTGTCAGAAATACACCTGCAGTTTATAATTTACCATAGTAATAGTTAAAGAAATAAAAGCAATTTTAGGATGAAATTTAGCAATATTGTATTCATATCAAGAAATGTAATCATGCTGATATATTCCACGCTAGTCAGGCCACAACTGGACAACTACATTCCATTCTAAGCACAATGCCTAAGGAAACTCTTATAGGTTCAGAGGAATGTATACAGAACTGAAAAAGGACCAGAACCCATGTCACATTAGACATATTAGAAGGAATCAAGATTGCTTAGCACAGGGAAAGAAAGACTCATAAGATACAACTATCTTCAAATATATGTGGGTCTACTAGAGAAAACAGAGCCAGACAAGGTGGCTCACACCTACAGTCCTAGCTACTTCGGAGGCTGACGTAGGAGGATCCTTAGAGCTCAGGAGGTCAAGGTTACAGTGAACTATAATCATGACACTGCACTCCAGCCTGGATGACAGAATGAGACCTGGTTGGTAAAAAGAAAATTTTAAAGAAAAGAGAAGAAAAAGAAAAAAGAGGGAAGGGGAGGGGAGGGGGAAGGGAAAGAGTGGGGGGACAAGATATATCTCCATACAAAAGATATAACAGAGTCACTGCTAAGAAGCTAGAAGGGGGGAAATTAATATCATCATGGGCTAGAACTAATGCAGTTATGGCTGCCTCCTAAGGTAACACTTTCCTGTCAGGAGTCCTATTTCAGACAGCATTCCTGTAATGTGTAGAAGACTGGAGGGATTTTTAAGTTCCCTACTAATTATAAAATTTTATCCTAAATCAGAGCCATATAACAAAATAAATGAAATAAATACATGAAATCCCAAAAAGAAGATGATTTAAAATGTTACCTCATTGTTCTGTAATGGTGGTTTTCCACTTTTCTTACTGCAGAGGAAAAAAAGAGAGAGCTTTACTTTATGTGAAAAGCGTTATCATTAAAATGATTTTAAGATGTCAAATATACCAAATTATTTAAAAGCGTTTCTTCTTTTTCATATCATAGTGAGATAGAACATATTAAATAATAATAGTCCGGCTGACTCTTACTAAGCATTATTTACCAAAAGTGCTTAATACATTTTAACTATCACTATTATATAACATTCTGTTTGGTAATTTTTAGGCACGTGTGTGTGTAAATACAAACATAAATGCAAGTCTACTTCTTCATCCTCGAATCACAGCTTGGCCATGTAAACCGCTTTGGCCAATGGGACATCAACAAACTGACAGAAACAGAGGCTTGGAAGATGTGCATTGCTCTCTCTTACTGCTGGGAATCTTTCCCCAACCACGTGAGCAATCCCAGGCTAGTCTTCTAAAGGATGATAGAATATGTGTCATTCCCATATTACAAATGAGGAAAGTGGCCTGGAGAGAGTAAGCAGTATGCCCAAGGTTCATATTCTGACTACTAGTCTAGGCTACCTCTCAAAACAATATGATTAGCTGGGCATTGGTCCTTTCCATAACGCACTACCATGGCACCCTATGCTTCTACATAACATTGATAACATTTTAAATTTCTTGTTTGATGTATATTCCCTTCCACTAAACTAGCTCCATGCTATCAGGAGCTACTGCAGGCTGGTTTCTCTGAAGCTGAGGTAATATGGTGTCTGAGGTACAAATGTTCACTAGAGATAAACACCTGTGAATGGAAGGCAGAGAAACCAGGTTTGGACAGAACTCAAACTGATGCAAGCCCAACATAACTTCAGCCAACCATATAGGAAGTTCTAAAGCAAGCACTGTCCATCAGAGTACTCTGTGACGGGCTGAAATAGTCAGGCCTTTTTTACCTCTGCCTTGCTCAGTCTGCACATGCATGCTGCCCCAGGAAGTCTGTGACATGAGGAGAGGGGAGTGTCTCTAGACCTGAGCCAGACTCTAAGGTGGGGGACAAGGGTGGGGAAAGAGGGGGCTGTCAGGATCTCACATTTCTCACAGCTGGGCAGTAAACCCTTCTTTTAAGGGGAATCTTTAAAGGGTCATACATTATTCAACCCTCTATGTTCAACATCCTATTTGAACTCTGATGATCTGCAGAATGCACATCTTCAGTAATAAGATACCAGGTCACCAAACAAGACTAGAAAGCCAAACTTAACTACAGTAGATGTTTTATTTTAAAAAGCACGTAAGTTATTATTATTTCTAACTTCAGTTGTATTATAGGATTACTTACCTGTTTAAAATCTTTTATGAATTGTAAAACAGTTATACAAAATGCATTTTAGCACGACAAAAGAAACAATGCAGTGAAGAGATACACTATGGGAGAAAATATTTGCAACCATACACCTGATTAGGGGTTAATATCCAAAACATATAAGGAACTCAAACAACTCAACAGCAAGACAACAATCCAATTTTAAAAAACGAGGAAAGGACCTGAATAGACATTTCTCAAAAGACATATAAATGGCCAGCTAGTATGTGAAAAATGCTCAACATCACTATCATCAGAAAAATGCAAATCAAAACCACAATGAGCTAACACTCATACTTCTTAGGATGACTACTATCAAAAAGATAAAAGATAACTGTTGGCAAGGACGTGGAGAAAAGAGAACACTTGTACATTGTTGGTTGAGAAGAATATAAATTAGTACAACCATTATGGAAAACAGTATGGAGGTTCCTCAAAAAAATTAAACATAACTACCATATGATCCAGCAATCTCACTTCTGGGTATAGATCCTAAGGAAATGAAATCAGTATCTCAAAGAGGTATCTGCACTCTCATGTTCCCTGCAGCATCATTCATAACAGTAAAAGATATGGAATCAACCCAAGTGTCCATCAAGAGAGGAATGGATAAAGAATTTGTGGTATATAAATACAATGGAATAAATTCAGCCTTTAAAAAACAGGAGCTGAGTGCGGCAGCTCAGGCCTGTAATCCTAGCACTTTGGGAGCCCGAGGCAGGAAGACTGCCTGAGCTCAGGAGTTCAAGATCAGCCTGGGCAACACGGTGAAACCCTGTCTCTACTAAAATGCAAAAAAATAGCTGGGTGTGGAGGCATGCACCTGTAGTCCCAGCTACTTGGGAGGCTGAGGCAGGAGAACTGGCTTGAACCGGAAGGCGAAGGTTGCAGTGAGCCGAGATTGCGCCACTGCACTCCAGCCTAGGTGACAGAGCAAGACTCTGTCTCTAAAAAAAAGAGGAAATTCTGTCATTTGCTACAACATGGATGAACCTGGGGTACATTAAACTAAATAAGCCAGGCCCAAAAAGACAAATTCTGCATGATCTCACTTACATGTGGAATCTAAAAAAGTCAAACTCATAGAACCAGAGAGTAGAATGGTGGTTGCCAGGGGCTCAGGGGTTGGGGGAAATTGGGAAAAGTTGGTCAAAAGGCACAAAGTTCAGTCACGCAAGATGAGTAAGTTCTGGAGATCTAATGTACAGGATGGTAAATATAGCTTGATAATAGTAATCATTTCACAATGTATATGTATGTATATCAACATAAAAATAAAAAAAATTCAATAAAAATGCCACACTGCTTACCACTAATAAATGTTATAAGTTAATATTTAGAGATAAGTGGAGATTCATGCAGTGCGATGCTCACAAAAATACATATACACATGTACACACACACCTACCAGTGAGTCACATGGTCAGTCAGCTCTCCCATCACTTCATCACTTTTGTCTCTCCAAGTTTCCATGAAACACTTTGTTCAGAGGGAACCATGACATCTTATAAAGCTTCAATTGGCCTGAACACATAATCTACATATAAGTCCTATTTTCTTTAATCAGTCTGTGACAATTAAAATTTCTTGGCCAGGTGCAGTGGCTCACACCTGTAATCCCAGCACTTTGGGAGGCTGAGGCAGGAGGATCACTTGTCGGGAGTTTGAAACCAGCCTGACCAACATGGTGAAACCCCGTCTCTAATAAAAATACAAAATTAGCCGGGTGTGGTGGTGCATGCCTGTAATCCCAGCTACTCGGGAGGCTGAGGCAGAAGAATCACTAGAACCCAGGAGGCGGAGGTTGCGGTGAGCCAAGATCGTGCCATTGCACTCCAGCCTGGGCAACAAGAGCAAAACTCGGTCTCAGAAAAAAAGAAAAAAAAATGCCTTTATAAGTTTCTTAAAAGGTTCTTTATGAGATTTGTTTCTCAGGAAGTTCTATGAAAATACCTTTCACCTGTAATTATCACTATAAAAGAAATTTTTAATGGCAAAATAATTCAGCATGAGTACAGCAGTTGAAGTTGATTTTCTTGATTTTACATTAATACACATTAGCCTGATCTACATTCCAATACAGGAGGTTTATCAGACATGCGGGCTCCAGATGATCACTTAGCAAGTGTTTAAACACAATACTGGCACCAAAATCCGTGTAGCATGATAGTCATTCAGACAACCCAGAATACGCTTATATTAATTTATTTTTAATTTATCATCAAAATGAAAACAAAATTGGTTCTATAAAGAAAGTTCTAGGCCGGGTGTAGTGGCTCACACCTGTAATCCCAGCACTTTTGGGAGGCCGAGGCTAGCGGATCACTTGAGGTCAGGAGTTCGAGACCAGCCTGGCCAACATGGCAAAACCCTGTCTCTACTAAAAATAAAAAATTTAGCCGGGCATGGTGGTGTACATCTGCAATCCCAGTTACTCGGAAGGCTGAGGAAGAAGAATGGCTTGAACCCTGGAGGCGGAGGTTGCAGTGGGCCAAGATCACGCCACTGCACTCCAGCTAGGGTGACAGACCAAGACTTCATCTTAAAAAAAAAAGGAAGAAAGTTCTATAAGGATTTAGACCCTGAAGAACTCATCTTTAGACCTATTATCTCTAGATCATAGAGATACTATTCTAGACCACCTCAGTCAAACCACAAAATCAACTATCTACCCTTTCTCTGACCCCCTCCCTCAAAATCTCTAGCTTCCTCCTCTTTCTTGAGCTCCTGACTTGAATATCTGATTTTTAAAAAGGTATCTGTACCTGGATTTAATGCAAACATGTCTATATCTGAACTCACCTTTCCACCCCAAATCTATTCTTCCATTATTCCATACTGAACATACGCCCTAAATCAGTGAACACACCTTTATCTACCAGCTACCCAAACTACAAAGCTGTGAGTTATTCTCAGATATTTATTTTCCCTTTCTCATACACTTCATTTCCAATCTCTCTCTATGCTCTTCTTTCCATTTCTACTGCTATGATTTCAATTCGGGCCATCAAAATTTCTCATGTGAACTATTACAATATTCTCACTTGTTTTCTGAGTTCCTTATCATTCGTTTCTGTCCTCTTTCAACTTATTTCCATAACCACATCAAATATGTGCATATGTATATACATACTGAATATATATACACAAGTACATATACATATGCGCAGCCATATATATATGTATAGACTACATACATCTATATAAAATATATATCCTGTGGCATTCACCTAGAGCAATGTTCAGAACCTTATTTATTTCAATAAAAAATGAAAAAAAAAGTTAATAACATAAGCATCCAACCAAAAGTTTACAAAGAACAAAAAAAAGCAGAAGAAATTTAAAACCACCCAAGCAGAATCTAATGAGTTAGAAAACAAAATACTAATACATTAAAATTCAAGAGTTAATTCTTTGGAAAATAAATCATGAGACAATCTAATTTTAAAAGGAGTACAAAAACACAAAAAATAAAATAAAAAAAAATGAGCATGAACATAGATAAAATTTGAAGGAAAAAAAAGGTAAAAGACTTCTTATCTCAACCCTATGTAAAGAATTTTGAAAGCCTGAATGAAATGGGTAGTTTTCTAGAAAAATATAATTTTCCAAACCTAGCAGAAAGAAGAGAAAACTAAACAGACTGAAAAACTGAAATTATAAAGTTGTCTGAGAGCTGCCTACCTCCTACCCTTCCATTCCCCAAAAAAGAACCAAACCCAAACAATTTACTGGGGAATGCTAACAAAACCCCCAGTGGATGGATAATTCCAGTGCTTTAATTGTTTTAGGACACAGATAAAAGAAGTTTCCACATTATTTTTGCTGCAAGTAAAACACTGACAACCGAACTTGGGCAGGCTCACATCTGCACTTTGGAAGGTCGAGCACTTTGGAAGTCCAGGCGGGTGGATCCCAGCGCTTTGGAAGGCCGAGGCAGGTGGATCACTTGAGGCCAGGAGTTCAAGAACAGCCTGGCCAACATGGTGAAACCCTGTCTCTATTAAAAATACAAAACTTAGCTGGGCGTGCTGGCGCATGCCTGTAGTCCCAGCTACTTGGGAGGCTGAGGCATGAGAATCACTTGAACCTGGGAAGTGGAGGTTGCGGTGAGCTGAGATTCTGCCACTGCACTCCAGCTAGGGCAACACAGCAAGGCTCTGTCTCCAAAAACAAACAAACAAAAAAAAAAAACCACTGACACCAAAATCTAACAAAAATTAAATGAAGAAAACTACAAACTATTCCCACTTAAACCAACAGATTTTTTTTTTAATTTCAGACCATGAGAATGTATTGCCTATTCAAAAACTAAATAAATACCTTATAATTAAAATTTAAACATAAACATGCACATAATGACTTTCAGAATAAAATCCAAATTCCATAAAACAGTACTCAAAGAACTTCACAATCTGGCTCCTGCCTTCTTTTCAGGTTCATCTCCTGCCACTAGGCACAAACACTCTGTGCTCAAGTTACCTTCATCTATCAGCTTAAACTACGAGAACCTGCAATTATTTGACCATTTCTCACTTACAAAATGGCAACTGCACATGCTTCAACCTAATACTGTGCTCACTCTTACCCCACTATTTCCTCACATACTATTTCTTCTGCTTTAAAGGACTCTTCCTCAATCAACCTATTTGATTGCTACTTCTCTTTACAATTCAGCACATATCTTCTTGGAATGGAGTGGCCATGTATATTAAGTTTGCCCAGAATGGTCCGTGTTTACACCTTTTGTCCTGATATAATAATTAATTACACTCAGTCTCAAAACTGTACCAGTTAGGATAATAAATTACATGATGACCTTGTCTAAGAAACCTTCCTGTCCATTCTCTACTCTCACACAGTGTGTATTAGGTACACCCTCTGTGTTCCCTAGGCAATCTGTACATCATACCTCTCCCCTCATCAGCTTCTTGAGAGCAGGGGCCATGTCTTCTTCATCTCTACTCAGGCCTAAGACTATGTCTGATACACAGTAGGTACTTCTATCTTGTTTTGCCTTCTAAACTTTGTTTCACTTAGTATGTTAGTAAATTTCCTTTCACAAATATTTTTTAAAGGAAGATTTTTAGTTGAGTCAGGCCAAGACTTCTGGATTTTATCAACAAAGCAAAAAGATCTAAGTGACCAGATATGAAACTGGGAAACCTGCCAGGGCCAAGGCAGTAAACCAACCGGACCAAGTTAACCACAGAGCAGCTGCCTATGACAAGCAATCTTAGGAGTAGAAGGATACACATCCTCACAACACCCGCTGGGTAAGACAATTGTTTTAAGGTACCATTTCAAAATAAATGCTCAGATGTTCAGCTACATTTGAATCCACTTCTTTTAAAAAACAACAACAAAAAAGGTAATTGCCATATCTCTATTACTTCTAGTACATAGAATATTTCTAAATAACTTATTTTATCTAATTTTGAATATAATCACAACTTCACACTAAAAGACCCCTAGTTGGGCACATATTACTTTCACTGACAGCTTAAGTGTTTAAAAAGACACCACATGTTGATTCAGTACTGAAAATGCTCAAAAGTAGTTAAAGCCATGTCATAGGCTGATTATGTTAAACGTTGATGTTTTTGATCTACTAGAATTACAGACTAAGAAGCACTATCACAGTGAAAAAAAGGGAAACAGAAGATAGGAAGCCAATGAATACGCAGAATATAGAGTGAAGATAAGAAAGGTTAGAAATGGGCAGAAGTAGGCAGGAATGAATTATACAGGGCCTTTACTCTAACTTAAGATTTAGCCGAATATAAAGAAAATTGCCTTTTACTTTAAGAAACACTAATTTAGAATAATTAAGGAAATAGAATTGCAAAATGAAAATATGAAAGTGGAAACTCTACAAACTTATCAACACCCTACTACAAACCACAAGCTCTCCAGGTATATCATAAGTGACTTAAAGATTAACAGGTAAAGTATTTGCCCTCAAGGATTTCATAATCCAGCTAGAGAAAAATACAGATAAGCAACTATCATATCAGACAAAGTTAAGTATTATGGTCTAAACAAGGTGCTATGAAAGGCAAGAGCAACTAATGTTAACCCAAGGGGGAGAAAAAGTGAAAACTTTACTCCAGAAATGATGTGGAATCTAAACTTAGACTTAAAAAATAGATAGGATATAGGGTGAGATGATTAAAAGAATGATATTATGTTCTACCATAAGGGAACCCGATAAGCAAAAGAATTGATTTCTTAAGAGAGCAGGGTATATTAGAAGAAAGGAAAACAGTCTTTTCTAGTATGATATACAAAGAACGTACACGTTTCAGAAAGAGACGAAATCTCTTCAAATCCTGGTAATAGTTCAAAGTATACCTCCTAGAGAGAGTTCCTGGACTAGAATCCCAATTTGACTGTGTGCTAGCTGTGTGACTTTTGGCAAATTATGTAATCTCTCTGTACCTTAGTTCTCTCATTTGAAAAATGGAGGTAACAACACCATTAGCAAAAACATGTAAAGTCCTTATAATACAGCCTGGCATAAAGATTCAAAAAATGTTAGTGATTAATATTACACCATTTACCGGCTGTGTGACTGAAGAAAGATGTATCCTCATCTGTAATGGTGAGGACAATAATATTTACCTGTTAACTTTTGCCCTCAGTGATTAGAATGTATTAGGCACCCAAGGATTATCCCAAGATCAGAGATGATGAATGCCTGAACAAAGGCAGTGGGTATGAGAGTGGAAGAAAGAAGCATGAAAATTACTAGAAATGACAAGAAAGGGAATAAATAAGAGTTGGGAACTAACTGCATATGGAAATGAGAGGGAGAGAAGACTACAAACTTAAAGTCAGGGGAAGTATTAGCAGCCATCAACTCCAAACTGGTATCTCAAAAGGCAAAGTATTCTTCTCCAAGTCTCAAACGCAGTTTGCACCCTGGATGACTAGAGGACAGTGATTTCACTGACTACAATAAATAACAGTAAAATAAGCATTCAGAGAAACAGTAATTGGATTCATTGTAAACATGTTGATTTCACATCCCAGTAAGCTAAGTATATGGAAATGTTCAGAAGACAATTTTTAAAAATGCTTAGATTTGAAGTTCATGAGCAGAGATGTTGATTTGCAAGACATTAACATGACAATGATTTGGAAATACAGTGCTATAAATCCTTTGGGAAACCAATATAAAATCTGAAACATTGAGTGTTGTTTTTGTTTATTAAGATGCTATACTAAAAAATTTAGACTGTGTTCTCAAGAAACTTGGTTTAAGTCGTTCCCTGACTGACAATGCTCCTAGGTAAAGAAGCAGACTTTGCTCTTAAAAGGAAAGTATGTTTATTACAAGCCTCAAAATTATTCTGACAAGTAATTTTAAATAAAATGTCCAGACCATAATAAAAAATAATCCAAGCACTAAGGAAATTAGACTCCATAACCAAGGACTAGCAGAAATTGTAGAAAACAAAAACAAACCCCAAATTTCAGTTGGCATTTCCAGACTCATCCTAAAAAACAACGTAGACTGTATTTTTGTAAATACACACAGAAAAAATTTTAAGGTAACTACCAAGAAGTAGGTACCAAGAAGTAGATATCTACCAAGAAGATACCTACCAAAAAGTAACACTGATCTGAGAAAACCAAATGAAATTTCAAAAAATAAAATATACAATTGAAATTAAATATATAATCAATAGGTTTAAGAGATTTCACACAGCTAAGAAAAAGTTACACTACAACAAATGCACATAAATTAGGAGAAAAGTCAATGAAGGCAGTGTTCTAAAGTATTTTTACTATCTGGGAGGATGATAAAGTATTACTGATTAGGGGGGCGGAGCAAGATGGCCGAATAGGAACAGCTCCAGTCTCCAGCTCCCAGCGCGAGCGACACAGACGACAGGTGATTTCTGCATTATCAACTGAGGAACACAGCTCGTCGCCAGCAACGGATCAAAGCTGGACGGAGAATGACTTTGACGAGATGAGAGAAGAAGGCTTCAGTCCATCAAACTTCTCAGAGCTAAAGGAGGAATTACGTACCCAGCGCAAAGAAACTAAAAATCTTGAAAAAAGAGTGGAAGAATTGATAACCAGAATAATTAATGCAGAGAAGGCCATAAACGAACGGACAGAGATGAAAACCATGACACGAGAAATACGTGACAAATGCACAAGCTTCAGTGACCGACTCGATCAACTGGAAGAAAGAGTATCAGCAATTGAGGATCAAATGAATGAAATGAAGCGAGAAGAGAAACCAAAAGAAAAAAGAAGAAAAAGAAATGAACAAAGCCTGCAAGAAGTATGGGATTATGTAAAAAGACCAAATCTACATCTGATTGGGGTGCCTGAAAGTGAGGAGGAAAATGGAACCAAGTTAGAAAACACTCTTCAGGATATCATCCAGGAGAACTTCCCCAACGTAGTAGGGCAGGCCAACATTCAAATTCAGGAAATACAGAGAACGCCACAAAGATACTCCTCGAGAAGAGCAACTCCAAGACACATAATTGCCAGATTCGCCAAAGTTGAAATGAAGGAAAAAATCTTAAGAGCAGCCAGAGAGAAAGGTCGGGTTACCCACAAAGGGAAGCCCATCAGACTAACAGCAGATCTCTCGGCAGAAACTCTACAAGCCAGAAGAGAGTAGGGGCCAATATTCAACATTCTTAAAGAAAAGAATTTTAAACCCAGAATTTCATATCCAGCCAAACTAAGTTTCATAAGTGAAGGAGAAATAAAATCCTTTACAGATAAGCAAATGCTTAGAGATTTTGTCACCACCAGGCCTGCCTTACAAGAGACCCTGAAGGAAGCACTAAACACGGAAAGGAACAACCGGTACCAGCCATTGCAAAAACATGCCAAAATGTAAAGACCATCGAGGCTAGGAAGAAACTGCATCAACTAACGAGCAAAATAACCAGTTAATATCATAATGGCAGGATCAAGTTCACACATAACAATATGTAAATGGACTAAATGCTCCAATTAAAAGACACAGACTGGCAAACTGGATAAAGAGTCAAGACCCATCAGTCTGCTGTATTCAGAAGACCCATCTCACATGCAGAGACACACATAGGCTCAAAATAAAGGGATGGAGGAAGATCTACCAAGCAAATAGAGAACAAAAAAAAGCAGGGGTTGCAATACTAGTCTCTGATAAAACAGACTTTAAACCATCAAAGATCAAAAGAGACAAAGAAGGCCATTACATAATGGTAAAGGGATCAATTCAACAGGAAGAGCTAACTATCCTAAATATATTTGCACCCAATACAGGAGCACCCAGATTCATAAAGCAAGTCCTTAGAGACTTACAAAGAGACTTAGACTCCCATACAATAATAATGGGAGACTTCAACATCCCACTGTCCACGTTAGACAGATCAACGAGATAGAAAGTTAACAAGGATATCCAGGAATTGAACTCATCTCTGCAGCAAGCAGACCTAATAGACATCTACAGAACTCTCCACCCCAAATCAACAGAATATACATTCTTCTCAGCACCACATCACACTTATTCCAAAATTGACCACATAATTGGAAGTAAAGCACTCCTCAGCAAATGTACAAGAACAGAAATTATAACAAACAATCTCTCAGACCACAGTGCAATCAAACTAGAACTCAGGACTAAGAAACTCAATCAAAACCGCTCAACTACATGGAAACTGAATAACCTGCTCCTGAATGACTACTGGGTACACAACGAAATGAAGGCAGAAATAAAGATGTTCTTTGAAACCAATGAGAACAAAGATACAACATACCAGAATCTCTGGGACACATTTAAAGCAGTGTGTAGAGGGAAATTTATAGCACTAAATGCCCACAAGAGAAAGCTGGAAAGATCTAAAATTGACACTCTAACATCACAATTAAAAGAACTAGAGAAGCAAGAGCAAACACATTCAAAAGCTAGCAGAAGGCAAGAAATAACTAAGATCAGAGCAGAACTGAAGGAGACAGAGACACAAAAAACCCTCCAAAAAATCAATGAATCCAGGAGTTGGTTTTTTGAAAAGATCAACAAAATTGATAGACCACTAGCAAGACTAATAAAGAAGAAAAGAGAGAAGAATCAAATTGACGCAATAAAAAATGATAAAGGGGATATCACCACCGACCTCACAGAAATACAAACTACCATCAGAGAATACTATAAACACCTCTACGCAAATAAACTAGAAAACCTAGAAGAAATGGATAATTTCCTGGACACTTACACTCTCCCAAGACTAAACCAGGAAGAAGCTGAATCCCTGAATAGACCAATAGCAGGCTCTGAAATTGAGGCAATAATTAATAGCCTACCAACCAAAAAAAGTCCAGGACCAGATGGATTCACAGCTGAATTCTACCAGAGGTACAAGGAGGAGCTGGTACCATTCCTTCTGAAACTATTCCAATCAATAGAAAAAGAGGGAATCCTCCCTAACTCATTTTATGAGGCCAACATCATCCTGATACCAAAGCCTGGCAGAGACACAACAAAAAAAGAGAATTTTAGACCAATATCCCTGATGAACATCGATGCAAAAATCCTCAATAAAATACTGGCAAACCGGATCCAGCAGCATATCAAAAAGCTTATCCACCATGATCAAGTTGGCTTCATCCCTGAGATGCAAGGCTGGTTCAACATACGCAAATCAATAAACATAATCCAGCATATAAACAGAACCAAAGACAAAAACCACATGATTATCTCAATAGATGCAGAAAAGGCCTTTGACAAAATTCAACAGCCCTTCATGCTAAAAACTCTCAATAAATTCGGTATTGATGGAACATATCTCAAAATCATAAGAGCTATTTATGACAAACCCACAGCCAATATCATACTGAATGGGCAAAAACTGGAAGCATTCCCTCTGAAAACTGGCACAAGACAGGGATGCCCTCTCTCACCACTCCTATTCAACATAGTGTTGGAAGTTCTGGCTAGGGCAATCAAGCAAGAGAAAGAAATCAAGGGTATTCAGTTAGGAAAAGAAGAAGTCAGATTGTCCCTGTTTGCAGATGACATGATTGTATATTTAGAAAACCCCATCATCTCAGCCCAAAATCTCCTTAAGCTGATAAGCAACTGTAGCAAAGTCTCAGGATACAAAATTAATTTGCAAAAATCACAAGCATTCTTATACACCAGTAACAGACAAACAGAGAGCCAAATCATGAATGAACTTCCATTCACAATTGCTACAAAGAGAATAAAATACCTAGGAATCCAACTTACAAGGGATGTAAAGGACCTCTTCAAGGAGAACTACAAACCACTGCTCAGTGAAATAAAAGAGGACATAAATAAATGGAAGAACATACCATGCTCATGGATAGGAAGAATCAATATCGTGAAAATGGCCATACTACTCAAGGTAATTTATAGATTCAATGACATCCCCATCAGGCTACCAATGAGTTTCTTCACAGAATTGGAAAAAAATGCTTTAAAGTTCATATGGAACCAAAAAAGAGCCCGCATCTCCAAGACAATCCTAAGTCAAAAGAACAAAGCTGGAGGCATCACGCTACCTGACTTCAAACTATACTACAAGGCTACAGTAACCAAAATAGCATGGTACTGGTACCAAAACAGAGATATAGACCAATGGAACAGAACAGAGTCCTCAGAAATAATACCACACATCTACAGCCATCTGATCTTTGATAAACCTGAGAAAAACAAGAAATGGGGAAAGGATTCCCTATTTAATAAATGGTGCTGGGATAATTGGCTAGCCATAAGTAGAAAGCTGAAACTGGATCCTTTCCTTACTCCTTATACGAAAATTAATTCAAGATGGATTAGAGACTTAATTAGACCTAATACCATAAAAATCCTAGAAGAAAACCTAGGTAATATCATTCAGGACATAGGCATGGGCAAGGACTTCATGTCTAAAACACCAAAAGCAATGGCAACAAAAGCCAAAATTGACAAATGGGATCTAATTAAATTAAAGAGCTTCTGCACAGCAAAAGAAACTACCATCAGAGTGAACAGGCAACCTACAGAATGGGAGAAAATTTTTGCAATCTATTCATCAAAGGGCTAATATCCAGAACCTACAAAGAACTCAAACAAATTTACAAGAAAAAAACAAACAACCCCATCAAAAAGTGGGCAAAGGATATGAATAGACATTTCTCAAAAGAGGACATTCATACAGCCAACAGACACATGAAAAAATGCTCAT
The DNA here is from genome assembly GCF_037993035.2 of Macaca fascicularis. Taxonomy (NCBI): domain Eukaryota; kingdom Metazoa; phylum Chordata; class Mammalia; order Primates; family Cercopithecidae; genus Macaca; species Macaca fascicularis. Next base: position 139,981,424 of record NC_088375.1, read on the forward strand.
CATCACTGGCCATCAGAGAAATGCAAATCAAAACCAAAATGAGATACCATCTCACACCAGTTAGAATGGCAATCATTAAAAAGTCAGGAAACAACAGGTGCTGGAGAGGATGTGGAGAAATAGGAACACTTTTACACAGTTGGTGAGATTGTAAACTAGCTCAACCATTATGGAAAACAGGATGGCGATTCCTCAAGGATCTAGAACTAGAAGTATCATATGACCCAGCCATCCCATTACTGGGTATATACCCAAAAGATTATAAATCATGCTGCTATAAAGACACATGCACACGTATGTTTATTGCAGCACTATTCACAATAGCAAAGACTTGGAATCAACCCAAATGTCCATCAGTGACGACTGGATTAAGAAAATGTGGCACATATACACCATGGAATACTATGCAGCCATAAAAAAGGATGAGTTTGTGTCTTTCTAGGGACATGGATGTAGCTGGAAACCATCATTCTGAGCAAACTATTGCAAGAACAGAAAACCAAACACATGTTCTCACTCATAGGTGGGAACTGAACAATGAGATCACTTGGACTCGGGAAGGGGAACATCACACACCGGGGCCTATCATGGGGAGGGGGGAGGGGGGAAGGATTGCATTGGGAGTTATACCTGATGTAAATGACGAGTTGATGGGTGCTGACGAGTTGATGGGTGCAGCACACCAACATGGCACAAGTATACATATGTAACAAACCTGCACGTTATGCACATGTACCCTAGAACTTAAAGTATAATTTTAAAAAAGAAGAAGAAGAAAAAAAAGTATTACTGATTAATGTTCAGACTTGAAAAAAAGTGAAACCCATGTTAAAAATTCTAGGGTAAGTTGTAAAAGAAAAAAGAGAGAGAACAACTAACAGGAAACTACTAGAAGGGGTAAAAATTGCTGAGATTAGCTCAGTCGTGGAGACCCTAACCCAGTGGCGCTAGAGGAATTAAAGACACACACACAGAAATACAGGGTGTGGAATGGGAAATCAGGGGTCTCACAGCCTTCAGAGCTGACAGCCCCAAACAGAGATTTACCCACATATTTATTGACAGCAAGCCAGTGATAAGCATTTTTTCACAGATTATAAATTAACTAAAAGCATTTCTTACAGGAAATAAAGGGATGGGCCAAAACAAAGAGATGGGCTCTGGCTAGTTATCTGCAGCAGGAGCATGTTCTTAAGGCACAGATTGCTCATGCTATTGTTTGTGGTTTAAGAATGCCTTAAGCGGTTTTCCGCCCTGGGTAGGCCAGGTGTTCCTTGCCCTCATTCTGGTAAACCCACAACCTTCAGCATGGGCATCATGGCCATCACGAACATGCTACAGTGCTGCAGAGATTTTGTTTATGGCCAGTTTTGGGGCCAGTTTATGGCCAGATATTGGCGGGGGCGGGGGGAGGAGGCTGTTCCCAACATGTCCCCCTTATTTGTTTTGCAAAGTGATAAAAGCAAAGGCAGCTTTGTCATGGTGAGCTACTTCTTGCAGGAGTCCAGATCAGCATCTGCAGACTATACAAAGACAAACAGAGATTAAAAGCACAATCATGGTTGAAATCACAGAGCTTCCAAGTGTTTTTATCCATTTTAATGGGTTACTAGCTGCTAATCTGCCTGCAGCTCCTTCAAGCACTCCAGTTCCTAGCATTAAGGTCAGGTGTGCCTGGGATGCTTTAAATATTTGTTCTTTTAATTTTGCAATATCCAAAGACAAGTTTGTAGAGTGTCCTTCTAGATGCTTTTTTATTCCTTGCCAAATTTTCATCTTATTCAGAGCCATTAATAGTTTCCACAAATCCTTATGTTTAGCTCCTACAGTGGGCCATATCATTTGAGGTTGAGGTGCCACTATACTGCCACGTTTCCAGATAATAGGAACTCTTGTCATACTTCTTACAATTTCTACCATCTGACCGTTTTGTTCAGACCAGCTGAACATAGTGTAGCTGTGGCACACAGACTGAGAGGTGCAATTTAAGCTAAACATCCCCTTAGGGGACCAATCAATAATGATTCCATAGGAATCACTGCACAGCACCTCTGCCTGCTCTGCAATGCAATCTTCCTAAACAAGTACGTTCATTTTTTCTGGCCAGGTTCAATTTTGTTCACAAATAGGTTTTTGAGGGTGGTATGCCTCAATTATAGGAGCAGATTCATTATGGTAAATACTGAGATCAGAAAGTATGTGTAACTGTGCCATAGAGCAATTATCTCCTGGCATTACTGCCAGCCAAGATTGATAAATATGCCCAATAAGTATAATTGTTCTCTGTGTCAGCCCTTGTTGAAGGAATACTCACAGCAATGGTGATCACCACTATCATAGCTACCATTAAATAACTCATTGTGACTGGTTGTCCTGCTTTCCTCAGGTTTTCTTCTGCCATCTGTGACAGCTTCTTGATCTGTCCCCAAGTAGATGGCCATGTTTGACGGGTGCTGCTCATGACAGTTGGGGTCCTCCTCAGCATCAGTCTCAACATGGCTGCAACTGGGGGGTCCTTGGGATCCTCCCGGAATCTCTTCCTCAGCATCTGGCTCATGATAAGGTTTCAAGTGTCTTTATGGTATCCGAATTGGCTGTTCATTCGGTCCTGGAGAAACACAAGCATAACCTCTACCCCAAGTTATTATTTTACCTATTTCCCAACTTTTTGTTATCAGATCTCTCCACCAAACCAGTTGTTCTGCTTCTGTCTTTGCAGTTGATTTCTGCAGCTGCTGTTCAGCTGCTCATAGCACCTAGCCTTTAGGCAGACTAAAAAAATTTAAAGTTAATAATGCTAGATTCAATTTTATATGGGTTGTCCCACAGTCCCTGTTTACCGCCTCCTCTGCTTTTGCAACTGCTGTTTCTGGGAGAGATTCATTCTCTTCACTATGGCTTGTCCTTGAGAATTATATGGGATACCAGTGATGTGTTTAATATTCCATATAGAGAAAAATGTAGCTAGAGCTTGGCTAGTATAGCCTGGTGCATTATCTGTTTTAATAGAAGCTGGAATGCCCATCACTGCAAAACACTGCAAAAGGTGACGTTTAACATGGGCAGAAAAAAATCATAACTGAGCATTTTCAATTAATTGTGTGGAATGAACCACATATGAAGAATCAAAAATCCCATTAATAGGCATATTAAAAGCAGTCAATATCTCAATTACAGCTATAAGCTCCGCTTTCTGAGCTGAAGTATACGGCATCTGGAAAACTTTGCCTTTTGATCCAGAATAAGAAGCTTTACCATTACTAGACCCATCTGTAAAAACATTCTCAGCACCTTCAATTGGTTTAAATTTAGTTATTCTAGGGAGGATCCAATTAGTTCATTTCAAAAATTGAAACGGTTTCATTTTAGGAAAATGATCATCAAGAATACACACAAAGTCAGCTAAATGGGTTTGCCAAGTAAGACTATTTATAAAAGCTTGCTGTATTTGTGCCTTCGTGAGAGGGATGATAATTTTTCCAGGATCATATCCATGTAATTTAACAATCCAAATTCTCCCATTTCCTATCATAGTAGTGATTTGATCCAAATAAGGAGTTAGAGTCCGTGAATTAGCATGTGGAAGAAAAAGCCACTCTACTAAGTCCTGCTCTTGGATAGTAACACCAGTAGGTGAATGCTGAGTTGGAAATATTAGCAAATCTAGAGTCTTCTCTGGATCTATTCTATTTATTTGAGTTTTATGGACTTGCTTTTCGATTAGCTGCAGCTCTGCCTCAGCCTCTTTTGTTAATTGCCGAGGGCTAGTGAGACTAGGATCTCCTCTAAGGATAGAAAATAGATTACTCACGGCATAGGTAGGAATGCCTAGAGCAGGTCGTATCCAATTAACGTCCCCTAGTAATTTTTGCAAGTCATTTAATGTTTTCAATTGATCCCTACATATGGCTACTTTCTGTGGCAGAATGGCAATGTCATTTACTAAGGTTCCCAAGTAGGAGTAAGGAGTAGTAGTCTGAATTTTGTCAGGAGCATAATGAAACCAGCGCCAGAAACTGAATTTTGCAAGTGATCATAACATTGGAGTAATACTTCTCAAGTAGGGGCGGCACAAAGTATATTGTCCATATAATGACTAATGTCACACTGTGAAAATTTTTTACCAGTAGGTTCAATTGCTTGCCCTACATAAGTCTGGCAAATTGTTGGACTGTTTAACATGTCTTCTTGTGGCAACACTTTCCAACGAAAACGCTTAGCAGGCTGTAGGTTGTTTATTGCAGGAATTGTAAATGCAAACCGTTCACAGTCCTGCTCAGCTAAGGTGAGAGTAAAGAAACAGTCTTTTAAATCTATGACTATTAAAGCCCAATTTTTTGGAATCATAGCAGGAGAAGGCAATCCTGGCTGCAATGCTCCCCTAGGTTATATAACTGAATTAATGGCTCTTAAATCAGTTAACATTCTCCATTTACCTGATTTTTTTCCTTAATTATGAAAACTGGAGAATTCCAAGGGGAAAATGTTGGAGTTATGTGTCCTTTTTCTTACTGTTCATTAACGAAGTCCTCTAAAGCTTCCAGTTTCTTTTGACTTAGTTGCCATTGTTCTATCCAAATTGGCTTACCTATTAACCATTTTAAAGGTATACATTCTGGAGACTTAACAATGGCTGCCATTAAAAATGATATCCTAAACCTTCATAGGAACTTTGTCTTTCCACTTAAAGAGGTTCCTTCAAATCTTGCAAATTTTTCCTAGTCCCATACCAGGGACATACTTGATTTCATCCATCAGACATTGACTGTGAGGGCTGTATAACTGCTCTGGAATTAGAACTTGTGCTCCCCATTGTTGTAATAAATCTCTTCCCCATAGATTTACAGGTACAGAAGTTATAATTGGTTGAATAGTCCCAGGTTGTCCATCGGGCCCTTCACAATGCAAAATATCACTACTTTGATATACTCCAAGGGCTTCACCAACTCCAACTATGTTAAATTGAGTGGGTTGAATTGGCCACACAGACGGCCAGTGCTGTAGAGAAATGATTGAAATGTCTGCTCCTATACCTACCAAACCTTTAAATTTTTTTCCCTGAATAGTTATTTCACAGGTAGGACATTTATTAGTAATTGTTTCACTCAATAAGCTGCTTTGCCTTGTTTATTTGTGCTTCCAAATCCTCCTGTTCGTTTAATTTCACTTGTCCCCATTTCCACATATGGCACAATCAGGAGCTGTGCTACACGCTCTCCTGGCTCTGCTTTCCAGGAAACAGAAGTAGATATAACAATTTGAATTTCCCCATTGTAATCTGAATCAATGACTCCTGTATGTATTTGTACTCCTTTTAAATTTAAACTAGACCTTCCTAGAAGTAATCCTATCGTCCATGCTGACAAGGGTCCACAGACTCCTGTTGGGACCTTTTGCGGGGGTTCCCCAGGCAGAAGGCTCACAGCTTTTGTGCAGCATAAATCTACTGCGGCACTACCGGCTGTGGCGGGGGACAGACATTGTGCAAGGGTGAGGGAATGGTTGAGCCAGAAATGCCCCCATTTGGAATGGGGCCCGCGACGGGCCCTCATGGCATTTCCCAAAATCGTGTTCCCATCTTTATCAAACTTAGAGTGACACTGATTAGCCCAATGTTTTCCTTTTTTATATTTTGTACATATTTCAGGCTTAGCAATTTTCTTTTCTCCCCTATCTGGTGGCCTGACTCGCTGGTTTTTTCTACATTCTTTTTTAGTCTGACCATGCTTCCCACAGTTAAAACAAGCTCCAGGAAACAGAGTATTTCCTTTACCCACTCTCAGTCCTGCCATTTCCCGGGCTAGCAGAGTAGCCTTATGCAGATTACCTCCAATACCGTCACAGGCCTTGATATAATCAACTAAATGTGATTTCCCTCTAATAGGTCGCAGAGCAGCCTGGCACTCGGGATTAGCATTGCCGAAAGCTAAAAATCACAACACTATATCCTGAGCAGCTGAATCTGCAATCACCTTTTTAAGAGACTCCTGTAACCGAGCTATAAAATCCATGTATGGTTCTTTTGGTCTCTGTTTTACAGCACTAAAGGGTATTGTTCTCCACCTGAAGTGATTTTTTTCCCAAGCTCTAATGCACACTCCCCTAAGCTGCTCTATGGCATCATTCTGCATAACCACTTGTGCATCTAAACCAGACCAGCCGCCGATCCCCAAAAGTTGGTCTGCAGTTATATTAATTTGAGGTTGGGCCTGGGTGTTGCGAGCAGCCTGAATGGAAGCTTCATTTGCCCACCAAGTTTTAAATTGTAATAAATGAGCAGGAGTTAGACAAGCTCGAGTAAGAGCGTCCCAGTCAGTAGGAATCATCCAACTGGAAACAGCAACATTCTTTAACAGTCCCATTACAAAAGGAGAACCTGGTCCATATCGATTACTAGCTTGTTTAAATTCTTTGAGTAATTTAAAAGGAAAAAGCTCAAATGTAGCTAGAATATTTCCCTGTTGATCTGCGGCGTGTATTCTAACAGGCAACTGCCAAGCCTCTAAATCACCCTCTCCTCTAGCTTGCTGAATTCCTGCCTGAATGGAACCGAGAGCAGTCGCTCGAGGCGCTGCTTGAACAGTCACTGGGGCAACTACTTTTCGCACAGTGTCCTCTGGAAAAGAAAGATCTGGAGGGTAAGGCCACTCTTTTTCTTCAAAATAAGGAGGGGGTGCAGAAAGGTAGGAATGAATCTCTTCCTCCTTTGCCGCTTTAGCTTTAGCTGGCAAACAGACCTGCTCTGTTACTTCGTTATACTCTCCTTCCTCCTCCTCATCAGTGTGAAAAGGTTCCAAGGTGGAACAAACCAGAGCCCACACTTGTCCCAATGTTACCCTGATGCTTCTGAGCTCCCATTCTTACCACGGGATTGCTTAAGAGTACTCGGATGTCCTCCAGCTTAGTTCCACGTTCTCTAACTGTTGCTCAGTGACCCTTCAACCTGGGTTCGAGCCCCATGTATGGGCGCCACTTGCCGAGATCAGCTCAGTCGTGGAGACCCAAACCCAGCAGCACTAGAGGAATTAAAGACACACACAGAGAAATATAGGGTGTGGAGTGGGAAATCAGGGGTCTCACAGCCTTCAGAGCTGAGCCCCAAACAGAGATTTACTCACACATTTATTGACAGCAAGCCAGTGATAAGCATTGTTTCTATAGATTATAGATTAACTAAAAGCATTTCTTACAGGAAATAAAGGGATGGGCCAAAAAAAGGGATGGGTCTGGCTAGTTATCTGCAGCAGGAACATGTTCTTAAGGCACAGATGGCTCATGCTATTGTTTGGGGTTTAAGAATGCCTTAAGCAGTTTTCTGCCCTGGGTGGGCCAGGTATTCCTTGCCCTCATTCCGGTAAACCCACAACCTTCAACATGGGCATCATGGCCATCACGAACATGTCATAGTACTGCAGAGATTTTGTTTATGGCCAGTTTTGGGACCAGTTTATGGCCAGATTTGGGGGCCTGTTCCCAACAAAAAATGAAATAATGGAAAAAAGAAATCAATAGTCTTACAAGTGAACCTAGACAAAACCAGCAGAGGAACTGCCCAGCCACCCACAGAATTGAAGGTAAAAGATAATCGTTGAAAACACTGAACTTTGGGGTGGTAAAAAGTCCTGGGTCAAAGAAATCAGAAAATATTTAGAAATGAATAATATATGTAACAACAGACTTACCAAATTTAAAGGTTTATATAACGAAAAACCTGCAGACTCCAACTAAAGCAGTGTTCACAAAGAACTTTATAACCTTAAATGCATATATTAAAAAAGAAGGTTCAGCATGTTATCCAGTGTCTAAAATAATTTAAAATAAATGAAAATGGTCAGGTGCACTGTAATCACAGCACTTTAGAAGGCCAAGGCAGGAGAACTGCTTGAGTCCAGTAGTTTGAGACCAGTCTGGGCAACATAGTGGACTCCTTTTTTTTTTCTTTTTTTTTTTTTGAGATGGAGTCTCACTCTGCCACCCAGGCTGGAGCACAGTGGCATGATCTTGGCTCACTGCAACCTCCGCCTCCCAGGTTCAAGCAATTCTCCTGCCTCAGCCTCCCAAGTAGCTCAGACTACAGGTGCGCACCACCACGCCCAGCTAATTTTTGTATTTTTAGTAGAGACAAGGTTTCACCACGTTTTGATTTCTTGAGCTCACGGTCTGCCCACCTCGGCCTCCCAAAGTGCTGGGATTACAGGTGTGAGCCTCCGCGCCCAGCCGAAAAATATAAAAATACAGATAGAAGCAAAAAATAATGAAATAAAAAGAAAGAAAGAAGTGTAGTGTAGAGAGAAAACTACACTAAAAGTTTAATTTTTGGAAAAATTAACACATTTTATAAGCTCAAGGCAAGACTGATCCAAAAAAAAAGAGGGCAATATAACCAATATTAGAAAGTGATCTATATATTAGAAGCAATCTCCACCAAAATCCCAACATGCTAATTCTAAAATTTCTATACAAACAGAATACAGAACCCAGAAATAAAGCCACATACCTACAACCAACTGATCTTCTACAAAGTCGACAAAAATATGCACTGGGGAAAGGACACCCCATTCAATAAACAGTGCTGGGAAAATTAGATAGCCATATGCAGAAGAACGAAACTGGACCCCTACCTCTCACCACATACAAAAATTAACGCAAGATGGATTAATGACCTTACCATAAGACCTAAAACTTCACAAATACCAGAAGCTGATAAGCACATTTCATAACTTGTTTATAAAACAAGAGAAAACTCTTCCAGACATTGGCCTAGGCAAAGAATTTAAAACCAAGTCTCAAAACCAAGCACAACAAAAACAACAACAGACAAATGAGACTTAAACTAAAAAGCTGCTACATAGCAAAAGACAACCTACAGAATGGCAAAAAATATTTGCAAACTATGCATCCAATAAAGGGCTAATATCCAGAATATACAAGGAACTCAGCTCAACAAGAAAATACAAGTAACCCTATTAAACAGTGAGTAAAGAACATGAAGAGACATTTTTCAAAAGAAGACATACAAGGAGCCAAAAACATGAAAAAATGTTCAACATCACTAATCATCAGAGAAATGCAAACTAAAGCCACAATGAGATACCATCTTATATGGACAGAACTGGAGGGCATTATCCCATGAAATAACTTCAAGAAAGTCAAATATCAAATGTTCTCACTTATAAGTGGGAGCTTAACGATGTGTACACATAGACATACAGAGTGGAATAACAAACACTGCAGATTACAAAAGGTGGGAAGATGGCGGGGTGAGGGTTGAAAAATTACCTATTGGATAGAATGTTCACTATTCTGGTGATGGGTACACCAAAAGGCCAGACTTCACTACTATGTAATACATGCATATAAGAAATCTGCACTTATACCTCCTAAATACATCTAAACCGTTTTTTAATGTAAAGACCATTTTAAAAATTATATACAATACCAATGCAAGAGTTGATAACTAAAGCATATTTCGTAACTTGTTTATAAGATTCACTACACTCATAAAATTGATGCCTCCACAACAACTATAAAATAGTGTTCCATAAGAATATGGAAGTTCTTTAGAAAAAAGGCAGAAGAGCCACATAAGTCATCTTACAGAGGGAATTCTGGGAAAATGGCTTATAGCAATTGCACAGTATTTTTAAAATAAACTTTTAATTCTGATATGATCGCAAACATACCAAAAATCTGCTAGAATAATACACAGAATTCTCTAAGCCTTCCATCTAGATTTCCCAATTAATGTTCTACCAAATCTGCTTTATTCTTCTTTTCTCTATATATACACACACATGCATTTTTTCCTGAGCCATCTGAGATTAAGTTACTTCTAAATACTTCAGTGTTTATATTCTAAAAAGACTTTCTCTTACATAACTACAGTACAATTATCAAAATCATGAAATTAACATGGATAGAATACTAAAACCAATCAGACCTTATTCCAATTTCTCTGATTATCCCAAAAATATCCTCTTACCCTGTTCAATCACCCCTTCCTTTTGACCTTGTTCTTATTCATACCCTCTAAGTGACCCGTTTCATAATTTCCTTATTTATCCATCTTGTTTCTTTTTGTACAAAATGAGCAAATCACATCTTTATTTGATTTTCCCTTCTTTCTTACATAAAAGATAGCATACATAGTCTTTTGTACTTTTCACTTAATGTTTCCTAGAAATCACTTTCTATCAGTCCGTAGAAAGCATCTTTATTTTTCTTCACAGCTCTATAACACTCCATTGTGTGTAAGTACCATAGTTTACTCAACCACCTCTTATGTATGGGCATTTAGGTTGTCTCCAATAGTTTGTAACAACAAGCAATGCTCCAATAAATAATCTCACACATCTGTATTTGCACACTTTCAGAGCTGTATCCTCAGTGGGACTGCTGAATCAATACACAAATGCATACGCAGTTTTGTTAGCTATAGTCAAACTCCCCCCCACAAAGGCTGTACCTCTGCATTACCACCAGGATTGTAAGAGAGTTCCAGTTTCTTTACAGCCCCACCAATAAAGTATATTGTTACATTTTAAGTTTTTGCCAATGTAATATGTGAAACAGTATCTTAGTATAGATTAAATTCGCATTTCTCTTATTTTAAGTGAGGTAATCACATGTTTAAGAATCATTTATATATTTATTAGCCCTTTATCTGTGATATATATTACAGACATGTTCTATAAGTTTGTCATTTGTCTTTTGTTATGGTGGGTTTTTACCACACAGAAGCTTTTTAATTTTATATAGTCAAATGTGTCAATATTTTCTTTTGTTGCACCTGGATTTTTGAGTCACACAAAAGCTTTCCCTACACCCAGGTTACAGAGGAATCCACCCATGTTTTTCTTCGGCGCTTGTATACTTTAATGGATTTATCCTTACATATGGTATGAGATGCAGATCTCATTTTATCGCGTTTCCAATGGCTAACCAATTATCCTACTGGCATTTATTTAAAATTCTATCTTCATTCTAGTGATTTGAGATGAATGGGATTATTTTGAAGTTCCCTGAACCCATCTTCCAACTCCCAAGAAAAAAACCTGACTGAGCAACTAGGATAGTAAAACCCAAAACCCAGGCCGGGCGCAGTGGCTCAAGCCTGTGATCCCAGCACTTTGGGAGGCCGAGACGGGTGGATCACGAGGTCAGGAGATCGAGACCATCCTGGCTAACACGGTGAAACCCCGTCTCTACTAAAAAATACAAAAAATTAGCCGGGCGATGTGGCGGACGCCTGTAGTCCCAGCTACTCGGGAGGCTGAGGCAGGAGAATGGCATGAACCCGGGAGGCGGAGCTTGCAGTGAGCTGAGATCGTGCCACTGCACTCCAGCCTGGGCGACAGAGCGAGACTCCGTCTCAAAAAAAAAAAAAAAAAAAAAACCCAAAACCCATGGACAATACATACAGAAAACTAGAAAATTAGACGACAAAGTATTTCTACAAATTCCAAAATATGAATAGGAGGTAACAACCTACCAACAGCTACAAGACCTGAAAGGTAGCAGAGTGAAGTAATAGGGTATCTTATGCACTTGGGGAAGATCCCTACATCACTACAAGAACTCACTGGAAAGCTTAAAGCACCAATGTGAGAGCAGCAGCTGAAACTGGGAGGTGTTCCACACAGTCCAACAAACAGCACTATAAGCAAGCGCAAGGAGTTCAAGGTAAAGGTCTATTGGGGGTGGAGCAGCCTGGACCCTTGAAGACTCAACATTAACCAGTTAAAGCTCCCTTTCAGAACAGAGCCTCCTGTGAAGAGAAACTGCAGGGAACAGACCATAATGTGAGACCACAGGAACAAAGTGAAAGAAAGAAACAGCCTAGAGATCTCAGATAGTAAACAGTATTTTCAAACACTTCATGAAAACAAGGGAAGAGGGTGCTGTAGAGCATAAATTAGAAAAGTTATCCTAACTCAAACTTGCTCTTCTAAAAGTTGAAAAAACTAATTTCAGACAACAAAAGAAAAGCAAACAATGGAATAGTGTCAAAGTTAAATCTTTTACAACATTGTAAGAAAAAATACAAGAATAAAAATAACATTCCTACAGACAATGAAAGCATGTGAGAAACACATTCCTACAAGATATAAAAACTGTAAACTATGATATCAAAATAATCCAGAAGAAATTAAGAAGCAATGCTAGCCAGGCACAGTGGTGTGTGCCTGTAATCCCAGCTATTTGGGAGGCTTGAGGCTAGAGAATCACTTGAGGCCAGGACTTCAAGGCTGCAGGGAGCTATGATTGCCCCTGTTAATAGCCACTGCATTCCAATCGGGAGAACACAGTGAGAGCTTGTCTCTAAAAGAAGTACAAGAAGCCAATGCTAGACACACACTCACAGCATAAAACAATATTTTTTAAACTTACAAATGTAGTAACAAAATAATTAGAAATTTAGAAAGAAAAATAATTTCAAAATTGAATATGAAACCATAAAAAATACAAGAGCAAATAAACACAACAGATAAAACATGAAAGTAAACATACAAATTATATACAAATATAAAATTTCATACATTCAAACAAAACAGAATTTTTTTTTTTTTTTGAGACGAGTCTTGCTCTGTCGCCCAGGCTGGAGTGCAGTGGCACAACCTCAGCTCACTGCAAGCTCCACCTCCTGGGTTCTCGCTCTGTTGCCCAGGCTGGAGTGCAGTGGCGCAATCAGTTCACTGCAACCTCTGCCTCCCACATTCTCCTGTATCAGCCTCCTGAGCAGCTGAGATCACGTGCACATGCCACCACACCTGGCTAATTTTTGTATTTTTAGTAGAGACAGGGTTTCACCATGTTGGCCAGGCTGGTCTCAAACTCCTGACTTCAACTGATCTGCCCACCTCAGCCTCCCAAAGTGATGGGATTGCAGGTATGAGCCACTGCACCCAACCTAGAATTTTTTTTAAATGTGGGGGAAAAAAAATCCTTTGGATACCCAAAAGACCAAGTCATTTAAAAGGGAAAGCAAATGAATGAGATTAGCCACAGACTTTGTTAACAACCTTCAATGTCAGAAAACGATAGAGTAACACATTTAAGATATTCAAGAAGAGAAAACGTGAACCTAGGATTTTACATCCAGACAAAACTTCAAGTACAAAGGTCACAGACAAACTGTTTGCAACATGAAAGAATTCGGGGAGCTCTTCCTGAGGAATTTACTACAGAACAAGCTCTGGACAAGGAGAATGACTATAAAGCCAGTGACCTAAAAAGAGGTAGTGAGCATTCAGTATGTATTTACTTGCAGAAGTAGGACTAAATGAGAGTTAAAAGGGAAAGAATACATAGTACTGTACCCTCAGAGACACTCTGCATTCAGTTCCAGACCACTGCAATAAAGCTACTATGGCAATAAAGTGGGTCACGTGAACATTTTGGTTTCCCAGTGCACATAAAAGTTATGTTTACACCATACTGTAGTCTATCAAGTATCCAACGGCATTATGTCTAAAAAACAATCAATGGACATATCTTGGTTTTTAAAATACTTTATTGCTAAAAAATGTTCATCCTTTTGCTGGTTGAGGGTCTTGCCTCCATGTTAACGGCTGCTGAACGAACAGGGCGGTGGTTGCTGAAGGCTAGGGTGGCTGTGGCAACGTATAAGACAGCATTGATGTTTGCCATAGTGATTGACTCCTCCTTTCACAGAGTTCTCTGTGCCATACTATGCTGTTTGATGGCATTTTACACAACAGAACTTTCGAAATTGGAGTCAATCAATCCCCTCAAATCTTGTCACATCAACCAAGTTTACGTAATATTGTAAATCCTTTGTTGTCATTTAACAATGTTCGCATCATCTTCACCAAAAGTAGATTCTATCTGAAGAAATCACTTTATTTGCTCATGAACAAGAGGCAACTCTTCATCCTTTCAAGTTTGTTTTTTTTTGAGACAGAGTCTTGCTCTGTTGCCATGCTACAGTGCAATGGTGTGATCTCAGCTCACTGCAACCTCCGCCTCCCAGGTTCAAGGAGTAGCTGGGACTACAGGCGCACGCCACCACGCCCAGCTAATTTTCTGTATTTTAGTAGAGATGGGGCTTCACCATGTTGGCCAGGATCGTTTCGATCTCCTGACCTCATGATCTGCCCACCTCGGCCTCCCAAAGTGCTGGGATTACAGGCGTGAGCCACCGCACCCGGCCATCCTTTCAAGTTTTATTATGAGATTGAAGCAATTCTGTTGTATCTTCAGATTCCACTTCTAGTTCTCTTGCTATTTCTATCACATCAGTTACTTCCTCCACTGAAATCCTGAACCCCAATCCCATTAATGTGGATATTTTGACCTTCTTCTATGAATCACAAATGTTCTTAATGGCACCTAGAATACTGAATCCTTTCCAGAAGGTTTTCTATTTATTTAACCCAGATCCATCACAGGGATAACTATGTATGGAAACTACAGCCTTCCAAAATGTATTTCTTAAATAATAGGCTTTGAAAGTCAAAATTACTCCTTAATCCATGGGCTACAGAAAGGATGCTGTATTAGCAGTCATGAAAACAGCACTAATCTCCTTGTACATCTCCACTAGAGTTCTTGGGTGACCAGGTGCATTGACAATGAGCAGTAACATTTTGAAAGGAATCTTTTTTCAGAGCAGTAGGTCCCAACAGTGGTATTAAAATGTTCAATAAACGATGCTGCAAACAGATGTGCTGCTATCCAGGTTTTGTTGTTCCATTTACATGTGGGCAGAGTAAATTTAGAATTCCTAAGGGCCCTAGGATCTTCACTATGGTAAATGAGTATTGGCTTCAACTTAAAACTGCTTGCTGCTTTATCCCCTAACAAAAGAGTCAGACTGTTCTTTGAAGCAAGGCATTGACTTCTCTTCTCTAGCTATGAAAGTCCTAGGTGGCATCTTCTTCTGATAGATAGCTGTTTTGTCTACACTGAAAACCTGTTGTTTAGTGTAGCCCACCTTTATCAATTATCTTAGCTAGATCTTCTGGATAACTTGTTGCAGCTTCTACATCAGTACTTGCTGTTTCACCTTGCAATTTTATATTACAGAGATGGCTGCTTTCCTTAAACCTCATGAACCAACCTCTGCTAATCTCAAACTTTTCTTCTACAGCTTCCTCACCTTTCTCAGTCTTCACAGAACTGAAAAGAGTTAGGGTCTTGCTCTGGATTAGGTTTTAGCTTAAGGGAACGTTGCAGCTAGTTTGATCTTCTATCCAGACCACTCAAACTTTCTCCCTATCAGCAATAAGGCTGTTTCTTAGCATTCTTGTGTTTACTGAAGGAGCAGTTTTCCTTCAAGAACTTTTCCTTTGCATTCACAACTTGGCTAACTGGCACAAGAAACCTAGCTTTTGAATTTCATGGCACCACAAAACAATTACAATAGTAACAACAAAGATGCCCAATCACAGATCACCATAACAGATACGATAATGAAAAAGTTTGAAATATCATGAGAATTACCATAATATGATACAGAGATATGAAGTGAGCACATGCTGTTGGAAAAATGGCTTCAATAGACTTGCTCAATGCAGGGTTGCCACAAACTTTCAATTTGTAAAAAACACATTACCTCCAAAGCACAAAAAAGTAAAGCACAATAAAATGAAGCATGCCTGTGTCAATATGCTCTGACAACACAGATACAGTACAACCCAAAAATAAAGAAGAATGTAAAGAGCATATGTGAAAAAAAATTAACTATTTTCACTAATCATATTAACAGTAGAAATATTCGTATTACTATTTGGAGAACACTGAGTTTGTAAAGTGGGACAATGCAACTGAATATTTCCATGATACTCTAATCTGACCATCAACTATGTCTTTGAGAATCAGGATTATCAGTATGGGATACAAGGAGATACAGATGTAAATAGAAGATGATAATTTTAAAAATCGTGAAACCTTGTGTATGGATTGGAAGTGTCAGTATGCATATCCTGGCTCTGTCCGTAAGAAAAGCCTAGAAACAATGGCCAACCTAGTAGCAATAAGCATCCCTAAATTCCAGTTGTGATCTTGAAATACCACTTCCCAACAAAAGGAAGCAACCTATTCTTATGAAAAAAATTTGATTCTAGATTTGGGTCAGGAAATGTCTAAGAGGAATCCAGAACTTCTTACTACAGACAGCATGGAAGCTATCAAAGATCACTAAAGCCATGTCAAAAGCACTAAGGAGCCAGCTTAAAGAGGCTCCCATTGGTCCAAGATGGGACAATTAAGCAAAAATAAGGACAACAGCTGTAATGAAAGCACAAATAATTAAATCAAAAGGTTCATAATGACAAGAAGAATTCACTGGTCACTTTCAGAAAATAACAAGAAATTAACATATTATTTTGAAAATTGGTAAATAAAGAAGCTAATATCCAACTTTTCCTAACTGAACTGCACCACTAGGTACAACTACTAACCAGATAGCAGAAAAGAAAAGGTTTCTTTCTGTGGAAGCATTCTACCTTATAAGTGAAGAAATAACAGAATTCACATATCACCATATTGCAAGCTTTAATAAATTCACTGATCTAGGTGTCGAGCATCAGTGGCTGCTAAAAATCACAAAAAGAGAGAAAATTAGACACTATAACTCTCTTTTTTTCAAGACAGGATCTTGTTCTATTGCCCAGACTGGAGTGCACGGTGCCATCGCGGTTCACTGCAGCCTCAATCCCACCTTAGTAGCTGGAACTGCAGGCATGCGCCACGACACCTGCCTAATGTTTTTTTACTTTTTATAGAGACAGGGTCTTGCTATGTTGCCCAGACTGGCCTCAAACTCCTGGACTCAAGTTATCCTCCTGCCTTGGCCTCCCGAAGTGCTGGGATTACAGGTAAGAGCCATCATGCCTGGCGTTATATATCTCCTGCTGGTGAATATACCACACTAACTCCTAGGAGGTGGAAAAAAAACAAAAACACAAAGCAAAACCTAAATTTGATCAAGGTTTTAGATTCAACTACCAATTTACGGGAAATACAAAGGATGAAGAAAAACTGTGCAATCAGCATAATCCAGACTACGGAATCTGTACAGGTCAAAATAACTGGCTGCTTCAGGGAATAAACTGTAAGAAAGAAAGGGAAAAGGAAGGTGGCAGGGGGATATGTAGGTTAAGAGACTTAGATTAAAAAAAAACACAAACACAACTAAACTGTAGTTTTCAGGAATGCACATTTGGGTGATGAAATTATAGGAAACACAAAGATGTGATTATACAGAAGTCAGGATAGCAATTACTTTTGTTATATGGAGCTGAAAAATTCCTATCACCTAGTGACACCATAGCTGACATCATACCACAGTACAACACATTACTCACATATATGTGGTGATGAAACTACTGCCGCACTGCCAGTCACATAAAACAATTAGGTACAGTACATAATGCTTGATAATAATAATAAATGACTATGTTACTAGTTTATGTATTTACTATACTATACTTTTATCGTTAGAGTGTACTCCTACTTAAATAAAAAAAAAAGTTAACTGTAAAACAGCCTCAAGTAGGTCCTTCAAAAGATATTCCAGAAGAAGGTACTGCTATCATATGAATGACAGCGCCACACATTTTATTGTCCCTGAAGACCTTCCAGTGGGACAATATGTGGAAGGGGAAGACAGTAATTTTTTTTAATTAAGATTTTTTAAAATAAATTGCATGTAGCCTAAGTGTACAGTGTTTATAAAGTCTACAGTCGTGTGCAATAATACACTAGGCCTTCACATTCACTCATAACTCACTCAATGATTCACCCAGAGCAACTTCCAGTCCTGCAAGCTCCATTCATGGTAAGTACACCTTATACAGGTATACTGTTTTTGATCTTTTATACCATATTTTTACTGTACCTTTTCTATGTTAAGACATGTTTAAAGGCTGGGAGCAGTGGCTCATACCCGTAATCCCAGCACTTTTGGAGGCCAAAGTGGGTGGATCATTTGAGGCCAGGAGTTTGAGGCCAGCCTGGCCAACATTGCAAAACCCCATTTTCAACTAGAAAAAAAAAAATTATCAGGATGTGGTGGCCCACGCCTGTAGTCCCAGCTACAGGGGAGGCTCAGGCAGGAGAAACACTTGCGCCTGGCAGGTGGAGGCTGCAGTGAGCCAAGACTGTGCCATTGCACTAAAGCCTAGGCAACACAGCCAGACCCTGTCTAAAAAAAAGACATGTTTAGACAAAAAAAAAAAGACCATTGTGTTACAACTGCCTATAGTATTCAATACAGTAACATGCTGTACAGGTTTGTAGCCTAGGAGCAATACGCTGTACCATATACCATACAGCTTGGGTGTGTATATAGCATCTAGGTTTGTATAAGTGCACTCTGTGATATTCATACAACAATAAAATTGCTTAACTGGGCTGGGCGTGATGGCTCACGCCTGTAATCCCAGCACTTTGGGAGGCCAAGGCAGGTGGATCACCTGAGGTCAGGAATTTGAGACCCACCTGACCAAAATGGAGAAATCGTGTCTCTACTAAAAATACAAAATTAGCCAGGCAGGGTGGCGCATGCCTATAATCCCAGCTACTCGGGAGGCTGAGGCAGGAGAATCGCTTGAACCCGCAAGGTGGAGGATGCAGTGAGCTGAGATTGCACCACTGCATTCCAGGCTGGCCAACAAGAGTGAAACTCTGTCTAGAAAAAAAAAAAAAAGAAAAAAAAATTGCCTAACAATGCATTTCTCAGAACATATCTCCATTGTTAAGCAATGCATGACTTAATATAGTAAATAGAATTTTAATAATGAACTTCACTTTGTAATTTAATATAAAACCTTTCTTAACTCCTGAATGATTCTTGAGTTCTTTGAATCTAAATTCATTTGAAAGACTTTGATTTAAATGTTTTATTCTGCCTTTTACCTTCCACATGGTTAATTCGAACTTAAGGCCTCTCATAAGTAGATACCATTTTTACTTTTCTGATTCCTCACCTGTAAAATGAAGACAATAGAAAGAATTATTTCAAAAGATTGTTGTTAGGAATAAATGTAAAACACTTAGAACAATGTCTAAAATATGGTAAGTGTTCAATAAATACTTTATTTATAGTAATATCTCCAGCTTCGTGTCCTTGCAGTTCCTTCTCAAATGTAATTCCATTAACTCCATGTCTTTGTGCAAGCTGTTTTCCCTACCTGGAATACCTTTTATCCCTTAGCAAAACACTATATATTTCTTAAGATCAGGCTCAAATGTGAAACCCTCCCAGGTAACAACCAGAAGAATGAAACTGTATTCCTACCACAGGTCTAGTCATAGTTGTACAAATTTTCTATGCATTTGTAGTAATAGTGCCACAAGACTGGAGTTAGAAATAACGTTTATTTAATTTGGTATCTCAAAGCCTAGCCTACTGACATAGAGCACTCAACAGAACATACTGGATAAATGGTATTATTTCCTCATTCGTGTTTCCTCTAGCGGGGCAAGAGAGAATAGATATTTTCTTGAACCAGTCATAAAATACATACAGAAATGTATTCATCCAGCAACAGTTAAATTAGAAATTATATGATACTGAAGAAATGGGATCACCTCATTTATTCTGTCCTATGCTTGCTTCCTCCACCCCACTTCTTTACTAAACAACGTATCTTGGGCATTGTTGATGGGGGGGAAAAGTCACATGAGTCCTGCAGTTGATAATACCTTAAATCTAATTTCCTGATGCAACATAACTGTATTCATGGGTAAATAAAGAACTATATTTTAGTCCAGGCATGGCAGTTCACGCCTATAACTTCCTAACACTTTGGGATCCTATCTCTACAAAAAATTAAAATATCAGCCAGGCACGGTGCCGCACACCTATAGTTCCAGCTACTCGGGAGGCTGAGGTGGGAGGATCACTTGAGCCCAGGAGGTCAAGGCTGCAGTGAGGCATGATGGCACCATGTACTCCACCATGGGCCACAGAGCGAGCCTGTCTCAAAAAGCAACAACAAACCATATTTTAAATAAAATATTACCAGGGATGAACTAGAAATTTGGTGTAAAATGTTAAGATACGACATTCTCTCTTTCAATAGTCTACGAGTTTCTCAACAGCAAAACTCTTGTCTAATTTACTTTTTAGCTTAACATCTGAAAACCCAGCATCTGGTACATAGCGAGCACTTGACTTTGACTTGGTGGCATGATCTTTGGGTTGTTCTTTTTTTGAGTAGTTCATTGATTTCCACCTGCCTATCTCAGGCCAAGCTACTTTCTCCAGCCCTCATTCTGGAAAGAGGAAAAAAATCTGATTTTATCTCAAATTCTTCTTTTTTGCATTTTTCTTAGCCACACCTCCAAGATAAACTGAAGAATGGCAACAACAATGAATTTTTAGTCAGAAGTTTGAGTTTCATGCAAGCTGATATGCAGTATTTTTATAGGCAAGATAAAAGTATGCACAGTAAAAAGGAAATACACATTCAAATTTCAGAGAAGTTAAAATGTGAAAAGAGAGGCTAAAATGTAAAAAAAGTGCATCTTAGATTCAATAAAATATGACACTAATGATAAACACTAGAAAAAGTGTTTTCTCCCTGCCTTCTTCTAGTTATTCAAATTTCCATAGTGTATATTTAACTTTGATAATGCAAAAATGTTTAATTTTTAAAATTAAAGTTGCATTTAATTTTAAAACAGCTTTTTAGGTATAGGCCTACTCACTAAATTAACAAACATTTACAGAATTGTTGTTCTTATCCTCTGAGACACTATGTGTTAGTCTGTTTTCACCCTGCTGATAAAGACATACCCGAGCCTGGGCAATTTAAAAAAGAGGTTTAATTAGACTCACAGTTCCACGTGGCTGGGGAGGCTTCACAATCACAGCAGAAGGCAAGGCAAGTCATACTTTATGTGGATGGTGGCAGACAAAAAGAGCTTGCACAGGGGAACTCCTCTTTATAAAACCATCAGGTCGCACGGAACTTATTCACTATCACTAGAATAGCACAGGAAAGACCTGCCCCCATGATTCAAATACCTCCCACCTACCCCTCCTACAATACTGGGAATTCAAGATGAGATTTAGGTGGGGACACAGCCAAACCATATCATTCCAACCTGGCCCCTCCCAAATCTCATGTCCTCACATTTCAAAACCAATCATGCCTTCCCAACAGTCCCCCAAAGTCTTAATTCATTTCAGCATTAACTCAAAAGTCCACAGTCCAAAGTCTCATCCGAGACCTGCCCATTAGCCTGCAAAATCAAAAGCAAGTTAGTTGCTTCCTACATATAATGGGGGTACAGGCATTGGGTAAATACAGCGATTCCAAATGGAAGAAATTGGCCAAAACAAAGGGGCTATAAGTTCAGAATCTGGCAGGGCCGTCAAATCTTAAAGTACTAAAATGATCTCCTTTGACTCCATGTCTCACATACAGGTCACACTGATGCAAGAGCTAGGTTCCCATAGTCTGGGACAGCTCTGCCCCTATGGCTTTGCTGGGTACAGCCTCCCTCCTGGCTGCTTTCACAGGTTGGCGTTGAATGTTTAGTTTTCCCAGGCACAGTGCAAGCCGCTGGTGGAGCTACCCTTTTGGAGTCTGGAAGACAGAGGCCCTCTTCTCATGGCTCCACTAGGTGGTGCCCCAGCAGGGATTCTGTGTGGGGGCTCCAACCTCACTTTCCCTTCCACACTGCCCCAGCAGAGGTTCTCCATGCGGGCCCCACCCCTGCAGCAAACTTCTGCATGGGCATCCAGCCATTTTCACACATCCTCTGAAATCTAGGCAGAGGTTCCCAAACCCAATTCTTCACTTCTGTGCACTTGCAGGCTCAACACCACGTGGAAGCTGCCAAGGCTTGGGGCTTACACCCTCTGAAGCCATGGCCTGAGCTGTACCTTGGCCCCTTTTAGTCACAGCTGGAGGAGCTGGGATGCAGGGGACCAAGTCCCTAGACTGCACACAGCAGAGGGACCCTGGGACCAGCCCACGAAACCAATTTTTCCTCCTAAACATCCAGGTCTGTGATGGGAGGGGCTGCCACAAAGGTTCTCTGACATGCCCTGGAGACATTTTCCCCATTGTCTTGGTGATTAACATTTGGCTCCTCATTACTTATGCAAATTTCTGCAGCTGGCTTGAATTTCCTCTCAGAAAATGGGTTATTCTTTTCTATCCTATTGTCAGGCTGCAAATTTTCTGAACTTACATGCTCTGCTTCCCTTATAAAACTGAATGCCTTTAACAGCACCCAAGCCACCTCTTGAATGCTTTGCTGCTTAGAAATTTCTTCCGCCAGACACCCTAAATCATCTCTCTCAAGTTCAAAGTTCCACAAATCTCTAAGACAGGGGCAAAATGCTGACGGTCTCTTTGCTAGAACATACCAAGAGTCACCTTTGCTCCAGTTCCCAACAAGTTTCTCATCTCCATCTGAGACTACCTCAGCCTGGACCTTATTGTTCATATCACTATCAGCATTTTTGTCAAAGCCATTCAGCAAGTCTCTAGGGAGTTCCAAATTTTCCCATATTTTCCTGTCTTCTGAGCCCTCCAAACTGTTCCAACCTCTGCCTATTACCCAGTTCCAAAGTCGCTTCCACATTTTCAGGTATCTTTTCAGCAACGCCCCACTCTACTTGTACCAATTTTCCATATTAGTCTGTTTTCATGCTGCTGATAAAGACATACCCAAGACTGGGCAATTTACAAAAGAAAGAGGTTTAACTGGACTCACAGTTCCATGTGGCTGGGGAGGTCTCACAATGCTGGTGAAAGGCAAAGAGAAGCAAGTCACATCTTATGTGGATGGCGGCAGGCAAAAAGAGCTTGTACAGGAGAACTCCTCTTTATAAAACCATTAGCTCTCATAAGACTTATTCACTATCACGAGAACAGCATGGGAAAGACCTGCCCCCATGATTCAGTTACCTCCCACCAGTCCCTTCCACAAGGGACCATATCATACTACGTCTCATGTTGCTTACTTCATACATTTAAGAAACTGTATAAATATTTTTTAAATAGTGACATGCAATGATACATTACATATATATATCACATATATGATATCAACATAACATGCTGACTACATTATTATTTACCTAGAGCAGTTGCCTCATTCTACACAGTGCTTTTTAACGCCAATAGATGTATTAATAAAGTATTAAAGTCAAAATAATTTCAGCATAGAGTAAATCATACAATCCACTTTTATGTCATAATAGTACCATTATAGTGGTGAGACGGCTACATCTATTTACAAATATCAAACTAGCTGACTATGCTTTGATGAGCTTTATTTTCAATTTTATACTTTATTAACTTAACTGCATTCACTCAGGCCTGCTAATCTAGCAAACCGATAAGAAAGGTATGTTTAAAAACAAAAACACTTTTCCATTTCTCAATCTTGTGGCAAAAAAAAACCAAAAAATAAACAAAACACCTTTCAGCATACTCCTTCTATTTTACCTAAGAAGGCTTCAAACCATCTTAATATTTATAATAGTTTCCATTGCATCACATAAATAGCAGTTATCCAAAGAATTTTATTCTTAAGTTTATAGAAGGCTATATTCTTGACAGAGATGCCTAAAACAAAAGTGACTTACCCTTAAAAAGAATATGATGAAAGCCATGTTCTAAGCAAGGGCCTGATGCCTAATTTTATGTAGAAATAATACAAATGCCATTTCAAACAACAGTTACATAAAAATCTTTCGAAAAGAAATAACAGGGCCAAGCACAGTGGCTCATGCCTGTAATCCTGAAACTTTTGGGAGAACAAGGCGGCAGATTGCTTGGAGGCTAGAAACTCGAGACTAGCCTGGTCAACACAGTGAAATACCATTTCCCATAAAATTGTATTTCATTTAGCATATATAATTCCAAAGAAAATGCAGGAAGATCCTATCTTTTTCCTTCATAATTCAAGTTCATATTACATTGAAACAGATTAGAAGGTGATGATATTCATCAGGTCATGGATGAGTGTGATGTTGATCCTGGGAAAAAAAATGACAACTTACTTATCTAAATGGGCAGTATGGCATGGGTACTTAGAAAGAAGTGGTAAATTTTAGGAGCAAATATGAATTCACCAAAAAATTATGTCAGACTAAGGTCATTCTTTTCTTTGAAAGGGATCATGAACTTTTTGTAAATTTTGTTCACTATGCTACAAGGCATTTGATGATAAACAAAATCAGAGTTTCTGCCCTTTCCATGTAAGAGACCAAGGCCACATACAGTTCTAACGGCTATCTTCACACCTCTATGACCAGGAAAGAAAGCCCCTTCCCCACACCAGCTCCAGCAGAAATATCCCAAAAGAGGATTCTGGCCCAGTATGGATCAGGTTATGGATACTGTCAGAAAGCCAGGTCTACTATCAGAAGGAAATGTGTGAAAAGGTGCTGGTAAGTTAAAGATGAGAGCCAATACAATAACCAAAGGGTGTTAATTAATAGAAAGATTATAGTGGTGTAAACATACTGTTCTATACTCAGTCCTGCCCAATCAGTTTTTTAAGTTTCTTAGGAAAACATACAGAAGGAATAGTAATTAATTGTGCTGATCAAAAAGTTTCAGAGGGAAGAAGTAATGTGTCCAACCAAAAATAAGTATAAAGACCTGCACCCAGGTTTTAAAAAAAAAAAATCAGGCTGGCCGCGGTGGCTCACACCTGTAATCCCAGCACTTTGGGAGGTCAAGGCGGGCAGATCACCTGAAGTCAGGAGTTCAAGACCAGTCAACATGGTAAAAACCCATTTCTACTAAAAATACAATAAAATTAGCTGGGTGTGGTAGCAGTTGCCTGTAATCCCAGCTACTCGGGAGGCTGAGGCAAGAGAATCACTTGAACCCGGGAGTCGGAGGTTGCAGTAAGCCAAATTTGCACCACTGCACTCCAGACTGGGTGACAGAGAGGGACTCCATCTCAAAAAAAAAAATCAAACACATCAAGATGAGGAGGGGGAAAGAAACATTGTGTAAGCTAAATACAAGTGAAAAATATCTGAGTCATAAAAATGAACGTAACTTCATGCTATTTTAATGAAAGCTTAACATCTTAGGATCTTTAATGAAAGCTTAGGGCAAGGCAGGTCACAGTTCTTTTCTAGTGTGTCAGTGAGAAGACACTTTGAATGCTGGATTCCATTTAGCACTGCCTCTTTAAAAGGTGGAGAAATAAAGACTGTCATATTCAGGAAGCAATAACTGAAAAAATACAGAAACCTAAAAACCATGTCACATAAAACTAACTTGAGATACTTTCCAACTCTGAAAGTAAATGATTCTATCAATTGAAAAAGGCTTCTTTCGGGAGATTGTCATGGGTATATCTGAGGAAATTAGGAAGGCTCGGGAGGTTTTAAGAAGCTAACAATGGTATGTTTTGTTGTCCTTTTAGTTTTCTCTTAGCAAGCATAGGAATGAGAGCTACCTTTTATTTACTGAGCACTGGGTAAGATATTTTCTCCATTAATCCTCACTTAACTGCTGAGTGAGTGAGTAAATACTACTATCTCTGTTCTACTGAGGTTCAGAAAGGTTAAGTAAATTGACCAAGGTCACAGATCTGGCAAATGGCTAACTGAAAAATTGAACCCATATCTGACTCTAAAGACTATTCTTTAACACTATGCCAAACTGCCTCCATAATAAACATCAAGTTGCTGCATATAAAAATGTTCATTTTTGCAAATTATAAAATACATGCAAATTAAAATAATCTTTCAAGACTATTTTGCATCTCTAAAGTAGAAAAAAATTTAAATATCCCCTAATGATGAGTAGGTAATTAAGTTAGCATTCATTCATAGTATTGCAAATTGGCACAACTCATGAAAAGTAATACATCAACCTGTGTAGTTTAAGAATACCCATGGTTTCCACAAACACTAAGGAAATTCATAAGCCTCCATTCATTAATCCTATTTCTGGCAACTTATTCCCAGGAAGTTATTTGGCAGAGATGAAAATGTTCACTTGCAAAAATACACAGTATAATCCATAAAAATTCCAGAGGCAGTCTAGATGCTCAATAGCTAACAGTAAAATAAATTAAGATATAGCCACACAGAGGAATATTTATATATTTCTTTAAAAGTATAGTTATGAAAGTCATGTATAGGGAAATATAGGAAAGAGGTATGCTTTAAATGAAAATAGCAAAACATGTACATTATAACTATGTAAAAAATGCACATAAATACAGAATAAAAGGAAATAAAAATAAAACAATTATGTGTATTATGGTTATAACATTATGAATGATTTTTAATTTTCTTAAATTGTCTTTAATGTTTACACTTTATTAACTGTCAAAAGCAGGTGATGATAATGATAGCATTTTTTTAAGTTTCTGAGACTTGCTTTACCTGTACATATAGGGGGTATAAGTGGTCCAGCTCCTAAAGAGCTCATAAATACACTAAAGATAACATTTACATTTGTAGCAAAAAGAATTTGTTATTTAAAACGATAGTAACCACAGCCCCCAAGAAATGAGCATCTCATTTGTTGTTGTAGAGTCAAACAAGTATGAGTGTCTACTATATATGTCAGTCACGGTTCTAGTCACTGGGGCTATAACTGTGAACAAAACAGACAAAAATTCTTGCCCTTGTGGAACTTACATGCTAGCAGTATGTATATACTGCAAACATATACAAAAGACAAGATAAATATGTAAAATATATAGCATATTTTATAGTGATAAGTACTAAGGAGAAAAGTAAAGCCAGGAAGGTAGACAGGATGTTACTTTAAATTGAGTGGCAGGGGCCAGGCACAGTGGTTCCTGCCTGTAAGCCCAGCACTTTAGGAGGCTGAGGTGGGAGAATCACTTGAGCCCAGGAATTCTAGACCAGCCTGGGCAACAAAATGTGACCTTGTCTCTACAAAAAATAATATTAGCCAGGTGTGGTGGCGTGTGGCTGTAGTCCTAGCTACTTGTGAGGCTGAGGTAGGAGGACTGTTTGAGCCTAGGAGGCAAAGGCTGCAATGAGCCAAGATTGTGCCATTGCACTCCAGCATGGGTGACGGAGTGAGACCCCGTCTCTAAATAAATAAATAAATAAAAATAAATTGAATGGCAATAGAAGGTCTCACTAAAAAGATGTCTGAGAAAAGACTGAAAGAGCACAGAGAGTAAGCAATGTAAGTATCTGAGGAAAGAGCACTTCAGGCAGGGGAAACAGCAAGTACAAAAGCCTTGAAATAGAATGCCTACCCAAGGATGCCAATGTGCCAATAACAGGTACACACAATTAATTAAACAACCTGTACTCAGTTCTCCCTAGCAGACCACAGATAGCTCCACAGTCCTCAGAACATTGCTCTGGGTCTGATCTGCCTCAGTTGGGTTCAGTACACAGCTACTTTGGCTGGCAAATTCTTCAGTGCTTTTTTTTTCCATCCAAGGTTGCTTAAGCATCTCTTTTCTATTTTGAGGATCCAAACCGGGCCAGCCCATATAACATCTACTCATGGGTCACTGTAAGGGTCTCAAGCAGCCCTAACCCCTCACATGACTCATGCTTGTACTGTGCAAAACACCCAGTGTGCCTGTGAAACTGAGAAAAGTGAAGCCAGCCCCTTCTAGAGCTTGATTGGAATGGGGGCAGATTTAGGGAAGGAAAGCTGAATTTTGAAGTTTGCAGGAAAGTTGTAGAGGAGTTAGCAGTAAGGTAGTGCAGGGAGTAAGAAGCTACAGATATAAGGACACCCAATGGGTAAAGAAAGGCCCAGCAGCAGGCCACAGGGCTGAGACTCAGGACAAAAAAAAAGTCAAGAAATTTCCAGTGTGGGAATGTCCAAGAAACTTCTAAATAAAAGCATTTAAGTTGTTCACTATTCTGGGATATAATCCCTACCACTCCTCCCAAATTTTCAATAAAGCCCTATTATAAATATCTGCTTTGTGACTGATTCTTTAGAGAAATCAAGGCAGACACCAAAGAGACAGGCTCAAGAGACAAGATATAAGTACCTTCTCAAATAGAGCAGAAAATGCTCCAAAGGAAGTGAAGTAAGGTGTCACTAAGAGAAACACAAGCTCCCTGAAATTCCTCAGAAATATTTAGGAGAGGAAACTGTGTTCCCACCATTTACAGATGGGGGCTTTTAAAAGCAGGAAAATCACCCCATAAGCAGGTGGATTTTGGTATACCTAGCTAGATTATACCCAGTCAAGCAATGAATAGGTAAAATAATAAAGGGATTTAAATGCATGCTTCAGAAATTTTAAAAGAGGTGATCATCATTTAGATCATCTAGAGTAGCTAAATAACACTTCATGGATGCCTTCAAGGATGACAAGAGTAGGAGAACAGGGATATCACAGAAAGATATTCCAGGTATGAGTAACAGCATGAATAAAGCTCCAAAGCCAAAAATGAGTGTGGCCTGTTCAAAGAACAGTGTAGAAACTGGCCTATTTGGAACAGAGAGTACCCGTTGGCAGGCAATGGCATATAAGATTAGCCAGGTAAAATGAGACCAGATTGAGGGAGGCTCTGAAATCCAAGATGAGAAATCTGAACTTTATTTGACAAGCACTGATAAGCAGCGAAAGAAACTGCTTTGTTCTGTTCTGCTTTTTGAAGATAATAAAATACTGTGGCTATACAGACAGGTAGCATTCCCTGTCTTCTAAAATTGGCCCACTGATTTCCCACTCCCCAGGTCAGGTTATATATGCTCAGGTACACATTACTTCTGAAAAAAGAATGTTTCTGTTCATGTTGGTACCAGGCATCTCCAACTGCCTGTCAATTACCCTTAAAAGTTCAACTATCTTATGTCATTTATCCTCTCCATAAACACTGTTTAACCCATGACATAGCCAAACTAGGGAATTAAAGATGACTCAGTTCATGCCCTTAAGAAACTTAGGATCTGATGTAGGCAAAAGCCAAGAAAACAAACTAATACAATACAGAGTGGTAAGTGCCAAAGTAAGGGATTCCTAGAGCAGTAGTCTCCAACCTTTTTGGCACCAGGGACCAGTTTTGCAGAAGACAATTTTTCCACAAATTGGAGTTGGGGTGGGGGATGGTTTCAGAATGAAACTGTTCCACCTCAGATCATCAGGCATTAGATTCTCATAAGAAGTGTGCAACCTAGATCCCTCACCATGTGCAGTTCAAAACAGGTTCACGCTCCTAAGAGAATCTAACGCCGCTGCTGATCTGACAGGAGGCGGAGCTCAGGTGGTAATGCTCGCTTGCACAGGCAGTGTGGCTGGGTCCTAACAGGCCACCAACCTGTACCAGTCCACAGCCCGGGCGTTAGGGACCCATGGCCTACAGTATCATAAAAGCAGAGGACACTTACATCAGTTTGGAGATCAGAAAAAGATAGAAAACACCTAAGACAAAGTGTTGACTGAGTCTTGAAGAAAAAGAAGTATCAGCTGGGCAAGGTGGCTCACGCCTGTAATCTGCCCACCACTGAGGTGGGCAGACTGCTTGAACTCAGGAGTTCCAGACTAGCCCAGGAAACATGGTGAAAGTCTGTCTCTACAAAAAATACAAAAAAATTAGCCAGGCGTGGTGGCAGGCACCTGTGGTCCCAGCTATTATACTTTGGAGGCTGAGATGGGAGGACTGCTTCAGCCCAGCAGGCAGAGGTCGCAGTGGGCAGTGACCACTCCAGCCAGAGCGAAAGAGACAGACCCTGTCTCAAATATATAAATAAATAAATATCAGAACACGAGGAGACATAGTGGGGATGACAGTGATTGCAATCGGACTGCAAAGGCTAGGCAGAGACTGTCATACTTAGAGACTACAAGTTAATTCCTTATGGCTGGATGAGTGGGAAAAGTAGGCAAGGACCATAACATGAATACAGAAAGTTTGTATTTTAGAGTAGATGAATGATTTTAATGAAGGAATATTACGATCATATCTGAGCTTCTTAAAAAGAGCTCCAGTGCCAGTGGCAGATGGATTGAAAGGGCACCACAAAGTTTCTTCCTATCATAAATGCAACAAAAATCTGATAAAGGATGCTGTAACAGTCACTTTATTCCAGTTATCCACTCCTACCCTCTTTCTAGGCTTAACGCACATCCTTCATGAAGCCTTCCCCAACCCTTTCCAAACACATTAATCTTGTCTTTCTCAGAACTTCTAACACACGTCTACTTGTACATTTCTTTCTCCTATCAGTGTTTAAGTTTCTCTTCCCTAACAAGAAGGTAAGCTCCCTGAGAAAACAACTCATATATTTCTGTAATACACACACACACACACACACACACACACACACACACACACACATCTTACAGCTCCCAGCATAGTAAAATAACATTCTGAAATAGACACTTCCTTTAAATAGCCCTCTTTATCCATGAGTAAAAAGATTCTGCTTTCCCCATAAATAATAAAATAAAATGTAAGATTAGGCAAACGAAGGTGAAAAGTTAGCAGAGCAGTGGTGGGATCAGGAGTGAATACCAGGTGATCAGGAATGAATACAAGGGAACTTTCTGGGGAGAAGGAAATGTTCTAATTTGTCATAGGGATGTGTTACAGTGTATTCATTTGTCTAAAAAAATGTATAACTAAGATTTGTACATTTCAATGTATATAAATTTTATCTAAAAAAAAATATAAAAATAAGGGGTGAGAGGCAGGTTGATATAGATGAAACAGGAATATAGAATGTTGCTGGTACCCCTTGGGTAAAGTGTATTGGGCAATCCTTGTATTATCCTATTTACTTTTTATACGTGTGAAATTTTCCACAATAAAAGGTCAGAAACACACACACATATGAGATTTAACTAAGTGAAAAAAATTACATCAACGAAAATTAAAAATAATGCAGAACACTTAATTACTCATTCTCCTAATGTTTGGAACAATGTTACACTGTAACTTTTAAAGTGATTTTTACTAGCTCTATTATCTGTCCAATTTTAAGGAAATACATAATCTAAAACCAACCTACTATTAACAACATAGACAAAAGAAGGCCAAGTAGCCACAGTTTCCTTAATTAAGCATCAGATATTAAAATTAATTAGTTCTGTTGCCAAAGGTATTCAAAAGGCCAGTCAAATATAAAGTTAGAATCCTCTAATCTTCAAACTGTGATACCAAAGGTGGTGACTGAAAGATGTTCATAAGATTCTGGAAGTATAATATCTACAAAAATACACTCAATACCATTTTTAATGGTTTCAAAATAGTTCAATCATTTCATCTCAACAATTTAAACTTCACAATTCTCTGCTCAGAATCTGCAATCTCCTCCAACAAAATAATGTGTAAAATAGAGGTTTTCCCCACTCATCCCAATGCAAAAGACTAATAATAATCTTTTGTTCAGTACATCTCCTGCTAAATAATTTAATCCCCACAAAAGCTCATAACATTTCTCAAAAAAAAAAGGTTTTTTTAGGCATTTTACAATGGCAAATGAGCAGCTAAAATTATTTAATAAGACAAATTCTATTATATTATTTTACTTCTATCACTACTGTTTCCCATTAGATTATGTTCAAAATTTCCCTTACCAATTATCTACGGTCTTATAAACTGGTTTGTAGTTAGGTGGACTGTGACTGGATGGGGGATGAGAATTTCTGGGGCGCTAATAATGTTCTGTTTCTTGATCTGGGTGCTGATTACACGGGTGTGTTCTACTTGTAAAAATTCTTCAAGCTCTACACTTATGTGTACTATATGTATGTGACATGTATGTGATACTATATCACATATACATATAAATGCGATACTTCAGTAAAGAAGTTTCTTTTTAAAAAATTATAAAAGTAATCCAGAACTGGCAGGGCCGTCCTCGAGTCCCCTCCTACATAGTAAAACACTTGTTCTATGCCCTGAAACACTTCTTTGCAAAAACAGAATTCAAGTTAAAGGACCTAACATCTTCTTTCTACCGGCATGTTCCCAGGTAACAAGTAACTTCTATTTGCAACTGGGAGTTTATACAAACCAACAGAAAAACTTGCTTTATATTTTCCCAAATTAATCCTTTTAAAATCAAACTGAATAGAAGAAAAATGAGTAAGCGCTTTATTGCCCAGCCTATGCTGCAAATCATTTTCAACTCTGTTAAATGGATGTAGGAAGGAAAAGAAAGATCATCACTTCAGACTCTAGTAAGATAAAAACAGAAGGCGGCTAGAAAGAACTTAATGGAAAGGGTACTATAA
This sequence comes from Macaca fascicularis, assembly GCF_037993035.2. Classification (NCBI taxonomy): domain Eukaryota; kingdom Metazoa; phylum Chordata; class Mammalia; order Primates; family Cercopithecidae; genus Macaca; species Macaca fascicularis. The sequence goes on from NC_088375.1 coordinate 140,013,584, forward strand.
ACTAGAAGTCTACTTGTCAGTGTTTTAGTGCAAATTTTACTACTAATTAGATATTGTAGGCAAATCAAACCTGGGAGGAAACAGTACCTGCTCAGAGGAATGAATAAAATTAAATTCATGAAAGTAGTATGTCAAGATTTAATACGAAATATTCAATGACTGGCAAGAACGCTTGGGAAGTAGCCTTTTCTCATTCACTTGTCCAGCAAATAAAAATTGTATGTATGTGACATACATACCTGTATGTCACAACCATAATTCAGCTCTCTTTTTTCCTTTCTCTGATCTGATAGCCTCCTAAAGTTAAATCTACGTAATGAAATTCTCTCGCGGTGGAAGCAGTGGAGTGTCATTAAAAAGGAGCTTGATCCTCACCTAAAGCACACTCTCACCTTTCACCTACAGAGCCCTCTAAGTCCGACAGACCCGATCCAGCCTTTCCGGGATGAAATGCCAGGGCGTTCACCGACCAAAGGGTTCACCGACTCCAAGGGGTCACCACTTTAGATGGCAATCTTGCCAAGTGGACCGGGAATAGTTTCACAGGAGCCACCCTCGCGACTTTCAACAGCAGTTACTCTGGAATCGAGCCAAACCTCGTCCAAGTGACTTAAACACCAGCCTCCAGCCTGGCGAATCCAATCCCCATCCTCAATCACACATCCACGTCCCCAAAACAAATCCTTCACGGTCTGTCTGGAGATGAGATGGCAAAACCAGAACACACCCAGAAAGTTGACACAGAAGGGGGTGATGTCGGGAAGGGGGTGGGGGACACACCGTGTCCCCCTCCCACCCCCAACTGGAGGCTGCTGTCTGGGGGCTGGTTGGACGCCGGTTCGCCCGCGGGCGCAGAATTCGCACTCCCGGGGTGGAGCGAGGTCGCCGGACAGGCCGGCTGGGATCGATGCTGTCGCGGCGGGGACTCGCGGACACCCTGACATTGGAGCCCCATGGCAGTCGCGGTCGGCCCTCTCTCCGCCTCACCCCGTCGGGCAAAGGGACCGGTCCGCCGGGCGGGGAGGGAGACCGCGCGGGGAGCGACCGCTCGGGCCCGGGAAGGCGGCTCGGCTACGGGCCTTCTTACCCGTGCAGGCCGAGGGCGCGGCGCCGCTTGTGGAGCAGGCAGAGTAGCAGGAACGCGGCACCAGCTAGCGAGGAGTTTCGCGCCGTCAAGTACTTGCTGAAGGCCGCCATGGCACTGCCGGTACGAGACAGCCGGCGGAGGGGACGCGGCGGCGGATACCTTAGCGCAGGAAGCGCGGGGGAGACTGGGAGGAGAGCAGAGGGCGGGGCCGGCCGCGCAGGACCGCCCCCTGGCGCGCGCCGCCGCGCCGCCCGCGCTCTGGAGCCCACTTTGTACTTCGGCTCGGCGGGAGCGCGCCTGGCAGCCTCCGAGGGCGGAACAATTCCCGGGACGCGCTCTGCGCACGCGCGGACCCCCTCAGGGTCTCCGGAAACGCGGCGCGGAGGCGCTGTTGCTACTCAGCCCTGCGAGGCGTCAGTGCTGCCCCTCCCTCACCCCTACTCTCCCACCCTTCGCGCGCACACCCCGTCTTTCACAAGAACTGGATGAGCGGGCCCGGCCTGCACCGAGGACCTAGTGGGCCCTGCCTCTCCACTCCCGCGGTGATGGACCGTTACCACCCTCTTAAAGGAGCCCAGGAAGGAGGCGGGCGGCCCCGTCACACAGCGTGTAGGGAAAACACAGCACAGCGATTTTTAGGACGAAGCCAAACAATCGGAACTCCGCAGTGTAGGGAGATGTGAGGAGAATGAAACAGATCAAAGAGCTTTTTCCAAGCCAGTGTTTTCCAAACCGCGGGTTATAATCTCTAGCGCATTGTGAAATCGGTTTGGTAGATCGGGATCATCACCCTAAAATTGAGAATAGAGCAAAATAGAAAAGTTTCACAGTACATCAGGTAGTAAAGGATTTGTTTGGAGAAATTTTGATTTCAGTGTTTTACACGTATGTATCGCCAGCGGCGATGTAAAATGTATTTATGCAGATCTGGTAAGAAAAAAAGTTTGAGAAACACTGTTCTTTGCAAAGGGACATTCAGAAGTAACAATCGTGCGTTGTATTAATGCTGGCCTCACTCCCAGAATCAGAAGGGCTTTGCAGATTACAACATTCTTCGCCTGTCTGGCCCAATGATACAGGAATTGTTATCCCCAGCATTGAGCCTAGCATATATACAGTAACAGTGAATCGCTGTTTTCAGCCGAGGAAACTGGAGGAAAAAAAGCAAGTGTGTCCGAAAATAAGCTCATAAAACCTCGCGTAATGCACATACATATTAAAGTAGCCTACAAAGTGGTGGTGCTGTGCCCTAGGTGTTTTCTCAATGTAAATGAGCCGTTGCCTAATACAGGTTAAAAGGATCACAAAGACGAGGTACAATAATGGCAGGCGTGTAGAGGTGCTCAACAGTGAATTCTAAACTATGCAAAAGTGAAGCTCCTACTAATTCACTATTTGTCAGGTGAACATTTTCATTACCTGGAGGGGCCAAGGGTCTTGGCCCTCTGAAAGTTCACTGAAAATCACTGACATGAGGCAGATTAATAGAAGAAAACGTGTATACATGGGAGCGTTCAGAATGGAGACCCAAAGATACGTGGAAAATTGTCCATTTTTGTGTTTAGATTCAACAAAGTACGAACAGCTATGTAGAAATGTGATTGGACAAAAACGGTATAATCCAATGCTAATAGACTGAGTGGGGACACCCAGCAAGGCCGGTCCAGATTCTTCTTGCCCTTCTGAGCACCATTCCTTCCTTCTTGGTATGGGGCAGGAATGGAATGGAGCTCTTACGGCCTACAGTCAAACAAGGCAGGTCAGATCATTTCTTTATGGCCAGATGTTACAGAAAAAGGTGGAGGGAAAATTAGCAAAACATGTTTAGACTTTTATGGCAGGCTTTAGGGGATAGAGGTTCTGGTTTCTACGTCTTGCCTTGAGGAATAGGGATCCTAATATTTATGGCTAGCCTGGGGAAATACGGGACTGAGAGACAGGAGTGCCCCCGTAGGGCAGAGAAGAACTTTTGCTACTGAGGCCTTCATTTTGGAGTATTGTGTTGTGAGTCCCAACGACCTCACATAATTTACGTAATTGGGTACGCCTGGCACAGATAACACAAAGATGAACAGATCATGGAGATCATATTCTCCAGAGGCTGTTAGAGAAGAAAAACATGTAAAAAAAAAATCAAGTATAAATGTGGTAAGTACTATATTAGAGATATGAACAAAGTGCTATGGGAACACAAACACAAAAATATTTAGTTTTGTCTAAAGCTTTCAATTAAGGCTCAAGGCTTGACAAAGATGATTCTGTAGCTAAATTCTAAAGGACCAAAGGAGTCACTCAGGAGGACAAAAGAGGAAATTACTAATTCAGTAATAAATTGCAAAGTGCTAGAAAAGAGTTGGGAACCTTATGAGAAAGTAACGGTATCATCTTAGAGTTGGTAACAATGAAGGAAGTACAAGCAAGATTAGTCTAAAACAGTCTAGAAAATAGATTTCAAAACATTCAGAGGAAAGATAGAAATGACCCATTGACAAAACATTCTAAAATGTGCCCTTGTTCAAGAAGCATGGGAGATGGTAAAAAATTACATGAGTTATTTGAGCTCAAATAATTTTAGCTATTGATAAAGCCCAACTGACAAAAATCACCAGGACCAAATCTGTAACCCAATAAGTTTATTAATTTGCTACAGCAAAAGACAGTATACAGCAGAGGAATTGTGGCCATGTCTCAAAAGAAAAAAAAAAAAGGAAGAAATAAGGAGTCATAGTATTTAGAGAAGAGAGGAGTTTAGGTAAAATCTAAATAAAGCAGTGCTTGATAGGCTTAAAGCAGATCAGATCTGTGTGTAATATCAAAACTGGACTGAGAAGCAGATTCAAGATTCTGGTTCTTAGAAACATACATTTAAGGTTAATGTAGAATATTGTTTCTGAAAATCTCTTGTCTGAACGTCTGCACTGGAAATTGAGACTGCTTCTGTAAGCCAAAGTGACTCAAAGAGTTCAAATCTGCCAAGCAAAAAAGGGATGTTCTGTTCTCACTGGTAGAATCTCAGAACAACAAACTTTCTAACAGGATTTCAAAGAACAAAATTCCTCGGCACTATGTCCTTTGATAATTAACAATGCAATTTTGCAAGTTCACACTTCATAATATTAAATAAGAAAAACAGAAAATGTGATTTTATGGGCTCTGATTTCTAAAGAAGTTGAGCTATTGAGAACAGGGAGGCAGGGCATAGGAAGTTAGTGAATCTAGAAAGCCTCTGGAAGAAATGTTGCGTTAGCCAGCCTCCAAGATTGTCCCTGGTGATCATGGTGTCCTAATATTGATGCCCTCGTGGAATTTCCCTCACATCAGAGCTGAGTTTTGTGATCAAAAGAGTATAATGAAGGTGATGCTATGTGACTTCAAAGGCCAGATTATAAAAGGCACTGTGGCTTCTGCGTTGGTCTCTTGGATTGGTTGCTCTTGGAGAAGCCAGCTGTCACAGAGAGCACTCAAAGTGCCCTGGAGAGGAATTGAGGCCTCCCACCAGGAGCCAGACCAGCTTGCCAGCCATGGAAGTGGGCCATCTTAGAAGCAGATCCTTCATCCTCAGTCAAGCCTTCAGATGACTGTAACCTCATGAGTAATCTCAAGCCAGATAGCTCAGCCAAGATGCTGCTATATTCCTGACTCATAGAAACTGTGGAAGGTAATGTGTTTATTGTATTAAGTCACTAAATTTGGGGGTAATTTATTATGCAGCCAGTGTGATTTGAACCAAACCTTGAAAAACGGATGGAAAAAAGAGGGTTCAGAAGAAGATACAAGAGGAGCAAAGATGCAGACACCAAAGCAGATTGAGGAATGTGATTAAGTCTGATGCGGATGGAGGCTGAGGGAGGCACGTGAAATGAGAGAAAAGTTTGAAACGTTTAACTGAAGTCAATTTATGAAGGGTCTGAAACACCAAGCTAACCAGGTAGGATTTTTATTCTGCAGATAGAAAGGAGTATTGCAGGTTTGGGGAGAGGGTAGTGACTTCAGAATTTATTTAAGAAAGATCATGCTAGTGGCAGTGTGTAGAGTGGGTTGAAGGAGGAACCATCAAGCAGAGGGACCAGTTTGGACACATGAAATAGTCTAGGTAAAAGGTAATGATCACCTGAGTCAGGGCAGCACAGATCACATAGGAAGAAAAGGACTTTGTGAATTCACATAAAATGGGAATAGGTGAAATAATTAATTCATGGGAAGAAAACGTTTACATTGATTCTGATATTGCCTGACTGAGTGTCTAAGAGGATGATACTATTTACCCAAGATCAGAGACACGAAAATGGTACATGCTTATCAGGAAAGGTAATGAGATGCAAACAAATTCCTTACTAGTTTCTCATCACCAAGATAAACTGCAATAGCCTTAGCATCTCACACAAACCCAGTGATGATACAAGCTCTGCCTACCTCTCTAACTCCTATCTTGGCACTCCTCCCCTCCTACAGATATATTCTACCCCTACCCCAGGAGATAGATGCCTGCTATTCACTTCTGTAGTCTTCTCTTGAATATCCTATTCCTTCTACCTGAATCCCTTCCTACCCTAACATCCTCACGTTCAACTCAGTTTATCCTTTAAAACGAAGCGTTCATGGTCTCCTACTCCGAACAGTCATCTCTGAACAGTCCCCCCAACCCCTTCACCCCATTGCCAAGTTAATTATTATCTTCTTTGTACTACTACTGTTTCATATATAATTCTATTAATATGTAGTAGGGTGTCTTGGGAGGCAGATCTTAAATTTTTTTAGAGAACTGCCAATCATTTCTCTGGGAAGGTAAATACTTCAAGTAACTGAGAACAAATCATCTTTGCTTAGAAAATAGTCACTTGAAAAGCCCCTTTTACTGATTAGAAATGGAAGGAGAATAGGTACCCAACTGTACCAAGGAAAGGACATCCTGACAAGGCTGTTTCTTCAAATAGCCCTAGTTAGCCCAAGCTGGCATTGGGGAAGTTTGCACAAGAGAGCCTCCTGGGAGGAAAGAGATTGAGATCTCAACCTCTTCCTTTTTGAGGTTCACCATTGCTAGACTTTCTGATAGACTCAGATAGTCCTGTCTTAGTAGCTCAGGGTCCCAAAGAGGAACTCTTCAGAAGGAATGGAAAATCTAGGCCTGATGGCCACAGGGAGAGCTGGTTCTTGCACAGTACATGGCTAAGCCTTGAAGGCCATCCCAATTCAGTTACCTAGGAACTACCCATGTTTTTTGAGAACGATGTCCAAGCATAGGGAAAGCTTGGGAGTCGAAGCTTTCAGCTGCTCTGCAACTTATGCAGCCAGGATATCAAGGTGTGGGGCCAAAAGTGACTTTACTTTAAAAGTTAATCCACCATGTAACTTCTGACTAATCCCGAGTCCAGGAATGCCTTCAAAATGTCTAGTTGACATACCACTCTTTATGTAAGAACAACTATTCATTATAAGTTTCCCCCAAAATAAATACTGATACTGTTGCAAAAATCACAGACCACGACACCCATGGCCATTTACATATTCCTTCCAGAGCACATATACTTTCCCCAAGATATTAAGCCCTGGATCTGGAAAGTTGCAATGCAGAGATCTACCTGTACTATCGACCTGTGGCCGCCAGACCACACTTCTCTTTGTAAACTCCCCCAAATAAATCACCTTATGCTGATAAACTGGATTTGTCTGCCTCCTTCTTCAGTTTGTTGGCTCCTTTGACATGTGGGGGTCACTTTGCCTATACCGCCCTTTCCCAGAACAGCAGGGGAGCAAAAAGACTTGGGACTGAGGAGAGCCAACTTGCAATGCCAACACCGGCTAATGGCTAAAGGTTTTTGGTAGCCTCAAACCTCCTCAACAGACTACTTGGAAGCTTCAGTTCACTCTTTTGTCTGGAAACAAGTCTAACTTCTTTGGGCTGGATAGCTCCAACAGTTTTTAGTAAATTAAGTGAGAGAGGCAACCTCAAAATTTCCTAATAAAGATCTCCTAATAAGGACCCAAACTGGACAACTAATTGGAAAAATAAATACCATGTGATTTTTACCCCAAACTGTTGAATTAGGTCATAACAATTAAAAATACATATGCCACACAATTGTACTTTTTGTTTCTTTGGGGTAGGTATATCCCTGGGCCCTGATACAGTGTGGGTACATAGCAAGTGTTCGGAAAATATGTGTTGGCCTGAAGAAATTGATGTTGAGGTGCTAAGAGGAATGCCCGTGGATGCCTCAAAGGTAACCAGAAAATTAAATTCTAGTGCTGAGGAGAAAGATCACTGCTAAATATTTATTCAACGGAAAATATTAATTAACAGCTTACCACGTGCCAGGAACCAGGGCCAGTGATAAGGAAAACAGAATAGTCCTTGCCTGGAACAACCTAAAAGGGAAACAGACATTAATCAAATAAATAAATTCCAAATATGATGAGTTTCAAATAAAGATTTAAAATATATATATGTAGATATAGAGGTCTTCCATATACAAAATAGATGGAGTCTTAGAAATGAATAAAAATTTTAAAAAGAATAATGGGCAGGTGAGAATTGGGATATAATCCTCCAAAACGTCTACATTGGAGGAATGCAGGAAGGAAAAGAAGCTAGAGGAAGAGTGAGAACAATAAAAGAGATAACATGGCATCTGGGCGCAGTGGCTCAGGCCTGTAATCCCAGCACTTTGGGAGGCCGAGGCAGGTGGATCACTTGAGGCCAGGAGTTCAAGACCAGCTTGGTCAACATAGCAAAACCCTGTCTCCGGTAAAACTACAAAAATTATCTGGGCGTGGTGACCTGCACCTGTAATCCCAGCTACTTGGGAGGCAAGGCAGGAGAAGCTTGATGAACCAAGATTGCGCCACCGCGCTCCAGCCTGGGTGACAGAGCAAGACTCCATCTCAAATAATAATAATAATAATAATAATAATACTGGAACCCAGAGGCATGTGGATCACAGACTCAGGATAAAAGGAGTTTTCAGGAGGGTATGGGAATGTTAATTGAGACTGCCAGTATTAGAGATGAATTCCTTAGTGAAGCCTCTTCTGTGCTCCCTTTTCCTCCCAGCTGTGTCCGCATCGCATCCTGCTGAGGCTTCTGCCAGAGCTCCCATAGTGTTCATTTAAACTGCAGTAACCATCATAAGGGAAAGAGGCAAATCTTATTTTTCTTTAATCCTACATAATCTGAAAAAAAAAATTGAACACACACCTTGTACTCCAAATAAAATAAAAAGGATAAATTCAAAATTGCTCAAAGAATGAATTTTTTAAAAGGAAAAAAAGATACCATAAAAATACTAGAAGAGAAGATAGAAGAATTTTTTATGATATATTTATCTTATAATCTTGGCATGGGGAAGACCTTTCTAGGTATTAAAATCCAGAAGCCATAGAAAAAATAAATAAATAAATTTCACGACTTAAATACATTTTTTTCATGGTTACAAACAACCTATAAACAGGGTAGAAAGAAAACTGTAAGGGAAAACTGCACTTATTTTTATAGATAAGTGGTTAACTTTTCTAAAAGTACCTTAAAATTAGTAGGAAAAAGGCCAAAAGCTAAATTTTAAAAATGAGCAGAGAATATGATACAGCTTACACAATAAAAAAATTAAAATGGCTCTTAAGCATATGAAAAGATTATTCTCATCATAGAGATATAAAATAAAACTACACTAAAAATCAATTTTTATCTGCCAGATTGGCAAAGACCCCAAAGTTTGGTACCACTGTAATTTTTGATTACTAGTTCTGAGAGGCAGGTAAATAAATATGAACTCCAGAAGAACAACTGGGCAATAGCTTTAAAATAGTTACAAATGCATGTACCTTCTGGCCTAGAATTCCACTTCAGGGAATTGACTCTGCAGATGTATTCTCACATAAGTGAAATGTCATAGTATAATGCATCTTTGTAAGAGCAAAGAATTGGGAACTTTTCTAAATGTCCATCAGTGGAGGTCTGGATAAACAAATATAATGGAATATTATACACTCATTAAAAGAATGAAGCAATTTTATATGAACTGATATGATTTTCAAATATAATATTAAGCAGAAAAAAGCCAGTTGCAGAAGAATATGCAAAGTTTATCACCATTTGTAAAAGGAGCTAGTGGGGGAAAGTAATATATACTTATTTGCTTATAGATGCATAAAATATCTTTGGAAAAATACTCATGACATGGATAATGTTACTTGACTGCAAGAAGGATAACTAAGTGAGTAGCGGTAAGGAGTGGGAAGACTTCACTGAATAAATTTGTACCTTTTAAGTGTTTAACCATGTTAATATATTACCTGTTACATCAAAAAACTTTTTTTAATGAGGTGACATTCACATAACTAAATGAGCTATTTTAAAGTGAACAGTTTGGCAGTATTCAGTACATTTACAATGTGGGGCAACTCCCACTCCTACCTAGTTTTAAAACACTTTCATCATGAACAAGAAAACCCTGTACCCATTAAGCAGTCACTCCCCTTCTTACTCTCCCCGTAGTCCCTGGCAGCCATCAATCAGCTTTCATCTCTATGGATTTACCTATTCTGGATATTTCACATAAGTAGAATTATACAATATGTGTCCTTTTGTGTCTGGCTTCTTTCATTTAGCGTAAAGTTTTCGAGGTTAATCTATGTTATAGCGTTTATTAGTACTATACTTCATTCCTTTGTATGGATGAATAATTTCATTGTATGGAAACATCACATTTTATATCTGTTCATCAGTTGATGCACATTTAGGTTGTTTCTACCTTTTGGTTATTTGAATAATTCTACAATGAACATGAAGGTACATGTATTGGGGGGTATATAACTAGGAGCAGAATTGCTAGGTCATATGGTAATTCTGTGTTTAACTTTTTAGTTTAAACTTTAAAAATTTTATGTTTAACTTTTTGAGGAACTGCCAAACTCTTCCACAGCAGCTCAACCATTTTACCTTCTACCAGCAATGAATAAAGGTTCTAATATCTCCACATCCTTGCCAACACTTGTTATTTTTCATTTATTACTATTATTATAGGCATCCTAATTGGTGTAAAGTGAAGTGGTGTCTCATTGTGGTTCTGATTTTCACTTCCCTAATGACTAATTATTTTGAGCATTTTTTTCATGTGCTTATTGACCATTTGTATATCTTTGGAGAAATGTCTATTCAATTCTTTTGCCCTTTTATAGAGTTGATTTTTTGTTGTTGAGTTGTAAAAATTCTGTATATATTCTAGATACTAAACCCTTATCAGATATATAATTTGCAAGTATTTTCTCCCATTCTGTAGTTTGTCTTTTTGCTGTCTTAATAGTGTCCTTTAATATTAAAAAGTTTTACGTTTTGATAGAGTCCAGTTTATCTATTTGTTTCTTATGCTTTTGGTGTCATACCTGGAAATCTATTGCCAAATCCAGGATCATGAAGATGTATCCCCTAGGTTTTCTTCTTAGAGTTTTGTAGTTTTACCTCTTTCATTTAAGTCTTTGATCCCTTTTGTATCAATTTTTGCATATGGTGTGAGGTAAGTGCCCAATGTCACTCTTTGGCATGTGGATATCCAGCTGTCCCAACAACGTTTGTTGAACCAATTACATTTGAAAATGAAATTTAAATATGAAACAAAAAACCCAGTCTTCTCAGGCTTTTCCACTTTAAGAATTATGTCAAAGTTCTGGGGTCTCATACGTCTCTAGGGCATTATGGAGACCGTTCCATTTATTAATCATCTGTCTCCACTAGCTGTGACCGAAGTGTCATTGCCCCAGCCTTCATGGTTCCTTCTACGTCATGAAAGGGGTATGAAGTTTTGGGGTGAGGCTGAGATCTTCAGACTTATGCATTCAGCTGACCTGTGCACCATTCAGCTAAAGAACCCCTCTCTCCTCCAGCCTCTGCCAGGCTCTTTTTAGTTTTCGTGAACCTCCGTTTCAGTTTAAGCTTTGATAATCAAAAGTCAGGAAGCCACCTACCAACCCCAATGAAGGCGAAAAGAAGCACAGGCCTTTCTCTGAATGGGAAAAGACAAGGGGAGAATTTTAGAGAGAAAATATAAAACCGATATTTCAAGAAATTATCCTGCTACTTGCGGATTGAGAGCCAACCTAAAAGGAATTCAAAAGTAAATAAAACAGTCCTACTCTCTTGAAATGAATAATCTACATACCAAAATAATAATAACCAAACGGGTCACTGTAATAAAAATTGTGCTGGATATATAATCAAAGTACTAAGGAAATCTGTAAGAGAGTGAAACTTCCGAGCTAGGGAGTTGCAAGGAGGCAAGTTTCTGGTGACACGCATTTACTTTTATATTTATATTAATTTTGGTTCTCTTGTCCACTGTGTGCCACACTTGCATGCTCAGTTCCATTCATTTGTAAAATTTTGCAGTTATAAAGCAAATTGTAGCCACTATACAGTGTTGTCCTATTCAGCAACTCAGTGCTCAGCCATCCATCTGTATATGGAGTCCATCTGTATATCCAATCAACCAGACACAGCTCCTAGAGCTTGATAAAGCTTAGTTTGACTGGTTATTAATTGCAGTAGCACCGTTCCCATTTTAGGACCAAAGTATTGCCTTGAACCCAGCTGTGACTGGATACTTTGCTGAGCCTTATCAAGTCTCCTTCTCAGAAATAGAACTTTGCATAATACCATGCCCAGGCTGAGATGCTGCTCCCCACTGTCCTCGTGTCTTAACTGGCCACTATCTGATTCTGGATTCTGTACCACTATGTGCTACCCACCAGAGTGGAAAATTGCCAAAATCTGATGTGTCAGAAACACCACAATGATGCCAGAAAGTTCTAAAATAAAAAGCTATGAAAAACCAATGGAGTCTTTATTATTTCTGTTTGTCTAATTTTTAAAAGTTGTAGTAAGTAAAGTTTCACCAATATAACTATATGGTAATGATACATTTCAGGATCAGAAAAATGTAAATTGGGTTATAATACAATGTGGGTCTAAATTAATTCATACTATATTGTCTCAATTGCCTATGTTATAAAATGTATCAATGATCTATCAGTGATCAATCTTATTAGGGAGAAAAGACTGAAAAAAAACAGTTAAAAAAAAAGATGACTTTTTATTTTAATTTTTAACTTTTTGGGTATATAGTAGGTGTATATATTTATGGGTTACGTGAGATGTTTTGATATAAGCATGTAATTCATAATAATCACTTCAGGGTAAATGTGGTATTCATCATCGCAACCATTTATCCTTTGTGTTACAAACAATCCAGTTGTACCCTTTTAGTTATTTTCAAATGCACAATTAAATTATTTTTGACTATAATCACCCTGTTGTGCTGGCAAATACTAGATCTTGTTCATTCTTTCTATTTTTTTATACTCATTAACCTTTTCCACTTCCTCCCCTCCTACCACCCCCCAGATGATATACGATTCAGTGTAAAAAGGACCATAGGCAAAAATGCCTTAGAAGTTATAAAAAGGAACAGATTGATAAGGGTAGAATTAGTATAAGGAAAAGAAATAGCATTGGAGTGTATAACAACATGAATGTGGTAGCCTACTTTATCAGGGTCTTGTTGCAGTTTAACATAGGAGAAAACCTTGTGTTCTCTGCCTGATTCCAGGCTTAAGTTCCTCCATCCTTGTCTTTCATTGCAATCAAAACTCCTTTTATAATACACAAATATGATCATGTCAGTCTCTCATCTAAAATTCTTCAGCTACTCTCCATCACATTAAGAATAAAATCCAAACTTCTTAGCATGAGAGTATGCTTTTCTTGGTGTGGTCCTAGCCTAGCTCTTCTGCTTATCCAGCCATATGGATAATTTATCATCTCCATACGTCAGGCTCTGCCCATTCTTTGCATTCTGATTTTTTTGTTTGTTTGTTTTTTGAGATGGGGTCTTGCTCTGTCACCCAGGCTGGAGTGCAGTGGCGCAATCTTGGCTTACTGCAACCTCTGCCTCCCAAGTTCAAGCAATTCTCCTGCCTCAGCCTCCCTAGTAGCTGGGATTACAGGCACCTGCCACTATGCCCAGCTAATTTTTTTTTTTTTTTTTTGTATTTTTTTTAGTAGAGATGGGGTTTCACCATGTTGGCCAAGCTGGTCTCAAACTCCTGACCTCAAGTGATCCCCCCACCTTGGCCTCCCAAAGTGCTGGAATGACAGGCATGAGCCACCGCAGCAGCCTTGCATTCTGATTCTAATAACCTAATCTCTGACTCTGATCCTGGTGTATATTGTCTTTCAAGACTTGGCTCAGTGAATGCTTTCTGTTATGTTTTCTCTAACTTTCTCTACCCTCACGTCAAAATAAAATCTTCTTTGCTCATCTATAATAGAAATGACAGCTCTGTATTGTGCTGGTTTATTTACTTAATTTCTGCATCTCTTAGAGACTGAGTTCCTTCAGGAAAAGGTCTGTAAGTTTTTTCTGCAAAGGGCCAAGTAATAAATATTTCAGGCTTCATGGGCCAGAGAACCTCAGCCACCACTATTTGGTTCTGCCATTGTATCATGAAAACAACCAAAGATGACAGTGTAAATGAATTGGCATTGCTGTTTTCCAATAACACTTTATTTATGGACTCTGAAATTCACATTCCCAATAGTTTTCATATGTCATGAAATATTATTTTTTTGTTTGTTGTTTTATTGACCATTTAAAAATGTAAAAGTCATTCTTAGCTTACAGGCCACACAAAAACAGAAGGTAGGCCAGATTTGGTCCACAGGCTATAGTTAGCTGACCATCGTCGCTTTAGGAGCAGGAATGAAATGATTGTAAATTGACTACCAAAAACAAACTCAGGATCCAGAGTTCCTCAGTTTTCAGTCTAGCCTGGTGTTCCTGATGAGCTGGATAATATTCACATACACAAATCACAACCAGTTATAAGATATAATGGTTGAGAAAGCCCCATTTATAATAGAAACAAAAATATAAAATGTTTATAAAAATATAAAATAAACTTACAAAAAATGTTCAAAATCTATATGAAGAAAATTATAAAACATTCCTGAAACACAGAAAAGTAGACTTGAGCAAATAGAAAGACACCCCGTGTACTTGGTAATCCCAGTACTTTGGGAGGCCGAGGCGGGCGGATCACCTGAGGTCAGGAGTTCGAGACCAGCCTGACCAACATGGAGTAACCCCGTCTCTACTAAAAATACAAAATTAGCCGGGAGTGGTGGTGTGATTCCAGCTACTCGGGAGGCTGAGGCAGGAGAAACCCTTGAACCTGAGAGGCGGAGGTTTCAGTGAGCTGAGATCAGGCCATTGTACTCCAACCTGGGCAACGAGAACAAAACTCCATCTCAAAAACAGAAACAAAAACAAAAGGATGTTAAAATATCATCAGTATGTCAGTTCTCCCTAAGCTAATTTATAAGCTTAATGCAATTTTAGGGGAAAAAAAATCCTATGAGGGTTTTGTTTTGTTTTGTTTTTTTGTTTTATGAAGGCAGACAAGTTCATCCTAAAGTTTATAGGTGAAAATAAACATCAAAGAGCAACCGAAAAGGAAGGGTATAGCCCTACTGGATAGTGAAACATACTATAACCTTTTGCCTGGAATCACCATCTTCCAGTCATTCACCAAGATGATGAACACAAAGGGAAAGAGGAGAGGCACCCAATACATGTTCTTCAGGCTTTTTAGAAAACACAGCATTGCTCCTTTGGCTACACACATGCAAATGCAAATCTATCAGAAAAGTGATAGCATAAACATCAATGAAATGGGCACTTGTTCAAAAAGGAATGTGGCACAAATGTTACCATGCCATAACCGGAAATCTACGATGTTCTCAGGAAGTTGTTGACATTGTTGTAAACCAACAAGTTAAGGGCAAGATTCTTATCAAGAGAATCAGTGTGCGTACTGAGCACATTATGTACTCTAACAGCTGAGATAGCTTGCTGAAACGCAAGAAGGAAAATGATCAGAAAAAGAAGGAAGCCAAAGAGAAAGGTATCTGGATTCAACTGAAGCACCAGTCTGTTCCACCCGGAGAAACTTTGTGAGAAAAACTGGAAAAGAACCTGAGCTGCTGGAACCTATTCCCTATGAATTCATGGCACAGTAAGTGTGAAACAACAACAACTACCACAACAAAAACCCACCGGACTGTAAAAAACAAAACAAAACAAAATACTATAAAGACTTTATCATTAAAACAGTGTGGAACTGGTACATGAATAGATCAACAGAATGGAAAATCTAGAAATGAAGTCAAGTGCATATAAAAATTTACTATATAATAAAGGTAATATCCCTTCTCACTCAGGCAAATATAATTGCTTATTTGTTTTTTTTTTTAAAGAAATGGTGTTGAGATCACTGCATAACCATTAGAAAAAAAGTTAAATTCCTTCCTCAGACCATACACAGGAATAAACTCCACCTGGATCAGAGATATAAATGTGGAAAATAAAATTACACAAGTACAACAAGAAAGCATGGGTAAATACCTCTGTAACCTAGATATCAGAAAAGCTTTTCTATTACTAAAAATTCAAATGCACTAAAAGAAAAAATGGATAAACATAATTATTAAAGATGTCTAAACTTTGGCGTGCCAAAAAGCATAAGCAAAGTCAAAAGGCAAATGACAAACTAGAAGAAAACATTTGCAGCCTACACTGCAAATTTAAAAATCAGCATCTCTAACTTATAAAGAACTTATAAAACTTAAGGAAAAAGATCAAAACTCCTACAGAAAAATAGGCAAGTGACAAGAACAGAAAATTTACAAAAAGAGATACAAAAGCTGGTCTTTAAACACGTTGGAAGATGTTCAACTTCGCTCCTAATAAAGAAATGCAAAATAAACTATACTAAAGTCAGTTTCCTACCCACAACATTAGCAAAAAAATTCAAAAGCTTAATAATGGCTGGGCGCAGTGGCTCACACCTATAATCCAAGCACTTTGGGAGGCCAAGGCAGGCGGATCACCTGAGGTGGGGCGTTCAAAATCAGCCTGACCAACATGGAGAAACCCCATCTCTACTAAAAATACAAAATTAGCCAGGCATGCATGCCTGTAATCCCGGCTCTGGAGGATGAGGCAGGAGAATTGCTTCAACCCAGAAGGCAGAGGTTGTAATGAGCCAAGACTGGGCCATTGCACTCCAGCCTGGGCGACAAGAGCAAAACTCTGTCTCAAAAAAAAAAAAAAAAAAAAAAAAAAGCTTGATAATGTTACTATGTGGCAAGGTATGGAGAAAACAAATACCCTCATGCATTGCTGGTAGGAATGAAAAGCAATTGAGGGGAATTTGGCAACACAGATTCAAATATAAAACTATACAGGCAATTACCCTAGAGTGCTACCTTTTGGAATTTACATATACTAGGAAGTAGATACACACCCAAAACTACAAAAATGCAATATGCACAAGACTATTTTGAAATAGCATAACATTGAGCACAAACCAACTCTTCAAGTATAGTACACTGATTAATCTTTGGTATATACACACAATGAGTTCTATGCAGCTACACAAAATATAATAGGGAAGGTTTCTTTTCTTTTCTTTTTGTTTGTTTTTTTCTTTCTTTCTGTCTTTTTTTTTTTTTTTTTTTTTTTTTTTTTTTTTTTTTGAGACAGGTCTCGCTCTGTCACCCAGGCTGCAGTGCAGTGGTGCAATATCGGCTCATTGCAACCTCCACCTCATAATAGGGAAGATTTCTAGGAACTGAAATGAAATAATTTCCAGGAGGTACAATTAAGTTTTTTTAAAAAAGCAAAAGAGCTTATGAAGGATGCTAACTTTAACATATGAAAGAAGGGAAAATAAAGATATATACATATATTTATTTAACTTTGTGAAAAGAAACACTAGATGAAAAATCAGGTAACGGTGAAATTTGTGACCTACAAGGGGTTGAGGAAATAGAGTGGAAGGGACATAAAAGAGTAACATTTCTCTGAGACTATCATTTTACATAAGCTTGACTCTTGGAAGCATGTTTACATTCTACATATTCAGAAATTAAATTCAATGGATAAGAATAAGAAGAAAAAAATGAAAAACTGAAAGCAAACCACAACAAATGCAACTGATTTTATTTCAAATTAATACCATAGCCACACTGGAGAGAAAAAAGAAAAGAAGAGAGCCAAAGATGGAAGAGAGGAAATAAGGAAGGAATCCATGTAGCTTATGGACATAATATTTGACTGTACATCCTCAGTTTTGTGCAAGGTTGTGGATAAGGAAGAATTACACATGAATCCTGAACTCATTATAGTAGACTTGTTTATCCAAGTACTATGGGCAAAGTAATTCTTAAACTGTTTTAGAATTTTATTTTGGATTGATCAAATGAGCAAATGTATTGATGTTGTTGGGATCTAGAGTTATCACTGAAGAAGAAGGGACAAAAAAAATATGGAGTAGGAGAAGACCTAAAAGAACCCTGAGGGGGGTCGATTGCACCTGGAAACCTCAGATGTGATTGTATAATTTGTAAAATATGTATGTGGTATGTGTATGTGTGTATATGTGATAAGTATGCATGTATATGTACTTACAGGTATACATTTGTATACATGTGTATATACATTTACTTATTTCTCTGTTCTGTCCATTGAAAAGACCAAGAAACAAAGAAAGTCTGGTAGCAATGATCATACCTCATACCTAGATCTTGGTCTTTTAACACCACTTACCACTAAAAGGAACCAGGGTTCCTCAAAGAAATGGCTAATTCCAGGGATGCAGCAGGGTAGGTATAAGACGAATATTCAGTTACATCAGAAAATAAAAAAGCTGATTAAAAAATCATGAGGGCATGTCACAGGAACACAGGAGTCATCTCGAAAGGGCTCGCTCCTGACCAAACCTGAGATCATTTGTACACCAGAATAAGTCCAGCAACAAATTATAAGCCATTGAAGAAATAGAAATTAATGAGTTCATACCTACAATAAACAGACAAATAAGTAATAGTGGAGAAAAGAGGTCTCTTGATTACAGGTGAATGCAGGGTCCAACTGGTAAGGAAGGAGTGCAAGTTGGAAAATTATTATTTTGTGACAATCATAGTGGAAATTGAATCAGGCACGACTCATCAATGGGTGATAAAGCTAGGAGGAAATTTTGATGAGGAACAGGTTATTTTCATAATCTTAAATGATCTGCTGACAGACAACTGCTTATTAGTTACAATAAAGAAAACATGGTCATTTTACAATGAATAAATTGGACAAAATCTGGACTGGTCAGTGCAAATTAACATCACCAATGTAGGAAAGATGGATATCTCATGACTCTCGACATCTATGCAAGATTCCAGCCTAGAATGCATAATATGAATCTCATCACGAGGAAACATCACAACAACCTAAGATGAGGATCATTTTGTTTAGAAAGGGAGGAAGTACTATATTCTTTAAAAAAATCAATGTCATAAAAGGCAAAGAAAGGATATGGAAATGTTCCAGATTAAAGGAGGCTAAAGAAGTGACAATTAAAAGTAATAGCAGACCCTAAACGGGGTTTTATTTTTCCCTCAACGAGCATGAAGGGAGTAGAGGACATTGTTGAGGACATTATTGGGTCAATAACCAACAAAATTGGAATACTATTGGTAGGTTAGAGTTTTATACCAATGTTACATTTGCTGAAATTGCTAACTATACTGTGATTATATTAGAGAACATTCATATTCTAAGGATATATACACTCAACTTCTTAGGATTAAAGAGGCTTCAAATGGCCCTGAGGAAAAACACACACATATATAAAAAGAGCACACACATAAATGATAAAGCAAAGGTTAAATATTTATAATTGGCAAATCTGAATAAAGGGCACATGAGTGTTTGTACCATTGTAAGCTTTGTAACTTTTGATAAATTAGAAATTATTTCAAAACAAAAATATTTCTTTAAAAAATAGAAAATTTAAAGACGTATTAAAGAATACCCATAACAGCCTTATTCATAACATCCTAAAACTGGAAACACAGTCAGTATCCATCAACAAAAGCATGGGTAAACAGGTTGTGGTATATCCAGACAATGAAACCTTACTCAGCAAGTAAGTGAGTTGCTGAAAAGTACAGCAACATGAATGAATCTTACAAAAACTGAGTGAAAGAAGACAGATAAGCAGACACACACTACTTGATTCAATGAATACAAAGTGCAAGAATAGGCAGAATCAATGTATGATAAAAGAAAGTGGTTGCATGTGGGAGTGGGGTAAAATTCCCTAGAAGGTGGCAGGAAGGAAATTCCTTGGGTGACAAAAATGTTCTATATTTTCTTTGGGGTGGTGGTTTTATGGGTGTTTACAAATGTCAAAACTCATCAAACTGAATACTTAAGACCTGTGCCTTTTATAGCATGTAAATCATAACCCCAATGAAATGAATGAATGAATGAATGAGCAAACAAGCTAATCATTTTTAAAAAGGAAAGATCTTAAAGATAAATTCAGATGGATAGAGTTGCATCTACTTAAATATCGTTGGAATTTGTTCCAGTGTTAAGATCATTTACTTGTAAACTTACGTCCTGAGAAGGACCGGAAGTATCTAAAAATATGAAAGAAAAAATATCTTAAGAAGACCTAAGGTATCTGAAAAATGGAAGGAAAATAATTTATCTCAAATGTCTCTCAAGCAACCTTTAGAATAGTTAAGAATGCCCTGTGGGATTTGCAGTTAATTTCAAAACACAACTAACCAGTATGTAACTCAGAAAGATGCCTATGTTGTTATACTTGAAAGATTTCTAGATTTTGCTGATTGGAGATTTTGCTTCATATATATAAGAAGTGGCACATTCCTGTAGGATTGGGGCATGTTTGGGCACCATTCCGTATTGGGAATGTTGTCCTGGTCTGCCCACACTGGGCACCAGGGCTACGACTATACATGCTAGCAGGTTCAACCAGGCTTGGGTATCTCTCTTAAACAGTATATGAAATAATTCATTTTACTCAAGCAATAAAATGATTAGTTCATGTCCTTAATCCGTTTTCTGCTGCTTATAACAGTATACCTGAAACTGGGTAATTTATAAGAAACATAATTTATTTCTTACATTCTGGAGGCTGGGAATTCTAAAGTCAAAGGAAGACATCTAGTGAGAGCTTTCTCGCTGGTGGGGACTCCGAAGAGTCCCGAGGTAGCACAGGGTATCACATAGCAAGAGGACTGAGCGTACTCACGTGCTAGCTCGGGTCTCTCTTCCTCTTCTTATAAAGCCACCAGTTCCCTTCCCCTGATAACCCATTAACACATTAATCCCTGAATCCATGAACAGATTAATCATTCAAGAGAGCAGTGCCCTCATGATCGATCCAATCACCTTTAAAGGCTCTACTTCTCAATACTACCACACTAGGAATTAAGTTTCAACCTGAGTTTTGGAAGGGACATTCAAATCATAGCAGCTCAGAAACATGAAACTGCACAGCGGTAATAATGTAAGTTTAAATATCTGTGCCGTATTTCAAGGATTCTCAGCTATCATCACACTATAGTTTGACAGTGAGCTGCAGCTCCTCTTTCTCTAGGTGCTGGTGAATCCTTCAGCGGGGAGGCACGAGGGTGGTGTCATCCCCCAATCCTGTAGCAGCTCCACCTCTTATGTCAGGCTGATACTGTTGTTCTCCTGTTCTCTTTTGCCTCAGAGTGCCACACTGGTCTAGAGAGGAGGGTGCTTCCTGTCACCACAGCTAATATACAAATTCCAGAGGTTCTCATTCTCTTCAGTTCCTCAAAGTTCAATTTCAAAGACACATATTTTACTGATGACTTTTATTTTTTTTTTTTTATTTTTTTTTTTGAGACAGAGTCTCACTCTTGCTTAGGTTGGAGTGCAGTGGCGTGATCTCGGCTCACTACATCCTCCGCTTCCTGGATTCAAGCAATTCTCCTGCCTCAGCCTCCCGAGTAGCTGAGGTTGCAGGCACCTGCCACCACACTGGACTCATTTTTCCATTTTTAGTAGAGACGGGGTTTCTACTATGTTGACCAGGCTGGTCTTGAACTCCTGACCTCAGGTGATCTGCCCGCCTTGTCCTCTCAAAGTTCTGTGGTTACAGGCATCAGCCACCACGCCCAGCCTCAGTGACTTTTTTATTGTTCTGGATGTTGTGCGTCTATTTACAACTAATGAAATCTTTGCAAAACAAGAACTTCCATAAGAAAATCTTTGAGACAGGGTCTTGCTCTGTAGCCAAAGCTGGAGTGTAGTGGCACCCAGGAAACTCCCACTCCTGGGCTCAAGTGATCCAACCACCTCAGCCTCCAGATGCTATGACCTTCTGTCTGCAAGTTTCTCTACAAATCCTTACTAAATCACTGCTGCAGCCAGAGTGGGAAGGTTTTATTTCACAGCTCTCCATGTCATAACGTGGAAAGTAAGTATTATCTGGGTGGAGTCCTCCCCCAGATATACAAATGCCTTTCCCCTCTAACTCAGCACTGCAGCATCTGAGGTCAAAAGTGATATGTGTTTGGTTTTTGTTTTGTTTTGTTTTTACACATTATCCATGCCACACCCAGCCATAGTTGGGTTGCAGATTGATCTGAGCACGCGCTCTTGAACAAAAACACCAGGAAGTAGAAAGAACAATGGGCTTGGAGTCATGAGTCTGAGTTCCACCTCAAGCTTTCTCATAAATGACTGTGTAATTTTAATCTTTGGCTCTCAACTCCCTCATGTGTGAAATAAAAGGGTCAATACTGGTTACCTCTGGGAATGGGGATTGGAATCATTGGCTACTGAGAGATTTCCAATTTAGAGGTTCAAGACTGGGCTGGACAAGGACTTACAATGGAGATAGTAGACAAAGCCCTTACATACTCACACATGCAAACGCCACTGAGGGAGAGTCGTTTTTCAGATTACACAGTTCTCTACCGTTAACCAAAAATGTGGGTGCATTACTTTTATACATTTAAAAAATTCTAAAGAGTTATAAAATATAACACTTTTGAACAAGTTGACTGCTAATCTCCTTTCTGGTTTGAAAATGTTATTGTAAGGTGTTGGGCAGGGTGAAGGAATTCACTCCAAGGGGCTGTAGAAGGGAGTTTTAGGGTGATGGTACTGTTCTGCATGATACCATGGTGGTGAGCACATGACTTTGTGCATTTTGTAAAACCTACCGAACTGCATGCTACTACATATAAGTACAACTACATACTACCAACGAGTGAAATTTACTATATCCAGGATTTTTTTTTTTTTTTTTTTTTTTTTTTTTTTGAGACAGAGTCTCACTCTGTCACTCTGTCGCCAGGCTGGAGTGCAGTGGCGTGATCTCGGCTCACTGCAACCTTGGCCTCCCGGGTTCAAACAATTCTCCTGCCTCAGCCTCCTGAGGAGCTGGAATAACAGGTGCCCGCCACTACGCCCAGCTAATTTTTTTGCATTTTTAGTAGAGACAGGGTTTTACCATATTGGCCAGGCTGGTCTCCAACTCCTGACCTCATGATTTGACCTCCTCGGCCTCCCAAAGGGATGGGATTACATGTGTGAGCCACTGCGCCCGGCCTATATCTAAGTTTTAAAAAATATATCAGGCTACCAGGAATCCCAAGATAGAATGCGGACTATGACAAATAAATGTAACTGTATACCACAACCGCATGGGGTGGGGGTGGAGCTGACCTAAGTAATTTTGGAGAACAGTGTTTTTACTGAAAACTGTTAGACTACAGTCGAAAAGAACTGAATAAAATCAGTGTATTCTCCTTACGTTTCAGACAAGAATACAGGTTAGCAATTCTGATTCTGGTTCAGAATCACAGGTTCATGATTCTGATATTATTTTATAGGTATGGTAGGGTTGAACACAGAAGTAAATAAATTGTAGATAATGGAAGTCATGTTTCCCACTGTCAGAAAAAAAGAAGTTACAAATCAGCAGAAGAAGAATGGCTAGAATGAACCCTGTGGTGCTAGAATAGGGTCAAAGATAGCAGTAGGAACTCATGTTGATTGATTGATAGATGATGTAGAAATAAAAACAACTTTCATTTACCATACCTGGAACAATTTTGAAACAAACTTAGTAATGATAGTATTGGATTATAACCCAAAGAATAAAATAAAAATTCACTAGTCTACACTGATAAAAAATTATGATTGAATAAATAAATGGGGCAAAGAAAAAAACTCTTTCTCACAGAAAAATTCCAGCATTCCAAAGAATAAATGTAGATGGAATGAGTGCAATAATAAAAAAAAAAATTTGAACATTTCAGTAATAATTATTGTGGTTAAGACTCAGGGATGAATGCTAAAATTACTGGGCGAAATTTTAAAGAGAAACAGAATAGTAGCATAGCCTCAAAGTATCTTCCCCAAAATATATATCAAATGCTGTGGTAATTTTAATGTCCAAAAATTCTTTGATATTCCTCCCTCCAGGCAGTGTAATTTATTTACCGAGCCCTTGAGTGTTAATTGAAGTTAGTAACTTGTTTCTAATGAATAGAATATGGAAGGAAAAAATAGTAATTTTATAGTAGAGAAACCTGGCATGCACCACCTTAGCCAAGTGATCAAGCTTAAAAACACCAGGAATAAATTGATGAGCACATGTTGATATCATGTGTCCTTGATATGATGCAATGAGACCAGTACTTCATCTCCATGGCATTCCCCACAAAAGTCCATAACTCCAGTCTAATCATCAAGAAACATCAGATACACTCAAATCAAGGGATATTCTACAAAATACCTGACCAGTACTCTTCAAAAGTGTCAAGTTCATGAACAACAAGGAAAGACTGAGAAACCATCACAGATTGGAGGAGGCTGAGGAGTCACAGTGGCTGAGTGCAATGTGGGATCCCACTGGATCCTGGAGCAGAAAAAGAGCATACGTGGAAAAGCTGGGGAAATTGAAATGAAGTCTGTGGCTAGTTAGTAGTGCTGTACCAATGTTGATTTCTTGGGTTTGATAAACGTGCCATACTTAGATACAATGGTAACATTAGGGGAAGCTGGATGAAAGGTATACAAGGATTCTCTGTACTATCTGCAACTTGTCTATATATTAATAGCTAAAATTGTTTCAAAATAGCAAGTTTATAAGAAGGTTATAATAAAATGTCTTCAGTGCCACAATAAAAAAAAAAGTGTCTAATCAAGAGCTTTATTTTTACATCCTGAAATAGGTAAGAAACTAGCATAAGTAGACAAATCCTTAAAAAAAAATTAAATATAAAGAAATATAGATGAATACACACTTTTTTCTTGAAATACAACATCACAGGCCTATCAGCAAAACCTGGGAAAATAGCCTGCAAATCACATGAGACTAGAACTAATTACTTTGCCATTTAGCTTGCTTTTCATATCTTTAAATGAACCTCCAGAGATCATGTGGTTCCAGGCCAGGGAACCATTTCATTCCCATCCAGGCCCATGGGCTCAAAGGAAAACATTAACATTAGTACAAAGTAACTCAATATGATTTCAGGTATTTTTCAGAGGTAGAAATGTTTAATGTTATATTTATGTGACTATAAAATTAAGAAGAATTTATGTAAAATTGTTCTATAAACACACACACACACGCGCGCACACACACACACACACTTCCATTCACATTAGGAACAGTTTGTGGAACGAGAGGCAGACGAGAGGAAAGGAGATGAAGAGGAGCTTCCTATATCACTGCGTGGGCACTGACTTGATGGTGACCCCTGCAGGGGGTCCTAGAAAATAAGGTTGGATGAAGTGTTTGCTGGAAGCTCCTGAGAGTAAAGGTAGTCTGAGTCCTAGTGAATGATGAATGCTAAAGTTCAGTAAGTGAGGTTTTGTTGTCAGGTCCAAGAGGCAAAAGGGGAAAAATGAATGATAATCCCAGCTTCTGTTTATAGTGGTGTATCTCACTTTGTTCTCACAATAGCCCTATGAGATAGACACTATTCTTATCCCCTTTAATAACTGGGGAAACTGAAGCTAAGAGACATTAAGGAACTTGCCCAAGCTCACACAGCTAGTAATTGAGGAAACAGGATTGGAATCTAGGGTTCTATTGGAATCTATTGCTTGAGTTCTTAACCACAGTACAGAGTCTAAAGTTGAGCAGACACAACAACCAAGAAGGAAAGGATAGACAGAAATAATGTGAGAGAGTTTAGCATTTGCTTCAAAAACCTGAGATCCATTTTCAATGCTGCTAAGACTGGTTTCCAGGTTTAAAGATTGGAGGAAACAAAGAAAGAGCCATGGAGACAAAAACATGAAAGTGTTTCTCTCTGTCTGTCTCTCTGTCTGTGTGTGTGTGTGTCTCTCTCTCTTTCTGTCTCTCTGTCTGTGTGTCTCTTTGTCTCTCTCTCACACACACACGCGCACACACACACACACTCACACTGTAGTCTCATAGAGGAAATGGAAATGGAATCACTACAGGTAACCACTTACACCTGCAGAATTAATTTTAATGGCAAAAACAGCAATTACTTTTGCACCAACTATTTTTATTTGCTCTTTCAGATCCATTTGCCATCTCTTTGGCCCTCTGCACTGTGTCCCAAGATCCTGACCTTTATCAATAGCATTAACCAAGTCTGCAGTTGGGTTTGGCCAATGGGAAGCACTGGTAAGAGACTGGAAAATTGGAGGACAGAAACAAGCTGAGGGACTTATTCCCCTGATTGTCTCCTCGACTGGTGATAATTTATGCATTCCTATGCCAAAGGCCACGGTTCCTGCTGGGAAGTCCTCTTCCACTACTACAGCTCTCACTGGTCTCAGTAATCTCTCCCTCTCCTGGCTTTTCCAGTTTAGAAATGGTAATGGCCTCCTGCTGTTGCTAGCCCCGTGGAATTCCACCATCTCTTCTAGTTTTGCTATATCTTGTCACATGTCTGTGAACAGCACTTTCATTAATTGCCTCCTTTCATGGTTCTCTTTCCTGCCAGGCTCTTGACTGATAAAGCAATTAAAAAGGGAGTAGGATGGCTCTAGGAAACAGAACATATGGATAACCCTCTTGCTAGGGGGAATATTGAGACAAACATTAACCAGACTATGGAATGGAATGCCGAAGAAAAGCAAGGTTCAGGGGGATACCCAAGGCATTTAGTGGCTAAGGTAATAGTAAGCACAAAGATTGCATGGCCTGGGATGTCTCATCACACTGGAGAGCATACATAGAGAAAATGACAAATGTGAGGCACTGAATGCCAGACACAGGGCATTGGTGGGAAATCAGAAAGTGTCTATTGCATTTTTAAAAGAGTCTCTTAGGTCCTATAGATACAAGACAGACATGCTTGAAAATTAAACACAGAGCCTGATTGGAAACACTGCAGAGTTGAAGGGTCCTTTTGATCTTCAGTCTAACACTCTCCGAATGGAACTATTTTGGCTGGAATGCAGTGTCGATAAAACGCACAACAGTTTAGGTCTCTTGTACTAAGTTACAACATCGATAGGAAAGGAGTAGGAACCTAAGACACGTGGTGGAGACATTTGAGCAAAAGAGGTGGGGCTGAGAACTTTGAATCCTCATGTCCCCTGAACATTCCTTGTCAGCACAAGCATTTTCTTCTCTGCTCTCTGAGGGAACCAGACTCCCCCTTAATAAAAATCTGCCAATGGCTACATTTTCCCATTTAACTTGTCCATTGGGCTGGTGGCAAAAGCCAAACTGGCCTTGGAATATGAATGTGGATTTTTTCAAGCTTAAGTAGGTGATGATGTCATTTGCAGTCTGGCACCTGGTGTGCAGATACTGACATGGAAAATGCTTTTTCTCCATTTCTATTAGCAAAGATAATCAGAAACAGTTTACTTTTATAAGGCACACCATCATTGTTTTATTTCAAGGCTATGTCAACTATCTATTCTGTCATAATAGAATCCAGAGGATGATAATATTACTGTCTCACAGATTATCATACCGGTCCATTACGTTGGTGACATTACGCTAATGGTGCCTGGTGAGCAGTAAGAAACAAGCACTCTAAGTTGCCTTTGTCAATTACATGTATGCTAAAGAATAGATGAAAAATTCTGACAGAGTTTAAAGGTCTGAAACACCAGTGAAGTTTCTGTGGGTCCAGTGGTAGAGGCATATTAAAATAACTGCTCCAAAAGTTAAAAACAAGTTGTTATACCTGGCATCTTCCACCACAAAGAAAACTCTTTGCATTTCAGAGGCCACCTACACCATATTTGAGCATCCTTCTCTGACCCTGTAAGCAAGTGACACACAAGTCATTCAGTTTTGAGTGGTGTCCAGAGCAAGAAAAGGCTCTGCATCAGGTTCAGGCTGCAGGGCTAATTTCCCTGCCACATTGGCCTTATAACTTTATAGGATCAATTGTATTGGAAAGATCTCTGTCAGATATAAATGCTATAATAGGTCTCCTGGTTGATTAAAATAATGCCAACCTGGATATACCCTTCTTTCTGAAACTTAAACTATTTTTACTGAATATATATATTCAACTGAATTTGACTTTGTGTGTGTGTGTCTTCAATTGCAATCTTCTTTCTTTCTTCTCTGCTCTTTCTTTTTTTGAGATGGAGTCTCACTCTGTTGCCCGGGCTGGAGTGCAGTGGCGTGATCTCAGCTCACTGCAACCTCCACCTCTCAGCAGGTTCAAGTGATTCTCAGGTTCAAGTGAGTCTTCTGCCTCAGCCTCCCAGGTAGCTGAGATTACAGGCATGCACCACCACACCTAGCTAATTTTTGTATTTTTAGTAGAGACAGGGTTTCACCATGTTGACCAGGCTGGTCTTGAACTTCTGACTTCAGGTGATTCACTTGCCTCAGCCTCCCAAAGTGCTGGGATTACAGGGGTGAGCTACCATGCCCAGCCCACAGTCTTCTTTCAATCTCTTTTGGATCTTCCTCCTTCTCCCTCTCTCTGTCTTTCCCCCTTTCTCCTCCTCTTTCTCTTCCACTTTACTCTTTCTCTTTCTGAATAAGTATGTACTGAATATATATTATGTGTCAGAGATTGTGCTAAGCATGCTATTCTTTGAGTTCTTTAGTCGAGGACTTACAACCATCTACAATAAGACTTTTCTTTCTTTCGTTTTTTGTTTTTGTTTTTGTTTTTGTTTTGTTTTGTTTTGTTTTGTTTTAGATGGAGTCTCGCTTTGTCACCAGGCTGGAGTACAGTGGTGTGATCTTGAGTCACTGCAATCTCTGCCTCCCGGGTTCAAATGATTCTCCTGCCTCAGCCTCCCAAGTAGCTGGGATTACAGATGCGCACCACCACAACCAGCTAAGTTTTATATTTTGAGTAGAGATGGGGTTTTGCCATGTTAACCAGGATAGTCTCCATCTCTTGACCTCATGATCTGCCCACCTCAGCCTCCCAAAGTGTTGGGATTACAGGCATGAGCCACCATGCCCAGCCTACAATAAGACTTTTCTAGACAGACTCTTTTCTTTAAAAAAAAAGGTCACAAATCTCTCTATAAAGACCCATATTTTCTCTGTTTTCAGATTTTAGGAGAAGGCACAGTTGTTTTCATCACTTTGATTTAAAAAATGGTCCTCTTCTGAGAGAACTACCCTCTTCCATTGAACTCTCATCACTGGGAAAGATGTATTTATGGAACAGGAACAGAGGGAAAGTACAATCACATGCCCTCCAGTGACCAATGGGATGGCAGATGTCAACATCAGATTCCCCTTATCACAAGCACTCATTTTAAGGTAAGATGGATAGAATGCTTCAAAAAGTAAAGCAAAATGTCTAACAGGATAGACTAGGGCTGTGCTGCAGTAATAAACAACTTCAAAATCTCACCGATCTAACACAACACACATAATTTCTTGCTCTTGTCATATGTTTTTTCTTGACCTACTGTGGGCACCATTCTGCATGATCCTCACACAAGGACTCAGGCTGATGGAGCTTCATCTACAGCTTTTCAGGTCACTGTGGCAGAAGGGAAATCCATGGCAGATAGTGCCTTGGCTTTTAAAGGCTTCCATGGGAACGAAAACATGTCATTTCCACATGCATCCTATTGGTTAAAGCCATGTTGAGTTTAAGAGGGAGAACAAGAATTCTATTATATGCTTCAGAGGAGAAACAGAAATGTTGTTAAATAGCACTAATTACCACTGAGGCAGGAGAATAGGGTCTGAAGGCAAAGAACCTAAGGCCAAGTCACACTGACTTCCTAGAACTAAATCTAAAGAAAAAACCCCAACTTCCCATGCTCAAGTAACAAAAGGACCAAAGGCCACTTTGCAACCCCTCCTTCCCCCACCGTTTTCTGTGTGGCAGATGAAAAATTGAAAGTACTTCTGATTGGTCCCCTCCCACAACCAATCAGGCTGGTTGTGAGCCAAGTCTTCATTTGCATAGCACTATAACTTTGTAACTTCACTTCAACCTCTGATTGGTCTCTTTCTGCAACCAATCAGATGTTTGCACAGGACGTAAATTTGTAACTTTTTTTGAGGAAAGGGTCCAAAGATTCAAGGAGGTAAAAATATTAGAGTGAATGTATTATGTGTGATCAGAGAAACTGGCACTTGACAATGTTTCCTAGGGGGACCCAGAGGACACCTCTTTCATGAAAGCAATGAGGAGTGCAGTGCTAAGGAACACTTATTATTTGAGAAGCTTTATGATAACTGTCTTACATAGGCTGGGGTTGACAGGAGAAGATATTGCTGTGGAATTGAGATTCCTAGTATCAAAGGGATGACAGGACCTGGAATGGAAGAGGCCAAACGACAGCCCTGTTAGAGTGATGTGGACTTAGCTGTTATGACAGCTACTACAAGGCTAGGGTAGGATTCGGTATGCCTTGACCCTGAAGAATCTGCAGCAATGCTTGACAAGTCAGAGCATTCTGACGAGGGCGACAGAGAGTCAACCAAAGTGTTACTTACTTTTACTAAGTTGGTGCAAAAGTGATTGCATTAAAAATAATGGCCAAAAACAGCAATCACTTTTGCACCAACCTACTATAATAGAAGGAATACATCAAGAGCTGGTGAACAGAAACGTTTACCAGTTTTCACTTCAGAAAAGCAGAGTTCCTCACCCAGTTTCCAGATAAGTTATTTCACAGACCTGGAGCCCACTCATTGAACAAGAGATGGGTCCCCTTAGGAAGGATTTTGCAATACTACTGCAAGGATATATGATAAACATTCCCCGAAAGGATCTAAGACTATTTATCAGCATCACTCTGAACCTGCAAAAAGAAAATCCTCAGACTTTTCAAGAACTGTTGTATATGAGGAACATGGCTCTGCGTTGATTCTGAATCAAAGGACCTGAAATATCTTTATTATCCTCCAGTTAGAATGGGGGCATAGAGAAGCCAAGTGATAAATGCAGCTTTAGCTAAAGTATTTCTCATAATGGGTTTAGTGGATCTGTTAGATCTAACCCTTGGCTATTTCTCTGGTTTCTGAATATGCTGTTGGGGTATGGATAGTTACTAACTGGCAGAACCTTCATATTTTTCTCCAACCTACAGAGTAAGAGCCATCATGGTAAGACACTTGCAACTGTCTTTCTCCTGAGCCAAGTTAATATGTCTGAGTTATCATACATATGGGAGGACTTGCAGAGATTAGCAACACCATTCAACACTTTAAAAGTGCAGGAGTGGACTGGGTACCATGGCTCATGCCTGTAATCCCAGCACTTTGCGATGCCGGGCCGAGTGGATCACCTGAGGCCAGGAGTTCAAGACCAGCCTGTCCAACATGGTGAAACCCTGTCTCTACTAAAAGTACAAAAATTAGCTGGACGTGGCAGGGTGCGCCTATAATCCCAGATACTCAAGAGGCCAAGGCAGGAGAATTGCTTGAACCCAGGGGTGGAGGTTGCAGTGAGCCCAGCTCATGCCACCGTACTCCAGCCTGAGTGACAGAGCGAGAGTCTGTCTCACAAAATAAATAAATAAATAAATAAATAAATAAATAAATAAATAAATATAAAAAAGTGCAGGAGCATTGATATACATTATATTCTCAACCAATTACCCATGTGACCCCTACAGGAACTCTATGGACCATGGTAATGAGGGTGAATTTAACCAAGTGGTGGCTTAAATCAGGTCTGCCACATCAGATATGGTGTCTTCTAGAAGAGAACAAGACTGCTTTTGGCACTTGGTATGCGGCTATTGATCTGGTGAGTTTGTTCTTTCTTAATTTCCATCAGTAAGGACCAAAGGAGTTCATTTATACATAGAAAGAATGGCAGTACATATTCACCATTTTACCCCAGGTTTTCATTAACACTCTTGTTCTCTGTCACAATATAGTCTGCAGAGATCTTGGCTATCTTGACATTCTACAGACTATAACTGTGATCTATCATATTAATAATATCATGCTAATTGGACCTGATGCACAGGAAGTAGCAAATATTCTAGAGGCTTTAGAAAGACATATGCATGAAATCTAAAATGGCTGGTCTAGGAGGAAGATGATATCAGTGATGGCCTCCAGACTAGCTGCAGCCATAAGGACTATAGCAGTGAAGGGAGTGGAATTTATTAGAACACTTTTTATGCATTGCTGAGACCAGCTCGGTCACAGAGACCATAACCCAGCAGTGCTACAAGAATTAAAGACACTCACAGAAATATAGTGTGTGGAGTGGCAAATCAGGGGACTCACAGCCTTCAGAGCTGAGAGACCCGAACAGAGATTTACTCACATATTTACTGACAGCAAGCCAGTGATAAACATTGTTTCTATAGATTACAGAGTAACTAAAAGTATTCTTTATGGGAAACAAAGGGATGGGCTGAAACAAAGGGATGGGTCTGGCTAGTTATCTGCAGCAGGAACATATCCTTAAGGCACCGATCACTCATGCTATTGTTTGTGGTTCAGGAACACCTTTAAGTGGTTTTCTGCCCCGGGGGGGCCAGGTGTTCCTTGCCCTCACTCTGGTACACCCACAACCTTCAGCGTGGGCATCATGGCCATCATGAACATGTCACAGAGCTGCAGAGATTTTGTTTATGGCTAGTTTGGGTGCCAGTTTATGGCCAGATGTGGGGGCCTGTTCCCAACAATGCATGACTTTATATCCTCTCCAGCCTCTTAGGCATCACTGCAGTAACCAGTTTTGGACAGGCTTCAAATAGTTTTGCACAGAAATAATCTGATAGTATTTTACCTCAGCCTACCACATTCTATAACTGTTGCTTCCTGCCCTGGAGATTCTTTAATAATGAAGTGTGTGATACCGGTAGGAAGTCACTTGCCACCACGAGCCAAATGGAAATGCAAGGTAGTTACACTAATGGTGTAAAGCCTGCCCAATATGATTGGAAGCCAGTGGAGAAATGCTTTTCTCTCTCTTCACTCAGATGGGCAATTTTAAGATGCATCTCATAAGCTAGATCCTCAGAAGGTCTTGGCAGGATTGAGCAACAGTTGTCCATAAAGGCTGCCAAATCAATAATACATCATGAAATTGTTTTTTGTTTTCCCTTCCATATTTTACTCCTCCAGACTTTCACTCCTCCTTCTTAGAATACTTCTTAAATAAACTACCTGAATGCAAGACTGGCTTTTGGAAGACTCAGGCTAAGATGATTCTTCATTGTCATTGTCTGTGTCACTCCACTTGTTCGGGGGAATTCTATCTTCTATGGCCATGTGATCTGAATGGGAACTGCTATATTCTTAGACACCTTTATCTCCTTGGCCACAGTAGTTGGTCAAGGGATGAATATGGGACACAAGATGGGGCAAGTAGGGGGCTTCTCCAGATTTTCTCTATTTGGAGCTACTGGGAAAAATAGCCTTCCTTTCTAGTTACAGAATTGTAAGCGTGTAGGTTTTTAGCCACTTGTAGCATATTGTCCACAACTTGAAGAAATTAGTCTGAGAGAATAGAGCTGACATCAGAAAAAATTGGAGGGAAGGTACAAAGTGATAATCCAGAATGGCCTGCATCAATCATTCATTATCTAGCTACATATACCCTTTACGGTCATACAGCAATATAGCTGTGTGTAGGTGGCAATAAGTTTCTCTTCTTGTAGACGTTAGTTTAACTGAATTTCTTTCACTTGTAATTCAAAGGTGTTCATAGGTAAGAATTCCTTCATGGGAATTATGTTTTATTTGTAAATAAATTTCGTGCCTGTCCCTTGCTTCCATGAAATAATTTTACTTGTACTTGGTAACTATAAGTAAATTTTACTTGAAAAGTATAGCCATGTCTGAAAAACATAAATAAGAAACATACAGAGTTGAAAAGCAGTGTGGGCTTTGATATCAAACAGACCTACCCCTTCTAAATTATGTGACCCTTGAGCAACTGACTTAACCTACCTGAGCCTTCACTCCCTCATTTTTATCGTAAGTGCTCAGGGCAGGACAATAGAAAGCATCTTGGGTATTTCAAGCAGGAAGAGATTTAGTACAAAGAATCAGATTCTTTAAAAATTATTTGCCCAGGAGGAATAAAAGTCTGGGAGGCCATCATTCACCATCACATTATAATGCTGCTGCTGTTATTCAAATATCAGAAAACTTCAGAGACCCTTGTCAAACTCAGAGCGGAAGATTGCGTAACATTGACAATGTTTACTTAACATCTTTCACCCATGCAGAATAAAAGTTGCTATTTTCCTCACACAACTATGTTTTATGAATGCCTGATCCTATATTTGAATTTTTTTCTTCTGTTAAGTACCACAATGGGTTTGGTTTTACTAAGGTAAACCCAAAAGTGAGTTTGTGAAACAGTTCAAGAAATGGAATTGTTCTTCATAATAGAAGAGTTTGGAGTTCTTCAGACCATCAAGAAGGGAAGGGGTAAGGATGAGGAGGAAAATGGGAGAAATATGGAGAGAGGAGAGAGCAAGGTTGTTAGTAGCCTGGTGCCATGTGGGATGCAGCAGGGAGCTCCAAGAGCTTATAGAAATAGAAATGGTTACCTGTTAGTGTCTTTTAAAAAAATGCCACATGGTACATCTAGTTCTAGATCCTTGAGGAATCGCCATACTGTTTTCCATAATGGTTGAACTAGTTTACAATCCCACCAACAGTGTAAAAGTGTTCCTATTTCTCCACATCCTCTCTAGCACCTGTTGTTTCCTGACTTTTTAATGATTGCCATTCTAACTGGTGTGAGATGGTATCTCATTGTGGTTTTGATTTGCATTTCTCTGATGACCAGTGATGATGAGCATTTTTTCATGTGTCTATTGGCTGTATGAATGTCTTCTTTTGAGAAATGTCTGTTCATATCCTTTGCCCACTTTTTGATGGGGTTGTGTGTTTTTTTCTTGTAAATTTGTTTGAGTTCTTTGTAGGTTCTGGATATTAGCCCTTTGTCTGATGAATAGATTGCAAAAATTTTCTCCCATTCTGTAGGTTGCCTGTTCACTCTTATGGTAGTTTCTTTTGCTGTGCAGAAGCTCTTTAGTTTAATGAGATCCCATTTGTCAATTTTGGCTTTTGTTGCCGTTGCTTTTGGTGTTTTAGACATGAAGTCTTTGCCCATGCCTATGTCCTGAATGGTACTACCTAGGTTTTCTTCTAGGGTTTTTATGGTATTAGGTCTAAACCCATTACTAGGTATATACCCAAAGGATTATAAATCATGCTGCTATAAAGACACATGCACACGTATGTTTATTGCGGCACTATTCACAATAGCAAAGACTTGGAATCAACCCAAATGTCCATCAGTGACAGACTGGATTGAGAAAATGTGGCACATATACACCATGGAATACTATGCAGCCATAAAAAAGGATGAGTTTGTGTCCTTTGTAGGGACATGGATGCAGCTGGAAACCATCATTCTTAGCAAACTATCACAAGAACAGAAAACCAAACACCGCATGTTCTCACTCATAGGTGGGAACTGAACAATGAGATCACTTGGACTCGGGAAGGGGAACATCACACACCGGGGCCTATCATGGGGAGGGGGGAGGGGGGAGGGATTGCATTGGGAGTTATACCTGATGTAAATGACGAGTTGATGGGTGCTGACGAGTTGATGGGTGCAGCACACCAACATGGCACAAGTATACATATGTAACAAACCTGCATGTTATGCACATGTACCCTAGAACTTAAAGTATAATAATAATAATAAATAAATTTTTTTAAAAAAAGAATAAAGTGTTGGGAAAATAAAAAACAAACAAACAAACAACAACAACAAAAAAATTGCCACAGTTAAGGCACCATCACTGCTTCTAGTTTCCACCAAACCAACAGCAAGTAATGATGGTATGGACTATTTCAAACTACTCAAGTCCTGTTTTTAAATACAGGCTCAGAAAAGTGAAGTGGCCCACTCGAGGTGTCAGAGTGGCAAATGGCAGAGTCAGAACACACACCCAGGCACTTGGCAATAACGCTAGGGAAGGTGTCCGACTTTCCATAAATTGTGAAATAAAGGTTCAAGCATATTTAGCAGGAAAAGCTTCACATAGAAAAGATGTTCCAAAATACAGAACCAAAGCTAAATAATTTCTGTGAGCACATCTACTGAAAAGAAAATGTTAACAAATCAAGGAGCAGTTAAACTTCTTATAGCAGCTCAAAATAATCATCATAGTCTCTCATAGATACAATTCTAAAAATTAAATAGAATAAAAGAAATGCTACTCATTGAAAATCTTAATAGAACCAGTAAATTTTTATTTTATTTTATCATTATTTTCTTTTGAGATGGAGTCTTACTCTGTCACCCAGGCTGGAGTGCAGTAGCTCAATCTAAGCTCACTGCAACCTCCGCCTCTTCAGTTCAAGCAATCTTCCTGCCTCAGCCTTCTGACCAGGGAGCTTTTTAGTCATCAAATACTCGATTGACTGCTTAGAAAGTTCAAATTGTTATATTTATAATTCTCATATTGACTGCAAAGGATTCAGAAAGTATAAAAAGTTATTACACTAATCCTATAGCATTTTGACTGCCTTTTGCCAAATTTATTGTATATATTGACTTGTGATATTGTTATGTATGTACCTGTATTTTTTTTTTTTTTTTTTTTTTTTGAGACGAAGTCTCGCTCTGTCGCCCAGGCCGGAGTGTGGTGGCGCGATCTCAGCTCACTGCAAGGTCCGCCTCCCGGGTTTACACCCTTCTCCTGCCTCAGCTTCCCGAGTAGCTGGGACTACAGGTGCCCGCCACCTCGCCCGGCTAGTTTTTTGTATTTTTTTAGTAGAGATGGGGTTTCACCGTGTTAGTCAGGATGGTCTCGATCTCCTGACCTCGTGATCCACCCATCTCGGCCTCCCAAAGTGCTGGGATTACAGGCTTGAGCCACCACGCCCGGCCTATGTACTTGTATTTTCCCTTCCACTGGATTAAAGTTCAGCTTTGCATTTCTGCAAACTGCCTTGTAAATAATAAGAAGTAAATATATGCCAAATTAAATTGATAGTCTAGCGGTACTAATAATGTGTAATGGAAGAGATTAAAACCCAAGTTATCTTAGTAATTTGACACTTGCTTTGAAAAGTGTAGGAATGTGTATTATTTCTATTATGAAATTAAAATATAATTTAGGAAGCCCTGAATTGATATCACACCTTTCTTCCAAGGAGTCTGTTGCTCATCATGGCCTTGGAGGGCCATGATAGTTTAAGAAATAGATGGTCATTGCCTAGCCCACCACCCTTCTACCCACCCATGGCCCAGAGAGAGGAGTTCTCAGTTCTTCATCTTGCTTTGAAGGGAAATGTGGCTTTTGCAGCTCTGTGGAATTTCTTTTTTTCTTTAAAACTTACATATAAAACATATTTAGAGAGAGAGAAAAGAAAGAAAGAAAGAAAAGAAAGAAAGAAAGAAAGAAAGAAAGAAAGAAAGAAAGAAAGAAAGAAAGAAAGAAAGAAAGAAGGAAGGAAGGAAGGAAGGAAGGAAGGAAGGAAGGAAGGAAGGAAGGAAGGAAAGAAAGAAAGAAAGAAAGAAAGAAAGAAAGAAAGAAAGAAAGAAAGAAAGAAAGAAAAGAGAGAGAGAAAGAAAGAAAGAAAGAGAGAAATAGATTCTAAAAGTAATCTGTTCACTTCCAAAAATTTGGAAACTATAGTATGTATCAGGTATGAAGAAGGAAGTGAATATAACCTCTATAAACTAACTTTCTAGTCTTTTTTTCTTGAGCATTTTTTTCATGGTTAAGATTACACACTGAACATTCTACTTGGTAACCTGCTATATATAGACATATATCTATATGCATTTCCCCACCATGTATAAGAATTGAAGGCAGTCCTTAGTGACACAGATAAACATCTAAAGTTGGGTTAGGGTGACAGTTCCCAAACTATGGGTAATGATTAAGCTCAGATTCATAAGTTAGACATAGAAGCTTTTAAACGTAAAGTTCTTTGGAAGATTAGCTACACATATTTTCCGTGGACAGGAAAATGGAACTCATCTGTGTTTGAGGCCATGGCTGACACATGCAGAGTACTTCTGTACCACCAGGTGCATGACAGCCAGAGAAATGGCAACAGGTGGCAGGGAGTGGGTGTCAGTGGCTCCTGGTCAGGTGGTAAGTGCTTTGTGCAACAGCATGGGTACAGTCCTCTGGCCTCTTTCTTCTTAACTGCTCCACAGCAATTATGTTCTCTTGACACGTTTGCTCTTCCTCTTTTTTTTCTCACCTTGCTCTCTCTCTCTCTTTGCTTTGTATTCTGGAGTTGCCTCACATGCTGTGAAATCAAAGGTCTCCTTCCAGGCCACAAGTGTGTTTTATTTGCTGAGGACACTTTCTAGACTTCCTGGAATGCCAGTTCCAAGAGAATCTCATTTGTTCCCCAACACTCACCTCTCGGGATGGCCACTTGCCCCTTCCGTCGGCTAAGTGAATGCGCCATACTTCACTCTGGAACAAGTCTGCCTGAGATATTTCAGAGAGAGCAAGATTTAATCTGCCCAGATCTGGTTCCTGCTACAGGAAAAACTCAGTTCTCAGGGATTCATCTGTGCAGCTGCCACTCTACTTCCTGTTCCTGGCTGCTATCAAAGTGATTCACAACAGACATTGTTTTTTTAAAAAAACTGGTTTAGCCTTTGAGCAATGTATCTGCTCCTCATGTGTGTGCTTTAGGGCTGGGTAGGCCAGTAATTCTTCTTCTCTCCATCTCTTAGGGACTTTGGAGAAAGGCCCGGCCTTTTTGCTCTAACTATACTTAGCATTGCCCCCGCTGCAGGCTCTGAGCCGCCATTCACACCTAAGAGTAGTTGTCCGCATTGAGTGGAAACTCCCTCTGAGTTAAGAAAGCTTCTTCTCTCCCTCTGCGACGGCTTTTAGAATGTTCCTGGTACGTCTGACACGGCTGGGTCTAGGAAGCACATTAAGTCCCACATCCACCCGAGTAGTTAGGGTCTCAAGACATTATCCTTTGTTGCAGAAACATCCACAGTAGTGCAGAGATTAGCATCCACTACAAGCGAAAGGCTGGTTTCAGAAACTGTCTCTCTGAGTGATGAAGTTAAGGTGGTAGTGTTGCTTAGGATAAAAAATGGTTATATTAACTACCCTTTATTGAGCCTCTAGGATGAGTCTAATTATTTCATTTTAATCATTACAGTAACTATGTGAAAATAGGTATTATTGATCCTAGTCAGAACTGAATAGAAGCTAAGATAGACTGAGTGACTTCTCCAAAGGTACACAGCTAGTAAACGGCAAAACTGGAATTTAAACTCAGGTCTGCTTGACTTCAGATCCTAGCTCAGAGGCACCATGC
The DNA here is from genome assembly GCF_037993035.2 of Macaca fascicularis. Taxonomy (NCBI): domain Eukaryota; kingdom Metazoa; phylum Chordata; class Mammalia; order Primates; family Cercopithecidae; genus Macaca; species Macaca fascicularis. The sequence goes on from NC_088375.1 coordinate 140,052,321, forward strand.
TAACAGCCTCCCACAGAGAAAACACCGAGATAAACTCCACTGGAGTAACAGCATGGGTCACATCATTATGAAACAGGCCATTTGGAATTTGCTCTAAGCAGTCAATGATTTACAGAGTCCAACTACATGCAAAGTACACTGTCAGGTCAGTGAAGGACAAGGCAAATTATGATGAGATCCTTGCCCCGACATTAAAGAGATGACATCAGACTGAATGCCGAGTGAAAATGCAAGTGTTAAAGAGCAACATCAGTAAGCAAGAGATACCACAGGTAACTCATACAGACAACTTACTATGTATCAGACTCTGTTTGAAGCACTTTTTTTAAACTCTATTTTTCGATGTAGTAAAAAATACTAGATAACTTATCATCATTTAAGTGTACATTTCAGCAGAATTAAAGGCATTCACATCGTTTTGTAATCATGACCACTATTCATCTCCTGAACTTTTTTGATCATCCCACACTGAAACTCTGTACCCATTAAACCATGACTCCCAATGTCCCCTTTCCCTGAACCTCTCCTGACCACTATTCTGCTTTCTGTTGCTATGTATTTGACTATTCCAGACTCATCACGTAAGTAGAATCACACAATATTTGTCCTTTTGTGTCTGGCTTATTTCACATAGCATAGTGTCTTCAAGTTTCATACACGTTGTAGCACGAATCCAAATTTCATTCTTTTTTAGAAAGGAATTTCCTTTTAAAGAAGGAATTCATCAATGGATAAGGAGATAAATAAAATGTCAAAAATTATATAAACATATGTAAACAAAATGTCATATATGCATTCAACTTTTTAATCATTTATCCATTGATGGACCTTTGAGTTGTTCTAAACATCTTTATAAGAATTAACTTAGACCAGGCACAGTGCCTCACACCTCTGATGCCAGCACTTTGGGAGGCCAAGGGGGCCAGATCACGAGGTCAAGAGATCAAGACCATCCTGGCCAACACGGTGAAACTCCGTCTCTCCTAAAAATACAAAAATTAGCTGGGCGTGGGTGGCACGTGCCTGTAGTCCCAGCTACTCAGGAGGCTGAGGCAGGAGAATCGCTTGAACCCAGGAGGCGGAAGTCAAAGTGAGCCGAGATCGCACCACTGCACTCCAGCCTGGGCAACAGAGCGAGACTCTGTCTCAAAAAAAAAGAAAAAAAAAAGGAATTAACTTAACCTGTGAGATGACTGTCATCATTTTCAGATGAAGGAACTGAGGCTGAGCTATACCAAAGAACTGGTCTAATAAGTGGTGAGTTTGAATCCAGAGGCCTCCATAAAGAGCCTGAAGTCTTAACCATTATGCTCTGCTCTCCATATATATACATATATATATATAGGGGGAGAGAGAGAGAGATGGAGTCTCACTCTGTCGCTAAGGCTGGAGTGCAATGGCGCAATCTCAGCTCACTGGAATCTCCGACTCCCGGGTTCCAGCAATTCTCCTGCCTCAGCCTCCCAAGTAGTTGGGATTACAGGCACCTACCACCACGCCCGGTTAATTTTTGTATTTTTACTAGAGACAGGGTTTCTTCATGTTGGCCAGGCTGGTCTTGAACTCCTGACCTCATGATCCGCCTGCCTCGGCCTCCAAAAATGCTGGGATTACAGGCGTGAGCCACCGTGCCTGGCCCATCCCTATATTTTTTAAGTGACAGGTATAGATTACTAAACCTGTATGTTGTAAGGATGAGGAAATCCCAGCAGGTCGAATTGAGATAGGAGCTCTTCATGGAGGCTGTGGCCCTGCATCTTAAGAGACATCAAAGATTTAAACAGACAATGGGCTGCAAGAGCCATGGCGTGAAGGGTGGGGCAGGACTTGTCTGAGAGGAAGGTTATGTAAGGGCCTGCAGGACCAGCCATTTCCCAAAGAAAGACCACATGCCAAGCAAAACACCTACTTAAAAAGTAAAGCAAGCAGCTGCCCAACCACCTCCCTACAGACTGCTTGGCAGGAAACAACCTTGTCAAGACTCTGCTTCCTCAAAATTAGCCACCAGGTACAGTGGATTAAAAGGGTTTTGAAAACTCAATACATATTTTCCCTGAGACCTGTCTATATATTGAACTTTATAATCAAATGACATTTTAAGTGCACTAGAAGGACTGGGAAACATGTCATTTATTTTTAAGTAGCACAGCCTACAGACAGTCCCTGTTTCCTTACTTTATATTTCACTGAATTATGCATCAACATCATATAATCACAATCCATCTTTTCACTCTTTTATCTCCTCAGTAATTCTTTCTGCTGAGGTCGGAGTGGGTGAAGACAACAAGAGCAGTTAAGAATTTGCCTAGAACCACTAGTATTCAAATGGTAGCACTTTGAGGCTTTAGGACTGTCAACTGCTTAAAAGCAAAACCTCTGCCTCCTTTATCTCTGTCTCCCTCTGAGCCTAGCAGAAAGTAGCTGCCCAGTGCTTTGAAAAATATGGTCTCCTGAACGGCATGTGCAAACCAAAAAATATCTGAGACAGGTCTCAATCAATTTTTTTTTTTTTTTTTTTTTTTTTTTTTTGAGATGAAGTCTGACTCTGTTGCCCAAGCTGGAATGCAATGGCACGATCTCGGCTCACTGAAACCTCTGCCTCCCATGTTCAAGCAATTCTCCCTGCCTCAGCCTCCTGAGTAGCTGGGATTATAGGTGCATACCACCATGCCTGGCTAATTTTTGTATTTTTAGTAGAGACAGGGTTTCGCCATGTTGGCCAGGCTGGTCTCAAACTCCTGACCTCAGGTGATCTGCCCGCCTTGGCCTCGCAAACTGCTTGGATTACAGGCGTGAGCCACTGCACCCAGCCAGGTCTCAATCAGTTTAGAAGTTTATTTTGCCAAGGTTAAGGACACACACCTTAACCTTGGCAAGGTCTGTGTCTTTCTCCAAAGATGATTTTGAGGGCTTCAATATTTAAAGGAGAAAGAGCAGATATTGCAGAAAGAGGAATACATTTTTAAAAGGTGTGGGTAGATAAGAGACAAACGGTTACATTCTTGTGAGTCTTTGATCAGGTTTTCACATGTGAGGGAGTAGAGGAATAGTCACTTATGCATTCATTGAGCTCAGTGAATCTGCATTTTTACATAAGATAAAATAAGCATAGGGCAAGAGGGAGCAATCAGACATGCATTTGTCCCAGGTGAGCAGAGGGATGATCTTGAGTTCTGTCCTTTGACCTTACCTGTGAAGATAAACTATCAATCTACATCATCAGGGTGAAATTTGACAGAACTGTTTTAGAGTAAAGATCTTGGGGTCCACAAGGAATTTCCTGGTAGGGGCAAACTGTGAGGGAGGTATGTAGCTTTTATCGTTGAATGAGAAGCAGATTTGTGTGAAGCAGTTCCCATCTTGACTTTTCCCTTTGGCTTAGTGATTTTGGGGTCCCCAGATTTATTTTCCATTCACACATGAAATCAAAAGACAAGGACTTCTTGGAATGAAGAAGCAGCAAGTCCCTAGTTTGGACTTGGCCACCTGATCGTGTGGTAACAAGCAAAGGCCCTTAATTCCACTATCCAGAACTTTCTTCTTCAATACAAATATTGTCTAGTTTAAACTCATTTCCTAAAGAATACTATATAAATAAGAAAGCGAAAAAGTCATGAGGAGGCCAGGCACGGTGGCTCACACGTGTAATCCTAGCACTTTGGGGTGGTGAGGCAGGTGGATCACTTGAGGCCAGGAGCTAGAGACCAGCCTGGCCAACATGGTGAAACCTCATATCTACTAAAATTACAAAATTAGCTGGGCTTGGTGGCACATGCCTATCATCCCAGCTACCTGGGAGGCTGAGGCACAAGAATCATTTGAACCTGGAAGACAGAGGTTTCTATAAGTCAATATTGTGCCACTGCACTCCAGGCTGGGTGACAGAGCAAGACTGTCTCAAAAAACAACAAAAAAAGTCATGAGGATAGCACATGGTATTAATACATACATGTTTGTATTAAAACCATTTATTGTGTTATCATAAAAAGGAAGTAAAGCTAACCCTTCAAAAAATGGTCACATCTTTAGGATTACACCTTTTTCAATGTGGGTGAAAATATTCTTACGAGGAAGTAGGGAAGTTAATATGGAAAAGGCTATCTATAACATATAATAATGACAATACATGACAGATTTTTAAATTAGTTTTTGTTTTTTAAATTATGAGTTAAGTAAATCAATTCACATTTAATAACTCAATTTTTAATAGCCCTATAAAGAACATTGGAGTTGACTTCATTTCAAGGTAGTCATGATGGTAAGTGACACTGGAGAACTTGGAGACTTCTACCAGAAGAGATGCATTTCAGGGACTTCGGCCAGACTGAGAGGTGTCCGGTGAGTGACGATTTGCCCAGAGATGCAAGCGCTTGCCCTTTATACTTGCAGTGCCTTTCCTTCCCAGTACCTGACACAGTGTCGGCTGGTCAACCCACAGAACAAAGTTCATGCCTTTATTTTAGCTAAACCTCTCTTTACATTCGGTACACTAAAACAGACACATGCACAAACATAAAAGCTACAAAATAAAGGAAGCAAAAACTGATAGAATCGAAAGGAGAAATAGAAAAATCTATTGGAGTGGAGACATGAACACCATTCTCTCAACAAATTGACAGAACAAATAGAAAGTCATCAAGGATATAGAATTCAACACCATCCACCAGCCAGAACTAATAGACATTTTAACACTCCATTTAACAGAAGAATACATATTTTTTTTCCAAGTATCCATGGCACATTTACTGAGATAGTCTATATCCTGACCCATAAAACAAACCTAAACAAATTAAAAACAATTGAAAACACATAAAGTATGTTCTCCAAAAACAATGGAGTAAAGCTAGAAATGAAAAACATAAAATTAAGAAGAAAATCTCCAACACTTAGAAACTAAACAACATACGTCTGTGTAATTCATGAGTCAAAGAAGAAATCACACGCACAAACATAAAAACTACAAAATATAGAAAACAAAAACTGACAGAACTGAATGGAGAAACAGACAAACGTATTACAGTGGAAACATTAACACCATAAATAAATAAACACGTTCATTGAACTGAATAAAAATGAGAGTACAACATATCAAAATTTGTAGTACAGAGGTAAGTAAGTACTCAGAAGAAAAAGTTTGTTTTTCCTAATACATGTATCAAATGCATATATTAGAAAAAGGGAAAAGTCTCAAATCAATAATCTAAACTTCTACCTCGAGAACCTAGAAAGAAAATAGAAAAATAAATCCGAAGCAAACAGAAGAAAAGAAATAATATAGGGCAGAAATCAATAAAATTGAAAACAGAAAAGCAATAGAGAAAAATCAATGAAACAAAAATACTGTTTCTTTAAGAAGATCAATAAAATAGGCAATTCTCTAGCAAGACTGATGAGAAAAGGCACAAATTACAACCCATATTAAGAATGAAACAGGAGATCCATTACATATTCTACAGACATCAAAGGTAGTGAGAGGTGAAGCCAGCTGGACTTCCCGGGTGGAGTGGGGACTTGGAGAATTTTTCTGTCTAGTTGGTGGATTGTAAACACACCAATCAGCACTGTGTGTCTAGCTAAAGGATTGTAAATGCACCAATCAGCACTCTATAAAATGGGTCAGTCAGCACTCTGTAAAATGGACCAATCAGTGCTCTGTAAAATGGACCAATCCACAGGACGTGGGTGGAGACAAAGGAATAAAAACTGGCCACCCCAGCCAGCAGCGGCAACCCGCTTGGGTCCCCTTCCATGCTGTGGAAGCTTTGTTCTTTCACTCTTCACAATAAATCTTGCTGCTGCTCGCTCTTTGGGTCCATGCCACCTTTAAGAGCTGTAACACTCACTGCAAAGGTCCACAGTTTCATTCCTGAAGTCAGCGAGATCAAGAACACAGAAGGAACCAACTCCGGACACATCTTGGTGACCCAAATGGTACTATTGCCAAGTGGTGAGTAGCATCGGACCTCTTTCGCTTGCTATTCTGTCCTGTTTTTCCCTAGAATTTGGGGGCTAAACACCGGCACTTGTCAGCCAGTTAAAAGTGACTAGTGCGGCCACTGGACTAAAGATACGGGTGACAGGCTTTCTGGGAAAGGGCTTTCTTGACTCTAGGGAGTGTTGGTTTGCCTGGAACCAGCTTCTGCTTTTCCTGTACTTCTAGGCTGAACTGAGGGTCGACAGAGGAAAGCCATTCAACTCCGGGGTCCCGACAAAAAGTTGGTTGACCCTGTAGCCATGAGCGGAACTCTCAAAGTCAGGTCACCCCAGTGAGACTTGCCCATCTATCCTATCTATCCTGACCCTTGCCTCCTGGGTCCTAATGCCTGTCAGACAAACTTCCTCTCGCCTCTCTTCTCCAAGGCTAGTCCCACTTCTGAAAACCACTCCCTGTCTCTGGTGCTTTTCTAGTTTCTCCTATAAGAATGATTTCTAGTATAAATTTCAGGAACCTGCTCCCTTTGTAGGCACCCAGGCTCACCAGTCAGAAAGACATAATATTTGCCCAAAACCCTGTCTGGGGGGTTTCTATCTGGAATTTTAGGATCCCTCCTCAGACTAGCAGGCCTAACAAAAGCTATTCCTGAAGGTAGGATATGGGGAGGCTCAGAAATTATATCCTTCCTATTCATGTGAGGAGAAGTGAGGACAAAAGGCGTCACTCTTCCAACCCTGGAGATTCCTTCCCTCCCTCAGGGTGTGGCCCTCCACTTCATTTTTGGGGCATAACATCTTTATAGGACAGGAGTAAGGTCTCAGTACTAACAGGAGAACACTTAGGACTCTAACAGGTTTTCGAGAATGTGTTGGTAAGGGTCACTAAATCCGACCTTCCTCAGTCCTCTTTGGGGTCTAAGAGGAAAAGTAATGTTTCTGCTGCTGCGTCGGTGAGTGCAACTATTCCGATCGGCAGGGTCCAGGGACTGTTGTGGGTTCTTGGGCAAGAGGGGGATCTGCTGCTGCGTCGCTGAGCACAACTATCCCCTCAGCAGGGTCTAAGGACCGTTCGGGTTCTTGGGCAGGAGGAGTTTCTGCTGCTGCGTGGGTGACCTCAACTATTCCGATCAGCAGGGTCCAGGGACCATTGCAGTTTCTTGGGTGGGGTGAGGGAAAACAAACAAACCAAAACTGTGCGTGGTTTTTTCTTTCAGATGGGAAACACTCAAGCATCAACAGGCTCACCCTTGAAATGCATCCTAAGCCATTGGGACAAATTTGATCCCCAAACCCTGAAAAAGAAGCAACTTTTTTTTTTCTGCACTACAGCCTGCCCCGATATTCTCTCTATTCTAGGGGAAAATGGCCACCTGAGGGAAGTATAAATTACAATACTGTCCTGAAGCTTGACCTTTTCTGTAAGAGGGAAGGCAAATGGAGTGAAACACCTTATGTCCAAGCTTTCTTTTCAATGAAGGAGAATCCATAACTATGCAAAGCTTTCGATTTACATCCCATAGGAGGACCTCTCAGCTTACCCCCATATCCTAGCCACCCTATAGCTCCCCTTGCTACTATTGATAAGCCTCCTCTAATCTCCCCCACCCAGAAAGAAACAAGCAAAGAAATCTCTAAAGGACCACAAAAACCCCCAGGCTATCAGTTATGTCCCCTTCAAGCTGTAGGGGGAGGGGAATTTGGCCCAAGCTGGTTACATGTCCCCTTCTCCCTCTCTGTTTTAAAGGCAGATCAAGGCAGACCTGGGGAGGTTTTCGGATGATCCTGATAGGTATACAGATGTCCTACAGAGTCTAGGGCAAACCTTCGATCTCACTTGGAGAGATGTCATGCTATTGTTAGATCAAACCCTGGCCTTTAATGAAAAGAATGTGGATTTAGCTGTAGCCAGAGAGTTTGGAGATACCTGGTGTCTTAGTCAAGTAAATGATAGAATGACAGCCGAAGAAAGGGGCGAATTCCCTACCGGTCAGCAAGCTGTCCCCAGTATGGATCCCCACTGGGACCTCGACTCTGATCATGGGGACTAGAGTCACAAACATCTATTGACCATGTTCTAGAAGGACTAAGGAGAATTAGGAAAAAACCCATGAATTATTCAATGATGTCCACCATAAGTCAGGGAAAGGAAGAAAATTCTTCTGCCTTCCTTGAGCGGCTACAGGAGGCCTTAAGAAAATATACTCCCCTGTTACCTGACTCACTCGAGGGTCAATTGATCCTAAAAGATAAGTTTATTACCCAATCAGCCACAGATATCAGGAGAAACCTCCAAAAGTGAGCCCTGGGCCCTGAACAAAATCTGGAGGCATTATTAAACCTGGCAACCTCGGTGTTCTATAACAGGGACCAAGAGGAACAGGCCGAAAAGGAAAAACGAGATCAGAGAAAGGCCACAGCCTTAGTCATGGCCCTCAGACAAACAAACCTTGGTGGTTCAAAGAGGACAGAAAATGGAGCAGGCCAATCACCTGGTAGGGCTTGTTATCACTGTGGTTTGCAAGGACACTTTAAAAAAGATTGTCCAACAAGAAACAAGCTGCCCACTTGCCCATGTCCACTATGCCGAGGTAATCACTGTAAGGCACACTGCCCCAGAGGGCAAAGGTTCTCTGGGCCAGAAGCCCCCAACCAGATAATCCAGCAATAGGACTGAGGGTGCCCAGGGCAAGCGCCAGCTCATGTCATCACCCTCACTGAGCTCTGGGTACATTTAACCATTGAGGGTCAGGAAATTGACTTCCTCCTGAACACTGGCACGGCTTTCTCAATGTTAATCTCCTGTCCCGGACAGCTGTCCTCAAGATCTGTTACCATCAGAGGAATTCTGGGACAGCCTCCTCAGTTGTAATTGGGAGACTTTGCTCTTTTCACATGCCTTTCTTGTTATGCCTGAAAGTCCCACACCCTTATTAGGAAGGGATATATTAACCAAAGCTGGAGCTGTTATCTACATGAATATGGGGGAACAAGTTACCCATTTGTTGTCCCTTGCTTAAGGAGGGAATCAACCCTGAAGTCTGGGCATTGGAAGGACAATTCAGAAGGGCAAAAAATGTCCACCCGGTCCAAATCAGGCTAAAAGACCCCACCACTTTTCATTACCAAAGGCAATATCCCTTAAAGCCTGAAGCTCATAAAGGATTGCAGGATATTGTTAGACATTTAAAAGCTCAAGGCTTAGTAAGAAAATGCAGTAGTCCCTGCAACACCCCAATTCTAGGAGTACAAAAACTGAACGGTCAGTGGAGACTAGTGCAAGATCTTAGACTCATCAATGAGGCAGTACTTCCTCTGTACTCAGCTCTACCCAACCCCTATACCCTGCTCTCTTAAGTACCAGAGGAAGCAGAATGGTTCACTGTTCTGGACCTTAAGGATGCCTTCTTCTGTATTCCCCTGCACTCTGACTCCCAGTTTCTCTTTGCCTTTGAGGATCCCACAGACCACACATCCCAACTTACATGGATGGTCTTGCCCCAAGGGTTTAGGGATATCCCTCATCTGTTTGGTCAGGCACTGGCCCAAGATGTAGACTACTTCTCAAGTCCAGGCACTCTAGTCCTTCAGTATGTGTATGATTTACTTTTGGCTACCAGTTTGGGCGCCTCATGCCAGCAGGCTACTCTAGATGTCTTGAACTTTCTAGCTAATCAAGGGTACAAGGCATCTAAATTGAAGGCCCAACTCTGCCTACAACAAGTCAAATATCTAGGCCTAATCTTAGCCAGAGGAACCAGGGCCCTCGGCAAGGAAGGAATACAGCCTATACTGGTTTATCCTCGCCCTAAGACATTAAAACAGTTGCAGGGATCCCTTGGAATCATCGGCTTTTGCCGAGTATGAATCCCTGGATACAGCGAGATAGCCAGGCCCCGCTATACTCTAATCAAGGAGACCCAGAGGGCAAGTACTCATCTAGTAGAATGGGAACCAGAGGCAGAAACAGCCTTCAAAACCTTAAAGCAGGCCCTAGTACAAGCTCTAGCCTTAAGCCTTCCCACAGGACAAAACTTCTCTTTATACATCACAGAGAGAGCAGGAATAGCTCTTGGAGTCCTTACTCAGACTTGTGGGATACCCCCACAACCAGTGGCATACTTAAGTAAGGAAATTGATATAATAGCAAAAGGCTGGCCTCACTATTTATGAGTAGTTGTGGTGGTGGCTGTATTAGTATCAGAGGCTATCAAAATAATACAAGGAAAAGATTTCACTGTCTGGACTACTCATGATGTAAATGGCATACTAAGTGCCAAAGGAAGTTTATGGCTATCAGACAACTGCCTGCTCAGATACCAGGCACTACTTCTTGATGGACCAGTGCTTCAAATATGCACGTGTGTGGCCCTCAACCCTGCCACTTTTCTCCCAGAGGATGGAGAACTAGTCGAGCATGACTGCCAACAAATTTTAGTCCAGACTTATGCCACCTGAGAGGCTCTCTTAGAAGTCCCCTTAGCTAATCCTGACCTTAACCTATATACTGATGGAAGTTCATTTGTGGAGAATGAGATATGAAAGGCAGGTTATGCCATAGTTAGTGATGTAACAGTACTTGAAAGTAAGCCTCTTCCCCCAGGGACCAGCGCCCAGTTAGCAGAACTAGTGGCACTTACCCAAGCCTTAGAACTGGGAAAGGGAAAAAGAATAAATGTGTATACAGAGAGCAGATATGCTTATCTACTCCTACATGCCCATGTTGCAATATGGAAAGAAAGGCAATTCCTAACCTCTGGGGGAACCCCCATTAAATATCACAAGGACACCATGGAGTTACTGTGTGCAGTGCAAAAACCCAAGGAGGTGGTAGTCTTACACTGCTGAAGCCATCAAAAGGGGAAGGAGAGGGGAGAACAACAGCATAAGTGGCTGGCAGAGGCAGAGAAAGACAAATGGAAAGAAAGAGAGAGAAAGAGGAAGAGACAATGATGGAGCCAGAGGGAAAGTCAGAGAGAGAGAAAGAGAGAGACAGAGAAGGAAAGACAGAAAAAGAGAGAGATAGAAGTAGTAAAGAAAAAATAGTGTACCCTATTCCTTTAAAAGCCAGGGTAAATTTCTGTCTACCCAGCCAAAGCATAGTCTTCTTATGTGGAACTTCAACCTATATCTGCCTCCCCACCAACTGGACAGGCACCTGCACCTTAGTCTTCCTAAGTCCCAACATTAATATTGCCCCAGGAAATCAGACCCTATGTGCCCCTCAAAGCTCTAGTGCATCAGTGCAGGGCCATACAACTAATACCCCTACTTATAGGTTAGGAATGGCCACTGCTACAGGAACCAGAATAGCAGGTTTGTCCACTTCAGTATCCTACTACCACACACTCTCAAAGGATTTCTCAGACAGTTTGCAAGAAATAACGAAATCTATCCTCACCCTACAATCCCAAATAGACTCTTTGGCAGCAGAGACTCTCCAAAACTGCCAAGGCCTAGGCCTCCTCATTGCTGAAAAATGAGGACTCTGTACCTTCTTAGGGGAAGAATGTTGTTTTTACACTAACCAGGCAGAGATAGTACGAGATGCCCCCCGGCATTTACAGGAAAAGGCTTCTGAAATCAGACAACGCCTTTGAAACTCCTATACCAGCCTCTGAAGTTGGGTGACGTGGCTTCTCCCCTTTCTAGGTCCCGTGACAGACATCTTGCTATTACTCGCCTTTGGGCCCTGTATTTTTAACCTCCTTGTCAAACTTGTTTCCTCTAGGATCAAGACCATCAAACTACAGATGGTCTTACAAATGGAACCCCAAATGAGCTCAACTAACAACTTATACTGAGGACCCCTGTACTGACCTGCTGTCCCTTTGACTGGCCTAAAAAGTTCCCCTCTGGAGGACACTACAACTGCAGAGCCCTTTCTTTGCCCCTATCCAGCAGGAAGTAGCTAGAGCAGTCATCGCTGAATTCCCAACAGCAGTTGGGGTGTCCTGTTTAGAGGGGGGATTGAGAGGTGAAGCCAGCTGAACTTCCTGGGTTGAGTGAGGACTTGGACAACTTTTCTGTCTAGCTAGAGGACTGTAAATGCACCAATCAGCACTCTGAGTCTAGCTAAAGGATTGTAAATGTACCAATCAGCACTCTGTAAAAACACATCAATCAGTGCTCTGTGTCTAGCTAAAAGATTGTAAATGCACCAGTCGGCACTCTGTAAAATGGACCAATCAGCACTCTGTAAAATGGACCAATCAGCAGGACATGGGTAGGGACAAATAAGGGAATAAAAGGTGGCCACCTTAGCCAGCAGCAGCAACCTGCTCAGGTCCCCTTCCATGCTGGGAAGCTTTGTTCTTTTGCTCTTCACAATAAATCTTGCTGCTGCTCACTCTTCGTGTCCATGCCACCTTTAAGAGCTATAACACTCACCATGAAGGTCTGCGGCTTTTTTCTTGAAGTCAGCGAGACCAAGAACCCACCAGAAGGAACCAACTCTGGATGCAGTAGTATTCCCTGATTATTTAAAAGTCTATACGCATATTAACAAGTCTACATATGTAAATTTGACAAATTAGATGAAATGGACCAATTCCTCAGAAAATACAAACTACCACAAATTACTTATATGAAATCGATAATTCAGATTTGTAACTATGAAGGAAATTGAATTTGTAATATTAAAACTCCTAAAAATGAAATCTCCACATCCAGATGGTTTCACTGGAGAACTTTACCAAACATTTAAAAAAAGAATTAACACCAATTCTATACAATCTTTTCCAGAAAATAGAAGAGGCATGAATATTTCCCAATTCATTTTAGGAGGTTAGTATTGTCTTACTACCAAAACCAGGTGAAGACGGTGCAAAAAGAAAACTAAAGATCAATATCCCTCATGATATAAACACAAAAATCCTTAACAAAGTATTAGCAAATTGAATTCAGCATATAATTATATTCTCTGACCAAGAGAGATTTATACCAGGGTTGCAAGGCTGATGCAGTTTTTGAAAATCAATCAGTGTAATTCATCCCATTAACAGGCTAAAAATGAAGAGCCACATGCATATTAATCGATGCAGAAAAAACATTTGACAAAATCAGCAGCCATTCATCATAAAAACTCAGAAAAATAAGACTAGAAGATAATTTCCCTAGCATGATAAAGAGCATCTACAAAAAAAAACCCTACAGCTAACGTTATACTTGGTAAAACATGAGGCTTTTCTCCTAAGATCAGAAATAAGGCAAATATGCCCACCTTCACCAATCTTACTCAAAATAGTGGCAAAAGTTAATAAGAAATAAGGCAAGGAAAGAAAATTTAAAAGCATTCAAATAAGGAAGACATAAATAAAACTATTTCTGTTTTTAAATTACATGATTGTCTACATAGAAAGTGAAAAGTAATCAACAAAAATACTCCAAGAAATAAACGAGTTCAGCAAGTTTGCAGGATACAAAATAAACACACAAAAATCAACTGTATTTTTATATACTAGCAATAAACACAGGGACACAGAAATGAAAAATACTTGTACTATTTATAAATTGCTCAATAAAAATGAACTACTTAAGGTATAAATTTAACAAAACATAAACAAGATCCTTTATGTTCCCAAAACTAAACAATGTTAATAAAAAATATCAAAGAAGATCTAAAGAAATGGCAAAACAGATCTGTTTCAGCCCCTCTGAGCCAGAGGGCTCTTGCACAGTTCCTGGACTTCACCAGGCCTGAGTGCATGCCCTTGGCTTTGTTTATAAACATTTGGAGGTATTTTTGAGGCAATTTGATGTAGTTCCATGGTTTTCAACTCACAAGTCCCTGAAGTCCCTGTTAAAAATGCACATTCTTCCAAGATTGCTGAATAGGAACAGCTCCAGTCTTCAGGTCCCAGGGCGATCAACATAGAAGACAGGTGATTTCTGCATTGCCAACTGAGGTACCAGGTTCATCTCACTGCGACTGGTTGGACAGTGGGCAAGCCAAAGCAGAGCAGCGCATCCCCTCACCCGGGATGTGCAAGGGGTCAGGGGATTTCCTTTTCCTATCCAAGGGAAGCCGTGATGACAGATGGTACCTGGAAAATTGGACACTTCCGCCCAAATACTGAGCTTTTCCAAGGGTCTTAGCAAACGGCACACCAGGAGATTATAACCTGTGCCTGGCTTCGTGGGTCGCATGCCCACCGAGCCTTGCTCACTGCTACTGCAGCAGTCTGAGATCAACCTGCGAGGCAGCAGCCTGGCAGGGGGAGGGGCGTCCATCATTGCTGAGACTTGAGTAGGTAAACAAAGCAGCCCAGGAAGCTCAAACTGGGTGGAATCCACTGCAGCTCAACCAGGCCTGCTGCCTCTGTAGGCTCCACCTCTGGGGCAGGGCATAGCTGAATAAAAGGCAGTAGAAACTTCTGCAGACTTAAACATCCCTGTCTGACAGCTCTGAAGAGAGCAGTGGTTCTCCCACCGCAGTGTTTGAGCTTGGAGAATGGACAGACAGCCTCCTCAAGTGGGTCCCTGACCCCATGTAGCCTAACTGGGAGCCAACTCCCAGTAGGGGCCGACTGACACCTCATACAGGTGGGTGCCCCTCTGGGATGAAGCTTCCAGAGGAAAGATCTGGCAGCAATATTTGCTGTTCTGCAATATTTGCTGTTCTGCAGCCTCTCCTGGTGATACCCAGGAAAACAGGGTCTGCGGTGGACCTCCAGCAAACTCCAACAGACCTGCAGCTGAGGGACCTGACTGTTAGAAGAAAAACTAACAAGCAGAAAGGAATAGCATCAACATCAACCAAAAGGACATCCACATCAAAACCCGATCTGTAGGTCACCAACATCAAACACCAAAAGTAGATAAAACCACAAAGATGGGGAGAAACCAGAGCAGGAAAGCTGAAAATTCTAAAAACCAGAGCGCCTCTTCTCCTCCAAAGGATTGCAGCTCCTCCTCACCAGCAACAGAACAAAGCTGCATGGAGAAAGACTTTGGTGAGCTGACAGAAGAAGGCTTCAGAAGGTGAGTAATAACAAACTCCTCTGAGCTAAAGGAGGATGTTCAAACCCATTGAAAGGAAGCTAAAAATCTTGAAAAAAGATTAGATGAATGGCTAACTAGAATTAGCAATGTAGAGAAGACCTTAAATGACCTGATGGAGCTGAAAACTATGGCACAAGAACTGCACGACAGATGCACAAGTTTCAATAGCCAATTCGATCAAGTGGAAGAAAGGGTATCAATGATTGAAGATCAAATCAATGAAATAAAGCAAGAAGAGAAGTTTAGAGAAAAACGAGTAAAAAGAAATGAACAAAACCTCCAAGAAATATGGGACTATGTGAAAAGACCAAATCCACGTTTGACTGGTGCACCTGAAAGTGACGGGGAGAATGGAACCAAGCTGGAAAACACTCTTCAGGATATTATCCAGGAGAACTTCCCCAACCTAGCAAGGCAAGCCAATATTCAAATTCAGGAAGTACAGAGAACACCACAAAGATACTCCTCAAGAAGAGCAACCCCAAAACACGTAATTGTCAGATTCAACAAGGTTGAAATGAAGGAAAAAATGTTAAGGGCAGCCAGAGAGAAAGGTCGGGTTACCCACAAAGGGAAGCCCATCAGACTAACAGTGGATCTCTCTGCAGAAACTCTACAAGCCAGAAGAAGTGGGGGCCAATATTCAACATTCTTAAAGAGAAGAATTTTAAACCCAGAATTTCATATCCAGCCAAACTAAGTTTCATAAGTGAAGGAGAAAAAAAATCCTTTACAGACAAGCAAATGCTGAGAGATTTTATGACCACCAGGGCTGCCTTACAAGAGCTCCTGAAAGAAGCACTAAACATGGAAAGGAACAACCAGTACCAGCTATTGAAAAAACATGCCAACTTGTAAAGACCATCGATGCTAGGAAGAAACTGCACCAACTAACAGGCAAAATAACCAGCTAACATCATAATGACAGGATCAAATTCACACATAACAATATTAACCTTAAATGTAAATGGGCTACATGCCCCAATTAAAACACACAGACTGGTAAATTGGATGAAGAGTCAAGACCTATCAGTGTGTTGTATTCAGGAAAACCATCTCACGTGCAGAGATACACATAGGCTCAAAATAAAGGGATGGAGGAAGATCTACCAAACAAGTGGAAAGCCCAAAAAAAGCAGGGGTTACAATCCTATTCTCTGATAAAACAGACCTTAAACCAACAAAGTTCAAAAGAGACAAAGAAGGCCATTACATAATGGTAAAGGGATCAATTCAGCAAGAAGAGCTAACTATCCTAAATATACATGCACCCAATACAGGAGCACCGAGATTCATAAAGCAAGTCCTTAGAGACCTAAAAAGAGACTTAGACTCCCACACAATAATTATGGGAGACTTTAACACCCCACTGTAAACATTAGACAGATCAACGAGACAGAAGGTTAACAAGGATATCCAGGACTTGAACTCAGCTCTGCACCAAGCAGACCTAATAGACATCTACAGAACTCTCTGCCCCAAATCAACAGAATATACATTCTGTTGTACAGAATATACATACTCAGGATTAAGAAAGTCACTCAAAACCGCACAACTACATGGAAACTGAACAACCTGCTCCTGAATGACTACTGGGCAAATAACAGAATGAAGGCAAAAATAAAGATGTTCTTTGAAACCAATGAGAACAAAGACACAACGTACCAGAATCTGCGGGACACATTTAAAGCAACGTGTAGAGGGAAATTTATAGCACTAAATGCCCCAAGAGAAAGCAGGAAAGATCTAAAATTGACACCTAACATCACAATTAAAACAACTAGAGAAGCAAGAGCAAACACATTCAAAAGCTAGGAGAAGGCAAGAAATAACCAAGATCAGAGCAGAACTGAAGAAGACAGAGACACAAAAAAACCCTTAAAAAAATCAATGAATCTGGGAGCTGGTTTTTTGAAAAGCTCAACAAAATTGATAGACCACTAGCAAGACTAATAAAGAAGAAAAGAGAGAAGAATCAAATAGACACAATAAAAAATGATAAAGGGGATATCATCACCGATCCCACGTAAATACAAATTACCATCAGATAATACTACAAACATCTCTATGCAAATAAACTAGAAAATCTAGAAGAAATGGATAAATTCCTGGACACATACACCCTCCCAAGACTAAACCAGGAAAAAGGTGAATCCTTGAATAGATCAATAATAGGCTCTGAAATTGAGGCAATAATTAATAGCCTACCAACCAAAAAATGTTCAGGACCAGATGGATTCATAGCCAAATTCTACCAGACGTACAAAGAGGAGCTGATACCATTCCTTCTAAAACTATTGCAATCAATAGAAAAAGAGGGAATCCTCTCTGACTCATTTTATGAGGCCAACATCATCCTGATACCAAAGTCTGGCAGAGACACAACAAAAAAAGAGAACTTTGGACCAATATCCTAGATGAACATTGATGCGAAAATCCTCAGTAAAATAGTGGCAAACCAAATCCAGCAACACATCAAAAAGCTTATCCAGCACTATTAAGTTGGCTTTATCCGTGAGATGCAAGGCTGGTTCAACATACCACAAATCAGTAAACATAATCCATCACATAAACAGAACCAATGACAAAAACCATATGATTATCTCAATAGGTGCAGAAAAGGCCTTCAACAAAATTCAACAGCCCTTCATGCTAAAAACTCTCAATTAATTCGGTATTGATGGAACGTATCTCAAAATAATAAGAGCTACTTATGTCAAACCCACAGCCAATATCATACTGAATGGGCAAAAACTGGAAGCATTCCCTTTGAAAACTGGCACAAGACAGGGATGCCCTCTCTCACCAATCCTATTCAACATAGTGTTGGAAGTTCTGGCCAGGGCAATCAGGCAGGAAAAAGAAATAAAGGGCATTCAATTAGGAAAAGAAGAAGTCAAAATGTCCCTGTTTGCAGATGACATGATTGTATATTTAGAAAACCCCGTCGTCTCAGCCCAAAATCTCCTTAAGCTGATAAGCAACTTCAGCAAAGTCTCAGGATAGAAAATCAATGTGCAAAAATCACAAGCATTCTTACACACCAATAACAAACAGAGAGCTAAATCATGAGTGAACTCCCATTCACAGTGGCTACAAAGAAAATAAAATACCTAGGAATCCAACTTACGAGGGATGTGAAGGACCTCTTCAAGGAGGACTACAAAGCACTGCTCAACGAAATAAAAGAGGACATAAACAAGTGGAAGAACATTCCATGCTCATGGATAGGAAGAATCAATATAGTGAAAATGGCCACACGGCCCAAGGTAATTTATAGATTCAATGCCATCCCCATCAAGCAATCAATGACTTTCTTCACAAAGTTGGAAATAACTACTTTAAAGTTCATATGGAACCAGAAAAGAACCTGCATTGCCAAGACAATCCTAAGCAAAAAGAACAAAGCTGGAGGCATCACGCTACCTGATTTCAAACTATACTACAAGTCTACGGTAACCAAAACAGCATGGTACTGGTACAAAAACAGAGATATAGACCAATGGAACAGAACAGAGGACTCAGAAATAACACCACACATCTACAACCATCTGATCTTTGACAAACATGACAAAAACAAGAAATGGGGAAAGCATTCCCTATTTAATAAATGGTGCTGGGAAAACTGGCTAGCCATACGTAGAAAGCTGAAACTCGATCCCTTCCTTACACTTTATACAAAAATTAATTCAAGATGGGTTAAAGACTTAAATGTTAGACCTAAAACCATAAAAACCCTAGAAGAAAACCTAGGCAATACCATTCAGGACGTAGGCATAGACAAGGACTTCATGACTAAAACACCAAAAGCAATGGCAATAAAAGTCAAAATAGACAAATGGGATCTAATTAAACTAAAGAGCTTCTGCATAGCAAAAGAAATGACCATCAGAGTTAACAGGCAACCTACAGAATGGGAGAAAATTTTTGCAATCTACCCATCCGACAAAAGGCTAATATCTGGAATCTACAAAGAACTTAAACAAATTTACAAGAAGCAAATAAACAAGCCCATCAAAAAGTGGGCAAAGGATATGAACAGACACTTCTCAAAAGAAGACATTTATGCAGCCAACAAATACATGAAAAAATGCTTATCATCACTGGTCATCAAAGAAATGCAAATCAAAACTACAATGAGATACCATCTCACACCAGTTAGAATGGCGATCATTAAAAAGTCAGGAAACAACAGGTGCTGGAGAGGATATGGAGAAATAGGAACGCTTTTACACTGTTGGTGGGACTGTAAACTAGTTCAACCATTGTGGAAGACAGTGTGGTGATTCCTCAAGGATCTGGAACTAGAAATACCATTTGACCCAGCCATCCCATTACTGGGTATATACCCAAAGGATTATAAATCATGCTACTCTAAAGACATGTGCACACGTATGTTTACTGCAGCACTATTCGCAATAGCAAAGCCTTGGAACCAGCCCAAATGTCTATCAATGATAGACTGGATAAAGAAAATGTGGCACATACATACCATGGAATACTATGCAGCCATAAAAAAGGATGAATTCAAGTTCTTTGCAGGGACATGGATGCAGTTGGAAACTATCATTCTGAGCAAACTATCACAAGGACAGAAAACCAAACACCACATGTTCTCATTAATATGTCGGAATTGAACAATGAGAACACTTGGACACAGGGCAGGGAACATTACACCCCGGGGCCTGTCATGGGGTGAGGGGCTGGGGGAAGGATAGCATTAGGAGTAATACCTAATGTAAATGACAAGTTAATGGGTGCAGCAAAACAACATGGTACATGTATACCTATGTAACAAACTTGCGCGTTGTTCACATGTACCCTGGAACTTAAAGTATTTTAAAAAGAAGAGCAATGGCAAAACATAGTGTGTTCATGGATTGGTAGACAACTTAATAAAGATATTGATTTTCCCTAAATTAATATACAAGTGTAATGTAATTCCTATCATGGTAAGATGTTTTTGTTGATAGATGTTTTGTTGATAGAGGCAAGGTTATCCTAAAATGTGTATAGAAAGGTAAAGAAAGTTGCATAGCTAAAATTACTTTGAAAAAGAAAAATAAAGTGAAAGGGCTGGGCGCAGTGGCTCATGCCTATAAACCCAACACTTTGGGAGGCCAAGGTGGGTGGATCACAAGGTCAGGCGTTCAAGACCAGCCTGGCCAACATAGTGAAACCCCGTCTCTACTAAAAATACAAAAAAATTAGTCACACGTGGTGGTGGGTGCCTGTAATCCCAGCTACTCGGGAAGCTGAGGCAGCTTGAACCAGGAAGGCGAAGGTTGCAGTGAGCCGAGATCGGGCCACTGCACTCCAGCCTAGGCAACAGTGAGAGACTCTGTCTCAAAACCTAACTAAATAAATAAATAAATAAAGTGAAAAGATTCAGTTTACCTGATTTCAAGACTTAGTATAGAGCTAGAGTAATCAAACCTGTATTGTATTGGTAGAGAGACAGACACATAGATTAAGGAAACAGGATAGAGAACTCAGAAATACCCCCACAAAATAAGCCCAACTGGTTTTTGACAGATGTACAAAAGCAATTCAATGGAGGAAAGATAGCCTTTCAATAAATGGGGCTGGAGCAACTGGATAGACATACATAGGCAGGAAAAACAAAACCACACCTTGTCCTACATACCACATTGTATACAAAAATTAACTCAAAATGGATCATTAACTTACCATGTATAAAATTATACAACTTATAGAAAAAAAGCAAGAGGAAAATTTTGGAGTTTAGAGCCGGGCAAAGAGTTCTCAGACTTGACACTAAAAAGACAATCATAAAAGAAAAAACTGATACATTGGACTTTATCAAAATTATAAACTTTTGATCTGCAAAAATATCACATTAAAAGGAAAGACAAGCTACATAGTGAGAGAAAGTATATGCAAATCAGATATCTGAAAAAGCACTAATATATAGAATATGTAAAGAAAAAACTCAACAGTGAAAAAAAAACCAATTCAATTAGAAGATGGGAAAAATACATGAAAAGACATTTCACCAAAGAAGATACACAGATGGAAATAAACACATGAAAATATTTTCAACATTATTAGCCATTAGGAAAATGTAAATTTAGACAACAATGAGGTACTACTACATACCTATCAAAATGGCTAACATAAAAAATAGTGACAAGACCAAGTGCTAGCAAGGATGCAGAGAAACTTAATTACTCATACATTGCTGGTGGTGATGTAAAATGGTACAGTCACTTCGGAAAACAGTTTGGCAATGTTTTAAAATATGAATCATGCAATTATCATACAACCCACCAGTTGCACTACTGGGCATTTATCCAAGAAAAATAAAAACTTACATTCACATAAAAGCTTATTCAAAAATATTAGTAGCAGCTATATTTGCAGTAACCTCAAACTAAAAGCAATCCAGATATCTTTCAAAGGGTGAATGTTGAACAAATTGTGGTACATCAATACCATGAAACACTACTCAGCCATGAAAAAGATTGAACTATTTATACACTCAACAACCTGGATGAATCTCTAGAGAATTATGCTGAGTGAAAAAATATAATCCTAAAAGGTTACATTCTTTATAATTCCATTTGTATAAATTATTGAAATAGCAAAATTATAAAAATGGAGATTGGTGTTTGCTAGAGACTGGAAAGAAGAGGGTGTGGTGATAATAGAATATGAAGGATCCTTATGATGATGGAACTATCCTGTATTTTGACTCTAGTGATGGATACAGGAAACTACATGTCGGATAAAATTGCACAGAACAAAACTTGTATACATGCACACACACAAATGAATACAAGTCAAATTGGGGACCTCAATAATATTGGTGCACTGTATCACTGTAAATATCCAGGTTGATACTGTATTACAGTTTTGAAAGATGTCAACATTGGGGGAACTGCATAAAGGATACAGGATCTCTTTGTATTATTTCTTACAACTCTGTCGATCTAAAATTATCTCAAAGTAAACAATTTAATCAAGAAAGTAATAACTTATGATGGGGATGTCAACCAAAGCACCATGCTGCATGCTTACTGAAACTGCTTATTGTTCAAACACGTGCCTTTAGGAAGGGAAACAGACTTAGGCAGTCCACCTACTATTATCATAATTTGTTGTATTTTTTAATTAAATTTTTATTTTAGGATAAATAACAATCTTATGGGACCACTGTTGCATATGTGGTTCATCACTGACCAAAACGTCATTATACAGCTGAGATGGTCTGGCTGTGTTCCCACCCAAGTCTCACTTGCATTGTAGTTCCCATAATCCCCATATTTGTTGCGAGGGACCCAGTGGGAGGTAACTGAATCATGGGGGTGGTTACCTGCTGTTCTCCTGATAGTGAGTTCTCATGAGATCTAATGGTTTTATAAGGGGCTTTTCCTCCTCTTCGCTCTGCACTTCTTCTTGCTGCCACCATGTGAGAAGGACGTGTTTGCTTCCCCTTCCGCCATGATTGTAAGTTTCCTGAGGCCTCCCCAGCCCTGCAGAACTGTGAGTTTATTAAACCTTTTTCATTTAGAAACTACCCAGTTTTGGCTGGGTGCGGTGGCTCACACCTGTAATCCCAGCACTTTGGGAGGCCAAGGCGGGTGGATTACCTGAGGTCAGGAGTTTGAGACCAGCCTGGCCAACATGGTGAAACCCTGTCTCTACTAAAAATACAAAAAATAGTCAGGCGTGGTGGCACACTCCTGTAATCCCAGCAAGTCGGGAGGCTGAGGCAGGAGAATTGCTTGAGCTCGGGAGATGGAGGTTGCAGTGAGCCAAGATCATGCCACTGCACTCCAGCCTGGCCAACAGAGCAAGACTCTGTCTCAAAAAAACAAAAACAAAAGCAACAAAAAAACTACCCAGTTTTGGGTATGTCCTTATAGCAGAGTGAGAACGAACTCATACAGAAGTGAATGACTGTACTAAAAGTAGTACAGCACAAAACCCGCATACTTTCTAATGAAAAGTATATTTATAAATTGGGATTTTTCATAATATATTATTTTCACCTTAAATATATGTATCATGGTGCTCAATAACAATTTCTCCTACTTTTGCATTTCAGAATATAAGTGTTTCTAAGCTTTTAAACTATTGGAGATCATGAGAAGAACCTTATAAAATCCTACTTAACATTTACCAAAACTGTTCTAGGTGGATCCATAGGAAGGCAAGAGCATCAGGGTTCAGGCCTGACTCTGCTCTTCTCGGGCTGGTGATGTCCTAGAATGTGGATTTGCCTGTAATTCGAAAATGTTGGACTCTTAACGCCACAACACTCAGAGCACTGGAGAGGTGAATACTGATTGCCCTTGGCTCTGAGGGCATGGGATCATTTTCTCCGAAAGAACTAAGAAAACTGCGTGGTAACCTGTGTCAGCAAGGCCTCAGGTCAACAGTGGATAAACATCTGCTGTGGGATCATGCAGGTCTCACTCCGTGTTGAGGGTATAGTGGGACAACTGTGTGAAGCCTCAGGTGGAAATCAGCCTGATCCACCCTTTACAACCTTGAAAGAGCCTGGATTCTCAGACTTTTCAACAAGAGAGATAATCCTTGGAGGAAAATACTGAGCTTCCTGCTTATTCAGCGGATGAGTGCTTAGGCAATTTCTTGGAAAAAATAAAATGATGTGAGCATATTTTCACTTTGAGTTTATGAGGCTAGTTATACTCAGGAAATGTTCAAGATACAGTTCTATCTATCTATACCTATCTGTCTATTTACATCTATCTATCTATCTATCTATCTATCTATCTATCTACCCATCCATCCATCCATCCCTCTATCCATCCATCCCTCTATCTATCTGTCTATCTATTTATCTATCTATCTATCTATCTATCTATCTATCTATCTATCTGTCTGTCTGTCTGTCTATCTATCTATCTTCCTAGCTACTGTATCTATCTATTTTCCTACCTACTGTTTGCCTATTTACTAAGAAAAATTTAACAATGAACTCTAAGTACTGGCATTACAGGCAATTTTCACATGGTTATAAGAACGGATGCTCAATAAATATCTGTTGAATAAGTGAATGACATTTCTTCTGTGTGCTTTATGTTTAATTCTAAACTCCATGAAAACGAGACTATGTCTATTTTTGTTTGATACTGCATTCCTAGAGGCTACTTATAACAGGATCTCAAAAATATGTATTGTTTGAATGAAGAATATTTTTTAAATTTTTTAACAGTAAATGTATTAGTTTTAAAATCAGAAAAAATACTATTATACAGCCATCCCTTGGTATCTGTGGCGGCTTGGTTCCAGGGCCCCCTGCAGAAACCAAAAATCTAAGATTGTTCTTTATATAAAATGATGTTGTATTTGCATATGACCTACACACATCCTCCCATATACTTTAAATGATTTCCGGATTATTTGTAGGACCTAATACAATGCCTACATATCACTTTACTCTCATGGTTTCAACCCAATGCTCAGCATGCTGCAGATTCAAGTTTAGCCTTTTGGAACTTTCTGGACATTTTTTTCAGAATATTTTTAATCCTCGGTTGGTTGAATCTATGGATGTGGAAATCACCACTATAAAGGCTGTACTGCACTATAGTATATCAGATACTACACCATACAAAAAATAATTGTAAGAATAACTAAAAATGTTTATCTATAAATTGAGGATTGGTATTTCCAAAAGATAAATACATCACCCTGACCATCTCCTTAGTATTGAACTATTCCATCAAGAAACCAAGAGGACTGTCAGGGAGCAGAGCATTCTACCAGAACACATAAGCCATTCATAATTGGAGCTCCTCCAGCAATCTTCCCATCCCTATTATCACTTTTCTCTATCTTTTATTTTTGTCTGGAGAAAATAATATTTAAATTTTAAAAATATAAAATAAAACATTTATTCTAGAGTGCACACGAAGAAAAATCCCAATCCTCTGAGCATTCTCTTCTTTACCTATTCACATAAAAACAAGATGTCTCAAGCCTCTGACCTTTATCTTCAAAGCCCAGTGTGAGTTGAAAAAGAGACATTATACTTTTTTGCACTCTAGATTCAAATGTTTGAACTGTCTGCTTCATTTTAGTTGTTTAAAAGGAAGCTTCAGGTGTTTATAATACAAAAGATTTGAGGAGAAAAAACCGAAGTCCTCCATGTTTAGACGTAAGGAGATCCTATCACACTTTAGATCCTTTACCACGTTAGAGTTTCTCAAATGTGAAGTCTTCCTCTCTCCCCGTCATTCAAGACAACACACCTTCTTGTTCAGATAAATCTAGAAATGCGTTATTTAACATTATTTCTCTTCTTGAGCCTTATGAAGTGACTTCAAACAGATTACTGTCAAAAGAATGCTGCCTCAGGATTAAGCAACAGTACCTGCCTGACTTAATCAAATAGAGCTACCCACTGATAACCTCTGCCTCAGATTTAGAATCCCTTTCACCTGTCCCCTAGATTATTTGATTATTTGTTAAATCATTCTGAAAATTTGCCTAATAGTTCATTGGGAATAGTGGTAGGTGTGGAAGATGGGAGGGCTGGCAGGGAAGGTGAGTTGCTAAAGTGTTCCTATACAAAGTCCAGATCCTCTTTGAATCACAGACTAGGAAGAATGTGATCAACAGCCTAAAACTCTCAATGAGGAGGGGAGAACGGACTTCTCAGGACAAAGGGCAGGAGGAGCAGAGGTGAACTGATTGATCTTGTCTGGTAATTATGTTCCTTCCAACTCCCATGTTATACAACGAAGGGGGAAACCGTGCTGATTATCAAGGGAAGAATATATACAGCTGTGCTAGGTTCAGGAGTTTCCTATGACAACATAAGCTTTGATAAATGTATGTGTGGGGGGGTGTGTCTATCTATTTGTCTATTATTGATCTTCCTATCTACCGTCTGCCTACTTATCAAAATGTAGCAATGAACTCTAAGTTTTACATATATATATAATATATACATATATATCACATAGTTCCCGAGACAGGCTTGAGGAGCACTTGTCTATTTCCTCAATGGCAACAGGACTAATATAAAAGCTCCTAGTTGCTGCCAGTCAGTTCTTAGGGTCTCTCCTGAAAGGCAGGATTTGGCTCACACAATAGATGTCATTTGAATAGGGTGACCATGTCAAGGTGCTTCAAGTACACAGAATATGAAATAAGAACTCACGTTTAACTTTTGGCTGCCTTTCTAGGTATTCAAATGGGAAATGAAATTAGATATTAATGTCTGGACTCCTGGTCCCTGCAGGTGGGCATGGGAGAGTGAAGCTTGCCTGAAGCAATAGATTTGGAGGCTAAGGAGGTCCAAAGCCTAAGTCTTGGTTGAGGCAGCCTTGAGAAGCAACGTGTAGTTAGTACCAGCTGCAATGCTTTAGGTTGCAAGTGTCAGCCCGGTGCAAAGTGATAGAGGAGTGGTTAAGTCTGTGGGTTTTGAGCCAGCTCTAGATTCAATCCTAGCTTTATCACTTAAACTAGCTGTGTGACCTGGCAAAATATTTAAGCTCTTTGTATCTTAGTTTTCTTATGTGCAAAGTGAGGAAAATAGTGAACTTGATAGGTTTGTTATAAGCTGTAAATACATGGATTTATTTAAGGTCCTAGAAGAGTGCCCAAAACTTAGCTCAGTGTATGTAAACAAGTAATAGAATTCTCTACCCAGGCCGGGCGCGGTGGCCCAAGCCTGTAATCCCAGCACTTTGGGAGGCCGAGACGGGCGGATCACGAGGTCAGGAGATCGAGACTATCCTGGCTAACACGGTGAAACCGCGTAAAATACAAAAAACTAGCCGGGCGAGGTGGTGGGCGCCTGTAGTCCCAGCTACTCGGGAGGCTGAGGCAGGAGAATGGTGGGAACCCGGGAGGCGGAGCTTGCAGTGAGCTGAGATCCGGCCACTACACTCCAGCCTGGGTGACAGAGCAAGACTCCGTCTCAAAAAAAAAAAAAAAAAAAAAAAAGAATTCTCTACCCAAACTGACCCAAACATTTAGAAAATGTATTACATATTTCTCTTAACAGGAAGCCCAGAGGCAGAGTGGGCACCACGGATGATTGACTGAGCAGGATGACATTGTCGCCACCTCTCCATTCTGCCATCCTAATGGGGGCTTCGTTTTCAAGCTGATAGCAAGATGGCTACAGAAGCTCCTAACATCACATCATGAGATAGGATGTGTTTCCTTCTGTGGCTTTCTTTTAAAAGAAAAAGGTAAGTCTGGGGACAGTGTCTCATGCCTGTAATCCCAGCACTTTGGGAGGCTGAGGCAAGAGGATCACTTGAGCCCAGTAGTTCGAGACCAACCTGGGCAACAGAGGGAGACCTCATCTCTACAAAAAGATTAAAAAATTAGCCAGGCATGGTAATGCATACCTGTGGCCCCAGCTACTTGGGAGGCTGACGCTGGAGGGTCACTTGAGCCTGGGAGGTAGAGGCTGCAGTGAGTCATGATGGCACCACTGTACTCCAGCCTGGGTTTCCTCCTTAGACTTTTAAATCTTTATTGGCCAGAATTAGTCTTTTGGCAAAGGGAGTGAGTTTCCCTTAGACCGATCAATTTCACCTCTGGAGCTGGGGGTGGGATCAGCTTCCTCTCACTGCTTGGAAATAAGCGAATGTCTGAATGATGTTGCAGTTCCATCAACAACCATCCTGAAAGGGGTGGGAAAATGGTAGAGAATGAATACTGAGTAGCCAACCAATAATGACCACTACAACTATTGTAGACAAAGACTAAGAACTGAGAGAGGATGACACAAGACAGTACAAGAGGCAGAGCCTGGAAAGACCCATTGAGGTAATTTCCTGTTTAAAGAGCCTGTCCATGGCCATCATGCTTGCAATTCCAGCACTTTGGAAAGCCAAGATGGGAGAATCCCTTGAGTCCACAAGTTTGAGGCTGCACTGAGCTATGATTGCACCACTGCATTCCAGCCTGGGCAACAGAGGGGGAGACCGTGTCTCAAAAACAAAAATCATAACGAGCCTGGCCAAGCCCACTGATGGGGAGAGAGTTGTGGAGGACAGCAAATACCACCCTAGTCCCTCATTAATCTTTCTTTTGTGGTTGGAAAGGAATACGATTATGCTAAATTCACTTGGTGGAAAACTTTAACCCACTAGGAGCATTATGAATAAGATGGAATGATGTCAAGAGCTGTGAAGTGTCTGAGATTTTACCCTACTTGCAATCTAACGAGTTAGCTTGTCATAGCTTCACAGATACTGGCAGAAGACTCGAGACTCCTGGGTCAGAGTCAAAGGCCTTATTACTCACAGTAATAACAGTAGCCAAAGTATGAGGATTTGTGCTGGTTTGCCAAGCCCCAATTCCCACAGGGTAATGCAAAAAGAGCCAGGTGTTATATGATGGATTACATCACAGAGGAGAAACCCTAAGCTCCAAGAATCCAGATATTTTTACAATGGGGGCCGGGCTCAGTGGCTCATGCCTATAATGCCAGCATTTTGGGAGGTCAAGGCAGGTGGATCCCTTGAGGCCAGGAGTTCTAGACCAGTCTGGGCAACATGGCAAAACCCTGTCTCTGCTAAAATACAAAAATTAGCCAGGTGTAGTGGCAGGTGTCTGTAATCCCAGCTGCTCAGAAGGTTGAGGTATGAGAATCGCTTGAACCCAGGAGTCAGAGGTTACAGTGAGCCAAGATCGTGCCACCGCACTCCAGCCTGGGCAACAGAGCGAGACCCTGTCTCAAAAACAAACAGACAAACAAAAAAAACCCAATATTTTACAATGAAATATAAGCCTGTCTACTCTTTTTCCCAGAAGCAAACATTATCTTTATTACACTGAACTGATTATTAAACTTGTCTATCTATACTCCCTGGGTTCTGTCAAAATTTCCCATGAATATGCCACTCCATTGGCCACTCTGATTAATCTGAACAATAGAGGCTAAGAGCAAATCTGTTCCATTTGTCTCATATAGCATTTAATTAAGCTATTATCAAGAGGACTCAAATCAGCAGAATGAGGCCAACCTACAAGATTGACCTTCACCATGCTGCCCAGGGTGCCAGACCGAGGCAGCTGGACAAATCCAATGAATCATCAGGGTCTGCTTTAGAGAGTCACGTGGCTTTCTCCGTAAGTTTTTGTACTAGTCTTTCCACTTGGCCTGAGACATTAATCTAGGAACATCAATATGTATCAGTGACTGCATAGGCTCTGTCTTGGACCTCAAAATGGAAATCTAGGGCAATTATATTCATAACAACCCTGGCTACTTGAGGTCAACCCAACTGCCTTCCAGGAAGGAGGCAGTAGTGTTGATCACTTAAACTAAAGTCAGGCACTAATTTATACCATGTTTTTAAACTGACTCCTGACATATGGATAATTATATACTGGGAACACATACATAACAAGGGATACAGTTATCCCTCTGGGAATCTCTCCCACATAGCCAAAAGTAGCCCTTTTTTGGGAGAGATATCTGTAGTTCAGAGGGCTGTGTGATCTACTGGTGGTGCTTCTTTAAACATTTGAAGATTTCTTATGACCATTGCTAAGTTGTAAGTCAATGTGTTTTCAGAAGGCAGAGAGGTTAATGCCTGAGTTCTATTAAAAAAAGTGCAGTCCCAAGGGTATACATCATGTCCATGAAAAAAAAAAGTGTTGTTTATAATTGTTGGGGGGTCTCTAGTGGAACCTACATCATCTAGGTGAGAGGCTGACATGCCTCCAACATGACTTTTTGGCCAGTTGGTAAACTTTAAAATTTCCAGTTTAGTTTAAATGAATGAGTTTAGTCTTTGTTTTTAGAAAGACTGCCTGAGGGCAACCGGTCCAACCTGTCCTGTTTTTCCGTACCACCACCTGGGTGGCCTTTTTCCATCAGAGAAAATGACGGAGTGACAATTACGAGAAGGGGCTAGGAAAGACATCTGGAGGTGTTAGCAGATGTTTTTGTGGGAGGTACGGGAGCTGGGGCCATCCGCTGTTGTTTCTGATAGACTTCTCAGTAAGTTTAGAGGAAGTGGCAGTCAAATCATGATCGGAACCATCTGGCAGAGGATTGCAGACCCAGCAGGCAGTTCCATTCAAGGACCTTCCGACAGTTTGGAAAAGCCTCGTCAGAGTTTTCCTTCATGAGGAAGGCTCCAGAGATGGTTCTGGAAAACAAACATCATCCGAATCCCCCTTTCTTTTGTGTCTCTCAGGGTCTGAGGCACTCCTGTCTCAGGTGCTGTTGATCGTTTTGCCCTGCTTCCAAACTGGTGCATCCAATTCTAGTAGGTGCAATTCACCGTTTCTCAATTGTCCCCTAATCACACCCAGACCTTTGTTCAGAAGGTTGGACATTTTTATAGAAGTTATAGAGGCCCATTATAGCCCCCACATTGGCCTGTGTGAGCCACTCACTGTAGGGGGATTTGGTGAGCATGTGCTCATCCAAGTGGCAATTATCATTGTAATCCAAGTCAATCCAAATAGAGAATACAGACAGCTGAACCAGAACTAAGCTGAACTCTCCCGGCCACCAGACTGGCGTGGGGTTGCTGTTCGGGAAAAGAACGATGCATCATGGCCAGGAATGGTCAGGGAAAAATCTCACATTTTCAAAATACGTCTACACAGCCGTCCACTCCTTTTGTCCTGGTTATTATCCAAAAAGCCACCAAGAGGAGATGATCTCTCTCTGGGGACAGCTGCCTTCATTAACCAAAC
Organism: Macaca fascicularis; assembly: GCF_037993035.2. Taxonomy (NCBI): domain Eukaryota; kingdom Metazoa; phylum Chordata; class Mammalia; order Primates; family Cercopithecidae; genus Macaca; species Macaca fascicularis. Next base: position 140,082,930 of record NC_088375.1, read on the forward strand.
TGCCTAACTAAAGTGGACCAAGAGAAGGTGAGGGAAGTAGAGTCAGATATCTTTCTGATTCCTCAATTTTTGAAGAGGCCATTCCACTGCTAAACAATACCGAATACCTGTGGATGGTAAGGGGTTTGGAAGGTCCATTGAATATCTGTACCGTCAGTAGCAGAGGCCAGGGTAGAGAGGGAGGGAGGGACCAGAGGGCAAAAGGGGAAAGAGACTCTCCAGCAGTGAGGCTTTTCATTTACCTTCAGTTTAGATAACATGGTGGCTGCTCATGGCTCAACCAAATGAAGTCACAATGCTTTTGGCCAGGCCAGTGCCTTCTATTGGGCAGCAAGGTCCTCATGTCTAACACCTTCTATTTCAGCCTGGGGACCTTTTGACTTAGAGTCACAGCCACACTGTTATCTGCCTAGTGTCACCAAGTTTATGTCACTTTGCACTCTTGGGCTTGACTCACACAGGGAGCCTGCAACTCTTCAATTCCAACTCATAACTGGCAAAAAAAATAGAGAACCATTTCATGCCTACCTGATCATAACATTTGGTCAACATGTTCACTACTGATTACCAGAGACTCCCCACAAAAAGGTTTTATTGACCTATGAGGCCCTCATCATTCCTCTTTCACTTATCAGTCTACATCCTATAGTAGTCACTAACACTGTCAAGAACTGTGAACATTTTGCTGTACTTATAATCTAAGTTATCCTGCCACAGTTTCACAGATGCTGGCAGAAGACACAAGACTCCTAGGTCATAGACAAACAACGTTATTGCTCACAGCAATAGCAGTAGTTAGATACTGGCATTTGTACCAGTGCCCTAAGCCCTAATTGGCACAGATCAATGCAAGCAGAGCCAGATGATACCTGCACATGTAGTGGATTGTGTTGTAAGAGAGAAACCCTGAGCTTAGGAAACCATAAACCTTTTATAATGGACAGCAGGTAAACACGCACCTTTGTTCCAGGGGAAGACACTCTCTATCTTCCAAAGTAGTTTGCTATACAAATATCCTTAAAAAGATAGTTCATAACAAAAGTGTCGGCCATCGTGCTTGTAAGATGTGCAGAAATATAAGAGACCCAAGGAGATTAGTCTTCTAATAATGAATTTTAGCAACTACTTCTCTGAGTCACACCATTCCTCATAAGTCTCTTGTGAATCACAGTCTACTTTCCATTCTTGTTCTTCATAGATGGAAGATGCAATATTGGTAGAGGAAACAAAGCCAGCAATAGGGGTAATTGATAGGGGACTTTAACAGAGAGAGGCAGCAGGTATTAGAAGATTTATTAGTTAAAAGGTTTTTTTGGTTGCAAATGGCAGAGATCTACTGTGGTTAAAGTAAATAACAATAAAATTTATCACAGAACTATAGAATAGCACAGAGAAATAAAGAAAAAGTTGGACAATTTGGTCTTTAGGAGAACAGGAACCAGAGCAGATCCAGAAATCTAGATTGAGGAACTAATAAACAGTCTCTGGGTAACCCTGTTAAGATGATCCTAATGTCATTTACTCTTGTGTCACACTGCTCAAGATTCAAATTCTCATAGGACAGCATCTAATTGGCCACACTTGGGCCACATGCCCAGTGACAGATGAGAAAGAATCAAAGAGAATGCCTCTGAAAGACCAGGCTAGGTCACATGCTCTGTGTGTAGGGGTTAGGGGTTGGAGCAAGATACTGGAGTTTTTTCCTATTTCAGAACCATAAGGTAAAATAAGGAAGGAGCATATAATAGCCATTAATAATAATAACGGCTATTATTTTTTAGTTACAGCCATTAATGGCTCTAAAGAATGCCATTAATGGCTATTACTAAAAAGTCAAGCCAGGCACGGTGGCTCACGCCTGTAATCCCAGCACTTTGGGAGACTGAGGCGGGTGGATCACCTGAGGTCGGGAGTTCAAGACCATCCTGACCAACATGGAGAAACCCTGTCTCTACTAAAAATACACAATTAGCTGGGTGTGGTGGTGCCTGCCTGTAATCCCAGCTACTCGGGAGGCTGAGGCAGGAGAATCACTTGAACCCGGAGGCAGAGGTTGCAGTGAGCCGAGATTGCACCATTGCACTGTAGCCTGGGCAACGGGAGCACAACCCTATCTCAAAAACAAACAAACAAAAAAAAGTCAAGAAGTAACAGATGCTGGCAAGGTTGCAGAGAAAAAGGAATGCTCACATACACTGCTGGTAGGAATATAAATTACTATAACCATTGTTGAAAGCAGTTTGGTGATTTCTCAAAGAACTTAAAACAGAACTACCATTTGACCTAGAAATCCCATTATTAAATATATACCCAAATATGTTAGGCCATTCTTGCATTGCTAGAAAGAAATAGCTGAGACTGGGTAATTTATAAAGAAAAGAGCTTAATTGGCTTACTGTTCTGAAGGCTTTACAGGAAGCATGATGCTGGCATCTGCCCAGCCTCTGGTGAGGCCTTGGGAACTTTCAGTCATGGTGGAAGGTGAAGTGGGAGCAGGCACTTCACATAGCAGAAGCAGGAGCAAGAGAGAAACAGCGGGGGGTGGAAGGTACCACACACTTTTAAATGACCACATTTTGTGAGAACTCAACTATCACAGAGATAGCACCCAGCCATGAGGGACCTGCCGCTGTGATCCGAACATCTCTCACCAGGCCCTGCCTCCAGCACTGGGGATTACAATTCAACATGAGATTTGGGTGGGGACAAATATACAAACTATACCATCAAAGAAATGTAGATCTTTCTGCCATAAAGACACATGTACATGTATGTTCATCACAGCACTATCTATAGTAGCAAAGACATGAAATTAACCTAAATGCTCATCAACAGTAGACTAGATTTAAAAAACCTGTGGTCCATATACAGTACTCCACGGAGTACTATGCAGGCATAAAAAGAATGAGATGATATCCTTTAAAGAAACATGGATGGAGCTAGAGGCTATTATCCTAAGCAAACTAATGCAGGAACAGAAAACTAAATATCACATTTTCTTATAAGAGGAAGCTAAACATTGACTACATATGAACTGAAAGCAGTGAACAATAGACTCCAGGGCCTACTTGAAGGTGGAACATGGGAGGAGGGTGAGGATCAAAAACCTCCTATCGGGTATTCTGCTTATTACTTGGATGATGAAATAATCTGTACACTAAACCCCACAACACGCAACTTACCTATACAACAAACCTGCACATGTGCCTCCTGAACCTAAAATAAAAGTTAAAAAGAAAAGAATGCCATTAACAGTAGAAGGGGGTGAGAGTGGTATTGGGCAGAGAAAAACAACAGATGTCCTCTGTGGTCACCACTCCTACACTATCCTTCCTCCCAGTCTGGGATTTCGTATCTTGATTTGAGCACATCTGTAGGAGAAAGGAAACTAAAGGCATTGTTAGTGAACATTTATGGGAACAACAGCCCAGACCAGAGTGAGTAGTGTCCTCTGGCCACCAGAGGACAGGGAATGCAGGGAGACAGAAAATGGCTGGGCAGAGTCCTTGGACATTAATCACTGGGTGCTCAAGGCCACCTGGGGCCACTGGAAGGTACAACTGAAGCCTGAGGCTGAGAAGTCTCATTAAATACCACCAGCCTCTCACCAGAGACCATGGAGAAAATCTGCAAGGTGACCAGGTTTGTCATTTGGGGCCTGTGGCCCATGCGTCAGGAATAGGCAAGAAGCTAACTGTCCTTCCTCTCACCCAGGGCCACTCAGGGGAAACAAGCACGGTCTAGAATATCAAGCTCACAGCACAGGTTGGGAGACGGGATTAAGAGTGAGGTGTGTCAACAAAATTCTGAAACCAGATACCAGCCAAGGACTCCTAAAGGCAAGCTGCCTGAAGATCTATTCTGAGGCACCAAAGCCAGAGAAGGGAGTCCTTTGTAGAGGAAGGAAAAGAAAAAAGTTGATTTTGAATACATGATAACTCCAAACATATAATGATTTTTTTTTTTCTTACTTTGTCACCAGGCTAGAGTGCAGTGGTGTGATCTTGGCTCACTGCAACCTCCATCTCCCGGGTTCAAGTGATTCTCCTGCCTTAGCCTCCCAAGTAGCTGGGATTACAGGCGCCTGCCACCACCCCAGGCTGATTTTTTTGTATTTTTAGTAGAGACGGGGTTTCACCATATTGGCCAGGCTGGCCTCGAACTCCTGACCTCATGATCCACCCGCCTCAGCCTCCCAAAGTGCTGGGATTAGAAGCGTGAGCCACCATACCTGGCCATGATCTTTTTTTCCTGTGCAAGAATAAGAGCATCAGGTATGCAGGCAAGTGATATGACTATATATTTTATATTGAATTATATGACACTATATATAATAAATTATATTATGTTAAATATAATACGGTATGTTATATGAAACTCCTGTTGGCCCACCTTGGATCTCCATGCAACTGCCATGGAAGTTATGTAGAAAGTAAGGCACAAAAGGAGAACATCTTTGCTGTTCCACGGTGTTCACGGAGCCTGTCAACATAGGTTCTCAGTCACAGTGCTCCCCACATGGGGCGTGGCTCACAGAATAAAATCTGAGAACTGTGAACAGGAAAATCTGAGATCTGGAAATCATCTGCAGACCATGGTTCAAGATATTAAGCTGTCATAAGAAAACACGTAGGGCTGGTCTGTAGGCCCTTATTCATAACTGTATGTAGCCAGCGTTTGTACCTCATCCTTGTGTAAGAGTGAGATCTACCTTCTTGACAACCTGGCATTTAATCCAGGCTGGTTTAAAAAAAAAAAAAAAAAAAACTTAGTAACCAAATCAAATGTCCATTTTCTGGGAAATGGGTAAACAAACTATGGTCCATCCGTACAATGAAATACCACTTAGCGATTAAAAAAAACAAACTACGGATTCACACAACAGCATGGATGAATTATGTTCAGTGAAATAGGCCAGACAGAAAGAACTACACACTTTATGATTACATTTATATGAAATTCTAGAAAAAGCAGAATTACAGTGACAAAAGGTAGATTGGTGTTTGCCAGGGATGGAGAAAGTGTTAACTGCTAAGTGGCACAGGGCAACTTTTGAGCGTAATGAATATTTTCTATGTTTTGATTATTTGGTGACTTTTTATTGTGGTAAAATATATATGTAGCATAAAATTTGCCATTTTAACCATGAAGTGTACAGTTCAGTTACATTAATGACATTTATAATGTTGTGCAACCGCTATTTCCATAACTCTTTCATCACCCCAAACAGCAGCTCTGTGCCCATTAAGTAATAACTCCCCATTCCCTCTTCCCCCACATGATTTTTATTGGATGTAAATTAAACCTTAATAAAGCTGATTCTACAAAGTGTACTGTCTCTCTCCAGTCCCTGTGATAAATGTCCTCCTCCTAGGTGAGGTCATTTTTTTTTTTTTTTTTTTTTTTTTTTGAGACGGAGTCTTGCTCTTTCACCCAGGCTGGAGTGCAGTGGCCGGATCTCAGCTCACTGCAAGCTCCTCCCCTCGGGTTCACGCCATTCTCCTGCCTCAGCCTCCCGAGTAACTGGGACTACAGGCACCCGCCACTTCGCCCGGCTAGTTTTTTTTTTTGTATTTTTTAGTAGAGACGGGGTTTCACCGTGTTAGCCATGATGGTCTCGATCACCTGATGATCGTGATCCGCCCGTCTCGGCCTCCCAAAGTGCTGGGATTACAGGCTTGAGCCACCACGCCCGGCCAGGTGAGGTCATTTTTATAGCCTTTTATGCAGCAACACCCTCTGGACTTTCCTCTGTTCTCTGGACCTGAGTGCCCACGTCGCTGGCAGTCCCGCCCTTCCCAGAGCGTCCACAGATTCTACACACTCACGGTGTCCCCAGCTTGTTTGAGGACTTATTCTTTGGCCCTTGCTCTGACAGCAAGCATCCTTTCCTGCTCTCCAGCTAATCATCTCTCAGTCTTTTCACCCAGCCCCACCTACCAACGTCTGTCTTTGGCAACATATACCCAACACACATACACACACACACACACACACACACACACACACACACCACACCCCATATCTCTTCAGTTAGTCTTTTTACCCAGGTAGACTTTTTACCCAGCCCCACCTACCAACGTCTGACTTTGGCAACATATACACAACACACACACACACACACACACACACACACACACACACCATAATGACAGCTTCTCCCTTCAACAGTGTGACATGGCCTGTTTCGTGTCTTTTCCACTTCCAGGCCCCTAATCCTCTTACCTTTAGCATTTTTCCCTCCCTCACAAGTCAGCTAAGTCCAACCTGGATTTCTTACTTGTATTCTTAAACAGTACAGAATGACTTCAAGGCCAGGTAAAGAGAAAGACATTGAGTTTTCTTTTAAAAGACAGGAATCCTCCTTATGTCAACCTTTCTATGACACTCTACTAATCATGCACTTCCAAGGACATGGAGCTGGCATCTTCCCAGTGTCCTGTCCGACTGATGTCCAGCAGTGGCCTCAGAGCTGACTTGTTGGTCCTGTTGTCCTTTCGGGTGAGAAAGTAAAATGCACCTCTTCCTTTTGGCTCCCCTTCTCCTCCTTCTCCAAAAGATACGTAACCAATCCTTTCTCTCTCATTTCTCCCCACACTAAGGGCAAGGGTGGTCCTAAGTTAAAAACGGCATCCTGGCCTGGCGTGGTGGCTCACACCTGTAATCCCAGCACTTTGGGAGGCCAAGGTGGGCGGATCACCTGAGGTCAGGTATTTGAGACCAGCCTGGTCAACATGGCAAAACCTCATCTCTACTAAAAATACAAAAATTAGCCAGGCGAGGTGGCGTGCACTTGTAATCCCAGCTATCGGGAGTCTGAGGCAGGAGAATCGCTTGAACCTGGGAGATAGAGGCTGCAGTGAGCCAAGATAGAGCCATTGTGCTCCAGCCTGGGCAACAGAACGAGACCCCAACTCAAAACAAAACAAAACAAAACAAAAAAATGGCATCCCATCTTTTCACAGGAGGTGCTAGAAAGCTGCTGCAGGGTAGCTCAGACAGTGGTCATGTGGGTTGGGTCCATTTCTCATTTTGTGAGGCCTGAGGGGACACAGTCTGAAAGCATGAGGTTAGGGAAAGATATTAACACACTCAGTAACAGAAACACGAAGCTGGAGGTCTGCAGCTTATGTGGGTCAGGATACTTCAAAGGGGGCTGGACCAAGGCTGCCCACTCTGGCCTCCTCCATAGTGTTTGAAGTATTGAACCCTCTCCCCACACAGCTCCAGGGAACTTGCAAAGGCAACTGTTAACTCCATCAGCGTGTGCAGGAAGAGCTCCTCTTCCCCTTCAATATCCCAAGGAAGAGGTACTGCTGCGGTTAGGGAAGTAATCTTGGAATAAGACTGACCCTTGTGGACAAGTAGCAGAGTTTCCTTGAGAGTTGGGTTAGAGGAAGGTTGGAAGAAAGATCTAAGGACAGAGAGTCATGTTAGTGACCATGGCACACCCATGAAGAACTTCTTATGAAGTAATTTAACTTCCTGAGTGCCTTCTGGAAAAATCACATTTAACCCTCAGTTTTAGTCCTCTTCCCCCACCATCCTATGTTATAATTCCCTTCAATTCAATGGCAATTCACCCTCTCCCTACTCCCTCAAAATGAGTGATGGTATTACGGAAAATGAAGGGAGCATATAATAAACAAAGTGTGGTTTCCTCCAGACTCAGCTCAACTGCCTGGTTGAAGGGCCCTCTGCAGGGAGGGGATTACACCTAGGAACTGCAGGTAGGTAGCAGCCATGAGGTAACCAGAGCTCCACAGCAGAGGGGATAGAGGGAAGACGCACATGAAATTGAAGAGCAGCTCCCAGTAGGCATCTCTGGAACACAAGATGAATCTTTCCAAATGCTTAGAGAGAAATGTAAACTTTTATGGAGGGGAAGCTGATATTTGGGCCATGAGTGGATCAGATCTCGAATTTCACTCCTCTCCAAAGAGAAGGGAGCGAGGAGTTGCCATGTATTTTTCAAACTCTAGGTCACATTTGAGTGACCTTGAGTCTTGAGGTCTGTTCACTCAAGACTCCATTCTTGAGTCTTGAGTGAACAGACCTCACTCAAGTAAGCCTATACAAAAGCCACATTAAAACAAAACTAGAAAGCAACAAGCTGAGGGAGATGTTCCCATGATGAACAAAGGGTGGTGCCCTAATGTGGAGAGGAGAGTATCTACAATTCAGTTAGAAAAGCCAACATAACAAAAAAGTAAAAATGATAGTATATGCCCAAGGATAAACCAAAGAGAGTTTATTTACAAAAAAACTATTTATCTAATTGTGATTTTGTGAAACTACGTAAGATAGTGCAGTTACCTGACAGCTACAGCTAGCAGCCCCAGTTATCACTTCTTGATCTGAAAAGATAAGAGGAGGGAAAGGTTACGGGAGCTCAGAGGGAGAGCAGGTCTGGTCAGAAGATCATTGAGCTTTGTTCTAAAGATACAGCCTGTCAGAGGCAACCTCACAGGGAGGCACCTAATGAAATAAATACTTTGAACTGAATCCCTTCCTACCTCCAATCTCCTGCCAGGCTTTCCACTGGCTAAGCCCAGCTGGGAGCCCAAGGGCACAGGTGCCATGCTGATGAATCCCAGACAGGTCCCACTTGTAGGGCAAGAGCAAGATGGAAAATGGAGAGAGTGAATGTGAAGTGGCAAACAGGATATTCAGCACAGGAGGAAAGAATTTGAGTATGCAACTCACAGAGGAAAAGATACCCTTGGGCTTACTGGTCACTTGAGACTAGCTCAATCTCACCAGTCAGGAAAGCTCAGATTCTGAAGTCAGACTGCCTGAGTCTGTCTGTTCTACTCTTAGTTATCATGTAATCTTATCAAGTCTTGTTTTCATCCGTTGTAAAATGGGAGTAATGATAGTATCTACATCATAGGGTTATTGCAATGATCAAGTGGAGAAAGGCATGTAAAGCCCTGGGGCAGTGCTTGGCATGGAGCAAGCAATCAATACATGATATCTATTTTTTTTTATTTCAAATTGGTAAATGATAAAGATCTGTAGTACTGGTTATGGGCAAGGTTATAGGGCATGAGGCAGTCTCAGAAACTTTTAATGGGAGTGTAACAGGTATGTAGTCTTTCGGTGGGAGGGAATAATTTGACTGTACTTGGTTATAATTCAAAATAGGAGTAAACAATTCCATGTCTAATAATTTATCTTACACAATTACCTTCAGGAATACACAAAAAATACATGCACAAAGATGTTTAATGCTAGATTACAATTTGGAAATAACCTAAATTGACATAATGAAACTCTGTATACCAATTTGTGTTGGCTATCTGTTGCTGTGTACAAATTATCCCTGAAACTTAATGGCTTAAAAACGGCAAAAATTTATTATCTCACAGTTTATGTGGGTCAGGAATCCCTGCACGGCTTTGCTAGGTACCTCTGGCTCAAGGTCTCTCATGAGGTTGCGGTTCTACTGTTGATCAGGGCTTTGATCTCCTCTGAAAACTTGATGGGGGAGTGGAAGGGAAAGATACAGACACACATATGTGTATTTTATTCCTGCATTGTTCTCCCCATATGGTTTGGGTGGGCATGGGCATCCTCTCTTCCCATTGGAGTGGTAAGGTCTATGTTAAGTGTTTGGACTTTGGAACAGAAGGGACCAGAAGAGGCCCTCTGTCTTGCCTTGATCCTAGCCCAATCAGGCTAGTCTAACTTAGGTAAGGAGCTCTTCTTTTTTTTTGAAAGGAAATGTAGTATTTGAAGCTGATGCTTGAGCCAATTGCATGATTTGCCTTGCCTTGCTTCGTTCTCTGTGAATGTATTTCCCCCTGGTACCTTAGGAGAAGGGGTTGGCAGCCAAAATAGAGTTAAGACAATCAAGTATTCCAGCAGTTCCCAGCTAAATCTGTATCTCTACCTGTCACACCCTGCAAACACATGAAACTACATTCGTCATGAAGACGTTATCATGGCCCTTTTGAGTCTTCTCTCCTTGAGGTCAAACACTCCCCATTTCTTATCATTTTCCCTCAAATAAGGTAGGTTTGCTATCCCTAATAATTTTGCTCACTCTCTAAAGTATGTGTATGATGAGTGAATTCATTCATTCAATAATGAATGAATATTCTAATTTGTGAATGTCCTTCTTCAAACATTACCAGGGCCTGGTGGCACTTTAAGAGCAGTGTACCAGTTAGCATGCTTGAAACGACACAAAAAAGAAAAACTAACCTCAAGCTGATTTAAACAATATAGGAATCATTCGTTCACAAAACACGGAGCCCAGAAGCTGTAGAGATCCAGCAGAATTCGGAGAGTTTGACACTGTGGTAAAGGTTCTGGATCTCTATTTCTATGATACTGTTGGCTCAGTTTTGACCTAATTTTCAAGCTGGGGTTTTTCCTCTTAGCAAAGTACCTGCAGCTATACTATTCTTACCAGGCTCACTTATGCCCACCCAGAGACCAGAAAGCTTCCCATTCCCACAACCACCAAGCCAAAGGAGCTTTAGCTGGACTGGACTGACATAGGCCACCTTCCCAGTCCTGAACCAACCACCCCCTGTGCTGTTCAACTTGGGCTTGGGGAGGTGCATATCCTGGAGCCAGGACTGCTGCTAAGAGGATAGGACTTCCAGGCCTTCACATTCCCCCTGTCCCACTCTTTCCCAGCACCCAGAAGTGGGAAAACCTCACCCAAACCTCCTAGCTGGGAATATCAATTCTGTTAGGGGGAGCAGAAAGGGGACTTGATTCTTCCGCCATTTATTCAGCCAGTGTTCAGTGAGGACTGAGTGCATGCCAGACACTCTCCGGTGCCCTGGAAAGACAGCAGAGAACAAAATGGACAAAGGCCCTGCTCTCATGGAGGAGAGACAGAAAGAAAACAGACAGAAATGAATCAGGTAGGGTAAGAACTATACCGGGAACCATGAGGGTGCTATTCTGTGAGGGTTGACGAGGAGACTTCTCAGGAAAGGTGACATTTGAGAAATGCTTTGGAGAAAATAGAGAGGGAACCATGCAGGTGAGAGGACGAAGAATGAGGGCTGGGGGACTAGGTAAGCACAAAGAGCCTGAGATGGGAGTGTCCTTGCAGTATCTAAGGAACAACAAGGTGTGGGGTGAAGGGAGGGTGAGAAAGGGGTGAGGGCTGGGCGTTTGGGGCCGGGCAGGCCATGGCAAGAATGGTGAGAATGAGAGCAAGGGAGGAAATCAACCTGGTCTTCCGTGGACAGGGGCCTGGCTTTTCAGCTGTGGCTACACTTGGCGGCTATGCCACTGCCACCCCCACCCCACTGCTTCCTTGCCACAGAGCTTACATCCCATGCAAGGCTGAAAATACCACTTAGTTGCCCTGCAGTTGGGCATGAGGAAGTGACTTGCAATCCATGTCACATAGCTTCTCTTCAGGCAGTTTGCAAAGAGGACAGACGGTGGCCAAGAGCAGTCAGGAGGCCCTTGCCAGATTCTAGGACAGATGCCGGTTGTGTCTGATTAGTGATAATAGCCATAGGACAAGAGATGAGGGTGGGCTGAGACAGAGAGGACAGAGATGAAGCAGAAATGAGAGAGGGATGAGGAAGGGCAGAGCCTGGAGCAAAAGCCACGGCGTGGTTACAAAAATGAGTTTCCTGATGTGGTGGCCCTGCCTGTCATAGCGAGAGGGAGAGAGCTCCTGTTTTGGGGGAACACCAGAAGGCAAGAACGGAAAGGAACCAGACCCAATCACAGCTCTGGTCGTGGCATACACTATTTGTTCTGCCGAGGGTACCCTTTGTCTGGTAAACACCTGTTTTTCCCTGTACTCCTCTTCTGTACTGGACTGCAGGTAGGCTCCTTAGGGACCAGCTTAATGCTTTTTGTATCCCTGGCTCTTAACATAAATATGTATATAAATATTAGTTTATATTAATATAAATAGGTGACTATCAAATGAGTGCTGAATGAAATACTGATAATGAAAAAAAGGAACAGGTAAAAAATGGTAACGAAAAGGGGTGAAATTGTGAAATATTTAAATTAGGATATTGAGACATTCGTAAGTATTGGTGGAAGAGATGAGGCTGTACTTGGAAACTCTTAGAAGATTCTGTATGTGGAAGGAGGATATTTAAATCTTTGAGCTAATACCAAATATGAGGAGGAATTGTAACTATTAACCAAGAAGAGCCCATGAAGAAGGGTTCAGAGAAAACTAAGTGAGATTATATATTAAGTTCAAAGTCTGAGCCCACAGATAACCTGAAGGTCAAGAAATCATGAGAGTAAGTCTGTCAAATGTTCTGAAAACATAGCACATTCTGTGATGTGATCATACAATGCAATCGTGAAAATCTTAAACACTCAAGATCTGTTTTTCCAGAGGAATCAACATAAGGGCTGCATGCTTAGCCTGCATGACGTATAACATGGTAGTTTCATGGTACTTTTCTGGGAAATGATCTTTCAGCTAGGCCGACGGCAATGTTTCATGGTTCCAATTCTTCTTTCTCTGCCTTAGGACAACTTGGGGAAATTAACATTACACCATATAATGCTACTTTAATTTTTACCTTTTCTCAACTATCTCATAGTGTGTTCCATCTCAACCTAGGAGAATCTGGGGCCTCTCCTTTGCCCCGTCCCCAGCCATCTGGCAATGTCTGGAGACATTTTTGTTTGTGATGACTGGAGGGGTGCTACCGGCATTGACTGGATAGACACCAGGGGTGCTGCTGAACACCCTGCAATGCACAGGACAACCGCCCACAACACAGAACTCTCAAGGCCAAAATGTCAATAGTGCCAATGTTGAGAAAGCCTGCAGTTTCTCCTAAATGCACAGCACAGATATTGTGGCAACTGCCTGGCTGGCCAGCTTTAAGATTTTGTGGTTTTAACAAATGTAAAAAAATGGAAAAGATTTTCTTTTTTTTCTTTTCTTTTCTTTTCTTTTTTTTTTTTTTCTGAGATGGAGTCTCGCTCTGTTACAAGACTGGAGTGCAGTGGTATGATCTTGGCTCACTGCAACCTCTGCCTCCTGGGTTCAAGCAATTCTCCTGCCTCAGCCTCCCAAGTAGCTAGGACTACAGGTGCAAGCCACCACGCCTGGCTGATTTTTGTATTTTTACTAGAGATGAGGTTTCACCATGTTGGCCAGGGTGGTCTTGATCTCTTGACCTTGTGATCCGCCCACCTTGGCCTTCCAAAGTGCTAGGATTACAAGTGTGAGCCAATGCGCCCAGCCAAAAAATGGGAAGGATTTTCTCTGTTTCCATTTTAGAGGTTAAAATGAGATGTTATCAATATCTCTTACATTGTACTTCAAATTGTATCACACCTAAAGTCCACTTCCAATGAGAGGTTTTTCAGGTGCTTTTTTCAGGACTCACCCCACTGTTTACCAAGTGCTTAGATGACATTGCTAAAGGGCTATGAGAATAGTGAAGGTTAAAAGCAGGTGGCAATAGACACTAAAATCCTGCCCAAAGTCACAGTCGTGGGTAGCATGAAGCAGGGGTGTGTTGGGGCTCAGAAATCAATACCTCAAAATGAAGGCCTCGGAAGCACCGTAGGAGCAAAACCTTTTCCTGCCCTTCCGCCCTGTCAGTGCGAGCCCCTGCGCGAGCCATAGAAACTAGGATCCCTCTGCCCCCAAGGCAGGCCATAGAAACCAGAACCTTTTCTCCCCAAAGCTAGTCATAAAACTGAAAAATACTACTTTAATTTTCCCTCCACTTTTCTGTATAAAAACAGGCTATGAATAAACTATCTGACCCACCTTGTTTGACTATGGGTCATGTGACCCCCCATTCCAGACAGGGTCCTGCCCCATACCCGGAAGGAAGGAATGCTGCTCAAGAGGCCAAGAAGAATCCAGACAGACAGGCTTTGCTGGGCATCCCCGTTCAGTCTATTAGCATTGGATCACACTCTTTTCGTGTCCATGGCTGTCCATACTGTGCTGTGCCTAAGCACAAAAGCGGACAGTTTCCCTGCATCTCTGAGTCTTCATTCCGAAGGCGCCCGTGTAGACATGTTACATAGACGTGTACGCCTTTTCTCCAGTTAACCTGCTTTTTGCCAGTTGGCTTTTTCGGAGAACCTTCAGGGAAACGAGGGGAAAGCTCTCCCTCTGCTCCTGCAGTGGCTGGCCATCAGTCCCAGCTTCACCTGCCCGCTCTGCCACTGGCCAAGTCACTGGCCCTTGGCAGTTCCCTCTCCGTGCTTCAGTTTTCTCTTCGGGAAATGAGGATTGTGGTAGAGGGCTTACCTCTTTGTGGTGCGAATGCACATGTGACAAAATTAGAGCAGCACCTAGTGTGTAGAGAGCTTAGTTACCAAGAGCGTGGGCATTTTCATGTACGAACCAAGGTGCTGCTGCTGTGAGGAAATAGCATAAACATAATTTATGTTTTCTTTGGCTGGCCAGCTTTAACTTTTTGTGGGTTTTTGTTTCGTTTTGTTTTGTTTTTGAGACAGAGTCTTGCCCTGTTGCCCAGGCTGGAGTGCAGTGGCACCGCAATCTCGGCTCACAGCAACCTCTGCCTCCCAGGTTCAAGCGATTCTCCTGCCTCAGCCTCCTAAGTAACAGGTGCGTGCCAACGCGCCTGGCTAATATTTTGTATCTTTAGTAGAGACGGGGTTTCACCATGTTGGCCAGGCTGGTCTCGAACCCCTGACCTCGTGATCCACCCGCCTCAGCCTCCCACCTTGATTTCCATTTTTGATGCTACAATGAGACTTTATTGTTATTTCTCATATTACACTTTATATTTGTAAACTAATAAAGCAAATTACATATATTTGCTTTGTAATTTGCTTTATTAACTTACAAGCAAAATTACTGAAAGTTATTTTTATTAATAGCCGTGATTTTTCAAGGAATCACTAATAGCTATGACAGCAGGAAGAGCAATTCCTGGGACCAGAGGCATTATTACGTATTTGTTGTTTCTCCCAGTTCTGTAATATACCACAAGAGGGCACCAAAAGATTCCTTTTGAACACAAGCGCCAGGCTGAAAGTTTTGTTCTGTAAGCGGTACCAAAATAGTCACAAGATGGTGCTAATAGATTCCTTTTGAAAACCTAAGTGGGCAGTCTCGGTTTGGTTATTTAAATTATATAAAAACTAATACTGCAGTTATCACTTTAATTAGAACAATACAATTCATGAGGTCAAGGGCAAACTTTTCGATTCAAACGTAGACCAAATAGTCTGCTCTAGATCTAATCATAGGAAAGGTCTTGAAGTGAAAGTTTCTGTCTCTATTAATCAAAGTTTTAACAAAAAATGTATTTTTAACAATCATACTTAACAGATGGCGAGTTAGCAGCCCTATTTCACAGGAAGGATGGGGCTCTTGGAATCTGCTCTAAAGAACCTCTACCTTGAGGACTGTCTCAGCGGGGAGCTGCCTTGGGGAGTTCCGGGTTCTTTTCATTACAAGTTTACTCCTCAGCAAATTAGAGACTTGCTGGAAGAAAAGTAACAGGGCATCTCTAGAGTCCTGGACTTTGTTCAAAGAAGAGCACGAAACATGATTTTAGACAACAAAAATAAAAGAGCAGGACTCTGTCGTGACTTTCCCTCTGAGCCTGAACTTACCTTCCCATGGGGCGGGATGGCCCCCAGCAAGTGGAGAAGAATGAGGCTGAGGGACACATTCAAAGCAGAATGTGTACATAACTTTTAAGAATATGATACAACGGCCTCAAGAACAGGAACTTGGGGTCATACAGATGTCCTAACAGGAGGAATCAAATAGTGGCAGCTCCTTCAAATCTGTTGGTTCCTCTACTATTTCACTTTCTCCTTTCTGTATTTATGTAAAGAATGAGAATGAAAGACTTGAGAATGATCATGCAATAATGAAGTAAGGAAAAGCCCTGAAGTCAGGAATGAAGGAATCCCACTTTTGTTATGTCAAAATTGCCAGAAGCCTAGACTAGAAGCATGAGGGGGAGGAGAAAAGAAGCTAAGAGGGAGAAGGAGGTGATCAGGATTGAAAAACCACTCTAATCAGCAAGGTCTTAGCGCCCTCCCACTCGAAACTCATAGATTCTCAAAATAACTCTACCAATTTGGTGCTTTCACCTTCACTTGACAGAAAGGGAAACTGAGAAGGTAAGTCACGCAACTAGTAAGGGGTGGAACCAGGAGTCAACCCAGATAGCTAAGAAACGCCAAGTATGTGGAATTTTAATAAAAGCTGACAACGAATCATCCAGAACCTTTCATATTTACTCTGTGTCAGTTGTTGTCGGAGGAACATACAGAAAACAGGTAATTTGCTCTTCATTGCTGTGACTGAGGGGCAATGACAGCAGAGGATACAGATAGGACTGTAGTCTCTTCCCAGGGGAGGGAGTCTGGCTCCTCTCTGGAGGGCCCAGGATGCTGGGTGGTTTCCAGTGGAGGATGGAAGAAGCGACTTCCATGCTCCCGGCTGCGGCCTGCCCAGCAGACACTGCCTGGCTCCCTCCAAGGTGGTAGTTTGCCTCTGTTGCTTATCGATGTGCTATAAAAAGAAAAGTGCTTGTAAACAACTCGAGTGCATGAACAACTTAATTAAAATCATTAAAGTAATAGCTTGTGAAAAAAAGTAGTAAAACTAATTATTATAAAGTAGCTGTGTGGGAGGATGAAAATTGCTGACATTCTTTAGTTCTAAACTGCTCTATCTGGCACAGAAAACACAAGACAGTTTAACCATATCCTCAGAAGGGATCTGAGGTTCCCCTCTCCCAGCTTAGATTTTAATTCTCCTGTTTCTCAGTTTTTAATTTCCTCCTTGGCAACAACCACATGCGAATGACCCTCCAGTGGTTCTCATTATGACTTGTCCCTTCTAGTCAAACATCTGACTTTTTTTTTTTTTTTAGAGGGAGTCTTGCTCTGTCACCCAGGCTGGAGTGCAGTGGGATGATCTCAACTCACTGCAACCTCCGCCTCCCGGGTTCAAGCAATTCTCCTGTCTCAGCCTCCCAAGTAGCTGGGATTATAGGTGCACCCCACCATGTCCAGCTAATTTTTGTATTTTTAGTAGAGACAAGGTTTCACCATATTGATTAAGCTGGTCTCGAACTCCTGACCTCAGGTGATCCGCCCACCTTGGCCTCCCAAAGTCCTGGAATTGCAGGCATGAGGCACTGCGCTCAGCTGCATCTGACTTTTTTTTTTAACTCAAATAATTACAAAAGTTTGGAATCTGAGAAGCTCAGTGCTGAAGGAACCTGAAAACCTGCTGGTAAAATTACCTGTAGGATGCATGGCTCCCTTTGCAAACGTTCCCAGAGTGTTCCCACTTGATGGTTATCCAGCCTTTGCTGGAGGGAGCCCTTTCAGTGAGGAGGAAGTGACCACTGTGGTAGCTCCGGCTGCTGTCGAGTGCCTTTTTGTTTTAAGTTA
This sequence comes from Macaca fascicularis, assembly GCF_037993035.2. Taxonomy (NCBI): domain Eukaryota; kingdom Metazoa; phylum Chordata; class Mammalia; order Primates; family Cercopithecidae; genus Macaca; species Macaca fascicularis. The sequence goes on from NC_088375.1 coordinate 140,100,303, forward strand.
CACTCAGTCCTTTTAGTGCCCCAGTATTCCTCGTTCTCTGCTTCAAGGCCATAGAGAATAGGAAAACTGCCCCTTCCAAATATTTGAAGGAAGAGCGACATCAGCTTATGCCTTCCCAGTGTCTAATTCAAGCGCCAAACCAGCCAGGTGTTCCACGCACAGGAGCGCAGCTCCAGCTGAAAGGCCCCACAGTTTGCCTAGGCCCAGCCATGTTTACCTGAGATGGGCAGATGCAGCCCGGCTGAGAGCAGGATCAGAGTCTGCTGAGAAGAGCCACAGTCGGAGCTAAGGGAAAATCAGTGAACATCAAGCCCAGACCTAGAATAGGAAACAGAAGGACATCAGACTTGCTAGCTCAGAGCGTCAAAAGTAGAGAGAAACAGAAAGAAGCGTCCAGAAAGGCAGTTCAGAACTAAGACCGTGAACGGTCAATTTGTACAGGAGCTCGCCTCTCCGGAGTGAGTCACGCACATCTCATGGCCATGCAGGGTGATAGCCGCAGTCAGACAGACACCTGGTAGTTCTTCAAGCATTCATTGTGTGACAGGCTTTTGCTACTCCCCTTATTAGCCATTCTATCATCTTTCAGATCATCTCATAGAATAACTGGTCATTAGTAGGTGGAACCCGTCTGACACTTTTGGGTGATGGACTGAGAGGTGCTTAAAAATGTATGTCAGAACACACAGCAGACTTTCTTTGCTCAGGAAAAATCACTTTAGTGAACCGTCTTAATTATGTAAACATAATTTGATATAGGATGGGAGTTAGATCAAATTACAACACTGCACAGCCAATAACTTAAAACCAAATACGGGACATCCCTGTGTTTAAAAGTCAACTGGTCACTCTTAACCACTTGTCAGCTCTCTTTGCAGAGTTCCCTGACAACATTGCCACTTCATTTCACCGCCCTGAGCTCCTCTTTCTCACTTCCCTTCTGGCTTTCAGTCTTCAATTCTTTTTTTTTTTTTTTTTTTAGGTTCAGAGGTACGAGTGCAGGCTTGTTATACAGGTAAACTCATGTCATGGGGGTTTGGTGTACGGATTATTTTGTCACCCAGGTACTAAGCTAGTACCCAATAATAATTTTTTTTTTTTTTGAAACGGAGTCTCGCTCTGTCGCCAGGCTGGAGTGCAGTGACATGATCTTGGCTCACTGCAACTTCTGCCTCTCAGGTTTAAGTGATTCTCCTGCCTCAGCCTCCTGAATAGCTGAGACTACAGGCGCGTGCCGCCATGCTCAGCTAATTTTTGTATTTTTAGTAGAGACAGGGTTTCACCATGTTGGCCAGGATGGTCTCAATCTCTCGACCTCGTGATCCGCCCACCTTGGCCTCCCAAAGGTGCTGGGATTACAGGCGTGAGCCACAGCACTCAGCCAGCTTTCAATTCTTGATACTTTTCATGTACAAATTAAGTTAGCTTTGGAGATATCATCTTTCATATCCAAGTTCTTTTGCTAAACAAAAGGATAGTCCTCTCTATGAACAATTCTATTTCCATCTTTAAAATTAATGTTTTTAGGCCTATTACATAAATTTTCTGTACTACTTGTGTAGAATTTTAGAATCTTAGTGCTAAAAGTAAAATTAGTGCGAGAGATATTAATTGATAACTGAGTCTATTTGTGTTTTTGCCAAAGAGTGAAAAGACGCGTGTCCTCTAAGATCCTTCTCATAACTATCACTTCATGTATGATTTCAGCTCAATATAATTCGACAGTATTTATGAAGTCCCATTTAGTCCTAGACACGATACTAAGTCACTTTGGGAGATTGCAAAGAGCAATAAAATTAGCTTCTGCTGCTAAGAAAAGGATATCATTTACCCAGAGAAAAGACAGGACAAAATGCAGATGAGAGTGGAGATGGAGAGAGATGATTAGATAGTTTTAAACATGTTTCAGTAGCACTCAATACATATTTTTGAATGGAAGAATAAATGAATGAAAAGGCAATGGTGTGAGAATTTCAAAAGGCAATTGGAAATTCCAACCTCAGAAGGATAGTCAAGGAATGACCTGCAGAGATATGATAAATAATGGCCAGGTGTGCTGGCTTTTGCCTGTAATTCTAACACTTTGAAAGTCAAAGGCAGGAGGGTCAGTTGAGGCTAGGAGTTCAGGACCAGCCTGGGCAACATAGTGAAACCCTGTCTCTACAGAAAAATAAATAAACTAGCCAGTCATGGTGGTGTGTGTTTGTAGTTCCAATTACTTGGGATGCTGAGGATAGAGAATCATTTGAACCCAGGAGGTCAAGTTTGCAGTGAACCTTGATCAGGCCACTGCACTGTAGCCTGGGCAAAAATGATAAATCATGGGCTTGAAGGTTTACATGAGGTTGTTCAGTACAGTGTGAGAAACTGAACCAGCCAAGTCTAGAATCCCTGGAGATACTTACAGGAACAGCCTGAGCAAAGAAAAAGACTACACAGGAACCATCAGGAAAGAGAAAACAATCCATCAATAGAGGTAAACACAGAATCACAAGAAACTAGAATAGAATAAGATGGAGAAAAACTTTCTTCTTTGGTGGTCATCAAACCAGCTGCTTCAGCAGAGGAAGGGGGAGTAGAAATCAGAGACAGGGTAGTTTTATTTATGCAGGGAAGGAAAGAAGTGGGTGGTGTTGGCTCTGCACATTGGAGGAAGAAATGCACAGAGCCAGAGAAGACTTGAGCAGGGCTGGAGGCTGACAGGAAGGAGTTACTGCAGCTGGGAGAGAGGAATGGGCTTACTGATGGAGCACCAACCTGCTGGAGATCAACCGTCAACTGCTGAATCCGTAACAGTTGGGTTCTCTGTTGCCGGAGAGGTTTTAGCCTTGGAAAGGAATGGGGCATTGTGTTCTCAGAAACAGTAGAGGGGGCTAAGAAGAGTGTGTTTTGAGGGGAGAACAGGGAAATTGAGAGTGAAACTGTCCTTCCCACCATCTGTTAGAGTGAGAGAGAGCCAGGTAGGGCTGTTGTCCTTGGAGAGTGTAAAAGTTTTGAAAAGGCAGCAGAAAGTCAAAAGAGATGACCCCAAGGAAGTGAGGAAGGCAGGTGTTCTCACCTAGACTGACTACCATTCATTCACAGCAATAGCTAATATTGGAGTTCTTATTTTTTCTAGGTGCTTGAACACAGAACATCTCACCTAACTCTTAGCACAATCCTTAAGTTAAGTTTATTAAAATTCCAGTTTTGAGATGAAGAGACCAAAGTACAGAGAGGTTGAGGTGGGGGTGGGGTTGGAGATTATACCACTATGGAGCTGGGCTTCAAAGCAGGTTGTCTCACTCCAAAGCCCATGCTCAAATCCGTCTCCTACTCTAGGCTACCTAATCTTCCCCATCACTTCTTATTATATTATGCTCTTATTATACTTACTGTATTATGCTCGCTCAGCCCTGTTCATGATTCCTCAACCCTATTTCCCACTCCTGGCTATGGGCCTTCTCAGGGGCTCTTCTTGTATCAGAAACATCCTGCCTGCCCAGCAAACCATTCACTCCAAAACCTCTTCTAGGATTTCTCCATAGGTACTATTTCTGTGATGACTTATTTGTTTAAATAAATCTGAGATCGAGATTCTCTTGCTCATGCATACAATGCATTGCAATCATACAATGCTTGTGTGACAGATGCCACTAGCTTTCTGGTCATTGGATGCCTACGCTTATGGATACTTTTGCATCTACACTGATGTCAGCACCTCCGGGGGAAAAGGATTGTTTAATCCAACTCTTCCTTATCGGTCTGTATTCTATGATGTTAGTTAATAAATGCCGTTGGCAGACTATGATGCTGTTGCTAACAGATGTCCATTTATTCATCTTCTCTATAAACTCTAGTATAGTGGCCAAATTCAAAAGCCTAAAAACTTCTATAAGAATTTTATTCAAGAGGTCACTTTTCCTAAAATTTGACTGTTTTGTCTGCTGAACTCATATATTTCTAGGTATTTGGTAATTCCACCTTGGTTGCTTTATCTATACTTTATATACTTCAATTGCTCCTGAGTTGCAAAGCTAGCATTTCTCTGCTTCCTCCCTAGTCCATTTTTTTTTGAAAGGTACTAGATTTACTTGGCTCTGATTTCCCCAGGTATCTTTATGATTCCTAGGAGCCATCCAAATGCTGCATGAAGGCAGTATTAATCACTGCAGCTTTTTCTTCCCAGGCAGGAGTTGTCTTTTCTTGAGTTATCTTAATTTATTGGAAGGGAATTCCTCATTGCTCTTAATTTATCACTCTCTGACACTGTTTCCATTTCTGGTACATTTTACTGGCGTCATGAAGGCAAGACCAAAAAATTAAACTAAATTAAAATAAACCCGAGTTTAATGTTTCAAGTTCCTAGATGTTCCTCCTTACCCACAATCACTTTAAGATATTTAAAGAATCTTGTATCATTGAGGTGTTTTCTAAGGCTGTCCTTCCATCACTGTTTACTTTACTTTTTTTTTTTTTTCAGTTCACTGGTAAAGCCTCTTAGTATTGTTTCAAATGCCCCCACCCTTCTCTTCTTTTTAAGTGTGCTGGTTTTATAAACCAGGAACCTTCTGTTTTCCCATGGTGACATTCAATCATCGTCTTCTGTGTGATGCTTCTTCATTTATTAGTCTGAGCAGTTAATTCATTTCCTGGACACAGGATTTATAACACTCTTTAATTTGCCTCATTATCCATTTTGTTCGCTCAATCAACCCTTTGTAATAGTATCATGTTTTTCTAATCCTACTTAGCATCTTCATTCCACTTCATTCTACGTAATCAACTCTCACTCTTCTTTTGAATGACTTAGCTGCTGTGGTCTTGTTTGCCTTTCTCTCCATGATTTTAGCATCTTGGTTGATTAAAGAAGAACCTCCTCTTAGCTTTCTGCCTATTGATTTTTAGGACTGAAGTAAAAGACAATTTAATTCTGGGCTCACAGCACATCATCTCTTGTGCCCATAATCATGCATGACAAACTCATCGACTTAAAATAAGCAGATTCTTGTTTTCATAAAACAATCATACGTTTTTTCTATCCTTTCCTACTAGTTATAGGGCATTTCATCCCCTTAGGTCATCTCGATAGTCATCAAAATTATTTTTAAACACCTTTTCATGTTTTCCTTTAAAACATTTCATTTTCATGAACACTTTCTTCTTGGTCTTAAAACATCTGCATTTGCTGATTATTTGTGTTTTATGTGTTTCTTCTTATGTTTCTGATGGAAATATTTTGCTAATCTATAGAAGCTTAAACTTCTTCTTTTTTTCTTTTGGATGGGGGTATCTTTTTCTAAACTAATGATGCAGTCATTCTTATCTGGAATTCATCATATTCGTGGCATAATCTCAAAGACCTTCATGAATAAAGAGAGCTGCCTTGGAGTTAGACACTCCGAGGCATGAAGGGGTTAAATTATGAGCACAGCGACGGCGACCTAACAATAAGGCGGTGATGGAACCCGGAGAAGCCAGCATTCTTAAGTCACTTCTCCCTTCCCTCTCGCCCCGCCCCCGCCAGTTCATCTCTTTTGTTGCCGGCTAGCTTCCTCTGATTGTAATTCATTCTGTATTCCTTCCTGCCCCTCTGTCTTGGCTAATTGTTCTTTCCCACACTACGGGGTTTTAATTTCCTCAAGTTATCGCCTTATCACCGGAGTTTACACTTCCTCAGCTCTTTGGGGCCTGTCTGCCGCTCACTACTGACTGGCCCCACCGCTCAGTTTCCACTGTACCTTAGTTTGCCGATCGCTGAAGTGGGACTGTTATTTCTCCCACTTCTCCCAAGGCGGCTGGATCAGAGTCCAGTCATTTTAGGACGGTTTTGCCAGTTAAGAACTATGTCTGAGCTCTGTGGTGATTTTCATGGACTTTCCAATGAGTGCCACTAGCAAAGCTGGAAGCTCCAACGATATGCCATCATTCTCTTCCCCAGATCACTACATTCCCCCAAACAGCCTTTTGGTTCTGTTTACCCTTATTTTTAACTTTGAAAGGAAATCTAGCAATAAAAATTCTATTTTGCTCTGAGTAGTACATTCACTGACAAGCAATTTTCTCCATGCTTTAAAAATTGGAGTGACATTTTGAGCAAACTCACTGTCTCAGAAAATGTCTTCACGACATGGTGCTGACTTAGGAATCCCATCAAATGCACAGACTCATCAATTTTCTTTACATTAGTTTCAGAGGAGAATCTTAATTTTCTAAAACTACAATCCATGCCTTCTAAAAATCTCTTGTCATTATCACATTGTGAGGTGAGGGAATTCGATATTAAATATATACCACTTTGCATTAATTCCAGGGTGTAAAGAGTTAAAGGGAACACACAAACCCAGGGTTACTGTTTTGTTTCATTTTGCTCTTACAGGATGGATCCTTCCTTTTCCTCTTAGTGCCTGGGGCTGGGGAATGAAGTGTCCTCTGCCTGAGGAGGTGGAGTGGAGGCCTTGGTTTTAAGACCAGGGTTCTGATTACACCTGACAGGGCCGAAACTTGATGCCCGCAGAGCTTACGCGTATCTTATCTTCTTCCACCAGCCAGGATCACAGCAGGAATGTAACAGAAGTTGTCACCGATTCAGTTTGTATACGCTTAGTATGTAAACAAAAAAGCAAAAACAAAATTCTTTTTTGTTCTCCTCGAAATTAGCTCCAGGGTGAGTTCTTTCCATCTGTTAAAAAATATTTGTCAACCCCGAGAGTTTTGTTCTCAAGGCTAAATCTTAATGCTCCTGCAGAGAGTCTCATAGTTGAAGAATAATCACATTTAATAAAAAGTCTGCCTCAGAGAAAGATTCACAGGACCTGAGCCATGGCAGTGATTTTGTGGTATTTGGATTCGTGTCTATAAAAATATTTGTACACCAGATGGTGGATTGTTCAACGCATTCATCCCAAACCAAAAGATTTTTTTTTTTAAACTCACACACACCAAACACTGTGGAGGTTGTGGGGGGTCATTAATTTTTGTCCCAGTCATGCTGCATGAGTAATGGTAAAGGCAACAGCTAAAACAATAAGATTACTGTGTTGAATTCTTAATGCATTGTCAGGTATAAAGACTTCAAGTAGTGCTAAAAGTATTTTCTCCCTCTGAACAACACATACCTTACGTACAACTCACTTTGACAGTTTACCAAGTGTACATATTTTCTAAAGCAAAATCATCCTGCTGATGGAGGAGGCTATATGGGGTGACCTACACAAGACTGGATTGGGAAGCATCCAAATCAAACATGAAGCCAACAGCCTAGGGCCCCAGTGATTCATCCAACATGACTTTTTCTCTGCAGGTTGATTTCATTTTTAACAGTCAATTCTCAACTAACTACTCTAACGGGTGGGGAGGTATACATGACAAAATCAAAACAGGATAACAGAAAACTAACTATGCAGTGTCTAATGTTGGTGGGAGGGTTGTCATCTATGCCCCACACCATGGCCACTCCATGGATCTTGGGTGTTCATTTGTTGTTATGTTACAGCAAACGTGGACTATTTCCTGAAGGAAATCTGGTCCCTCCCCGTGGGTACACTGTAGTCTGCCTCCTTGAGGACGTAGGTCTATACAAGTACCTGGCTGGTTAGGAACCTTCACTTTCACAAGTGGATGCCAAGTTCTTAGGTGGAGATCCGCATCTAATCAGAAGTATAGAGTTTCAGCTGTTGGGTACCTGCCAGACAATTTATCCTTGACTTCTCTGCTGCTTAATTCATATGGAAGTTTGATTGGAGAAAACAACATTTAGGGAGAGATGCAGGCCATCTTTTCTTTTCTTTTCTTTTTTCTTTTCTTTTCTTTTCCTTCCTTCCTTCCTTCTTTCTTTTCTTTCTTCTTTCTCCCTTCCCTTCCCTTCCTTTTCCTTTCCTTTTTCTTTTCTTTCTTTCTTTTTTTTTTTTTTTGAGATGGAATCTCGCTCTGTCTCCCAGGCTAGAGTGCAGTGGCGGTGATCACAGCTCACTGCAGCCTTGACCTCTTGGGTTCAAGCAATCCTCCCGCCTCAGCCTCCTGAGTAGTTGAGACTGCAGGCATAAGCCACCACGCCCAGCTAATTTTTACGTTTTTTATAGAGAGAGGGTCTCCCTATGTTGCCCAGGCTGGTTTTAAATTCCCAAGTTCAAGCAAGCCTCCCACCTGGGCCTCCCAAAGTGCTAGCATTACAAATGTAAGCCACCACACTTGGTCTTCTTTTAGGTAGTTTAGATATTTTAAACTTTATCTGTGGATCAAGTCAGATAATAAAAGAACTTCATTTCTGAACTGCATTATGTCATTACCTCGGATAACTGAATTTTAAAGGACTTCACTTTGTCGTTAGGCCCTAAGTTGAAGGCTCCTTCAGTGATACCATAAGAAACGGCTATTGGAAACTCATCTGCTTTAAGTGTCATTCATGACATCAGTGTCCCTTTTGAGGCCATATGTAAGAAACATCTTTCAGGTCTTAAGGCTCCTGAGCCCCTGATATGTATGCTATAAAACATCATGAATTCTGTAACTGGTCTGTTTTCTTCATTGCTCAGAGCCAAATTTGTGATCCCCCTCCAGAAACTACCTGAGTCTTTATGGTTGGAATTTCCCTGTCTTGAGTGGTTTTATTTCTTGTTTCACTTTACTGCGCTGCTTGCATTTTTCTCTTTGCTCTAATTAATTTCTTTTGTTTCAATCATATTGCATGATTTTTATGTTACCTAAAATGCATGTCAAATGAGGTGGCAATTTGAAATCGTTAAATCATCCTTATGGCATTTCCTGAGCAAATAGCAATAAAAATATACCTTTGGAGTGTCAGGGAGGAAAAATTTCTCACCCATCTCTGGGTTCATGGCTGAGGCATTTGTAACAAAAGACAGATTAACAAAAGAAAGGCATATAAATTTATTTCGTATGTAAGTTTTATATGGCATAGCTTCAGAAATGAAGATCCAAAGAGACAGAGAAACCTGTGGGTTTTATGCTAAGTTTGATGAATAAGTGGAGGATTGTGGAGATGATTAGACAAAAGCTGTATGATCTAATGCTAATAAACTGGGGGGAACTTAGCAAGGCTTGTTTCAGATTCTTCTCTATGTCTCTGTGTCTTCAAAGATGGGGTGTTTCTTCCCCCTGGCTACAGGGTGGGCACCTCTGGAAAGAACGTTTTATGACCAGCTTCTAAGAGAAGGGCAAGGGGAAGGTGAGAGCCACCTTCCTGCCTCTAGGGTTTTCTGAAGTGCCAGCGTGCCATATTTTGGGGTAGTGTGTCCTAAGCCTTTCCTACAAGGGGATACTCCCAAAAGTATAAATAATTTGGGGAAAACTTTAGGATGTTTTAATTATCCCAGGTAATTGGGAATTTGATATACAATAACACCTTAATGAACAAACCCTCAGGACAAATCTAGTTTTAATTAATTTGACTGAGTTGCAGAATAAATTGAAGGACATGCTGATCTCAGACAGGAAGGCACCGTCACTGCTGGAAAATGTTCCTTGAAAAGGGCCCGTCTGGGCCAAGGACTGAAACCAAGGCCTGCTTCATCTGAAAAAGTGAAGGAGGGAGGGAATTCATTCCCCCTAACACAATTTAATGCTTCACCCCACCTTTAAAAAATCTTGTTTATAGTATTATAATGCTTAAATTTAAGTAAGCCGTAACATAATCCTTCTATCCATCCTTGATGATGGAGCTTATTTATGAAGATAAAGTCTACCAAATACATTCAACAATGTGCCCAGCACTGGGGATAAATCAATGAGTCAGAATCCCTGTCCTCAACACCTGCTTTGAGCCCTTTTCTTTGTTCATTCATTCAAACAGTATTTGTTAAGTATCTGAAGGGAGGGCTATAACTGTGGGAGGGCATCTAAGTTACAATGGATGAGGGGCAGCAAAAAAAAAAAAAGCCCACCTGAGGAGGTGGCATTTAGATTGAAGTCATAAGGATGAGGAGTTGGCCAAGAGACAGGGAAGGAAAATACAGACCTGAGGAAGAAACAATGTGTGTGAAGCCCGGAGGTGGGGAGGAGACCTTGGGGGCGGCTGGAGATCCTTGTGGGAGGGTCATGGGGTGAGAGGGTGCTGGGTGAGGTCATGATACCAAAGGCATTTCCTCTTCTCCCACATGGTCTCATGGCCACACCTTCCACCTCCTCTAAGCCTTTGCTCCACCCACCTTCTCAAAGAGGCCCTGTCCCTCCCATCTCAATTGCAACACCCCTTGGTCCAATTAGTTTCCATTGCATCTATCACCTTCTAACACAGAAATAGTATGTTATTGATTCATTATGTTTCTTGTTCGTCTCCCCCACCTCACTCCTACCTCCCTCTAGGCTTCGTGGAGGCAGAAAGTTTTGTCTGCTTTGTTTACTGACCTATCCCCAACATCTAGAACAGGGCCTGGCATTCCGTAGGTCTTCAATCAATAGCTGTTGAATGGAATTGAATTGAAAGTTGATGAATGTTTTAAGCAAGGATGTGGCCTTATCTTATTTAAATTTTTTGAAGGTAACTCGAGATCCTGAGCGAAGACAATGTTTTAAATCCAAAAGACACTTTTCTGAATTGCTCTGTATCAACTCTGGAATCTAAAACCAAGGTTTGGCTAGCCAGATGTTAAGCTTCTGCCCAACCTTTCCTTCCAAGTTACCGAGTAGAGAGAGGGAAAGGCACAATATGGTTATTGTGGAGGCTTTAGGCACAGGGGTGAGAGCCCCAGAGAGAATGCCCCCCACCCTATGCAGTCAGATCAAGCCAGAAGCGCGGACTGTGTGCATGCCTACCAGCAAAGCCCAAAACAACTAGGATCAATTAAATGGCAGGTGCAGAAGTGTGTTTGTGTCTGGATTCTCCTCCTTGTTGGGGCTTGCTACTGCCTTGAGGAAAAAACTGTTGACTCTTCATATCAGGTTTAAACAATTTTTATTTTTAGGCTTCACTCAAATGTAAAGCAATTTGTACTGGATAACTCATTTTAAAGAAGTCTGTTGAGAGAAATTGCCTCAGGATGGGGCGCTCAGATCCCATTAAGAGGAGATTTACTGGTTAGCACAGGCTCAGAAAAGGTTGATTCATTCATTCAACAAATATTTATTGAACATTTTCTATGTGCTTGCTGGAGAGTTAAGCATGCAGTCCTTTTATAGATTCCTTATAAAGCTTACCTTCCAGTTGAAGAAATAACATATGTGCACAGGAAGTTAAATAGAGAGGCAACAATGCAAAATGTACCCCAGGGCAGCAAGTGATTAAATGTGAAACAGGTGGTGGAGACCAGAAGCACTGTAGACTCTCTCCCAAATGCCAGTCTGAATAGTTTTCAGTACCTCCGACAGTCATACAATTTTTTTTAAATGATTTTTTTCCTAAATCTAAGTGAATTACATTTAAAGAACTAACTGTTATTCTGATATTATGCCTTTCATGCTTTTTGATTAGTAAATGTCTTTTCTAAAATAAGATATTGTGATGGTGGTAGTTGTTTTTTAAGTTCTTATTTGGCAGAGTAAAAAATTGACAATCAGATGTTGTATTTTATTATTATTTTTATTTTTTATTTATTTATTTTTTTGAGACAGAGTTTTGCTCTTGTTGCCCAGGCTGGAGTGCAATGGCACAATCTCAGCTCACTGCAACCTCCGTCTCCCGGGATCAAGTGATTCTCCTGCCTCAGCCTCCTGAGTAGCTGGGATTACAGGTGCCCGCCACCACACCCAGCTAATTTTGTATTTTTTGTAGAGACAAGGTTTCTCCATGGCGGTCAGGCTGGTCTCGAACTCCCGACCTCAGGTGATTTGCCCGCCTCGGCCTCCCTGTACTTTATTATTTGTTTTACTCGTCCATTTCAACCCCCCTCAAGCTACAAACTGCTGCTCTTGAGGCAAACAGGATTGCAGCCAGGAGGGACTCGTGGACTGGCATGGTAAACCGGGTGGGTTTTTCATGCTCAGAATGGAGGCACATAGACATCCTAGATTAAGTAAGTCACAGCACATTTTTGTGGAGTTGAATTTAATCAGATTTTATGTGTAGCAAAGCCACGGATGTGACAATGGGGACAGTGGGTGGGAGTTGGTGAAGAGCACCCCCTGCAAAGGGCATGCACAGATGATTCCTGAGAAATCAGGTTGAAATTTGGGGAAGATCATGGAAAGCCTTGAATATCCAAGTAAGGACATAGACTTTGGAGATATGGACAGAATTTTATTTTATTTTTTCAGTTTTTTCCTTGAATTCTGAAATATTCCCTGATGGTCAGCATTTTAATGAACAGTTTTAAAGCAGACCAGTGATATGAAAAAATAGTATTTTTTGTTTTTTGAAACAGAATCTCGCTCTGTTGCCCAGGCTGGAGCGCAATGGCACAATCTTGGCTCACTGCAACCTCTGCCTCCCAGGCTCAAGCGATACTCCTGCCTCAGCCTCCCGAGTAGCAGGGATTACAGGCACCCACCACCACACCCTGCTAACTTTTGTATTTTTAGTAGAGATGGGGTTTCACCATGTTGATCAGGCTGGTCTCGAACTCCTGACCTCAGATAATCCACCCACCTTGGCCTCCCAAAGTACTGGGATTAGAGGCGTGAGCCACCATGCCCAGTCGAAAGAATAGTATTTTTAAAAGATTAAATTCAATGTAAACTACGGACTCTGGAGATAATGATGTGTCAATGTAGGTTCATTGACTGAAACAAATGTACTGATGTGGGATGCTGATAATCGGAGAGGCTGTGTGTGTGTCTAGGGACAGGAGGCACACGGGAACTCTTTGTACTTTCTGCTCAATATTGCTGTGAACCTAAAACTCTCAAAAAATAAAACCTATTGTAAAAAGGATTAATCTGGCAGCTGAGTGCAAAATGGATGGGGGGTGGGGCAGATCGAGAATATAAAGTCGCAAGATACAAAATTAGGTACAAGCATCTGTCCTGGAGCTTGAGATTTATTAGCTACATGACAAATCCACCTTTAGCAGGGAGCGACTCTAAAGGCAGGGCACCCAGCCAGGAAGCAATTGTAATGTCCCAGACCCAAAATAAGCAGGGCCTCGACAAAGTATCCGCAAAGAAAATGGAAAACAGAGAATGAGTTTGGACATGAATAGGAAGGAAAACCCATGGTACTTGGTGATTAATGAGGTCTGAGGAAAGCGAAGGGTAGGCAGAGTGACCCCGGGGTTTGACCAGCTGGGTGATAACTGTGCTGCAGTAGAAATAGGGAAATCAAGACAGAAAACTCTGGGCAGTGGGGGAGAGGGACACGAAACTGGGGAGGAGTTGTCTTTGGGTTAATGGCAGCGCGTCTCTGAGGAGGTGGGAGTCAGTGAGCAGCATTTCCTAAGTGCCAGGCACAGTGCGTATCCCCAGCATCTGTATGGAAGTCTGGGGTGGGAATGACTTTTTAAAAGGGAGAACCTGAATCTAAAGAAAGCAGCATCCTCAATAGGAAGATATTTTCAGTGCTATGACGTTTTCAGTTCTGTTCTCCTATTGGCCCCAAGAAATCTTAGAGGAATAGAAAACGGTATTATTTGCTCCAAGAGTCAGAATAAAGACAGGAAGCGGTGGTTGCTGGTCACCTTTTCCGGGAGTGGCCCAGAGGATGTTTACAGGAAAGATTCCTTTCTGCCCTTTGACTTGTAGGACTGTCAGACTAGAAATAGGGACTCTAGAGTAGAAGTTGAGCAGATTCAGAGAATAGGTGAAACCAGGGTGGAACTCCCCAAGACACAAAGCACCCTTGCACATCCTTCAAAAAGAAAGAGAAAGAAACTGTGGCAGGGGCGAGGAGAATCTTCCTTAACATAGGAAGACATCTCTGTTCCTTTCTCCTCTTTGGCCTCGCGCTTTTCATCTTCCCCTTTCCCAGACTTCCTTCTATCTCACCAAACAAAAATATGAAGTGAGCATAGGGACAGAATAAAACCTGTAAAATAAATGTTTTCCCCAAATCACAGGTTATTTTTAAAAACCAGCCAATCATGTAATTGTTGCTATTACAGTTACATCAGGTGAAATTATAGTATTTACCAAGACCACACCTAATTTTTTTTTTCTAAGACAGAATCTTGCTCCATTGCCCAGGCTGGAATACAGTGGTGCAATTATAGCTCACTGCAGCCTCAAATTCCTGCACTCAAGAGATCCTCCCACCTCAGCCTCACAACTAGCTGGGTCTCCAGAGATGCACCACCACATCTGGCTAATATTTAACTCTTTCCTAGGAATGAGGTCTTGCCGTATTGCCCAGGCTGGTCTCAAACTACTGGGGTCAAGAGATCCTCCCATCTCGGCCTTCCAAAGTGTTGGGATTACAGGCACGCACCACCACTCCTGGCTACATGCCTAATTTAACATGAGCTAGAGTTAGGTTTGGCCATCCCTAGTGTTCAGGGGAGTTGTAGAGTTAGCCTCAAATGCCAGAGTGCAAGTCCTTGCCCATCACTCCCTCATGGGGTAACCATGGTGGAGCTGCCCAATTTCCTCATCTCAGAAGTGAAGATAATAGCACCTACCTCATAGGGTTGTTGTGAGGATTGCATGAGGAAACCATGGAAAGGAATTTGTAGAGTACTTAGGCAGTAAGTACAGGGACAGTTTTGGGTTTCATGGGACTTGAAGACTATACAACTTTGGAAGCCCTCTTTAATAAAAAGAAGATAAATCTGACTTTTACAAGTTTTATATGAATATGTGACTATGTGAGCACATTGCTCAGGTCCTCCCCTCGCCCGCACAGAAGGTCTAGAAAAGGCTTATTAAAGTGAGATGTCCTGAAGCTTAAGCGTCACCAGCTTCAAGTTCAACCCACCTCTGAATAAACACTTCCAATAAATATTAGCCCTTGCTGTTATTTATTTATTTAAAAAATGTTTATGGAGCACTTACTATGTGTCAGGCTGTGAGCTTGCAGCTAGAAGCTGGGAGTGTTGTACATCTGGAAATTCTATGCCCTAGCTAAGGGAAGGTCACTAAATATCAAAGCAAACCAAACTCCTTATCTAAAGAATGTGGTTTGATTTGACAAAACATCTCAAAGCTAATAAATGGCTGCAAAGCACTTCGCAGACCTGTTTAACAGAAACATTGCACCAATGGAATAGATGAGCTATTTGTGGTTATTATTTTATTTTTTCATTTAAAAAACTGTGACAAAATAGATCTAACGTAAAATGTACTATCAACCATTTTTAAGTGTACAGTTCAATGTTATTAAGTACATTCATATTGTTCTGCAACCATCATTACATTCGTCTCCAGAACTCTTTCTTTCTTTTTTTTTTTTTTTTGAGACAGGATCTTGCTCTGTCACCTGGGCTGGGAGTGCAGTGGCATGATCTTAGCTCACTGCAGCCTCAAACTCCAGGGCTCAAGCAATCCTCCCACTTTAGCCTCCCTAATAACAGGGACTACAAGCACGTATCAGCACGCCTGGCTAATTTTTGCATTTTTTTTGGTGCAGATGAGGTCTTGCCATGTTGCCCAGACTGGTCTTAAACTCCTGGGCTAAAACAGTCCGCCCACCTCGGTCTCCCAAAGTGCTGGGATTACAGGCCTGAGTCACCATGCCTGGCCAGAACTCTCTTTATCTGACAAAGCTGAAATTCTGTTCCTGTTAAACAATAACTTCCATTCCTCCCTCCTCCAAGCTCACAGCAAACCACCATTCTGCTTTCTGGCTCTGTGATTTTAACTACTTAGAGTAGACAAATACTCTAAGAATAGTATTTATATCTTAGATCTATAAGTATCCACTCATAGAGTACCTCGTATAAGTGGACTCATACAGAATTTGCCTTTTTGTGATTGGCTTATTTCACTTAGTATAATGTCCCAGAATTCATTTTTGTTGAAGCAAATGTCAGAATTTCCTTCCTTTTTAAGACTGAATCATAGTTCATTGTATGTATATATCACACTTGGCTTATCCATTCATCCACCCGTGAACATTTGGGTTGCTTCCACATTCTAGCTATTGTGAGTAATGCTGTTATGAACATGGGTGTTCAGTAGATGTTATTTTTATGTTGCTTTAGAACACCTATGTCTTTATGATCACTGATTAGAATGTACTTGGATTATCGCTTTCCTCTGCTCACATATAAATTAAATAAAGCAGTCAAATACCCACAAACCAATCATCAAACTTAAGTTTGGAGAAGTCCAATGGGTTCAGGGACCTTTGAACTAAGATTTAGAAGATGTGGCTCCTGGTTATGGTGGCAAGTTATTTCATCTGCTGGGCCTCAGTTTCTTCACCTGTCCTGTGAGTGATTTGGACTAGGGTTTCCTTTCTAGGATGATCAGCTCAACTTGGCTTCCCAAATCAAAGAAAATCCTGTGTCCTTGGAAACCCCTCAATCCCAAGAAAACTAGGATGATTGGTCACCCTACCTTTCAGCAAATACGCAAATCTGACGCCAGATTTCAAAGACATGTACTACATTTAAATGAAATCAGGCTGTTTATCTCTTCCCCACCCCCCAGGAAACATCAAAAGGAAATTCAGCAGCCTAGTCAGACTAGGACAAAATTCCAAATGTGTAATTTTTAACAGCCTTTTTGGGAAAGTGCTGATTTTAGATCCTGTTAAGAAGTCATCCCCCACAAATATTCTGGTTAGGGAGGTTTGTATGTTAACGATTAGACAAGAGCTGTTAACATTTCAGCTGAGCAACTTAAAAGATTTCTTACTTTTAATCACTAGTTTGACTTCTCGTGGAACTAACTGTAAAACAGGTAGGATTTTTTTTTCCCCTCAAAGTGCACACTTCTATGTCACAGAGGGAAACCAACAACAATAAACCAACTAAATAAAACTAAGTTTGGCTCTGTCTAATCTACAATTGAAAGGAAAGGTCAGCCTGGAATATGCTGAAACTCCCCTAGTCTTATACAAGAATGTGCTGTTATGCCTGCCTGAAACCCCAAATAAGCCCCCCTTTTCTGGAAAGATGATCCAGCCAGATTCCAGCAACCTTCAGCAAACAGGCAGGGCTGGTGTGAATGAAGTCAATGAAGATTCAGGCGGCTGGGTGCGGGGGCTCATGCCTGTAATCCCACAGAGTCAGTGTGGGAGGGTTGATTGAGTCCAGGATTTCAAGATCAACCTGGGCAACATAGTGAGACCTTGTCTCTACAAAAAAAATTAAAAATTAACTGGGTGTGGTGATGTGCGCCTGTAGTCCCAGCTACTTGGGAGGCTGAGGTGAGAAGACAGCTTGAGCCCAGGAGGTCAATGCTGCAGAGAGCTGTGATTGTACCACTAGATCCCAGTCTGGGCAACAGAGCAAGAACCTGTCTCAAAAAAAAAAAAAAAAAAAAAAAAAAAGACTCAGGAACTGTTAATTTCTAGAAATGAAAAAGTGGCCTGATTTATTTGGACAAAAGCAGCACTTCAGCTTAATTCTTTTGGTTGCATATTTGTAGATTATTTGAGGCTATAAGCCTAGGTCTGTGGGCAGTTACAGTGCATTGCTGATTTGACCGGATCTTGACAGAGGGCCTAAAAACAATCACAGGCCTACGAGTACGACTTTCTCCTTATAAACACAGACATGAAAAGACAATTCCCTATACCAAGTATTATTATTATTATTATTATTACTACTATTTGAGACAGGGCCTTACTCTGTTGCCTAGGTTGAAGTGGAGTGGTGCGATCTCAGTTCACTGCAACCTCCGCCTCCTGGGTTCAAGAGATTCTTGTGCCTCAGCCTCCCAAGTAGCTGGGATTATAGGCACGTGCCACCACACCTGGCTAATTTTTGTATTTTCAGTAGAGACAGAGTTTTGCCATGTTGGCCGGGCTGGTCTTGAACTCCTAACCTCAAGGGATCCACCCACCTTGGCCTCCCAAATCACTGGGATTACAGTTGTAAGCCACCATGCCCAGCCCTGTATCAATTATTATCTTCTATAGGCAATGGTTTAGTGACCCCTTTTTATGGTCTATCATAATACAATCTCTATTTATAGATCAGAGTATATTTTATAAAACCTATTTACACGTATATCACCCAAACCTCATACATTAAGATAATGCATGTAAGCTGAGATATTATTCTCCTTGTTTTATAAATGCAGAAATAGAACCCTAGAGAATTTAAGAGTCTTGTCCCCAGACACACAATGGGTAAGTGGCTCAAACCTAGGTCTTCTGAATCAAAATCAGGAGTCTTCACCAAAATGCAAAGCAAAATGCATTGTGCTTTTTAAATATTACTCCTAGCATTTTTGCAATCTTTCTTATGCTATCATCTAAGATAATGATTAAGAGGCATTTAGAGAGAATGTTAAAGTAAAAAACTATTTGGCAACACCCAGGTTTAAAGGACTAGCAAGAGAAAGAGGAGCCAGCAAAGGGGTCTGAGTGGTGGTCAGGGAATGGGTGGAGGACTGGCCAGCTCAGTGCTGCCTCTTAAGCGGAGGGAAAGGAGAGAGAAAACTTCATCTGTAAGTGTCATAAATGAGAAAGACCTGTGGGTTCTGTGTTCGGGGAGCTACTGATGACTTCAGGGAGCACGATCCCCCAGAATCATGGAGTCTTGGGTTCCGTTAACCCCAGTACTTATTCATGGCCTCCCAGATGGTCACTGCTTGCCTAATGCAATGACTCTGAGAGGCGGCTTTCTGAAGCAGCCTTGTGCTTTTGAACATCTTTGACTCCCTGGAAGTTCATTCTTAAACCAAGTGGCTGCTGTGTTTTAAGTGATACTGTTGTAAGTGTTAGGCATCAGAGTAGTAAACAAAGTGTTCAAACTTACTGCCCTCAGACACTTACCTTCCAGTGGGGAGATACATTTTATTTGATTTATTTTATTTTATTATACTTTAAGTTCTAGGGTACATGTGCACAATGTGCAGGTTTGTTACATATGTATACATGTGGCATGTTGGTGTGCTGCACCCATTAACTCATCATTTACATTAGGTATTTCTCCTAATGCCCCCCACCCCACGACAGGCCCCAGTGTGTGATGTTCCCCGCCCTGTATCCAAGTGTTCCCATTGTTCAATCCCCACCTATGAGTGAGAACATGCAGTGTTTGGTTTTCTGTCTTTGTGATAGTTTGCTGAGAATGATGGTTTCCAGCTTTGTCCATGTCCCTGTAAAGGACACGAACTCATCTTTTTTATGGCTGCATAGTATTCCATGGTGTATATGTGCCACATTTTCTTAATCCAGTCTGTCTTGATGGACATTTGGGTTGGTTCCAAGTCTTTGCTATTGTGAATAGTGCTGCAATAAACACCCGTGTACATGTGTCTTTATAGTAGCATGATTTATAATCCTTTGGGTATATACCCAGTAATGGGATGGCTGGGTCAAATGATATTTCTAGTTCTAGATCCTTGAGGAATCGCCACACTGTCTTCCACAATGGTTGAACTAATTTACACTCCCACCAACAGTGTAAAAGCATTCCTATTTCTCCACATCCTTTCCAGCATCTGTTGTTTCCTGACTTTTTAATGATCGCCATTCTAATTGGTGTGAGATGAGGGGAGATACACTTTAAACAATAAGAAGGGTAATATCAAATAGGAACAAGTATTTTGAAGAAAAACAAAGCAGGGGTGATTGTAGGGAGACAGAGGGTCTTGTTTCTTAGTCAGGGAAGTTTTCTCTGAGATGATGCCATTATGGAAGATACCCTAATGAGAGGAAGAAGCAAGCCATGTGGATGGATAACTAGGGGGAAGAGCATCTCGGGTAGAGAGTACAAAGACCTTAGGGCAAGGAGAAGCAGGAGGAGGAGAAAAGGAAGTGAGATTTTCCAGAGCAACTAGAAAAGTGAAGTTGTCATTTACTGAGATGGGAAAGTCTATAGGTTTAGGGGCAAAGCTCAGGAGCTCAAGTTTTGACACATGGGTTTCACACACTCATTAGACATCCAGGAGGATGTGTTGAGAAGGTGATTGAGGTCTGTCTGGGGTTCATGGAGGGGGCCCATACTGGAATTTTAATGTTTATGACTTAGCACATAGCTGGTACATAAAGCCGCAGACCAAATGAGATATGGCTGAAGAAAGAATGAGGTCTGAGGCTGGAGCCCTAGGCACTCTCCCATTCAGAATTCAGGAAGCTGCAGCACCCAGCAAAGGAGATTGAGAAGGTGTAGTCACTGAGGTTGAAGTACCTACAGGGAAGGATGACTCAGAAACTAATGAAGCAAACTTTAAAGAAGAAGGCAGGGCCAGGCAGGACCACGGTGTGGTGGCTCACACCTGTAATCCCAGCACTTTGGGAGGCCGAGGTGGATGGACCCCTCAAGGCCAGGAGTTCGAGAGCAGCCTGGCCAACATGGTGAACCCTGTCTGTACTAAAAATACAAACATTAGCCGAGTGTGGTGGCGCACACGTGTAATCCCAGCTACTTGAGAGGCTGAGGCAGGAGAATCACTTGAACCTGGGAGGCAGAGGTTGCAGTGAGCCGAGATCACATCACTGCACTCCAGCCTGGGCAACAGAGTGAGACTCTGTCTTAAAAAAAAAAAAAAAAAGAAGGAGGGGGGACATCTCTGCTCTTTTGTCTTAAGTTTGTTGTGAACCTAAAACCACTCAAAAATATAAATAAATAAATAAATAAATAAATAAATAAAAATGAAGAAGAAGGAGGAAGGCAGGACCAGATTTGTATGATGCTACTAGGTCAAGTAAAATGAGAACCAAGAGCTGGTCACTGGATTTGGCAATGTGGAGTTCACTGGTTATTCTGATGATGGAGTTGGGGGATGTGGAAGGAGGGGGAGGAAACCCTGACTGGAATATAGTCCAGAGAAAATGAAGGAAGAGGTGGTGAAGACAGCAAATATAACAACTTTTTCAAGGAATTTTGTCACAATGAGAATCAGAAAAACGAAGCGGCAACTGGAAGAGGATATGTGAGAGAAAGGTGTTGTTTGTTTGTTAAGGGTGGGAGATATCACAGTACATTTGCATGTTTATCTGAATATTCCAGTAGAAAGAGAGAAATTGATGCAGAAGAGGGGATGATTGCAAGAGCAAGGTCATTGCATGGGGGAAGAAGAGACACAGGGCCCAGGTGAGGGCTGGCCTTGGAGAAGAGCATAATTACAGAAGGAGCCCTGCATTGTAATAGGAGGGCAGACAGCATATAAGGATACAGATGTGGACATTTAATGGACTTAGTGGTGCATATGTGAAGCTCTCTTATTATGCTTTTATTTTTTTCAGGAAAATAAGAAGCAAGCCCAAGAGTTAAAAGCAAGAGGGCTTGAAAAGAAAGAAGAATCAGTGAAATAATCTCTTGAATGGAAAGAGTGAGTTGACTGAGGAAATCAGCTGGAATTGCCAGGCAGCATGAAGGGTTTGAGATCACTTAAAATTTGATGTTATTGTTGGGTCTTCAAGATTAAACACCAAACTCCAGACACCACTTTGCTCTTACCCCTCAAATGTAGTCTTCTTTAAGACATAATAGCATCATTATTTTATTTGATCTGACAAGCATTTGTGTTGCACCTATCCAAGCCTCTGGTGCAGAGGTGCAGTCAAGGGCACGTTCTCTCCAGGGACAGACTGGTCGGTGGGTAGAGACAAGAGAGAAAGAGAGAGATAGGGAGAGAAGAAAAGGTTGATTGCATTGGGAGTTTTGTCTTCATCCTCCATGAACAGAGGGAAATCAATACTCACTGAAGGCAGCAAGCTCCCTTGAGAAGGAAAGACATTAATAACTGGGAAATGTGGCTTAGATTTGACCTTTCACTTATTGAACAGCAGAATTAGACAGACTTACCCATTCAGACCCAAGCCTTAGTGAACCCTCCCAGACCTCTCCAAAGGAGGCTTCTCTGAAACTAACAGCATGGAGGACATAGGTCAGGAAATGAGTGGCTCCTTGTAGGCGCTTGCTGCCAAGAGGAGAGAGGCAAGGAAGGTGTCCCCATCTGGTGCAGGCTCAGTTCTCCTTCCAAAGCCACCAATCAGGTATGTTATTCCGTCTGGTGAGAGTGCAGTAGAAAAGGGCAAGTGGGAGAGTAGAAGGAAACCAGGAATGTGACACTAGTTCATGTCCCCACATGGAAGAAAACAGCAGGCATGAGGAAGAAAAGTTCCCTCTCATGAATTGAAAGTGAGGTCTTGGACCCTGGAAAGCTGCCCTGTCCCATGCCTGGGCCTTTGAGTCCCCCTCCCCTGCCCCCCTTTATCACTGAAGCAAGCACCAAATAGGTGAGAGAGTGAGAAATTTGAGGGTATAAACATAACATTGATTACTATGTTGGCCTTCGAAATCTGAGCTAACCAACGAGGAAAGTGAGAGAGCAAAAAGGAAGTAGGATTAATCAATTGGAGGCTCAACTGGGGTCAAAGAATGGTTGACTCAGAGGTATTAAAGGGATGGTGCTGGAAAGATCACAGCCTTTCACATATTTGAAAATTACTATGGTGGTCCTCTTGAGTCCTTTTTCTCGGATTAAACATACTCAGTTGCTTTAGTGGTCCTCATAGGGAAATGTTTCCAGTATATTTGTAAAGAGCATGTTTGCTTTCTATTGCGCATGCTCCAGCATGTGCCTTTGAAAGGGTGCACCTGGACACTACTACATGGCTTCATCCAGCTGGGGGTAGGCATGGAGTGCCCATCTTCCCGGGCCATAGACGCCCTCCTTCACCTGGGACAGGAAGCTGAGGATCTCCTTCCTCTTCACTGTTTCCCCACCCCACGAACTCAGCTTGAGCTCTTTGTCTACTGCAACCCCTGTGTCTGTTTTGCCTGGGTATTGCTGCCAGGTGAGGACTCCACCACCCCATAATTAGGCAGTTGTGGCAGTTTTCTGGGGACCTCATAAACACCGATATTAAATAGCAAGGATTGGAGGAGTGATTTATCTGTGGGTCATTTGAACTCTTACTAAAATTCTTAATGACATTTTTATTCATTTCTTGATCATTTAGTGTTAGTCTCAGAAGTTTTTGGTGGTAAAGGGAATGTATCTTTACTCATATCTATTTATTCAGCAACCACAAATGTTTACTGAGAGCCTTCTAAAATGTCAGTACTGGGCTACAGACATGGCCCCTGTGTTCATGAAGTGTGCAGCATAGGATCCAAAAACATCCCTTTGTTTTGTATTTTTGAATAAGGGAGATCTCCATTTACATAGAGATCCAAACTTATCTATAGGAGTTTCTTCTTCTGCCCTCTGGTTGTAACAGAGGAATTGACTCTCATGTCTTCGAAAGCCAGGCTCTTTATTTCTACTTTGGGACCTATTGCCTCTCATTCACTCTTTCTCTCCTGCATCATCCATCCCTCCTTCTCATCTAGATGATTCTCTTTAACGTGTACCTCTGCTCATATTTCTCACCTTTAAAATCCCCTTTCCTTGTCCCACATTCTCCCCTCTAGCTACTGATCTATTCCTTTGTACTTGTTCACAAAAAAAAAAAAAAAAAAATCATCTATGCATAATGTGTCTGCAGCTAGAAAAAGCGGGGACATGTTTGGAACAGCTGTGAGTGTTACAGCCGAGGGCTGATAAGCGAAGAAGAGCACTTTCCAGAGTGCAAGGCACTGACATCAAAGCACTCTGCAAATATTTTGATAGGAGGCAGCTGTGTTATAGCAAAGAGGGCCCTGACCTCCCCTCTCAGAGGGCCTCTGCTGAGTCCCTCTCGCTGTTGTGATCCTGATCAAGTTACTTAACTTCTTTGAGCCTCAGTTTCCTCATCTGTCAAATGGAAATAGTTGCGGCTCTCTCATAAGTTTGTTGTGACTATGAAATAGGGATGCTTGAAAGTATGAAACAAATGTTAGGAAGTATTGTACAGCAATAGTCTCCTTTAAAAGAAAATGGTTAACCCCAGTCTGTCTGGGTGCCCCTGCAACAAGAGCCTGAGTCAATGGCTCTCCTGTTGTACACTTGGGAATGTGATCCCAGGGAGCAGGACAGAGGAGGAGGAGGAGGGGAAGGAGGCAGTCCAGTGCAAATTCGGGTCACTAAGTTGCTCAGGGCTGCAGGCAACCTTGACCCACACAACCTCCTGAAGAAACTTATGAAATGTGTCTCAGAACTGTCCACCCTGGGAACAGAAAGGGGCAGCATTTACCGGAAGGTTCCCATTACCATCTATCACGGGTGGTCCACGAGCACTGACTCCCCTCTCTTCAGGGTTACACACACATAAATGCCAAGTGGACACCAGAGAGCCTCAGGGGAGGAAGTGAAAGGTAGAAGGTGCAGAAGGAGATAAGGCCATGTCAGGTTGTACCTTTGAAACGGGCTCAAAATGGGATCCTGCGCAGTGGCTGGACTAAGAAGTGAGACCAGGAGGATTTGAAATGGTGCACAAGATACAACCCCATCCCACAGAAACAAAAACCAAAAAAATGATGACATGACTTGGCTTGGGTATTTTTAGCAGGGATTATGTGCCATCTCTGTAGAAAAAGAGGGTCGGCCTTACATATTAGTTTTTAACCTGTTTTTCTAGACACTATGTGTTTCTGCGGAATTAAGGAATGGAATCTCAAATGCCTCACCTGTCTTTTTGCATCAAATTGTAATCAGAGCCTGCATGACCTAACTGAAAGAGACCCAGACCAAGATTTTGGGGAAACTGCTCAAAGTCTCTGAAGCACGGGGTGGGGAAGGGGGGTAAATTGAGAACCTCACTACTACCATCTTTCCTGCCTACTTTCTAGTGTTTTGGGGGCTTTTGTGGGGAAGGGGAGAGGAGGTTCATAAAATAACATATGAAAAAAATTTTTATAAATGAGGAAGGATTATTATCATTTGGGTATTATTAAGTATTGATGATTAAAGTCTATTTCTCCCCAGGATTGTACCACAATCAAAGTAATTTGAGTTCAGTTGAGTGAAATCAATAAGCCTAGAGCACATACTTTGTGCCAGGCCCTGTGCAATCCATTAAAGATAAAAAGATGCATAAAGAGGAGGGACAGAGAGTAATGTTAATTCTTGGGTACTAGGCATGACTGCTATTACAGGAAGAAAAAGAAGGAGCATCAGTGCTTTGCTAGGCAGAACTGTACAGAAACAAAATTTTGCTTTTTCTTGCATTAAGTCTTGCTTTATAAGGCCTTTCCCATTATGAAGATTATAAATACCCCCTTATATGTCCATTTAGTACTTTTGAAATTTTGTTTTATATTTAATGTATAGCTTTTAAAATCTAACTTTTAAAATTAATGAGTTGTGGACATATAACTTTATTTTTTCAAATGGATAGCCAACTTTTCAACACCACTTGTTAAATATTTTATCCTTTCTCATCCTTTTGAAATGCTACCTTTATCTTATTTTACCCTTACACGTGGTCTTTGGTCTGTGCCATTGATGTATTGTCTCTTCCAGAAGGAATTTAACATTATTTAATTACGGTAGCTCTATAATTTGTTTGATAACTGGTAGGTAAACATTACTCCCATTTTTCTTTTCTCATTTTATTGATTATTCTCATGTATTTACTTCTCTGGGCAGTGTTTATAATTGCTTTATATTCCATTGTAAAATCCCATTGGAGTTTTGGTCATGATTTGCCCATATTTTCTAGAGGAAATATTATTCAAAGTCACATATTTAGAATAAGATAAAAAGGAAGTGATCAGATGTTTGAAGAGAATGACAATATGAAACCATTGTGGAGAGTGGAAGAGCTAGTCCATCAGATTGTCCTGTAGATGAGGAAGCAACCAAGTATTTACAGTGGCATCAATCTGCAGTTTAGGTGATTTTCATCAATGTTCAGCTACTCAGGAGCAGGCCTAAAGAATGATTTCGTTGGTCTTACACTGGGATTGGGTTTGGCAAGACAAGCATAGCAGAAGGAGAAAGGGGCACACACAAAAAATGAAGGTACTTTTATTTCTTTGTCTTCCTTTCAGTAAAGACAGAATAAAAATAATTGTGTTTTTCTTTCACCAAATAATAATATATATGAATAAATAAAGAGAGGTGTAACATTTTTGTTTTGTTGGGTTTTTTTTGTTTTTTTTTTTTGGTTGTTGTCATTTTGTTTTGAGACGGAGTCTCGCTCTGTCGCCTTGGCTGGAGTGCAGTGGCTTGATCTCGGCTCACTGCAAGCTCCGCCTCCCGGGTTCACACTATTCTCCTGCCTCAGCCTCCCGAGAAGCTGGGACTACAGGTGCCCACCACCACGCCTGGTTTTTTGTATTTTTAGTAGAGACGGGGTTTGTTGTTGTTTTAAACATCTTTATATAATGAAAGTGTTAACTAGTGGACAAGAAAGCTAAATTACAACTGAACTTCATATTGTATAAATAATTTATCTTGTGTATATATATATATATATATTTTTTTTTTTTTTTACCATGTGACACTTGAGATATTTTCTTTTGACAGGAGAGCACTTTTGGTGTAAACCCCTATTTTTTGAGTGTGGATATTTTCCCCTAACATTTTCTTTCTTTGGAACTAAGCATTCTCAAATGTGTTCCCAGGGGAATCTGGAAATGTTGGTGCATATCCATTTGGCAGTTTGGAGGTTTGTTAGAGTGTGGGAAAATTCAGAGGTTATTTTCAGGTTATGACATCTGAATATTTCTTTGCAGGTCCAAAATACAGTTTATTTTTAATACTGTAAAGATACCACAGTCTTGATCCTATATAGCTTGAAATAAAATCCTGAGTTGCAAAATGAAGACCTAAAATTCAGGTGAAACGTAACAGTCTATTAATGTTTAAAATTGCCTATTAGTTTATTATGTTTTCCCTTACTTAGGCAAGTAAAGTTAAGAACTATTGAAGTTCACGGCCATGAGGGCACATCCATGGATATCATAAAGCAGCCCTTGTACATTTTCTCTCTCTGCGAATCCAGCCTTCGGCAGGGTGATTAACAGCTTCAACCTGGGGAAAGAATGCAGTCTTTCTTCTGGGGCTTCCCAGACCGAAGACCCTCCCCATCCCCATCACAGCTCTCTAAGCCCGACTGCCTTTGAGGTGGGAAAAGACTCAAAGAAATGTACCAATCCCAATGATACTCAGGGCCCGACTACTGTAGGGAAGCAGAAATGATGCCTTGTAAATTGGTTATAAAATGGCCTTGTCCAAAAGCATGTGACTGCTGTTTGCATAGTTCCCGTCAGCCTCAGAAGGTTCTCCATATTTCTTTCAGCCATGGGAAGCCAGTCTCACGCAATTCTAAATGAGTCCTTGTTCCAGTCTAGACTCTCACTGAACCAAAATGTGGTCAGGCAGGGTGATTGCCTTTTTCAACAGTTGCCAGCAACCTCACATTCAACTGCTCTGCTCATGTATCATATGTATGGTTAACCACAACTTATTCTTTGAACTTTGAGGTAAGACAGTGAAAATAAACTTGAACCATCAATGTATTCTTAGCACATACCACCAATTAGAATATTCACATTTCAGATTCTGATTCCTTTTGTCACTTCTACTCCCACTGTCTCCATTCAATCATAAATCCAGTCAATTTTACCTAAAAATATATCTATTATGTTCATCCCCCCCACCATCTATTGGCACTGCCAAGTTCTTGATTCAAGTCTTCCTCACCTCTCATCAGGTCCACTATAAAAGCCTAATAAATAGTCTTGTTAATCCTTCAAAAATATACAGTTGCTTATAATACCTCTCTGCCTAACATTTATCTATGGCTCATCTGCCCAAATGGTCTGAATTCCTTCAAGTTCTGGTCCTTACCTGTGTTTCCTGACCCGTCTTCTGTCATTCTCTCATTGGTGCTTTGCGCTCCTACCACACAGAACTGCCTTCACTTCCAGTGCTGTTCTCTCGGCCCAGAGGTGATATTCAACATATTTAAAGAATAGAAACTGACCAATCAGAACAAACCCCATGACCACTCAGGACTGACACACTAGAGCATCCTGGTGAATATCGGTTGAGGCTGCCATTTCCAGCACTGTGGCTTTAATTCTTTCCCCGGCATGTCTGCAGATCCTTTACATGGTCCACAGAGGACCTTTGAGCAGGGGCTGGGGGTGAGGGAACAGCGTTATTTAGAAAGGTTTAGGGACTTATACATGATTAACATTTTCAGTACCTGTGTAGAGACTGAAGTATTTGCATAGTAGGCACTATTTGCAGAACCTGAAATGACCTCTTCTGTTTTTTGAGATATTCTCAAAATAATCACCGCTTCATCTCTGGTTGCTCTGTAAACACTTTGGCCTGCTTCTGTTTCTCAGAATGTAATCAGCAAGAGACATCTACCTCTCACACAGGCTCACTAGCAGATTGGCTTTTTTAACAGGCTCCATCTTTTTATTTCCATGCTGACTAGGAATCATTATGTCCTGAACTGCCCTAAAAGTACAAGGAGAAATTCCAGTATCTTTTCTAACAAAAAGAAAATGATACGTGCTTTTCTTCAATCCAAATCATGACGGTTTGAACTAGTCATCATTAATCAGATTTCCTGCATCAGCAATCTTAAGAAATTGTTGTCAAGTTGCTACTCAATGCAAAACACTAACCTGGCATTGAGGGAAATTTAAAGCAGTAATAGGTACAATACCTGCTCTCCACTGCTGTGGAGCTAAGACACGAACAGCTGCAGTAATAACTTTGATTTAAGCAGTACCTTATGTGTTGCTATCAAATAATAAACACTGTAGTAGTGAAGAGGAGAAAATGACCTGTCTCTCTCCCAGTTAGGCGAGGCTTTCTGGAGGAGCTGGGTCTTGAGCTGAGCATCAAAAGATAGGTAAAGGCCAGGTGTGGCGGCTCATGCCTGTTATCCCAGCATTTTGGGAGGCCAAGGCAGGAGGATTTCTTGAGCCCAGGAGTTCAAGACCAGCCTTGGCCACATAGCGCCATCCCATTTATACAAACCAATAAAAAATTAGCCAGATGTGGTAATGCACACCTGTAGTTCCAGACACTCAGGAGGCTGAGGCCAGAGGATAGCTTTAACCCACGAAGTGGAGGCTGCAGTGAGCTGTGCTGGCGCCACTGCACTCCATCCAGCCTAGGAGACAGAGTGAGACTTTGTCCTCCCATCCCCCAAAAAAGGTGGGTAGAGTTTCAACAGTGTTGCAGCAGAGTAACTAACATATGCTACAAGCTTAGAAAACACAAAGCAAGGTAAAGCAGAGCCTTGACATCAAAATGAGGTTAGAAAAGTAACTGGGGTCAGACTGCAAAAAGAATTGTATGAGGAAGAGGCATTTGTGTTTTAGACCACAGGTAGATCCCTTAAGTTTTGTTAGGCAGAAGCTTAACATAATCAAAGCAATATTTAAAAATATTAGGCAGTGGCAGCTGGCAAGCAGAGTGCTGGGAAGTAACACAGCATAATAGAAAATAGCAGAGCCTTAGTGGTCAAGCAGTGGGTTTGAGTCTGGCTTCACCACTTTCTAGCCGGGTGGGCTTGGACCACTTACTTAACCCCCAAATCTCCACTCACTCAACTATAAACATGAAGATAATAATATCTGTAGGGCTGTTATGAGAATAATATTTCACATTTATGAGCACTTACTATGTATTCACTCACACTGTACTAAATACTTTACATCTGTGGTCTCATTTAACCCTTATGTCACTTCTTTAAAAATTGTGGTAAAATATACATAACATAAAATTTACCGTTGTCACCATTTTTAAGTGTATAGTTCAGGGGTTTTAAGTATATTCGCACTGTTGTACAACCATCACCACCATCCATCTCCAGAACTCTTTCATCTTGCAAATCTGGAACTCGGTACCCATTAAACACCAACTCCCCGTTCACCCCACTCCCCAGCCCCTGGCACCACCATTTCACTTTCTGTCTCTATGAAGTTCACTTCTCTGGGCATTTCATATGAGTTGCATTATATAGTATTTGTCCTTTTGTGACTAGCTTATTTCACTTAGCATAATGTCCTCAAGGCTCATCCATGTTACAGCATATGTCAGAATTTCCTTCCCTTTTTTTGGCTGGGTACACGGGAATTTATTAATGTTGTCTGACAAGGTCGGGCTCCCTAGGTTCTTCCCTTTTCAGGGTGTCTGGTGTAGAAACGATGAGGAGGGGAGATTCTCAGTGTGGTGGAGTACTGCGTGGCAGGGACTTCCCAGCAACTAAAGGCTTCTCTCTTCCTCTGATGCTCCTGCTGGGGCTGGTGGTCTGAGGGCTCTTACTTCTTGAAAGCCATGTGGATCATGAAGGTTATCACTTTGTTGCTGTAGCCAAATTCATTGTCATACCAGGAAATAAGCCTGACAAAGAGGACGTTAAGGGCAATGCCAGCCCCAGTGTTGAAGGTGGAAGAGTGGCTGTCACTGTTAAAGCTGAAGGACTGATGTAAATGACAAGTTGATGGGTGCAGCACACCAACATGGCACAAGTATACATATGTAACAAACCTGCACGTTATGCACATGTACCCTACAACTTAAAGTATAATAATAATAAATAAATTAAAAAAAAAAAAGCTGAAGGAGACAGCCTGGTGCTCAGCGTGGCCCACGATGCCCCTGAGGGCCCCCTCCGATGTCGCTTCACCACTTCCTTGATGTCATCATATTTGGCTGGTTTCTCCAGAGAGCAGGTCAGGTCCATGACTGACACATTGGCGGTGGGGACATGGAAGGCCATGCCAGTGAACTTCCTGTTCTGCTTGGGGATGACCTTGCCCACAGCCTTGGCAGCACCGGTAGACACATGCAGGGATGACATAATGGAGATCCTCATGGCCATCACACCACAGTTTCCCAGAGGGGCCATGACAGTCTTCTGGGTGGCAGTGATGGCATGGACTGTGATCCTGAGTTGCTTCATGATGCCAGAGTTGTCATGGATGACCTTGGCCTGGGGGTTAGGCAGCTGGTGGTGAAGGAGGCATTGCTGATGATCTTGAGGTTTTTATACTTCTTATGGCTCATGTCCATCACAAACATGGGGGCATCAGCAGAGGGGGCAGAGGTGATAACCCTTTTGGCTCCACCCTCTAAGTGAGCCCCAGCCTTCTCCATGATAGTGAAGATGCCAATGGACTCCATAACATAATCAGCACCAGCATCATCCTGTTTGATTTTGGTGGGATCTCACTCCTGGAAGATGGTGATGGGGTTTCTGTTTTCAGCCTTGATGGTGCTGTGGAATTTGCTGTGGGTGGAATCATACTGGAACCATATGATTCCATAGTAGACCATGTAGTTGAGGTCATTGATGGTGATGATACCTATTTTGCCAGAATTAAAACCAGCTGTGGTGACCAGGCGCCCAGTATGGCCAAATCCATTTACTTGTTTCAGGGACTGGCTGGTGCCTCACTGAAGACTGGGGCATCAGTTGACGGGAGGAGCTAAGAGGCTGAATTTCCTTCCTCTTTAAGGCTGAATAATATTCTACTGAATACTTTACATCACTGTTTTATCATGAGAAAACTGGATTTAAAGAGGTTAACTCATCCAAAATAACAGAATAAGTAAGAGGAAGAGCTAGGATTTGGGCCAAAGCAATCTGATTCCACAGTGCACCCTCATTTCCCTTGCATATCCCGATGCATGTAGGTTAAGGGCCTAGCACTGCACCTGGATCAGGATGGCTGTTGCAGAAAGGCATTCTATTGTTTTTGATTATCCAGCACCTCTTCCACAGCTTATCCTGGTAACACAATTCCTCTTTTCCTTGAGAAACTCTGTCTATGATTGTACCCTCATCCCCCCCATACAAGGGGCAGAAAGCTGAATATGTTGCCCAGGCCAAGAAATCAGAGCCTTCCTTCCCTCCCCATTGCAGTGACAGATTCAGGAATGGTCACATGGGTGCAATCAGAGTCCTCCCTGGTGCTATGAGGAGATTGCGAGTCAGGGGTTGTAGGTGTTCATTTCAAAAACTTAGCAGGGAGATGGCAAGAAAGGTGGAGTCCTGAGCAACATCTGATCTAGACACGTCTGAAGCCAGTTGTCCCCATTAACTTCCCTACAACATGATTCCCGGTTTTTGCTTTTAAGCTAATTGGAATTGTGTGCCTGGAACTTGCAAAAGAAAGAAATCTGACTAATTCACTAGATCAAAAGGCCCTCATGGGAATGGAAAGGAAAAAACTAACAAGAGGTATTGTGAAGCTGTGTGACGTGAAAAAGAGGAAAACATCGAGAGTCTTTCTGAGATTCAGATACCTGGTAACCAAGAATACCGCTATTACTGAGAAGGTGGAAGAAGTTGCTACTTTGGGTAGAGCTAAAAGAGAAAGTTTCTGATACTCCCAGGAGTCCAGACTACTAGTTAGTTTCCAAAGGTAAAATGCCCAATCTCACTTATGTCTGCTAAGCACTTCATCCTCTTCCAGAATCTCAAACTCATTAGTGTGTCCAAGGTCTGATTGGGATAGGGCTTTTGGACTCTGGTCTTTATCCCCAACCCTGCTCAGTAACCTGGTATGAATTCTCCTTCCAAATATAATGTATTTATTTATCTGCTCATTCATTAATTGAACACATGCTTGCTTATGTGTACAGAGGACCTATATGCCAGGTATTAAGCCTATATGCCATGGTAGCTATATGCCAGGTATTATGACAGGTACTAAGAACAGAGTGATGAGAAAATACATATGGTCCCCTATCTTCAAGAAGTTTGTAATCTAGTGGAGAAATCAGACATAGGATGGATTATCACCCACACGAATATAATTAAAAATTGTATTACATTCTATGAAAGTAATAGCGTTTAATAAGAGGTGTATGGGGGGGATCTAATTCAGGTGGAGGAGAGTAGGATGATTAAGGGATAGCTTCTCTGGGAAAATAACATTCAAGCTAAGGTCAGGTCAGATGAGGTCAGCACTAAAATGAAAAAGAAAGGTGGAAACCAGAGGTGTTGTTCTCACCCACCCATAAGAAACAAGTGATTCACCCACCAGGAATGTGAGACGGAGAGGCTTGAAACTGGTTTCTCTAAAGTGGAGCTGCTTAAGGCTCTTAGAGCAGGGACTGGCAAATAAATTAAGTATTGTAGGAACCTCACTGCCTGTTGCCCAGTCACCTCTCTGTGACTCTGCTCATGTATTCATCCATTCACTCATGTGTTCAAGAAATAGTTATGGAATACCCACAAGTGAAGGGCATTGTACTAAATGATGAGGCTTCAGGAGAAGCAAGACAGCCTCCAGCCCAGCTCTCAGCAAGAAGGAAGAAGTACAGGTGGGCCCACCTTCAGATAGCTCCAAGAGATGCTAAGTCTTTCCCTTAGGGAATCTGTTGCACACTGGCATATGTGCATGCTTTATAAGACTTCTATCTCTAGGCCCCAATGCCTAAAAGACTTGTACACTTTTTTCTTTTATAATTCAGAGAGTTAAATCTAGTTCTCCTAGTAGAGGCAAAGGTCCTCTCGACACATAAAGCTAAGAAAGAGATCACATGGGACAACATGGCAGGTTGACACCAAACACAGCGTGGCTGCCCAGTCCCTCCAGATAAACATAATGAAAGGTCATCCAAACACAGGAAGACAGCCGCCCCCTTCCCTTTTCCTTTACCCCCTCCCCTTCCTCCCTCTGGCTCCCTTATCCCCAGAGGGTGGACCCAGCCTTTCCCAAAGTTTATTCTGAGAGCTCCAGGCTCCCACAGTGGAACGTGCTGTGGACATGGGAATACAACAGCCTAGCCAAAAGGGAGAACCAAAAATATAAACTGAGATATTTAATAGATTTCTGTTCCCCCCCCCCCCAACTACCGAAAAAATTGTGGCAGAAATGTCTGGTACTACTGTTTTTACTGTCCTTGATATGTCAGCCCTTCCTAGGAGGTGGTCTTCTAAAGTTTATCGCATTTGTCAGCAAACACTTCACAGAGAAAAGTTAAGCTCTTTCTTAGGATTTCTGTGCCACTCACATAATCCACTAAACAAATGCAATAAATGTTAGGGAACAAAGTCCAGAAAGCCTTGCATTTCAAATGCCAGCGACGAGTTTAACAAGAGTACAAGTAACACTACAACTGAAGGAAAAAAATTAGAAGGCTGAATTTCCTCTAAATTCACGATTGGAATTTTGTAAATAATCAGGAATCCCAGAGTCCATAAATAGAAAGTCATTTTATCTTTTACTGACAAAATGATATGCTGATCAAAACAGTGGTGAGAACATAAGCTTTGGATTTTACTTGCCACTTATGAGAAAAAAACATTAATACTGCAGGATTATTTACCTTGATGATTATAAACCAGCATTTGTGATGAAATGTGCAGTACTAATTTCAAAACAGACCCAGTGTTTGGAAGCAAAGCATAATGGTGACCTTTCTCATTAGCTGTTGCTCAAACAAAGATATGTTCCAGCAATATCCGATGCTTCCTTCCTGCCAGGGCCTCCACCCAATGCAATTTAAAACACTTGTGTTCCATCCAAACTAGAGCTGAGAATGTGGTGTTATAGCTGAGCTTCAGTAGCATTGTGTTTATAGTTTATTATTACTTTCTAAGTTTTTTAATGTTTTGTTTCCATAAATTTATTGCCATGAGTTGGGTTTGCAAGATTAAATGTGTGAAACCATATAAATGTACTCGTTATATACATATTTACTCTTCTACTTT
Source organism: Macaca fascicularis (assembly GCF_037993035.2). Lineage (NCBI taxonomy): Eukaryota > Metazoa > Chordata > Mammalia > Primates > Cercopithecidae > Macaca > Macaca fascicularis. Next base: position 140,134,798 of record NC_088375.1, read on the forward strand.
TCCATCTTTCTATTTTTGTGTCCTTAAGCATTATAGGTCCTTAAGCGTAAGAACAGAAATGTATCTCATTTCTCTTTGGTAAGTGTTTTAATGAATATATTGCAGGCAAAAACAAAACCAAAAACAACTTTTAAGGATCATGCCTATCTTGTTTTGTGTAAAATGCTATAAACACAAACGTAAGGAAAGAATGTGAGAAACAAAAAGAGAGAAATTGAGAGACCACTTTAATACAGGTAATCCTCATGTCTGTCACGTCCAATGCTCCTGCAATCGTTAAAAGTTGAAAATGGTCAAAGCCGAGGCAATTTCCCATGGAACAATAAGTAATGAAGAATTTAGACGCTGAGCAAAGACCCAGTGCTCTATCTCTATAGAAAGACCATAAACACTTAGTACAGCTATAAATTATGTAGACCATTTATATTTTCTATAATGAGTATAATATGGTAATAGAAAAAATTAAAGGCACATTATTTAAAATAATTTTGCCTCTTTATACTTGTGCAGTATAAAACTTTCTAAAGTATATGTACATAAGTTAGAAAGAGATACACACTAATCAATCCCATGAAAGTGTATTCAGGATGGTACACTGTCACAATCTATGAGAATGACAAGTATTTAGAGTATCAATATTTGCCGCTGAATATTATTTCATTTAACTCTAAAAATAAGCCAGCAAAATTCTTTTTATCATTACCATTTTGAAAATGGCATCTCAGAGAAAATCAAAATCGATAGCTTTCTCAGAAGGAGCTTTATTGGCTCATGGAACTGCAGTTTAGAGGTAGTGCTGCCCCAGCTGGCTGGATTTAGAGGTTCACTACGTTATTTGGGCTCCAAGTTCAGCACCTCTAATGTTCTCTCAGCCTCTGCCCTTTTCTGTGTGGTCATCACATCCTCAGGCCAGCTCCCTTCATTGCTGCAGCCGTTCCAGGCTTCCCGTGCTCATACCACATGCAACTCAGAGGAAGAGGGAGTCCCAACATTCCCAACAAGAACCCCGAAGTTCTTGATGAGACACTCTATGTCACGTGCCCAGCTCTAACCAATCAGTTATTGAGACCAGGGAGATGGGTGACTGACTAGCGTAACCCCCACTGGAACTATCTGCCCTTCTTTAGCAATGTTGCTAAGAATGGAAGATCCCCTTGTCCCCAGAGAAAATCTGGGCACTACTAAGAAAAAAGAAAGGGGAATGGGTAGTAGAACAGCAATAAGTGACTGCCCAGTTCAGGACTTCATAGGAGTCATGAGGATCAGATAACATTACGATAGAAAGCAGTTTGCATAGTGCCCAGCTCACATAAGTGCTCAAGAAGTGTTAGCTGTTGCCCTTGGAGGCATCACTAGAATGCTGCTTTTTAACGCTCATTAGCCATTACATAAAATCTTAAGAATTGAATAATATGTGTGACAAAAAAGTACTGAGACTTTTAAAGAACTCATTGGAACACGTACATACCATGAGTATTGTCATATAAAGCAGTCTTTCTGAGAGAACAAATGAGCTGTCACATGCTGCTGCCAGGCTCAGCGTGTTGCTTCACCTCTGCGATGGGTGTCTGCAGCTGCTGTCTTCTCAACATCCCTATTTTGCTTGGGAAAACTTCCTCTCACCCACCCCTTTGACACTGGAAAGCCTGTCAATTACAAGACTTCCCTCTCCTCCGTGTCCTCTTCCTCCAGGGATGGTCACACAAATCAGACCTGGCCAAAACTTTCACCACTCTCATTCTCCCCCCACTATGTCTCAATAGATGTCTTCACAGACAAAATGAGATCCATAAAAAGCTGTCTGCAAATATAAACCATTTTCTACTACTTCTCTCTTCTCAGAATAACAAAGTTATGATTCCTATTTAAGTTCCATTCAACTATCTGAGACTTGAATCTCAGTCTCTCCCAACTTGTTAGAAATATGCATTATCAGTTTGCCCTGCTCTAGCTTGTGTCTCTAATCTCACTAGGCTGGATGTCTCTCTGTTTGCCTCTCTAGAGCAACTTTGCATCCTTGTCTACCCAGCTCTGTGTTGGGGGAGGCCAAAGTCTATATAAACTGTATCAACAGACTTCTTTGTCCTCTACTTTCTGGTGGGGTTTGTCTATGGGGAAGCCCCAGCAAGGTACTTGAGAGAAAGAAGAGCGTGAAATAAAAGTACAGTAGTTCCCCCTGATCCAGGGGATATGTTCCAAGACCCCTAGTGGATGCCTGAAAGCAAAGATAGCATTAAACCCTGTATATGCTATGTTTTTCCTATATGTACTTGCCTATAACTTTTATCTTATAAATTAGGCACAGTAAGACTTTAACAACAATAACTAATAATAAAGTAGAACAATTATAAAAATATGCCAGCATCACCACTCTTGTGCTTTGGTGCCATTATTAAGTAAAATAAGAGTGACTTGAATACAAGCACTGCCATACCACCTCAACAGTCGATCTGCTAACTGAGAGAGCTACTAAGTGACTAGCGGGCAGGGAGCATATACAGTTTGGATATGTCGGACAATGGGATGATTCACGTCCCAGGCCGGATGGAACGAGATTTCATTGTGCTACTTGGCATAGTGAACAATTTAAAACTTATGAATTGTTTATTTTTGGAATTTTTCATTTAATATTCTTAGACTGTGGTTGACCATGGGTAACTGAAACCTTGGAAAGAAAAACCATGGATAAGGGGAACTACTATATTTATTCCTCTGCCTTCTTCCCAGACAAGTCTTCTTGGATTGGCTGTTTCTTTTGACCAAAGTCATTGTCCTCTCAAGACAGCCTTCTTCCAGGTTCTGGTAATTGCTCCTTCCCCTCATCTTTTCAAATCTATGGTAATTGTTCCACTGTTTCTTGCCTCAGAGTTCTCTACGATCCTGTTGGTTCTCTATATTGTAACTGCACTGTTGTAAGTAGTTCCTTCCTCAAATATCCCAATGTGGAATTAGAAGATTCCACAATGTGTGGAGTTAGAATTTCACATTAGAATCAGAGTAGGTATTTCATCTGTTTCCTGCTGGCTGATACATTCTCCCTCTCCAATGGATTCATTGTGTCAACATATAAGCACACGCAAGTATCCAAGATTCACAGATCATTAATCTTTTCCCGATATCTAGTTTTTTCTAGTCCATACTCTAAATTACTTCCTAGATCTTGTCATCAATTAGAATTGTTCCATTTCTGAAATCTTAAACTACAATTTAAATTGTACAATGTCTGAGTACAATCTTCTTATCAATGTGTGTTTTTAATTGCATCAAAGTCACTAAGCCCCTTGATGATTCTTCTACTTCACCCCAATTTCTCAGCTTCCTCTAGTTTTTATTTCCTTCTCTAGGTAGCCTAAAAACAAAGCCCCATCCTTTCAATCTTTCTCTTGCTTAACACTCTCAATTTCATTCTTCCTCATTCTTCTATATACCCACTTGGCAAAATCCCAATCCTGGTGAACCCAACTACCCACCTTCTCTAACCTATACCTGATACTGATGAAGGTAGACCAAACATTTGTACAAATTGGTATCACTATTCTTTTAAGAGCTCCAACCTTACCTCCGATCCTTCTAGTTGGCCCTAGTCAACATGTTCTCCCTTTCCTCTAGCAATACAGTTTCAAACCTTCTTCTTGAACTGAAAGGAGGGGTCTACATTTGTCATTTTACCTTTCTCACCTCTTTTCTCACCTTAATTCACTTCAGTATCTTTTGGTTTCACTCTGTTCACTGAAGTTGCTTTTGCCACAGTTAGCAATAAATTCTTAATTTCTCAAAATAATTGAATTTTCAGCCTTTGCCTTATGTGGCCTCTCAAGGGCATTTGACACTGTTGTCTGCTTTCTTCTCAAAACTCTTCATTTCTTGCCTTCCAGGATAATATTATTTTCTCAACTGCACTTATCTCTTGAATATTAGTATTTTCCAGGATTCCATCATTTTCCCTCCTCTTATCTTGTCATTTAATGATCTTGACATTTAGCCCTCTGCTCATCTTATCTAGGTGTTCTTATTCACTGCCAGTGGTCACTAGCATGAACAACCTATACTCCTATCATCACTAAGTCTAGCGGCCAAATTTTGCTCCAAAGTTCTAAAGTAATACATCCAATTGCTGGCCAGGTGTGGTGGCTCACACCTGTAATTCCAGCACTTTGGGAGGCCTAGGTCAAACAATCACTTGAGCCCCTGAGTGCGAGATCAGCCTGCTCAACACAGCAAGACAGTGTCTCTACAAAAAATAAATTTAAAAAATTAGCCAGGTGCTATGGCACATGCCTGTAGTCTGAGCTACTTCACTTGAGCCTGGGAGATGGAGGCTACAGTGGGCCACAATGGCACTCCAGCCTGGGTAACAGAGCAAGATTCTGTCTCAAAAAATATATACATATATATATTTATATTACATATACACACATCTGTGTGTGTGTGTGCACATGTATGTATATATAATTGCTGATCCTTTTGGCTGTATGTCTGACCAATACCCACAACTCAATATGTTCCAAATTAAACGATTAATATTATCCATTCCACACTCTGCCCAAATCCTTCTCCTTTATTGAACAGCACCTGTGATATGTGAAATACATATTTGGTCTTCAGCCTATTTCTTGGCATACAACTCCTAAAATCCTTAGAAACTCTACATTGACATCTTTTTACACAGTAATGATTGACCAATGGCTGGCAGTCCCTAGATAGCTTCTGGTTGGGGGCTGGTCACCAGAAAGACCAACCTACGATTAGAGGATTGGGACTTTCAGCCTAACGCTCTAACTGGGAGAGGGGAGAGGGGCTGAGGGCAAAGTTGATCACAAGTGGCCAGTGGTTTAATAAATCATGCCTATGTAATGAAGCCTTCATAAAATCCTTGGAGGACTAAGTTTGGGAGCTTCCAGATAGTTGAACACATGGAAGTTCCTGGAGGGTGGCACACCCATGAAGGGCATGGAAGTTGTACACCCTTTCCCTCACACCTCCCGCTATGCATAGCTTCATCTGTATCTGTATTCATCTGCTCTCACATTGCTATAAAGAACTGCTTGAGACTGGGTAATTTATAAAGAAAAGAGGTGGGTCGCTTCCAAGATGGCCAAATAGGAACAGCTCCAGTCTACAGCTCCCAGTGAGATTGACACAGAAGACAGGTGATTTCTGCATTTACAACTGAGGTACCTGGTTCATCTCACTGGGACCGGTTGGACAGTGGGTGCAGCCCATGGAGGGTGAGCCAAAGCAGGGCAGGGTGTTGCCTCACCCGGGAAGCACAAGGAGTTGGAGGATTTCCCTTTCCTAGCCAAGGGAAGCAATGAGTGGACTGTACCTGAAGGAACAGTACGCTTCTGCCCAAATACTGTGCTTTTCCCATGATCTTTGAAACTGGCAGACCAGGAGATCCCCTCCCATGTCTGGCTCGGTGGGTCCCACGCCCACGGAGCCTTGCTCGCTGCCAGCACAGCAGTCTGAGATCAACCTGGGACACTAGAGCTTGGCAGGGGAAGGCACATCTGCCATTGCTAAGGCTTGAGTAGGTGGTTCTATGCTCACAGTGTAAATAAAGCAGCAGGGAAGCTCAAACTGGGCAGAGCCCACCACAGCTCAGCAAGGCCTACTGCCTCTCTAGATTCCACCTCTGGGGGCAGGGCATATCTGAACAAAAGGCAGCAGACAGCTTTTGCAGACTTAAATGTCCCTGCCTGACAGCTCTGAAGACAGCAGTGGTTCTCCCAGCATGTCATTCAAGCTCCAATAACAGACAGACTGCCTCCTCAAGTAGGTCCCTGGAGACACCTCCCAGTAGGGACCAATAGACACCTCATACAGACAGGTGCCCCTCTGGGATGAAGCTTCCAGAGGAAGGATCAGGCAGCAATATTTGCTGCTCTGCAGCCTCCGCTGGTGATACCCAGGCAAACAGAGTCTGCAGTGGACCTCCAGCAAACTCCAACAGACCTGCAGCTGAGGGGCCTGTCTGTTAGAAGGAAAACTAAGAAACAGAAAGGAACAGCATCAACATCAGCAAAAAGGACATCCATACCAAAACCGCATCTGTAGGTCACCAACATCAAAGACCAAAGGTAGATAAAACCACAAAGATGGGGAGAAACCAGAGCAGAAAGGCTGAAAATTCCAAAAACCAGAACGCCTCTTCTCCTCCAAAGGAACACAACTCCTTGCCAGCAAGCGAACAAAACTGGATAGAGAATGAGTTTGATGAGTTGACAGAAGTAGGCTTCAGAAGGTCAGTAATAACAAACTTCTCCAAGCTAAAGGACCATGTTCTAACCCATTGCAAGAAAGCCAAAAACCTTGAGAAAAGGTTAGATGAATGGCTAACTAGAATAACTAGTGTAGAGAAGAGCTTAAATGACCTGATGGAGCTGAAAACCACAGTATGAGAACTTCGTGAAGCATACACAATCTTCAATAGCCGATTGATCAAGCAGAAGAAAGGATATCAGTGATTGAAGATCAAATTAATGAAATAGAGTGAGAAGACAAGATTAGAGAAAAAAGAATGAAAAGAAATGTACAAAGCCTCCAAGAAATATGGGACTATGTGAAAAGACCAAATCTACGTTTGATTGATGTACCTGAAAGTGACAGGGAAAATGGAACCAAGCTGGAAAACACTCTTCAGGATATTATCCAGGAGAACTTCCCCAACCTAGCAAGGCAGGCCAACATTCAAATTCAGGAAATACAGAGAACACCACAAAGATACTCCTCAAGAAGAGCGACCCCAAGAAACATAATTGTCAGATTCACCAAGGTTGAAATGAGGGAAAAAAATGTTAAGGGCAGCCAAAAAGAAAGGTCGGGTTACCCACAAAGGGGAGCCCATCAGACTAACAGTGGATCTCTCTGCAGAAACCCTACATGCCAGAAGAGAGTGGGGACCAATATTCAACATTCTTAAAGAAAAGAAGTTTAAACCCAGAATTTCATATCCAGCCAAATTAAGCTTCATAAGTGAAGGAGGAAAAAAATCATTTACAGACAAGCAAATGCTGAGAGATTTTATGACCACCAGGCCTGCCTTACAAGAGCTCCTGAAGGAAGCACTCAATATGGAAAGGAACAACTGGTACCAGCCACTGCAAAAACACGCCAAATTGTAAAGACACTGAAGCTATGAAGAAACTGTGTCAACTAACAGGCAAAATAACCAGCTAGCATCATAATGACAGGATCAAATTCACACATAACAATATTAACCTTAAATGTAAATGGGCTAAATACCCCAATTAAAAGACACAGACTAGCAAGTTGGATAAAGAGTCAAGACCCATCAGTGTGCTGTATTCAGGAGACCCATCTCATGTGCAAAGACACACATAGGCTAAAAATAAAGGGATGGAGCAGCTATTGATTGGAATAGTTTCAGAAGGAATGATACCAGCTTCCCTTTGTAAAGGGTATTCAATTAGGAAAAGAGGAAGCAAATGAAAAGCAAAAAAAAAGCAAGGGTTGCAATCCTGGGTCTCTGATAAAACAGACTTTAAACCAACAAAGATCAAAAGAGATAAAGAAGGCCACTACATAATGGCAAAGGGATCAATTCAACAGGAAGAGCTAACTATCCTAAATATATATGCACCCAATACAGGAGCATCCAGATTCATAAAGCAAGTTCTTAGAGACCTACAAAGAGACTTAGACTCCCACACAATAATGGGAAACTTTAACACCTCACTGTCAATATTAGACAGATCAACAAGACAGAAAATTAACAAGGATATCCAGGACTTGAACTCAGCTCTGGACCAAGTGGACCTAACAGACATCTACGGGACTCTTCATCCCAAATCAGCAGAATATACATTCTTCTCAGTGCCACATCACACTTATTCTAAAACTGACCACATAATTGGAAGTAAAACACTCCTCAGCAAATGTAAAAGAATGGAAATCACAACAAACTGTCTCTCAGACCACAGTGCAATCAAATTAGAATTCAGGATTAAGAAACTCACTCAAAACCACACAACTACATGGAAACTCAACAACCTGCTCCTGAATGACTACTGGGTAAGTGACAAAATGAAGGCAGAAATAAAGATGTTCTTTGAAACCAATGAGAACAAAGACACAATGTACCAGAATCTCTGGGACACATTTAAAGCAGTGTGTAGAGAGAAATTTATAGCACTAAATGCCCACAAGAGAAAGGAGGAAGGATCTAAAATTGACACCTTGACATCACAATTAAAAGAACTAGAAAAATAAGAGCAAACAAATTCAAAAGCTAGCAGAAGACAAGAAATAACAAAGATCAGAGCAGGACTGAAGGAGATAGAGACACAAAACACCCTTCAAAAAATCAATGAATCTAGGAGCTCGTTTTTTGAAATGATCAACACAATAGATAGTCCACTAGCAAGACTAATGAAGAAGAAAAGAAGGAAGAATAAAATAGATACAATAAAAAATAATAAAGGGGACATCACCACTGATCCCACAGAAATACAAACTACCATCAGAGAATACTATAAACACCTGAATAGACCAATAGGTTCTGAAATTGAGGCAATAATTAATAGCCTACCAACCAAAAATGTCCAGGACCAGATGGATTCACAGCCGAATTCTACCAGAGGTGCAAAGAGGAACTGGTAGCATTCCTTCTGAAACTATTCCAATCAATAGAAAAAGAGGGAATCTTCCCTAAATCATTTTATGAGGCCAGCATCATCCTGATACCAAAGCCTGGCAGAGACACAACAACAACAAAAAAGATAATTTTAGGCCAATATTCCTGATGAACATTGACGTGAAAATCCTCAATAAAATACTGGCAAACCGAATCCAGCAGCACATCAAAAAGTTTATCCACCACAATTAAGTTGGCTTCATCTCTGGGATGCAAGTCTGGTTCAACATATGCAAATCAATAAACATAATCCATTACATAAACGGAACCAACAACAAAAACCACATGATTATCTCAACAGATGCAGAAAAGGCCTTCGACAAAATTCAACAGCCTTTCATGCTGAAAACTCTCAATAAACTAGGTATTGATGGAACGTGTCTCAAAATAATAAGAGCTATTTATTACAGACTCACAGCCAATATCATACTGAATGGGCAAAAACTGGAAACATTCCCTTTGAAAACTGACAGCAGACAAGGACGCCCCCTCTCACCATTCCTATTCAACATAATATTGGAAGTTCTGGCCAGGGCACTCAGGCAGGAGAAAGAAATAAAGGGTATTCAGTTAGGAAAAGAGGAAGTCAAATTGTCTCTGTTTGTAGATGACATGATTGTATACTTAGAAAACCCCATCGTCTCAGCCCAAAATCTCCTTAAGCTGGTAAGCAACTTCAGCAGTCTCAGGATACAAAATCAATGTGCAAAAATTATAAGCATTCCTATACACCAAGAAGAGACAAACAGAGAGCCAAATCATGAGTGAACTCCCATTCACAATTACTACAAAGAGAATAAAATACCTAGGAATCCAACTTACAAGGGATGTGAAGGACCTCTTCAAGAAGAACTACAAACCACAGCTCAGTGGAATGAAAGAGGACACAAACAAATGGAAGAACATTCCATACTCATGGATAGGAAGAATCAGTATCGTGAAAATGGCCATACTGCCCAAGGTAATTTACAGATTTAATACTATCCCCATCAAGCTGCCAGTGTCTTTCTTCACATAATTGGAAAAACTACTTTAAATTTCATATGGAAACAAAAAAGAGCCTGCTTAGCCAAGACAATCCTAAGCCAAAAGAACAAAGCTGGAGGCATCACACTACCTGACTTCAAACTATACTACAAGGCTACAGTAACCAAAACAGCATGGTACTGGTACCAAAGCAGAGATATAGACCAATGGAACAGAACAGAGGCCTCAGAAATAACACCACACATCTACAACCATCTGATCTTTGACAAACCTGACAAAAACAAGAAATGGGGAAAGGATTCCCTATTTAATAAAAGGTGCTGGGAAAACTGGCTAACCATATGTAGAAAGCTGAAATTGGATCCCTTACTTACACCTTATACAAAAATTAACTCAAGATGGATTAAAGACTTAAATGTAAGACCTAAAACCATAAAAACCCTAGAAGAAAACCTAGGCTATATCATTCAGGACATAGGCATGGACAAGGACTTCATGACTAAAACACCAAAAGCAACCGCAACGAAAGCCAAAATAGACAAATAGGATCTAATTAAACTAAAGAGCATCTGCACAGCAAAAGAAACTACCATCAGAGTGAACAGGCAGCCTACAGAATGGGAGAAAATTTTTGCAATCTACCCATCTGACAGAGGGTTAATATCCAGAATCTACAAGAAACAAACAAACAACCCCATCAAAAAGTGGGCAAAGGATATGAAGAGACACTTCTCAAAAAAAGACATTTATGCAGCAAACATACATATGAAAAAATGCTCATCATCTCTGGTAATCAGAAATGCAAATCAAAACCACAATGAGATACCATCTCACGCCAGTTAGAAAGGGGATCATTAAAAAGTCAGGAAACAACAGATGTGGGAGAGGATGTGGAGAAATAGGAACGCTTTTACACTCTTGGTGGGAGTGTAAATTAGTTCAACCATTGTGGAAGACAGTGTGGATCAATGATCTAGAACTAGAAGTACCATTTGACCCAGCGATCCCATTACTGGGTATATACCCAAAGGATTATAAATCATGCTACTCTAAAGACACATGTACACGTATGTTTATTGCAGGACTATTCACAATAGCAAAGACTTGGAACCAACCCAAATGTCCATCAATAATAGACTGGATAAAGAAAATGTGGCACATATACACCATGGAACACTATGCAGCCATAAAAAAAGGATGAGTTTATGTCCTTTGCAGGGACATGGATGAAGCTGGAAACCATCATTCTGAGCAAACTATCACAAGGACAGAAAACCAAACACCGCATGTTCTCATGCATAAGTGTGAGTTGAACAATGAGAACACATGGACACAGGCAGCAGAACATCACACACCAGGGCCTGTTGTGGGGTGGGGTGCTAGGGGAGGGATAGCATTATGAGAAATACCTAATGTAAATGATGAGTTGATGGGTGCTGCAAACCAACATGGCACATGTATACCTGTGTAACAAACCTGCAACTTGTGCACATGTACCTTAGAACTTAAAGTATAATAATAATAATAGTAAAAAAGGTTTAATTGACTCACATTTCCAGATGGCTGAGGAGGCCTCAGGAAACTTACAATCAGGGTAGAAGCAAAAGGGGAAGCAAATAACTTCTTCATACGGTGGCAGGAATGACCCAGCTAGAAAGAGCAGGGAAAACTGCCTTATAAAACCATCAGATCTCATGAGAATTTACTCACTATCATGAGAACACAATGTGGGAAACCACCCCCATGATCCAATCATCACCCTCCCTCAACATGTGGGGATTATGATTCCAGATGAGATTTGGGTGGGGCCACAGAGCCAAACCATAACAGTATTCTTTGTAATCTCCTTTATAATAAACCAGTAAATGAAAGTGTTTACCTGAGTTCTAGGAGCCACTCCAGCAAATTAATCAAACTCAAAGAGGGTAGTGGAAACCTCAACTTGAGCCAGTCAATCAGAAGTTCCAGAGGCCTGGACTTGTGACTGTTGTCTGATAGGTGTGGCAGGATGTCCTGGGGACTGAGCCCTTAACCTGTGGGATCTAATGCTATCTCCAGGTTAATAGTGTTGGAATTGAATTGGAGGACACCCAAGGATTGTGATTGTTGTGTGAGAGCAGAGGAAAATTCAGTTTGTTTTTCCACATTTACCACATCATATTCCACTTTCTCAGTCACTGGAACCCAACTTTTGAGATCATCTTTGACTCCTAACGTACCAATTCATTTGATCACCAAAGACCTTGTTTATTCTATTTCCTTCTTAATTTTTCTGAAATCTATTCATCCTCTCTGTTTCTTCTGACCTCACTTTTTAAATTTATTTATTTTTGAGACAGGGTCTCACTCTGTCGCCCAGGCTGGAGTGCAGTGCATGATCTCAATTCACTGCAGCTTCAACCTTCCAGTGTCAGGTGATCCTCCCACTTCAGCCTCTCGAGTAGCTGGGACTACAGGTGTGCATCACCACGCCTGGCTAATTTTTGTATTTTTTGTAGAGATAGGGTTTCACCATGTTGCCAGGCTGGTCTTGAACTCCTGGTCTCAAGTGATCCTCCTGCCTTCGCCTCCCAAAGTGCTGGGATTATAGGCATGAGCCACCATGCTCAGACTAAATTTTTTCTTATTTTCAATCCTTAGTATATGTTATGGGTTGAATATTTGTGCCTTTCCCAAATTTATATGTTGAAGCCCTAAACCCCTAATGTGATTGTTTTTTTAGGCCTTAATTACAGTTAAATGAGGTCATAAGAGTGGGGCTGGTAGGATTGGTGGCCTTATAAAAAGAAGAAGAAATCTTTCTCTGCCATGTGAGGGCACAGCAAGAAGGCAGCCATCTGCAAGCCAGGAAGAGGACCCTCAACAGACCCTGACCAGGCTGGCACCCTAATGTAAGACTTCCAGCCCTCATAACTGTGAAGAACTAAATTTCTATTCTAAACTACTCAGTCCATAATATTTTATTAGGGTAGCCCATGCTGACTAAGACAGTGTATTACTTGCTGTCTCCTAGAACAAGTCATGTTCTTTCAAACTATTTTGTCTCTGTGTCCTCGCCTTTCCACCAACTGCTCACTGGGGCTTGACTGTAGTTTTTGTTTTTTTTTTTTTTTTTCAGAATATTTTTCTGTCGTCAGGCTGGAGTGTAGTGGTGCAATCTTAGCTCACTGCAACCTCCGTCTCCCGGGTTCAAATGATTCTCCTGCCTCAGCCTCTGAAGTAGCTGGGATTACAGGCACACGCCACCACGCCCAGCTAATTTTTGTATTTTTAGCAGAGACTGGGTTTCTCCGTGTTGGCCAGGATGGTCTCCATCTCCTGACCTTGTGATCCACCCCCCTTGGCCTCCCAAAATGCTGGGATTACAGGCAAATGTACTTCTTCTTCTCTGCACCAGTACATTCCCTCTCCTTCTTCATCTGCAAACACTCACTCATCTTTTAGGAATCAACTTATGACTCACTTCCTCCAGAATGCCTTCTTTGACTCTTCCAGGCTAATATTCTTCCTCCATATATCCATAGCTTCCTGAGCTTAACTTTATTACAGCTCTTATCATGCTCTAGTATAATTCCCTATTAACTAATTTGTCTCTCGCACTAGCTTGCGAGACCTTTGAGACTGGGACTGTATTTTTTTTTAACCTGTATCTGCAGGAGTGAACACAGCACTCAACTCATTGTTGATGCTCAACATGTATTTGTGGAATGAATGACTGAAATTCATGACTGCCTCGTTCCATACTCAATCTACAGTTAACAAAACACACTGTCCAACTCTATTCATTGCCTTTTGACACAGCTGGTTGTGAATGTGCGACTCTCACTCATGAAATTATGAACAGCTGGAAGACAATCATTTTTATGTTTTGTTTTTGTATCAGCCATGACACCTCACTCTGTGCCTTGTACATGTTATGTAGACAATAATTTTTTTGTTAAAGAAATAAGTACAGTTGACAAAAAAGCTAATGTACTCTAAACCTTCATTAACAGATGTTCAGTGTAAAAAGAGTGTTTGTACTCCTAATGACTCTTACGTGGATCAGATCACATCTGAAGTATTGTGTTCAATGCTGGGCAACAACCAAAAATTCCTTCCTTCAACAAATGTTTATGGAGTGCCTAATCTATGTCACTACCTTTCTTCTGTGCCCAAGGCTTAGAAATCAAAGAAACTTGGGTTTTGCCACTTAAACTGTGTGTACCAGACAGGATTGGCTAGATTTTGTTACAGAAATGAGCAATCTCGAACTATCAGTGGCTTACCACCTCCTAGTTTTGTTTCTCATTCATGCTTTATGCCCATCATGGGCTGAATGCGACTACTCCACACAGTCTTCACTCCAGGACCCAAGCTTCTTCCATCTGGAGCACTGCTGATTTCACAGCAGACAGAAGGCATAGCCAACCATGCATTGGCTCTTAAAACTTCTGTCCAGAAGTAACACACATCATTTCTGCTCACATTTCATTGGCCGAAGTCAGTGCTGTGACCATGCCTGGATTCACACAAAGAGGGGCAAATAGGGTGAACAGTAATATAATCAACTATACTATGTGACCTAACCTGTTCAAGTCCCCATTTTATCATTTGTAAAATGATAATAATAATCTCTGCAATGAAGACTGAGGTAAGGATGCAAACTAATGTATATAAAGTGTTTGGCACGTTGTAATCTGTCAGGAAATTGTAGCTATTTCAATTTAAATTCTATTTAAAAGTTTAAAAATTCTGATATTCAGCATAAGAAATTACTGTAAGTAAAGCTCTCTAAGCACTTAACAGTCAAGTAAATTAGTTCTCCCTTCCTTTGAATTTTTTCTCTGAAAGCCCACTTAAACTGTCTGATTTATGTTTCTAGCCCTGGTTTGATGTTTTTTTCCCATTTCTGCCTTTCAACTTTTTGCCAGAATCAACATAACCTATGAAGAAATTGATTGGGTGAAAATTCTGTGATTTATTATTCATTTTTTTCATGTTCAAGATCTGTTTTTCAAACAACTAAGCAACTGAGTACAAGACCATTTTTCACACTTTATTGCATCACTAGAAACTAGCTCTATTCACCATCCAGAAAAGTTCTGGGTACCAATAAGGATGTTTGGAAATGGGACTGGGACTTTATGCTATAATTTTATAGTATCCACTGATTTTCTAAATTTATGGTTACATTTTAGCAGTATTTATTTTTAAATGCACCTTATTTGTTTGTTAAACTTCATACCATTTTCTACCAAATTATGCAAGAGCAAAGAGCATGATGGTATGACTTAACATACAGAGTTACACAGATCCTGGTAATATTGCTTCCAGATTCATCCACTGAAAACTCAGTGCAATAATAATTTACTGCTTTTTCATTACTCTCCCTGGAATGACTAAAAGAAATTCTAGATGCAGAGTTGAACATTCTTTCCGTGAGATAATCGATTCTAGTTTTTTTTAACTATTTGGTAACCATTCGAGTTATCAAATATCAAATGCATAATTATCTAAAAAATAATTATGCAATTGGGGGCATTTTAAAATAAGTCTTTGAAATCTATTGTATACCTCATTTGAAGTGAGGGACAGGAGTGGTGCTTGGGAACGTGGGTAGCACCTTCCAAGACTTCTCTAAACCACTCAGCAGCCCTGTAGCCACGTGTGTATGGCAACCAGGTTTTCCCTCAGCAATGTCATTTCATGCAGAATATCCTTAATGACTGTGCAGTGTTTAGAAGATAGAAAGCAATGGTACCCAGGTGGCCATTCAAACTAATGGCTGGCTACTTGCTACAAAAACAGAGAGCCACCCTGTTTATAAGTTCATTAAAATATACTCAATAACAATAAAAAATCTTACAGAGTTGGCGTTGGCAGTTTAGAATAATGCGTTTATGTATTTTTTTTCCTTAAGGTTAAAAAAAGGTTGCTGACTGTTGGTCTATGTCTTTACTAAACTTTATAACTTGGTATTTATCTATAAAGCTCTAAATACTAGGGCCAAGACTGTCGAGAGAGTAGGAGGGAAAGACATCCTTCCTTACTAACAGAGGGAGAAACACTAATTTGAACTAGACTTGAGTTATTTAATTCACTCAGATCTAAAGTCCTCATTTTTGCCTGCAGACAAACCACATAGAGAGGGGAATCATCTTAATCAGCTTAGGCATAGCCCATTCTTAGTCCTTCTTCTGCAGTATGAAGCAGTCCATAGCTCCCTAAGCTGCCAGGCTTACCCTCTCATCATCCAGAAGAAAACCTCAGGGCCGTGGACCTCTAGGCAGAAGAGAAGAGGGTTAGAGGCTCTGACAGATACTATGGGACTCTCAAATCTCATTCCCTCCTTTTCTACTTATCTTCCATTTTTGCTACTTACTGGCAAAAATACACTTCGACCATGTGCTATGGCTCATGTCTGTAATCCCAGCCCTTTCAGAGGCCTAGATAAGAGGATTGCTTGAGGCTAGGAGTTTGAGAACAGTTTGGGCAACATGGCAAAATCCTCTCTCTACAAAAACTACAAACATTAGCTGGGCTTGGTGACATGCACCTTTAGTCCTAGCTGCCTGGGAGGCTGAGGTGGAAGGATCACTTGAGCCCAGGAGGTCAAAGTTGCAGTAAGCCAAATTGCACCACTGCACTCTGGCCTGGGTGACAGAGGGAGACTTCGTCTCAAAAATAAATAAATAAATAAATAAATGAATAATAAAGCACTATCACGTAAACCAGTGGTCCCCAAACTATTGGATTACAGAACCACCATGGAACTTTTTTGAAAAAAGACAAGGTTGTGGGCTGCAGCCCAGACTTACAAGGTCAGATTCTGGGTGATAGGGCCCAGGAATCTATGTTTTTAAAAAAGTTCCTTCGTGATTCTGATTGTCTGCCAACTTCAAGGACTATGGAGAGAATTTCCTGCTGTGGGCTGCCTTGATCTCTGCCCTTGATAAAAGGGCTCAACCTATATAGTTTGAGTCATTTTGGCAATTAGAGAGATCTGGTCAGAACTGTAGCTCTCCCCACCACCCCTCTGCACTGCCCCATCACACCTACAGCATGCTATGGTAGATGCTGAGGAGTGCAAACAAAGAATGTCCCGTGCAGGAGTCTCAGTGATTGCATGTCCATCATAATGACAGTCCTAAACTATCACATCCCCAAGGGAAACAAATATTCCCCAGCAATGCTGTCAAAACTGCACTTTTTACTCAGAATTGAATTTCACCCACCCTGGCTGCACTCTGTCCTACTGTTTACACTTTATAGCATTTGCCCAACTTCGTGTAACTGCTCTCTAATTGATTTTATCCAGAACCCCATTTTCCTTAAGTGCTTGTAAGCAGTACCTACTGGGGGAGAAGTCTGTGTGCACATAATTCAAATTCTAGTCACCAGTGATAACGCTATTATGTGTGATTGCAATTCTCTAAATTCTTTCAGCTTATTTCCTGCCACCAGAGTAACGAATGCTTTGATATGTTCCTGAGTTTCTGTGATGCTCTGCCATGAAGTCCTATAACTCATCTCACTGACGGTGTTGATCTCAGGGTTAACTTTACGTGCTGGGCTGTTCCCAGCAAAAGAAGCCTCTAGCGCACATCCCTGCCTTGTGCTTGCCCAGCAAGTTATGATAGCACAAGGGCCTTCATTCCTTCCCTATCATGCTGTCATGTTTGGCAAACACAGAGACTTAGTGAAATCTTAGAAAATTATGAATCTTTGTTTTAGAAAGGGAGTTTACATGTCTATATACCTGTACCAATGTGAGTATTTTACAAACACATATGTGTGAATACAGGTATATGTCTATAGGAGTGTGTGTGATACTAAGGTGCATGTATACACCAACATACCTTAAGATGCAAATATTCCACTGCTTTTTGTGTCTCAAAGAGCAACATTATGACCATTTCTTTTTTTTTTTTTTTTTTTTTTTTTTTTGAGACGGAGTCTCACTCTGTCGCCCAGGCGGGAGTGCAGTGGCCAGATCTCAGCTCACTGCAAGCTCCGCCTCCCGGGTTCACGGCATTCTCCTGCCTCAGCCTCTGGAGTAGCTGGGACTACAGGTGCCTGTCACCTCGCCCGGCTAGTTTTTTGTATTTTTTAGTAGAGACGGGGTTTCACCGTGTTAGCCAGGATGTCTCGATCTCCTGACCTCGTGATCCACCCGTCTCGGCCTCCCAAAGTGCATTATGACCATTTCTATATCTAATAATCACAGTTGTCACTTGTGGAGATATAATTAGCTCTTGAAAGGGTTGAAATGGCTCTGTGTCACTGGAAGTGATTATTCACCATTGGGAAGTGACTCCTAGAAATTCAAGATTGATGGCAGAGGTGGCACAAGAGAATAGAAGGGAGGATGTCAGTCTTTTCTGCTTACACCACCATTATTCCATTTGTGAGGTCATTTGACAACTCCATCCTATCCTCTTAGTTATGTGGACCATGTAATAGTTTGAGAATTGAGTTGTAATTTGCAGAAAAGAACCAGGGTAAGCTCCAGGCATTCCACCATAAATCCTGACCACAGCCAGCTATTACACATCAGACATCAAATTTCCCTTGTGCACTCACCATTCCTGGCCTTTGCTACAATTTGGCTTTCATCCTTGTATTCATTTATACAGCCATGCATTTCATTTCATTCAATAAATTATTATTTCATTCAATAAATTATTGCACACTTTCTACATGTGGTACTGTTCTTTACTGTGTTCTGCCAGGATCACTCTTCTCCTCCTTTAGAAATTCTATTCATCTGTCCGTCTCTTCTAGTTAGACCTAATTTTTCCTCCTCCTTCCATCTCTTAGCATTTGTGCATTCTGGTAGATTTTTAAATTTTTAATTTATTTTTACTGCATTTTGTTTGATAATTAGTTTTTTGGTCTGGCTTTCTTCTCCCGCTGAAGAGGAGTTCTTGGAGGACAGGAAGATGGTCTGAAGCACTGTGTCTCCCACCCAACCTGGCACTGCCTTTTGCAGGTAACCTTCCACTGGAAAAGTCTCTTGAATTGAAAAGTGAGTGAACTGTTAAGGAACCTGGAGAGGAATATGGAAAGGTTGGAGGCTTCCAGGGATCTCACTTGTGTCCTCTTGTTAATCTCTCCCATGGGCATATAAGCTAGCCATCATGAGTGTGGCAGACTCATGGAATTCACCATTAAGAAGTAAAGAATTTAATTCCCCTGAATTGTACACTTATAAGTGGTTAAATGTAAATATTATGTTATGAATATTTTATCACAGGAAAAAACAAGTACAGAAATATTTTGCTCTGGAGTTGGGGAAATAAAAAACTAAAAGAACAAATAACTTGCAGGCACTAGCAGGAAGGGAGGCTGTTTCAGGAAGATGCTGTTAAAAAAAAAAAAAAGTTGGAACCAGATTAGGGAAACCCTTGGCCCAAAAGAGCAATGCTCATCAAAGTCCCAACAGAATGAATAGAAAGACTTTGAGGAAAAAACTCAAGGCATAGTGAAAACCCAAGTCATACCCCTAAAGGCGTTACTCAGGGCACTGGAGCGGAAATGGGGGTAGAGGTGGGGCCCAAGGATAAACAGAGAAATTTGGGCTAGAGAAGAGAGTCTATGAATATACTTATTTAGTGAATCACAGAACAATGAAGCATCAGTAATGCATTCAACCAACATGGGCCAAAGGCCTACTCAGGCCACTTTTAGCCATAGAAGAAGAGATGCAGTCACTTCTTCATGGAGCTCCATTCTACTTGAAACGGTAAAAAGATAAATTAGTGATTTTGATATGATCTGAAAAGTATTGTAACAGAAATTGTGTGTTAAATGCGATGGAACATACTGGAAGGAGAAATTAGTTCCACCTTTTGGGAGTCAGGAAGAAACCTCATAGAGGAGATGACATTTAAATCTGCTCTTGGAAGTAGAAACTTGTCAGAGAAGTCAGAGAAGAGAGGCAGGGCATTCCAGGCAGAGGGTCTAGCACAGACAAAGGGGCATGGAATCGCACAGCAAGTAAAGCATTGCTTCATACTGTAAGCAGCTGTCCACTAATCTGCACAGAAATACTAATGCTGTTGGAGATTAACCATCTGAGGACCTTCACAGCTGCTTGTTGGGAACCACTGTGTTAATGGACAAGTATTATAGTGAATCTAGCCAAAAGGATCAAAGAAGCTAGAAAGTAGGACACTGTCGTCTGACACCTAGATGAATGTTAGCCAGATTAATA
Source organism: Macaca fascicularis (assembly GCF_037993035.2). Taxonomy (NCBI): domain Eukaryota; kingdom Metazoa; phylum Chordata; class Mammalia; order Primates; family Cercopithecidae; genus Macaca; species Macaca fascicularis. The sequence goes on from NC_088375.1 coordinate 140,154,639, forward strand.
ACAAGTTGTTAGTCACTACTTTGATTCCTTGCAAGTGTAAATTGATCAATACCAGGTTATTCTCCTACGCATCAGATGTTAGTACTTTTCCTAATGATCACTGAAATCACATTTGTGCATTTCTCTAAACCAAAGGAGGAACAGGAGTTATACCAGGGGAGAAGCCCTAATGCTTGGAGCTGTTAAGCATTTGCTTGTATTTATTGACAGTCGGGTTGAAACCCCATCTTTCCAGACTGGCATGCATACTTAGTAATTAAAGCGGGATTTTATATGGCTTGAAATATTTTAATGTGAATGTATCCTGAGGGACCTCAGCAGAGAGTCTGGTTTAATAAATTTAATAACTAATTAAGACATCCTCAACTTCAACCTCCATTAGGTTAATTTTTTAATGAGTCTCAGAATGTCTCTCAAGACATTTCTTCCCTAGATGTGGTGAGAAACACACATGCATGCATGTGCACTAGCTATAGATTTTAATCTTTGGCTTGCCAGGTACTAACTGTGTAACCTTGGTAAAATCACTGAGTATCTCTGGGTTATTCTTTCCTTCTCCATAAAAAACATGTTTAAACGAATCTCATTTCATGAATCTCAAACAGTCTGATGGCTTTGTGCAAGTAGTAGAATTAGAATTGGGTATGTTATCAGTATGCAGAAACATTTCTTGAAAGAGTTTTTTAAAGTTAAAATTAAAATTTAATAATAATTTTTTTTTTCTAGAGAAAGGGTCTTGTTCTGTTGCCTAGGTTGGAATGCAGCGCCATTATCATAGCCCACTATAATCTCCATCTCCTAGGCTGAAATTATCTCTATGCCTCAGCCTCCTGGGTGGCTAGGACTACAACTGTGTGCCACCACACTTAGCTTTTTAAAATTTTTATTTTTGTAGAGATAGGGTTTTGCTATGTTGTCCAGGCTGGTCTCAAACTCATGGCCTCAAGCACTTCTCCAACCTTGGCCTCCCAAAGCTCTGGAATTACAGCCATGAGCCACTGCACCCAACCTACTTGAAAGGTTTTATTAACTGGCCAATATACCAACAAAATGTGTAGATAATCCAAAGCTACTGAGATGTGTCTATTTTTCAAAAACTACTTAGCCCCTTTGCTTCTGAGGGCTTGAATTGTTTTCCCTTCAGTAGCTATACCTTGGAGGACCCATCAGAAAGTGATGGAGACTATCTCTCACCAATCTGCCTCCCTCCAATAAAGATCTTAGACTTAGGGAAAAGCAAATCACTAGCCTATTCTTCTTCCTTTCTTTCCTCCCATCATTGTGTCAGACCAATCCCATCATGGAAAATTTACCTCGATGGAGAAGGAGGAGGGAATTGCAGAGAAAGGGAAAGAGGAAAATTAAAATATTAACTTCTTCGTATGCTAAAATAGAACGGTCTTCCTCATTCCCAGGCAGACTTGGGTAGTATAATCCTCTATTTTTTTTTCTCTTCCACACTAATGGTGAGTCTGATCCACCTACAAAATAATTGGTACTTTCAAAAAATAACTTTTGGAATATATTTAAAACACCCTTTACGTATACTTTTCATAATATATTTAAAATGGTAAAAATAATATATTTAAAATGGAGCATGATCTGAGGGAAAATAAGGTCTGAACTGTCTCATTCAGTACAGCCAAATGTTGATCATCCAAATCCATGACAAACCTGCCTTTCAGTTTCTTTGTGACATTACTCCCTCCCTCTGCGTATTTAACTCATCTTTAAGAATGAGAAGTTGGCCTGCTTTCCAATTTCCTAGGAACAAGATCTTCCGAGAATGGCAACACTATTTTATTTAAACTCCATTTGAATTCCCAGCATTTTAGAGAATCCATATTCAAATGTTAGAATAAAAATACATTCTGAAGTAAGATGAAAAAGTGCACTCTGCTCCAGAGCCAATGTACTATTTGGGAAAGTCCCTGCTGTGTCGAAACTGGTTAGAAGCAGGCCTGTTTTCCTTTGCAGTGTTCATAAAGGCCTCAGTAACAATCTGGGGGTCATAGCTATGGGGAGTTACACCCATAGGCTGGAGAGTGCGAAGACACTTAAGTCATATTAGGTAAAGTAAGCCGGCCCTTTGCAATGCCCAGGAGCCGGGTGACACATTTTATAAAAAAGAAATTAAGGAACATACAGGATGAGAACTTTTTCCAATATGCTAGTAATAGGAACTACAGTGAATGGAGAATTGGGACACAGGACGTTTTTTTGTTTTGTTTTGTTTTTGAGACAGGATCTGGCTCTGTCACCCAGGCTGGAGTGCAGTGGCAACATCATAGCTCACTGTAGCCTCAAACTCCTGGGCTCAGGCAATCTTCCCACCTCAGCCTCCTGAGTAGCTGGGACTACAGACACACGCCACCATGCCCAGCTAATTTTTGTATTTTTTAGTAGAGACGGGTTTTGCCATGTTGGCTGGGCTGGTCTCGAACTCCTGGCCTCAAGTAATCTGCCCGCCTCACCCTCTCAAACTGTTGGATTACAGGCATGAGCCACCCATCCCGGCCCCAAAACTTTTTTTTAAAGTTGAAAACCCTCCTGCTAATCTTGTAGCTCTGTTTCTACCCAAATGCCCTGATTTGTGATAGAAGTTGAGAGTTCTAGGTCTTTGGAGTAACAAAAAACCCCAAACCCAAAAATTGACCTAATTTTTAAAGCATAATCAGGAAATAGGAAACTTTCTACCACTCCAACATACCTTTTCTTCCTCGTTGCTTTCTAACACATTCTCTCGTATGTTTTTTTTTTCTTTCTTTCTTTTTTAACCCTTTTCCTTCCTTTGCTTATGACATTTGCCAACTGGAACTCAGTAACCCTACTGAGTTTAAACCAACTAGTTTAAACCAACTCTGGGTCTAAGAAGACTGCCAAGCAGCACCCATCCTGAACCTGAAGGCATGAAGAATTCTCCTGTGTTTTGCTAGGCTCGATTTATACACAGCTACTGCTCTTTTACTGTGTAAAGCATGCCTGAATTAAGCATACAGGCATCATCCATCCAAGATTCACATTTTTGTTCTGTTACCTAACAAAGAGGAACTCCTGACCATTCTTCAACATATTAGGGCAACAAAGTTTACTCCCACACATCAGCCTATCAAACCATTGTCCTTACATGGTAGTGATGGGAAGGTAGAAATCATGGTAAACATCCCTAAAACCATTTCAATTTTCCCTTCCTTCTTAGTAAGATGTTTGTAAATGTAGCCATGGCAATAAACAGTTGGCTGGAAAGGTTAAATGCATCTTTAGAAATCCTTCCGGCCAGCAGTTTCCAAACATGGTTCATGCACACCAGACATACTTGTGGAGCTTGTTTAAAAGTTGGCTTGTCATCCACTTAACAAGTACTTTCTAAATCGCTAGGCTCAGAGTTCTAGAATGCTATTCAAGTAAGTAGTTCATAGACAGCCAGGTTTCAGAAGCCCTGGTAGGTTAATCCAGGCTTACCCACTTGCTCTAAATGCCACTCTTTGGGTGAGTAGATGACAACTGAGTTTGAGCACTATGGCCTCTTAGAGAGGGTCAGGATTCAAGGTGAAGCTAGAGAAACCAAGACCCTTCAAAACAAACTGGTGATTTCTTTGAACAGATCTCCAGGTGACATTGGCAGACCCTGGTTCATGAGACTACAAAGGGCCTGAGCTTGAAGCCCATGGAGACTGGACAGCTAGCTGAAGCCACGCTCCAGCTGTTGTTGTTTAAATAACCTTTGCTCCTGGAGAGTGGAGCTGGGTGGTGGGAGCAGAGAGTTGGCAAAGGACCATTGGCCTGTTCTGCCAGAGGCTTCCTAATTGCCCAGGCTAGGTTTGTTGCCCTTTTGCTGTGTTTTCTTGGTATCCCAATCCCTGCCCCATCAAATAGCATTTATCACAGTGTATGGAAATAATAACTCTCTATTTACTTGTCTTTTTTCCACATTAGACTCCATTAAGGTCTCTGTGACCACCATATTGCCAACATCCCAGCAATAAGCACTCAGCTGGTATTTGCCGAATGAATAAGTTTTGTAGCTTAGTTAGATTCAACTTGGTTAGAATTTTCTCTGTAGGATTTAAAATACATTTACTTTGAAAGCAACTCATGTGCTTTGCAATTTAAAACAGAGTCCCACCTAAGAACAAGAAACATTCACAGTGATTAGGCCCACTAACCAAATCTAGCTGGCCTGTTTTTGTAAATTAAGCCCTACTGGAACACAGTCATGCTCATTCATTTATGTTATCATTGATAGCTTCTATCACAATACGACAACAAAGTTGGTAGTTGCAATGAAGACCCAGAGACTGTAAGACCTGCACAGCTGAAAATATTACATCTGGTTTTTTACAGAAGGGTTTACCAACTCCTGCCCTAGAATCATGTGGACCTGACTGTGTGACACGTTGGGCACGTTGCTTAGCCTCTCTAAATCTTGGTTTTCTTATTTGGATAGTGGGGATAATAATGGCATCCTGTCTTACAGGGTTCTTTTTTGGAATAAATAGGATAATCTCTATAAACCTGCCCATAGTGTTCAGTAACTATTAACTGTTATTTTTATAGCTTTAAAAATTTTGCCTACATTCTTTCTTGTCTCTCTTTTTTTTTTAATGCTACTGCTCATCTGCTCTTCAAATTTTTAATCAAAATAAAGCCAGAGCATTTCCTAGCCTTAATGGAGGCACTGACATTTGAAAGAACTTAGGGTTCAATCAGGTTTTGGTGACTATTCAGTTTCTTAGAAAAAAAAAGACTAAAAACTTCTCTAGTTCTATAAAAAAAATCCAAGACAAGATCTTTTAGATGTTTAATAAACATGCTGTGATATGAGATGTTTGTTTTGCACAAGTTTCAGTCATAATAGACAGAAGTAGGACTTGACTTCTTACACATTTATCCCCTAATTGTGTATCTATCTTACATATTATTTCAATTGCCTCTGAAACCAAAAAGCCACAGCAGTTCTATTAAATTTCTTTGAAAAATGCAGAGGGTGGAGTAGTGTGGGAGGAAACACTGAAAATATCAAATGGTTTTTTGTATCAAGAAAGTTCTGAGTGATAAATAAGAGACCAAGCCAAGAATTTCCAAGGGATCTTTTACTTAACTTGCAACTTTGATTGCTGGAAAGCTTACTGATCACTTTTGTTAAAATAAATTGCTTAAGCCCTTTAATCAGAAAAACGTCCTGCAGAGTAGCTCATGCAAAGGAGGAGAGCATTCTGACTCATTTAATATTTTATTTACTTATTTCTCATTCTGATCATGGAGCTTAAATGGAATTACAGTTTACCCTTTAGTATTCATGATTTCCAAAGTCTTGGCATTAATCAAGACTCTGTCTTACAGGAAAGGACAGCAGTAGGCAACTCCTACTTTCACTCCTTCAAGCACTCATATATCCATCTGAGGAGCTACCTGCTTGGTCACAGTGTCCAACTGACCATAGCAACAGGTATTTACAGTGTTCGTTAATGTATAAATCTATTCTCCAAAAGTTACACTACAGTCTGGATTTGTATAATTGGGATATTTACATGTTGAGTTAGAATCTATCTACATTGAAGATACTTTTTTTCTGGAATTTTACCTTCAACTCCAAGAAATAAGGTCACTCTGCTCTGGGTCATTTTGTGTCCTCCAAGAAGCAGTCCCCAAAAAGGAATTAGACACGCATGAGATTTACTGGGGAATAAAGCCCATGAAGGATATAGGGGCAAGGGAGCAGGTAGGAAAAGCCTTCAGACTGTGACGCAGGTCTGACCTCCATGGAAGGAGAGAAGGGGAAGGAGAATTGTGAAGAAGGAACCTCAGACTGCAATGCAACTCGCCGCAAGTCTCAGCCAGGCCAGTGGAGAGTTCCAGAGCTGAGATTATTCATCAGAGGAATGTCATGTTAGCCAAAAATGACCCAGCTGTAGTACTTCCCATTTCAATCATTGGCTTGGACCAGCCTAGGTAGACTGTGACCTTGAAGTGAATGCTTGGATGTATTCAAAGATGCAGCAGCTGGAGACTGTTGGCTGCCTACCTCCTTGCACCTGGTTCTCTAGAAGGGAGATCTGAGCAATACACTTTCATGGTCACCACAGTCTAGCCTTTACCTCACAGATCCCCTTCTCCACACAAGTTCAAGGAGCAGCTCCACCATGGTTCCCATAGTCCTCTCTTCCTGAAAAGAATCTTAGAGAAAGGAGGTTAGTGGGACAAACTATAATCCCATCTCTGCAGTTAGTCTTTTTTTTAATTATTATACTTTAAGTTCTAGGGTACATGTGCACAATGTGCAGGTTTGTTACATATGTATACATGTGCCATGGTGGTATGCTGCACCCATCAACTCGTCAGCACCCATCAACTCGTCATTTACATCAGGTATAACTCCCAATGCAATCCCTCCCCCCTCCTCCCTCCCCACAATAGGCCCTGGTGTGTGATGTTCCCCTTCCCGCGTCCAAGTGATCTCATTGTTCAATTCCCACCTATGAGTGAGAACATGCAGTGTTTGGTTTTCTGTTCTTGTGATAGTTTGCTGAGAATGATGGTTTCCAGCTGCATCCATGTCCCTACAAAGGACACAAACTCATCCTTTTTTATGGCTGCATAGTATTCCATGGTATATATGTGCCACATTTTCTTAATCCAATCTGTCACTGATGGACATTTGGGTTGATTCCAAGTCTTTGCTATTGTGAATAGTGCCGCAATAAACATACGTGTCTGCAGTTAGTCTTAGAGCCAAAGTGACACTCACCCTCTCCTTCCTCTACTATCCAGGCTAAGTCTCCCTTACCCTCAACCTTTACTTCAGCAGGTGTTGGTGGCTCTCCTGGTGGTTTAACCTTAACTCTCTTCTCCGAGGGATCTGAGCCTTTGGCATTCATAGCCTTCCTACACCAGGACTGCTGTCTGTGCTCTTTCACAGTTATAGTTGAGTGAGGGATTATCAAGAGATCCCCAAGTAGATAACCCGGGCTCATCCCTGACCCCATTGTCTAAAAGTAGCTCCATTTCTCTTGCTGATCAGGATTTATTACTCCTGCCAAAATGGTGGCACTTCTTGCCTACTTGCCTCTGGACACAAAGGTTCCAAAGTGTCCAGGTAGAAGCTGTACCTTGTACTTCAATGGAATTCTTTGCTCTGTCCCCTTACTTCAAAGGAAGTAAGAGAGTACTTCCTTTGGGGACCAGAACTTCGAATCCTGCAGAGTCCAAAATTACCAGAGTGAGTCATCGGGAGTAATGGTGAGTGACACTACTGCTGCTTCCACCTTTTATATTCTTAATAGAGGAGATTCAGTCTCATAAAGAGGTCCTCTGTCCTGAATGATGACACTCCATCTGTAGGATATTGCCACCCAATTGGCACTTGAGCTGCATGTTCAGTAGGCCATTCCAATGTTCTAACGAGCTGCTGTTACTGGTCATTGCCCATGAGTCTGTTTTGTGGTACACAGTTTCTAAGCTGGCTCCTAATAATCTTCTCTTACTAGTATTGGTGTCCTTATGTAATCCCCTACCCTTGAGTGTGGACTGGACTTAGTGACATACTTCTAACAAATAGAACAAAGCAAAGGTAATGGGACATCACTTCTGAGATTAGTTACAAAATAGCTCTGGTTCCATCTTGCTTGCCCTCTCTTATTCTCTTGCTCACTGTCATAGAAACCAGCTGCCACATAGCAAACTGTCCTATAGAGACCCATGTGGTAAGCAATTGAGGGAGGCCTCTGGCCAACAGACAGCAAGGAACCAAGTCTCTCAGTCTAACATCATGTGCGACACTGAATCCCGTTAACAATCACATGAGAGAGCTTGGTTGCAGATCCTCTCCCTCAGTTGAGCCTGGAGGTGGCTCCAGCTCAACCAGCATCTTGGTTGCAGCCTTGTGAAAGCCCCTGAGTTGGGGGGTCCAGCCAAGCAACACCTGGATTTCTAACCCACAGGAACTGTGAGTTTTGTGTTATTTCAACTCCCTACATTTTAAAGTAATTTGTAATGCAGCAACAGATGACTAATAGATATTCCTATTTGGGGCCATTCTGTTTTCTTCGCAAAGTGGGTATTCAAGTACACTGCGTGGCAGCTCTGCCCACTGGGGAAATTTGCTTTCTTTGCTGTCTTTCTAGTTCATCTCTGAGGGTAGCAGTAAGGAAGCTACTGTCTATTTTTTACTTGCTCCCACATGCCAAGCTCATCTGTCCATAACCTAAGCTTAGGCTTTTTCCTTCTGTTTAAGTTGATCATATAGGGATCCCTGCATGGCATGGGTGCCAACTGAGGGAGAGGTGCTGATGTAGCTGTGGCCATGAGGTCCTGGGCCACCTGCTCATGAAGTTTATTTGGCCCTCTGGTGCTGCTTGGGCTGGATACTGGATGTACCAGTTTCATGTTTTAATGGACTATCGCTGGGAATGTCTGACTTTATGATATGGCAGCACCAAAATAATCCAACTCATAATGGGTAGTTTTGGGTACCTGGTATCCCATGGTCACACATTCTATGTCTTCCAGGGCACAGTTACACACATCAAGAGTTATTTCTCAAAAAGTGCATAATGTTTCACTGTAGATGGCATAGCAATGCTCTGCAACTTCAGGGGCCTTCATTGTGAGTCTGTTCCTGGGACTTACCATCAACTCCACTTTCCCAGCACCAACATGTCCACCACTACAGCTCTGCCAGAAGTTATGGGCCAAGCAGTAGGGCTGCTTGTACTGGACCTGTTGCAGAGCATTTTTTTCTGCTCTGGACCCCAGTAAAAGCTGGCAGCCTTCTATGACACTGGAATATGGGTGGTGCAATATTCCTAGGTGTGAAATGTGTGACTTCTAGAGCCCAAAAGGCTCATCAGGCTCTGTGCTTCCTAATGAGTAGAGAAGGTAAGATGCAGTACTCTATCTCTTGCTTTGGAGGCAATCCCAGGACACCTATGATCACTGGACTCCAAGAACTTTATTGAAGTGTCAGATCCCTGAATCTTGATAGAGTTTATTTACCACATTCCAGAGTGCATGTATCTGACCAAGGTCTCCAGCATGCTGACTGCCTCTTGTTTTTTCGCCTGATCAGCATGAAGTTATCAATGTCATAGTGTTTTGAGGGAAGTCTGGATTGTGCAGCTCTTTTTCAGAATATTTTATGACAAACGATTGGGATAGTTAACATAGCCTGGAGCAAAACTGTAATATTGTTGTCCATCCCATTGATTTTCTCCAAGTTTCATGTATGTTGATCTCAATTTTATAATTGGGGACTATGAAAATGACCTCTATCTGGATTCATGGGCCCAGTGGACCCCCCAGTAAACGGAGCTTCAATCAGGACTCTAATTATAAGCTCATGCACTTACCTATTATTTATTCATTTATTTATTTTATGTCTCCCCAACTAGAATACCAGCTCTTTGAGAACCATGATTTTGTCAGCTTTAGTCCCTACTATACCCCCAGCACCTTTAACAATGCCTGGCACCCAGTAGGTGCTCAATAATTGAATGATTCTATTTCATTATTATTTTATTTTGCATTACTTCAATTATGAGTAAGATTGAATTTCTTATTCTATAAACTGCCTTTTCCTTACCATCATTGTTATTACAAATAGATTAATAGTAATAATAATAATATATTTTGCTCCTTCTGTTTCTGACCACAAGCAATTACCATCTCAGAGCAGACAAAATGGCTGGTCCTATCTCAGAGCAGACAAAATGGCTGGTCCTATCCTGAAAACCTGACTGTCTCAGGGTGAACTTGGCAGTGGTCTTGATTACTTACAGACTATCAGTATCTCCTAACTGCTTGTGTTCCTTTAGCATCCTGTCGTCAGCTATAATGAGGCACTTACACTACATTATAATCGCGGTTTAAACTTGTCTATTACTTCCCCTAGATTGTATTCTTTAAAGGAAGGAATTTTGTCCTTTCATCATACATAAACAGAACCTAGCACAATGCCTGACAAATAATGGAATGTGAATAAGTTAATTACATGAATGCTCACAAATCAATCAATCAAATGAATCCAGTCAGGGCTAAGCAGCAACTAACAAGTTTAATTTAGGTAAAAATGGAGAAATCCTAGGTCACTCATTACTCTGTAGGATATGTGATGAAATAGCTATTTCTTTAGAAATAAACTTTCCCTCAAAATAGAAAAGAAGAAAAAATACTATACAGTTTGAGAGATTTAAAAGTTATTGCACCATTAAAAAATATAACCTTCTTACATATGTATATGGATGTACCTTTATATGCATATTATATATGTATATGTATGTGTATATATATATACATGCATACATAAATAGTCATTACTAAAGTTTAGCTAGGCTTAGCAGGAAGACAAATAGAAGTTAATGGCTCAGGGATTTGTCTCTCTCTATATATATCATATATCACGTGTGTGTGTGTGTGTGTGTGTGTGTGTGTGTGTGTGTGTATATCTCTCTCTGTTCTTGAGCCCAGAAGTTCAAGGTTACAGTGAGCTATGATCAGCCTGGATGACAGAGCAAAACCCTGTTTCTAAAAAGAAGAAGAAGATAGTTATTTGATAATTTAAGAAGATCTAGTTTAATAAATATGCCAGTATATTCATTCAAAAAACATTCAACCAATACTTATTGTACTTACTGAACTCTTAGTATGTCCCTGGCACTACTCTAGGCACTTGAAAGTATTAATGAGAGAGAAACAGAGAGAGGCAAAAACCCTTACCCATGTGGAAAAATACAATACAGTAAAAATTATGCAGTATATTAGACAGTGATAAGTGCTGTGGGAAAAAAAATTGAGCAGAATAAAGTGGGTTCAGGGATGCCAATGTGTGTGTGTGCTGAGGGGATGTGGCAGGAGTAGGGGAGGGTGAAAGTTCCTGGAATGGTAGGTGTAGGAGAAGGTAGAAGCTTGCGGAATAGGATGATCAATTAAGCTTCATTAAGAAGGTAAGATTTGAACAAAAACTTAAAGAAGAGAAGGGACTTAGTAAAGTGGATATTTTGAAAACCATGTATTGAATATTGTCTATGGGTCTTGCCATGTAATACAAATATTTAAATTAAACTAAGAGTTTCAACAGCTATATTCAAAATGATATCTGAATTCAGACAGACACACAATTTTAAAAATACATGTATTACACAGAACTATAATGAAATTTACTAGTTCTTTTTTTTGTTTATCAGAAGAAGTTTATGTTTACCGTGTGAAAGTAATGAAGAGAGCTACAGAAAGGGGAAAAAAGTAATAGAATAAATATTAGCACCACCAATATGCCAAAAAATGTAGTTATTTCATCTAGCAGCTTGACCATCCAAGGTCTCTTACTATGTAGTGAAGACTGAGGTAGTTCAAAGGAATGCAATAATACAACTATTATTTGGGAAGCATTGGCTATTAGATATGCTCAGTGTTAAGCCTTTTTCCTGGATTATTTCATGTAGTGATCTCAAGTAATACTCATTTTATGAATGAGAAAACTGAGTCTTGGAAAGGTTATGTAATTTACCCATGATCACACAGTTAGCAAGTGACCAGGTCAGGATATGATTCCAGATTTGTTTGGCACTGGAGTCCACTATTTCATTATTTATGTTATGCTACCTCTCCACAATGTTTTATTGCTACATTCATGTATACAATGGAAGATTAAACATAGGTGAGTTAAATTTTCACTCACAACTATTATTTGGAAGGCATTGGCTATTAGATATGCTCAGTGTTAAGCCTTTTTCCTGGATTATTTCATACAGTGATCTCAAATAATACTCATTTGATGAATGAGAAAACTGAGTGAGAGAAAGAAAAATGAAAATAGGATTTGACAATCACATTGCACTTTTACCTGATCCCAGTACTTAACATAGGTCACTCAAGTATATTCATGGCCACAATCCATATGCAAGACTTGTGACACTGTAGCCTTTGGAAACCAAAACTGTAGGCCACATCTTAACTGAGAACACACCAGCAATGACTTTCCAGAATTTGGGATTACTAACACACCTGTTGAGGATCTAAGATGGCTCCAAGAGGCCCCAGTTTTCTACTTTAACAGTCCATAGTGTTTTGAGACTCCTATGTAGAAAGGCAGAAAGAAAATGCTAATGAGGCAATTGTCCTATTTCTAAGCTATGGGAGTAATTTCAACTTAAGATACAGAGTTGCATAAGCCAAAGATGAGCAAAATCCTGAGGAAGGCATGATAGCATAACAGAAAGATCCCTGGATTGAGGGCAGATCTGACTTCTTGTCCTGGCTCTAACTCATGTGACCTTGGGCAAGTAAGTCACTTCGCCTCATTGAGTCTTGGTTTCCTCACATGTAAGATGTCCGAAGTTGTAAAGCTTTAAGAATGCCAATGGGTGTGCTTCCTCTAGGAGATAATGATTGGTTTTCGCAAATAGTTGATTTGTGTATGTGTCTCTGGAACGTGAGGGCAATCAGAAAGTTTGATTCAAGGCACTTAGGATGGAAAACTTCAGTGCTAGAGAGGCTATGAATACTAAGAGGTAAGTTACCATGAATTTAATAAGGATGGATTAACAGGTACTCCACCTGAACAGTTTTCTTTAGAACCAGAGTTATGGCAATGAGTTAGTTCTCCCAGCCTCTCTCTGTGTTCTGCACCCTGAACCCCAAAATAATGCAGGTGAAAAGAAGCAAAAGCCATAGTTTGAAGGGGCTCAGTTCATGAAGGGGGAAGGAGAGAAGGGATGGAAGAGGTAAGGAGTCAGCTCTTCAGTTAGCACAGTGAGCACACTATTCAGGAAAAGTTAGCCCCTGTCTATCATGAAGAGAGACTCAGAACTTCATTCAAAGCTCTGATAACTCCCCAACATGATTTGGAGGTGAGAGAATATTCATTTGTTGAGAGGAGTTTCTGGACTAGCATGGGCCCCAGGAGTTCCTAGTCTTTTTGTAATCAGGAGGAAACCAAGGAATAAGCATGCCATAGAAGGAACAGAATGACAGTGACCAGTGTTCATTCAATACCTGGCTTTTGAGCCTGGCTGACTCACTGCTCTGGACATGACAGTCCATTTGCCTGTCATTTTCTATTTTCCTGCCAGCATTGCTAGAGAAGGGCCAGTTCTTCCTCTTATTGCAGTTGCCTGAACCCTAAGTAGGTTTTGGTTTCCTTTAATCAAATGCAGCTTGACCAGAAAGAACACCACCATGTGCCTTGCCCTGCTGGCTCATACAATAGGCCAGAAACAAAAGCAATGTTTCTTCCTAGTCTCCCTGCATTCACATGCTTGTTCTATGCCAAGTCTATAGCAGCTGCTAGAGCGGAGGGGCACCAGATGCTCATGGATTTTTGGACTTTGGCTCCCATGAACCAAGAAACATTTCCTCACCCTCCTGATTTTGTGCTCCCCCATTCCCTCTGGTGAAATAGCCCCCACAGCCCCTCACCTTGTAGAACCCACTAAGGTGACCAGCACCCCCACCCTTGAAGCAGGGTGATTCAGACATTCAGCAATAGGTCTAAGGAAAAAGTCACTGGAGTCTGAGGAGCAGAAGCAGTAGCAAGGCGGGAGACCCCCCGCAACTGATAGATAAAAGCACCTTGGTAGCTTTTCAAAATTGGTAACGTAGAACTGGGTAAGAACACACTATAGAGGGATGATCAGGGCATTCCAGGCAATAACTGCTGGTTTATTTCTTAGAGTTTCTTCAGTTCTGAGTGGCTGCCCCTATTATCCACTTTCCTTCCCAAGGCATGTCCCTGGAAAGGATTTGCTGGAAGAAGGATGGTCTGAGACTGGACTGCCCATACTCACGTGTTAGGCCCCATGTTCTCAAGAGAAAATTGAAATTGGAGGGGTTAAAATATCCTATCCACATGGCTTCTGGAGCAGGGCCAGAGCCAAGGAGGAAGCAAGCCCATCAGGAATGCGAGGTCATGCCTGCCAGGGCAGCTTACAGATTCAGCTCACAGGGAAGCCAGACCCGGTCAGCAATGCCAAGGCAGAAGGGGAGCCAAACTGGGCACTGAGATACCATATGGTGGGCCAGAGGTCAGAAGGCAAGTTAAGATTCTGAAGCCAGAGATGGAGCTTCAACGAAGCGAGTCAGGAAGGACCTAACAGAAGTAGGGCAGGGCTGGGATGTCTGGGGAGTGGCATAGAGTTCGTTAAGATGTAACTGGCAAACTGCCACGGCCCTTCTATGCATAATTAATACACTCCTTTTGTATTCTGAAGCAAAGTCTTGAAGTATCAGTTTCTCACCAGGCTTGTAACATACAGGCCAGGGCATGCTGGGAATAGTAAAGCCTTGCACCAAAGTGAAGGGGAGTCACCAGAGTCAGGGGCAAAGCTAGGGCAGAAGTGGCAACCTAAAGGAGGGGGTGGCAATAAGGGACCAAGAGTAAGCAAATGCATAGAAAATATAGCTCCATTTCACAGATGTCAAAGTCAAAGCAACAACTAATACAGGAGAGTAGCATAAGGGAATGGCCTCAGTGGCCTTGGCAAAGACCGGAGATGGGGTGAGATGGAGGATTGTGACATGCAAAGCTAAATCATCCAGGGAAGTCTATCTAGTAGGAGGTGGAGAAGAGCAAGAGATGAGCAGGTGACCCAGCCCCAGGTAATAAGGCAGGCCGAGATGATGCAGAGAAAGCAGATATCAGCTTGATGGCAGAATATAGGATGGAAGTCCCCTGAGTGAACTCAAGAGCCCAAAAGAGGCAAGTGGAAGGCTGCCATAAATGGGCATCCAGGGGCATTAGGGAGAACCACTGCCTGAACACACTGAAGCATCTCTGTCTTAAGTTTTGGCCTGTGAGCCAAAGACCATTTCCAGACCCCAACTGACTAGTAGGGGAGGGCTGTTGATGTTCTTCCCAAATGGAGTCTTCTCAGTCTTGGGACGGAAGGTGCAGGCTTTGGATGGTTGAGCACCAACCATGAATAATGGAGATGAGATGAGAATTAACACAGAATCTAATGCAAAAAGACTCAGTGAGGAACCAAAGAACTCCTGAGCCTCAACGAGAATTGTGCTAAATCATGGAAGAAATCAAGGGCTGCCGTAGTCACATGGCCATTCTACCGCCATCTCACTACAGCTACTGCCAATATGCTACTGCCAAGATTGTGAATAAGTTTGTTCTTTCTGGAGATCAATTTGGCATTACGTACGAAGAGTTATAAAAATATACCCAGCCTTTGACCCAAAACTTATACTTCTAGGGATCTCAACCAGGGAAATAGGATTGATGCAAGCTCAGCTTTATTATAAGGATGCTCACCACTGTGTTATTTCTACCCAAAGAACATTGGGAACTATACAAGCACTCAATGATAGAGAACTTTTAACTGGCTAAAGTAAGGAACTTCTACAAAATGAACTATTATGTGGCCACGTTAAATCATGCTCTTGAATGGCATGGGAAAATGTTTATATTATAAAATGCTAAGTGAAAAATGACAGAACAAACCAAAGTACCCAGTGGTATATATGGAATAATTTCAATTTTGTGAAAAATTTACATATATCCACACAGGAGGAAACATTGACTGAAAGGAAAAATATAAAGGTATTAATAGTCACTATCACAGATAGTGATATTATATATTATTTTAGAATTCTAACCAATTTTCTAAAATGAATCTTGTATTATTATAAGCAGAAAACATAAACATATTATGTAAAACCCAAGGGGAAATAGGGAAGGGAATGTAATTTATTACACTGAAGGGCTCTGCTGCCTCATTTGGTATTTCATAATTATGCATGAGTACATGGTCTGCATGATGTCTAACATTGTTAGAGCACTGCATTTTCTGATTGCAGATAAAAACCAGATGCACAAGACCCCAAACCTTTTTTTTTTTTAACTTTTAAGTTCAGGAGTACATGTGCAGGTTTGTTATATAGGTAAATTTGTGTCACAGCGGTTTGTTTTACAGATTATTTCATCACCCAGGTATTAAGCCTACTACCTATTTATTTTTCCTGATCTTGTCCCTCTTCTCAACCTCCACCCTCCAATAGGCCCCTGTGTCTGTTGTTTTCCTCTATGTGTCCATGTGTTCTCATCATTTAGTTCCCACTTATAACTGAGAACATGCAGGATTTGATTTTCTGTTCCTATGTTACTTTGCTAAGGATAATGGCCTTCAGCTTCATCCATGTTCCCACAAAGGACATGATCTTGTTCTTTTTTATGGCTGCATAGTATTCTTGGTGTATATGTACCACATTTTCTTTATCCAGATTACCATTGATGGCCATTTAGGTTGATTCCATGTCTTTGCTACTGTGATTAGTGCTGCATATGAATATATGTGTGCATGTGTCTTTACAGTAAAACGATTTATATTCCTTTGGGTGTATATCCAGTAATGGAATTGCTGGGTTGAATGGTAGTTCTGTTTTTAGATCTTATAGAATTGTTTTCCAAAATGGCTGAACAATGTGTAAGTGTCTCTTTTTCTCCACAACCTTGCCAGCAACTGTCATTTTTTTGACTTTTTTGTAATAGCCATTCTGGCTGGTGTGAGATGGTATCTCATTGTGGTTTTGATTTACATTTCTCTAGTGATCAGTGATGTTAAGTTTTTTTCATATACTTATTGGCTGCATATATGTCTTCTTCTGAAATGTCTGTTCATGTTCTTTGCTCACTTTTTAAGTGGGTTGTTGGTTTTTTTGTTGTAAATTTGCTTAAGTTCCGTATAGATGCTGGATATCAGACCTTTGTCAGATGCATAGTTTGCAAACATTTTCTTCCATTCTGTAGGTTATCTGTTTACTCTATTGATAGTTTGTTTTGCTGTATAGAAGCTCTTTAGTTTAATTTCCATTTGTCAGGTTTTGCTTTTGTTGCAATAGCTTTTGTCATCTTCGTCATGAAATATTTTCCCTTTCCTATATCTAGAATGGTATTGCCTACATTGTCTTCCAGGGTTTTCATAGTTTTGGGTTTTACATTTAAGTCTTTAATCCATCCTTAGTTGATTTTTATATATGGTATAAAGAAGGGGTCCAGTTTCAATCTTCTGCATATGGCTAGCCAGTTATCCCAGAATCATTTATTCACTAGAGAGTCCTTTCCTCATTGCTTGTTTTCGTCAGCTTGCTTTGTCAAAGATCAGATGGTTATAGGTGTGTGGCCTTTTTTCTCAGCAATCTGTTTTATTCCATTGGTCTATGTGTCAGTTTTTGTACGTGTTCCATGCTGTTTTGGTTACTGTAACCCTGTAGTATAGTTTGAAGTTGGCTAGTGTGATGCCTCCAGCATTCTTCTTTTTGCTTAGGATTGCCTTGCTTATTAAGGCTTTTTTTATGGTTCCATATGAAGTTTAAAATAGTTTTTTTCTAGTTCTGTGAAGAACATCATTGGTAGTTTGGTAAGAATAGAATTGAATCTATAAATTGCTTTAGGCAATATCGCCTATTAAATTATTTTGATTCTTCTTATCCATGAGCATGGGACGTTTTTCCATTTGTTTGTGTCATCTCTGATTGCTTTGAGCAATGTTGTGTAGTTCTCCTTATAGAGATCTTTCACCGCCCTTGTTAGCTGTATTCTTAGGTATTTTATTATTTTTGTGGCAATTGTGAATGGAATTGCATTCCTGATTTGGTTCTCAGCTTGACTGTTGTTGGCGAATAGGAATGCTAGTAATTTTTGTATGTTGATTTTGTATCCTGAGACTGCTGAAATTGTTTATCAGCTTAAGGAGCTTTCAGGTCAAGACTATGGGGTTTTCTAGGCATAGGATCATGTCAAGATCCCAAATCTTAACCTTACTTCTAAACTACAAAATCTTCTTAATTTTGTTGAGATGTAGCTATACTTGACCTGCACGCATAACACAGTAAAGCCAAATGAGACCCAAACTTGTTATAGTAAACACAAATAAGTGTTTATTACTTCATTATGTTCAATTATGGAGACAACATTACATTAAATGAGATCAGTGTTATAATAACCTATGTGCCTTGATTTATAAAGCATGTCCGAGCTTCTGCAGCAGGCAAACTGGAAAAGGGGAAGCAACAGAGCTGAGGTAAGAAGGTCTGGCCAAGCAATAGTAAGGGACTTTCCAAGTGTTAATGTCTAAGAGGAGAGTGTACATTCAGAATCTCTGGATTGTTTCCAGGAAGTCCAGTTGGATGGAATTCGGTAGCGGCAGATGGTGGTTTCATGGCCTTGTTTTTCAATGTTTCAAGAACAGAGATGCATTTACCTTAGTTAATGGGGGTGCAGAACTAGGAAGCTGGTATTGCAGGGATACACAGGAGGATGTAAGGAAGTCAGGAAGCACTCAACAGCTGCACAGCTATGCCTCACAGAGACCAGAACATCATTTACAAGATAGAAGCTGCTTTAGAACACAATGCAGTTTGAGTTATCCTGTGGCCCTCAGACACCAGCATCAGCTGCCCTAATGCTCTGCCACTTTTATGATGATGCAGCTGTTCTTGTCTCTGTTTTACTATTCCTGCCACTACCAGCCAACTTCCTTCATTTTTGTCTCATGGCCTCAGCTCACTAATGGCACGTGCTACCACATGATTTCTTTCTCTGTGTGTCTTTCCAATCTCTCTAACTATTACCAACAGCTGGGCACCCATACCCCAACAACGCATTCTATTTAAACTTTCCAAGACAGAAGGTCCTATTGATGCTATTGATTATTCTTTCCTTCATTAAGTAAAGCTTCCTTGCCAGATTACTCCATAGAACACTGACAGGCTTACGGATGAGCTGCTTTTGGACAAGACACCCAAATTTGGTTGAATCAGCTGAGGTTGGGATATAGGAGCTTGTGACCAGCTGTCTTCAGAGTTGCTCTGGGCATTCCAAAATTGAAAGTGTAAGAAATCCCTCTCCAATGCAGAGAGTCCATCAGATTTGAGGCAGGGCCCCTCCAGGGGTAAGAGTAAGGAAGGGATCTGTTTTTAGAGAAATGAAAGCTGGTTTGGTTGTCAGAATCATAGTCTCAAAAGGGAAACTGAGTCAGAAACCACTCAGATAGACAGGGCAAACACGGCAGAGAATGGGAAAAGCCTACCATATAATGCACACTTGAATGTCCACGGCTCGCCCCAGGCATAACAGATTTTAGGCTTGTGATGACATGGCAAGTGGTGGTAGATATTGGTAGATGGACTTACTAAACACAAGAAAGTCTTACTCAGGACTAGATCAGAACTAAGCCATTTTGAATCAACACATGGAATGCCTCTAGTCCTCTACAGAAACGCCATAGAGACTTTTGCATTATGCAGGGAGAACACTTTTCCTCTCTGGAAAGTTTATTCTTCAGTCAACAAACAGTGAGTCAGAAAATGCTTTCTGAACTTTTGACTTGAGAGCTTTCAAATTTAGACGTCCAACACAGATTTCTATTCCATCTTGAAAGGGCATTTTAGTATTTAATTTTTTTTCTTTATCATGTGTATTAGTTTCCTGTGGCTGCTTTAACAAACTACCACAAACTTGCATCACTTAAAACAACAGAAATGGATTCTCTCACAGTTCTGGAGGCAAGGCAGGCCCATGCTCCCTCTGTAGTCCCTAGAGATGAATCCTTCCTTGCCTCTGCCTAGCTTCTGGTGGTTGCCGGCAATCCTTGGTGTTCCTCGGCTTACAGGTACATTGCTCCCATTTCTACCTCTTTCTTTATACAGCTAACTTCCCCTTGTGTCTCTGTTTTCTCTTCTTGTACGGACAACAGTCATTGGATTAAGTCCCACCCTAATCCACTATGACCTCATTAGAACTAATTACATCTGCAAAGACCCTATTTCCAAACGAGATCACATCCTAAAGTTCTGGGTAGACATGCATTTTAGGGGGACATTACTTGATCCACTGTAACATGTCCAATCTTTGGTCAAATTAATACTAGAACAAAAATTCTATGCTTTTCCTAGTCTCTGTTGGATGAGTTATATTCATTAATTGTATTTCTAAAATGGATACAGGTCACAGAGATGACTGAAACTGTGAAACCTCAAATCTTTGACCAGCTGCCCATTACTGGCAGAGTTCCAAAGAATCTAGGCCAAAGGAACAGACACCTAGTAAAAGAACACTGCTTATGACTACTTGGGAGTTTGGCCCTAAACCCCACTGACTGCCCCCACCCCACCTTGTTCTAGAGATTTGTGCTGAACCACTTGGCCTGTGTTCTACATACCTGAATGAAAACAAGAAAATATCTTCTTGCAGACTCAGAGTCAAGACTTTATGATTTTCCATGGTGACAAGAGCTCAAAAATGACTCACCCAAATGAAAAACACCCCAATGGAAAGAAAAACTTGATCTGTCTACAGTGGGAAGCAGCAGACACAGAGGATAAAGATGTGGGTTTTTTGAGTCAAATCTGACATGAGTTCAGATCCTTGGTTTTGCCACTTACTAGCTGGGTGACCTCATTCAAACTAATTAGTCTCTTTAAGTCTCAGTTTCCTCATCAGAGCAATGGAGATTGTAATATCTTCCTTATAGGCAATTGTGAAGAGTAAATAAGATAATCTATGTAAGACCTTACCACATGGGAAGTGCTAGCTATAATCATTACTAAGGCCTCGAACAACTGGCCTAAACTGCCCCTATCAGGCCTGTTGTCTCCTGGGCCTTGCCGTGATTACCAGTGGAACTGCCTAAAGCAGAAGGCTTTCCCCTGTGGGATTCCCCCTAAGACCCTCTCTCACTAGCCCATGAGAGAGAAGGTCTCCAAAGAGGGAAGGCAAAAAACACTGTAGTATCAGCTAGAGTTTCTAACTTACAGGTGACAGACTAGCAGCTCTCAAGCCAGATTCCACCTCTCATTTTTTTTTTTTTTTTTGGCCTGGACAACTTTAAAAATTTGGAATTTATTGACCACATTAAAAAATTCAGAAATGTTCTATAAAAATCCAAATTTCTGGCTTAAAAAATGGAGAGACCAGGCAATATTGAGCATAAGTTCTCCTATGACTAGAGTACACATTTACTGTATTGTGCAAATTGGCACACTTTTGAGACTGAGAGGAGGGTCTATTAATAATTTTACCTGAACGATTAGTGTTAACTGAAATTGTCCAGGGCAAATTAGGAACAGTCACTTTAACCATGACCACAGTGGTATGGAGCTAAGTAGGAATGGATGCTTCCTGCAGGAGGTCTTGTCTCTCTGTTTGTCTAAGGTTTTGAGTTTTCAGCTGCTATTTTAATACTTTGTCATACCATACCTAACACTTGGTTGTCCATCACCAGAATCCAACATCCCTGATCAGAGCTTATATCATCATCTTCCTTCTCTAAAAAAGAAAAGGTATGGCGTGAGTTATCAAATCAGTGCATATACTGAACTTCATTCCGGTGCTCTCAGGGGTTCTGATAAGATTTCCAATAGGGCAAGACTACCTATGCAATGTTGGCAACACTCTGTCATCATCCAGTGCCTATTAACTAGTCCTTGCTGCTCTTATAGGGCATATATCATTGGGATAATGTCGCATGTGTCATAGATACATTGCCAGCTTTTCATCTCCTTCTCCTTCTTCTCCTTCTTCTTGAGACGGAATCTCCCTCTGTCACCCAGGTTTGAGTGCAGTGAAACGAGTGCAGTGAAACAATCACAGCTCACTGCAAGCTTGAACTCCCAAGCCCAAGCAATCCTCCTACTTCAGCTTCCCAAGTAGGTGGGACCACAGGCATGTGCCACTATGCTCAGCTAATTTTTTTTTACTTTTGTGGGGACAGGGTTGCCCTATGTTGCCCAGGCTGGTCTCAAAATCCTGGGTTCAAGCACTCCTCCCATCTTAGCTTCCCAAAGTGCTGAGATTACAGGCATAAGCTACTGCGCCCAGCCAGGATTCTTTTTTTTTTTTTTTTTTTTTGAGACGGAGTCTCGCTCTGTTGCCAGGCTGGAGTGCAGTGGTGCGATCTCGGCTCACTGCAACTTCCGCCTCCAGGGTTCAAGTGATTTTCCTGCCTCAGCCTCCTGAGTAGTTGGTGGTGCATACCACCACGCCCAGCTAATTTTTGCATTTTTAGTAGAGATGGGGTTTCACCATGTTGGCAAGGATAATCTCCATCTCCTGACCTCGTGATCTGCCTGCCTAAGCCTCCAAAGTGCTGAGATTACAGGTGTGAGCCACTGTGCCCGGCCCAGCCAAGATTCTTGAAGTGCCTTCTGAATCATAAAAGGATTGGTTTGAGAGGATCATAAATCAATTCTTTGAAAATTCTTAATTTTCAGTCTCCATCCAATGAATGAATTATGTTTCAAAAAGTTTGCTTTTAAGTCTAGCATAAAAAACCTGAAAAGTATATTCCTATAGAAGCAATGTTGCTTCCCTATTCCACACACAAACATACACAAAGTAAAATAAAAAGTAAACCATAGAATATATGAAGATTAATATTGTTAAATCTGTTTCTGGGTATTGGTTAAATTGGAACTCTGTATTTATGTAAGAGAAAGTATCTCCTAAGCAATTATTCTTAAGAAATTCTGACCCAAGTTCAGTAGAAGGGAAGTAACTTATGAAGGGGTTCTGGGGGATTCTCCTTCTCTGCCCATTTGTATGTGCAAAGTGTTTATCATGTAATATTTGTAGGGTAGGTACAATCTGTGTAATAAATATCGAAGCTCTTCATTATCAAGAATATTTGATGAATACAGAAAATGTCATTCCTTGATTAAAATGGATTATTTAAAACTTATTGGGAGGAATAGAACTAACGACCTACAGTTGGTGGTTATGTTGGAGAGAGTCCTGCGTGAGGAGACAGGTGACCCTGCTTTGAGTTCAATCTCTTCTATTAACTTGTTGTGTAATTTTGAGTAAATAGTTCACCTTCCTTGAAATACAGGTTTCTTAGTAGCTGAATAAGGATGATAACAATAATTCATATTTCACAGACTTGTTTTGAAGACTGAGATAATGTGTGTAGCAGAGCTTTGTATACTGTGAAATGCTATAGAACCAAAAAAAATAATGCTTATTGAGCTCATATTATAAACTAAGCAGGGTGATGGAATTAGTATTATTAACTAGCCACCAATACTAATTGCAATGGCAGCAACAGTATCCCTAAAACTGCCATACTAACTCTTCCTCTCCCTTCAACTCTGAGCAGAAATGAATCAATCTCCTCCCACTGAAAATTCTTTACTTACAGAGCACTAGGCTTGTAAACATCCTGCCTTCTCATTTTAATGACAATATTACAATGGATGTGATGCCTTATCCTGGGCCACACCCCAGAGTAGGAGTGATATTGACTCATTGTGACTTGTGAATATTAGGAAGAAATGCCCCACTTAACAAGGTAGATAATGGCAATTTTCAGCCACAGTTGGACTAACACTTCTACAGGGAAGGGAAGAGGATGGTCTTGGTTCCAACTAGAACCCATCAGTGCTGTTATTATTTAATTCCTATAATTTGAATGGTGTTGCCTTATGTGTTACTTTGCTAGGACTGCCATAACACAGTACTGCAGACTGGGTGGCTTAAACAACAGAAATTCATATTCTTACAGTTCCAGAGGCTAAAAGTCTGACATCAAGGTGTCACCGTGGTTGGTTTCTTCTGAGGACTCTCTCAACTTGTAGATAGATGGCCATCTCTCCCTGTGTCTTCACATGGTCTTCCCTCTGTGTGTGTTGGCGTCCTAATCACCTCTTCTTTTAAAGACACCGGTCATTGGCGAGGGGCTGCATGCGCTAATGACCTCATTTTAATTGAAGTACCCCATTTGAAGCCCCTATTTCCAATATAGTCACATTCTGAGGTACTGGGTGTTAGGACTTTAACATACGAGTTTGGTAGAATGGAGGTGGCAAACACAGTTCAACCTATAACGCATTGTTAGATAAATCAGTAGTCTACTTTGTTCTCAAGAAATTTTCCGTAAGCTGTGATCTTTGTGTCCTTTATCTTTTCCTCTTCCCCAAAGCCCTGTCTCCACTACCAAAAACTACCTTCAGTTTTCATAGCACTTCAGATACTGATTCATGAATACAACATTGTTATTGGCATCTGGCAGCTCCGTTTCACTGACTTGTTGGTGTTCAAGAAAAGCTGTGCAAATTAAAATGCCAGCTCTCTGTGAAACATCTTCACAGGGTACTTCTGGAATCCACTGTCCCTCGATCCACATCCTATGCTTATATTTTTTGACTCACTAAGCAACTCCAAGGTCTGGATAAGACCACTTGCCTACTGGTCTACTCATTTCCTTGGATTCTGTTTTTTTAGTAGGCTTGTTTTACCTTTTAGTCATTTTTCCTGAATGGAGATCTTTTTCCCCTCTTCTTGGTTCTTAGTCATTACCCAGAAGGAAGTTACTAGAAGTCAGATTGCTAAGCAGTATTGTCTTCATCAACTCACAGAAGAGATCTAAAGCACTTCTCACCTTGCAGCCAATTCGCGCTAACTCCTAAGCAAGGCAACTTACTGTCTTCATGCCTTGTTTGCCTTTCTATCTGTTCTCCACCCTGAGTCTACTAAGCTGATGGTTTCAATGACATTATGTAACAGGTATTTCATCAGTTTTTTGGCTAGTAGGATATATGGTTATGTCTGTGACCTCATATATTCTAGTACCATGTAGCTCCCAGACAAAATTTAATTGCATTCATGAGTATCCTAAACTGAATATGTCATCAAGAAGAATAAGGTAAAGGGTGTCAATACATCAGTGACAATCAATATTTTTGAAGCTCTTTGAAGTAAAAGCATCTATAGACATTTCTAGACACCAATATTATAGAATTATTAACTCATAGTACTACTTTCTCTTGTGTTTTCCTTCTTCTAGTTTAAACCACACGTTGTCAGCTATTGAGATAATTTCACAATAAAATCATTTAAATTCGAGTATCTAAATGGTTGGATGATAATAGTTCTTATAATGCTATAAAATGTAATGTTATCTTGAGTGAATTTAAAAACAGGTTTCTAAACCAAATATTTTCCAACTTTTACAAGCAATCACTTCTCAATCCTCTGGCAAGCATGCCACAGGCAGCCACCCCTACATAAATATGTAGTTGGAAAGATAAACACTCATTGAAGTCACTAAGTCACTAGTGGTAACATTGTTTCTCAGAGAGTTCAGCAGTACTTGCTCAGTGGGTAGATAAAGAAAGATTAGTAGTGTTTCCAATGGGCTCTACTCCTTCCTAAAGCCAGCCAGCCTTCTCCCTTAGAGAAAAGCCTTAATGTGTGCACGTGCGTGTGCGTGTGTGTGTGTGTGTGTGTTCCAGATGCCTGCAGACAACTTTCTACTTCGAGAGCAACCCAAGCTCCTCATTGGTTCTGTGTTAAACCATCCATCGTTTAGGGCCATTAATTTTTAGTAACAATAAATTGGACCTCCAAAATTATACAAGTAAATTTGTAGAACAAATTTCATATTTCAACATGTTAGTATAGCTCAAATATTTACTCATTAAACTAAGAATGATTGAGGCAGGTGCTCCCGTTTAATTTCATAGGTTTACAGAGATTTTGAAACATTGAGATTTTAAAACATTAGTGTAGAAGGGGCCCTGGTCTTGGTTCCAGTCTAGTCAGGCCAATGACTAACTGTAATCCCTGGGAAAGCTGGGCTGGGATTTCCTTATAAAATAAAAGAGAATGGGTCGGGCGCGGTAGCTCACACCTGTAATCCCAGCACTTTGGGAGGCCAAGGTGGGCGGATCACAAGCTCAGGAGATCTATACCATCCTGGCTAACATGATGAAACCCCGTCTCTACTAAAAATACAAAAAATTAGCTGGGCGTGGTGGCATGCACCTATAGTCCCAGCTACTCAGGAGGCTGAGGTGGGAGAATCACTTGAACCCAGGAGGCAGAGATTGATTTTATCAGAAAAACAGATCTCATTTTGTTATAGGTATTTTGTGAGGTTCATAGAATACACAGGTTAAGGGGAGCAGTATTTGTTTTCTTATCTAGTCAGCATTTGGTGAATCGATGAAAGAAAAAAACAATCACAGAAAATGTTCACCCCTCTACTTTAAAGAAGGAAGGAAATAATTTAAGATTTTTTTTTTTTTTTCATTAGAGACGTCTTATTAGAATACTTACAAGGCCATGGGGATTTGTTCCCTTTCCCTTACTCTAAAACTTTGGCTGATTGGGTTGTTCTGATTGTTTGGCGTGATTCCAACATTTATTACTGATGTAAGTACACCCTTGGTAGCATGGGCAGGGTCAGGCTGTGATTGTCTACTAACCTGCCCCTGAATGTCAGGAGGTTTGCCTTAGGACTCCCTGGACTACTTCTCCTGCCTCTACAGCACAGGGTGATCTTTGACAAACACCCCAGCCAACGCTGCAACTATCCTTTATTTACCCGTTGAAAGTAACAGAGGCAAATGACCAGAGGCTTCACTTTTACTTCTATGATAAAATTGTGTTCCTTGGAAGAAGCATTCTTCCTTAAGTTACGAAGGCCTCTAAACTAGCAGAGCCCAGAAATCCAAGAAAGGGAACCACGCTATGAGTAGGACTTTATAATGTAAGATCCTTGAGTTACTTACGGCTCTTTCAGATAAATATTTGCTGAAGTCATGAAACTTGTCATATGTTAGTATATTGGTTACAAGCAGCTAAAGTAAAATCATTCTCAAACAAAGTAATGTGGTTCTCTTATCTGATTAAAACTCTCAAAAAGTTAACAAATTAATCTTTTCAAAAGATAACTCTAATGTTTGGGTATATGTATTGTTATTTTCTTTAAATCTTTCATTTGTTGATGAATTCCAAGTACTTTTCCAAGGGTTGGAAACACAGCAGTGAACAAAGCAGTCAGAGTCCCTTCTTTCATAGAACTTAATATACCCATACTAGTAAGGGGACATTTAAAAAATCTGTAAATAAACTAATAAATCTATATCAAGTCGGTAGAGGGATAAGTGCAGAAGTTAAGCAGAGTAAGGAAGACAGGGAGTATCAAAAAGGTGGGTGCTATTTTTATGGAGGAGTCAAGGAAGATGTCAATAATCTGGACTATTTGAGGAGAGACCAGAATGGAGCAAAGAAAAGGGAGCAAGGAACAAGTCACACAGATGTATGGGAAAAGCCAATTCCAGGCAGAGGAAACAGCAAAGTCAAAAGTCCTGAGGCAAGAGGGACTTTGGGGTACCTGGGGAAAAGAAAGAAGGACAGACAGTCAGAAGTAGAAGAAGAGGAGTCATTTCCTAATATCTTTTTCTAAGAGAGGTATAGTCAAACTTAACTTCATGTTAATGTCAATTTTTATAAAGTCCAGCAGAAATTCTTTATTGAACTTCTTCTGTGTCTCAGCTTTTCATTTATAAAATGGGCATGATAGGCCAGGCACGGTGGCTCATGCCTGTAATCCGAGCACTTTGGGGGGCTGAGGTGGGCGGCTCACGAGCTCAGGAGATCGAGACCATCCTGGATAACACGGTGAAACCCCGTCTCTACTAAAAATACATTAAATTAACTGGGCGTGGTGGCGGGCACCTGTAGTCCCAGCTACTCAGGAGGCTGAGGCAGGAGAATGGTGTGAACCCGGGAGGCGGAGCTTGCAGTAAGCCAAGATCGCGCCACTGCACTCCAGCCTGGGCGACAGAGCCAGACTTCATCTCAATGATAATAATAACAATAATAATAATGGCACTTCATAGGTTATTGTGAGGACTGAATAATTTATGAAATGTAAAGTATAATTAGAAGTGTATCATTAGCACAATAACTAGCCATTTATAGTTTACTAGCATGGAGTACGCTACAAATGGCTAGTTATTATTACTACCACTGTAATCTTTTTATTCACAGTAGTATCAATAATTGCATTTTTAAGGCTAATATTATTTTTGGCACTGACCATAAATTATTAAGGGAGTTACCTTATACATGTTACTAAGACATCAGATAGAGTTATAGTATGTGATGGCTCAAGCACACAGGTTTATATCATCAAAGTCTTATAAGAAAGTTTAAAATATATTAAAAGTTGGAATTTGAAATGTAACTTAATCTGGACATAACATGAGTATGATATCCTTATCTATATACTCAAATATTTATTTATTTTTGTCAGTCTTAGTTTCCTGTTCTCATGACAGCACAGAATTCTTGGATGTTGGTAATGTCTTTCACATTCATTTCCAGCATGAGGTCTGAATTGATGCCTTGTTTCTCAATTACACCCATCATGGAATCAAGATTAATAACCTGCTTGGTGAGTTTTGTCCACCTTGGAATCTGGAGGCTTTGTACTCACTGTGGCCTGTCAGGCTCTGAGTCGTTCATTTTACGTGCCCCAGCAGTGAGGTCAAGGACAGCCGCAGTCCAGGGAGTCCAAGGACTGCCTGCCTTGGGGCCACCATTGTAGGTTTCCATTATTTCTTCCCCTCTTCCAGGCATTATTCATCATGGTTGAGAAGAATCTGAGAGTGGATTTAAAATTCCCTGATATATCCCCTGTGCTCAGAACAATGTCTGGCCACATTAGAGGTACTCAGTAAATATTTGTGGAATCAATAAAAATACAATAGACATGATGGACAATGTGGGTCCCTCTTATACAGACTGCTGTTCAAGCGTGGCAGAGGGAAGATCACCTGTCCACTCTGCTCCCCTGTGGGGCTGGGCTCCTACCTCCACCAGCCACATGCAACATGCACGTTTGTGATCAGCCCCTTCACCTCAGGGAACAGGATATCTGGGATAGACTTTGCTTTAGACATGAGGTTTTTGTGACCATCATATTTGGTTCTACTAGATACAACCAATTTAGCACAGTTTGTGATTAAAAAAAAAAATCACACTGGAAGAATTTTTACTTCTGGACCGACTGATCATTCCCTCAGCATCCCTCCAGAAAATTCTTAGTGGGGACCCATTCTGGATTAGATACAGACCTAACTAATGTGGTAGTGTGGAACTTTCAATCTAATTAGCATAAACACTGCCAAAAACCATGGCACCAAAACCACAAGTGCCACAAGAATAGTATCCTATGTACAATATGATGTCAAATAGGGTGACTAATTTTCTTTCCTTCCGGTTTTTTTTTTTTTTTTTTTTTTTTGAGACGGAGTTTCACTCTTGTTGCCCAGGCTGGAGTGCAATGGCGTAATCTCAGCTCACCACAGCCCACACCTCCGGGGTTCAAGCGATTCTCTTGCCTCCGCCTCCCAAGAGCTGGGGCTACAGGCAAGCGCCACTACACCTGGCTAATTTTTTGTATTTTTACTAGAGATGGGGTTTCTCCAAGTTGGCCAGGCTGGTCTCAAACTCCTGACCTCAGGTGATCCGCCCACCTTGGCCTCCCAAAGTGCTGGGATTACAGGCATGAGCCACTGCGCCCGGCGGATGACTAATTTTCACTGGAGAGAACAGAACGGCTTCAGAGCAGGGGCAGGATTCTCTATCATGGAAGGAATGAAGAATATTTCAATAAGCAGAGTGGATATGTGTTAATATATACTGTAATTATAAAATAATACCACATCATCTGTCATATATGCTTCATTAATGCAGTATCCAGTTATGCCTTTGATTTCTTGTTTGTGTGTCTGTTAGTCCTTATCCTTCAAAACCATGATCACAAGCCACTTTAATGAAGAAACATTTAAAGGTAAAAAACCTAGTTGGCTTATAAGGATGATTCAGGGCACATGCTGAGTCAGTGTTAGAGGATGTGGTGGAGATATTGCCCTTTATTTTTTAGTTTCTTTGCCAAACAGAGCCACTTGTCCCACATAGCAGATGTTTGACATTCACTCTTTCTCAGTTAATAATCATATTTACTTATAAAAATGACCCAGGTGTGGTGGCTCGCACCTCTAATCCCAGCACTTTGGGAGGATGAGGCAGGAGGATCCCTTGAGGCCAGGAGTTTGAGACGCCTGGGCAACACAGCAGACTCCATCTCTATGAAACATAAAAATAAAAGTAGCTGGGTGTGGTGATACGAGCCTGTAGTCCCAGCTACTCAGGAGGCTGAGGTGGGAGTATTCCTTCAGTCCAGGAGTTCCAGGCTTCAGTGAGCTATGACTGTGCCACTGCACTCCAGCCTGAGCACAGAGAAAGGCCCTGTCTCTCTCTAAAAACAAAGCAAAAACAAAAACTACCATCTTCCTTTGAGAATGTTTTCAAATATATTTCTCCTAACGAAGAAGGGTGAAGAATATGACAGATATGTAATCTTTTTGAAAAATATTTAAAGGGAAGATGACATTAAGTGATTTTTCCAAACTCCCTTTCCATAATTTTACCCATTAATCAGCTAATATTCAGGGAGTGCTTATGTGTCAGCACAGTTTGAAAGGTATTCTTAGTAGAGTTGGTAAGTGTTACTAACATATATTATATATAAATTCAGTGTTTTGTTTTCCTCCAAACATGATATGATGTGTGATCCAACATCTAGATAAATGCTTTATTTTGGTTGTGCCTTCCCCCACCGTGTTGAACAGTCCCATGACTCAAGGAGCACCTAATGGTAAGAAGCAGGTGGCATGGTTAGGGACGTGCAATCAACTAGCATCTACTGAGCGCCTGCCATGTGCCGCGGACTGTATAATAGCTGATGTTTTGAGTAATTTATTTAGTTTGCTGAAAGTGACAATCAGTTGAAGACAGAAAAGAGTGGGGGAAGTTTTAAAGTTAAGCACAAAATGTACTTTTGTTTTGAATGGGAGAAGAAGGGTGGAGGAAGACGGCCGACAAAACAAGTTGAAGACCTGAGTCCTGACTGGAAGGAGTTCAAAATGTCCACCTGAGAAATGTCTAATTTAACAAGGACAGAGAACCTGCTCCCTGCAGGAGGGTACAAAAGGTGACTTTTCCTCTAAGTCGCTCCGCCTGCCCCGCTGCAAGTCAAAAGGGCGGCCGAATGAGTAAGTGGTACAAGAATGAAAATTCTTTAGGGTAACTTTAGGCGGCCCGGGATGCTGGCACAATTTCAGGCCGGGCACAGCTGACCGCTGCCTTCAGCGCGCGAGCTACAGCCGCCCCCACCTGCCGCGGTCGCAGACCCCGCCCCCGGGAGCGCAGACCAGGCCAATGGGCTGGGCTCCAGGGGGCGGGGCGGGCGGCCGGCGCGGCTGTGGGGGTTGCTGCAGGGGCGGCGGCCGCTGTGGTGGTGGTGGTGGTGGTGGTGGTGGTGTCTGCGGCTGCGGCTGCGGCTGCGGCTTGGCCGGGCGTCCGCGGGCCGTGGGGGATGGGGGCAGTGAGCTCCAGCCCTCGGCGGTGGAGGCGGCCGTAGGTGTGGGGCGGGCGTCCGCGTCCGGGACGCGGGATGGAGCGCCGTGGTGAGTGTGGGGAGGTGGCGCTCACTTCGGCCGCGGCGGTCGTGGCTCCTGGCTGTAGTCCGCGCGGGCGCCGGCGAGTTGCCGTCCAGGGTCCGGCCGGGGCTAGGGGCGCGCCCGGCGAGGCAGGCGCGGATGAGCGGGAGGACGCGGGCGGGCGCTGCTGGTACGCCGCGGACCCCGGGTGCGCGCGTTCCGAGTTGGGCAGCCGGCGGGCAGCTGGGGAGAAGCTGGCCGGGTGGATTTTCCTCCCCTTCCAGGACCCCCCGAGCGTGTCTCAGCCCCGCTAGCCACCCGCCCTCATCGCCTCACTGCGGAATTCACGGGCTCCTTTACCCTTCCCCCATTGGTTTCCTTCACCGGGTCTTCAAGTCCGTCTTTCTCACTTGGGATCCTTTTTGGAAGTTTGGTGACGTTTTCTGAAATTTCAGTCTGACATATGTAAAGGCCGAGTAAAACAACAGACATTTCATGTTCCATATTTACTTTTTCTTATTGCACTTCACCTCACCTAGGCCCTGGCTATTAGGGGAGGGAGATCTAAGGTTGTAAAACACCGTTTTGCGCATTCTCACTGTGTGCCCCTTCTGGAGCGTCTCTGTCGTTCCCTCCCACCCTACTCCTGCCGTTCTCGCTCCCCGCTCATTACTGCCCTTCCACCTTTTCCCAGCCATGGCTCTAGGGCAAGTCGTGTGCTCTGCAAAATCGGAAGGGACAAGCTGGGAGATTGCAGCTACCACCTGGAGAGCGGACCCCGGTGCGTTTGTTTCCCTAGGTGTCCCAGGACCGGGTCTGTGATAGAAACTTGGTGTTCCGGGGGAAGGTCTTCCCTTGGTTTAAACAGAGCAGTCAAGGACGTTCCTCCCTTGTCTTTCAGCCCCTCTGATAGGTCCAGAGTTTATTTCACCTTTTCACCACCACCACCCCTCTTTAAAGAGCGAGGGTGGCGTTCCATATTGTGTTTTTTGGATCTTTGACATTCTCTATTTTCTAAAGATGGATCTTTTTTGGGCAAGGGGTGGAGGGGTTAGGGGGGAGGGGAATGTTAGGAGGTGTTTTATGAAAGTTCCAAGTAGCTTTTTGTTCTACATTTACCTTTTTCTTTATTATTCTTTGGGAATTAGCTTCACTTCCTCCTCATTCAGTTTGGGAGAGTAGATTCCTTTTTCAAGAAAAATACTTCAAAATTAGATATGAAAGTGAATATTCAGAATGAGTGAATCACGACAAAATTATGGGAGTCTTGGAGATTAGGTCCCTTTCTGTAGTGATTTCTTTACACAGTTTGCCAGACATGCCATTTCAAAATGCCTCCTTGTTACAGGAACTGTGTAAGTGAGCAACCCTGATGCTTAAGCTTCATGAGCTTTACGGTATATACAGTTCTTGTCTCATGATTCTGAGAAGAGTTTAAGAGTGAACTTGAAGAAAGTAGAATAGGCCTGAGTAGAAAATGTTTCAGTCCCCCCAAAAATAGAACTTTGGCTGAGATGTAGAAAAGCGCTGCTCAAGAATGCATAGTGGTTGGTCATTACTGCTCCCCTCACCTCCTTAAAATAGAATATCCACCTCAGTTGTAAGCACCTTCACTTCCTCGCCTTTTAAGGCTCTTGACCTAGGAACATGAGCTTTTATATTTTATAGCCACTGCTCTTGGTCCCGGGGGTTAGCACCACATTGAACAAACTTCATGCCCAGAGGTTACCCTAAAGAATTTTCATTCTTGTGCCACTTACTCATTCAGCATTCACTAAGAAAATTTAGTCTGATCCCATTTTGTGGTAGACAGTCCTGTAGAACCTTTGCATCTTGGGTAGCAGCAGACAATACTGATGGGGCCCAAGGTATAATATCATGAGTTTCCCAAGTATGTTGAATGTCCTATGGGAAAGTAGAGGGATGCTTTATATTTAGTGGAGGAAATGAAAGGCTTCTTGCAATTTCCCCCACACCTACACCACCAAGGCATTCCTAAGCAACCGCTGAAATTCTTTTGTCATTTAAGATTAGGTTCATATTCTCTAGAATTTTATGTAAATGTAATCATGCCAAAGATATACAGTGTGTGCGTGTGCCTGGCTTCTTTCATTTAGCTTAATGCTTGTGAGATTCATCTATGATTTTTTGCTATGTCATGGATATTTATGTTAAATAGTATTCCATCATAAGGCTGTACCACAGTTTATCTGTGGATGGAGATGGGGTTGTTTTGGTTTTGACTATCATGAAAAATTGCTATGCATTTGTGTGCAAGTTTAGGGGTGAATGTATGTTTTAATTTCTTTTGGATGCATGTAAAATGAGAATTACTGGGTTGTATGTTAAATGTATGTTTACCTGTGTAAGAAAATGCTAGGCTGTTTCACAAAGTGATTGTATACCTTGTGTAGAAGCATGTATTACAGTTACAGTTGCCCTACATCCTCACCAACAGTTAGTATTTCAGTCTAGCTGAAATTAAAATTTCTTGCGACTAGTCAGTGGTATCTCATAGAAGTTGAAATTTGCATTTCCCTGATACTAATGGTATTGAGCAGTATTTCATGTGCTTATTGCCCAGTTGTGCATCTTCTTTTGTGCAGCGTATGTTCACTTCATTACTCATTATTTTATTGGATTGTTATTTTATTTTTATGGAATTGTAAGACTTCCTGATATATTTGGTTACAAATCCTTCGTCAGATGTTTTCTCCCAGTTTGTGACTTGCATTTTATTTCAACACTGTCTCTCAAAGAGCAGAAGTTTTGAATTTTTTTTGTTCAATTTTTTGTTGTTAGTGTATAGAAATAAAATTGATTATAGTGTGTTAACTTTGTATTCTGTGACCTTGATAATATTCATTAATTAGACGTAGTAGCTAATTTATAGGCTTCTTGAGGTTTTTTTTAGGTACACAAACATATTGTCTCTGAGTATTTTACTTCTTTCTTTTTAAATATGAATGCATTTTATTTCTTTCTCTTGTCTTACTGTACTGGCTAAGACCCACAGTAACAATATTAATCCTGATCTTAAGGAGAAAACCTGTAGGTTTTTTTGTAGATGCCTTGTATCAGATTTTATCAGATTGAAGAAATTATCTTCTATTCCTACTTTGTTGACTGTTTTAATCATGAGTGGCCATGGAATTTTGTCAGATGCTTTTTCTGCATCTTTTGAGATGATCACATGGTTTTTTTCTAGTGAATGTTAAACTAAGCTTGCATTCCTTGGACAGACCCTTCTTGGGCATTATGTATTATCCTTTTTATATATTGTTGGATTTGACTTGTTAATACTGTGTTAAGAAATTTGTTGTGTGTGTGTGTGTGTGTGTGTAATATCTTTGTCTGATTTTGGTATCAGGGTAATGTTGGCCTCATAGAATGAGTTGGGAAGTGTTCTTGTCTCCTCTATTTTCCAAGAGTTTGTATAGGATTATTTTATCTGGTTCAGTGAATTTTTTAAGTGAAGCCCATGTAGGTGTAGTTTTCTTTGTGGGAAATTTTCAATAATGAAATCAGTTATTTAATACATGTAGGGCTATTCACATTTTCTATTTCTTGTGTCAGGGTTAGTAATTTGTGTCTTTCAAAGATTTTTCCATTTAATCTCAGTTTTTAAGTTTATTGGCAAAATTGTTTGTAACATTCCCTTGTATTCTTTTATCCTTGCGTCTGTAGGGTCTGTGCTGATGTTCTTTATTCCATTCATATTAGTGATTTGTGTTTTCTCTATTTCTTGATCAGTCTAGCTAGATATTTAAGAATTTAATTGATTTTTTTCAAAGAACCAATTTTTGGTTACATTGATTTTTTTCTATTTTCTGTTTTCTAAATCATTGATTTATGTTCTTATCATTATTTACTTCAGCTTACTTTAGGTATAATTTGCTCTTTGTTTTCTAGCTTCTTAAAATGGAAGCTTAGATCATTGACTTTCGACATTTCTCTTTTACAATAAAGCATCTAAAACTGTGTATTTATCTAACCATGACTTTTACTGTGTAATCTCCACATTTTGAAATGGGTTTTCATTTTCATTCAGTTCAAAATATATTAAAATTTCCCTTGTGGAAATTTGACCCATTGGTTATTTTAAAGTTATATTTTATAATTTACAAATATTTGGGGATTTCCTGGTTATCTTTCTGTTACTAGTTTCAAATTTAATTTTTTTTTTTGATCAGAGGACATACACTGTGTGATTTCAGTCCTCTTAAGTTCATTGGGACTTCTTTTTATCATCCCATATATGGCCTATCTTAGTGAATATTCCGTATACATTTGAAATGAATGTGTATTCTGCTGTTTTTTGGTGGAATCTTCTGTAAATGTCTATCAGGTCAAGTTGATTGACAGTGCTATTCAAGTCTTCTATGTCCTTACTGATCCTTAATGATTTTCTGTTATTCTATTACTGAGAGAAGAATGTTGAAATCTTAACTGTCGTTGGGGATTTGTATATTTTTCCATACATTTCTCTCAGTTTTTTTCTCATATTCTGCATCTCTATTTTTAGGTACAGATACCTTCAGGATTCTTGTCATTGTGATGAGATGACTCATTTATCGTTATGAAATGTTGCTTTTTATCCTTGGTAAAATTCTTTGATACCTATATTATAGAGCTACTTTGGCTTTCTTATGATTAGTGTTTGCATGGTGTGTCTTTTTCTGTTGTTTTACTTTCCATATATCTGTGTCTTTATATTTCAAGTCTGCGTTTTAATAGGCAAAATATAGTTGGGTCTTACTTTTTTACTCTGAGAATCGCTGCGTTTTTACTGGGCTGTTTAGATTATTTATATTTAATGTAATTATTGGTATGATTGGATTTTTTTTTTTTTTTTTTTGAGACGGAGTCTCGCTCTGTCGCCCAGGCTGGAGTGCAGTGGCGCGATCTTGGCTCACTGCAAGCTCCGCCTCCCGGGTTCACGCCATTCTCCTGCCTCAGCCTCCCGAGTAGCTGGGACTACAGGCGCCCACAACCGCGCCCGGCTAATTTTTTGTATTTTTAGTAGAGACGGGGTTTCACCGTGGTCTCGATCTCCTGACCTTGTGATCCGCCCGCCTCGGCCTCCCAAAGTGCTGGGATTACAGGCGTGAGCCACCGCGCCCGGCTGGTATGATTGGATTTAAGTCTGTTACTTTGCTGTTTGTTTTATTTGTTCCATTTTTTGTTTCCTTTTTCTTCTTGTCCTGCTTTTTTTGTTGTTGTTGTTGATTTTTTGAAATTCTGTTTATGCCCACTATTGGCTTAATTAACTTTATCTCTGGAGATTTTATTATACATTTTTAACTTACAGTATACCTTCAAACAATATTACACTACTTTACCTATCATGTAAGAACCTTACTGTATACTTTCATTTCCTCCTCCTTTATGCTATTGTCATACATTTTGCTTCTGTATATGTTATAAATTCCACAACATATTATTACTTTTGTAACAAAATTATAAAATGTGCCTGTTCTGAAGCTTTGTTGGAGTGTGGCTAGAGTACAGTTTTCACTAGAGCTAGGTTAGATGTACTATGAGGCCTGCCCTGGGATCTCCCCTGGGGTGTTCAGTAGGTCTCTCTACTCTGGCTGATGAAAATTTGGAGTTCTTCCAGTCCTGTGGGAAACCTGGGAATTGTCCATCTATAGCTTTCTGGAAATCCTTTGCCAATCCTTGTGGTGTTTTGCTGTATACATGTGCATCTTAGTCTTCAGCAAGATAATTAAGAAATTCCCTATGCAAATTTCTGGAGCTCTTTTTCTGCATCCATAGTCTCTAGTACTCTGTCCTACAGATTCTGGTGACTCCAGTCTCCTGGAACTAAGATCTCTGTCTCTTCAACTTGTTAAGAGTGCCATGGTCAAGAATGTGACTTGAGGCAGAAAGTTGGGGTAATTGTGGGGCTCATCTCATTTGTTTGTGATCCCATCTCTCAGAGATGGCGGCCCCGATCCCAGTGCTGTGTGTAGTTCAGTGTCTGAAAACAATACATATTTTCTCTGTTTTTCTAGTTGTTTACTACAGTGGAAGAGTATGTCTGTTTGTATTTATTCCTCCATTTGAAATACCTTTTTATTATTATTATTATTATTTTGAGACGGAGTTTTGTTCCTGTTGCCCAGGCTGAAGTACAGTGGTATGATCTTGGCTCACTGCAACCTCCACCTCCCGGGTTCAAGACATTCTACTGCCTTAGCCTCTTGAATAGCTGGGATTACAGGTGCACACCACCAGGCCTGGCTAATTTTTTGTATTTTTAGTAGAAATGGGGTTTCACCATATTAGCCAGGCTGGTCTCGAACTCCTAACCTCTGGTGATCAGCCCGCCTCGGCCTCCCAAGTGCTGGGATTACAGGCGTGAGCCACCGTGCCTGGCCGCATTTGATATATCTTTTAAGGATATTTTAATCTAGAGATTTTTCTTTCCATCATTTTTCCTGCAGTTTATTTGTTGAAGAAATCATGTTTATCCTATAAAATGGCCCACAGTCCAGATTTTTCTGGGTATACACTATGGCATAAGTTAACATGTTCCTAGATCTTATAGCTTTTTAAAAAGTGGTAGTTGGATATAGAACAGGGTGTTTCACTTTGGCACCATTGACCTTTTGGGCTGGATAATTATTTGTTGGGGGTGAGGGCAGTCCTATGCATATGGGAAGTTTAGCAGCATCCCTGGCCTCTACCCACTAGATGTCAGTAGAATCCCCCTCCCCAGTTATGACAACCAAAAATGTCTCCAGATACTGTCAAATGTTTTTAGACCCATGTTCTGCTATGAAAAGTAGGCTACCTAAACTACAGAATTGTCTTCAGGAAGATGAAGCAAAATTAACAATGCTGATAATGTCACCACTGTGGATAGAAAAAATACTAATCCATTCAGTCTGGTACCACAGACATTTTGAAGAGAACACATGAGGAAGATGTGGGGAATATAAAAGTTAAGGCTGCACTGAATGGCTGACTTGAACAGCATCATAGAGGATGTGAATTTCTGTTTGAGAAGGAAAAATTACTAGAGGCAATAATAATACAAATGGTAAAAACACAAGTATTAAAAAAAAATTATATGTTGCTTCCAGAAATGTTTTTCTGCAACTTGTTGAAAAACTTAAGATATTGGACTGCTATGGTAGATACACTGATGGTTTTACTTTTTTTTTCTGAACACTACAATTTTATCATAAGCTAAGAATTTTGGACTTGCAGAAAGGTATTATTGCATCCATTAATGTGCTTTTCATATTTAAAGTGTATTCGTGTGATAAATTACTTCAAACAAATTCAAGTCATGGGAGATTAATACAATAACCCTTTTAAATTAAAGGTGAACTACCATTTTTGCAAATATTCCCCAATGTCATCATCCTCTGGATGAAGGATGGCAGATAATGTATTTTTTTAAAGGTTTAAGAGGAGGATTGAGATTGAGAGACTTCTCAAAATTTCCCTTAGGCAACCTTACTTATAGTTTATTTAACCATCTAAGTAACATTCCTTGATTCCTGAACAGCCAGCTATTGTGACTGTGTCAGGTCCTATGCACAGTAGTTGGCTGTTTTGGGATGGTTTAGAGGTAGTTCTGGTTTGGGGGGTATTAAGAATAACCCAGAGCAGATATGAGGGGCAGACTTTACTTCCTTGAGCTTCCTGAGAGTTGGCCAACCCCACTCTCCTTGGCCTTCAGAATTCTTTCTTCATCCCCCATTGATGTCCTTCAATTTTGAGTCATCAGTGGATGAGTGTCCATGGTGCATCATCCTCTGGTGGGGTTTGAAGGAGTGTTTGTTTTTTAGGTTTCTTCAGTACTGCTTGTCATATTAGTACTGTTAGGTTTGAGGCCTAATGGAAAAAAATTTTTAAATTAAGTCTGAAAAATAATTGTGGAAGCAGGTAATCAAGGAGCCTTGGATTCTTATATTTATATTTTTAAGGTAACAACCTCAGAGCCTAATT
The DNA here is from genome assembly GCF_037993035.2 of Macaca fascicularis. Lineage (NCBI taxonomy): Eukaryota > Metazoa > Chordata > Mammalia > Primates > Cercopithecidae > Macaca > Macaca fascicularis. Next base: position 140,193,837 of record NC_088375.1, read on the forward strand.
GGCTTCATTTCCACCAGAACTGTTTGCATGTGAGAAGTGACCCTCTTTCCTTTCTCTATCAGTGGGTAGTCTCTGTCACCTCTGTTTGTCTCTTTTATCTTCCTTATCTCTCTCCATCTCATTTTCTTTTTCTGCTTCCCCTTGTCTCTGCATATTTCTTCTTTCCCTCTTGTCTTTCTTTCTCCTTTATAGTTGTCTCTCTTTCCTTCTTACACCTCCCTTTGTCTCTCCCTGATTTTCTCTCCCTCCTTGTGAGCGCCTTTCTCTTTGCCACACCCCCACCTCCATCCATACACCCTTTCTCTCCATCAGGAACTTGTTCATGATTTTGTCAGTGATGCTTCCAGTTCCATTTTAATCAGCAACACAATCCTCTTTATTAATCCAGTTCCAATTAATCCCTTATTAAGGGAAATGGTGTATAAGTGCAAAATAATATGTTTTAAAGTAGACTTAAGAGGGTGTTTGAGGTTGAGGGACTTCCTCAAAAATTTCCTTCCAAAAACCTTACTTATGATTGAATCGTAGTTGCACTGTTCAGCCTCCTCTTGGCCTGGGGACTCCTTTGTCTCCTCTTATTAGTTTGCTTCAGTTCAGGCATCATTGGTTTCCATGGTGAGAGTCTTTGGTGCATTTTTCTTTTTCAGCACGATTAGAAGGAATTTTGGTTTTTGAAGTTTGCTGAGTATTTGTGGCAGGACCTTGGACTATTATTTTGGGGGTTTGAGGGGAAAATCTGTGTAAGTTGAGTCCCAAAAATCCAGTATGGTGCCAAAGTAACCAAGGAGCTGAGTTTTCTTATTTATCTTTTTTAAGTAGCACCCGAGGAGCCAAATTTGTTGTATTTTCTTGGCATTGTTTTTCCTGTAAGGGTTCAGAGATACGTATACGTAAGGGGTCCCTCTTCTCTTTCTTTGTCAATGAGTTTTTCTCTTGCCCCACTACCCTACTTTTGGTTCTGTCATGCTCACTTCCTTTTCTGTTTGTTAAGTGGGTAGTCTTTCCTTTTATTTTTCTTCCTTATTTTCTCTTTTTGCCTTCACTTGTTTCTGCCTTCCTCGGTTTTCCTCCCTTTTCCTGTGTCTGCACCTCATTTTCTTTCCACTTCTCCTCAGCATATTCTCCTGTGTCTTTTTCTGTTTCTCCTCTGTGTGGTCATTTTTCTGTCAGACCCCAGCACTACCCACATTCTCCCTCTCTGTGTTTTTTCCTCTGTTTCTCTATTTCTTTCTTTCTGAATGTTCCAGCACTGAGATAAGTGCCATCGCTTGTTCCAGCGAGTGGTGTGATATGGGGGCCGTGTGCTTTCTAGCCCTGCTTGCTATAATTATTCCATCTTTCTCAGACTTTTTTCTTTTTTTCTCATTATGAAGTGAGTTTGAGAGTGCAGCTAAGAAAGAAAGGACCGGGCACAGTGGCTCACGCCTGTAATCCCAGCACTTTGGGAGTCTGAGGCGGGTGGATCACCTGAGGTCAGGAGTTTGAGACCAGCCTGGCCAACATAGCAAAACCCCGCCTCTACTAAAAATACAAAAATTAGCTGGGCGTGGTACTGGGCACCTGTAATCCCAGCTACTCAGGTGGCTGAGGTGAGACAATCAGTTGAGCCCGGGAGGCGGAGGTTGCAGTGAGCCTAAATCACGCCATTGGACTACAGTCTGGGAGATAGAGCGAGACTCTGTCTCCAAAAAAAAAAAAAAAAAGATAGGCCTACCCTCCATAGAGGGCAAAGGGGCATAGTAGATGGCTGGTTTTGAGGTAGTTCATTCTTAATTCAGACGTGTGGCGCCCTTCCCCAGGCCCTAACCCCTGGAAGAGGGAGGAAAACAGCGATCCACAGAAGTGCCTCATAAGAAATGTAGCTGCTCATCTGGCCATTAGCCGCATCTAGTCCTCAGGTGACTTTTCTCTGAGTCGCTCTCCCTGCCCCCTGCAAGCCAAAAGGGCGGCCGACGCAGCCCGTCACACTGGGACCGCGAGCGACCGGGCGCAGCTGACGGCCGCGTTCCGCGCGCAAGCTAGTTGCAGCCCCGACCTGCCGCGGTCGCCGGCCCCGCCCCCGGGAGCGCGGGCCAATGGACTGGGCTCCAGGGGGAGGGGCGGGCGGGCGGTCGGCGGGCCTGTGGCGGTAGCTGCAGGGGCGGCGACGGCTGTAGTGGTGGTGGTGTCTGTGGCTGCGGCTGCGGCTTGGCCGGGCGTCCGCAGGCCGTGGGGGATGGGGGCGGCGAGCTCCAGCCCTCGGCGGTGGCGGCGGCCGTAGGTGTGGGGCGGGCGTCCGCGTCCGGGACGCGGGATGGAGCGCCGTGGTGAGTGTGAGGAGGTGGCGTTCGCTCCGGCCGCGGCGGTCGTGGCTCCGGGCTGGGGTCGCCCGCGCGAGCGCCCGCGAATTGCCGTCCAGGGTCCGGGAGGCCCGCTGGAGGGCCCCGAGCGGAAGCGGTGGCGGGCTGCTCTGGGACGGGTGCCCTCGGGCCAGGACTGGAGTCCTCGGGGAGGGTCCGGCCAGGGCTAGGGGCGCGTCCGGCGAGGCAGACGCGGACCAGCCGGGGAGGACGCCAGCGGTGGCCGGGGCAGACGGTGACGATCGTAATGAAAGTTAGCACACGGCGCGTACTACGGGTCCGCCTGCTGTTCTGAAGACTGCACATTTTAACTCTTTTAATGTTCAGAACAGTCCATGATTGTTCGACTCGGTTTTCACACGGGAAACCGAGGTTAAAAACCTGCCAATGCACACAGACTAGTGGTTGGCAGCGTCAGGACTAAACTCAGGCGCTTTTGCTCCGGAATCCGTGCTCCTGACCACTATGGGTCTGTGTTCTTGCCTGGATTCCAGCCCCGCTCCCACCTGCCCTGACCGCAGCCCTCACTCCAGTTGGGCTCTCATTCCTGAGATATTTTAGGATTTCCGTGGTGCATTTTCTCCTGGTCTCTGTCTTTTGGGTTTCGTTGAGAGTTTCCCTCAGTCTCAGAGGTTTGTCCCGGTTCAATTGTGGACGCGTTTTGGGGTTTGACAGTTTTAATTAAAAAAAGTATTTTTTTTGGACGGGTTAGCTGGAGTCGGGCGTTTCAAGGTGGAGCCCTCGTGACTGACGAGCCTCTTGTCTCTCTCTGTGTTGATCTTTTTAAAAGTATGTTTCTCAGAGGGTATTGGCCCGAAATCTTTTCGGAGGGCAGGATGTTACCTGCTAATGACAGGAGCTGAGCTCTCCTTCCCTTCTCTCCATCTGTCTCTGTGATTGTATCTCTTGTCTATCGTTTATCTTTTGTCCATCGTTACCAACGTCGGCTGTCCATTTTGGTTGCTCCATTCTTCCCTCTTTATTTAAATTCTTGGATGAGGAACTTGCTCTTTGGCAAAGGGTAGTTTTGGCTGGTCAAAGGAGAGCCCTGCCTGCCAGGAATGCTAGACATTCTGGAGGCGTGGGGTGCTGGGCAGCTTCCTCTTTTTAAAGCGTGCTAGGTTCAAACTGTACAGAAATGAAGTGCATGTGTATTGCATGCTTTCCTTTAAAAATTGTTTACATAGTATTGATAAAACTGTTTCTCACATGTCCCTATTCTGTTTTTGTGGAGAGTGCTTTTTGAAACCATAGTTAAAGATTTAATCATCATTTCAGAATGAGCTCGTCTCATCTTTTTAACATCTTTAAGTAGATTCTTGCCAAATCTGAAATTGTACTGAAATAGCAGATTTCTGAAATATCTGGCAATTTTTCCTCAAGAAGAAATGGTAAAATGGGAAATAGTAAGTATAGATATTTGGGGCAGTTTTACACTTCAGTTAGAGAGCCTAAAATGAAACTACTGCCATAATGTGCATTTGGCAGGGGGTATGTGGGGCAGCAGACATTTGACTGACACAGGCTCCTGAAGTCGTGGGGGATAGGAAGTTTGTGTCTACATTTCTAATGCACACATTACTTAGATTTACAACATACGATGAAAGTGGTTTTGCACGGTGATTTTCTACTTGCTACAGAATTCTTTGAGAAGTGGATAATACATGTTTTTAATATTGTTGGTTTGAAGTTGAAAGAGATGCACCAGAATTAGTGTGTCACAAATATTTTGCACAACAGTCTATTTGCACAGTTCAAATTTCACTTGGAAGCTTTTTAGTAGGTTTCCACAGAGTCAGTTAAGTTTCTCCAATTGTTTCCAGTCCTGTATTTCTTGCTCACAATCCACTAATGTATTGTAGTGAAGCTACGTCTTGTTCCAAAACAATTTCCCACAATGAAGCACTGCTAGTAATAATGGCTTTTCTTTTTTTTTTTTTGAGACGGAGTCTCGCTCTGTCGCCCAGACTGGAGTGCAGTGGCCGGATCTCAGCTCACTGCAAGCTCCGCCTCCCGGGTTCACGCCATTCTCCTGCCTCAGCCTCCCGAGTAGCTGGGACTACAGGCGCCCGCCACCTCGCCCGGCTAGTTTTTTTTTTGTATTTTTTTAGTAGAGACGGGGTTTCACCGTGTTAGCCAGGATGGTCTCGATCTCCTGACCTCGTGATCCGCCCGTCTCGGCCTCCCAAAGTGCTGGGATTACAGGCTTGAGCCACCGCGCCCGGCCAATAATGGCTTTTCTTTATGGTTCATCTTTATGATGAACCAGGCACTCTGCTAAGTACTTTGCATGCATCATTACCTAATTAAGTCGCCAGTTGCAGTCTGTTAGTAACTACATTTTATGTTACTGCCAACAAGAGAATATTCATTTTAGCACATGAGAAAATAGTGTGTATGATCTTGGAAAGTGTATATTGTCCCAGCTTCTCATTATCATAGTTCATTTATGAAAGCTTGGGTTAAGTTTGTTATTTTAAGCATTTTTTCAATTGTAATGTTTCTTTTTTTACTCTGGAATATGAAAAGTAGTAATATATAACAAAATCAGCACATTAATCATTATAATGCTGGCTAGAGGTAAGGTATCATTCTTTTTTATAAGAGGTGAAGAGTTCTTCCCCTTGCCATGTGTTTGATGATGATGTTGTTGTTGTTTGTTTTTTGCAGATTTTTAAAGTCTTATTTAAAAATGTTCCAGCAGTTTTGAAACACTTTAAAAGTTTAGGCTACTATTTTATATGTAGTTACTTAAGTAAATTATTTCTACTAAAATAGGTAAATTGTTTTAATGTCTTTAATTTTTGTAGCCATCTTTACCAGTGACAGTGACCAATTCTCTAATTTACTAAGCTTAAAAGCTGTCATAACTAAACAGAATGACTTTATTAGGTAAACTGCAAGAGTGATGTTTTGTTAGGCTAATAGGCATTTTGGTTAGTGATTTGTAAAAGAGCTGCCCAAACAAGGCACTTTGAATTTTTGTTTTGTTTTTGTTGATGGGAAAGAAGACTTAGATATAATAATAATGCTCAAAAATTGCCCTAGATTCATTTTAGAAATGATGCACACATTTAAGGATTAATGTTAGATAGTTTTGAAACTGGTTTAAATGTAGAAGTTAGATTTTCAGAAATAATTTGAGATTATCAAAATGACAATGAATAAACTTTAAAAATTATAAAGTGTGGGGTCCCCAGTTTAATAATCAGGAGGAGCAATAATAGAAATCCAACTTTGATTTCAGTTTTATGTGATCTTCCCTCAGCTTCATATGCTTTTATTTTTCAAACATACCATTTTAGAGAGTTTTTAAAAATATATGTATTTTCACTTCGAAACATTGCAACAACCCAGAGTTATTTTTGTTTCTATAAAAATTAATTGAAACTTTATTAAGTTTATAAGCCTATCTGCAGATAGTTCTAAGTAGTTAATTCCTCATATGCCAAGCATTCTGCTATGAGCAGAGAACACATGGTTAGCAAACGGACGTGGTCTTGATTTCCATGAGATTATAGTCTAGCTAGGAAGAGGTGATCTATTTGAACTGTGGTATAAGCAGTGATGAAAAGTAGAGGATACTATAGAACATCTCACAGGAGATTCTACTCTGGTTTGGTGGTAGTGGTTTTGTGGGGGATGGGGATGGTCCAGGAACATTTCTTTGAAGAGGTAAGCTTTGAGCTGAGATCAGAACGAGTTAACAAAGGAGAAGGAATATTCCCGGCAAATAGAATTACTTATAGACAGGACCCTGAGCTGAACAGTTGGTGTTTTTCAAACTGTAGGATCATGAGCTGTTACGTGTGTGAAACCAAATTGGTGAGTTGCACCCAGCATTTTTAAAAATGAAATGGGATGGAATTTTAAAAACCTCACATACATCACATGAGCCTTACCCAGAAGCTGTGCCACACACAAATATGATACCCTTAACATGTATATTGGCTCATTATGTGAAATTATTTCCTGGTGAGTGTCATCGTAAACAAATACTGTTGAAAGAATGAGAAGGAGGTGTGTGTGGCAGGAGTGTTGAGAGCCAGCAGGTGTGTCTCCATATAACATTGCACAGGTAGGTAGGAGCTAGATCTCATGTTGAGGCTTATAAAGCATGATAGCTTCTCACTTGTCCTTTGGAAGGGTTTTCAGCAGAGAAACGACGTTATGAGATCTGTGTTTGAAATGTTCAGTCCATTTGTGATGAGACAAGAATGGTTGCAGATAGATCGTTGGGAAAGTAGTATAGTAGCTCAGAAAAGAAATGATGGTAATTCGCTAGTGTGGTAGCAGTAGAGAGAAGTGGACTGATTAGAGAACCCTGTAGATCAGAAAGAAAAATAAACTATGGAGTTGGGTGAGATATAGGAAGGAGTAAATGATACAATAAAATATCTTACATATGACTAGAAACGGATATTGCATAAAACTTTCTAGTGGGCCAGGCATAGTGGCTCATGCTTGTAATCCCAGCATTTAGGTAGGCTGATGTAGGAGGATCACTTGAGCCCAGAAGTTTGAGACCAGCCTGGGAAACATAGTGAAACTGTGTCTCTACAAAAGAAAAATTTTTTCTTTTTAGCTAGCTAGATGTGGTGGTGTGTCCCTGGAGTCCCAGCTACATGGGTGGCTGGGGGTGGCAGATGGCTTGAGCCCAGGAGTTTGAGGCTGCAGTGAGCTATAATCACACCACTGCACTCCAACCTAGGTGACAGAGTGAGACCCAGACTCAACCCTTCCCCCCACCGCAAAAAAAAACCCAAAAAACTTTCTACTGTAAATTTTATAGAAGTCCTTAGTCATCTACCATTTTTAAAGTAGCCAAATATTCAAGACAAAATACTTGAAAAAAGTGTCAATAATAAAGTGTGAGTTAATTTAATTTCTCCAATTATTTCCTTTTTGATTTCCAGAGATACAAACAAGATTAGAACTTTTAACTCTGGAAAGGTAAAATGAGAGTGAAGAAGACAATAACTATGATTTTCTTGAGTTCCAGCTATGTGCCAATATTAGGAGTTTTTTTTTTTTTTTTTTTGAGACGGAGTCTTGCTGTGTCGCCCGGGCTGGAGTGCAGTGGCCGGATCTCAGCTCACTGCAAGCTCCGCCTCCGGGGTTTACGCCATTCTCCTGCCTCATCCTCCCGAGTAGCTGGGACTACAGGCGCCCGCCATCTCGCCCGGCTAGTTTTTTGTATTTTTTAGTAGAGACGGGGTTTCACCGTGTTAGCCAGGATGGTCTCGATCTCCTGACCTCGTGATCCGCCCGTCTCGGCCTCCCAAAGTGCTGGGATTACAGGCTTGAGCCACCGCGCCCGGCCAATATTAGGCGTTTTAACATATGAAGTCTTATTTTGTGATCCCTTTTAATCCTCACACAAGCCTATAAATAAAATTGTCCTGGTCACCTATCTAGAAAATATTAGAGCCAGGATTCAAATCTAAATTTTTCTCATACCAAAAGATTACCTTTTTACTACCATCCTGAGATTATCAAAAATATTGCTCTGATAATCACACATTTATTTATTTAACCAGTCAGGATATGTCAGATTAGTGGACACCCTTGTAACTTGTTTTCAACAAAGAAATATCCTTGATGAGACTTGGTAACCCAGGATGTGTCGTGTGTGTGTGTCTGTGTATATGTATGTATATGCATTATTAGGAAAAACCAACTGTAATTGAACTTTTATGTTCTCGACACTTCTGTATCATTGTGTCACATAATCCCTACAATAATCTCCTGAGATAGGTGTTGTCAGGATGTTATTCCCATTTTATAAATGAGCATACTGAAGTAAAGAGATGAATAGATCATATGATCAGTGACAGAGGAGGATTTTAACAACAGGTCTTTCTTTTTTCAAACCCCATATCTCATCTTTATTTTTGAAGGTGATGTCATGGAAGGAGAATATGACCTTCTACTAAGTGATGTTTCAGAACAACTTTTACAATTAAATAAAATTCTGTACCCTAGGAATCAACAGGGAGTTATTAAGAGTGTGGATTTTGACTTCAAGGCAGATACGGGTTTAAGTCCTAGTTCATTATCAGTTGAGAGCTTAGACAAAGTTTTAACCTCTAAACCTCAGGTTCCTCATTTGTGAAATGTAAAGAACAGTGGTTTGCATGTCAGAGTTGTCAGAATTACTGGCACTTAATAAATGCAAACTGCTATTATCAATAATACAGTGAATGATGATTGGTTTTTAAAAATTTAAAAATAGGATACCAAGGTGGGCTGTTGTTGAAAATCTAGTGTAATATTTCCCTGGCTGATTTAGTATTTGTGTTTTTTTCTCTCTCCCCGCTTGTTTTTGTTTTGTTTCTTGCCCCCTTAAGGATTTCTGTTTTTCTGACTGTTACATGAAAGGATGATTGCTCACAAACAGAAAAAGACAAAGAAAAAACGTGCTTGGGCATCAGGCCAACTCTCTACTGATGTTACAGCTTCTGAAATGGGGCTCAAGTCCTTAAGTTCCAACTCTATTTTTGATCCGGATTACATCAAGGAGTTGGTGAATGATATCAGGAAGTTCTCCCACATGTTACTATATTTGAAAGAAGCCATATTTTCAGGTTTGTCACTTTTCTATTAGCATTCTTACTGGATAGTTCGTAAAATTTTAAATGCTGGCCTGCAGATAAGTTTGTACACGGTGGTAGGAATAGGGTATTCTGCTTTAGAGATTTTAGGGCTTTTTTCCCCAAATCTTTGATGGTTACAATGTAAACCATTTTATAATTAAATAATAGTATAATACATAATAGAAACTTTAGTGTAAGGGAATAAGAATACAAAAAAGAAAAATATCTTTGATTCCTGTGGTTGGGTCCATTTGACGTAGGAAAACTTGAGATCATTGGGATTTCAAACTTTTTGTTAATGGTAACATAGTGCATTGATTGGTCTTAAATAAGCAGACTAATGTTTATAATTTACGTTGTTGACACTGTTACCTAGTTCAGCTTTCCACATTTTAGATGAAGTTTTGGTATCTAAAATGACTGCGCTTAAGTGATTTTTTTTTTTTACAAAAATCAGACTTAATTCTGTTTTGCTGATCTGTAACATCTTGAATTAAGGGCTAATCACAGAATTATCTGTCTAGTTAGAACTGGATAATGGAGCATTAGACTCTGTTCTCCTAAAGTAAAAGATTGTTTATCTCTGACTCGTTCTTAGTACCTGTCTTTCAATGTTTAGCACCTCTTAGGTCTAAATTTGATGACAGTGATAATTAATAGTTACAAAAACAGCTCCTATTCTTTTGTGATAAATGGCAGTTTCATTTCCATATTCATGGTGGTATGTCTAGATATAAAAATGAAGATTCTCAGTGTTACTTATATGAGACCTCCTGGGGCTTTATAGAAATTTGTAAGATTTCAATAAATAGTTCTATGTATGTATGTAAGTTAAATACTTATTTTCTGATGGACATTTTGAAAAACTAAAATTGTATCTTGTGCTTGTACTAAATTTAAGAGTTTATTTCTAATCTGTTATTTTCAGGTTGAAATGCCCAAAATGACTGGAATTGAAGCCTCAAAGTTTTAGTATTTGAGTTTTCCTTAAAACAGCAATCACATAAGTGATTCTTTTGAGACTGTATAAATATTATTAGAAAAGTTGTTCATATTCCCATTCATTTTAATAGCTTCATTTTGAAGTCTGATTGTGGATGATTAAATGGCAGTGAAGTTACCTAAAGTTATTGTGGAAAGATACCCTGAGTACATTAAGTATTATAATGGTAGCAAATTTGCCAAAATGATTAATTTCCCATTTATTTAAAGAAGCATAGCTTTGTAATAACAATTTGTTCTCAACTAGTTTGATTTTTTAAATTTACAAACAAAATTTATACTTCTTGATACACAGTTCATTAACTGGGTTAATTTTTAAGGTGAAATTTAAAATGATGTATTAGTTGACAAGTCATTTACTTTGATTTAAGGTATAAAACCGTATTTTATTTAATACACCAATTTAAATTCATTTTTATTCACATAAATAAGATTTCTAGTTAGGATTTCTATTTGTTTTTAGTTATTTTTCTTAAGAGATTTATGTCTCTTAAAAAATCTTCATTTTATGTAATTATCCTTGTGTCACAGATTTAAAATGATAGTAATTTAAAACAAGTTGGACTACTTCTTATCTCCAAAAAACATTTTTATAGGAGTTTTAAATTGTGAGCAGACACTTCAGAGAATACTGAAGGATGGGGACTGAAAGTTGATCCTAAGTGAGAAAAGAAAAAAATAAGATACAGAAAGAGACTACCCCTTGAGGTAAAAGGATATGTATGGAAATATATTCACTGAAATTTAATTTTAAGAATTCATAAGGACATTATCAAAAAGTTTGCAATTTATGGTCAACAAATTAATTACAAAATGGATAAACTGTTTTTTTGATAACCAACGCAGTAATATGCAATGGCCAGAGGATGTTCATTATTTACCTTTGGGTTGATTTTAATGCTTAGTCTTCAATCAGAATTAAAAGGATATATGTATGCCACGTCAGGATGAATTTTGAATATAACAAGAATTTGGTTTTTTGATCTTTGAAATACTGTTATCAAAATCTATAAATAAACAAGTTAATTTGAGTTGATGGAACCTTTTTGTTTTATAAACATAAATGTACCTCATTATAAAAGATAAGTAAAATGCTACATAATATTGTGTGTGTTTTTAATTTTGATGATTTTCAGCTTCTTTAGAATATCAGACTATTCCTTATTTACTTAACAAAAGTATTACAAAGATCTCGTGAGATGTAATCTTCAGGAAAGGTAAAATGTTTAAAATGCTCTAACTATTTAAGATGGTATTATTACATGTATCCCTATAGTCATGAGCCCTGCTTTTCATCTCTGGGTGTTGAGAAATATCCCTGGACTTCTTTTCTGTGGTTATCACTGCAATGTTGAACTGTGGCCAGACAGCAAAGAGCCGTTTCATTCACTGTTTTTCTCTTAAAGTGGAAGAGCCTTGTCAGTAATTTCTCAGTAACCCTCCCAATATTTTGTGTATTGCCTCCTTAAGAGGAAGATGCCATATTTTTGGCATTGTTTATTACCTTTTAATTCACATTTGTTAATTGTTAAGCCAAAAAGGCAGCTCTTAAGAATAAAGAATGTAGATATACAATTAAATCATCTTTTGGTTTAATCAGAATACCATTTTCTCTGTAATAACTTTTATCTGTTAATACCTTTATTACTAACTGCAGCAGTAATGTGCAGTCACTTGACTTTTACCAGAGATGTTTAATCATAGGTTGAGGCTAGTCTTAGATAAACAGCTTCATGATTGGTTTATGGCTACATTTTACCTTCTCCAAGTAGTTAGAAATGATATATAACTGTATATGGTGCTTTTCATTTTACAGAGTACTTTGTCATACAGACAAGTGTAATCACCCAGTCCCCTCAAAGGCAGGTACCTTTAGCTCTGTTTCACAGATGAGATGTATGTGTAACTTATGTGATTTCATCAATGTCTTATTGCTGATAAATAATGGCCAGGTTGTATGATTTGGTTAAATTGGTAGTAAAGGATGGCAGCAAAAGCTCTGAAAAGAGAATCAGAATCTAGGTTCTAGGCTTAGTTCTACTGACTAGCTTTGGAATATGGCTTAATTCATTTAATTTTTTGTTAAGAATGAGGCACTTGTGCCAGATGTTATCAGTTTTACGAATCTGCAATTCAAAATTTGATTAGAGTTGGAGATTATTATGCATTGTTCTGAATGTTGGCAGTTTAGACCTAAGAAGACAGCTCAGTATTTGTTTTCAAATTATATGAAAACAAATTAATGAAAATTTCCTGAGAATATGAAGCTCATATTGTAATCGTCATTGAGGAACTGATTAGAAAAAATGTAAATGTCTGCCAAAGAGCTCTGTACTCCCAACAGGGTTAAGATATGTATATGGTTTATCTCTAATTTTCAAATTTACAAATATAAATAGCTTAATGTGGAAGATTAGAGGACTGAAAATATTCTATTCTTGCTGGGGTAAGTTAAGTGACAGAGTTTGGTAATTCTCTTTCCACTACTTAACCGCCAGGAGGAGGTTACCTTGTAGCCTTATACAACTAGCAGATGTGGAATTTGAAGTTTTAGATCTCTGTCCAGTGTCATTAAGATACATTAGGAATAATTGCGGAGTAAATGTTCTATCTTATATGAAAATGCTGAAGGCACTCAGTTATGCATATGCATGTTGTGTTTAATTATAACACTGTAGATTAATATATGTGCAGTATAAGTACCAATTCAGGTTTATGGTTTCCTCCCCGTGGAATAATGTGTTCTAAATTCTAAATAACAGACTCATATAAGTGCTTTTCAAGTTTATATAATAATTTTAAAGTCTGTCATTGTGACATACCTCCCCATTTTCGTGTGGAATAGCATTCAAGGAAGCTCAAAATCTGAGAATATGGAAAATGTAAAGGCTTTTTAATTGGGCTAGAAAGAATAGTATAAAATATCTAATTGTTCTGCTACTCAGTGCTTGGAAATATTAACTGCCATTTTAAAATATATTTGAGGGAAAATAAATAGTCTAATAATTTCTTACAGCTTTTTTATTATATAGTACTATTTTAAAATGGATTTTTTTGGTTTGTGACTATCGTGCCTTGTTTTTGTTTCTTTTTTCTTTTTTTTTGGCTTGGTTTTTAAATAGGCTGGAAAGGAAGATAAAAATGTAAGACCAATTTCAGATGAACTAGTCAAGTTCTCTTATTTATTTATTTATTTTATTTATTTTTTTGAGACAGAGTTCGCTGTGTCTCCCAGGCTGGAGTGCAGTGGCATGATCTCTGCTCACTGCAAGCTCTGCCTCCTGGGTTCACACCGTTCTCCTGCCTCAGCCTCCCGAGTAGCTGGGACTACAGGCGCCCGCCACCACGCCCAGCTAAGTTTTTGTATTTTTAGTAGAGATGGGGTTTCACCTTGTTAGCCAGGATGGTCTTAATCTCCTGATCTCGTGATCTACCCCCCTCAGCCTCCCAAAGTGCTAGGATTTCTCGTGAGCCACCATGCCCGGCCAAGTTCTCTTATTTTTAAAAGATGCTTTCTAATTTAAGAGTGTATCACCTTTATATTATTAAAAAAATAATAACACTGACCTCATAAGTGATAGCTTCTGATGAATTGTTTTTACAGGACTATAGTCAGAAGTAGTATGTTAACTTTCTAAAACAAATTTTATTGAACAGTTAGGTTGAATAAAAAGTTTTTATTGAATTTTTTATTAAATGAGAAGTTTAATACCATTAAATAATATATTCTATTATGAGAGGTTCTGCATAAATTTACAAAGTCTTCATTGAAATCCTGTCTTGTGGGTTAACTCAGTTCTTTTCCCAGGGAGAATATACAGGAGGATGTGTAAATTTTTTTTTCAGACAAATTGCATTGTTACTTTTACCACTGATGCCTCTTATGTAACTTTACAGTGTGCCAGAAATTTTGTGAAATATTAGACACATTAAGCTGCTAGCCTCAGATGTGTACTGCTCTATATTATCCTAGAAATAAATCTTTTTAGAAGTGATTTCTAATGGATATCACTTAGAAGTTAATGTGAATGTTAATAGATCATTGTTTAGTGACTAGAAGGTATGAAATGAATCTTTGAGAAACGAAGTATGAAATACAAATAGCTCATTTACACCTGTGCCAGTTCTCAGTGCATTAGATTCCTCTTCTGCATTTGCCTAGAATGGTTTATATCATTTAACAATGTTTATAGTAGTAACTAGCATATTCACTGGAAGTTAAAGCCTGGTAAATTGCAGATCACAGAGTACTTGTCATTAAGCTTAGCTTCTTCAACCATGTGCCAATATATCATAGTGATTAGGAGCTCAAATTCTAGACCCAGGATACCTGAGGTGGAATCCTCATTCTGCCATTTGCTAGTCGTTTGTAGCCCTGGGCAAGTTATTTATCTTCTTCCTTTATGCTTGTTTCCGTGTCTATTAAAAGGAGATAATGGGGGTTTTGTGACGATTAAATGAGTTTATGTGTGTAAAACTCTTAGAATAAGCATTTTCAAATGTCAGTTGTTACTATTTTCATAATCCCCGGTAGCTGAATAAAGTAAGTTGCTGTTTCTCGGGCTTCACTTTCATCCTGTAACTTCAAAAGTCATCACAGCAAAAGGAGTTTCCTAGTGATAAGTTCTGAAACATTTTTTCTCCTTATTTTCATGGCTTTCCCTAAAGAGATTAAGCTGAATTAACAAGATTGATTTTCAAATTATTGTCAGGTTTTTTTTTTAATGAAAGAAAACATCATGTTTTTTTCATTTATTTACTTAAGCATTTCCATGAAGTATTGGCAATACAAACACTGGTATTTTGTTAATGCATGAGAACAAAAAGTGGAGCTGGCTAATCTGTCTTCACTTGATAAGTGGAATGAAGCAGAAAATAAATGACTCAGATGGGTGAAATAGTAAATTAAAATTCAGATTACTGTATTACAGAGTGAGTAGATAAGCAAACATTGGGATACAGAAGTTTTACTATTCTAGACAACTAGTATTAAGACTTTAGTTGAATTTTATTATATTCACATCTATAATAACTTTGTAGTATAAATTAAATTTCATTACATTTACAATGTGAACACTATGGCATTTGAAAATTATCTTGTATTTAGTTATATGACTCAATTAAGTACTATAACTTGAGAGGTGTAGAAATTTTTAATAAAACATATCCTGAATGACTTTCTTTTTCAGATAATTCACCGATTTAGATTTTACGCAGAAAATGAAATTGAAACTTAAATGTAATGTCTTTTCTTCCTTAGTCAAAATACTGTGGGATCTAGCTATAAATGTATTTGTTATTGAACACGATTGTATGTGAGGCAAACCTGTTTTCAAAGGTAGTTTGAATGGCTTACAGAATTACTAGTAGTAATTGCCATTTATGTATATTAAGACTATAAAGTAGCTTTATTTCTATTTATTTGATATTCACAACAACCTTGTAGGTAAAACAGGTATTATCAATTGTGTTTTTACTGAGGATGAATCTGAGATCAGAGAGGCTAAGAGTTTTGTATGTGTTCTTTTCAAGGAAGAAGCTGATCAAGGGTTGGAACCCAGGTTTCTCTATCTAAATCTATTGTTTTTTACTGCATCAAGCAGCCACTTTCTTCAGTTTTGGTAAAAATGGAATTTTCTTTAAACCATTTATGGCACAACTAGTTGAGGGCTTGCTGATTTATGAAGTTCCAACTGAAATATTATTAGGACATGCTCATGACCTCGTAGTTTACCCTTCTGCCCAAATATATAGGAAAGTTTATGAACCTTTGTGATTAGCATTTTCTTTATTTAGTCATCATGTTCATTTCTGTTTATTTGTGGGCTTCAGAAGGGTATTTAATTTCAGGAATTGGAATTCTTTATAGTGCAACTGAAGGAGCTTCTGAAACTTCTTACTAAAATAATTCTGACGCCATTTTTTAGTATGTTAGTTGGGGACAACTTCAAGATCTGTTTATTAGGGCTACCCTGTAGGAAAAAAAGGAATTGCAAGTTTGTAGATCATTTGTGCTGCCACCAATTATTAGAGTGTTTTGCAGTTGCAGTGATTTTTTTTTCTTTTATTTTTCTTGAAATCCAGGGACAGATTGGATACAGTGATTTTTAAGAAAAACTATAGCAGGGATTCCCAGGACCTTTTTACGCTGTTAAAAAAAAATTACTGAAGATCCCAAAGAGTTTTTATGTGGGTTGTATCTATTAGAAATTAAAACTGAGAAAGTTGAAAAGCATTTAATAATTTTAGAAATATATGGATTTCTACATGTTTAATTTCCTTGATTCTGAGAAGACCACAGTATTACTTTGGTTTATGTAGGCATTTAGGCCATTAGTATTTTGTAGTTTTTGCCCAACACTAATTTTGAGTATTGATGGTTGTTGTTGGCACTCTGAAAATCAAGCTCTTTTGGCCTGAGAATTAATGTTTCCTAAGTGTATTAATACCTGAAAATTTTATTGTAAAACATTAGAACACGGGATAGAAATAACTTTTTCTAAGACTAACATTTATTAGGTTTCAAAAAGAGGGCAGTGTAACTCTCTGTGATGAGAATCTCTCCACCTTGGTTTTGGTTAAGTCAGCAGAAGTACTAGCATACACCAGCTTTAGTTAGTTATATATGTGCCAAATAAGAGATTTGGCTGTACAAAACTGGGGAAAAAATAGCGTATCAGGAAGGTTCCATAGGCTGGGCGCAGTGGCTCATGCCTGTAATCCCAGCACTTTGGGAGGCCAAGGCCGGTGGATCACCTGAGGTCAGGAGTTCGAGACCAGCCCGACCAACATAGTGAAACCTTGTCTCTACTAAATACAAAAAAAATCAGGCGGGTGTGGTGGCAGGCACCAGTAATCCCAGCTACTTGGGAGGCTGAGGCAGAATAATTGCTTGAACCTGGGAGGCGGAGGTTGCATTGAGCCAAGATTGCGTCGTGGCACTCTAGCCCAGGCAACAGAGTGAGACTTCAACTAAAAAAAAAAAATAAAAGACAAAAAAAAAAAAAAAAAAAGGAAGGTTTTATGATTTTTTTACACCTATTCAAATTATATTATTTTCCCAGAAGTTTCCTTTATTTCATATCTACTAGATTTCATTTCAGAGCTAACCTATATCATTAACCTATTTCTACTGCTGCATAAAATATTACATTGGTGCAAAAGTAATTGAGGTTTTGGCTATGTATACATATATATAATTTTTTTTAGTGACCAAATCCGCGATTACTTACTTTTCCACCAACTAAAAATAGTTGCAAACATTTATGAAGGGCCTACTGTGTTCCAGCCACTGTTCTAAGTGCTTTGTGTGTTTTAATTCATTTAACCCAATAACCCTGTGAACTAGCTACCTTACCTTCTTTTTATAGGTGAGGAAACTGAGGCACAGAGGGGCTAAGTAACTCACCCAAGGTTTCTCAGCCATGGAGTTAGAATTCAGTCAGGCAGTCTGGTTTCAGAGACTATGCTTTTCAACCACTATACTGTATTGCCTCAACTAAGTAAACCTACCAAACTAACATTACCAGTTATAAAAAAGAGATAATAGTGATACTTATTAAATTAAGACAGTTATTTAAACTGCATATTCACATTTTCCCTAAGAATTACAAAAATTGTATATCAAGCTTTAAAATTATGTTTATGGGGAAAATTTCAACAACACATAAAATTCCTAAAATATTTTACCTACTTGTATTTCATTTTAAAAATAGATTTTATTTTTTAGAACAGTTTTAGATTACAGAAAAATTGAGATAATAATACAAAGTTCCCATATAGTCCATACACTGTATTAACATCTTACATCTCTTAGAGTTATAGAGCCAGTGTTTGATAACCAGTAATAATGATGCATTATTATTAACTAGTGTCTATATTCAGATTTCCATAGATTTCCTCTAATACTCTTTATTATCTTCCAGGATCCTATCATATTACATTTAATTGTTTCTCCTTAGGTCTTCCTTGGCTGTAAGCTTCTCAAACTTTCCTCATTTTTATTTTAAGGAATACTGATTAGGTGTTCTGTAGGATGGCCCTTGATTAGAATTTGCCTGACATTTTTCTCCTCATTAGACCGGGGTTATGGGATATTGGGAGGAAGATTACAGATGTAAAGTGTTGTTTTCATCACTTTATATCAAGGATATTTACCTTGAACATGATTTGTCACTGTTGATGTTGACCTTGGTCACCTGTCTTCAGTAGTGTTTGTCAAGTTTCTCCACTGTCAAGTTACTCTTTTTGTCCTCTTTTCCATACTACACTCTTTGGAAGAAGTTAGTCCACATAGGTCATATGTAAGAGAGTTATGTTTCACCTTCTTGAGAGCAAAGTATTTGCACACATTTTTTACAGTTCTTTTACACTAGAGATTTGTTTCTTTTCCCCTGTTTACTAATGTATTCAATCATTTATGTCAGTATGGACTCATGAACATTTGTTATGTACTTTAGGTTATAATCCAATATTACTTTATTTGTTGCTCACATAGTTCCAGCTTTGGCTATTGGAAACTTTCAATTGGTTCCTGTGCACCTTTGACTTGCCCTCCTCACTGTAGGGTGTTTTTTGTTGTTTGTTTTAGTTTTTTTTTTTTTTAAGTTCTTCCTTCCTTTCTGGCATTACAAGATGCTTGTTACTTATCTTGAACATTTCTACCCCGGTCCTAGAATCAGCTATTTCTCTAAGGAGACCTGGTTGCTTTCATTGGAGAATAGTATTAGAAACCAAGATCTGGGTGCTAGGTGTGCTTGTTGCTACTGTCATTTCTTTTAGGCCCTCTCAACTAACAAAGAAATATATATATATATTTTTTTTTACATATAGATATTTATATAGACATACATATTTTATGTGTACATTTTCATGAATATATTTATACATGCATACATATGTGCACATACATTTGTATGTATATATGTACATATGTGTATATATGTTTAAATATATACACATAAATATTTCTATATGTAGTCATACAGAAATGTGTATAAAAGATATAAATATGTATAAAAATATATACTTATATAAATAATATAGATGACTTGATACAGAAATATGTGTATATACATACATGGGTCATAATGAGTATGACCCATCACAGTATTCAGTATTACATTGAATGAAATAATATCCTTTTGTTTTTAATAGTGCCTAGCACATAGTAAGTGCTTAATAGATATTAACTCTTATTAAAAACCAATGCTGTGTAAGTTTACAGAAAGGAAAATTATATAAGAGTACCGTACTTAAAGTAGTTGTCTTGTCACACTTTTGAGGATTACTTCAGGGGTTAAAGGTAGGGTGATTATACTTTCTGATTTACTTGGGATGAAGATCGTAGAATGTGATTGTTGTGCTAGCATGACTGTGAGTAGCATCCCCCTTTCCACTAGCAAAAGTATTTTGGTTTGAATGATAAATTATATAGTCATCTTATTTAAGGGGTAATAAAACTGCATCTCTCTGACCTAGAATGATGTAAATGAGTGGAGTAGGCTGGGAGAAAATGAATGGGCACTGAGAAGAAACTCATCTATCTAAGTGAGCAGCACTGCTCTGTTCCAGCTACTGTGGCCGAGGAGGAATGTGGCCCTGAGTGTAAAAGATTTTGATTTTTCAGGAGTAGGCAAAATCTAGAATTTGTGTAATGATCCCTCAATTTTTCATCATTGGCAGCTAATTCAGTTTTTCTAAAAAGCACAAAAACTCATTAAAGGTCTGTACATTTTATCATAGGTAAATTATATCATAATTTTAAAAATGTGTAGTTTAGATGATGATCTTTATATGCCTGAGTTACTGGATATGTTAAATAAATATATGATAGTAAAAGTATAAGACAAGGAAAACTTACGTTATAAAGTTGTCTCAAGGGAAGTCTGGAGCACATATTAAAACTGAGAAAACTGAAAAATGTAGTACTTAAATTGACCGTAACTGTGAGAGCCTTTGAAATCCTTAATGAATTAAAATGACTTAAGGATTTTCTGAAGGCTTTTAAAATTGTATGTAATTGCAACAGTGAAGATAGAAATGAACGTATAGTAGGCAAAAATTGTGTAACCAAGGCTTCTACTTGAAATGTGCTTCAGGTGATGTTTTGTAGTTTAGATTTGTGGAACTTTGCTCTGGAAATAAATTATTTTTTTTTCTTTTTAAAGACTGTTTTAAAGAAGTTATTCATATACGTCTAGAGGAACTGCTCCATGTTTTAAAGTCTATAATGAATAAACATCAGAACCTCAATTCTGTTGATCTTCAAAATGCTGCAGAAATGCTCACTGCAAAAGTGAAAGGTAAGGAAGATATAGTCAAAGTGGGTTGCTGTGGGCAAAAAGGAGCCAAGTGATATATTTTAGTTTATAATGAATATATAGCCAATTCCTCTCATTGCATTTGTATGATGTATGTCAATAAGGAGTTAATATATACTTTGATACTGAAATATTCCCACTAAGTCACACCTAAAGCTTTCTTCTTTTTAAAAACTAACTTTATTTAGCAGCAAATACTTTAAAAAGACTAACTGAAACCGAACAATTGATGTTTAAAATTTGAGTTTTTTATGAATGAGTGCATGCTCTTTCGAGGTGATTAGTGTACAAGAAGTCTTTGTTATGTGAGGACAATTGGTGTTGGAGAGTGGTAATCTCTAGTGACTACTTAAAAGAGGGAATCAAATGCAGAAAAAAAAGGCTTAATTGGGACCTTATTTTAAAATGTGAAAATGAAATTAAAATTATAAAATAAGTTTATCATATATATGTATGGGTGTGTGTGTATCTATAGCATATAGATGCTAAAACTTAGCATGAAGAGTTGGACCATTATCCTCTGATGAAATGACTTGCCACTCAAAATTGTGAAAATTATTCTGGGTTGCAGTATATAAAAGAAAGATTGAGAACGAAGTGAGTATTTGAGAAGAAATAAGACAGGAGGCAGGGAAATTAATTAGGAGATTGTTAGGAATAATGGGCTAGATGAGGGTTGAAGCTGAGGGCTTAAGCTGGGTGTGGTAGTGGTCAAATGGGATTTGTTATATAAGAGGGAATGAATGTCAGTTTGACAGAACGACACAGGTTGAATGTTAGTGGTTATGGAGAAGTTCGGTGTTGAAGATGTGGACTTGGGAATTGTTGATGTATAGGTAGTGGAAAAGGATGACATCAAATGAGTATGCAGAGTAAGTAGAGGACTGATGTGAGATCCCAGGGAGAGAGAGAAGATATAGAGGAATTGGAGAAACACCTAACAGGTAGGGAGTTGGACCTACAAGGAGGTGACATGGAATTTTAAAAGTGCAGGGTTTTAAGAAGTTATTATCAGTGTTAAATGCCACCGATAAGGTAAATGGATTCAAAGTAATAAAACTACAAAAAGTGACCTTTAGGTAGCAGTGATGTAGCAGTCAGAGACAGACAAGGTAACAGCAATCCTGTGACCAATTCTGTGATAGAGGTATGCCTAGGCACCATGGGAGCACAGAGTGAGGAACTCACTCTAGGCTGAATGAGGAAAGGAAACTCTCCTTTTGGGGAAAGGGATTGCCTGTCCTGAGTCAAAGGTCAAGTAGACATTAACTGGACTGGGCTGAGTGGGAATGGGGCTGCGATACAAGAACTCTGGGTGAGAAGAACACGATGAGATTGGTGAACAGGATCATATTCGGAGAGGCTAAAGGGCATGCGTCAACGGATGAAGCAGGAAAAAAAAAAAAAACCTTGTCTACAAAATATAGTTCACATACTTAAGGAAACCACCCCACCCAGAACTTTTTGACATAGATTTATCATGTTTGTGTGGTTTCCTTTTTTCTGTATTTCAAACACTGAAAAAAATGTAGATGATTTTAAATGGGAAATATGAATAGCTTCTTCTGTCCTGACTTTCAAAAATGTGCTTAGTAACCAAATTTGTTTCTAAATAGATTGTTTACAAGTACCATTTAACTTTACTTAGATAGGGAAATTTGCGTCTATAGATAGTAAAATTTCCATGCTTGGAAATAGCAACCTAGTTCAATTGTTGTCAGTAGCTATTGTGTGCGGTCAGGATGTCCTGGGGAAGGAGTGCGCCTGTGTATAGTTGGTGTCCACATTCCAGAAACAAACTTGAAGAGAGTGCTGTCTCAGATACCTTGAAGATCTTTTTGTCTTTGAGGAAAAGTAATTTTCTGAATATTATTTTCCACTATTACTATCTTTAAACTTGGGATTATTGTTACTCTTTTACTTCTGTGCTGGATGACATTTAAAAGGGGAAGATTATTTTGTTGTTGGGAAACTTCCTCTGTTTCAGTAGGACTCCGTGAGACTAGAACACTTTAAATAATTGTGTTTTCTTTGTGTTAAATTTGTATGGTTTATAATAAAACTTCTTTCCCTGCCCCAACTCTTATTTTGAGGCCATTTAAAAATATCATTGATACTCCAATTGAAAAATATTCAGCGACTTGAATAATTGAGGTCAAATCAACTTAATTAATTATTTCATTTAATGGCAATTTAGTTTTCAAAACCTGGAAAGGCAGAGAGTAGGTAGAAACCATTTTGAATATCTGTCCAGTGCCAGCCAGTCTAAGTGCTTTAAAAACCTATAAATGTACAGTAGTAGCTATTTCAGAAAGGAAAAGTTTTTGGGACAGAAAGCTGTCTGGAATATGGGGATCCTTTATGTTAGTTAAGGTTTCAGTCTTTTTGTTTGTTTAAGAGATGGCATCTCACTCTGTTGCCCAGGCTGTAGTGCAGTAGCATGTTCATAGCTCACTGTAACCTTAAACTCCTGAACGCAAGCAATCCTCTCACCTCAGCATCTCAGTTAGCTGGGACTACAGATATGAGCTGTCACTCTCCTAGCTGATTTTTAAATTTCTAAAATTTTTCACAGGGACAGGGTCTTGCTATGTTGCCCAGGCTGATCCTGAACTCCTGGCCTCAAGCAATCCTTCCACCTTGGCCTCTAAAATTCTGGGATTACAGGCATGAGCCCCCACACGGGGTTCATCATTGAGTGTTTTTTTTTGAGACAGTGTCTCACTCTGTTACACAGGCTGGAGTGCAGTGTCATGATCTCAGCTCACTGCAGCCTCCGCCTCCTGGGTTCAAGCAATTCTCCTGCCTCCGCCTCCCGAGTAGCTGGGATTACAGATATGTGCCATCACACCCGGCTCATTTTTGTATTTTTAGTAGAGATGAGGTTTTACCATGTTGGCCAGGCAAGTCTCAAACTCTTGACCTCAGGTGATCCGCCTGCCCTGGCCATCGAAAGTGCTGGGATTATAGGCATGAGCCACCTCGCCTGGCCCCATCGTTTAATTTTAACTCTGTGTATGTTTAAAAAACAGCAGTGACTTAGGTATATGATTAACTTTAAGACCTTAAGTATGAAATGCATTTTTTCAAATCTACCAAACAATAGAAAAAAATACAGAATAACTTTAGAATCAGGGATGTGGAATCGTATTTGTATTACCACAGGTTTGAATGCATGAAGTGTGTCTGCTTCCTCTGTAGAAGTGAGAAAAAGGAATCTTTACCCATATTTTTTATTTTAAATGTGGAGTTTACCTTCTAATAACTTTTAAAAGAAAAATCTTTAGTTTTTTTCCCATTCATTCTAGTAGTGATTTGCGTTTCCTGTGTGTCCTCCTATTTCCAAGCAGGAAATTAAGTCTGACAAAATATTTGCAATATGGTAAGAGAGATACAGCCTGTTTTTAAAGGAGATAAAGGTATCTTCAGAACTCAGTAATTTATTATGTACTATTTGTTTTCATTATTTTCAGTTATTTTGGTCAATCTTATTTCTAATATAAATGAAAGTAACCCTTAATTTAGGTTTTTTATGTTCTGCATTTTACCCTATATTTAAAAATTGGTAAACAAAAAAGAAAAATAAGTCTTAATTATGCCTTCAAGATTGTAGAAGCCTTATACTTCTGTTTTGAAAACTTGATTTTATTAATAGGCAGTTCACACGGAATGCAAATGGTATAAAAGGGTATTGAATGATGAAGTGTTTTTGTTGCCTTTGACCGTTAGTCACTCATTCCTTTACCTAGATAAGCGACAGCCTTTATTGGTCTCTTGTGTGTTTTTTCAGAGATATACATATACAAGCACATACACGGATGTGTTCTCTTTTTTAACCTCCTTTTTACACAGATGGTAGCGTTCTGCTCCTTGTTCATTGTCCTGGTTACCTGCACGGAAAGGGTTTCCTCATTCTTTTGTTACTATTTGTTTTTTCAAAGCTGTATGGTAATCCCTTATATTGATGTACTATAATTTATTTAACCAGTTAACTACTGATGGATGTTTGGATCATTTCCAGTTTTTTTTCTATTACAAACAATGCTTCAATAGTCATGCAAATTCCTAGATGAATAATTGCTGAATCAGCAAGCATGTGTGTTTATATTTTTTGATATTGCCAGATACCCTCAGTATAGGTTCTGCCCTTCTGATAGCAGTGCTGAAGAGGCTGATTTCCTGTACCTTTGCCAACAGACCTGGTTACAAAGCTCTGTTATCCAGTGTGATAGTGAAAAGTGGTATCAGTCTAGGTTTGATTTGCATTTCCCTCATTTTGAGTGCAATTGAGTATCTTTTCATTTGTTTCAATACCATGTTTACATCCTTTATGTTAATTGACCTTTTGTCTGTTTTTCTTTTGCGGGTAGGTCTTCTTTTATTATTGATTTATAGAAACTCTGTGTAAGTAAAATTAGCCTTTGGTCTTTGATTAATGTTGAAAATTTTTTTTACTTGATTTTTCTCTTTTATTTTTGCATTAACATTTTTCAGTGTTTTTTATGGTTTCTGGGTTTTAAGTATCAGGAAAGACTTCTCTGCTCTGAGATTATAATAGAATTCTTGAATGTTTTTTCTTCTGATGTTTCATGGTTTCATTTGTTGAAGTTAAGTCTTCAGAAACATTGTAAAGTATCTAAGCGTCTGGTAAGTTTTAGCAGGTAATTCATCTTTTCGCCACTAATTTGAGGTGTCATCTTTATCATAAATACACTACATTCTCACATATATCTGTTTCTGGACCTTATTCTGTTTCATTGATTTGTTCAGTTGTATGCCCAGACCATTCTGTTTTTATTGTAGTTTTTGTGACATTTTAATATATGGTAGGGATAACTTGTTTAGAATTTTATTTTTTCCATGAAGATTTTTGAATTGGCTGTTTGGTTCCAAAAAATACCTACTTTTTTAAAATTTATAGATTAAATTAAGGAAAATATACATACTTAGTATTTCTATCCAAGAATATAAT
This sequence comes from Macaca fascicularis, assembly GCF_037993035.2. Taxonomy (NCBI): domain Eukaryota; kingdom Metazoa; phylum Chordata; class Mammalia; order Primates; family Cercopithecidae; genus Macaca; species Macaca fascicularis. Next base: position 140,219,068 of record NC_088375.1, read on the forward strand.
ATGTACTTTATTTCTTCAAGTTGTCTTTTGTGTTCCTCAGAAGCAACTTAAAGTTTTCATTAGGTAGGTCTTGTAGCTTTTTTGTTTTTTTCCCTGTGTATTTTATTCTCCCCCCCCCCCTTTTCATGCTTTTCTTCCATTGTATCTTTTAATTGATGGTTTTTGAACTGTGGGCTCTGACTCATGACATCAAGTTAGTGGATTGTGACCAGCATTTTTTAAAAATGAAAGAGAATAGAAAAGAAAAATCAGAAGCAACACTTATTATATAAAACTTATGTGTCAGAAATGTTATAGGTGTTATATAACTGATTATTATTATTATATGTATATAGAATACTCAGTCATGATGCAATATGTATTTTTTCCCAAGGTTGTGGTAAAAAAACATTTGAAAGTTGCTGCTCTGATAGGTTGTATGAATGAAAGTTATTCATGTGATTTCTTGAAGAGATACTAAATGTGTCTTAGGGCTTTTTATTGTGATTTAATAGGGAACTCAAGGGAGGCAATTATTTAAACCTTAAGCAACATTTTAATGAGCTTTTGAAGAACTATTAATAGAGGGGATGGAGTGGAGACAGAGACACCAGTCAGGTTGCTAAATAGTTCAGACTAGAGGTAAAACATGGGCTTTTAAATTAAATCAGTGGCAAATGGGGATGGAAAGGAGGAAAAAATATTTTAGAGGCATTTTTGAAAGTGAAGCTAATAAGCTAAGGATTGTATGGAAAATAGCAGGTGGAAAGTAGGAGAAGAAATATATCAGCCTATTAGAAATGCAAATTGAGCTCGGAGGTTAAAACTAGACAGGTAGTTTAGGAATTTGTTCCCTCAAAGGTATGGAAGTGGATGAGATTCTGTAGGGATAGTGTATATAAAGAAAGAACTATAGAGGCTAAGTAGAGAAACTCTATGAAGTACAGATTGTCTACAGATGGATATTGAACAGAGGAAGAGAGCTTGTGTTTACTGAATCCAAGCACTGTACTCTGGGTGCTTCACACTTGTTTTCTCAGTCATTCCTCTCAATAATATGCTGTTTTGCTTATGAGGAAATTGAAGTTAGGTAATGTATCCAGACTAACACATAAAGTAGTAGAAACCAGATTTAAACTCAGGGCTGAAACTCCAAAGCCTTATATTACTTTTATATCACCTCTCATTTTGCAGATATGGAAACTGAGGCATAGAGAGAAGTTTGTCCAAGTTTTGCATATATATTAAGTGGTAGTGTTGTTGAAACTTGCAAAAAGGTTTAGTAGCTTGAAGACTTATAAGAAAAAAGACCTCTAATTTTGACTGATAGGAGGTTATTGTTGACAGTGTTTTATGTTATTATATGATAATAATAGCTAACATTTTTGAACATCTTCTATGTAACAGGCTCTGTTCTAAGTTCATTTAATCTTCACAACAGTTCTTGAAGTATGTAATTATCCCCATTTTATAAATTAGGAAACTGAGTTACAGAGGGGTGAAGTTATGTAACATTGTAAGAGAGAGAGTTAGGATTTAACTTAGGCAGACTGACTTCAGAGCCCATCCTCTTTACCAGGGGCTGGCAAACAGGCTGGTGGGCCAAATCTGGCCAGCTGCCTGTTTTTGTAAATAAAGCTTTATTGGAACACAGTTAGTCTTATTCATTTATGTATCATCTATGGCCCCTTTCAACAGAATTGAGTAGTTGCAACAGACTGTATGGCCTGAAAAATGTAAAATATTTACTACCTGGTCCTTTATAGAAAAAGTTTTCCAGTCTCTGATAACCATTAAAGTGGGGGTAAAGCCAAATCTTGAATGTAATGTTAACTTGGGAAGAAAGGCAATATAGGCCATGGCATGGCCTATTTATAGCAGTTCAGTAGTGAAGAAACGCTAAATGGATTGAATGGTAACTTTAAGGAGAAATATGGTAAAACGAACATTTTTTTCACATAGGAAAGATTTGAGTATGTTAGTAGCATAAGAAAAAACGTCAATTGAATAGGAGATAATGAAGCTGTAAGGGAGGAGTAAGGTTGGTATAGGGTTTTGGGGAATGTAGGAAAGAGTAGGAATATTTATTATTGGAAAGGAGCCAAAGACTTTTCTTTGAAACACTGAGCAGGAGCAAAAAAGATAATTATGTTAGATATTAGAAATATAGGTTGTTTTGAAGTCAGACAAAGGCATTAGGAATAGGAATTTTCATTAGGTGGCTATAACTTCACTCAAGTAGGGATGAAGATAAGATGGTTCAAATGTTGAATTGATTCAATAATTATTCTTTTCACTACTCAACGGTTGTTACAATTATTATTTTTTAATCTCCCCGTCATGTTTAGTGTGATAAAAAAAATATAAGAAAGTAAGAATAATTATACAATTTTGGATAGTGTTATAAACTATTTTTTTAGCAGGTTAAAGTTAGGGAATACAAGTAGGATTTACATTGTTGATGGTATTATGTTATAAATTACTATTTAAAGTCTACTTTACAATGTATTTTTATAAACAGCTTTATTGAGATATGATTGTATAATAAACAGTGGTACCATTTGAAAATTCTGACATATGCATCATACTCCTGTGAAATTGTTATCATTCTACCTGTATCTCCTGGTCCCCCCTTTCATGAATTTTGATATGTTGTTTTTTCATTTTTATTCTGCAAAATCCCTTTTTTTAATTTTTTGAGATGGAATCTTGCCCTGTCACCCAGGCTGGTGTGCAGTGGTGTGATTTCGGCCCACTGCAGTCTCCTGCCTCAGCCTCCTGAGTAGCTGGGATTGATTACAGGAGTGCGTCACCACCCCCAGCTAATTTTGTACTTTTAATAGAGATGGGATTTCGCCATATTGGCCAGGCTGGTCTCGAACTCCTGACCTCAGGTGATCCTCCTGCCTTGGCCTCCCAAAGTGCTGGATCAGAATACTTTTTAATTTCCTTTTTTCTTCTTTGACACCTGGGTTATTTAAAAGCGTGTTATTTAGTTTCTAAATATTTGGAGATTTTCCGGAGATCCTTCTGTGGCTTCTAATTTAATTTCATGTTATCACAAAAAATATTTTGCCTCATTTGAATCCTTTTAAACTCATCAAGACTTGTTTTATGGCCTGTAATATAGTCTATCTTGGTATTTCAGTGTGCATTTGAAAAGAACATGTTAGGTAGGGTGTCATATAAATGTCTTGTCAAGGTGGTAGATAGTGTTGTTCTAATCATCCCTATGCTTACTTATTTTCCATCTACGTGTTCTGTCAGTTATTGCGAAGGGTTATTGAAATCACCAGTTATAACTGTGAATTTATGTGTTTTTCGTTGTGTTTTTTATTTTCAAACTCTGTTTATTAGGTACATAAATATATGGAGTTATGTCCTTTTTTTGTGTTTTGGAGACAGAGCCTTGCTCTGTTGCCCAGGCTGGAGCACAGTGATGTGATTTCAGCTCACTGCAACCTCTGCCTCCTGGGTTCAAGCGATTCTAATGCCTCAGCCTCCCCAGTAGCTGGGATTACAGGCATGCACCACCATTGCCTGGCTAATTTTTTGTATTTTTAGTAGAGATGGGGTTTCGCCATGTTTTCCAGGCTGGTCTTGAACTTTTGAGCTCAGACAGTCTGCACACTTCTGCCTCCCAAAATGCTGGGATTACAGGCATGAGCCACCGCGCCTGGCTGTTATGTCCTTTTGATGAATCGACTCTTTCATAATTGTAAGTGACTCTTTTTATCCCTGGTAATGCCCTTTGTATAGAAATCTTTTTTTTTTTAAAATAAGAAACAGTTTTGGTCTGTCAGCTAGGCTGGAGTGCAGTGGTGCAATTATAACTAATGTCAGTCTTGAACTCTTGGCTGCAAGTGATCCTCCTGCCGTGGCCTCCCAAAGCCCTGGGATTATAGGCATGAGCCACTGTACCTAGCCTATTTCTTATGTTTTATCTGAGTGTGTTTCAGTTGTTTCAGGTAGAAGTATAATCTGTTTCTCTATCTTGGTCAGAGTGAAGTCAGAATATTTTTTAAATGCCCATTATTTAAGAACCATATTTGCAATGGTAACTTTTTCTTTTTGTTTGTATCAGTGATATTTCGAAGAATCTGATGAAGGTTATGGATCTTAGCCTCCCGCCTGCCAATTTACAGAGGCTTATTATGCTTATAAAATTTTAGTTGCAATTTCGTGGAATTTATAGGCTTGAAGTTTAATTCACTCCTACCTAGGAATTCTTGCTTTCCAACTCTCGTTGCGTATTAGAATTACATGAGAGAGCTTGCGACAAAATGTATTCTTCACCACATACCTATGAAATCTGAATCTTTCATTAGTGGGACCCAGACTTTGTTTTTATTAACAAAACTCCCCAGGGAATTCTAATGTGCAGCCAAGATTAAAAACGACTCTGTTTTAAAGCAGAGGATGACTACTACTTCAAAAGATTTCTCTTCCTTCCTTTTATTGGCAAGAATACTAGGGAGGAGCTATATAGGGAACCAGTTACTCTTTATACCCAGTCAAAGTAGCACCGGTTACTTTAAAAAAATTGCCAATTCCACCTTCAGACTTTGTCTTGGTAAACTGTGTTTGCGCTTTTAACAAGAGTGCATACAGAAGTTAAAATAAGAAATCTTTTTCGGTTGTGTTTCATAATTTGCTTTAACAAAATACAAAATATTAGGATATCGCTATTGTAAACAAAAGGCAGCTGTATGTCAACATGGACCTCAGAGCCCAAGAGCTTGTTATAAGAAATAAGGCTGTAAGTAAATAGGAATTTTAATTTTCCAAATCACTGGGTTTTTTTTTTTTTTTAAATGTGATATGCTTTGTTACAGGTTTTATGTTGTATCAAGTATATGTATGTGTGTATATATATATATGACTTTATTGGTAATTCATTCTAAAAAATGTACCTCATATTGCCTTCAGTGAGCTACAATGTGTTTGGCTGATTTTAAAATGCCAGAAAGCAGTAAGGAAGAGAAAATAGCACAGAACACTCTTAATAATTGAGAGGTGTGGTATAACATGGACTCTGTGACTCCAGCACTGATTGATTTCACATGGCGTCAGTTTTTAGATGTGTCAAATTATGTAATCTATGGAGTAGTTAGTTTGGAATGCTGCTTTTATGCAAGCTGATTCTTTTATATGAATTTCATAATGAAGAATTTGAACATCATGTCCATTTTGTATGTTAGGCTTTTCAATTTCTGAATCTTCTAATGCTCTTGAACTAATGATGAAGTTTTAAAGGATTAAATGATTCTGTATAAATCTAGTTTAAAGCATGTTTTTCCTTATTGTAACCAACTTTTCCTTACAGCTGTGAACTTCACAGAAGTTAATGAAGAAAACAAAAACGATGTCTTCCAGGAAGTGTTTTCTTCTATTGAAACTTTGGCATTTACCTTTGGAAATATGTAAGTAGAGGACTGTCATTTAAAGCAGCTGGGCCTAGGTGTCTTAGTGAGAGTGTGTTGCATTATCCAGTAAGATACATGGGAAATGAAGTATTAAATATCACAACTTTGGAAAAACGACCTTCTGTATGGCCTTATTACTATATTTGAAGGTTTTTTTGTTTGTTTGTTTGTTTGTTTTTTGAGACGGAGTCTCACTCTGTCGCCCAGGCTGGAGTGCAGTGGCGCGATCTCGGCTCACTGCAAGCTCCGCCTCCCGGGTTCACGCCATTCTCCTGCCTCAGCCTCCTGAGGAGCTGGGACTACAGGCGCCCACCACCGCGCCCGGCTAATTTTTTGTATTTTTAGTAGAGACGGGGTTTCACCGTGGTCTCGATCTCCTGACCTTGTGATCCGCCCGCCTTGGCCTCCCCAAAGTGCTGGGATTACAGGCGTGAGCCACCGCGCCCGGCATTTGAAGGTATTTTTATAGCTATTTAGAAGCAACATCCATTTGCAAGTGACTGTGGTTTATGTGAACAGATTCCTAGGGATTTATTTCTAAGGTTCTTATTTTTAAAAAATTATTTTAGATAACATGTTGAATGTAAACCGTGTCACAAAGAAGTGTAATGACTTGTCTTTCTTTTTTTAACCTCCCTGGATAGCCTTACAAACTTCCTTATGGGAGATGTAGGCAATGATTCATTATTGCGACTGCCTGTTTCTCGAGAAACTAAGGTAAGCAAAGTTTGTGTGAAAGCAAAGTCTTTAATGTTTTTAACCTCATATTTCAACTATTGCCTAATCTTAGGCCGGGGGTAGTGGCTCATACCTGTAATCCCAGCACTTTGGGAGGCCGAGGTGGGCGGATCACCTGAGGTCAGCAGTTTGAGACCAGCCTGGCCAACATAGTGAAGCCCCGTCTTTACTAATAATACAAAAAATAGCCAGGCGTGGTAGAGGGCACCTGTAATCCCAGTTACTCGGGAGGCTGAGGCAGGAGAATTGCTTGAACCCAGGAGGCAGAGGTTGCAGTGAGCTGAGATCACACCACTGCAGTCCAGCCTAGGTGACAGAGTGAGACTCTGTCTCCAAAAAAAAAAAGCAAAATTGCTATGAAATAACAGAATATGAGGAATGTATGGATAATATTTCTTTAAAGGTTTATGGTAGTAATATTTTTAATTGGCTAAACTTTTCTGCTGAATGCAAGCAAAATACGTAAAAAAAAACTGCATCAGGGACCTGTGTTGATCATTTTCTGTTAAGGAAGAGCAAATCCAAAAAGAATTTCAACAGATATTTGGGACCAGGTATAGTGACTCATGCCTATAGTCCCAGCACATTAAGAGGCCAAGGTGGGAGGATCATTTGAAGCTAGGAGTTCAAGACCATCCTGGTTAACATGATTGAGACCCTGTTGCTACAAAAAATTAGCCAGGTGTGGTGGCACACACTTATAGTCTCAGCACTTTAAGAGGTCATGGTGGGAGGATCACTTGAGGCCAGGAGTTCAGGACCGGCCTGGTTAACATGATTGAGGCCCTGTCCCTACAAAAAATTAGCCAGATGTGGTGGCACAAGTCTGTAGTCCCAGCTACTTGAAAGGGAAGCTGTGGGGGGGTTCACTTGAACCCAGGAGTTCAAGGCTGCAGTGAGCTGTGATTGTGTCATTGCTCTTTAGCCAGTGAGACTCTGTCTCTAAAAAAACACAAAGAAACAAAAACAAAAACAAAAATCCCAAATATATGGAAATTTGCCAAGGACTTATATTATTATAAAAACTTCACGTCCTTCCTAAAATTATATAAAATAAAAATGACTATCTAAGGCATTTGTTATATGTATTACAATATTGCCAAAAATTATGACTGATTCTGAAGCCATCCATTGACAAATGAAGGCGAATGATGAAAAGTTTTAAGATGTTTAAATATTTTGCTATTATTCATGATTATTCCTAAAGTTTATCTTTTCAAACTATTGCTACTACCTCAGAAGATAACACAGTTTATCTGTGTGGCAAGACACTGAACAATTTAAATTTTAGGTGTGAATCGTATTTCCTGTTTCTGTACCTTTATTGTGCATACATATGATACTAATTCTTAACAGGAAAAAATACTTTTTTCTTTTTTTTTCTTTTATACTTTTTTTTGAAGGTTTTAATTTGTTTTAGAGATTGGAATAAAAAAGCTATGATGATATATAATCCTAATAATAAAATTACTTTGACCAACAGTTTTGAAAAATATCCTTTAAAAATAATAGCTGCAGCCTGGGCGTGGTGGCTCATACCTGTAATCTCAGTACTTTGGGAGGGTGAAGTGGCTGGATCACCTGAGGCCAGGAGTTTGAGACCAGCCTGGCCAACGTGGCGAAACCCAGTCTCTACTAAAAATCCAAATATTAGCCAGGAAGGGTGACATGGCACTTGTAGTCCCAGCTACTTGGGAGGCTGAGGCACAAGAATCTCTTGAACCCGGAAGGCAGAGGTTGCAGTGAGCCAAGATCGTGGGCGCTGCACTCCAGCCTGGGTGACAGAGTGAGACTCTGTCTCAAAAATAAATAAATAAATAAATAATAGTTGCAGGCTCGCTCTCTCTATATATTTGCCTCATTTGAAAAAAAAAATATATATATATATTGCAACTATGTATTACATATATATAATATTATATATATATATATATTTTGAGAATGAGTGAGAACTCTTTCACCTGGGCTGGAGTGCAGTGGTGCGATCTCGGCTCACTGCAACCTCCACCTTCTGGATTCAAGCAATTCTTGTGCCACAGCCTCCCAAGTAGCTAGGACCACAGACATGCGCTACCACACCTGGCTGATTTTTGTATTTTAGTAGAGGTGGATTTCTCCATGTTGGCCAGGCTGGCCTTGAGCTCCTGACTTCAGGTGATCCATCCACCTCAGTCTCCCAAAGTGCTGGGATTACAGGTATGAGCCACCACACCTGGCCTGTTGCAATATATTTAATAGTGGTCACTATGTACCATGCTCTGCGCTAGGCCTACATCATCTTAATTCTTAAAACAGTCTTTTGAAAGTAGTGTTCTTATCCCTTTTTTACAGAAGACCAAACAAAGTTAGGTGAATTTAAAATATGTAGCCCAGTGTCATACAGGTAATAATGGAGCTCGACTTCAGACCCAGGTCTCCTTGATCATTTTTGCATTGAATCCCTGTATACCCTGTACTACCCAACTTAAATCGATTAAATTTGTTTAAGATCTCAAAGTTTTGGTAAATGATGTTTTCCAGCACAGTGCAATAAAGTAGCACCAGCCACATGTAGTTCTTTAAATTTAATTATAATAGTTAAATAAAATTAAAAATTCACTTCCTAGTCGTGCTAGCCACTTATTAAATGTTCAGGTAGCTACCTGGAGCTATTAGCTACTTTATTGGACAGTACAGATATAAAACATTTCCATCATCATAGAAAGTTTTGTACTAAACTAATAGACTTTCGGAGACATGCTTATCATATAGTAAAATGATAAAAGATGACTGGAAGAGACAGATCTGTGTCTTCTGTTTAGATAGCAATCTGTTTGCATTGCTTCTCTAACTTCTTGACTAATATTTTTATTATCTGCAAAATTTAAAGTTTTGAATGGATTCATTAATGTTAACTAACGCTGTTAGTAACAACAGTGAGGTTGTTCATTCTTGGATCTTGGGAACTGCTGTTGTAAAAAGCTGTGAAATTCTTATGAAGTGTTCTGGCGCTTGAACAGACTTCTCAGGCCCTTTAAGTTTTAAATACTTGAAATTCTTTAGCAGGAATTATGTCAGAGTAACAAATTGTGGCAAAAAATTTCTGAAGCAAAGATTTGTGTTCCTCTCTAATTTTAAATTTATCTTTTTCCATGTTATAAGTCGTTTGAAAATGTTTCTGTGGAATCAGTGGACTCATCCAGTGAAAAAGGTATTTATAACTTTTCACAAACTTCTTGTAGTTACTTTCTATAAATGTCCTGGATTAATCTCCTCTTGCCTAGTAACCTAGTGTATTCATTTTTAATGCAAAATGATATATGAAGTTTTACATATAAAGCTTAAGGGAAATAGCCTGCTAGAGTAGATAGATAATATGAGATATAGACTGATCAAGAATTATGTAAAGCTTTTAACTTGATGAATAATAGAAATATATTTTAAGACAAAAATACATTACAGTTTGAAACCATTTTAAGTTTAAACTCTGGCCTTTTAAATTGTAAATTTGTCACTTGTATTTTTTTAAAAAAAACAGTTTTTATTGACTAACATCTTAGGATCTGAGTGCTTCTTTGTTTAGAGTTATGATGTGATCACATTTAACATATACTTACCTTGATATTTTTGTTTTCAGGAAATTTTTCCCCTTTAGAACTAGACAATGTGCTGTTAAAGAACACTGACTCTATAGAGTTGGCTTTGTCATATGCTAAAACTTGGTCAAAATATACTAAGAACATAGTTTCATGGGTTGAAAAAAAGCTTAACTTGGGTGAGTTGCCTTTTAAAGCATCTGATTTAGAGTGTAATAATTAAATTGTTTCTAACTCATTTTTTACAGATTATGAGTAATAGAATTCCAAATTAGTACCTGTTTCATTGTAGTGAATAAAACCATTATCCAGAAAAGACTCTTCTTACACTAGATGTAATTATTAAATATTTACTGTGGACCAACTACTAGACCTAGGGACACAAAGACAAATAGAATACTGTCTCCGCCTTCAAATAAGTCATACTCTAGTTGGTAAAAAGAAATGCAGTCAGATAATATGGTCAGGAGATAATAGCAACAATAGATGGGCCGGGCGCGGTGGCTCAAGCCTGTAATCCCAGCACTTTGGGAGGCCGAGACGGGCGGATCACGAGGTCAGGAGATCGAGACCATCCTGGCGAACACGGTGAAACCCCGTCTCTACTAAAAAAATACCAAAAACTAGCCGGGCAAGGTGGCGGGCGCCTGTAGTCCCAGCTACACAGGAGGCTGAGGCAGGAGAATGGCGTAAACCCGGGAGGCGGAGCTTGCAGTGAGCTGAGATCCGGCCACTGCGCTCCAGCCCCGGCGACAGAGCGAGACTCCGTCTCAAAAAAAAAAAAAAAAAAAAAAAACAATAGATGTATGAGTAGAAGGCAATGGAAGCAGAGAAGAAACATTTTAACAGCTAATATTTCCCCAGTGTTTTACAGTTGTCAAAATGTTTTCATAGTCATTATCTTATTTACTTCATACAAAAACCCTGAGAAGTAAGCAAGACACGAATTGTTTTTCCTATTTTACAGCTGAGAGAGACAAGACAGGAGATTCCCTAAGGTCATATAGCAGATTTGCTTAAAGTCATATAGCATAACTGGAAGAATATAGAATCTATCCAAAGCCTATGCTCTTTCTACTATATTATTTGCTTATAATAGAGAATGCTAATCAGAATCACCTGAATAGTCTTGTAGAGGGTCAGTACACAAGCCTAGGTCCTATCCTTCAAAGAGGTGAAATGAAGGCAAATATATTCTGAAAAAGTTTGCCAGTTGATTCTGATGAGCACTCACAATTACGAAATGCTGCGTTAAGAACTGTACATGGTGGCTTATGCCTGTAATCCCGGATATTCCTGAGGCTGAGGCTGGAATATCACTAGAGCCTGGGAGTTCGAGACCAGCCTGGGCAACATAGTGAAATCATGTCTCTTAAAAAAAAAAAAAAAGAAGAAGAAGAAGAAAGTATTGCTGTGTTATATCTTGATACTAGTATTTGTGATAACTTCTTAATTGTGGAATTACAAGTAATTTTAGAATATGGGGGGGGGGGAATAAATTGATTTTACCTTCTGATACCTTCTTTGAACTTTTCAGAATTGGAGTCCACTAGAAATATGGTCAAGTTGGCAGAGGCAACTAGAACTAACATTGGAATTCAGGTAAGTGTTCTGTGAACTTCTAGGGTTCTATAATAAGAAACTACTCATGAACTCCCAATAATTTGCAAAATCAGAATATTTCAGTTAATATAGGAAAGCACTTAAATGCTGATCATTTTATTGACAAAATTATTTTAAGTTTAGATGGATGTCCATTATGAAAAAATCTAGGAAATATACTTTTTTTTTCATCTTAATACAGAGTCTCACTCTGTAACCCAGGCTGGCGTGCAGTGGCATGATCTCAGCTCACTGCAACCTCTGTCCCCCTAGGCTCAAGCGATCCTCCCACCTAAGCCTCCTGATTATGTGGAACTATCCACCCACCATACCTGGCTAATTTTTGCATGTTTTTATAGAGATGGGGTTTCACCATGTTGCCTAGGCTGATCTCAAACTCCTGAGCTCAAGTAGTCCGTCCCCTTGGCCTCCCAGAGTGTTGGGATTACGGCGTGAGTCACTATTCCTGGCCAGAAATTTACAATTTTATACAAATACTGATTGTCTTGATAGCTACTACTTTTGCTAACCAGTTTTATAATTAATTAATTTTCTTCTATATTTTTCTCATAGTCATGTTTATGACTAGTTATTTTTCTGGGGGCAAAAGTCTAAACTTAGTTTCCCTTTTTGGAGAGTAGTGATGTGTTTGGAATTCTAGTGCCATTTCTATTGTAAAATTTACTTTTCAATTTTAAATTTTAGGAGTTCATGCCACTGCAGTCTCTGTTTACTAATGCTCTTCTTAATGATATAGAGAGCAGTCATCTTTTACAACAAACAATTGCAGCTCTCCAGGCTAACAAATTTGTACAGGTAAAGATTAATTTATATGTGTAATACACTTTTTCGTTAAACAATGGCATGCCTTTAGAAAATTGCTTTTTTCTTTTTCCATTTTAAATACCCTTCACAGCCTCTACTTGGGAGGAAAAATGAAATGGAAAAACAAAGGAAAGAAATAAAAGAACTTTGGAAACAGGAGCAAAATAAAATGGTTAGTATTAAAATGGAGTTTCATATACCTATTTGTGAACATTTAAAATAATCTGCAGTATATACTGACCTTCCTTGCTCTCATTTTTCTAAAATACTGTCTTAACTATCTTGCTGAATATGCTAAAGACATTTAGCATAAAGACATTTAGCTGAATATGCTAAAGACATTTAGTTCTGTAGGATTTCTTTCATATTCTGTGTTTAATACTCTTTGCGATGTAGCTTGAAGCAGAGAATGCTCTCAAAAAGGCAAAATTATTATGCATGCAACGTCAAGATGAATATGAGAAAGCAAAGTCTTCCATGTTTCGTGCAGAAGAGGAGCATCTGTCTTCAAGTGGTGCATTAGCAAAAAACCTCAACAAGCAACTAGAAAAAAAGCGAAGATTGGAAGAGGAGGCTCTCCAAAAAGTAATGATCTTTTTCTTTTTTATTTGCAAGTTGAATTAGCAGTAATCTGCCAGGAGTTTTGTGTCAAAGTTCTGTGTCTGCCAGGACTGCCTGGAAAGGCGTGTTAAAAGATGGCTAAGCCCATCCCCCAGAGTTTCTCATTCAGTAAGTCAACAGAGGGGGCAAGGCAGGTTACATTTTTTAACAGACTCTCAGGTGGTGCTGATGCTGTTGGTGAGGATCCACATTTTGAGAACCACTATGCTGAGAGCTGAATTTTGGAGTTTTGAAAGAATATCTTACTGAAGGCAGTAGTTTAATAGATATTTTACTTGACAAGAAAGTTCACCTTTTAAGCAAGTGTGTGTGTATATGTGTACTAATTCAAGCACCTGATAGCAGGGATAGGCAGAAGCTTTGTATTATTGATGAAGTGTAATTTTACGAACAAAATTCTATAAGATTATATGGAATATAGTAAATGTAAATATAAAATGCTATTTCAAATAGGAGCAAGTATTTTATAGACAAACAATATACTAATTTTAAATTGTACATGGCTGTCCATTAAAATCAAGTGCCTTTGAATCACGGACCAGAACAGATTAAGTTTAGAAGTATTATTTTGAAAACAGAATATTTCAGAATTTTCAGTTATTTCAACTTAGCTTTACCATAGTAAATATTTGTTTAAAATATAAATTCTAGTGGTTTTCTTTCTGTCATATTTGTGAAGGTAGAAGAAGCAAGTGAACTTTACAAAGTTTGTGTGACAAATGTTGAAGAAAGAAGAAATGATCTAGAAAATACCAAAAGAGAAATTTTAACACAACTCCGGACACTTGTTTTCCAGTGTGATCTTACCCTTAAAGCTGTAAGTAATTTCTTCAGTATTTTGAAGGCAAGAAGAAAAGACCGTCAGGCCAGGCATGGTGGCTCACACCTGTAATCCCAGCACTTTGGGAGGCTGAGGTGGGAGGATCACTTGAGCCCAAAAGTTTGAGGTTACAGTGAGCTATGATTATGATTACCCACTGTAGAATGGGTGATCAAGAAAGAGAGAGAGAGAGAAGGAAGGAAAGAAGGGAGGGAGGAAGGGAGGGAGGGAGGGAAAAGAAAGAGAAGTCTCTGTATCTGCAGAAGGGGAAGGTATGCCTTATAAGTTACAATTCTTATGGGATTTAGATTCTGAGATTAATAAAATGTGTTGAGTTTTTCATAGTGATGCACAGTTTGAATTTCTTTTGATCTACCTTTCCCCGTGTTCTCTGGATTAATGATTTGTTTGGTTAAAATTGAAGTCTGAGTGTTTAAAATTGCCTCTAAGCCACCAGTTTTCTTGGCTTTGCTGACATAATTGTTTTGACCCTTGAAACTTCTGTCAGTGCTCTGAGTTATATTCTTCAGAATTGGAGTAAATTAAATATTAAAATTGAACCAAATTATTTGTTTGGAGACAAAGCATTCTGCCCTGAAGTATTTTTATTTACTCTTTAAAATGCTTTTTGTAAAATTAATTACATATAAAACCTTTTTTTCCATGTATAGTCCGCAAGTTTTAACAGTTATAAATTTGTGTAAGTACCACCACAATCAGGATTCAGAACAATACTGTCACTTAAAAATGATTCCTTCATGCTACTTACTTTGTAGTCCAACTCTCTGCCCACTCATAACCCCTGGCAAGTACCGATCTGTTCTCTGCCTTATTAGTTTGGTCTTTTCCAGATTGTCATATAAATGAAGTCATATAGTATATAACCTTTTGACTGGTTTATTTTACTCAGCATAATGCCTTTAAGATTCATCAATGTTATGCATGTATCAATAGTTTGTTTCTTTTTATTGCAGAATTCCATTGTGTGACTGTACTACAGTGTTTATCCATTCACTAGTTGGACATTTGTGGTGTTTCCAGTTTGGGGTGATTATGAGTAGAGCTACAAAATATTTTCTTATACATTCTTGTTGAACATAAGTTTTCTTGTCTCTCAAGTCAATACCAGGAGTGGGATTACTGGTTGGTGTGCTAAATGTATAGTTACCTTTTTAAGAAACTGCCAAACCGTTTTCCAGAGTGGCTATAATATTTTTCATTCTAACCGGCAGTGTCTGAGAGTTCTAGTTGTTCTGTGTCCTTGACATGTATCAGTCATTGTTTTTAAATGTTAGCTGTTCCAATAGGTGTGTTATCTAATTGTGGTTTTAATTTGTGTTTCTAAAAATGATTAACAATATTGAGCATCTTTTCAAAGGCTTATTGACAATCTATATTTTAGCTATTTTAAAAATTGAGTTGTTTATTTTCTTGTTGAGCTTGCATATATTTTCTCTCATTCTGGAGCTTCTCTTTTTATTATTTTAGCAGTGTATTTTGGGGAGCAAAAGGTTTTAATTTTGTTGGAATCCAACTTATCAGTTTTTTCTTTTATGGGTCATGCTTTTGGTTATATCTAAGAGTGCTTCACCTAACCCAAGAACATAAAGGTTTATCCTATGATTTCTACTAAAACTTCTGTAGCTTTACATAAAGATATATGATCTGTTTTGGGTTAATTTTTGTGTAAGATTTAAGGTACAGGTTGTTCATTTTTAGCATATGGATGTTATATTAAAATTATACCCATAGGATTTTACTTTATCAGAGTGACACAGAGAGGTCAGTGCTGTTGAAAGAAAAACTTAGGACTTAAATTTCCCAAGAGAAGGGGACACATCAGTCCACGCAGGGCCACAAGGGAAATACTGGGTTTGGCAAGCATAAGCAGGGATGAAAAGAAGCTGAGTAGAGTTTTTGTTGGGGTTTCCTCAGGAAAGGCAAGGTAAACTGTTCCTCAACAGTTTGGCTAGTGTGGATTTCCGTGGACTTTGGATCATAGGGATGGTTTCTAGTTGTGTTGTACCTGACCCCGGGGTGATTTAGGACAGATAAAATAATTGGCGTTGTGTGTGAGAGTTAGAAAAGGAGGTGGCTGGATTTATAGACTGGAGACTTGTTGCTTTGCACATGAAAGCTGTGATCCTACCTGAGCCCTTGGCTATCTCTAGGAATTAGCTAGCCCAGGGAGAGTCAGTCTCTCACTGGCCAGCATGCTTTTTAAGATGTCAAAACTGCATAAAATAGAGAAAATAAAAAACATGGTAAATGCAGATGTCCACTTGTTTTGATACCATTTGTTGAAAACACTATGCCATTTTCATTAAATTGCCTCTGCATCTTGGTAAAAATCAGTTGGCCATATTTGTAGGTGTCTACTTCTATATTTTCTGTTTTGTTGCACTGAAGTACTTGCTGTCTTTTTTTTTTAATACTTTAAGTTCTGGGGTACATGTGCACAATGCGCAGGTTTGATACATAGGTATACATATGCCATGTTGGTTTGCTGCACCCATCAACTCATCATTTACATTAGGTATTTCTCCTAATGCTATCCCTGCTCCAGCGCCCAATCACCTGACAGGCCCTGGTGTGTGATGTTCCCCGCCCTGTGTCCAAGTGATCTCATTGTTCAATTCCCACCTATAATTGAGAACATGCGGTGTTTAGTTCTTGCTGTCCTTTTTGTAAAGCCCCAGTGTCTTGATTATTTTTGCTTTACAGCAAGTCTTAAAATCAGGTGCATAGTGTGGGTCTTCCAGCTTTATTCTTTTATAGAATTGTTTGAGTATTTTAGGTTCTTTGACCTGCGTTAAAAATGTTAGAATCAGCTTGTCCATTATCTCCAAAAACTCTTGCCAACATTTTGGTTGGATTTGGTATTAAGTTTTAGATCAGACTGGGGAGCATTGACTGTATATGTAGCATCTTAGCAATATAAAGTTGCCAACACATGAACATACTATGCCTCTCCAACTACTTAGGTCTTTGATTAAAAAAAAAAAAAAATCAGCATTTTGTAGTTTTCAACATACCTTTAATAAGTTGTGTTAGATTTAATCCTGTGTATGTATGTGTTTATTTGGGGGGGCTATTGTGAATGGTCTGTATGTACACATAAGTGCATATGTATAGATTTCCTTTATTTAAAATTTCCATTGTTAATTGGTTTGGGGGCTTTTTTGTTTGTTTTTGTGTTTTGAGACAAGGTTTTACTCTGTCACTCAGGCTGGAGTACAGTGGCGTGATCATAGCTTACTGCAGCCTCACCCTCCTGGGCTCAAGTAATCCTCAGCCTCCCAGGTAGCTAAGACTACACGTGCATGCCACCATGCCCAGCTAATCTTTGTATTTTTGTAGAGACTGGGTTTTGCCATGTTTGCCCAACCTGGTGTCGAATTCCTGGGCTCAAGGAATCCACCCACCTTGGCCCGCCAGAGTGCTGGGATGACAGGTGTGAGCCACCGTGCCTGGCTGTTTTAATTGTTAACATTTAGAAATATACTTGATATTTTGTGTGTTGGTCTTGTATTTTGCAGCCTTGCTAAACTCACTTACTTGTTCTAGGAGCTTTTTGTAGATTCTTCGGGATTTTCTACATAGAAAATTATGTTACCTGCAAATAGGGACAGTTTTATATCTTCCTTTCCAATCTGTATTCCTTTTATTTCTTTTTCTTATTGCCCTAACTAAGGCTTCTAGTACACTGTTAAATAGGGGTAGTGAGAGAAGACATCCTGGCCTAATTGTCCATCTTAGGGGAAAAGCACTGTCTTTCACCATAAAATATGGTGATAGCTGTAGGTTCTTTGAAGATGCCTTTAATCTGGTTAAGAAATTTCTTTTTTCTAGTTTGCTGAGAGTTTTATCATGAATAAAGGTTAGATTTTATCAAATGTTTTTCTGCATTATTTGATACATGTAGTTTTGTCTTTAGCCTGTAAATATGGTGGATTATGTTAATATTTGAGTGTGGACCTAGCTTTGCATCCCTGGAATAAGCCCCTCTTGGTCATGAGGAATTGTTTTCTTTTATATATTGCTGGATTCAATTTGCTACTTTGTTGACTATTTTTTTCTTTTTCTCTCTGTTAGAGAAAGATTGATATGTCTAAAAAAACTGTTTTTGTCTGATTTTGAAAGTGTAAGGGTGATTTTGGCTTCATAAAATGAATTGGGAAGTGCTCCCTCCTATTTTGTTTTCTGGAAAAGATTGTGTCAAATTTGTGTTATTTCTTCTTTAAAAGTTTGATAACATTCCTCTGGTGAAAGTGTCTAGGCTTGGGATTTTCTCTTTTGGAAGTTTTTTTTTTTTACTACGTATTCAGTGTATTTTGATATAGACCTATTCAAGTTAATTATTTCTTCTTAGGTGATTTTTGGTAGCTTGTGGCTTTCATGGAATTGGTCCTTTTTATCTAGGTTGTTGAATTTATGTGCATAATGTGTCTTGTAGTATTCTCTTACCTTTTAATGTCTCAGTGGGCTGTAGTAATAACCTCTCTTTCATTCCCGATACTGGTAATTTGCATCTTTTTTCTCTTTCTCTCTCTTTGGTCAATCTGGCAAGAGGTTTATAAGTCTTATTATCCTTTTAAAAAAGAAATAGCATTTAGTTTCATCAATTTTTCTTTTTCTCAATTTTACTGATTCTGCATTTTATTCTTTATTTCTACTTTCTTTGGGTTTATTTTGCCTTTTAAAAAAAAGTTTCTGAAAGCAGAAGCTTATGTTGTTTATTGAGACCTTCCTGTGCTTTTCTGATACATTTAGTTCTTTAAATTTTCCTCTCCAAGCATTGCTTATGTATATCTCACAAATTTTGAAATTTGTATTTTCATTTATATTCAGTTCAAAATATTTTCTAATTTCCCTTGAGACTTCGTCTTTGATCTGTGGATAATGTAGAAGTCTGTTGTTTAATTTCCAAGTATTTGAGGATTTTCTGGATATCTTCCTGATACTGATTTTTAGTTTAATTCTATTATGGTAGGAGAAATACTTGTTATTATTACATTTCTCTTAAATCAATAAAATAAAAAAGAAAAGTAGGGAAAAATCGAAACTAAAAGCTGTTTCTTTGAAAAGATCAGTGATGAATTTTCCATGTGCACATTTGAAAAGCATGTGTGTTCTGTTGTTGACTGGAGTGCTTTGTAAGTATCAATTGGTTCCTGTTGTTTTAAGATGTAATTTATTTCTTCTGTATTCTTGATGATTTACCTTTTGCTACTTTTATCAATTACTGAGAAAGGAGTTTTGAAGTCTCCAACATATGGTGTATTTTTAGTTCTATCAGTTTTTGTTTTATGTATTTTGAAGCTCCATTCCTTACACAGTAACAATTATTATATGATCTTGGTATATTGATCCTTTTATCCTTAGAAATGTGTCTTTTTATAGGATAAATTCCCTTACTTTTTATTCTACTTTATTTAATATTGATATTTTATTCCAGTTTTCTTTTGATTATTTTGAATGTAGCGTATCTTTTATCATTCTTTTAATTTTATGATATTTAAAGTGAGTTTCTCATATAGCATATAGAGAGCATATACTTCTGTCTTGATTTTTTTTTTAATCTATTTTGGCACTATCTTATAAGTGGAGTGTTTAAACCATTTATATTTAAGGTAAATATATGTTCAGATTTAATTTTATCATTTTATTTCTTTTTCATTTATGCCTTATGATATTTTCCTTAATCTATTTTCCTTTTGCTGCCTTCTTTTGGATGAATTGATATTTTTCTAGACATATATTTTAATTTGTCTACTGGGTTTTTTTATTATGTATCTTCATATACCTTGTTAAAAAAAATTGGTTGCACACATCTGTGTTATTAAGAAGTTATAGTAGCTCAGGTTATATTCCTAACTTCTAAGTGTTTTCTGAGGAAAACATTGTAAAGGAAAAATAGTGTGGATGCTCATAACACCTCCCCGGCACCAGTGTCATAAATTGAATATTGCTTGCAGTGGTCTTGGATTCACTGTCAATTGAATATTGGGTTGCCTGGCCCATGGGTCCAATTACCAGAATGATTTTTTTCGCCTTTGTCCTTATAAAATGAGAAAAAAGTTTAACAAATGAACCAAAACTGAGATTTTGTTTGGTAGAACTCTCTCCCTTCACTTCTCTTGTTCTAATGACTACAGTGTCTTTTTCAAGAGAATATGGCTGTTACAAACCATTCCTGGCCAGCTTCCAGTTAGGAAATTCAATTTTTATCTATTTATATAACCTGAAAAAATCTCCCTCTAATTATCATTTAGAAACTTGCATTGCCTTAATAACCACAATGGTTGCACGTAGACTTCCATTACTACTTTTTACTTTTGTCTACAGTTACTCTCAGTGGAGCTAAATGTAAAACTTCGTCAGTTGACCAATGAAAAACTGTGTTTGTTTATGTCATATGGAGTCAACCAGTTAAGCAGCATGTATCAAAACATAATAGTTTTTGAGATCATTTAACATTGTAAATTCTCATTAGAATCCCACAATCAGTGCAACTTACTTGAACTGAGTTGCT
The DNA here is from genome assembly GCF_037993035.2 of Macaca fascicularis. Taxonomy (NCBI): domain Eukaryota; kingdom Metazoa; phylum Chordata; class Mammalia; order Primates; family Cercopithecidae; genus Macaca; species Macaca fascicularis. Next base: position 140,239,189 of record NC_088375.1, read on the forward strand.
ATGGACTGTTTATCACCCCCTGCAAAATTAGCATGTTGAGATCCTAATCCCCAGTGTGATAATGTGATGATATTTGGAGGGTGGGGCCTTTGGGAGGTGACTAGGTGGAGCCCTCGTGACCCTTTCCCTTCTATCATGTGAGGACACAGAGAGAAAAGAGCAGTCTATGCACCAGGAATTGAGGCCCACACCAGACGCTGAATCTGATAGTGCCTTGGTCTTGATCTCTCAATCTCCACAACTGTGAGAAATAAATCTTTGTTGTTTAAGTCACTCGGTCTATGGTACTTTTGTTGTAGCAGCCTGACGTGACTAAGAATGTACAGATGTAGTAGTACATATATGAACTCTGTCATATATGAAAATGGATATTGTGTCATTAAGATACAAAATAAGCATTCTGGTAAAAAACAAAAATTATCTCTTTCATGGAACAGAAATAGAAGTTCTAAGATTACTAGTTACCTGAAAAAGTAGTAATGAACTGTGAAACACTGTTGAAGAAGCTGAATATTTAATGTGGTTTCCAGAGTTATATGAAAATGCTAGATCCATTTAAAACATGTGCTAGGACAGTTCAGCCTAAAATAGATTATTCTATAAATAGCCAATTTAAAAAAAATGGTTGCACACTTATCTGTGTTTATACATACACTTTTTTTAAGTCTACTTAGAATTAGTTCTAAGTAGAATGCAGAAGCATCACCACCATAGAAGTTCCTTTACCTAATCTGGGTTGTATTTGATATATGTAAATTACATCCATATACATTGAAAACCTCACCAGACTCTCACAATTTTTGCTTTTAAAAGTCATACATATTATAAAGAGGTTAAGAAGGAAAAAGTAGTCTGTTATTTACTATTTCTATTCATTCTTCTTGCATTCTAGTGGTTCCATCTTTCCTCTGGTAACATTTTGTCTAAAGAACTTCCTTTACCACTTATTTTGTAGCAGGTCTGCTGGTAATGGATTCACTTGGTTGTGTTTCATATGAGAATGTCTTTATTTCATCTTCATCTCTGAAGGACATTTTCACTGGTTATAGAATTCTAAATACAGAAACCAGTTCTTTCACTGCTTTAAAAATATTGTTCCACTGCCTTATGGCATCCATAGTTTCTCATGAGATACCAGTAATCATTTTAATTATCATTTCCCCAATTGTGGCATGTGTTTTTCTTTGGCTGTTTTTGTGGGATTATTATTATTATTATTTTTTGTCTTTGGTTTTTATCTGTTTAAGACGTATCTAGACCTGGTTTTTGCTGTTTTTTCCTTTTTTGGATTGATTGAACTTCTTGAATCTACAAGTTTGTCTCTTGCAAAATTTGAGAAGTTTTCAACTATTGTTTCTTCGATCTGGTTTTTTTTTTTTTTTTTTTGGTAGTATTCTTTTTCCTCGTTCTCTGACACCCAGTGACTCAAACATTAGAGCTTTTGTTAATCTTCCGCAGTTCTGGAAGTCCTTTAATTTTTCCCCAAAGCTTTTTCCTCTTGGTTGTTTATACTGTTCTGTTGATCTGTCTTCAAGTTCACAGGCTCTTTTCCTTTGTTATCCCCATTCTCCCATACAGTTCGTCCAGTAAATTTTTTGTTCTGGATACTTTATTTTTCAGCAATAAATTTTCCTTTTGTTTCTTTACATCTTACATTTCTTTGCTGAGGCTTCTGTTTTTCCATGTTTCAAGATTGTTTGCTCTACTTTTTTAAAACCTTTGTAATAGTTGTTCTGGAGTTTTCATCTGATCATCCCAAATCTGAGCCATGTCAGTCTTGGTATCTTTTTATTGTCTTTCGTCTTGAGAGTTGTTTAGATTTTCCTGGTTCTTTGTATGACAAGCAATTTTGAATCATATCCTAGATATTTTCACTACTACTTTATTGACTCTGGGTCCTGTTTATAACCTATATTGAACATTAATTTTTTTTCAATTTTAGCAACTATTTGATACAGTTAGGTTCATTTTCCAGCTTCTGTGTGACTCCCTTCCCAATCTTCTGGCTGGGAAACTTAGGTCTGCCTATTCTGCTGTTCTCCCCGGCCAAGTGTGGGGAGGATAAAGAGAGAAAAGTAACAGAAATTTCAGACCCCTCTCTAGACACAGTACACCTGGTCATAAAGGAGGATTTCCATCAGAGTTTTGGCATCTCTTCAGCTGCTACTGTCATCATTGCTGCTCCCACAGGATTGTGTCTTAGGGATTTGGACTTGCTTAGGGTCTAAGGCAGAAGAGAAAACAAATATACAAAAGAAACCAGGGAATTTTCTTCTACTGTTTAGTTACATCTCCCGTCACCCCTCCCCGCTTTTGTTCCTTGGACCAGAAAGAACCTCTCTTGGTGCTCCTTTTGTCTACACTCAGTTTGTACTTTGGGACTTGGAGAATTGGGTAGGAGCTGAGCATGGGCTGGAAAACAGGGCAGGAGTAGACCTATTGCTGGACTGGTCATACCTCGAATTGTAGTTTTTTTCATTTACTTTTCAGAGTCTTGATTTGTGCATTCTGTTCAGATTTTTAGGTGAATTCAGTGGGAGACTGGGGGGAGTTAGCTTACTGCATCTGAACCAGAAAACTTCCTTAAAATGTTTTTGAGTTTTTAAAATTGTATCTCATTATTTTCCAAATTTTGATTAATTAATATTTAGTTAAAGAATCATGAAAGGATTTAACAGAATTATAAAATCCAGGATTTGAAATTACCTTAGAAGTCATTTAGGCCAATCTTTTACCTTTTTAAATTCCCTCTACCTCAAACAATAGCTAATGATAGCTAAGATTGACTATGTACCTGCCAGTGTATTAAGCTCTTGGTCTACATTAATTCATTTAATTCTCACAAAAATCCTATCAAGTTTTTATACCCATTTTACTGATGAGAAAACTAAAGTTTAGAAAGCCTTCTCAAGATGCGGTCCTTGGTCATATTGCCATTACTTTGAGAGCCTATGAGGAATGCAGAATCTTGGGTTTCAACACAGATCCTTAGAATCATAATCTACATTTGGACAAGATCCCCAAGGTGATTCATTTGCACGTTAACTTTTTCAATGCAGTTAATGAAGGTCTCCTAGTATGCAGGTTACCTTTAGGATCAAGAGAGTAAGCAGTTTGCCTTTAGCTGGAGAATGCTCTAATATAGCCAGTTGCTAGAATTAAACTGCACCTTATGCAGTTTGAATTTTCTTTGTTTCTTGAAGGAGTTAGGGCACAAATAAGCTACTTATTCTGTTATCTATACTTTTCAAATACTATTTATGCAGAGTCAAGTATCCTTAGGGAAATGCCTGTCTACATTGAAAAGGACTTAAAGACTAATTATCCTATCATCTGGTATGTCAAGAGAGATGAAGAAGAAACGTGGCAGTCTTTGAAATAACATTAAGCTAATTGAAATTTAGCATTTATTCAGATTGTTTCCCTTAAATACCTTCCCCACAAAGAAGCCAGAGTGTCATTTTAAAGAATAAATCAGATCATGTTATAGCTTTGTGTAAAATGCTCCACCAGCTTCCTGTTGCACTTAAATTCAGACACCTTGCCATTGTTTAGATGACTACTTTTTTTAGCTTTATCTTCAACCAGAGCTCTTTCCATATACTTCAACCATATTGACCTTTCATCTGTTTCTTGAGCATGACAAGCTCTTTCCCATTCACATTTGCACTACCTCCTCCTTTTCTTTGGATAGATCTCCATGAAGCTTTTCTTACATCGGCCTGCAATTCAAATGTTACCTCCTCAGAGAGGCCTTCCTTAATTTACCATGTTGGAAATACCCTTCCACAAACACATACCTGGTCATACTGCATAATTTGACATTCTTATATAGTATTCATAGCATTTTTCAGTACCAGAAAGTATTTTATTTACATAATTTGTTACTTCTCTCGCATACCACCCTCAGGAGAATGTAAAGGTCCATGAGAGTCAGTATCTCATCGGTTTGCTGTAATATACCCAAAGCCTAGGTTTTTGTGAACATCAAATTAGTTTATTCATGTAAGACTCTGAGAATGGGTCAGGCATATTGTACATACTTGTCAGCTGCTGCTATTGTTATTGTTGTTAGTAGAAGTGATAATATATTTAGGCATTTGTGAAACTCAATGGAATAATGTATTTTGAATAGATTCAAGGTAATATCTAATTATAAGAACGGAGTACTGTAGTTCAGCACTTCTGTTTTTATAGGATTGAAAAAGTGAAAACAGTCTAAATAATAGTTCTTTGATTGGAAGTGTTTTCCCCATGTTTTCCTCTGAAGAGTTTAGGCAGTTGTGATCAGACCATCAGGATACAGAGATGAGGATCCTCAGAAACACATCCATCTCCTAAAATTGTGAACCAGTTGGGGCATGGGGTTTTTGAAGTCACTTTTGAACTTTTCAGCTAAAAGCCAGTTTTGCTGGAAATGATTACTCATAGATATTAGATTCAAACTACTTTTCTCCCTAATCTAGACATTATGCAAAATCAGGCATCATAGTATGCTCAGAGTGATATTCAGTGTTGTATGCTTCACTGTATGGCATTTTTATTGATGCAGTCATTGAAATAAATGTATGTTTTATAACATTCTGTGTCTCATGAGTTACTCTGCCTTTTGTCTCTGTGTCCATAGGTAACAGTTAACCTCTTCAACATGCAGCATCTGCAGGCTGCTTCCCTTGCAGACAGTTTACAGTCTCTCTGTGATAGTGCCAAACTCTATGACCCAGGCCAAGAGTACAGTGAATTTGTCAAGGCCACAAATTCAACTGAAGAAGACAAAGTTGATGGGTGAGAATTAATGTACAGACAAAATTATTTCAAAATATAAAACAATTGTTAAAGTTTCTGTCTAGTACAAGGAGGTGTCTTTTCTAACTGACAAAATTAAATTAAAAATTTTCTGAGTTCTTTAAATATTATTTTATGTTATCGAAGTAGATATATTTAAGGAACAGATATAATTCACTAACAGTAAGCCTTTGCATTTTGACACAGACTTCTTTTATTTAAGAATTAAAAATCATTTGGGGACATCATATGATGGCTGTACATGTTTTGAATGTCCACAGAATTTAACCTATGTTTTCCACAGAGGTCATGCTAGAAAAGTTAAACCATGCCATGAATTATTAACTATACTTCTGCTGTTCCTTCCCATGTTTCCACTGTAATAAGCACAAATAATTAAAAAGTATTTGCATCTCCTATAAGAAGCTGAACCATGTAGTATTATTTGTTTTTCATATTTAGTTTAATTCATCTGTGATTGTTAAATTAATAGATTTTTCTAAACACAGAATGAAATAGACTGATTATCAGTTATTCTCTGGAGTGTTGAGTTTTGTTTTTTGTCGTTGTTGTTTCAGAAATGTAAATAAGCATTTAAATAGTTCCCAAACTTCTGGATTTGGACCTGCCAACTCTTTAGAGGATGTTGTACGCCTTCCTGACAGTTCTAATAAAATTGAAGAGGACAGATGCTCTAACAGTGCAGATATAACAGGTAGTTTTCCACACTAAAAAGAGTGCTAATTTATAAAAGGTCAGATTGTTCGAATGTGATTGTTAAATTAATTTTTGCTCTGGAATTTAAAAATCAGGCCTTAGATTGTAAATTTGTGAGATCTTATTCACAGTTGTTACCATGGTTCCTTTCTTGAAGTTGATAATTGGTTATTGTTAAAGAAATTTGAATTGTCTCACTTGATAGAATGTCAGTATTTTACCTTATGAAATCCACCTGTAGCCAAGTTTTGACTTTGTTCTTTTTATTAAAGGTCCTTCCTTTATAAGATCGTGGACATTTGGGATGTTTAGTGACTCTGAGAGTACTGGAGGGAGCAGCGAATCTAGATCTCTGGATTCAGAATCTATAAGTCCAGGTACATCAATATTTAAGTCTAGCAATGAAACTCATTGAAAGATCAGTCCTTTTTTGGGTATTTTTTGACTACCTTGCTTTTATAGTGAACTTTCATACATAATAGAGAGGAAAGTGTACAATTTAAAAAATAGTTTTTAAAAACCCCTCATATATTCGCCACCCAGCCTAAGAAATAGATGGTTATCAGTATATTAGAAGCCCCTGTACACACCTCTGTGGTAACATTGCCGTGTCTCCCACCAGAATAAACCATTATCCTGAAATGTTTTAAAAATATTCCCTAGCTATTTTAAATGTTTCTAGTACTTCTATCTGGTGAAGTTTTGCTCTCTTCTGAATGTTATACAAATTGAATTACACTATTGTGACTTCATGTATTTTTTTTTAAGATCTATGTGAATGTAGGTAGTCATCTTTATTTTCACTGCTATATATTCTGTGACTATAACTGTCATCTTTTGGATTGTTTGGTACTTAATTGCTATAATAAACAATGTCATTTTGCTATTTCTATGCCTGCAACTACTTATTCTTGTTAATTTTTTACAAATGTGCTTTAAGATACTTTGATACAGATTATCTCATGGTCCCCAGAGAGAAACAGAGTAAGCATTTTGAATTCTCCATTAGTGGCTTCTAAGAGGGCGATTTGCCTAGGTTATACAGCTAGCAGTAGAAGAAGGTAGCAGTTGAACTCATGAGATTCTTACATCCAACATTCTTCCTTTACACCTCTACCAAAGACTGCTCCAGGCCCATTCTTTCTGGCAACGTTTCTTTCTTCTAGGATCTTAATAGATAGATTATAGGATTTAAGCCATCTCAGATTCCAAGGCCTTTTTCTTCTCTTACATATTGCAGAAGTTTTACTGATTTAGATAAATCTCTTATATTTAAAGTTAGAAAAATATTTTCACGCAGCACTGTGTTTGTAGGATGATTATCACCTGCCACTTTGCTGCCTTCTTTAAAAGTAGCACTGTTCAAGGAACATTCTGGAAATGTGAGCCTAATATTGAACTGAATATTTGTAATTAGCTTTGTAACAACAAACTGGTTCTAGGTAGCTCCAGAAATTATGACCCAATCTAGAGCAAGCCCCATATTATTTAGGATCCCATAAAACTTCATGTGGTAAAGACAAAATTTTAGAAACCACATCACCTGATAAATGGGTGAAAACCTGGGAATGCCTTGCCTGGGAAAAAGGAAAATTGGAGACCTGTCAGCTGTCCTCAAATACTGGAAGTGAAAAGGGATTAAAGTTAGAGTACTTGTTTTCTCCGTTTGGGAAAAATATGACCAAGCCTGGGATTTATAGGGAGGCAGTTTTCTGTTCAGTAATGTAAGAAATGCATTTTACATTTAGAATAGTTATAAAATGGAGCAATACAACTTTGTGATTTGTCAGTCATTGGGGGCACATTCAAAGTGAAAACTAGATAGCTACCTTTAAGCATATTGTGGAGAAGAATCCTTTGGTGAAGAGGATGTTCTTTAAAATCATTTGTAAAGGCTTTTCTAACTCTGAATTTGAAACTGTTAAGGCCTTGCATTAAGGTGAATTCTTCCACTTAGATGTAGGCCTGTGGAGAGGGAGTAAATAAACCTCATTACCAGTTGAGCTGCTTCCAAACATGCTTTGATACATATGCAGTGTCATTTGCTGACATAGCGTGTATACTGTGGTCTCAGCTCCCTGCCAGTATCACTGGGCTATTGTTCCTGGTTCCCAGTCTGCCGTCTTGCCAGTAACATAAATGTGATGTTACTGTTGGGTTGTTGTATTCAAAGATTTTTGTATCTTTTAGAAAGCTTTTGGTTTAATTGTATACATTTATAACTTAATTCAGCAAACATTTAACGACAATTTTACTGTTGTGCCAGCTACTCTGTCATATATTAGGTATTAGACATGAATGGAAAATATCAGCTATACTTGTGAAGTTTACCATATCTAATACTTACCATCGGAAGTTGGCAGTAAAGTGTTATTGGACTACATGAGCCTCAGTTTTAAATTTGTTCAGGAAAGTCAGATTTGGTTAAATATCTTTTCATTTCCAGGAATGAGTATCAGAATTCCCTGTTACCCAGAGAATGAGAATGGAAGCAAATTTTTACATTGAAGCTAATAAAATAGTATGACTTTTGTTAATTCAAAAGTGTTTTCATTTCCTATTTCAAAGATCCTACAATGAATGGTCAGGTAATTGTATCCACAATTTTCTTTTAGGAGACTTTCATCGAAAACTTCCACGAACACCGTCCAGTGGAACTATGTCCTCTGCGGATGATCTAGATGAAAGAGAGCCATCTTCCCCTTCAGAAACTGGTATTGTATTTACCTGAATTAAGTCCCACTAAACCAGCTGAATCAGTAGCACTGCATGATATTAGAAAAATAGTATAATTTTAAAGAATCAATACTTTCTTGTGTATTAAACAAAAAAAATTCACCATGACTTAAATATATCCCAACAATTATGTAGAAGTACAAGTTGATAATGTATTAATTAAATGTTACAAACACAAATATTAGAATAGGCAGCAAAACTACTGATGTAAAATGTATTGGCATGGTGCTAAAATTACAGGCTAGATATCATGTGTTTTCATAAACCTAATACTATGACTTAGTGTTAAAAGGGTTGGGGTGCATAAAAAATTCTAAAAAGCTCCTTCAAAAGAAACAATGCAAGAAACCAAGCAAGAAAACTAAGTAAGTGTACTTCTTGAGGATAAGGAAGTTGTGGATTTTGAAGGATAAAGTTAAATCAGTTACCTTAACAACTTGAATTAGAGGCATATAAATTCGTTTTGTACGTTTAATGCCTACAGATACCTGGTTTGGCATCATTTCCTAAATTAATGGAGTATGTGACCTCCAGTATAGTATTAATATGTAACTAGCTGATATTAACTATAATTTTATAGTAAATTAAGAAAGCTTTATCTGTAATGCAGATAATGCTCACACACTAACCTCACACAGCTATTTTTCTTTGTTTATGGGGACTTTTTCTAATGCCTCCTATGACACCCTTCCCAGCTCTATGAAAGAACATGTTAATAATAGTGTAAATACGCTGATTCTGAAAACATTATGCCGTGTTATTATTCATAGCAATGACTTGGTGACGACTTTTACTCATAGCTAAAATGCTTGATAAAAGTGCCTTTTAAGAGATCTATAAATTGGACCTATAAATTGGATGCTAAGCAGCTATTTTGATATTACAGATTCAAAGCTTTTTATAATATATGAACGATTACAGGGTTTAAAGATTATTCAAAATATGGTATCACATGGTATAATTTTTCTATCATTTTACAATTTTTATAAACTATTTCTCTCGCAAGGACCCAATTCCCTTGGAACATTTAAGAAAACATTGATGTCAAAGGCAGCTCTCACACACAAGTTTCGCAAATTGAGATCCCCCACGAAATGTAGGGATTGTGAAGGCATTGTAGTGTTCCAAGGTGTTGAATGTGAAGAGGTAAGATCTTTGTGGAATTGTGTTGGCCCTTTTATGCTTTTTGTTTTCTACTCTTTTGTTATTAATTTTACTTTTTAGGATCTTTTGCAAATATATGTTTAATTGTTCTGCAGTATGCCTTCTATAATTTTATGTTTTGTTTTGTTGTTAAATCTTTCAAATACCACAAGTAATACCGCTTAAACTCACTTTTGTTGTGTTACCCTCTACCTGCAGTTTACCCAGTTGTGAGTTTTAAGGTTAACCAGTTTCAAACTATCATTTTCTTGTAGTGTCTCCTTGTTTGTCATCGAAAGTGTTTGGAAAATTTAGTCATTATTTGCGGTCATCAGAAACTTCCAGGAAAAATACAATTATTTGGAGCAGAATTCACACAAGTTGCAAAAAAGGAACCAGATGGTATCCCTTTTATACTCAAAATATGTGCCTCAGAGATTGAAAATAGAGCTTTGTGTCTACAGGTACATTATAACTCTTAAAATTTTAAAAAGCATAAATGCCTGTGTAACCTATTCTAATGAAGAGGAGACTTTAAAGGAAAATAATGTTCAGGGGTTTTGTTTTGTTTTGTTTTGTTTCTGAGACAGGGTCTCACTCTGTTGCCCAGGCTGGAGTACAGTGGCATAATCACTGCTCACTGCAGTCTTGACCTCCCAGACTCAAGCAACCCTCCCACTTCAGCCTACTGAGTAACTGGGACCACAGGCACGTGCCACCACGCCTGGCTAATTTTTTAAAAAAATGTCTGTAGAGATGGGGTCTCCTTATGTTGCCCAGGCTGGTGGTCTTGAACTCTAGGCTCAAGTGATATTCCCGCCTCCGCCTCCCAGGCACCTGGCCAATGCACAATCTTTAATAACTAAATTTTTTCAGATTTCTACAGAAAATGTTACCTCATTTGGCCTTGAATAGTTTTTTCTAAAATACTAATAAAATTTGAAATAGAATGAAAAGATTGAAAATCAAATATATGTAGATTTAGCTATTTACACTAAAGAATTTTGCAAAATTTTTTTCTTTTCTATTGAAGGGAATTTATCGTGTGTGTGGAAACAAAATAAAGACTGAAAAACTGTGTCAAGCTTTGGAAAATGGAATGCACTTGGTTGACATTTCAGAATTTAGTTCACATGATATCTGTGACGTCTTGAAATTATACCTTCGGCAGGTAAAATTTTTACCCTTGAAACCCACCATTAAATTAAAAACAGCAAAAATCTGATTTGTATTTTGCTGATAACATTTGCTACACATGTTTTTTCATTGGCATAGACGGTATGGGTGTCTTGCTGATTATTAGGGTCAAAGAGTATATTAAATATATGTACAGTTTAAAGAAAAATAAAAACAAACTCATCTCCCATCACCCACCTTAAGAAAATAGAATATTACTGTACCTTATAAAAAACCCCCACGTTCCTCTTCCAAGTTACATCCGCCTAACTCCACCAAAGAGGTCTTTAATAATCATAACTCTCTCTCTTTTCTTAATAGTTTTAATACGTGTTATTTATTCCTAAACAATGTATTGTTAACCTTTGGAAAATTGACTTGAAAGCATAAATCTAACTGTGTAAGGCAATCCCAGTATCCACACAGTTATATGAAGTAAATAAAACAGTGTCTGGATCGTAGGCTGGCCTTGCCTTCGTTGATATTTTAAAATAGCCATTGTGATAGGGTAGTGGTCAAGATCATGAATGTGTCCTGGGAACACGTAATTTACTACATTTGGACCATCTGAAAGGACTGTCCTGTAAGCTGGGTACTGCACATTCTAGTGGGAATATGGTCAGGGAGTAGGCTGCTCTCTCTTTTTTTTTTCTCACTGTTAAACCTGTAGTTTGCAGGAGTAGGTCCAAAGACCTACTCGGTGGGACGAAATAAATGGCTTTAGTAGCATCAAGCAGCAGCTCATGGAGGGATTGCAAAAACTTAATCAGCACATTGTCATGAGACAAGTACAAAAAAAGATCTGAGCCAAGCTTAGCTGATACTCTGTCCTCGGGTGAAAATGAAGAGATAATGTCAGAGAAAATAGCGATGATAGTCCTCAACATATCAATCTCTGCAGTTCTGTTGCTCCCAGCTGGATCCTTTAAAAAAAATTTTTTTAAATTGACATGTAATAATTGTACACATTTATAGAGTACACAGTGATGTTTTGGTATATGTGATGCATAGTGATCAGCTCAGGGTAATTAGCCCAGCCGTCATCTCAAACATTTATCATTTCTCCATTTGAGGAACATTCAACACCCTCCTTTTAGTTATTTGAAAGTATGTAATATATTATTGTTAACTACAGTCATCTTACAGTGGTATAAAACACCAGAACTTACTCCTCCTTATCTAGCTATAATTTTGTACTGGATTTTTAAAAATATGGTAACTAGCTGCCATCCTGGGATATCTCTTCCACCTTCTCCTCATTTTTGAGGAAATGCCTGTCATGTCTTCCCTTTTTTTGTTGTTTTTGTTTTTGTTTTATTCTCCTGTTTTGGTCATGCCCATACTTGAGCAAGGTAGAATAGCAGTAAATATTTAAAACCTTATTTATCCATGAATGTCTTTATATTCTACTCTCTTGAATGGAAATATCATGGTGTTGATAGTGTGGAAGGTTGTAATATTCTAGGCTGAAAATTATTTTTCTTCAGAAATTCAAAGGTGTTTTTTTGTTGTCTTCACCTAAAATCCTTCTCATTTCTAACTCCTTGTATGTGGCCTATGATTTTGTCTCTGAAAGCTTGTAGAATCTTCTTTTTTTCCCTTTATCCTAAAATTGTATAAGTATGTGTTTCGATGTGGGTATATTTTATCCACTATTCAGGGCACTCCATGAGCACTGCCAATCCTGGTTAGTCCTTTAGTTTTTGGAACTTATCATTTTGCTGCTCATTTCTTCCCCTCTATTTTCTCTTTGCTTTCCATCTGGAACTCTTATTTGGATACTTGACAACCTGGACAGGTTCTCAAGTTCCCTTATCTTTTCTCTATCATTCATTTCTTTTTTTGTTTTCTTACAACACTTTCTAAGAGATTTCCTCAGCTTTATCTTTCTTCCTTGCTGTGAACTATTTCATTCCTGGTATCATGTTTCAATTTTCCAAAACTGTGGTTTTTGTTCTTTTTGCAACTTTCTTCCTTTTTTAATGACTGCAGTATCTGAGGATATTTATAGTTTTTTTTTTTTTTATAGTTTAATCCTTTTTTTTTTTAAAGGATTCTTTTCTTGGCTTATTCTCTAGCCTTGCCCAATAGAAATATAATGTGAGCCACATATTACAATATTAAATTTTCTAGTAGCCACATAAACAGGTGAAATTAGTTTAATATTTTACTTAAACTGAAAATACCATTTGAACATTTAATCAGTATTTTTAAATTATTAATGAAATCATTTTACCTTTTTTTGTTACTGAGTCTTTAAAATCTGCTATGTTTTGTTCATTTAAAGTACATTTCAGTTTAGAACAGCCACATTTCCAGTGCTCAGTAGCCGTATGTGCCTTGTGGCCACCATGTTAACAGCACAGTCCTAGACCTTTACTTTTTTTTTCCTACTCATTTTGATTTCTGTCTCCGTGGTTGTCTGCTTAAAATGAAAGAGTTGAAAATTGAATCTCTTTCGAAGCTCCTGAACACATGAAGTCTTTGAAGACTTTGAGCTTTATTGTAGGGTGATGTAGGTGGACTGTTTGGGAAACACTTGATGCCTCTATCGCTATAGGTTTCTGTTCATGGGGGAGTCTGATACCCCAGAGAAGAGTCTTTTCTTGCCTAGAGTGTGGTGCCAGTCCTGTAAGAGCCAAGCAGGCTAAGAAGGTCTCAGGATCTCTATGTTTAGAACGGCATGTGTAGCCACTAAATCCCCATTTTCAGATAGTTGCCCATCTGTCCTTTGTGTTTGATATTGCCCATCCAGAGACTCTTTGTTTTATACTGCCTGGAGAAGAAATCTTGAGACTTCTCGGGAAGAGGCTGCTCAGAAGAGTCAAGTGGCAACAGGGATCTACAGATCTTAGCCATCTCAGATAGCCCACGCTCCAGCAGTTTCAGAAGACCTAATGCTGACAGTCCCTGAGTCTCCTTAGGATTCTGTCAGTCATGTTGGTTCACAGTTTGAGATTTCAGCTTTCTCAGAGCTGCTAAGTCAGTACTTGTTCATTTGCTCTTCAACTCTTCAGCTTATGAAGTCATGCTTTCGTCTCCTCTCCTATTCTCGCACTCCTGTGGGCTTACTGTATTTTAGTGGGATTGCGGGGAAAGAAATTGGGTATAATTGTTGAATCTACCATGTTAGCCCAGGAAACTACTGGCGTATCTTTAATCACATTTTATAGGACTCTTAGCTGAAAAATGGAGGCCAAGTAGCGTTGAATGACTATAAATCTCGTAATGAATCGTCCTTTATCTCTTCTAGCCAGGCAAGGAGAGGAAATGAATAGGGTCCAATACTATCAGCTCTCATTCTGTCTCAGGAATACTATGTGATGGAGACTTTCTTGTGAGAAAGCATGTTCCATTCTTAAAACAATGTTAGAGAGTAGCCTTAATGCTACTCATTTACTGTGTAGGAAATCTGCAGCTCCAAGAGGTGTTAAGTGACTTCCTTCAGATCCCAGAGTAGTGTGGGTAGAAATTGATTTCAAGGCTGCCCCTCTCTAGGACCAGCAGAGGAAACCAGAGAAAGGGGCACCTACCTCACCACTGATAAAATAGAACATCAGGTAGTAGTTAGAGGTACCCTGTGTTTCATCACAGAGCAAGTGGAAACATTGAAATTCGGTATGACACCAGGCAGATCATAATGGCATGCCCTTTGTTAGCTTGAGAAGGTACTTTTTCTTTTGACCTATTTATGACAATTCAAGGTGTGTTAAAAAATTAGATAAATAAAATGTTGACAATGTTTTCTTGCTGTTTCTCTCATATCAAGAAAATTCAGTTTATTTGCCTTTTTAATTAATTTGACTTATTTTATGCATTATCCTGGGTTTTATTTCAATAAAACAGTTGAAGATCATACTAACTTTGGGGGAGTCATGAATGTAATTGGTATAGGATATATATCAGACTTGTAAAATTCCATCATGCAGCTTTAGGTTTAGTTTTACTGATTATCAGTTAAGTCATTTTTAATACAGATACAATTTATGATGATGATTCTAGGTTTACTTTATAGACCACATCTGTAGCAAACATTTACATTACTAAATGTGGATTGACTTTAAATCTTCTTAATGTAAAGGGACATCCTAAATCGTTCTGAAACTGTTAGTAATAGTTGATTATTAACAGAAAAAAAGAGTACTCACCCCAATGTAATTTTATTTCTTTAGCTCCCAGAACCATTTATTTTATTTCGATTGTACAAGGAATTTATAGACCTTGCAAAAGAGATCCAACATGTAAATGAAGAGCAAGAGGCAAAAAAGGATAGTCTTGAAGACAAAAAATGGCCAAATATGTGTATAGAAATAAACCGAATTCTTCTAAAAATCAAAGACCTTCTAAGACAATTGCCAGCATCAAATTTTAACAGTCTTCATTTCCTTATAGTACATCTAAAGCGGTAAGAATTTTGTATAACTAGAACATTCATTAATGGGCAATTGATTTTGTTTTGTTTTGATTTTAATTGTGATAAAATCCAAATCTACATAACAAAATTTACTTTCTTAGCCATTCTTTTTTTTTTTTGGGGGGGGAGACAGAGTCTTGCTCTGTCGCCCAGGCTGGAGTGCAGTGGCAAGATCTTGGCTCACTGCAACCTCCGCCTCCTGGGTTCAAGCGATTCTTCTGCCTCAGCCTCCCGAGTAGCTGGGAGTACAGGTGCACGCCACCATGCCCAGCTAATTTTTGTATTTTTAGTAGAGGCAGGGTTTCAACATACTGGCCAGGCTAGTCTCAAACTCCTGACCTCATGATCTGCCCACCTCAGTCTCCCAAAGTGCTGGGATTACAGGTGTGAGCCATCACACCTGGCACTTCTTAGCCATTCTTAAGTGTTAAGTGTGTTCATATTGTTGCAGTGTTACTTTTAAAATGAACATTTCATCTCCAATCTGTGCAAGGGAAGGGGAGACATTGAAGATATATGTACTTGCAGCCAACATGGTTCCCTCAGATGCCTCCTGTGTGCCAGGCTCTGGCTGGCTAAACAAGGATGAAAACACAGGGCTTCAGCCATCTGTTGGTCTCATCAGCTGCAGGGACAGATCTGCAGACAAGCAGAGTACAGCATCATTGTTCTAACAGCTATGTACAGCATGCAGAGGAAGATTGTGTGGTCAGGGCATAAATCAGAGGAGATAGCCCTTGAATCAGACTTACAGAACCAAGTAGTATCTTGGTGGGCAAAATTACACAGAAGAGCATTGCAGGCACAAAGTCACAGACATAGAGACACAAGAGCACACTGTGCATCTGAGAAATACAAGTGAATTGGTTAGGCTGCAATACAGCAAGCAGTAGCAGAAACTGAGCCAGCTAGAGGCCTGATAAAGTTTTGCGTGCCTGGTAGGTGCACTGACCATCTTGCTTCGGTACGCACTAAAGAATTTTGAGCTAGGGATTTGACAGGCTCAGATTTGCCTTTTAGATATTTTGGCAGCAATATGGAAACTAGGTTGAAGAGGAGGCCTTTATTACAATTCAGATCTCCTTGAATAATCATAGAAATAAAAGGTGGTAAGAGCTTCAAGTGAGGCCAGAGGAGTGGGGATGGTGTTGGAACTGAGATCTTCAGAAGGGAGAATCATCTAGACTTGAAGATTGGAGATGGGTAGTAAGAGAACTGACAATGATGTTTAGGTTCCCAGTATAAGGACTTGGGAGGATATACCATATACTGAGATGGGAGCAGTTTTTAGGGGTATTTTTTCTTTCTGCTGGTAAAACTGTAGTACTTCCTTCTACTTGAAATTTATTTCAATACTGTGAAACTGTGAAACTCTATTTGGCATGTGGTCAATATTTTAATCAAATAAATATAACCTTTTCCTAGACTTTTTCCCCCTAGTATTCTTATGCAGCTCATTTTTCCTCCACCCTCTCTATTCCATAGTAAACTACAGTCAAGGAACTCTAATAGGCAAATCTTATGCAACTTTATGTGTTCTACTTTGCAGGGTAGTAGATCATGCAGAAGAAAACAAGATGAACTCCAAAAACTTGGGGGTGATATTTGGACCAAGTCTCATCAGGCCAAGGCCCACAACTGCTCCTATCACCATCTCCTCCCTTGCCGAGTATTCAAACCAAGCACGCTTGGTGGAGTTCCTCATTACTCACTCACAGAAGATCTTCGATGGGGCCCTACAGCCGCAAGATGTCATGTGTAGCACAGGTGTTTTTTCACCTCAGGTTGATCAAGGCTGTTTTCCAAAGCCTCTGTTATCACCAGAAGAAAGAGACCCTGAACGTTCCATGAAGTCACTATTTTTTCCTTCAAAGGAAGTGAGTTTGACCTTTATGGAATTATATTAGAACTTTGTAATGTTTATGTTAATAAGTTAAAAATCTTTGAACTCTTTATTTTGAGGTTGTATTTTACTTCTTCCATTTTAAAAATTATCTTCCATCAACAGGATATCCATACTTCAGAGAGTGAAAGCAAAATTTTTGAACGAGCTACATCATTTGAGGAGTCAGAACGCAAGCAAAATGCGTTAGAAAAATGGGATGCATGTCTCAGTGGTGAGTAGCCATGTTAAAAAAAAAAGTTTGCTGACTTAAAACTGCCAGTAGAACCATGATTAAAGTCAAGGTGAGGGGTGATGAGGGAAGCCAGAGAATGAAGTTTTATTAGTTAACAAATCTTGACTAGCCATTGAGAAAGTTGCCTTTTAGTGTACCTTGCATTTAAATGAATGTCATTCTTCATAAAAGTCTTTCTTGTAATAAGGACATCTTGGAGGTCATAATGTTTTTTGTGTTCCTTCCGAATTTTGTTTTCGTTTCTGCATTTTGCCATCAGCTAAAATCAAGGTAGAAATGTGTTGAGCAATGTGATATTCATTAGTATCTTCTGGTTCCATAATTCAGTGCATTGAACTAACTGTTCATATGGAGTCAAACTAGACTCTTAAAAAAATCTAGAGTCCTCCTTTTTTTTTGACATGCTTTTTACCTGTGGCCTACATTTAACCCATTAAACACAGAGATGTGTATGTATTTTTTATTTCCTTGACTACAGTCATTTTATTCACTTATTTTCTCTTTATAATATTAGTTGCTGTCATTGCTAGTTGTTAAGCTGGTGGAAAAGCTTCCATTTGTATTGTCATTTCTACATTGTTATAGCTAAATTCCAAGTTTTTACATTGCAGCCATATATGTTAAATTTAATGTGTAATCAAGTATCAGTGAGCATAGGGTCTAAAAAGGAAAGGAGTGATGGACATGGTGGTTCACACCTGTAATCCCAGCACTTTGGGAGGCCAAGGCGGGCGGATCACCTGAGGTCAGGAGTTTGAGACCAGCTTGGCCAACATGGTGAAACCCCATCCCTACTAAAAATACAAAAAATAGCCAGGCATGCTGACGGGCACCTGTAATCCCAGCTACTCAGGAGGCTGAAGCAGGAGAATCACTTGAACCCTAGAGGCAGAGGTTGCAGTGAGCTGAGAATGTGACAAGTGAAATTCTGTCTCAAAAAAAAAAAAAGGAAAGGAACTAACATTTACTAGGTACCTGCCTGTTCTGTGCTAAGCACTGTGCTTATTTGTTTTGATTCTATTTGATCATCATCATAGTTCTGTGCTATAAAGAGCATTATCCTCATTCAGCCCATAACCAACCATCTGAAAGAGACTAAGTAATGCCAAAGATTGTGCTCCTAATACATTTGAACCCAGTTCTGATTGCTAAACCTAACCTTTTTCACTATCCCATGAAGCTCTTAGGAACAGTAATAATAATAAATGTCACTTTCCAGTGTTTATTACATACAACATAATTTTAAGCACTTTTCCTAGTAGATCATTTAGATCACACAGCAACATAGATACACATAGGAGTCTTTTTTCACAGATGAAGACACATAGCCACTGGCAGTGGCTAGACAGTGATTGCCTAGCCCAGTGCAGAAGTGGCAGGCAGGGCTGAGCCAGGACCCAGGCAACTGTGCTTCAGAGTCTGTACTCTTCTCCATTATGCTCTAAGTTTTTCCCTCAGAAATTTAAGAATATACATTGGTGCTTACAGTCCAATTGCAAGGAACCAGGTCCTTTAGAATGTTCTATAAATGTGTGGAGGACCCGGGAAAGCAAATCAAAAGAGCTTTGGCCCGGGTGTGGTGGCTCACACCTATAATTCCAACACTTTGGGAGGCCGGAGTGTGCGGATCTTGAAGTCAGGAGTTCAGGACCAGCCTGGCCAACATGGTGAAACCCTGTCTCTATTAAAAATACAAAAATTATCTGGACATGGTGGCAGGCACCTGTAATCTCAGCTATTCAGGAGGGTGAGGCAAGAGAATCACCTGAACCCAGGAGGCGGAGGTTGCAGTGAACCAAGATAACGCCACTGTACTCCAGCCTGGGTGACAGAGTGAGACTCTGTCTCAAAAAACAAAAGTGAAACAAAACAAAAAAAAGAGCCTTGGAACCCAGGGAAGAGAGGCCAGCAGTCCCAGGTGTAGAAGAAGGTCAGATGATATGACGACCAAAAAGTTACTCTGGTGGGTACCTGTCTGCAAACCACTGCCTAAAAGATGTGGGTGAAGGACTGGGTGGCAGGGACAGGATTGCATGCTGTGCTTGGGGCCAGCTGCAGCTCAAAGTCAGGATGGCGTTGAGGCACGGAGTTGGTGGATGTGTTTCGGCAGTGAACAGAAAAGCAGGAGAATGGAGGGCTGGAACATTCCTGGAATTGGAATTTTTTAGGATAGATGCAGGAACTGAGGCTTTTAAGTGAGAAAACATGGACTGTGAGTTCAGACTGTAGAAGAAAGAAAATCTGGGAGCAGATGGGGAAAATGGCATTTTTTAACTTAAAAGCATTCAGCCTTCATTTGACAGAATGGATGTTATGCTTTATTAGTTAATCAGATAAGGAGAGCATCTAAGTAATCTAATATGATATGTTCTCCCTGGGTTGAGTGTAACTGAAAAGCAGATTGAGTGAGTTGGCAAAATCCTTGGGATTCAGGGCACAGTTACATCTGGTTGGTGTGTAAATTAGTGTCACTTTTCTGAGGTTAATTTTCCCATGTCTACCTATTGACATTGTGATAATCTTTTGACCCAGAAAGTACTTGTTCATGCACAGCACTTAAAAGGAAGTTACTCAGCAAGTGTTTTTTGGTATTTTGTAGCTGTTCATATTGATTTAAATGAGTAAAAAATTTGAACTTTTAAATTCAATATACACCTTTAATACTGTGCAAATGTTTAACTCCTCTGCATAGATAACTGAGAATATTACTTTAGAAAAAATATGTAAGACTTGTATTGTCTTGATACAGTGTTCATCTCTAACTCATTCAGACTTTCTTATTAACCATGTGCCGTGAACTTAAATAGATTGCTTTCATTTTCAGACAAAGCACAGTTGCTTCTAGACCAGGAGGTTGAATCAGCATCCCAAAAGACAGAAGATGGTAAAACCCCTAAGCCACTTTCTCTGAAATCTGATAGGTCATCAACAAACTGTGTGGAGAGGCATACTCCAAGGACCAAAATTAGACCTGTAAGTTTGCCTATAGATAGACTACTTCTTGCAAGCCCTCCTAAGGAGAGAAATGGTAGAAATATGGGAAATGTAAATTTAGACAAGTTTTGCAAGAATCCTGCCTTTGAAGGAGTTAATAGAAAAGACACTGCTACTACTGTTTGTTCCAAATTTAATGGCTTTGACCAGCAAACTCTACAAAAAATTCAGGACAAACAGTATGAACAAAACAGTCTAACTGCCAAGACTACAATGATCGTGCCCAGTGCACTCCAGGAAAAAGGAGTGACAACAAGCCTCCAGATTAGTGGGGACCATTCTGTCAATGCCACTCAGCCCAGTAAGCCATACACAGAGCCAGTCAGGTCAGTGAGAGAGGCGTCTGAGAGACGGTCTTCGGATTCCTACCCTCTCGCTCCTGTCAGAGCACCCAGAACACTGCAGCCTCAACATTGGACAACATTTTATAAACCACATGCTCCCGCCATCAGTATCAGGGGGAATGAGGAGAAGCCAGCTTCACCCTCAGCAGCAGTGCCTCCTGGCACAGCTCACGATCCCCAGGGTCTCATGGTGAAGTCAAGGCCGGACCCAGACAAAGCATCAGCTTGTCCTGGGCAGGCAACTGGTCAACCTAAAGAAGACTCTGAGGAGCTTGGCTTGCCTGATGTGAATCCAACATGTCAGAGACCAAAGCTAAAACGAATGCAACAGTTTGAAGACCTCGAAGATGAAATTCCACAATTTGTGTAGGGTTGTCAAATTTCAGGGGTTTTTTGTTGTTGTTATTGTTGTTGTGTTATTTTGTGGTATTGTGCTTATTTTGTGAAAGAGTGTTTTGACAGGGCCCCTTTTGTATAGGACTGCCAAATCATGGGTTTTGCCTTTTGTTGTTGTATCGTATTATCCTCTGTTGGTAATACTGAATGGTAGAATGTTTTGATAGGGTCACATTTGTGCCTCACTGGAATTATCTTTAAATTCTGTATTTTTGAAGTTGTGAATAAGATAGGTGGATTCATATTTTTTAAAGTTCAGTTGACTTTTCCCACCAAATGGTCCATTTGAATGCATCCCTAATATATGATAATAGTTCTCAGCTAATAGGTGCAATTTGGGAAAATCAGGTTTATTTTTTGGAGTGAAACTATTATAAGTGCTTATTTATAAAAGGAATGTTTCTGAATGCAAGTGCCTAAAAAGATTTTGTTGGTATGAATATGTTTTTTCACATAACTTTATACTGCATCTTTTACATTTGTGCTTTTTTAAGATACATATGTAAGCTCTTATTTTTCATTTGGCAATTCACTTAATTTTTAAATGTTTACATAATGGCCAGAAGGCTTGCAAATCTGTATTTAATTGCATTTTAATTAATTGCCAGTTTTTACATGTGATAGTCAATTACATTGTATAAAGAAAATGCACTTAAACATGTTTCTAAATTATATAGTTCAGTTATGTTGTATTTGGCATTAGATGGTTTTAATACATTTGGTAGTTTTTTCACCCCTTGGCTTTATTTTATATAAACTTTTGTTATTCAGCAGTTCTGAACTTTTTGGTATTTTATAAATGGTCCAAAAAATGCATGTGTCAGAAGTTTTTAAATTCAGTGCATTTCCTCTTGATTTGTCTGGGTTAAAACCGTTCCTTTTGTATGAAATGTTTTGACTTATGAATCATTTTATGTACTTGTTCTACCTGGATTGTCAGCCATTGAAAGTGTATATTCCATCCAAATCAAGCTAAAATTTATTTAAGTTGATTCTGAGAGTACAGGTCAGTAAGCCTCATTATTTGGAATTTGAGAGAAGGTATAGGTGATTGGATCTGTTTCATTTATAAAATGTCCAGTTTTTAGGACTAGTACATTCCTGTTATTTTCTGGGTTTTATCATTTTGTCTAAAATAGGATATAAAAGGGACAAAAAATAAGTAGACTGTTTTTGTATGTGTGAATTATATTTCTACTAAATGTTTTTGTATGACTGTTATACTTGATAATATATATATATATATCAACTTGTTAAATTATTTCAAGTTCTCGTGGCTTCTTTTCAATTGTTGCCTATTACAGTATGAGAGTTTAAGGTTATTAACCATTGGCTTAGAAGTCAACACCTGGGATCATACATCCTTTGACTACAATGTGGAATGAGTTTTATGGAAACTTGTTTTATAGTTCTATGTGATGTGAAGGTCTAGGGAGCAATAACCAGCCCTTTTTTTTCCCTTGAAGCCTTGTTTTTAGTCCTCATTGTACAAAATATAAAAGAATCATATTGCTGTGAATACCTAAAAAGAAAATTAGAGCCAATGTGTATTGAGCCTTCTCTGTGTGCCAGGAACTTTGCCAAGTTGCTACATGGATTATTTCATTTCAAGTCCAGAGCAACCTGTAATGGGTGGGTAATCATGTTATTTTTTCTGTGTTACAGGTAAGGAAACTAAGGCTTAGTTAAATGACTTGCTTCTGTGTTCCACAGGTGGAGTCAAATCTCAAACATAGGGCGGTCAGATTTTGATGGTTAGTGCTCTTAATGACTATGATTACTAAATGATATCTGGTAGTTTTTAACAACAGAAAATGCAACTTTAAAAATTTTTTATTGTGGTAAAATACACGTAACATTTACCATTTTTAAGTATATTGTTTGAACCATTTTTCAGCATATAGTTCAGTGGCATTAAGTATATTCTCATTGTTTTGCAACCATGAGCACCTATTCATCTCCAGAGCATTATCATCATCCTATACTAAAACTTAGAAAATGTACTTTTAAACTTCTTCAGTTTTCTTTTAATATATGGAGACAACCCAAAGGTTATATCCTGTAATAAACTCACTTCTCTGTTTTCCCTCACAGCTCAAAAATGAGAATTTCACTTTTGGGTCCTTTCTGCCTTTAGGGTTCCCTGGCACTTTGTCCAGCTTAGAGCCTTAAGCCTCTAGATGCTTTCTAGTTTCCTGGGGCTCTGAGGCAAGTATCTCTTGAGACGAGGTTGCTATTTCTAGAGTGTCCACAGTGTGCAGTGTGTTGTGCTAGCTAATAATGTGGTGGAAATCATTTATCCAGAAGTTGTTTTATGCCACATGGAAAGATATGTGAGCAAAGGGAAGGGGCAACAGCGGGAGCCCTGTTAGTGCTGCCAGAACACCAGGAAGCCTTGTGGGAGGTGTATTGTCCAAGGTTCTGAGAAGTCATTTCTGAAGGGTTGATCATAACTTCCCTAGCCAAGTTTTACCTACAGAGAACTTAATTAGAATTTATGAGTACAGTATGTTAAATTACTTTTAGTGTACCTTAGGCAGTGTATTTGTTTTGATACAGAGACAAAGACTATATGATCCCTGAGACTTGTTGCCTAGTGAACTCATAAGCAGATAGAATTGTACGTCTGTTATTTGGGTGATTTAAAGATGGTACTATGGCTACACTATTCCTAGCTATCGTTATGTTACTTACAGTATTTATACAACTGGAAACACCTCTTTAAATGCCAACCATTGTATATTGTTAAATAACTTACAGTCTATGGAATTCTGTAGGTTTTTCTTTCCTAAAGGTAGGAAATTATGGTGATGTGTTGATATGATTATATATGTAGACTATTCAGTTAACATCTAGGAGTTAGCAAAGTTGCTACATTCACAATCAGTATGTAAGTCAGTTGTATTCCTGGATATCAACAACTAACAGAAATGAAAGTTTTTAGAAAGATCTCTTCAATATCATTTAAAAATACAAAATACCTAAGAATAAGTCTCACAAAAGATGTACAAGATCTTCATGGAGAAAATGTTAGACCATGTCAGGAAGCATTTAAGGAGATCTTAAATAAATGTAGCACTCCATAATGTACACAAATTAGAAGCTTCAGTCATGTAGAGATGTTAATTTACATTTGTAGATTCAATGTAATCCCAGCCAAAATATTTTTTTGCATTATTACCTCTATCTAATGTGTATTTCCTTAAGACAAGGGCATTCCTACATAACCATAGTACCACCATCAAACTTAGGATATTGACATTGACATCATAATGATATCTAATCCACAGGCCACATTGAATCTGCTGATTCTGATTGCCTCAGTAATGTTCCTGTGTTCCAGCATCCCAATCCAGGACCACATAGTGCTTTTAGTTGTCCTATCTCTTGTTTCATTCAGTCCGGAACAGCTTTTCAGACTTGTCTTTGACCTTGACACTTGAGGAGTATTGACCAGTTTGTAGAAAGTTCCTCAGTTTTGGTTTATCATTAGTTAAGACTCATAAGATTTAGGATAGACATTTTTGTCCAGTACTACAGAAATGATGCTGTATACTCAAATGTGTCATGCCAGGATGCACACAATGTCAATTTGTCTTATACCTGATGCTATTAATTTTAGTCACCTGGTTAAGATAGTATATACCAGGTTTCTCCATTGTAAAATTAGAATTAGGAAGTACTTTGTGAGGAGATTCTTAAAGATTGTAAATGTCCTGTTTCTCATCGAATTGTCACAGACTAGTTGAGTCTATTGACAATTCTTGACTGAACCAGTTACTATGTTGACTGTCAAATGGTGAGTCCATGGCTTCTGCCTTGGTTGGCATCCTACTACTGTATTAAGTGTCCTCACACTCAGCCAATCTACTCTGCATACATAAAATAAGCATGCAGTTCAGAAAACAGATTAAACAACTAATAGATTAAACTTCTGAGTTACAAGCTTTATTTGAGTTAATCTTCAGCCTTAATTAACAATAAACTGTACATGACATGAAAACATGTCTCAGGTTTCTGGATACGGTTCATGCCCATTCGTTACAGGATGTTGTAAGTTGTCCTTTTATAGTGTTGACAGGATTGGAAACGAGATGAACAGTGACCATTACCAATGAGGCATTGCTCATTGATAAGTGAATACAGCACTGAAATTTAAAAATCAGGCCGGGCGTAGTGGTTCACGCCTGTAATCCCAGCACTTTGGGAGGCCAATGTGGATGGATCACAAAGTCAGGAGTTCGAGACCAGCCTGACCAACATGGTGAAAGCCCGTCTCTACTAAAAGTACAAAAATTAGCCGGGCGTAGTGGTGTGTGCCTGTAATCCCAGCTACTCAGGAGGCTGAGGCAGAAGAATTGCTTGAACTTGGGAGGCGGAGGTTGCAGTGAGCCGAGATCACGCCACTGCACTCCAGCCTGGGTGACAGGCTGAGTGAGACTCCATCTCAAAAAAAAAAAAAAAAAAAAAAAAATTAAAAATCAGGATGACTATAACACAGCCTGACTATAAGAATGGCAAAATCTTATTTACAGTTGTAGACACAGACCTGACATACAATAGTTGCCATCTGCCAAATTCTCTGTAGATCATTTTATACCAAAAATTTGCTTTTAGAGATCTGCTAGCAAAATCAGAAATTTTCTGTATCAATTATTTTAATCAAAGTTGTAAGAGTTATCTAGTAATTGCCAAAAAAATCACTAGAATGTGTTGTGATTCAACACAGGAGACTAGGACGGGGAACCAAGGTCTACGTATTCTCCATCTCCAAGTATAGATACATAAGTCTCATGATTGAGATTCAATGAGAGTTTTAAATGATTTTTTTTGTTTTAAAACTGGATCATAAATGCAGCAGTGTGTATATATACATGTATCATTTAAAGAATGATTATAAAATGAATTCCCATTTGCCCCTAACACCCTTATCAGGATGTTAAGGAACCACCAGAATGCCCTTTCCTGATCACATGCCTGTCTCTTCTCACAGCAGGTGTACCCACTATCTTGAGTTTTATGTTAATCCTTCCTTGGCTTTAAAACAAACAAAGCTACCTGTACAATTGTAACTATAGTTTATTTTTCCTTTTTTAAAACACTAAAGTATTTTACTGGGTATTTATCCTGCAATGTATTATTATTCCCACTGTTGATGGGCATTTAGGTTGCTTTCAGGTTTTCTTCCTGCTATGAACAATGTTACATTGAAAACTTAATCTACTTTTCCCTTCATTCACTTTTTTTGTTTGTTTTTTGTTTTTTGTTCTTGACACATAGTCTTGCTGTGTCATCCAGGCTGGAGTGCAGTAGCGCGATCTCGGCTCACTGCAACCTCTGCCTTCCTGGTCCAAGCGATTCTCTTGCCTCAGCCTCCCGAGTACCTGGGATTACAGGTGCACGCCACCACACCCATTAATTTTTGCATTTTTAGTAGAGACAAGGTTTCACCATGTTGGCCAGGTTGGTCTCGAACTACTCACTTTGAGTGGTCCACCTGCCTCGGCCTCCCAAAGTGTTGGGATTACAGGTGTGAGTCACCGCACCTGGCCCTCCATTCACTTTTTTTAAAAACAACAACAACAACAACAACAAATATGCGGTGTGGTGATCATCTCATTTAATCTTTACTTAGGCAGGTGTGATGGTTAATACTGTCAGCTTGATTAGATTGAAGGTTACAAAGTATTGTTCCTGGGAGTGTCTGTGAGGGTGTTGCCAAAAGAGATTAACATTTGAGTCAGTGGGCTGGGGAAAGCAGATCCACCCTTAATCTGGTGGGCACAATCTAATCAGCTGCCAGCCAATATAAAGCAGGCAGAAAAATGAACAAGAGACTGGCCCAGCCTCCCAGCCTACATCTTTGTCCCATGCTGGATGCTTCCTGCCCTTGAACATTGGACTTCAGGTTCTTCAGTTTTGGGACTTGGACTGGCTCTCCTTCCTCCTCAGCTTGCGGACATCCTATTGTGGGACCTTGTGATTGTGTAAGTTAATACTTAAGCTCTCCGTGTGTGTGTGTGTGTGTGTGTGTGTGTGTGTGTGTGTGTGTGTGTCTCCTATTCTGTCCCTCTAGAGAACCCTAATACAGATTTTGGTATTGGGAGTGGTTCTAGAGGAACAGAATATTAAGGATGGAGTTCTTTCGTTGGTTTGGGATTTCTGGAGTTGGCTGCTTAATATTTAGACCCCAAAATGCTAAGGACTCTCCTTCTAATAGTATGGAGAACACTGATAGTCCTTGGTGTGAACTGTTTAGAGAGTTATGCAAAATAAATGCATTTGACACTCCTGATTCATTACTCATGAGAGTCAAGGAGTTTAGTGACTCTATGCATAATACCTTTCACCATATGTGGAGAACCAAGAAACATAATGAAGCTGGTTGGTTGCTCCTCTGTTCAGTGGACAAAGTGATGAAAGAAAATTATGAACTCAGAGATTCTGTCTCCCAGCTTTAGAAACAGATACTGAGCCTCAAATCTGCTAAGATTGCCCTGAGTGAGAATCTTATCTCCTGTAGAGAAACAGAAACAGATACTGAGCCTCAAATCTGCTAAGATTGCCCTGAGTGAGAATCTTACCTCCTGAAGAGCAAGAGCTGAAATTGTGGAAAAACAGACACAAGCTCTTATCATGTGAGTGGCTGACTTGTAACAAAATGATGCATGCACCAGGTGTCTACTGTTAAAGTGAGGGCATTTACTGGAAAAGAATAGGACCCTGAAACTTGGAATGGGGTTGTGTGGGAGGACCCTGATGATACTAGGGACACTGAGTTGTGGAATAGATTTGCAAGATCAGAACCTGCATCTTTGAAGAGCCCTGTAATTGCTGTAATTGCTCTTCTCTATGTCGGATCTAATAATGGAGACTTCAGTCACTCAACTACAAAATTTAAATACAGTGGAAATAATTGGATTCTGGGGTGGCGGAGGCCAAGTGATGACACTCAACCATCAAAGGCAGGGTGGGCATAGTTACCGTAATGGATAGCAGAGGCAAAGCGGCAATCAGAATAGTCTGAGTCGTCTAGAGCGCTGGCCTTAGCTAATTAATCATGGTGTTCCTAGAAATGAAATGGATAGGAAGGCTACTGCGTTCCTACTTAATTTATACAAGCAGAAAATTTCTAGGTTGAATGGACAAAAGATTAATTTGAATTATAAAAACAGAGAATCACAGCCCCTCAATCAATTTCCAGACTTCAGTCAGCTTACAGACCCAAAACCCCTTGAATGAAGGGGAGACCATGTCCCCTTGAGGAAGGACACCACTACATTACTGACAATTGATGCAGTGAATCTTTCTCCCATCCTTCCCCAAAGAGATCTCCGGCCTTTTACCAGGGTAACTGCACTGGGGAAAAGGAAATGATCAGACATTTCGAGGACTACTGGACTGTCAACTCTGAGCTGACATTGATTCCAGGAGACCCAAAATGTCATTATGGTCCGCCAGTTAAAGTAGGGGCTTATGGAGATCAGGTGGAGTTTTAGCTCAGGTCTGACGTACACTGGGTCCAGTGGGTCCCCAGACTCATCCTGTGGTCATTCACCTAGTGCTAGAATGCACAATTGGCATAGATATTCTTAGCAACTGGCAGAACCCCCACATTGGCTCCCTCAATGGTAGGGTGAGGGATATTATAGTGGGAAAGGCCAAATGGAAGCCATTACAGCTGCCTCTACCTAGAAAAATCAAAAACAATATTGCATCCCTGGAGGGATTGCAGAGATTAGTGCCACCATCAAGAACTTGAAAGATGTAGGGGTGGTGATTCCCACCAAATCCCCGTTCAACTTTCTCATTTGGCCTGTGCAGAAGACAGGTGGATCTTGGAGAATGAGAGTGGATTATTGTAAGCTTAACCAAGTGATGACTCCAATTGCAGTTGCTGTACCAGATGTGGTTTGATTGCTTGAGGAAATTAACACATCTCCTGATACCTGGTATGCAGCCATTGACATGGCAAATGCCTTTTTCTCCATTCCTGTCCATAAGGCCCATCAGAAGCAATTTGCCTTCAGCTGGCAAGGCTAGCAATATACCTTTACTGTCCTACCTCAGGGGTATATCAACTCTCTGGCTTTGTGTCAGAATCTTATTCAGAGAGAGCTTGATTGCTTTTGCTTCCGCAAGATATCACACTGGCCCATTACATTGATGACATTATGCTGATTGGATCCAGTGAGCAAGAAGTAGCAAACACACTGGATTTATTGGTAGGACATTTGTGTGCCAGAGAATGGGAAATAAATCTGACTAAAATTAAGGGAACTTCTATGTCAGTAAAATTTCTAGGGGTCCAATGGTGTGGGGCCTGTTGAGATACTACTTCTAAGATGAAGGATAAGTTGCTGCATTTGGCCCCTCCTACAACCAAGAAAAAGGCGCAATGCCTAGTGGGCCTATGTGGATTTTAGAGGCAACACATTCCTCATTTGAGTGTATTACTCTGGCCCATTTATCGAGTGACTGGAAATGCTGCCAGTTTTTAGTGGGATCCAGAACAGAAGAAGGCTCTGCAACAGGTCCAGGCTGCTGTGGAAGCTGCTCTCCCACTTGGGCCATATGACCCAGCAGATCCAGTGGTGCTTGAGGTGTCAGTGGCAGATAGGGATGCGTCTTGGAGCCTTTGGCAGGCCCCCATAGGTGAATCACAGCAGAGGCCTCTAGGATTTTGGAGCAAGGCCCTGCCATCTTCTGAAGATAACTACACTCCATTTGAGAGACAACTCTTGGCCTGTTATTGGGCTTTGGTGGAAACTGAATGTTTGACTATGGGTCATCAAGTCACCATGCGACCTGAACTGCCTATCATGAACTGGGAGCTTTCTGACCCCTCAACCCCTAAAGTGGGTCGTGCACAGCAGCATTCCATCATCTAATGGAGGTGGTATATCTGTGATCAGGCTCGAGCAGGTCCTGAAGGCACAAGTAAGTTATATAAGGAAGTGGCTCAAATGCCCATGGTCTCTACTGCTGCCACCCTGCCTGCTCTACCCCAGCCTGCACTGATGGCCTCATGGGGAGTTCCCTATGGTGAGTTGACAGAGGAAGAGAAGACTAGGGTCTGGTTCACAGATGGTTCTGCACAATATGCAGGCACCTCCCAAAAGTGGACAGCTGCAGCACTACAGCCCCTTTCTAGGACATCCCTGAAGGACAGCAGTGAAGGGAAATCTTCCCAGTGGGCAGAACTTCCAGCAGTACACCTGGTTGTGCACTTTGCATGGAAGGAAAAATGGCCAAATGTGCGATTATATACTGATTAGTAGGCTGTAACCAATGGTTTGGCTGGATGATCAGGGACTTGGAAGAAGTTAATCTCAAAAGAGATTAACATTTGAGTCAGTGGAAGAAGCATGATTGGAAAATTAGCGACAAATTTGAAGAAGAGGAGTGTGGATGGACCTCTCTGAGTGGCCAAAAACCGTGAAGATATTTGTATCCCATGTGAGTGCTCACCAACGGGTGACCTCAGCAAAGGTGGATTTTAATAATCAAGTGGGTAGAATGACCCATTCTGTGGATATCACTCAGTGTCTTTCCCCGGCCAACCCTCTCATCGCCCAATGGACCCATGAACAAAGTGGCCATGGTGGCAGGGATGGAGGTTACGCCTGGGCTCAGCAACATGGACTTCCACTCACCAAGGCTGACCTGGCTGTGGCCACTACTGAGTGCCCAATTTGCCAGCAGCAGAGACCAACACTGAGCCCTCGATGATCAGCCCCATTCCTTGGGGTGATCAGCAAGCTACCCGGTGACAGGTTGATTTATTGGATCTCTTCCATCATGGAAAGGGAAGAGGTTTGTCCTCACAGGAATAGACACCTACTCCAGATATGGGTTTGCCTATTCTACATGCAGTACTCTGCCAAGACAACTATCTATGAACTCATGGAATGCCTTACCCACCATCATGGTATTCCACACAGCATTGCCTCTGACCAAGACACTCACTTCACAGCTAAAGAAGTGTGGCAGTGGGCTCAGCCCCATGGAATTCACTGGTCTTACCATGTTCCCCATTATCCTGAAGCAGCTGGGTTGATAGAGGGATGGAATGGCCGTTTGAAGTCACAATTACAATGCCAACTAGGTGACAATACTTTGCAGGGCTCGGGCAAAGGTCTCCAGAAGGCCGTGTATGCTCTGAATCAGCATCCAATATATGGTACTGTTTCTCCCATAGCCAGGATTCACGGGTCCAGGAATCAAAGGGCAGAAGTGGAAGTAGCACCTCTCACCATCACCCTTAGTGATCCACTAGCAAAATTCTTGCTTCCTTTTCCCACGACATTACATTCTGCTGGCCTAGAGGCCTTAGTTCCAAAGGAAGGAATGCTGCCACCAGGAGACACAACAACAATTCCATTAAACTGGAAGTTAAGATTGCCACCTGGACACTTTGGGTTCCTCCTACCTTTAAGTCAACAGGCTAAGAAAGGAGTTACAGTGTTGGCTGGGGTGATTACCCAGACTATCAAGATGAAATCAGTCTACTACTCCACAACAGAGGTAAGAGTATGCGTGAAATACAGATCATTAGGGCATCTATTAGTATTACCATGCTCTGTGATTAAGATCAATAGGAAACTACAACAGCCCAATCCAGGCAGGACTACAAATGGCTCAGACCCCTCAGGAATGAAGGTTTGGGTCACTCCACCAGGAAAAAACCACGACCTGCTGAGGTGCTTGCTGAAGGCAAAGGGAATACAGAACGGGTAGTAGAAAAAGATAGTCATTGGCTATGACCACGTGACCAGCTAAAGAACGGGGGCTGTAATTGTCATGAGTATCTCCTCCTTTTGCTAAAAACATGTTGGTGAATGTATACACTTGCACTAAGAAAGGATCTTTATTTTGGCCAGGCGCGGTGGCTCACGCCTGTGATCCCAGCACTTTGGGAGGCTGAGGCGGGCGGATCACTAGGTCAGGAGATGGAGACCATCCTGGCTAACACGGCAAAACCCTGTCTCTCCTAAAAATACAAAAAAATTAGCCAGGCGTGGTGGCCGGCTCCTGTAGTCCCAGCCACTTGGGAGGCTGAGGCGGGGGAATGGCGTGAACCCGGGAAGCAGTGCTTGCAGTGAGCCGAGATGGCGCCACTGCACTCCAGCTGGGCGACAGAGTGAGATTCTGTCTCAAAAAAACAAAAAAAAAGAATAAAAGAAGAAAAACACCTTTTCCTTTATCATGTGACATAAGATTTATTGACTTCATGTCAGCATTTAAGCATTGTTAACTTTATGTAATAGTATTTGGGTTGGGGACTGGTGCATTTCCGGTTGAACGAAGGATAGTTGCATTATGTTAGGTGTAATTATGAACTTGTTATTGTCTTTATTTAAAGATTATGTATGATCTCAGGAGTTGTGTATGGGTTCAAGTTGACAAGCAGCAGACTTGTGATGGTTAATACTGAGTGTCAACTTGATGGGATTGAAGGACACCAAGTATTGATCCTGGGTGTGTCTGTGAGGGTGTTGCCAAAGGAGATTAACATTTGAGTCAGTGGGCTGGGGAAGGCAGACCCACCCTTAGTCTGAGTGGGTACCATCTAATCAGCTGCCAGCGAATATAAAGCTGGCAGAAAAATGTGAAAAGGAGAGACTGGCCTAGCCTGCCAACCTACATCTTTCTCCCGTGCTGGATGCTTCCTGCCCTCGAACATCAGACTCCAAGTTCTTCAGTTTTGGGACTCAGACTGGCTCTCCTTGCTCCTCAGCTTGCAGACATCCTATTGTGGGACCTTGTGATTGTGCAAGTTAATATTTAATGAACTCCCCTAATATCCTATTAGTTCTGTCCCTCTAGAGAACGCTGACTAATACAGCAGGTATTCTTAACTGCCTTTTTCAGACAAGCAAATAGACTTCAAAGAGGTTAAATAACTTACTACAGGTTATATACCTAACAAGAAAGGGTGATAAGACTTCAACTCAGGTGTCTTTATTATAAATTCTGTATCATTTCTAAATTCCTTCATCTTCATTTTTAGGCCAGAGCTGCCATAAATCATATACTTTCAGATTGTATTTTTTCATTCTAGTTGCAAGGAAATTGAAGTTTAGGGTTATCACATCCCAACTCCAATGTCATTTTTAGTGTGTATGTATAAAAGTTTATTCATTTAATTAAAACCTTTGTGTCTAAAATTGCTGAAGTTGTTCTGGGTTGCAGTGAGTTTTGTAGGTTCAGTTTTGTTAATGAGAGAACAACACAGCAGATGACAGAATTAACAAGTCCACCCCTCCACCCTCTGTCCCAGAAGAACAGTTTAGAAAACAGTGCTGTGATGGAGAGCTGTTGAAGACATAAGCATATGGAATAGAGCTTGAAGGAGATCACTTAGCTTCTACTCATAATCAGGAAAAGAGTCAGCAATCCAGGTGAGAAATAGGCCCTCCATTAAGCCACCCTCTGTGGGGATGATGACCTAAATTCCAGTTTATTTTTAGAAACACAATTGACAGGGATTAGTAACTCACTGTGAATGTGGAGTTGGGAAGGATAGAGAAAGGGATGCTTCCTGTGGAAACCTGAGGACAAATAGCTTAAGTGAAAACAAGGATTCCTGGCTTCCTTGCTCCTTTGGACAGAAGGAGGTTACGGTTGGCAGTTTTCATCT
Source organism: Macaca fascicularis (assembly GCF_037993035.2). Classification (NCBI taxonomy): domain Eukaryota; kingdom Metazoa; phylum Chordata; class Mammalia; order Primates; family Cercopithecidae; genus Macaca; species Macaca fascicularis. The sequence continues at coordinate 140,272,675 of NC_088375.1, forward strand.
TAGTGTTCTAGAAGGAAGCCATTTATGATTAGGACTGTTTTTGAATACACTGTCTTCTGATGTGGTGAATTCCCTCAAAACTGGGAAGCGTTAAGTCAAAATCTAAGTAACCACCTACCATGATTATTATTAGGTAGGAAACTGAGATAGATGGTCTGTACAGTCCTTTCAAGTTCTGAGCCTGAGTCTATGCCTTTGAATTTGAAATGAAAGAGATGTTTCTAGGTGCTGAAAATCTAAAATCACTGCATTAAGCAATTGCAGTATTTTTGTTATGTCACTGTTATGAATGTCAGCAAGGAAGCATTTAAACCCCATTACCTAGGAGACCTCTCTAGAGTGCTGGGGGAAAAATAATTCTATCTAAAGTAAAAATATCCTTCAGAAATTAAGGTGAAATATAGATGTTTTCAGACAGAAAGGAGAATTAGTTATCAGCAGCCTTACACTAATTGAAATGCTGATGGGAGGTCATTAGATAGAAGGAAAATAATCCCAGATGGAAATACAGAAATGAAGAAAAGGATGAAGCAAAATTAACCAGGCATTGTGGTGCATGCCTGTAATCCCAGCTACTTGGGAGGCTGAGGCAGGAGAATCGCTTGAACCTGGGAGGCGGAGGTTGCGGTGAACTAAGATCATGCCAGTGCACTTCAGCCTGGGCAAAAAACAGAAAGAAAGAAAAGGATGAAGAGCTCTAGAAAAGGTAAATATAATGAACATCAACTGTTACAAAACAATACTAATACTGGGAAGTGTAAAATTTATGCAAAACTAAAATACATGACAGCCATAATGGAAAAGGCAAAAAGCTGGAGTTAAAGTGTTATGAAGTTCTAGCACTGTCAAGAAAGTGGTAAAAGCAATAATTTGTATTAAAAATACCAAGATGTGTTTTGTAACATCAAAAAGAAGTTAAAAGAGGGGAAAATAGAATACTGGGGTAATTCAAAGAAAGGCAAGATTGAAGAAAAAAGGTAAATGAAACAGTGGGTTACATAGAAAGTAAATAGTAGGATGGTAGATATAAACCTGCTTAAATTAGTAATCACATTAAATGAAAATTGACCAAACATTCTGAGTATTAACCTACTGTTGTTGCACTAGGAAAAAAACAAAATCTATCTACATCCTGTCTTGAAGAGACACGCCTTAAATAAAGGTGCACAGGAAGTGCAAGGATGGAAAAGAATACAACTTGCAATAAAAACTGGTATAGCCATACTAATGTCAGATAACACAGATTTTAAGTCAAGGAGGATTACTGGAGATAAAGAGAGATATTCCATAATGATAAGTCAATCAACAAAGAAGATTTCAAAATTCAAAATAAGATCATTTCAAAATATATAAGGCAAAAATAGACAGCTAAAAGGAAAAATGGACAAATCCACAATCATAAGGGTTACTTTAACACACTTCTGAACAGAAAAAAATAAAAATTAAACAAAAAAACAAAAAATAAAAATCAAGACCACAGTTAACAAACTTAACCTAACTAACACACAGAGAACACTGTCAACCGTGACAAAATTCGTATTTCATTTAAGCTCATATTTAAATTTTACCAAAATTGACAATAAGCAGGCCATATAGAAGGCCTCAAAACATTTCAGAGGGTGGAAATTATTCAAAATGTGCTCTCTGACCTTAGGGAAATTATACTAGAAATCAATAACAAAAGATAACTAGAAAATCCTCAACTGCCTGGAGATTAAACAGAACACACTTCTAAATGATCTGTGGATCAAAGAAGAAATAAGAAACACTAGAAAATATTTCAAACTGACCAGTAGCGAAGATGTGCCATATTAAAAATTGGCTACAGCTAAAGCAATGCCTGGAGAGAGATTCTTAGCCTTCACTACATGTCTTGGAAGGTTGAAGGGTTAAAATCAATTAAACTTTATCTTAAGAAGCAACAAGAGAGGCTGGGCACGGTGGCTCATGCCTGTAATCCCAACACTTTGGGAGGCCGAGATGGGTGGATCACCTGAGGCATAAAGATTGGAAAAGAAGAAATAAGAGACCAGCCTGGCCAACATGGTGAAACCCAGAAACCAGTAAAACCAAACAAAATTAAAGAAAAATAATAAAGCTAAGGACTGATTCTTTGAAAAGATTAAGAAAATTGATAAACCCCCAGTAAAACTAATCAATAAAAGAAGAGGAAAAATAACATCAGGAATGAAAAAAGTATTACTAGAGACTACAAACATTGAAAGATATGATGATATAATGAACAACTTAACACAATTTGAAAATTTGAATAAGAACAAAATTAAGGACAAAATAAACTGACAAAAAATCTGGAGAGTCCCCATTT